>NW_028258138.1:78890000-81390000 GCF_053883595.1 Heterocephalus glaber | reverse complement strand
GGCTGGCTTCCACCGGGGTAGAGTGAAGTGCAGTGCCGGGCCAGGCCGGGAGGGGCAGGGTCCCTCCACACGCTGCGGTGATGCCGTCACCGTGCTGTGAAGCAGCCACTGAAATCTAAACTTCGCCCTTTGACTCCGGAACAAGGACACGTCTGGAGTCCTGCGAGGCCAGCCAGGTGAGAACATGGCTAGGAGCGTTTCAGGGGCCAAGTGTAAGAGTCTGCGAAGAGGATTAAATGAGTTTGTGCTTTCTAGACGTGGAGGGTGCGACTTCTGGAATATCACAGGACCTACATAAAGTGTTTTGCGGCTCTAAATGTGTTGCAAAGAAGGTGATCCCCTGTGAAGAGTGACTTGGGCTTGGACGGGCAGGCCTGGGAGTGCGGAGGGGTGCGGGAGGCAGAGAAGGCAGCGGGCCAAGGCCGCTGAGCAGAGCCCTGCACTGGGTAGACCGGGGCGCGGCGCTGGCTGCGGTCAGTACCCACGGGAGACCCAGGGCCGCTGTAGCTCACCCTGGAGACAAACTTGAAAATTTAGAAGACATCTCAAATTTTGATGAATTCCAAGTTAACTTTCTCTTTTTTACTTAGTGCTTATTTGTAAAGAAAAATTCTGTACCGTAGGATGATGACACTTTTCTACTAGAAGCTGTACAGTTTGATTCCAGGTCAGATTAACTTCATATGTAGCATATGCTATTTTCCTTTCCGTTTATCAGATTGCTGGAGGATCATCTGTTGAATTTATTATTCTACTTAGTTGAATTTTTTCTGGCATTGTGAAAAAAGTAAAATGATCACATGTTCACAGTTTATTTTTATTCCAGTGAGATGTTTTTCTCCACTTATAAATCATTACCACAATTACTGCAACTATTAATAAATTTTGAAATCAAATAGTGTAACTATGTCAAATTTGATATTTTTATAGGATGTTTTAATTATTTAGATTCTTTCCAAGTCCTGGAAAACAAAGATGCTGGTATTTTGATTGGAATCACATTAAATCTACAGATTTCATAAATAATCATATCGATTATGGGAAAAGGCACTTTTTCCTTTTCAACATTTTTTCCATTGTCTTGACTTACTGAATTACATAAATCCTCCAATTAAATGTTGACTGTAAGTGAAAAGAATGGATATACTAGACTAGATACCTATCCAGAGAAAAGCATTAAAATATTATACCACTAATTATAATCTTAGTTTAAGGTCTTAGTTATAAATTTATGGATTTTTATTTTTCAAATTGAGGATGTTTTCTTCCTACTAAGAAAGTTTTTGTGAAGTGAATAGGTGTTAAATTTTGTCAAATGACTTTTTCTTTACATATATAAAACTAATTATATGTTGTTTCCCCCTTTTCTCTTTTTTACATGTTAAATTACAGGAATGATTTTTCAAAATTTAACTTAGTCTTACATTCCTAGAATAAACCATATTTGATCAAGATATATCAACCTTTTATTTGCTGATATTTTAAGGATTTTTCATCTATTTTCCTGAGGCTTGTTAATCTGATTTTCTCTTCTGTTGTAATATTGTTGCTGTGTTTTGGAATCATAGATTTATTGTCAAATAAGCAAGTTGGACAATGTTTCATCCCATTTTCTGCAAGCTCATATACATTTACCCTTTTCTTAAATGTTTGCTAGAATTTTCTAGTAAAACATTTGCTCGAAGATTTCTTCATGGGAGTGTGTGTTCATATCATGTCATGTATTCATTTATGTATATATCCATATATTCTCTCAACAATTAGAATCTAGATCTAGAACTATCTAGATAAATTCTTGCTGTATTTACAATTTATAGGTCTCAAGGAATCGGTGCACCTTATCATCATATTGATTTATTCATATTGTACAATATTCTCCTTGGCTTTTTTATATCTATATAATTTGTAGTTATAAATTCTCTTTCATTTCTGATATTGGTAATTTGTGTTTCTTGCTATTTAGTTTTCCTTGAGATTTATCAGTTTTTATTGATTTCTTATTTTTGTTATTTTCTTGATTATACTTTCTATGTTTTTGATTTGCTCTTTTGCTAGCTTCTAAAGGTATACTTAGATGAATGAATTTTTTCATTAGTTAAAGCTATAAATTGACTCTTTAGCACTGATTTATCTGTTTCCTATTGATTTTGATACATCATTTTAGATTATCACTCAAAGTATTTCTATTTTCTCATAATTTTTGTTAACTTGTGTTATTTAGAAAAATGTTTTAATTTCAAAATATCACAGGAGGGGCCGGGGATTTAGCTCAGTGGTTCCATCCCCTGCCTTGTAAGAGCAAGGTCCCGAGTTCGATTTCCGGTACCAAAAAACAAACAAAAAACCCCACAATATATCACAGGAGTGGTTGTTTCTGGATATCTTATTGCTACTGATTTTTAGTTTTCTTTCATTATGGTCAACAATAAATATTATATAAAATGTTAATCTTTGGAAAATTACTGCAGCTTGTGTCAAGGCCTAGTTTTCATACTCTTTTTAATGGTTTGTTTTCCCCATGAGAAGAACATATATTCTATCATTTTTATATGTGATGAGTACATGACATTTGGACAGAAACATTAGATGACTTCTATGTATTTCTTTTTTCAAAGAAGGACAAATTGTTTGGGGTAATAATCCTAAAAGAGAAGATAGAAGCTAAAATGGAGTGTTACTCCCAAAATAGTGTCCCAAAGAATGATCCAAAGACTTTTTAAAATGTCATACAGATATCAGAAGGTCAGGAACAGCTTTGGTTATTTAAAAAATGAAATGTGTTTTCAGAAGTCAGGACTACTGGAATTTAACTCCATGACCTTAGCCATGTAACTAATGTCTTCAGACCATGGTCTTCTGGGACTAACAGGCACTATTCAGCATAGGTACCATACGAATTACCATATTCTTATGTGAAAAACCTGACCACCACTGGGTAGAACACCTTTAAGTGTGAATTTTATAATAGAGGATGTGAAGTATTGTGTTTCTGTTAGAAAAAGAAAGAACTCCTATACTCATAAACAATAACTTTGCATTTTCCCTTTCTCTCCAGGCTTGGCAACCTGTAGTCTATTTTCTGTTTCTATAAATTGGCCAGTTCTAGACATTTCGTACAAATAGGATCACACATATATGGTACATTGTGGTTTTAATTTCCACTTAGCACACTAATTTTTAGCATACCTTTTTTAGTCATCCATGTTACAGCATGAATCAGTACTGCATGGCTTTTATTGATGAATAATGTTCAATTATATGGAAATACCACATTTTGCCATCCATTTATTGGTTGATGGTATTTGGGTCAGTTCCACTTTTTACCTGTTATGAGTCTTGCTGCTGTGAGCACCTTTGTATTGCTTCCTGTACTCACAGGCAGGTTCTTGTGTGTGCCTGTGTTTTCAGTTCTCTTGAGTGTATACTTCAGAGTGGAGCTGCTAAGCCAATGTGGTGACTCTGATCTTAGTCAGGTCAAGTAACTTCTTCGAATCATGATCTTCTGAGGAAAATAGCCCTTCTCCCCATGTCTGAGGATTCTAATTACTAAGATTAACCAGGAGCACATTCATGGACATATTTTAAAAGCTATGTCACATAAAGAACAGATGGTGATATTAACATACCATAATACAGCATAAATCCATAGCTAATTTCAGCCAAATCTAAGTGAAATCAGTTTTAGATTGTCCGTCTCATGGTTTTAACATGGAAAGAATTCATCAGTCAGCAATTTTTTCTTCACCAAGGACTTAAGAGCACCATAATTAGAACTTAGTCTGAAGTCGCCACTAATTATAAACCAGGGTGCTGCTTTCAAGGCCAGGATCTTGGTCTCTGAGTGAATTTATGGACAGAGCAAAAGTAACTAGACTTAGCAAGATGAGCTTGCAGTGCCTGATCATCTAGGAAGAACATTTGGTGAACAGAATTGAGGAAGCGAGAGTGCTGAGCTCTTCACACTACATTAATTGGATGTGTGGCCATCTGATCAATGGACTAATTTACCAGCAATATTCATAATTTCATATTATAGATATACCTAGTGCAATTGTAGCATAAGACATTTTGCTTAAATATTTAATTTCATAGGCAATTCTTGTAGAGATACAGTAAAATCTTTTGAGTATGAGCCTTTCTCTTTCTTAGTGTATGGTACTTCCTACATCTAGGAGGTAATATATCTGCATTAACAGGATAACTCCTTCCCCTTCTGCTCTCTTAACATTAGATCAAGTTCCATTTATGGCTGGGTAGGTTACTGATAGTTCAAGAAATGTTTTGATACCTTTATAAGTTGCTTTTTTCTCGATGAAAACTAATTGAACAGCTATGAAATATCAAGTACCCTGATACATTCCATTAGAACAAACAGATGCAGACTGAAGGATTGTAGTACCTCATGTTGCATGCCATGACGCATCCAGGGCAGTACTGTGCCATGCAGGATTGTGCATGCCTCAGAGCTGGTGTCTCTGATGATCAGCTGAGGTGAGTGGGTTGCTCCTGTCTGGATCATCAGGAGACCCGAGGGAGGCATTGCTTGGCCAGGGTCTGACATCCAGCTGCCACGTAAGGAATTAAGACACTCTGTGTCATGTCTGAGTGAGTTTGATATAAAGGACATTATGTCAGGGTGGAAGAGGAAGAGCTGGAGGAGGAAATGGATATCGATGGAGCCAGATGATGTTCTTCACAAAGAAATGTGGTAGGCACAATCATTCTCATTTCTGCATTGCTTGCCATAGTTCAGGAACCCCCACGAGATACATCACATCACTCCTGTTCATATGGGAGGAAATGAAAGTGTTGGAGTCCCAACACCAGTTTCAGAAATGTAAAAGTATGCAAATATGTGTCATAGAATCGATAAAATAAAAACAAATCATGGTCGTGAGTTCATCTGCTCCTTCAGTGCATGGTATTTTAAAAGAAATAACAATCACATATAAGTCCACAGGTTTTATCTTTCTCACAAACTTTCAAAATTAGTGTGATTCTTACTATACCTCAGAAACATAGAAGACAATTTACATTAATGTAAGTAAACACATATAAGAGGTTGGGCTGCCATCTGGGTCTTGAGGTAGAGCAAGGGTCTACTCGGATGAAAATTTCATCATTCATAGTAACTGCCACAGTAACTAACCCTTTCTGTCTTCTTATGCTCCAGGGACTGCTCTGATTATTATTTAACCCTTAAAGCGGCCGGGCATGTGGTGCTATTGTTGTCCTTTTTGCCAGGTGAGGAACATGAGGAATACACCGTTGGTGTGCAGTACAGAGCCCAGTGTGGAGCCAGCTACAGGTCCATTTCCCCAGCCTCCTGCTGTAAGGCTGGGAATGGTGGATGGATGGAAAGCAAAGTGGGGCTCGCTCACATGGTCGACCTGCCCCTCCACAAGGATGGAAACATACAGTGTGCCGAGCCCTGTTCAGATCCTAGCTCTGCTGTCGGCTGAATCACTTAGGACCTCTGAGTTTAGGTTTTCTCATCTTTGAAAACTTGTGGGATAGTTTTAAGGGCATAGATCATCGGTGGCAAACCTATACAACGTGTGTCACAGAGGGCTGTTTCTATCATTGAGAGCTCTAGAAGGTTCGCCATCACTAGTGTAGATGAATCCTTTTGACATACTGAAGACACACTCTAGACTGCTGCTTAGGAGGTGCACAGAAGGGGCGATTTGTTTTAGAGAAATCTGGGCCCTCTGTCTGGACATGGGATATTTGGGTGGTTGTGTGTCCCAGCGGGCGGGGCAGAGGACACAGGGACAATCTATCGTAAGTGGTAGCAGCCTTTGCTAGGGACAGTCCTGGCCCTCATGACTTTTGCTCCCAGTTTACTCTGGTTTTATCTGAGCACATGTCCAGGTTGCTCCCAGGATTCACTCCCACAAATCCCTCTGATCTCAAAGGATTTTCCCAGTCTAGACATTGACAATGTGGACTCCAGGCAAAAGTCAAATTATTTAAGGACACTTGATTTCCCTCTCAAAGAACGCTGGGCACAGCTGGAAGGGACCCAAGCCCTTGAATGTGATTGCTTCAGAGCAGAGGCAGTGCCATGAGCTGGGACAGGAGAAGTTGCACTTGGGGTGCGGTTCAGCTGTATGAGCCCAGGCCTGTGTGTCCTTTCCATGCCGGACACTGTGTGGGTCGGTGCTGCTACAACTGCCCTCCTCATGCCCGGGGCTGTCCAGGGCTCCACAGGCTGGCACTCATGAGAGAGCAGCTGGGCAAAGTGGGGCTCCAGCCTGACTCCCAGAGTTCAAACTGAGGAGCCCTCCTTTTTCCATATGCATTGAGTCTGCACATCTGGCTTTGTTGGGAAGAAAGGCAAGGGAGAAGCTGATGGTGGTTTCAGAGGGTGAAACTCAAGGCGGGAGCTTGCTCCAGGCTCCTCAGCACCTCACTCCTGGGCCATCTCCCACCCAGACCCTGGTGGGAGACTTTTCTCATTTGCAGCCCCCTTCATGTCCTCTTGGCTCTCCCTTCTAGTCTAAAGGGTTGTTTGTGCAGACTACCTGCACCAAGGTGTGAAGTGTGCGACTATCTCAAAACACAGGGGCCCTTGGTGAGACCTGCCTTTCTCCAAGGCCCCAAAGACATTTTTGTTAATTAATTTTATTGGTGCATTCTAGAGATACACAGTGATCACATTCATCGTAGAGAGTTTGTACCTGTACATGATATATCTTGATTTTTCATTTTTTCCCATTCCCCTCCCCTTGTTTCAACTCCTCTTCCCCTCCTTATTTTCAAAAGCCTTGTTTCCATTTTTTCCTTTTTTCTGGTTTTTGTCCCCCTCCCCAGTTCTTCCCATTGGAACATTTTCTTCCTATTTCCCAATATTCATTTTGGTTCTTGTTTCCACTGTTGATTTCTCAGACCAGAGAAACTATGCGGTATTTTAATATTTGTGTTTAAGTTATTTCACTAAGAGTATGATTTCATGGTGCATCCATTTACCTAGAAATGTCTCAAGTTTATCCTTTTTATGGCATAGTAGTACTCTATTGTATAAATTTCCCCCATGTCTTCTTTATGCATTCATTGGTTGATGGGCATTTGGTCTATTTCTAAGATTTAGCTGCTGTAAACCTGGGTGTGCATAAATCACTGTGGTATGATGCTTTTAATTCTTTTGGGAAGATACCAAGAAGGAGAATAGCTATGGAGATTCCTCAAAAACTGGGACCTGAACTTTAAATACAAGGAATAAAATTCTAATAGCAAAAACTGCTATAGATAGATGGTTCTACAGGGAGAGCTCTTCAAACATACACTGCTGGCTACCAACAAAGTATAATTCAAATATACAGGAAACTTTAAATTTAGAAACTTTATTCTAGTAAGAGACACATTGTCATTAATCTCCTTCAAAACACTCCCTGTTACTTTGAACACACTTATCTCCTGATTCTCAAAACTTTCTGAGTAGTTATGGAGTCCTCTTTTGCATCTTTAGGAGGTCTGATGAAAAATATGGTGAATGATGCTGCTGAGGGCCATCCAGTGGAAAGGCAGCTTGTAAAATATTACAGTGAGCCCTCCTCCACCTTATTCACTGAACCTAGCACTGTGTGACTTCTGGCTCTTCCCCAAGTCAAAATGACTATAAAAGGTAAATGTTTTGAATTGATTCAAGACATGCAGGCAGCCACGTAGGAAAGAGGATTCCAGAGCTGCTTCAGAACATGGCTGGAGGGATGAGATCAGTGTGTTCAAAGTGAAGGGCAGGGTTTTGAGGGGAATTCTTGACAATGTGTCTTTTACTGTAATAAATCTTTCAAATTTAAACATTTACCATAGTTTTCAATCATACCTTGTACCCTCTAAGTTTGGTCCTCCTGAGCATAGTAATATAACATGGTGTTTATAAGAGAGGACTAAGCAGCCAGGCAAATTGGGGTGCAGTTCCAGCTGCTTCTCTGTGCAGCTGTGTGGCATTGAGTTTGGGAGTGTGGATCTCGGTCTCTCCATCTTCAAAATGGAGCTAACATTACCTACAGCTTAGCCAACTGCCAAAGATCAATGTAGTAATCTACAGAAGAGTAACGGCAGTGTCAGGCATATGCACATCAAGAAATGGAAAAAATTGGTGAACTGTTAGAAAATGAAGGTCTGTGCATCACAGTTCATGCTACAATGACTACAGTAAGAAGAAAAGAACATAAATTACAGGAATGAAAGAACTTTAGGCCGGAGTGACTATTTCAGTACCTCTGAGACTCAGAGCCCCTTACCACAAACTGCAGGCGACATCCTCACCAGGTCACGATGAAGGTCATATGAAATGGTGCACATGAAAGAACTTTTAGGGCCTAAGGTGCTGTCACAGTGTGAGTGCTGAATGCCATGTTTTCTCCAAACCAAAGCAGCAGCAATGAAAGTGAGTAGTATGTAGGTTGTAGGTGGATGATGAATTTCACAAACTATCTAATTAGCTAGGACTAGGAGGGACTCTTGAGTCTTTTCATCCTGATTCTTAGGGAAATGTGTCTTTCTTTTTGGCTATCTGCTAGCTTAGGATAAACCTTTTAATCATATTCAGTTTTGATCCTATGGTTGGAGTATTTTAATAGATATTGGCCTATTGTTTTTCTTTAAAACAAAAAATTAACAGTTTCCCCAAATGTCATCTCCTGTGCTCTGGTATTAGTCAGCTTACTGTTGCTATAACAAAATACCTGAGGTAATTAACAGAAGGAGAAAGGTCTACTTGGCTCACAGTTTGGAGGCTCCATCTGTGACTAGCCTGGTCCTGTAGGGCGGGAGTGTGATGGAGCAGGACCACTCACCCTGTGGTAGGGCGGGAGAGGAAGGGACCAGAGTCCCACAGTCCTGTTAAGAGCACCCCCTGGTGACACAGGACCTTCCTTCCACTAGGGGCCACCATCGGAGGTCCACCATCACCCCATGACACTACCTGGGACCAAGCCTTTAGCACACAGAGCTTTGGGGGACACTCATCCAACCATAGCGTGGCACTTAATCAATTTCTGTTGCCACTGGCATCCCTGTGACATCAACCACAAATACACAGATACACAGTTTGCCCTTTCTTAGAGAAAACATAAAGTAGGTGTGAGTCTTCACTGACCCGGTAAAGACATTCTAGGAGATGCTTTTCAAAGTTGACCTTTAATGTCGGCTGGCCTTCTTCCTCCTTACCTGCCTGGTCCCCTCGTGCTCTTCTCCTAGCTGCTTCTCCTTGCCCTACAGTCCCCTGGCTTCTGTGTGGCTGGCCCTGCCTTTCCCAGGCACCCTGCCTTGTCCTGTGCAGCTACCTGGGGAGCGTGCTGGCCCCTGTGCTTTGGTAGATTGGCTCCTCTGCCTTCTCACTTGATGGGAGCCACTTCCTACATCACTAAGAATTTACTGATGAACAGATTACCCAGTGAACAATATTTATGTCATACTCACGGTTCTTTTGGAGGAATTTCTTTTAAATCAGTGATCTTAACAATAGTTAAAGGTGTTTACTGAGAAGGTGCTGTTGTAGTCAGAAACATGAATTTCCATGCTGTATTTGAGTGGGGAGTTAATTACAATCCTGCCCATGGTCTGAGATGCCCAACACAGCAGTGGAAACGTGGGAGCAGTCGAGACTGAGGTCGTTCAGTTTCTCCAGGATTAAGCAGAGAATAGGAAAGCGAAGCACAGTGCTCACAGGCCAAAGGCAGGAACGCAGGAGATGAGAGTCAGGGCTGGTGACAAACCCTTACCTGCATCCAGGGCCCGGGCTTGGGGAGGGCCACAAGCTGGGTTGCATCACTTCAGGTTCCGTCTTCTGTCTGTCTTGGAAGCTAACCTCTAAATACCCAGCTCACTTACTTTCAATGCATTTGATAAGGAGCATAAAATTATTTATCGATCTGAACAATGCTTTAACTTAATTATGCTAATGATTTAGCAATAAATTTCTGATTACCAAAAGGTTAATTGCTCTTTTAGCCCACTAGGGCATCCTGCTACAGTCATATTAAATAGTTATCTTACAAAAGTAATTTTTAACCAAAACATGTTGTTCCTCATTCAATGTAAAACTAGTTTCAGAATTTACATACTTGTGGGCCAAATCTGGGGCTCAGAGTGAAGGATGTGTTGCTTAAATTTTCCTGAACTCAAAACCTCAGCTTCTTTATCTGGGAAACAATAAATACTTATTTCATACCATTATCATGGGAGTGAAATGAACTTTAGAAAATTGCATACACAATGGCTGGCGTGTAGTATGTAATAATTAAATGTTATTACTAAAGCTTCCTAGAACAATAGTGGCCAGAATTTTAATCTCCCTCAAAAATCTCCTTCCCCAAACCTTAATTCTCAGCCCCAAATATCATTACCAAAAATACTATGTGGCTGTGCAATTAAAGGTAACACAAGTATGAGCTTTTGAGTAAATTGAGAAATGGGTGATGGTACCCTGGTTCCTTTCTTCCTCCAAGCTACACGTACCCCTCCACACTGATCTTGCCCTGATATATTTCCTCCTAAAAGGTGAACTTCAGAAGGGAGTAGGTGTAGAGTTCTGTGTCAGTCACCACTGGTAATATTAACTCGATATGCAGAATAAGTCACTTCATAGACTACAGGAGTAAAGACCAAGCTACATGTTTTGCTTTATTTAGCTGTGCAATTTTGGACCATACCACTTCATCTCCTTGAATGTCTTGTCTCCTCATCCATATAGACATAATAATGCCCTCTTCAAGGTTTCTGTGAGCAGTATTGGAGTAGTTTACATTTCTAGAGCATAGTAAGTGCTCATTAAATGTCTATTTCTTTCCCTGTCCCAGTCATTGAACCACCCACACCCGGTACGTTGTCTTGTCAAGCCTCTCCTTAAGGTAACTGTAGTTTTATGGTAGGATTGTAAAATAGGTTGGGGGAGAAAACCAAGCCAGTAACAGGAAGGTGTGGATGCAAACTTGGAAGTTGCCACTGATTGAACCCTGGAGATGATAGGCATCTTCCTTCTCCCTTCCCACTGCTTCTCCAGAATGTCTTTCTTCTTATCCTCCAACCTAAGCGGACCCCCACTCCTGTACCAATTTCTGTGTCAGATACCATCCAGGGCATCTTCTGTAGTTGATTCTTGCTTCTTCCACTGGTCTTCTCAGTGTTAATGATAACTAATGTTTGCTGGGCCATGCGGTACAGACATTGTTCTAGAATTTCATAACTGCTAACCTATTTAAACCTGACAACTATTTCTGTAGGAATGCCATTTTTGACTTCTACCAACCTAACAAATGTAGAAGCTAAGGCAGAAGAGAACTGAAGTAGCTCTTAGATTCACAGCTGTAACATCTGTGTTGGAATTCTTTCAAATGCTAAAGTTTTCTGTGTGTTGGTTTCAGGATGTTTAAAATTGGCTAAGACATCATTCTTACCCTTAAAAAGGAAATGTCCAATGGAGGGAGGTAGAAATACAAAGGACTGTATTACAAAGGAGTTCAAATGTTCATTAACTGTGAGATGGGAGAGTGTGCCCCAAGAAGAGCTTAGTTTAAGTGTTGAATGAAGTTTTCACAGGACAAATGACTCTAAATACAATTTTTACAGGTAAGGAGGGCTGGGTATGAAAGATATTACAGAAGAAAGAACATAAGAGTCGCTGGGGTGTGAAAGAGATTGGGGCCCTTTGGGGGCAGTGGGTCTCTCTGGAGCTGGAATATGTGTGAGTGCAATGCACACTTGTGGACACATGTGCGTGGGCTTGCGGTTAGGCTTGGTGGGCAGGAATGCAGTGTAGAGGGAATGTTCCTTCTCAAAGGCTCCTGTTACAATTTTTTGTAACTATGATTGCCTAGAAGAGTAGCTCTGGAGCAGTAATGCAGGGCAGGAGGTCTGGACATGAGCACACCAGAGTCATTGCCAGAATTGCTACTTTCCTTTAAACAGGAAGCAGGTGTTTCTTCCTAGGTTTGGGAGATACAGGATATTTGATTGAGTGATTAGTAGAATATTTTATTCTACCAAAATCAGCTTTAAAATAATGTATTTACCCTACTGAGGCCTAAATTTCCAAGGTCATTATAAGGAGAGGCCACAAAGAGATAATAACATAAATACGTTTTGAACTTAACCCAGGAGTCAATTTCTTAACATTTTTATTAGTAGAAATTACGTGCTAGTTTGTAACTGTGAATGAATACCTGTTTCAGAGAAGAAGAGTTATCCTCTGACAGCGTGGAACCCAGAAAGACACAGGCTGCCCTCCTCAGCCCTTTCCCTCCCCTGGTTGCTGCTCCCGTTCCCACCCTCACTCTGTCCCCGGAGAAGCTTGGCATGTGGCCAGAGCGCATGCACCTCAAGTCTCTGCAGAGCCTGATTGGAGTGAAATTGGCAGATATCCAGGTGGAGGAGCAGACAGAGTCAGTAGGCTCCTAAAGTAATAGGCAGTTGATGATGTATTCTTTGGTGAATTGGGTAGATTATTTACCTACCCGCATACTTCAATAGCAGCAAAAGCTTTAGACCACTGCTGTTGTTCTGAAATACATTTCAGTGATAAAATATTCAATCCAATTCAATTCCACAAAACTTTGAATAGCTACTAGGTACAAGCTACTATGATGGCAAAGCAATAAAACAAAATGTAAACTCTTTTTTCATGTAATTGAAGACAGTAGCCATCATGAAGATTACTAACTTACATTTCAAAACACTGAATCATAGAAGGAGCTCTGGTCAGCCAATTTGCAGTTATCTTTATGCTCATTTCGTCCATGGCACAGTTTGTTTCTGCAGTTTGATGTCCCACCCCAGGCACATCCCTAACCTGGAATGGGTTTCAGCCATGTGCTCACTGCAGGCTACATGGACTGATGAGACAGGCTCTGCTATATCAAGCCACAGACTTTCAGACTTTTCATATATCACCTGCAGTTTCAAATGTATTTTACTGTTGTAATTTTATTACTTTTAACAATGCTTAGTCTGACATGGCCTTGAATTTTTTTTCCAACTCATGGTATTTTGTTAACAAATTTGATAGCTATATGAGCTCTATTTTCTCATCATATTAATTCATTGTATGAAATAATTATTTTCTTGGACCACTTTAATTATGATTTAAGAAATTCCTAATCACTGAAAATCTAGAAAAGTAGAGATTATTTGAATAAGAAAACGTCTTACATGCATGTATGGTGTGAATGTATTGAATTTCAAAAATCTAGGATAGGGATAATATACTTAAATATTTTTGCTGCTGTAAGTAAACACAACTTTAGGAAAGGAAATAAGGTGGAACGAACATTATGAAGTTAATATGACTGTTTAAATTGTTATTTTATCAGTTTTTAAAAACAATATTACTTTTGTTTCTACTTCAGTTGTGTCCACCCTTAATTTATGAAAAGACATTATAATTTATGATAAGTAAATTTGTATTTAAGTTTAGATATCCTCTGAACATTCTGCAATTTTTCACACATTGCATGTTATAAATATTTTTGGAAAATGATTGAAAAAGGAAAGATTCGGAATTGAGTTTTGATATTCACTTTAAAATTTCTTTCTTTGCAGACACTAATGAAGTTATGTGGAAATGAGAGGAATTCATGAAGCCACTTCTGCAGGAGAAAATATCTTTCATAAACAGAGTTCCAGATCTGGATTTTGGGGGGACACTTGACAGTGCAGCAGGGCCATGTCTGCCTTCCGTGTCACCTTCAATAACTCATAGATTGCCCAACAGTGATGCTGGCCTTGGACACACAGAGTTTCACTCCAACATCTTGTTTATTTCTTTGGGGCAGAAGAGCTTGGACTAATTGCTCTCCATGGTGGCTAATCTTTTCAAGAGCTTAATTTTACCTTATATACATAAGCTTTGCAGAGGAATGTTTACAAAGAAATTGGGAAATACAACCAGAAAAAAGGAGAATCGTCAGCAGAAAAAGGATCAAGATTTTCCTACTCCTGGCCAGACCAAAACTCCCACATTTTCTAACACTTTGAAAAGCACCGTAAAGAGGATTGCAAAGTGTTCATCCACTCGAAACCTACCTACTGAAGAAGGTGAGACTAACAAAGACTTTTCCCTCTCACCAACATTCAGTTACCGTGTTGCTATTGCCAACGGCCTGCAGAAGAGCATTCATGTGACCAGCAGTGATCATGAGGGTCTGGCTCAAGAGCTGTCTTCCATCGAGAGTTCTTACTCTGAATCTTTAAATGAATTGAGGAGCAGTGCAGAGGACCAGACCCATCCAGTGTGTACCATGCCTGTGGGGCGGAGCAGGAAGAGCTCCAGCAGCCTTGCTCCCTCTGAGGGAAGCTCTGATGGGGAACGCACACTACACAGCCTGAAGCTGGGGGCTTTAAAGAAGCTTCGGAAGTGGAAAAAGAGCCAGGAATGTGTTTCCTCTGACCCAGAGCTGAGCACTGTGAAGAGAACCTGGGGGATAAGGAGCAAGTCTTTGGACAGGGCTGCTCGCCGCCCCAAGACACCAGCCCTAGAGCCAGGGTTCAGCTCCTCTGGCTGCCTCAGCCACACACACGATGTTATGGAGATGATCTTCAAGGAACTGCAAGGGATCAGCCAGATTGAGACAGAGCTGTCTGAGCTGCGGGGCCATGTGGATGCCCTGAGGCTCTCCATTGATGAGATCTCCAGCAGTGTGGAGGTGGTACAGAGCGAAATTGAGCAGCTGCGGACAGGCTTCGTGCAGTCCCGGAGAGAGACCAGGGATATCCATGACTACATTCGATGCCTGGGCCACACAGGCAGCAAGGCAAGCCTGAGGTTCTTAAATGTGCCTGAAGAGAGATTCGAGTACACTGAAAACATGGTGTACCAGATTCTAACAGACAAAATGGGCTTCTCAGATGCACCAAATGCTGTGAAAATTGAATATGCTCAGAGAGTGGGGCACCAAAGGGACTGTCCAAATGCTAAACCTCGACCCATACTCGTGTACTTTGAAACCCCTCAGCAGAGAGATTCTGTCTTAAAAAAATCATACAAACTCAAAGGAACAGGCATTGGAGTCTCAACAGATATTCTGACTTATGATATCAGAGAAAAAAAAGAAAAAGTGATACCATCCTCCCAGACCTATGAGAGTATGGACATGAAGTTGTCTACTCCAGAGCCCAAAGTGAAGAAGAGCAGTTGGCATTCACCCGGTGACAGTGAGAGGGAGTTGGAATCTGACTTCAACAGGAACAGTTATGCTGTGCTTTCCAAGCCAGAGCTTCCAACCAAGGGGAGCACTTCCAAGTCAAGCTCAAAATCACACAGTGTTAGATCTAAGAATAAAACTGTGAATAGCAGCAGAAATTCAAACAAGCCAGATGATGATAAAGTATCTTCACAATTACCAGGATCAAATAACTTGGAAAAGCAAACCATAGCCCAATATGCAGGTGCCACGCCCCTCTGGCACTCGCAGAGTGATTTTTTCACTGCTAAACTCAGTCGCTCTGAATCAGATTTTTCCAAATTATGTCAGTCGTATTCAGAAGATTTTTCAGAAAATCAGTGTTTTGCTAGAACTAATGGGAGCTCCCTCCTGTCATCCTCAGACAGAGAACTGTGGCAAAGGAAACAAGAAGGCACACCTGCCTTGTATGACAGTCCTCAAGACCAGCATCTGGGTAGGAGCACTCCAGATGTCCAAGTGCAGAGTGAACTTCAGAACACAGACACTGTGGACAGTGGAATGAGTAACAGCATGGTGTATGCATCTGCAGACCGGAGTCATTACAGTGACTCTCAGCTCTCTCTGCATGAGGACCTCTCTCCATGGAAGGAATGGAATCAAGTGGAGCAAGAAACTGATTTAGGCTTGGATTCATCCACTCAGGAAGCTTTTAACTATGACACCAACAGTCTATCTGACCAACAGATGGATGTCTTCAATAAAGACCTGGAAGACATAGGAAAGTGCCACAGTGACCTTCAAGATGACTCTGAAAGCTACGATTTAACCCAAGATGACAATTCATCCCCATGCCCTGGATTAGATAATGAACCCCGAGGCCAGTGGGCTGGCCAATATGATTCTTACCAGGAAGCTAATTCTAATGAACTATTCCAAAACCAAAGCCAGTTGTCCATGATGTATCGAAGTCAAAGTGAATTGCAAAGTGATGATTCAGAGGATGTCCCACCCAAATCTTGGCATAGCCGACTAAGCATTGATCTTTCTGATAAGACTTTCAGCTTCCCAAAATTTGGATCTACACTGCAGAGGGCTAAATCAGCCTTGGAGGTAGTGTGGAACAAAAGCACACAGAGTCTCAGTGGGTATGAGGACAGTGGCTCCTCCCTAATGGGAAGATTTCGGACACTGTCTCAATCAACTGCAAATGAGTCCAGTACTACTCTTGACTCAGATGTCTACACAGAGCCCTATTACTACAGAGCAGAGGATGAGGAGGACTATAGTGAGCCAGTGGTGGACAATGAGACAGATTATGTTGAAGTGATGGAACAAGTCCTTGCTAAACTAGAAAACAGGACTAGTGTTATGGAAACAGATGAGCTAATGCAGGAATATGATCCTCCTTTGTATGAGACACCATATGAAACCCCACAGGATGAGGGTTATGAAGGGCAGGCAAATGATGTGGTCAGTGAAGGGGAGCTAGAACCTGTAACTGAACTAGCAGCTGAAATGCTAATACAAGAAGATGAAAACCAAAACATCCCTGAACAGCCGCTGGAAATCACAAAGCCAAAGAGAATTCGTCCCTCTTTCAAAGAAGCAGCTCTAAGGGCCTATAAGAAGCAAATGGCAGAATTGGAAGAGAAGATCCTGGCTGGAGGTACTCATGTTTCCATACTGCATTATGAGCTCATTGTGTTTTAACATTGAGTAGTGATACTTTAGAATATGTTCTGTGTTTACCTGCGAGAAAGAAATTGCAATGAGTTTGCACATTTGTTTCAAGAAGGATTTTATTTCATTTGGGTAGCTCTTCCACAAGTGGGGCTCAAGGATTTAAAATAAAAACATATTTTAAATAGGCCACATTGAAATGAGCCCAAATTCAACCTTCCCAGCTGTAGATTATGATTCATCTGTTAGCTTTAGGCACAAACCCTATCTCATAAAAAACAACTCTGTGGCATCAGCTATGGAGGAAAGAAGGGGTGAAATCAGTGGGCGTCCCCTTCAGCTAGCAGCCTGTGGGCTACACCGTAGTTCTAGTAGGTTTGTAAAGCTGGGGTGTCATTAATCTTAAAATATTTGAGATGAACTCCCCAAATACACCACTCCTCCTATCAAAACTGCACTTAGTCGAAGAGTTGTGTCTACCCAGACAGTCTTAGTGAGACTTATGAGGACCACACACTTCCTTACCACCTACTGATGTCACTAATGAAGAGCGAGAGAGCTAAGAGCCCAGGCCACAGCCGGATGGGCACAAGCTATTCTCTGAGGATGCATTAGAGGAGAAATGGAAATTTTTTTCCTTTAGAAGAAGAGTACAAGTGTCTTCCTCACTATAGAAATGAAAAGAGTACCTTATCTAAGTAGTCTTAGTTTTCTGGGGGCACAATTTTGGATGATATACCCAGTAGCTGTGTATAAACATATGAGTTTATTGATTTTTTAATTTCTCAGCCAAACTTCATCTGCACTCACCCTAATTCCATACCACTTACCTAATTTGCATGTTTATCATTTTATATTTTGGGGCTAATTTATTATAATCTTATTTTAATGAATTATATATTGTAATTTTTTCCTTAATTATGGCATTAGCGTCTTTAAAATATTTTCTCTATATTTCATAGAAGTATATCTTTATGTGATAAAATGTTCTGTTATTTGCTTTTAAGATATAATATCACATAATAATTTATGAAGTCAGGAGTTGATCGTGGCCTCTCTGTGTTGATAAAAGTATGATAAGATGTTCCTCCAAACTGACTATTTGCTGGTAGATATTGGTAGTGTATTGAATAATTGAACACCTTTTTGTAAAGCCACTTCAAGCTCTAAAACAATCAAAACTGCTAGGTTTCTTTGCTGTAAAAATTCATCCATATAATGCAAAACACTCTGTGATTTACCTAAAGAACAACGTAAGTCAAGGGGATCTTGGGTACACTGGCTTTGATTTTATTGTTGTTTTGTTCAGAGAGGGAATAATTCTCAGCTACTGATTTTGAAACTGATTTGAAAATTCAAATAGTCAAATGTTATATAAATATAGTTTATATTAGAATAATGTCTATCTTATATCAGAGCAACTTTTGATAGTTAGACATCCTTATTACTGAAACTCAGTAATCTCTAGGGATAGAAGCTAGAAGTTTAACACTGTTCTTTATTTTCTGTTGATTCAGAGAGGCCTATTGTAAGATAAATTGAAGCTGAGCTGTGTGTGTGTGTGTGTGTGTGTGTGTGTGTGTGTGTGTGTGGTGATGTAATAGGTATGTTTTAATATCATCTGGAGAATGTATCTGTTTGCAATATAAGGAATATCAAAATAGAACCAGACCACAAATTTCAGAAGAAAGTTGGAGAATATATATATATATTCAGCTTTATAAAGTCAGGAGCTCCTGGCATTTCCTACAACATGGATCAAACTAGAAAACAGTATGTTAGGTAAAATGAACCAGACATATGACCTTCTTTATATGTGAAATCTAAGAAAAAAGAAGTTAAATATACAGATAGGAAATAGAACAGTGGTTGCTAAGGGGAGTGGAGGGGAGGAAGTGAGAGATGCAGATGAGAGGATGCAACCTAGCAGGGACATAGGAGGAAGCAAGCCTGGGACTCCAATGCACAACATAAGGACTAAAGTTAACAGTGGTTATTGTATTGTGACATTACCCAAGTAGGCTGTTGCCACTCTTGACACACACAATGCACACAGTAACTGTCAGGTGTGTTAATTTTCTTCACTTTTATAGTTAGTAACTATTTTACTTAGTATCTGTACCTCAATATGTTGTAAGCTTTAACTACACACAACAAGATGAATTAAACATTAAAGGTAGGTGTGTTGGTCCACTTGTAGTCCCAATTACTTGGGAGGCTGAGGTAGAAGGATCACAAGTTTGAGCCTAGCCTGGGCAACTTAGTGAGATCCTATCTCAAAATAAACTAAAAAGGGCTAGGGCTATGCCTCAGTGGTAGAACATTTGCTTAGCATGTGCAAAGTCTGGGGTCGATCCCTAGTACTAAAGAATTAGCAAATTTTTAAAAATTTTAATTACCAACCCTCTACTAAGTAGATTGTGATGGTAAACACCCGTCAAATAACAAACCTAGTCATCAAGTGACACTTATTGGAAGACACACATGTAGTTGGATAACCATGCGCTAGCAATGTAAGAATTCTAAATCAGGAAACAATCTCATGCCATAGAGTAGGCCTGGCTACAGGGGACTCGGACCCTGCCACCATCTTGGAACTTGGCTTGTCGTCATCCTCTGAGCCAACTTTGGATGGAATGTGTTGGACCTTCCCTGTCCTGGAGGAAATAAGCCCACATATCTTTAAGATGCTCCTTGGGGCTGAGAGGCACCAGATTGACTTCCCAGGAGGCTACAGTAGCCTAGATTTAAAGGCCATCTTGGTTCCCCTTGGCAGCAGTCAGGCAGCTTTCCCTCCTGTGCTACCAATCTGTTTCCAAAGGAAGGGCATCCAGAGGGAGACACTTTCCAGGCTCTCTCCCTGGGCAGAGCTTCCCAATGAGGCGCCAAGCGTCATGATGGTTTTTGTGCCCATGGCCATCTGCTTGCTGGATATTGGGCAGGTGGAAGCAGATTTTTCTCTCCATGGCTACCCAGTCATCACTAAGTAAGAGTCCTGTCCTTTTTCCATGGCTAACCTGCCTGATTGGACCATAAAGATCTTTCTGTAAAACTCTGTGGGTGCTGCTTTCCTTACAAAGTTATAAGCTGAGGCATTTGGATTCTTTATATCAGCTATTGTATTCAGAGTCTAGAAGAAAAGAAAACTCAGATACTGGTAAATGTGAATATTTGGTGGTAGAACCTTCACTTTGAAGAGCATTCCAGTAGGGTAAAAAATCCTGGAGGTATATGGGCAGAAGTGTCTCCATGAGCTCAGGGTCCTCCCATGATGAGTCTGCTGAGTGGCACCATTTGTGCTACTAGTTCAAGCTCAGCACCACAGCAGAAACCTTCTGAGCCCCTGCCTCAGCCCTGTGTCCCAGGAAATAAGGATTGTGCCTTCCAAATTCCCACACATCTGGCTCTCAAGGCCCCAGCTCATCCTGAATTGGTGCACATTTCTTATTTTCTCTTCTAATGTGTCGTTAAGAGCAAGGTCTTGTCCTTTTCATCCTTTCCTTCATGGTGATCCTAACCAGTGCTTTGCACAGTGATGAGAATGAGTTTACAGGTGCTGCCTAATGCCTCAAGGTGCACCAGTGGTGTTTAGTGGCTGAGCTTAGGCCTTTGCAGTTGGTGAGCTCGGAAGCATTGCTGCGCAGTAGGCATTTTTCACAGGGCTCACCCATTTTTCACTCTTTCACCTCGTACGACACCCTTGTGGGTTAGATTCCAGATGTGCCCAGCATGAAACGAGAGTTTATTTTGTTTATTTATAGCAGCCATGTCCCACCCCAGTTCAAAGCTTGCTCACTATTCATGCTTTAAGTTGAAAAAACATAATTAAATATGGAGAAAGAGCCACTAAATCTATCTCAACTCAAGGATTTTCATTAGAAATCAGCACTAACCTGAAAGGCCATAAGTATATGATATGGTGAGGCTTTGATATGAAATAGTTCATTCTCAGTTTTTCTATGTCAAACTTCCACTCAGAAGTAAACCCCATGAATCAGTGTGTAGAGCTTGATAAGTACTGCAGGGCAGCAGCTGCCCGTGGGATGACATCTTTCAAATCTGAGCTCACTCTTCCTGAAATGGAAGCCTGCAGCCAGTCTGGAGTGATTTTCCTAGCCAAGGACATGAAATCTCATTCTACAAGAGACGATGACATTGGTAATTAGTGTGATTACTGTTTTCTTTTAATCATGGTGCGTGCTTTGTCTTCTAAAAGGCTACGAGAGTTTGTTAGAATGTCTTGGCTATCACATAAGAATATAAAATTGAATGTTGACAGATTTCCTAACCCTGGTGCTTTATTGTGTGGGACCTGGTGTTTCCCAGTGTGGCTGGTGGTTCGAGTCACCCGAGGAGCTTCGGAGTCTGTCCCTGGGGTGTCGTTTTCAAATTATCAAACTATTGATCATTATGACTTGGTGGTCCTGTAGTGGGCCAGAAATATGTATCAAAATTTGTATGAATTCCTGATATAATAATGTAAACCCTTATAATAAAACAACAGGCACAATTAAAACCATACTGAGACAAAACCTAGAGTGAAGGTAAAGTAGTTTGTCAAAGAGGCTCGGCACCCCATGTCCCTTGATGCACTATGCACAGCAGCCAAGAAGCAGGAAGAGCCACATGTCCATGGACTGATGCTGGAAAGAGAGTCGAGGTACAGACACACCACAGAATACTGTTCCGCCATGAGCAGAGAAAACCCTGCCATTTGTGAAAACATTGATAGAACAGAAGTCATTATGCTGAGTGTAGTAAGCCACAAAGACAGAAAGACAAGCACAACAGCTCATATGTGGAATGTACAGACGCTGATCTCATAGAACTTGAGAGTTGGTCACCAGGAATGGGGATGGGAGGATGGGGAAGCTGACTGATGAGGTATAAGCTCCAGCCCCGGATGAAGTAAGATTCTCCGGTGTGTGATGGCACAGGAGGAAGACTAGAGACAATAGCCATGCACCGTGTGTCCCCAAAAGCTAGCAGGAAGAATTTCCAAGTCTTCTCCATAGAGAAATGATGAATGTTTAGGGGGAGTCATGTCTAACCTGCTTCAAACTCTATACAATGTGCATATGTATAGAAACATCTCAAGGCACTCCGTTAATATATAATTTTATGTTCCTATGTATCAGTTAAAATGTTATTTAAATTTTAGAAAGTAAAATAGACAGCTTCTCTCATTCTTCGGAGGACTTATTGGAGTCCTTATTCTTCAGAGAAACTATCATCCAATAATTCCAGATACTTTTTTTTTTTTGGTACCAGGGATCAAACTCGGGTCCTTGTGCTTGTGCAGCAGGTGACGAAACCACTGAGCTAAATCCCCAGCCCTTTCCAGATAGTTTCTATGCACATAAATCCTCTTTGTCTGTCTTAAATGGTACCACACTGGTGTCTATGCTGTTCCGTGGCTAGCTTTTCTTTATGTAGTATATGACAGAAAGACGTGTGTGTGCAGTACTGGGGATTGATAGCTGGGATTCAGGCATGCGAGGCAAGCACTCTGCCACTCAGCTACATCTCCAGACCTTTACAATTTTTTAAAAAAATTTTGAGACAGGGTCTTGCAAAACTGCTCAGGTTGGCCTTGAACCTATGATACTTCTGCTGCAGCACCCCCAGTTGCTGAGATTAAAATTTGCACTACTGTTCTGACCAGGAAGAGCTTTTAGTGCTATTGTCCACTGAACTCTTTTGGTGGCACAAAGGTTTCTGTTGTATAGTTTTGCACATTTATCCTTCCTTGTCTTTGGGTATTTATGTTTCTCATACATTCACAGTGAATCCCATCCTCTGTGGTACCATGAGATCACAGGTGTAAGAAAAATCCCTGAGTGTAAGATTCCTGGGTCAAGGGAGTTACTCTAGTTTAAGAGAATTAGAAACTGGAAGATGCCAGCTGAATTCCAAGTGTGTCATTCTCACAGCAACTTGAGAAATATTTCTTAAATAGATAAGCAGGTGCTGGCCTCTCTTCAAGTCACAAGGCTAATTCTGCCCATGGTGGAGCTTTGCACACTCAGTGTCTTTTTCTCAGTAGAAAGGATGTTTCTCTTCTCCCCACCCCTTATTTGCTTAGGTTTTAAGACCTGGTCTCCTTAAGTCACTATGTTGCCTAGGCTAGGCTTGAACTTGGAATCGTCCTGCTTCAGCCTCCCAGAGTGCTGGGATTGCAGGCATGCAACACTATGCCCGAAAGATATTTCTTGATTAAATATACTTTAAAATAGTACTACAATTTTTATTTTAACTAGGAAAATCATAACTGAGTGAAAATATCTCTCCCATTCCGCTCGGGTAAGCCCATCTGTGAAAAAGCTGCTCTTAGCTGTTCTTTCTATGATGATGGAACCTACACATCTCCCCAAATGGCATTGTGTTTACCTAAACTCCAAGCTTAATGTCTAAGAAGGATTAATATTTCAGTTGAGATTTGGAGATTCACTGTCCCCAGTTACCTAAAAGTGTTTGTCAAACTTTATTATTTAACCAACGGTTAGTAAACACTTTCAGAGCATAACAGTTCTGCTCATCGTGGGGAGCTGGCACATAGGCATATCATGTCTTAATAGCTCTCATTCCCCTGTCCCTGTCCATTCCCTCCATCAGATCCCCACCTGCCTCTGGAGTCCACCCCATTGCTATCCTTATTCCACTCTCTAAAGGGTATGTATTCTGGAATTCTCACACTAGAAACCACATAAACCTTAATCTTTGTATCTGGCATATTCCACTTGGCATTGTGTTCTCCACACCCACCCATTTTTCTACACATCTCAAGTTTACCCTTCTTTGTGGCTGAGTAGAATGCCGTGGTGTGTGAACGCCACATTCCCTTCATCCATGCATGCTGATGGACATACAGGCTGCTTCCACTTTTAGCTACTGGGAGCTGTGTGGGTATGAACATGGGTGCGCGTGGATCACTGTGATAAGGTTCTTTAACTCTTTCGAGAAGATACCCAGAAGAGGTAAGCTGCCTCAGTAGGATTTCTATTTGTAGTTCTTGAGGACTTTCCGTGCTGCACCTTCTGCACTGTTGGGAAGGTGGAGCAGTGCAGCCTGCCAGGCTCACTGCGTTCTGATACTGAAGACCTCCCTGCAGACCTGTGCACAAGCATACCCACCCCCACTGACCTTGCATCTCCTCCTTTTTAAAAATTGAGAATCAGTCTGAGAAAACATATAAATGATTTTCTTAACTTAAAAAAAATAATGATTTGCCAGCCCCCCAGAGTGGTAGATTATTACATTCTATGAAAAGAACTCCATCATGTTTATACGTCAGATCAGAAATAATACATCACTTCTTATAGGATGTGTGTAAATAGAACATTTTAGACATGATCTGTTTCAAAAGTCCTAGGAGGCTTGCTGTGGAAATCATGCAGTAAATGTTCCCTACAGCATCTCCCCACCGGCCCACTCTTCATGCATGTCCTAGTTGAGGGCGGGCCCTCCCTCCCCCTCCCTCCCCCTCCCTCCCCCTCCCTCCCCCTCCCCCCCTCCCTCCCCTCCCTCCCCCTCCCCCCGCCTCCACCCTCCTCCCTCCCTCCCCACTTCCATCCTCCTTTCTTTACCTTCTCTTCTTTTCTTTCTATATACATTTTCCTTCACAGGAAGTGTACCAGTCCTGTTCAGAGTAGAAGGTGCAACCCGTCTGCAAAACATTTGATTAAAATGTGGCACATAGCATTGTTTTGGGCCAGCATTGTTTGTTTTTAACATTCTGGAATTATCGATGATGTAATTTTCTTGTTTTTAAAATGTAATTGAAATAATAGCTGAGCATGTTTAAGGAGTACAGTGTGAAGTTTTATCTAGAAAGATTACAGAAAGACTTAGTTCAGCTAATTAACACACCCATCATCTCACCGCCTTATTTTCCTATTTTGTGGTGAGGACCCCTGGCCTCCACATCCATAGTGATTCTGCGATCTGTCAGTGTGCACTGTGGTCCCCAAGCAGTGCCGTGGGTCATGGAAACATTCTTCCAATCTAGCTGATGCTTTGTGCCCTTCAATCATCAGCTTTTTTCATTCCTCGCCCTTCTCTCCCTCCTGGCCCGTGGTTACCCCTCCTGTATCCTGTTTCTGAGACTGACTTTTCGATTCCACAGTGAGTGAGAGCTAGGAGTGTTCATCTTTTGGGGCCTGGCTCGTTGTGTGTGGAGCAGTGCCCTGCAGCCCCATCTTGAGTCCGGGATGAGAGAATCCCCTGCTTCGCCTGGGCCCACAAGAGCGCTGGCCTCCTCCTAACCCATTCATCACCAGGTGTCTAGGGAGCTTCCAGGTCCTGGCTACAGTGAACAGGTGAGGGGAACCGAGAGTACTCACATCTTCCCACTCTGATTTCTGTTTCTTCCTGGAAATGCCCGGAAGTGGGATCTCGGGCTCCAACAGCGATTCTGTGTGGTTTTGGATGGCCCACCCCATCCTAATCTACCTCCCAGAGGGCAGTGCACACAGGGCCCCTCTCCACGGCCAAGCCGAGCTCCGTGTTTGCCTTTGTGTAACGGCTCCTCTCTCGGGGTGGGGTGGGGTGATGCTTCACTGCCCTCAGGACACAGATGTCCCCTCCTCTTCTGTGGACTGTTCGTGTCTCTCCTTTAAGGACTGGCTGTTCAGGCCCCTTGGTCGTGTTTCAGTCAGGTTGAGTTTATTTACTTGTCCGTTGTTGGAGTTCCTTACGAACTCCCGGTGTTGGACTGGTCAGGGAACGGACTACACATGCGTCCTGCCAGCCTGGCGTGCCCCTTTGCTCTCCAAGGTTGCCTGGCTGTGCAGGAGCTGCCCAGACAGGTGGGAGCCCTTCATCCAAGTTAGCTTCCGCCACGTGTTCTTCTGGAGGGTTCTGGAGGAGGCCTGAGGGAGGGCAGTGGTCCGACCCCCTCAAGGCAGCACAGGGCCCGTTGGGTTCTTACTTCTTGGTGGGGATAGAGCCCGAAGGCCGATGGGAATAATCCTGCTGGGAGCTAGGGAGCTAAAGCCACAGAGGAGTCCACAGAAATGAGGGGTGCATCCCAGTGGGAGCCAAAGTAAAGAGACACTCGGCCCGGACGTGGAGCAAGAGAAAGGAAGGTAGCCGTTCAGAGGGAGCGCTGCCACGTCCGGTTCAGCACGGCTCCACACATTTTTGTTTGTTTGATCGATTGAGACAGGGTCTCACTGTGTGGTTGGGCTTTGAACTCATAGTGATCCTCCTGCCTCAGCCTCCTGAGTGCTGGGATTGTCGGCCTGCACCACACCCAGCTGAGCTGTAGACATTTTCAGTTCATATTAAATCCTTGTGATTACTCTGTGAAAAAGGTTTATGAGCAGGTAAATGAATGCGTGTCAGAGAACCAGGATTAGAAGGCCCAAAGCCAAAGAGCTGGCACAGCTCTGGCCAGTGCTGGGCCTCTGAGGGGAGCAGAGCCAGGCACACTTTGCCCAACAACCCACGTTGAGGCGCTCACAATGCGGTTAATTTATAGTCACCTATGGCCCCTCAGCGTGGGTCTGGATTCCAGGTCTCTGAGGAGGCCGACAGCAGGATGTGTTTTTCACCTGGAAATTAACTGACAGGAAAAGACAGTGCCATCTGGGCCACACCAGCAACGTCGCTTCAGCACCCGTGGTGCACCCCGCCCCGTCTCAGGCACCTGAGAAGGGTCATGTCCAAGTCTCAGCAGTGGGTTCTGTCTGTTCCTGCCAGTGTTGCTCTCTATGTTCTTCCTTCAAGCTCAAGTGGAGAGAGATTTTATACGGGTTATGAGCATTTGTGAGGTTTCTGTGTGGAGTCGAGATAAGGAGACTGACTGTGGACAGGGCAGCCTGATTCGGTCAGGGACCAGGTGGGAAGGGAGGAGCAGACAGATGGAGCCGCTGGTGACCCAGGGAGAAGGGCAGCTGGGCACCTGCTGCAGCAGAGCCCCTGCAGGCTATGGGTGAGCGCATCCTGGGCTCCAGCTGGCATCATTTCAGAGACAGCGGCTCAGGCGGGCAGCGAGCTGCCCCAGGAGGGCTTCCTTATTCAGAAGGCTCCCCACAGCCCAGAACGAGAGGCTTACGAGAAGCACAGGTCACAGAAGAGGCCGAGGCCGGGACAGGTCACCAGAAGGATTTCCCAGCTACGGGGAGAGAGCCAGGGTCAGGAACGAGCTCTGAAGAGGGAAGGGCCTCACTGCTGCAAACATCCACATCCAGAGTCCAGTACGCAGAGCAGCACTGGCTGTCTTACAAGCCCTGTGGCCTTGGTCACTTGAGGATGGGCAGCATGGTGGTGGAGTCCTTCAGTACTTAGCAGGTATCTGCATTTTCCCGGGATGTTACATCACATAATCCTCACTGTTACGCTGGGAGAAGGGTTCTATTATCAGTTCCATGTTATGTATTCACAGCACAGATGTTTTACTTAAGTACAGGAAGAAGAAAAGCAAAGCCAGCATCTAGACTCTGGCATTTCTCTTCCCAATTTTAGTGTTTAACCACTAGGCTATGCAGCCCATTGTAAGTTCAGAGTTTAAGTATTGGCATTTAACCTCAAAAGAGGAGGAGCGGGCTACAGAGTGTTGATTTACCCAACAGCATGGATTTGCTGGAGAGCTACAATTACAAGCTGTCCTCCCGAACCCTAACCCAGCGCCAAGGCCTCAGACCTTTCCCTTTCCCGCAGGCGAGTGCGGCTACCCAGGAGTCATTTCTGTGCAGCACGTGAGTGAGAGACTGCTGGCCTCGGGGATGGCAGATGGAAGACGATCTGCACCCAGAGGCGCAGGCTTGCACCCCCTTTCCTCAGTGCCTCTGGATGCTTGGAACGTCTTCTGGAAAGCCCACGATTTTAGTTTTCATCTCTGTTCCTTTGTGATTACAGTTCAAGGCACGCAACACAAAAGGAGAGTTAACTTAATACGGTGATGTTTTAGTGTCTGAAGGAACTCAATGGGAAATTCTCAAGTTGATCAGCATGCGCTTGCTAACATTAATTGAATACTTTTGAAAGTCTGCAGTCGCAAATGTTGAGTCCTCAAAACCACCAGTGGGACGGACTGCAGTGCAGGCCCCTCAAGCCATTCCCAGAGCCTGCACAGGCCTCGTAGCCAACCACCGTGTGATGGCCATGGCTGTCTGGTCTCCAAGCCTCCGGCTGCTCTGTGAGGCCATGCCTTCCTTGCTGCTCCAGGTGGAGGTAGAGCCCCTGCCCTGCAACGCAGGCTTTGGGGCACGGGAGGAGCCTGCCCCCCTCTGACTTCTAAGCCAGTGGTTCTGGGTGGTTCTATGACGTCGCCCCACCGGGGGACAGGGTTTGTTTTTCTGTACGCTTTAAAAAATGTTGTTAGTAACAGCTAGTGCACCTTGGGTTTCAGGGCATGTGAGACACATCTGGGGTCGCTTGTTAAAATGTGGGTCCCCTCAGCTGACCTGCAGTCTTTCTGGCGCAGCTGCCCGACCACCTCGAGCATTACAGTCGCATTTAGCTGCATACCCTGTGTCCTCCTCCGTGAGCTGTGGAGTTTGTCCTTTCCTCCTTGGTGTGAGCTCCTCTGTGCGCCAAAATCCCAGCTCATGTCTTCGGGTTAGCTCTTCCCCCTCCAAAGGGAGACTCTCAGATCCATCTGTCCATCCGTCATTAACCCATGGCGAGTTTGCTCTTAGGTAGAGTCTAACTTGCTTACGGGATTTTGTTTCTGTTCTCGACAGCACATGGATCATTCAGGGGGTGTCTGCCTGGGAACTCAGCCCAGGACCGACTGAGTCCCTGTAGCTCCCATGCCGAGCTTCGTGTCTGTGGGTGAGGAAGGGGTCCACCAGCAGTGGGCTTCTAGGGGGGACTCTGTGACGTGGGATCCATCATGGGCTGTGGACTCAGTTCCTTCCATGGGCCCAGGGGGAGGGAGAGGCACAGAGCGGTGGGAGTCATGCCTGGGGCCTCTCTTGCAGGCCATCACTGAGCGCCAGTCCCCTGTGGCAGTGTCCTCTGCCTGCCGTCCTGCACACCAGGCTCCTGAGCAGCAGCTACCAGCAGGGGGTGCAGAGGAGAGGCCCCATTCCTGCCCAGCCTGCTCCACTCCTGATCTCCGTCAGCTACCCAAGGGGGGCACTGGGCACTGTCCTTGACCTGGTGCCAGCCTGGCATGGCAGCATCTTCACGCCCAGTCCCAGCCTCCCATCCTGCTCCTCCCAGCCCCACTCAGCCTCTTCAATTTGTCCCTTTCTTAAGGAAATGTGTTTGAATGGCCACCTCACTTCTTCCTTCAGCCACCTGGATTAATGTGCACTGGGAAATAGTATTTGTCTCCTTCATAGTTCTAAGCTCTTGAGTTCCTTAAATGCCAATAACTTGTTGAACTGAAAATTATTATCTTTAGAACACAGGTCAAATCCTGCTTTGTGTATTTACTGGATTTTCTTTGCACAACACTGTGCACTTTGTTACTTTGTACATATATGCATGCACGCATCCGTGGATATGAAGCAATAGGCAGTGTGTTTTGTGAGCTTCTTATGACTTTCTTGAGGATGACTGTGGTAACTTGGGCTCTTGTCCCAGACACAGCTTCCACGCCTTCCTTGGTGAAGCACAGCATCACCGCGGGTGACAGACTTTCAAGCCAGGAGGACACCACGAGGGCAGAGGACCGGAATGGAAACACCTCAGTCTCTCCTCTGCCTCCCATGTGCTGTGGCCTCCACTTCTGTCACTTCCTTCCCCGACTTCCCTGGACACATCCAGAGAAGTGGAAATGGAGGCAACCACTTTTAGGGACGACGTGATGTGACGATGGCCGTGTTCAAGTGCACAGCCTGTTCTTCTGTGACAGGTTGGTCACACGTCCGCGTGTGTGGCCATGTGCCACAGCGTGGTCATATGAACGCCCGCAGGGGTGTGCTCATGGTGCTCACGCATCCAGACCACGGCTGCTCTCTGTCACGGGAAAGAACCCGGAAGAGCTGAACGCTTGAGATCTGTGAAGTTGAGAACATGTCAGGGCCAGAGCAGCACGTGGTGACTAAGAGTGCTGTACACACACACACACACCCACACACACACGTGCACACTTCATGTCCTGTTTGTTTTCCTTTCTAAACCTCACAGGTGTGTGTGGTTTGTACATAAGAACAAACTGGCGGGCAGGGCGGTGGTGATGGGAATCAGCAGAGCCCGTGGTGCCCAGTGAGCTTCCTAGAAGCGCGTCCCCCGGGAGCCCGCTGCAGGGCGACCCCTTGGACCTGCACCGCCTGCTCCAGTGCCCCCGAGGGCGCACACCCTCACCCCTAGGAGCAGAGGCAGTGGGGCTCTGACCTCGCCCACAGAGGGATGCAGGGCAGTGCCATCACCCAGGGGCTGGGGACCATTTCCTGGAGATGAGAGTGGGATGAGGGCAGGAAGATGAGCCCAGGACCAGCCCCGGGCCCAGCCCCACACCTAGAGGAGGGTGGTAAATCAGAGAGCTCGGGCTCAGGTTCTGAGGTGAGGGTCAGATGCCAGACGGATGCAGCACAGGCTGAGATGTGGTTGTAAATTCCTCTTTTCTGAAGAGCAGCGGGACTCCTGGTTATGCCGAAGCTGCCTCCTGTCAGGCCCTGCAGGCTCTAGCCCAGCACTTCTCCTTTCTGGCAGCCCTGGACTTTTTCTATCTTTACTCTTGTATTTGTTCCCAAAGAAAGTTAGAATATCAGAATTTGATAGACTAACCATATGCCTCCCCAGAATCCTGCTGTGCCAGAGTTAACTTTCCCAGGCTGATCTCCAACTTGCAGCCCTCCTGCCTCAGCATCCCAAACACCTGCGGTTATAGTTGTGTGCCACTACACCCCTCCTCTCCCCGTGGATGCTGGTTTGGGGAACACATTTCACTTTGCTGGTAATGTCGCGGGTCTGCTCTCCATGGCCTGGGCCCGCCCAGTCAGGTGTTGCCAGGCTCCTGTGCGCAGCGCTGTGCATGCAACTGCAGAGGCGGGACAGTCCCCCTCTCTTCCACCTGCTGTCCCGCCAAGGCCTGGGCAGTTTGCTGACTTGCACCAGGACAGGGCAGGAGGCCGGTCCTGGGCGCTCTGCCTTGTGGGCACGGCAGCTCCCTCGGTCCCTGTGCTTCTCACTCGGCCCCAGGACGTGACCACTGTATGTGGCCCCGTGTGCCTTGCCAGGTCCGGGTGAGCAGGAGCTGCACTGTTCCCACCATGCGGCGGGGTCAGAGTGGGCACCTGGGCGTCAGGAAGACCTGGTCATTCCCCGGTTTCGAAGAGCGCCCCGACAGCAGCTGGAACTCTGCTCGCCACACCCCTCCGTGGCCAGATCCGGGTAGTAATAGTGTTTTCCTCTTTAGGTCATCGTGCAAACACAAAAATACCTCTGAAGGGCTTGGAACAATGCTCATCATTGGCCGAGCAATCAAAATAGGTCAAGAATTACTTTGCCATTTCAGCATCTATTGACAAAAGGTAAAAGCAACTTTGAATTAATTTATATACTAAAATGAATTTACATTTCCTTTACTACAAGCATCTACATACATTTGATATTTGACAGCAGACACCTGTCTGACAAAGAAACCACCAAACTGACCTCTGATATTGAGAGATTAGTTTGGTGCCAAACACATGTGTGCATACACACACGTGCACATGCAAGCATGTGCACTCAACCGAGTGACAGGATGCTCTTTTGTGCCTTTGCTGCAGTGCTCACATTGGGCACAGCCAGCCCCCTGGGGACCCCTCTGTCTGTCCCAGCACGACCCTCTTGCATTTAGAGGCAGATGGTTGCCACATGTGGAAGTATTGCTAAGGGACCACATTCGTTTGGTGGGGTATTTTTGTGTGCATTTTTTTCTAAATAATACTAATATATACATATTGCATGAAATTTAACCAATACTAGAGAATCAAAAAGTGGGAAGCATAAAAGTAGGCTTTTTGGAGCTTTTGAAGGCAGTTTTTTTACATTTAAAATACTCATTTACATAATTATTTTAAAATTAGTATTTATCATCCATAGACTCTTAAAAACTATAGATTTCCTTATGTTTTTAAGTTCAACTAGCATGTCTTCTATTTGAGATGTACATTTTAACAATCATGTGATAATCTACAAGGCTTTCATTTAATGTTACACCCACTGAAAAATGAAGCTAATGAGGCAATTTTAAACTTTTAAAACTAGATTCATACATTAAGATACTTGGTTTTCTTTTAAAGAACTTTAATATAAAATATTAACATACAAATCAGATGAATATCAAATTCTCTTAAATATCTCAAAACTCTTTAGAAACATTGCTAAGTTCTCTTTGCATAAGGTTACAATTCCAAGCCAATTGATGACGTTTAAATGTTTAGTCCTCAAACTGTATGTTGGTTTAATAGATTAAATTATCTTAAATATTTTTAATACATTAACTACTAGAGATTGTTTCCCTTTTCCAGAGACTATTTTCTGGAGCTTCCCAATGACATTCTAGTCGCTAAACCCAACCTTTCCTGTTGAAAGGGTGAGTGTCCTATCTTGGGCCAGCGGAGCTGAGGGCCATCGGCCACCTGCAGCCTGGACACAGCCCTCGACTGTCCCCATGTGCACAGCTGCCAGCCGGCTGCTGCTTGTAGTTCCTGCCACAGCAGGGCCCTGTGCCTTGGAAGCCACCACCCTCCCCCTGCAGATTTTGTGAGGGCTTTCTGACTATGCCCCCTAAGCTGTGTGTAATTCTTTTCACTGCTTGATTAGGATTTTGCACTTATGTGATTTTATTAATATGGTTCAGTTCTTTCTTATCTGGCTCAAAACACATTTTACTTCCATTCTCTCCCACACTTCACTCTCTTGTATAATACTTTTAGATCTCATTTAACTTGATTGCCCGATTGCCGATCAGAATTCTTCATCTCCTCATAGCGCTCCCAGTTGGCAGGGCCATGGCGATGTGTCACTGGGTGCCACAGGGCCTCAGGTCTTTGGCTACACACGTGGCCCCAAGACCACGCCAGTGACAGCAGAGAGGGACAGGGTCTCCCCTGCATGGAGCCACTGGAGCAGCTGCCTCCCTGTCCCCCAGTCTGACGCGCTCCTGGCTGGGGCCTGGGGCTCTTTCTGACTGTGACTGGGGTCCCCGTGCCCCCAGGAGGACACTGCTCCAGGAGACAGCATGGAGCCTGTGAGTGGCCCTGCCTGAGGCAGGGTGCTGGGGCAGGGTCTGCAGCCTCTCCGGTCCCTCAGTGGATGCTCCATCCTCTCTCCAGAGCCCCCAGCTTGGCCCCTCTGTGCCCCGAAGGTGACGGCGGCTGGCAGAGCAGTCGCAGGTGGGCAGCACCTGGTCTCGGCATGGCCCCCAGGGCTGTCTGCCCAAGACTGCCTCTCTGGGCCCCCGGCCTCCTGCACCCGGCTCTGGGTGCTCACTGACCCCAGCTCCCAGGAGCCCTGACTGCAGGCCCCCTGTCTCCAAGGCGCTGGCTTCGGTCTAAGCTTGCATCCCGTCCCCAGCACCCCGTGTTGGCTTCCTGCTTCCTGCTTCCTGCTTCCAGCTTCCTGCTGCAGGAACTCTGATTTGTGCACTGCTGGCTCCCTTGGAGCAGCCCTCCATGCATGCTGGGCGAGTGTCTACACTTTCACAGACAGGAGCAGTGTGCACAACTGTATCCCACATTCTGTGTGACACTTCCCACATCATGAAAACTCTCAAGTGTCACCTTTTAATTTCCTGTCAAATCTATCTTTGTTTTTACCAATTATGACTAACGGAAGAGTTCTTGTAATGTTTGGCATTCCCATTGTTTCCTGTTTCATTTCTGTGATCATAAATGCTGCTGTCACAAGCTGCTCTGCGTAAATCAGCTTCACTGCAAGCATTACTTTAAAGGCAGCTTCCTAGAAGTCAAAATATTGAGACAAAACCAAAAATTGCTGTCCAGACCCCTGACAGGTGCATATAAAATGTCTCTCAGAATGCTGTGCCTGTCTACTCCTAACTGGTAAGGAGAGTGTGTCTGGAACCCCAGCCTTCTCCTTTAGCCCGAGGCAGGGTGGCCTGAGGCTTATGGTTCGTGGTCAGTGTGGGCGGCTCAGCTGCAAGCCACTCACTGTCTTCACCTGTTAAATGCACGAAAGAGCAGTGTTGCTGACTGCATGGAGTTTCCCTATGGGCTGCACTGCTTGGTGTAGGTAGCGCATGAAGGTGAGAACCAAGTTCACAGGAGCACCACACGCTTGCCAGCTGCTGTAATGTTGAGAGCTTTTAAATTGACAAGTGGAGACATGGGCTTCAGTTTTGTTTTATTTGTTGTGTGAACTTGCAACTTGAAGAAGTTCAAAATTTCTCATTATATTTGGCATTTGTGTTCTGTCTTTCGAGAGTTGTATTTTCTGCCAGTGTTTCCTTATTGACATAGGCAGTAGGGGCATTAGTCTATTATAGTGGGGAAACAGTGTCCTAACCTAACGACTACTATTTATTGTCTTCAAGTAATAATGATCTTCAATATTTCTAGTTATATATGTCATGTGGTAAATTTTCCTATACAATGCCATTTTTAAAAATTTAGCAGCCTTTCTTTGCTCAGATAATCAGAGATGCTTACTATATTTTAGATTTCATGTTTATTGTGATTGGTTTCCTTTTTTCTTCCTAAAATTCATCTTAGTGTAGTTGAAGGGCTAAACTCTAACTTGGCTTACATCTCCGAATCAGCCCGCAGTTTCTGAGGGAAATGTGATGAAGAGCAGAGTGGACCTCGGCCCAGTTCTCCAACTGGGGCACCAGAGGCTGCGAGGACTTGGACCTCACGGGAGAGCTCTTTTCCTACTTTCATCGGGGCCCCACGGTGCTTCTCAGAGCTTAGGTGTAAAATCTCTTGCCGGATTTCTGATTAGCAGAGGACCGACTCCGTGAGCATTCAGATGGTGCCCGAAATAGCTTTGATTTGAGGGCAGCGTCTGAGAGCGGCTGGGAAACAGCTGTCTGCAGATGAGTAATTCGATGTCATCTGAGGAAGGAGGCCGTCTCAAGCACAGCTCGGGCCATGGAACATTTCTGGCTCTTCCTCCAGCCAACACGTCTGTCCTGGGGAATGATGCTGTCAGAGAGGAGACTAGCAGTGAGATTTGTGGGAGCCATAACGTGTCCCAACCTGCTTTGTACATCTCAGTCTCGTATGAAGGAGCGGGGCTTGGCCTTCTAAGAAATCCCAGCACTGCAGAGTGAGAAGTTGGAGGCCTGGACCCAAATTACTGCCAGAACGCCTTTCTCACACTCTGAAAGCTTCATTGTTGATTCATATCACCAAGTACGGTATGTGAGAACTGAGCATCGAGGAGCTGTGCACTGATCTCGACGTGGCCTGTGGGGGTAACGGTTACAGTGACTTCTCAGTTCCAGTCAGTTCCAGTACCAACAGGGGTCTGGGAAAATGAGTAAGCACCCGCACACGGCTGTGAATCATTCGTTCCCATGAAAGAGGAAAGATGCAAAGACCACACACAGACTGAAGGAAGGAAGAGAGCTCTGACCCCAGAGGGCAGCAGGTAAAGGGTACACACTGCCCATCCATCCTCTCGGGGTTGGCAGTGTTCAGGAAGCAGCCTTGGGCACACGGTGACAGAGTGGCCTGTCACTGGTCACTGGCTGCTGCTCCTCCCATGAGACAGAGGCACGGGCTGCACCTCAGAGCTCCACTGGGCTCTCCGTGAGTTTGCTCTGCCCCGTGTCTCATATGAGTTTTGAAATTCTAGATTTTAGAATAATAAGAGTAGCTATCTTTTATCTCAAAGAGGCTAAAGCAATTTTGAACAATGCAATGTCTCTTAGGGTATTTACGGATCCGGGAAGCAGCTTGTGTGGCCTGTGACTCTCATAAGGAGGGCAGGACCTAACAGAGAACTTCCACGTCTTACGGCCGCTCTCTGGAGATGGAAATCCCGCAGCTACAGGGCCCGGCTCTCTCATGCCCTGCTGTTCAGATGGACTTTGCTTGCACTTTGCATGTTGAAGCTTAAGCCACATTTTCCCTCTTCTCTGCTAGCCGAAGTTATCTTCACTCTGTGGCTGGATGGTGGTGATATCCAGGAAGAGAGGCTGGAGGGTTATGGCCTTTGTAAGCAAACAAGTCTCTTTCCTCCTATCTTCACTCCTGGGTGGGAGCCAGGACAGGGGGACATGGGGATGAAGCCCAGCCACTCTGGGGCTTCACTGGTTCTTGTCTGGGTTCTCTGGCCGGGGAGGCTTCCAGAATTTGCAGGCAAGTGCCCCAAAGCTGCCCCTCACGGACTGTTTCCCTTGAGGGTTTTTCTTCCTCTGTTGGGACCCTGCACTCCCTCTCCTGTGTTCTGGCTTCTGCACATGTCCTGGCTCGCTGGACTGATGCGTGGCCCTGCTGACCAGTGCCCTGTAAGAACCATTTTTCCTTGGGCTTTGTATTACCCGAAACTGAGGCTTCAATTTCAGAATACTTTTTTAAAATTGTAACTTTATTGACATAATTCACAAGCCATAAAATCAATCCTTTTGCAGTGTAAAATTCAGTAATTTTAAGCATATACTAAAAATGAGTCTAATTTTAGAGCATTTCTTCACCCTAAAATGAAACCCCATGCCAGTTAGCAGTCAGTTCCCATTCACCTGTCTTCTCTGGTACCAAAAACCATCCCTCTACTTTTGTCTCTGTGGAGCACCCTGTTCTGGACGCTTGGTAAGAATTGCCTCATGCAATTTATGGCCATTTGCATCTGATTTCTTTCACATCACATCACATTTTCAAGCTTCATCCTTGATGGGGCATTATCAGTACTGCATCCCTTTTCTGTGGCTGAGTAATATTTCCTTGTATGCATAAACCAAGTTTGTTTTTTCTTTTATCTGTTGATGGACCAATGGATAAAGTCATTCCTACTCTCTAGCTGTCAGGAATAATGAATGCCATGTATAGGTTGTTATGTGCACGTATGTTAAAGTTCTCTTGCGTCTTTGTCTAAAATTAAAATTACTGGGTCATAGGGAACTCTCTTTCACTTCCTAGGGAATCCCCGACCTGCCTTCCAAAGTGATGCCACAGTTTCACAGCCCTGCGAGCCACATCCTCATTAGCCCTTGTTACCCTCTGGGTTTCCATTGTAGCCATCTTATTGTTTTGGTGACATCACTTGGTGTATTTTTATTTTTATTTATTTATTTATTTTTTGTTTGTTTGTTTGTTTGGTGCCAGGGATCGAACGAACTCAGATCCTTCCGCTTGCGCAGCAGGCAGCGAAACCACTGAGCCAAATCCCTGGCCCACTTGGTGTGTTTTTAAAAATAAATTGTATTGTGTATATTTGAGTTTTACAAGATGTTTTGGGATACATACAGATAGCAAAATTGTTAAATAGAGAAGCAGACCAACTTATCTACATTTCACATAGGTACTTTTTCCTGATTTGCATTTCCTAAAGACTAGTAATGTTTTCAAGTGTGCTTATTCTCTATATGTATAATTCTTTGGGAGAAATGTGTATTCAAACTCTTTGCCTATTTTTTAGTTTGTCTGTTCATCTTCTATGTATTGTACAGTTAGAGATTTTTAAATTTTTTTGTTATAAGTCCTTTGTGAGATATATGATTTGAAATGTTTTCTCTTAATCTTTGGGTTGTTTTCTTACTTTTTAAAATATTGTTCTTGAAGCACTAAAGTTAATTGTGGTGAGGTACACAATTTAACTGGTGTTCATTTTTCCTTCCTCTGTTAATACTTTTGGTATTACATCTGTTACTTTTCTCTCCTTGCTAAGACAAAATACCTGAAACCAAAAGGTAAAGGAAAAAAGATTTATTTAGCTCACAGTTTGTAGAGATTTCAGTCCATAATCAGCTGGCTCCAAGGCAGGGAGACACATGGCAGTGGGACAACAGTTCATGGTGGGCTGAAGGTAGCAAAGCAACAAGAGGCCTTCACAGCATTTTTCTACCCCTTTTATCTTATCCAGGATACTTAGGGTGGCAGCACTCACACCCTTAATCCTAGTGTCCTTGAGCCTAGCCTTTCATCATGAATCAGTTCCAGTGTCACACACTCTAGATCCAGCCACCGCTGAAAGTGCCCTGCCTGTGACTGCATGAGGCCTTGGGGACATTCAGACCAAAGACTTAGCAATATCTAAGAATCCAGGGCCAAATCCCACTTCATGAAGATTTACTTGTAAGTGTTTTTCTAAGAGTTTTATCTGGCCCTATTGTCTGTTGGAATAAGTTTCTGTAAGACAGTGGTCCAACTTTATTCTTTTGCTCATGAATATCCAGTTGTCCCAGCATCATTTGATAAATAGCTATTCTTCCACTGAATTCATTGGCAAGTGTATCAATCAGCTTTCCCATTGCTGGGACAAACGCCTCACACTCACAACTTACAGAGAAAATGGTTTATTTGGCCCATGGTTTCAGGAGGTGCAGTCCATGGTAAGCTGGCTCCAAGCCAGGAGCCTCATAGCAGAAGAGTGTGATGGAGCAAAGCTGCTCAACTCACAGCGGCAGGGAAACAGGGTGGTTTGGAAAAAGCCCCACAGAGAAAGAAGCAAGGGACCAGATATCGTCCCCAGGGTCATGCCCCTTGAGCCACTGAGACAAGTGCTTTACTCATGTCCTTCATGTCACTCACATCAATCAAGTCGACAATCAAGATTAGCAGTCACAGTAATGTTGTTGAAAATATGGAATATTTTAACATCTATACTCTCTTAAAAGACATTTATGGATAAATTCTATTTCCTTTCCCCGAATAACACGGTGGCTTTCTCCAATATAAATTTCACACAGAAGCATGCATACAGATGAGTAATACATGCAGAAAGCCTTTTACAAATGTGGATCCCAGAACTCTGACCAGAGAGGGGCCCAGCACCTTCCTACTGCTCTGTGAATGAGTTAATTATAAGCTAAGTCACACTGATGGGGACAGTAACTAACATAACCCAAACGCCACTGGATGAAATTATGTTTCATAAGCATATGCTTAAAGTCTTTCCTGGATGGAAGGTAAAGTATTGTAGTGCATAAATAATCTCTGAGGAAATATTTTGAGGTTCTGAGAATATCTGTTTCCCAAGCCTATCTCTATGGGTCTTTTACAAACTAGTTTTAGCATCCACCGATAAATCCTGCTTGCATTAATAATTACCATGGTGGTTGCAAAATGATGAATGTCAAAAGATAAAAACTCCAGGTCCACAGTTATTTGTTCAGCAGCTTGCTTTTCTGGGTACTAAAACATATGCCCAAGCCTCTTATTCGAAGACCATGATGTACCACATAACTAGAGGAACCAGCATGAGAGAATAGAAAACACCAGGGGGGAAGAACAAGCTTATATGGAAATTCAGTGTAGTATAAAATGGTAAAATCAATCCACTGGGTTAAAAATCAGACTTTTTAATAGTGCTGAGACAGTAGCTAGACACTCATAAAAACTTTGACTTTCCATTCTTAATTTTTTTTAAATACAAGCTTTCAATCTGGCTTGTTCAACTCAAATTTTTTATTGGTGTTTTTTGGAGATTGCAATAAACATACTAGAATTAAATGATACAAGTTTATGCTGTGGAAGGGTTCTGCCAAAGAAGAAAGGACACTTTCTGTTTGTTAAACTCTATTTTCAGCCTTCGCCATTTAAATCTCTACATACTGATGCTTATTTTATGGGAAGTTCCTCTTCTTAGATTGTAAAGGAATCCACCTGAAACACATGTATGAAAGGCTTGGTCCCCAGCATGGTGCCACTGGGAGGTGGCAGAAACTTGAGGAGGTGAGGCTCAGTGGAAGGTCTTTGGGTCATGGGTGTGCGATCTTTAAGAGGACTGCAGGACACTGGCCTTCCTTTCTTTCTTGCTCCTTAGCTCCCGATGAGGTACATCAGACAGCTTTCTGCCACTCCAAAAAAGTCCTGAGGTAATCAACTGATGAGAATGTACAGGTTTTTTGGCTTATGGTTTTGGAGGGTTCAGTCAGCCATCAGTTGGCCTGTCGCTTTGGGCCCGTGGTGAGCCAGCTCATCTTGGCAGTACATGGTTGAGGAAGAATCTCACTTCACAGTGTCTGGGAAGTAGAGAAGCAGGAAGAGGTAGATCCCTATATCACATCAGGGGCTCACCCCTGTCACTTGATTTCCTTACACTAGTCCACACCCACTAAGGAGTTTGTCCACCTCCCTACACAGCCACAGGCTGGGACCCAGCCTTCAACACTCAGGGCTCTGGGCATATTCAGTACCAAACTGTAGTGTGAGGTGAGTGTTTTTGCTTGGCCATGTGCTCCAAGCAAGTAGGACAATGGCTGTGAACTAGCACCTCTATCACTGTGGGTCATAATGAACCTCTTCTCCTTTTAAGTCCATTGTCCCAGACATTTTGATATAATAACAGGAACCTGACTAATATCTTCAGCATAGTTGTCTATTTGATTTTATAGATATCCAGCAATAGAAATAGCATACTCAGTGAGATATTTAGTATCTGGATAAAAGGATATAGAAAAATTTAGAAATCCAGCTGGCTCTTAAACTCTCTGATCCTTAAACTGCATACTGGGACTTTGAGATTCATTGGTTATAAAAATGCAAACATGAACTCCGTGGTTAATACCTAGCTGAAGTATCACATTCATTTTTTTTTTTTTTGGTGCCGGGGATCAAATTCAGGTCCTTGCGCTTGCGCAGCAGGCGGCAAAACTACTGAGCTAAATCCCCGGCCCTAAAGTATCACATTCTTTAACCCGCTTTTGGGGGCTTCTGCATCCATGCCCACCTGTGACTTGATGGCTTTCTCTGTGTGCTCTTTCCTGGTCCACACTTCCATCAGGGCCTGCATTTTGCTCCTTGTTTCTTATCCATCTCTCTTTCTTAGGCTGCAAGCCCCTGGAAGCAATTGGCTATGGCCACTTCATCTTTGCATTCTCTTACAATGCCTGTGTTAAGGCTGGGCCCTGTTGAGTGGAGGATTTCATACAAACAGCATTTTGTGAATAAATAGAAGTAAATGCTATGAGCATATAAGTTCGTACTGTAAAAGCTCTGATACTTTTGCATAATCAAGAAGCTAGGATCCTTAAACTGGATGTTTAGTGTCGACTTGCTCTTTATGATTTAAATATGAGGATGTGATCCAACTTGGACAGACATTTTTCTCCTTAATAACTTTCTAGGTTTGCAATGATCAACTCTTCAATTATTCTTTATCATAAACTCATAGCAAAATATCAATTATGCAGATCAAGCATGTATGTTCCTCTACATCCTGTTGAGATGAAAGCCCAAATGAGATTTTTCCCAAGATATTTATTTTTATTTTCTCTTGTTAGCTTTGATGAAGGGCTATGCATACGTAGAACTGACTTTCACATGGCTGTTTTTAATTTTTATTCATTGTTTATAAAGTCTTTTGCTCAGTGAATTAATTGACTATTACTACATCTGAGTGAGTCAACTGTGGCCTGTGTTATTTGATCCAGGTGTTAGAGTGGGTTAGTTATTTGTTAGTCATAACAGTCTACAAATAAATAGGCATTTTTGAGGAGGTTGAACTGGTTATGCTGTGTGTTACAAGACTCATTCTGTCTACAAAGGCAAATTTTTTTAAGTTCAGTAAGGTTCTATACCAAGTAATTGATTTACTGTATCATAATAAATTACTCATGTTTCATTTCTAAGTTGGTTAAAATAACTATTTGTTGTATATGAACATATGACAAATGGGAAAATCATGCTTCTGCATTCTGGGGTTTTTTTTAAACACAACATTAGCTATTAGAGTTGGTCTTTGCCAACTTGATGATCTATTTTGTCTTCTTTCTGTCCTTTCCCTGGTAGTTACATCAGAGGAGCCACTGAGTTATACTTTGAGAAATGTTTACCTTTGGAAAGTGCATTTCTTTTTCTTTTTCTTTTTTTTGGTACCAGGGATCGAACTCGGGACCTTGCGCTTGCGAGGCAGGTACCAGAACCACGGAGCTAAATCCCCAGCCCCTGGAAAGTGCATTTCTTGAGATTCTATTTTTTATTTTGCTGTTCTTTTAACATGTACTCCTATAAAACAAACAAGTGTGTGCTGTGGCACTGACAGAGATTTCTCTGGTGCTTGCAGTTGATCGCTGAGGACTCTGCTCCATACCACATCTAGACTACGTGCATGTGCGGGAATGTGGTCTTTTCTTCTCACTGTCAGTATATATTTGGGAAGTTCTGAGCATACTTCTCTGAGTTAATTGTTCTCTGAATTAATTGTTTTAGAGAAATAATTATCCAGGCTTTTAACACATTTTTGTATACATCATGTTTTACTTTTTGGAACGTATTTACTCCTATATGCATTCTCTAAGATTCTGGAGGAGTCTGATAACAAGCCGGAGCAGAATGAAGGTGATAGTAATAGAAAGGGAAAGATCATGAAACTGAAAGATGTCTGGCTGTCAGTGGGTCCAGCTTACTGCTGACTCCTGAGAGCTTGGGAAAAGCAATGATGGAGAAGGAGAAATCCCCAACTGGACATCAGAGGACCCCAGAGCACTGCCCCCGACCCCAGGCTCCCCTGCCAGCCACTGCGACTCTAGTCTGACTGCACAGGAACCGGCCCTTCTGAGAAACATTGACGCGGGGCAGCCCTTCACTCAGGTGGCGGCCCTGACACAGGGCCAACAAGTCGGGCGCTCGCTGCTGCTTTCCAGAGTGGGCCCAGCTCCTGAGCTGCCTCCCCCTGCACTTCCTTTTTTCCCTTTCTTCCTTCTGCCCTCCTCCACCTTGTGCATTGTCTCAGCTGAACACATTCCTGGCGTCCTCCTTCAGGGCCTGGTTCTGCATGAACTCAACCACGATTGTGTCAGGTGATTGTGCTGCCTCCAAATTTAGTTTGCTGGAAGAAAAATAGCTCTATATTCACTACGTTTTGCTTGAACGAAAAGAAGAAATGCTTCCCATTGCTCCTGGAAGCTGGCCTACCTGTGCTCTTGGGCCAGAGATTTTTTCCACCGATTGAGTCATTGCCCAACTTCCGTCCCTACCAGACCCTTTCTTTAAAGCAGAGCTGCCTCACAAAGACCACCTTAGAAGCCTGGCAGGAAACTTTGCCTCTTAGCGTCTCCTTGGGGCTGCTGAAGGAGGAGGGAGCAGGGAGTAGGGCAGTGAGGTAGTGGAGAAAAGAGTCTGAGTCCCTCAGTGCCAGATAGAACAATACAGGAGGGAGAGGGCTCCTGTGCAAACCTCCTCCCATACACCATGCTTGCCCAGGACAAGCAAGGCCTGGGAAGTTTTCTAGGCTGCCTGGGAGTTGGGGAGAAATCAGAGGAAGGAAGGAGCAGGGAGTGGAAGGCTCTCTCAGCATTCCTCTCCTACCCCAGGTAAGTCAGAGCAGGGCCAAAGATATTTATCCATTTCAAGAATACCTGCAGAGTTTGAGCATCCTTACCACTTACCAAGACCTTATTCTCAGTTCTTGCTGAGGGAGGGAGGTGCTGGGGTTGACTTAGTTAACTCCCCTAGTACCTCAGAGGTCTCAGCTTCTGCAGGGGCTGGCCCAGCCATCCCCTCAGGACTGACCAGGCTCCTCACTCCTAGCCCTGCACTCCCTTCAGCTCCAAAATGTCCTTCATTCCACAGGCTCAATGTGCAGGAAAAGCCAAATGCCACTGTTGAGAAGGTAGAGTGCTTTCCACAGCGTTCTGTTACTGAGCTCCGCTTCTCTCCTGTTTAAATACAGCTCCCCTCCTCAGGGAAGGGAAGTTTAGCACGAGCTGCCCCTGGGCCTGAGCACCAGCACACCAGGGAGCCTGATAGTCATGTACAATTCCAACCCTGGCCAAGCACCCTGACTTAGAAACCCGGGAGGCTGAACAGAGTTAACTCTCTTCTGATAGCTTTCCAGGGGGTTCAGATCCACTGTGAGTTTTTGAGAACTATCTGTATATTGATTGATCAACCGCTGCCAAATTGAGAGCTGAGAAGAGAATCCCTGCTGTGGCTTGGTGTAAGGTGGGCGCGCTGGGCTGGCAGTGTGGCTCAGTGGTAGAGGGCTTCTCTAGCATGTGTGAGGCCCCTTCAATACCCAGCACCTCAAGAGAAAAATGGTAGACACCCCAGCTATTCTCCTGGACCCCTTCTATGGGGAGACAGAGCTGTTGCGAGGGAAGCTCTTCCATCTCGATTGTGGTGGTTGGTAGAGGGGGAAAGGCTGGTTCCTCTCGGGCCAGGCATTGTGGTGGGGACAGAATAGGAGAAAACCTGTGAGTTTGGTCTTCTCTGTCCTGGGAGAGAGCAGATGACTTCATCTCCCGAAATATCTCCTCCACCCGGACTGACACTCACGGGTTAGAGTTAATAAGAAAAGTTCCTGAGCAGGTTAACGAGCTCGATTCCTCAGGAGCTGTGTGTGGATTAGCTTGGTTGACCTTCCATCTTGCCTGGCTGAGGTCTCTAAGGACCCTGAGGGTTCTGGTTTAGGGAACGGGAAAATCCAAAGCAAGGCTCAGGAGAGGCTGAGTAGGCGGCGTGTGGGACTTGTCACGGGCCTGTGCTGGGTCGGAAGGAGGGCTGTGCGGGCCCCGGAGGCTGCGAGGGAGGGCTGAGGAGAGGTGGGTGAAACAGTCGGGACCCTTCTGCTCACGTCCTGGGAGGGCCCTTGGCTCCCCGTCCAGGACCGCCATCCCTTGGTGTTTTGAACGTCCACACTTACTTCCCCTTCCCTGGTTTGTGTTCTCAGAGGAATTCTGAGTGTGTGGAGGTAAACTCCATTTCGTCTTGGGGACGGCAGCATGGAGTGAGTCCGTGCTGAAGACGGTCTCTGGAAGGAATTCTAGACACCTGGTAAAAGCTACAAGAATAGCGTAGCCTTCCACAGCACGGCCACCTTTGTGTGTTGTGGAAGCAGCGTCTGTGTCCCCTACACAGGCCCGCCCACGCCTGTCTTTCCCGCAGTGGGCCTGGCGGGTCCCTGCCTGGGGGACTGTGTTCCCCTGGACGGAGCAGCAGGGACAAAGGTGCAGGGGGCCTGCACCCTTGGCTCCAGCACCCAGGTGGGAGAGGAGCGCTGCAGAGTGGCTGACTCCCAGGAGAGGCTGCTGACAGGAAGCCCAGGCGCTGTGAGAGGAGTTAGCTGTGCACCGTCCAGGGCCTGGCTGTCTGCTCCTCCTGCCGCCCTGCCATGCGCTCCCGTGGGCGCAGCTGAAGGTGCTGGGCACTTCCCTCTGGGAGCAGCTCCAGTGCAGAGCCCCCATCCCTGTAGGAGCCCCAAATCCTCGAGTTTCCCCTTCACCAGGCTTTAGAGAGGGCCTAGGCCCCACTGTCAGGGGGCGGGTGAGGGGCCTGCCGAGGGGACTCCTGGCCAGGAAGAGGCGGCCTGGGCTGCACCCTTCTCTGCCGTCTGCCACCCAGGAATTCCCAGCCCTGCCTGGGCCTCCAGCCTGCCCCTCACCCTGCCCTCCAGCTCCGGCTCCTCAGGAACCCCATCCACCACAGGGACAGCGGCCTGTGGCCACAGGTCCCCCACTCCTGCCTCTGATTCGCTTCTCCTCCTGTCATCCCTGCCACCACCCACCATGCCACTCCTGCTGCTCCCTCTGGATCCCAGGATGTGCCTGATGGGCCAGGCCCGGGGGCCCAGGGCGTGGGCGGGACCATCCTGGATGCCGGGCAGCACCCTCTGCCCTCCTGTCCCAGCTCCCTGTGGGCTGTGAGGACGCAGGTGTCTGTGGCCTCCTCTGCCGTGAACTCTTCATTCCCCGTCAGTGGGAGAAAGCCCACAACCTGACAGGATGTTTTTCCTCTCAGTTCTGGGGATTGAACCCAGACAAGGACTGAACGACATTCCTATCCTCTCCTTTTCTTATTTAGTGACAGACTCACTAAGTTGTCCAGGCTGGGTGCCAAGACACGGTCCTCCTGCCTGGGCCTCTCAGGGTTCTGGGGTCATGAGTGAACCCCACCTGCCGGCCCTGGCAGGACCTGGAGGACCAGCCTGTGCCTTTGGCTAGAGCTGGTCCACAGCCCCAGCCAGGCGCAGGGCAGACCAGACAGGCTCGGCTGCTGTGTCTCCAGAGAGAGGACACAGTCACAGGCTCCTTTCCTGCTCAGTGCCGCTGGCTCCCTCAAGGAAGCGACACCCAGGGGACACTCAGTCTGGCCTGTGGGGCGAGGTAAGTGTCCCCCAGATGTGCTCGTGCTGGGAGGTAACAGGTCGGACACCGTGGGCTGCAGGTGTGGCTAGTGGCTCTGTAAAGGCTGAGGAGGGGCGGAGCCTGAGCCCTGGTACCCTGGTGCCTCTCTGGGTGCAGGCTCCATCCCCACCGGCACCCCCAGGGCTGAGAGGTGCAGTCCTGCCCCAGGCAATCCCGGTCTCTGCAGGCTCCTACAGCAGCACAGCAGAGACTGAGGCGACTGGTTAGGGAGATCAGAGCAAATGCAGTCCGTCTTTTCTGGAACTTTAGTTAGCCACGGAAGCTGGTATCTGCTAGCACAAACACCCAGGTAAAACTTCAGGGATCAGAATAACCTTATCTCCAATCCTGCCTTCAGTGCACTTGAGTAGTTTTAGGAAAATACGCAGAAATTAAAAAGTCCCTAACCTACTCAGCAGACTGAACTCCAGGACAGCCTCCGGGAATAGGCCACTCTGCTTTCGTGGTTGGTGTCCCTAGAAGACACTGGTCCTCTAATTCAATAAGCAGCCGTGGATTAATTAAGGTCAACCTCAGGCTTTTCTGTCATTACCATGGGCAGCCTCCCATAGTGGGTACAGGGTAGATTTCTGGCTGCCCCGCTGTGAAGAGGACTCTCTCTGGTGAACCTGCGGGTGGGCTTTTGTGAGTTTGCTCAGGGCCAGCTCCTCTGTCTCCTGTTCCCAGACACCTGTGCAGGCCAGGAGCTGTTCGAGGTCGGTCTGGCCTGCATGCTCAGGGAGTCTGGCCGAGGAGAGGGGCTGTCGGCGAGGACCCCGCAGCCCCGCCTTCCGGGGGCCACGGGGCTCCCCCCATGGAAACTGAGGCTCCCTGAGGTGAGGCAGGGTATCAAGTCACACGTTAGGCCTTTAAGAGGTCTTGAGAGGCCTTCCTAGGACTTGATAAACTACAGTCCAGCCAGGGTGGAGGTCAGGACTGGCCTGTGCTGCTTGTCACCTTCTGGGGTGATTTTTGGGGACCCTTGGAAACACTTTAGTTGATCACAAAACATCCTGACTGATCTTTCCCGAGGCTGCTGAGCCACGGAGTTGGCAGAGGCGTGAGCCCATCACAGCCGCAGTCAGCGTGAAGGTCACTGAAGGTTGCCGAGCTTGCTCCATGTGGGGACGAAGGTCAGGCAGTGTGAGGTGGCGGCCAACCAGGGCAGGGGTCCAGAGGGAGCACCCCGAGGCGCTGGGACTCGGTTCTCCAAGGGCCTGCCAGGTCCCTCCTGGCCCTGAGGTCCCCCAGAGGCAGGGGCAGTGCCGCTGCTTGTCCCGCTGGCTGTGGCTCCTCGGTGGCAGGGGGTGGGGTGGGACACAGGCACTGCCTCGCTGGCCAAGCCTGCGGCTGTCTGTGGCTGTCAGGACACTCGGTTTGCTCTTCTCGTGTGCATGGGCAGGACCTGCTAACCCTGGAATAGCACAGATGACACGGGGCTGTACAAAGTCTGGGCACCTGCGTCGGAAGGATAGTCACAGGACTCCAGGACTGCGCACCAGAACTGTCAGGACTGAATTCATCTCTTTGCAGGATCTGCAGTGCGAGCACAGGACAGGGTTAGAGCTAAGGTTATAGAGAGGCGCTGTGAGAGGGCAGGAGGTGCTGCCCTGGGCTTTCTCAGAGCAGGCGGAGCATGGTCATGTGTAACAGCACACATGCTGTGTGCCGCGCTACCATTTGTTAGCCACACTGGAGCATTGTGCCAGGTATGTGCCAGCACACGGGGCTGTCTGGGTGTCCACCAGACTGGCTGCAGGTTGGGAGCCAGGGCTTCGAGGTCCTGTGTGAGTCTCGAGCCTCGGTGTGGTGGTGCGTCCTGGAGGGGAGTTCTCAGGAGGAGCGAAGTAGTGGCTCGGGTGGCCGCGGAAGCTGCAGTCACAGGGCTGGCGGAGGCTGTGAGGTCTCTCTGGGCATCGTCCGCGGTCTCCAGTCTCCCCAAGTTCTATGTCACTGCCTTTGTATCGTCCTTGGTGCCTGCAGTCCACATGGCAAGGCGTTCATGGCATCACGGGCGGGCCCGGGGCCCTGGAGCTCACCCTGCTTCCCTTTCTGTCTCTACTTCTCAGTGCTGAGGACTGAACCCAGGGCCTTCTCACTAAGCCACAGCCCCAGACCCCTCCCCTTTTCTTCTTAATGCTTCGAGACAGGTCTTGCTAAGTCACTAAATTGCCCAGGCTGGGCTCAGACTTGACAACCTCCTGCTTCAGCCTCCCAGAGTGCTGGGATGACAGAAGGCACCGGCAGCCCCTGCACCCCTGTGCTCTTCACAGAACTGTCCATCTTCGGGGTGTGCTGCGTTCCGCATAAAATACCCTGGGGACACATCCTCACCTGCATGCTCTGGTGCAGATGGTGAAAGGTCCAGGCCGCCACCTTGTTCCGCAGCCCTTGCCCAGTTGTTCCATTCCCACTGCTGGGGAGAGGCCGATGTTTCAAGACAGCTCCACAGCCACAGTCACAGCCCAGCTGAACTCCGGACCCTGGGAAGGTAGAGGTGTCTTGAGGCGAGCAGCCTGTGCAGCCTTGCCTCTGGACAGTGAGGAGCATCCCGGGAGTGTCCTGAGTCTCCCCTGGGAGCCACACGTGTTCTGCTTGGCCACAGAGGCCAGGAGGGGAGAGCAATGGCCCACGTGTTCTGTGGCCCACATGTTCTGTGCCCCACGCTCCGAGCTTCACTTCAGCGAATTCACAGGTGTGAGTGTTGGTTGGTTCCTCTCGGGAACGCTGGAGTGACCTTGGGCATTACGCAGTGAGCTCAAGATCATGTGGCCTGGAGCTGGGGCCCACATCTGGGCACCGCTCCTGGATCCCAGAGCCCCTGGGGTAGCTTCTCCACGGGTCTCCCACTGGCATCGGGGAGCCCACGCCACTGCCCGCTCAGGCTCCATGCACACCCAGAGCTATTTATAACCTGCCTCTCACCAGCCAAGTGTCATTAAGCCCTCGCTGTGCTCCAGGCGCTGAGCCAGCCACTCTGGAAATCCAGGTCCTCCCCACCTCAAGGACCCTCAAGGACCCCTAATCTAGTTAGGACCAAGGACAGAGGAGGGAGAGAGGGCAGTGTGGAAGGCACCAGAGCAATTCACATGAAATCAGAGTTTTTTCCTCAAAACCATTTTGTTGTTGCTGCTGGGGATGGAACCAGGGCCCAGGCAAGCACTTGCTAGACAAGCACTTTACCACTGACCTACATGCAGGTCCTCAGAAGCATTCTCATGACCTCAGCCACGAGTGTCATGAAGCTTTCCGCTGGGTGCTCAGCCTCTGCCCTTGCAGGGCCACAGCTGTTCCGCCTCCCTGTTTCCCTCTCTTCCTGGCGTGTGAGTGAGCTAGTGAGATTCTAGTTCCCAGTAAGGATGAGGCAGTGGAAACGGGTTGAACTGTGTTTGGAAACTCAGGATGTTTGAACCTTCGAAAGGTGAGCCTACCCACAGATCAAGCCTGTGTAAGAGCCCAGCAGGGTCCAGTAACATTTAATACTTAAACAAATCAGGATTTCTACAGTGCTGTGAACCAGTGCTGTCCTGAGGTGGAAGAAATTAAGACTCTTCAGAGTTGCCAACTCAGGTCAGATTTTGCTTTACATTTATAGTAATTTTCTTTCTTGGTAAGCTTTTAGAACTTCAGAATTGCAGATAAACCGGGAGAGCTGTAGATCTTAGCATTCTTGCCTGTTTCTTAGTTCCCTTATCTCTAAATCCAGATGATAATAGTTTCTACTGCAGCAGAGATTCCTGTACGCAGCGAACAGTGCCTAGGTCATGATGTCTAGTACACATTTTGGTCCTTATTCACACTTTCCATTTCTCACACTAGAGAAACAGTGTGACATTTATACATGTGTGTCTGATTTATTTCACTTAAGAGTTTGGTCTCAAGGTGCATCCATTTACCTATAAATGCCTCACATTTAACCTTCTTTATGGCAGAGTAGTACTCCATTGCATTAAAAAAACCCCACATTTTCTTTATCCATTCATCAGTTGATGGGCATTTGGGCTGTTTCCAAGATTTAGCTGTTACAGATTGTGCTGCTATAAACATAGGTGTGCATATATCGCTGTGGCATGATGCTTTTCATTCTTTCGGGAAGATACCCAGCAGGGGAATAGCTGGGTCAAATGGAACTTCTAGTTTTAGTTTTTTGAGGAATCTCCACACTGATTTCCACAGTGGCTACACCAGTCTGCACTCCCACCAGCAGTGGAGCAGGTGAAATAGGAAGAAAATGCTCAAATGGGAAGAGGAACTAGTGGGGGGGGGGAAGGGAAAAGAACAAAAACCGGGAAAAGGGGAAAAATGGAAAGCAAGCTTTGCAAATAAGGAGGGGAAGAGGGGTTGAAGGGAGGATGAGTGAATGGGAAAAAAAGAATGAAGATGCATCATGAACAGGTGCAAATGCTCTATGACGAGTGTGATCATTGTGTATATCTAACACGTACCAATAAACGATAAAAAATAAACTGGATACAAGGAATGGAATAAAAGCCGTGCTAGGACATAGCTATAGCTGTATTAGTGATGGTCACTTTTATTATTTTCTATTATTAGTGCTTTTGTAAGATGTGCACTTGATAAACCAGATCCTTGGTTTGCTCTGCAGCAACCCCAGAAGCGCCCACTTCTTATAGAAAGAGGAGCAGAGCCGGTGGGGCAGCGAGGTGACCGGCCAGGCGTGGTCAGGCTGCTGGCCCCTCCAGCCTGCTCTCTGGGGTCCCAGGAGAGCCATTGTCTTTCCAAGAGGGACAGCGGGGTCCCCATCATGAGAAGGAGGGCTCTGCTCAGAGGCAGCCTGGGCTCTGTCACGTAGCTGTGGCCTCCGTGTGGGGTGACCTGGTCATGGGCTCTGCGAGGCAAGGCCTTTCCTGGACCCTGGGAGGACAGTAGGTTTGGACGACACCTGGGGACGCCAAGCTGGACGTGTAGAAGCTGGTGCTCATGTCCCTCGGGCCCTGGGGGGGCCCTGTCTCACTTTCCCCTTGGGGTCTGCAGTCCTGGGGGTGAGATGGGTGGTGACTTAGGGTGATAAAGTGCGTGACCACGCTCCCTGAGTGGCCAGCATGCCATGCTCAGGCCCCAGCTAGGGTCCTGAGCGAGAAGGTGAAGTCCGGTGGGAGGAGCAGCCCCTGGCTCCAGTCCCTGTGCCCCCAACCGACCCCTGCCGCTTCCCTGGTCCCAGGTGTGGTCCCAGGAGCGAATAATGAGCTCCCTAACTGGACCTTGACCGCCTGCAGTGTGGCCCACAGAGGCCCACTGCCCCTTCCTGCCAGGTCCTGTGAGACCTGATCCCCAACACAAGGAGCCCCAGTCCGGCAGACCTGGCCCCAACATTTATCCGTGATCTGAGCATCAACTTCCATCTGCGGAATGTCTTACGTCCCTCAAGAGTAATAACAGCGTTAAGACAGAGTCGTAACAGAGCTATGTAAACTCCTCTCCCCAGCACCTCAGCCTTTTTGAGCTTTCCATTAATGATGGCTGTTAATACTGTCAAGAGTACTAAGTACCAGCACTTTGGGAGGCTGAGGCAGGAAAATCACAGTTTGAGCTCAGCCTGGGCAACTTAGTGACTTAGCAGGACCCTCTCTCAAAATAAAAAGTAAAAAAAAAATGGGGTTGGTTGGCGGGGTGGGGATGCAGCTCAGTGAGAAGTCCCTGGGTTCAGTCCTCAGTAACACACGTATACATACACACACACACACACACACACACACACACACGTCTGCTCAGCTATGATGCAACTTGTTATCAAAAATAACTAACTAAATCTGGGGCTGGGGATTTAGCTCAGCAGCACCGTGCCTGCCTTGCAAGCACAGGCCCTGAGTTTGATCCCTGGTACCAAAACAAAACAAAACTAAATCTAGATCAAAGAAAAGCCTCTTTACTGTCCCTTCCACGTATCCACATTTTAGAAAACAGTCCCTGGTTGACTATTACCTCCCAATATGACAGTGTTAGAAACTAATTTCCAGTATTGGACACATCAATACTCTGGTGGGATTTCTTTCCATCTGAAAGCTGAAATTCAGGGTACTTGGAGCCCCCAGTGCCCTGCCTTCCCTTTGGGTGCAGTTAGCGCACGTGCAGGGGCCCGGCTCCCTCGGAGTTCTGGGCCAGGCCCTGCTCCTCACTCCAGCTCTGACCCTGGACCCTGTCTGTCCTTACTGTCCCCACACCCGCAAGTGTGGAGAGCATTAGGGAGACCACGCTGTGAAGCTCGCTGCTCCCCGGTTTCTGTGCGCCTCAGGGCCCGGCCCAGCCCCGCTCTGAGCATTGCCAGCTCCTCTTGCTATCTTCCTGGGTATGAAACAGCCTTGGAGGCAATGAGAAAGCAGGGAGGAGAGGGTGCCCACCACAGGTAGGCTGCTTCTACCTGAATATCTTGCTCAGAAAATTCTGAAATGCATCCTTAATATGCATTATTACGCATGTTTTTCTCCATTTTAATGTGCTTTTTAGTTGCGAATTGTATTTCTTCAGGAAGGTTCTCATCCTTAAAACAACTAAGTCCGTAATTGGCACAAATAGTTGCTGTGTTATTGATCCCATAATATCTAATTAAATTCGGGACCGAACAACTTGCTAAATAAGAAATTGCTACCTAAACAAACACACCTGCATAGCTTTCTTTCCCCATCACCTTTTGGCTCTTGTTTTGGTCCTCTTTCCGTTCACTTTCTTATTTCTCTGGGTCTAATGTCATCCTTTGTAATAGAATGAGTGGGCTGGAGCCTCTTAAAGATCCCTTTGTGCAATTGGATTTTATGGCTTTGTGAATTATCTTTATAACTCAGAAGTAATGGATGTTGGGGGGATTACCTTCCTTCCTTCCTTCTCAAGTTTCACATTTCAACAATTTTTACAGGAATTGCTGAAAAGATTGACAGAAATAAAATACACCATTAAAGTGAACCCTCTCCCCCAGATAAACTCCTGATTTGATTTCTGGCTTTGCAAATCCCCAGGTTCATGGTTGGGTTATTTGTTTCTCAAGTCGGGTTCTGAGCCTGGGCCCATTTTCTCCACTTTGGTTGCCATGGTAGGCGAGGGTCTGTGGGTGGAGCATTTGACTTCTCTGAGCTGTAGTTTTCTTACTAGCAAAAGAGGCCTAATAAGAGCTAGTTGCAATGCGTATAATAAATATTAAAGACAAAATTCTATACGAAGACACATAGCACATTCAGGTCACAGCTAAGGAATCCTCAGGGTTATTAGTAGTTGAGTGACTTGAAAAATTATCTTCTGGGTCAGATTAAATCCTCTCATCTTGAGATAAATGACTTTTTATTGCTTGAAATCAGTGACACTGAGCCTCAGTATCATAGTTGGGAGAATTAAGAACAAAAATGAACTTTATTTTACATTAAAAAATAGTAGTGTGTTTGAATGAGTATACTATGGTTATTACTTAAAAGTAATTTTGATATGGGGTAGGAATATCCCCATTTTAGATCATTTATGAAAGTTTATTCCTTATAAAAGTAAATAGCTCAATGTGTCCACGTCACCATTATCGTAGTGGACTGTCAGGTGCCAGCTGCAGGTCTCTCTGGTGTTAGTGGTGCAGCGGGCCGGGGGTACTGAGTGCAGCTTTGACTTATGGTACAAAGTCTGCACATGGAATTAAAACTACAAGAGACATCTTTTTGAAAGAATTAAAGACATCGATTATAGTGATACATGCACACCCATGTCCATACCAGCACAACTCACAAGAGCTAAACCCTGGAAGCAGCCCATGTGCCCATCAACAGATAAATGGAGGAAGAAAATGCAGTGTTTACACACAATGGAGCACTACTCTGCCACAAAGAAAGATAACCTTGAGACATTTGTAGGGAAATACATGTGCACCTTGACATCATAATGTGAGGAGAAATAAATCAGAGTCACCAGCTTAACTATCTCACAGTTTCTCTTCTATGAAAAACCCGAAGTATACATAAAAAATAAAATGAAGGGTAGATAAAAGGAAGCAAGGAGACAGATATTCCTGTAAAGGGAAGGGGCCAAGATATGGAGGAGGGAGGAGGCAGAGGGAAAGGGGATGGAAAAAGAGTAAAATGTGTTCTGCGCTTGGACCAACTCCCCACAAGAATGCAAATATTGTGTACTATAAACATGGACTAATGAAAAAGTGAGCTGACAAAAAGATACTTTACAACATTAGATATAGCTGAAAGGAGAATTTGTTCATTGAAAGGTAGATTTGGAATTTTGGCCAGAACAAATAGCCAGAATGAAGCACAAAAATGGATAAAAACAGAAAATTTAGAACTGACTCTAAAGGACATAAGATTCACTGAGTTACACTAACAGATGTTATGATGAGAGTGTCAGAAGAAGAGAGAATGTTGTAGAAGTAATAAATGAAAAGATTATGGCTGAGAATTTTCAGAACTGATGGAAAGTATTATGTATGATATTCAAGAGGTCCTGTAAAACCCTAGCATTTATTAGAGAACATGCCAACATAGGCATAGTGCTAAAACTGCTAAGAGGAAACTGGAGGGAGACAGAAAAAGTAGTTGCTAAATAAGCTTGCATCTTAGTGAGCAGTAGACCAACAGTTGACATTTCAGCATAAAGAATAGAAGCTCCCAAGCAAAACAATACCCCCAGTAAACAAAAAAAAGCAAAACAAGAGAACGACTTTCAACCTAGAACCATCACTCAGTGAAAGTATTGGATGAAGCAATGAAAAATACATAGGTAACTGTAGACAGATAAAATCAAATAAAATTCATTACCATCAAGAGGAAAGAGGGCATTTTTGTCAAGCAGAAAAGAACTACCCACTGTAAGCCCAGTCCTGGAGGAGAGAGAGGGGTGAAGAGGACATTAAACATATGCTGGGATTCTAAGGAGTCCTGACTTACAAAGTAACCTGCTAATGCGGTGTTACTTCAAAGGAGGAACAAGCACAGCAGTGACATCTGAGCCAGTGGCTGTGGGAGCTGTCAGTGACATTGAGTCAGTGTCTCAGGATTTTAGGAATAGGTGGTCATTATTGCTGTGGCGTGAAGCACTCCAAAAACAAGCAGAACAAAGCGGCCTTTGCCATGCTCCTTCCTGTGTCACAAGGTGTCACTTGGGATGCTTTTCAAGATGTCTCACTTGCGTGTCTGGAAAACTGGTACTGACTGCTGGCCGAGGTTGGCTGGACCGATGGGCCGGGGCCACTGTTTTCTCTCCGCAAGGGCTGCTCCACAGGCTTCCTCCATGCCTGGCATCTGGGGTCCAAGAGCAAGGGTCTCGAGAGATTGAAGTAGACGCGCATGGTGTCTTTGCCCCGAGCCTCGAGGTCGCTTAGCAGGTGGCATTAATTGGGCGGGCCAGGAAGGCACGGCCAGCTTTACTGTGAGGGGACAAGCAGTCCATCTCCTGTGAGGGAGTTAGCCTGATCCTAGAAGAGCCTGCGAGACGGGAGCTGGGGTGGAGGCCGCTTGGGAATACGGCTGCCATGGTGCAGCAGCTCCTGGGTAACAGTGGATCCAGCAAAGAGGGAAACACTGGGTGCATTTCAGTAGCTCGGAAACTTTATTTAAAAACAGACAAGAAAATAGGAAAGGGGACATACAGATCAGCCAGAAAAACATGAAGACAAAAAGTAACATGGTTGATTAAAAGCCAAATATTTCAGAGATTAATGGTAGACTCGAAAGACAAATATTGTTAGACTTTATTTTTTTAAAAAGCACTGTGCAGAAGGGACAACTAGAATATGAAGATTCAGGCAGCCTGAAACTCAAGGAATGGAAAAAGTGTCAAGCAAATACCACTCAATCGAAAGCTGTTGTAGCCACATTGACATTAAGATGCACAGATATTCCTGCAAAAAGGATTATCAAAGATAGAGATTGTTCATAATGATACGAATTTCTGTTCACCAGGTAGTGCTAAGTTTGTATGTGCCTAATAACTGTAGCTTCAAAATATATAAAGTAAAATCTATTTCAAATCTGTTAAACATATTGCTCTCAAGAACAGACAGAAGAGCAGAAAAATAAAAAACAGGATAGTGAAGATATGAAAAGCACACTAGCTCTAAAGCGTGTGTTTAGAGTGTTGTTGCCCCCACCCGCAGACTACACATGCAAATTATTGTCAAGTAACTAGCTATTTCCCAAATTTGACCAAAGGTAGGGCAAAGCTCACCAAATTATGAAGAAGCAAAACCAGAGAATGTTTTGAGTCAGAAGAAATAATGTTTAGAATTAAGAAATACACTTCTGATATATTAACTAGTGAAATACTAACATCAAAGCTTATGTGGGTAAACTGTCAAAAAATGAAAATTGGAGAAAATTAAGGACTTGATTTTTGGAGTATTGTGGTTTTGTTTTAAGAGAATCCTTGTATTTTAAAGCTCTTTACAAATATAATATTTATAGGCGATTTACTTTGACCTAATTGCAACAGAGAGAAGTAGATGGAGAGAAAGATGAGAAAACAAAATGCCAGAAGCAGAAGCCATGTCCAAGGTGGATTCACTAAACAGCTATCAATTTTTACATGTTTTTAAAATTTTTCCATGAAATAATTTTAGAAGAATGCATTTAGAAATAACTTCTGAATCAAAGAATAAGTTCCAATGAAAATTAGCAAGTCTCTCAGAATAAATAATTTCAAATATGACATGAAACTGCAGAATGTGGTAAAAGTATCTTTAGAGAGATGGTTATAGTCTTTAATGGCTATGTTAGAAATGATGTCTGGCCCAAAGTCCCTGACAGCAGCATTCATCTCAACAAGTTAAGGGGAAAATCCACCTAGGAATTGAAGGTTAGAGAAGAAACTGATGTCTAGGAAGCAAATACCAGGATTAATTAAGGCCAAGAGTTGCTTCTTTGAAAAGATGAATAAAACTGCTAAAATCTATAAAACTGGTCAAGAACTCAAAAAGAGAAAAACATCAGTAATTAAGTTTTATCAGAAGTTTTTCAAACATTTCAAGGACCATAAATATGTCCAATGATGTGTCAATTGTATAAAATAAAAAAGAAAATTTTAGAAAGGTCATGGCAATGTATTATTCACCTTAGCACAATAAATTTCAGAATTTAAACAAAATACTCAGAGAAGCACAGGTCCTATAAATGACAGAAGTAGAAGCAGGAATTCTGAATACGCTAGCAACAGCGAAAGCAATTAAATCTGTACTTTTAAAATCTTTTCACAAGTAAACCTTGAGGCCTAGTTGGCACCCATCACTGGAAAAATTCTGTCTAACTTTCAAAGAATAAATAATACTAATCTACAAATTTTCTACAGTCTTGAGAAAGGAACCACGCTAGCTAATTTTATGAGAATGGCATACCTTTGATACTAAAACCCAATAAGGGCAATCTAAGAATAAAACACAGTTGGAAAATTCATGAATGTGAATTCATGAATGTAAATGCAACTGTTCTAAGTAGACGTTAGCAAGCCAAACCTTACAGTCTGTATGGTGATATCACAAGCAAATTGGACTCATCTAGGAATACAAATTTGATTGATTTTCAGTTAGGAAGCCGTGGCATTCATCATGATATCTATTCAACCATTTTTGAACACTGCACATTTCCTTCACTCTGTCTTCCACCACATATTAGTATGCACTTCTTTTTTTCTTGAGTATTGGGATTGAACCCAGGGCCTTCAGACTGTTCTGTATCCCCAGCCCATTTTAATTTTTTTGTTTTGAGATAAGTTCTCTCTAAATAGCTAAATTGCCCAGGCTGGGCCTCAGCCTCCCAGAGTGGAAGGATTATAGGTGTGTGCCCTTATACCTGCCTTATGCTGATATATTTTTAAACAACTTAGCCATCGAATAATTTCCCTTCAAGCTTTAACTTGTAACTTTAACAGATTGGGACTTCCAAGGAATTATTTATAAAGGAGAACAAGGGAGGATTTGTTTTTAATTCAGAGACATAATAAAGTTATACCAATAAAGTTAGAGGGATACTGATCCTAGGATGAGTACATAGATCAATAAACCAGACTCAGGAGCCCCGAAATTAGCCAATGAATTATGAGCACCAGATTAATAACAAAGCACAGCCTATGGAGCCAGGTGGAGGATGAGAATCCAGTAAATGGCTGAGGTTAGCCAAGGTGTCCACAATGGAAAAATAAGGTGCAGTCCTACCCTCAGCCCACACTAAACTCGATTTGATTAAGCTGTGGATATGAACGTCAGGTGGACAATAAAGTGGTGACACAGTAGAGAAAATTACTACTATGAATTTGAGATCTTAACAGAATTCCTAAAACACAGAGGAGCACTGATTCCAGAGAGCCTGATCATAGGATTACCGTGGGAATGAAGACCAGCAGGCCACTGCAAGGGCTCGCTCACCCTCCTCAGCTTGATGAACTTCCTGGAGCGGCTCACAGACCCAGAGACACTTTGGTGTTTCACAGCTCACTTCACAGGTCAGGAGTGGACAGCAGACAGCGCGTGTGGAGGCCACCAGGACCCCCGGAAGCTGTTCTCTGGGCTCTCACGAGGGTCCCTTCTGGGCACCATCGCGTACAGCTCTGGCCACTGCTGGTCAGCTCAGCCTGGCCTCTGTCCTTCCCCAGAAAGCTCCGGGCCCTACGGTGGCGTCCCCCATGACCAGCCCTGCAGGAGCTACCAGGGCCACGCTGCAGCCCTCTCTCTGAGACACCAGTGTCGCTGCGGAGATCCCAAAGAGACAGGAGCCCTGTCCTAGACCGGGGACCACACCTGCACAGACTTCCTCAGTGTCGCGGGGCCTAAACTTCCGACAAACCCACGCTTTCTCCACAGAGGGGGCAGCTGTTGCCATGCCTGACCGCAAGCATGAGTGGCATTGGGGTCCTCAGCCCCGGCCGCCACACGAGCCAGGACAGGGACGTTTACCCCACTCTCCGGCGGCGCACTCGTGCGCGATCCGTGATTTTCTGTACTGGTGACCAAGAAGCCGAGCGTCCTCTTTGTACGCAGGTGAGCTGGCTTCCCTCTCTGGGCCTGCCTGCTCGTATTCTTGCTCAGTTTTCCACTGGGGCTTCGGATCTGTTGAAATTGTTGCATGCTTTGATGGCCTCTGCTCTGGAGCCCATGTTCAGCAGGACAGACCTGGGGTCGGCTGTCACACGCTGTTTTAGATTAGCACGTGCTTGCAGTCGTCTTGGCAGTGGGCACACGCACACTCGCTCCTCTTTTACCTCTTCTTCCCTCCTGCCTCCCTCTTCCCCCAGATGCCCTTCCCGATTCTCATTCTTGCTGATATTGTTATTCTTAGCTCGTGTTTATGGTGTTTAGTGTTCACAGTCACTGAGGTTGCTACACCTCTGTCCGTGGCTTATCTTGCTTCTTCTTTCCCCTTCCCCTCCTCCCTGCCTCCCTCAGTCTCCGGGATCTCTTCTCCTTTGGCAGTGATCTAGCCCCTTGCTTCTACCCCTTCGTTATCATGCTCTTTGTACTTTGTCTCACTCAAATGAGAGACATCAAATGGTTTTTAAGTTTGTGTGTGTGATTTATTCAACTCAACATTATATTTTCCAGGTGCACTCATTTTCCTGCAAATGTTTCAAATTTGTCATTATAGCCAAGTAGTTTTCTATCACATACAGACACAGTGCCTCATTTTCTTTATCTAATTGTCTATTGATGGGCAGGCTGGCTGCTTCCGGGATTTGGTGACTATGAATTGTGCTGCTATCCCCATTGGTACGCCTGTATTGCTGTAACATGACATCCTTGGCTCTTGGGAAGATGCCTAGAAAGAGGACAGCTGGGTCACATGGAATTTCTATTTTTAGGCATTTGAGAAATCTCCGTACTGATTTCCATAGTGGCTGAGCTCAGAGAAATAGGAGGGTTCCCTCTTCACAGCAGCTGCTCCGCCGTTTGTTGTTTTTGACTTCTCAATGGTGGCCATTCTTCTGGTGTCCGATGGTTTTAACACTTACTCTCATGGTTACGTCTTGGGTTGGGAGGAGCGCACGCCAGTGTGTCTTGTGTGTGCAATGTGCACTGCAGAGCTCTACTGGCACCATGTGAGTCCCTTTGACTGACTGAAGGCTAACTCTGAGTAACAGAATGTCCTCATTTCCTAGCCCTGTTCATCAGTCCTCTCCTCCACAGTCAGCGCCTCTCTGTGTTTTAACATCCCCACGTCCACACTGGTTTTCAGCGTCTTGTCACCTCGTGTTCGTATCTGTGGCTGTTTGTCCCTGTGCTGTGCTATGCTTTATCATGGAGCAGGAAGCACATGGCAGTGTCACCTGGGCTCTGTGGGCCACTGTAGGAAATCTGCCAGGCCTGAGGCGGGGTGAGGGGAGCCCCCAGGACAGCCTGCTGCTGAGGGGCTCCCAAAGCTGGACCTCTAGCAGACACAGTCAGGATGAGTGGGCTCTGCCAGCCAGGCAGTACCCATGGGAGAATCTGCCACAGGGCTGGCTGGTTACTGGTGGGAGACTCCCATGCAGAGATCACAGGCATACTCCATGCTGATGGTACTGAGGGAGTAGGGGGAAACTGGGCTTGTTTTCCCCAGGATCTCCAGGGCCCAGACCCCAGGGTGCAGGACCTCTCCTAGATGTGCAGGAGATGGCCCCAGACCCGCCATGCGCAGGACACTTGGAGGAGCAGTATGCGTGCAGCCCCAAACCCACAAGCAGTGGGACAGGTGAATGCAGCACAGTCACAGGAAGTGCTCACCCTGGCAGTCCCTCCACAGTGGCAGGGTCCACCCTCTGGACGTCAGCAATCTCTGGAGACAATTTGTGCTTCCACACCTGGCCAGGGATGACACGCTCCTGGCCTGTGTGGGTGGAGGCCAGGGACACTGCTGAGCACCCTGCAGTGCAGGGTGTGCAGTGTGGAGGGGAGAAAGCTTGTTCTGTGGCGACTGCAGTGAATGCACAGCCCCTGCACAACATGGATGACGCTAACAATTGTGACTTTGCGGGAGAAGAAAGGCAACCTGCAGAGAATATACACTGCATGATTCCATTTCCACAAGTTCAGAAAACAGCCTGTTTGGGGTGTGGGCCCTGTCTCACAGCATAGAGCAAGATTCGGCTAGGTGGGGACCGTGGCTGCCTTGGAGAGCGGAGGGAAAAGGACTGGACAGGGCATGCGGGGAGTTTCGGGACACAGCCAAGTGCCTCTTCCTGACCAGTGTGGGTTGCAGGGATCTTCACGCTGTGATCAGGGTGAGCGTTTGCTCCTTCTCCTCTCCCCCTCATGTCGCCTTCCCTCTCTTCCTCCCTTCCTTATTCTATACTTTGCACTTCTCTCTGTCCACAATTAAATTAGTTTTAAGATGAGAGCGCGAAATCATTATAAAACTAGCATTTTGAGCTCTGAAAATGTGTTTAGCCGCCCCTTCCCGGCACCCCAATGGGATAATAAAGTTTTAAAAGACTGAAAGGCGACGGATGAGTAGACAGTGTGAAGATCCAAAGCATCTTTTTGCAAAAGAGCAATTTCTAAGACTCTCAGAAATCTTGTTCTCTACCTCCTCAAGGGTCACGTGGAATGACCCTGACTTTTTCAGTACAATCATAAAATCAAGGCTGCTGGGCCTCCAAATGGAATGCTCACCAAAGGCCTGGAGCACAGGAGATGGCTTGATGCCCAGCTGACAAATGAAAAGCATCAGTCTCTGAGAGCTGCTGTCTGCTGTGCTGTCGTTCCAAGGGGGGAGAGAGAGGGAGGGAGGGCAAGAAATAATTGCTGCTCACTGCGCATGTGCTGCTCATTTTCTACCACAACACTCACTGCTGTGTAAAGCACAGTTCCCCTTTGCTTCCAGCAATGTAAACTGAACTTTCAGGCATGTGTCAGTCACCTCCTGCTATGTATTTTTCTAATTGTTCCATTGTCAGTGCCTTTTTTTTTTATTAAACAGATTATGCATTGGGAAGTGGAATCAGTTTAGTCGCTATATTAAATACTGCAATATTCATTCTAACTCCTGGATGCATGTGATTTGCTTTAGTGTGTGCCATGCTTCTGGGGAAGGGCAGGAAGTCTATTTAAATTCTGTATAAAACCAAAGAACCCTAAGATTCGGAGAGCCAGGGGAGTCTCTCGTTCATCCCTGTGGGGTTGCCTTCACCCGGCCGGCAGCTCTCTGTGGTTCTGCAAAACTCTGTGTATGGGAAAGTTCTTTATAAAATTGAAATGTGCATCCGGCCATCTTCCACTCCTCTTTGCCCTTGGCTCTGGAGCTCTGACCCGGAACACCATGTCCTCTCCAGGGGAGCGAGACAGAGTAACTGCCTGGGCCTCACCTGAGCATGCAGGGGGGTGTGCCTACACCCGCACAGTACCAGGACCCGTGGCTCGTTCTGTAAACGGCAAATCATTATTGAGAGAGTGTCCACATCTCCATCTTCCCTCATGTAGTGAGGGTGCAGGGCCTGGCCTCATAGAGTGCACTGAGTTGTCCTGGGTTGGGTTTAAAATGGAGATTTCAAGTCTATGTGCGGATGTTAATCATGCTTTTCCAACTGTGTCATCTCAGAGGAAGGAGACCAAAGTGTGTGAATGTGTACACCACGGTGTGTGTGTCCCATAGTGTGTGTGCTGTGGTGTGTCTGTGCATTTGGGACGAGGTGTAGAACTGAGGGGAAAATATTTACAGTCTTTCCACATTACTTCTTTTCCCTAAACTCAGTGGAAGGTACTTTTTCTGGTCATTGCTTCTGAACCTGTTTTTCTTCCTAATCTAAATGCTGGGCATAGTTTTCGTTTGCTGCACCTCACATTTGGATGCAGACTGGGACATTAATTTCTGCAGTCTGGAGAGAAAGCGTACAGATTACCTGTAAAGCCTCAGCAATTCACTCATTGTGGAAGGAAACCTTGCCGGGCTCAGCCCTGTGCCCCACTCTAACCTGGGAGGCGGGGTAGGGAGGGCCCTGGCTTCCTCCCGGGTACACAGGGGAGACACTTGCACCTGACCTGGGATGCAGGCTGGGAAGGGCCCTGGCCGGACATCACTTTGGGATGCACTGTGTCTTCCATGAGAGGCAGGAGGGCGTGATGCCGATTAATCCTCCTCTGAGGACAAGCACCAGCCAGGCCAAGTGAGCATCCTGTGCTAGCCAGAGGGGATCGGCCTGCAGGCGGGCGCCCGCTCCCTGCATCCTTGCGCCGCAGGCTGTGCTGAGGAACATTGGTAGCCACTGTTGGAGAACAGACTTGTCCGGTATGGGCCTGATGTTTCCGTAAGAAAAGCAAGTGTGGGCAGATGGCTTCCAGAGTAGGGCTAAGTCCTATCTACCCAATACCAAGGAGCCATTTAAAACACAGAAGAGCACAGTAGTGTGCATGCTCAGAACTGCTTTATTTCTAAACCATCGATCCCCTTTCCAAAGATAGGCGAGGGGAATGGCCATGCACATCAGAAAGTGGGGAGCCAGGACTGAAACCCCCACTGCAGCTCAGGTTCCTGCTCTTAGCTTGTGGTAGTACAGCTGTGGGCACAAAGCGGGCTCTGCACACAGCCACACTGAGATGCCTGGGCCTCCTGAGGGCGGAAGGCGCCCAGCCCTTTCCATCTGGACCCCAAGCTCTACAGAGACAGGGGTGACATGGGCCTGGTGGCTCCCTGTGGAGCTTTCAGCCTGCAGACTCAAGCGGTGCGAGTCTGCAGAGGGAGGCGCTGTCTGTCCAGTACGCTGTGACTGCGCATGCTGGGCTGGCGATGTCTGCGGGGCCTGGGGACTGGGGGGGTGGGGGGAGTCTGGAGTCTGTGCAGAGGGATGAGAGTGCTGCCGGGGTCCCTCAGACGCCAACGGTAGCCCGCGCCTGCCCTCTTTCTGCTCCTTCTCGGGGCCAGCAGGGGCCGCCCCATCCTGCTCAGTGGCTTTACCTCGCCAGCTGGCCTGGCCCCGCCTCCACGTGGCAGCTGAGGGCTTGGCCTCACTGCTCCATCAAGCGGGGCCTCCTGTCTCCCTCAGAGACCCTCTCCTGAGGAGGTCTCACCGTTCCTCTTTCCCTGTGTTGTCTCAGGGAGAAACCTCTTCCTAATGCTGCCCTTGTGGAGCTCCACACTATGGTTTTTTAAAAACTATGTCCCCCCCCCAAAAAAAATAAAAAATAAAATAAAATAAAAACTGTTTCCAATTTATTTGTACACTTTGACTTTCAAGTCTTTTCATAAGTTCCAGAATCTAGATCATCGACTGAAATTTCTTTTGGAGCTACTTTAAATTTGTGCGTTGATTTGGGAAGAATAGCTGTGTGTATAGTGATGAATCCTCTCATCCCTGCTTTCTATATTTTTAACATTTAAGGTTTATTTTCCATCTTTCTGTAAGCTGTTTTACATTTTTAATGTAATTTATGTATTTTTATTGATTTTTGTTTCTTTCTATAGATTTTTATATTTTTATTCCTTTGAATGGGATATTTTTCCACTATTTTTCATAATTGGATACTGCTAGTATCATAGAGGAGCTATCAATGTGTGAACATTTATTTTATAACCGGTCCTATTTCTGAAATCTTTTATTAGCTTGTATAGTTCTTCAGTTGATAGATTTTTTTCCGAGTGCATCAGTTTATTGAGTTTTTCTTGGGACTTAAAATTGTCCATTTGGCCTGGACTGTGTGAGCAGTCTGTTTCCTTGTGAAATTTAGCCCTTAATTGTGAGTCTTCTCACTGTCAACAAACTGCTTATTTTGCACAAACCATGTTTCCTTCCTAGTATTTTTAAAGAACATTGTTTGAAATCACTTATTCAAAAGTTTGTTATAAATATTGGCTGGTATTGGGTTCACACTTATTGTACTTCTTGGACGATATTGTACATCCTAGGAAGTTGGATATTGAGGTTCTTTTGGGGAGCTATGAAAAGGATTACGTCTTTTTATTTTTTTCCTCCATAATTCCATTCTTTGATCCCTGGCCATGATTCCCATCCTCCCTGGCCGGAGGAGAGATCCAGGAAGCTCTGTACCCAGGCTGTGAGGCTTAGAAGCTCCTGAGCATGTAATTCTGGGATGACAGTCTTAGGAGCTACACACTGGACCTGATTTACTTTTACTGCAAACCTCCACAATCTCCCGCTTTGGGGCTTATTATTGAGACGGTAGGGTCCCAAACTGCATTAGCCAACAAATCTTTATAAAACATGTACTCTAAAAATTTCATAACCACGATACTGATAAAAATAGCAACATTGTAGTTACTTATCTGGTGCCATCCACGTCTTCACATGTGTTGTTATTCTGTTTATCCCCACAACACCACAAAGGAGGCGCTATCACGAGATTTGAACTTTGCAAAATCCTTCAGTACTAATGGCTGGTAGTGATACAAAAAAGCTGAGAAGCACTCGAAACCTGCTGTGTTAGAAATCTGCTCGGGCGACAGATGCTCGAACGTGTAGTAACATGGGACCCGTGAGTCTCTGCAAGTTCGAGCAGATCCAGGTGCAGCAGCACTGGTGGGAGCAGCTGCCCTCTCTGTCCTCATACTGGTCCTCCAATATGGGCTTGGACATCATTTAACTGGAGACCTCAACAAAAATGGTTTTACATTTCGTTTATTGTAAGGCTAGGAGGAAGGTTTCTTTGCTCAGGGAGTAAGCATCGGACCATCATCCTCTCAGAGAAAGACGAATCCAGAAGAATCTCCTGGCTGCTGGGGTGAAAGCGTCCCAGTTCCCTCGCCTCCTCCTTCACCCCTCAGGGCCCTCTCACTTGCAGCTGGTCCTGCTGTCAGCCCTTCTCTAGCTCCTCCCCAGCCTCTCTTCCTCATTCCTCGGGCCCTGTGACTCTTGTCTATTTCGGAAACACAATCAAAGGCTGTTTCCAGTAGAATTTGAGCCGGTCTAATACGTTTAACCCATTTGCTCCTTATTGCACAGGAGAAGTGACTGATAGAATTAATTTTTCACTTTCCCCAGGGTCCTTGGTTCTGGGTCATCTATGTGGATGTGGCCTACAGAGTAAACTACATCTGGGGTCTTCTTGGTATCTGTCTTACTCCTCAAATCGCCCTGTGCTTTTATGTAAAGGTGTAGTTTGATGATTAGCAACTAATAAGAAGCATGAATCTGAATCTTGGTTGTGCTGACTATTCACATTGCTTGCTTCAACAGTTTGATGGTATTATCTTTTATTTTTAAATGAGTTTTATTTTAAGACATTGTCATAAGCTTGGTAAACTTGAATGCCGCACAGGTGCTGCAGAGGTCTGGGGCTGGCATGGTCTGGGAGCCGCGGAGAGCCACCTCTGTTCTGTTGGCTGTGCATTCTGGGCCTGGTGAAGGCCTTGCTGTTACTGAGCATCTGCACATTTTTATGGAGTCGCAGCATTTGTGCATCTTTGTGGGTTTCATTATGTTAATTTGATACATGTTTATTATGTGTAGTAATCAAATCAGGGCACATGCATGTTGATCTCAAACATTAATCATTTTTATGTGCAGGGAATTTCATACTCTTCTAATCATTTTTCAATGTATCATAGGTAGTTTTAACCAATAGTTTCCCTGCTGTGTTGAAGCAGAGCCAGAAGTCATTCTTTGCTGTTTCAGGCCCTTATCAAACTTCACTCTGCCCCCTCTCCCATGGCCTTCAACGAGGTCTCTGCCCCCTCTTCCATCTCATTCTTCTGGGAGACTGACTTACCAACTTTCATGTGCAGTATTTGTCTTTCTGTAACAGACTTATTAATATAATGAGCTCCATCTCTGTTGTATAAATAACACCATTTCATACTTTTTATGGCTGACTAATGTTTCATTGTGTAATACATCACATTTTCTCTATCCATTCATCCACTGATTGGCATCCATGCTTCAGCCATTGCAAACAAAGCTGCTGTACTCATAGAAGGGCAAGTGTCTTTTTGGTGTAGCGAAAGGTACATCTCCTTTGGATGCACCCAGTAATGGACTCAGTGGCTCTTTTGGTAGCTCTATTTTTAGCCATTTGAGGACTATCCATGCTGTTCTCCATAACGTCTGCACTGATTAACAATCCCACCAGCTGTGGGTAAGAACTCCCTCTCCTGACAGCCTTGCTGCTATTTGTTGTTTTTGCCCTGTTGATGGCAGTCATTGTACCTGGGATGCAGTAATACCTCATTGGGGTTTTGATTTGTATTTCCCTGATGATTACTGAGACTGAACATTTTTTCATATATCTTTCTTTTTGCTCAGTTTTTTGAGTTCCATGTATATTTTGAATATCAATCCTTTTCAGATTAGTAAGGTCCACATATTTCCTCCCATTCTGCAGGTTGTCTCTTGGTTCTGTTGATTATTTCCTTTGTTTTGCAGAAGCTCCTTCGTTCTGTTTATTTTCATTTATTTTGCCAGGGCCTATGGAACCCTATCTGAAAAAAGTCACTGCCTATCCCAATGTCTTGAAATATTTCCCTGTGATTTCTTATAGTAATATCACAGTTGCAAGTTTATTATTTCAGTCTTCAACCCTTTTTGCATTTACTTTTATGAACAATGAAGAAGGGATCTAGTTTCATTCTTCTGAATTTACATATACAACATTTTGCCTGCACACTTATTAAGGAGACTGTCTTCCATAGCCTGGGGTGGGCAGCACCCTCTCCTGTCACATTCTCTTGAAAATTCCCTAAACTCCAAGCTTCTGCTTGGTCACCCCAAGCTCTTTCATGAGCCAAAGATGCATTTTTCTGCTCCATGCCTGGGTCCCTAAATTAGTGCTGAGCAAATGTTTTTGCAGTGTGCCAGTGTCTGGTCACCTGTCTGCTTTGCTGGCTCATCTTGGAATGTGGGACTTGGGTGCCTCTTTGAGACAGCAACAGTCTGAGTGCTGTCTGGGTCCCACTGCACCTGGGAACTTGGAGAAAGACTGCGTTCCAGCTCATGCAGACCTGGTGCACAGGTGACTCCTGCTCACCAGCCCCTGGAGAGAGGCAGAGAGCTGCCTCTGAGAGAGCTGACAGAGGTCAGGGCCTGTTCCAGTGCAGTGTTCAGCTGCAGCAGTAGCTATGGTTTATTCTGCAAATAGTTATCAGCCACTGAGGGGTACAAGATGTCCTCAGAAAGCTTAGCTAGGCCCTTGGGGGGAGTTTGAACAAACTCACACAAAAATCAATGCAAAATATGAAATCACGGTGCTAAGAGATGAACAGAGATCTGTGGGGATTTACAAGAGGAAGGTTTTCTTTTGTGGGGCAGGGGCTAGAGAGCCTGAAAGGAGGTGATCAGAACTGAGTTTGAAAGACACATAATGCTTGGCCATGTGGTGGAAGAACTGGGCTTTTAATAAAGAGGAATGAGAGTAAACAAAGGCACAGAGAACAAACTGTGGGCTAACACCAGAGGGCAGCAAGGGCAGCGATATTGGACCAGAAGAGGGTTATGGGTGTGCGGCAGGGTCACTAGGGAAAGACACTGTGGCCTTGAAAGCCGATTGGAGTATGTCTTCACTTAGAAATGAAGAGAAGGGTTGTGTGTGCATCCTTCTCCCGAGCTGCGCTCTTCCCTGGCATTCGGAGGACGTATCCGGTGGGAGAAGCCACCTCAGTTCCACCCCAGCAGAGGCCACGCGGTGCCCGTGTCCTCCTGGGTGTCAGCATGGCCTCGGCTCCGCACAGACATGGCTTGCTTCCCTGCGCCTGCCAGGCTCCGCGGCGCATCCGAAGCTTGCTGAGAGAGCCACTGCCCACGTCCATGGAGCCTGCCTTCTGGGGTTGTCCCAGTGCCCATTTCTGCTCCAGATCAGTCTCTGTTTAAGCACACGTGTTGTCAGTTTGCTCCTTTTCCATTGGAACCATGTATCTCAGGGGTCTTTCTGTGGCAGGAGCTTTAGAAGGCTCTCACACATCCCACCAGCACAGCGGGAAGCCGGGTGCTGTAACAGGGAACTCAATACAGGTCTCTGTGAGCAGAGGGCGATGCTGACGCATTACAGTGCCCCCCGGCGAGCTGTGCCACCTGACGATGTGCAGACGCTGTTACACTGGCTCTCTCTTTAACGTGTGAAGGAATCGGGACACTGGAGTAATCGGTCATTTTCTAGCCAGGAATCCTCAGAAGCACAGAAGTTTAACACCTCACCCATCTTTACTGGCATGTCCGGAAGTAGAGCCCAAAGGAGGAGTGCCCCACCTGGTGGTCTTCCATCCGTCCACCCGCCCACATATCTTGGCCCACCAGGGATGCAAAATGGCTCACTGTATTTGTGATACTCTTATATGATCGATAAAATGTCCCTCAAGAGAATGCATCAAAACAGCATTGAGATCACTGTTAGACTGATTGCTCAAATGATAAGTATTGTGAAAACTCTCTTCTACGTGGAGACCCTGGGATATTCAGAAGAAAGTAAGCCTGCTGGAGAATCCCCATCCGTGTCTACTAAGTGACTACAGGAGTTCATCTGCCAGGCCACTGGGATTGGCACCGACATTGGAGGACAGCGCTGCGGAGACAGAGTGGACTCAGCTGGGCAGAGGAGTGAGGCCAGGGCCTTCAGGCCTCCCTGCCCGCCTCCAGACCCAACCTGCGCTGGCATGCGCATCTCCACCGTGACTTTGCCTGGGATCTTCCCCAGTGCTTTAATCTCCTCAGAGTTAGAGGCACATCGGCGTGACACGTGTCTCTGGGTGAACCACCCTGCCATTGTATCACGCCAGGCAAGTGCACACTGTTGTACCTGCTCATGAGTTTGTTTTCAAAATATTTACCAGGAAAAAAACTAGCCACGATAGTGAAGTTTCATTTTTGACATCTACGGATGAGGACGTTCCTAGTAGAGATCTCCGTGTTCAGCAAAGGTCAGCAGGTCTCTGCCGGCAACACGCCCTGGGGGGCGGCTGGGGTCCAGGTCGTTGGGCACACAGAGCCCCACCACAGCTGTCCCTTCTTGTTGATTTTGTAGCTCTGCAATTTATAGCTACTTTACATATTTCACCAGCTCAATTCTTTTGAGAGGACTTTAAAGGTTAATCAGTCCCCTTTGGGTAAATAAGTTCAAAGATTTGATGCCATTGGGTGGACTGGATGAGTTTTTACTCGGGAAGAGGGTGCTTCAGACAGAGCGGCCCCATGAGCAGAGACAGCAAATCAGATTCTCCCCCAGCTTCTGCCTGTGTGGGGGCAGACATTTCCGGGGTGCTGGTAGAAGAACCGATAGTCTCAGATAGTCTCAGAAGACCCCGTTGTCTTCCCATCTTTCCCCATGGGAAGACACAGACTGGCTAAGTCTGACCTCTCCCCCGACTCTGCTCCACACGGTGATCTGGGCTTAGCCTGAGGAAACTGCAGCCTCAGGCGCTGTCCCCAGGTCCCCCCCCAGCTCGGCTGCATTTCCAGCCAGCGTGCTTCCTGGACCCTGAAAGTACTTTGCATCTTCTCTTCTCTCATCCTGTGACATTCATGCCCATACTAGGATGAAGTTTCTCAAACTTTCGTGAGAAAGTAGAAGCAACCTGATGAAAATGCATCATCCTTGTGTCTCTGAGCTCCTGACCCATGTGCGGTTCTGCCCCAATGTCCGGATTAGGTGGAAGCGAAGCTGTTTCTCCTCCACTGCAGTCTTCACATCTGCTCAAAAGTTTTCAATTACTCAGAGGTGTGCTTTACTATCTTCCATATTTCAATATTGTTTCACACAGCGACAGGGCTGAGGCTGCTTTCTGTCTCTGTCTTGTTTGCCTGCGTTTCTCTTCTGATTATTTCTCGGAATGCTTTTCCTTCACCACCCCTGACACCCTTTCGTCCATGCCAATAAGGCGCCCAGGTGAGGCTCAGCCTGCATCTCAGAGTCTGAGTGTGGTCTGACTTCCTGGCCGCTCCGACCCCCATGCATCCCACCAGCTCAGGAGCTCTGAGTCCGCCTGGCTTCCCCCAATCCAGGCCTGTCCTTGTCGGGGCATCCCTAGCTCCTGCACCCAAATTCTAAATGTTGGCACATTTAGCACTTAGACCCCCGTCCCTGGCCCCTTTCCCTTCCCCATTTATTTTCTCTCGCTACGAGAGTTCACTGGTTCTTGTGGTCTTCTGTCATTTTTATGTAACGACCTCAGTTTTTATTTTCAGCCCAGGTCTCCACACTGAGCCTAATATGTTGCACCCATTACCCATGCACGGGCAGATACATCACAGATATCGCAGACCGAACGCCGCCCCAGACTCCCACCTGCACTTGAAACCCAGTCCCTGCTGTCCTGAACCTTTCAGCAGCCCCTCCTCCACGCCCCACCTTGCCTGTGCCTCTTTAGGGCCAACCCTGGTGCTCAGCCCTTCTCCCTGCTTCCCTCTGTGCCCCCTCGCTTTGTTCCCTAGCCTGGTCATCGCCCTGAAGGAGGAAGGCATTTAACAGTGCATGGATTGGTGGATGACATAGAGTACACATGTAATAAAGCACACAGATCTTATGTGCACACCCAAGTAATCAGTGCAGACCATCTGTTATTAAATCTGCTTCATTTAAATAAATTTTAATTTTAGAATCTAGTTTGATTTAATAAATTTTTTGTTTTATGGTAAAATTCTTTATCCCATATGTTTCTTCCAACATATTTGTCATTTTTATAAAAAAGTCTTTCTTTGATAACCCCAGTATCTGGAGTAGTTAATCTCTTCTATTTCTGCTGAGTTATAATTATTTTGCAGGTAGCACAGGTGGAGAATAAAATCCACGTTCCTGGTTTACACCTCATTGTCATTTTTTCTGCTGCTCCATACTGCTTTTCTCTCCCTCTCTGTTTCTGCCAGCTTGAGTTGTGTCAGCAAGCATATCTTTCTCTTTGTTCCTCTTCCCGAGAGTCCACACTTCTTTCTTCATTGCTGTGGCTCTAATTATAAATACTTTTAGGCTAGAAGAACACACTCTTCTCCTGAATAAAATACCATTCCTCATTCCAGTGTATAGACCATTGTAGAGTGGCTTCCGGTGGAGGGTGAGACAGGAAGTGTGTTCCACTCACCCCTCATTATCTTCCTGTCCACATCTTACCCTTCCTGCTGCAACCTAGGGAGCCAAGAACAGACTGCAGACCGGAGCACAGTGAATCCACTTGGCTTGCTCCTCTATTCAACGATGCTCAGTGCTCCTTGAATCACAGAGTTCTTGCACACACGTGTAGAGTCACTTGGTGCTCATGGGGTTCTGTGTGAATATCCAAGGCATGGGATTGGAGCCAACCCATAGCACAGGTGGGAGCCAGACAGGCAGAGGAATTCCCGTCACCCTAAAAGCACTGAAACGACAGGAGTGCAAGCGTTCCCGGGAAGCTGGGTCCGGATGAGGGGAGGGGCTGGCCTCACTTGCCTGTCCTGGTCCTTCAGGCCCTTGATGAGAATTCCATCAAGATGCACAGAAGTGTGGGAGGGGGGAATGAAGTAGACAGAGAGTTGCGCTTTCCAGCCAGACAGCAGGGAGTGCACAAAGGCGCCAGCACTGAGTTTGAGGTTGGCTGCATTGTGTGCACCCAGGAGTTGACTTGGGGTCTGGGAACCGGGGTGATGGGATTATCAGCATTCCACTTAGAAGTCACTTAGGGACTGGAAGCGTCTTCCTGTCCTTTGAGAAGGCCAGTCACTTCTCATCATGTAAGAAACTCACAAGAGATAAGTTCTTAATTTACCTCTGATCCCTGAGGGCCCGAGGCAGGAGGGTCTACCAGAAGTACTTCCTCTCTGCTGTTATCCGGCTGCGGCCACATCGCCCTGTTCTGGAGAAGACAGCAGGTGGCCAGGTATCGGGAGGACCGTGCGGTGCATGTGACTGCACGGTGTCACTGTGCTCTGGAGGTGGCTTTCGGTCTGAGACCTCACACAAGTAATAATATGACATGCATTGTAGGTCAGGCCTTTCTGTAATTACCTGGCAGTGTGTAGTATTTTGGAGCCTCCCTTTGTCCTTCAGGCCTGCTGATGTCGAACTAGTTGCCTGGCACGATCAAAGTGTCAGAGCTTGGAGTCCATTTCCTTCTGCCACACTTGTGTGCTCCTGTGTGACAAGGACCAGGTAAGGGCCCTTCTTGGTACAGTTACATGGGAGCTGTCTGACATGAGAGTAATTGTATTACTAGGTTGTGCTTTTGTTAGAATTCAGTTTTCAACTTCCAAAGACGATGTCAAAGGCCATCTGGAAGCTCCATGAGCACCTCCTGTCTCGGGAAAGTGGTCCTGCCGCTGATGCTGCTGCAGCAGCAAAATCAGAATGTCATCCCCCAGGACACAGACCCGATGCCCCCCCTCCCCCCAGAGGCCGTGGGGCTGGGAGTGTGCTGTTCACGTGAAAATTCTCCTTCAGCCTTGTGGGAGCTTCAGGAGCAAAATAGTTTTTAAACTATAAAAATACTTTCTGTGTATACATCTAACATTTTCTACTTTCTCATCTTGATTTGCTTCTTAAAACCCATATCCTTTTACACATTTCAGTGTGTTTCTGAGCATCCACTCCACTGCTGTGAACCTCTGTCTTTCCTCCCGCCTCTGCTTTCCCATACTCCCCAAAGAACCCGAGCCTAGGGGCCACCCCGGCCTGGTAAGGGTGCCCCACAGGAGGGTTTGTCCTCCGGACAGCAGCACCCTCGGCCACTGAACTAAGTGGTCCATGCGGGGCTGTCCTCTTGCTGGAAGCCCTTAGATGGCTTTAGCAGATTAACACCCTCAGCCAGGACAGTTGTTGTTCTGGTAGAAAGGAGGAGTCTGTGACTGAAGTTTACAGTTTTTCAGGCAGACCAGAGGAAGGAAGCCCTTTGTCCACAGAGATTTGCCCAGAAGTAGTCATTTTATTGCAATCATAGGCATTTGGTGTGTTCCATGCAACTCATTAATGGTTCACTTGCACATATGGGCAAACAGTCTCAGAATGTGTTTCTCCTAGACACACACACACACACAGCGAGAGAGAGAGAGATAAAAGGAGAGGGAGAGAGACATCACACTTCTTCCTTGGATCCACCAGGGTGAGCAGCACAGCCTTCCTTACATCCAGGCCTCAGAGAGCTGAATTTTACTCTCAGAATCAAAACTCACTTGATTTACTGAGACAAGGGTGAATATTTCTTCCAAGAAAAAGCTGTCCCTGGTGATAAGTACAAATCATTTTATAGTTTACAAAGTGTATTCAAATTAATTATGCTATTTGAAAGCATAACGGTGCTATTTGCCTTTATAGATTAAAAAGAAAATGAAACTCAGCTGAGGGACATTAAAGGTCATGACCAAGGACGTACAGCTTTTATATGAAAAATCTACCTCTCTTAACCCTCCTCCATTTTAGGGTAATTCAAGTAATATTACAAATTACCCTGACACAAAATTATTCAGACATAAACGTGCATGATGAATGAAATGCATATCATGGTCACAGTCAGTTTAAGGAATAAAATATTGCAAATAAACTGGGTACTGTAGCGCATATGCCTATAATCCTAGCTACATAGGAGGCTGAAGCAAGGGGATCCCAAGTTCAAGCCCAGCCTAGGGAATTTATTGAAACCCTGTCAAAAAAAAAAAAAAAAAAAAAAAAAGAAAGAAAGAAAGAAAGAAAGAAAGAAGGAAGGAAAGAAAAGAAAGAAAAAGAAAAATGGCTGGCGATGTAGCTCAAGGTGTAGGACACTTGCCTAGCATAGCATGTACAAGGTTCTGGGTTCAATCTCCAGCACTGAAAAAAAAAGAAAAAATATCAGAGACAGAAGTTGAACCATGCTTGTGTGTCTCTCCGTCTGACTTGTTATTCTGTAGCACATCCTTGAATCTGTCACGGATAGCGATTTCTAAGCAGTGTCTGGTCACTTCACAAGTTTACAGCTCTGTGTCTCCGTCTCCGAGTGTGTAAGCGGGATGGTGATGCTTGCTAACTGCTGGGACACCGAGGAGTCAGTGTCTGAAAACCACAGTGCCTGACCAATGTTCGTAAATGCTCTATGGATTGCTTTCAAAAATTCTTTTTCACTGAATTTTGTCTGTGACATTCATCTATCTCTTTATGGTGCTAATGTATCACTTCCCCTACTATCTAGTTAGCTATTTCTTAATTGCAGCTTTTAGATGTTCTTTCCCATTTAGAGTAACTCTGATCTAAGCATCCAGTCTGCGTCTCCCTGGTACACGTGGACGGCGGCCCCTGAGGGCCACACAAGGTGGAATCGCGCCGCCGCCGAAGACGGCCTCATCCGGGTCACAGGCAGGGACGCCCCGCCCCCCGGAAGTGGGTGGGGCGGCATGTACTGCGCCCTGGCACCTTCTGTGTTAGCGTGTGGAACACCTTTATTTTTTAAAATCGTTGTAGTCCAGTTTGCAGAACGCAGTTATTGCACTCCTCCCGGGAGCTGGCTCATGCAGCAGCAGCCCTCATTCTTTTACCCCGCCGTCTGATCCATGGTCGCTGTTTATTGCTGTACTGGGCACCAGCTCTAAATTCTTTTGTAGAAATTTAATATGATCAAATTTGATCAGACATACCTGTGGAAATCTGACTGTCGTATTATTCCCCAGGAGCTGCATTGCTCTTTTAGAACAGTAAAGTACTTCATTCATTTCTTCATCCGTCTTCCCCAGACTCAGACCACCCGACGCAGGTCTCTGGAGGAGGTGGTATGGGCTGAACTTGATTTCAGACCTGTGCAGAGTGGTTAGGCCTCAGCCCCAGGTGTGGGTTCAGAGCCCAGGTAACTCCGGCTGGCGTTCCCATCAGGGCAAAGACCAGCCCGACTGTCCCGAGTTAGAGGCCCTGCGGAGGGGACCCTCATGCTAAAGCTCTTTCCTTGCCCTCATGATGCTGGGACAAAGTTGAAAGAAGGCTGAGTTTGTCCTCTTCAAACCGAGATTCTGCACCTTCCTGGCAGGTGGAGAATCTCACCCGTGTGAGCTTGGATTGCTCTCGTCTGTAATTCAGAATAATAATACACAGCTTAGAAAGTTTGGGAAACACAGACAAATATGAGCAACATACTATGGTATGTTATAGATATTTAATAAAGCTATCATTTCCTTCTCCTTGAGAACTAATTTCAGAGGCTCTTGCCCAAATATTTGCTGACTAACAAGAAGTATTATTTGCAAATGATTTTACCACTGATTGAAGCAATAGCAGCAACTCAACTAATTTTAATAGATTTTTATTTTATAGCATGGGAGCTAAACCTTCCTTTCTTGGAAGGTTGCCCTTTACTGCTTACTAGTTATGTAATCCACAGAAGTCAATTCTCTTTTTGATAATCTGGAGATAATTCTTTAAAGTCTTAATGAAAATTAGCAATAATAGATTCAAATCCCCCGTGTACTGCCTGCTATAGAGTTAAGTGTTTAATAATTACTGCTGGATTTTTGTTTCATTTTGTTTTTTGCTTTCAAATACATTGGTATAATTAGAGGAAAATCTTCTAAATCTTACTTGTTTCAGAACAATCTCCTTGAGCTATATGTCAATAAATAGTAACTCATTTTTCTCTCTTTGATGAAGCAAGCTGTCATGCCTGCAAGTTTCCAGAGCACCTGTCCAGGTACCTAGCTTGCCTTAGCTACCCCGCATGGCCTCACCAGGAGACACGGAGCTTTGTCATGTGCATGGTCGGGACTCTACCCTGTGGGGTCCTGGGGCAGGCAGCAGAGGACAGGGGGGCTCCACCACCCGTGTGGCATGGGAGGAGCAGGTGGGGGGTGTGGCAGGATCAAGGGGAATTCAAGAAAGGGACGTGGGCCCATTGCATGACCTCTGCCAGGGAAGAGCAAAGAGGTTTAAAGCTTAAAATCTCTGCCAGGGGTTTTCCAGGCAAAACAAATAGGAAGGAAGCGACAGAAACATGTTATAGGCAAACTACTCGACTCAGTTAATAAGAAAATCAGTTGGCAGGAAAATAGAAAAAGATTCCAAGAAATGTTAGAAGTCATCCAGGAAGCAGGAAAATTGTACTTGTGGAAATACAGACTCACACAGGGGAATGCAGAGCACCAGAAATGCATACTGTGGGGAAATTGAAGACGCTGTCCTTGCCCCAGCGGCTCAGAAACACTGGGCTGGATATGCGACCATTCAGCAAACCCACCTCATTAACTGTCACTAAATCTACTTATATTTTTAATTTTTAAAACCACATTACTGCTTTAAAATGTTTTTGATTAAGTAGACCTTATTGAGTCCTCCTTTTCAGAATTTTACCTCACAGTAACCTCTCGAAAGGGTCTCAGCTTCTAGTTACTTCCATACCCAAAACAGTGCCCACAGGGCTGTGCCTCAGTCCTGTTTTAATCATCATCTATCGACCTCTGTAGTAGCTGTGGGTTAAATCCTTCAACATCTCTCTCATCCATCTCAGGCTTATTGTAGCCATATCATATTTTCCACTGTAAACCCAATAGAATCCTTTTATGAAATTTAATTATTTGAATATAGTGGTACCTCAGTTCATGAACTCAGTTCTTTCCACAATTCTGGTTGCAAACTGAGTTGGACGAGAACCAAATCAAATTCAAGGGTTGGATCAATGTGGACCTTATGGGGAAATTTGATTCTTTGTTTTCATAAAAGTTAGAAATTTTCTGAGAAAAAAATCTATATGAGACTCACTTTTTTGTTTTATTGTTTGAGAATTTTCATAGTTGGAAATTTTTATGGTAACTTTTTTAAAGAGATGCCTTATTGTGTATAGTTGGGGTTTATAGGACGTTTACAAAATGTCGGTCAAAGGACACAAAATTTATGTGTAGAATATGTATGTCTTTGGTAACGTTTTTTATACAGTCTTTTTCCCCCACAAATGTCTTCATTCTTTCTCCCTGAATTTTCTTTAACTGCAAGGTAGACTTTCAGATAGGAAGAAAAGGTCCAAAGGGGTAGGGGAAGTGGGAGGGGAAGGGGAGAGGAAAGAAGAGGAAGGAAAAATGATGAGAAAAGGAAAAAATGGAAACAAAGTCTTTGTAAATAGGGAAGGGTGGAGGGTTGAAGGGCGCACAGGGAATGGGGAAGAAATAAGAACCAAGATACATGTTGTACAGGTACAAGCACCCAGTGATAAATGGAAACGTATTGTATACCTAACACGTACCAATAAAAGAATTTAAGCAAAAAAAAAAAGTTAGACTTTCAGGATTGACCTCTAATTTATTTATCCATTTTGTTTTTCTTCCTTTTTTAATGTGTTCAAACTTGTGAGCAGTTTTCTCAACTCTATTTTTAATACTTTATAGTTTTATTTCAGCTACTAAGATTTTAATATCCAAGAGCTCTTTCTTATTTTCTGAAAGATTCATTTTGTGGCATTTATTCTTCTTTCATGATATGCTATAATTTCGAATCTCTAAAAGTTTTATTTGTATCTTGTTTTTAACATTCCGGGGCCTGACCGTCTGGGTCCCGTCGGGCTCTTTGGTGGTGAGGCCAGGTGCCCTGCCCAGTGAGCACCTGCCCTCCCTTGTCTTGCAGGCCTTGTCTCTTCGTTCAGACGCCAGACTGAGGGCTGCAAACTAAGAGTGTGGGGTGCTTGACAACTCCACAGTCCAGGCCCTCGGTCTGGTCTTCGCTGGTTTGTGTGTGTCCCAAAGCGTGCTGGCCGCTTTCTGGAAACCGTGTGTCTTCACTGTGCAGAGGGAAGCCCCAGGTCCCGCCTATGGGACAAACGTCTGTCTCGGAGGCCCAGCAGGCTGACGTTTCAACAGCTTGTGTGCGTAGGAGCCTACTCTGCTTCTGTCTCACTCTCAACATTTTCCTGGAATTTCTGAGTCTGGGCTTTCTCAGGTTCCTTTCACCCCAGCAGGGACCTGAGCCTCCCTCCCAGCTATGCCAGCGCCACTGGGCATGTCAGTGCCAGGACTCAGGTCCAGACCACGTGTTCAGAGGTTGGTCCTTCCCCGTGCCTACCTCCTGGCCAGCTGGCACTGCAGCCTGGGCTGTCAGGGCTCCTGAAGGTGCACAGATTCACTTCCTGTTGTGACTCCCCACAATGTACTTGTTCCTGTAGCTCCATTCTGAAGCTTGCTTTATCTTTTTAATCTTTTCTTATTATTCTATTGAAGTCAAAAAAGGAAGAGGAAATGTGTGGGTGGGCAGTTCTCATTTAAACAAAAGCCCGGTGTTGCATGTTAAAGCCCCAGGTGAGCAAGGAGGAGAGAGATGTGAGCAGCCTTGAAGGGCAGCGGTGATGGGAGGAGTGGATGGGAGTTTCTGTGACTGTTCAGTGTGTCTGCCATGGGGGCGAGTGGGATGCCTGGGCCACCATTGAAATAAAAAGTGCAAGGTGGCTTCGTGGCTGTAGCCTGGGTGGAAGCCACCACCCTCTGTTACACAAAGTGAGCGCAGGGGGAGCTGGCGGAGGCCCCGGGGAGCCACGGCCACACTGTGTGTTGGAATCGTCCTGAGGCTGCATTGCATTGAGCCCTGTTCTCCTGTCCGTTGGTGCAGCTGTCTTTCTAGATTCCCTGCCTTGTGAAGCAGACCTGAGTGATTGCAGTTCAGCAGCCTCTACCTTTATTTGGGTGAGGAAGGATGATCAGGCCTCTGAGACTCCTGCTGATGGGAGCAGGAATGTTTATGCAGAGCAGGCCTGAGGGTGGGGTTTGTCAGAGGGTGATTTCTTTCCTTATGAAGGATGATGCTGAAATCATTTGGAAGAGAATATGCATTCAAACAAGGGTTTAAAATACTCTAGTGACCACCTAAAGCCCTCGAAATCTCCCAAAGATCACATCAAGGAAGACTATGCTCAGGTGGGGAAACTATGGCGGGCATGCCGCAGCCGGCTGTTTGTTATCACTGAAAGCTCTAAAAGGTTCGCCATCACTGCATCTAAAGATCAGATCAAGAGTAGCACAGGTAGCTGGCAATCAGGCAAGATAGAAAAAGCGTGTTCTCTTCTGGGTGTATTTCTGGACTTAAACGCACTGCATGTGCTCAGAAGCAATTATTGGCTTCTGAGGGACTCTTGCTCTTGTGTCCCTGTCTTTGGAGATGAAGGGTCATGCAAAATAGAGAGCATAAAATCTCCAAAATAGTATGTCTCACATGCAAGTGTACAGTATGATTATTTGACCACATTGAAATTGAATATATTTTTATATAGAATATCAGAAAGCTGACAAATGCTTTGTGACAACACCTATTTGTATCAGTACTAAAAGAAAATTGAAACTAACAGTTTTTTTCATTTTTTGTTAGGAAGGAGAGTAGGCTTTAATTTGTTACCATGACAACATTACTTTCCTTTCTACTTACTGTGCTGTTTGGCATATTTTTTTATTCATTAAGTTTATTGGTATACTTTAAGTATACAGTCTGATGACATTCATCATTGGGAGCTTGTACCTTTACATAATCTCTCTTGGTTCTTATTTTTCCCCATTCCCCTGCCCTCCCTTCAACCCCTCCACCCCTCCCTATTTCCAAAGATTTTGTTTCCGTTTTTTCCTTTTCTCGTATTTATTCCTTTCCCTTCTTTCCTTTCCCCTACCCCTCCCACTTCCCCTTCCCCTTTGCCCCTTTTATTCCTATTTCACATTATCTATTATACCTTTTAGTTCTTATTTACACTTTCAGTTTCTCACACTAGAGAAACTATTCGGTATTTACACATGTGTGTCCTATTTATTTCACTTAAGAGTATCACCTCAACTTGCATCCATTTAGCTATAAATGTCTCTAATTGCTCATTCTTTATGGCTGAGTAGTACTCCATTTTATTAAAAACCCCACATTTTCTTTATCCAGTCTCCAATTGATGGGCAATTGGGCTGCTTCCAAACTGTGCTGCTATGAACATGGGTGCACATATATCACTGTGGTGTGATTCTTTTAATTATTCTGGGAAGATACCCAGCAGGGGAATAGCTGGGACAAATGGGACCTCTAGTCCTAGTTTTTTGAGGAATCTCCATACTGATTGCACCAGTCTACACTCCCATCAATAGTCGCATTTGAACTAACACAAAGAATCAGCAACTGGAATCTCATCTTATTAAAAAGCTTCTGCACTGAAAGAGAAACCACCAACAGTGCTAAGAGACAACCTACAATGTGGAAAAAATTTTTACCAGCTGTTCCACAGACAAAAGTCTACTATCTTGAATCTATAAAGAACTTGAAAAAATCAGAGCCCCCAAACTTAAAGACCCAATCTAAAAATGTCTGAAATGAACAGACATTTCTCACACAAAGAAGTAGAAATAGCAACTAAACATGAAAAAATATTCAACATCACTGGTCATTCGAGAGATGCAGATGAAAACAATACTGAGATTCCACCTCACCCCAGAAAGAATGGCTGCTATCAAGAAATCAACCAATAACAAATGCTGGCGGGGCTGTGGGGAAAGAGGAACCCTGCTCCACTGCTGGTGGGAGTGCAGACTGGTGCAACCACTGTGAAACTAACATTTTTGACAGTTTTATTTACTTCCAGTGTTAATCCCCCATTGCAATTATGCCAGAGCCTTTACCTTAATTCTTAATATGCCAACAATTGAGTAGAATCAGCAGAACAGTAAGGACCCGTGAAGTGCCAGGGAGCGGAGGAGACTATGATCAGCAGGGCTTGTGCTTTTGTTTTAAGGAATTTTCACTCTACGGTCAGTGAAGACTTCACCAAGCCAGTGCCTCCCCTGCATTGCTGACGCCCTGCACACTTTCTGAGCTGTGAACCACGTTGTGCCGGCCACCGAGTCAGTGGAGTCTGATACAGGGAAGGCAATCAGCTCCCTTCTCCAAGAGCCCGCCATCCACGGGGCCTTTAAAGCCTAGGCTGCCGCTTGGGAGGCCGGCTGAGCAGCAAAGCAAGTAGGTGCCGGTGTTGAGCTGTGCTGAGGAGCAGCTGCCAGTGGTGTCCTGCAGGGAGCCGGTGCTGAGCAGCACTGAAGGCAAACTGGCCTTCTCTCAGGCTTCAGTGTCCAGCCTCAAGGCCTGGGCAGGGCTTGCTGCCTGCTTCTGAGGAAACACGGGCAGATGAGCTCTTTCCCCAAGTCACTTCTAAGACTTGGGATTGCACAAGAAAGACAAGGAGACCATTTGGAATAAGCCTTCCCCCAAAAGGGGCTGAGTTCTCAGAGGACTGGGACTGGGGCCATTTACTTTCACGGTTCCTGAAAGCCTGTCTTGGCAGAGGCCAGAGGTTGATGTTTCTATGATTCCGAGACCACAATTTCTAAGACAGGAAAATAACCTATTTCAGAGAAAACAATGTTCAGGTTTCTAAGAAAATAAAAGGGTCATCTGGATTTCCTTCTATTTTGGAGGAACAATAGCAAGTACTTAGAGATAATGGCTTGATGCCCATAGTTCTTTTCAATAAAAGTATATTTCACCAAAAATAATAATGTCTACAAACAATGTAGGTAAAAATGAACTATTATGAGAGTAATGATGTTGAAGTAGGTTTAAATTACAAATTATAGCAAATCTTTTTAACATTATTTTAAACTATAGCCTGCAGTTTGTAGTGACCATCAAAGAAAGGTATTTGTCCTACTCTAGGGAGTAGCGTGGCATTTTCACTCCATCTCTGGTATTTTGTTTGGGAAATGGGAGAGAGAGATTAAACAGTGGTGAAGACATCAGCTGAATTTCCCACCATTGGTTGATTTAGTGACAACCAGGAGTCTGCTGTGGGAATGCTGCAGATGAGGCCACTCAGGCTCATGCCAGCAAGGGGTCCTTCGAGCCCCACGTGCTCCTGGGTGGGAGCTGCTCACCTCTCCCCTCTGCACCGGCATAGACAGAGGTGTCCTACTTGGGATTACAGGTATTTGTCCTCTCTGGCTGCCTTAGCCTGCAAGTAACGCATTGCAAACCTGAGAGCAAAATATACCTAACAATCCCTCTGCCACCAGAGGTAAGTATGTTACAAACTCTATTTTCTAATACAAGTCACATTTCGCTTCATAATCTTCATCCAGAATAGTCCCACCTCACAGACTAGGTGGCCGGCATTCCCTGATGAGGGTGGAATCCAGATGAGCCTGCGTGGGTTGTGGGTGGTGGAGCTGGAGTGGGATATCACAGTGAGTCCCTGCCATCCCTTGGAAGAGTCTGCCACACTCACCTGCAGGAGGAAGGGGGCTGTGTTCCACATGACCCTCAGCTTCCGTGGCAGGTCCTTCTGTTTAAAGTATCAATGGTAACTGACACTTCCTAACCTCGCCTGGGAAATTCCACAGCAGCTAAACAATGTTTTCAAAGAAGAAAATATTGCTACCATTGTTTGTTAGGTCAAATGAGCTCTGAATGTAAAATCAAAGTCCTTGTCCCTCAGATAACCTCAGAGGTGAGATGGCTGTGTCTAGAAGACCCAGAGGGAAGACACTGCAGGGATAAAGCAAAACTTTCCTTGATAATTGGTTTAAAATGATGAAAGGAGGCTTCCGTTCATTAGGGAAAATATGATTACATGTAATTTGAACATGATATAGCTCCAGCCATGTCACATCTTTTTGTGACAATTGATGAACGTTAGTTTTCTGGACCTTTAAGCCAGAACCTGGAGGAGAGATTAGAGCTGGCACCTGAGATTTTCTTCCTTGCCAGCTATGGGGACTAAGGTAGGGCCCTCTGCTTTTCAGTGATTTCCTGAACAGAGCCTAGGATTAGCCAGTGAATGATGCCTCTGGTGGTCACCAGGCTGACCGGGGAGCCGGCGTGGAGCTGCTGGCAGTGTCCTTCCTGCTGCAGGTGCAGGGCATGGCACTTTCTTCCTGAGCACCTCCTGTCACTGTGCTTCCTGTGAGCTCTCTCTGAGCAAGGCTGCAGCAGGTTAAAGCCCTGGAAAGCGAAGCCCAGACCAATCCATGGTGGGTCCACTGGTCCGCCTCTTAGTGATGCCCAGTAAAAACGTGAGGCAGGAGATGCCACCTCACCTTCCTCCCCGACTGACTTCACACTGGAATTGCTGTCAGTGAATAAACATAACTGTGCTTTCGTGGTAGCTGAACTGGAGGAACCTCCCCCGCAGCATGGTCTCACCAGATGGACCGGACCCCAAAGGCTCCTGTGTTATGGAAACAGCCTCCTATAACGCTGAGAATTCTCCTGTAAAGTCCGGACGAGTCAGGCATACAAGACATGTGTGACCTCCTTAGAAAGTGACTGACTTCACTTTTGTTTCCTTATGAAGCACAGTAATGCCTGTGCCCAGTGGTTATGTCCTCTTTCGAAGAGAGGTACTGTTACTGTAAGCAAACTCCTATTTGGAACCCCAGTTTCAAGGCAACTTGTACCATAGTGCCCCCACCTAAGCCAGCGGGACGAGATGCTGAGCCCTCCTTGCTGGGACCCTTCCTTACCCTCTGAATCCTCACTGGAGGATTCTAGAGCCCTGTCATCAAATATTGGGGTACTTTGAGCAAATGGAAAGCCAGGAAAACTCAAAATTGCATGGGAGCCCATCCTAGGATCAAAGGAGTGTTGCATTTCGTAATGAACGGTGTAAAGCTCAAATTTGAGGGCACCTAATAATGGGGGTTTCCGGCCATTTTTATTGAATAATTTCTCAGTCTCTTCTTTCTGTTGTCCTTCCGGGACTGTAATGTCATAAACATTAAAATTGCTTAAATCCCATGTCCATGAAGCTCTTCATTGTTTCTTTAATCCATGGTTCAGATTATGCAATATCTACTGCTCCATCCTCAAGTTTACCAATTTTTCTATCATTTTCTTGTAGTCTTTTGAGCCCATCTATCTAGTATTTTATTTCAGTTCTTGAATTTTTTAGTTCTAAAATTTTTCTTTTGCATCTTTAATTTCTTTGGTCAGACTTCCTACTTCTTTACTAAGACTCACTATTTGTTTTTACAGACATTTACCATTTACTGTTTGTTGCAATAATTAATATTAGTTCTTCGAAGTCAGAGAATTCTAACATCTGCACGGTTGTATCAACTTCAGTGAATGATGTTTTCCTATTTTATAATCTTCCTGTTTCCTGGCAGAAAGAGTAATTTTTTTTTTATTGGTGCCTGGGCATTCTGAGTTGTGTTTCAGATTCCGGATCGTACTGAAATCCTGCACTTGAGCAGGTCCTGGCTGACACCAGCCTGGGTTGACCCGGGGGTGGGGGCAGGTAGTGCTGCAGGCCCAGGCTCCACTGCCATCCAAGGGGGCTTCTCACCCTGCAGTACGAAGCCAGGAGCTGTGGCTCTGCCTATGCCGACTTCCTGGGAGGAGAAGAAGACCTGATTCCTGCTTCCCAGGAAATCACCCCTGCTGTGTAGGCTGACCTCAACCTCAGCACTACCAGTCAGGGGGAAAGTCCCAGGCTAGGCCTCTCTACCACCATCCAGTGGGGCAGAGAAGGTGCTTCGGAATTGCTTTTATAGGATGGAAGTTTAGGCTTGGAATCCCAAGCTCTCTGGCTAATCTGCATTCTTCTCTCTAATTTTCAGAATTTCTTATCTTTGCTTCATATAAAATGTCCAGGTTTTTAAGTTGCATTTAGTGACAATTATAGGAAAATTAGGTATATCCACTTTTCCTGGAATGTGAAGTTTCCCTATTAGATTTTATATAGTTAAAGTACTATTTTATTTCTGAGAAAATGCAGCTGTCTAAATGTGGGCACACAGAGCTGAGCTAATTGCAAGAACTGTACTCAGAATTCTGCTCATCTGTGATAATGAGATATAACTTTACCCTGATTCTGTGTCAAGCTTAGGAAATTAGTCAGGTGCATTCTTTCTATTTCTATTCTATGCCCGTTCCATTTCTGTACTTAGTGTGTATGGCATTGAAATTATCTATTTTGTATAGACTTGATATAATTAATTTTTTAAACTTACCTATTTTTTTCTTGAGATTATCCTGCTGATTATACTTCTTAAGTGATTATTGGTTTTGCTTAGTCTTTCTATTATTTATGAGTAAATCTTGGAAATAGATCTTTTAGAAAATTTAAATTTTGGTCATTTAATGGTCTTAGAAAATTATCCATTTCTTTAACTTTCAGCATTATGATAAATGTTAGAACTTTTCAAAATCCCCATTACATCTTTAATTATATCCCTTTTAAAATCATCATTCATAGGTACATTCTATCTTCATAATCTTACTAAAAATTTGTACTTTTACTAAAGTTTGAAAGAATCAGTCTTTATTCATATCATTTTCCATATCAATTTTATATAATTATTTTCTGCCTTTACTATCCTAATTTTCATTTTCTTTGGGTTTATGGTGAGTCTGGTTCGTAGCTTCTTGAGCTGCATTTTAACCTCATCTATTTTAGGGCTTATCATCTTTGAGATACAGTTTAAGGCCACACTCTTAACATAAGGCTTACTTCCAGTACCTTAGATTTGTCCCAGCAGTACATGTGTATATGTGATATGTTTGTGTATATTTAATTATGTCAGTCATAAATATTTAACCATATCCATTGTGATTTTTCTCTATAGATTGTAGTAAGGAATGGTAGTACGTTTCCAAATACTGGTTTTTAACTGTAATTCATTGCTGAATAGTCCTCCCCTCCCTCCTCCTCTTCTTTGTTTTGATTTCTGTTCTGAGGAATGGACCAGAGCCTTCACACTGAGCAACACCCCCCCAGTCCTAGTTATTTATTTATTCATTAAATATTTGATCAGGGGCTTGCTAAGTCACTAAGCTGCCCAGGCTAGGACTTGCACCCTCCTGCCTCTGCCTCCTAAGGGCTGGGATGACAGGTGCATGCCTCACTGCCGTCTTATTTAATTCCTCCTTTTGATCTCACTTCTCTGGAGTATGTTGAGGTGTCTTTGCAGCCCAATGTATCATCCCTCTCAGTAGTATTTAGGTGGAAGGAAGAAATGCATTTCAGTTTGGCGTAAATTCTGAGCCTGTGCCCTTATTTGGCACAGGCTTAGTTTCCTACTGCTGTGTGTAGGAGGTTTTCATATATGTCTCTAGAGGTGTGTGTAGTTTACCTGCTGCTTTTCTGTCCCACTGATGATTCTGATCTTATGCCTTTGGGCTTCATGGGCAGACTGCTCTTTTCCTGCTCGGTTCAGATGACCCGCATGGTTGTCCCCCCTTCCGTGTGTACAGACCCTGTTAGTCCGTAGTGCAGCAGGCACCACTGCTGAGGCCTTGGCAGACTGTGAGTGAGTGAAGTGTCCTGACACCCCTCAAGCAGTTGGACTTTTTCTGTGCTCACTGTCGGTGATGAGCGGCTGCTTCCTTGGCGTGCTGGGGCGACCATGGCTGTGCTTTTAGGTAGGGGCTGTGGTGCGGATGTGTGCTGTCACACCCATGTGTCCTCAGGCGGCTGTGGTGTGTGTGGGCCAGGGGCACAGTGCCCATTCACCTGATTCTGACTGAAAGGGACTTTTGAGAACAGAAGGTAAAATCACAACGTATGTGATTCTCCTGCTTGAACACAATCTGCGATTGAGCCACGTACCGATTAAGGTATGATGTACATTTCTTAGTAGGGCAGAGAGAAGCTTGTGTCTCGAGTCCTGTTTCTTACACTCCTTTATCGCCACCGTCCGTCGCTTTCCAAACGCTACCGCCTTCCCGTTTCAGTGCCTTTCCCATCTCTCCCTCCACCAGGGATTCCTTTGCCTGTCTGCTGAGCACCCAGTCGTGCTTGTCTCCGTGCTTGGTCCAGCCCGAGCCCAGCATCTCCTGGGGCGGGAAACTCAGGATGCCTGAGCTCTTGAGCACCCTTCCACCCTCACGTGTCCTGCCCGGTGGTGTGGTCAGTGACTCAGCTCTTCAGGTCTCCTGACCCAGTCACCACTGAGCATCAGTGCCAGGGAGGCATCCCAATCCCAGAGTGACTCCCACTGGGCGCCCCCGGTCACCCAGGACTGAGAGAGGCATGGCCCATCCCCAGGGCAGCGACCCTCATAGGACAGGTGCAGTCTGAACACAAGGGCAGGCGAGCTGCTCGAGGACTGCAGCACGCTGCCGGTGGCCAGCAACCCTCAGGTTCTGTGCAGTCTCCTCAGCTCCCGAGCCATGACCCCCGGGGCGCTGCACAGATCTGAAAGTGGAGTCTTTTGGATGTGATGGCAGATGAGGCAGACGACAGTGGACAGGGTCATCATGGGGAATCTGTGGGGTCCTCCACACCCTTCCTGCCTCCAGCAGTCACTGTTTTACATTTAGGTCAACATTTTAGGACTTTAAGGGTATTTTTAAACTAGACAGAAATCAAATTGTTTATTTATAAACTTAGAATTCTCCTCACTCCACATTTCTTTTGAAAGTCTAATAGGATAAAATATCAAGAGAGGGAACACAGCATCTTTATCTTAGAGATTGCAAATATGTATATTTCCATATGTATATCCAAGATGTACAGATTGGGCGCTACCTCCAACTATTTAGTTTTGGTGGTGGTGGTGGTGAATACGTACTGTACTCCTTGCTGTAGTGAAGGTTCACTGTAGGAACCAAAGCAAGGTCACAGGCCTGAGTGCCAGCAGTGGTACAGAGCTGCTCTGGGGATTTGGCAGCGCCCTCCAAGCCCTGAGGCCCAAAGGAGCCTCTGGTGTCGGGATTCCATGCACTTGGGATTCCAGCTCGGAGACTCCTGGCAGCACGGCTGCATAGATTATGCTGGCCATGTAGTAAATATTTTATTCGATTCTAAAGCTTTGAATAATTTATGGAATTCTGATATATTAAAAATGCATACGCAGTGGAAGCCCAATTTAATCCCATTTATAGGATTTATAGGATTGAAAAATGTAAAGTAGGTGGAGGCACAGTTTCCTATCATTCCTGACAGGAGCACAGGGCTGCAGAATGGCCCTGAGGTGGGTGGGCTGATAGGAAAGGAAGGGAAGGCCTTTGTATTTCTCCTTTTGAGAAATTTGCATTCAGGTCATATGCCCAGTTTTAAAAAGTTAGATTACTCAGGCTTTGCTACATTTTTTTCTTCTGTTCTTATGTGTTCTGGTTATGAACTCTGTTAAGTGAATAGTTGACAAACATTGTCTCCTACTCTTTAGGTTATCTGTCCATTGTGGTGGTTGTTTCCTTTGCTGTACAAAAACATTTTCACTTTCTGTAATCCCAGCTGTCAGTTTTTGCTTTCTTTCCACTTCTCTTGGAGACCTACTGAGACAGTCATAACTTCTACCAATGTCCTGAGGAATTTCCCCTGCATTTTTTCTAGTAGTTTCATAGCTTCTCGTTCTACATTGAGGACTTTGACCAAACTTGAAATGTTTAAGGGTGGAATTAGGAGTCTAGTTCTGGTCTGCGGTGTGTAGGTGTCCAGTCTCCCAGCAGCATTTACCAAGTAAGCTGCCATTTCTGCCTGTACCATTTGGCGGTCGTGTTGAGAACCTGTATGCTGTGGCTGTGTGGTTTGTTTCCAGATCTCTCTTCTGGTCCATTCATCTATGCCTCTGTTTTTAAGGCCAATACCATGCTGTGATGGCCACTGGCCCTCTGTGGTACATCAGAATCAGGCACTGCGCTGTGTTATCATGCCTTCAGATTTGTTCTTTCTGCCCAGGATTGCTGTGGCCATTCAGGGACCTTTGAGCTTCCATGTGAATTTCAGTATTATTTTCTCCAATTCTGTGAAGAAAGTCTTCAGTACAGTGATGGAGATTCCATTGACTCTGGAGATCCCTTTGGGTAGAATGACATTTGCATAATATCCTTCAATCCACAAACATGGGTGCTCTTTCCACAATTTTCTTCAATTTCTTTCTTCCGTGTGTTATAGTTTTCACTGTAGAAGTCTTTCCCTTTCTTGGATAAGTTTACTTCTAGGCATTTTATATTTTTTGTAGCTATTGTGAGTGGGATTGCTTTTATGATTTCTCAGCAAATTAGTTATTGATTTGGGCAGGTCTGATCCAGAAATTTGTCCACTTCTTCTAAGATTTCAATTTCTTATCATATAGTTTTATAATCATCCCTAATTATCCTTTGTATTTCTGTGGCAGTGGGTATAACATTTTTTTCACTTATAGTTCTAGTTATGTGAGAATTCTGTCTTTTTACCTGGCCACTTTAGCTAAAGGTTTGTTCATTTTGATTTTCTTTGACTCTGCTCTTTTTCATTTTTCATTCTCTATTTCACTTGTTTCTGCTTTGCTCTTTGTTATTTTTTTCTTTATGATAATTTGGAGTCTTAATTTCTTTCCATGTTTTGCTAAATACTTGAGATGCATTTATTTGAAATCTTTCATTTCCTCTTAAGACTGCTTTTGCTGAATCTCAAGTTTCACTATGTCAGGATTTCATTTACATGCTTTTTAAAAAAAATTCATAAATTCCCCTTTTAATTTCTTCACAGACCCCTTGTGTGTTCATATGTGTGAAGTCTATTCCACCTAATTCAGTACCATTTCCTCAGTTTTTATTGCTGTTGTCCTCTAGTTTTCCTCCATTCCTATCTGAGAAGATATGGGCTATGACTTGAGTTCCGGTGATAGCTGTCTCCATCCACAGTCTCCCCTGGAGAGGAAGCTCTGTACACATAGTGGTGCTCCTTCTCTGGAGAGCAGGGGAGGGCTCTGGACCTGTGTTCCTCACCTTGGATATCTCTGTCTGGCTTGTTTGCTTGTCTCACTTAGATAATGTCTGCTGGATGTATCTCATGGCTGTGTCTAGATGTCCTGCCGAAGTTTTATGTGGTCATAGGTGGGGCTCTTTAGAAGCGGTGGGATCTAGAATGTGTGACACTGGAATTGATTTGTGGTGCAATGCTAGGTTTAAGGAAGCTAGGATTAGGGTGTGAGTGGTGGTAGCCTGGATAAGATAAAAGGGACAGAAAGAGGCCTGTTGCTTGTAGCTTGGTCCCTTCTGCCTTCTGTCTTCTGCCCACAATGAGCTGTTTCTCCTCTGTGATGCCCCTCTGCTATGCTACCCTGCTTTGGAGCCAGCCAACTATGACCTGAAACCTCTACAAACTGTGAGCCAAGTCAACCATTCCTCCTTTAACTTTGGGTGTTGAGTATTTTGTCTCAGCAATGAGAAAAGTAACTAAGACAGAATTTGGTACCAGAAGTGGGGTTATTGCTGTGATTGTACCTGACCATGTGGTTTAGGAGCCTTTGAAGCTGGCTTTTGGGGAGGGGAGGAGTTAGGAAAGGTTTGGAGATGCTGGCTGAAAACATAGAGCTGTACTGCCTGTGGCTATAGCTGTACTTGATGGAAGACTCTGGTCAGAGCTTAGAAGATCAGAATGTTGATAGAAATTCTGCAGGTAAAGACCAAGCTCAGGAGTTTTCTTCTGTGAAGAAGGACTATGTTGGCTGTTAGACTCTGCACAAAGCCATGGGAGCTACAACCACTGGCAGTGCCAAAGGAGCAGAGCCACCCAAGCCCTTTGGAGTTCACAACTTGCCACAGATTCCTGGTGATACTGGAAGTGGAACTATGGGATTTAATGTTTGCCCTGCTGGAGTTTGGTCTTGGTTTTTTTCCATTTCTTGCTATCCCCCTGTTTTTAACCTTTGGAATGGAAATATCTATCTTGTGACATTGAATGTCGGAAGTGTTTAACTTTCTTTTCATTTGTACAGGGGCTCACAGCTAAGAGTTTGTCTTAAATCTCAAAGGAGATTTCAGACTTGGTCTTTTCAGCAATGTGGAAACTGTTAGGACTTTGGCAACTCCTAGAGATGGACTAAGTGCATAAAGAGATGTGCATGAGCCTTTGGAAGGCCAGGGGCAGTATGTTTTGGCTTTTGTTTAGATGTATTTGCCTTTCATTTTGGTATGCATTACTTTTATTGATTTGTATATGTTGAACCATCCTTGCATCCCAGGGATTAACACTTGGTCCTTGTGTGCGGCATTGTATTGAGCTTGATTTGCATGTATTTTATTGTCACCATTGTTTTTCATGTCTAAATTAATCAGAGATATAGCCCTATAATTTTCTTAAATTTTCAAAGTCTGGTTTTGTCATGAGGAGAATGCTGTCCTTGTAATATGAGGTTGGAGATGTTCCTTCTCTTCAATTTTTTGAAAAAGTTTGCAAAAAATTGGTGTTTTTATAGTGCTTGCTAGAATTCCCCTAAGAAGCCATCATATCCTGTGATTTTTCTGTTTTGTGAGGCTTTTTTATTATTCAGTATTTTTGCTTATTATTGGTTTGTTCCTATTTGTGGTCATCATAGAATGTATGATCCTCTTAATTTATTAATTTTTCTAGGTTTTACACTTTGTCAGCATATAATTGTTCATAGAATTCTGTGTGATCCTTTCTATTTTCATGGGATCAGTTGTAATGGCTCCTCTTTTATGGTGGACCCTCAAGTTACAACTGGCCTGACATGTGAACAACTTAGGTTAATTAGGTTAATGGGAGGTTCATCTGCCTCTTGTTATCTATAGTGTATATCCAGGTAAACATCCAAACCTCACCTGTACTACTTAGTTACAACCAGCCCTGAGGAACCAATTGAGTTCATAAGTCAAGGGTCCACTGTATTTAGAATTTTATTTATTTGAGGCCTCTTTCTTGTTTTCTGTAGATTGATCTATCTAGCTAAATATTTTTGAATTTTGTTTAATCTTTTCAAAGAATCAACTTTATGTTTTGTCTCTCTTTTCTATTTTTTGTAGTCTCTACTTCATATATTTCTCATTTTTATTTTATTTTATTTTTTTGGTACTGGGGATCTAACTTGGGTCCTTGTGCTTGCAAGACAGGTGGCGGAACCACTGAGCTAAATCCCTGGCCCTACTTCATATATTTCTGCTCTCATCCATATTATTTCCTTCCTTCCCCTAACTTTGGGCTTAGTTCTTTTTATTTTTCTAGTTCTTTGGAGTGTACCACTGGATTGTTTATTTGTGATCTTCCATTTTTCTTAATGTAGATATTTATCACTATGAGTTTGCCTCTTAGAACTGCTCTTGCTGTATTCTGTAAGTTTCGACATGTGATCCTTCTCTTTTGTCTGTCTCATGATAATTTTTATTTGCCTTTTGAGTTCTTTGACCTATTGGTGGTTCAAGTGTGTGTTTAGTTTTCATACATTTTCTGTTTTCAAAATTTCTTCCTGTTAATGATTTCATTTCATACATTGTGTTCATAAAAGATTTGATATGATTTCAATCATTAAATTTGTTAATGTTTTCTCTGTGACCTGATATCTGTCTTAGAGAACGTTCTATATACACTTGAGAAGAATATGTATTCTGTTGCTCTTGGAGAGAATATTGTGTCATTTTTACACTTGTATAACATGATATTATTGCTAAATAAAAGAAGCTTGGAAAATTTAAAAATCCATTAGAATATTTTGTCCTATTACTGAAGGTGAATGATTATTAAAAGTCTGGATGATGTTCAAGCTTTTCTCTATGAATGCTTTTGATTTATATAGCTTTTAGTATACTATAAACATGATACTTCCTGAGTTTTATTTTAGGTACTGTAAATATTTCATATGTTTGTATACAGCCTGTAAATGCATTGATCTTCCCATTCACATACGCTTGTATCAAGGTAATAACACATGATTTTTAACCTGTATCCTATACTTGAGCATATGTGCTCAAGTATAGGATGATATGTGCTCAAGTATAGGATGTTGTAAGGAGTGAAGCAGTGCTGGTCATTGGACTGCATTATTCTTTCATATTTAAAATTACATTGGTTTGCCAAGGATATCCTCGCACAGAACCACAATGTACTTGGTCAGAGTCCTGAAGCCAGAAGTCCCAGTCAGCTTGGGGTGAAGTTCCCTCTCCATGCAACAGAAGGGTCCGTCCTGGGATAGCTGGGTTTGTGGCCTCACAACTCCTAGCATCTCATGATGCTCTTTGGTGTGGCATCTGTCTTCACACTTCCCTTTCGACAAGAGCGCAATTGCCTCAGATGAGGGGTGCCCTGTCCACTAACATTACTTTGTTTTAATCAATTGCATCTGTAAAGACCCAGTTTCCAAACAAGGCCACATTCTGAGGCATCAGTGTTCAGGACATACACAAAAGAATTGTGAGTGGAAACAATTCAGCCTACAATAGAACTTCCTTAGTGTCAGTGTTCAAAATTAAAATTTCCTTGTCAAGACATCTCTAAAAGTGTTTTAAAACTTTTGTTACGATTCTGACTCTCATATCTGTGCATAATAGTGTGAGTTATGCTATCCTCCAAAGCTTTGGGATTGTTTTTAGCACCATGAAAATGAATATCCCCTTCTATTCTTTGTTTAATTTTGCAATCATGACTAGATAGTTTTAATACATTGGAAACTTTTCACACGTAATTACCATCATTACCTTTTGGTTTGTGAATTATGTAACATTTCTAAATTTGCACCTTTTCTCACTCCATAGTTTTAGTGAATATCTCTTTCTCTCTTACTTGACTTTTCTTTGTTTAGTCGCTTTCCATGTAACTCTTCAATATGTGTGGAACTTTGGCATATTTGAGAACAGAAATAAATACGCCAGATGATTACCTCACTGCCAAGCACCATTCGCTGACACTGGTTGTGACAGAAACATCTTTTCCTAGCCATTGAGTTCTTAAGTATGAGGGTATACTAGTTTTATTTATATTTCACTCATCTTGTCTATTATTTTGCCAGGATCATACTGTTTTAGGTATCATAGATTTTTAATAATTTATAGACAGTCTTTTTAATGCTCTCTTTAAAAAGTCTTAGATATTTTCATTCGTATACTAATGCAGTTGTACTTAAAATTAGCATTATTTCCAGTTACAGAAAACTGCCATTAGAATTTGCCTATTAAACCTATTGTATAATAATCTACCCTCCCTCTTAGGAAGATGAAATCATATTTTCTTTTATTCACATTTTAGATATTTGCATAGAGTGATATTAGTTTATTGCTTGTTTATTCCACATTCACAAAACACTCATTGGTCATCTACTGTATTTTCAGCAATGTTGTAGGGGCTGGGAAAATGAGATTAAGGACCCGCTAATGTGGGGGGGTTCGGATCAAAGGAGGGTCACAGACAGGAAACTGCCCCAGGCTGGGCTTGGCAGAGAGGGAAGCCTGGTGTGCAGGGCTGGATTTCAGTGCCAGGAGTCCTGGATGCACGACAAGCTCCTGGGAAAGCATGTTGGGGTTCGGGTGCACTATGGAGGTGATAGGCAGCAAGCTAGGTGCGCAAAGAGGAACAAATTTTTTAGAGGAAGGAAGAGTGAATACAAAGGCACATAGACTTCAAGGAGCACAGTAGAGCCAGGGCTGCAGGAATTCGAACCTGCCTGAGGGTTAAGACAAAGGGGTGGTGAGGCAGGGGCCACTGTTCTCTGGGCCACGCAGTCTTCTTTTCACTCAGAGGGGAGTGACTCATCCATTCTATCTGTATTTTAGAAAGTCTGAGAGAGAATGTTTCAAGGAAGTAAGAAAGAAGGGAAAGTGAATACTTAGGAGTCACTGATAATAAATATGAATGAATGAATGGATGGATGGATGGATGGATGAAGTGGTGAGTCACCCAGGTTAGCACCTGCATAGTAGCTGCTGGCCTCTTCCTGAGCCCACTGTTATTAGAGGTAGGTGACAGACATCAAAGGGAAACAAGGAATGCAAATTACCATTCAAACACTGAATGCAGTCAGATTTTAATCTCATTATTTTCCAAACTAGTTATTGTTAATATGCAGGAAATGACTTCATTTTTATTATCATTATTTTGTTTATATATTGACTAGATTGTTGCTTTGTTAACTCTTTTATTAATTCTTATAATTTCAGATGATTTTGTTTTGTTTTCTGAATATAAAATTATAATTCCTGAAAGTAATAGCAAAATTTTATAGCCTGGTTTCTAACATTTACATTGTTTACTTTTGTTCATGTTTAAAATATTGTCCAGAATTTCCAGGAATAATTTTAAATGATGGTAGCTGAGAGTTTTGTTTTGTCTTGATGATGGGAATGTACTATTATTTCACACGTAAGTTGATGACTCTGAATGTAAGATTGTTTTCATTATAGTAAACTTAAGGAAAACCCATTCCAATCCTATTTTAATTATTTATAAGGCTTGAAATTTTATAAAATGATTTTTTGAAACCTATTGAAGTTTAGCTGCATATTTTCTGACCAATTGAAGTGTTAAATTTGTCTTTGCTAGATGAAGTTTAAATATTTATGCCCAAAAGTAAGATTCAACTTTATTACTTTGTATGTGCCATTTTTAATATTTGAAGCTATGACCCTGAGATATTGTAAAATCTACAGAAAAATATTAGTAATGATAACTAAGCTTTATTTTATGAATGGAGAAAACTAACATACTTCACATTTTCATCAGTAAGGGTCATCCTCGAGCTACATGACCTTGGGTGAATTACTTTCTGAATCTATCTGTATAAAAAGGAGGTTGGCCTGAACTCCAAGGTGAGCCCACCTCTGGTGTCCTGCCAATGTGTTGTCCACAGCGATGCCCTTGCAGCTTTATGCTGAGAGGCAAAGTTGAGTATGCTTAAGAGCAGTAATCTTGCGTGAGATCAAAATGTACTTCGTCCTCATGACCCAGCAGATTTAACCTGAGTTTCAAAATTGCACAACAACACTGGTAACTGCAGCCACACAGTAGCCTGGTGTCTGTTTGTTGGGTCCACGAGCAGTTGGAGCTGAACAATATTGGCCCTGTGAATTTATCTTAAAACTCACTGCAAGACGGTGGTCCAGCCCGCACTTGCTGTTTTATGCAGTTCACCTAAAACACTGGATCTTAAAACACTAAACAGGACTGAGGAGGTAGCCCAGTGGTGGAGTGCTTTCCTGGGAGGCGTGAGGCTCTGGGCTTGAGCCTCAGTACTGCAAGACAGAAAAGTAAATACAAAGCATGATACGGAGGCTCGGAGCCCCAATTTGCACCTCACCTCTGCCGTTTACCAGCTTTGTGAGTTAATCAAGTCACCTAAAGCAACATTAGACTTAGTTTTAAGATGGAATCACTTTCATTAATATTTAGCTCTTAAATATTATGATATGAGAAACCATACATAATTCTTCAATAAAATTAATTTATATAATCATCACTTATATAATTAATTATAATATAATTAATATATAATCAATATATAATTAATATGTACTACATAAAGTTTATATAATTTATATAATATAAAATATTAATATATAATTAATAATATGATTGGTTAATTTATGTAATCATCAGTTTTACCATTGTAAATACTGGCTGAGCTGATTTCTTGCCAGTGTTGGGAGGTGAAGTATTTGAGATCTGTGTGGGAATTGTGTCTCGGCACGGGCGTGTCCAACCGTACAGCTCACCTGGGCCTCACTGAGTGAAGAAGGATTGTGTGGGGCTACATACAGAGCACGTGGTGTGGCTGTTAATGTATCTGAGACACAAAACTGCCTTTATTTTTGTGTGTGTTACAATATCTAAAAAACATAAGAAAGGGGGCCACAGGTTGACACCCTTGCTAGAGAAGCATGGTGAATGCCAGAGCCCGCAGAGCTCAGGAGTTCTGATTCTTCCACTGTGATTCATTTACTCTTGTTAGATCTAGAAATCACCTTTGTCTACTTTTCAAGTACTGGATCACATTTTCCAGCTCTTTAAATTATGAGGCCCAAGCATCCCTGTTCCCTTGGGGTTCAGCCTTGAAAGTGTTTGTGGTTTTTAACAATATGACAGTGTAACACTGTGTTCATGTATACGTTTAAATGATCCCTTGCAAAGCACTCCATCTAACATTATCCCTTCTCCTGATTCTCTTTCAGATAGCAGTTCTGTGGATGAAAAGGTTTTAAATCATACTTTTTCTTGCCTCCGGAGGGACCTTGTCTTTTGTACCTGTTTGTTTGTGACACATTAGATCTGTTTTGGTTTCTCTGTTTTAGCTGTGAGATGTGCATGTTATCCTGCCTTTCCATCCTTTAGTTCCCATGAGTGTGCCCCCACTACGCTGCATTCTGACTAGGCCACACCTCGCAGCCGCGCTTACGTTAGCTTACACTAGCCTACCAGGGGTCCGCTACTGTCAAACGCAGCATCTGTTCCCAAGTCTGGCTAAGTCATGGCCTTCCTGACTGATTCATGTCCTCCCCGCACATATACCAAGTCTGAAGGGCAAACAGCATTTCAATACGATGTCTTTTCCCAGACTGTGCCAGTGCTTTTGTGCCAATGCTGACAGCTAATTTCAAAACCTCCACTCACAAACCACAGCTTTGACTTGGAGCTGACCCTGCTTAGCATCTGTCATCCTAGGTGTTACGTGTGTGGTGAGTTGGACCGTGCCCCGATCACCTCCCTGCAGCTGTGGCAGCCTAAAACCTGTTGTTCTGTTCTTGTTCTTCATTTAAGGCTCGGATAGTAAGTGGCAACGGCTCAGTGGCCCCAGGACTCTCTGCACTCCAGGCATTTGGGGGGTGAGTACAGCAGCAGCCCTGCCAATTCCTCCCACTCCCCAGCGGCCCTCGGTGAGCTCGCAGCACGCATCTCCACACACGGTACTGCATGCGTGTGGTTAGCTGTTACTTTGCTTTTACACCAGGAAGTAGCTTTTATACTGTCCTCTTTAAATAGTGTGATGTATGCGGCTGACAAAGAGTGCTAATCTAAATATATATGAAAAAGAAGAAAGTGGAGGTCAGCTAATCAGTTTAGTTTTTTACCATATCATTCCACATGCTGATAAAACCACACAGTGGTACACAATTAACTTCAGTTAGCACAGCTAATGCCATCTTGATCTGCTTGTCCCCACTCACTGGTGTGTGCATGAACCTGTCTCCATGTCAATAGCTCCATGGATGAAGCTACGCCATCCTCCTGCACAGCTGGGTAGTGTTATGCATAAGGGGCAGATCAGACTTGTTAATGTTTAATCTCAGAAATAAGAAGCAGCCCGGTTATGGCCCCAAGTTATCCCCAAATCACATTGGCCCGGGTGCGTAGGTCTTTTTCTGTGTGCTTTGCTTCCACATCCACGTTCATATAAATCCAGTAGGTTTATATTCTGCTCTCTGGATTTTAACATAAATTAGGTCATTTTATATGGAAATAAATAAGCACTATCTGAAAGTTGACTTTGCATCAGGAATTATAATTGTTTCCCATCTAATGGCTCATCTGACCCTTACAACAGCTTCTCAGGTAAGTGCTATTTTGACATTCATTTTACAAATCAGAAAATCACAGGACACTAAGAAAACTTTCCTTCAAAGGGCTTGCAAGAGGCACATCCAGTCCGGATGCTCTAGCACAGAAGTCCATTACCCCAGTCCCCGGGCTGTATTGCTTGTGCAAGTTGCCCCTTTCTTTACTTTTTCCTTTCCCTTTAATTAAGGATGTGCCTTGTGAAACTTCCCATTTCTTTGTTTCTAAGTGATGGAAATATTTCAAAGCATTTCTGCAAAATTCATTAGTTTCATTAGTAAATTCTTCTGTTAGTAGATTTTCTAAATTATTTCCATATGTCTTTACTGTAAATACTATTGTAGCAAGCACTGGAAGTTAGATTTGTGGAGTGTAACTTGTGAACTAAACTTATATGCAGCTATAGAGCTATGCGTTTATACACCTATATGTACTGTTATGTAAGTGTAGAAAATTGAGTGCACTTTGTCTAAAATATTAATAAAAGCCACGATTATATCCATATTTTATGTTTTTGGCAAAAGTTTTGCAGTTCTGTTTTATAATACTCTCATTCTTCTTTTTCTCTTTTTTTACTTGTTCCCTTGCACAAGATACTCAAGATGTATTTATTGCATGAATAGCTGAAAATGTTTAGGGTTACCTAGATTCAAGAAAATACATTTATTGAATGTTTACTTTTTAGTTAAACCTGCATCTTTAAACACTGCACCCATGTTACTTATTTCTGTAGCTTTATTTGGTCCATGTATGCAGTACATAACTGACTGCATGTATGGGGAATTGGTACATGAACATAACACATTTTAATTCTCTTGTCCCCGTCTTCCTCCCTCCAACTGCTGATCCCCGTCCCATTTGAAGAAACTCTATTTCCATTTTTTCTTCAATTCTCTTTTTAAAATCCCCTTTCCCTTCCTTCTCTCTCCCCTTCCAGGTTACTTATTTTAAGTAAAACAAACATTTGTAAGATTTGAAGTTCCCCATTTAAAGGTTCTAAAATATTTTAATTTTCCCAAGTAGGAGTGACTAAGGTAACTCCACTTAAGTTTGTAATGTCCTTAAATATGTGAACACTCACACATTCCTATTGCAATATCAAAATGATTTAAATAGGTGCTGAAAGCCGGGGGTGCTGAACAGTCATTCTGAATTATCCACAGAAGATTCAGGAGATAAACATTTTCTCCATTTCTTCATACTGTGTCTTTAAACCTACCAAAAATGCCCACTTGACAATGGATTAGATGGCTGTCTTAGAGAATGCCAGTGTAGTTACGCAGAGTTGCTGTGACACTGTCCCCAATCCTGAAAATTTACCCGCGTTTCTGATTGTTACCAGGCCTGGGTCTCCTCATAGCCTCTGTCATGCCAGAGCAACTTGGTTCCCTAACTCGTGTGTGAATGTAGACTCTTATCACTGTCGAAGCAACTGAATTAATCTACATCCATTTTTGTTAAGTGCGTACTGTGTGAACTTCTAGCTAAAACGGATCATTTCAGCATTTTCAATAAAGACTTTCCCCATCATTCTTTTTCCAGAAATTTCCTACACAAAGGGCTTTCCGGGGATTTAGAGCCAGGGTAGCAGGAGAGGGAGTGATGATTTTGGCACCAACAGAACGAGGCATTGCCTAGAGCCCAAGATGCACCCGAAGCAGCAGACCTTGAGGAAAGGAGAGGAAATCGGGAGGAGGGAGGGAGGTCAGGCCTGATGTGGCACCAGGACGGGACTGGGGCCTGCAGCTGGGAATGGGGAGCTGCACTCACCACATGTTCTCTAACCCGACGAAGGCCTCTCTGCTTGCAGACTTCCTACTGCCTTGTTCTCATGACCCAGTGCCGTGCTGTGTCACACCCCCGACTCTTCCATCTCCTGCACGCTGTCTGCCCTGTGTCCTGGGTTCTGTTCACACGTGACCTCCCTTCTCCCACAATTCTGCAGTTCTGCAGGCATCCAGGGGCATTTTGAAGGCCACCAGCCTGGGCAAGAGGACCTGGTGGCTGGGTGCAGCTGGGCTGCAGCTGGAGTCACCCCAGGAAGGCATGTAGGGAGGACCGAGGGGCCCTTCTTGGAGATCAGGGAAAGGCCGGCAGTCAGCTCTCTCAGTGGGAGCCGCAGCTCCCAACTGGCTCAGGGCAGCAGGAGCCTGGTCTGGCACCACAGCTGGTTGGATTTTGAGGTTGCAATTGGTACCGTGTATGCCACAGCCACCACTGGACAGTTTGGCATTTTCTGAGACACTCGTGGAAGGTACTCACTCCAGGAGTGACTGTCCCCTCCTCGTCTGAAGAGAGCCGCACCTTTCTAAACTGCTCCACCCTCCTTCACCCCATCTTCCTTCAAGCCAAAGCCTGTGGGCTCTTGTCTTCCTATGTAGTTTTTCTCCTTAACTCTCTTTGTATGCTTAATTTACTGAAAATAGTTGCCACATAATTTACTTTCATAAACTATAACAATGTACTAAGTGATAAAGCCAGTTGCAAGTCAGTCTTAGAGTGAAGGGTGCCTTGTGGCTGGGGGAGGGACAGGTGTCTCCGCACCAACAAAGCCAACACTGCCTGAGTCCTGTTTGGAGCAGAGGGGTGGGTGGGGGACATCGTGCTGTCTCTTCCAGACGGCAGCCTGTGCACGCCATGTTAGTAGGGACGCCTGACCCTAAAGGGACAGCAGGAGCTGATAGAGGCCCTGTGCAGAAGCCCTCATGTAAGTTCCTGGGTGTGTGTGTAGGGAGACACTGACATTTGTATTTGCTATTGCTTTTTTATGGTTTCTACTGACCCATTTCTTGGGGATCTGTAAGAAGAAATTTAACAAGACAATGTTTAGAACTTTTTGTAAAAGGATTTGTCAGTGCCCAGTTGCTGACTTGCTCTTGAAGAACCAAAAGAGGACAGCTACCTAGAAGCCTTCAAATGTAAGCTCTTTGAGATTGGCTTATTGTACTTTTCCTCTTCCTCCTAAGACAATGAAGTATGACCATAATTGCTGTAAATATCACAGCTTCTCCTGTCCTGGGAGACTGAGCCAGGAGCAGCTGACGTATGGAGCCACTGCTCCTTCATGGTGCCAGGACGGTGTCCCTCACTCGGCCACCTCCACCGCACTCCCCTGTCCTAGGCCAGCCTCACCATCCCTGCCTCCCCTTTCCCAGGGCCCAGAGGAGGAATGGTTTCTGTTATGTAACAGTCAGTGATCCTGCTCTCTGGATTTTACTCAGTGTTCTGTACATTTCTTCTAAATATTGCCAGAAAAGTCATGCAAACTCCGTTTTTTTCATCTACCATCATAAAAATTCAGACAGCCTTTGGGAAAGAAATCAGAAGAGGGAGAGGAAAAGGCAAATGGCAAAAAAAAAATGACAGAGAAGGCTGGAAAGATGAATATTTCTGTGTAATCCATAAAATTTAACATTTATGTCATTTTTGGTTTTATAAGAGTTTAGTGAGTTTTGTCACATGTAAGCAAAGAATCACACAGAAATCACAAACCAAGACATTACTGTATGTGCAGGAGGTTTATTGGGAGAGAGCCATATTATGCTTTAGACCCAAAATGTCCCCAGAGGCCTCACATGTTCACAGGTGGGTTTGGACAGTGATCAGATTGGGGGTCAATGCTCATCACTGGATTGATCACTGAGTTCAGCAGAATGTGCTGTTAGGCAGTGGGTTCTGGTTGGAAGTGTGACCTGAAGGCAGAAGGGTGTATTTTTGCTCCCAGCTCTTCCCTTCTCTTTCTGTTTCCTGGTGCCATGGTTGGGCAGCTTTTCTGCATCACGTACTTCTGCCATGATGCTCCTGCCTGGGAGCCAGCTGGCCATGGGCTACATTCCCCAAAACCATGAGTCAAGTTAAGTCTTTCCTCCTCTAAGGTATGAGTATCAGGCATTTTGTCCTAGCAACAGGAAAGCTGCCTAACACAGTACAGGGTGTCTGGGGATAAAGTGGAGAAGGAACAGGCCTGGGTGAGAAGAGCCCACGATGTACCTACCATCTTATACGGATGGAGGTAGGGAAGAAGCATTGGGTATGAAGGGCCTTACACGGAATGCAAGAAGAGAGCGTCAGGCCAACCAGTGGAGGGTCCTGGGGAGAAGACTGCCTGTTAGAGGGGAATGGTCTTGTGCCTACACGGCCAACTATGTCACCTCCCCATGTCCAGCCACTAGTTGGAACAATTCGTGGAGAAGGTGGCCCTGCTGTGGTGACCACCATGAGTCCTGGAGGTGTAGCAGTTGGTGACTGTTGTGAAGCTCACCCGCCCTCAGTGTGGATCTGAGTGTGTCTGAGTCTTATGTTTCCATAGTGACCCAGCACCCATGCTATCAAACCACTGTAGTGAGCACTGGTGAATGAAGTAACAAGGGTGACTGCTCCAGAGAGAAATCTGATTTTTAATTAGGATGCGTCTCTCTTGGTGCTTTGATTGCCTGTAAATTAAATCTGCCTTGCCCTGGACATTTGAAGCCAGAGTTCCCTGGTTGTATTATGAGGATATTGCAAGGGTCATATATTTTATTCCCTTTCTGTTCCCAAAGCACCAGACAATGTCTGCACCAGAATAAGGAACATCTATAAAACTGTGGTGGAGTAAAGAAAGACAGGCTGAGGTCAGCGATTCTGACCTTCTTCGTTCCCTTTCTCCTCTAGTCAGCCAAGTTTTCCTCTTGAGATGGTTCTCAAAGGCACCAAGTTTCTGTCTGTGTAAAGGAAAACGCTCCCTCCGTCCATGATGCTGCACCCAGAAATGGCTGCTTTTCTTACCCCTAGACTCCGTTAACTCCTGTTGAAACAATACCAGGATTAGGAACCCAGTCAGGAAAGAGATAAGGAAAATGCAGAGACAGAGAAAAATGGAGAGAAGTTGTTGAAAGGCAGGACACTGAAAGACTGCCAAACAGAGAAGCCTCTGCTTTGACTTCATTTTCAAGTAGGAACAAATAAATGCCAAACACAAAGAAGAAATACATGCCAAGATTTCTAAGGTTGTTCATTTATTGCTGAGAAGAAATGACTTGACGGTGAACAAGACAATTATCAGCCAAAGTTCTTTACAATTTCTTTGTTTTATAACTTACTTTGACTAAAGAACATTTCTGTTATTGTGTAAAATCTAACACCAGTTAGGATGCATAGGCTGTGTCAGTGCAGGGCTCACTGACTCCCGCAATTTCTAACATAGGCAGGATTTATGTCTCTGTAAGGGTTAGAAGGTCACATGGTAGCCTCGTACCCTCTTCCCTGATTCTAGTCGTGACTTTTGTTTGGCTGGGGCCTAAAATCATCCACGTCACACAGAAACTAAGGTTGTTCTTACTTTCCAAGGCCTCAACTCCAGCCTCGCTTACACTCCACCCTCCCTTTGTAGCTGACAGCTTTTTGTTTCTGTTTTGCTGTCTCATCAGCGTCTGACTCTTCCCTTTCCCCTTGGCAGACTCCCATCCCCTGAGTCTGTGACCCTGAACCCCGACAGTGCAATTTCCACTGCGTGCCCCCTTCCTTCCCCACGGGTCACCGGGCAATCTACACACACACCCTTGCACGCTTTGAACCAAGTCTGACAAGTATCACAGGAAAGGACAGCTCACACGAGGCGGCTCGTGGGCTCAGAGCAGCAGTCACTCAGGGAAATTGGGACGCTTTGTGTTGGACCTTTACTGTTCCGCAAAGAGCTTCCTTTCCCACCAGAGCACCTGATACAGAGGGGATTCACCACAGATTAGGGTAAGGGTAAACCACAGATTGCTAAGTTTTAGAAAGGTTATCAGACACAAATAAGGCCAATTTCACAATTCATAATTGCATCACAATTTATTCACAGTGCCCATGTTGTTTTTAACTTAAGTACATTCACACAGACAGCAGCCTCAGTTAAAACTGAGCTGCAGTCCTCAGTGCCTTTGCACACGGATTTGAACTTTCCTGACATGCAGTTCTTTTCTTATGAGGGACAAACATTATCTCCCTTTTCTGTGTTCTCATGTCTGTGTCATTCCTGCTGCACATGTTCATTTCTTAAGTTACAAAGATTACTCCTCGCCTTTGACTTACTTTTAATCTCTTAAGGCATTTAAAGGAAGTTGATTTGCTTAGGCACAGGAAGGACCCTGTGCCTCTTGTGAATGAAGTCTGGGCCTGGTGCTCCGCACCCCGCTGCTGTCCCCACAGTACACACTTTTCACTCTATGTAAATCATTTCACTCCACTGCTTAGTAACACTGAAGAATATGGAATCAGGAAGAGTCTGGGTTGCAGAAAAGGGCAACCCCCAAGTTTACTACTGCCCCAAATTCAGGGTCACCTTTTAGACCCCAAGAAATCATGTGACCTCACACCCACGTCACCCTGGAATACAGAAATGGCTTTACTGTAGGAATGGACATCCACTGCTCTGCCCTTCCGCAGCTGTTCTCTGCCTGGCCCCGCTTGGAAACTTCTCGTAATTGCTGAGCCCAGGGCCTGCTTTTTCTTTTATCTTTTAGTTGGCTGCCAACCAAACACGTGCCCAACAAGACACACGCCTTCCCCTGCTTCCCCTGGGCCCCTCTGCCGCCTCTTGTGGCCTGCAGAGGTCCCTGAATCAGGTACCTGCAGGGCCGCCTCTGCATTGGTGATATGAGTGGCGTCATACACCCAACTCCGGAGCCTCATCTTCTCTCAGAAAATCAAGGCCACCAATGTAAGCTAAGTCACAGTGCTGCTTTTACCTCTGCCCCTTGTGCCTCCTGTCTGAGGGCTCTTTTCTCGTTCCAGCCTCATACCTCAAAAAGCCTCATGTGGCACTCGGCCCGGGGGTGGCCGCAGCCTCTTCTGCTTGAACATCACAGGAGAGCCCACTAATGCACAGCCACCAGGGACCACCCAGACTCAGAAAGCTTAAATTCCATTTTTTAAAAAGCCAGGGGCAGCATACTTGTTAAAGGAAAGTGCTATGTAGATGCACTGCACCTTGCTAAAAGCTTCTGTGTGTCCAACTTGCTTATAAAACATTTACACTTACTGTACATTTTCAGTTCTTTAAAACATTCTTGATTATGACTTCTACATCCCTGCCTTGCTTATATGTATTAGGAAATTGATGAATCGTAACTATGTCACATAGAATCAAGTTTAATCTCCTAACACCTTCGAGATACTCTGTGAATTCAAAGGGAAGCAAATTAAAATCATGGGTAAATCCTTTAACATGAAGCCTCAAAGTACAATGAACAGTGCCAGCTTGGTGACTACAGAAATGTCATGTTCTCTTGATTACTACCTGTCAGGAAGTTGCCAGCCACTAGGCAAAAAGCAACAACCTTCACCCCACTAGGCAAGGCACAAGCTCCAGTGAATGCTATGGGTCCTAAACCTGCCAATTATTTCCAAAATGTAATGGACAGGGCTGTTGAGAGCATCAAGAATTTATAAAACATCTCAGGGACGAAAGTCATTTTAGGAGAACTCAGTAGTAGTGATCACTGCATTTCTATGGAGTACAATTTTATTCTCTTTTAATAAACAATACCACATTCCATGAAGTAGGTAACATAGATTTCCTCTCATAAGCAGATGTTATAATAGTATGATGGAATGGTAAAATGACCACTGCTAAAAAAAGTAGCACGTTTCCATAACTTTTACAGTAATCTCTCACTCCACCTGACTTAAAGTAGAAGACTGGCTCAACCCAAAGTAGTCTTAAATAGTCAACACTTTGCTGCCAGAACTGCACTGTACTTCGCAGACATGATGAGTTCTACATCTAAAGCTAGCAGATTAAGATAGTTCTTAGCTTTCAGTCTTCCTTAGCATTTAGGACCAGAAATGTAATAAAATACTTTAGATATTGTTTGCGAATCATGTCTCAAATTCATAATTATGATGTTGTAAATCCAATACATCGAAATGTTATAACAGGCTCATGTGTAAGCATCATTCCCTACTACTTTAGACCTCAGAATGACTTTCTGAAGTGGGTAATAATTGTAATTCCATAAATGAGGTGACTGAGGCCTAGAGACATTAAGCCTGGGGTCAGACAGTGACTAAGTATCAGAGCTGAGATTTGAACTCCTTCTACATGACCCTCAGACTTGATTGCTTCATTATTATGCCAAACTGGCCAGCTTTGTGAATAAATAATGTGTGTTTCTGGGTCTGTTCTGCTATATGTTATTTATTTTATTTATGTTATATTTTTAAGTTAGTAATACAGTATATAATGGCCTGACAAGCTTTTAAACAAATGTATCAAATAAGTATCATAGGTATATTACTATCCAGATTCTAGAAAGGGCTTTACTAAGGATTTCATAATATGCTCTGGAAAAACATAACCCAGATGAAGCAATAATGAATTGAATAACTGGACCCAAATAATAATATACTCAATTGCAGCCTCTTCGTGGGATTGTCTTGACAGATCAGTTTTTAAATTCATCTAGGTGGAAATAGAAAAGATTTTTAAATAGAATTTTTGTGGGTACCATAATACTTGGCAAGGTACTGTGTTAAATGATGGAATTAATGTCCAAAGGACATTTAGCATGCTTCAACAATGGGCTGGATCTCACAAGATGAGATCTTCAGTTCTTCAGTTGAAATAAGCCAGGTTATAAAATGACAAACTACCAGGCCTCAGTATATTAATGGGAAGTTTATTTCTCTTTTATTAGTCTACGTTTGTAGTATATAATGATGGCATTCCTCTGAGGAGAGGTCACATGCACATCACACAGCTTCATTCCATGGTGGTCCTCTCTCCTCTCCTCCCTCCCACTCCCCCATTTCTTGACCCCTTTCCATCTGCAAAGGGTCAGTCACCCTGTTTCCTGTCAGTATTCATCCACAGAGGAGCATGACTCTGCCACAAAGAAGGGTATGTTTGAGTCATTTGTAAAAAATGGAAGCACCTTGAGTCCATAATGTTAAGTGGAATAAATCAGACTCACAAGCTTAAATGTGGCTTGGTTTCTTTATATGAGAAACCCAAAGTAGAACTAAAGAGGAGCAAAACAGAAAGGTTGATTCTGTGCCCGCCCATGCGCTAGGATAGGGAGGACAGGGTCCTGGCAGGACCTGACTGCGACAGCTGCTTAGGCGCCAGGTGGCAGTGGTTTCCTCTCAGTCTGGCTCCCCAGTGTCGCTGCCATAGAGGTGGGCTGTGGGCCCCCTGACTACAAACACCCTCCACGTGAGGAGCCTCACTTTTCTTTACACCTCACAGGACAAAGGGAATCACATGCAGTGCAGGGTGGAAAAGGTGGAGGTGCAGTCCTGCCCTCCAACCAGCCCGTGTCACAGGCAGGAAGCCTGGTGGCCTTAGACTGCATCGCAGAGGGAAATACAGCCCGGGGTCAGCACACAGGAAGTCCAGACTCCAACTCCTACAGCGTTTGTTCAGCAGGCAGCAAACTGAGTGACGACTGGCACAGTGGCCAGGAGGACAGCGCTCATGTGAAGTGCTGCGTGGTCTCGGCTGTGAGAGTGTGCCACCCTGAGGACACCCAGGCTGCAAAGGACATGCTCGGACCCAGCACAGAGCCAGGAAGAGCCTGGGGATCTTGAATCATATCGAATGATCCAAGTCTGAAAATGAGATGGTTCAGAGAGGATTCTTTAAACCCTCTCCCAGCACCAAGAGCCTCGTAAATCCTGTCCTGATAGTATATCCTACCCACTGTATCAGTTAGATGTTGCTGTGTAACAAAGCACTCCAGCGCTCAGCAGCTCAAGCAGTGAGTCCGCCGAGCTGTCTGCACTCACTGGAGTGTGGTCAGCTGCAGAGGGCCAGCTGCCACATGGGGGCTGAGACACCATGTGTCACTCATGCCAGCCAGACCCAGCTTGTGGCAGTGACAGGGCTCTGAGGCTGCAAGTGCAAGTGTCCAAGGGCCTTGGAACCCAAGGCTGGGACTGACCTGTCCCTGTCCCTGTCCCTGTCCCTCATCCTGTGTCAGCAAGTTCCGAGGTGAGCAGGAAATCACAGTGTAGAATGGACTTCCTCTGAACGGAGGAAGTGAATAGCCAAGCCCCTCTTAATGATCAAACATGATCATGCATGGCAACAGATATCTCCAAATTACATCTTTTCCATAATTTGAAAGCATAGAGCATTGTTTCATATGTTTACTTCTACTTACAGTGTTGCATTCTTTGTATGTGGAATAGTAAAACATGGCAATTGCCTCAAAATCATCAACTTCTCATTGCTGGCATTTATCTGGTGGTCTCAGTTACAATATAGCACAAAGAGGTATGTTTTCCAGAGTGGATCCAGAGTTTGGCTAGTTTAAGAGAAGACAGGTGTTTAATTTGGAGTTACCAGGAGGACTTTTTGGAGCAGGTGGGTTGACTCAGGACTATGCAAAGAGGGGAGGGGATGTGCAAAGAATGTAGATGTGCCATGTGTGCAGTGACTCCCCACGACAAACATAATCATGAGGCACTGTGCGAACTCCAGTGGCATTGTGAGTGCAAAAGGTCCCTGGATGACCATGTCCGTGTACTTGAAGCAGAGGAGCATGGGAGGGGGAAGGTGCCTGGACACCCGCATGGGGACTCCGGGGGCCTGGCCTCCGAATGTGCACACCTGGAGCGGAATTCGACTGCCGCTTGTGGAAAATGACTCAGTCTCCCAGGAACCCTGGGGTTGAACAGTAACTCCTGGGTGGTGAGGACCATGTGAGCAAGAAGCTGGCGGATTTCTGTTCCCAACACTGGCCAGGTTTTGCTAACTGCAGCAGAACCATCTGCCAAAGTGGAAGGAACACGAAGTTTAGAAAGACCAGCTTCTCGGGAGCAGGTGGCTGGGGCCTGGCGAGCAGTATCTCCCCGGTGTTGAGGGCATCTCCGCAACCCCGCAGCCCCATAAACGCCACATCACCCCTGCGTCATCTGATGTCTGGACGCCGAGGCATCAGCTCTGAAAGTCCAGAGCTTGAGATCTGCGCAAGCTGTCAGTGGTGCACACCTGAGCAAGGTCTCCTCCAAGGTGACCCATGGCAATGCGGCCCTCATGAACTCAGAGCCTTTCAGGACACAGTGTTGGGCCACTGGTTCCAGATTCACCAAGGGACGGCTACCGAGTCTCCCGGGCCTTGATGCCAGGTTTGAAGTGTGGGAGCGGTCATAACCAATTACGTTATGACACACTCACAGGCTCAGTCAGTGTGTTGCAAAGCTTTTCCTCCAGGACACATTACAGAAAGTAATGGCTTTATGATACATTTTGGAAAAAAATAAAGCTTTGGCCGTGGCGAACAGAGCATGCAGGAAAACTGGTTTCCCAGCAGCAGCCTTTCACTGTTAACCTGGGAATATCCCAAGCAAACCTGGCTGAGCATTGCCTGGGTGACTGAGGGGTCCCAGCTGCCCCTGCTGGCTTCTGAAAGGGCCCCCCCGAGAAGATCACACATGTGACATGCATGCAGCTCCATGGGGTCTCGTGTCAAGGACACACTTCCATCCATGCAGCTCTACCCTCTGAATTCTACCCAAGATGCAAGGCTGAGCGGCCACTGCCCCACTGTCCCCAGTGTGCGTCTCAGGAGCCGCATGTGCCTGCCCTCTGTTAGGATGACTTGATTTCCATCCTATTAACGTGACCCACTGCACAGCCACTACCATGATGTCAGCACATGCTCTCTGGCTTTTGGCTGCAGCCAAAACTGCAGTCAGATCTTGCTGCTGCTTAGAAACTCTACACTTCTGCCTCATTCCATTAAGCTTCTCCCTTCTGGCAAAGTGTTTTATTATACTTTAGCTGTTTTATGTTCACCATTGAGCAGACACAATAGAAGTGTCTAGTAAACATGTTGATATCATAATTTCTAAGTTTCTCCAGCATTCAAGTTCTGCTTAGACCAGTGGACCAAATAGAATGAAGATAGTAAAAGTCTGACACAACATTAATATCGAAGAATTTAAGTAGGAAGGATAAAGTAAAGGGAGAGGTCAGCTGAGGGCACCATATTTATCCACTTTCACCAAACATAAAAGCACCGTCCACTCGATGGGTCTTTTTGTTCTTTTAGTAGAGTAGAGGATGCAAAGCATAAGGCCATCTCTCTTCATGTGCTGCTGGTTTTAGCTAAAGACAGTAGGCTGGGAAAGACAGCGGAGACTGCAGGAGAGAGAAAAAAACCCAGGGGGCTGTGGCTGCAACGTGGCCTTGAGATGTCCTGGGGTCTAAGGGCCGACACCAGGCCTGAGAAACCTCATGGATGCATGAATCAGCAGTCCTGGCCCTTAAGAAAGGTGAGGATGTTGAAGATAGGCCACTACTGTGGACCCTTGACTTACAAACTCAATTCGTCTGCGAGGGCAGTTGTAACTCAAGTTGGTCAATGGAGGCTCAGGCTCCTCTACACAGCCCTCAAAGTCTCTCTCCTGTACACAGGCATATCTCAGTGTCCTTACAGAGACCCTGGCCCAGGATTTCTCAGTGAACCCCACATGGAAAGGAAGCTGTCATGCTCCTTCCAGAACTCTTTAGGGTTAAATCTGTATCTGAGACCATCTGGAAGCACAAGTGGTCAGCATTCGGTTTGTAACTCAAGACATTAGTCATAAGTTAAAACCAAAATTCGGGTCCTAACCCAAATCATATGTTAAGCTTATTGTAACTCAAGCGTACCCACTGGCAGAACCTCAAACATTGCCAAGCAGCACAGTGGCGGTGGTATGAACAACTGAGCGTTGTGAGCAGGCAGGAGAAGGGTCAAGTGAACCTACACCTTCTTTCCCATGGCTCTCCAGTGCCTCCTGCCTTCCTTGAGCAGACCCCAGCTGTACCCCATGAGAAGCTGGTCATGCATCCAGGCTCACATTTCACGACAGAGCACATCATCCATGTTGCAAACCTTTTGGAATACTCTGGACAAAATGCAGCCCAGGGGCTCCCATGTGGGAGTTAAAGGTGACCTGCTTGACAGGGGGATACTGTGAACTGATCGTCAAGTGGAAATGTTGAGTATAGCCATGAAACAGCTGCCTGACTTCTCTAGCATGAAGTCTTTTCAACTGTACCTGGGGATAAATTACAACTACAACTCTGCCTCATTTGGTTGCTATCAGTATTAGGTGAATTAACGTGAAAATTCAGCACAGCCACATGGGAAACAAACATTCGTTACATTTTGGTCATTAATGACTGGCCCCTGACTAAATATCCTTCAATAGCTGTGTTTCTGATAGATTTCTGAGAGTGAGCTCGGATTTTAAAGACCAAACTACATTTTAATGAGAAGTTCAGTGCTCACACTTGCTCTAGGAGAATCTCTAAACCCGAACTTCAGAGCGGACTGCGATCCCCAGCCCAGGAGGACAGACGCCGGTAGGGACCAGGACAGCCCTGCCACTCAACAAGAGAGCTCAGCTGCCCATGCTCAGCGGGTGTCAGGAAGACAGGAAGTGGTCGCATCTCTCTAAACACTGAATAATAGCTGAATAAGAACCAGAGGCGAAGCTGCCAGCGGAGCCGAGGATGGAGCTCGTAGCTCGGTTGTCCTGAGCAGGATGCTGGCCGTGCCCTGTGCCCTGGGGTGGGGGTGGGGGAACACCCTTAGAGCAGTGGCTTTCTCCCCTTCTCACCCCCTGTGAACATCTGTGGCTGCAGACGTTAATATTTATGGACTGAATCTCATGTCAGTGACCTGGGAGGATTAAAAACCGCCACAGTTCCTCTTACAGTGGAAGTCAGCATCTCAATGCTTACTTTTTACAAGTTCAGAATTGTTCTCCCTTGCTTCCATGTTTTCACATCTTGTTTTATATTGAACATAGCAGGCTTTCTGTCAGTCATCATAAAGAGTTTGGCTCTTTCCAGGCAATTACCTATCTGTATCACGGAAGGATTTATGGTTTGCTGAGGCACCGATTTCATGTTGGTTAACATTCTCATTTCCACATGGCCTTGCTCCAGTAATTAGGAAGTTGCCTGTGACAGGGCCATGCTGTCGCTATTTTTATAATTCTGTGTGTGTGACAAGTGTACACTGTTTAGGATTTGCTTTGTTTTCTGATAGCAGATCGCCTGTATGTACACGTGATTTTAATATACATGGAAACATGCTTAATGTAATATTAGAAGTCTACTAAGTTGTACTTCCGGGTATTAATAACCCGGGAAAGAGTAAGGTGAGCCCGCGCAGTGTCCAGTACTTCCGCTCAAAGCAGAGCTGCGTCCTTCATCCCTTTCCTCTCTGGTTCGCTCCTGGGCCCCGCGCAGCGGTGCGGAATGCAGAGACCGGAGCCTTGGGCTTGATCCTCTGTGCGCAAAGACAGTGGAGCAGGCGCTGTCCCGAGAGGGGCCTGGGCCAGCCGTGCACCCGGACCGGAAGGAGCCGGAGCCTGGATGTTGCCGCAGACGAGCGAGCTCCAAGCAGGAGGCGGAGAGTGCGCTCCTTCTCAGGCGCAGGATTCTAGGCTGGTGTCTGCTGTGGCTTCTCTCCCAGGAGCCCAGCCCAGGAGAGACTGGCTTCTGCTGACAAAGTCACCTACATCATCCCAGCCTCGGTCCATGGCCTCCGGACAATCTCGTTTGCCCTTTGGTTAACTTGGCTTTTCAGTCTGCATTTAATTCATTAGCTCTCCACGGCCTTATAGAGCTGCATGTGTACAAATTCTAAACTGGGTTTAAACTACTTCCCTGAATAATTCCTTATTAAAACTCAAGGTCAACTACGAGGCAGACACCAAGAGCTCAACAGATACTGAACAAATTGAGGCCTCTGAGTTTCACTTTTAACCTCAGGTCACGGAGAGTTAAGAGGAAAAGACTGTACTTAGGCTGTGTTTGGGTCTTTTTTCCCCTCTCGCGCCCCACCTCTGTCACACATGGTGTGCCCTATTCTGTCACCAGATCACCTTGTACAAAGTCACAAGGCTCAGGATGTCTCTGTCAGCCTAACAGAGGTTATCTGTACAGCAGCTTCTAGGTGCCCGGGACTTGTCCTTGCTATCTTTTCCCTAAGAGGTTCAGTTGAGAAATAATCTTGGGGAGTGAAGTTACTTTGAATTTTTAAAAACATAATCATTGTCTTTTCAATTAGCTAGCATAAAAAATTGTTTTTCTAGCTGCAGAGTTGGTTCTCAGAATGTATATTAAAGCTTGCCTTATTTTGGAAGTTACAAGATGAATAAGTCTAAAGATACAGAGTACAACGTGATGCATGTGGTTATATTTTAGTATACAGTGGAAATTTGCTAAGAGAATGGATTCTAGATACTTCTTAAAAGGTAATTGTGAGATGATGGGTATATATATATATATATTTGGGGGGGGGGGTACCGGGGATTGAACTCAGGACCTTGCACTTGCAAGGCAGGCGCCGTAACCACTGAGCTAAATCCCCGGCCCTGCTATTGGCATTGCACATGGAGCGATGGTACACCCAGAAAAGCACTCAGAGTGTGGAAAGCAGAACTTGAACACCCTTTGGAGTGAGTACGAAAACCCTGACCAAGCATGCGGGGGCAGCATGTTCAGGCAAAGGTGTTGGGCTTGCTTCAAATCCATGTCAAGGGGCAACTGGACTGTAACGAGTAACCCAGCAGCACATCATAAGGAATCCCAAATCTGTCTTATGCTCCAACACAAAAATCAATGAAAAAGTTTGAGAAGAAAACATGAAAGACCTCTTGTTTTTAGATCACAGAAAGTGATAATGATAAAATCAATAAAGTAGACCGTCAAAATTCTTCCTGAGAAAAGACACCATTGAGAAAATGAATAGACAAGCCATGTCTGGGGAGGAAATATTAACAAAACTCTTATCTATCCAAGAACTGGTATTGAGAATACAAATAAATCCAACAACTCTATGAATAATTAACCCAATAAAAAACTGGCAAAAGATTTCAACAAATAAAACAGAAGAACGTGTAGAAACAGCCAAGAAAAACATGAAAAAATGCCCACCACTAGTTCATGAAAACGCAAATTAAAACCACCTGAGACAGCACCTGACAGTTGTCACAAAGGCTGAACTTTAAACAGTTTGCTGTATCACATTTTGGCAAAAATGTGGCGTAACCTGAAATCTCTGGGTATGGGAGGAAGGCCCCTGGATAGGGTGGATGTTCGGGTAGACTGGGAAGTAAGGAAGCAAGTGAAGCCCGGGAGAGAAGCAGCTCTGGTTTCTAGCATAGCCTTTTCCCTGGCCACTGTGCTTGACTCGCTAAGACAGTGTGAAACTTCAAAATAAAGTGCTGGTGCAGCACAGCTTTAGCACTCTGATGGGTCTCCATCCCCCAGTTCTCATCTTTAAGAGGACCTATTTTATTGCCTTTATCAACAGAGATCATTCAGAGATCTGTTTGGACTCCTGTTCATTCAGTGTCAGGACAATTTCATCAAATCCAAACTGTCAGAACATACTTTACATTTATAACTTTGTGATTGACTGTCGCTAGGTATGGAGTATTGGGGTTGCTTATTTGGTTGGGTACTCATCTTTATTGTGATTGCTTCTAGTCAGTAAGACGTTCTTTTATTTAAGAGTTGTCAACTAACTTTTAAATGCTCAAGGAAGAAGTAGATTGTTCTGCCCATTAACACCAGATGGAGGGAATTGTTGTCCAGTCATATTTTCTTAGTTTAGGAGTGGCTTATTTCTTGTGCATAGTTATAATCTGATGTAGTTTATGAATACTATGGTCCCACGTGTTTTTTAAATTTTACACTAGTGAAGGTTTAAAAAAATTAAGAACTCTTGAAAGGAGAGTTCTTGGGTTACATTGGAAATTAAAGAGCCAAAGAAAACTTATTAAAAGTGTCATTATCAGGGCTGGGGATTTAGCTCAGTGGTTTCAGCACCTGCCTCGCAAGCTCAAGGTCCTGAGTTCAATCCCCGGTACCAAAAAAAAAAAAAATGTCATTATTACAAGTGCATATATGACACATTTCGTGACAAAATGAACACTGGGAAGAATGAATGAATTCTGCAACATGGAAGAAGTACCGTGTCCACGCAATCACCAGTTATCTCCCAGAGTCAATAAAATGATTATCGCAGCTTCAGGCACAGGTGGACAGGCAGATGTGGCATCTGGAGATGCCAAGGACTTTTATGCTTGGCACATTCTCTGAAGGGCAGCCAGGCAGACACCATCAGAGGGGTGCAGTGATTAACAGTTTTTCAGTACAGAACTTTATGGACAAACAAGTTTCTATTGTCCTGATCCAAGCCTGAGAGAATGCTTGGAAGACTGCACCAGCTTACACTGCTTTGATGAACGATCTCACAGGCTTGTTTGGTAGAAATGCATCTGATTGTTGGCTTAATTCTCTCTTAGCCATTTTGAATTTATGCACTAACAGAATTATGCACAGGTTTCCAGAGCCCACGCTCTTCCAAAGTATGGGATTCTCTCTATGTAGAAAGCTATTCGCTCCTCTTAGCATCTTGCTCATTCCTGGCTATGAGGTCAGTGCTCTTCTTGATTGGACCAGTTACTCAGCTGAGTCCTGGAGTTTGCAAAGGGCATTCTTTGTAGGTAGAAATCAAACCCAGTACACTTCACTAACATGACCTGGGAGGCCCAGGTCGCCTACACAGCCCTTTCTGCCTTCCTCGCTGCCTCCCTCCCTCTTCGAGCCCACCGATGCCCAGCACTCTGATGGCTCCCTTTCCTTACTGTGGCAGCTGAGCTTGGCAGCAGTGGGAGTTACGTTTGCTGCTGAGCCCCCTGCAACGCCCTCTGGTCCTCTTCCCAGTTCCTCCTGGGCTCGTGGTTCACGTTCCCCTGCGTGCTCTCAAGAACATCTCCCAGGGGAAAGCTGTACCCTCATGTGAGGACCTGTCCAACTTGTCTCCTCTCCCACCAGGGTGGAAGCGTCATCTGAGCAAGGATTGGATATATTTCTAAATCACTCTCTTTCTACAGCCGCTATGGTACATGGTACGTAGTGGGGCTCCGTGGGTCGCTCTCCAAACACTGAATGCTCGCATGCGTTCCTGTGGCATCAGATTAAGTCTGCTCCCTCACATCTGCTGGGGGAAGTGGCACTGTGTCCATCACAGTATTCACGCTGACGCCCGCCTGACAAGCGTTTGTGTGTGAAAACTGTCCCGCTTGTTTGTGGATGACAGTCTTTCTGAAGCTGGAATGCTCAGGCATGAACCTACAGGATACGAAGAAAATGGGAAAAGCGAGATCATTTGCTGTGTGCTCATAGTGCACAGGAGACTGCACCCAGAGTTTTAGCATTTGGTGGAAGACAAACATCTAGTGACGAAAGTGATAGAGCGGGGCTGAGTGTAAACAGGAACGTGGCCTACATATTTTGGAGATTTTGGAAAATGCCGTCAATATTGTATGTGATAACGAGACAGTCACATTTATTTTTAAGCTAAACACGTGGGTAACAGTTTTTTTAAATCTACCTTTTTTTCTAAAACGTCCTATTTCTCTGAGGAAGAAACAGCCACTGCACTGCAGCAGGTTACAGGGTGTCTCGCCCTGCACGGTGGTAGGTCCAGATGTGCGTGGAAGGCCCGGCCACCTGCTGGGCAGCGAGCCGAGCGAGTGCGAGTCCTTCTGGGGGTCGTTTTCGGTGTGTAGTTTAAAGCAGACGTCTGCTTTCAGGAATCCCCGTCGTTAATGATAAGCGGGCTTCGGGAATTGCTGCTGCTGGGGTCTGGAAAAGCAGCGGACAACGGACGAGGCGGAAGCGTGGGGGGGCGGTGAAGGGACTGTCCAGTGTGTGCACAGGAAGTCGCAGGGTGGTGTGTGACACGTGCACCAGTGTAAGTGTGCATGCACTTGTGTAGTCAGTAGCCAAGGCCACACTCAGAAGGCCCCCTGGGGCCCCTCCCGGCCACACCATCAGCCCTAAGCCTGGGCTGCGGACCCCGCAGGGGCTGTGGATGGCTCCTCAGTTGTCCACCGCCCACTGCCGTCTGTTCTGGGATCCCTGTACGGGGCGGTGACTGGGGCTTCTCCCACCCAGCCACTCTGGGTCAGCATCGTGCTGTGTCACAGCGGAGGGCTTGCCACGGGGCTGAGTTCCGGGCTGTGTCCCATTTGCTGGTCAGCCTGTGCTCCTCACGCTCAGATCACAGCATCATGATTTCCACCGCTGAATAAGCCTGGATGAAGCAGGCACTCATTTCCCCAATTTTGCTCTTGTCTTTCCAGATTATTTTTAAATTAATCCAGTACCTTTGAATTTGTAGATAAACTTTACAAGTGCTACCAAAGATGCCTGCTGGGTTATAATTAGGGAGGCATCAAACCCCCGACCTTGTAGGTAGGTCAGCATCTTAAAGTAATGACTGTTCTCGCCCGAGGGCCTCGAGAGTTTCTCCATTTATGTGGGTTTTCTTCCATCTCACTGTGCGTTTGTCTTTCGTAGTTGCCAGTGTGCCAATTTTTATGCTTTGTTAAATTAATCTTTACATATTTTATGGCTTTGGATGGTGTTATAAATTTTTAAATTTTTATTTTCACATCTACTGTTTCTTATAAATGAAATATTTATCTTGTATTTTGTATCTTTGCCAAAATCGCTACTTTTCATAACACTTTTTGCAGATTGCTTAGTATTTTCTAGGTAAAAATTGTTGGTGTGTGTATCAGTACATGCAAAAATAACACTGATACAGTACAGTAACAGCATAAAGCTTCCTACTATGTCTCCAGGGTGTGGGGTTCACGTTTCTTGCCTTACCTCACTGCCCAGCATCTCCATAAGATGCTGAGAAGGAGGGAGGAATGGGCACCCTTGCCGTCCTCCATGGGGTGCAGCCCTCGGGCCTGGGCTGTAGCAGGTTAGCAGCAGGATTCACACAGCACTCCCTTCACCACGGCCACTTCTGAGCCTAAGAATTCTTTTGCATCATAAACACATGGTGGATTTGGCCAAATGCAGTCTGCGTGTCTCTTGAGATTTCCATGCAGCCTTTCCCTTGGTTTACATGGCGAATTTAATTGCTATCACCAGTCTTCTGCTCCCAAGAAAGACCCCACTTGGTCATGACATATTTTCCTTTCTGGGTGTTGCCCAATTGAACTTCATAATTTTTTGTTGATTTTTTTTTTGTCTATGTTCATGAGAGCATTTGCTCTCTGGTTTTCTTTTCCATCAATATCATTGTTTGAGTTTAATGCTGGGATTATGCTGTTCTCACACAATAAGTAGGAAATATTTTCTTTCCTCCTTTTAGTTTGAGTAGTAGTATTTCCTCCTTAAATGATGCAAAGCAAAAGAGAATTTTCTCTTATATGAATTATATCTTCTCCATGAATGTAAGTATTTTTACACGAGTTTGCTTATTTGAGGAGTCAGATCTTATTTAGTAGTGGAGGAATGAGTCATAGAAAATACTGCTTGTAATTTTATTGATACCTTTTCTGTTTTAACTCATATCAAGAAAATTCAGCAGTTGGTCCAGGCATGACTCAGTCATTTATTCTCAAGTAGACCTTCCGGCAGGCAGCATTGTATTAGTAAGCGTCCCACTCCTGTGATGAGACCTGAGGGAAACAACTTGGAGAAGGAAGGATTTATCTTGGCTCATGTTTTCAGTAGTTTCATCCAATAAACTGTTTGCCTTTTCACTTCCTGCCTTTTGGGTTTTGAGGGCTGGCTTACCTTGATCCTGTAACCCGCCTCGTTTCAAACATCTCCCTGTTCACCTATTGTAATAACATTTCCACAAGTATTATATACAAAAATGAACTTGGACCAATTATCAAAAGGCTTAAGTCCTTTATCAAAAAGTTCTTAAGGATCAAGTAGTAATTCTAATTACATATCCACAGTGAAACCAGAAAGAATGAAAAATATGTTATCCTATAAATCTATCTTTTGTGGAAGTTTGACATTGAAGAATAAATTTGATATTGCCAAATAATACCTTAAAAGCACAAATATGCCATGAGTTTAATCTTGGGGGACTCAGATTAAGTCTGGAAACTCACAGTGTTTCAAAGGTGTTATAAAGAACAATCTTAAATGGCTACATTTAACATTATGAACACCTTTGTTGGACCCCATCATGCATGTGTGTGAGGGGTAACCTAGTTAGAGAAAATCAATCCTATCCAGATGTAAGTCTATCAAATACTACCATGAAGAGTCCTACCACTATCATGAATAGAAATGGTGCTGGTGGAAGAGTTACCAGAGGTACCGTTGGTCTGAATCAGGTAATGACTACAACAGTCCATTGGGTTGTCCTTTAAGACTACCCAAAGAGGTCCTTTATAACCCAGAAGGTTTTTTTTAGCACCCACACATAAAAACTGAGTAAGACAACTTCTCCTACTCTTGGAAAATCTACTTGCTGGTTACTGTTTAAATATAAATATATATGAATCATCAAGTTAAATACAAATATAACTACAGCCAGACATCTGTATCTGTGGTTTCTGCTTTCATTGATCAAACCAACTGCAGATAGAAAATATTTTTTAAAAAATATTGCATCCATACTAAACAGATTCAGACTTTTTCTTGTACTTCCCTAAACAATACAGGACAACAGCAGTTTGCATAGCATTTACATTCTATTAGGTATGATAAATAATAAAATGATTTAAAGTGCATACGAGGATGTGGGTAAGTTATAGGTCAGTACGACGCCATTTACTTAAAGGACTTAAGCCTATGAGGATTTTGGTACCCACAGGGTGCTGGAGGCAACCCCCAAGAGATGACTGTACATTTTATTTCTAGCTTGAGTCACCAGCCTCTCCCCACTGAGGGGTTAAAGGGAAACCATAAACCAACTCAGGAAAATCACAACACAGAGATCCTTAGCTTCCATTTCGCTTCTCTGTGTCGTCTTCTATGGGTTTCTTTCCTAATAACTTGAAGGCAAGTTTTTATGGAAGCATAACCTATATAATTTCAGATATCATGAATTCTTAAATGAAACTTGCAAGCTGTATGCCTGCCCTGTTGTTATGATACAATGCAGAGTTACTACAATGTATCCATAGTCGCTACTACGCATTCATCTTCTTCAAGAGTCTGTAAGGTGTAACAGCTGTGTTATTTCATGCTCAAGAAAGGGATTTTTCTATGATAGTAAAAAAGTGATATTTCCTTCATTGTGGTTAGTATTAATCATTCTTTTATTTCCTTTTTTTTAACCACTTTCTTTAGTAGATTGTGGCCCATAATCCTATAGGAATTTATTCTGAAGTTATTGCTTATTCAACATTTCTTTTTGTCTGTTGTTTTGATTGAAAAATTAGCAGTTTTAACTTTACCATGTTTTTCCTTGAAGTAAAAACTTACAGTCTCTTTGTAACTCCAGTGAACCAACTGTTTGATCACCAGGCATGGCCCGTGAGTGAGGGAGTCCTGCCTTCAGTGGTGGGTGGGCTGTAAATTGAACTTTCAGAACAGCTACTCTATGTGCGGTGAGGCCAGGGTTCCCTCCTAGGAGACAGGGCCTCTGTCTCCCATCTCTCCTCTGCCTGGTCTTCACAAGCCTCCACAGCGGCTCTTGGTTTTCTTGCAAATGACTAAAAAATCAATGAGTTTCTAAGCTGGTCTTGGGCCATTCCAAATCCCAGCATAAAAGCAGCAGTAAAATATCAGCAGACACATGGAAGGGTACCTCAACGTCTTCAATAACTTGTGTGTAGTGAGTAGGTCCTGAAATGAGTGAGTTGCAGTGGGTGAAGTGAGGAGAAATTCCAGCAGGGCCGGCCCTTCCCAGTGCGGAGCAGGATAGCTGCTGTTTTCTTCCCTGGCCAGACTGCCAGCTCCCGCAGGAACCAAGGGTCAGGCCTGGCTCACACAGAAATGAACCCAGCAAAGTTTCTGGGCAGGACTCACGTGGTGCATTAGGAACCCCAGGGCGCAGAATCCTACTGCTTCCCTATGGCCTATTTGCCAGATTCGGAGCTGTGCTGAAATTCGGGGATAATTGCAGGGAATTGTGTTTCTGTGCTCTCACAGAATGAAGGAAATGGAATTCCACTCAAGGAACACAAGCTGGAACACACGTTTCCAACCTGGGAAGAATGCATAGGAAACCAGTGCGCAAAACCTGAAACCTCCAAGGGCTGACTGGATCTTCCACAGGCATTTAGGTAGGAGCCTTGACAGGGAGGGACAAGACTGAAGAGCCTGGAAGAAATGGAGAGAAACCATTGTTACACAAAGCACCGACCTGCCAGTGACCATTCTCTTCCCTAGCTGAGAAGAAGTAACAGTCTCCTTCGGCTTGGATCCCTTACGTAACAAGAGAAGGGCACTGCCAGAAAGGGAAAGTGGTCGGCCAGAGCCTTTATGCTCCTCCACACACACTGTGAACATGCAACTGCGATTACTGCTCCTGTGCATAGGCAGGAAAATGTGGCCAAGAACCAAAGAACCAAAATACACAGACTAGCGGACAGTACAATATTGGATTTGGCAGATAAAGACTTCAGATAAAACTTGATTTATTAAAGAATGGAAGTACAGGTGCACTAGATAGGTGGACATATGGAGAATCCCACCAGAGAATTGAAACTATGGAACAAGATGACATTCCACAGGTGGGAAATATGTAAGACCTAATTGTATGAGTTTAACAAGAGAAGATTCTACAGATGTGCTTAAAGATAGCTCAAAATATCACCTGTCACCTCATGTGTACAGTGTTATGCTTTCATGTATCAGTTAAAATCAACTTTAAAATTCCAGTTCATTTCGTTGCTTTTAGAAAAGATAAACAATAAAAATTATCTTAAATGGATGGCTTGAGTTGTGCGGTGTTGTAACCTGTCAAATGCAGGCTACACATTCCTTCAGAGGAGATTTTGTCTGGTTCTGTTTGTATTTTCAGGCTTTATTTCCGAGGTAACGAACACCAATAAGAAAGTCCGACTGCTTTTCTATGTTGAATCTTTTGTTTTTCTCTACTTCATCCATTCTCCATTTATTCTTTACATTTTTTTCACTGAAAGAAAATTCTGGTATATATTTGTCACCAAAAAAACTCGGGAGGGGAAAAGGAAAGGGAAGAAGGGAAAGGAAAAATTATGAGAAAGAAAAAAAAAATGGAAACAAAGTCTATGTAAATAGGGAAGGACGGAGGGGAGGAAGGGCACACAGGTAATGGGGGAGAAATAAGAACCGAGATACATCATGTACAGGTACAAACACCCAATGATGAATCTAAACGTATTGTATACCTAAAATGTACCAATTAATATATAAATTAAAAAACCTATGTCTTCAGCCACAGAATAACTGTGGAATCAGTCAAGGGTAGCCATGCTGATATATTTTTCTCCTGTTATGCAACATATTTCAGAATTCTAAAAACAAATTTATCTCTCAATCTTATAGCACACAATATTTTTTTTTCTCAAGGCAAAGAATGAATTTTATGTTATAACTGAGAACAAAATCTACCTCCTCCACTGTGGGTAAAAGTAATCATGGTTTGAAGTAAGGAAGTATCCATACCCTCTCCATATAAGAGCAACTCAATATCTTTGAGTTTGAGGGGGAATTTGCATTGATGTAGTTGAGAAATAAGAGTAAGCCTTTGGTTGTTAACTCAGACTGCCCTTAGCCATCGAACTGTTACATTCAAAGGCACACAAACAAAAAACTGTGTTGTTTCATTTTTACACATAAAATTTGTATGAGCTCAAACACACACATTTCTGAGTGACTTTGCAACTTGTTTCCAAATAAAGACCCGAAATACCCATAAAATGTCTGGACACTTCTGTGTAACTCCTCAGTCCTGCTGTTTGTGTTCCGTCACCTGGGTCTTCTGCTCCTAAAATGTGACCTGCTTCCTCTCTCCCGGTCTCCAATTCCCTCTGCTCACCACAGTGCTCTGGTTTTCTCTGTACCTCGTTAACTTCTGCTCCCCTACCAGATCTCAGTCAGGTCATCCTCTAAGAAGAAAGCTCTTCCTGACCTCTGCAACAGTGAGTTTCTTTTATAATAAATTCTCATGGTACCATGTCCTATGAGTCACCTTTCCATTGCTGGAACAAAAGGCCTGGCTTACACAGCTTGATGGAGAGCAGGCTGGTTTGGGCTCACGGTTTCATAGGTTTCAGTCCATGGTTGGCTGGCTCTGAGGCAGAAACACCATGGTGGAAGGGCTCACGCTCACCGGAGCAAAGCTGCTGCTTAGGGTGGCTGGAAGTAGGACAGGAACAGCCAGAGAGAAGGGAAAGGATGGGGTCACTGCTCTCCTTTCAGGTCGCCCCCACCTAGCCCCAGGACTCCCCTCCCCAGGCCCTGGCTCAGGGCAGCACATCCTGCCATGAACTCAGTAGTGGACTAATCACTCACCCCTCAGATGAGTTCACCATCCCTGCAGTCTTTTGGCTACTGCTGCGTTGGGGTCCAGTCCCCGGTACAGTCTTGGGGGACACTTCCTATTTAAGCAGCAGCACGTGTGCACTCCTTCCCACTTCTCAGTCAGTTGTGTTTACCTAATCAGTGAAGGAACTTGGTTCTTTTTTCTTTCTCCACCGGACAGTGAAATTTACCAGGAACAAGATTGTGTGTTTTGTTTACCACCAGCTCCCCAACATCTAGCAGTGTGCTTGGTTAGGAGAACTTGATAAGTGATGACTTCACCTGCTTGCGTCATTTAAACTAAGAAGAAAATCAGCATAAAGTTGATTTCAATATCATAAGAAGGCACAAACTGTTTTAGATAAACTCAGAATTTGTCAAATAATTTTTCAGTTAGATTACATCAAAGTCTAGAAAAGTAAAGTGCTTGTTGAACTCATATGGTGGAAACAGGCAATAGTAATCATATACAATGGAATTATATTTTTATAATCAAAATATATACAATTTTAATAGAAAAATGCATAAGAATATTTCATTATAACAGTAACCAGCACAACAAATTACATTTATTCTGGATGCATTAGATGACTGGTACTCTGTTGAGCAATTTGCAAAAATCGCCTTATTTTTCATAATAGTAACTGAACTGGATTTGAGACAAGATCGCCTGAGCCCAGAGCCCAAGCTCTTGATAATTATACTACTGCTCTGCCGTCAGCTTTACTTATATAATATTAGCCTTCATTCTTTAAGCAACTGCAGACCCTCTGCTCAGGTCTGTGTGCAGGCTTTCAAGTGATTCTCATACCTGGAGAGGTGCATATTATTATTATATTTCTTAGATACACTCTGTGCAATTGCCTTTATTGAAAATTAAAAATTGATGATGACAAGTAGGAGAAACTCACTAATGGGTAGGCACTGCCCTTTCCAAGGGGAGCTTTTCTCAGCAAGAAGCACAATCGTGCTCATGCATGGTTAGAGTTTCCGAGTTCCCTAACAAGAGTGCACGTGCTTCTGCAGTCCACTTTAGTAAGCATGCTCAGAACCCTGGGCTCTTGCAGCTTTGAGCGTTGCTTTTGGTCAAATGATATCCCCCCAAAAGTTGACTTTGATTCCTAGAAAGTTGAAATTTCTGCACCCAAAATAATAAGACACCATGTGACTCCCGCTGTCTCTCATAAGCACCGCTTCCCTGTGCCCCTCTGAGAAGCTCAATTCCGTGCCAGGGTCTAGCATCAGAGCAGGATGTGTAAACGGGCCCAGGAGACCCCTCGTCCCCTCCCATCTCCCAGAAATGAACTACCGAGAACAGCAGGCAGAAGCTCAGGGAGGCATCGAGTGTTCAGCTTCCCCCTCTGTGTCCACTGAGAATCTCATCTCCTGTAAAGTGAGGCCTTTGATAGTGCCACTTTTAAAATCCAATTTATTTTAATAACACTTGCAAAAAAAGCAGCACCTTTGTATCACCAGTTTGCTCCTGAATCTTTAATAACTATTAGGAAAATGGGTTCCATAAGTAGTAACTACTTCAGGAGGAGTTATTAGGAGATTTTAGGAGTGCATTAGGGTGTGGAGCTGAGCTGCAGAGGCAAGATGAAACAGAAAATTGAAGCAATTTTCTAGATATTTTGGGCAAAGGAAAAGGAGATAATGAAGATAATTTGATAAAAATTGATATTTTTTAACCCTCGGGATTTGCCACCGTGACAGTTGCGGTAAGGTTTAGGCCAGGTTCAGACTGTGTTTTTGTGACAGGGACAAATGCCACCACCAGCAGCTTCTTGGTGGACTCTTTATTCCAGAACGCCACCCAGTAGCCATGCTGTTTTAGAAAGAATTCTGCAAATGATAGAATTGATCTGAATAGTTTAGGAAAACGGGGAGATGCCGAGTCGCCTTTCAGGGCCCTGCTTTGGTGACGCTTTCAATTCTGCTGGAAATGATCCTGCAGAGCTGCATGGTGAGGCCCTGCCTCCCACAAGGCAGGGTTGAAGGTCATAAGGAAGGTCAGTTTTCTAGCATTCTGGTCCCTTCAGATGACTGATTTCCTGAGTTAGATAATAGTCTCACCCTCATTGCTGTAAGAAAGAAATGGATTCAAATTTACACAATCCGTAACTGGCAAGGCCAAGACTCCAATCCCAGAATTTATTAAGAAATAAGTTGTAAGAAAACAAACAAATAGTATACATGATAAAAATTCAAGAGAAAAAGAGCACATAGTATACCTGGGTTTTAAATCTGCAGGTTCCATAAAATGTGGATTGAAAATATCCTGGAAAGCATCGCATCAGCACTGAACCTGTATGGACTGTATTTCTTGCCGTTAGTCCCTAAGCAATAAGCATAATAAATGTTTAAATAGCATTTCCATTGTTCTCGCTATTATCGGTAGCTTGGAGATGACTTGAAGCAGATAGGAAGAGATCTGTGGGTCGTCTGCGAGTACTGTGGTATTCTGATGGAGGAACAAGGGACGTCCGTGGAGTCTGGGTGCCCACTGTATTGGGGATCTTGGTGCCAGTCCCCAGGGACCCCGAGGGGTGAGGGGTGACTGACAAGTGCAGGTCCTTGGGCCCCACTGGCCACACCCACTTTTCCTCAGGTTGTCCTCAGGTACCTTGCCGGTGGAACTCTGCACTGCAAGCATTTTTAGGCCTTCATCTGAGTAGAACAGCAAGTGATGGAGCACCTTGCCCCTACTCGGTGGCATTTGTGTTTAATTTTTCTCTTAATGTACCACAAAACCTCTCCCATGCTAGCAGCCAGGGGGCTGCCTCATATTGTCTAGGAGCTGTGTACCATTCCATTGTTTACCTTAAAGTCCACGAGGCAAATGAAGTTGTTTCTTGTCTTGATCTCTTATAATAATCCTGCAAAGGCAATGACCATGCATGCCATGGATTTCCATGTATGCCAGTTAGTGATTCTGTTTTAGGCAGGTGCCTTTGCGTGTGGCACATCACCCCATTTGCTTTTTGACCTAATGTTAAATTGTTGAAATACCAGGTCTAGTTCTATCATCTTTGTTCAAATTGATTCCACTTAGTATAATCTATTGTCTGTCCTCCTGTATCTGTCTATAATTTAAATGATTTGCAAAGATTTTTTTAAATTGTAGCACAGTATATTTATTTTCTGTGTTTTGAAATATTACCTACATCTTTCTCATAACAAGCAATGAGAAAATCAGTTTAGCCCACGTTTCTTTGGTCCCTTAATTGTTATCTTCCCTATTACCCGAGTGTAATTTGATTACTACTTTACATTCAAATGAACGTACACCACTGTACTTTGCTTAGTTTTAGATACTGGCTTGCTTCTGAGTATGAAAACAGTAACACAGGGCGCAGACCCACAGACCACTCCCCTTCCAGTGCCCTTCCCTCTTATCCTGGGTCAGCTGTGGCGTTTCTGTGTGGCCAAAGCTAGTAATACTTATTCTTTTTCAATTTTAATGTTTTTCCTTCTGTGATAGTTTAAATGATTTAATATTCTCTCTTAGTCCTTGTGCAATTAAGTTTTATTCTCCTCCTGATTAAGCTTCATCCTCTACTACAATTTCCATGAGACTCATGTAACTATTCCAAACTTTTAAAAAATGTTCATTTATTGCCTTTGTGATTGAATAAGACCTTCAATAGTTTATTGTATTTAATTAATTAATTTATTTATTTATTTTGGTGCCAGGGATCGAACTCAGGACCTTGCACTTGCGAGGCAGGCGGCGGCACCACTGAGCTACATCCCCAGTCCCTTTCAGTAGTTTATTAATCAGAGCTCTATGCAGGAAAACAAAAGCCACTCTAATTATTTTATAAACTCTTCAGAAATGTTTTGTAGGATGATATAGAACTCATGCAGCGGTGTTGCTAAAAACTTGTGCCCATGCTTACTGAAGGCAGAAAGCCGACCTCAGAGCTTCTGCTCCAAGTCTCACACGAGTGAGTGTGTCCAGCCAGTGAAGAGTTGATAGAAATAAGAACCATATCAGCGCAAGGTCCGGAGTTCGATCCCTGGTACCAAAAAAAAAAAAAAGAACTATATCCACAGTGAGCCTGGGAAGGTCAGCTCACTCTTCCATCATCCACACTTCTGAGATAAGCCCAAAAGAAAGACAGTGAAGAAATTAAATTAACCGAGGACAGTACTATCTGGGAACCAAGATTTAAGGCCACGCTTTTTTCTCAACTTATTAGCAATTCCACATTCTGCATGTTATCGTGAAGAATTCTGAGAATAAAAGACTCCTTTCCTCCTTTATTGATAATGTAGTATTTTATCTTCAAAGTTAATAATGTATGTCTTCATATTAATCATTCTGAATTTTCTTTTATTCTGAAGTATAATGTATCTTTAACATGTCTTAAGCCTTTATTTAGTCTAGAGAAAAATTAATTCATATTTAAATATCGTATCCTTCAGCATTCCTGTCACTGGCACAAAGTACCCAGCACCCACAACTTAAAGGGGGAGAGGCTTAATTGGCTCACAGTTTCAGAGGGTTCAGTCCTTGGTCTGCTGCTCCAAGTCAGGAACATCATGGTGGAAAGGTGTGGCAGAGCAGAGCTGCTCAGTTCATGGAGACTGGAAAGCACATCACAAGGAAAGAGACCCAGCAAAGGTCGTGCCCTGCAGAGCACCCAGGGACCACCTCCTTCACAGGGCCACTGCCTCACACACACTGGGCCGTGAACATGAACACTGGGACCCATCCACCTTGCTGCAGTCTCTAATCCAGTCAGGTCAGCTTCAGGGTTGAACTGGCACAAATATCTGTTACTAGCCCTTTGCCTTTGAAGACTTGATATGCACAGTTGGGCTCTCTCTTCATTGTTCTTTTCTCTGTAGCCATGCATACTTTTTATTTGTAATTCCTTTACACATTGAATTTATTTCCACCTCGATTTGCCCTCCTCTCAATCAGATCCTCCTCCTCTGTGTATTTTCTTTGTTCTAGTCATTCCTCTGAAGGTCTTTTTCCCTCCCAGCTTCGTCCCTTCTTTTGTTCTCCTTGCCAGTGATTAACATCTGGAAGCAAAGCCCTGCATCCTCTAAGCCCTTGAACATTTCCTGTGAGATCTTGTGTTACGATAGCAATTGCTTTCTTTTTTTTTTGTATTAAATTCTTTTATTGGTACATTGTAGGTATACAACACAGTTAATTTCTCATTGGGAATTGTACCTTTATATAATGCATCTTGGTTCTTATTTTTTCCCCATTCCTATCCCTCCCTTCACGCCCTCCACCCTTCCCTATTTACAAAGAATTTATTTCCATTTTTTTCCATTTCTCATCATTTTTTCCTTTCCCTTCTTTCCCTTCCCCTGCCCCTGCCCCTCCCACTACCCCTACCCCTTTGGACCTTCCTATTTTTACATTATCGACTATTCATTCTAATCATTGGTCCATTTTAGGTATACAATATAATGACATTAATCATTGGAAATTTGTACCTTTACATAGTCTCTCTTGGTTCTTATTTTTCGCCCTTGCCCAGCCCTCCCTTCAACCCCTCCAGTCCTCCCTATTTACAAAGATTTTGTTCCTATTTTTCCATTTTCTCATATTAATCCCATTCCCTTCTATCCTTTCCCTTAGCCCTCCCACTTCCTTCCCCTTTGCCCCTTTTCTTCATATTTCACATTACCTATTATACATTTAGTCCTTATTTACACTTTCAGTTTCTCACACCAGAGAAACTATTCGGTATTTACACATGTGTGTCCTATTTATTTCACTTAAGAGTATTGCCTCAATATGCATCCACTTAGCTATAAATGTCTCTAATTTCTCATTTTTTATGGCTGAGTAGTACTCCATTTTATTCAAAAACCACATTTTCTTTATCCAGTCTCCAGTTGATGGGCATTTGGGCTGTTTCCAAGTTTTAGCTATTACAAACTGTGCTGCTATGAGCATGGGTGCACATATATCACTGTGGTATGATTCTTTTAATTCTTTGGGGAAGATCCCCAGCAGTGGAATAGTGGGGTCAAATGCAACTTCCAGTCCTAGTTCTTTGAGGTATCTCCATACTGATTTCCACAGTAGTTGCACCAGTCTACACTCCCACCAGCAGTGGAACAGGGTTCCTCTTTCCCCACAGCCCTGCCAACATTGGTTATTGGTTGATTTCATGATAGCAGCCATTCTTTCTGGAGTGAAGTGGAATCTCAGCATTGTTTTCATTTGCATCTCTTGAATGACCAGGGATGTTGAACATTTTTTCATGTATTTATTTGCTATTTCTACTTCTTTGTCTGAGAAATGTCTGTTCATTTCAGATGCCCATTTTTGGATTGGGTCTTTAAATTTGGGAGGTCTGATCTTTTTAAGTTCTTTATAGATTCGAGATAGTAGACCTTTGTCTGAGGAAGAGCAGGTGAAGATTTTTTCCCACATTGTGGGTTGTCTCTTCACACTGCTGGTGGTTTCTCTTGCTGTGCAGAAGCTTTTTAATAAGAAGAGATCCCATTTGTTGATTGTTTGTGCTAGTTCATAGGCAACTGAGGTTTTGTTCATAAAATCTTTCCCTACACCGATGTCTTCAAGGGTTCTACCTAACCTCTGTTCCAACTGATTCAGAGTTTCTATTTTAATATTTAGATCTTTAATCCATTTTGATTTTAGTTTAGTGCATGGTGAGAGATACAGGTCTAGTTTTAATCTTTGGCAAGTTGAAGCCCAATTTTTCCAGCACCATTTATTAAAGAGGCTATCTTTCCTCCAGTGAGGGTGTTTGGCTCCTTTATCAAAGATGAGATGGCTGAGTGTGTCTGGCATTGTTTCTGCATCTTCTAATCTGTTCCACTGGTCCTCAGGTCTGTTTCTTTGCCAGTACCATGCTGTTTTTATCACAGTAGCTTTGTAGTAGAGTTGCAGGGTGGGAATTGTGATACCCCCTGCCATGTCTCTGTTACCTAGAATTGCTTTTGCTATTCTGGGTCTCTTCTTGTTCCAAATGAATTTTTGGATTGTTTTCTCGAGGTCTATGAAGTATGCTGCTGGGATCTCAGTTGGAATTGCATTAAATCTATATAGCAGTTTTGGAAGTATGGCCATTTTCACTATATTAATCCTTCCTACCCAGGAGCAGGGGATGTCTGTCCATTTTCTGATATCATCTTCAATCTCTCTTTTCAGAGTGCCATAGTTTTCAGAGAAGAGGTCTTTGATTTCTTTCGTTAGGATGATTCCTAGGTATTTCAGTTCTTTGGATGCTATTGTGAAAGGAATTATTTGCCCTGTTTCTCTCTCAGTGAGTCTGTCATTCGTGTACAGGAAAGCTATTGATTTTTGTGTGTTGACCTTGTAACCAGCTACTTGACTGAATTTGGTTATTAAGTCTAGAAGACTTTTGGTGGCATTCTTGGGGTCTTCTATATAGAGTATCATGTCATCTGCAAATAATGACAATTTGACTTCTTCATTACCTATCTTTATTCCTTTTATTTCTTTCTCTTGTCTAACTGCTGTCGCTAATGTTTCCAGAACTATATTGAACAAGAGTGGTGATAGTGGACATCCTTGTCTTGTTCCTGATTTTAGTGTGAAGGATTTCAGTTTTTGACCATTTAGTATGATATTGGCTGTTGGTTTTTCATAGATGGCTTCTATCAGTTTGAGGTAGAGACCATCTATTTCAATTTTTTGTAGGGTTTTTTTTTTATCATAAATGCATGTTGGATTTTGTCAAATGCTTTTTCTGCATCTATGGAGATAATCATATGGTTTTTGTCCTTGGCTCTATTGATATAGTGTATTACATTAATTGATTTTCATATATTGAACCATCCCTGCATCCCTAGGATGGATCCCACTTGATCAGGGTGTATGATCTTGATGATCTTCTGCATTCTGTTTGCCATTATCTTATTAAGGATTTTTGCATCTATGTTCATTAGTGAGATTGGGCTATAGTTCTCTTTTTCAGTTGGGTCTTTCTCTGCTTTGGGGATCAAGGTGATGCTTGCTTCCAGGAATGAATTTGGGAGTATTGCTTCCCTTTCAATTTCATTGAAGAGTTTAAACAGTAGTGGCAGTTGTTCCTCTCTAAATGTCTTGTAGAATTCAGCAGTGAAGCCATCAGGGCCTGGGCATTTCTTAGTTGATAAGTTTTTAATTGCATTTTCAATTTCATTGGCTGATATTGGGTTGTTCAGAATTTTTAGGTCTTCTTCGTTCAGCTTTGGTAATTCATATGTATCTAGGAATCTGTCCATTTCTTCTGTGTTGTCCATCTTATTGGTGTATAGGTTCTGGAAGTAGGTATTGATGATCCTCTGGATTTCTGCTGGGTCTGTTGTAATTTCACCCTTTTCATTCCTAATTGCTAATTCCTAATGGATTTGGGCCTTTTCTTTCCTTTTTCTGACAAGGTTGGCTAAAGGTTTGTCAATTTTGTTGATTCTTTTGAAGAACCAACTCTTGGCTTCATTGATTTTTTCTATCGTTCTCTTAGTCTCCATTGCATTGATTTCTCCTCTGATCTTTATAATTTCCTCCCTTGTATGAGCTTTGGGGTTGTCCTGCTCTTCTTTTTCTAGAAGCTTGAGGTTCAGCATCAGGTTGTTTAATTGGGCTCGTTCTGTTTTCCTAATATGTGTATTCACTGCTATGAATTTCCCTCTTAAGACTGCTTTCATTGTGTCCCATAGATTCCGATATGTTGTACTGTCAGTGTCATTTAATTGAACGAACTGTCTGATTTCTTCTTTAATTTCCTCTGTGACCCATTGGTTATTCAGAAGTGTGTTGTTCAATTTCCATGTGTTTATGAAATTTTTTGAGTTTCTTTTGCTATGGATCTCCAATTTCATCGCACTATGGTCTAATAATATATAGGGGATAACTTCAATTCCTTTGTACTTACTTAAACATGTTCTATGTGTGAGTATGTGGTCTATTTTGGAGAATGACCCATGTGCAGCTGAGAAGAATGTGTATTTTGATTTTGTGGGGTGGAAGACTCTGTAAACATCTGTTAAGTTCATTTGTTCAAGAGTTCGATTGAGTTCTAGTATTTCATTACTTATTTTTAGTCTAGTTGATCTACCTATTTGTGACAGTGGGGTGTTGAGGTCCCCCACTACAATTGTATTAGTGCATATAAATGTCCGTTAGTATTTGTTTTATATAGTTGGGTGCACTAGTGTTTGGTGCATAGATATTTATGATTGTCATCTCTTCCTCTTGGATTCTTCCCTTTACAAGGATGTAGTGTCCTTCTTTGTCTCTCTTAATCAGTGTTGATTTGAAATCTACTTGATCTGCCAAGAGGATAGCTACTCCTGCTTTTTTTTGGGTTCCTGTCGCATGCAGTATTGTTTTCCACCCTTTAACTTTCAGTCTATGAGTTTCCTTTTGAATGAAGTGTGTTTCTTGTATGCAGCATATTGTTGGATTTTGCTTCTTGACCCATTCTGCCAGTCTATTTCTTTTGATCGGTGAATTGAGACCATTAACATTGATGGTTATAACTGAAACGTATTGACTTGTCATTGCCATGACTTTCTCTTTTTGTTGAGTTCTCCCCCTTTCCATTTAATTTCTTGTCATGCCAGATGGGTTCATTCTGCTTTGCTTCCTGGGGTTATGATCCTCAATGTGTGTTCCTAGGATATTGTGTAAAATTCTTTGGAGTGCTGGTTTGGTATTCACGAAGTTCCTAAGGTGCTCTTTGTCATGAAAGTATCTTATTTCTCCATCCATTTTGAAAGATAGTTTTGCAGGGTCCATCAATCCGGGTTGGAGGCTGTTTTCTTTTAGGGCTTGGAATATGTCACTCCAAGCTCTTCTTGCCTTGATGGTTTGTGTTGAGAAGTCTGCTGTGATTCTGATGGGCTTTCCTTTGTATGTTATTTGGTTCTTTCGTCTGACTGCTTGGAGAACTTTGTTCTTCTGTTGTGTTTCTGGAATTTTAACAATTAAATGGCTATGTGTAGATTTTTTTTTTTTGATCAAGGCTCTTTGGAGTCCTTCATGCCTCACTTATCTGTATGTCAAGCTCTTTTCCCCTGCTTGGGAAATTTTCTGCCATTATTTCTGTGAAGGGCTTTTTCTTGTCATCTCCAATCTCTCCTGTTTCTTCATTGAGCCCAATGAGTCTTATATTATTCTTTTTTGCATCATCTAGCAGCTGCTGGATTGATTTCTCATGTTCCCTTATAATTTTGAAGCAATTTTTCTTTTCCTGGTCACTAATTGCAATCTTATCTTCTATATCTGAAATTCTGTCCTCACACTGGCTCATTCTGCTGTGTAGACTTTCAATGGAGTTTTTCATGTCCTGGAAATCTGTTTGCATCTGTTTTATGGATTCCATTTGTTTCTTATGTTGGGATTCCATCATGTTCCTGAGCTCCTCTCTAGATTTATTAATCATGTCTTGCACTAAGGGCACAATTTCTCCTGTTATCTGAGAAATTATTTCTGATTTCATTTTTTCCAGATCCCGTTTTGTTGCCAGTTCAGTGTGTCCAGGTGGTTGAGTATCAGAGTGTTCCATCTCATTTCCCTTTGGGGTTGCTGTAGGTGATCTGGAAGTCTGGTTTTGAGACTTATTTATGTGTTTTCTCATTTCGACTGGGGCGGGGGGCTGTTAGCGCCTGCACGGATTACCTCCTCTGAGCTGGGTGAGGTGGGACAGGGGCCAGGAGCTTCGGTAGGGATGGTGACCCAAAAGCCCTTTCCTGTGGGCTGGGAGCAGCCGGAGGGATGGTGGCCAGGAAACCCCTTCCTCTGGACCAGGAACAGTGGGATGGTGGCTCAGAAGCCCCTCCCTCTGGGCTGGGAACAGTGGGACTCAGTACCTTGGTCTGGTGGTCTGGTGTCCTCTGAGTCTTTGTAGTGTGGAATCAGGTGGCTGCCTGTCTGCAGCGGGGTGATTTGGTGTCTTCTGCGTGACTCAGGACCTCATTAGGGCGTGCACAGACCTGCCTGTCTGCAGCGGGCTGATTTGGCGTGTGTTCCGCGAGACTAGCAATTGCTTTCTTATATGTCTTGAATTACTTCTTCAGTATAAGATGAGGTGTTGATAAGAATTTTCATTTCTTCGAGGGAGACATTTTGTACTTTGGTAAAATTCTTGTCGTTGCTTTTCTTGTTCCTTCTCTCCTTTACTTTTTATTTGGTTCCTATCTCGTGTCAGTTTATTACTGCTGTTGTCACGATTGTTGGATCTTTTTAGGGATGAGGTCTCCCCCATCGTACACTGATATGGGACCGTCCCCAGAAAGGATGGATCCTTCACTGTGCACAGAAGTACCTGGGGCACTCTGAATGTCAGGTCTCTTTCCCTTTTGCCATCCCTGCTCCATGGAGGTCGGTGGCTGGCAGCCTCCTCTCTCCAGCCTGAGTCCTGCACCCTCTTTGGCACAGCACTGCCTGGGCTGGGCTGCGCCTCTGTGGTTTGTCTTCTGATTTGCTTTATCTTCACTTGGTGAGGGGCATTTATTTCACCATTCAAAAGAGTCACGGCATTACCACTTGGAGTGGGCTGTCTCACTTAGGTCCCTGCGTACTTGCGGTCTCATCAGTGATTTGTAGCTGGGGGAGGAGCCTTCAGCTTCTCACTAGGCCTCATTTTACCCTTGCACAATCGCCTTCCTTTCTCATTAGTAGTGTGGTTTGGATAATAGGCAACACCTGGCTTCGTCTAAAGCAAGCCTCAGCCTTTCTCCCCTCTCTTTCACACACACATTAATTTTCACAGGAAAGAAAAGGGGGACAATGACACTTATGTCTCATCCATTTTCAAGACAGGAAAGCAAGCGACTCAGACGTCATTCTCTCGATTCCCAGCCACGCTCCAGTATGGACATCCTGCCACTGCTTTTCTAAATAATCTACCATCTTACTTCCGTTTTTGTCCAGCTGAGTCTTCAGGTACCTGCCAAACTGTGTTTGTTCCACTTTTAAGTACTAAGATGATCTTCAATATGTGGAAAATGGTGAAGAGGTGAAGAGTTAGACTTTTAGGAGAACTGTTTTCCTCCAAGTTGAGTCTTAGATACCTTATTGGAAATCAGAAATTCAGCCTCAGAGCTGGGGTCTTGGACACCTCACGACTGCGCTCTCAGAGAAACCTGAGGACACAGGGAACAAGGCCGCTCTGCTTGCCCGGGAAAGGGCTTCTTTCCATCAGAACCTCACCCTTTTTCACTTTCTCTCCGAAGCCTGCGATTTCCCACCGCCTTCTTTTTCTCTTCCACTTTTCCTCATCTGCTTCTGCCCTGGAAGCCGCTGTCCCTGAGGAGACAGCTGTGGCGTCCCTCCCACTCCACTCCCCTCGGGGCCCTCTGCTGCTCCTTCCTGCCCCGCAGACCAGCGGGGGCCAGGCAGCCTGCTCTTTCCTGTGTCCGAGGGTTTGACCTGCTGCTACAGCACTGACCTTCAAGCTTCTGTCTTCTCGCTGACAAATCCTTGAGCAAGCCTTTTGCATCTCAGTTCACTTTAGCAGTGCGATTTGCTGGCTCCTGTTCGCCTCCTGTTGTCAGTCTCTTTCCGGCCTAGATGCATTTCAGCCCCTCTGTGTCTGAGAACATTCTGTCATGCCCTCTCCAGAGCTAGGGCTCCTCTCTTCTTATTATTGCAGGATAGTTTTAACTCATCCATTCCACAGCAGAGGACAGGTGACAGCGCTGGGGAGCTCTGGGGTACCCTGGGGCATCCCAAGGTGGCCTGAGTGAATAGCTGCAGGTGAGACCCAGACCCAGGGGGGTCCTGGAGGGATGTGGTGGCGGTAAGCTTAGCTGGGGAGTGGAACCAGAGGAAGGCCAATGTGGTCCCCATGCAGTGAGTGGGCAGAGAGGCAGGCGGGTGACACCAGAGAGGCCATCAGCTGCATCACAGGGAGTGGACTCCACTGTCAGCTCATGGGAAGCACAGAGGGCATCTGAGCTGGGTGTGTGGTGCAGGTTTGGAGTGATCCCGGCTGCACTCTGGGTACATCAGCTAGGAAACCACGGTAGTTGAGACTGGAGTAAAGGATGCGTAGCCCTGGGGCAGCTGCAGCTCTTCCGGACTTTCTTCAGAAGGCCTATAAAAGTCCATGGCCAGCAGGGGTGTGCCCAGCATTTGGGAGGCTGAGGCAGGAGGGTTGCCATGAGTTCCAGGCCAGCCTGGGCTACCTAGAGAGACCCTGTCTCAAAAAACAAGTTCTTAGCTAAATTGTGCTGTATCAAGCTCGGGCCTCAGTGTTCCCAGCTTGTGCTTCTGGATTCCATCTTTAGTGGAGGGCACTTTGTCACACATGATAATTATAACTGTCCCCACTTGTAGAATAATTTGCATACTTCACAGTCCTGGGACAGAGACGATGTTGATCCGTGTGCTGACCATGAGCTGTCTTTAGGATTAAAAGAAGTTTTGAAGTTGGCCTTGTTAGATTAACACCTGCAATACAGAATGAAGTCCCGAGGTACCTGGATGACCATAAAACTGTTGTGTGAGACTAGGATTAAAGCAAAATGGTACGAGTCTTTCCCTTGAATCGAAAGTGTCTCGAAGCCAGTTTAGTGTCTGTGAAATGTAAGTGTGGAGTTTGTGGGGCTCGTAATCCAGGGGCAAGGGGTGTGGAGGTGCAAAGCGCCAAGCTGCGTTGGCATGGGACACTCACAGGAAAGGGGACTCTTCCTGCTCAAGGGGCCCCAGCCAGTGCCAAGGTGGGTCTGTCCCCACCACGACAGGATGCTCTGGGCAGGGTCGCCACCTTCCTTAAGTTAGGCACAAAAAGATTTTTTAAAATATGTATTTTTGAAACAACAGTGGGTGTTAATTATGAGATTTGAGGACCAGAAAGGAGCCAGAAAACAGAAATCCTCAGTGAAACACAGCAGACTCTAGATGGATCCATCCTGCCTCACTTTTCTCTATCACAGAAAAAGAGGAAACATTCCTAAGATACTCATGGAACTGGCTCCATCTTGATGCTTCCCCTATAGGAGGAGGGTGAGGGGGGAAAATTTGCAGGCTGTGTGAGGACAGACAGATGCTCCAAACTGGCAAAATACTAAACAGACCTAGCGATAAATGAAGGACAACATGTTGTACCCAAGTTAGGGTTATTCTAGCAAGTTTGCTTTAACAGTAGAAACTATAAAAGTCTACATTGTTAAAGCATGAAAATCACACAAAAATTTCAACAGATAATGTAAAATCATTCCATTAAGATTGAAAACTCATTTGTGATTTTGGATGGAAAAATATTAGCTAATTAGAAATGTCTTGATGGACTTGCATAATAAAATAGAAAATCCCAGGTGTAATGGTAAAGAATTAAAATATTTGGTTTCGGGCTGAAGTACCACCACTCCCAGTGCTGAGGAGCTGAGCTGCCCTGGCACAGAGGAGGTGAAACTTCTGGGCCAGTGTACCACTGCCCTGACTGCCAAGGAGCAGAGCTGCCCCCTGGCCCAGAGGAGGTGAGCCTCACAGGTGCAGCAGTACACATCCCCCCACCACGTTGAAATGAGAGGACACATAAACAAGTCTCAAAACTAGACTCCCAGATCACCTAGAGCAACCCCAAAGGGAAATGAGATGGAACACTCTGTTACTCAACCACCTAGACTCCCTGAACTGGCAACAAAAGAGGATCTGAAAAAAATGAAATCAGAAATAATTTCTCAGATAACAGCAGAGATTGTGCCCATAGTGCAAGACATGATTAATAAATCTAGAGAGGACACAGATAAAAAAATAGAGGATCTGAGGAACATGATGGAATCCCAACATAGGAAACAAATGGAATCCATAAAACAGATGCAAACAGATTTCCAGGAGATTAAAAACTCCACTGAAAGTTTATGCAGCAGAATGAGCCAATGTGAGGACAGAATTTCAGATATAGAAGATGACATTGCAATTAGTGACCAGGAAAAGAAAAATTTCTTTAAAATACTAAGGGAGTGGGCTGGGGATTTAGCTCAGTGGTTTCACCACCTGCTGCGCAAATGCAAGGTCCCAAATTCAATCCCTGGTACCAAAAAAACAAAAAACAAAAAACAAAAAACAAAAAAATAGTAAGGGACTATGAGAAATCAATCCAGCAGCTGCTAGACAATGCAAAGAAGAATAACATAAGACTGATCAGAGGCAATGAAGAAACAGGAGAGACTGCAGGTGACATAAAAAATCTCTTCACAGAAGTGATGGCAGAAAACTTCCCAAGCAGGGGAAAAGAACTTGACATACAGATAAGTGAGGCATATAGGACTCCAACTAGCCTTGATCAAAAAAAAAAAATCTACATATAGGCATATAATAGTCAAGATTCCAGAAACCCAACAGAAGAACAAAATTCTACAAGCAGTGAGAGAAAAGAAACAAATTACATACAAAGGAAAGCCCATCAGAATCACAGCAGACTTCTCAATGCAAACCCTCAAGGCAAGAAGAGCTTGGAGTGATGTATTTCAAGCTCTAAAGGAAAACAGCCTCCAACCCAGATTGATGTACCCTGCAAAACTAACTTTGAAAATTGATGGAGAAATAAGATACTTTCATGACAAAGAGCACCTGAGAAACTTCATGAATACCAAACCAGCACTCCAAAAACTTTTAGACAATATCCTAGGAAAAGACAATGAGGATCACAACCCCAGGAAGCCCAGCAGAATTAATTCATTGGGCATGACAAGAAATTGAATGCAAAGGGGGAGAATCCAACAAAAAGAAAAAATCATGACAATGATAAGTCACTATGTATCAGTTATAACCATCAATGTTAAAGGATATAACCATCAATGTCAATTCACCAATCAAAAGAAATAGACTGGCAGAATGGGTTAAGAAGCAAGATTCAACAATATGCTGCATGCAAGAAACACAATTCAAAAAGAAACACACAGACTGAAAGTTAAAGCGAGGAAAACAATACAATACTCTATATGACAGGAACCTGAAAAAAAGCAGGAGTAGCTATCCTCTTTGCAGATCAAGTGGATTTCAAACCAACACTGATTAAGAGAGACAAAGAAGGACACTACATCCTTGTAAAGGGACCAATCCAAGAGGAAGAGATGAATATCATAAATATCTATGCTCCAAACACTAGTGCACCCAAATATATAAAACAAATACTAATGGACATGAAAAATCTTATAAGCACTAATACAATAGTAGTGGGGGACCTCAATACCCCATTGTCACAAATAGATAGATCAATAAGACTAAAAACAAGCAATGAAATACTAGAACTCAATTGAACTCTTGAACAAATTAACTTAACAGATGTTTACAGAGTGTCCCACCCCACAGAATCAGAATACACATTCTTCTCAGCTGCACATGCGTCATTCTCCAAAATAGACCACATACTTGCTCATAGAACATGTTTAAGTAAGAGCAAAGGAATTGAAGTTATTCCCTGTATATTATCAAACCATAGTGGGATGAAATTGGAGATCAATACCGAAAGAAACCACAAAAATTTCATAAACACATGGAAATTGAACAACACACTTCTGAATAACCAATGGGTCACAGAGGAAATTAAAGAAAAAATCAGATAGTTTCTACAATTAAATGACAATGACAATGCAACATATTGGAATTTATGGGACACAATAAAATCAGTTCTATGAGGGAAATTCACAGTAGTGAATACTCACATTAGGAAAACAGAGCAAGCCCAATTAACCTGATGCTGGACCTCAAGCTTCCAGAAAAAGAAGAGCAGGACAAACCCCAAGCTCATACAAGGGAGGAAACTATAAAGATCAGAGCAGAAATCAATGCAATGGAAACTAAGAGAACGATACAAAAAATCAATGAAGCCAAGAATTGGTTCTTCAAAAGAATAAACGAAATTGACAAACCCTTAGCCAACCTCATCAGTAAAAGGAAAGAAAAGGTCCAAATCCATGCAATTAGGAATGAAAAGGATGAAATTACCATGGACCCAGCAGAAATCCAGAGGATCATCAATACCTACTTCAAGATCCCATAAGGTAATAAGATGAAAAAAACAAAAGAAATGGACAGATTCCTAGATACATATGAATTTCCAAAGTTGAATAAAGAACTAAAAATTCTAAATGACCCAATATCAATCAATGAAATTGAAAACATAATTAAAAACTTACCAACTAAGAAAATCCCAGTTCCTGATGGCTTCACTGCTGAATTCTACATGACATTTAGAGAGGAACTAATTCCACTACTGTTTAAATTCTTCAATGAAATTGAAAGGGAAGCAATACTCCCAAATTCATTCCTGGAAGCAAGCATCACCTTGATCCCCAAAGCGGAGAAAGACCCAACCAAAAAGGAAAACTATAGGCCAATCTCACTAATGAACATAGATGCAAAAATCCTTAATAAGATACTTGCAAATAGAATGCAGAAGATCATCAAGAAGATCATATACCCTGACCAAGTGGGATTCATCCCAGGGATGCAGAGATGGTCCAACATATACAAATCAATCAATGTAATACACTATATCAATAAACCCAAGAACAAAAACCATATGATCATCTCAATAGATGCAGAAAAGGCATTTGACAAAATCCAACATGCATTTATGATAAAAACCCTTCAAAAGTTGTAATACATAGTCTCTACCTCAATGTGATAAAACCATCTATGAAAAACCAACAGCCAATATCACACTAAATAATCAAAAACTGAAATCCTTCACACTAAAATCAGGAACAAGGCAAGGATATCCACTGTCACCACTCTTGTTCAATACAGTCTTGGAAACATTAGCCACAGCAATTAGACAAGAGAAAGGAATAAAAGTAATAAAGATAGGAAATGAATAAGTCAACTTGTCATTATTTGCAGATGACATGATACTCTATGTATAAGACCCCAAGAATGCCACCAAAAGTCTTCTAGATTTAATAACCAAATTCAGTTAAATAGCTGGATACAAGGTCAACACACAAAAATCAATAGCTTTCCTCTACATGAACAACAGACTCACTGATATAGAAATAGGGCAAACAATTCCTTTCACAATAGCATCCAAAAAACTGAAATTCCTAGGAATCATCCCAACAAAAGAAATCAAAGACCGCTTCTCTGAAAACTATAGCACTCTGAAAAGAGAGATTGAAGACACTAACAGAAAATTTAAAGACATGCCTTGTTCCTGGGTAGGAAGAATCAACATAGTGAAAATGGCCATACTTCCAAAACTGCTATATAGAGTCAATGCGATCCCAATTGAAATCCCAGCAGCATACTTCATGGACCTTGAGAAAACAATACAAAAATTTATTTGGAACAAGAAGAGACCCAGAGTAGCAAAATCAATTCTAGGCAACAGAGACATGGCTTGGGATATCACAACCCCCAATTTGAAACTATACTACAAAGCTACTGTGACAAAAACAGCATAGTACTGGCAAAGAAACAGACCTGAGGACCAGTAGAACAGATTAGAAGATGCAGAAACAATGCCAGACACACTCAGCCATCTCATCTTTGATAAAGGAGCCAAACACTCTCACTGAAGGAAAGATAGCCTCTTTAATAAATGGTGATGGAAAAATTGGGTTTCAATTTGCCAAAGATTAAAACTAGACCTATATCTCTCACCATGCACTAAACTGAAATCAAAATGGATTAAAGATATTAAAACAGAAACGCTGAACTGGCTGGAACAGAGGATAGATAGAACTCTTGAATACATTGGTGAAGGAAAAGATTTTATGAACAAAACCTCAGGTGCCCGTGAAGTAGCACAAACAATTAACAAGTGGGATCTCTTCTTATTAAAAAGCTTCTGCACAGCAAGAGAAACCACCAACAGCATGAAGAGACAACTCACAATGTGGGAAAAAATTTTTACCAGCTGTCCCTCAGACAAAGGTCTACTACCTAGAATCTATGAATTATTTTAAAAAACCAGACCTCCCAAATTGAAACACCCAATCCAAAAATGGGCATCTGAAATGAACAGACATTTCTCAGGCAAAAAAGTAGATATAGCAAGTAAACATATGAAAAAATGTTCAACATCACTGGTAATTCGAGAGATGCAGATGAAAACCACACTGAGATTCCACCTCACCCCAGAAAGAATGGCTGCTATCATGAAATCAACCAACAACAAATGCTGGTGGGGATATGGGGAAAGAGGAACCCTGCTCCACTGCTGGTGGGAGTGCAGACTGGTGCAACCACTGTGGAAATCAGTGTGGAGATTCCTCAAAGAACTAAGACTGGAAGTCCCATTTGACCCAGCTATTCCCCTACTGAGTATCTTCCCCAAAGAATTAAAAGAATCACACCACAGTGATATATGTGCACCCATGTTCATAGCAGCACAATTTGTAATAGCTACAACTTGGAAGCAGCCCAGATGCCCATCAATTGGAGACTGGATAAAGAAAATGTGGGGTTTTTAAAAATAAAATGGAGTACTATTCAGCCATAAAAAATGAGGAATTAGAGATATTTATAGCTAAATTGATGCACATGAGGCCATACTCTTAAGTGAAATAAATAGGACACACATGTGTAAATACCAAATAGTTTCTCTAGTGTGAGAAACAGGAAGTGTAAATAAGGACTAAAAGGTATAATAATAGATAATGTGAAATAGGAAGAAAAAGGGCAAAGGGGAAGGGGTAATGGGAGGGGTAGGGGAAAAGAAAGAAGGGAATGGAATTAATATGAGAAAATGGAAAAATGGAAACAAAGTCTTTGTAAATAGGGAGGGATGGAGGGGTTGAAGGGAGGGCGGGGGAAGGAGGAAAAAATAAGAACCAAGAGAGATTATGTAAAGGTGCAAATTTCCAATGATGACTGTCATTATATTGTATACCTAAAATGTACCAATAAAATTAATTTTGAAAAATAATTAAAATATTTGGCCAGCAATGAGAAAATATTGTTTGGCATCATCACTTCGATTCAGCATTGTTTTAGTGATTCTAACCAGCATCATAAAGAAGAGAAAAAATAAAAGATGTAAAGTGTAATGTTTGAAAAATAGGGAAAAACTTTTATTATTTACATATAATATGAAAATCTACACAGATAACTCAAAAGAAACTTCAGACAAGACATTACCTTCAATAAGCATGCCTAGAAAGAACACTGGATAGGTTTACTAAGCAAAATTCAAATCCATTTCTATGTATTCATAACAAAGCATTCGAAAAATGATTGTATGAAAAAGAATTCATGATATTACCAAGAGTCTAAAGGCTACAGGAATATAATGGACAGTGGATGCCATTGATGCAAAATGTAAATTTAATTGAACTCATTTAAGGAAATAAATAAATGGAGAACCGCATCATGTTCATGGGTAGAATGCCCAAATGCAAATGTACTTACTATCTCAAAATTGGTCTACAGGTTCAATGTAATTTCAATTAAAATCTTAACAGGTTTTAAAACTTTAGTTAAAAAACTTACCTAAAAATTTTATGTAAAGCAAAATGTGAAAATAACTGACAGTTATTTTTTTTAAAAAAAGAACTTACCTTATGAGACCTACCAGATATGTAATATATTTTAAATCCAGTGAGTAAAATGGAATAGTACTGAAGAAGGTACAGGAATTATCAGAACAAAATTGAGGCTAGTGATTACTTCTGGAGAAGAAGGGAGAGAGGAGATTAGGGAGTGTCTATAATACTGGAAATATTTTTTAAAGCAGTGAAAATAAGAGCTATTGTTATTACATTCATGTGTCAGCTACATATTGCATGTAAGTCATTTACTAATAGAGCAGCTTAGTGACACCTTGAAATCTGCTCTATTGTTTTGGTGTTGTCTCTGAGTATGATTCTGAATGCAGGCTCCTCACCTTTGAGCACTCCCTTTTCTGAGCATCGCAGAGGGGACAATAGTTGGGCCTTCCAAGGTTAGTCTCCAGGAAAGTGACAGGGAAGAAATTCAGACAGTTGAAATTATGGCTGCTGACCTTCTATGGATTTATGAGTGGCACAGATTATCTAAGGCAACTTTCTCTAGCTGAAATATTGAAGTTGCTTCTTTGAAGGGAGTAGGGCATAATTTAATTTTTGATCAAGGATTTACTATGTTCAAAGAGAGCAGAATGTAATGAAATCAGTAACATATAAAGTATTAATGCTAAACAATTGTGGGTTTGCAGTAAATATTCAATCATACGAGTACCATCATGCATATCACAAAAACTTAAACATTACACCTAAAAGTGTTTATGATGATGATTTTCTGGTTAGTGCCTGTCTCTCCTGTTAGATAATCTTCATGTCTCTGACCCCACCCCTCCAATCAACCTGACTAAGTGTTCATTGACATGAGTACGAGTTATTTTCCATGGTGACAAAGGTTTGGATTTTTTCCATTGAATTATACTGACCAAGGACTTAAGATCTTCTCGAAGCAATTCCACAAGTTGTAGTATTCCAGGGAGAGCTGGTCAACCGGGACACTCAGTCTGGTGGTGCTGAAGTGTAAGAAGTGGCTGTCGCTGAAATGTAAGTGGCTGACGCTGGCCCAGGTGGGCCGTGACTTAGACTCACGGCAGCTACAGACCCATGGCCCTGCTGAGTACCTCGGGCAAAGGTCAGTGCTGGGCAGCACACCAGGATGAGGTAAGGACACACTCAGCTCGATCTACTGAGACCATACAGAATTGTGTTGGAGGGCTGAGGCCTTGTCAGGAAGGGCACTGAGAGCAAGCATCTGCTGGAGCTTTGAGTAGACATCTGGGGTAGTCAAACAATCACAGTCTGGAAATGACTGAAAGTAGCAACTTCGAGGTGGGGGCTGTGGCAGGATCACAATTCATGAACATCAGTGAGTCTGTGGCATGGTGACCCCCGGACATGTGTACAGCTGCCACCCTGAAGCGCCGTTCAGGCCTTGGTAAGATAAACCCACCCCTGGCATTTCCATAGAGCCCGAGACACCCAACCCAGCAAGAGTAACCAGGACCTAAATTGAGGGGAGACCAAGTCATGTCCCAGGGGAACCTTCTGGACTGAGCACAGCCACCCGAGGGTGGCAGTGCCACAGTGTTGAGGACAGAAGTGTCCTCAGGAGGAGGATGACCAGGTGGTAGAGAAGAGGGAATGTGGGGCTGGAGCTGGGAGGGAGATGATTAGGGCCCAGGGCCCGGAGAGAAGGAGAAATGCCCTGGAAGGAAGTAGAGCTCTGCCTGCTCCCTGCCACCAGGACTCAGCCCAGTGGGCCAGAGAATCCACCCGAGTTAGGTCTGCACATAGCTGCCCTGCCCACTAAAGTGTCTTGGTAGTTTACATTTTATTGGGACAATTTTCATCAGATATCTTTCTTAAGAGGTACTGCATACATCTCTGCCTTCCAAGCAAGAGATTTAAAATATGACGTGTGTATTTTCTTCGAATGACTCAGTCACCATTATGCATTCCAACCACTACCAAGGGAATAAAGAAATGGGCTCTGAAATCCATACACCGGGTTCTGAAGTCAGCTCTCTGTCAGTGTGATTTAACATCTCTGTACTTCAGTACAGTGACCTGTAAAGGAGGGCAATAACAGTTTCATCCTATATATTTACTGTTTGGACTCGATGTATGCATCCATGACAGTGTCTCCAGCATAATACAGCTCAATAATTAGTGGTTGTTATTGAACAATTCAAGATTGCTTATTCATCCAGCCAGCCCTGCAATATTTACTGAGCAGCTACTATGTTTTATTCGAAGGATAAAACAGGTTTTATTCGAAGCACTTGGGAATAAAACAAGGATCCCTTCTGTCATAGTGCAGGAACTATGGAGACAAAACAGTGCAGCTGGGCCAAGGATGCCGTGGATCCCGAGTTCAGTGGGCATTGAAGGGAAGGCAGTGTGAGCACTGAACAGGCAGGAAGGGTGAAAAGGTGGGACTGAGACAATCACTTACATGCGCTGTACATAAAGAGCCCTAAACCAGAGTGCTTTCGGGTTCTCAGGTTTCCTTTGCAAGAAGTAAAGTCCCTTTTTGGTTTTCATACTGTGCTATTTTGCTCCAGTGCATTTACACTTACAGGGCAGAGGTCCCTCTCCAGGTTGGTTTGTCTGTGTAAACAGCACTCAGCAAGCAGTGCAGAGCACTGGTCCAGTGCTGGATAAATGGCAGAAGTGCTTATTATTGCCCAGCATATTAGGAAAGAGAAAGTTACTTGCTAAACTACATTTTTTATCTAGAAAAACAAGTGGTAATTTTTCTTCTGAGTCATTTTTGGTTTTTTTGGTTTTTTGTTTTCGGGGATCGAACTCAGGTCCTTGCGCTTGCGAGGCAGACAGCGGAACCACTGAGCTAAATGCCCGGCCCTCTTCTGAGTGATTTTGCTTGAAAGTTACTTCTGTTTTAGTTCTTTAAATTAGCTGTCTGTCACTAATCTGGTGATTAATTCTTCTAATAAGCATTATCAATAAACTAGGATTATGTGCCCTAAAATATTTGGTTTTTGTACTGAAATGCAATGATCTATTATAAATTACTCCATGATGAGAGGTTCAGGCATGGTATACAAATCTCCTTTCCTGAATGACCTACTTTTGAATTTACATACTTTGGCTTTTCAGAATTCAACCTTTATGTAGCAACCCTTATCTTCCTGAAGAGTTTATGTTCTCTTAAAGGTCAAGAAATACCTCATTTTTTGCTGTCTTTGTAAAGAACTGGAGGCCCAATACTTGCCACCTGCAAGCTGGGAAGTAGGCTATCAACAGAGGCCTGGCTGGTGGGGAAGCCCTGGCCTCCTGGGGCAGAGACAGAGGGTTTTATTATCCATGCCGCAGCAAGCAGCACGAACCTCATCTGTGGACTGGGCTCCCTGGTCCCCAGGGCCTCACAGGGTGACATGAGGTAGACCCTTAGGAGGATACAGGGCACAGCCTGGACCTGCATCCACTTCTGAGCTTGGGAAACCATAGTCTCTTAAAAGAAAATGAAGCCAAAGGCTGCCTCACAGGGAGACCTCATGTTACACTGCTCAGCAGACCAACTGCTCCATGGAAGGCAGTGAGTGACTCAACGGGGAAGATGGACAGAAGCCGAAGACCCAGAGGAACAATTCTTCAGTCTCTACAGCATCTAGTAGCTAGAAGGAACTCAATCCGTGTTGAAGTGAATTAGTTTTCCTGGAGAATCATCTCAGGAGGGACTGAACTGAAGACATCACTGTAAATGACATGACAATTTCTGGGAATCTCTGTTCTGAATCCCCTTTCTATTGAATTTCTGAGAAAGGTACTTGTTTTAAGAACTCAGATATTTATATGAAGATGATGTAGAGAGATGAAAAGCCCAGGTCAATCAAAGATGGAGATGAATAGGAACAAGGGAATTGATTCAGTCAATGAACTTACAGATTATGGGAGTTTCTTAGTGAGATATTAGCAAGAGTTATGGTAGAGAGTTGATGGTTAACATTTTACAACTGGCTTTACAATATGAAGAAGACAGAGAAGAATGGGGAAGAGGAGAAGGAGGAAGATGAGGAGAAAGAGGGGAAGGAGCAGGCAGAAGGAGATGGAGGAGAAGAAAAAGAGGCTGTGTGGAGATGGGATATGGGCCCTAACGTGTAGCTTTTGGCACAGTTACCCAACCATTGCCATTCACAGTGTCTCAGTGTGAGGCTTCTGGGTGTGGATATGGGGAAATCTTTGTACGCTCTGCTCTCCAAGGTTCTGGGGCTAGCTCCAGGGCATGACTGGTGTTGGTGTGCAAAATCAAAGTAATAGCAGGAAAAGCTTATTCCCCTCAGGCTTGCCCTTGTCCCAGCATTCTTGTTCAATGTGAACAGGGTGACACCCTCATGCTGATGAGCTTTCTCAGAAAACACCATGTTTGGAGTATCTTACCTTAGTTGCTTTTTCTACAGAAAAGGTGAATGAGTTTGCATCATAGCTTCTAGCCTGTGAACAGGACAGGTCAAGATACAACATTAATTTTCACTCCTTGACTGTCACATTGCAGTCCGGCTGTAAGGTAATAGTCAGAAGGCTACTTCCTGTCATTTTATTCACTACTAAGACCCATTTGGTTTATATGGGATTGATCACTGGCTTAAATGCTTGACTTGTACATGGAGACAAAGTGACTAAGTTTTGATTCTAGGAACTGTTGTGTTCTATGACAGCACTTGCTGACTCATACAAGGGTGGTCCTTTTGTTCTCTCATTATCATGCTGGCAGTTTATAAGAAAAAGTTGTGTGTTCTCTTTATCTCATTTCCACACATAGTCTCTGCCCTCCTGTTCTCTAGTATAGCTCCCTTACTCTGTGCTTCCCAACTGCCTAAGCAGCTTTGCCCCACCACACACTTCCACCATGATATTTCTGTCTGGGAGCCAGACAACCATGGACTAAATCTCCTAAAACTGAGCCAAATTAAACCTCTCCTTCCTTAAGTTGTGGATGTCAAGTATTGTGTTTCAGCAACAGGAAAGCTGACTAATACATAAAATTGGTACTAAGAGTGGAGTCATTGCTGTGAAAATGTCACATGGTTCAGAAGCCTTCAAAGTAGTTTGTGGGAACATTTGGAAAGGTTTGGAGATGCTGGGTAGAGAAGCCCTAGAGTGTTATAAGCAGAGAGTGATGGGAGATTTTTGTCAGAGCTCAGAAGACCAGAATACTGATAGGAATGTGGACAGTAAAGGCCAGGCTCAAGAGATGTCAGTTGGAAACAAGAATTCCAATAGCACTTAGACTAGAAGCCATGTGTATTACACTATGGCAAAAAAAAAAAAAAAATCATGTGTTTTGTCCATATCCAGAGACTTTGCAGGAGACTGAGATTAAGGGCAGTAGACTAATTGATGTATTGTGAGAAATTTCAAAGAAACCTAACATTCAGGCTGACATAGGTATTGTTGTCTATTTTCAGCATGTGTAAAGTTGGGTCCAAAGAAAGTGTGATTGCTGAAGAGATTAGCATCACTTTTTAAAAAATGCTTTATATAGGGCTAAGAAGAAAAATGCTTTGAGGGCATCTCTGGAATCAACAAGACTCCATCCACCACAGACTCTCATGTGCAAAAGTGTTACCTTTTCTTTTAAAAAGAGAGTCTCTGGACCTCCTGCTCCAAAAGGTCCCCATAGGGAATTGGTTGCAGCAAATTCATTTCACTGTACTCAGCCATCCAGTCACTCAGAGGCCACTGCAGCTATGATCTAAGGGGCCTGGCTACTGGGTCTGCTGGCAGCAAACCTTAACATCATTCACATGATGCTGGTTTTACTGTCATGGAGCATGCAAGAGTTGTAGTAGAGTCAGGGAGGCTTCCACCAAGATTTTAGAAGAAGGTATACTAGACCAGGCAAGGATCCCCTAAGAGGGCAGTGCATGAAGCTGTGGGAATGAAGCTACAGGTGCAGTGGAGATCCAAGGAAGTAGGAGATACCAGGTAAATGAAATGTCATTCAAGGAAAGCTGCAGGCTATGAATGGAGTTAGTCCAAGGGGAGGCCTTGTGGGCTGCAACTGGCAAGGCCATACAAGTGGAACCACTCAAGCCCTCTGGTACTCAGATTTTACTATCATGTGTCCCAGATGCTGGGCATGGAGCTGCAGGACTTAATGTTTCCCCTACTGGGTTTCAGTTTTGCTTTGGTCCTATTCTTTTGTATCTCTCTATTCCTCCCTTTTGAAATGGAGATGTTTAACCTGTGCTATTGTACCTTGGGATTGGGTAACTTATTTTTTTATTTTTACAGAGGTTCACAACATTTGTCTCCTGTCACAGAACAGACTCTGACTTGGTCTTTTGAAAATTGCCACAACTGTTGAGACTTGGGGGAAGGGATAATTGCATTCTCAGTTGTACTCAGGATAGTTTACTATCTAGGTGGAATTATTAGTTTGTTTTTGTGCTTATTTGGCAATTAAGGGAGGCTTTAAGGAGATGTATTTGGTGTCAAATGGACAAGGGATAGAATGTAGTTGTTAAGCTTGATTGAGTCAACTTGATTAGCTTAGGGACCTCCTCGGGGTTAGTATTGCACATTTTTAGGTATGTGTGGGTCACAGAGGCCTGGCTTTGGGTACTATCTATGGTCCCTGGACCACTCTTCTTGGGCCCTGTTCCCATGCTCTCTGCTTTCTAGCCACAATGAATTAAGCATCTGTGCTGCACCAAATCCTTGAATCCCCTATCATGAACCAAATTAAACCTCCCCTCCTTTAAGTGGTGGATATTGGGTATTGTGTCTCAGCGATGGGAAAACTGACTAAAACAAGTTCCAATATCAAGATGCAGTGAAAGAAGATGGCAAAATGATATATATGACAAGGTGCTGCCTACAGGGCTAGGCAGAGTAAACAGGTTCTTCTCTCGTTCTCCTACTTTAGTGAGCGTAGCCAGGTTCCCCATATCTGCGTAGCTTTCTTCCCTCCTCCTTTGCACCCTAATTAGATCTATATCCACTGGAAATACTGGGTTTAAAAACTGTTTCTAGCATACTAGTTTGACAGTTTATGAGCAGAGTTGATTATATATTAAGCTTAAGATAGGTGGATTCGTCTTTGTGTAAATAGCTATCCTTTTTCGTTGGGTTTGTGTTTAATAAGGCATCGCTCCAGTTCCAGTAACTGTACCTGAAAATGCAAAGCATACGTATTAGAAATAAGTGGTGCTTATTGTCTGTTAGCTCCTCATTGCCCAGAGAGGACAAAATAGCCCTTTTTAAGAACAGTAAGAATGGGTGGAGTGTACAAGGTATGATCAAAATACAGTGGATATTTAAAATTTCTAAATTTCTAAAAATTTATTATAGTAAAGAATACTTGCCATGACTCCTCCTCAAAATACTCTCCCTGACTTTGAAAATAACTTTGAAAATAAAAGTCTCTTTTAAGAGACTTTGATCTCTTTGTTCTTGCCACTTTCTGCAGCAGCTCTGGAGTCCTCTTTCCTGAGGGTCATTAGTTGCCCTATCCTGACTGCCTCAATGTCCTGAATCCATTCAAAACATTCACCTTTCACAGTCATTTCACTCTGGGGCAGAGTCAGAGTCACACAGTGCCAGAGCTGGTGAATAAAGTGGATGAGGATGCAGTATAATGTTTTTATTTGACAAAAAATTACCATAAGCATTTGATCCATGAGGTTTGATAAAAATAATGATTGTTTAAATTTTTTTTTAAATATTGCAGTAAAAGACACATGCCGTCAATCCCATAAAGAACACAGAATACTCTACTTTGCTTCCAACACACTTATCCTATAGTTCTTGGCATTGTGTCCTCTACTGTTGTAAATTTTAAAAAATGTAAATATTCATTGTATTTTCTAATCATTCCTTGTATGTTGGTAGTAGAGGGCTTGCCTGGAATTTGGGGTGTGTGGGTTTGATCCCCAGCACTAGGAGAAGAAAAAGAACAGTAAAAAGTAACATTTGCATTAAAGAAATAGTGAGTATACTGGTTTTCTAGTTTTCAGAGAATCCTACTCTTTAAAACAATAATCTTTGTTCTAAATCCTGACACAGAAAAGAGAGTGGAGCGTGTTGCTTTCTAGGTACTGGGTGTCCATATGTGTGTGTCCATGTTTCAGTAGGATGCGCTTAAACAATTTTCTTATTTATTTACCAAGTAACGTTTAAAATTCTATACTAAAAACTAGAGATGAAGAACAGGTTGGGTCTTGCCCCTATTTCTGAGGAGTTCATGATCTAGGGGAAGTCATCGTGAGCAAACAGCCGGCAAAATGCTTAATGTGTGTCCCAAAAAGACTAAGCTGAGTACAATGAGAACATGGTCCAGTTGGGCCTTGGCTATTAAATAAATGACTTTATTTCCCTGCAGTTGAGTGTTGGTGACTTTGAAAGCCCCTGATCCTCCACAGGGCACTGGGTAATCACTCCCTTGAGTACCTGCCATGATTTTGTAGCAGATGATTATTGTGTGATTGCTGAGCATGTCATGTAGTTGCACTTGAAACTTTCAGAGGTGAGACAGGGCTCTCTGTCCCAAGACATAGGAAGGCCATTGCCATCCAACTGAAGCTGACGTACCCAGGGCAGCAACAGCACAGATGGAGAAATCAGAAAGGGAATCGGGAGTCCGAGGAACTGTGAAAAGTGAAGTTGATGCTCAAGTGTTAACATTCTCTACCTTGGCATGCTTGGACCACTGGAATCCTTATTAGACCCATCCCCAGCTTGGCAGTTTATTAAAACAGTACCCGTGCATATTTGTTTCTAAATTCAAATATTAATTTCACCCTAAGAATTCCATAATTTCCCTTAAAATAATAGCACACCCCTGAGATAGCTGGAGTCTGTTGTTATCTGTGAGCAGGGCTCTGATGCAGGGAGACTCAAGGAGCAGCGTTTTCTTCACTCCTCATCGACTGCTTTGAGTGAGCAGGTTCTGGGAGGCCTTTGGTGGCAACAGCCAGCAAAGCTAAACCTACTGGGTCCAATGTATCTCACGTCTGAACTGAAGCATGGGTTGTTTTGTGTTCTGGTCACAATGGAACTAGAAAACTAGAAATAAAACATTGCAGGGAATACTGTCTAAGAATCAAAGGAACCTGAGCTCTGAAAAATCTTGAGGCCCCCAATAGCTCTAGTCTCTGCCTTCAGGTATTGCTGGTTTCCATTAGTGATAGGAGATGCATTCCTAATAGCTTCAGGGGATTAGCTATGCAGCACACTTCAAAGAATGGTATAATTAAAAGGCATCTCAGGCTTCAGCTTTTAAGAAATGTAGTTCTCTGCTATTGGATATTTGATTGTGTTTAATGACATTTAAGCAGAGCTTATTAAGAAGCTGGTCTTTCATTTATTATGACTGATTATACTTCACAAACTATATATGTAAATTGATGCTGATATTTTCCCAAAAGAGATTACTAAGAGAATTAGCTACAAAAGAAGGGACATTCATAACACGATTTCCTGTTTACTATAAAAGTTCAAAACTTAGCACCCTAAATTGAAACTCTACCCAGCATAAATTTTAATTCATAGGAAATTGTTTTTGAATAATAGTAATAGGTGCCTAATTTTGAGAAAGCTTAGGAGAGGATTTTTTTATTTGCTTTCTGTTCTGTAATATAGGATAATGTCTGAGGTTAATCTAGAACACATATAAATTTACAGGAGGGTTAAAAGGGCTTTGGTATAGAGGATTGCAAGCCTTAGCGAACACTCTGTTGTCTACTTGATAACAATGTGTTAATGCAATGAGCCCTGGAACATACTTACTGTGATCGAGTTGTTACAAGTTAATTATGGTACCTGGCCCTGTCCCCAAACCTAACAATGAGAAAATCTTCAGCAGAGTGTTAAAGATGACATTTAGGTTTTTACTTTCTCAACTCACAATAAAAACGTAGGCCACTAGGTTATTTCTTTTGTATAAAGGATTCTCAATCATTACAGGTATAATTGCCACCCTTTTCCCAGCAGGAATGGTAAATCTTTCATATCCTCCTTATCTCTTTAAAAACTTTAAAATGACATTAACATGTCTAAAATACTGTAGAGATGAATTATAGTGTATCAGCACTTCTGAAACCACATTTCAAAGGGAGAAGTGTTTGAAAAACTAAAATGGTATTACTAAAGTGTTAGCCCCCTGGAGCTCTAAGAGGTCACATGCTATTATGGCTCAGGAGCTGACTCCACATGACCCCTCTCCCCGGAATTTCCTGGACTCTGTGTGTGCAGATGGCGTCACCTGGAGCTTGAGCAGCAGCACGCGGATATCAAAGACAATGGCCAAGAACAAATTAAGGGACAGAAGTCCAGGAATGTATTTCACATAGCCAGTCAAAAGAACCTGAAGTCCAAAAACAAAGCAAAACCAGTCACCACTAATCTTAAAATGATAAACATTGTAAATGATGAAAAAATTTGTAGAGTGAATAATGCTTTTGTAAACATTCAGAAGGAACTTGGAAATTTCTCAAAAAGACTTACTCTTGCACCACTGAAGAAAGAGCTGAATAATCAGCAGCATCATGAAGATGAACCAGTTAATGTTGATGAAGCTGCAAGATTAATGGCTCAATTGTAGTACAATGGAGATGTATCAAATTCCCCAAAAAAACTCAATAAAATAAGCATTTTATACAAAAAAAAGGTCACATGCTAGGAAGAGAGAAGTGGTTTAGGAGACTACAAAGCCTATCTTTGACAAGGGGGCCATTTATTCTTTAAAACATTACAGCCATTTGAATTGGGAATTTTACCACAGTTCATAAAGTGGGAAGGAGAGGTTGAAAAAGAAAGTGGTAAAGCCACCTCCATCAAGGAACTCATTAAGGAGTCCAGGGTTAGTTCAGCAGTCTTGCGGGCCCTCTCCCTCTCTCCTTTCCTTGCCCTCTATCCATCATGAGCAAGTGTCACACCAGTGTCCTTAAAACATCACTGTCACTCAGTTGGTCTCAGGGCTGAATTCCTACAAGATGGACCAGCAAGTTAGTCCAAGATGGGCTGAAACAGATAGAGTGAGATTGGTTGGTAAAGAGTCATTGAAGAGAATTCCAGGCATAATGCCATAAAATCCACTGCTAATCTATACCACAATCCAACACAGAAGATGAGAGAGATGGAGATGGTGAGGAAATTGGCACAGCCTGATTCCTCCTGGCATTAGAAACAGAAAGAGTGAAAGGCAGGGCTGCAGCGGTGGCTGAAGCCCTTAATATTTCTAGTGTGGTGACAATAATATGGGTATCTCGGATACTCTTAAATTCCTTGTAACTCAGTTTCCACATCTCTAGATTACAAGGATGCTGGGCTACATCACTTCTTAGCCTGCCTTATTCTATGACACAGGTTTAGCATTTGAGGCCTCTTTGTGTGAGCAGCAGTAATGCCCAAGACAGAGAAATCAAAAGGAAACATTCAGAAATGTGGAGGAAAAATCATTGGTTCTAATGTATCGGCTTGAAAGCTCTGGTATCCTTGTGGAAGTATTCAAGAACATTTCAAAGCTGTGTGTTGATATTCACTATGTTCCAGGTACTCAGCAGAGCTGCTCTTTGCTTACATATACATATTTACTATGTGAACCAGGGACAGCAAGATAGGAAAAGAAGGCAGGGTGAGAAAAGAAAACATGGTAAAAAGATGGCCAGTGTGACATTCCAGTTCACAATTGCATTACACAGCCCAGGATGAGGGAGAGGAAAGGTCTGAATATGCCATGCCCTGTTTGTTTCATTTTTCTTTTGTTTCTCAAGCATGAACACTCTACTAAGCATCATGTCATATATATTTCCCTACAACTGTGGTCTCCAAACTTGAGCCAGTTCCTTCACCTCATGCTCAACCACAGAAGTAGTGACAACTCCAAGGTGAGAGGAAGCAAGGCCATCAAGTCTCATGGAGTGATGGCAGCTTTGTCTCCAAAGAGCTCCTCAGGGTGATGACAGAGAGCTGCTGCGATTTTCAGGGAAGGGAAGCATCCTACTTTAGTGCCTCAGTGAGGAGAAACCAAGATTTAATGGAGACAGCATGGGGGAGTCTGGAGAGATTCATGATGGGAAGGAGCTTTATTCTATGAAGTGTATTTCTGTTTTAAGACCAAGCTCAGTGTTGTGGCTTGTATCTAGTTGTCCCCCCAAAGCCTCATGAGCTCATAGGTGGGGCCTTGGGAAGTGACTGGATCATAGGTGTGTGATACTGAAATAGTCCACATTGGTTTAGTGGAGTTCTGGGCATGGACGGTGGACTTTCTGGAGAGGGAAGTTCCACCCTGGGTGTGGGTGACACCAACAAGTAGGCTTGTAGTGTGGCTAGATTAAAAAAGGACAGAAAGAATGCTCACTGTTTCTTCCTGCCTCCCCTGCCATGGACTGTTTCTCCTCTGCCAGCCCCTCTGCTATGCTGCCCTGCCTTGGAGTTAGCCAACTATGAACTGAACCTCTGCACACTGTGAGCTGAAAGAAACCTTTCCTCCTTTAACTTGTGGGTATCAGGTATTTTGCCCCAGCAGTGAGAAAGTAACTAAGACACTTAGAAAAACATTGAGAAGATAAAATGTTTTTCAAAAATTCAGAACAACAGAAAAATGAACTTGATTGGGTCATCTGTAAACCTCTTGTCTGATGGAAAGCAAAATCCTCGTGAGGAGGATGGAGGTGAGGAGGAGGCAAAGAATGGGCTCAACCGAGGCAGGGCACCTTTCGGGCTGACCGAGGCTCGGCAGAGGGAAGGAGTGGGCAGCAAGGCTGAGTGACAGAGGAGCTAGCAGAGCTGAGAGCACCGCTGTGGGGCAGCCACAGCACAAGCTCCTGCTCTCTTCTCCTTTCACTCTGGGGATCACGGCCTGTGAGGTCAGTCTGCACAAGGCTCCATTAGTGACTGGCTCCTTGGTCTGGAGGATGAAGCTAATCTGTGGGGCACCCACCTACCTCTGGTCGGCCTCAGTGCTGTGCTTTTAAAAGTCCTGTGTAGGTAGTTGCTACTGATTGTATGGAGCCTACTTACTTCGTTGTCTTGGAAGGAGCGCCCAGCATGATGGGGGCAGCTACTTTTCCATTTTCCATAGCGGTAAGAGACCCTCAGGGATGTAAAGTTATTGCTGGCGTAATGTTTCCTGCCAGAAAGGCTCTCAACTTCTCCCCTTCCTCACTGGCTGACCTCTGTAGGGTGAGGCCCCTGACACTGACTCCAGGTTTCTAGCTTGCTTTTTCCAGTTATTATTTCAGAGACCAAATCCCCAAAGACTCTGGTTTGTTTACTGTCCTGTCTGTGCCAGAGTCACTTCGAGAAAGGAGGGTAAGATGTATTCTCGATTATTTTTAATCATTATGAGAGCTAAGTAGAAGATTGTATTCAAAGTTCTTGCTTTTCTTGTCTTCTCTCTTATCAGTACTTGTGAGCAATGAATAATGTTTACCTTCCCTTTGAGTTTTGAAATCTCTTGTGAGGACATTTCTTGTAAGCAAACACAATGCAGCTCTACAGAGGCTGTGACAGAGGGCTCCAAACAATTGTTCTCAGGCATTTTTGGCCCCTGTTAACCCAAAAAGTAGGAATCCCTCCTGTCAGTAAGGACATCCCCTTCTCACCCAGAGGAGCTGAGAGTACCATAGGACAGACAGAGCTGTCTCCTCCTCCCCACCTCCCGATTCCTCCCCAGGGTTCTGTGGTGTTGCAGTGAGGGGTGGCACAGGGCTGTGCTGGGGCAGGCCTCACTTCTACCACGGGGACGTGGACCAAGGGCAGGGCCAGAGAGGGAACCCAGAAGTAAAAGCAGAAAGGGCTGGTAGCCAGTGAGGCCCAGAGGACCTGCAGGGAGCTGAAGATGCTGGGACATGAAGTGGAAACCGGAAGTCAGGAGACTGGAGAGGCGACCATGCCTCACTGGAAGAGGACGGGCTTTGTCCATGTCCTATGTGTCATCCATGATACTGAATGTGAAGGTGACACATTTAGATTCATGTTGCAGAAAAACCAATGACGGCAATGCAAAGAAAATGAGCTAGCGAAAAGGCTAAGAAATTAAGTAAGATCTGGAGTAGGGCATTCATAGTGTTGGGGGGCAGATGCCAAAAACTCCATGTTTCGACAATTGTGCAGCATCCATTTTTATATATCATTGAAAAATTGAGATGCAGCTGAGTAACCAGTAGTGTCTTGAAAATATTGACAGCCAGGTGACATCTGTTGGCGCTTCACTGTCGACATACCTGCAAACTTAGTTACAGGCGTCCTTGGACAGTGTCACATTTTGATTGTTTTTATTGGTGGCATTGTCAGACAACAGCAATGTCTTAATGTTTCAACTAAAAGAAAATCTAAGGCTGATTTAAGGAAGTACAGACGTCCTGAATGCTCCCTTGGTGCCCTTGATTAGGCCAGAGCCTCCCAGACTCACAACCCGGCATACAGCTGTCTGCTTCTTGGAGTGGAAAGACAGCGAGGGTCACAGTGCTGCCTGACACCTCCTCCACCAGGCTCCCCGTGGCTGAGATCACAGGAGCTTGGAAAAAGTCCCAACACTGACAATTCGGATTTAAGAGTCACTCCAAAAAATTGGACTCCGAATAAGAAGCTTCAGGAATGCCAACTTTGTCCAAATTTTCCTATTCCTATGTAGGCAAAAATAATTAATAACTGATAGAAATTGGTGTCATGAATTAAGTCAGTTTAAGAGCACTCTAAATTCTAATTGCTATGAAGTCATAGTATCATGATTTAATTAGGGTGTTTTTTTTTTTACAATAGTACAATGCTGCATTTTACAGCAGATGGTGTCTTAGCTTTGGTGAAAGGTAGACTAAATCGTTAGGAATCGGTGAGAATTCCATGTGGTGAGTGAATCATCAGTTACACAAGCACAGATATTTATTGAGTCTTGACAATAAGAGAAAAGGGGACGCAAGAAAACACCTTGAATAACTAGTAGTCATCAGGTGAACAGTGGAGTAGGTGGTGGTCAGAAAGTTGTGTTCCATGTGTATGAAATAAATAATGTTAGGCAAAAGAAAAAGAATAGGTTCTTTTATGTTTCACATTAAATAACTAAATAAACACAATAGACTTTTTCTAAAGTCTGACAGAGAATACAGTGACAGTAAGGGACAGGGACTTGGAATGATTCACTATTAATCTTTTACAATGCTTCAATGTTCCATCATGTTACAAAAGATTCAGCATATAGCCTTTGCCAACAGTTGTCCGGGAAACATAGAACCAGAAGCAGTATGCATTAGTGTTTTAAAAACTGTATTATTCTGTTGATTTAAAAACTCTCTTGGACATAGACAGAATCTACGAATTTTCTGATTTCTAGTGCAAATTAGCTAATCTATGAATATTAGCCAATTAGCCATCAACCATCTATTTGTGAAAATATCTTTGTCCTTTATTCAGAAATATCTGATTTTTAAAAATCTGCTTCACAATTTCTTTTTCTAAACCATCTTAGCTTTTGTTTATTAATTTTTAAGTTGACACAGTAAAGTGTACATCTTTATAGTGTACGACATGAAGTTTTGCAACATATACACTTTATGGAATGACAAAATCAAGTTACTAGCATATGCATTCTGTCACATCAGTATCAGGGTTTTTGTGAGAGACTTAATGTCCACCTTGAGAGTTTTTATTTGTTTATTTTTATTTTCCATAGCCCACGTTTGTGGTATGTGACTGTGTGGGTCGTGGAGAGTCAGTCCTGCACACAGCACATCTGAATTCCTTTTATTTCCCCTTCCCACCCTCTCTCTTCCTCCCCTATGCCTCTTGGTGCCCTCCCTTTCGTGACAGATCTGTCCCCCTGTTAAGTCAGTACTGAGTTGTCCAGCAGACCTCCTGCGCCTTCCTGTCCAGCGGACGGTGCCTGTCCTCTGGCCGGTCCATCACCTCACCTCTGCCTCTGACCCAGCTCCTGGAACCACGACCTTCCCCTCAGGTCTGATGAGAGGAGCCATGTTGGGCTCCTCATCTGAAGCAGACCAGCAGTTGTCTTTCTGAACCTGAATTAATTTACCTAATGCGATCTCCTTCCTGTTCATTCACACTGTCCCAAATGGCAGCGTTTCCTTCTTTGTGGGCCTGGGCACTGTCGGATGAGCCATGGTTCCCTGTGTGTGGGCCCTGAGGGTGACCACCAGACTGGGGTGCAATGAACACAGCTGCACGTGCTGTGACAGGGATTTCTCTGTCTTTAGATGTCCACTGGGGAGTGGATCACTGGCTCAACTTGTAGGTGTACTGTTTAACTTTCGCAGGGATCCAGCAACTGTACTGTTTGGCTTTCCCCCGATGCTGTGCAGGGTCTCCACACCAGGCCATGGGGGTCCCCCTGCCATTCTGCTGTCCAGCCGGGTGGGTGGTGTCCACTGTGAGTGTCTCATGATCTCACACATCGCTCTCCCGGCACCATATCGGGGTTCTTGTCCGATATGCACTTGTATTCAGCATGTTGTCCATTCTGTTTTGAATCAAAATAATAACCTTTACTTCAATTAGCAAAATGAGCTTCAATATCTGCCTACAGATCACGTTTCTTAAAAATCATATCCGATATGTCCCTTAGAGAATGTGTTTTGTGTTTGTTTGGTAACAAGGTGATTAGAAGGATCTGAGTCAAAATAATCAGATTTTATTGAATTCAGTAAATTAATTTTAATGTTACTATGAAAAGAACAAAGAAGCAGAAAAAGAAAACCTACCAAAAATCTTAAAATTATCTTGCTGGGGGGTGTAAAATTTAAAAGCCTCACCACAAGAAATGATGAATGAATGAGTGAACGGAGATGTTAATGAGCTTGAGTTAATCATTCACATGGTACACATGGCCAGAACATCACATTTACCCCATAAAAACACACTATGACTTGCCAGTCGAAGCTAATATCAATGTCCAAAATCATGTCAAGGTTGGTTGTTGAATTAGGACGCCTTGCTACCTTCTCTATAGAATGACGTCCACTTTTTCTGTTTTATGTGACCCCTGATCCTTGGGTCTTCCTGCCATGATTTCCTGCCTTGGCCACTGTGATCCTGGTCACCTGTAGGGGGCGCCAGGGTCCTGGGGGGTGGGGCTGGGGTTGTTTCCATGGTGACGCAGCCTGGGGCTTCTGACTAGAAGACAGAACCCTCTCAAGATCATGAGAAACCAGCAGATGACAGTAGCTCCCGGGTCGGCTGGGACAGACCCTCCCTTCCCTCCCCCTCCGGAGACCACTTTGCCCTGAAGAGCAAGGGGTGGCAGTGAGGTCACCCTGTGGTGGAAACCAAGCTCTTCACACTCGGCTGTGTGACCCAGGCCAGGAGAAGCTGCTTCACTGCCTTTTCATGGACTGTGAAGTGGATTCATTGCCAGCCCCTGGTCATAGGTATGGGATGCCCAGAGGGGATCATCCAATCACATAGGCAGCGGGCCACACACCATAAGCCGCAGGGCACGGGTTCAAATCCTGCCACAGCCTCTTCTAGGCTGTTCCTTTTGGATGACCTTAAAGTGTTCTGTCTCCACTTCCTCATGTGTAAAATGAAGGAAACAGCTGAACTTATAGCTCACTGGATTTTTAGAGCAAGCAGAGCTCAGTATTAACCGGGAGTGTCATCTCCGCAGTCTGCCTCGCACCACATCAGTATTTGCTCTGTGGCTCATCCTCAGCTGTCATCAGACCCATCTTAGTCCATCGAGCTGCAGCAAAAGGGACCTAAATCAAACATCCTCCGGGGATACTCTCGGAGTCCTGGTCTGTGTGGCCTGTTTGGTGGCCACCTCTGAGCTCTCACCCTGAGCCTTACGGTTCCTTCTGGGTTTGGCTATTGTGCGTGAACCTGACCTCTTGCCTCGAAAGCCGGTGATTTGTTTCCTGATATCTCCAGGCTTCACCACTTTTAATTCAGGCTTCCCACACCCCTCAGGATCGGGAAGCCTGTCAACATGCATTATGGGCCCATGTTTGCATTTGTTTGGAGCTTCACAGTATTTATGGGGTGCTTCTGCATTCAGGAGATGAGGCTTGTGGACAGACTGCCCTGGTGTGCACACAAAGCTCTTCTGCTGGGTGGACAGGCTCACAAAAATATTTCTAGAAACACTTTACAGTAGCAATGCAAGTGGACCGGGAGTATCTGAGCCTCTCTGTGAGGCTGGTATTTTTACTGTGTTGCAATTTTCCAAATTACAAAATTTAAGTGAAATTTCAGTGGAATCTTGGGTTTTTGTCCTGCAGCTGGGCCCCCAGATCATCATGCTGAGAACTGGCCTGGGTCTGGGCTGCCTCTGTCTGGGGGAGACACACGTGGGGAGGAGCGTTGGGCCCGAAGCGGAGCACACACGTGTGCCTGACCCCCACACCTGCAGCAGAGAGGCAGGCACAGGGCTCGGTGCACGTTGAGAATCTGAACCAAGTTCCACGAGAAGGAGGGAAACATAAAGGAAATAATTATTATTGCTGGGAAGAAAATATCTGTATTTCTATAACCCTTTGCAGTTTATAAAGTCACTTTCTTTTTTTTTCTTTTTCTTTTTCTTAAATTCTTTTATTGGTACATTTTAGGAATACAACACATTTACATTTCTCAGTGGGAACTTGTACCTTTACATGATGCATCTTGGTTCTTATTTTTCCCCTTTCCTAGCCCTCCCTTCACCCCCTCCACCTTTCCCTATTTACAAAGACTTTGTTTCCATTTTTTCCATTTCTCATCATTTTTCCTTTCCCCTGCCCCTCCCACTACCCTACCCCTTAGGACCTTTTCTTCCTATTTTGCATTATCGATTATTCATTCTAATCATTGGTAGATTTTAGGTATACAATATAATGACATTCATCATTGGAAATTTGCACCGTTACATGATGTCTCTTGGTTCTTATTTTTTCCCCATTCCGCTGCCCTCCCTTCAACCCCTCCATTCCTCCCTATTTACAAAGACTTTGTTTCCATTTTTCCATTTTCTCATATTAATTCCATTCCCTTCTCTCCTTTCCCCTAGCCCTCCCACTTCTCCTTCCCCTTTGCCCCTTTTCTTCCTATTTCACATTACCTATTATACATTTTAGTCTTTATTACACTTTCAGTTTCTCACACTAGAAAAACTATTGGGTATTTACACGTGTGTCCTATTTATTTCACTTAAGAGTATCGCCTCAATGTGCATCCATTTAGCAACAAATGTCTCTAATTTCTCATTTTTAGGGCTGAGTAGTACTCCATTTTATTTTTTAAAAACACATTTTCTTTATCCAGTCTCCAGTTGATGGGTATTTGGGCTGTTTCCAAGTTTTAGCTATCACAAACTGTGCTGCTATGAACATGGGCACACATATATCACTGTGGTATGATTTTTTTAATTCTTTGGGGGAAGATACTGAGCAGGGGAATAGCTGGGTCAAATGGGACTTCCAGTCCTAGTTCTTTGAGGTATCTCCATACTGATTTCCACAGTGGTTGCGCCAGTCTGCACTCCCACCAGCAGTGGAGCAGGGTTCTTCTTTCCCCACATCCCCACCAGCATTTGTTATTGGTTGATTTCATGATAGCAGCCATTCTTTCTGGAGCAAGGTGGAATCTCAGCATTGTTTTCATTTGCATCTCTCGAATGACCAGTGATGTTGAACATTTTTTCATGTATTTATTTGCTATTTCTACTTCTTTGTCTGAGAAATATCTGTTCATTTCAGATGCCCATTTTTGAATTGGGTCTTTCAATTTGGGAGGTCTGATCATTTTAAGTTCTTTATAGATTCGAGATAGTAAACCTTTTTTTTTTTTTTTTCTGGTACTGGGGATTGAACTCAGGACCTTGCACTTGCGAGGCACGTGCCAGAACCACTGAGCTAAATCCCTGGCCCTGTGATAGTAGACCTTTGCTGAAAAGCAGGTGAAGATTTTTTCCCGCATTGTGGGTTGTCCCTTCACACTGTTGGTGGTTTCTCTTGCTGTGCAGAAGCTTTTTAATAAGAAGAGATCCCACTTGTTGATTGTTTGTGCTAGTTCACGGGCAACTGAGGTTTTGTTCATAAAATCCTTTCCTACACCGATGTCTTCAAGGGTTCTACCTAACCTCTGTTCCAACTGGTTCAGAGTTTCTATTTTAATATTTAGATCTTTAATCCATTTCAATTTTAGTTTACTGCATGGTGAGAGATATAGGGCTAGTTTTAATCTTTGGCAAGTTAAAACCCAATTTTTCCATCACCATTTATTAAAGAGGCTATCTTTCCTCAAGTGAGGGTGTTTGGCTCCTTTATCAAAGAGGAGATGGCTGAGTGTGTCTGGCATTTTTTCTGCATCTTCTAATCTGTTCCACTGGTCCTCAGGTCTGTTTCTTTGCCAGTACCATGCTGTTTTTATCACAGTAGCTTTGTAGTATAGTTTCAAATTGAGGATTGTGATACCCCCTGCCATGTCTCTGTTACCTAGAATTGCTTTTGCTATTCTGGGTCTCTTGTTCCAAATGAATTTTTGTATTGTTTTCTCAAGGTCCATGAACTATGTTGCTGGGATCTCAATTGGAATTGTATTGAATCTATGTAGCAGTTTTGGAAGTATGGCCATTTTCACTATATTAATCCTTCCTACTCAGGACCAGGGAATGGCTGTCCATTTTCTGATATCATCTTCAATCTCTCTTTTCAGAGTGCTGTAGTTTTCAGAGAAGAGGTCTTTGATTTCTTTCCTTAGGTTGATTCCTAGGTATTTCAGGTTTTTGGATGCTATTGTGAAAGGAATTATTTGCCCTATTTCTCTCTCAGTGAGCCTGTCATTCGTGTAGAGGAAAGCTATTGATTTTTGTGTGTTGACCTTGTAACCAGCTACTTGACTGAATTTGGTTATTAAGTCTAGAAGACTTTTAGTGGAGTTCTTGGGGTCTTCTCTATCATGTCATCTGCAAATAATAATAATTTGACTTCTTCATTTCTTATCTTTATTTCTTTTATTTCTTTCTCTTGTCTAATTGCTGTCGCTAATGTTTCCAAAACTATATTGAACAAGAGTGGTGATAGTGGACATCCTTGTCTTGTTCCTGATTTTAGTGTGAAGGATTTCAGTTTTTGACCATTTAGTATGACATTGGCTGTCAGTTTTTCATAGATGGCTTTTATCAGTTTGAGATAGAGACCATCTATTCCAATTTTTTGTAGGGTTTTTTTTATCATAAATGCATGTTGGATTTTGTCAAATGCTTTTTCTGTGTCTATGGAGATAATCATATGGTTTTTGTCTTTGGCTCTATTGATATAGTGTATTACATTAATTGATTTTCATATATTGAACCATCCCTGCATCCCTGGAATGAATCCCACTTGATCAGGGTATATGATCTTCTTGATGATCTTCTGCATTCTGTTTGCCAGTATCTTATTAAGGATTTTTGCATCTATGTTCATTAGTGAGATTGGCCTATAGTTCTCCTTTTCAGTTGGTTCTTTCTCTGTTTGGGGATCAAGGTGATGCTTGCTTCCAGGAATGAATTTGGGAGTATTGCTTCCCATTCAATTTCATTGAAGAGTTTAAACAGTAGTGGCAGTTGTTCCTCTCTAAACGTCTTGTAGATTTCATCATTGAAGCCGTCAGGGCCTGGGCTTTTCTTAGTTGATAAGTTTTTTATTACGTTTTCAATTTCATTGGTTGATATTAGGTTGTTTAGAATTTTTAGGTCCTCTTCGTTCAACTTTGGTAATTCATATGTATCTAGGGATCTGTCCATTTCTTCTGTGTTGTCCATCTTATTGGCGTATAGGTTCTGAAAGTAGGTATTGATGATCCTCTGGATTTCTGCTGGGTCTGTTGTAATTTCACCCTTTTCATTCCTAATTGCATGGATTTGGGCCTTTTCTTTCCTTTTTCTCATAAGGTTGGCTAAGGGTTTGTCAATTTTGTTGATTCTTTCAAAGAACCAATTCTTGGCTTCATTGATTTTTTGTATTGTTCTCTTAGTCTCCATTGCATTGATTTCTCCTCTGATCTTTATAATTTCCTCCCTTGTATGAGCTTTGGGGTTGTCCTGCTCTTCTTTTTCTAGAAGCTTGAGGTTCAGCATCAGGTTGTTTAATTGGGCTCGTTCTGTTTTCCTAATATGTGTATTCACTGCTATGAATTTCCCTCGTAAGACTGCTTTCATTGTGTCCCACAGATTCCAATATGTTGTATTGTCATTGTCATTTAATTGAAGGAACTGTCTGATTTCTTCTTTAATTTCCTCTGTGACTCACTGGTTATTCAGAAGTGTGTTGTTCAATTTCCATGTGTTTATGAAATTTTTTGAGTTTCTTTTGCTATGGATCTCCAATTTCATCGCACTATGGTCTGATAATATACAGGGGATAACTTCAATTCCTTTGCACTTACTTAAACATGTTCTCTGTGTGAGTATGTGGTCTACTTTGGAGAATGACCCATGTGCAGCTGAGAAGAATGTGTATTCTGATTTTGTGGGGTGAAAGACTCTGTAAACATCTGTTAAGTTCATTTGTTCAAGAGTTCGATTGAGTTCTAGTATTTCATTACTTATTTTTTGTCTAGTTGATCTATTTATTTGTGGCAGTGGGGTGTTGAGGTCTCCCACTACAATTGTATTAGTGCATATAAATGTCCGTTAGTATTTGTTTTTTATATTTGGGTGCACTAGTGTTTGGTGCATAGATATTTTTGATTGTCATCTCTTCCTCTTGGATTGTTCCTTTTACAAGGATGTAGTGTCCTTCTTTGTCTCTCTTAATCAGTGTTGATTTGAAATCTACTTGATCTGCCAAGAGGATAGCTACTCCTGCTTTTTTTCGGGTTCCTGTCGCATGCAGTATTGTTTTCCACCCTTTAACTTTCAGTCTATGAGTTTCCTTTTGAATGAAGTGTGTTTCTTGTATGCAGCATATTGTTGGATTTTGCTTCTTGACCCATTCTGCCAGTCTATTTCTTTTGATTGGTGAATTTAGACTGTTAACGTTGATGGTTATAACTGAAACTTATTGACTTGTCATTGCCATGACTTTTTCTTTTTGTTAGGTTCTCCCCCTTCACATTTAATTTCTTGTCATGCCAGATGGGTTCATTCTGCCTTGCTTCCTGGGGTTGTGATCCTCAATGTCTGTTCCTAGGATATTGTGTCAAATTCTTTGGAGTGCTGGTTTGGTATTCACGAAGTCCCTAAGGTGCTCTTTATCATGAAAGTATCTTATTTCTCCATCCATTTTGAAAGATAGTTTTGCAGGGTATATCAATCTGTGTTGGAGGCTGTTTTCTTTTAGGGCTTGGAATATGTCACTCCAAGCTCTTCTTGCCTTGATGGTTTGTGTTGAGAAGTCTGCTGTGATTCTGATGGGCTTTTCTTTGTATGTGATTTGTTTCTTTTTTCTAACTGTAGAACTTTGTCCTTCTGTTGAGTTTCTGGAATCTTAACATTTATATGCCTATGTGTAGATTTTTTTTTACCAAGGCTAGCTAGAGCCCTATATGCCTCACTTATCTGTATGTCAAGTTCTTTTCCCCTGACTGGGAAGTTTTCTGCCATTACTTTTGTGAAGAGTTTTTTTTATGTCATCTCCACTCTCTCCTGTTTCTTCTTTGACTCCAATCAGTTTTATGTTATTCTTCTTTGCATCGTTTAGCAGCTGCTGGATTGATTTCTCATGTTCCCTTATAATTTTGAAGGAATTTTTCTTTTCCTAGTCATTAATTGCAATCTTATCTTCTATATCTGAAATTCTGTCCTCACATTGGCTCATTCTGCTGTGTAGACTTTCAGTGGAGTTTTTCTTTCCTGGAAATCTATTTGCATCTGTTTTATGGATTCCATTTGTTTCCTATGTTGGGATTCCATCATGTTCCTGAGCTCCTCTCTAGATTTATTAATCATGTCTTGCACTGGGAGCACAATCTCTCCTGTTATCTGAGAAATTATTGCTGATTTCATTTTTTCCAGATTCCCTTTTGTTGCCAGTTCAGTGGGTCCAGGTGGTTGAGTATCAGTGTTCCATCTCATTTCCCTTTGGGGTTGCTCTAGGTGATCTGGAAGTCTGGTTTTGAGACTTATTTACATGTCTTCTCATTTCAACTTGGGGGAGTATGGGGTGCTGTTGGCGCCTATGCAGCTCACCTTCTCTGAGCTGGGAGAGGTGGGACAGGGGCCAGGAGGGACAGGAGGGATGGTGGCACAAAAGCCCCTTCCTCTGGGCTGGGAGCGGCGGGAGGGATGGTGGCCAGGAAACCCCTTCGTCTGGACCAGGAGCACTGGGACCTAAAGTCACTTTCTTGATTGTTGCAGTTGAATGAGTTTCTTTACATAGCTGTGAAATTGTGTTATTTAGAAGTCGAAACATTTTGCAGTGCTGACAGCTGGTGAGTGTGATCAGTGTGCTGTAATAGGAGAATATTTACCAACCTGCCCTTTACTCCACTGTCCTTGTTCCCAGACGGAGGGAGTGAGGCCCTCCCGGAAGCACGGCAACCCTAAGACCAAGCAGACACACTGGGCAGAGCGCTCTGCAGAGCTGTCCCCTGGCGTCACCCTGACTGGTGCGCTGAGCCGGGTGTGTGGAGCGCTCAGGACGGGGTGGGGTCACTTGGGGACCTGTGTGCCCACGTGGACAGAGCTCCGGGCAGAGGTGACCGCTCCCCCCCCACATACCCTGCAGTTCCTAGGGTGCAGGAGAGCACCTCAAGTCCTCGCCACAGTCAGGAGGATAGTCACTGAGAGGCAGGGGGCGCTCCCCAGTTGATGGAACTTTCCACAGTGTGAGTGCAGATTAGAACCCTATGGTGTGCCCCATAAATGTGCACAGTTACCATTTGTCAGCTAAAAAGAAATAATAACGGGAAAGTTGAAGACACTGAGCCACTATGAAAGAGAAGAACATGCTGCCAGTGGTTTCCTTCTTGTGACCCAAACTCCCCAGCTCTGATTCCTAGCCGTTGTTTAGGGGTGCTTGGCATCACTCTGGCAGTGACGGAAGGTATATTAAGATCTTTTTGAGCCAGGGTCTTACTAGGTGGCACAGGCTGGCCTCCAGCTCCTGGGCCTGAATGACCCTCCTGTCTCAGCCTCCCAGGTGGCTGCATGGACAGGTGCACAGCCCCACGTCCAGCTCACTCACCCACATCTTTATCGTACAGTGACGGGCGGGTCTTGAGCATCCCCTGCCCCACCACACCGCTCCTTTTGCTCCTTTTCTTCTTTCTCTCATTCCTTTCTGCTCCTCAGTCCCTAGTTTTCTTGTCCTTTGAGCTAAACTGAGGGTTGCTGCTCCTCAAAGTGCATGACTGAGAAGAACCCCTCCCTGTCGGCCTCCAGTACAGGGCTAAAGTCCTCACCTGCATCGCGTATTTGCTCCTCATTTCCAGACCTTTCATACGGCCTCATTGCTATTCATTCATCACCATTTACCTGTATTACCATTCTGCGTTTATGATCATTTGCGTGAGTCATATGATGAATTTAGTGTTTGCCCCAATTATCAAGCTAGTGTTTGATGCCAAAAGCAAAGGTTGGGGTTAAGAAAATCCAGCGAGACACAATGTTGCCATAGTATTCAGGTACGTTGTTGTCATCACAAAACCATGTCACTGAATCCCATCAGAGAACAGTGTTCCAAGCCTGTGCACTTATCTGTGGGGTAGACCCAGGTACATGGCATCTTTCATTTGGGGGAATCGCTGTTTACATTTGCCCACGGCTCCTGGAGATGCCACCTCAGATGAATCTGTGAAGATGCAGCACACACGCAAGTGTTACTTTCATAAAGAGGCAGCTACTTTCCATGGCAGACAGACCAAACTTGTACCAAGAATGCTGTGGCTCGGCTTCCCGCAGGACCCACACACTTCCAGCCACCTAACCAGTCTGCATCTCCTTTGCTTGGGCCTGAATACAAATGGCCCCTCCATCCGAGCTATGTCCTGGAGTTTGGGCCTGCACCGGGCAGCAGGCAGAGGCCTGGGACTGCCCTCTCACTGGACAGAGTCCTGCAGTCTTGAGGCTTCACTACCTTATGAAGTAGTTGAGAATCATGCTGTGCATTTAGTCTCCGAAAACTGTTACACGATGGACAGTGGAGTCTTCCTTCCGTGCAGTCCTCTTACCCTGCCTCACTGCTTTCTTTCCCTTTCAGGACCAAGTGGGGTCTGTACGGCATCGACAGCATGCCTGACCTCCGCAGGAAGAAGACTCTGCCTATTGTTCGGGATGTGGTAAGTCACCCCTGGTTGGTGCTTTTGGACTGCATGTATTGACTTTCTCTTTATTAAAACATAATGTACTTCTCATTAGCTACCTAGCCTATAAATATTTCATTGAGTAAAATAGACGAGGCCAGATTCTGCCAAGTGTTACATTTATTATATCTTTAAAATGTATTTGATGGAAGGAATTCCTCTCACCCTCTGGCCACTGTTGACATTAGGTTAAATTACTGAGTCAAAGGAATCATGGCCCGCCCACCAAGCCCCTGAGCTGGGCCGTGGTGAGCTGCATGTGCTGAATGACTATGTGTAGAATTTGCAAAGTCTAGGGCTTGATTTGAAATTCCTCCCCCAGATGGAGAAGACTGGAGTACTCTGAAAGAAGCTGAAAATATTAATTGGTCCTTTATGTATTAAGGCTGAGTCTAGCCAAATTAATAAGTTCTGTTTTCTAAGAGAACCATAGTGCACAAGTCATTAAAATTTTATTAGTCTTCGGTATGATTTTAAATAACTCATTCTCCTACAATCAAATATACTGGGAATCACAGAGAAATGCTAAGCATCAATAATGGGGTGGTGGTCTATGTTCAGTTGTTAAGAAAAGAAAACCCATCCACAGAGAAATACTATTTTTACCATTCAAAATATATCACATTTTTTCCTATGGATATATAGGATTCTTAATGGTTTATTATGTAAAAAATGTATCCTCTCCAAAGAAATGTAACTTTCTCTTTTAGCAACAATGTGCTTAAATTTTATACCAGGAATTTTAATTTTGCTATAAAAATCGTCACCTGAGTGCAGCACCATGGTTGTAAAGCAAGGCTTTGGCTGGGAAGTCCTTGTACCGGAAAGCATGGTGATTCAGTGCAGTTGGCTTGGATTCCTCTAAGTACAGTGCACCTTACTTTGAAGTGTCAGACTAATTTAACGTTGTTCTACTCTGCTACCTCCATTGTTTAATGATTTAAACTTTGTTTCCTTTCATTTCCGATCTTCAGGCCATGGTAAGTGCTTTGCAATTTTATTTGCTACTATTTGCTGACCTTCCCAAACATTCTTTCGTGACTTATGAGCTAAAAGGGAACAAGATGGGGACATAAAAAGACAGACACATGCAGGAATAGAAGTCTGGGCTTTGCGATAATTTACATCTATTTCCATTCTGAAGAACTACATTGTGTCTACAATAGCGCAAGCTCAGACTGAGCGAGAACACAGTGCTTTACAGGTGGTGGTCTGAGATGAGGGCTGTCTTGGGTAAACCCAGGAAGAAAGAATTGACCCAACAGGAGCCGGGTGGGCATGGCTTGCTGACCTGGAAAACTGTAGAGCATCATCTGTGTGCATGGCTTCGTAACCCTGGGAGAAGCGACCGAGAGCAGACAGGAAATGGGGGTGCCGCTGTGATTTCCCTTTGCTCCTCATGGGGTCACCGGTCTCGCTTTCCCATTCGGAGCTTCTCAGCTCATGTTTTCTGAGGCTATGTCTGGGGCGAACCAGGGCCCTGTCCACTAGTGCGGGTGGGCACACGGGAGCTGCCACTCCTACCCCGGGCTTCTGCCGGGCAGCGTGGACGTTATAACCTCCCGCCTGCTAATGCATGGAGAGTCTCTTTGTCGCAGACCCTGGCTGCTCGGAAGTCCGGCGTCTCCCTGGCGATGGTGATCAGGACGTCGCTGAACAACGAGGAGCTGGTAGGTGTGGGCGGCCACTGACCCTGTGCCGAGGCCCTGGGTGGCCCCTCTGTTCACATTTACGCCACTGTTTCAGGAGCAGCTGGAGCTCTGGACACCTGAGCGAGACAGGCTTTTCTGGGGCCTCGCCTCGCTCTCACACAGCGCCCTCCCCGCTCCTCCTGACAGATGCTCCCCTGTCCGAGCATCTGTCACCGTCTCCCCTGGAAAGCCCTTGGAAGGGTCTCTGTGTAAAGATCAGGGCCCGGGCGAGAAGCTTCCCCAGGGCTCCTCGCGGGCTGTGGACAGCGCTTATCGGAGACCTCCGAGGTGTGGTGGGGAGCAGCGACCCCCCGTCCAGGCCCCGTCCTGGCCAGGCCTGCCTTTCCTGTCTGTCAGCACGACAGGGAGTGGACAGTACGGAGGCCAGTGGGACGGGAATGGGCCTGGGCTTCCCACTTGGCGGAGCCCAAGGCACAGTAAACAGCCATGGAGGCTCTGCTTCCGTTTTCATCACAATTAATTTGCGTATCTTGCATAAGCCGTTCCCGACCATGACCCCTCCAGGCAGCTCTGCCTCTTGGGGTCCTTCTGGTTCTCTTACTACTGCTGCTTAGTGCTGGCCGGGCACAAGGTAGATGCCCTGTAAATTCTCCTTAGATGGAAGGTGAGCACGTTTGAGTAGACGACAAAGCCGGCTGCAGATATCCAGGTCAGTGATGAGCTTTCGAGGCACAGTTACCAGCCCCAGGCCAGGCAGCGCTGACTTAATTGGCTTCAGGCACAGCCCAGGTCCAGTATTTGAGGATGCAGGGCTTGTGCGCTGAGTGCCACTCCCCTGCACCCGCACCAGGGGTGGAACGAGGTGATTTGTCCTCCTCCTCCTCCTACCTTTTCCAATACGAGCAACCTTCTCATTGTCACAGACTGAAAGGTGTGCTGGTATCGCACCTCTTGTTTCCCTGTTGCATCCACGTATTTACACCTTCATCTCCCACTCGCTTCATCCCGTCCCTGCCCTCTTCCTTCCAAAAGTCCACTTTTCCTCATTCTTTCCACCCCCGAGACCCCACCCGGTGTGTGTGACCTGCACAGGCAGGAGGCAGGCGGAGACACCTTCCTGTCCAGGGACGAGTTCACTTGCCTACCCAGGCTGCAGCTAACATTTGCTGGCCCCCTGTTAGAGCTGAGAGGTGGTGTGTGTCTTGGGAATGGTTTGGATAGCAGGGGGAGAGTAGGGACACCGCAGGGGTGTGAGAAAGCTGTGGAGGCAGTCGCCACAGTGAAAAGACTAGATAAACTCCTTTCTTCCTTCTGAAGTTTTAAAATACACTATCGGGTTTGAACTGTGACTATCCATTCCTGCACAAAGTGCATGGGTGAGCAGGAGAAATTATAAAAGTTCAGCTCCATTTTCTGAGCCCCCAAACCGGGACCACTCTGCCCTTCGTGTAAATTAGCTACTGATCAATGCTCGGTCACCTAAAGCAGGCTGCACTGCTCAGTTTCAGACTTCTCCCGGGACTGGATGGAGGAAAACAGTCCGTTAGCTCCTCTCTGCTTCACAAAGTCCATTTCCCCAGCCATGTCTCACAGAGCAAATGAAATATGACTTCGGCATGCCAGGCCTTTAAATGTCACTCTTGACAAGCTGTCGCGTCCAGCCATTACGCAAACAAGCTGTCGCATCCAGCCGTTACACGGGTAACTAACACAGATGCCTGGGCGGGATAGCATGACCACATGGCTCTGCTGAGGGCTGCTGGCCTGGCCATGTGGGAGATGCCCGGGGTGGCCCTTGGCGTGTTAATTGGGCATCTTTGCCAAGAGCGGAAGGCTCCAGCGTACCATGTCGGGTGTCAGCCGTGCTGCTGAGGGACACCACCCTCCCTGTCCCTGCACAGGGGTGTGGGGTTCCAGTTTCATCCCACAGGCCTTGTCTGGCTCATGAGCATGGCCACGGCCCCCAGCTCGGTCTCCCCAACTTGACGTTCACCTCGTCCGCTCCACATCTGCCAGTGAGACCCAAGGCACGCTGGGAAACTCTCTGGGCCTTGATTTGCACTCATGTTTACTAATGACATTCCATCTAGGTTCCTAAGTAAAAACAGCCGACAATGTACCCTTGAAGGACCTTAGCCTGAGTGTTAAACTAGCTTCATATGCGCTGGAGTCTGCCTCTCCTGAGCTGCTCTGGAGTGTTTGGTATTCATACTGTGCTGGACCTCTCAGGCCTCCAAAGTGGCTCTGAAACCAGTTGATGCCTATTTTGAGGGTGGCTCTTTGTCCTCTGAATCACCTTATTTAATATGGTGATGGTGACCTTGTTATTTAAACATTTGCTCTGGAGTCAGTTTTGTTCGTTTATATTTGTTCCAGGAAGTTTTGTTTGTTTTGTTTTGGTTTTTGCAGTGCTCGGTATGAAATCCAAAGCTTCCTGCATTCCAGGCAGTCACCTCACCACTTAGCTGTACTCTCCATCCCTTTATGTAGACTTCCAAATTTAACACGGTCTCTGCCCATTGCTCTCCCGTTGCTGGGACAAAATTCCAACCATGCACAGCTTGGAGAAGGGGCCTAAGGCAGAAACGGCCTGGCACATGGGCCTGGGGGAGGGAAGCCACTGACCCATGGCATCCAGGAAGGGGAGAGAGAAAGAGAAGCCAAACCATACCCAGAGCTAGAACACCTCCCACCACATCGCGCCCCCAGGGACCAACCCCAAGCAGGTCTCCCCTTCCGGCCTTACTCAGCTTGTCGCTGGATAAACCCACTCATGAGTACAGTACCCCATGGCCCAGTCACCTTCCAAACACATGAGAATTTGGGGACATTTTAGATATAAACCATAGTGCCATCAAATATTGTGATTCATTAAAACTTGCACTATTTTCATCCTATGGTTTGTGTCTTCTCTCCCTTCTGTACAGTTATTACTGCAAGACACTCTTGTGTTGGCTTTGTGGGCTCCAGGCTGTTTCTGGGTTTTCTCTTTCAGAACAGAATGTGCCGTCTTAACGGGAGACAGCGACCACCTCTCCTTCCTCCCTTACAGTAGTACTCCAGCCCCTCCTCCTGCTTTTCCATTACAAAAATTCTGTCTCTTCCCCCAGAGGTAAAAGTTAGTCTTTCCATATTGAAACGGCCAGTTTCCCCCAGTGTAGGAAGTCACAGTTTGGGGGCTTATTACAAGAATCATGGTACTGTGCTATCTCCATTATTTACAAGAATCATGGTACCATGTCGTCTCCATTATTTATATGCACATTTCCATCAGCAGGTGACATGCATAGTCCACAAAAAGTATGTTCCATGTCTTAACAGACAGCAAAGCCCATCCATCATCTACTTTACCACTGTTCTGCCCTCTGTGTCACTCTGTAAGTTACTTAGGAAAATGAACATTAGCATTTGTTATGAAACAGTACAACTGAATCCAAATTATGTGCAGTCTTTCAGTGAGATGCATATGACTTTTAGTTTTCGCTTGTTCTTCCTGCTACAAAACCCTTCCCTGAGCAGTTTCAGCTTCTAGAGTGTCACTACTCTCCAGAAGTGTGATTCTTCTGATGAGTAAATCAGCACCAAAGTCGCGTCTGTCTTTAAACTCTGAAACTTATTCTTGCACTGTCTTCATGTTTTAAATAGATTTCAAAAGTCACATTGTACCCAGTGTTTTCTCTGTAAATCTGATGCTTTTGTCCAGAAATAGTAAAGCATATACCCACAGGACAGTAAATGTATTTCTTTCCTAAAAAGTCTGCATCAACTACATGAAATAGCGTCAAAGCAAACATCGTATTTTGCTCAAAACTATCAGAAAGTGATTTTTTGTACTATAGAAGGTAAAGGATTTATATAATTCCACAAGGAAAACCCATGGGGCATGAGAAAATAGAACTTCATTACTTTGGTCATTGGTTAGCACAGTAATATGGAAAAAGAGAAATAACCAGGTAAATCAAGGCAGCAGATTTTACTGCTGCTGTAATTAACAGTGGGTGGATTAGAATATTGATGGTCACAAAACACTGGTTACTGCTTTTGGCAGGAAGCCAGATGCTTTATTTTTTGGCCCACTTTAGTTTCCTCAGTTAGTTACAAACAGAAAGGAAAATGTGTTTCCTCTGGTGCCCTAATTGTTCAGAAAGTTATATACCATGTGACTACCTTCTTCACTTCGCAGAGCAGAAATTCTTATCACATATTTGTCTCCTTTTGAAATCTGTAGCTTGCACCTGGCTCAGAAAGGGAAACTTTCCTTACTCACTTTTGGACAATTTAAAACAGTATCTACACACATTACAAAGTGCCTTCTTCCTTGGAATTAGTAAAACAATGTAAAAGTGATGCTGTTGTTGATTTTTCTAATTGCAAAAGTTTTACATCTTGTTCAGGCATAGAAAAAAATACCAGGAAGTCATGCGCCTGACTTTGAAATGATAAATTGTATTATGTCTTATTTTAGTGCCTGTTGGATGAATTGTTTCTTCGGGGAGGATGTGCTTTATTATAATCAGAAAATGCACATCTTTTAGAAAATAATTTGTTGCAGAAAACTTGAAAAGTTTAAAATTATTTAAAATATTTAAATAGCAAGCCACTCATACGGCCAAATCCCTCAGGGCTCCCCAGGGTCATGGAGTTTTGCTGATTCTGGGGTCCACCTGTAGCAGCAAAGTGCCAGCCAGTATATACAGCTCCAGTGTCTACAGCTCAATGCCGGTAGTCCGGGAGAATGGAAGACACACCCAGAAGTTTTGGAGGCAAAGTGTGCAGCTTAATTCCTAACGCCAGCGCATCAGTCTGGGATTTCTCCACAAAAAGACTGACCCGGCAACTCAGCCAGAGCTGGGTTGTTATACAGATAGGGAAGGGGCGGGGTTACAAATTTCAATCCTTCATTTACCTATAGGCCCAGCAACTTTATTGGTTACAGAATTTCACATACAGCAGGTTCACTGGCTAACACAGTGCACTGAGTTTCACCTTATTTGCATATGGCAGGGAGGCAGGAGTAAGAAAACTGAGAACAAAGAAAATTCCTGAGATGTCTGAGGGAGCCAGGCAAGGCATGTTAAAAGAATGGGAGGGAGGTCACCTCCCGCTTCGCAAGTCCAGCATTAGCTACAGAGAAGTTCATTTCCCTTTCACACGCACTCCTGCAGTCATACCTGTGTCCCAGGGACCTGGATCCCAGACCCCGCACACCTAAATCCTCGGTGCCTTCTGTCGCCTGCAGTGTGCATCCAGCCTGCATGGAGCCTCCCGCCACCCCGGATTACCCACAGCATCTGCTACGCAAGGCCTTTGTGCTGTGCAGCTGGGGGCAAGAGACAGAAGCTCACGCGTGTTCAGGGTGGGCCCCAAGGCCTTTCTTCCCCTTCGTGGCTGTGGGAGCAGCTGCAGGCCCCACCGTCTGAGTGCTGCTGTAGCTGGGTCCACACTGTTGGCCCAGGCCGGGGCCCCTCTTTGGGGCCAAATGCCGACCCATCCGATCTGACCCCTTCAGCTAGCACCCTCTCCTAGGCAGTGACTCCCGCCTACATGGAGAGGAAAGCAGTCCCACCTCCTGTGGGAACTGCGGCTTCCTTTGCCATGGTGCCCTGGGGGCTCTTTTGCTGCTTGGTTTCTTCAGGGCTTCTTAATCTGTCTCTCATCTTATTCCACAAAGTCCCTCTCCCTCTGCCCCTCTTATAGTCATGGTGAACAGGTCTGATTCTGTTGCTGAGGAAGCACATTCTCTCCCCAGGATCCCGTGTTCCTCTGAGAGGCAAGAGTCATGTCCTATGAAATATATTTTACAATTTCTTAACTGGACGAAGAACATCTTACCTGCTTTCCTCAGCCACTAGTTTCCTCTTAGTCACTTTCTCTTTGCGGGGACACAATACTCGACGCCCACAAGTCAAAGGGGGAGAGGTTTATTTGGCTCACAGTGTGAGGAGGTTCCAGTCCTAGTGGGCTGGCTCCTAGGTAGGGCGGATGGCAGAGGGGAAACAGCTGCTGGAGTGGTAGGCAGGAAGCAGAGAGGGATGGAGAAGACCCTGCAGGAGGAGGGAGACCTAGAGTTTATGCCAGGCCCACGGGGCCCATCTGTCCACCAGGCGTCAGCCCCAGCACACACCAGCTCTAAGCCATCGGTGGACTGATCCAGTCACTACAGAAAGCCCCCTCTATGAGCACATGGGGTGGGGTGCGTCTAGATATAAGCACAGCGGAGTTTGTCCAGCTGTATAGACTTAATCCTCACTTGATTAACTCCCCCTGTGTTTTCTGTAATGGGAAGTGAACACAGACCCCTTGCACTGAGCTACATCCCCAGGCCTTTTTTTACTTTTGATTTTATTTTTTATGTGACTGAATTTATTTATTTATTCATTTATTTATATATTCATTCATTTTTCCCCATTAAATTTATTGGTACATTTTAGGTATAAAATACAGTTACATTCATCACTGGGATCTTGTGCCATTACATGCATATCTTGATTCTTATTTTTTTCCACTTCCCCTGCCCTCCCTTCCCTATTTGCAAAGACTTTGTTTCCATTTTTTTCCTTTTCTCAAAGTTTTTCTTTTCTCTTCTTTCCTTTCCCCTACCCCTCCCACTTTCCCTACTCATTTAGACCTTTTCTTCCTATTACACAATATCAACTATACATTTTCAAAATTACAATATCAAGATCTAGGGGACATTACCACAGATTTTATAGATTTTAAAAGGATATAGAAAGCATATTACAAAAATCTTTCTTGAAATAAATTTGACAACTTCTAAGAAATACCTTGGAAAACAAATTAATGACACTAACTCTAGAGGAAATATAAAATTTGAATAGCACCTATTAAAGAAAGTATATTCCTAGCTTGAAAAACCTACATATATGACAACAACAGGCTCATATACATTTTAACTGATAAATTATATCAAACATTTAAAGCAGAAAAAAAAGGAACACTTCTCCCCTCATTTTAGGAACTCAACATTGTGTTAATCCTAAAACTGAATAAAGATAATAGAAGAAAAAAGTATGAACATAGAAATTTGTTTAACAAAACAAACTTTTAGAAGTCAGATCTGGCAGTATGTAGAAAGGGGTTTTGTTATAGGGATGGCAGTGTTGGTTCAGCATTGGAAGATCCACCCCCATAAGTCATCATTTTAACAGAGGAAAGGAAAAAGCCATATGATCCTGTCAGTAGTTGGAGAAAAAGTATTGGACTAAATTCTACAGCTGTTCATGGTAAAAGCTATCAGGAGACTAGAAGTAGAACAGAATCTTCTCAACACATTAAAGACATGTACTTCATACTTCCAGCAAAAATGGCTTATATGAATGGAGAAGATACAATGCTTTCTCCCTAAGGTGGGGGAAAAGGACAGATATGCCTACTCTTCATCTGTCCATTAAACTTTGAAACATAGGCCCAAACCAAAATAGTCTGGCAATAAAATGACACAATTATGATAGGATTGGCAAGGTAGAAGCAAAATCTTTGTATGTAGATGAAATGATCATCTACAGAGAAAATACTAAGAAATCTCTAGGAGCCCTTAGAACTTGTATTTGAATTTAGCAGGATGAGAAAATACAAGGTATATATAAAAATTTAGGTCTATGTATACTTGCTATAAATGAAGAATTGGATATTGAAATTTAAAAGTTAAGTAGGAAAACAAAGGACCTAGAAAAGTAAAAAGAAAAAGAAAAAAAAACAGTGTTGGAAGACGTTTAATACCTAATTTTATGACTTCTTCTAAAGCTACAGTAATCAAGGCAGTGTTGGTGAAAGGAAAGACATATAGATCATAGGAATGAAACAGAGAATCTAGAAATAGAACCAGTCATATATGGTCCACTGAGTTTTGAAAGATTATTTAACATTAACATTTTATAGACTATAAACTCAATATAGGAGCCAAGAAAGAGATAGTGTTTTCAGCAAATGGTATTCAGAACACCTGGTATCCATTTATAAAAAATTAACCTCAACCCCTTATTTCCATACATAAAAATAATTTGAAAGGATCTATGAACCTAAATATGAAAGCCTAAAAGTACAAAACTTTAAGAACAAATTATGAGGGAAAATATTTATGAATTTGGAGTAGGCAAGAACTTCCTAGGATACAAAAAACATGATTTATAAAAGAAAAAAACTGATAAATGAAATTCCATCAAAATTTAGAACTTTAAATGACATCATTAAAATGAAAAGTAGTCCTTAAACTGACCATATTTACAATGCATATAACCTATGACCAGAATATATAAAGAATTCTTACAGCTCAAAAATAGATAACCCAATTAAAAAGTAGACACAAGAAGATGATAAATAGCCAGTACAGCACAAGGAAAGGTGTGCAACTCTAGAATCAGAAAAATACTAATCAGTACAATAACAACATTGAATTATACATTCATTAGGGAAGTTAAAAGTTTTAAAAGCCTTGTCATGACTTTTTCTTTTTGTTGGATTCTCCCCTTTTGTGTTTAATTTGTCACGCCCAATGGATTCATTCTGCTGGGCTTCCTGGGGTTGTGATCCTCATTGTCTTTTCCTAGGATATTATCTAAAATTTTTTGGAGTGCTGGTTTGGTATTCATGAAGTTCCTGAGGTGCTCTTTATCATGAAAAAAATCTTATTTCTCCATCAATTTTGAAAGATAGTTTTGCAGGGTACATCAATCTGAGTTGGAGGCTGTTTTCCTTTAGGGCTTGAAATACAGCACTCCAAGCTCTTCTTGCCTTGAGGGTTTGCATTGAGAAGTCTGCTGTGATTCTGATGGGTTTTCCTTTGTATGTGATTTATTTCTTTTATCTCACTGCTTGTAGAATTTTGTTCCTGTGTTGGATTTCTGGAATCCTAACAATTATATGCCTATGTGTAGATTTTTTGATCAAGGCTAGTTGGAGTCCTATATGCCTCACTTATCTGTATGTCAAGTTCTTTTCCCCTGCTTGGGAAGTTTTCTGCCATCACTTCTGTGAACAGCTTTTTTATGTCATCTGCACTCTCTCCTGTTTCTTCATTGACTCCAATAAGTCTTATGTTATTCTTCTTTGCATCCTCTAGCAGCTGCTGGATTGCTTTCTCGTGTTCCCTTACAATTTTAAAGCAATTTTTCTTTTCCTGGTCACTAATTGCAATCTTATCTTCTATATCTGAAATTCTGTCCTCACATTGGTTCATTCTGCTGTGTAGACTTTTGATGGAGTTTTTAATCTCCTGGAAATCTGTTTGCATCTGTTTTATGGATTCCATTTGTTTCCTAAGTTGGGATTCCATCATGTTCCTCAGCTCCTCTATTTTTTTATCTGTGTCCTCTCTAGATTTATTAATCATGTCTTGCACTATGGGCACAGTCTTTGCTGTTATCTGAGTAATTATTTCTGAGTTCGTTTTTTCCAGATCCTCTTTTGTTGCCAGTTCAGAGAGTCCAGGTGGTTGAGTATCAGATTGTTCCATCTCATTTCCCTTTGGGGTTGCTGTAGGTGATCTGGAAGTCTGTTTTTGAGGCTTGTTTACATGTCTTCTCATTTCCACGGTGTGTGTGGGGGTGCTGCTGGTGCCTGCGCGGCTCACCTCCTCTGCCCTAGGAGCAGTGGAATGGTGGCGGGGAGCCTCTTCCTGGGCACTGAGATTGGCTCACAACCTCTTCCCTAGGAGTGAGTGGTGGAATGGTGCTACTTTTGATTTTTGAGACAGGGTCCTACTACATCACTAAATTGGCCAGGAGAGACTCAAACTTATGATCTTCCTGCCTCAGTCTCCCAAAGTGCTGGACTATAGGCATGTGCCACCTCGTGCACTGGCGCTGGCTCTGGCATTGCCATAATGCTGCTCTGTGGACTTGCATGCAGTATAGAGAGCTTTGGAAGGGCCAGACCCTCACGGAGTGGTGAGAACAGATCTCGCCATTCAAAGTTAGAAAAATTGTTAGCAAAGCTGGATTCCCTGAATGGGGCCCCATAGCATTACTGATAAACCCTGGCCACACCTAGCAGAGGAGTGCATGGAGGGAAGGAATGCTAGCATCGGACTATGGACTGAAGAGCAGTGGTTGGTTCTTACACCCCATGGGAAGCAGCTCTGAGAGGAGACGTGGGAGGACTGGTGTTCCCTGTCACCATCCCTGTAAGCTGGGCTGCTGCAGGGCTTCACATGTCCATTTGTCCCACAGCAGACATTGTGTGAAGTCGCTGTGAGTGTGACCTTGGTGTGCGTGTGTGCGTGCACACATGCCCAGAGTGTGCTGTAAGAGTGTGGGAGGACTTGCCTGGTTGTTCCTCCATCACCCCATGTTAGTTGTTGAAAATCACCGGTCCATAGCATACTCAGTGTTTATTTAGGGTTTTGAGGGCTGCAAGACACTTTCATTGTCGGTATATAATTTGATCTTCAAATAGCAGCATATGATAGGAAGGGCAGAGAAGGAAGATTCAGACTTGGTGCCTCTGTGGATTGCAAGACTCCTACATGCTAGAGCACTAATTCACTTCACACACAGGGGCAGCAGCAGGTCCTGCAGGGCTGCAAAAGGGAGCAGGGTGGAAGCTGTGGTTGGCCTACTGAAGAAGCCCACATTGGGCATGGGGGACCTGTCCCTGGGATCCCAGGTCTCTGGGTCAGTCATCCCCTGGGTGTTTCCAGCCGGCAGTGGCCTCTCCTTAGGGAACCCTAATTAGCTCCCTCTACAGTAGAAGTCACGGGGGAGCCGGCCACATGTGACCTTCATCTCCTGGATGCCCCCTTAGGCATTGGCTGGTGCTCAATGCTGCAGCCTGGGGGACAGAGGGGCAGCATCGGGGGAGCATGGGCAGGACCCAAAGTCCGATGTTGCTAGAAGCCCAGGTCAGCAGCAGGAATGCTTTCCATGCTCTTTATGCCTTACCAAGAGTCAGCGAGGACCAGGCATGCCCCAGGGACCCAGGTGGGAGTCGGTGTCCCAACTCGCTCAGGCCGGGCCCCGCCAGGAGCTGAGGGCCCCAGGCCAGCGAGCAGCATGCTCGTCCTCTTGGGGTCCCAGGGTTTGCAGTAAGCAGGATGGGAACGGTGTTAGGGGTTAGGACCACGGCCTGCGAGGAAAGGAGCGAGCAGAGGGGCCTGGCTTCAGGTAGCACTGCTCTGTTCCCTGGTCTGACGGGGGCCTGGTGCTCTGGGGAGGAGAGGGCAGGGCTGGGCTGCAGTCAAGACGCCCTCCATCCCTGACAGTCTGCCAAGCTGCCCCTTCTTCCCACAGAAAATGCACGTCTTCAGGAAGACCCTGCAGGCGCTCGTCTACCCCATGTCCTGCACCACACCACATGCCTTCGAGGTGTGGACGGCCACCACGCCCACCTACTGCTACGAGTGTGAGGGGCTGCTGTGGGGCATCGCGCGGCAGGGCGTGCGCTGCCTGGAGTGTGGCGTCAAGTGCCACGAGAAGTGCCAGGACCTGCTCAACGCCGACTGCCTGCAGCGTGAGTGGGGCCGGGTGGTGAGGGCCTGGCCTGCTCCCCAGCAGGAGACAGCCCTGCCTCTGCAGCAGTGGGGCGTCCTTCCTGCCCACAGGTGCCAGCCGGACGAGCCGGGCTGCTGCCCTGGGCAGCCGAGAGTTGGCATCCTGGTCACTGTTGGAACACCTATGACTCACAGATTCGCAGCCTGGGGGCTGCTGTTAGCTTCCCGGGCCTCCGCTGTCCGTGTGTCCTGCATGTGTGTGACTGCATGTGCTACCCACACGGTGGGGGTTTCGCTATCAGCAGCATCTCCCCCTTTCGGTTCAGAACAGATACATCCCGTGGGCTTTCTGCTGTGATTTATCTTAAGTTTGCAGTGATTTTTATTAGTTTATTTTAATTTATATTTTTAAAAATACCTTTATGTGATACCTTAGGTCCAGAGGTGCCAAAAGATCACATGCTAAAATATACAGACAAGGGCTGGGGATTTAGCTCAGTGGTTCCGCCGCCTGCCTTGCAAGCACAAGGACCCGAGTTCGATCCCTGGTACCAAAAAAAAAAAATTCTATATCATAAAATATACAGACAAGGGTTTGCCCTTTGGTGTTTGAAGCGGCCCCTGGCAAAGCATCACACCAGTAGTTCTCAACATGGATGCCCATGCACAAAGAGCCCTTACCTTGGGATACTGTCCCCTCCGTTTGCTTTTAAATGAAGACATTGATGGAACAGTGCGTGATTGCCTGATGATGAGATGGAGGGGTCAGAAATGTTGTCGCAGCCTTGGACGCTCGCAGTGCCATCAGACCCGATGGGCATGAGGGTGACAGGTGCCTTGTGTGAGCGAAGTGGGCGGTGGGTGGCCTTGGGGCCCTGGAACCTGGCTTTTTAGGAAAGACCACTTGAAAGAAAAGGATTGGCTCAGCGGTGCTCATCAGTTTAACTGCAAAAGTTCATCATATGATTAAAACATAATCCGGGTATTTAGAGAATGAATTGTAAACTGGCATCTTAAGAAGTGAGCATATTAGGGCAGTGATGTTTAGAAAACAGACTCGAAACAACGTTACCATGCAGAAACAAAGGGCTTCGTCGCTGGGCAGAAAACTACACGTGGGTCATGCTGAGACGTGAGCTCCTCGCTCTCATCGGTCAGAGAGGAGAGACGAAGCTCTTGGACTTCAGACTTTCACAGTCTACTTCCTTTCTGAAAACAGCACTTAGTGTTTACTGTCAGTTAAGCAAATTATATGATCCAAAATTTTCATTGAAATTAGTCATTAAAATGCATGAGTTGGGAAACTCAAAAGTAGTGCAGAGCACTGAGGCAGGTATGTGAGCCCCAAAGGGTGCTTCTTACATAAGTCCCCTCGCTCCCCCCTCGAGGAACACTTGCACATTGACTGGAAAGTTGGTCTCCGAATAGGTGATGTTATTTTGCAACTTTCCTCCAGAACTGCCACTGGAGTTTGGAATTCTCCCTGCAGAGCCAGGGACAGTGTCCTAAGGAGTCTTTGTTCTTCGTTGTTGTAACAAGATGTAGCATAGTGCACCACCACGCACAAGACAGCTCCGAGCTTTGGGACAGCACAGAACAGGAAAGGGGGTGCGTGGGGAGGGGCACTGACCCTGCCTCGAGTGTAAGAAGGCTCGACAGGATTTCCTGTGTAAAGTGGTTTTCACTCCCTGAACAACCTCCGGGGCAAGTGTAACACCGTGATAGCAGCCTCACTCATCCATTCAAATCTACACCACCCTCTGCCTTCCGACAACTCCAGTCCACTAAGCCATATCTTACCCAGGGGAAAATTTAATAAATTGACTTCTGTTGTACATGATAATGTTTCAAATATCTGAAAATAATTCTGTAGTCTTCTCTGGGTTACTGGACCCTCATTATTTTTCTCATTACTTCTGAGCTTCTGAAATCATTGCAGTCCACACATGTGTGTGCGCGCGCACACACACACACACACACACACACATATGAGAAAAGCTCCCCACGTGTGGTGTGACTAATGGGCCATGCGAAAGAGAAAGCTGCACACAGTTCCTTTGGACTGACTTGAGTTTGGCCCGTCCTTGTGAGACTGGGATTGTGGTCCTCACCCCCTCTGGCCCAGTCCACCGGGCAGCCCACACCCGACTGCCTCCCACCTCAGCTGACAGCTGTGGGTTCGGGGAGGAAGGAAGAGGCCCCAGGAACCACGGAGACCCAACCCACCTCCCCTTCCGCTCCTGGCCATGGCAGCAGCCAGAATCCACCTCATTCTCTGCAGTTAGCGCCTGTGTGTCCTGCTGTGTAGGAAGACAGTTCATCATTTTGGAGAGAAAGAACTTGGTGGTAGCAGAATTGAACCATAGAAGACGGCGGAGGTGCACACTGTGCCCAGGTGATGTTGACGTGATTAAACAAGGATGCACAAGGAAGTGCTTGTGGGATGGGGACACCGCTGTCTACAGCGTGAGCCACAGGCCCGAAGAGCACCTGCGACACCTGCCTCGATTACCTGTTGGGTGGAGAATAGAGACAGCAGCAGGAACCGGAAGGGTGTGCAGCTGGTCCTGGGGCCCCCAGGGGGCTCCCAGGAGGAGGCTTAGGCCCGTGACATGAGCATTGGCCTCATCTGAGCTCCTCCCTGAGAAGCTGAAATTCCTGCACAAGACCAGAGTCACCTCCCAAGGGGTCAGTAAATCCACAGCAGCAACAGCAGCAGCATTTTTAGTACTGGCTTTTGCACTGAGCTAAATCCCCGGCCCTAATTTTCTACTTTGAAACAAGGTCTTGCTGAGTCACTGTGTAGCCTAGGCTGGGCTTGAACTTGCGACCCTGCCTCAGCTCCCCAGAGTGCTGGGATTGCAGCCCTGGTTGTGAGACATGTTCTTCAGAGGTGTGTGTCTGCTGCTGGTGTCGTGTCTAGCTTATGTGGCCTAATAGAAGCTACTGGAAACTCGTAAGGGTAATTAAATCTGGTTAGCATACTCTTGTTTGCAAATTGGATATTGATTTCTTTTTCTTATTGCCCTAGTAGCAGATGTTCTAGCCGAGATGGTTTGGGACAGGCACACATTGCTACACAATGAAGATCTGCCCTGGCCGGGAGCTTTAATCTGGGCCATCAGAGCTGAATGGACAGGAGGAGGATTCTTTTCAACCTTTTACAACCTTTTTTCTAAAACATAATTCAGACGAGCAGATGTGAACCCGCAGCTTGGAAACCGTTGCTGCTCTGCTCCCTGGACAGTGATTACACCAAACACACTGTGGCCCTGAGGCCGGGCAAACTGGGAACCAGGCTGGGAGCCTCCGCTCCTGACTCTTTTCTTGCCTCTGGGCTCTTGTCCTGAGGAGGCTGAGGAATGAAGTCAAGGGAGAGCACTGGAGGCTGGGGGTGTACCTCCCAGAGAACAGGAAATGCTCTCGCCAGCAGAGAGGGCTCCCTGGAGGAGGCACCCAGCTGGGTGTGTGCGCCTTGTGGGGCTGTCTCTGTGAGTGCAGAAAATAGACAGTGAAACGCTGGTGGTGCTGCTGCTAGCCGGCAACAAAGGGCCCTGCTCCGGGCCTTGCACCTTCCCGGGCTGACTTCCGGGGCCCCTCTCCCTCCAGGTGGGTTTCCGGGGATTCATCTGTTGCTCAGCTCCCCACCCTCGCCACCTGTTGCTTCTCTGTCTCCTGTCTCACAGGGAGGCGGAGCCGGTTCCTCCACTCCCCAGGATGGCTGGTCCCAGTACTGCAGCTCTGCACAAATCCTGGCCCTGCAGGGTGGGCAGAGCCTGCAGGGCTGGGAGGTGCCGTCCTCTTTCCCCTTCCCCAAAGCACAAGTTCCTGCAGAGGCACAGGCTTGGGGGACCCCACATCCTGACTCCCACCTTCCAGGAGACCCTTGAGGTGCGCAGGGGAAGAAGGAGACCACAGAAGCCCAGCTCAGACCCGGGCCTCTGAAGTCCTGGCTGCTCTTCCTTCCTAACTCAGGCGTTCAGAGGCCAAGTCAGCCCTGCTGAAAGGACGGCACCATTGGTTTTACCGTCAGGGCTTTGTTCTTCCCGGTTGATGCACATGTGTCTAGACGTCCCTGCTGCCCGGGGGCCCCCAGGGTCCTGCTGTCCTGCTGTCCTGCTGTCCAGCAGCCCCACATGCCTCACAGGCGCTACGTGACATCTCAACAGCACCAGGAGGATATGCTCTGACATGCGCACGTTCCTGTAGAAGTAGGGTGGGCAGTTCTGGCACCTGGACGTGGCGGTCAGCTCCTCAGCCCCAAGGGGCAGACTGGTAAAGGGGCATCCTCAGGACTGGGGCGTCAGGAGGAGAAGTCTGCCTCAGCGGCACTATTGAAGTTCCCGGGACACAAAGGGACATCACGTGTGCCTCTCCTGGTCTTGGCTGCTGAAGTCTGACTGCCCTGCTGTTGCCTCGCTGGAAGGGCCGCTGCCTGGGGCTGGGGCCAGTCCCAGGACTTAGTGTCTGTGGAACTCTTATCCAGAAAGGGCCTGAAGTCCCAGCTACATAGGGGGCTGAGACAGGAGGCCCACCTGAGCGCAGGAGTTCCCGTTAAATGGTGAACAACAGCATGTCGCTAGCACGTGGACAGCATGGCGAGACTCGGCTGGCTCTGTAACAGATGAATAGATGAACTTATCCCAAGGCGAAGCAGGCGGGGGCGCTGTCACTGCTCTGGTGAAGCAACAGGCCACTGTCTCGGGGAGATCGCGGGCCTGGGCTGTGTGGTGCCCCCTTTCTGTCTGTGCTGAGACAACATGGGGTCCTGCCCGTCGGTCCAGCACTTCACAGGGGCTGTCGGGCGGTGTCCTGTGAGGGGCCGCGTTCCCAGGCCGCCGGCCGGCTCCACACTGTCCCGCTGATGGCTGTGTCTGTCAAGGCGACTGCAGAAAGAACACATAGGAACCTTGTGCTCAGAGCCATCACATGTGGCGTTTTGCTCTGTTTATTTTTTTAACGGACTGTGAAGAAATCTAGTAAGTAAATATGATAAGGACAAACACATCTTCCTTCCTACCTTCTCTCCCTTCCTTTGTTCTTATTTTCTTTACTGAGTACAGCTCTTTGTTAAACCAAGTACATCTTTTATTATTAATTTGCTCCCTTAAACCACATGGAAGGTTTTGGACTCTGATGCTTGGGAAATCTCCAGAAACTGCTGCTGAGACCCGATAGCTGGGACAGAACTGTGAGGGTGGGCTCCTGGCTTGGGCAGTGGAATGTGTCCCGATCCTCCCGCAGAATGCACCCGCCAGGCTGGGCCGCTGGGACCCAGTGGGCCGCACGGAGGGCCAGAGGGTTGGAGGGTTTTCTTCATTTCTGGGGCCAGGATCTGTGACAGAGGTGTCACCTCCCGGGAGGGGCCCCACCCATGGGACAGAGCCTCACAGAGTGGAACCGAGTGCTGGGTCCCTCTCTGCCCAGCCCTCTGCTGAGAAAGCGGGCAGCGGCTCTGACGTGCAGAGGAGGCACTGACGGAGCCTGGGGTGTTGGGAGCTGTTCTGGAGGGCACTGAGCAGGCTGAGAGGGGAGGTCGCGGTCACCTGGATGCAGAGCCCCCGATGGGCCAGGAGACCGCACTGGCTCCACGCCCACCCTCCAGCTATCTCGGGTCCAAAGCAGCCCAGCTCCTTGGGGATTTTCCTGAGAGACACGGAGATGTGGACCAGTGTGCCGCTCCCGAGGGAGCACTGTGGGCCCTGCACACGAGGGTGCTGACGGCCTCCCTTCCCTGCGCCCTCAGCTCAGGTGCAGGCCAGAGTCCAGGGACGCCAAAAGCAGGAAAAATAACTCATTTCTGCAGCATCTTCACACTCGTTTCCTCTGTTGCTGAGCACCACCCTGGCCTCTCCCGTAGGAACTGTGGGCCTTCCGCACGTGGCAGGCACTGCAGGCACCGGCCACCGCCCTCGGGTCCTTCCAGTGACTCAAGGTCAAAGTCCTGCGTCCTTGTTCAGGCCAGTTCCTCACCGAATGCCTTCCTCACCGCTGTCACTGAGCGATCCTGTCTCTCATCTGCTCTGCTGGGCCGAGGATGTCAGGTCAGCATCCGGCGTGGTCACCTCCTTCCGGCTGCACACAGCCGACTGCTCACTGTGTCCGTGCGGGAGCTAGAAGAGCTCACTGGGCCTGTTTTATAGGGGTGCAGGTGTTGCTCTTGGGGCCCCGCCTCATGCCTGCCACCCACCTGTGAGCTCCATCACGCTGGGGTTGGGCTTCCGTGCAGGAACTGCAGAGGGAAACGTTCAGACTGCCTCGGGGAGCCGCGACACGGGCTCACAGTCAACGTGGCCCCCTGCTGAACCCCAGCATCGGCATCATTAGCTACCGAGCACCTCGCTGTACTCGAAAGTGGTCTTCTAAAGCAGTGTGGAAGGAGGGTGTGGAGTGTGGGCCCAGAGCCTGCAGTCTGCAGCCGCCCAGCTTCGCTTTCTGGGAATTCCCAAGCGAAAGCAAAGAACAAGCGCATTTTGTGTCCCGGAGAGACGACCTCAGGGTGGTCGAGCCCCGTGCCCAGTGTGCGCTTGTTTACCAGAATCCTGGCTTAGCGCGTGAGTGCAAGGAGCGCCTGTGCATGACGTCAGACACAAGCCAGGCCACGCAGCTAGCCCACAGCCACTGCGTCACAGCCCCTGACGAGACACGCTTTGGCTTCGGTATTTGAGCCTGCCATCTTCCGAGCGGGGTGCTGGCCCCTTGGAGCTCACCCTGAGCTCAGCGTGGTCTAGCAGGGTGGCGTAAGGGGCGCAAGTCACTCAGGTGGCTGCGTGGCTGGTGACCAATAAACACCCAAGGCTCTGGGGAGCAGTGGCTGGGCACCCGTCAGCAGCAGCAATCACCACAGAGATCAGCTCGTGCTACAGATTAGTCTGCAGTTTGCAATTGCTTGTTCCCCCTTTCTGTAGCAAGGGAGAAAAAAATGTGGCCTTGGTGTGTAGGAGGCCTCTACTTTCTGTCCAGGAAGCGGTAGGGGCACACTGAGAGGGAGACCTGCAGGGAGATGCATTTTGGAGCAGCTATGAACACATAGGAAGGAGAAAGGACTGGCCACAGTGGAGAATATTTACTTGGAAAAAAACCACTAAAATTGTAAGTTGCCAGGCAAAGGTGGGGAAATGATGAATTTCACATGAAATTTAGATGTTTTGTCTAGAAACTAAAAATGAAAGAAAATATGAGTCTCTCACTGATGGTCCCATTGCATGATACAGAAGGGCCAAGTTTGCCCTGCCTAGAATATTTGCTTCTCAAAGGCTGAATTTTCTTGCAGTTTTATTGTGCATAATTGCATTGCATGATCTATCAAGTGTCTCTGAAAGTCACAGTGATACACTTCATTTGGATAATGCCTAATAGTTTACACGGTGCCTTCCCTACACATTACCTCTTTTTGATCTCAGTTACCGTTAACTCGAGTTGTTCTATTATTGTATTTCAATGAAGCTCCTGGACCTCTTGCCACACATTTTGAAAGAAGACTGACGTAAATGCAAATTTGAAGTTATGTCTCATTGCTTTGAAATAAACAGAGTAAAGCTAAAGGAAAATAACAAACCCGAAGGCTAGAAACTCGAGACCCAATGGAACTATTGAAGAAATGGTTTGATGAGGGAAATAAGGTGAGAAATGTAAGTCTGACAAACAATAGGTCAGCGGAAAGTACTTGTAAATCAGCGGCAAGAATTAACTATGAATTCATGTCTACCTCTAAGCTAAACACATCCAAGTTTGTAGGGAACAGGGAAAGGGGACGTTACTAGAACCTCTGCAGTGGGTCCTAGTCTCCTGAGAGCCACGGCAGCACAGGGCAAATTAACTTATTACACAGGAAAGGTAGAAAAATGAGACTGAGAAGAAGCTGAGCTTTGGGCCTGATCAGTGATGCTCTGGGTGGCAAAGATGAAATCCCTGGATTACCACACCTTTTATTCAGTACCTCGGGAGAAACAGATGTAACAGATGACTTGCATAGAGTTCAGTACATCTGGATAAACAAGGTGTAACAATCCAAGAACAATGAGGAACTGAGTAGAGGAAGATTTTGTTCCTCCCAGGCTGTCTTCAGCTGCTGTAATCTGGTCCTAGAGCATCACAGCATCACCGGATCATTGAGGTCTCAGTTGCGACCGGAGGCCAAAATGGAATTATGTCTCGAAATGCCATAGCTGGGCTGTAGGCAGGAGAACTAGGCCTAATCAAATGATTTTTCCCTAAAATTATGTAGCATTGCTCCTGACATAAGTTAAATTGTTTTTTCTTCAGAATAAAAGTGTAAAAGCAGAAAAATTTAAAAGCTAAATATCTTGTCTAGAAATGACAGATAAAAGGCTTAAACCTAAGTTACCATTAGCCTGCTCTTCCTAAATTGGCAATTTCAGTTTTGGAGTCTGTTAGTGCAGATACTTTCCTCCAATATCAGGAGGAGAGGTGAAAGATTACAAAGTTAATTGCTAAGCTTTCCTAATTATTTTTAAAGGATTCAAGAGGTAGTCATTTAACAGTCTGAGATTTGATTTTCTTGCATGAAAAACCTCTTGACATTCTAACTTTGAATTTGGTAGTTATTGTTTGTCTGAGCATTTGTTGTGTAGGCAGTAGTTAGCTGGACTCCTGTGAATTTACAAAAATAATTCAAAATATCTTTTACTGTGTGAGACTTTGATATTCCTTGCTAAAGCCTTTGAGATACTAACAGGCATACTAATAATAACTGTTTAGAAACTTGGGGAAGATATAGCATTTTTAAACATCTAACCCTTTAACTATCCTTAGTCTGTCACAAACCATATTTGGGGGTATTTTCCATGTTGCAGATAATGTTTTCTAGCCTCCACTGTCCTTTACATTTGATGACTATTCCAATACTTTAAACAAAATGTACCTATTGGGTAGTTGCAACTATTAGTCCAGAATAAGCACATTTTACTGAATAAGAAGTATACACTATGTAATTAAACCATTATTGATAAATGGCAAACATGCTTAATTACTGTAGGTTGCATAATTGGAGAATATGTAGCTGTTATGGGACACACTTTAAAAGATGAGTTAGGACATTTAGAATTTCTTTTAAGATTGCTTTAAACAATTAATTCTGGTTTTGTATTCCTTTCATTTAAATGTGGTTCAAATCCTCAAAGTTAAAATAAAAAGATAAAGACAACTAACCTATTCTTTCTATTATTGGAATATTTTTCTTTTACCTTCTGCTATTTATACCCTAATTATTATAAATATATATTTTCCATTTAGGAAGCAAATGTTATACTTTTAAATAAATTAATATTTTCAATAAAGTAGTACTGTCACTTTGTATATGAATCTATTTTGATGAAAATTAATAGTTGATCTCTCTTTTGTCTGGCCTTTAATGCTTAAATTGGACTCAATATTCGCACAACTAGATTTATAGCATCTTACTGAGGTTATCTTTCAAGACAAGGATTATGCAAATAAATTATCCCATTTAATCTCCAGACATTTTATGAGATATTTGGGTTCCAATTTCATAAATATAATATTCAAAAATTATAATACCAGTTAATGACGCGTCTAGTCACGCAGATGAAGTTGGGACAGCCGTGCTAAGAACTCGTGTCTTCTGATCCTTTCTCTTGTGTCTCAGTTGCTGCTTTGCTTTTGTGGTGGCCACTCCTGCAGACCTCAGCACCTGGCTGTGCTTTCTCATTGAGTGCACATAGGTTGTGAGGCTGGGAATTGTGCTGTACAGCTTGCTGAGGAATAGGAGTGACTGGGAGGTCACACGCAGAGCTGAGAGGGCCGGTGGCTGCTGGGGGAGGGGACGACCCCAAACTGGGATGTTGGAAATGCTTCCCTGCCAGGAGGACTTGTGTTGCAAACAAAAATGCCCGGGAAGTTGAGGTCGGTTACAAAAAAGTACAAAAAAAAAGAAGAATATGTCCTAGAAATCTAAGCAGGTTTGTTTAGACAAGGAGAGTGAAGGCTGTTGGAGGCTGGGCCACGCAGGAGAAGGAGCCTTCCCTCCCTCCGGCTGTGCTGCGAGGCTTCCTGTGTCATCCAGCCCCGGGGTTTCCAAATCTTCACATTCGTTTCTAGTGAAACTGTATGCTGTATTTCAATACACAAGAAAATAAAGTATAAGAAACCTTCACACATTTAATTATAGTAAATCCTATCATTAGATAAGTCAGAAGAACATAAGTGTTTGAATTACTGATTACCCAGTGACATTGGCTGTGTCTATCTGATTGCTTTCTCAACTTTGCCTTGGATATTCACTGAGGAAATGTGTGTGTTCTGTAACATATTGGATTGCGTGCATTGTTTTTGTTGCTTGTGAAATTATTCTTTGAATGTTCAAACTAAATATTTGTACAACGTGTCCTGTGTTCCAACATTATGAGAAAGTTGGGAAGGTCGATTTCCTCACCAATGAGACCAGGGAGGACCCATCGCTGTGTGCCGAGGCATAGCGACTTCTGCCCAGTGTTTCCCCAAACACCACCTCGGCCTCCTGAGAATGAAAATAGCCATTCACTCTCATAATTCTCCTTGCTTCCCTCCCTCTTTGAGCCATCCAAAGGTAATGGATGGGCACTCACCACCACTGATTTTCCCATTGCAGGAGCCGCAGAAAAGAGCTCCAAGCATGGCACCGAAGACAAGACCCAAACCATTATCACAGCCATGAAGGAGAGGATGAAGATCAGGGAGAAAAACAAGCCGGAGGTGTTTGAAGTAATTCAGGAAATGTTTCAGATTCCTAAAGAGGATTTTGTGCAGTACAGGAAGGCAGCCAAGCAGAGCGTGTTGGATGGGACGTCTAAGTGGTCTGCCAAAATAACCATTACAGGTGAACACGGCCTTTCCTAAAGTCTTTGTTCCACATGGACATTGTCGTGTGTTTCAGAAATCACTGCTGATAGCAGTTATGGGTAAAAGAAATAGGATACTTTCCAATGTTGTTAATACACTACTGCCAAATCTAGTTGTCACCTCAGAGTTCATTTGCTAGATAACCACTGTACTTTCAGTCTTTCTTCTAATGTACTCACCAATATTCTGAAGATTGCAAACAGTTAGCTTTGTTGCTGCCCACCACTGATAATGTAGCCAGTAACCTCCTCGGTGAGTTTTTAAAATGAGAAATCATGTGGGCTCAGCTCATTCATCCCGATCCTCGAGCAGACGTCATTTGAGGCCAGGGACCTGAAGCTGCCCATGACTTCCACAGCAGGGGCCTTAAATGCTGTCAACATCAGGCCAAGCTTCTTAATCTACTCACTGGGATTTGGAAGGTAAAGTAAAGATGCTTTCACTGGGATTAGTGGATCCACGCTGACAGCAAAATCCTAAAGCACTTTAAAATCACAGAATTTTGCATTATGCTGGGCAACTTTTTGCATTCTGTCAGGGTCTGAGTCTGTGTCTACGCCCACGGAAGCTTGGATCTGAGCACGGAGGGAACACACAGATGGTGACAGGCAGGTGGAGAGTTTGGTTCAGTGGAGGCAGAAAGAAATGGGAGCCAAAATTAGAAGCTTTAATTCTTTTACATTTACAGAAACAGTTTCTATCTCGCAGGACAGGGTGTTTTGAAGCCTATATAGCTGTGGCCAGTTAAATCTAGCTAGTTAGCAACTGCATCCTCACATCATTATTTCTGAGGAGGGCACACTCTCTGTACATGTTTCGAGGGTGCAGCACCCCCCTTAGCTGTGTGCACCTCGCTGTACGATGGGTCTCTTGGAGGCCATCCCTCCTGTCTACCTGTAATGCGTACCCTCCCCCCACCCCCTGATCCTTGCTCCCCCACCCCCTGATCCTTGCTCCCCCCACACCTGCCCCCGGTCCGTGTGCCCCCACACCCCAGCTCTGGTAGCCCCACTGCAGTCTTACCTACACACACGTGTGACACCAGGTAGCACGCTTTTTCTGTGCCTGTCTTATTTCACTTAACATAATGTCCTTCACATTTAGCCATGTTGTCACAAATGGCAGGATCTCATTCCTGTTTTATATGAAAAATCAGCAAAACACTTCTTACCAAGGCATTTCTTAGAAGAAGACATTTAACTGACCACAGTCCTGTGGAAAAGTCTCCAGCATCATGAATCATCAGGGAAATCCAAGTTAAAACCATGAGGTGATATCACTCACACATGGGAATGTCTGTCTGTAAAAGCCCAACAAGTAACTTTCGGCAGGAGTATGGAGAAAGAGGAACCCGTGTTTCCTGTTAGTGAGAATGCAGATTAATGCAGCTACAGTGGAAAACAGTGAGGAAGTTCCTAAAGTATTTCAGAGTAGAGCTACCATCTGATCAGCAGTCCCATGACTGGCTGGGTATCGTGGGAAATAAAGTCAGTGTCCCACAGACTTAATCTGCACTTCCGAGTTTATTGCACGTCACAGTAGCCAGGAAAGGGGCAGAGCCGAGCTTCCTACGTGGGTGACCAGTACAGTGCATGCAATACACACTGGGCACTTCTGTCAGGAAAGCCAAGGAGGTTCTGATGCACGAGGGCCTATTCTTGGACACTCTTTTTTTTTTTTGAACTCAGGTCCTTGTGCTTGTGCAACAGGCGGTGAAACCACTGAGCTAAATCCCCAGCCCTTATTGGACACTCTTAAAAATCATTCTGGCTGTGGGAATAAAAGCAGTGGCCATGCAGCTGTACACCAAGCCAATATGAAGTCTTTTCTGTAATTTTTTCGGTCTGAGAATATCTTTGTGTTTAAATGTTTATTTTGGTTTATTCCAGTGGTTTCTGCACAAGGCTTGCAAGCAAAAGACAAAACAGGATCAAGTGACCCGTATGTGACAGTTCAAGTTGGAAAAAACAAAAAAAGGACTAAAACCATTTTTGGGAACTTGAATCCAGTATGGGACGAGAAGTTTTACTTGTGAGTATATAACGTATAGCTATGCAAACATCAAAATGTTTGAGAGGAAATTTAAGACTGGCAAGCACAGAATACAAGTAATAATTGTATTTTCATACTTAAGCAGAAATTACAAAGAATGAAGCTATAGAGTAAACTTACTTAATGCTGTCAACATGTTGGTTATTTATTCGTCATCTGTAAGCGCTTGAAGGACAGCAGTATTTCACCTGAGAGTAAGGTGACATGGTGCGGGAGGGGATGATCCACAGATATCTGCCACTGGGGACAAGCCGCAGCTAGCGATCTGCAGCAGGAGGGCGGGAGAAGACCTCGGCGCCTGGCAGGCACCGATCACGCGCTCGTGAGCGTGCATGTAGCCTTCCCTTTCCTGTGAGTGCATGATTTTCAAACCTCTTCTGTCTTGCACCTAACAGCAAAAAATCATTTTTCTCTCAAGGGTTCTTTCTCTCTATCACTCTTTCTTTTCGGAGACAAAAAGTACTTCCGGTTACAGTGGGCAGGGTAGATGGGCGTCGCTTTCTTTCTCCTCACAGATTAAACTTGAATCTCATCAGGAAGCTAAGCAAGCGGTCCTAGAGTAAGGGCTTACTGAGAACACGGGCTGAGTGTGTAAGAAGCAGATGTTCCAGTGTGCACGGGCCCAGAGGGAGCGTGCTGGGGACAGCTTTGGCGATTTGGGCCTGCAGCATGGTAGATGGGTAGAGGATCCCATGGCTCCGCCCCTCTGACGCTCCCTCGTCTTTAGGCAGTAGACAAAAATCAATTAGTCCTTGCCAATTCAGATTCTGACTGGAGCCAAGTAAATGAATAAAGCGGGTTAAGGACAAGAGGGAGAGGCATGGAGACACCGCCAGCAGCAAGCAGCGAACAAGAGCCCCTCGGGCCAGCGCAGCATGGAAGGCGTGGTGCACACAAAGTCGCAATGCCGCTAGAACCCCTAGCGCCTTGGGAGAAGCTGAAGAGCAGCTTCCTGATGCGGACAGACAGGACAAGGCCTCCATGCGTGTGTGCAGCCTGTGAAGTCTTCCCATGCGTGTGCCGCCTGCAGTCAGCCAAGATGGTGCCCTCTTGGCTGGCTGTCCTCTCCAGCAGGCTGTTCATGCCCACCAGACTGCCCCGGCCCCTCGCTCTGTGCTCTGAGGCTGTCACTTGCGTCCCATTGCGCATCTTCTACAATTATCTGCAAACCATCACGGGGACGCGCTCTGCCTTCTGTGATTCTGTGTACTGGGCCTAATTGCTTTGCGGTCTACCCACGCTCCGGGGAGAGCGCTGGCTCATTTCTCTTGATTGCCGTGAAGCGTCCCAAGCAATCGTACCATTTTACATTTATGTGCACATGTCTGAGAGTTCCAGGTCTAACACAACCTTCCTTACTTGAGAAGGCAGATCTCTCAAGTCTGAGCCCTTCTTACTGGTGTGTGGCTTTATCTTCAGCAGGTTTTACTGACATTTCTCTAATGACCAATCAGAATTTCAAGCATCTTTTCTATGCTTTTCTTTTATGTATGTGTTTCTTTGGTTAAGTGCTATTCAAATATTTCGACTACTTTGTAGCCTTTTTGTATTTATATTGTAGTTTTAGATTTTACTTTTAGGTGTATGATGCACCTTGAAATACTTTTAATGTGTAAGTTAATAGCCGTAAGCTCATTTCTACATATGGATTTATAATTTTTTATGTGCCATCTTTGAAAGTATTTTCTCTGATAAATTGCTTTTTTGCCTATGATAAAAGTCAGTTCTCTAGATATGTGTGGGAACATTTTTGGATTCTTTATTCTGTTCTATTTATCTGTTTACAATTTATGCTTTAGTATCAGAGTCCTGACCACCATAGCCTTATAATAAGTATAAAAGTAAGGTAATGTTAGCCTTTCTTCCAAATTTCTTCTTTCATTTCAAAGTTATTTGGGGATCTTCCAATTATTTCCACATTAATTTTAGAATCAGTTCATCACATTTTACCGAATGAAAGCAGGAAACACCTGGTGGGATTTGGGGATTTCCAGCACAATGTTGAGTGGAAATGATGCACAGGCAGCTGAGCCATTCCCTGGCACAGGCGGAGAGCCCATGTTTCTCGGTGACTCTCGCCGTGAGCTGTAGTGTACCCGAAGCTGCCACTGATGCCATGAAGAGACCCCTCCCTTCCCAGTGTGCAGCATTTGAGTGAGAGATGCACAGTGGTTGTGGTCAGTCTTTCTCTGCGTCCACTGAGGTGACTGCGATTCTGTGATTTAAAAGAGTGAAGGTCCTCTTCATCCTCTTTGCATTTTCGGTGAGAAGTCTGCTGTTGTCCTCATTTCTGTTCCCTCCATAGAGCACGCCTCTCCCCAACAGCTGTTTTTCAGATTTTATTTGCCCTTATCGTTTGTACCATTCAATTATGAAGTGACCTAGTCTAATTGTCATTGTGTTTCTGGTGCTTAGACTGTGAAGCTACTTGAGATTGTGTGTTGGCACTGTCATTCAAATTTGGAAAAATTTGTTATTTCTTTTTTTTTTTTTGCTGCTTATCATTCTTTATTTAATTCATAAATTTTTATTTTCAGTAAATAACCATACCAAACTTGGAAGCACAAAAGTAGTACCAGAGTCACACATTGATGGCATGCTTTTTAGGTCTTCTCTGACAAGTAGAGACATTAAAAAGAATATTTTACAAAATGCATAATTTATATTTTCATAAATACTTTAAAGGAGAAAAAAATGGAGCACATATGGTGACACTGGAGGAATGAATAGCCTTAATTTTGCAGCCTGTCTTGTAAGTTTGACCTAGTAGATACACATAAGTATGTATATGACATTCGTGAGTTTTCATAATTAGAGCCCAAGGATATATTTGGGGCATGTCTAAATACTCTAAACTCTCACAAAATCTGTGGTCTTTCACCATCACAATCATGGTGGTTTTGTCTCCCTTTTTGTTTTCTTTAAAATTCCACATAAAGCACATGGGAAAGTCATCAGAGGTTGTAATCAGTGCTCTGGGCCTCAGTTTACTTACTGATGAGAGGATCCCTACTGATCTCTTTTGCTTCTGCTGAACTAAAAACACTAGTGAGCCTCACAGCCTGCAGTATACAGAGGAGCGTGGGCCTCGAGGGTCCAGTCATTTATGCATTGGGAGTTTTCTGTTGAGCTTCTTTCTAGAGGAAAGGAGTCAAATTATCTGAAGTGGAGGAAGTACATAACCAGTCACTTAATTAACAAACACCTCACTGCTGTAGGTACAGCACATTTCCTAGCATACAGATGAATAGAATAACAGTTTCTGGACTTCATGTTGAAGAGTTGTATGTTTCCTGGGGCCTTGGGCTTCAAGTGCAGAGCTGACCTATGCCCGAAGGAAGCCCAGTGGGAAACCGACAAGCTAAACCCCAAACATGGAGAAATATTTGTACAATGACATGTTCAGTATGATCCTAGACTTCACCATGTCATTCACTACAGTGACATTTTCCGGGAGTTGCAATAGTGCACAACAAAATAGGATGAGTGTCACGTGATACAGTCTACAAAGGAAATCATATATCTGACTTCTTAAATTTGTAGAAATTTGCATTTGTAATAAACATCACAGGAAAGTAAGTCATTCCTAAGCCATATCCTGAGCTTCTCTGGATTCCAAGTTTACAGTGGGAATACCTTTCATTAAACAAAAGACAGATACAAGTGAGCTCATATGATCCCAGAAAAATACTCTGCACTAGAGGAAGCAGCAATGGGTCTTCATTTTTCCTCTTATATTCATTTGATGGGGGGTCAACAGCAGCTACAGTTTGCCACTGAGGTGATTCTTATATTTTCCCTCCGCTGGCCTTCAGCTCCGGCTGCTGGAGGAAAGCCTCATTGATTTGGGGGCAGTTGGTGTGGCAGGTGCAGGTGCTGATGACCATGACTGGCTCTGGACGGCCTGCCCCAGTGAGCACTGCAACTCCACCTGGACAGTTTTGCTGTTGTAGGGGGGTGCAGCTCTGGCCGTCGCTGCAGACCCCGCAAAACCTGGGCTTGCAGGTGAGCAGGTGGGTGCAGTTCGCGGACTGCAGGTGGATGGCAGAGTGATTTCTCCATCCAGAGGCACCTTTTTCCCTTGTTCTCCAGGGGCTGCTCGGGCTACACTTCTCAGGGCCACACCATGCAGAGCTGGGTCTGCTTCGCCATGTCACACTGATGGTTCCTATTGGTGACCCAGCTGGAGAGGCCCATGCCACAGCTCCTGGAGCATGTGCTGCACTCCATGGTCTGCTCGATGCAGTTGATGCTGGAGTCAGAGACTTCATTCCCACTGTGGCTTCTGGCCTGTAGTCTGGAAGGGCGAGGCTTCCCAGGGTCCCCTCCTCATTTGGGCCACAAGTCCACTGCTCACAGCACTTTCTGGGAACCACCACTTTCCTGGGAGCCAGGCAGTTGGGCCCGGGCAGCCGCCTGTCCAGCTGGCAGCGAGGAACGCAGCCCACCTGCCCATCTCTGCAGGTGCAGTGGTCCTGGCAGTTGGGCTTGAACTTCTCCCCACTGTAGTGAATGACCCCATCGAACACGCACTTGTCTCCTTCTAGCACTGGCCCAGGAGGTGGGGGCTCAGGACGGCCAGGCAGAGGCTCCACTTTGCAGCCAGTGGCTCATGCTCTGCCTGTTATTTCTTTAAATATATTTTCTGCCACCCTCTGTTCAGAGATCCACTCACCACATACGAGGCCTCTTGAACCTGTCCACAGCTTATGGGGACTCTGGGCCTTTTCTTTTCTCCTCCCTCTTTTTCTTCTGCTTCACTTTGGGTTGTTTCATTGCTCTGTGTTTAAGTTCATTTTTCTTCCATACGGGCTGCTGTGCTACACATCTAAGCCATTTTGTTTTTCATATTAGATATTCTGTGTTCCATCTTAGGAAATTCAAATTTGCCCTTTTCATTTTCTGCCTCTGCTTAACCTTAGTAATTGTTTTGATGTAATTGACTGCCAATTTGAGTATCTGTATCCAGATTTGACGGACAAATTTTGCTTGATAGATTTCAGCCCTGATTGACAAATATTTTTCTTTATTAGGATGTGTTTGTGATGCATAATAATGACATTCGTCTTGAGAAATTAGTACGTATGCATACCACATCTTGATCCTTTCTATTTCACCCTCCCCTCCCTCCTTCTCTAGCTTGCTTTCCGGTCTCCACAGAGTCTAACTCCCCATTCCTTACCAACTCTCCTTTATGTTGCTCTTTAAATTATTTATATTTTAAGTCCCTCATATTGGGGAAATCATTCAATATTTAACTTTCTATGTCTGATATATTTCGCTTAGTATTATGAGCTCAAGATCCATTCATTTTCCTACAAATGACCCAAATTTACCCTTTTCATGGCTTAGTAGTACCCTATTTCTTTATCTGTCCATCTATTAATGGGTCACTACCCTAATTTAGCTACTGTGAGTTGTGCTGCTATAAACATGGGTATGCATGTGTCACTGTGATATGATGTATTTGCCTCTTTCAGGAAGATACCTAGAAGAGGTATAGCTGGGTAAAATTTAATTTTTTGTTTTAGTTTTTTGAGGGATCTCCATACTGAGTTGCATAGTGGTTGTACTGGTTTACATCCCTACCAACAAAGTGGAAGAGTTTGATATTTCTGAGCCCTTGATAAGAGCCATTCTTACCAGAATAAGGTAAAAACCTCAGCACTGTTTTGGTTCATATTTCTCTATTTGCCAAAGACACTGAACATTTCTTTTCATGTGCTTGTCAGCCATTTGTACTTCCAGATTTCAATGGTCCATTTTTTGGTTAGGTCTTTTATTTGAATGGTCTAGTTATTGGGGTTCTTTATATATTCTAGATCTTATCCCTTTGTTGTGCAGAAGCTTTTAAATTTGATATAATTCCATTTGTTGATTCTTAGTATTATTTCTTGTGCAACCGGGTCCTGTTCAGAAAGACCTTGCCCATGCCTGTGTCTTTAAGAGTTTTACCGAGTTTTTTCTTCCAGCAGACTCCATGTTTCTGTCTTTAGATCTAGGTCTTTGATCCATTTCAGTTTATTTTTACTACATGTAATTCACACACATTTAGATTCAATCTTCTGTCTGTGGATAACCAGTTTTCCCAGCACCATTTGTTAAAGAGGCTAAGTTCTGTCCAGCATGTATTGTTAGCTTCTTTGCCAAAACTAAGATGGCTAAAGGTACTTGGGGTTGTTTCTGCATTCACTGGTCCACTGGCCACCGTGTTTGCTCCTGTGTCAGAACCACTGTAGCTGTGCAGTAGAACTTGAAGTCTGTGACTGTGACGCCTCTTGCTTTGCTCTTGCTGCTCAAGGTTGTTTGGGCTATTCCAGTTCTCTTCTAGTTCCACATAAACTAGAGACTCGTCCTTTCTAGTTCTGTGAAAAACACTGAAATTACATTAAATCTATATATCATTTGTGGTAATTTTGACAATGTTGGTTCTGCCTGTCCAAGAGCGGGGAATGTCTTTCCATTTTCCAATGTCTTCTTCCTTCAACCTTTTTTTCCCAAACACTATAGTATACATTATAGAAGTGTTGCCTTCCTTTCTTAGGTTAATTCTAAAGTATTTTATTTTCTCTTGAAGCTATCATAAATGGGATTGTTTTCCTGATTCTTTCTCAGTGGGTTCATTTTTGCTGTATAGGAACACTACTGATTTTTGTGTGTTTACTTTGTATCCTGCTACTTTGCTGAATTTGTTTATTAGTTCTAAGACTCTTCAGGTGGAAGTTTTTGCATCTTCTATGTAAAGGATCGTGTCATCTGCAAGTCGAATCATCTTTTCAGTTCCATTGTGAGTATTGATGCAAAAATCCTCAACAAGACACTGGGAAACAGAATGCAACATATCATTCAAAAGATCTTACATCATGACTAAGTCAGCTTCATCTGAGGGATGCAGGAATGTTTCATCATACATGAATCAATAAATGTAATACACCACCTTAACAGAAGCAGGGACAGATCCACATGATTATCTCTGTAGATGCAGAAAAAGCCTCTAACAAAGTCCAACATCCATTTGTAACAGAAACTCTGAAGAAAACAGGTATGGAAGGACCTTATCATAATCCAATAAAAGTCATGTATGACAAACCGACAGCCAGCATCATACGAAATGGGAGAAAACTCAGAGCATCCCCTCAGGAACATGGCAAGGGTGTTCACTGTCCCTCTCTTGTTCAAAAGAGTGCTCAAAACATTAGCCAGAGCTATCAGGCAAGTGGAAGAAATAAAAGGGATTTGAATAGCGAAGGCAGAAGGCAAACCATTCTTCTTTGCAAATGATTGATAACTTTCAATCGGCTTTGGTTGGTAATTTTTCCCCTCATTATGCATCATATTTTTCCACTACTTTGCCTGCCTGGAAATTTTACATGGACAGCCAGACCTTGCAGATACATTCAGCATCCTTTATAAGTTCTTAACCTTTGCTCTCAATCTGATCATGGAAACACTTTGGTTCTTTGGATCTTGTGTTTAAATTATTTTTAATGGAAACAAAACAGAGCTGAGTGTCAGGCTCTCCATGCCCCACTGCAGAAGCAAGACTGTTTAATGTGTCCTGCCCACGAACTCGGGACTATTAGGCTTTCTGGTGGCCAGTGGACATTAGCACTCTGGCCCGGAGAGCACCGGCTGCTGTTCTGCTCCTTTGCTGCCCACTCTGCAGCTTGTCTGGGGCAGCCTCAGCACACGCACAGACGAGCCCTCGCTGGCTGACTCCAAGGTGACCAGACTGCTGCGCATCTGACGTTCTCTTCCCTTCCGCCCTCTTCCTTCCCAGCCTATGCTGACCTCTGGCTACCTTGGTCTCCTCAGACTTCCAGCTTGGCCCCTTCAGCCTGGGACCTCATGAACCCTGCCAGGGTCCCCTTCCTGGCCCGTGGCAGGGGGCAAGTGTCGTAGGAGCTGGGGGGAGCTCAGCGTCTCCTTGCTGTCTCCCAGGGCCAGGTTCTTCCGGACGCCTCACCACTGTGCTGCAAAGCAGTGCTTTGCGCATTCCTTGGCCATCAGATTCTATGTGCGAGGACACCTCTGGTCCCTGTTCCTCCTCACTGGACTATAAAGTCTGGAAACTTGAATTTAATTCATTAGCCAAAATTAAATAGCTTGAGAACCAACACCAGGCATCCAAGACAAAATATTATTTCTGTAGTTATTCGGCCCCAAAGTGCCCATCCAGGGGAGAGCAGGAGTCGTGGCCATTGCTGTGCTTTATGGCTACCAAGGCCCAGAGATGGCCGCTGAGAATGAGAGTCTGGAGGAAACGCCCGGCCAAGGCTGCCTGCACACACCCACCATGAGAGCTCTGCCTGTCGGGAAGGGGCAGTGCTGTCCACGCACCAGATGGGCCACGTCAGGCCGTGTAAACAGGACATAGGCCTGCACCTTGCAAGGCCAAGCAAGAAGGGCTCACCTGTACTCCAGCTGCAGTTCAGAGGTCGTCCTCCTGCTGAATGCCGCTGTTTCCCGTGGGTGGGGCGCACCTTTTCTCCTGGCAGTAATGGTGTCTGGAGTATATTCATTCATTGTTTCATAGGTATGTTCACAGTACATGATCTATATTTAATATATATTATTTTCAATGAAAAAGAAATTCAGATTTAAATCTGTTATACCCTGCCATGCATGCCATCCCTCTAGCTGTCTCTCTGACAGAATAGTGGTGATTTCTGAGTAAAGTCACACTCATAAGAACTTCCTTCTGCCTCGTTATAGAATACCAAAAATGCACGTCAAGATTTCCCTTAACATCAGTTCTTTGGGTCACCAGTTTTACTAACTTGGAGGCGCAGGTCTTTTACGGGGCGCTGATCATGGCTCACAGAGCTCTGTGCTGCTGCCTATGTGGGTTTTCACCTCCCGAGAAGCAGAGCGGGAGTGGAGCTGCCTGGCTTTACAAGCGGCTCTCACAAGCGGTTCTCGCAAGCGGACAGGAGATCCTCAAGGGTGTTTGTGCGAACTTTGAGGAACGACTCCACCCTGCTTATCCTGCCCTGGCATTCCGCCCTGTGAAGCAGGGTCACCCTGAAAATACAGTGTCTCATTAACAGCACGGCCTCTGTTTCCTTTTGGGTCCATTTACGTAACTTTCAAGCATTTTTTGTTTTGGATGTCATCTTTTGTTTGGGGGTCAAACCCCGGGCCCCACCCTTGCCAGGCATGAACTCTCCCATGGAGTCACATCACCAGCCCTCGGCCACTTTTTCTATAATGAAAGAAAAGGACAGTGATTTCTATGCTGCGGAGCTGCCCCATCTGTAGCTAATGCACACAAACCTCGTGACCCGGCAGCGCTCCAGGCAGCCCAGCCATGTGTCAGTCTGCGCTGGGCTCCGGGCTCGAAGCAAACCCAACCCTACTCGAAGTCCTCCTCACGTTACCGAGGTCCAGCCTGAGCAGAGGGCAGTGGGAGCCGGAGACGGGAAGAAGGAAGGAAAGAGAGTGCTGCTGAGGCAGGGTGGAGGTGAGCGAGCGGACACCAGCTGAGAGGTGTCTCCCGTGCTCCGGTGTTACTGTGAGAAAGCTGAAGCTCTGACAGTTACAGCAGAGCCAACTCTACCAGGGAGCCCGGTTGTGAGGCCTCATGTACTATGAGGTGTGATCACTAGTCACTTCAGCATTTAAATTTCTTTCAAAAAACTTTACAATAAAAGACATATTTCCATTAATCCTTCAGGATCCTCCCCTTGCTTGGAACACACTTAGCCCATCATTCTCACCATGCTGTGGAGCAGTGGGAGGCCTCTGTCTCAGTGCCTTGGGTTGTGCTGTCCAGCTGCCTCCACATCCTGAATTGACTGAACATGTTCCCCTTTCATGGTCATTTTGACTTTAGAAAAGAGCCAGAATCACACAGTGCCAAATCCAGTGCATAAGGAGGACTTGGCATTACGGTTTTATTTGACAGACATTGTCAGAAATGCTTTGCATTGATTCAAGATGTTGAGGGAGCCAGGACAGTGAAACTAAAGAGGACACTCACAGAAGAGGGCTCCAGAGCTGCTCCAGGAAGTGCCAAGAACTATGGGATGCGTGTGTTCAGAGCAAGGGGCGACTCACAAGAGGACCAGTGGCAGTGCATCTCTTATGTGATAAACTTTGTGAATTGAAAACATTCACCGTATTTAGTGATTAGGAAAGTGCTTTCTCCTCTGTCAGAATTCTTCCCTTGAAACTGCTGTTAACCTGAGCAAGTCAAGTGGGCACGAAGCTTGTGAAGAGAAAATGCAGTTGAAGTCATTTTCAACTTTAAGATCTGGTTTAAAAGCTCAGTTGTCTTAGGCCAGGGATTTACCTCAGTGATTCCGCTGCCTCCCTCGCAAGCACAAGGTCCCAAGTTCGATCCCTGCTACCAAAAAAAAAAAAAAAAGACATTCAGTTGTCTCTCTACTAGAGGTACTTTGAAGCCCTCCAGAGATTTGAATGCTAAGCCAATTTTAATTTTGGCTCACTTGTCACAGGTTAAAATGCGAGTTGTGGGATGTGGGTCTTCAGAGGATGGTGGCTGGCGGGGCTGCAGAGTCTGGTGTTCAGGACACAAGCCCAAGAGGCAGCAGCCCTCAAGGAGCGGCTGGGCCGGAGCCTTCTCTGGTCTCTACGTTATCACCCAAGGATGGACAAGCTGAGCTCAGGACAGGAGAGGGCTTTGAAGGGGATAAAGTGTTATGTCACCCAAGGCCTCCTTAGCGCCGCTCCGTGATCTGAACCCACCTGTTGCTCATTCTGATTCTGACATTTGATCTCCTGTCCTGCCCTGCAGCTAATAGAATCTTCCACACTTTTCCTAAAGGCAGGAGGTGGGCCCGGGGTTAGGGGCAACACGGCTCTGCATTGTCTCGTCTGAATGGGGACTTTGCCAGCTGCGGGATGTCCATGGCCCATGTGGAGACGCTGTTTTCTGAAGACTGCAGTCAGTCTGCGATGCCTCGCTTTATAACTTCTAATGACAGCGTCCTGTGCTGACTTCCCCAGTGAGAGGAGCAGGTCACAGGGTTAGGTGGGGGTTTTCAGGTCTGTCTCTGGTCACCTGCTGGAGTGTGGAGTGTGTGACAAAGCCCCTGAGGGCCCTGCTGTCGGGTGCCCGCTGCCCATGGTGCTGGGTGGGGGGACACAGCTCAGCACTGCTCCGTGTCATGCACAGCGGCCCCATCCATGGGCGTCACTCACCTGCCTCCTGTGCCCGGGCCCACTGTGCCAGCGCTGCCCTCAGCGTGGACAAGATGGAGTGACATGGCTGCATGGGAGAGACATCGGCCCAGGGGCTGGAAACCTGGGGTCCGGAGCCTCTGGATCTCAGGTGGGAAATGGCAGGAAAATCATGTCCCAGCGCAGTGAGGTTAGAATCAGAAGCAGTGCCAGGAAAGGCACCATAAGCTCAGTCCCGCCGCTTGAGGCTGGCTGCTTGGCCCCATGGCTGTGCCTGTCGCCACATTCACCCCCAGGCCAGCTGTGGTGTAGGCGGAGCTGGCTGGGCCCCATGTGCAGCCAGGTTGGACAGGGCCTGAACACACAGGAGCTGTCTTGGAGCCAGCTTGTTCAACACAACGATTAAAAACACACGCAGCACACAGGGACATCATAATCACAACCGGGAAGAGGAGACATGGAGAACAGCCGGGGAAAAGAGATCTGTTACATACAGAGAGAGAAAAATAATATAGGACAGCAGGGCTCTGTCAGGCGTGATGCAAACTTTAACACAACAGAGTGGCAGCTTCAAATTATTGAGAGAAAAACTGTCGAACTAGAATTCTATGTTCAGTGAAACTATCTTCTGAAAAGAAAGACTTCAAAATAGTTTACAGGAAAAAACTGCACACAAAGCTGAAAGTATTCCTGCACTACAAAATTATTAAAAGAAGTGCTCAGAGCAAAGGAAAATGATACTAGATGAACATACAGATGTATACAAAGGCAAAAAATAAATGACCGGTATGGGAAATAATAACTTCACTGGCAAGTAGAACCACCATTATGTTATTGTGTAGACTAAATTAGTTAATGTTTAAGAAAAAATGTTTATTCCCAGGTTTGTATCATGTGTAATCATTAGAACATGTGGTATCGATTACATGTCTGGGACAGAACTAGGAGTATGTCATTGTAAGAATCCTATACTGTGCATGGCAGCTCTAATATTTGTGAGCTGGTTATGATAATTTAAAGGTTTATATTATAAGCTCTAAAGCAGCCACTAAAATGAGAAAACAAAAATTACCTAAGAGGCCAACAAAGCAGATAAAATTCAAGGTAAAAATACTCTATAAATAAAAAGAGGTAAAAGTGGGCAAAATAACAAACAAGTACAAAATAATATACTAGAACCTTGGGGCCGGGGATTTAGCTCAGTGGCACTGCACCTGCTTCACAAGCACAAGGTCCTGAGTTCAATCCCCGGTACCCAAAAAAGAAAAAAAGAAAAAAAAAATAGAACCTAAATATGCCACCATGCACATTAACTATGAAGCATCTAAATATTTCCATTAAAAGACAGGGATTTGCAGATAGAGTAAAAGTGCAGGAGCCACCTGCATCCACCTGGCAGGGGTCACATCAGGTGTGAAGACGCACACAGGTGCAGTGCCTGTCGCACGGCCACTTGGAGCACTTCTCTTAACAACAGCAGAGTATGCGTATTTTCAGTGCACACAGAACTCCGAGTGGACGGCAAATAACACACAGGCGGACCTCGGGGCCTGGGCCCTCGGGGAAGGCAGGTAAAACCCGCGGGACTGCTGCGTGGAACAGTGTGGGGTTTGCTCCTCATTATTCTCTTCAGCCTTTTGTTGGACCAGTTGAGCATTTTTTATAGTTTAACTTGACCCGTTTGGTTGGGTTATTTATGTCTAACTATTTCATGGCTCAGTTGCTGCTTTAGGGTTTAGGGTGTGTCTTTTCACACTTAGCCTGCCAGCAATATTGATATCACAGCCCTACGCACTGGCACTGGGTGTGAGTGCTCTGACCGCCCTCGGGCCCTCCTGGGGTGGCTGACTCTTGGCAAGGGCTGCCTCTCCCTCTGGAGCGGTGGGGTATGGAATGATGCGACAGTGACTCACGTGGCCTCGGGAAGCGTGCACCGTGCTCACCCCTGCACAGCCCTTGGGTGAGCTCGGTGCGACTTCCCCTCCCTGCCTCCTGCCCTCAGCCATGAGTGTGCGTTTTCTTCTCGTCCTGACTGCCCAGTAAACCCCGGTGTGCTCTGGAGCCAATGGGGCCTGGGGGCCACAGGGCTGGAGCTTGACCTGGGGCGGAGCTCACCCCGGTCGGCTGTCAGCGCGCCGCTGGCCCTGTGGGGATGCTCACGCTGTCCTCGCAGGCCCCCCGTCCCAGGGAGGCATGGAGCGGGCTGGCACTGGCTGAGGACGCCGGCATGTCCCTCTCCCAGGGTCCCTGAGCCCCGTCTGCCGCCCCAAGGCTGTTACTGAGGGAAAATCTACTGTACCACTGACTAAGAGAGAAGGCGAGAGACGACCACCACCGAGAACATGGGCACTGCCTTTCTCACTTGGCTAATGCGAGGGTCAGATTTAACACACATTAAAGCGTTTCTCAATAATTAATTTAAACTTGATTATTTATGCTGTAGGGATCGAAACAACTAATCTAGTTTTATTTCTCAATTATAACTCAGTCTAAGGGATTGTAATAAAACTGAATGATCTGAACCAAAATTGTTTTGTAATACAAGAGTAAAATGCAGGAAATACTACATTTTTTAGAAACTTGAAGCCAGCATGGTGGCACACACCTGTAATTGCAGCACTGGGGAGGCTGAGACAGGAGGATCACTGTATAGTTCAGGGCCAGCCTGGACTGCCCAGTGAAACCCTGTCTCACACATAAGTAAATAAATAAAACTGAGTTGCTGTTTACATCTGTGAGCTGGCTTCTCAGGGAGTTAGAGGCTGCAGTGAGGCCGCAGTGGGACTTTGAGGGTGGTAGTCAGGAGAGTCTAGGAGCCAGCCCCGAGAAGGTGCTCTGTGGACAGTGGAGCATGTGGAATTGCTAGTATGTGACTCCGAGACCCACAGAATAGTGATCTCAAATGATTCAGGCCCAGTATAGCACCTTTCTTACATGCTTATCATTCATCTTCTTAAAGGAATTCTATCCCAGTCACCAGTACTACATATTCTATCGCTGAGGCTAAGAAGCACTGTTTTTAAAACTTGTGCTATGTTTACATTTGATCAAATTGGATTGCTTTGTTTTCATTATAAAAACTTTTGGAAGCTGAATACACTCACATGGGCATTTAGTAAATTTTTCATCCAGATGCTCATAATTATTCAACTTTGTTTTCCTGGTACACCTGAATGGCACGGGTCCCTATCCCAGACTGGCACCAATGGCAGGACATCACAGGTTTTCTCGAGGGTTTTGTTGTGTCTTGTGATGACCTGGCACCGTTTTCCTCCGTACTCCATCTCTTTGAATCTTCCATCACACATAGCGAGAGGTTTTCTTGTGCTGCTGCCAGGCCACTGGTGCCGGCACCTGGAGCAGGGGTTTGCTTAATGGCCTTGACCGAAGGCTGCACCCGACCCAAGTCGGTGTTGAGATAAAACCTGGTCAGGAAAGGAAAGCACTACAGCTCTTGTTGTGTTTCTGCAACTTCCTGGGAGTTTCTTAGGACAGTGGCCGAGCACCTTCTCTGGCAATGAACGACGAGGAGAACTGAGAGAAAGGCCAAGCTAGGGACCTTGAGGGGAGCTGAGTGATTGTATTTTCTTGACAGAGAGAAATTCCAGCTATTTATTGAATTTAAACCTTTTTTCTCTTGCAAGAAACATTGATAAGCTCTTTAGGGGTCTCTTACATGGGAGAGGAGGCTTTTCTGTGTGTTGTTTTGTAGATGTACTTGGGAGAAAGACTAAAATATTGCTAGATGCCACATGCATTCTTAGGTGTTGGATCTGCCCCCTGAGAAGTCAGTGCGATCCGCAGAGGTTTGCAATTCCTGGTTAGAATAAAGTTCAATGCAGTAAGTGTGATAACTAGCTGAATGTGCAGGTACAAAGATAAACAATGCACATTTTCTGGGGCCTTTTAGCAGAGGTATGTGTGCACACCTCTATGTAAATGTGCATCACCACTCAACCTGGCCAGTCCTCTTTTAATAGTCAGTTTGATTAAAATATTTCATAAGCACATAAAGATATATACACCGGGTATTCTGTGTTGTACTGCACAGCAAAGAATTGAAAACCACTGCTGGGAATGCAGGGCGCCTGTAACCCTAACACCCTGGGAGACTGAGGCAGAAGGATCACAGTTTGAGCCCTGCCTGAGCAACTCAGCAACTTAGCAAGTTCCTGTCTTAAAAGAATTAAAGAGGCCAGGTTGAAGCTCAGCCCAAAGGCCCTGGGCTCAGTGCCTAGTACTGAAAAAAGAAATGAAAGAGACAAATGCCGAGAGCTTCAGGAAAGGATGAGCAATGCCGAAACAGCTGTTCCTCTCCTGGGCCTGGCCTAGGAGGCCTCCATCTGCCCGTTTCCCCAGGTTTCCTTCCTTCTCGCTGTTCCTGGGGACTGGACCCTGTAGCAGCCCTGTCCGGGCTCCGCTGCCAGGCACAGTGCAGCCCAGAGCCGCACTATGGGAGCTGGAGGCCCAGGAGCCCAGCCTCTCCTCCCTGCTGGGCCCGCAGCTCCAGGCGCAGGCCTCCAGGACGCCAGCTCTGGGTGGAGACCTCTGTGGTCTGCTGTCCTTTCCTCTCCTCCCTGGAGCTCTGTCCCGATTCTGGGCCCTGTCCCTCCACAAGAAGCAGCTTCCTGCTGGCATTAAGTTCTGGGGTCCTTTACTCTCTGTCTGCCCCCAGCCGTCTGCACAGTGCAAGCGGCTTCCGTTCTGATTCCCCAGCGTGGTTTCTGGTAGAGACTGCTGACCAAATAAATCCATGTACACAGTGTCCTTTCTCCTACTGCAGGCGAGGCTGCTGCTTTCCCCCTTGCTGCTTTGGAGCTACGAGGGGAGACGTCTCCTTTCCCACCCTAATTATGCTTCATGTTAGGGGGTTCATGAGAATGCCGCAACATTCACACACTCTAAGTATGAATCTGGCTTTGTTCATTCAGCATCATCTTTGAGCTTTATCCATTTTGTGTCTCAGGAGGTGGTTTTCTTTGATTAACGAGCAGTGTTCCATTGTGCGGTTACACTGCACTTTGTTTCCCCGTTTTCCTACTGGATGACTTGGCTGATTCCACTCTTTGGATATGACGAGTAACCTGCTTGAGCCCTGGGTCTTAACTGACAATGGAAGTGCTTCTCCGTGATGTAATTTGTTCCATGCTTAGATAACCTCTGTGACCATAACCACTGCGGGAGAGCTTACGTCCAGTTCTAATTACACGTGTAAAGTCATATATATGCACACACACACACACATACAGAACCATATGTGTACACATGTACAACTGTGTCTGCCTCCATCCTATGGGTGCAGTAAATCGAAATGTAAGTACATATGTGATCTGGTCCTGTGCACACATAAGCACATAAGTGTACATGGATACAGTCGTGCACTGCTTAGTACCAGGGCTATGCTCTGTGAAATGCATCAAATGTGGCTGTGTTGTGTAAACATCATCGTGCGTACTTTACACCAACTGAGATGCCACTGTGTCACTGAGCACTGAAGTCTTAGAGACAGCTGTCGTGTGTGGCCTCTGGCTGCCAAAGGGGGGTATGTAGTGCATAACTGTATGTAAAAGTGCATGAAATTTAAAAATTTTAATCACTTCTAATCATTTCAAGATATTTTTCTCCTGATGATCAGTACTAAAAATTCCTACAGTTTGAAATATATTCTTAATACTGTTATTAATTACATAAGATTTCAGTATACATTAATTTTTAACCAATTTTGTGTGTCTTGATAACTGAGTTAATAAATTTTTTCATATATACCTTAGATACCATTTGAATACATTTGAGTTAAATAATTAGCTAAATTGGTTAGCTGTAATGAAAAGCCTACTAGGTGGTTAGCACAGCTGCATTACACACACTGTCTTTAGTACTCTTAAAAGCTAGTTGGCCACTTCTGACCTCTCTGTTTGGGTCTGGGGCTTCCATATAGCTGAGTAATTTCCCCAAGCATACTGCTAGTTAGCGACTCAGATGGAATTCGAATCGAGCAGGTATTTTTCAGATTGTTCTGTTTTTCATTTACGTCTCACACACTGACCTTAAAGGCAGAATGTGGAAAGGCGTAACCTGGGCTGTGAATCCCAGGCCTTGGACAGCGAGGCCAGAGCAGGACAAATACGCGGCCACACCACTGCCCGTGCCCTCGCTCCACACTACAGCCCAAGGGGCACCTCTCTCTCCCCAGGCATGCGCAGATAAGCAAAGAACCAGGTCACCACTGAGAGAAGGACCAGATGTGAGAACATAAATCTCATATGAAAACATCTAATGAATGTCAAAAAAATATTCACAGTTGATCTTATTTCCAGCTTCAAGGGCCCAATTTCAACTGCAGTAGTTTTGCCCCTAGTGCACATGCATATTTGTAACATTTAATACGGTACAAAAATGAGGAGCAAACTTACTTTAACCTGCGATATTTCTCTTATTTGTCCAGTAAACATTTTTTGATTAACTGCTCGTTGCAGGTACTGGGGACTGGGAAATGAAAAAAAAAAAAAACCCATCGAGAGCTCCTGGGAACTTTAAACAAGAGAGAGGGCATTTCTGCCCGGGACTGGAAAGAGGCCAGCGTCACCCGGGAGCAGAGTAGGGAAAAGGTCCTTACCTAAGACAGCCATGGACCAGAAAGGACACGGTGAGCCGCACTGTGGGAGCAGGAGCGCTTGGTTCCCCCAGGGACCCGGTGCCTCCCCTTTCCCACAGGTGCCTCCCACCTGACCCTGCTGATTGCTGACCTCTCTTCCTAGGCTGCTGATGGCAAACCTTTCAGAGCTTTCCCAGAGAAAGCAGCCCACTGCGCCACGTGTGCCATAGGTTCACCATCACTGCCCTCGACTATCTGTCTCTCTTTGCAGCAAAATTGGCACTAAGGGATTTGTCCAAACAAACGAGTTTTTTAATCTTTATTATTTTAGTAGTATTAATTACTTAATTTTATGTCTATGTGAAACTTTTATAATGTAATTTTAATATTTCAGGAATTGTTTCATATTATTAAAATTAAATATCACTATTTTATTAGTGTTTAATTTTAATATTAGTTTAATAATTCCAAACAACTAGTACAGTTAGTTTATTCTGCCACATTATTATCTGATGAGAAAGCATTGGATATCAAAATACAGGATTTTGAGGAGCTTGGACCTTGTTGTGGGGTCCAGGTGGTGCCGGGAATGGCTGGGTGCTGAAAAGACGTCTGAGGTCTGGGGTCCTGTGAGCTGCTGACACACAGGCTTCCTCCGTCAGCTGAAGCCCTGCAGCCTGACCCCCCCTCCCTCACCTTTGCTGACAGTAGTATCTCTTGTTCTTGTTCTTATCTTCATCTGTGTCATTGACTTATAGAATAGATTGGCAATGCGCAAATACTACAAAGAAAAATCTTGAGAAAATACAAGCAACAACAACAAAACAGTGCTGGAGAATGGTTTTTGGTTTTTGGTAATTAAATGATTCTGTTGCAGTGGTACCTCGGCTCACAGACTTCATTCTTTCCATGATTCTGGTTGCAAACTGAGTTGGATGAGGACCGAATCAAATTCAATGATTAAGTTCAATGTTGACCTTAAGAGGAAATTTGATTCGGTTCTGGTCCAATTTGGTGTGTGGCCAGAGTCCTGGAGAGAATTAACTTTGTGAACTGAGGTGTCACATATGGCTGGGAAAAGTTTTCCTCCATTGTCATTGAGTTTTGAACTTGGTTTTTCCATCTATTGTAATAAAATTCCAAAGTAATGGGGTTAGGGGTCTTGATTCAGTAACAAATGAGGCACCAATACTGCAACAAAGTGCATTAAATAATTCACAAGTCACTAGGAGGAAATTTGAAAGTTGAGTGTCTCGTAGTATTTCCATTTAGTGGGTCAGAGTCCAGGGACTTGAGCTGTAACTGGAGAATGACTGGCTCAGCATGGCTCTAGGAGTAGATTCTGTCTGATGGTTTCCTCAGTGCCCTGCCCTCCAGCCCAATTTCATCTGACTTATTATAATGATTAGAGATGTCTTAAAGCACATTTTTATTGTAACAGAAAACCGTAAAGAGTAAAACACACATTTTCACTAATTTTATCACTTACCCTGATATATAAATGTAAATGATACGCTGAGTGATAGAATAGTGATACCATTGCAGTTTATTTCAATGTATATACCTAGATATATTTATCATATTTAATATTTCTGGCATGAATATGCCTTTCAATAAAACAGTATAATACTAAAACATTACAGAATCTTATTTGTTACACTTAAAATATGTAGTCAGAAATTTTACACATTTTAATGAACAGGATTGTTTGTGGCGACAGTGTTTTCCCCCAGTGTTTCTCAGGAGTGAGCACCCATGGGCACCCGAACGGCCGCTTCCTGGCCACCTGTGGTCGTGTCTGAATCATTGCAGAAAGAGATTTTTCCATGGAAACCAGGAAATCGGATTTTTATGAACCTCAGGACACCCACAGATTTCTCTCCAAGTAGAGTGACACATCTCACAGTGGTTTAAATCTGCTGACTTGGGTAAGGAATATCTTTTCACTTTACCCAGAAGAGTATTCTATTTGACCGTGTCTAGGAAACTAAATCTACACATTTTTGCAGGGATACCATTTGCAAAGTTAGAAAAATTATCAAGAACTGAGTCATTTCATTTGGGTAGCTACCAAAAGAAAATTGGCCAAATACTGATTGGCTTCAAAGAGATACGGCACCTATGAATTAAAAACAAAATCAAAACAACACAACAACACACACACACACAATCTTGAATCCAGAAAGAAAAAATTTGTTCTTTTCATTTGGGAAGGAATGGAATATCTTATTCTGTAGGAACAGTACCAGTCCTCACTTTAACAATGAAAAAATGTAAAATTAGAAATGCAAACTACTCCTTAAAAGGGAATTATATTGATGATAATAACACAGGGCCAGCGATGTAGCTCAGTGGGGCAGCTCCCGCCCAGCAGGCGTGAGGCCCTGAATTCAATCCCTGGTACCAAAAAGGAAAACCACAAAGCAAATCTCTCAGTTCTCATGATACTTACTTTTTTAACCAGGAGCTTGTGCAGTGAAATAAGCAGCTGGATTCACTTGGTTGAGTGAACTAGGAGACTTGGCTAGCTAAGGAATCAGAATGGAAGTGGCTGAGCAGATGAGACTTAAGCCTGCACATTCTCTTTTTAGTGTACATGAGAGATTTTTTTCTCTTGTGTGTGTAAAGCTATATCTCTTGCTGTAAAACTCTACTTACTACAAAAGCTTCATGCAAAACTTTGTATTTTGATAAAAGTTAAGGTCTGTGGAACACATTTTAAATAGTTAAGAAATTCCAAAGAATAAATCAAGTAGAAGAAATAATGTTTGTGAACCAAGCTTATTTAAATCATTTCAGATATAAGCAAACAAAGTAAATTTACAGGGTTTTTATTCTTTTCCCTTTTGATTCAAGTAGAGCTGCATTCATTTTCTCATTTCCACATAACTGTGGTATAATCACAGGAGTTTCATTGATTTCCTCGAACAGCGTTCCAGTACAGGCATCTTAGAAATGGTGCATTAACTCAATTACTCCTCCCAAGTGTGTTCCATTCTCTTCTCGAGCCCTGCTTCCCAAATTCTGTCCACCCTGTGTTCCAGGGCAGGAAAGAGAAAGACGGGAGACTATGCCACAGGCATACCATTCATGTAGCATGGGCGCACCTGGGCACACGCCCATCTAGTCCCAAGAAGAGATAGGGAACAGAGTAAAACTAGAAAAGAGAAGGATCGTGGCTTGAAAGATTGTTGTGTAAACAAATAAATAGCATCTGCCTACATCTACCTCTTGGACCACTCAGAATTCATATACAACTTCCTGCTCCATGCTTGCTGTACAGGAAATGAATCCAGCTTTTTCTGTCCAGAGGGGGTCATGTCAAAGCTGGGTCCAGGTGAGAGCATTTAGCTTGTGTCCAGGCTCTTTGCATGATCTGTACAAAAGCTCCAGGCCTGGTTCTCTGTTGATCCTGTGACCTATGAATTAAGGACAACTCACCTTCCTCTAATACTCTCAGTGTGGAGTTGAGAGAAAGAAGAGAAAACAGCAGCAATTTAAAATGTTTCATTCACAGCCAGGCAGGGTGGCATAGGCCCATAATCCTAGTCCTCTGGAAGGCTGAGGCACAAGGATCTAAAGTTAGAGCATAGCAATTTAGTAACTTTTCAAGACTCTGTCTCAAAGAAAAAAAAGTGTTGGGGATGTAGCTCAATGAGAAGGCCCTGGGCTCAGTCCCCAGTACTGAAAAAAGAAGTTTCATTTAATAAGAGAGAAAATGGAAACTAGATGTCAGTTTTCCCTACTGTTGGACGAGGTATGCTGGACTTCCTGACCATAGTAGCAGCAGGAGTTACTTGGTTAGCGCCGAGGAGCAGAGCTGCCCCCAGTACCGAGGAGGTGAGCCACGAGGGCGCCAGCAGCACCCGCCCCCCACATTGAAATGAGAAGACACGTAAACAAGTCTCAAAACCAGACTTTCCAGATCACCTAAAGGAGTTACTTGGTTAACCAATCTGGCAGACCCAGGTACTTCTTCCTGGGTACATTTCTTCTATTCATTTTCCGCCACATCCATGGATTTCTCTCTGCAGGAACATTCTGTGTCTATTTTGTCAGTGCCTACACTCAAGGTGGGTGCAAAGTGTGAAGTGGAAGTAAAAGGAAAAGTCCTCTAGGGCATTGCTTCCCTGCATGATGCCTGTGAACTGGCCCAAGCCATAGTCCCAGCCCCACGGTCTTCCTAGCTGGGGCTGCTTCCCAGGGGTGTGGGTTCAGGGACTCGGCCGTGTGGCACCTTTGACAGCATGCCTCCTGGGAATGTGGCCAGGCTTCCCGGACAGGGTTACGGGCAAGTGCCCAAGGAAGTCTGAAGTCTCACTTCCCACTGTCAGCTTCTGGTTCCAATCGCCTCCCTTCTCATGGGTGTAGCCTCAGGCACTGCACGGTAATAAGCCCGGGTCAGGATGCAGCACCTGCTCTGCCACTGGTGTCCCTCTGTGAGACCCACCAAGGACGGTGATGGGAGCACCCAGGGAGATGTTTCGTCTCTATTTGAAGTTGCACTTAGAACTCGGCCTCTGTGTTTGGAGATGAAGCAGCTGCTTTTCCCAGCCCTGCAGGCTCCAAAGCCTGACATCCAGTCATTTAGAGCACAGTGAGCCTCACCAGCCCAGGCAGTCTCTGGGCATCTCACTCACAGACTCCCCAGCTCTGCTCCAAGTGCATCTCTCCTACAAGATGCATCTGAAGAAGGCAATTTAACAAGCACCTGCCAGTGCTCAAATCCTCTTCCTGTTGTTCCCACTGAAGAAAATGCCACCAAGAGCAGTGGTTGGCAGTGGTTGGTGTGGTTGGCAGTGGTCAGCATGATTGGCAGTGGTAGGTGGTGGTAAGTAGTGGTCAGCAGCAGTGGTCAGCATGGTTGGCATTCCTCCCTGTGGGTTTCCTGGCTGCTCTTCTCATCTGCAACCAAAATGCATTGGGTTTCCATCCTGATTAGCATCTTTCCTGTCTGCCATATCGTCTCCTCTCCGCCTCAGACATAATTCCGCATTTGAGGTTTGTTACTTGCAGCTCCCTTTGTGCTTTACAATGGATGGGAGAAATCAGTGTTCTTAATAGCAAATGGCAGAGTCCACTCTGGTTAATTGCTGCAGAAAATGATTCTCTGATAGGCAAGCAGTTGCTCAAGAGTAGTCAGAAAGGTCAAAGTCCAAATTTCTGAAGCTGCTGCATCTGAAGAGTGTCCAGCTAGATCATGGGGTTTTCTGGAGAAAACACTGTTTTGAATACACTTTCTGATCTGGAGTGAAGACTAGAAATTTTCTGTGAAAGTGTGGATGCCTCCACTGCCAAAGCTGCAGAACAAGCAGCTTCCAGAACACAGCCTTACATCCTGTGCTCAATTGTGAGTTTGGGGTAAATGTCACCCCAAAACCCAGGTACTGGGCTGTCAGCCTCACTCAGGGGATGATGGGGAGCCCAGGAGGCCATGGATAACATGGAAGTGGACAGCTAGAGCTGGGGCCACTATTGTGGCCAGGCTTGTGACACACTTTGACTGATGCCTGGAATTGGAGCAGCAGCAGCCTGCTGTCTGGACTCTGTGAAAGTTGAAAGACAGTTTCTGACAATGAATCTTGCAACACAATGGCAAATTTTGACATTTCTCACCACTAGTTCTGCAGAAAAGACAAAATATAAGACGTATTATCACTTAGAGAAGAAAGAAGTGGGACCAACATGGAAAGTGTTAGTGATGAAAGACTTTCAGCACATCTAACATTCGTCCAAAATTAAAAGCTTAATTGAATATGACAAAATGCAGTCAGTGAGCAATGCAAAAAGACTCAAATTTTTCAGCCTGATTACAAATATATTTATAGAGGCTCCTATAAATTGTTTCTGTTTATTCTGCACCAACTCACATCACTGATGTTTTATGTCGACATTATAGAGAGAAGGTGTGGCTCAAAGGAATGATGTAATTGCACTAAGCCTCAGCTGCACCTGATGTATTTTTACTATCTTTTTATTAGTACACATTTGCAGTACATAATGATTGCATTTATCTTGGGGAGTTGGTACTGGATCAGTAATTGACTGAGTGGATGCAGGGATGGAGGAGGGCATTTAACTCTGGAGATCATAACAAAAACAAAAACTTCAAACCACATTAATAAATAGCCTTAATAATGTGAGTATGACAGTAATTTGGAAGGAACGGTTCCACCTAGAACCAAAAATAGAGCTATTTCTAATAGAAATTTGGAAAGTATTGTCCATACTTCCTCTTGCTGTTGAGATATATTTATCTATACACACATACCCGAAATGTAGGTGTGCACATGTATATGAATTATGTAGAAATGTGTATTATAATATATGTATATATGTGTATCTACTGTTACTATTTTATATGGATTACTATTTATAGATATATAGATATATTTAACTAGAATTTAAAACTTCTGACTTTTACAACAAAAACTGCCCCCTCAAAAAATTCCTCTTCAAAATGATTCAGGCTTTTTCTTTGTTGATGAATAGATTCTAGGAGTGTTTACTATCTTTATTATCTAGCTCTTGCTGTGTATTGTAGCTGCTAGTTGCAGGTAAAAAAAATGTATTTTAGCTGTGTCTCTGAAAGCTTACATGATCATTAGTAGTTTCTCTGTCACGAGGTGACAAAAGTAGACATTGTTCTGATTTTGTAATATTTGACTGAACATTATGACAATGATAAGTGGTTTTTTTTTTGCTGCTCTAAAATTTTTTTGACCTTTTCTTCTAAGACTCAAGAAAATAGAGTGGTAGCCAGATTTCTCTTTCCACCTACACTTTTTTTTTTTTGGCTTTTTTATACAAACACGTTGTATTCTTAGTCATTTTTCCCTTGGTATTGAGCATTGAACCCAGTGCTTTTGCAATAAGCTACATCCCTGGCCCATTTTTAAATTTTTTATTTTGCAACAGGGTCTCCCTAACTCACCAAGTTGCCCAGGCTAGTCTTAAACTTTCAGTGTTCTTGCCTCAGCCTCCCAGAGTACTGGGATTACAGGTGTGTGCACAATGCCCAGCTAGAATCTTAGCCATTATTAACATAAACTTTGGACAAGTTGCCAAAGATGTTGGCATCTGAATCCCATGGCTCGGTAGCCTGTGGGGTGTTTGTGCAGTTGCCGGGCTCTGAGCGGAGGGAGGGACGTGCTATCGCCATTGCCCTCCTGAGCTGGCAGCAGGCCATGGCAGCTGCTGCCCATCTTCTCTCTGCCCCTCCATGCCCACCAAATTTTAGTAGGAAATAGCTCTCAAACTTAGGTTTTTTAAATAAATGTATTTCTAGGAATGATAATAAGGATTTTAATTTGGTGAAATTTTATTTGGGGGGAATATTTATTGAATGACACATGTTAGAAATTGTCAAGAGTAGATATTTCAGCAAACAGGCTCTAAATTCAGAAAGAACCTCTGGGATAATAGTATAATAATGACTACACAAATCAAGCACGGTGTGTCAGGAACTGTGCTGGCCTTCATTCCCTGTAAACATTGTGTGAGATGGGTCTCATCACCCCATCTTAGAGACAGAGACTGACTCTCATGGAAGTGGGGTCGGGTAGAAAATGTTAGTGTTTCTCAAGCCTAGCAAACTTGATGAACCTTTATTTACAGAAAATAATTCTTAAAGACTCATTTTATGCTAAATCAAAAGAGCATATAATTTAATCTATCCATTTCTATATACATATATATATAATTTGAAAATCAATATAATGTTGCAAGTGTAATATAAAAGAGAGGTAAAAGTATTTAATATGTATTTTAATGTGATGTGTGATCAAAATGTACAGTGGATGTTGAAAAAAAATGACAGTAAAAACACATTGCCATTAATCACCCTTAAAGTACTCTCCCTCATTTGAAGCATATTTATCATATTGTCCTCCTTACTACTTTCTGAAGCAGTTCTGCAAGTCCTCTTTCCTGAGTGTCTTTATGAGATGTGATAAAAAAAATACAGTGACTGCTATTGCTGAGTGCCATCCAACGAAAGTCAGGCTCATAAAAACATGAGGCTGTGTCACTAAATCTGGTACCCTGAGACTTCTGGCTCTTCCCAGAAGTCAAAACAACCGTGAAAAGGAAATGTTTGATTCAATTCAGGACATCGAGGCAGCCATGACAGTATAGCTAAAGACACTCAGGAAAGAGGAGTCAGAAAATGGCCAGGATGATGGGATAAGTGTGTTTAAAGCCAGGGGGAGGATTTCAAGGGGAATGAATAATAATGTGTCTTTTACTGTAATAAATGTGTTCATTTAAGTGGTCACTATTTTTTGATCACACCTTGTATGTAGGGCTCGGGTACAACTACCCTTGAGCATGGGTCCAGTGGACACAGTCTTCCTCCTGTTGGTAGAACTGGAAGCCATGAGACTCTTTCAAATGCAGATATACCTTCTTTGATTCAAATATTAGAGTAGTTTTGACATTGGTCATCAATTTCTCAAAATGGAAAACTACTTTTCTTTGGTGAAGATCTGAAAAATAACTACAAAAAATGAAAAATCTTCCCTGATTAGGATTGAAATACTACTTGATTTCCAAGAAACGTCAGTGCCTGGTAAACCATGTAAAAGACTTGATGTTGCGATGTAGGAGTCAGGTCCTGAGCTGAGGTAATTACCCACGGTGTCACATTTTCATTAATGCCCAGTGGGACATTTCAATTCATGCACGCTGTCCCGCTCATGGTGTGGTGTCTGGATCTCCAGCCTGGCCCCTGGAATGCCACCACTTCCCTTGCTGTTGGGGACAACAGAAGTGTCCTAGAAGTGGCCGGAGTGCTCCGTGCTGGGAACCTCTGCACTAAGTGGAAACAGCAGAGCTGTGGTGTGCACTAGCACAACTTCCTGCAAGCCGTCCTTGCGCCTGCCGCTCCATCTGCCACTCCGGTGGTGGCAGGGCCCCCGCACTGTAGGTGCGTACATCGGTTTCGTTCCACGAACACTTTCTCTACTCTAGTGAACTCTGTGGATGCCTCTTCAACATTCAGTGTTTTGTTTTTTGCTTAAATTCTTTTATTGGTACATTTTAGATATACAATACATTTACAGTTATCATTAGGTGCTTGTGCCTGTACATGATGTATCTTGGTTCTTATTTTTTCACCATTCCCTGTGTGCCCTTCACCCCTTCCACCCTTCCCTATTTACAAAGACTTTGTTTCCATTTTTTCCTTTTCTCATAATTTTTCCTTTCCCTTCTTTCCTTTCCCCTTCCCCTCCCACTTCCCCTACCCCTTTGGATCTTCTCTTCCTATTTCAAATTATCAATTATTCATTTTAATCATTTTAATCCTTATGTACACTTTCAGTTTCTCACACTAGAGAAACTATTCGGTATTTACACAAGTGTGTCCTATTAACATTCAGTGTTTTTAACACATAAAATAAAATGCAGGCTTGAAACGAAAATGAATTACACTGAAATATCGTTTTTATAGAGTAATAATAGATATACATAATATTTTAAGCTTCCTAAGACTTGTAGTGCTACCTATAAATAAATGTCTCTGGTTTTGTTGGTAACAAACTACTGCTTCTCCCTATATTCCAAGTTGAAAAAAGTTAAGATGAGGTTTGTTTTGATTTTTATTAAACAAGTTCAGGGACACCTAAAGCTTGCGCATCAACCTTAAGTTCAAGGTCCCAGTGCTGGAGGGGAGGCACACAGTGAATGAAGGGGGCAAGGACGTGGTGTCAACCAGCTGGGTAAAAGCCACAGGAAGAGTGCCACAGAGCAGGAGCAGCTGACTCTCAGGGGTGATTAGTCAGTAAGCAGAGGAGCATACAGCAGAAGAGGATGCAAACCCTGGGGTCAGGAGAGACCACAGCTGTCGCAGGAGTCAGTCGTTTGCTGAAATGGGGGTTTGTCTAGACTGGAGTTTATTCATAAAATCAGAAGGATTCTACCCTAATTCTACTTGGTTGAATAGTATCTATGTGCATATGCAGGTCTTTCTTTTATGGAGTCCTTGCACTTAGCTATAATGTCATTTTGTACTTTATGAAGTCCACTTTCTCATTGTCTGTTGTAACACTTTGCTTTACCTTCTGGTGGAGAATTTTCTGAGCATGGATGCATCATCCGAGACCACTCCTGCATCTAGGGAACATGGGACAAGTGAAAATACTCCAGCAAAGCCTTTGACTTCATCTGACTACATCTAACTCAGTTAAAAGAAACGAGACAGAAAGGGATAGGGTTTTCCTTGTCGACATTACTTAAGTAGTCCAATCTTTTCACTGTAGCTGCACAAGATACCTCCAACCTCCCACAGTGCGAAGGAGCTGGCAGGAAAGCTCACCCAGGAGGCAGGCTGTGCTGGCGTTCTGGGTCGGGCAGGCTCACAGCAGGCCCGACACAGCCGCCCTTCAGCTGTGGGGGCGCCTAACCTATTCGCCTGTGTTTTCAGCGAGTGCCATAACTCCACGGACCGGATCAAGGTCAGAGTCTGGGATGAGGACGATGACATCAAGTCCCGGGTGAAGCAGCACTTCAAGAAAGAGTCAGATGATTTCCTGGGACAGACAATTGTGGAAGTAAGGACCCTGAGCGGAGAGATGGATGTCTGGTACAACCTAGGTGATTATCCATGTTTATTTGAAAGCAAGTCAAGTAAAATTCCAGAATATCTCTGACATGTGTAATATTCCCATGTGGGTCACAAGAACCAGTGCCTTTTTAGATCTTGGGTTGGACTTTTGAATGGGTTAGTTTCACTGGCAACTAAAACTGACTTTTTATTTAAATTTAGCATTATTGAAAAACATTGGAAGTTTGAGATAGAGAAAACTCAAAGAATCAGCTGGCCATCTTTTCAGAGAAAAGCATTTTATCATTATTCATTTTTATTTCATGGCAAATGACTTCAAAATCCCTTCCTCAATGTTCAAGAAAGAAAGAATCAAGCTATCACTTAATGGTGTTTGCCTTATTTTTTTCTGATCCAGTGATGGAATTTTGGAACAAACAGTATATTTTGGAGTTTTTTCAAATGATGATATAAAAGTAGGCTTTAGTTGGTGTGACCAAGTATGCATGTGGCCTTAATGACGACTAGGGATGGAGACACTGAGAATCCATTTAATTGGCATGAATTTCAAATGAAATGTTATTATGGAGACAGTACTTAAATAAAGACAAGCTTTAATTTGACCATTACTGGAATTAAATAATAACACTGTCCTCACTGCTGACTTAGTAATAGTAAAAATATATGGGTCACCTCAGTTTCTCTAGAGGACATGATCCAAACATTTCTTAATCCTATCCTCTGAAATATGTCAATTAAGGTTTTGAGAGCAGGCTGGTCATAAATCACAGAACAGTTAATGCAGAATTACTAAGAGTTACCAGTTAGGGTACCAGAATACTCTCACAAATTAAAAAAAAGCTTTTGGTATTTAAAACCTACAGACTTCTGGTAATGTAAGAGTTGACCCAGTAAAGGGAGAAGGTCCCATAGAATTGATGAAACTCTACATCATATAGTAGTATAAGGAAAGAGATAGATTCAAACAACACTAAGAACTCATTACCAAAAATATGTTAAGAAAATGTCTTTAAAGAAAATTGTTACTTTTACATAATCGAAGTAGAATTTTTAACCTAAGTTATAATGAACAACTGCCAACCTCTTGTTTCAATTATTAAATTGCTTTATATCTGAAAACAGACATGTTAGTTGAGGGCAAACTCGGGCCATTGAGTCTGCAATATTCACAAATTGTATTTTAATGAAAGAGATTCGCCTGTACATGGACTTTTCCCTAATAGTATATGTTAGCATGTCCTTCAGTGGAGGCAGTAAAGTTACAGGTCAGAACAGAGATGCCTCAACATATTTTGACAAAATACGTGAGCACATTGTTTGCTGTGGAACTGGACTGTGCTTCAGGGAGCAGTTCCTCCACTGATTTCATGTTGAAACTGTCGAGACTGCCTCGAGCAGCCCTGCTGGGGGCAGAACCCTCACACCCGACTTGACACGGTGGGGGCTGGCAGTCACCTTCCGTCCACACAGGGACGTGGCCCTCCTGTTTCAGGGCTGCTGCTCCCTGTGAATGGACCACCTTGGCACCTGGTCCCTCGGTACCACCTGTCGGTGGAGGGTCCACCTCCACTCACACTGAGGAGCTCTGTGGCAAGGTCTTCCCTTCAGTTCCTCTGGACACACCATGCACACGTTCTGTGGCTGAAATGTGACACATCAACTCCATTCCAGGAAGCAATTAATCCAACATGTATAAATCAGCACGGGTTACAGAGTGGAGTTGTTACAAATCACAGTGACCGATTTGTCGTTGTTAACTGGGACATTGCCTCCTCTGACAAGCCCAGGAAGGAGAAAATGAGGAGTGAGAGCTTTTAAAGGAAATGCTTTTCTGGTTAATTTTATACTCCCGTTATCTTGCCTTTAATTGCCAAATTATTTATATAATTTGATTGCATAAGCCAATCAAGTACATCAAAATTTCCATTGGCATGGCAAGCTCTTCTGATTAACTTTTTCTGTTTGAAACACCTGTGAGTGTCAGTCACAAACAACAAGCAAAGACTGTAGGTCGTGTCGGGGAATCACTGTGAATCATCCAATCTGGCCTAGGAAAAGCGGGTTTAGCACACACAGCTTTTGAGAGCTTGACTGAGAGCTGTGGTGGTGTTGGAATGACTGGCCGATAACTCTTCTGCCTTTTCAGAGAAACGGACAGATAAGTCCGCGGTGTCCGGGGCCATCCGCCTGAAAATCAATGTGGAAATAAAAGGAGAGGAGAAGGTTGCTCCATACCACATACAATACACATGTTTACATGAGGTAAATACATTGAATTTTGTTAAAAATGAAACCTGGTTAGGAATGATACTGATCGTGGATCATGAAACAGCCTTGGGTTGGGAGAACCCAGCCCTGGACCTGTGGTGCCGTCCCCAGCGATAGCGGGTGGTGCCCCGTGGTAGGGCAGCCCCAGTGTCTGGACCCTGAAGAGCCCCACCTGGGGGAGTTCAGAACGAGTCCATGGGCAGGACGCCAAGGCCCAATGTTGCACTTCCCTCCAGGGCCTCAGTGTAGACACCCAGACCCGAGACCTCGGGCTTCATGGGTGCTCTGCAGCTGGAGCACTTAGAGGCATCCCTGAAGCCTTTCTGTCACGAAGATGACCCTCCTCCCTTGGGTCAGAGAAGGTCAGGTGAAGCTGAGTGAGCGGCCTTTTCCCTGTGTCCAGGGAAATACGGAGAAAGAACCTCCGAGGGGGAAGGAGACATCAGCAAGAGAGCTCTGCTTGTTTGCATATTGCTTTTCTCAAATGCATCACATTCATAAAATTTAAACCTGTACATCTTTGATACAGATAAATATTCGCACCCCATTTCAATGCAGAGGAAATGAAGCCGTGTCTCCCGTGTCACAGAGCAGTAGGGGACAGGAGCTAAGCTTATTTTCAGGACCCAAGTCGGGTCAGGGCATCGTTCCTTCAGGAAAAATAGTTCAGTTTTTAGCCACCAAGAAGAAATAAATCCCTTGGACTTGTTTCTGGGGACTCTGGCCCGATTGTGCATGCACGAACGCGGGCACCGAGGAGCCGCATAATGTTCTACTGCTCAGACTTTTCTGTTGGCTCAAGAACCAGAAAGAACTGACATCCAGGAAAGTTTCTTTGGCTGATCCAGGCTGCACCCACACAGCAGTCACAGAACTTGTCAGAAGCAAGGAAGGTTGTAGGGCAGTGATATTTTTCACTATAAAAATCTCAAACATTTATTTTCAACCTCATTTCATTGCCCTAACTCTTACCACTTTGCAGCTAAAGCCCATTAGTATCAGTTACAAAATGAATCTCTACAGTAATGTAGCCAACATTACATTGTTTGTGCAGGCCACTGCAATTTATTCAGAGGCTATGAATGCAGAGAATGTTTATATGTAGACACTATTTTCCCTTCTGAAATGGTTGGGTCTGTATTACCCTAGACATTGTTAACTCTGTATTAACCTAGACAGAAGTAAAAGCAGGCTTTGCATAATAAATGAAGGGAATTGAACTCAAGACCCAAGGTATTCCTCTTGCTTTAGCTGCTGATGAAACATTAACAGCGGTGGTCCTGCAGGCATGTTTTCCCTAAGTTAGAGTTAGCCATGTTACACTTACTCAGAGGAATCACTGAACCCTGAAAACCACTTGCTTCTAGAATCTCTTCCATTACTTGACGGAAGTGAAATCCAGTGGTAGCGTGAAAATCCCAGAGGTGAAAGGAGATGAAGCCTGGAAAGTCTTCTTCGATGATGCTTCCCAAGAAATAGTCGACGAGTTTGCCATGCGGTATGGGATCGAATCCATTTATCAAGCCATGACGTAAGTACTGGGGACACCTGCTGGGTTGGGTATCTCCCTGGGCAGCATGGAGAGATCTGTCTCAAAAGAAAAGCAGTTGTTGAAAATTTATACTAACACAAATGGAACAAAAAAATTACCCACCAACATGGAAATGATTGCACTGTAGTAACGTAAGATAGACTATTACTCAGTAGTCTTAAATATTCATAAAACTTGTTGGAACTTACTATATATCAAAATTGTATAAATATCATTAAGATTGTATTGAAAAGGAGCTAAAAGAAAGAGCCATATGCCAAATGTCCACAGAACAGTGAGAGCTCATTTTATGAACGAACAGTAATTTGTTTTAGGGCTCTGGGGAGAAGGCTGCATTTGTGTTTGTGCGGGAAAGATGTCTGTGGATGTGTTTGTCTCCCAAAGTGAAGTTTGCAAATGGAAGCCCAATTTTGCCAAATGCTTTGTCACCCAAACCGAATTGTTTGCACACAGAAGCACTTGTGAACTGAGGTGTTACTCTGGTTATTTCTCTGTGATGATATTAAAGGTATTTTTTCTTAGCCTGCAAAAATAAAATCTCAAGAAACAGCGTTCATCTTCATTCAAAGGAAACGGATCACAAATGATTGTCTCACTGAGCATGTGTGACGCTGCCTCCCCTCCTCACCCTCTGGAAAGCAGTGTCCAGGATGTGGGGATTCCGGGCCACTGACTCCCAGCCCCTCCCTGCTCAGCAGCACCTGGGACCTTAGAAGTGCACATCCTCTGCCCCACCCTGAGGTGGTGCGCAGCGATTCTCCTCTTCGGTGAAGTTTAAGAACAACCCTTTATTAAGTCCCGAGGATACGGCCAGCCAGTGTTAGGGACTTCCTGAGCCACCCACCATCCTCTCTTGTCCCGTGTGTTTGACTAAGCTGTCCATGCTTCCTTCCTTCCTTCCCTTTTATATCAGCACTGCTGGTTCCGTAAAACCAAGCATTCCTGAGGGGCCCACACTGCCCTAACCACACTGCTGCAGAATGGGCTTCCAGGAGCCCAGGATCCCAAGCAGTGTGGACCAGGACTCAGACCTGGGTCTTGCCAACCCCACAGCTTGCTTTCTGAGGCACCGTCATGGTCTGAGTTTGTAAGAGCCTTTGGGTCACGCATGCGCCACCTACACTATGTAAACCACTTACATGCATGCAGCAGAGAAGTACAGGGTCACATTTCCATGTGAGTGGAACAGACGCTGCGCAGATAACCCATTTACCAGTCCTAGTGGTGGATGTTACCTGGCCCACGGCTGGTGTTCCTTGTCAGAGTTTAGCATTCCTGATGTCTAATCAGTAGTCACAGTTTATAACAGAACAGTTTACGAGTGAGGGAGTTTTTACAGTTACTGATAAAGTATACATTTCTTCAGTTTATAGAACAACCTGATGCTAAATAACAAAAATATACAGATCCTCAGACACAAAAGAGATCTGAGAGGCCAGGCAGTTAAACTCCCTCCCAACTGGATGCCCTGACAGGTGGTCCCCAGCCCACCGGCCCCATAGCAAGGCCCCCTGAGCTGTAGCTGGAGAAGGGGCTTGGCCACCTGCTTGTCCTTAGCTCAGCGGAACACCTAGCATGACATTAGAGTGCAATTCACACTCAAGGATGATTAAGAGCAGAAGGCAAATGAAGTGCACTGGCAGGGAAGGCTGGATGAAAGCAGGCAGATCTGGCTGGCTCTGGAGAGAACCCAGGGACAGAAAGGAACTGGGTTCTGAACTCCCCAACACCCTCTGGTGCCACCGCACATTTCTTCACTTCTGTCTTTTCTATATTCCGAGACGCAGGCATGTTAACACAAAAAACTGGTAAGGTAGGTAATGGTAGGTAAGGGAATTAGCTCTCATTTTATGCCTCCTTCATTTTCCTTGCCCCTCAATTTAAGTAAACAATAAGGATCAATAAAAGTTTGGGTATGCATTTTATTTTAAGTGACATGCAGGTAAACTGGGTCTTATCATACTTATGAAACTCAGATTTGGGCTGGGGATTTAGCTCAGTAGTTTCACCACCTGCTGTGCAAGTGCAAGGACCCGAGTTCAACCCCCATACCAAAAAAAAAAAAAAGAAAAAAAAGAAAAAGAAACTCAGGTTTGACAAAGTCCCTGCTCATACTTAGATAATACTCTAAAATGGGTCAAAACCTTTTTCTATAACTGACCAGATAGTATCAGAACAGTGTAGTACATAGGACCCTTTGTGGGCCTAATTTCTGTCATGATTGCTCAATTCTGCAGCCTCAGCACCAAGCAGCCGTAGACTTAAGAAAACATGGACATGGATGAGTTCTCATGAAACTCTTAAAACACAAGAGCTATGGTTAAGATTTGGCTTAAGGGCCATAGATTGCCAGCCATTGGTCTATGGAGTAAAAACAGAGAGAAAAAGAAAAACAATGCCTTGGGTTTTGGGGAGAATAACTTGACAAATACATTTCAATGATAGCATAATGTAATAGATTATTTGTATTGTGGGTATGCATTTGATTTGAATGAATCAGAAGTAGAAGTTGTTTATTATATTTATCTGAACTTCTGGCATAGCAATGAATGTCAGAGGTTTATAGTTGAAAACAGATAAAGTAGAAATGAAACGTTTAGACTGATATAGATATCTGTTTCACTATTTATGTTGAACAATCACACTGATCACTTCTAATAATCTGGAGAAGTTTCGTATACTGACATTTTTTAGATAAGGGTTGAAATAATAACTTTAGAAGATAGTTTTAATCATGCTTTCAAAATGATACTTCTCCAATTAAACTGAAGCTTGATTCCTAATTGTCTTGGTTACTTTTCTCATTGCTGAGACAAAATACCTGACACCCAAAGTTAAAGGAGGAAAGGTCTATTGGGCTCACAGTTTGTAGAGGTTTCAGTCCATAGCTGGCTGACTCCAAGGCAGCATGGCCTGGCAGAGGGGCATCACAGAGAAGAAATAGTCCACGACCGCAGAAGGCAGCAAAAGCAGCAAGCAGCAAGTGACAAGCAGTGACCTTCTTTCTGTCCCTTATATTCTACCCCTAAGGGCAGGTAACACTCATACCCAGGGTGAGTTACCCTTAATCCTACCCAGAACTATGCCAAACCAATCAGTGGACTAATTTAGTAAGGACACACCCTCGATCCCAGCATCCAGCCACCTCTAAAAAGCCCCACCTACAACCCTACATGTGGCTTTGGGGAGCATTTACACACAAGCCGTAACAATAGCCTATTCTAGGCCAACACATCATAATTGGAAAGGGGTAGTTTATTAATAAATCTGTCTTTTATTTTAAGCTGGTTAACTACTAAATCTCTTATTTTGCAACCTTGCTTCAGGGAACAAAAAATAAAAATCAAAAGTCAGAAAATTGACCAACTAAGAGAAAACCATAGAAGGAGATATTTCAAGCTCTCAGAACTGCTTCCTCTTGATTTTTAACAGTGTGGGATTGAGAACCCTGGGTCCAGGAAGAAAGGATGTCCCGTCTGTTTAGTAAGGCCACATACGTTTGAGAAAGGGGAAAAAAACCCTGCTTAATGCTTGTGAATTTCCCAGGTATACCATTTGAAGAAAACAAATTGCAGCTTCTTTTGATACGTAAAGACCCTGTATGCTTAGCCAAAACCCAGGGTAACTGGACACTTCCTCTTATTAGAGATTGCTTGGTTTCTCTTAAGTACATTCCATTTCTTTGAAGATGGGTTTGGAGAAGAAATAAATAAGGAAAGCTGTGTATTAAGCCAGAGAATCTGGTAGTGCATTATTACATTTTTCTCTTGTGTATTCCCCATCATGCTAAGGAAGCCAAATCTGTTTTCCTGGTGAATAACCTGAACCTTAAGAATCAACTTGCTGGTCCTCAGGCACCTCCCATGTGCTGTAAGTGCAGTCCCCTCTCACCAGACTTTCCTAGGAGAGTGCCCCCCTCAGCCTGTCTCTGTGGGGCAGTGTCTTTTGAATTCCTGGCATACTCTGCATGCTCCCTTATCGGATGTGCATTTGCAGTTATTTCCTTGCGGTCTACAGGCTGCATCTTCCCTCATGTCCTTCACTGGACAGAGCTTTAGTTTAATGTAATCTTGTCTATGTAATCTTTGTCTATTTTTGCTTTCATTGCCCGTTCTTTGGAGTTCGTATAAAAAACAATCATTGGCCAGACCTATGTCACAGAGCTTTTCCTCTGCTTTCTCCTGGTTTCCTAGTTCTCAGTTTTCAATTTGAGCATTAATCTGTTCTAGCTGATTTTGTATGTGATTAGATCAGGGTCCAGCCTTTCCTCCGCATGTTGAATATCCAGTTTCCCCAGCATATTTATTGAAAAGACTGTTTTTCCTGCTCATGTGTTTTTGACACTTTGTTGAAATCAGTTGGCAGTAAACGCGTGGGTTTATCTCTGGGCTCCCTGCTCTCTTTCATCAGTCTATCTGTCTGTTTTCCTGCCAGTTCCATGCTTCATTATTCACAATTTAAGCCTCATTTTGGGAGGAGTTTGTTATGCTAGCTTTTCCAGCGGAACTGAAATTCCATCTGTTAAATTGTTTTGACAATCACCCCATTTACTTGCAAAAGTGAAGTCAAGTGCTTTTAACATTATTAATCCAGTTTTTAATCATGTCTTTGGGAGAAAACGTTAAACAGTTCTAGGAACTGCAGTAGCACTGTTTGTTGACCTAGTTTTCTGTGTTTTTTGGTTTGTTTTTTTTTTGGTACCAGGGATCAAACTCGGGTCCTTGCGCTTGTGAAGCAGGTGCCGGAACCACTGAGCTAAATCCCTGGCCCAGACCTAGTTTTCTTAGAGGAGTACTTTTCAAAGGGGAGTTTGCAGCAGGATATGCTGGGTCATTGTGAATTGCTGATTGCCCTTTTAATCCTGTTCCTACATAGAAACAATTTAAGTACTGTGAGATCGGTAACCTTTGTAAAGGAAATGAGTTTTAACAGATATGAGGAGAAGCAGGGGAAAGTTTGCCTTGGCTGTAGCTGCACACAGTGAGGGCACAGTTCAGCTGAGGCAGATGTGAGTCCGGCCAGGGTCTCCTCAAGAGGGAGGGCGCCAGGGCAGAGAACCCCGCCTGTACCCCCCCCAGCCTGCACTAGCCCCCAGCCCCACCCCCTCGCTTGCTGAAGGCAGGAAGCTGTGACACAGGGGCTGCCACCCCAGCACGCAGCCGTGTGAGAGCCGACCTGTGCTGGAGGGGACAGAGAGGCATCCTCTCGCTTCCCAGGGAGACACTGGTTCAGCTCAGGAGGGTGAAGTGGCTTTGCTGAGCTCAGAGAAGAGGCTCAGGTCTGAGGAGGAGTCTGCACTGCGATGCCTCTAACCCCAAGTTGGCGCCTGCCCTGCCCCTCAGAAGCAGAAAGCAAAACAGAGCTCCACCTTGCTGGCCGTTTCTCCAAGGCCCCTAACTCACTGATCCTAATTCATTCTTTTTCTTCTTTGAAATTTAAGTCTCCTTTGTTCCCTTCCGTTTTCTAAGAAATGTGTGCTTAATGCACATCACCACCTTCATTGTCTATTATTCAGAACACTAGGTATGGAAAAGCAGGGTGAACGTGCCAGGTAGCTCTGCAGCACTGCGCCTGCCTGGCAAACGCAAGATCCTGAATTTGGTCCCCAGTACTGAAAAGTGAAAAAAAGGGGAGTTCAGTGTGGACCCTGATTTTGGTACCAAAGGACTCCTTCTGACTCATCATCCTCCTAGGCACAGTTTTTAGAAAAAGAAAAATGGTTTTTTACCAACCCAGGAAAAGCTTCTACTCAGTACAGTGGCTTAAAACTTCTATTTCTTTCAGTGTTTTGTTTTCTGTAAATCATTGCCAAGTGCTTAAACATTTAATCATGGCATTGAAATTGTTTGTTTGCACCCAGAATCACTGGTTATTTCTTCCCCCCCCATTAAGTTTATTGGTACATTTTAGGTATAAAATACAGTTACATACATCATTAGGCTCTTGTACCATTGCATGATGCATCTTGGTTCTTATTTTTTTCCCCTGCCCCTGGCCTCCCTTCACTCCCTCCATCCTTCCCTATTTGCAAAGACTTTGTTTCCATTTTTTTCCTTTTCTCATATTTTTTCTTTTCCCTCTTTCCTTTCCCCTACCCCTCCCACTTTCCCTACTCCTTTAGACCTTTTCTTCCTATTACACAATATCAATTATACATTTTTGAAATCAAAATATCAAGACCTAGGAGACATTACCACAGATTTTACAGAATTTAAAAGGATATAGAAAACATATTACAAAAATCTGTTTTGAAATAAATTTGACAACTTCTAAGAAGTACCTTGGAAGACAAATTAATGAAACTAACTCTGGAGGAAATGTAAAATTTGAATAGCACCTATTAAAGAAAGTATATTCCTAGCTTGAAAACCTACCTATATGATAACAACAGGCTCACATACGTTTTAATTGATAAATTGTATCAAACATTTAAAGCAGAAAAAAAAAGAAACACTTCTCCCCTCATTTTAGGAAATCAACATTGTGCTAATCCTAAAACTGGATAAAGATAATAGAAGAAAAAAGTATGAACAGAGATAGAAATTTGTTTAACAGAACAAACTATTAGAAGTCAGATCTGGCAATATGTAGAAAGGGGTTTTATTATAGGGATGGCAGTGTTGGTTCAGCATTGGAAGATCCACCCCCATAAGTCATCATTTTAACAGAGGAAAGGAAAAAGCCATATGATCCTGTCAGTAGTTGCAGAAAAAGTATTGGACTAAATTCTACAGCTGTTCATAGTAAAAGCTATCAAGAGACTAGAAGTAGAACAGAAACTTCTCAACACATTAAAGACATGAACTCCATACTTCCAACAAAAAAGCCTTATATGAATGGAGAAGGTACAATGCTTTCTCTTTAAGGTGGGGAACAAGGGCAGATATGCTTACTCTTCATCTGTCCATTAAACTTTGAAACATAGGCCCAAACTAAAATAGTCTGGCAATAAATGTCACAATTACGATAGAATTGGCAAGGTAGAAGCAAAATCTTTATATGTAGATGAAATGATTATCTACAGAGAAAATACTAAGAAATCTCTAGGAGCCCTAGAACTTGTATTTGAATTTAGCAGGATTAGAAAACACAAGGTATATATAAAAATTCAGGTTTATGTATACTTGCTATAAATGAAGAATTGGATATTGAAATTTAAAAGTTATGTATGAGTACAAAGGACCTAGAAAATTAAAAGGAAAAACAAAAAACAAATGAACAAACAAAAAAAAAGTGTTGGAAGACATTTAGTACCTAATTTTAAGACTTCTTCTAAAGCTACAGTAATCAAGGCAGTGTTGGTGTAAGGAAAGACATATAGATCATTTGAATAAAACAGAGAATCTAGAAATAGAACCACTCATATATGGTCCACTGAGTTTTGAAAGATTATTTAACATTAACATTTTATAGACTATAAACTCAATTCAAGAGCCGAGGAAAAGATAGTGTTTTCAGCAAATGGCACTAGAACACCTGGTATCAATTTATAAAAAATTAACCTCAACCCTTTATTTCCATACATGAAAATAACTTGAAAGGATCTATGAACCTAAATATGAAAGCCTAAAAGTATAAAACTTTAAGAACAAATTATAAGGGAAAATGTTTATGAGTTTAGGGTAGGCAAGAACTACCTAGGATACAAAAAACATGATGTATAAAAGAAAAAAATTAATAAATGAAATTCCATCAAAATTTAGAACTTTAAATGACATTGTTAAGAAAATGAAAAGGAGTCCTTAAACTGACCATATTTACAATGCATATAACCTATGACCAGAATATATAAAGAACTCTTACAGCTCATTAATAGACAACCCAATTAAAAAGTAGACACAAGAAGATGATAAATAGCCAGCACAAGGAAAGGTGTGCAACTCTAGAATCAGAAAAATACTAATCAGTACAATAACAACATTGAATTATACATTCATTAGGGAGATGAAGTTAAGCCTTGTCATGACTTTTTCTTTTTGTTGGATTCTCCCCTTTTGCGTTTAATTTGTCACGGCCAATGGATTCATTCTGCTGGGCTTCCTGGGGTTGTGATCCTCATTGTCTTTTCCTAGGGTATTGTCTAAAATTTGTTGGAGTGCTGGTTTGGTATTCATGAAGTTCCTGAGGTGCTCTTTATCATAAAAGTATCTTATTTCTCCATCAATTTTGAAAGATAGTTTTGCAGGGTACATCAATCTGGGTTGGAGGCTGTTTTCCTTTAGGGGTTGAAATACATCACTCCAAGCTCTTCTTGTCTTGAGGGTTTGCATTGAGAAGCCTGCTGTGATTCTGATGGGCTTTCCTTTGTATGTGATTTGTTTCTTTTCTCTCACTGCTTGTAGAATTTTGTTCCTGTATTGGGTTTCTGGAATCCTAACAATTATATGCCTATGTGTAGATTTTTTGATCAAGGCTAGTTGGAGTCCTATATGCCTCACTTATCTGTATATCAAGTTCCTTTCCCCTGCTTGGGAAGTTTTCTGCCATCACTTCTGTGAACAGTTTTTTTTATGTCATCTGCACTCTCTCCTCTTCTTCATTGACTCCAATCAGTCTTATGTTATTCTTCTTTGCATCCTCTAGTGCTGCTGGATTGCTTTCTCGTGTTCCCTTACAATTTTAAAGCAATTTTTCTTTTCCTGGTCACTAATTGCAATCTTATTTTCTATATCTGAAATTCTGTCCTCACATTGGTTCGTTCTGCTGTGTAGACTTTTGATGGAGTTTTTAATCTCCTGGAAATCTGTTTGCATCTGTTTTATGGATTCCATTTGTTTCCTATGTTGGGATTCCATCATGTTCCTCAGCTCCTCTATTTTTTTATCTGTGTCCTCTCAAGATTCATTAATCATGTCTTGCACCATGAGCACAATCTTTGCTGTTATCTGAGTAATTATTTCTGATTTCATTTTTCCCAGATCCTCTTTTGTTGTCAGTTCAGAGAGTCCAGGTGGTTGAGTATCAGATTGTTCCATCCTGTTTCCCTTTGGGGTTGCTGTAGGTGACCTGTAAGTCTGGTTTTGAGGCTTGTTTACGTGTCTTCTCATTTCCATGGGGAGGGGGGTGCTTCTGGTGCCCACGTGGCTCACCTTCTCTGCCCTAGGAGCGTGGAATGGTGGTGGGGGAGCCTCCTTTCAGGAGTCACTGGTTATTTCTAAGAAGAGCATGTTTGTATCAGTGCTGAGAGACAGCAACTGCGTCCAGAGTATGAAGCGTGTGCACTGAGCCACGTCCAACCTAAAAGGGTCGTGTTAATGAGTCTCACATGTTTACCTTCTCCCTTTTACCAGACGACAAAAATTTTGCTGGTAAATAAGCTGGGAAGAGAAATACCATGGTAATATTAATTTGATATTGAAACTGATATAAAAATCAAATGAGATCAAATGTAGTAAGAGAAATACTAGTATTTTTTGTGTCAGCCTCAATTTCATAGCTGCACCATTCTCATATCTTGCCTTCAGATGTTTTGCACCCAGATCATTTCATTACTGTGTTCAAATTAATTATTAATGTTTTATAAAATTAAATAAGCATGATTTTCTTAGTAATTTTATAATATTTTAGGAGGCTACATGCTTATTAACCAGAAGTTAACATTGACCTATCATAATTTTTTGAAGAAATAAACTATTTCTGGGATGTTTTACAATAATCATCTTTAATAATACTTTAAATATTTTTATAGGTTATATTTTATATTATGTACATTAAAGATAATGCATTTTTTAGAGCACATTGTTATGGTATGGATTTTAAATGTCTCCCAGTGGCTGGGTCTCAAAGGCTGGTGTTCAAGTTGCCATTAGGAGAGGCGGAACCTTAGGAGGGGCCCAGAGCAGGAAGTAGATGCCTGGGGACACCCTTGCAGGGGACTGCAGTAGCCCTTCTGTCCTTCCTGGCCGCCATGTAGGCCCAAGTGACAGAGCACACAAGCTTCTGGAATCCTGAGCCAGGGGCAGCTCCGCTCCAGGAAGTGATTTTCTCAGCTATTTTGTCAGAGCGGTGAAAATCCAACACCTGCATCAGTCAACCAGACAAGAACAAAAAGTTGAATTATCCATGATTCTCATGAGTACCGAAGTTTACAAGGGAAATTTTATAATTATCGATGACAGGCAAAATAACAATGGGGCAAACTGAATTAGCAGCATTTAATGTATATATTTCATATGTATTTTTTCTGATCAGGGTAATGAAACATATTAATGGTATACTTTAAAAAATACAACATATATTTTTTAAATCACAAAAAGTCTATAACCCCAGTCAGAGACAGCAGTATGACCACATACGTGAATACTGTTTCCCAATGCCCACATAGGTGCGTGTGTGGGGCTGCAGCACACAAGGTGTGTGTGCCGAGCTGCTGACACACATGGTTGTGGTTTTCGATCCTTCCAGTTTCCCAGGAGCTCAGGGAGGCAACCAGGTGCAGCCACCACCTGTCACTCCAGAAATCCCTGGGGTTTCAGTGGGAGAGAAGCTGCTTCTGTCAGTTCTCCAGCATGGACACAGCCGTGCTGTGGAGTTTCCCATGCCTCTCCCACTCTGGCTACAGGCACAGTTCGATTGGCCTGCAGAGCAGCCTGGCAGCATCCTCTGCAGCACCTCCCATGTCCTGGAAGGACTAAGCGCGTGTCCCACACTCCTTAACTCCACATAAATGCCTTCGCCTCCGATTGCTTTGCAGGGTTAAGAGAAAGTTACTGACCAATCCCTGTGTGCAGGAAATCACTGTGCTAGAATGGATGGAAGAGAGGACACAAATCCCACACCAAACATATTCCAGAGGAAAGAGTAACACAGGCAGCACCGCAGAGACAGGCGGCAAGCAGTCCTGAGGTGTGAAGTCAGTGAGTCCACTGCAGTGCTAGTCACAATAATCAAGACACGGAATCAGCCTGGCCTATAATCTCAGCACTCTGGGAGGCTGAGGCAGGAGGATTCCAGGGGCAAGCCCAACCTGGGCATTTTAGTGACTTGGTGAGACTGTCTCACAATGAGCCAAAAGGGCTGGAGATACAGCTCAGTATGAAGGTCCTGGGTTCAGTGTATGTGTGTGTGTGTGTGTGTGTGTGTGTGTATACATACATACATATACATGTATGTCAATGGACAAGGGATAAAGAAAATGCGCTGTCTACAACGTCATACTATTCAGCTTTTAAGAAGAAGAAAACCATGTCATTTATTGCGGCATGAGTGAACCCGGCAGAGAGGGAAGCAGGCAGAAGAAGCCAGACACAGAGAGACAAGCGTCCTATGAGCTCGTTTGTGTGTGGAGTCTGTGGAAGTGGAGAGCAGAATGGGGTCACCCAGCGGGGGCAGGATGTGGCCGTGCTGGTCACAGGAGGTGTAGGAGCAGGAGGCCTGGGCGCCGTGCTGGCTGTGGGCAGTGAAGGCTCGGTCTGTGGAGCCCGCTGCTCGTGGGTGCTGTCGGGATGCCCAGCCCTGCGTGGAGTGGCCCCCGGCTGCCCACCAGTCCTCCGCCCAGGCTGTGGCACAGGAGACTCAGCTCCTTGCTTGCACTCCACTGTGCCTCTGCACAACTTTCTGAGAAGAGGGATATTGAAGTCACTGCACAGTGAATCCCCCTGGTGTGAGCAGCTCTGCGTCCCCAAAGCCAATGCAGGGTTGGCTATGCGGGCTGTTTCCCAAGTGTCTGCAAGCCAGACTCTGGTTTTGGGTTTTCCTTCTGTTTGTTTTTATGGCGGAACTGCACAAAAAGGGCCCAAATCATGGTTAATATGCAGTGAGTGAGGGATGATCGCTCTGGCAAGGTGGCTTCAATATTTTAAAAATGGATCAAAAGTTAAGCAGTTGGAAACCCTTAGAATGAATTTTAATTCAAATTAATTTAAGAACAGAAATATTATAACCACTATTTAGCTCTACATTGAAGTTACTTTTAAAGAAAAGTTGGGAGAGGGTTGGAAGTTTAGCTTCATTGTTTTTCCAAGTTTTTGGCTGTGACATTTTTCTCTGGGATCCCAAAGCTATGATTTCTTAGAGCATTTTCATTATCAATGTATTTATACTTCAAATGTTGAGTCATACACAAGGAATACCACAATTTTACCTGTTGGTTTAAGACACTAGGAAAGCAACATTTAGTGAAGACATTGCTTTAAAGTGCAGAGTGTTGAAAGAGCGAAGCTGGCTCTGCCACCTCCCTGCCCTCTCCCATAGCATCATTCCCTTAACGCAACAGTCATGACATAATGGGATTCCAGGCTAAACTGCATAAGCCATGGAGCATTCATGCCAAAACGTGTCATTCCTGACTCTCAGAGATCCATGCTTGAGAGACCGAACCTACTTTCTCACCAGCTGAAGTCATGGAAATTGGGGTGACCTCTTTTGGGGCAGCGCTCAGGGCATTCATTAGTGGGCAAGGCCTGGGGCACTGAATTCCGAAGAGCTGGGAGCAAACCAAGAACAGGTTACTGAGCACAGGACCATTCTCTCCTCCTTGCCCACTTTACCTTCCACTCTTGCATAAGCTTTGCTTTCAATTTGCCAATCTTTTGTCATTGTCCAGATGAAACAGGCTTGCTTGAAAGTGCAGGAGTGTGATGGTTATAAATGATAGCATTTTTCCGGTCTGAAAGGAATGGTCTTACAGCGTAACGAGTCTCTGGCTAGCATCTATTTGTCTGATTAAATCCAATGCGGAGCACGGTGCTCCTGGACAGAGTTGCTTGCAGAGCCCACCCTCTCTGAGGAGAGCACTGGAACCCAACTCAGTCAGAGGGTGGCTGCGCTCAGTGCCAGTGCATCAGGAGGAGGCCTCTGCTGCAGCCCAGCCCTCCACTCTGGGAGCTGAAGGAGTGGAGACAGGGATGCCACACCCGTCCCTCCCACAGTGCTCCGTCCCTGGCGGTTGCTCCCTCAGTGTGGGCTCGCAGCCCTCGCAGTGGAGAGATTTCCACACAGCCGCCCGCCGGCGCTCACTTATGAATGAGAAGGGCCCGAGGCCATGGCCCTCTTCCTCCTCAGTGGGAGGGTGTGGGAGTGTCCTGTCCTCTTCCTGGATGCAGGTGGAGAGAGCTGAGCTGCCACCTGCAGACGTGCTGTCAGGCAAGCCTGCCCGTGTCTAAAAGCACCTGACGCTTTCTGTCTTGCAGCCACTTCTCCTGCCTGTCCTCCAAGTACATGTGCCCTGGGGTGCCCGCCATCATGAGCACCCTGCTGGCCAACATCAACGCCTTCTACGCCCACACCACCGTGTCCACAAACGTGCAGGTTTCTGCCTCCGACCGATTTGCTGCCACCAACTTTGGCGTGAGTATAAACTTGATTTACTTTTTATTTGTTTTCCTGCGCTAGGGAGTGGAACCAAGGCCTCGTACATTCTAGGCAGTCGCTCTACCTCTCGAGCTGTAGCCCAGCCTCATCTAGTTTTTTGAACTTTAATCTCCCATAGTTTATGGGACTTACGTTTCCAAGGGTTGCGGGGCTCAGGATTTCTGCAGTCACCTTGCAGGAGACACGAGTCAGGGAACTTCTCTTAGAATAATGAACTGCAGCTCAAAGTTATTTGAAATATGCAGCAAAATACCTTCGATGGTCAACAGGAATCCTCAGCCGCGTTGGTATCCACATCTAGGGTGACCTTTTCTGGTTTTGTAAGGGCATAGTGGGGCTCATGGGAAATCCTCCGTGTGGAGGAGCCAGGAGCCGTCATCCCAGATCTGGTCCCTGGGAGCCGTGCTCCAGCTGTCTCCCCATTGGTCCTGGTCCTGGTCCCAGTCCCTGGGGCATCCTCTGAGCAGACGGCAGATGGCACGTAGAAGCCTAGGGGAATCACCACACCTCACTCGAGCTGCCTGCCTGAAGTATTTAGAGGCATCGAGGACACTTGGCTCCCAAGGAGTTTTGAAAGTTTATCCCCTGCACCCATCGCTGAAACTGCTCTCTATAAGGGCTAAAAATGAGTTGAAAGCACTGGTAACAGGACATAAATGAAGAGAAACCCCAGTGAGATGGTAAGAGCCTGAAGTAAGCAGCAGCAGAGATGGAGAAGAAGTGCAGATCACAGAAATATTCAGGGCGCAATCAGCAGCCCGGCAGCTCTGGGTCCTCAGGGACATGGCCAGGAGAGGATAGTGGGCCTGGGACGCCTGCCAGCTCTCTGCCAGGGCTGAGTGGAGGGTGGCAGGGCTGCCAGTAACTGTGTGGGCTCTGCACCTCTCTCTCCTTCTAATTTCATGAAGGGAAGTAAGATCCATGGCAGGAACATGGTTTCTAGGACACCGTGGCTGCGCTTCCCACCGCAATTCCAGGTTTGTTCACAGGGCGGATTTCATTACTGATAAAAAATGGAGTGCCTGTCGTGGGGCAGAGATGGCTGAGCACAGCAAGGGAAAGGACGGACCCATTCACCTGCTTGCCTAAGAGAGAATGCACAGGAGCTGAGCAGGAAAGAATACAGGAAGGGCGAGCACTGCTCAGCGACAAATCGGAAGAAACCCTCCTGACAGAACAGCCCTGGGCTGTCATGGGCTTGAGTTTCTCTTGTCGCTTAGCAGCCTGATTCTGTCACGCAATCCTCAGTTTCTCATCTGCTCCCTGAAAACATGACTCTTACTCTGCAGTTTGTCAAAGTTAAGATGAAGATCAAAGGAGTTCACATCTTGGGAAACCGGTGTGTGCAGTGGGAAGTCCTGGAGTTATGTGAGTGTGGGCGGCTGTCCTTCGGCTCTGCTTACACCGTGCCAGGGCCACATGCAGTGAGTCCCGTGGGCAGATCCCCTCCATCTTGACCAGGGTAAAGAGCTTTCTCGGTACAGCTCAGCAAAATACCACTGGGACCAAAGCTCAGACCAGGGAAGAGTTTTGTTCCAGAATCATGTCTTGCAAGTCGCCTATCACACAGCATTCTGTGTCAGGAGACCGTCTTGTTTCTGACATTCTGCTGTGTACGTTGTGGAGAATAAGCCAGCTGCAGGGAGCACAGAGCCTTCCTGCTCTGAGAAAGAAGATGCAGCTACGTGATTAATATCGCCGTCAGAGCTACCTGAAGGAGATCGGAGAGCACGCTCCTTACTTCATGCTGACCTGGAGAGGAGAGAGCAGACTGATCTCATTGCGTTTCTGTTTTCTGTGGCAATAGGATCATCATAATTCATTTTGTAAATTAAATAACTCCTTGTAGCACAGGGTTAACAAAAGAAACATTTCCTCCACGTTCAGCTTGCTGAGTTGGTGATTCGGTGGGCGAGTTTATGTTGTCTCCTCTGGCTGATGCTGCTACCTGCTGATTCACATGCATTCAGCACGGCATTGGCCTCCTCCGCCTTGGAGTCCCGGGTTTTATTACCTGCTACTCAAAAACAAAAAAAGTTGTATTAACTTTATAAGAATATCTGCCAAAAGTGAAAGTGGGCCAGAATATAGACTACGTTTTGAGGGAACTTGAATGAGAAAGAAGAAAGCAAGATTGAGCAGGAGCAAGGTTTCACAATGTAAAGAGAATTTGCCTTTGGCCTCTCATCAGGCAGGACTTTTTCACTATTGAATAAGACAAGTTTGAATGTATTTCCAGGTCTCCAGGGAAGGGACCAGTTGCAAGGACGGGCTACACATTTGCCAGAGGAGAGGAAGGGCGAGGTCACGTCCCCAAGGAGAGGGGACAGGTGGTCCTCCTGCAGGACACTAGGGGCCCAGCTCTGACATGTGGGAGGCGGTGTGCGAGTCCTTTGATGCTGGAGCCAAACTTGGGAAGACGCCTCGTCCTCACCTTCCAGGCAGCTGCCGGAGGACAGGAATGCACACTGCCAAGTGAGGGCTGCCCAGCAGGCAGGAGGAGGAGGAAGGTTTTCAAGGTGGCTAAGAGGATATGAGGGGCGCCTTTACTCAACCTGGGGTCCCGCTGGGGTTGGGAACAGGCTTTCTGCTGTGCTGGGAGTCCCCAGGTCATGGCCAGTCACTGTGGACATGGCCAGATGTGGCCAGGGCTGGACAGATGCTGGGGTGAGCATGGACAGAGGCGGAGGAGGCTCAGGGAGCTGCTGTCCCAGGGCGATCTGTTCGAGGCTGCAGTGGGTGGCGAGCATCGGACATCTCCACTGACTTCCCGGGGAGGCTGGGCTCCACACAGCTCTGGGATAGGAGTGCAGGGTCCTGAGGGAAAGGCAGGCGTGGGCTCCTCCCGCCCTGGGCTCCATCGGGCACCAGACAAGCGGCCGTGAACAGGCTGCCTCCAAACTGGACGGATGCAGACATGACAGCTGCTGGACATCAGAGCCCTTGCTTCAGAGAGACAGCTGAGCAGTGCACTGCAGGAAAAGACTGTCTGGAGTCAAGACCAAGAATCTTGCTGGAGTAGACGTCTTCCGGGGAGCTGGAGAGGCTTGCAGGCGGGTGAGGGCTGAGGAGAGAGCAGTGCGGGAGGGAGGACCAGCGTTTTAATCTGGAAGATGACCTTAGAAAACTTACTTAGCAAATTATCTTAAGGCACAACTCTAAATAGTGAGCCAGGTGTGGCTGTGCACACCTGTGATCCCAGCACTCGGGAAGCTGAGGCAGGAGGGTCACAAGTCAGAGGCCAGCCTGGGCTCCATAGCGAGTTCAAGGCCAGCCCAGACCTGTCCCAAATAAATAAGCAAATAATTATTAGTAAAATTGATGTTTATTTAGCTCTGGTTTTTTCCTGAGATTATATACTCTCTGGGCAAACATGGAAATGCTAATCTATATCTTTATCCTTCCATATGTTCTTTTTCTTTGTCCACTTGTGCTTTCAGTGCACATTTATACAATAATTCATGTCAATTATTATGGCAGGTAATGGAGGGCTGAAGGTTGAATGTTGACGTTTACTCTTTAAGGCTTATATTTTAATGAGCTAATCCCAGACACGTGTAAAAGTAACCATGAACCACTCCTAATGTGTAAGGGGTCTCAGAGGGGTTTGTGCAGCACTGGCCAAGGCTTTGGGATTAAAGAAAAAAGAAGGGTTGGTTCTCTCCTGGGACTCATTGACAGAGGAATGATGGATCAAATTTTCAAGTCCAAGGCATAGCAGAAAAACTACCATAGGCCTAGGAAGACATTGGAGTAATGACAGGAGAAACGAAGATCCAAAATAAGTTCAAAAAAGTTACCGGGTGTGGTGGTACACACCTGCAGTCCCAGCACTTGCATTTGGGAGGCTGAGATAGGAGGATCCTTGCAAGTTCAAGGCCTGCCTGAACTACATAGCAAGACCCTGTCTCAAAAAACCAAACAAAAAATTGCGTGTAAGGCAGCCAGCCTACCGGATGGGGAGGACAGCAGGTGGAGGTGAGGGGGCTGGGTTGGCTGGAAAACGGATTGCCATGGAGGGCCTAAAGGCTGGGTGAGCTGTGTGACTCATCCTGGAAGGGTAAGGTGTGGTGGTGTAGCACTTCCTGTTGGGGAGATGGAAGCACTGAGTCAGTGTTGCAGAGACAGATGTATAGGAGAAAGGGGTCGGTCGGGTGAAGAACGCCCTCAACTTCACACAGAAGGGATCTCCCCTGTAGGATCGGACTCACAGCTCAGTGAAGGACTGCAGGGCCGCCCGCCACGAACACCCAGACACCCCAGGGAGCATCAGCTTGCCAAGCAGCAGAACAGGGCCGGGTGTCCCACTGTCCATACACCGCCCTTTCCACAGGCAGGGCTGAGGAGCCTGGAAACAAGAGTCCCGGCCTGGTTGGCAGCAGGACTTGAGGCAGGCGGTGGTGGCCGTGCATCCGCTCCCGGGCACAGAATAGTGGAGTCCACACCGCGCAGGCCATGGGGCCTGAGGGGTCCTCCGCCCAGCACAGGGCAGGAGCCCACAGGGCTGCAAGGGTCGAGGTCACTGGGTCAGGGAGCCCAGGACCTGGCTTGCTGCAGAGGACATCGGTTCCTCCACTGCCCAGGGTCAGAACTGCCTGTGCCTGGCACAGCCTGAGAAGATGCACTGTGAGGAGGGACGCACAGTTTTCAACAGCAAATGTGGTATGAATTTAACATTCGTGTCAAGCACCGTCAGCGTAGCAGACCAGGACGCAGCTACTGTCCTCTCCCTGCCCGACGCATCTCCAGGGTGACATTCCTGCCTGTGGCTTCCTGGGTCCTTCTGTGACAAAAATTCCCCAGGAAGAAATGGAAAGAAATGGAAGATATCTATGTAGCAGAGCTGATCAGCACTTTTTAATTGCTACTTTAGTGAAGTTTGTTTCATCTTCACCACTCACTGATAATGCCACACGCATTTTAAGGACTTTTCTCAAATTTAGGAAAATATCTATCCTACTTCTTTCATTTGGGTTGTAAGGAAAACAATGGCCAATAACAAAGCTAAGCAGGCGAGTGCATCTGTCCTCAGACCCTGCAGTAAAGGGGGGAAGCCAGGCTCGCTGTGACTGCAGGGCCACTGGGGAGCGGGCCTCAGGGCTCAGGGCTCAGGGCTCAGCACACAGTGGCCCAGGGCCAGGCCCGGCCTCGGCAGGTGCCCCCCCACACACTGTGTCTTTCCGACTCCGCCTGTTTTCTGTGCTGCGCACTGATTGACACTCATCACAGTTAGGAGTGGACGGGGTGTCCTTCAGGAAGACGAATTGGCAAGAGGCTCTCAGAAGAGGAGAATGAAAGGGCAGAGAAGGAAGAGACAGTTACATTTTCCAAAGCGCATCCCGGCCGTGGGACACTACGGCTGCCATGGTGGGGGACAGAGGCATCTCACCTCTGCTCTGCAGACACTGAGTGGATGGAGGGCTAACCAGCCGGGCACCAAAGCCCTCACTGCAGGGGTCTCTATGTCTCGTGGTAGCTGTGATGGTGTCAGTGTTAATCTCAAAGCAACAGGGAATGAAAATGGATTTCCAGTATGTACGCATGCCCAGCCTTGGTGGAGTCACCAGAAGTCACTGAGGCAGCCTGTGCCCTCCTTCTATTTGAAGTGGGTCTCATCTTAATGGACTGCACTTTGGGTGTGATCCAGAGCAAGTCATGACTGGCTGGTCCAGGTCAGAATAATTTTTATCTGACTCCTGCAGGTCCTGCAGAACCTGCCGACCACAGGAAAGTATGTCAAGGCCTCCTAGCGGGGAGGCTGAGGCAGGTGAGGGCCAAAGCTCAGGCAGCGGTGGCCACTGGCCCAGTCCACCCTGCTGTGGGGTGAGATGCAGGGAGAAGCGAGGCCGAGGGCTCTGCACCCACAGCTCCCAGCCCCATGCACTTCCCGGCCTGCCTTTGGGGTAGCACCTGCCTCTCCCAGCCCCGAGCCCACGGCTCCATCCACTCACCCCCTCTTTAGTTTGGTCCATCAGCTAAGAATGCTCTTCGCATCTTTCAATGTTGAAAAAAATCAAAAGATTATTATTTCGTGGTGCATGAAAATGACATACAATTTGAATTTCAGCGTCTGTGAATAACGCTTGTCTGGAAGGCGGCCGCGCCCGTTTGTTCACAGCTGCCTGTAGCAGCTGCCCTAGTGCCAGGCCAGAGCACCCGGACCCGGTCAGCAGAGGCAGCCCAGTGCTGTCCAGCCCTTTGGACAGTTGGCTGACCCAGCTTGTTATTCCCCTCAGCTGATGAAACCTGGACTTCTGGTAGCAATAATGCATATGCTGCCATGGTTGATCGCTACCCCCAGTGTCCCCAGCTGCCAGGCCAGCCACACCGCTGGAGAAGGGCCCACAAGGAAGGAGCTCCAGGGACTGTGTCCTCCTACTCCTCGGACCCGTCCTGCACAGCCAGGCCCACCAGGCCGTGGTGCAGTGGGAAATGGATCACATCTCAGCTCCCTGCCGTTCAAAAGAATCTGAGAACTCAGCCAGAGTACACTTAGTCTCACATCATCCAACATTGTTTGGAATCTTCTACCAGCTCTGCAGTTTCCTCCAGTTTCATGTTTTCCTTGAATGCAAATTTCCCAGCTGGGCCCTGAAGGCCTGGGCGTGGCCCAGATGTGAGAGGTGTCAGTTGCAGGAGAAATTAGATAACACTACATGTGGTCACCTGAGGCTGAGTCAGGAGGATCCAGGACCACTGGGGTTAGAGAGTGAGGCAGCAAGGGGCGCCATTACTGGGCGCCACCTCCCTACGGGAAAGCTGCAGCTAGGGTGGGGAACCCAGAAGTTCCACCGTCTTGGTCGAGCTGCTGACTCCTTCCAGCCTCCATTTCCCAAAGTGGGAAGGATGACTCAAATAACTGCGAGGGCTACAGTTAGAGTAGCCATTTAATTCTATCCTCTTTTGTGTTTTCTTGGTACAGAGGGAAAAATTCATAAAACTGCTGGACCAGCTGCATAACTCTCTAAGGATTGACCTGTCAAAGTATCGGGTACGTACAGAAGGGTTTCCCGGCAGGCGAACTATTGTGCTTTCTCCGCATGATTTCCCTTGTGCTGGAAACCATGGCACACAGGAAATGTAAAATGCTGCTTTCCGGTCCTCCACACCAGGCTCCAGCCTGCCTTTCTCTTTTCCTGTCCAGTACTTTGCCCCACGTAAACTACGACAAGCCTAAAACACTGCCTGAGCATGTACAGCTTTTCCCGGGTAACTGTTTAAATGATCATCAATATTCTCCCCCTGCATCAGAATAAGCTGTGCGGAGCTCACTGGTAACTGTTCTGTTATTTCACATCCTGCTGAAGCACATACACATATACAACACATATTTCATGTATGTGGAATGTGTGTGCAAACACACACACCACTTTAGTTACAAAGTAGCTTAGTTACAAAAAATTCAGTTACAACTTTTAATTCCAAAAATGCTGCAGTCCCAACTATATAGATGGCCTGGAACATCTTATACTCTTGAACAGTTTACCCTAAGTATATTTTCTTGTGTGTACACATGCATTCCCCCTGCATTTATTTTTTAATTAGCCCCTTTCTGACATGCCTAATTGCATATTTCTGGAAATTATAAGCCAGGCTTCATCAAGCTCCGAGCTCACGTTGCAACGGGGGCCCCTTTCTGGGAAGAGTCGCCACACCAGGCACTGGAAAGGGTATTTGGGGCTCACCGTCATGTGTCACACCACCCAGCGCTGCCCTCAGCCTAGCAAGGCCTGGGAGTCACCTGTGGTTTCCCGATGGCCCTTTAGAAAGCCAGGTTAGGAGAAAACTAGTGGGAGAAATTTTTCAATGTTAAAACTGCTTCTTCATTCAAGCAATTTCTTTGTTTTGGTACCGGGGATCAAACTCAGGACCTTGCGCTTATGAGGCAGGTGGCAGAACTACTGAGCTAAATCCTGGCCCTCAAGCAATTTCTTAATTGCACCTTCCCTTTCCTGCAAAATTATGAACATCTGTATTTTTAAATGGCACTGCTCACCAAATCTCTAAAGGAAACTTTTTGTGGAAATTTACTGAACAGAAGAGACCATGCGGTGCAATCTTATTTTTTTCTTTTAAAAATTTCTTTGGGACTAAAAGTAAATGTACTGCATAAACAATGCTGAAAGTACATTTGAAAGTAAAAGCACCCATCTTTAGAAAATCATGAAAAATTTTCAAATATATGATTTTCAGGGAGAAACTATGCTACGAGCAAGAATCATCATTACATGGCAATAATAGCATTTTGTGTCTTTTTATCAAATGATGAGGATGAGCCGATGGCTTTCTCAGGCAAAGAATATATGTATTCCGAATCTTTTATTTTCTGTATGAAGTATTTTAGGGATTTTTAAAAATGTTATGTGTTAACTCCCCTCTTTGTTTCATTACTAGCTAGTTTTAGTGTATTTTTCCCACTGGAAACTTACTCATGTCCTGTTTTCTGTTTACCAGGAAAACTTTCCCGCCAGCAGCAGCGAGAGGCTGCAGGACCTGAAGTCTACAGTGGACCTGCTCACCAGCATCACCTTCTTCAGGATGAAGGTGCCCTTCTTTTTCCATCTCTGCCACTCACTCCCTGGTCAGAGAGGCTCAGCACAGTCACCAGCCTGAGCTACAGAACCTTCCCACCAGGGTGTGTCGAGGCAGGGGTCCCCTTCCTACTAAGGGTGCTGTGTTCTCTGTCCAAACTTAGTTTGAAATTCAGTTTATCTCAAAGCTCTCACTGGATATGGAACATTAAACAATCCCAAAGAGAGTTAACTGGAAAGGAGTTCACTTGTTTCAGCTTTAACTCAGATGTCCGGCCCACTCCTTGTTGTCGGAGAGTAGCTGGCTTATTTTCCCAGGGATGGCCACTTCCGGTTCCAGTGTGGCAGTGCATATACAGTGCAGATTGATTACACAACCCATTGGTATAGTTGGCTATTATCCACCAAACTACTCAGCTGTTTCTCCTTAGATATATCTCCTCTGCTTTAGTAGCAGATTCTTTATAATCATAATTTTGGCTAGCAATTCAGTTAATGGAAAGCCTTTCCAAAAACAGCATGCTAGACTACAGGCTAAATATTTTTACTTTTGGAAAGAGAGGCAGTGATGCTTTTCCAGAAAGTTGTGGGACAGAAAAAAGGACAACATTTTTATTTTCTTTTTAGCTGTCCATGATTTCTTTCACTCAAAAGACTAAGAATGGTGTCTTAAAATATCAGAGAAAGGAAAAGCACACTCCTCCCTCCCTTCCTTCCTTCCTAGTAGGAGTACTGAAGTTGAATCTTATCCTAGCCTTAATTTTATTTCTATAAAATGAATTACATTTACTTGAGCTGATTTTCTATCTGACTATCTCCTTTCATGAAAAATCTATGGAAATTTTTGCCTATTTTCATTAGTTTATTTGCTTATTGTTGAGTTTTTAATTTTTTTAATTGAAGGATAAAATCATACATATTTATTATATACATGATGTTTTGAAATATATACACATTGAGAGTGACTAAATCTAGCTAATTTAGCCTATTCATTATCTCATAGAATTGCCATTCCTGTGGTGAGAACAGTTACAATCTAACACTCATCGAGAATACAGTACACTTGAGTTTTGAGAGTTCTTTATGTGTTGTGGACACAAGTCTTTGGTCAGATATTTGATTTGCTAATATTTTCTTCCCTTCTGGGCTTCATCTTTCCATTCCCAGGTGCATCTTTGACAGTTTATAATTTATCTTTTTCTCATTTATGGATAGTGCTCTTAGCTAAACCAAAATCAGGTTTTCCTATGTTTCTCCTAACAGGTCTAATTTTCCATTCACTGTTTGTTTAGTACGGGGGTTCGAACCCAGGGCCTGTGCACTGAGCTATGTCCCCAGTCCTTTTTTTAAAATTTAAAGACAGGGTCTCTCTAAGGTGTTAAGTTGCCCAGAACAAGCTTGAATTTACAATCCTCTTGCCTCAGCCTACCAGAGTTCAGGATCGCAGGTGCGCACCACCATGCCCTGCTTATTTTACCTTTTATCATTCTGCTCTTCTGCTCAAAATGTCCAATTCTGTCCTATCTTAATCAAAACCGAGGTTCTTCCGATGATCTGAGTGAGTTTCCCACCTCCATTCTCATCTTGTTCCTCCTCAGGCTTCCTCTACTCTCACTGTCCCCTGTGTCACTTCTACTTCACTGAAACATTTCCAGTCTCAGGTCAGAATGCACCATCACATAATGTATTTAATTACCTGTCTTACTACTGGCTGAAATTTAAACCTGTAGTAAAAAGAATTTTGGTTTGTTTTGTTCATTGGCTATCACTGTTATCTGATACATAGTGGCAAATCCTCATTGCATGACTGAATGGAGGTAAATGAATGAATGAGTGTTTTCAAGGAGATGTGCAGGGTGAGATCTGTGAGGCTGCGTCCCCCCGTGCTGAGGCCCGGTCTCTGCAGGTGCTGGAGCTGCCGAGCCCACCGCGGGCCAGCATGGTGGTGAAGGACTGTGTCCGCGCCTGCCTGGACTCCACCTACAAGTACATCTTCGACAACTGCCACGAACTCTACTCCCAGCTCACAGACCCGGTAAGAGAGATGTGCATTTTCTGCTCACTGCCTTTCTGTTCCTAATGTTTGTTTCTGTAGATTTACAATGACGCCAAATGGGAAGCCATGCTCATTTACTGTCACATTAACCTCAGGCTTGAGAATTTCCGTATTCTTTCTTCACATTTGAGCATCATTTTCATATATGTGCACCAGCTCACTTTAACTTTATACAGTGAAGGCAGGTAGCATTGTGCAGGACTTTCGTGTCAGGACTCAGTTTTGAGAGAAGGGAAGGATTTGCCCAGGTCACAGCGGCAGATTTGGGACTAGACGTTAGGACGGCTGCTCTGTCCCTGCACTGTTCCCCAGAACTTAACGCTACCCTCACCCTCTTGCCTCAGGAAAGAGGCAGACAGAGAAGGGTTTATGGAACAGGGTGCTTACATTGTTATGATGTAAGTTTCTCATTAAGTAATATTTCACAAACAGAAGAAAACAGAGAGTCGATCAGTTACGAATACATACGCTTCCCACCCAGATGACCGAATGCTTCCCTTGAACAACGTTTGCCCTTCTCCGCACTGTTCCGAGGCTCTGTGTGTTGGACACGGATGTGTTTCACATGCACGTCTTCCGGTGTCACTACCCTTTGTCAGAGACGAGCTCGGCCCTTGCCTCAGAGTTGAACATCCTTTCAGACATGCCCAGTGAACTTTATGTCTTACTTTCTGTGAATTACCTGTGGGTTTTTGTTTTGTTTCGGTTTGGTTTTGAAGAAAGTGAGTCACATTTTTTCTTCTTCCTGCCCATGTTTGCAGTACACAGTGACTTTGCTCCTCGTGAGGAGTCGGTCCCTGTACGTGACACAGCTCAGGGATGTTTTCATCCCTCCTGCATCTCGTGGACCCTTCCCTTTTGCAAAAGCTCCACCTCCTACTTCCATCACCTTTTGCTTTGCTGTTTATTCCATCACCTTTTGCTTTGCTGTAGCTTGAGTTTCTCACCTAAGAGAAGCCACAAGGTGTTTAAGCTGAGTGGTTTATTTCACTTAACATTGTGACCTCAAGCTGCACCCATTTCCTACACATGACTCAGTTTATCCTTCTTTTTGGAAGATTAGTACTCCCTTGAGTATAAAATTGCTGTTAATACTTTGCTGATTTTATTCTCTGGGACTGCTTGAATTTTACTTAATTTGCAGAAAATTCTAAAATACGTTATGGATATTCTCCTTTGTAGGTTATGTGGTGTTTCTGTGTTACTTTCCTCTTCACAACGTGCCTCAATTTTTGCATGGGGCTTTTTTAATGCACACTCTGATATATGTATTGCTACTGCTTCTGTCAAACTGGTATTTGGGGTTGACTCTATAATCCATCTGTTGCTCATCCCCCTGAAGTGCCTAGAATGCAAGGCCATGCATTGCCCATGGGGCCTTCTGGTCACCCAGCAAGGCAAATTCTAGACACAGACTGGATGAAGATAGATGTCATGTAGCATCACCCCTTTCTGGGACCACTTATTCCTTTGCAGAATAGGAGGAAAGAAATTAATGCTGGAAGTTGGGATTGCATAAGCAAAACAAAATATAACCACACACTGTCATAATATTTACCAGCTGTGCTACATGGATCCCAGTGTGAGAACCAACTCTTGGGGTTCCTGGGAGTTGGAGTGGCTGGTGCTTTGCCAGTGGCTTGCTTCTTTGTCCTTCATCTCACTTCTTCCCTGAAGAATTACATTTTTAACATCCTCATCTTTATTTGACCCAAAGGGTAAAATCCAAGAAGCCAAGGTGGTAGGTGAGGGCCAGGGCTCATTGGATAGAAATCACTTACAGGTCACATCAAGGGTCGGAGTTCTGGCTAAGCTCTCTGAGAGAATTCTGGCAGAAGGAGCCCGGAGTGAGCAGATCCACCCGGTGAAGGAGAGAGGAAGCTCAGTCAGATATCAGAGTGTGACTAAACCAGCAAGGAGGGGGATTCGGGCTGCACTGACCTTGCTAGATTTTTGCTAAAGTGGGGCAATGTAGAGACTACCAGAGATGCCTCAGAGTGGAGGTACAGTTTCACAGAGAGCTCGGCCAGGACAGAATCTCAGTCACCCTGGTCTGTGAGTCCACGGCCAGTGAATGAACCATCTGTCGAAGTAAACTGGTTCCCTGGCTAGTGTCTTCTACCACAAACATAATCGTGTGAGCAAGCCAATTACGCAGTTTATTTCTGTAAGAAAGCCTTCTAGGCGTTCCCTATAAAGCAAACGTGCCCCTAACAAACTGTAAGTCATCGCGTGAATCAAATGTAGATTAATATTTTCTAACTTGCTTTCAAAAATAGATATTTACATAATTTGCTTCTCGAATAGTTTTCTTTCTAGGTAGATACATATGAAATCCTGTAGTGGAGAGAGTGCTTGGAGCTACGCTTGATTTATGAGACTTTTACGTCCACATGGCTCTCACTTGCACTAGAGAGGAAGCACTTCGGGACCGGGGGATGAGGGCCGGCACCCTGCAGAGCCCCTCTGAGCCATGTGGGAATCCTTCCCATGACTACGAATCACTCCCCTCCCGTAAGAGCAGCCCCCCTCTCCCGCCAGCTCAGGATCCTGAGTTTCATGTCACATGTCGGGCCAGTCTCCAAATTCCGACGGTTTTACCTACAAAATTAGCCTCTTAGCTTTAGTTGCACACAGAGCCAACCCATTTTGCCAGCTCAGTGCTTCTGCCCACTGCTCACTGGAGTCATGAAGTCTTTTCCTTGTAGATCTCCATGTTTTTACCCCAGCCCTCAGCTCTGTCCCTGGCAGAACAGCCAGAATCATCCTTGTGGCTGTAAATCTCAGAATGGTGCACTCGCCTTGTCTTGACATGGTCTTGACCCCAGCCCATGAGCCCCTGTGGCCTGGCTCCAGTCCCCTCACAGCCCACTGTTCTTCCCTGGGGCTCTCCCCTCAGGCTCTCTCCCTGGTCCACAGCACAGTGCACGAACAGGCTGCCCACCCGCACTCAGAGCCCTGCTCTCCCAGGGCTGGTACGGGCTCAGAACAGCCTCTGCTGCCCAACAGGGTGAGTGATAGACACCTATTTACCTCCAAGGACACAAAAGCATCTCAAGGTGTAAACAACACAGAAGGGAGTCAGGTTCCTGGTGGGCTCTTTGTGCTGCACTGGGATGTGCGGCAGACGTGGGCCCCATCTCCCAAGTATGAAACCCTGAGAGGCAGAGGCAGGCCACTTCCAAGCCCCAGCCCCAGACACTCTAGCTCTGCTCTGCAGTGACAGTGGGGCACATGTCCCAGAGGGACTGGCTGCAGGTGGACAGGGGTTGCCCTGGCAGCTTCTGTCTCTGGATGTTTTTGAGAAATTATGCTCACTGCATGAAGTCACTGATATGAGAGATTGTCTGTCACCACAACGTAAACTGGCTTGTTTTGCCTAATTCACCTTCAGATCCATTTCCCACCTGCCATACAACCTATTTAAAGTATAACCGCGTTCACCTTCCTTGTACCTCTTGATCGGCTCCCTATTCCCTCATGGGATGAACTCCAATCTCTTCACCATCGTCAAAAGGACCTGCACGATCTGAGCTCTGACTGTCTTCCCTTCGTGCCCATGTCCACTGGCCTGTCTGACTCATCACCATGTGTGCTATGATGTCCCTGCTGCCCTGTCTCCTCTAGCCTAGAAAACCCCCTTGAGGTAACGCAGCCCAGGAAGGCTTGGCTGCCTTTCCTGGAGGGTTAGGTGCTTCTGTTCCCTCTCCGTGTATTCCCTGACACGTTCCTATCGGTGTGTGACACACTGAGTTTGTTGGGCCCATCAGATGAGATCTGTTTGACCTGTCCTTTTCACTAGGCTGTGAGATTCATCTTTGGTTTTCCACTGCATAGGGGTGCATCTAACTCAGAACGGGTATGGTGAATGGACTAATTATCTAGTAAACTTTATAAGACAGCATTACCTTGATTAGTTATGTATAGTCTCCTTCAGTGACACTAAAATCCTACAGTCAAGAACATGATCTCCGATATCAAAACCCTGAGGTCAAGCCTATTGCTTAGTTTTGTGGGCCTGGATGAGGTGCTCAGCTGGTTCATGCCTCGATTTTGTCATCAGGACAGTTTTTACATTCACCTCACTCTGTGTTGTCCGAGCTCCCTCTGGATGGTACAATCCCTGGAGCCCAAAATCAAGAATCACAAGGATGTTGGACACACCACAATTCTGATTATTTAAATGTAGAAGCATACTTTCTCTTTCCAAAGGGATTATGAAGAACCATCTAAAAATAAAATCCTTGGAATAAAGAGGAGAAACCTATTTCATAGAAAAGTCAAAATAGTTGCAATTTTTAAAAAAAGGAAAGAAAACAGAATTGTGGTCTCCATTTTCAGTTGGTGACGCTGACCTGGCTGACCACCTGACTCCATGATGCCATCCAGTTTAGCTCGACCCAGAGCCCCGGTGTGTCTGTGCAGACAGAAGGGTTGGCCTTCTGCACCGAGTTCATGGGAGATCTGCCTGTAACCAGGGGAGAGATTCACTGAACAAACGTGTACCCAGCATGGTCATATGCCAGCCACCAGAGTAGGTTCTGAGGATATCTCACGGACAAAATGATAATTAGTTTAAAATTAAAAAATAAACATTTCAAATAGATTTTAAAATGTTTCATCTTTTTCTGGAATAACATCTCATCTAGAGATAAAAAATCTGTATTTCAATGGTTATTTCAGGAACATGGGACACTAATAGGAGAAAAGAGTTGCATAATATAAACTTGGATCATCACTGGTCCAGAACATATCTATTTTACTAAAGTCAATGTAAAAAGACCCTCTGTTTTGGGGAAGGAGAGGATAGGTAAGACTTTCTAAATGCATTTTGAAGGAATGTTCCTCAGCTAATTCCACAGCAACAACTCAGTTCCCTGGAAAGAACTGAATAATAGAACTTTTTCTGTAGACCAAAGAATGTTCCCCAATTAATTTCTGTGCTCCTATTCATGCCCTGTCCCGACCTGGGAACTTCTCTATGCAGAGATATCCCATAAAAAGACACTGAAAGCAAAATAACTCTTTTTGCCTAAAAATATTGCTATATTAACTGTAAATATTTTGTTAAATTTTAAGTAGTTTATTGAATGACTGCCTAAGGAAATTGTAATAAGATATATCTTACCCAAAACATACTTGCACTTTTAATTTTGAAGCACATCTGGTTATTGGCATTAGACTGACAGCAGATCTCAGCAGACATCCTACAGGCCAGGAAAGAAAGAATAACACACTCTAAAAACTGAAAGAAAGTAACTACAAACCAAGGTACTACACCAAGCAAGTTTATCCCTCAGAAATGACAGAGAAATAAAGTCCTGCCAAGACAAGGAAAAACTGAGAGAATTCATGACCATCAGACTGGTTTTAAAAAGTGCTTAAGGGAGTCCTACATCTGGAAGTGAAAGAAATATAATTACCATCATGATAGCATGTAAAAGTATAAATCCCACTAGAAGAATAGTTATGCAAAGGAGGAAGAGAAAAGTATCAGTCATTATCAGTATAGTCAAGCATCAAACCAAAAAGATTAACAAGAGAGGAAGAGAAGCACAAAGAATAACCAAAACTAGAATGAAATTAGTAAAATGACAGGAATAAATACTTCCCTATTGACAATAACTTTGAATATTGATGAACTAAATTCTCTAATTAAAAAAATACAAATGGGCTGAGTGAGTAAAAAAAAAGACCCAATAATATTCTGCCTACAAGAAACCCACCTCAAAATAAAATACATAAAGACTGAAAAATGGGAGAATGGAAAATGATCTTCCAAAGAAAAGAAATTCACAAGTAAGCTAGAATGGTTAAACTTATATTTCACAAAATAAACTTTAAGATTAAAACTATAAGAAAAGACAGAGAAGACAGAGAGTCACTGTATAATGATCAAGGAATCAATTCAACAAGAAGAGATAACAACTGTAAATCTATATGCACTTATGCTGGTACACCAAATTTTATAAAACAAACACTATTACATCTAAAAGGAGAGATGGTCTCCAATAAAATAATTGTGGTATTCAACAACCCACTTTCATCAATGGACAGATAATCCACAGAATAAATCAGCCAGAAAACATTATAAGTAAACTACACTGTAGATCAAATGGACTTAACATTTATGAAACATTCCAGTCAACAGCTATAGAATACACATTCTTTCCATCAGTGAGTGGACATTTCTCTAAAATATACCATATATTAGACCACAAAACAAATTTTAACAAAAACATTAAAACTATAACCTATATCTTTTTCAATTTTAATGAAATAAAACTAGAAGTCAACAAAATAAGAAAACAAATTATACAAACACATAGAGACTGAACAGTACACTTTTGAACAAACAATAGATCCTTGAAGAAATCTAAAGGGAAGTTTGAAAAATTCTCCAAACAAATGAAAATGGAATCATATTATATCAAAACCTATTGAACACAGCAAAACCAGTACCAACAGGGAAGCATATGCCAGTAAGTGCTTAGACCCCCAAAAAAGAGAGATTTCAAATAACCTAAGAGCTCAGAAAAGCAAGAACAAACTAGTCCCCAAATTAATGAAAGGAAATAATAGAGATCAATGCAGAAATGTATGAAATAAAGACTGAAAAAAATACAAATGATCAGTAATCCTGAGTTGGCCCTTTGAAAAGATAAACAAAATCAGCAAACCTTAACTACACTAATAAAAAGAAAAATCAATGGCACAAATAAATGAAATTAAAGATGAAAAATAGATATTATAACTGATACTACAAAAATTGAACGCATCATTAAAGATTATTTTGAAAAATTAAATGCTGGTAATTTGGAAAACCTAGAAGAAATAGACAAATTTCTGGGCATAAATGATCACAATGGTTGAGCCAAGAGGATATAAACCCAAATAAGTCAGCAACAAGTAATAAGACTGAGTCAGTAATAAGCTCTCTAACCAAAACAACACCCGAATTAGATGGTTTTGCTGTTGAATTTTACCAAACTTCTAAAGAAAAATTAACACCAACTCTTCTCAAATTATTCAAAAGAATTAAAAGAGAGAGAACTCTTCCAGACTCATTCTCTGAGACCATGATGGTCCTGTTACCAAAACTGGAAATGGATATTTCAAAAAAAGAGAAAACTATAGAAATGCATCCTTGATGAATATAGATGCAAAAATTCTCAACTAGAAATGGTAAATTGAATTCAGAAGCACAAGGAAAAGCTCACTCACCATGGTCAAGTTGATTTCATCCCAGGGTGACAAGAACAGCTCAACATACATAAACCAGTAAATGTAAATTACATATATAAACTGACAAGAAAATGAAAGGTAAAATCATCTAATCACCTTAATAGCTGCAAAAATCCGTGTGAAAAAGTTCAACATCCTTTCAGAATAGAACAATGCTCTGAACAATGTAGGTGTAGAGGGAATGTACTTCAACATAATAAATGCTACTATGTAAGAGAAACCCACACCCAATACCACCCTGAATGGAGAAAAGGCTCAGCTTCCAAGCCAAGCATTTCCTCCAAGAGCAAGACCAAGACAAGAGCGTTACTCTCAAAGAGTATCAAGTCTTAGCCACAGCAATTAGGCAACAGAAAGAAAGAAAAGGCAAACCAAAAGGAAAGGAGGAAGTTAAGTTATCCCTATTTGTAGATGATATGATTCTGTAAAAAGAGAAATACCAGAAGACTAAGAACTGCCAGGTGAATTTAGCAGAGTAGCAGGCTACAAAATTAACATACAAAAATCAGTAGCTTTTTCGTACACTAATAAGTTGTTGAGAAAGAATTCATGAAGGTGATCCCATTCACAACAGCTATAAAAGTCAAAGTACTTGGGAGTAAACTTAGCCAAGGAAGTGAAAAATCGCTACAGTGAAGATTACAAAATATTGATGAAAGAAACTGAAAAAGATGCTAGACACTAGATAGACCTCCCATATTCATGGTTTAGAATAATTGATGTTGTTAAGATAGTGTTGCTGTCCACAGCAAGGTACTGCAATCCCCATAAAAATACAAACCGCATTCTTGACAGACCTAGAAAACAGCAATCATAAAATTCATATGGAAGCACAAATACTCAGAATAGCCATAGCCGTCTTCATCAGAAAGAACAAAGTTGGAGGTATCACAACCCTAGATCTCAAAACATATTACAGATCCATATAGCAGAAACAGCAGGGTGGTGGCGCAAAAGCAGACACGCAGGCCGATGAAGCAGAGCTGAGATCCCAGCAGTCCACGCTCAACAGATTCGCGGCGAGGCCTCCAAAAGCACATCTGGAGGAGGGACAGCTTCCGCCCTGCATAGTTCAGGGCACCCAGACGCCCACAAGCAGGAGGCTGAAACCTAACCCCCACCTTCAAGCCTGTGCAGGATCAACTCAGGATGGACCAAAGTCCTAAATGTAAGACTGGAAACTCTAAGATCAATAGAAGAAATTATAGGAGAAAACATTGGTACAGGCAATTATTTTCCAGAAAAAATCCAAAAGCACAGGAAACAAAAGCAAAAATTGACAGATCTCTCACGGAACCCAATAGGACACACGATGAATACTTACCAATTAAAGTTTTAAAACACCTGACTTTTGAGAATTATCCATATATGCCAGACTTTACATATAGTATAAAATAAAAATAGCTATCAGCAAAGCAGGAATAGAACATTTTAAAATTTGAGTGTGGTTGCATAATTTTGAAAACACATGTCAGTAAGATTCAACAGATAAAATTGAGATGCATTCATTTAAGAAACCCACAAAAGCAAGCTACTCTTTCACACAAGCACAAATCTCATTCAAGCAGGCTATGGTGGTGCCCGTCTGTAATCCCAGCACTCTGGGAGGCTGAGGCAGGAGGATCACAAATTCAAGTGCAGCCTGCACAATTTAACAACTTAATGAGGCTCTGTCTCAAACCAAAATTACAAAGGAGTTGGAGACATATCTTCCCATGGAGGCCTGAGTAATATATAATCTTTAAGCTACTGTTTTGTATCCACAGAGGTAGCAAAATGTAGTAAATTGGCTGATTCTGTCTCTCGTGGGGCGGTGGAGACACAGGTGCAAACCCCGAGTGCAGTCCTGCTCCCCGCCTGGAGCTGGTGGGATTCTCACCATTCCCTCAGCACACACTTGCTGGGACCTTCAATACAGCAGGAAACCAGGGAGGAAAAGCCATCTGGGTTTCCCTCCTGGGGGCTAAGTAAGGAAAATGTGGTGAATTCATGCTAGGGAGTATCATGGGGTGCTTAGAAAAAGAGGTTAGACATTTACATTAAAATGGTGCTGAGTGAAAAAAAGGAAAATAAAATTTGTATATAGCAAATACTATTTGTGTGAATTTTAAGTAAATAGACAATATGAGTAGTGAAATAGACAACTATGTGTTAGGAGGAGATGGACTTGTAAAATGGTAATGAAAAAGGACTAGAGAGAGGTAGATGGAGAGATAGATGCAGAAAACTTACCTGGTCTGACTCTCTGTATTTGCGCTTCCAACATTTCCCTGACTTCAAATTTTAGGAAAAGTCTAACGTTCTGGGCCTAAAGCAGTGGTGGCGAACCTATGGCCCGGTGTTGTTTTTCTTTTAAGAAGAAAGATGTTAGTGTATGAGTTGTTTTTTCTAAACTACAACCTCCGTGTTCAGGTGCAGTTGCAGCGTTGGCGCTTTGCGCTGAGTCAGTGGGTTTGGGCTGCAGCTCAGGCGCTCGTGTCTGAGAGACTCGGCGTCCCTGAGGGATATGTTTGGAAGCAGATGCCTGAGTTTCATAACAGGTTTGCTGTGACTCTTTCTGCCTCGCAGGAACTTCACCGTAGTCTTGGGGGTGGCAGTGAAACCACCCTGCAGAGGCAGGGGCTCCCCGACAGCATCCCACGCGACGTCGGGTATGGTGTGCCGAATGCTGCATTCTCTGACCTCCATTTGGTATTCACAAGTGACGGCAGGCAAAGGCAAATTGAACTATGATATGCTGCTGCTGTGTATTATGACACTTTGGATGAAGTCGCTGGACACCTATCGCGTCTCAGGGAAGGTTACAGGTTGGGCAGGCTCACTCAAAATCTGTTCTAAATGTCATACTCTTCCTGGGAAACCAGTGGATCTAAATCCATTAGTTTTCATACATTGATTTGAGTGGGACATTTTAGTAAATCAAATTCTTCCAAATTCAGAAAAAGTTCAGTAAATGTAATGAAAATAATGCACTTTCTTACAATTATTTGATTCTAGCTTGGTGATTCCCCAGCTGCCCCACCACTAATAATCACCTGGAGAATGTGTTGAAACATGAATTCTTGGCTACTTTAGGCCACCAAATAGACTAACCAATCAAAAGTCGCAGGAAACTGCCTGTTACACAGGCTGTTCAAGTGATGCCTGACGCTAGTCCAATGTTACATTAAATAGAACTTTATTTCCATCTCTGGTTTCTTGAAGATTTTTCTCATTCTTTTCCTTTCAGTAATCATCTAGAGAAAAAAGAAATTTCACTGAAAATTCTGTTGTGAAAAGAACTCTAAAATGTAAAATATCTGCCGAAGGGCTATTTTTGTCTAATAGTTCATATTACAGTGGACTTACAAATTCAATTCATTCCTGAGAGCTGGTTGTAAGCCAAGTTGGTCAGGTTCAGCTCCTCTCCACAGCCTTCAGGGTCTCTCTCCTGTACACAGGCAGATCTCAGTGTCCTTAGAGACCCTGGCCCAGGATTTCTCAGTGAACCCCACACAGGAGAGGATGCTGTCATGTTCCCTCCAGAGCTCTTCAGGGTTAAATCTGTGTCTGAGACCATCTGGGAACACAAGTGGCCAGCATTCGGGTTGTAACTTGGTTGTAAGTTAAAACTAGAATTCTGGTCATAACCCAAGTTGTTCGTGTCAGCCAGTAGCAACTCAAGGGTCTACTGTATTTTCTTTTTCTTTTTTTTTTTTGGTACCAGGGAACGAACTCAGGTCCTTGCGCTTGCACAGCAGGCGCCAGAACCACTGAGCTAAATCCCTGGCCCATGGTCTACTGTATTTTGTAAGACGTGGGCTCCTCTTTCTCAGCCTCCCAAGAGTTCCAGTATTCCTAAATTCTTGTCTAAGAGAAAAAAGAGAGATAATCAGTGGTGTTGATGAGAGCTGAATAACGTCACACAGCAAAAGGTTGCAGAGGAGGCCTTGTTACTGAGCCTGACAGCAGGCTCCACCCAAGCATGAGCTTTGTCTCCCTTGCTCCCTGATGAATTCTCCATGTGCAGCATAACACCTCACACACAGGCCTGCTGTAGGTCGGGGGTGCAGTGATTGTGGTTTTGTTCATAATATATGTAAATTAAAACCGTGAGACTTTTCTTTCAGTTGTGGTTCTGCTACTTACTCCCTAGAAGTAGCAAAGTAATAACTCAGGCTCCATTTTCTAGTCTCCAAAACAGACACAATACCTTTCCTATTGACTTCAGAGTTAGCAGGTCATAAAGTCAAAAGGAGGGATATGTTTGAAAGTACCTGGCAAATTAGTAATCATTTCACAAGCAAAAGTACTTAAAAGAGAGATGTGTGCAGAGGACAGAACTCAGGTTAAAGGATCATTTCCTCAGTGATTTCAGTGAAATGTAGGGCTTGGGTTGAGAGGCAAGTGAGAAATTTTAAAATAAGAGGTCAGTATCCCAGCATCTACAGGGATCTGTGTGTAGTTATATTTGGAATACGTTTTTAAAATCACTGTTTAAACCTTCCAGGAAATATACTGTTAGCTTCATTGATTTGATTTGTGGGAGTATATATAAAAATATTTAGAGGCAAGATTTACCCTCTAAAATATTCTTGGCTATAATCAATGGTTCCATTTATCATCATAAACAACAAAGCCATGTAAGTAAATGCTGTCACATTAATGCAATGTGATTTAATGGTGCTGATTACATAGTCTCTTGTGAGTCTTATATTTAGTAGCAGGTTTCTTCTAGACTCCAAGTCTTCAGAACAGTATCAAATAGAAGGCATAAAACAAAAATACAACAAACCATCACTTGACTGCCTTGCACAGTGTGGCCGTAGCCTGGCCATCACTCTTGGTGTCCACGCAGAGTCTCCAGTCGGGCTGGGAAAGGCGGCAGACGGCAGTGCAGGCACAGACTTCCTTCACGCTCTGTCCCAGCGAGCGGAAGGACAGCGGGGTCTCACAGCGTTCCTCCTCGGCCTGCCTGACACCTTCGTTTCCTACACGCACTGCGTGACTCTCTGGAGAGGGTCCTTTTGCTCACCCTCTTAAAGTCCCCTGTCAAAGATGCACTTTGCGCTTCCTCCTGTACTGCTTTCAACGTTTCACCCAGTGACACTGCCTTTGAGCCACTGTTTCTCTTTTCGGGCAACACTCAAAATAGCCAGAGCGTTCCAGATCATACAGGAAGACTGGTTCTGAGGTCTCTTCCCACATGGGAAAAGGATTTAAAAATTATTAGCTCCTTCCTAGATAAGTGATAATTAAAATTTGTCAAGTTATTATTTTGTGCCAGACCCTGTAAGAGTAAGGGAAAGAGAAGAAATAAGGCAAATGCAGTCCCCATCCTCAGGACTCCCGGTCTAGCCAGACAGAAACCCTAAAACAGCAATTAGTGACTGCACCAGTAATTACAGCAGCATCCTCGCCAGAAGAAAGTGCAGTGCAGTGTCAAAGTTTGTCAGGAGGCCTCTGGTCTGGGCTGCAGCGTAGGAGGAACTTCAGAGACCGGTTCGTCCCAGAGCTGTGTCCCCAGGAAGACAAGGACGACCTGATCTCGTCGTCGTTCAGTCACGCAGTAGGTGGGAACTGGAGTATGATAAGCAGTTCTAGTTTTCATCTCAATAGAGGCGAAGTCAGCGCGGTGGGCAGCTGGAGTTGCCCACCCTGTCTGCTCGCCTTCGAGGGGCCCCGCCAGTGGCAGATGCTCAGCCTCGCCTGCCTCACCTGTCGGTCTTGTTTGCTGCCGCTGGCCACTCCTCACTTCTTCTGCACTTCTACCCCGTGTCCAGTCACTGTCCTTATTTCCTGCTGACCTCACGGGCTGTTCCTTTTGACTGTTTGTGGGTCCCTCTTCCACCAGGCCTTCAAATGTTAGACTCCCTGGGGTGTCATCCTTGGCTTTCACCCAGGCCACACCTGAGTGCCTCTGTCCTGCGCTTCTCCCACAAGACAGTCCCTCAGAAAACCCGAAGGACCTCGACAGCCTTGACCTCCAGGACAGCCGGCGGGCAGGGCCCTTCCTATCAGCCTGGAACTGCTGGCCCAGGTCCTAGGGAGGGGAGGTTACTGGGCCTGCTTCCTTTGGACACAGAACCTGCTCCAGTCGGGCTGGCAGTGGGTTGTTTCAGGGAGAGGTGGAGCTCTGAAGTCAGGATAGAAACACTGTCATTACGTCTTGGAAAAGTTAGGTAGTTCCTCTAGACCTCAGCCTCTTCACTTGGAAGAAGGATAATAACAATCGTCTCATGGGACTACACAAGAGGTGTTTGAGAAGTACCTTATTCATATGTATCCAGACCGGATCCTTTCTTTATCCCATCACCACTTGCCCGTTCTGTGCTAAAACCGCTGGTGGGCAAGGAGTCCGCTACAGGCAGCACTGGGCACTGGCGTGCAGGTTTGGTTCGCTGCTCCCTGGGCTGCTTTGAGTCCCGCCCCACAAGGAGGGCACTCACAGCACACTGGACACATGGTCTGCCCACCCCCCCAGGCCCCTCGGGTGTGCGCATTCGGCTGCTCTCCACCTGCTGGCGGAGCCCCTCTGTGTCAGGAAACGCTGGGTGTGCCCTACAGTTACCCTCGGCACCAAGTCCTCGCTGCCCTTCCCATTCAGTGGCTCAGTTCCTTTTGTAACCAGTAATGGCACCGAGGCAGTACGAGCCAGAGTAGCGTCCTCAAGTGAAGGGAAATCTCAACTCTGCTGCTACCCAAGAAGGACGACATGAGGATCGGTGCCCCTAAGTTTTACAGGAGCCCACTGCAGTATTCAAGCATCCGAGCTTCCCATGCGCTTGCTTCATAAGTGCATAGACGCAGGCAGATACAGGTGTGCGCACCTGTCTACACCCGCTACTCTTACTGTATTGAACTTTGTTTCACTTAATATATCTTTCAGATGGTTTCATCTCTGACACATAAGAATATTCTTATTTATTCCACATGCCTGTAATCCCTGCACTCTGGGATGCTAAGTCAGGAGAATCACAAATCCAAGCCCAGTCCTGTCAGTATAGCACTTTATTTGGCAGAATCCTGGTTCAATAATTGAGGATAGCTCAGTGCAAAGCCCTTGGGTCCAAGCGTCTAGTACCAAAATGAACTCCTGTTTTCATGACTGCATCATAGTCCATGGTATGGACGTCAGAATTTATTTAACCTGCCCCTACTGATGTAGATTTGAGTCCTTCTAATGTCGTACTATCACAAACCATACTGGTGGAAAATGCCCATATATACATAGTGACTAGTGAAACAAAGCCTGTCCATTGGATGTACTTCCAGGATGTATATCTGATTGATTGGACAAGGAGCATATAGATTTGCAAGACTCCAGAGAGTCTTTATAAATTTTCAGTCACTGCAGTGATCTGTAAACTGTCTTTTTCCATATCTCATCCACACACTGTTCTAGTGGTTGTCTTAGTCCATTTGGGATGCTACCTTTTTTTCGTACTGGGGAATCAAACTTGGGTCCTTGCGCTTGTGCAGCAGGTGGCAAAACCACTGAGCTAAATCACCGGCCCTGGGCTGCTACTTTTGAAAGCAGCTTCACCTGCATGATTCCTAAGGTGATGAATTTGTTTCTCACAGTTCTGGGGCTGAGAAGTCCCTGATTAACACACGGATCTGGGTCTGCTGCAGCCCCCTTGGTTCCCAGGGTGGCGTCTTCTTGCTGTGTCCCCAAGGAGAAGGGCAGGGAGCCCCCAAATAGAGCCTCACTTCGGGGGACAGAGCCTCCTGGCCTGGTCACCACCCTCAAGCTCTCTGAGCACCACCAAGGTTCAGATTTCAGAGTAGTTAGGAGTTTCAGTGTACGTTTCTCTAATTATTGGTAAGTTTAAATATTTCTCACAGTAAAAAGCCAATGTCTGATCAAAGTTTTGTTCACTTTTTTATTGGTTTATGGTACTATGATCAGTAGGATATTATTCTATATTAAAGAAATTGGATCTTTGTCCTTGTGCGGGCTGCAAATATAATTTCTTTAGATTATGTTTATGATGGTTTTTTCTTTTTTTAAATTTTGTACTGTCAATTGCACCCATTCACATCTTAGAGGAGTCATGAACTACTGTGCCATACTATTGCAGAATTCCAAAGGACAAGAGAGAGCAAATGGGAATCAGGAAGATTTATTAGTGTGCACCTGACCCAGCCAAACTCATGTCGAATGTGCTGGGCCACTGAACAAAGGAAAGTTCCAGTTTTTATACATTTAGTAGAGGGGATGGTCTTTCTAGTGATGCAGTGAGTGAGTTTACTGGAACAGGACAGAGGCAGACAGGTTAGTAATTTACCTTGTAAGAAGACACAGTCTTCAGTGGACCATATATGTGGTTCTATTTCCAGATTTTCTGTTTTATTCCAATGATCTATATGTCTTTCCTTATGCCAACACTGCCTCAATTATTGTAGCTTTAGAGGAAGTCTTGAAATTAGGTAATAAGGGCCAGGATTTAGCTCAGTGGTTCCGCTGCCTGCCTCGAAAGCGCAAGGTCCTGAGTTCAATTCCCAGTACCAAAAAAAAAAATTAAGTAATAAATGTCTTCCAACACTGTCTTTTTTTTCTTTCTTTTACTTTTCTAGGTCCTTTGTACTCCTACATAACTTTTAAATTTCAATATCCAATTCTTCATTCATATCAAGTATACATAGACCTGAATTTTTATATATATCTTGTATTTTCTAATCCTGCTAAATTCAAATACAAGTTCTAGGGGCTCCTAGAGATTTCTTAGTATTTTCTCTGTAGATGATCATTTCATCTACATATAAAGATTTTACTTATGCTTTGCCAATCCTATGCTAATTGTTTCTTTCTATTGCCAGGCTATTTTGGTTTGGGCCTATGTTTCAAAGTTTGATGGGCAGATGAAGAGTAGGCATATCTGCCCTTGTCCCCCACCTTGGGGAGAAAGCATTGTATCTTTTCCATCCATATACGGTGTTTTTGCTGAAGTATGGAGTACATGTCTAATCTGTTGAGAAGGTTCTGTTCTACTTCTAGTTTCCTGATAGCTTTTACCATGAACTGCTGTAGAATTTAATCCAATACTTTTTCTGCAACTACTGACAGGATCATACGGCTTTTTCCTTTCCTCTGTTAAAATGATGACTTATGGGGGTGGATCTTCCAATGCTGAATCAACACTGCCATCCCTATAATAAAAACACTTTCTACATACTGCCAAAAAAAAAAAAAATCTGTGGTAATGTCCTCTAAATCTTGATATTATATTAAAAATATATAATTGATACTGTGTAATAGAAAGAAAAGGTCTAAAGGAGCAGGGGAAGTGGGAGGGGTAGGGGAAAGGAAAGAAGGGAAATCATATGAGAAAAGAAAAAAATGGAAACAGAATCATTGCAAATAGGGAAGCGTGGAGGGGGTGAAGGGAGGGCAGGGGCAGGGGAAAAAAATAAGAACCAAGATATTCATGTAAAGGTACAAGATCCCAATGATGAATGTAACTGTATTGTATACCTAAAATGTACCAATAAACTTAATGGGGGGGAAAAAAACAGAGCCTTAGGGATCATATGGGAACAGAGCATCATAAACTGTGCTTACAGAACATGGTTGTTTACAGAGCATGTGGTTCCTCGGGCCACAAAACTTAATCTGATCATCTACCTTACTGGTACCAGGGGTCAGTTACTAGTTATGGGAGCAGGGTGGAACCCCAGTGGGGAGCTTCTAGGCTGCTCTCAGATAGGAAAATGGACTTTCTTTTAAGTCCTGCTTTATTTACCACCAGCCTGACTTCGAGATCATTTGAAAAATCTTACGGCATCTCATTGTTTTCCTGGAATGTTTTTAGTTTTTCATGTTTAAGCACATGACTCACTTGGGATTCCTTGTGATGTACTGTGTGATGGAAACACTGTCTTAAAGTATATTTTAAATCAACTTCAGAAATAAAGGTATGAATTATAGAATAGAAGCGAATGAACAAATAACATTTTTGCTTTATATTCCACCCACCCTAGCATATACCCTGAAGTACTGGGGGGGAAAAGACTTTCTTGTTTTCTTCTAATATCCAGCAGGCCTCTCTAAATTGTTTTCATGAAATATTAAATCTGAAAATATTGTCAAGTTTAGCTTTAGGAATAAAATGACTTTTTTCCATTCTAAACTCATTACTTGAGATTCTACAAAAGAAAATAAGAGTTATTTTTTTTGTGCTATTCATTTTCACATACTTTTGATTCACTGATAAATCTTTTAAAAGACAAAGCAGAATTTAAGAGTTTTCAACAAATTCATTTATTAAAAAAAACTTCAGGTCTCTAAGTTTAGCATAAAAATAGATTGGCAGGCATGAAATCTTAGAAGAAGGTAATTTGAAGAGCTAGTCACCGAGAAAGCTAGGGGCAAAATACAAACAAATAGCTCTTCCATCCTCTCAGGAAACCATTCTTTGGTTTCCATATATATTTCCCTACTCTTGGAGGAACAGTTCTTGTAAACACATTTTTCCTTTTCATATAAAAAAAGATACTGTTGTCTTTTTGGACTTGGCTATTGTAATGACAGTGCTGCCCAAAGACAGATTTAACCCTTTTTAGTTTGAAAGAGAGACAAAAAGGATCCAGAGGATTCTGTATTTAATCCTGTATTTGACCCTGCCCACTGGAGGCGGCCTAGATGTTGGAATGCCGAGAGATACAGCCCCTTACTCCTGAGCTGAGGGGCCTGGATGCCACCCTTCCTCCTTCCCCGTCGCGTGTAGGGAGAGCTCGAATCCACCAGGAGACACTTGAGTGTGGGCCGCTGAATCTCAGGTCTGAAGGCAGATGCTGCAGAGGTTATTCTGTCTCCAGATTCACAAAACTGAGGCACAGAGCCAGGGCCCCCAGGTCCTGGGGACTTTGCACAATGCATGGCCTCAGGCCTAACCCAGGGCTCTGGAAGCAGAAACTCCCATGTCGCAGGCCTGCAGGGAGCCGACTGGTTGCCTGTGTGGCTCGGACATAAAGGAGGGAGATCACTGAGGGCCTCTGGGTCCTATGAGGCTGGGGTGCCCTGCGGCTGGGAGTTCTAGAGGCAGAAGAGATAGGTCAGTAAAGTAAGAAGGGCAGGCTGAGGAGGGCGTGGCACTGCCTGGTGAGGGACAAAGGGACAGAGGTGCTTCAGACAGAGGAAGGCTCCCGCCTCTGCAGACCTCAGGACAGGGTAGGGTTGGACGTCTAGGCACAGAGGTGGGAGCCACTGCTACCAACAACAGTGCCAAACACCCGCCACAGTCCCTGGACAGAGGAAGTGAGGTCGCAGGAACTGCAGAGGCCCTTTTCCTGGTGATGGATGAGACTGGGAAGGGAACCACATGCTTTGGAAGTCAGAGAGAGAGTTTGGATTTGTTCTAAGAGAAATGCGGAGCCACTGAGAATTTTAAGTAGGAGCATGGCACCATCCGATGTGTGTTCATAAAGATGAATCTGGCGGCAGATAGATGATTAATTGGAGAGCAAGAGGGAAGCAAGGAGAGAAGCTAATAGGCTATTTGGGTAATCGGACTGCGTTAGATTTCCTAATAGAACCTGGCTTATTCTTGCTGGACGAACTCATGAGAAAAGTATGTCCTAGCTCTTTGGCATATGTTGAGTGAGAAAGATTAACACTTAGAACTTAACTAATAAGTTCCCAATCTGAGCATCTTGGGCACCACGGGTATCTAAAGTAAGGGGAAAGGAGCGTTTTCAGTACATTAAGAAGTCCAACAGGAATCTCACATTTATGCAAAGCAAGTTACAATTAATGTTTCTTTGATTTTGGCTGAAATTCTATCAAATCAGCATAGGCACGCTGCTCATTTAATGCTGATTAGAAATTCAGGCTTGACCTTATCACTGGAGGATAAAAATATGAGAAAATGGGATTTTTTTTTTGGCTTAATTCGTGCAGTGCGAAACAAAATGAAATCAGATCCAACGTGAGAAAAATAAATACCTGTCTCTCTGTGGTTAAAGATTGTGAAGCGTGGCTTGTTATCTGCTATGCGGCTGGGCCCGAGGGCAGTCGGTGGTCACCCAAGCGTTAGGCAGGAAAATGGCCAGAAATGAAAAGAAAAATTAAGTTGCATGAAAATGGTTCAGCTTTTGAGATTAAAGTCATATTTTATTTGTAAGTAATTACACTCAGCTGCCGCGGGACAGAAAGGCATTAGCTTTCGGGAGGGTCCAGCACCCTCGGGACGGAGCTGGTCTGGGCGCGTGCACATTTGTTCTGGGATCTGGAAGCCGCGGGCCCTCCTGTCCCACACATGCACGTCCCACCAGCATCATCTTCCAAGTGATGGGAGGTTTCCTGGTTTCGCTGAGCTGAGGACCGTTCGTGCTTTCAGTGAATCACAGCAAGACTTCAGTTCAGCCACGCTCTTTCTGGGAGCAGACTCATGTGAATCTGAAAAAGAACATCCAAAACCTGTATGGAAAACAGGATCTGCTGTTTACAGCTGACCTGGGGCCCCAAGTGTGGCAGAGACCTGACTGCACTTGCCGTGCAGCACGAAAGGACTTAGGGGAGCAGCCTCAGTGGAACTGGTGTCTAGAAAATGCTGGGGATGCAGTCCCGCTCCCGGGGATCTCCCTGACACAGGGGTGCACGGATTGGAGGCCAGGAGTGAGTCTGACTGTGGACCCTGGGTGCTGCTTGCTGGACCGGCCCAGTCCCGGTGCCATGGGTCATGGTCACTGTGCAGCCCACTGCATCTCCGTGGCTGCCGCTCACTCTAGGGCTTCGTCTGAGGCAGTGGCTCAGGTGGGGACAAAGCCAGCCCAGGCTGCACAGCCCCAGACACTGGTGTGGCTGGAGTCAGGCTCAACCCGCTTACTCACAGGTGGATGGACCCTCCCGGTGCAGAAGCGCAGAGCCCAGCCAGGAACTGGCCCTTCAGGGCCTCTCATCTTCTCCTGTGCAGTGGGTCTTCAGTTCCCCGGGCCACAGCCCCACACCAAGACCCCTGCCCTTCCTCCCCTGGCAGCCATCCTGGGCCCCATCTCGGGCCAAGTGTGGATGCCCAAACTTTCACAGCCCCTCAGAGAAGGCGTTTCCAGGGTCACTGCCAAGGCCTGTGCTGAGAGGATCTTCTTCCTCCCTCCTTTCCGGAGGTGATTGACACATAAACCACGGCACACATTCGTGTATGTGGCCCAGTGCATTGGGAAGAAAGCACACACACCCCAATCCATTGCCATCTGCCCACGGAACGTGGGACAGCATAGAAGTCCGCTGATTTATGGTCCTTCACTAGCTCTGCCTTCTGGGCACTCGGCCTTTAGGACAGAAGAGACTGTCTTTCTGGTCAGTGCTGTCATGACAGCTTTCCGAGGCTCCCCACCTGCTCCTCACCTTGTTTCCCCCCCGAGAAAACCATTTCTGTGCCCAGAAATAAGAGAATTTTGTGAAGATCATGGAAGCATCCTTTAGTGCTTCCCTGGTTACACTGTCCTCCTGGAGGTTCAGGACTTGGACCACTCATCTTTTCCAGCTGTAGAGACATCATGGTTTTTCTAAGGAAAATCGTGATATCACTTCCAGGTCCCCATCACAGAGATGCTTAGAATCCTGCTGAGTATGCTCACATGCTTAGACCTTTTCTGGTCTTTGGACAGAAATTTTCTAGGGGACTTTGTGATTATTTAGAGAAGCAATTGGGGAAATTGTCTGAGTGTGTTATTGTGTGTCCTGTTTTTATTGATGGCTCCCTTTCAAATTAAGCATCTCTCCACCAGATATGACGGCTTTATTTTTACTTTAACAGCCTCTGTTTATTATGATTCTTCTGTTATTTGAAATTAATTGCTGGTGTTTCATCTGCTTGTGATCTGGATGGCGGATTCTCACCTCTGTAGGACGGATGTTGTCCAGGATTATGGCAAAATGACATGAAAAATCTTACAGCTTAGAGTACTTACGTTTGGTCCTCTCAGGTTCCCCTCATAACTTCACAGATCTGAATTGTAATCCGGCTTCGTATTTTACCTGAGATTCATTGTCCTGTCCAATTTCAGATCCTTACTCCAAAAATTTTATTATATTTATGTGCACCCGAACACACACACACACACACACACACACACACACACACACACACGCTCCCACCTGATACATTGAATTCACTGTCATTTTCTGTTGTACCTTTTTGATGTCTTCAGCCTAAGGTCTGTGTGCTAAGATATCATCTACTAAATAATATTTTGAATAAGTAACTTTGACTCGGGGGACTGGCTGTCACTGAGAAATTGGGGTTTGCTGAAAGACCCCAGCACGCTGGTGGGAGAGGCTTCTCAGCGACACTGCTGTGGAGCAACACCTGACAGGTGGCATGGTGCCATTGGCAGTGTCTGAGCTGGCACCGATGTGGAACAGAAACACCAGGGCCAGAGCGTGTGGCTGACGCCCGAACCTCCAGAACCCAAGCGTCCCTGGCTGCCCTCCCATGGGGCCTGGCCTGCCACTACCCGTCCCAGCTCAGCCCAGAGCCAGCTTCCTGCAAAGACAGCTTCATGGACCGAGAGCAAATCGCCCCACTTGCTGGGGGGAGTTTGTCACTTTGTTTATCGATCGCACTTCATAGTACCATGTTGTTTACTCTAAGACTTCAGGGCTCACTGTTAAGCCTGGCTGCCCTAGGGCAGGACTGGACTCGACCCTCGAAGAGTCCTTTGTTCCCCTCGCTAGCATGCAGCCTGCACATGGCAGCTGCTCCACGAATGCACGGACTGAATTAATTAACGGGAACCCTTAAAGTCTAGAGGGAAAACGCAAATGACTCAACAGACGAAAGCATCGGAGAAGCTGCTCCCATCAGCTCCTGTTTTCTAACCCAAGCCAGCAGCCAGTTCGGGTGAGAATTCAGCTGAACTGTGGAGGGAACGAGTGTGTTTTATGTCTGCCTTGTATCGGGAGGGGTGGAAAGGCGCAGCTTGCAGGAGCTGCTGTGTGGGAAGCGCCTGACTCTCCCTGCTTCAGGCTGGTGGGCGGGCCGAGGTCTGCAGGGAGGCCCTAGGCTCAGTCCACACTCTGGCCCTTGGCCTGCTGTGCTCTGGCCCTTGGCCTGCTGTGCCCTGGCCCGGCCTGCGTGTCAGCGAACAGCAGGCGGCGTTCCCCACGTGGAACCTCCCCTGCTCCAGGGCTGCGCTGAGCCCAGAGATGGGGCCACCACCTGGGAATCAGGGCGCTGAGGAGGAGCCTGGCGCCCCCGCCCTTCCCTCGGGAGCTTCTCGGAAAGCCAGGCCTCTGTACAGACCCCAGGCCAGCGCCTTCTTCGAGCGAGCAGTGAAACCCGGGCCTGTGCAGTCACTGCTCAGGAAACCCACAGGAGGCTAAAGGGGAGGGGGAGCCGCAAGCTCACACCGAGTCCAGGCCCCCACTTCCTCCCGCGCCCTGACGCTGGCGCCAACCGACCACGCTCATTTTCTTAAGCTCTCACTGACCACAGCTCCAGGCCCAGGGTTGGCAATAAATGCGGACTCCGTTCAGCACGGGGCGAGACCCTGGGGATTAAATGAGCAGCTGTGCGCAAGGTCCATCCGACCACTAGGCTCTTGCATTAGGAGCTGAAGCTGAGTCAGTGCCCGACAAATACTGGTTTCAGTATTTTCCCTATTGCCGTTAAGACTGAGGAAACGGTGTTGTGAAACCCAGAGAACAAATGAGCACGAACAGCGTCACCGCCTTGAACAGCTGTGGCCTCACGTCACCGCTTGATTCGCAAGGCCTGTGGGGACAACGCCTCTGCGGAGCAGCCACTTCCCGGGCCCTGGGAGGGTCCTGCAGATGCACACAGGAGGGCGCCGAGGATTTCTATCGCTGGCACAATTAATAAAGTGGAGCATCTCTGTGGGTTTGTGGCCATAGGTAGATGCCAGGCATAGATTTGGAGGGCTAAAAGATGCTTAGCTGTAGAGTAAATGGATTTGGCCTGCTGGGGACATTATTATTTCACTTTAATTTCATTTTGATGGTGGTAATTTTGAACCCCCATTTTTTGGGTAAGTTTAATTTGGAAATTTTTTTTTTCTACCCAGCATTGCCCTTGCTGAAGCCCACTCTTTCTTCCTTGCAATGACAATCCAGCTGCATTCACACTTGCATTGGCAGTTGGCTATGTGGCTCACTGCTCCCCACCTAACGTTAAATCCATAAGTAACGATCCAGGCATTAATAAGAAGCCAAACAACTGGAAGCACACAACACACATTTTATGTCCACCTACATGGATTTGAAGCTCCAGAAGGAAACTCTACATAGATGCTATTAGATACAAACTTAAAGTCAGAATATGAAGAGACACATCCTCCTCTCAGTTATTTACAGGTGGGCTACTGAGTCTGAAAAGTCTTTAGGCTTCCTTTTCTGGTTTCAGCTTACCAGTTTCACTGACTTAATGTGTCCCTTCTGGGTGGACACAGCAAAAAGGGGGGAGCTCGGATCTGTGTCCTGGGGTCTGGCTGAACAGCAGCTGAAGAGGAGACCCAGGACCAGAACCAGAACCAGGAGCAGAATCCACACTGTCTTACTCCCCTCTGCTCTCTTAAGGAAAGTGAAACTGGTTATGCTGAAACTGGTTGGGCAGGACCCTCAGTGCTGACCTCGGACTTTCCTTGGGCCTCTGCGGGTGTTAGGCAAGAGATGATGGGCCGCGTTCTTCCTCACTCTTGGTTAGGCCTGGTGTCGCTGTCATCACTGACTTGCAGTGGCCCCACTGCCCACCTGGTGCGTGGTGTTTACAGTGCCCAATTAGCATTCTCAGGAACCCTGTCCCTCGCTGGGCACATTGGAGACAGACCGCAGTCCAATGTGGACACTCGCTGCACCTGCTTGGCCAGTGGTGGCCGTGGGCCACTACCTGGCCCATTGGCCTCCCAAGATGCTAAGTGGTATAGCTAGGGACAGAAGACTCAATGCCCTGCTTGGCTTTGGCTATGAAGCATCAAGAAATCATTTTGAAGAGCAAGATCCCACCAACTGTCTGCTTACTGGGCCATAAATTTCAGAAACTTGAACCATGCTCGTGACTTTATTCACTATATAAAATCAAGAAATAACTCAAAATGAAATGCAGACATGTAGGCAGAGGTAAAGCTGTTTGTTTATCATTAGCCCAGGGAGAAAAGTAGGCTGCGAACCCTCTCAGGCCCCTCCCACTCCCCATGCGGAAGAGCAGTGCTGGTCAGGCCACGTGTCCGCTGCCTGTCATGGCTGCCAGCCCCGGCTTCAGACACTGAAAGGAGAGCAGCGTCTCCTGGCCAATCATCCTGATTCCTCAGCTGACCTCTTGACATGTTTTCAGTTGGATAATGCAAGTCAGCACTCCGGTTGTCTGCAGCTTTCCGGCTCTGTTAAGTCTAATCTTCAGGTCCTGTTTGGACAGGTGCATCTGTGTTTCTCATTGCTTAAGAACACTTTTTAAGAATGCCACTGAATTTAAAGTGAAAAAAATCAAAATATTTTTCATCAAACTACGCATTTTCCCCAATCACGTTTTAAATTTAAAATGACAAATTGTATATATTTATGGACACATGTTTTAAAGTAGGTATGCATTGTGGAACAACAAAATCTAGCTAATTGACACATTCATGACCTCATAGAGTTCTGATTTTTATGCTTTTGTTTTGTGGGGGAGGGGTGCTGGGGATTGAACCCAGGACCTTGTATGCATTAGGTAAGTGCTGTGTCACTGAGCTACATCCCCAGACATGGTAGAGTTCATGTTACATCCGCTTCCTTCCTGTTTCAGAGATGTTTATTCTCATCAGCTAGTGTCGCCGTGCTGTCCAGCAGAGCTCTTAAACTTACTCCTCCTGCTTCACTGAAATTGTCTGTTCTGACCAGTGACCCCAGCACCCACCCACCCTGCTGTGGATCCCTGCTGTCTGCTGCTGCTGGGATCCCGTCCTGCTCCCCCATCAGTGAGCGAGATCACGCAGCATCTGTCTCTGTGTCTCGCTTGTTTCACCTAACGCAGCCAGAGCCGTCCTTAGCCGTTTGCAGGTTGCAGACCCTTGGCCCAGTGAGCGTGCACTGCTCCTCCTGCCCAGGCCCATGAGGCCTCCTGGGACTCTCGTGAACAGTGCTCAGGTCCAGCGCTTCTCAGAGCCCCATCCGAGACCATTCAGTGCTCTGCATCCACGGCGTCTGTGGATGAGAAGCCTCACTGTAGCAAGTGTAGTGTCTGTCTGCTTTGCGTAATGTTGTTTCCAAGTGGAAATGAAAGATTCCCTAATAAAGATTTTACACACACACACACACACACACGCACACACTCAGGAGGACACTACTGAGCTGTGCAGTTGAAAGGAAGCCCTACTATTGCAGCAACATGGACAAACCTAGATGTTACATGGTATAAAGCAGAAACAGAGGGCAGATGCCCAGGACAGTGGTGGCCCACCTTGGCACACACGTGTTCTTCTGTTAAGACGGAACATGTTAATGTGGGAGTTTTTTGTCTAAACTGCAACCCCAGCGTTCGGGTTTCATGCAGTGCTGGTGCTCTGTGATAAGTTTGTGGCTCTGGGTTGCGGTCTGGGTGCCATCACTAGAAGATTCTCCATCCAGTCCAGACCTCACTGTGGACCCATGGGGTAGAGTCAGACCACAGCAGCACAGGGAACCCCGGTCCAAGACAGAGGGGAGGTGACCAGCAAACACGGACTCTCGTTAGGTGGGGAGGGGCCAGTGCAGGAGCTCCGCATCCCCGAGTGCCTGCAGCGGATGGCAAGAGTCAGCTACGCAGACTCTCAGAGTGAAGTTCCAGGGTTTTAATGCAAAAACTTAAGTGTGTGAGGCAATGTGTGCATCAAGCAGCTGACTTAACATCCTGTAGTGTGTAAAACATCCTGGCATTGTTCTGTACATTGTGATATATTCCATTTTTACTTGGTTAGCATTTTTTGAATTTAAAGATAGGCCACAGCCTATCAGTGGGCTTTGTCTTATGTGAACCTGTGTTCAGCTTAACAGCCAAGGTTGTTTTTAACTCCTTACATGGGAAAAGTATTTTCCCAGGGAAAACACGCAGATTTTTATGTTCTTGAAAACGGTGATGAAATGAACCACTGAGTGCGGTGACCCGGGTGAGGGGACCCAGATCTGTCACAGCTAGACAGGTGTTGCCAGCATCCTGGACACGCTCTTCCAACCCCTCCTGCAAGCACTGCCCAGGGGCCCAGGACACCTACCTGCTAGCCGCCGGGCTCTGATGCTGCTGGGTCCAGAACTGCGGTGGCTCCTGGCCATGAGAACCTGTTGGTCCTTGCATTGGTTCAGTTCAAACATAGCCATAAACCCACATTTGTGGCTAGTGGAGGGCATGGAGGGCAGCAGAGCTCCAGAGAGACACCTGCCAGGCAGAGAGCACACTGACTCAGCCTCCCTCAGGAAGAGCCAGAAGTCCCCAGGTCATTGAGTCCACCAGGGACCAGCACTCCATAGTCCGCAGCCCCACAGGCTCCACCGAAGGAGTTGCTGTCACTTTGCCGGCCCATCTGCCATCCAGGACCCAGGGCAGGGCTCACTACGGCCTCCCCAGGCGCTCCCTGCTGGGGACCACGGGCACTGGATAATAGCCACACCAAGCCAGCTGGGGCCGGCTGGGCCCACGGCAGTTTGTGTTTTACATGCTGCAGTGTTTTGTTCAGCTCCCCGGCTAAGTGGACTGAAATGTTTGCTCTAAATTTCTAAGCCATGATGCACAGATGCACCGGGAGGTTTTTCCATCATTTTCCCTTAACCAAAGTTAAAACGAGTTTTACGCTGGGGTGGTTGGCAGCACTCTGAAGAAACCCGGTGAGCCCTGGCCCGGGGCGCAGGGCTTCTCCCTGAGTGTGGATGAGCCTGTGTCTCCCCGCTAACCCACAGGACAGGACGCGGCCAAACCCTAAACCCAAGTCTAAACTCGCTTGGAGAGTGCTTGCTCACCCCAAGGGTGCAGGCAGGGTCCAGCCTGACAGGATGGAACCAACCAACAGAGGCCGCACGGCCCAACCTAACCAGGGCCCTTACAAAGGGCTGGGGATTTTCTTTGAATCGTTAACTTCATGTCTGTTTATTCTAAAAGATAGAACATGCATCATTGTCTGTTTGTTTTTTGGGGTTTTTTTTAAATGTTTTCCAAAACATTTAGTGTGTGTTGGTAACACAGAACGGCGAGGTTCGCTTTGTTAAAGAAGCAAATGCATCTGGCCGATCTGGATCTCTTTTATCGCGTTACCACCTCTCCCATTCCACTCCCTCGCTCTGGCCCCTTCCCCAGTCGTCTCCCTCCTAGTTTCCAGTCTGCTTGATTTTTTTACACCTTCATTAGGTTTCTTTCTTTCTTTTTTCTGTTTTTTATTTATTTATTTTTTGGTACCAGGGATCAAACTCAGGACCTTGTGCTTTCCAGGCAGGCAGTGGAACCACTGGGCTAAATCCCCGGCCCTTTCATTAGACTTCTCCTGTAAGAGAAAATATGTGGAATTTAACTTCCTGACCCTGGCCTATTTCCCTAGTTCTATCCATTTCCCTACAAATGACATGATTTTGTTCTTCATCACGGCTCAGTAATATTCCATGGTGTTCTCTCTACATTCGCCTGTGGGCGAGTGTCTGAGCTGTGTGTGCTGCGTAGCTGGCATGAGTTACGTCGCTGTCACAGGGCTGTCACCAGGTATTACTACAGTGAGCTGCTCTTAATTCTGTGCACACCCAGGAGTGGCACGGCTGGATGAGGTGTGTGTCCACATCTAGCTCTGGGATCCCTATGCTGATTTCCACGGTGCTTGTGCTAATTTGCAGCCCCACCCGCCCACTGGGAGGGTCCCTGCTCCCCCACATCCTGCTGGCACCAGTTGCCTTTAGTGTTTTCCATGACAGCTGTTCTGACGGGGTGACTCGGAATCTCAGTGGAGTGCTGATTCTCATTCCTGCTGTCAGGAGATGATGGACACTTTTCATGGATTTATTGGCCATTTGTATTTCCTTTGAGAAATGTGTGTTCACTTTCTTTGTCCACCTTTTGATTGAGTTGTTTGGTTTTCTGGGTTGTTGTTTTTTAGTTCTTTATATATTCTGAATATTGGGGATTGTTTTGAGGCCAGAAAGAATATTCTTCTGGCTTTGGCAGTCTGCCTCATGTGACTGCTACGGCTGTGAGGAGATTAGTTCTGCCAGCATCCTTGGGAGCTCGTGTGGGGGAACAGGCACAGAAACCATGATGCTGGCCTCCCGGGACCCGGGCAAAGAAGCAGGGGGCCGGGCCCTGCACTGCAGGGACTGAGGATGCTGAGGGGTGTGGGTCACTGCCGAAATGGGGTGACCTGGCACATAGCAGGAGAAAATAAATACACCTGTAGCGGCAGGTGTCTCCTCTCTCTCAACAACTGCTTCATTCCCTCAGGCCTTTTGCAATTGGAGAGAGGCTTCATCATCTCTGCCCTGTTGAATGGGCTTCTTCATCCCCTGAGAGGACACCAGGCCTCATCGGAGCTCTTGGCAGGGTGCAGGGCCACTTCCTCTCAGACCTGGGTCCCCTTGCAGGGCCATGGCCCCTGTGGAAACCCAAGGGCAGAGGGAACCTATTCATGCGAATTCCAGGGGAAAAGATCTCAGCGACTTTCTGGAAGCTCAGAAGGAGCCCTGGGCTGAAAAAGAGCTAAGGTCAGGGCCCTGCATTATTTCAGGGCTCCTAGAAGGACAGAGACACAAGCCGAAGAAATGCGTGAGTAGGGCCCTAGGGCCCAGGATGTGGCTCAGTGGTTCCGCCGCCTGCCTTGCAAGCGCAAGGTCCCGAGTTCAATCCCGGTACCAAAAAAAAAAAAAAGAGAAATATGCCGGTGACTCTGAAATACCCTCAGGAAACCTGCGTGGGTTTTTATTAAGAACAGTGGGGTTTTGTTGTTAAAGGCCACGCTGTGTACTGAGACAAATTGGCCTGAACGCAGATCCAACCCCACGCCTGTGAAGCCTTAGAGACAAGTCTCCTCCTCTCTGACTTTTGTCACAGCCTCGAGGCCAAGTAGCCTGAGACACGAAGCCAGGGGTACTGTGTCAGGAATTGGGGTCCTGGAAGGAGATGGCCTGAGGGCACTGCAGGGTTACACCGCCCTGTCCCAAGGAGAGGGACGCGCAGCTGTCGATGCCCCGTGTCCCCACGGCCGAGACTGGTTTGTTAAAAGAATCAGAAGAGCAGAGAGAGGATAGGCACAGGCACAGGCAGAACCCTGGCCCAGCCTGGCTGCATCGGGGCCCCTCCTGAGCTGACTCGGTGCCCTCGAACTCCCCTGGGAGACACTCTGAGCACAGCCACCTTTCCTAGCCAGGACACAAACCAGTAATGTGGATGTCAGGGTGGGCAGACATGTAGACAGGCCTTGGCCATCTCTATGCAGGCAGCTGGGAGCACAGGCCGCCCTGTGCAGTGTCCACAGGCTTTGTAGCCTTCCAGGTGCCTAGCTCCAGGCTTCTATGCCAGCCTCTGGCTTTATGGTATGTGAGAACAGCATGCCCTCAAGGACTAGAATTAAAAAGAAAAATCCTGCTAGTCCCTCTAAGCTATGGGGGTGAGATGTCTTTTCTCACAGGATGCTATTAACACCACAGGTCCCAGCTTTTGCCTCCTTCCTTTCTTGATGCTCTCTGGGCTGGCTGGCCAGGCTGGCAAAGCCAAACTGGCTGGTTTTGAGGGTTTTTTTATTGCTTCCTCTTTATCCCCTCCTTCAGATTGATTCTTCAGGAGGGGATTAGGATCAGAAAAAGACATGGGTCAGGGCAAATTACAGACTTCCTGAATAACAGTACAAAGTGCTTTAAAGACAGATCCCAAAGGCATCAAGAAGGGCCGAAGGGTCTGGCTTACACAGGGCCCTGGCACTCTGCAGGGATAGCAGAGATGTCCAGGCCCTTTATTAGATTTAAAACTATTAATTCCCTAGATTATTGAAAAAAAAACAAAGACATCAAACCTGTGCTTAAACACCTTAGGAAAAAAGAAGCCCCCTTCTGCAAAAATCTGGGCTTCCACAGCACCAAAAGCTGCCTTCCTCCCAGAGTAAAACTCCCCATGGGCCTTAACTGAGGAAGGAGACACTCAGAAAAGGGCCTGAGGGAATGTTCTTAGCAGGAGGTGGGAGGTCAGTCCATTCACCCCAGAGCAGAAGCAGCTCCTTGTCTTGCAGAACGGGAGATGCATCTGGAAGTGCTTGGGGCCAGGACAAGGGAACACGGCCAAGGCCCTCTGACCTCCCAGGCAAGGCCTGTCATGCCTTTGGGTGCTGGAGCAAGACACCCAGCCAGCAGCAGTGTGGGGTGGCTGATGGGGTGAGTCGCGACAGGATGGGAGACAGGGCCTCCTGTGCCTGGACTCCCTGAGGGTCTTGTCAGTCTCGATGGGCAGACTGGTGGCCAAGTTGCCGGTCATCGTAAGTGCTATAGTGCTTGACATGGATGCGGCGCACTCGGTCCTGAAGTTCAAAGGTCTCCTCATCTTCACTGGGGGAAGCCTAGCTTCGGCTCCGGCTTGTGGCTTCCAATAAAGAGTTGTCAGGAACTCGAGGGGTCTCATAAAGTAGGACGTTGAGTGTCTCCTCATAGATTCTGGCCTCTGGGAATTCCACCTTGGTCTGCTTCTTCTCTGTGGCATACATGATGGAGGTGCAGCACACCTCTGCCAGCTTATGGCCCTGGCCATAAAAGGACCAGCAGCAGATTTCGTCACCGATGACGTCCTTGATGAAGAGCACTCAGCCACTGAAGCGCAGGGACAGCTTATCAAATAGCTCGATGTTTTTTAGCAGGTTGTCGTCAGAGTTGCTGGTGTAGGAGTACTTGTTGTTGCTTCTGTTGTACAGCAGCTTCACCATGGGCTTGGTAGAGGATTCAATGAGCCTATCCTCCTCCCTCAGGGACGTGATGATAGGGATGTTGCACACAGGCTGGTAGGAGTCCTTCTTGTCCTGCAGGGCAGTCTGGCACATGTTCACCAACCCCTGAATGAGGTAATATTTTGCTTCAGCCATCAATTCCTTGATTTCTTGCCGGTTTTGAGGGAGGGTTATGGTGTCATCTCGGAGGTAATTCAAAATGGTGCCAAAGTGCTTTCCACATCGGCGTATGAGGATCCAGCCTTCTTTATCGGTCAGCACCTCCATGCGCCCGCTGAACATGGCCTTCAGCATGGTGTCGTGCCGAGTGAGTGCCCGCACAGTGGTGTAGTACAGGGAGCCGCCCACATTGAGCTGCACATACTTATTGCCCAGCCCTCCTCCCTTGAAGCTGCTTAGCTTGGGCTTGGCCCCCGAGGCTGGCCACAAACAGGTGTCCCCAGACATCTCCCGCTGCAGATAGATCACCACCCGGCAGGAGGTGGGCTTGGAAGGCTCCACTGTGGTGGAAGTGATCACAAGTGAGGCCACAGTGGAGGCCAGAGCCTCATACTCTCAACACGTCCCCTGGGGCTCCTCTGCTTTCAGCTGAGTGGCAAGCGGACTCTGCCGCTGCAGGCCCATGGCCGCCAGCCGGTCCGAGATCCTGGGCTGTGAGGTCACTTCCTGCACCCGCCTCCTCCCAAAGGAGCGGTCCAGCCCTGCCTACCCGGGAAACCGAGACTACAAGGCCCATCATACATAACACTTAATCTGGAGGCGGGGGCAGAATGCCCAAAGTTTCTCCCACCCTATCCTCTCATTTTGAGACTGCAACTCCCAAATTTATTTTTAAATGTGTTTACATTTATTAGTGTGCGTTTGCAGTACATAATGTCTACATTTCCTTGTGTGGAGTTGTTGTATGCATGTAACGCATTTTAACTCCTAAATTTGTAATCTTAGGTTTATTTATTTATTTATTTTAGCATCAGGCATTGAACCCAGAGCCTTGGCACTGAGCTATATCCCTGACCTTTTTTACTTATTTTTATTTTGAGACAGGATAATGACTAAGTCTCTAAATTGCCCCAGGCTAGGCTCAAACTAGCAGTTGTCCTGTCTCAGCCTCCAGGAATGCTGGGATTACAGACTCCGCCCAGATAAATGGTCACCATGCTATTACATAATTTATACCTTTAAAAGCCCACATTTTACAGTGATATTTTATAATTATGTAAATCTTACTTACCCAGGTATAGCCTTTTCAAGTTCAAGGAACCATTTAGAGTTGTTAGAAAGCACTTAAACTGTCCAAACACTTTTGGCCATTTAAATGTCAGGATACATGTGACTTATTGAAGCTGAAAAAATCTAGTAAGTAGTCTGGAATAATTTGCTGTAATAAAAGTGAAATATTCCTGTTTGTTTGTTTGTTTGTTTGTTTTGAGACAGGGTCTCACTATGTAGACCAAGCAGGCAAATTCAAGATCTTCCTGTCTCAGCCTCTCAGCACTGGGATTACAGGTGTGTGCCACCACAACTGGCTGAACGTGAAATGTTCTATTTTATAGAAATTCCCCTTTTTCCTAGCCAGATCAGTGTTTTAGTTTGGAATAATTACTCTTATTTAAGATGTCTAGTTGCTCATCTTTGGTTATCAGTTAGTAACAGTAGGATGTTTGAGAATACCAAATGTTAATATTTTATGAAAGGATCCAGCGCTGGAGTCTGGCCAGCCGGAAGGGATACCTTATGAATACTTAGTAAGTCTCTCTGTCTCCTCTCAAGACAGGAGAAGGGTGTGTAGTCAGAAATCTGTCCAATAGAAAAGTAAAATTGGAGCCTTTCGTTGTCATGGAATGCAAAATCTAGCAAAACTGTGACTTATCCTGGCTTCCAGGAGAAACTATCAGTCTTCATCTTAAACATGGGGCCGATTGCAGTGGAATTAATGCCAGTCAGTGCGGGGTGCTTCCTGAGGCCTCTCCTGGCCTGGCCGAGTGCGTTGGTCCATTCCCTGGCCATGACGGTCACCTGGCCTCAGCGGGTCTGCAGCCGGGCCGAGGTCAACCGATTTCTTAACAAGCAGCCAAGGGCTCGGTGGTGGGCAATGCAGGCACCAGTCCTGGACAGCAGGGTGGGCGTGCAGTCGCTGCTCTCCCCAGGCGCGTGATGCGTGCACTTTAGCAGCCAGCCACGCCATACTTCAGGGTGGTGAGCTTGCAGGTGGCTGCTCGGGCAGAGCCGGGGTGAGCCCCGTGCCCGCTGCAGGGCACCGTCTCTGTCTCTGAGAGGACGCCTTTCACGCCGGCTCCGGGCTCCGCGGCAGGGCCCCCAGGTCACCGGTAAACGAGCTGACGCCCCGCCCGGCAGAGGCTCTCAGACTCTCCTCCCCGTCTCCGGAAACATCTGCGTCCCCTGCCTGCGACCCAGCCTCGATCTTGCTGCCTGTTCATGCTCTGGGTTTCTCACGTAAGAGAGGCCGTGTGATAATCTCGCTGGACCTTACAGTCTCAAGCGTCTGCTTTCCCACGAATGGCTCCACCCTGCCTGTCCGCGAGGCAGAGCAGCGCTCTGCTGCATAGTCAAGGCTGTACCATTTGACCTTTGTTTAAGCTAATGTTGTCTTAAATCATATGTGTGTGTGTGTGTTACACACATCCACTCGAACTAACGTGAGAGACGCTTTGTCACAGGCCTTTCACCCGGACGCTGCCCCAGCATGCACGTCTGTTTCCTCTGCCCCCTGGGGGTTCTCCGCAGCCCCTTAGAGGGAGGGCTGCACACGAGCATGCTCATGGAGCACAAATGTGCATGCCACTTTCCACGCCATCGCATTAGTCCCATTCGCATGGAATCACGGTCTGTTATTTTAATACTTTCTGCTTTGCATGCAACGATTCTCTCTGTATATCAATGTTTTCTGGATGGGATAGGCTGTATTTTCTCTTTGTTATGTACTGGGTATTGAATCAGAGACTGTATTGATCTAAATCCAGATTCCCAGCCTTTATTACTATTACATTTTTATTATTGCTATTACTATGTTTATGTTGAGGAGGTCTCTCTAAGTACTGAGCCACTAAGATGAGCTCATCTCCACTGTCCTGCCTCAGCCTCTCAGAGTGCTGGTATTACAGTGGTCAGCCACCACACCAGCTGACATTTTCTTACTTGACATCGTGACAGTGTAGCGTGAGTCACATCTGCTTTTCTGCAGTGAGGTACATGCAAACGTGACCCTTGGCGCTTCTTCAGCTGATCTGCACCCTGGCCACCTCTCCCTATTATCCACTCCCACACTTTCTCTCAAGTCTCTTTCAACAATCTAGTGCCAAAGTAATTTTAGCCACTAATATTACTAATCAATCTAATTACAATTGATCTACTAAGCCATACTTTTCCAACATATAATAATTTCATTTATTAGTGCGTTTATAATTGCTATATTTTCTTATGAAAAGAGTAACTCAACAGAAGTCCCATAAATGAGTGCAGTTTTATTAGCCTCATTTACCTACTGCTGCCATTCAATCCTTAGTTTTTCTGGTCATAAGGCCAGGTATTTAGAAGGTCATAGGTTACACAGTAGACTGTTGCTTAGATACATTGTAACTTAGAAGCTGAGTGAATAATGTACTACATGCTTGCAGCCGCCTCTTGAGCATGGAGTCTATTCTATAAAGTAGGGCCACTGCTCTAGCTGCAGTGGTCTGCTAGGAGTCCGTGGCTTCTCCTGACACAGACCTGGATGCCAGACGCTGCACCCAGCTGCCTCTGGTGTGGTGTCGGAGAGGGGCAGCATAGCGGGCACCGTGATACCACGGGGGCTTGGGGCAATGGCACATTCAGTTGCACCACCTTCCTCTGCACCCTCTCTGCAGACCGAGGATGGAGATGCAGTGAGACATGCATTTATAGTAATTTCCTTTCTCTTAATTTGGACTAGCAGTAGGTGCGACACGGTGTTTGACTGCATTCCCTTCTCGTGGTTAATGACAGTGACCATCGGAGCTGATTTTATTTACAGCCTTCACAGCTCGCCGGAGTTGCTTGCTAAGCACCGTTCACAGAGAGAGAAAGCTAATGGGCTTATCATAATGAATTAATAATCACACTGATGTGGCAGCAAGAAAGTCCTCTTTAAAAAATAAAGATAAATTTCAGCACAAACATCTGGTTCAGCAGTTGGCCAGCCGGGTGAGTTCCAGGCTGCCTTTCCTGCCTTGAGGCCGTCAAGCTGCCATACAGTTCTCCGGAGCTACACCCGAGAGGCTCTCACAGCTCTTTGCACATGGCTCGCAGTTCATTCCGGCTTGGGAGGGTTCGCCTAAGCACAGGTCCATGTCCCGATCCACCCTGAAGGCTGGCATAGACAACCACGCAACTGGCCCTGTGGTCACAGCACAAGGCCCGGCAGTTAGATGTGGCAGTCCACAGAGCCATGTCAAATCTCACATCACCGCAGAACCTGTTACCTGCACCGTAAATTCAAGTCTTCAGATATCTTGGACTTACAGGCTCATTAATGATTTTGAAAAAATAGTCATAGAAGCCACACACTTCCCACTTATTTGTATACTTGAATGGAAATTATCTCTGAATTTTTTTGCCTAATTTTAAAAAGTAAATGTGAGAGAAGTGCTTTAAGAAGACCCACCAAAATAAATAACCGAGATCATTTATCTGCATTTTGGAAAGACATATGTCGAGTATGAAATTTGTATGTGAAATAGTCCATATTGTTATTTTACTCTGTTCACATCAAAGTAAATTCAGGTTATCCCGGGCCACGTTCTTCTTCCTATAAGTGAGATTTGGAGGATTCAAGTAGTGTGGTAAATTCAGAAAGATTCAAAGGTTATTCATTTGAACAAGAAAAAAGAAAAAGCTCGATTTACAAAATTTTTGTTAACCAGAAAAATTTGTAGACCGGATGAGAATATTGCAGGCAAATGATGCATAAGTGTGCATCACAGAACTTTGTAGCCCTGACTGTGCAGCCAGGCACCTTTAAGACACACTAGGGCGACTTTGGACACAACAGTTGGGCATGATGGATTGCACACAGGTACGCACATCATCAGCCTTTACTGTGGAAGACACCGCATTAGAGGGGCATTTCCATGTTATTCCCAAGTGCATGGTTATAGGAGCCATGGGAAGGGAAGTCTCCATACCAGAGCCAGAGGGTGACAGAGGCGGAACCCAGACAGAAGGGTGATCAGAAACACGAGCCAAGGCCTTGGCTTGGCCTGCGGGTTTCAACCATGAGGAAGGAAGCTCAGTTTAATGGCTTTGTCTCCCGTGATCCAGGATTGGCCCTTAATCATTTTCTCCGATCCTCCCACTGGCCCTCCACAAGACTCAAGGCCTCCATTTGCCTCTTCTTTTGCATGTCCCACCCCCAGGAGCAGAGTAAGCAGCAGGACATCCCTCAAGAAGATCAGGGTCCGACTTCCAGGAACTTGGACTTCTGGCCCCAGCTGATCACGCTGATGGTGACGATCATTGATGAAGACAAAGCTGCCTATACACCTGCCCTGAACCAGTAAGTGCAGTGTCTGGAGATGAATGTGTTATGCCACTAGAGTTAGATATGTACTCTGAAGCTGCAGGGCACAGAGGGTTTAGATCAGTAAGTATCAATTCCTATATATTATGATTTTGGGGGGGGTTCTGGGGATCAAACTCGGGTCCTGGCCACTTGCAGGGCAGGTGGCAGAACCACTGAGCTAAATCCCCAGCCCCTATATTATGAATTTTTAATTTGAGTCCCATAGAGTTTGATTGTTTGGACACGGACACAAGTATTCCCAAGATTTGATTTTTACTTGATAGAATCTGTTTCTCTTTTCCTCTTCTCCCTTCTATAATGGTCTTGTTGTCTTAAAGAAAAATCAAGTACCCTCCCGCAAAGTGAAAAGAATGTTGAAAAGCAAGAATTATGCACATTCCATTATGTTTTTTAATAATATTTACCCCAAAAAACTGTGTGTTAAAATAGTTGTGCATATTGGATATAACAAAGTTAATGCAATATTTAGCAGAACAAGTCCATTTTGGCAAAGAATCATCTCAATTCTATGCCGCGAGATTGGGTAGATAGATTCAATCAGGGCTGTTCTGAAAAGGTGTTCAAAAACATCATCTTCTCAAAGGGCCATTAGCTGTGAGGCCTCAAGACTGATTCCCTGGCTCTCAGTTTTCTCCTGTGTGAAGTGAGGATTTTTCCGAGCGGGTTTCCCAGCTCCAGATCTGTGCTAAGTTTCCGGGTGCTGCTGACCAGCAGCGGGGCCCTTGGGGGCGGGTCCTGCCGCGTCTGGGCCCCTGAGCCTGGCTGGACAGCCAGGGAAAGGTGACGGGGCGAAGGTGAACAGTGCAGGGGTCCACTTCCCGTGACCCGGCTTTGTTATTCCTTGCTCACCATTGGCCAAGACAAGGTTCATGCTGACAAGGTTCCGGGAAGAGCGCAGCACCCTCCGAGGGTCTCAGCCTCTTGGTGCCGAGGACCCCCTCTGGGTCTTCCCCAGTTCACACTCACAGCCCGGGGCACAGCTTTGCCTTCACTCGGTTTCCTGCGTCCTTCCGGCCGCACAGCTGCACCGCTCCGTTCCTGTCCTGCAGCCCTGACTTCTGCCTTCTCAGCTCCCTTCTGAGACTTTGCTCCTCCCTCGGGACTGGGTGGCGGGCTCCTAGGCACCCTCTCGCCCGGCCTCGCCTCCGCAGCTCTGTGGAGCAGCGTTGCTTTCTAGCTTACTCTGTGCAGCATGCTCGGGACAGAGCAGGGTCTAGAGAGGGGAGACCAATAACTTCCTTCCGGGTCAGGACTGCCTGCTGCCTGCAAGGGGGGACAGGCCTTTGATAAACAAGGGCTGAAGGGAAACAAACATCTGCAGATTAGAAGTCTGTGGGAGGGATTTGTTTTTCATCCAAGAAACCCCTTGTATTTACCAAGTATCATAAGCCAGGATATGACCAGAAAATAAATCAGGGATGTGAGCAGCACTAGAAAGTCATTGAATAAATTAAAATGCCAGGTTTATTTTTAATCATATAGCACAGAAGATATACAACGATTTTATTTGGCTTTTGGGGACTATTGTAGTAAGTGGAGTGTATACAGTAGGTTATGACAAAATAAGTGTAAAATTGTGCCCTAAATTAAACCTGCCAAGTGCAGCATGAGCGCTGGCATATGGAGAGGAAAGGAACGTCCTTGTTTTGCCTTTTAATTTTGTTTTCCTGCTGGAGCTCGGAGCCACCTGTTTCTGTGAACGCTTGGTGCTCCGCCAGAGGTGTCTGTGTGGGAGCTGACCCGAGTGCGCTGGCTCAGCTGTTCAGCATGCAGTAGCCTCTCTGCTCGGTGAAGTCATTCAGTTCGTTCCACACTGGGGGCCGCGGTGTGTTCTTGGTGCACAGCGTAGCACCACATCAGGCCTCTCCCACCACACTGGCCACCAGGGCTGAGCTGCCCCTCGGGGAGGAAGTGCTGCCCACCGCAGGGTCAGGTGCCTGGATGCTGCTGGGTGTGCAGACCTGGTCCCTGTCCTAAATCTGGAGTCGGGAAATCTGGAGGGCAGAGAGGTCAGCAGCCTTGATGAAGGACGCTTCTGGTGTCCCTGGACGCCAGTGTATCAGACACAGGCCAACCTGGAGGGACACATTAGCTAAAACAAGTTTGGGTTTTACTTTGCAGCAATGGCGTGTGAATGAATGATTTAAAAATATAAGACACTTTAAAATATCTTTCAATGTAATTTAGTAGTATTGGTATAAATAATGTGTAGAAAGAAGTTTCTGTTATCATGCCTGAGAAGTCATGGTCAGCATCTGTTGAATGAATGCATGAATGAATGAATGAATGAAGTTGACCCTTATGTGTAGTGAGTCCCTGTGCCCTCTGTCCCTACACTGTGGATTTGATTACAGACCACAGTGTTTCTTTGAGCACCGTGTTCTCAACTTCAGGAGATGTTTTTGATGGAGCAGCTTTCTGGATGCTTGTAGAAATTTTGCAGAAACTGAAAAAATTTAAGCACAATATAGGTTTAGATGTAGATGCCTCTCTAGTTTATTAAAGTATAATTGAATTCAATGTAACTACACATATTTCAAGTATGTAATTTGATTGGTTTTGACATATGAATCCCGCTAAAAATGCATCACCACAATCCCGACAGTGAAGAAATCCATCCCTCCAGAGATTTCCAAGGGCCTCTAACCACCCCCCTGCCAGGCAACCACTTAGCTGTGTCTGGTACTGTACATTACTTGGGAAATGTTAGCGTATATATAAATGTAATTATACATCATATGCACTTTTTGTGTTAATTTAATCTCGTTTTTATTGTACCAGCATAATTTCACATTTTTTGGATGATGTCTAAATCTTTGTACGTTTACTTTATGTCTACATCCTTTCCCGCATACTCGGTCATCCTTGCTGTCAGGTTGCTTTGCCCTTTTGTGCACAACTGAGACAGCAGCCAGGTTAGGCACTTCCATGTCTGACTTCTTTCATGTAACTATTTTGAGATTGATTCATGTTATTGGTGACCTTACTTTCTGAATAATATTCATTTGTATGGATATACAAAATATTTTTATCCATTTGTCTGCTAAAGAGAACTTGGAATTTTTTAAACTTAAATTGCTGTGGATGTATTTTAACAAGTCTTTGATAGCATAGGCTTTCATCTCTCTTGGCTTGTGTAGTAGATACGTTCTTAGTGTTTCCCAGAATTGTCAAAGTGCTTGCCAAGTTGGCTCTATCTTGCCACCACTTAGTGTGGTTAAGGTCTTAACGTTAGCCATTCTGAAAGATGCAGCATAAGATAGTCATAACTCATGACTTTAACTTTCACTTTTTTGAATCCTAATGAAATTGATCACCTTTTCACATGTTTATTTGCAATTTTAAAATTAATTTTATTGGTACATTTTAGGTATACAATACAATGACATTCATCATTGGAAATTTGCAACTTTACATAATCTCTCTTGGTTCTTATTTTTACCCCTTCCCCTGCCCTCCCTTCAACCCCTCCAACCCTCCCTATTTACAAAGACTTTGTTTCCATTTTTCCATTTTCTCGTATTAATTCCATTCCCTTCTATCCTTTCCCCTAGCCCTCCCACTTCCTTCCCCTTTCCCCCTTTTCTTCCTATTTCACATTATCTATTATACCTTTTAGTCCTTATTTATACTTTCAATTTCTCACACAGAGAAACTATTCGGTATTTACACGTGTGTCCTATTTATTTCACTTAAGAGTATCACCTCAATGTGCATCCATTTAGCTATAAATGTCTTTAATTTCTTGTTTTTTATGGCTGAGTAGGACACTATTATATTAAAAAACCACATTTTCTTTATCCAGTCCCCAGTTGTTGGGCAATTGGGCTGTTTCCAAGCTTTAGCTATTACAAATTGTGCTGCTATGAACATGGGTGTACATATATCGCTGTCATATGACTCTTTTAATTTTGGGGGGAAGATATACACCTGGGGAATAGCTGGGTCAAATGGGACTTCTGGTCCTAGTTCTTTGAGGTATCTCCATATTGATTTCCACAGTGGTTGCACAGTCTACACTCCCACCAGCAGTGGATCAGGGTTCCTCTTTCCCCACAGCCCCACCAGCATTTGTTATTGGTTGATTTCATGATAGCAGCCATTCTTTCTGTGGTGAGGTGGAATCTCAGTGTTGCTTTCGTCTACATCTCTCAAATGACCAGTGATATTGAACATTGTTTCATATGTTTATTTGCTATTCCTACTTCTTCATGTAAGAAATGTCTGTTCATTTCAGATGCCCATTTTTGGATTGGGTCTTTAAATTTGGGAGGTCTAATTTTAAAGTTCTTTATAGATTCTAGATAGTAGACATTTGTCTGAGGGACAGCTGGTGACAAGTTTTCCCACATTGTGGGTTGTTTCTTCATACTGTTGGTGGTTTCTCTTACTGTGCAGAAGCTTTTTAATAATAAGAGATCCCACTTGTTGATTGTTTGTGCTAGTTCACAGGCAACTGAGGTTTTGTTCATAAAATCTTTTCCTACACCAATGTCTTCAAGAGCTCTTCCTAATCTCTCTCCCAGCCAGTTCAGCATTTCTGTTTTAACATTTGGATCTTGAATCCATTTCAATTTTAGTTTAGTGCATGGTGAGAGATATAGGTCTAGTCTTAATCTTTGGCAAGTTGAAATTCAATTTTTCCAGCACCATTTAATAAAGAGGCTATCTTTCCTCCAGTGAGGGTGTTTGGCTCCTTTATCGAAGATGAGGTGGCTGAGTGTGTCTGGAGTTGTTTCTGCATCTTCTAATCTGTTCCACTGGTCCTCAGGTCTGTTTCTTTGCCAGTACCATGCTGTTTTTGTCATAGTAGCTTTGTAGTGTAGTTTCAAGTTGGAGATTGTGATGCCCCCTGCCACGGCTCTGTTGCCTACAATTGTTTATGCTATTCTAGGTCTCTTCTTGTTCCAAATGAATTTTTGGTTTGTTTTCTCCAGTTCTGTGAAGTATGATGCTGGAATTTCAATTGGAATTGCACTGAATCTATGTAGCAGTTTTGGAAGTATGGCCATTTTCACTATGTTGATCCTTCCTACCCAGGAGCAAGGGATGTCTTTCCATTTTCTGATATCATCTTCAATCTCTCTTTTCAGAGTGCTATAGTTTTCAGAGAAGAGTTCTTTGATTTATTTTGTTAGGTTGATTCCTAGGTATTTCAGTTTTTTGGATGCTACTGTGAAAGGAATTGTTTGCCATGTTTCTCTCTCAGTGAGTCTATTGTTCATGTAGAGGAAAGCTATTGATTTTTGTGTGTTGACCTTGTATCCAGCTACTTCACTAAATTTTGTTATTAACTCTAGAAGACTTTTGGTGGAGTTCTTGGGGTCTTCTATATAGAGTATTATGTCATCTGCAAATAATGACAATTTGACTTGTTCATTTCCTATCTTTATTCCTTTTATTTCTTTCTCTTGTCTAATTGACATGGCTAATGGTTACAAAACTATATTGAACAGGAGTGGTGACAGTGGACATCCTTGTCTTGTTCCTGATTTTAGTGTGAAGGATTTCAGTTTTTGACCATTTAGTGTGATATTGGCTGTTGGTTTTTCATAGATGGCTTTTATCAGGTTGAAGTAGAGACCATCTATTCCAATTTTTTGTAGGGTTTTTATCATAAATGCATGTTGGATTTTGTCAAATGCTTTTCCTGCATCTATTGAGATGATCATATGGTTTTTGTCCTTGGCTCTATTGATATAGTGTATTACATTGATTGATTTGCCTATGTTGGACCATCCCTGCATCCCTGGGATGAATCCCACTTGGTCAGGGTGAATGATCTTCTTGATGATCTTCTACATTCTACTTGCCAGTATCTTATTAAGGATTTTTGCATCTATGTTCATTAGTGAGATTGGGCTATAGTTTTCTTTTTTGGTTGGGTCTTTCTCTGCTTTGGGGATCAAGGTGATGCTTGCTTCCAGGAATGAATTCAGGAGTATTGCTTCCTTTTCAATTTCATTGAAGAGTTTAAACAGTAGTGGCATTAGTTCCTCTTTAAATGTCTTGTAGAATTCAGCAGTGAAGCAATCAAGACCCAGGCTTTTCTTAGTTGGTAAGTTTTTAATTATGTTTTCAATTTCATTGATTGATATTGGGTCATTTAGAATTTTTAGGTCTTTTTCATTCAACTTTGGTAAATCACATGTCTAGGAATCTGTCCATTTCTTCTGTGTTTTCCATCTTATTGGCATATAGGTTCGGGAAGTAGGTATTGATGATCCTCTGGATTTCTGCTGGGTGTGCTGTAATTTTACCCTTTTCATTCCTAATTACGTGGATTTGGGCCTTTTCTTTCCTTTTTTTTTTATTTTTTTTTTTTGGTAGCAGGGATCAAACTCAGGTCCTTGCTCTTGGGAGCCAGGTGCCGGAACCACTGAGCTAAATCCCTGGCCCAACACCACATCTTTCCTTTTTCTGATAAGGTTGGCTAAGGGTTTGTCAATTTTGTTTATTCTTTTGAAGAACCAACTCTTGGCTTCATTGATTTTTTGTATCGTTCTCTTAGTTTCCATTGCATTGATTTCTCCTCTGATCTTTATAATTTCCTCCCTTGTATGAGCTTTGAGTTTGTCCTGCTCTTCTTTTTCTAGAAGCTTGAGGTTCAGCATCAGGTTGTTTAATTGGGCTCACTCTGTTTTCCTAATATGTGTATTCACTGCTATGAATTTCCCTCGTAAGACTGCTTTCATTGTGTCCCGTAGATTCTGATATGTTTTATTGGCATTGTCATTTAATTGAAGGAATTGTCTGATTTCTTCTTTAATTTCGTCTGTGACCCATTGGTCATTCAGAACTGTGTTGTTCAATTTCCATGTGTTTATGAAATTCTTGTGGTTTCATTTGCTATTGATCTCCAATTTCATCACACTGTGGTCTGATAATATACAGGGGATAACTTTAATTCCTTTGCACTTACTTAAACATACTCTGTGAGCAAGTATGTGGTCTATTTTGGAGACTGACCTGTGTGCAGCTGAAAAGAATGTGTATTCTGATTTTGTGGGGTGGAACACTCTGTAAACATCTGTTAAGTTCATTTGTTCAAGAGTTTGATTGAGTTCTAGTATTTTGTTGTTTGTTGTTTGTTGTTTGTCTATTTGATCTATCTATTTGTGACAGTGGGGTATTGAAGTCCACCACTACTATTGTATTAGTGCTTATTTGATTTTTCATGTCCGTTAGTATTTTATATAGTTGGGCACACTAGTGTTTGGTACATATATATTTATGATTGTCATCTCTTCCTCTTCGATTGTTCCCTTTACAAGGATGTATTGTCCTTCTTTGTCTCTCTTAATCAGTTTTGGTTTGAAATCCACTTGATCTGCAAAGAGGATAGGTACTCCTGCTTTTTTTCAGGCTCCTGTCACATGCAATATTGTTTTCCACCCTTTAACTTTCATTCTATGAGTTTCTTTTTGAATTAAGTGTGTTTCTTGTATGCAGCATGTTGTTGGATCTTGCTTCTTGACCCATTCTGCCAGTCTATTTCTTTGGATTGGTGAATTGAGACCATTAACATTGGTGGTTATAACTGATATATATTGATTTATCATTGTCATGACGTTTTCTGTTTGTTGGATTCTCCCCCTTTGCTTTTAATTTCTTATTGAGCCTGATGGATTCATTCTGCTGGGCTTCCTGGGATTGTGATCCTCATTGTCTTTTCCTAGGATATTGTCTAAAATTTGTTGGAGTGCTGGTTTGGTATTCATCAATATCCTATGGTGCTCTTTGTCATGAAAGTATCTTATTTCTCCATCAATTTTGAAAGATAATTTTGTAGGGTACATCAATCTGGGTTGGAGGCTGTTTTCTTTTAGGGCTTGAAATATGTCACTCCAAGCTCTTCTTGCCTTGAGGATTTGCATTGAGAAGTCTGCTGTGATTCTGATGGGCTTTCCTTTGGATGTGATTTGTTTCTTTTATCTCACTGCTTGTAGAATTTTGTTCTTCTGTTGTGTTTCTCAAATCTTAACTATTATATGCCTATGTGTAGATATTTTTGATCACGGCTAGTTGGATTCCTATATGCCTCACTCATCTGTATGTCAAGTTCTTTTCCCCTACTTGGGAAGTTTTCTGTCATCCCTTCTGTGAACAGTTTTTTTATGTCATCTCTACTCTCTCCTGTTTCTTCATTGACTCCAATCAGTCTTATGTTATTCTTCTTTGCATCATCTAGCAGCTGCTGGATTGATTTCTCATGTTCCCTTACAATTTTAAAGCAATTTTTCTTTTCTTGGTCACTAATTGCAATCTTATCTTCTATATCTGAAATTCTGTCCTCACATTGGTTCATTCTGCTGTGTAGACTTTCGATGGAGTTTTTCTTCTCCTGGAAATCTATTTGCATCTGTTTTATGGATTCCATTTGTTTCTTATGTTGGGATTCCATCATGTTCCTCAGCTCCTCTCTAGATTTATTAATCATGTCTTGCACTAGGAGCACAATCTCTCCTGTTACCTTAGAAATTATTTCTGATTTCATTTTTCCCAGATCCTCTTTTGTTGCCAGTTCAGAGAGTCCAGGTGAATGAGTATCGGATTGTTCCATCTCGTTTCCCTTTGGGGTTGCTTTAGGTGATCTGGGAGTCTGGTTTGGAGACTTGTTTATGTGTCTTCTCATTTCAACGGGGTGTGTATGTGTGTGTGTGTGTGTGTGTGTGTGTGTGTGCGCACTGCTGGCACCTGTGTGGCTCACCTCCTTAGTGCTGGGGGGGGGGGCTCTGCTCTGAGGTGCTCGCAGTGGTCTTATGTGCAACTTTTTTTTTTTTTACTGGGGATTGAACTCGGGATCTTGCGCTTGTGAGGCAGGTGGCAGAACCACTGAGCTAAATCCCCGGCCCCATTATTTGCAATTTTTGATGATGCTTTATTTATATTCTTTCTCATTTTCAGATTGGGATGTTCATCTCACTGAGTCACAGTAGTTCTTTATATATTCTACATAAAGATCTGTTGTCAGATACAATATTGTAATATTTCCTTCTCATTTCTAACCTTTTTTATTTTATTTGTGCCTGCTGAAGAGTGCATGTTCATGCATGTATGTGTGTGTACTTGTGTGCATGTGTGTATTTTGATGGAGTAGTGGATTGGTTTCTTTTACAGTTTGGCTTTTTCATGTTCTATGTAACAAATCTTTGCAAGACCCACAGACAACTTGCGGTACCAGTTTTATTCCTAATGTCTTATGTTGAAGCCCATGACTCATTTCAGGTTAATTTTTTGCATGTGGTATGGCAGGAGATTTTAAAGTTCTTTAGTTTACTTATATTTGGTTAACAAAATTGTCCACTCTACTTGTTGAAAACATTATCTTTACTGAATTTTTTTAGTACCTTATATAGTAGTCTAACCTATTCTCTCTACTCTGTTCTGTTTATCTATATATTTGTCATTACCCACACTTCTCCAGTGAAGTAGTTTATAATATGCCCTGAAACAGTATAGTATAAGCTTATCAACTTTTGTTTATATTTTTAAAACCCATTTGGCTATTCTAATTTCTTTGCAATTCCATTTAAATTTTCAATTTGTTTGTCACTTTCTACAAGACAAATCCTGATGAAGTTTTGATTGGAATTGTACTGAATATATACATCAATTTGGGGAAAATTGAAAACATAAAAATATTAAATCTTCCAAATATACCAGATATCTCCATTTATTATGGTCTTTATTTCTTAAGGCCATACATGTCATTTTAGTAAATGAGTCTGGCACATCATTTGTCAAACTTGTTTCTCAGTATTTGATATTTTCATAGCTATTGAAAAGTATATTTTTATTTCAGTTTCCCATTGTTGGTAATATAAAATGCAATTTTTATATATTCCTCTTGTATCACCAGCCTTTCTCAATTTACTTCTTTTTGTGGATTCCTTAGGATTATTTAGATAAATGATCTTGCCTAAAATAAAAACACCTTTATTCATTTCTTTCCAAGCTGGATGTATTTTACTCTTTTTCTTGTCTCACTGTGGTTCTGAATCTCAGGTATAATGTTGACCAAGACTGGAGAGGGTAGATACCCTTGCTTTATTCCCAGCCTCATGGGGAAAGCATGCCACAGCCCACCATTAAATCTGATGTCCATGGGAGGATTTCCACAGATAATTTCTCATCAAAGCGAGGAAGTCCTGTTATCTTCCTATTATTCTGGATTTTTTTTTATGAATTAGCATTTTGTTTTGTCAAACATCGGTTCTTATGTGAGAGTAATTACATGATTTTGCTTTCAAGTGTATCAGTGTGGTGAACTGAACTCACTGACTTTTAAGTTTTAAACCAACTTTGCATCCTGGGACAAATGCCACATGGTCTTGCTGTGTCATCCTTGCTCTATATTGATTGGATTTTATTTGATACAATTCTGTCAAGACTCTGCTCCTATGTTCATGAGGATATTAGTGTACTGTTGTCTTTTCTTAAAATATTATTTTCTGGTTTTTATATCAGTGTAATTATGTCTTTATTTGCTCATTTGAGAAGTGCCCCCTCCCCATTTTGATTATCTAGAAAGGTATTTATAGAATTGGAATTTTTCTTTTTGGGGAGTTCTATAGAATTTACCAGAAAAGTTGACTGGGCCTGGAATTTTATTTGTAGGAAGTTTTTTAACTAAAATAGTAATTTCTTTAGTAGATAAAGAACTATTCTATCTAAAAATCTAAGAGTTTTGTAGCGGTACCTATTTGTTCTTCCTTAAGGTTTGCAGTTTGTTATTCAAGGAATTTTTCCATTTAATCCCAGTGGTCAAATCTCCCGTAATGTGATTTCTCCTGTCATTCATTCATTCTCTCTCTCTCTCTCCTTCTCTGCTTCTTCCTCCTCCCACCCCCACCAGGAGAGTCACTGGGCACTGATCCTGGACATTGAAGGACATCCCCAGCACCTTTTGGTTTGGGGATTTTTGTTTTGTTTTTATTGTTGTCAGTGTTTGCTTCTGTTTGATTTTGGGCTTCTGGTTTTTTAATGGAAGACAAGGTCTTGTTAAATTGCCCAGGCTGGGCTCGAACCTGGAATCCTCCCACCTCAGCCTCCCAGAGCGCTGCGGTTATAGGCCTGTGCCTCCACTCCACACCTTGTATTATATTCCTTTAATTCTCTAAAATCTGAAATGATTTCCCTTCTCTGTTCCTTACTGTAATATTTTGTGTCTTCTTTTTTTTCTTGCCCAACTGACTGATATTTACGAATTTTATTGGTGTCTTGAGAAAAAGACAGCTTTTGATTTTGTTACATTTGTTTTGAACTGATTTCTTTTTCACTGTTGTTTCTGTTGGCAGAGGTAACTTTCAGGTAACTGTATCAGCAATCCATGAGAAAGTAGAGGGCCTTGTAGCTCACAGAGAGTTGGGTCAGCACAGGGAAACGTCGGGAGGATTAGTGGAGAGATCTGTGTGCAGCGGAGCGTGAGGAAGAGGGGCGCACGCACTTGCGATGCGGACGTGGCGTGGGAGTTAGGCAGGAGGTGCGCGGCCCAAGAGGGGCTCAGTTCCCTGGGGCTGGAGCGTCCTGTGCGGGGGACCCTATCGCGACGGCACCCTGTGTGGGCATCCGTGGGGTTCCCTAGGAGCTGAGCGACCCCACCTCTCCTCACAGTCGTGACCTGCCGGTCACCTTGCAGTTCTGACCGAAGCAGAGCAGATGTCTCAGTTCCGCCATCTCACTTGCGTGCCCAGTCTGTCTGTGCTTCATTTTCACTTCCTCTGTGAGGGCTGGAACCTCACTGAATTTTCTCTGTGTGAGGCACCCATACCGGGAAGTGGCTACTGCGTTGAGTAGAAAACGGACCGATTTTAAAGGATCTGCTGTCTCATTTGCAAAGAAGTTTGCTGCTTTTATTTTCTCAGGGCGGTGGGAGGAAGCAGAGCATTATTTTCAATTTTTATATTTTGAGAGGTCGCCTATTTCACTTGGGCTGGCGAGGAAGGTTGGGTTGAGCAACTTTGAGCTAGGTTGTTCTTTCTCCTTTGGAAATGACGATGCTCAGTATTAAAGCTATTGCTTCCTTTGCCTGCGCTGCAGCTTCCTTACTTTTCTATTTAAAAATTGTTACAAAAGTGCTCAGCGAATAAGGAGTACAGGGATTGTAGAACAGAGGGTAGGGCACGTGACACTGAGCGGCCCCAAGCGTGGTGCTCTTCTGGATATGCATATATGCTCTTGTGTTATCTTAACCTCAGACACAGTGTCCTGCAAGCCCCTTTCAGAGCTCACTTTTGACAAGGGCCTGTCCACGTTTCATAGTGTCACCTCAGAATTGGCACCAGTGACAGACACTGATGCCCCAAGCTCAGAAGCCCTGGGTGCTCTCCTGGGCTACAGTTGGCTGCAAGTTCTCTGTATTTTTAAGGCTTCTTCATGGGTGGCTTTGACACATTGGGGCACAGTCGGGTCCCTGTCCCTGGTGGGGACACCGAGCCTGGCCAGCAGGACACAGAGCCCTCTATAGCCACCTCCTCCATCAGCATTTCCTGGAATGACTTCATTGATCCAATCATTTCCACATCTGCTGTTTTATTGTTAACTGCAAAGTGGTGGTTTTGTAGTATTACAGTTGCTTTAACGTTCATGAACGTTACTTCAAAAGAAAAATACTACCTAGGTCTACGTGGTTATTCTGATGCATAGTGAGAACAGGAAAGTTAGGGAAGAGGTGGCTAAAACCTTTAACCTAAGGTTTTTATTCCATCCTTTTATCCCTTGCTGGACTTGCTTCTGTTGCGTTTTATTTACAGCCTCATTTCAACGTAACAAGTACGTGGTGGATGCCCGCTGGCAGTGCTCAGTGCACTGGAGTCTGAGATCTAGCTGGGAGAGAGGGACAGAGGGCACCGATCATGGTCTATAGATCTGGTCTGCAGCTGCCCGGCCCCGAGCCCCACACCCCAGGTTGCTCTGGGCCCAAATCCCCACCGCACAGACCCTGAGGAGGCAGCGGCATGAGGTGATCTTGCACAGGAAGGAAACTCGGTCCACTCTCTGGAACACTCGGAAATCCAGATACCAAGACAGGCGGCAAGGAGAGCAGACGTGTGTCCAGGCTGACAGTCAGCAGAAGCAAGTGACCCAACGTTGTGACTCGTCCAAGGAAACATGAACAGAAGCCGGAAGATGCAGGGAGCTGAAGGAAGAGGAGGAAGTGGGAAGGGAGGAAGGGTACAGGGAAGGGGAACAGCAGGGTGCGCCCCCGTCCCCCACAGCTGCCCTCACTCCAGAGGAACCCACTCCAGGGCTGCCGCTCCCTGCTAAGCTGAGTGCACCTTTTCTCGGGTTCCTCCTGATCACAGCCAGGCAGTTGAGCTTGCTCTGCTGTCATCAAGGTATCCTTGCAAAAAGTGCCTGGAATTATCTGCAGTCACCTGATCCTTCCAGAGCAGCACAGCTGTGGCTGGGATGATGTGGGGTGACAGGGACATTCCAACAGTCACAGTGAGGTCTCTGCATGTGTCGCTGCATGAGTCGGGTTCAGGATGAGCTCTCGGTGTCGTTCTTAGGAGTGATCCGTCCTGCCGACCCAGGGCTCATCGCCGGGGACAGAGGCCAGGAAACCCACACACCTGTACAAGAGCTGCCCCACACTGAAGCACAGGAGAAGAGGAAAGGAGCACTTCTGAAAGATTTGACTGCTGTTAACTGAGCCAGTTTGAATTTGAAAAATAGATCGGTGGTTTTCTGCAGACCCCCAAGCACTGTATTACTATAAGGGGAGTACGGACGCTTTCCTACAGGCACAGTGCTGCTCTGAGAACCCTCACTAAGAAATGTCCTTATTCTGACGCTTTGAAAAATTTCCACCTTCTACTTCTATGACTGCAGATCACCGAGGAAAGAAAACATTGACCCTGGATATTTCGAGGTTTGTCATGCTTGCTCGAATGCCTAGGCCTGAGTATTTATGTTCAAACTGTCACACCTCCTCGTGGTGGGGAACTGTACCCAGGCGCTGTTCTAAGCCTGCTCCCAGCTCGGTGCTCAGCCCCATCCCAGGTGGACCTGAGGTGACGTCCACTCCATTCTTATCAACAGGCTGCAGCTGACAGGGAAGTGAGGCGGGGAAGGTGACTCTCGGAGCTGCACGTCCAGGAAAGGTGGGCGGATGTGAGCATCGATTATAAGGTGAATATCCGCCGAGCAAGGTTCCCCGCTCGTCCTCAGTCAAACCCAAACATTTCTGAAGTTTCAGTGATTACTCTGGGACTGGTTACAAGAATGTGCAGCACAATTACTCAAAAACAGTAAAAAGTTCAGAACCTTTTATGGTAACAGCTGTAATTGGGTATAAACCCATAGGAACCTTTAGGAAACGCATTAGCCTAGGACAATGCCAGCGTGGTGAGCACTCACTGGCACCCGTCGGGAAAGCCTTGAGGGAAATTTTATCTCAGAGTTCACTTCTTCGAGGGATTTCGCTCAGCTTCTCTGTCCTGGGGAGCAAAGTGAGGTCTCCGGCCTCGGCTACTCCAGTGTCCGCAGATCTCCTTTCATTTCTCTGCTCTTAAATTGCATTTTATTACAATCTCATGGGGCATGGTAATATTTCTAAGTAAGAGGACCACATAAATAGTAAGCAAAAAGAAAGAAACAGCACTCCTGTCTAAGCTGGCCCTGGCCGTGGATCTCCCAACCTCAGTCTCCGTGGGCGCTGAGCCGGGAGCCTCTGCGGAAGGTGTGTGGGGCCCCGGCTGCTTCTCACCTGAACACGGCCCTTGGGACCCCAGGCGGACCCGGGAGAGGACCAGGAGGACCACGCCCCTGCCCAGGGCACCTGCGCAAGCCCTGGCCTCCCCTCTGCAGTCACCCAAGCCGCTGAGGCTCGGCCCGGGCGCTCTCGCTGGCCCCCAGAGGGGGTCACTGTGTGAACTTCAGCAGTTAGCCTAGACTCGCCCCAGGCTCATTTTCCACATTTCAGTGTGGAAGATTCAAGCTCAGTAAGAGAATGTTGTAAGTTGTAAATGCAAATAAGAGCAGGCAAGAGGAGAAAGGACAGATTGGCTTTACACAGTATCGGCGGTGGCCTTCGCCGTCTGAGGGAACCCTACCAGAGGAAAAGCGGCCACTGCAGGAAGCGCTCGCTTAGAGGAGTTCATAGGCCAGCAAAGAGCTGATTTCCAGCCCTAATGCGAGGTTAGGACTAGTTTCGGTTTCCCCTTTACCACAAATTTAACTTGTGGGGCTGTCTTATGATTTAGCAGCATCCTGCTACTCTCCTGTTCGTGACAATACCAGTTAATTGCGCTAGTCTACTTTAAGAATTCTTAGAAACAGACCTCCTAACTGAAGCATCCATATAACTCACGATTTTACAATATGCACATATAAAATGTGGAGAGGCCATGACCAACCGTGTCTAGCGCTCCAGCTGTGGTGACACAGCCCAGCTGCATCCACGGCACCAAGAATGCAGAGGGCTGCTGCCTCACAGCAATGATGAACGCACTTCTCCAGGCCCCACATCACGCAGCAGAACACACTTCACCTTTCATGGGTTCTAATTTTATCTATTGTGACTAATGAATCAGAATTATCAAATTTGGCAGGGGTATGTGATATTTTCCTTATTTCACTACAAGATTTGCAGGATAATAAATTGGTTTATTGAATTGTTGTGTCTCATAAGATTTAAGGCTTAAAACATTTATGCTTTGTATTATTGCAAATTAAAAACAGGATGCATTGTTATAGTGGTAGAATGAATCCGTTATTTCATGAAACCTTGTCTTCGTAAATCATAGATCAAGTTAAGCTATTGCATCGAAAATAAAGGAAATGTGGGCTTTACATTGGAGAGTTTAATATGTACACAGGAAAATCTCACAATTCAAATTATTATGGAAAGGGTCACTTCCCTTAGGAATACAGCGGTACCTTGTTTCACAAACTTAATTCTTTCCATGATTCTGGTTGCAAACTGAGTTGGATGAGAACCAAATCAACTCCGACGGTTAGGTTCAATGCTGACCTTGTGGGGAAATTGGATTCTGTTCTCACGCAGTTGGCTTTGTGACCAGAATCATGGAGAGAATTGAGTTCATGAACGGAGGTACTGCCGTACATGAACATTTAATATGCCCTATGTGTGCCTGCTGCTCTAACTTCAAAGCATACGTAGCAGTTCACACAAGGGAGGCTAGGGGTTGGTGGTGCAGCCAGTACCCCTTTCAGCCCTGCTTCTGTCAGAGTTTGGGATTATTGCGTTGTTAGCGCATCAGCTGGGATTTCTGAAGCTGTGGAACCAGTTTACTCCTGTGGGCACATAAAGCTCCTCTGCAATCATGTTTATTGCTGTTAATTCTATTAACATTTTCCCCACCCTGGAGCCTAAACTGGCGGATACCAAGTCCCACTCAGTTTCTGTGATAATCATATTCCTACTAGTGCCCAACGCCTTCAGAAGAGCATTTCCTTCAGGTCTCATTTGGAGTTAGAACTTCAGCAGCAGTGCTACGCGACTGCACAAAATGCTCATGCACAGAATCTCATTTCCTCATGCACAGAATCTCATTTCCTCATGCAACACAGCTCCCAGTCACACAGCCATCTGCACATCCTTTGGCTGACACGGAAACTGCGTTTGAGGAGACTACTGACTGCCTCCCCCCCCCCAGGTAAATTAGTCAAATGGCAGGGGAGGAGTCAAGCCTGTACTTCGGGCTGCTGTGAGGGTTGGCTGCAGGATTTGACTGCTGCAGACGCTGAGGAGCGGCTGGAAATCAGTGAGCTGTGGGAAATACGCAGCGAGTGGATGTTACAGCCAGCCCAAAGGAAAGGCAGAAACAATCAAACGGGGGGTGGGGGGTTCAGAAGAAAGCAGCGCTGCTTTTTAAATCATCCTTTGGTGCTAGGACTGCAGCACAGATAAAATATATAAAATTTGATGCCAAAGTGAGACCATATATTTACAAATCTATGAAGGAAACTCGAACCCTGTGCAAAAGACACTGTTGTGGGAATGTGCTTCCTTTCTGGTCTCTTAAAAATTGGAAAGTTAAAATCCAAGTCGGTGGTTGCTCAGTGCTTGACAAAATCCGTTTTGAGGAAAATGAGTATCTCTTCTCCCCAAGCACTGACTTTCTTCTTGCATTGTGGTATTTTTTCATAATTGTGATTTTTCTCCCCTGTTTTCACAAAGTAGAAAGGAGAAAAGAAATTGTTTCGGAAACTGTTAGCTTTCCAAAGGTCACTGGGTTATATTTTGGCTTGGGAATCACTGCGCCCCGTGGAGAGGAAGCGTGATTGGAGGAGCACGAGGAGCACGAGGAGCACTGTGGAGGTGAAGAGGTCCTGCAAGGGAAGGGCCTGGAGGGAGGACTCCCTCCTTCCACCTCTGCGCTCCTGGCGGGCCCTGTAACAAGAGGAGAGCGCGCACGCTTACTCACGGTAGCTTCCCGTGACCCGGATGCAAAAAAGTAACGGGAACAAAGAAATCAGAGTAGGAGTCGGCACCCGGGGGCACCAGGTGGCCGGTGCCCTGGGAGCCCTCGTGTCTCCCGCGTCCTCAGTGGTAGCAGCCCTGACCTGGCCAGGGCCGGGACCACTCCCCCGGGTGGGAAAGCCCTCTGGCCTGCGGCAGGGGGTCCCAACCCCCCACGGACTTCCCAAGTCCTTCTGCTGGAAGTTTTCAGTATCTCGGGTTGGCTTGCCCTCAGCCCTGTCGAAAGCAGTGATTTATAATGCTGGAAAAAACTGGCTAAAGAGGAAACTATCCTTATAGTTGTCATCAGTCCTGAATGCTAAAGCCGATGTCCGTAACAGCATACTGGAAAGGTTAAATCCGTTTCTAGAATAAAATTATGGACTTCACCCAGTAACAGCAGCCACCGGCTCCTCTTCAGGGAGCTCTGAGCGGGTGTGGGCACGAGCCCCTCCCTGAGCCCTCTTCCTGCATAGCTACCTCGCGGCGTGTAGCTGCTAGAAATGTTCTTCTAACTTCAGAAGGAACTGTGTAACTGTTTTCCGAGACGATGCGTTCACAGAAAAATGTGATCAGTTCCACCTGCTCTGCGTCCCGGCAGCTCTGCCAGCCTTGGGGTCACCAAACATTTGATTTATACTTAGTTTCTTGGGCTTTTTAAAAGTCATTCTAGTAGACAAGCAGTCTGTTATCATATGATAATTTTAATCGGCAAGTACTAATCACGGATGGTGTCGGGCATGGCCCCAGGTGTTCATTTCCCGTCTTGTCTTTTTCTTTCCCGAAATGTCACTCAGACCACTTCCCTTCTCTCTATGGCTAAGGTGTTGCTGTCGTGGAATCTGAGTGGAATCCATTTCCTCTGGGTACAAGTTGGATTCTGCCCTGTTCTTGTGCTCTGTGGATTCTCTTTCCCTTTTCTCACTAATGTCTTTTGAAGAATAGATTTTAACTTATTAAATCCAATTTGTCAGTATTTTGTTTCATGGATTGCACTTTCTATGTCCCATCTAAGCACAATTTTTCTTATGCAAGGTCACAAAGGTATGTTTTCTTTTAGAAGTGTCATGGTTTTAAATTTGATATTTAGATCTGGATCCATTTTGAGTTGTTTTATATAAGATCTGGGCAGAGACTCTTTTTCAGAATGTGCTGGGATTGAACCCAGGGCCTTCGCATGCTCTGTGAGCTCTGACCCCAGGGTCCACTCCCCTGCTGCTGAGATGGGATCTCATCTCGCTACATCCTGACTCCCCTGTCAGGCTGTCACTTGCAATCCTTTTGTTTTGGTTTGTGTTTTTTGCTTTGGTGGTTTTCTGTTTGTTTGTTTGTTAGTTTTGTTTTTAAAGATTAGGTTCAATTATTCTAGCATCGCTTGTTGAAAAGACTGTTTTCTCTCTTGACTTTCTGTTGCACCTTATTGAAAATGGGTTGACCTTGTATTGAAGACATGTGAAACTGACTACCACAGAAGGCTGTAAAGATTGGTGATGCCAGTCTGTCTTTTTTATTTCCCTTTTGCTTTTCTAGTTCTCTTACTTTACCATGTCAGGTTTGGAACCAGCTTGTCAATTTCTGCAAAATTCCTCCCGGAACTGTGACTGTGAGTGCACTGAAGCCCTGCAGCAGTTTGGGAGAGATTGGCTTTCTAACACGTGGAGTTACCGAGCCACAAGTACAGTACATTTCTCTGTGTTTAAGCCTGACTTGATTTCTTATCTTGATACTGTGGTTCTCTTCATATAAATTTTCTTAGATTTATACCTAAGTATTTAGTAACTTTTGTTGCTACTACAAATGATGGGTTTTTTAAAATTTCAATTTCCAGTGGTTCTTTGCTAACAGAAACCCACAATTTTAGATTTTGTGAACTAATTTTATTTTCTTGGTAGCTTCTCATACATTTTCAAAGAAGATAACTCAGTAGTGCTTGACCATTTTCTCTGTGCTTCTTGTTTCTTTCTTTTGCTTTCTGCAGCATTTCAGAACCAGGAACACTGAGAATAAATGTCATCGTGTTGTTTCTGATCTTAGCAGAGACAGAGATACAGTGTTGGCAGTGGGTGCTTATAGATTCCTTTCACAAGGTGAAAGAAGTTACTTCAATTCCTAGTTCTCAGAGTTTTTTAATATTATAAATGAATATTGAAGTTTGGCAAATACCTTTCCCATAATTTCCCATAAATTCCCATAATTTCCTTTATACTGGGTATTGTGAAGTGAATTAATATATTTTTATTCAAAGACATTAAAGTCCTTATCTCAACAAAAAAATTTTAAAAATGAGTTGGACATGTAGCTTAGTGCAAAGCCCTTAGGTTCAGTCCCAAAACCACAAAAAAGACAAAGAAAAAGCAAGTAAGTGAGCAATTTATTTTATTTTATTTTTTTATTTTTTTTTTGGTGCCGGGGATCAAACTCAGGTCCTTGCACTTGCAAGGCAGGCGACAGAACCACTGAGCTAAATCTCCGGCCCAGTGAGCAATTTATTTGCACTGTATGTATGAGCTCAAAGCATTCATTATGTCACTGATGATGCTGGTACTACATATTTATTACATGAAAATTACTATGCTACAAATATGACGTTAGTGTCTGTACACATGAAGCCTCTTAAAATAAATTTTTTTATGTCAATGAAGTAAAATTTAATGCTGAAAACTGATTTGTATATATTAACTTTTTGATCACAAGACTTCTGAGTTTATATTTTTGTTAACTATAAAATATCAATAGACACAATTAGCAAACAGATAGGTGGTGATGGCTGAATGTGCTCTGCTTTGGGTCCAAAAGTCCAGATACATATATTTTGTACGTGTGCATGTGTATACATGTGCTTGCGTGTGCACATACGTGTGTGAGGTGTGTCTGTGTCTGTGTCACACGGCCAGTCAGGTTTGTCTGCACTATTCCCACAGCAGCGCCCCGGCAGGCCAAGGCGGGGACCCAGGACACCCCCACCCCAGGCTGGGCTGAGTGTGTTCCCACGCCCGGGTGTCTCAGCGCCACGCCGAGCGCCCGTCCCCACGGGGTGAGGCTCAGGGCAAGCTGCCAAGGCCAAGGGAAGTGCCTCTGAGCCACTCCTCCTGCCAGGGTGCGGTGCAGGCGAGCGAAGGGTACTCTGGCTTTGTCCTGGCTGCACTGATGGAGCATGTTTGGTCTTAGGTTTCCTCAAGAACTGAACATGGGGAAGATAAGTGCAGAAATTATGTGGACCCTCTTCGCTCTCGATATGAAATACGCTTTAGAAGGTAAGTACACATTACACCTACCAGAATGCATGCGCCAGTGAAATCATGATTTTCCATTCTTGACTCTAAGTGTAAAGAATTAATGCCTTAAAACATTGATTATCGTGAGCAACTGGGGCTTTTGTTTGTGGTGAGCCCAGGGCCTTTGTACTGAGCTACATCTCTAACCTGCTTTTCATTTTCTCTTTTGAGGCACTACCTCATTGAACTTGGGGGGGTCCTCCTGCCTCAGCCTCCGAGAATGTTGGGGTCACAGGCATGCACCCCTTCCCCACATGACCAGTTGAGTTGTCAAACTTATTTCACATGATAGAAAGATGAAGGACACACACTGCATCACGCACACAGCTGCTCCTCACAGCCGCTCACCTGGTGCCCAGGCCACACTGAGGGGGAGGGCGCTGAGCCTGAGCCTCATCTATGCAACTGGAAACAGGACCGGAGGGCTACACCGTGGGCTCCGGGGCACACACAGCAACCACGAAGGGCTGTGTAAGTGTCCTGGGGTCTCACCCTCCGTCCAGAGCACCAGGTCCCTGTGCTCGAGAAAATCACAGTGCCACAGACAGTTCTCTGTGCTCTTGGTCAGTTAACACACACTGAAACAGACCGGCCTGTACTTTGAAAGTATTTCTGAAACAACAGAACAGACAATTGGGAGTTAGATTTCACTCTGCTTCCTATGTCTCTATCTTTTATTTTGTGTCCCCCTCTGTATGTGTGCGCATGTGTGTGTAGTTTCTCATATAAGAGAAACTATGATATTTAAACTGGTGTGTCCAACTTACTTCACTTAACGTTAGGTCTCAAGGTTCACCTATTTACCTAGAAATGCCTCAAGCTCATCCTTCTTTATGGCAGAGTAGTACTCCATTGTGAATAAGTACCAGATTTTCTTGACCCATCCATCGGTTTGTGGGCACATATACTACTTCATTTAGACTACTGTTTTCTTAGTTCATTGAAGAGAAAGTTTGGTGCTTTTATCTCTGTTTCTTCTTTGTAAGAGTCTTTTTGTCTATGATTTATATGTACTCTAAGTGACATCTTGGTCATTCTTTTAAGATTATGCTACACAGTGTATTAACTATGGTTAGTCTCTATTTTGGTATGACATTTTGTTTTACTTTTCGTAGGAAAAATGTTAAGCATACATAAATTCTGCTCCTCTAGGTATTTTAAAATCTATAACCAGAGTAGCAGAGAGCTTACCTGATTTTATCATTAGAAACACAAATGCCATTAAGCCGGTAGACACTGAGGATTCAGGGAGCCTACCTCCTCAGGGCTCACCGGGAACCAGGGCAGCCCTGAGCTGCACTCTGAGGACAGGAGGACAGGAGGACGGCAGGACAGCCGCTGGGACCGTGCCTGGGGTCAGCAGGACCTGGGATGGCGGGGGGCGGAGCTGGAACTTCCAGGGGAGTCATCCTTCGAGGCTTTGGGTGAGCAGCAGGGCTCAAGGGGGACAGTGCACCATGCCCAGAGTGTCCCCCGGGCCTTCAGACAGCTTGGTGACACCTGGCGGAGCTGCATGCCAGCCTTGGAGCAGAGAGCAGGGTGCCGGAGTGGACCAGCATGGGGAGGGCCTTGCCAGGGCCGGGATGGGCATAGGCCTCCACTCCTGGGCTCTGCTAGGGCCTCGGCCAGCCTCATGCCAGGAGCCTCAGAGGTGTCCCTGCTCCAGCGGAAGGCACGGATGCACGGTGCGCATCACTGACGGCAGTGGGAGTCTGCCTCGCCTTAGCTCACCGGCCCTGCTCCCAGGGCACCATCACAGCCGCAGTCCTGGGCCTGGAACGCCCACACCCTGCTTCAGCCTCCCACCAAGCACGCCCTGAGCCTCAGGCTTGCTGTCCTGCTGGGGCCCAGCATCTGTTATAAAGCAGGAAGGAGCCAGCTACCCGCTACCCACACCAGCTCCGCCAGAGAGCGTCTGTCCCTGTCCCTGTCCCCTGTCCCTGTCCCTGTCCCCTAGCTCTCTGTACCCCAGTGCCAGTCCAGCAACCCCAACACTAGGGCTCAACAGACAGCTCTTTGCTTCCTCTGGTCAGACAACACCTGCTTCTCCTGCCCTGGCTGCCGCTGCCATTGTGGGCACTGCAGGGGCTTGGCGGTCCCTCGGGACACAGCGCACCCTGCCCAGTCCTCCCCCCACTCAGCCTCCGTCTTGCTCTCACCCACCGTCCCCTGGACTCCTCTTCCCACCTCCGCATGCAGCACTGGGCTCAGCCCACACGGAGGCCTCAGAGTCTACCCCACCCTGAGGGAGCCCTGGAAATGGGAAGCTACCAGGGGACCCAGCTCCCAAGATCAAGGGATTATTAATTTTTGAGATTTGCCTTAGTTTTTGGAGACTATGAAACTCTTTTTGAAGAAGGATTTTTGTTTATGAGACTTTAAAGGTACTTTTGCTGAGATGTGACCCACATGCCCTGGAAATGCCCAACTTGAAGGGCAGTCAGTCATTGAGCTGCCCCCACCTCTGACCAGGAGGTGCCATTAGTAAGCAGGGAGCAGTGTGGGCTAGGGGTTGGGGTTGCCATTTGGGGCTCATGCTTCCTCTTCGAGAGCCTTCGACTTGGGCTGCGCATGCAGCCCCGGCTGTACCCTGCCTCTCTCCTGCAAATTGGTGCTGGTGGCTCCCAACTGGTGTGAGCACCAAGCGCTGCCTGAGAGCACCTTGCTCACCTCGAAGCCCCAAAGCCCTGTGTGGACAGGGACCCTGGTCCTGGAGGGGAAGGGGGTGGGTCCCCAGCAATGGCCCGGGCCGCCTCAGGCTGTTTCCCAGGAGGAGGTTTCCCCGGTGCATTTTTCCACTTGGTCCTAACAGGAGAGTCCCGGGGCCGCCTTTCTCTACTGCAGCAGGAGGAGCAGGGCACTCAGAGCCCAGGCAGGCTCCTCTGCACTCGGCCCGCTGGTCTCAGCCTCCACCTCGGACAGTGTGCAGCTTAACTGAGTGCAGCGGTGCCGGGTGCAGATCCCGAAAGCCACTTGCTGTGGTCACACAGGTGCGCCTCGAACTTTGCTTTGTGATGAGGGTCTCTGCGCCCAACTCACGAGCGACCCGGTGAAGTCAGGGCCACAGTAGGGGCCCACGGGAGGACGCCTTGGGCCCTGTGACCTGACGCGGCTTTCTGCCTCCCTCCAGGAGTTCCTGGCCGCTGCAGAGGGAAGAATCTAATTACAAAGGAAAGGATGTTTTCCTAGAGTTAGCTCAACCTGCTCGAGCCAGCTGTCACCTTAAAGATTTCATAAACAGGAGGGGACGTGCTCACCTTTGAGATAAAACATGTTGAATGAAGTTGTGATGCGTTATCTTGCATGCGTAAGAAATGACGGACTTCCATGAGAAGTGAGAGTCTAGAAGAGACAGGGTTCAGGTGAAATGTCTGGTTTATACTGAAATAGAGTTGGTTTTCTTGTTTTTTAGAGATTTATTCTAAAGACGTCTGCAGTCCACCCCCTGCAGGTACAAATATGGGCCTTGCAGTAACTTGGGCCAAGGTTGAGTTCACACCCTGCTCCTTTTCATTCCCTTATTAGCTATGATTTGGGGCAATTTATTATATTTCTAACCTTTTGTTTCCTCCCTTGCAAACTAGAGACAAAAGTTTCTCTCTTAGAAAGTTGTAAGGAGACAGACACAGGATGGAGGGGGATCGTTTCCTAGCACATAATTAGTACTTAGCAAACACGAGGCCTTGTGATGATATCGAAGATTAGAATCTTGAGTAAACAAGAACTCTGGGGACAATTTATAACAACTTCAGAATGTCTCCGTGGTGGGGAACCTATGGCAAGCATGCCACAGTGGGCTCTTTGTACACTGAAAGCTCTAAAAGGTTTGCCATCGCCGGTCTAAATGCTCCTAAGCCAGGGAAATGCGACTGCAGGCATTGTGTTTGTCATCCTGCGACGTGGCTTCCTGGCATTCTTAACTCTGGTACTTCCTGTCTAGCACCCCACCTTGTAACTTGTGTCTGTCCTACAAGGCCCCAAGCTGGTGGCCAGTGGCAGGTTGGGTCCACATGGATCCAGGTGGTCTCTAGTTAACAGTTCTATAGTGAGCTCCTGGGGTTCTTCAAAACACTTTCTGATAAACAGGTTTGTGCCTGAGCTTTAAGTCAGATTCTGAAGTTGCAGACACGTTTGAGAGTGACAGGGTGACACAGGCTATCTATTGCATTTGTAAAATTCTCAGATGAATCCTTGAAAACAAATTAGGAGTCACTAAGAGTTAAAAAGGTTAAAAATAATTGTCTCCCCTAACTGACTTAGGTAGAATAAACTGTAGTACATAAAACAATCATCTCTCATCTGCACTAGTGAAGTCTCCTAGACTACTGCTCTTAAACTCTAGTGTGCACTCTAGGGTTACCCGAAAATCTCACTGAATGTAAAATTTGACGGGACGCTCCTGGGACAGGGTGGGTGAGTTTTCTTCCTTTCTGACAAAGTCCAATGCTGGGCAGGTGGTGGTTGGTAATAGACTTCAGGTGAGCAGCACCAAGACCTCAAGCTGCAAGGAGGAGCTGTGTTTCCCTCTGGCTGCTCTGTCTTCCGTCGCCGATCTCTGCAGCTGCTGCTCAGTGTCACAGTGGACTCACCACTGGATGGATGCTCGGGCTGGCTTTGTGCTTTGTCCTCATCTCACTGCCCGACCATGCTCTGTGTCGGTGTCAACTTCGCAGCTTCCTGGTGCCTTCTGCAGTTGACATGCAAATGTCTGCATACTGATTCCTCCTGGAGTTGTTCCTCCCTCACACTTCCATTAGGGGCTTCTCTAAAAGCACTGCAACCTCTCTCCATTGCCCTTCACCAAAATGCAGGTCTCAAGCTGCTGTTGGCCTTGTGGCCAGGAAGATAAGGAAATCACAGAGTCAGGTTCCATCTCTCAGCCTTGAGGGACACCTTGGTTGCAGCAGGAGAACTAACCCTCTGCCCAGGAGTGTCGCTAGCGTCACTTCTCCGCACCTTTCCCTAACCTCTTTCTGCTCCCCTCACGCTGTCCTGGGCCCCTCACACAGGTAGGTATGTGGCATCCTTCCATCTCCCCTGCTGGTCTTCAGGAACACTATCTCAAATCACCAGTGGCCAGTTTATCTGGATCCTCCTCTTTTGGTGGAAAAAGATTACTAATGTCTACAATTAGTATTATCTCCCTAGATATAACTGACATATATTCTCTGTCTCTACTCTGAAAGCTGTAAAATACTGATAAAAGAAACTAAGGAAGACAATTAAAATGGGAAGATAGCCTTGCTTGAGGATTGGAGGAATTAATATCTTAAATATTCATACTATCAAAAGTGATTTGCAGGCTCAATGCAATCCTGATCAAAAGCCCACCATCATTCTTCACAGAAACATTTCTTAAATCCTGAAATTTGTATGGCACCGTAGAAGACCCTGAGCAGGCAAAGAAACCTTGAGCAAAGGAACAAAGTAAGAGGTGTCCACATCCTGATTTCAGAATCTATAGAACCAGTAATCAAAACAAAGCAGTATTGACATGTTTGAAAAGACACTGACTGAAACCAGTGGAGCAGAGAGCCCAGAAATAACCTCAGAGGCACACAGTGGGATGACATTTGATAAGGGCACCAAGGGTGCACAAAGAGGCAGAGAATCCTCCTCAGTGATGAGGGGGACTTCCCATTAACATGGAAAAGGATGTGGGAAAACCCTTGTCTCCCATCACAGCAGAAATCAGCCCGGAAGGGACTAAGACATAAACATAAGGCCTGAAATGCTAAAAATCCCTGAGGAAGACAGGGGAAAGCTCCTTGGCTTTGATATTGGAAGTGACTGTTGTTGTTGTTGTTGTTGTTGTTTTGAGACAGTGTCTCACTGTGTAGTTCAGGCTAGCCTTGAACTCACTGTGTAGCTCAGGCTGGCCTCAAACTCAAGGCAATTCTCCTGCCTCACCCTCCTCAGTGCTGGGATTACAGGCATGCACTAAGCGATTTTTTGTATCTGATCCCAAAAGCACAGAGAACAAAAGTACTAATAAGCAAGTGGAACTACATTAAGCTGAAAACTTTCTGCACAGCAAAGGTGACATCAAAGTGAAAAGACAGTCTATGGAATAGGAAAATACATTTTCAAACAACATGTTCAATAAGGGGTCAATGTCCAAGATATACAGAGAACTCATACAGTACAATGGCAAAAAGTAAATAACCTGATTAAAAATTGGCAAAGGGCATGAGTAGACATTTTTCCAAAAAAAGACATACAGGTGGCCAACGGTGTATAAGAAAGTGCTCAACATCACTAATTGTCATGGAAACTTAAGACCACAGTGAGTCGTCACTTCACACCACGAGGAAGGGCACAATCAAAAGGAAAGAGAGAAACTGAAAAGGGTATGAGGAAAAGATTCCTTATGTGCTCTTGGGGCAACTGTAAATTGTAGAGACCAATATAATGGGTCCTCAAAAAATAAAAATGGAATTACCATATCATCCTGCAGTCCCAGCTCTGGGTATATACACCACAGAGATGAAAATCAGTATATCAGAGACCTCTGCAGTAGGCTCTGATCTCCTGCTCAGTGCTACAGCACAAGGCTGAGGAAAAGCTAAAAGACAGAACTAAAGAGACAGAGAAACTGGGGAGCCAGGATGGCCAGTGCTGCTTAACCACCAAAGGCACTGGTCCATCCAAGCCACTGATTTTTATTGGTAATCAATTGGGGTAACAGCGAGCTACCTGCAAGGGCCGCACTACATGCGAGAGTACACAGTTGTGCAGTTTCTGTGGAAATTAATGTAAGCAAGGCTCATAAAGGACAATACAAAGCATTCTTTAATTAGGAACACAATAGACAAAATATATGGTTGTAATTAGAACATTATCTTTCTAGTTAGAAGGTTTTAATTGTGGGAACAGAATCTGGGTAGGCTTCCACTGAACTCACTTCTATAAACAAGCCAACTGAACTCTTAAGCCTACACTGCTTACAGCCTGCTTTGGGCATAATCAATATTGTGGTCCCCCCATCAGTATCTCAAAGAGAGATCTGTACTGCCATGTTTATTACTAATCACAGTAGCCAAGATCCGGAAACAACCTTAGTGTCCACATACAGGTGAATGGACAAGAAAATGTACACACACACACACACCCCTTATATCACCTGCAGCAACACAGCATGGAGCTGGAGGACATTATGCTTTGTGAAACAAATGAGACACCAAAAGACAAATACTGTGTGATCTCGCCTTTCTGTGGAACCTACAAAAGCCAAATTCATGTAGGCAGAGTTAGAACAGAGATTGCCAGGGAGGAAGTGGAGCGATGCTGCTCAGAGAGGAGAAGCTCTCAGATGTAAGGTAAAATTCCTGGAGCTCTAACACACGACATGTTAGCTATCTATATTTATAGGACTGTTCATGTGCTTGTTGTTTGCTAAGACCCTGGATCTTAGTCCACACACACACACACACACACACACACACACACACACATACACACATACACACACGAGTCTGAACTGTGTGCAGTGCATGTGTAGGCAAGTGGATTGTCACCTGCAACCCAGAGAAGGAAATGGAGGGACCCCGCCGCACCAGGCAAAGTCCCCAGGGTTGTCAGCAACAGAGGAGAGTGGACCCTGTCCCCAGCAGACTGGGGCTGCCTTCCTTTGTTTAACCCCTGTTAAAGAGGAAAAACAAATGCATACTGCATTTGAGGCAAGTCATTCTTTTTTGTCTTAGAGTCAAATCCTGACAAAGCAAATAAATTACCTTTCAAGTTCACATTTTTTTGCATAGAACAAAACTCAGTCCATTTTAAAACATGTAATGCATTTTTGCACCATGAGACTACATAAGCCAAGTTGTACAGAAGGGGAATATTAGCTTTACCAGTTATGTTTTATAGATCTTATCAGAGTGCATTTAAGTGAGGATTTGTGTAAAATTTTACAACAATATTTTCCACATTAAATCCTTCAGTATGCTTTATATATGTTTTGAAGATTAGAATGTTTTGATTTTTAGTAGAATGGCTGGTTTTACTAGTGACATTTACAGGCATGTGAGATTACAAGTTCTTTGAGTTGAAGAATGAGGTCACTGTGTTTCAGTCTAGCCTAGCATGAAGTCGTTGCTCAATAAACAATTGGTAAATAAAAATCTAAAGAGCACTAAAAGTGGGTAAGGAATGTGTATGTATAGGTTAGCTACATAATTCAGAATTATTTTCATCTACATTAGAAGCAAGAATTGCTATTGTTAAAAGTTTCTGTTTTTCCCATCATTCTGTGTCAGAGTATACTGTTCATCAGTTTAAATGTCCATTTTAATATTTGGATGGTGGTATAGGAAAGCTTCAGCTCCTCAGAATGCCTTTCACTTGGCAAGCCTGTTAGTGTCAATCCTTAGCCAAAGGCCCCGTTAATACACATCAATGCATTTTACACAAGCAGGCAAGGCACGCAGAGCATATGGCATAGCTCTACTTTGATGAAATAGAGTCAAAGTTTAGCCATCAAACAGACTTCATGGGCTGGTGACTGAAAACCAGCTGTCAGGCTATGAAATCGAAAAGCATTCCATTAAATCCACAGCGTCATTTGATGAGGAACAGAAACCGGGACACAGGTGTTTCCACCTGTTTTCTCCCCACCTGCCCATAGCCGGGACCTGCTCCGTCTGTACCTCCCAGCCAGGGACACTCGGGGCACCCCAGCTGGGAGGGGCAGCAGACAACTGCTGCAGGCTGCAGGGCCACACAGGGAGGGACATGAAGGCAGTGACCTGGAGTCAGTGGGTTGTCTCCCCCGAACTGCGCTGTCAGAGGTGCAGGAGGCCCCCCATCCTGTCGGGGAGGGGCGGCAGTCGCCCAGCGTCCTCTCTGGGCCACACAACCCCTCTCGTACAGGAGGAAGGAGGAACGCATGCCGGCCTCCCGCCTTCCCTCCACACCCCTGGTGATTAACTTGGAGCGACCTGTTTCGTATTTTGGGATGGGCAGGGAGGGGAGCCGTGTGGTGACCCTCAGACATGCTGGTCAGACACTGGGCTACCGAACACCCACAGAGAAAAGCAGAATGCAGGATGTGATGCCACTGTCCTTCTTAACCTCCGGCTGTCTGGCAACCCTCCTACTACCCGCCTCAGGGCAAGGTAATTAAAGTACTTTGTCCTAAATGGTGTGCTGTGCGCCTTTGACAGATGTGAGAGCAGGTGTGCGATTAACCCACTTACTCTGCTGCACTCAGAAAGCGGCTGACAGCAGGAACAAAGCTGCGTGGCTTCTCAGCCTCCAGTGTGGCCTTGCTAGCAGTGTGCATGTTTGGACCCGACCCGCTGGCTCTGCTGCCTGCTTCTCCAGGGCAGTGGGCCTGCTGGGTCCAGGGAAGAGAGTGCCAGACGCCAGGTGACCCAGTCTATCAGCGCCGGACTCCGGCCGTGCCCGGTCAGGACCAAGGTGGCCCAAGAGGCATGTGCGGAACCTTCTCCGCCTGGACTCAGGCTCCCCCGGAGCTCTGTGCCATCTCACGGGGCTCTGGGCTCATGCCATTTCGATGGGAGGCTTCCTTCCGTATGCTGTCTGGTCCCGTGCTGCAGAGCGATGACCAGCTTCCTGCCATCGCCTGCCATGGGGTTCGGGGCTCAGACTCTGCATCCTCAGGGCAAGGCTGGGCTCTGACCGCTGTGCTGAGCTTCGTCCTCGCTCACAGGTGAGGCTCAGGGACCACAGGCAGCGCCCGGCCTCTGTCCCTCCAGCCACATGCGCCCTCTTCAAGGCTCGGCGAGTCAGACAGGGACACAGTGCACAGGTCCCTGCCGCAGCTCCGGGCGGCGGAAGAGAAACTCCAGAATCAGAAATCCGCACAGCAAAGCGTGGCACGGAGCACCCTTTCCGCTTGTCACACAGCGGTCCTCCCCGAGTTCGTGGCTCCAGCAGAAATGAGTGCACGGCACCTCCGGCCGTCCCTGCAGGGGGAGGTCCCGGCGTGGGGTCTCCGGTCAGCATTGCTCCCAGGAGGCCTCGGGCCTTGTCAGCACGCTGGTCCATAGCCGAGTTGCTGTCCTGGGCCGAGGACCTGGTTTCCCCAGAGCAAGCCTCGCACGGGGAAGGTGAGACCACCAGATGCCGGGAGGCCTGGGAACAGCACAGCCTGCTGGTCCCGGGCTGTGCAGGGCATGGGCACCAGGAGTCAGGATCCCTGTGCCACCCACAGGCGCTGGACAGCGAGTGTCGGCCCCGCTGGTCTTTTTAAGGTGGCATCGGCAGAGTCTGTCGGGACAGGGTTTGCCTTTTGTGTGGAGTTGGAACCAAAATCCTGACAATGTGGGTGCACCTGATGTTCTTCCTTCTGCTCTCTGTCAAGCACCTGCTCAGCCCTGCACCACGTGACAGACAAGCACTAAGTCACTGGATCCCCCAACCCTGTGAGGGAGACACAACTACCCCCTTTTACTGACGAGGAGACTGAAGTCAAAAGGCTCTTCTCCTGGAGCGCACAGTGAACAGAATAGCCGAGCGTCCAGGGTTCCAGCATGAGCCCTGCCGGCTCAATACTCACCATGAAGCACACGCGGGAGATCGACACAGGCTCAGTCGCCAGAGAAACACACTAAGAATCCGCTTACATGTCCCAGGCCGTGCGTGCAGAGGCCTCCAAGGGCCTCCAACCCTGCCTCAGCTGGGCCTTTGCTGGACAGAGGAGGTTCCTCTCTGCATGGCATATCCACACCACCTGGGAAGTCCATATGAAAGCAGAGTCTCAGGGCCCACCTGGCTCTACCGTGTCTGAAACCCCCCTAGAGCAGAGCCCAGGTGAACTGAATGTTCTCTCTGTGCTGAGAAACGGGCTCCGGAAGGCGACTGTGCAGAGCAAGGGACAGAGCCAGGCGTGGTCTGGGCCGTGGTTTCTGGCCCTGTGATGCACACAGAAATTCTCTTCCAATGAAGACCGTCTCCGAAGATGGTCAGTCACTGCTATTAATTCAATTTTTATTGACATCCTTACTATTTTTGGGTCAAGATGACACACGGGTTCACTTGCTGCAACAGGAGAACCAACAGCACACACGATAACAAGTAATCCTACAGACACATGCATGATGATAAATTAGTCAGTTATACGGGAAGCGTGTCTGTCAGACATCCCCAGCTTTCAGGTTAGAAATACACCTCTAGAGTTCAAGCCTCCCTCCCCAGCCCTGTTCCTATCCTTGCTTTTCAGACACAGCAGGCTGCATCCCGTGCGCGGCCTTGGACTCCCGAGGGCTGCTTCCCTCAGCTTTGGCTATGCACGGGGAATTCCAGCTGCTCCCACCCTCCCGCTGGCTGGGCGCTTGCAGCCTGTGTGCCTGCGCATTGTGGAAGTCTTTCCCGAGCCCCCTCTCTGGGAGCTGTCTGTTCCCACCCGGGCTGCACCTCTCGGCCCTGCCCTGCGCCGCCTCTGCATTTGGCCCGGAGCTGCCCACAGCACATCTGGCCTCCTGCACCTCACAGCTGCCCCTCCCTGCCCAGCCCCGCACCCACCCTCACCAGGGCCCACTCAGCTCGGCGTCTCTCCCCAGCCACTTACAACCATGCTTCAGCCCAGTTACGCGTTCACTTAGTTAGTAATACTTTTTCTCTGTTTAGGGAGCATTGTGTGTAAATGTTTTGATCACAATCTAAAAAAACTCATTTCCATAGTGATACAATGTAACACATATAGCTCATGCAAAAACGATGGAGCATGGGTACAGAAAGATCTGGACGGGGACAGGGTGATCGCCTGGAACTTGCTTGCTCTCTGTGTGTGCTGTACGCAGCGTGGTATATGCATGGTGTGAACACACATTCCCAGTCTAGTCCCAGTGCTGTACTTCTTCGTTATGACCACTGATGTGGCCGACCCGGCAGTTCAAAACACTGTTCTTAAAGGGAAGATACAACCAGAAACCTTTCCCTCCCATTTACAGTTGAATGCTCAGTTCTGATACAAAAACAATCATTGATAAGAAAATAAGTTGTATTCCTGTCCCAGCTCCTGACAATGAATATAATCATCTTGTATTGCAAACAGGTACTCATAAAAAGAAAAACTAAAAGATAAAATATACTGCATGGTACAACCTTGCAGAAGAGGTACTCCATATATACTCACATTCATACATTGTCAATGTAGTAGAGAATATACACAATTTCCCAAATAACATTTAAGAACATGACACAATTTGGGGCCTGTTTTCTGCTTACTAGAGTCTTTTAAATATATACAATTAAAATATTACATTTAGGCATGATTTTTTATCTTAAGACTAATTAAGCTGTTCCAGGGTGGGCTGGGAGGGTGACTCAGTGGTAGAGCACTTCTCTAGCGTGTGTGAAGCTCTCAGTTCATTTTCGTCACCACACACACACACACACTCGCGCACGCGTGCACAGAAACATAAGCCAGGTGTGGTGGCATGCATCTGTAATCCCAGCACTGTGGGAGGCTGAGGCAGGAGGATCACAAATTTCAATCCAACTTAGGCAATTTACCAACTTACCAAGATCATGTCTCAAAAGGAAAAATTTTTAAAGGACTAGGGATGCAGCTCAGTGTGAAGGCCCCAAGTTCAACCCCCAGGACTGCACACACACACAGATATTCATAGTTAATCATGAATGGAGCATTTGAATACAAAAAGCTTAGTCCATCCTAATTTCTAGAAGGAAAACAGCACAGGCACTGTCATGGAAATGAAGTTGGCATTGGCTCATAACAAGGCAGGTGAGGTAGCTGCAGGTTTCATCGGTCAGTGTCAGAAGCATGTATTCGTATTTCCATTTCCCCAGCCTTCTGCTGTTCATCTTTCAGCCATGTGCATCTGGGAAAATAGGGCAAAAAAGATAAAGCAGTGATAGAATCTCGGCTAGATGTTTCTTATTAGTGGTCTCTGAAGGAAAAGAAGTTTAGAGAAATAACAAATTGCAAGTCATTTTTAAAATCAGTTTAGAAAAAACTCAATTGAAACAGGAAATAGAAATATGTTAATGGCACAGCCCTAGATACTAATTGCTGCCTGGCTGCCCCTTGTGGATATGAAAGAAGATAAAATTATTTAGGAACAAATGAACATTATCTAAGCCACTGGAACTTTAATTGCAAAACTTGTAAATTTAGTTATCTTCTTCTTAAATCAAAGTCATTGCAAGTCCAGCAACACATGCAGACGTGCAGGCATCACCAATTCACAGCTATGTCAGTCATACTTTGGTGGAAAATCCTTATCTTTGTTTGGAGTTTGCTGATGCCCAACCAGTGAAAATAGAGTGGCTCCTTGACTTACAAACTCAATTCAAGTTGTAATTCAAGTTGGTTGTAACCCAAGTTGGTCAGTGAAGGCTCAGGCTCCTTTACTCAGCCTTCAAAGTCTCTCTCCTGTATGCAGGCAGATCTCAGTGTCCTGAGAGAGACACTGGCCCAGGATTTCTCCATGAACCCCACACAGGAAAGGATGCTGTCATGTTCCCTCCAGAGCTCTTTAAGGGTTAAATCTATCTGAGACCATCTGGAAGCACAAGCAGCCAGCATTTGGGTTGTGACTCAAGACTTTGGTCATAAATTAAAACTAAAATTTGGGTTGTAATCCAAGTTGTTCATATTCAGTCCGGTCATAACTGGAGGGTCCACAGTATCTGAGCAACAAAGGAAGACTGACTGGGAGGGAGGTTGTGACTGCCACTGTGTCAGCTTTCCAGCACTCTCTGACCAGCAGCGGGAGAAACCCGTCTCCCGCTCCTCAGAGCTATATTTGGGCCTGGGAAGCTCTGAGGTACCCTCCTGCGGGTTCATCCGCTCACTCGGTCCCTTGCCTGTGTTCTGAAGGAGACTCAAGCAGCAGGGGAAAGGAGCGCCTACCCCTCCACGCCTCAGACAGCACTTTTCCAGCACGAGGAGAGCAAGGTCGTGTGAGTACCACTGGCAAGACCCTGGGGAGAATGGTGAGCACCGCATGGCTCACTCGTGCAGAAGGCCCGAAGACTGAGCCCAGGGAAGCAGAAAGAGAATGGCAGTTCCACGCTGGGGTGAGCCAGGCAAGGCAGGAAGAGTTACAGCAAAGACCACGTGTTTCTGGTGCTCTGCTTACGAGGGCGACTACAGAGAACAGTCACATACTATTTCAAAGGCTAAAAGAAAGGATTCTGTGTCTCCACTGTAAGGAAAGTACAAATGCATGAGGAGATAGAAACGTTTGCCCTGATTTACACAGAGTATGAGTGTATCGAAGCACCACATGCTTCTTCAGAAATAGGCACAGCTGTCAGGGTCAACTTTAGACGAATAAATAGAAAAGAAGGACTGAGCAGTGGGTGGAGGAGTAACCTCAGACTCACGTCAGCCCCGTGCCTATGGCTGCATTTCGGTACCAGAGGGGTTGTTGGGCCTCAGCATGGGGGAACCTAGAGGTCTGGCGGTGGACAGAGGAGGAGAGGGGAAGGGAGGGGCTTCCGTCTCTCCGGGGGACTGTTGGCAGAGTCCGGTTCCTCAGAAGTAATCAGCCTGAAGGCCTCGTCCTTCTGGCAGCCATTGATGCCCTCCATCCCCCACAGACGGGCTCCCGGCAGGCACACTCTCGGCTTTTTCCAAGTATGCACCGCAGGACAGCAATGTGCGAGTCTGCAAAGGAAGTTCATCGTCTCCTGCCAGCCCCACACAGGGTCAGTGACCCATAATTTTTGTATTCTCGCCCTTAGAGGCAAGTCGTTAGGTCAAGTCTACTCAGCGGGAGAGGATTACCCCTGGTGTGAGCACCAGGAGATGAGGTCACCTGGGGCCGTTAGGGGCTGTGCACCCCGGAGCTGCTGACAGCACGAGCGTAGGGCAGCCGCTGGGCAAGAAATCTGTCCTCGGAGACATCAAGCAACCACCATTCCAGTCAGTGCCTGGGAAGTGGGAGGCTGCTTGCAAAGGGCTTACAGAAGGGCCTGCATCCCAGGGACAGGCCCTCCATCGGTGCTGCCGCTCCAGTGAGGGGGAGGCTTAAAGTCCTCACCAGAATGAGGGTTCGGGGCTGGAGCCTGAGCTGGAAGCCATCAGCAGACGCATTCTGAAGCCCTCTGAATTAATACTCTGTGTGCCACTGGTGAGCGACCTGGAAACTCTGTTTTTATCTTCTTGGGAGACATAGAACATAGGAAACAACATTTCACTAGATTCCAGAGGCCATGGCAAGATGATTTTCTCTTTCTCTATTAAAAATATATAATATTGTCTTTCTGAATGGAAAAGCAACTGTAAGAAATTTGGAAGATACAAGAAACACCAAGAACTTTAGAACTGCGCAGACTCATTACCCAGAAATCACATATGTGCTTATAGATGCGTTTTCACAAACTTGCATAATTTGTATAAGCACATTCACATCTTTAGTTGATGTGGTAATTAGCCAAAACGCTTTTCATGGGAAGACATTGCACTGCACGTATTCTACCGCTGCGTTATCGTGACTTTTTACGTCTCCCCTGTGTGTCATTTGGTTGCCCTCGCAGAGGCTGCATCCGCTGTAGGAAGTGTGCCGGGCCTGCCGCCTGGGGCTGTCGCTCTGCTTGGTGCGTGGCTCTGCTGCCGCCCGCGTGTGGCTGCCCCTCACTGGGCCTGCTCCCGCTTGTGGCTGCGGCCCGGGACGCTGAGACCCTGTAATTCCCTAACGCTGCTGACTGGCTCTCTGTTCCCAAGGCTGAGTTGGACACCGAGCTGCTTCCCCTGGCTCTGCCTGGGTCCTGGGGCTGTGTAGTAGCTGCCACCTCTCTTCTGTCGTCCCTGTCTCGCCCTGCTGGGCGCCCACGTGGTGCTGGCGCCTCCGCCCCTCTGGCACCCGCTGCCCCCGTGCCGCGCGCCTCCCGGCTCTGAACACGTGTCCCTGCCCGCATGGGCCTCGGGCGTCGTCTACTTAAGTCCCTGCCGAGGGAGGCCCGGCCCCGGTCACAGAAACCGGGCCGCCCGGCAGGGGCCACCGCTGGCAGGCGCGTGCGTGTCCGTGAGAGCCCGCAGCGCGCCTGTGTGGGGTGTGGTGCCCGGCTGGGTGTCCACGGTACCGGGTTCCGTGCGAAGCCATCGGGCTGCGCCCCTGGCTCCCGTGCGTCTCCCTTGGGCAGGAGATGCGACAGTGTCCTCTGCCCGGTGTCCGCCTCGCCCACCATGTCGGCGGGGCTGATCCCCACTGCCGCCCGGCCTCTCCCTCACGCAGGCCTCGCCCTCCGCTGCTGCGGTCTCTGTGTCCTGCAATTCTCCGCAGCTTCCTGCCCGCCCGGGAGTCCGGCTGCACGGCAGTGACTGGGGCGGGGGAGAGGGGCCCAGAGCGCCCCGGCAGAGGCACAGTGTTGTGCACCGGCGCACAATCCAGATTTACCCCTCCCGGGGCAAAGCCAGCTGCTGCCCCGCATCCCCTGCCCCGTCCCCAGAGATGTGTACGGAACCTGAGCCGCGGGAGCTGTACAGCGCAGCCGGACAAGGCGGAGTGGACGGGCCATTTCTGAGTGGAGGGACGGTCACACCTCCTAACTTCGATGATTGAAAGAAGAACAGAGAAACCACGGAGGGCAAAGAATTAGAGCATTGGGCTTTTCTGAACCTCTCATATTTTCCATGTCTTTATCTTTGTCACATTATTCATTATTTCTCTCAAACCATGATAGTTATTTCTCACAAACCATAAAGGTAGTCTCATGTTGGTAACTCATGGAAATCTACAGGTATATTTAGCCTTAAAATACTCAATATAACTGGTATTTTTCCCATCATTTCTCTTTATCAAGTTCATTCATCTATAGCATAACAGAGGTAGATAATTTCCATTATAAATAGACACTGGTATTTGCGAATACTTTGTCACTTATAATTTTAATTAATGTTTTGCTTAATTGAATTGGACCCAAGTTCATTGCTTTGAGATTTTTATCTTCTGCTAATTCTTATTCTTCACCTCTGTGAGAAATTGACATTGAAGCATTGAGGGCAATGCTTTTGGTATTCTTTAATTCGTTCCCATTTGCCTAGGCTGAATGTACACTTGTCACTAAAATGCTCCACTACCAAAGCAACACGACACTTTTGAGGGCACTGGAACAGCATGCAATGGCTGGACGCTGCCTAGCACAGGACTCCATGTCCAGCCTCCCTCCAACCACAGAGCGGTCTCCAGCAGCTCACTGACTGTTCAATAGGGGAAGTCTTGGGTTCAATGTTTACTTTTTTGTGAATAAGAAAAATAAACTGTTCATTCTTTTCATAGAAATTATGGCTTATCAACTTTTATTCCATTTAGGGTGAAAAAGCTTTATGACATTTAGCTTTTCACTTTTAACATTCTGATAATGTCATGTGCATCTTGGTTAGTGTTTGATAAGCAAATCCAACAGGGACCAGCTATCAAAGGTTTCAGATAACTGTGGCAAGTGTAAAGAACTCTTAGAATTTTACTCTTGCTAATCTTTACCTGCTTTTCTCATATTGAATTCTACCTTTCTTATAAGTTTAGACATCTTTAAAATGTGCTAATTGCTCATGCTTATTACCCTATTAAGCTTCTCAGCATCCTACTAGGTAAATCAATTTTAAACTAATTAATATTAAAAGAAGTTAAGGTACACAGAGGGTAAATGATTTGTCATACATATTCTCTATGCCATTGCTTTTAAAAGAATTATCAAGTTGAAATTTACATTGAGTAGAAAGAAGTGTTTGCATGGAGATTTAACTCCCATTTCCCTCCCACTTTGTGGAAGAAGGAACCCAGGAGACTGAGGACACTAAACTCTGCCTCAGGAGCTCCGAGTGAGCGCAGAGGAGCCTGCTGGGCGGTGGAGGTCTCTTCTCTCTTTGGCTGTTCCACCCAGAGGTGCCACCTTTTGGTAATGTTTTCAAAGGCTCACAGTACTGAGGGAGCAGCTGGGACGCGGGCAGATGTCACCTGCCCATGACCCAAGCCTTGCCAGGGGAATTTCAGACATCTGAACCAGGCTGTGACTCCTTAGACGAACCCGGACAAGTGCGTTCACCCAGGTGGTGCGGTTAGCTCTGCATGCCTCTCAGCCCTGCTGGCGGAGTCCGTGGCTCACCAGCTGTGCTGGGAGGAGGCCAGCTGCCTGACTGCCATTCAGAGCTGGTTTGGGTGACTGCGGTCTTGTTAGATTACGTACTCCAGAGAGGTGGGATGGCTGACTCCATTCAGATCACATTGCTGTGGACAAGTAAGCTAGAACAATAGAGATGCGCCACACTGTGTGCCAGACTCAAGCCCGTTTATTACAGCCGGCAGCAAGTGGACTAGCGCCCAGAAAGGTTCCTCGGCCATGGGAGGCAGTTTGATTCCTCCTTTTATGGCATGCTTTCAGTTGGGGAGAGCTCAGGGGAGCACAAGCGGAATCTTACAGAAGCGGAACCATGCCAGGTCAGTGGGGGGCACAAGGAAGTCTGACACACTAGGTGAGCTGTAAAACACCCTGCAACTGCAGTGAGTTTACTGCTAAGCAGCATGCGGGGTCTTGGGTGCTTTGTTCTTATGCAAGCACTTTGTTCGCGCACGGCTCCAAGATGGCGTTGAGGCCCAAGATGAGTGGGGTCGGCTCTCACAGCATGTTCTGACATAGTTGAGGCGTTTAGATCCTCACTTCGTGACTGTGCAGCAGTCACTGTTTGGAGGATCGGCCCGGCCCTCTTACCCTGCTGCTGCGGAAGCCCTGACGCCCCTGGCCCTCAGCTCTGCTCTGTAGGCTGCACATTCGGTGCCCAGAGCTGCACACCCCAGCAGCACGCATTGTGCGTGAGGCTGTATCCATCTGGTTCCTTAATTTTAAACTCTAAAGTTTGATGAAATGAATTTTTATTCTTCACCACTCTTATATGATCTACCTTCTTTAAAACAGACTTATGTACACTTGGATATGTGCTGCAGTCTGTGTAATATGAGTTTCTTTTTTTTGTACCAGTGATGGAACTCAGACCTTGCGCTCGCGGGGCAGGTGCAGTGCCACTGAGCTACATCCCCAGCCCTGTGTAATATGAGTTAGTTGCAGCTGAGGAAATAATCTTGAAGGCTGTTAGTTTTGTATTCTGTGAATTACTTTCCCTTGCAAAGCAGCATTTTCCAGAATTCAGGACGGTGACTCTGTCTTTTAAACATAATAACAGGACATATGACCTGACAAGTGAAGGAGAACTTCTGTACAAAGTGGGACAATATATACGAAATTAGAACAACTCCAGAGAAACAAGACTGTATGTCCAGCATAGCTGTAATACAACTAAGTATCAAGTAATCATTTGGTAAGATATTGAAGGTCTATCACAAAAATATTCTGAAAGTGTGAGATGATCTTTACTTTGCTTTTAAAAGTGTGCCTCACACCCACAAGACTTTCGCTCACTTATTTGGACACTTAATAAAGGTATTTACATATCTAGTCTGAAACAGAGACTGCTGAGCACTTGAGCCTAAGAGAGACATCATTCTTCCGGACTTACAAAGTGGTGCCAACCAAATATTCATACTGAGGTTAGGGAACAATAGTACCTGCTGTAAAACATGAGAACATAGCCTGCAAGGTATGTGAGAGAAGTATTTTGTTTCATCAAGAGATTCAGAAAAGAGTTTCCCTAAGGAAGTAATTTTTGAGCTGAGATTTCAAGAACAAGCGGGAGTTCACCAGCTGAAAAGGGCCAGGAAGGTCTATTTAAAAGAAAAACTTTCAAAGGGACAAATGGATAACAAAACACTTTCTTTTAAATTACTGATGTAAAGTGTTCAGCCCTGATGTTGGAAACTGTAGCCAATGATGCTTGGAGTTCACATTTCTCTGGCCTTGGCCTGCACTGAGATGACCCGCCGCCTGCGGACGCTCACTAGCGCTTTGGCGCGCCTGTAATAAACCTTTCTTCTGACTGTGAAGTTGTTCCCCTGGAAGCTGCTCTCACTGGCCACCTGCCATGGAGCCGCCTGGCTTCCGGGCTCCAAACCAGGAGTGTGTGTCCCTCTCTAGCTGTCGCCTACTGCGCTCCTGCTATTTCGGTCATGAACTGGTCTCCAGCTGGCAGGCTTGACATACATATTCAGTAGCATTGTTGTTGCATCTCTTACATAAGCTGCAAAGAGCTCACTCAACAGATGCTCCAAAATTTATAAAACTTGCAATTCTAAAACATTTGGTGCTTTGTCATAGAATCCCGGAGTCATAGCATCTCTCCTGGCTTTGGTGGATAGGACTGCTCAGGCCACATCCGTCTGCTTGTTCATCTGCCAGGTCCCCTCGGCCTGGGCCATGTTCCCAGCGAACAGAGGGGTGCAGATTCCTGGGGGGGTGCTCTCTGTCCTGCTCCACACAGCAGCACTGGTGGCAAGGGTCACGTAAGGCTGCATAGGGGCTGGGCCCAGCCCCTGAACTTCTACTGCAGAGTCTGCCTAGTGTGGTGTCTTTGATATTTTCTGGGGTCCTGATTAAAATCAGTGTTTAGATCCTGTGGAAATTAGAAGGTTTTGAATAAGATCTTGCAGTCAACTCGAGGTGTCCTGCATCACAGGCATGCAATGCAAGTTCTGCATCACTCTGATGTCCTCGCATCTGTGATGTCTCTACCTGAAGCCCCAAAATGGGTATGTTCATAAGACACGAATGGTAAAATACACAAGATGTGATAATAATACAGTGTATGTGCCGCAGACCAGCTGCAGTCAATGTCGATGTAGGGTAGGAAGGGGAGATGTCCTGGGCCGGCGATGAAAAAAGAACCTCCTCAAGCAATATTCAGGTTCCCCCTGATAAGTCTCAGGGTCTGATTTATTTTTATATCTTTAAGCAATAGCTGGGAGGCATTGGGCAGAACATGTTTACATTTTAAGTTGCCTTAGCAATTTCTATTGAAGTGTAGGTTATTTTTTGTTAAACAAAGTACAATTCCTCTAAGCTGTTTCATTTCATTGAACATCACAAATACATATTTAAAAATTACAATTGTCCCCTTATTTACCCACACCTAAACAGAACAGAAAGTAACTTAATCAAAATCTTTATATCAGCGGGGGTACAAGCAAGATTTAATCAACTAAGTGTCGAACTTGCGGTCACCAGCTGGCCCTTGAGAAACTGCACAATGGTTAATATAGTTTGTTATTAGCTCTCTATTTTTCTATACCTCTATTCATCTTAACTAATGTCATTTGGGTTCATAGTCCATGAGCAGGAGATATTTATAGCACTTCGAGAAATATTGAGTAACTTGTCTCCTTAATGTATTTACCTGTCTTAATGTTCTTTCTTTTTCCCATTTTCCACTATTTCTTACATCTAAAGTCTATCCTTCCAATCTTTTCATAAGACCCCTTTAGTAAAAAGAATGTCAACAATAAGAGGGGCAGTTATAGTAGTGCGGAAACAGAGGGGGTTTTAGGTGAAGTTTCTTTAGAAGTGGATGTGGCAATAGAACTAAGAGAAACTGGAATTTGGGACTTGTGAGCCAGATCAGATTTCAATATATCATTACCAATTTGTCTCATGGAGAGTTTGTTGTTAGTCACAAACACAATGACTCCTATGATCAGAGTAACAATTATAAACATTATGGCAAGAAAAAATAAAACATGAGGGTACGATGTGTTCCACCCTTTCTTTCCCCCAGCTGGAACTTTGTCAAGCAGCAATGGAGGTCGGTTGGGCTTCGCCATGTATGTTTAAATTTTTTTAAACATGAAAGACACACTGTCATGAACCGTCGTGTCTTTAGTGGCACTGTGGCTGCTTTGGTGTCCTGAATCGATTCAAAAAGTTTCCCTTTCATGGTCATTTTGACTTTGAGGAAGAGCCAGACCCAGCGAAGAGCATGAATGAGGACTCAGTGAATGTTTTTATGAGCCTGACTTACCATTCAAAGGCAAGCAGCAGCAGCACTCAGTGGTTTTTGATTCCACCTCATAAAGACCCTCAGGAAAGAGGACTCCAGAGCTGCTTCAGAAAGTGGCCAGAACCAAGGGGTAAGTGTGTTTGAACCAGGGGAAGTACTTTAAGGAGAATTTATGGCATTGTGCCTTTTGCTATAATAATTTTTTAAAATATAAACACTATTTGTCAGTCGTACTTTGTATTTCAAGCTTCTCCCCCATTTGGCTCCTTCGGAAATATTTGATGGGGTCTGTGGTTACAGAGAACATCTGGACTCCCGGGTGGCAGCAGAGACAAACGGAAAGCCCAAGTCAGTTCTTCGAGGTTGAGTTGCCCAAAGGACAGCTGTGGTGCCCAGAAAGTCTGAGCTGTAGAAAGTTTGCAACTCAATCCACCCAGACTCAGCTGATTTCTGTGTCTGCTACTGAAACATGGGTGGGGATTGTGGTGTGAAAACTGCCTTGGCTTCTCTCTAGTGAGACTGCAGTGTCCAGGACAGCTGTGGTTTCTGCATCGGGTCCTTGCTCCTAGGCTCTGTGCTCCCTGATAGGGAGCCTGCAGGCCTTGAAAATACAGACTGGAGCGGAGCTGGTGTGGCTGCTCTGGTCAGCGTGAGGGTGCCCCCCTGCGTAGCCAGAACGTCCTTCAGGGCCCTGAAGTGCTGAGGGAATATGCCTGATGGTTACGGCTTGCAGGGAAGGCAGACGTTCTCCGAGTTGATGTCTAGGTGGAAACTCTCAGTCTTTGAGCTGCCTGAGGGTCGCAGTTAACCTCTCGAGACCTCCTTACGAGAATGCTCCTAACCTGTCCACAGGTGCGCTTGCACCCTCTCTCCACGCTGCTTCCCGGCTCGCTCAGATCCCAGGGGCCTCGAAGCCTCCCCGCGGCCTCTCCTACTGCACAGGTCCTCTCCGCCTGGACTCCAGCTTTCCCCTGCGCGGGGCTACTCTGCATGCGGAGCACCCCCTCCCCAGAGCTCACTGGGAGAGGCCGCGGGTCCACCCACGGCTGCCTGAGCGACCTTGGCTTTGCGCAGGCGCTGCGACTCCAGACCCAGTCAGAGCAGAGCCTTCCCGCTCCCCTTAGAGCAGGAAGTCCAAGGCTGGCACAAAATCCGCAAAACAGAAATCAGCCTTTGGCTTCCAAGGACCATGAAAGCTGGGTCCGTTATTGATCATTTGGAATAATTGAATTCCATACGGTTACAGTAGTATAGATGTACTTCTGTATTTTGTCACCTTTTAAAAATTTGCATACATTGATAGAGGCCTCGGAGTTACTGATGACATTAATCTTCCACCGAGTCCATAAGCCTCGCCTTTCTGTCCACTTTCCAGTCTTGAATAAAAAGTTTGTTGGCATTCCCTAGACTATTATTACGATACAAGTGGTCTGCGCTGCGCCCTGGCGCATTTTGCTCACATCCTCGCGCACAGAGCGGGCAGCAGAGTCCCCGGTCACCGCACGGGACACCCTGACTGTGAGCCGCGGCACTGCCAACCGGCCGGTGCTCGGGGCGCAGACCCAGACCCGAGTGGGCCGTCCTGGCCCCCGCACCCTTTGGCAGACGAGGGAGCCCACGCTCCGCTCCCCGGTGGGTGTGAGGCCGCAGCCCCTCGCTGCTCACAGTTCGAGTCTCGGTCACGCCAAGGAGCCGACCACTCTCATGTCTGCTGACCGGATTTGTTGTCCCTCTGCTACATGCCCGCTGTCAGACACTGGCCTCTGTGAAATGGAGACTACCTTAATTCCATGTGATGAATGCTGTTTTAATTTGTATAGATTACTATAAAATGTAGATTTTAATTTTTAGAACAATTGCTGTACATAGTCTTCTCCAGATATTTTCCCATTAGTAAAATTTTGTTTTCAGGGTACTGATTATATTGTAGCTTTTATCTCTGTATTTGCGGTTTCTTTCAGTTTAACCATTATCCAGGTCAATATTTTGTTACCTACAGTTGTGTGTGTGCACATACACACACACACACAGAGTGTTAATCCTCTCATCCCTCTGGCCCACGTTTTAGCATTAAAAACCCACTCCTCACACTGGCATTCTGTGGGCACAGCTGATACAGGCCAGCCCCTCTGGTTCAGCCCTTGTGATCCTCGGGAGTGGGCATTGTAACATGTTCAGAGCTCAAGAACCCGGACTCCGTGCCCAGTGATGTCTCTTCCAACTTATTTTTAATCTTTTTTCTTAAGCACTGGACTTTTCCCTTTGTATTCATTCTCTGCCTTGGCCATGACGCCGGAAGATGTTAGGGCTGTCGGGATCCTGTCTGGATTCGGGCCGGGGCCTCTGCCCGCTGGGCTCTCCAGTGCTCATGAGAAGGAATATTCCACCTCTGTGCCTGCAGGTGTACTGTCTGCCATAGGCTGCTGTTGGTCTCCCACCCAGATAGTTTTTGAAAACGATGAGCTGAAACCCAACAAATAAAAGCTAAAGTAGTCAGGCAGAGAAACAGGCTCCTTAAACAAGGAAATTGTCAACAAAGTAGGAAAATAACCGTTTCACTAATAATGAATTCAAAAATAAATGAATATGGACAATGTTTTAATGATTCCAGTCAACATGTTAAAATAAGTGAACCATTTTCACCCTATCTTCGTGACTTCTCAATCCATTTTCTTTGTAAGTAACAAAGACATAGAGGCAAACTCAGCTAAAGAAAGACTAGCCTAGTGGAAATCTATCCAAAAAAGAAATTCTTACTTTTTGTATGTTGTAAATAATTGATAGAAATCAATTTTATTCTAAAAAAAGAATCTAAAATACAGGCTATATTTAAATAAATAATGAGAAATGTACAGGAAACTGTAAGAAGTGAAATCTGTAAAAATTCAAATCTTTGAATAAAAAGCTGTGAGCAATGATTTTGCAGTGGAAACAGCATGTTTCTGAGAAATACATGCAGCTGATTATTGATGCGTGGTTTATATGAGGAGCTGCGTGTTTTGGGAGAAAACTGTGTTTATGTCTCGTTGACAATTCCTAATAAACGTGGGCGGGCCTCCCAGGGCCTTGCTTCGCCACAGGAAGTGGTGTCCGGGCTGCAGAGCACTCTTCCTCGGGAGTCCTAACGTTAGCCAGACCTCCTGAGGCCCTGGGTCCGGGTAGGACGCCCACCCCGGGGAGTGGGGGTCCCGGGATGCTGCCACCCGCTCCTCCCCTGCAGCGCACATGGGTGCGGTCCTGCACTCACTGGGCCTGGCAGGGCGGCCGCCATTCTGTCCTCAGGGTGCCTCAGCCCGGGGGTGCGGCGTAGGCCGGAGTGGGGAGCAGGAGAGCACCGGCACCACCCAGCACTGCCACGTGGTCCCTGTCACCATTGGCCCGCCCTGGGCTGCCTTCTCGGGCATGGGTTATGACACAAATCTGACCAGGCACACACGGTGCCCACACCTCAGACCGCTGTCTCCCTCTGGGCTGCCAGGGTGCAGGCAGCTGGCCCTGCTCCTCTCCTAGCTCATCCCGGCCTCTGGTCTCTGCCTGCCACTTGCTGTGTCCGCACTGCGCGCCCCTCCATGCCGGTGGACAGGACCTGGGCTCCTCCTACTCCCTCGGCTCCACACCAGCTCCGCGATGGCAGAACGCTGTGCTCTCCTGTGCTGTATGCTCCACAGAGAGAGCAGCACCTGCTTCGCAGCAAATGTGCTGCACTCATGAGCAAATCCACCTCTCAGGCCCGGTCCTGCCGCACGGAAGTTCTGTCTTACATGGAAGGGAGCAAGGTTGGCTTTGGATCTTCCTCCCAGCCACCTGGCTCAGGACCTCGCGGCTCTAGAGACCTGGGAGACCAACCTCCCACCCCTGCGCTGCAGCCCCTCCCACCCCTGTGAGCATGCTCTCCAGCCCCTTCTGTGTGTCCGCCTGTCTCCTAGCAGAGAACCTGCTGCCTGCGGCGGGGAGAGCTGCCTTACTTCTGGCAGCTGGAATTGTAGGTGCTATCTCACCTCCACAGTCCTGCTGATACTACGAGGCTTTGTACAGGTCATTTAAGTGGGAAGGATTACTCCTACTCTACCTTGCTTATTTCCCATGCTTGTGTGGCTTAGCATTCGCAGTGTCTAGAAGAGAGCCTGTCTGTGTATATTGTTAATATGAATGCACAGAACACTGGATAGACGTGTGTGTGTGCAATAATCTGACGCACTCTTCTTTTAGGACCCGGGTCTCTGGGTAGCAATGCTGTGGGTTCAAGTGCACATGATGTCTAGACACACTGCACATGGCCCCGGCCCTGGCTTTGTCCATGACAAGCATGGCAGAGCTTCCATGTCACCACTGCTGGAGGTGGCCTGCTGCCCACACCCAGCGGGAGGCTGGGGTGTGCTGTGGACTTCGGGATAAAGCAGGGTCACCCCCATACGACAGTGCCACAGGCTGAGTGCAAGGCTATGACACGTGTTGGGGTGCATACAGTTGTCTTCAGCCTGAGAAGGTGCTGACCGTACTGCACCCTAGCATGCCTGACAACCCATAATTGTATGTTTCCCACCATCCGTGAAACCCCATGCCCAGATAGGACCCTTCTGGAAAATACATTTCTCTCCAAGCAAGAACTAATAGGCACCATCTAATAGAAATACAGTGGCACTCTTCTAAATTGCCAAGCTTATTCCTTGTATAAATTTAAAAATAAAAAACTTTCTATTGTACTAGTAAAATATTCATATTTTTCACTAAAATTCAGACTGAATTTTGTACAAAATTATTATACTGCAGTTTAGAAAACTAATTAAATGTTTCATTTTGTAAATGTAACAAGGTATTTGAATCTTTGTTGCCAACATTAAAAATTTAGAGGACTGATGGCCACATAAATTCTAGGAGCCATTCATATCTTGTGAGTTTAGTACAATTTTGTCAGCATGGTCTACCATTAAGCAGAAATAATTTGAGTGAAAATCAAAGTAGTTTCAAGTATGGTTTAAGTCTGATATTATAATCTCTTACACTGAAATTCGGTAGTGCATAGGACATAATTATAGTTTATTTGAAATATGCCCTGTGTAATGTATAATCCCATGTCATGGGAGACGCACAGATGTTGGCACAGGAACGCCTCACTTTGATAGCCTCTTGTGGTGGAGACAACCACCGGGAGAGTGACTGTGAGCCAGGCCGGCGGAAAGGCGCAAAGGGCCATGCCTGTCACTTCCGTGCTGCCTCCCCCTCGGAGCCGGTGTGCTTTCCTCAGCAGCATGAGCTCAGCCAGTCTGATGAGCCATCTCCCTGATGGGGCAAGGGAAGATGGGGGAGTCCGTCTCCAGTCCAGCCCAGCGCCAGAGCGGGGTCCCCGAGACAGGGCCATGTGAGGAGCTGAGTTGTGCCTGTGAGGGTCTCCTCACCTGCGTGCCATGTCCCGCCTACCGGGGAACAGGATTTCCTCGTGAGGAGCCAAGGGCCTGCGGTCATCTGAAGAGCCAGGCAGGAGGAGCCCACATCCTCCTTGACAAAGAGTGGGATGAGTTCTGGGCAGCGCTGTGTCCTCGTTAGTTGGCAGTGCAGTGCGGTTTATTGCTTTCGTGTCTGTGTGAGTACATGTTTGTTTCTCTCCCCCGCCCTTCCCTGACAAACTGCCTTGTACTAATTATTGTTCAGACACGTAATTTGAAGATGTTTAATTTGGGGTATTCCTCTCCTTTGTATTATACACTGGGACTTAAATCCCTCTGCAGTCAGGTTGTGGAAAGCAAGCATAGCCTCAGTTTTTAATAATAACCTAATTGGTTCAGTTAGCATTTGCAGGAGTTAGTCCACGATGTAAAGTCTGGGAAGTTTCTGCCATGAGCCAAGCCTCAGCCTGAGGGAGACGCCCCGCCCTGGCTTCTCCAGGGTGCTGTCACTGAGAGCACCGTAGGGAGGGTTAGACTTGCTTATATTTATAGTTGTAGCCAGGACTGGACGAGATATTAATGGGGATAGAGGTGAATATGTCCAGTGACAACCTTACCTGTCTCCTGCCGCGTCCCGTACACCCAGGTCACAAAAGCAGTTCCAAGGCACACTTGAGAAACAAGAGAAGAAAATGCCACACATTATAAAATCCTTCTAAAGAAGCATCAGGAAAGCTGTAGAGTGCAAAATAATTTTAGTTGAATTTAAAAGGTGAAGAAAAATGATACAGTTTAGGAGTTGGACAATTTTTTTCTCTGCTTTTCAACTTTCTTTTTTTTTGAGACAGGGTCTTTCTATGTAGCTCAAGCTCTCCTTGAGCTCTCTATGTAGCCCAGGCCGGCCTCAAACTTGAGGCGATCTTCCTGCCCCAGCTTCCCAAGTGCTGGGATTACAGACATAGGCTACCATGCCTGGCATCCTTTTCAACTCTCTGCACTCTTTCAGTGAAATGAGTAGGCTAGGAAAGTGATTCACCTATTTCATTCCTGTGTTAGTGGTGGTTGTGACTCCTAGTTCGAAACATGTTTTATCCATGCTTAAAAGCTTAATTCTTCCACATGGCACCAGGCTAAAAGTGGACTCCATGAGCTCGCCGAGGAACAGGAGAATCTCAGGGTGCCTCCCTAGCCACATGAAAGCTCTCAGGCTCTGCAGGAGGACACAGCGAAGCCTCCGGTCACTTCACAGCGCCGCTGGGCGCACCCTGCCATGTGCAAGCTGGGGTTACTTTGGCTTTTTGTAGAATTTCAGGTCTGCCTGTAGCAGTTCCCTTTGCCTTTACCTCCCAGCCAACGTTTTTGTTGGAAACACCAAGAGTGGAGGTGGATTGGAGCACAGAGGCAGTGCCAGCCGGCGAGGCTCTGTTAACGGTCTGGCTTTATCTGTTACAGAACACCAGAAGCAGCGCCTATGCAAGAGCACCGACTACATGAATTTGCACTTCAAGGTGAAGTGGTTCTACAATGAGTACGTGCATGAGCTCCCAGCCTTCAAGGACGCCGTCCCTGAGTACTCCCTGTGAGTAGAGTGTCGCCCTGTGTCCTCAGTTCAGCTTTGAGAAATCTCAGCTGACTGTGTGGCACTGACATCTGCTCACACAGTCTTCACTGAATGCACACATCTGCACCCTAAAGGTCACCGTTCGGGATCCACTTGTCTTCGGGAGCCATGTTTAATTGTGTTGCGTTTTTCAAGTATCCCTTACTTGGATGCTCAAACCAAAGAGAAGAAATACGGCATAGGACACGGCTCACATGTTGACACTGTTTCCTGTAAAAGTGCTAGGATACCGGTGGGTGTGTGGATGAGGAAATTTGTAAATTGGCCCATGCAGTCAGACTGTCCCTTTGATTTGTCCCTATCACTGTCTTGGAAATTCATATTTCTGAGATAGAAATCATTATTTAACCAGAGCATTCTCTTGCGTAAACTCACCTCTGCTGAACACATCTGTAGCGCACAATCACACCTGTGTGGTCTGCGTGTGATGTGTGTCCGAGGCCCCCTCTCCCTTGGATGGGCCTCCGCATGCCAGGTGCTGACTGGTGCTGCAGGGCAACAGTGCCCAAGGCCAAGAGCTCTCTTAAAGGGGCGCAGACTCCACCGAGGCTGATACGGAGGAAGCTCGGGATGAAACAGGACAAAGTAACATAGCTGCGAACCTTAGGGATCCAAAGGGTCTCCCAGAGAGCCACCTCCAGGACTCCACACAGTACTTACAGGTGGGGGAGCATTTGATGTCAAAAAACTGTTCAGCTTTTGGCAAGAGAGAGGAGAAAAGAAGAGAAGGATTAGGGTGGAAATGAAAGTTGTGGGTGTAATTATGAAATGCAATTCGGGAAATGCAGGCTGTGATCCATAGCAAATAGTGTTTGTCTGGTAGGGTCTAAGGTATTTTTACAAAACCAGCAGGAAGTGATATAGGAAAAGTCGTTCGGAACTGGATTATTTTTTTTTCTGGTACTGGGGATCGAACTTGGGACCTTGTGCTTTGAGGCAGGCAGCAGAACCACTGAGCTAAATCCCCAGCCCGGAAGTGGATTATTTTGAATAGATGCTGTGAAGTTTACACTACGTCCATCCAGCACTGTGGGCAGAGGAAAGAAAAAGAGCATCAGAGATTTAGAAGGTCATGAGCGATGCAGTGCTGACACACCAACAGCCTCTCTTATGACTTTCCTCATGCACGTGTGCAGGACAGACAAGGACAAGGGGAAAAGATAAGCATTAAACTATAAAGGGCAGAGTGACTGGCCAAAGGACACGAGGCTTCAGGTACAGAGGAGCAGTAAATCCAAGAGACCTACTGTGTAACAGTAGCCGTAGTTAGTAAAAGTGTATTGTATTCTTAAGAATTGCTAAGAATTGATTTTATGTGTTCTCACCACAAAAGTCCTAAGTAGGTAACACATATTAATTCAATCTAACCATTCCACAATGTGTCCATATTTCAAAACATGTTGTATAGAGTAATTATGTACAAATTTGTCAACTAAAAATATTTAAAATAAATGTATCTGGGCATATAGCTCAGTGGTGGAGTGCTTGCCCCATATTGCAGGACTCTGGGTTCCACCCCCAGAACTGCAGTAATAACAGTGTGGGTGGAAATACAAATGATGAGGAGAAATGGGTGGGAGAGCTTTTGGGGATAGAATTTACACTTTGTCAACTCCATAAATGCACAGGAGGATAGAAGGATGAGAAAGAGTTGAATATGAGCTGAGCAGTTGGTGGTGCACTGGCTTGGAATAGGGAAGTGAGACCAAGACGCTGTTCCCAGACATCTGCTTCTGGCTCTGTGGGGCTTCCGGATATGCTCACTGCAGCCCAACCCAAAAGCAGAATATGATTAAACAGCACGAGACAGCAAGCTAGGCAAGCAGGAGCTGAGAAGTAAGCTAGGTCCCTGTGGAGGGGAGGTGCTGTGCTGGCCCCCGGCAGCTGCAGCTCTCCCGCTCCCAGCCCTGTTGCTTTGCCAGTGGACAGAACCAAACCCTGTTGGAGGCCAGCATGACTCACAGCTCACACTTACAGCAGCCGCACGGGGCTGGGGAAACAATGCCGGTGTCCGGGGCCACGCAGGCTGCTTGGATCTGTGTGCCCAGGATCCCAGAACGGAGGCAGGAACAGCACACTGCCTGCACTTTCCCTCAGGCACATCTGGTTCCCAGTCTGCCTGCCAGTGTGTGGAGACTGGGGTAGAAAAGACAAGATTCAAAACTAAGCGGAGACTCAGCAGGGTCACCACGTCTCAGAGGCACAGGCCAGAGGTCTGGTTAGAAGCAGCATTTTAAACAGGGCAGGCCTCCAGGTGGGTCCCTGCAGGGCACTGCTGGAAAAATAAAGGCGAACCAGAAATAGATCAGCCTGAAGCCCAACCTTGCCAAGATCGAGGTGCTTCCTCTGAATTCTGTCTACAGGGAAAAATGTAAAACCTGTCTGGAGGAAATGATCAACAGTAGGTCCACAATTTTTCATAGTCAACATGCAGTAGCCTGCAAAAATGAGAGGCTATGAGGCAACAGGACCCAAATGGCTAGAACCAGACATAGACTTCGATGCGTGCTTTAAGATGCTGCATAATGTCAACAGAAAATTGAGTCTATAAGAAGAGGGAAATGGAAAACTACAGAACCGGAACAAAATGAAATGAGGAACGAAATGGATGGGTTTAATGGACACAAGTGGAGCAACAGCAACTGGAAAATGGCTTGGGAGGAGATAAGAGTGTAGAGACAGAAAATAAGAAGTAATGGGGGAAAACAGAACCAGGCGTGCATGGGACCCAGAACAAAGGTCCAAAGTGCAAAGAATTAAGTGCTGGAAAGGGAGAAGGGGGAAGGAACCATACAGCCTTGCCCCACCTAACATCAGTTTAGTCAACAGCAGACTGCGTATAGGACGTAGCCTGGGTGTGCAGGGCCACACCATCGGCCTGTGTGATGTGCTCACACGGTGGGATTGCCCGATGTGTTTCTCAGAATACCCCACTCGCTCAGTAAGCAACCGGGGCGGTGCTGGAGCACACCAAAGATAGGAGATCCAGACTTCGCAAAAGTGCCAGAAACAGGAAGGAACGATTCAAAAGTTCTGTGAAACTGGAACAGGGTGTATGCAAGAAGAGTTGCCTAATAATACACTAAACAGATCTACTTGAAACCAAAAGAATGAAAAAAATCTTAGAATGTATTGGGCTCAAGGAAGGTAAAACATGTCCTCATCCAAAACATGAGGACGCAGGAATCCTAAGTAAAATTATAGACAATAATGGAAAGGATGCTTTTTGTATGGGGGGTTGCACCTAGGGCCTGACACTGAGCCAGATACCCAGCCCTTTCTAATTTTTAAATATGTTTTTGAGACAGAGTCTCGCTGAGCTGCCTGGGCTGGACTTGAACTGGTGACCCTCCTGCCTCAGCCTCCCAGAGCGCTGGGGTTGCAGGTGTGAGAGTACAGGCTACTGCACCTGGCTAAAATTCCAAGATATTTTGAATTAAGAAATAATAAAACCTTGCACACTTTTGTAAAATAACAGAAAATAGAGGGAAATTTATAGCTTTAATTTCCTGTCTCTGAAAGGAAAAAAGGAAAGGAAATCAATGTTATAAGTATCAGAAGAAACTTTGGAAACAGCAAATTAAGTTACAAGAAAGTAGATGAAACAAAATAATCAATATGGTCTGGAATAAAAATAAAATAGAAAGCTTAAAATATTAAAAAGTCTTTTTCTTTTTTTTTGAGTTAATGTTAACAAATTTCCCTTTTTATTTTTTGAATTAGTTTTATTGGTACATTTTAGGTATACAATATAATGACATTCATCATTGGAAATCTGCACCTTTACATAATCTCTCTTGGTTCTTATTCATTGTTAAACACTAATAAAATTTAAAAATTATAGCAAGGCCAACGTGGGGCGAGGGTATCAAAAATCACCAATATTGGGAAAGGACATAATAAAGATCCTATAACAATGAAAAAAAGAAGATATTTATACCAGTACATTTAGAAATTTATATAAAAATAAACAAGTTCCTTTTGAAATAGAACATATTAAGTTGACATAAAAAAATATAAAATTTGAACAAGCCTATTCTTATTTTAAAAAGTGAATCCCTAATTAAAATTCATGTTACAAATAAAATTTTGGACCCTCATGGCTCCAAATGGAGTTCTTCCAATGTTTAAGAAAGAAATATCACCACATTACACATTTTTCTGGGGAAGGCAGGAAAGCTGAAATCATTTTCCTAGGCCAGCGTATTCGGTCTACTGAAACCTGTGGGAGCAGAGCAACTAAGACTAACAACAGGACCCTTTCCCCCGCGGGTTGGGTTCTCTTAGTCGCTTTTCTCATATCTGGGACAAAATACCGACATCTGCAGCTTAAAGGAGGAGAGCTTTAATTTGGCTCCCAATTCAGAAGTTTCAATCCACGCTCTGGGGCTACTTAAACACAGAAACAGCTCATCAGAGGGTCTGGGTGGAGGAAAGCTGCTCCTGCCACATGGCCCAGGAAGCAGAGAGAAAGGGGGCAAGGGAGAGAAGCCCTTCTGGGCCAGCTGAGTGGCCGCCTCTTCTGACCACAGCCCAGCCCCTCATGGCAGGTCAGCTGCGAGCTAGTCACCTCCAGAAGCCCCACTCATGGGTGCAGGAGGCCTCTGGTTTTCATCCAAGCCATACCACAGGTTTAGTTTTTTCATAAACCTCCAATGAGATATGAGCCAATACCATCCAGTAATTCCAGTATAACATCACCATAGGAAAGTTAATTCCTGGAATGTTACATTAGTTAGACATTTAAGAATCACTGCAAATCCCCACATTTAAAGAATAGTGGAGAACAGTCCCTATAATCATTGCACTAAACACAGAATAATAATTTGGTAAAATAAAACATGAATTTGTTAAAAAAAAAAGTCTTGTTAGAAATAGAGGATACTATCTTAATGTAATAAAAGATTCCTCCTCAAAATAACAATAAGAAACTTTTTAAAGAAGCATTGTACTTATTGCCAAAACTTAAAAAGCTTCTTCTCAGATAAAAACAACATGTATCTGATGCATCACTTTTAGTTGACATTGCGCTAGAAGACACAGCCAATGCAATAAGACAGGAAAACAATAGGAAAGTATGATTATGAGGCCACAGTAGAGCCCTTGTCTAGAAAACACAGGGCCCTGGGCTCGATCCCCAGCACTAACAGAAAAGAAAATTATGATTTTAAGAACAAATAATGATTCTATTTTATTTATATATAACATAATTGTACCTCTATGAAATCCAAAAGAAACTGTGGGAAAAATAATGGAATTTTAAAAGTAAAGGTGGTAAGTCTACATAAAAGTTTGTTAAGCTTCTCTACTAAAGCTGCAAATAAAGAATTACATATCAACCATAGCATTTAAGTAGTAATAAAACTAGGTCCGGGGATTTAGCTCTGTGATTCCACCACCTGCTTCGCAAGCACAAGGTCCTGAGTTTGATCCCCAGTACCAAAAAACTGAAACAAAACAAAACAAAAATAGTAATAAAACTACCAGAAATAAATGTGACTAAAGGTATGGAGGCCATCTTTAAAAGTAACTGTACCAATATTAACTGTAACTTCAGATGAATATTATTCCTAAATATTCCTAAATAGATCAATTATTATAAAGATGATAGCTCTCTAAAATTAAAGTATGCAATCCTGTAAAATCTCTAGAAGTCATTTTTATGCAAATGGGCAAGCTCATGAAAGATGCATGTGAAATGCACAGGCCTAAGAATTCCCAGGCAACCCTGAAGAGAAAGTAAAAGTCAGAGAGCAATGGCACTGATTACCGAGACTTATCAGAGAGGTGCAGTTATGAAGAGTGTGATATTAGTGAGCGGTGGAGGAATGGAGGGAAGATGTGCTCAGAGACAGAGCGGCACATGCACTGCGGCCTGCTTCGCATGGAGACGCCCTGCGCTGAGCAGGGTGGCGGGGTGATCTGCTCAGTGAAGGCACTAGATGGCCTGGACATCCACGAGGCCAAAGAACGTGAAGCTTCTCGGCCATTTACACAGGCCCTGAGGATCATCACCGGGCATAGCTGAGCAGGGAGTGAAGCAGGCGCAGGCGCAGGAGGGCGGCTGTGTAGGAGCCTGGCAGTAAAGGCCTGATGAGGTGCAGGGTGCAGACATAACCACCAAGTCTGCCCTTCCCCGGAGTCTGGGAGGGGAGGGGACTGCAGGGCACACATCTGAGGCCACTTTGGAAGAGTGGAGGGCGAGAAATGGCAAGATCTCCAGAAAACAAAATCAGGAATGGGGAATGAAAGATGTTTGCTCCTAAATTACTCTCCTACAGGGACAAAGCATATGATGCCCTTTGTGGAGCTAACATCATTAATTTTTTCTAGGTGGTTTGAACCTTTTGTCATGCAGTGGCTGGATGAGAATGAAGACGTTTCCATGGAGTTCCTCCACGGAGCCCTGGGAAGAGACAAGAAAGACGGGGTGAGTGTCGCCCTGACTGTCACATTGCTCACCTTTCAGCTAATGGGAATTCGTTAGGCTCATTGTGATCAATTCCCCAACAACCAAAATAAATGACACAATTTCAAGGGCTAGTCGGAACCTTAGGAAATTGCTTAAATTAAAAACAAAAAAGTCAACCACTGTTTTACCCTGAGAGGCATTACTTCTTGAATCAGACTGATGCCTGGAGTTCCCCTGAGCTCGACAAGCCTCTCTGCTGTCCGGAGGCTGTGCAGGCCCCAGCTGGCCCTGGCCCTCCCAGCAGCCCAGAGTCTGCACTCTCCACGTGCCTGGGAGGAGGCTGAGCTAGGGAAGAACCATCCTGCGATTCAGCACATGCCCAATCAGCAGTGCTTGTCCATGACCTCAGTTCCACTGTGATTTCCAGAAAAGGCTGTGGACCCTTTGAAAGTGAGCGAGCATTTCCTGACGGGGGCGGGGGGCAGGCTGGGATTGTGCAGGGAGTTGGGCTGTGGTGTGAACTGCTGGAGCCTCTCCCTGCACGCGATGTGACCATCACACGGCTCTGCCTCCTGTCCACAGTTCCAGCAGACGTCTGACCACGCCCTGTTCTCCTGCTCTGTGGTCGACGTCTTTGCTCAACTGAACCAGAGCTTCGAGATTATCAGGAAGCTGGAATGCCCTAACCCTGAGGCACTGTCTCACTTGATGAGAAGATTTGCAAAGGTGGGTTAAGGGGGGACTCTTTCCTGGGGTTTGGTGGGACCCCGACCCCATCTGTCTGCAGCCTGCAGGAATGATTTCCCTTGTCTCCAAGTATGTCACCTGATCCTGTGCAATTGCATACACTTCCCATAGCTTTAGTGTGGATTTATCATCTCAAAGCCCATCTAGTGTTCAGAGTGGTGACGTGGTCATTCGAAAATGCAGAGGCCACTGTGGGTGGTGGAGTCTTTCCATTTCAGAGGTGGTGGTGCCTTGCAGCCGAGCCTTGCCACTTCTTCTACATGATGACAAATACTTGCTGGCAGACACTGCAGTAGAATGAAACACGTGGGAGGGATGACAGCTGGGTTCTGATTCCACATCAGCCAATGACTGTCCCTCGAATCTCAACAGTGCGATCAGTTTTCGTGAATTTGGTTTAGCCAGATTTCTCTGAAGGCCTCTTTGCTTCTTGAAACAGCCACCTTGCTCGGTGCTCCGACATTGCCAGGAGTTTTGGGGAAAGACAAAGAATTAGAGCCACAGTCTCTGCCCATCACATCTTACCCCCAGATCCTATATGATACACTGGGTGGAAGGTGGCAGAGTGACAGCCCCAGCTCAGGTGTGGTGGGGTCTGAGGGAACTGAGCAGAGGAGCTGAGGCCAGGACACAGAGGCTGTAGAGAGTGTGGAGCTGGTGGGCCCTGGGGGAGAGGGGCCTTGGGGAGGGGCTGGCTGTGCCCCAGGGAGGGCAGCAGGGGAAGTGCAGGCCGAGAGGGCACACCAGATCTCCTGCTCCCTTGGGGAACCCTGAGCTTTTGGGCACTTGGGCAGGTCGGGTGCAGCAAACACAGCCCTCAAGGGGTCTGCTCTGGTCTCCGTGTTTCCCGACATCTTTTGTGAGTGCAGGTCTGACCCCGCGGGTGACTGTGGCAGGTGGGTGTCCTTCCCAGGAGGCCTCGCCTGTGACCTCGGAGAGCTCAGCAGGGCAAAGCTGTGGTGGTGCCAGCCTCAGGGGCTGTGGTCAGGGCCCAGGGTTGGCAGATATGGAAAGGCCCAGAGCGAGCATTTGACTTTTATGTGTGACCTGTTAGCAAGGAAGGAAATGCTAAAATCCAGCTTATATAGTGCCCTTTTCCTTTTTCTGCACTGGGGATTGGACCCAGGGCCTTCACACAGAGCTATACCCCTGCCTTGTTTTATTTTTTATTTTGAAGCAAGGTCTCCCTAAGTTGTTAAGTTGCCCAGGTTCAGCTCAAAATTGCAGTCCTCCTGCCTCAGCCTCCCAGAGTGTTGGGATTACAGGTGTGCACTATAATGCCTGGCTTAATTATACGCTGTTTAAGATATTGCATTAGTTTCTTAGGGCTGCTCCAGTAGAATACCACATACTGAGTGGCAGTATTTCCTCACAGCCCAGAAAGGCAGAAGCCCATGACTAAGGCGTCCACAGCTCGGTTCTCCTTGGTCTGCAGTTGGCACCTCCAGCTGCGTCCTCACACCGGGTCTCTGTGTCACCTGCCCCTGGGGACTCTGAGTCTGGGTCGCCTCCTCTCACAAGTGCACCAGTCACCTCTGACTAGGAGTCATTCTAACTCAGTTGCCTCTGTGAACTCCTTTCTCAGAGTGATGCTGTGAGGTGCCAGGCTGGGGGTCCCTCTCGGGGTGTTGAGGGAAACGGCATGTTCATAGCAGATCTGTGCACTGAGCATGCTGCTGCTCGTGACCACAGCCTTAGTAAGCACAAGTGTGTTCTTCATGACCACAGAGTCTAAGGCCCAGGCCCTCACACATGCAAGGCACAGTCTGACTTCCCACTGGCCCTTTCTCTTAGAAAAGTGTAACAGTTCTCACAGATGGTGAGGAAAGGCATCTGGAGAGAGAAACAGCTATGAGCCATGACAGGGTAGTCCTGCTGAGGTGACTTAATACAAACACTCCGTAGTTTAATGCCTCAAAGATCTACCTCCAGGTCATACAACATCAGACACCTTCAGGTGACCCTGTCAGGCAGCTCACCACCATCCCATAAGCCACAGGGTGGCTCCCTGATGTGGGAAACATGGAGTTCCTGGGAGGTTCCAGGCTGAAGTGGAGAATCAGGCCCCTGGGAAAGAGCCCTGAAGATCAGGCAGAGGGCCTCGACTGCCTCTGCAGAAGTGAGGAGCCATGAAGGATTTTAGGCAGACAGCTTCAGCCTGGATGCCACTACAAGGGTTGTTCTCCATCAAGTATGTGGACTTCACATCCTTCTCTATTACTAAGGAAGACTGAAATAGTAGTATGGCTTATGTCTAGATGTCCACCCCCAAGGGTTCATGCAGGCATGGGCAGGGCTTTTGGAAGGTGGCTGATTAGGGTACGTGAATGTGGACTAAGAGTGTCATACTGGGATTAAGGGTGTGGATAATGGAAGCCCCACTGGGTGTGGGAGGCACTAGTCAGTGGACTTGTAGCCTGGATGGAATATAAAGGGACAGAAAGAAGGCAGGCTGCTGCTGCTGCTTGCTGATGGCTGATTCCTGTCTACCCTGCCATGGGCTGTTTCTCCTCTACCATGCCCTCCCCCCCGGCCTTGGAGCCATCCAGCTATGAACTGAAACCTCTAAAGCCCATGAGCTGAAATAAATCTTTCCTCCTTTAACTTTGGATGTAAAGTATTTTGTCTCAGCAACAAGAAAAGTAACTAAGACAAGTAACTTCCCACCTTTTTCAATAACAGCTAAGAATCATTTGTTTTGGTCATTCCTAAAGTGCACTTTCTTGGTAGAGGGTGACAGTTTCACAATATGGCCAAATCTGCAGAAAAATTAGTCTGAAAGCTCCTTAAGTCTTTTCTTCACTAGCAGCTGAATGTGGAGTAAATGCCAAAAAAAGAACGAAATGAGGTCACTAGAGATGTCATGTTGGACAAAGAATGTGGCATGCTGTTCTTGGAGGCAGGGTCACAGGAGCGAGTATTCAAAGTCTCTGAGTTAATATATTTAGTAACTCGCTACTGTAGCTGTGCAGAGCATCAGGATAAAGAGGGGTCCAGTGGGAGGAATCGGGAGCCCGGGTGACAGGTACCGTTGGGGTGGAGGTGCTGAGCTCTAATCCACAGCTGCCGAGCGCACTGGGAGTCCTTCGATGTGACAGGACTGGACTGGAAGGGCAGGTACAGTCACTGAGTACACGCATTCCCTGATGCAAGAGAGGAGACTTGAGACCCTGTCCATGTCCCTGAAGAGGTGTGTGCCTCTGTCAGCACAGTGATAAAAGACAGTGGCAAAACAGTTTTAATCCATGGGAGGGCAGTGATACCCAATTGTTATCACAGATCCAAGATGAAGACATTTCTGAGGGAGTAGAAATTAGTGATTTGCATTGAAAAGGAAATTCTAAACTGGGTGTGGCGCCATACACCTGTGATCCCAGCACTCTGAGGCTGAGGTGGGAGGACTGCAAGTTCTAGCCCAGCCTGGGCAACTTAGCAATGTAATGAGACCACGGCCCTGTCTCAAAATTTAACAATTACAAAAAGAGGGCAGGAAACATACCTCAGTATGAAGGCCCTGGGTCCAATCCCCAGTGCTGCCCCTCCAAAAAAACAAAGAAAAGAAAACTTGGAAGGATGACTTAGGAAATTATGTCAGTGCTCTTTTAACCCTCTCAGTGTTTTATAATGTAAAATAAGGTAAAATCAAATACATAAAGTAGAAATAAGTAAACATCATTCAAATCCATTTTATCCGTAACTCTGTAATTTATATTTTCTGTAAAAATTAAACTGTGTATGATTAACACTGTGCTGTTTTGCAATAGCTGCTGACCATTGACAGGGTTTGGGTGCTTTTTAAATCTCAGCAGAAGGGGCCCTTAGTCTTCAACGCCCTGCCCTCCCAGGTCGAGGACCCTCGTGTGGAAACACTGGACGCACCTCTTTCCCAGGAGGAGCCGTCAGCCAGGCCTGCGGAGCTGGGGTGACCTGGGGGACGGCAAGGGGACAGGGACACTTGGCTTGTCCTCAAGAGCCTCCTGAGAGGGGGCACTGGGCAGAGGGCTGGGCCCACAGCCCTCACAGAGGCTGTGCTGGCCGCAGGCAGTGAGTGCCCCTGTGGCCCGATCCTAGAGGGGCCGCTTCTGAGGCCAGGAGCTTGACAACATGGTGAAGGAGACGCTCGCATCCTGTGACCGGATCCTAACTGCAACCAGGGCAAGAATTCAGGAGCACAGGGACCCGCTGAGCATTGCACGTGTTTGTTTCTGCTGCACAACAGCCCCCTTGGACTGGGGCCTGTCATCTCCCTCTTTGTCAGCCGATGACTCAGGCTCAAAATACCTAAGGACTGAAACAAAGCACCCAACCTGAAAAGCATAGATGGATGCTTCAGCTGGCGCAGCCCTCCCACCCTGAGGAGCCCAGAGCAGGGGCTGAGACACAGCCCACTGACCATCCTGAGCCGCCTGTGAGGCAGGGAGGAAGCGCACCCTGTGCTGCAGTGCACGGGTCCAGCAAGACGACCTCCCGGGATGACCACTGCCTGTCCTCCTGCCCTGCACACGGCACAAGCAGAAGCTGCACTCTGAACCACTCTGCCCCTGCTGGCCCTAATCCTGGATGATGCACAGAGCACTGGGGCGTCAGCAGGGCCTGTCCCACTCTGCCCTTGGCCTTGGCTCAGGACCCCGCTGCTGACCCTCCACACCCCGCAGTGGCCACGCTCAGGTCAGAGCTGAGGTGGGTGTGTTCTCCTCCTGCCCAACTGTACCTGCAGCAGAAGGCTCCTTCCCACCACAGTCCTGCTAGTCTCATCCCTTCTGAGCCTGAGCTCTGAGGGAGCCCGGCGCCCCTCCTGATGTCTGGGCTGAGCTGCCCGGTGGCCGTCCTGGTCTCCAGCACCACTCACTGCCACAGCCCAGCGCTCCCCAAAGCTCCCCTTGGAACCTCAGCCCTCACACCCAGCACCCTGCCCTCTGGGCCTTGCTGGGGCCTCCCTGGGGAGCAGCTGCCCACGGGACAGTCCCTGCACCCTGCAGGCATTTGCAGGGACAGTGGCTCTGGAACTTGGGTGAGCATCAGGACCACCTGGAATGCAGGGCCCAGCCAGAGCTGGGATGGGGTTGGAGCCTCTGCACCCCCAGTCCCCAGGTGAGACGTGCGAGGCGCTGCTGACCCCACACCCACTCAGCACCCATCAGGCAGGAGCCAGTCCTGACCACCGGGGCTCAGGCTCTGCCCTGCCACTGTGCCCAGTGTGTAGCCCCAACTTCGAGTCCTCCAGGCAGAAATCCAGGGGCCCGAGGGACAAAGCAGAGTCCTCCCACCCTGGGATTCACCAAGTGATCAGACAGGGTCGAGGCTGTGCTCTGTTCTCCAGAAAAACAGATGAGCGCACACGAAGCAGGCTCTTTCGCTGGCCGCCCGGCAGATGTTTAAGGGACGCCGAGTTCTGGGGATTCTAAGCTGCCCTCACTTTCCCCTGACAAACCAGAATGTCTCCTCAGCCGCAGGCCGTGGCTGTGCTTGCTTTAGTTTTTACCATACAGTGAGATGAGTCCTGCGGGTGACACTGCTGTCAGAATTGACAGCAGGGTCCTAGGTTCTGGGAGAGGGGACCCCTCAGGAAAACCGTAGGCTGGTGCAGTGTTCGTCTACAGTAAGAACAGAGCCACGCTGGAAGAGCTGCAGTCCGATTAGCCAGCTCAGATAGGCTGCTCCACTGCGATTAGATCTTAGCTTTTTCAGGCCAACTTTCCATTTAAATTGATGCACGTTGTCACAGCACTGTGTATTTCCACTAAATATCAGCCTTCTCTCTGTATGTTATCCCTAATTCCACGTTTCCATTGTAAAAGTCCATACAAGTTCATAGTCGCATTTGGTGGGTTTGAGCCCGTAGGTTAAACATTTCTCCTTTAGCTTAACACTTTGGGAGGTTTCTCCCAGTTGATTTGAACCACTAAAACAATTCAGTCAAATATACAAAAAACAAAATAAAAGCTTTTTTTCTCTTTGCTTTTCTATGAGAGAGATGACATATTTCTACTATTGTGGTTGCTTCATCTTTTCCAAGAAAATCACATGCACATTGGGCTTATGTTACTTCAGGCCATGTGTGACAGCAGCAGATGCAAACTCATCAATATATCATTAAATGAGTGTAATAAAATTTACTTAACATAGTTGATTCATTTTTCTCTATTTTGCATGTTTAATGGAAGCTTTCAGAGAGCACAGGCTCAGAATTAGATACCAGAGAAAGAAAATGTAGAGTTAGGATGAAAAGGCAGCAATGGGGGAGTGACTAAGCACTATTTTCAGCAGGTAATATGTTATTAAGTAACATAGTAAACAGGAGGTAAATGCATTGTGGAGCAGAGATAGTCCATGGGCCTCCTTTCTGTCACTGTCTGACCCCCACAGCTTACAGGAGAAAGGTTTATTTGGCTCTCAGTTGCGGAGGGTTCAGTCCATGGTCAGCTGGGTCCAAGGCAGAAGTGGTTTGACAGAAGATCCTGGAGGAGGAAAGCTGCTCAGCCATGGACACCAGGAAGCAGGAGACCCGGAGAGAGGGAGGAAGGGGTGGGGATAGGATATGCTCTTCCAGCCCACACCCCGGGACGCATCTCCTCCAGCAAGGCCCCACCTCTAGCAGCACAGGAAGCTAGGAACCTATCAGTGGGTTGGCCCATTGATGAGGTTGATGTCCCATCATCTAGTCACCTTTCAAAAGCCCCACCTCTGAGCCTCCCAGGCGAACATTTTTTATCAAAACCATAAATGATAGTGCGATATAACAAAAGCTGCAGTTTTAGGTTTTCAGAGGTGATTTTTTATAGTACTGCCTACAATTTGTTATCACTGAAAATAGCCATTGCTAAGTGATACGTAGAGAAATGCTCGGATCCCCACTTACCTATGTGGTATTTAAGAATAATGGAGAAAGTTGGGAAAATATCCAACACATAAAGTTTTGGCATGGTAAGTGTGGGCTGGGGACACAGAGTTTGGAGCTAAAAATCATAAGATATGATACAAAGCATAAAGCATCTATTCAGGCAAGGGGATAAGGCACTCTAGATGGTTAGACATTAAAGACCCCACTCACAGAGGAGTTTCCAGATGGCCACTACATCTTCTTGGGAAAGCTAGCAAATAAAGGATTTTGTGATGGTGTAGATTGTGTGAAAATAGAACAAACCCATGTTGAATATCTTCCAGAAGTACTCAGAGCTATGGCAAACAATCATTTAAATACAGTAGTTTAAATGTCTTTCGGCAGCGGTTAGATTGGACCGACATTGATGGCTCACTGAGCTAACAGGCCATTGCCCCTGCCTTAGCACTAGCTGCGATAGCACACACAGCTACAATCTGTGTACTCACCCAATAAACTTCCCCATGTTCTCTTCCTCAGACCATCAGTAAAGTGCTGGTCCAGTATGCTGCAATTGTGAGCAGTGATTTCAGCTCATACTGTGATAAGGAGAACGTGGTGAGTAGAACTGCCTCTGGTTTCTTGATTATTCCTCAATCGAGTTTTACTTCTTCCAGCTCAGGGTGAGCAAGAGAAGTTTATTTCTGTTTTCATAAAAGGTCAGAAATAGGAATTTCAAGACTTTCTTTGAATTGTAAGATTTGTTCCTTAGTGATCTTGAACTCATTCCAGTGCAGGTTGAGAGCATTTCATGCTGATTTATGGTTTCCCATTTTGATATGGAGTAAGATGAGAACCCACAGATCAAAAAGCACTGGAGCGACATCAGCTAGTTTTACCACGATACCGACACTAATATAAGTGTGCTTTAGTCTTTCAGCCTTCAAATAAATTGAGAAGGGTGGTTCATATGTAGAACAGTGCTGATTCCTACTGGGAATTATTAATTCAACACTTTTATATGACTGAGGAAGTATTTATAAATTCCAAACCAGTATTGTATCTCACTCCATAAAGGAATAAAGAGAAGCAAGATGAACAAGTTAGGTGATAAAGTGTTTTGTGATGGTGCAGATTGTATTAAAATAGAGTGGACCTATTCTTGGGATAGAATCTGTTATTTTTATGATGGAAGGCGAAAGCTTTCTTATTTACTATTGGTAGTATCAGGAGAAATATGTGGTAACATTTTTTTAAAAGAGCAGTATATAAGGCAAAGTGGTTAAATAATGAGTACAGGATTTTTAAGGGGAAAACATGGGTTTTTTACATTTGAAAGAGAAGTCAGTCCTCCCTATCAGGCAAGTCTGGAAGAGAATTCCAAGGGAGCAGTGACTGATCTTGCTGAAATCCTCGTGGCCTCCCACCCACAGCCTGTTCTTTCCCCTTTCCCTGAGATTAATATGCCTCTCGGAAGCTGATTACAGGTCCCAGACAGCAGCAGTGACTTCTAATTGCCATTGGCTAGAAATACTCACAAAGTGAGACAGCGCAACTGTACCTTGGGAGCATATGCTTCTAATTAAGGATAAAGGATGATGCACGCCTAAAGTGTTCCATCAAAGCCAAAGCAGGACCCCTCCATGTCAGAAGAGGCTCTGTTGGTATTGGGATAGCAAAGTCCCAAAAGGTGGTTAGAGACACCAAGGCTGAGCCTGCGGGTCAGAAAGGAAAATTAACATTAGAAGCCTCTGCAGACCTCTGCCTTGTGGTTAACGTCCTATATTATATTTATATTGAAACCCCAAGATAAAAATTGTACACCAGAATTTACTGTACTGTTCTATGTACTGTTCTGTATGTTTCACACTTTTCAAAATCAATTTTATACATAAAGTTTAAAAAATCCCTTGTGATGTATAGTACAAGAGCTTTTCTTCAGCTTTTCCTCCCTCATAGCTGGTGTCCTGACCAGTCTTGCATTCCATGGCTTAAACACAGGGGTCACCTTAGCCTATATGAGGAATACCAGCTTGCTGTTCTGTGTGAGTCTCCTGTTGAGACACTGGGAAGGGGTGTGTGTGTACGTTTGCATGGGTGCATAGCTATCATCACCAATTTATTTCAGTATCAACACCATTGAAATTTATTGTACATGTCATGGTATGTGTCTGATGATGGATCCATCTCATCTGCAAAGGAGCTAGAAACTTTTATAGTTAGACCCTGTTTAACATATGACCACAACATTTGATTTGTCAGGGATCAGAATTGAAGACTACAGGACAACAAAATGTCTATGTCAGAATACTTTTTTCCACTGTGGCATTTTAAATTGGAAATTGAACAAAATGTTTTATCCATTTTATCCCAACATTCCAAAAGATATCAAGTTATCATTCTCTAATTCAGAATTACTTTATTTTGAGTAATTTTTTTTTAATTTTTCAACCCTATAAACACTTCTCCTCTGAAGGAATGATCCTAGTGTAAACAAAAGTAACTTTCCTCGTATTGCTGGCCCCAGCTGCTCTAGAACAAGGTCAGTGTAATGAGTCAGGGTATTCTGAGCAGAGGCAGAAGGGGACATGAGGAGGTACAACTTGGCCTCAGGCCGAGGCTCTTTTGTCTCACCGAGCCCCTCCGGCAGCGGGCCTTTGAATTGGGTTAATGCTCCCTTGGCTCTGAATTCCTTTCTTCTCTTTTCATTTACTCTGGGGTTGTTTAAAGTAAGCTATTTCAAGATTAGATTTAAGGTAGATTTGTGTAATCTAGTTGTCATTAGTGATTTGAGAAACTGATTAAATAAAAGTGAACTTTGAACATTTCAAAGTCAGGAAAGCCAGCTGAGGAAGGAGAGTTCCCCTGCCCTGCCCTGCCCACCCGGCTGCACCTCCTCTCTCCGCTGCCACCCCTGAGGCCAGTAGCTGTCCATGCCCAGTGAGCTTAGTGTCTACACACTTGGTTCCCAGCTGCTTTCTCTGCTGGAAATGGTTGTAGTGAGAAACCTTGAAGGTCTGTAGGTTGGCCTTTGTCTGTGAAGCTGGCACTAGAGTCCAGTGAAATGTGCCAAGGCCGAAGGCGTTGGGTGGTAACATCAGATAAGCACAGAAGAGCCGAGCTGCTTAGGCCCTGGGAGCAGGGGAGGAAACCTTCGCCCAGAGCCCTCGGCTGCTCCATACGGTCATGGCCACTGGGCCTGGGACCCCTTTCTGTAGGACTGCCCATATCAGGCCAGGTCCTCCCCTTCTAGAGCGAAAAGGAAGACTGGTGAACGGAATGTAAATTTCTGGTGGGAAAGTACGTTGGTTTGGTTTGTGGCCTTGGGACTGGAAATGTCCACTGCTGCTGTGGAAGGAGGAGCCTGGGCCGAAGAGCTCCAGCCGGCTGGGATTGGAACCGCCGGGGCAAATCTCAGTTACCTATAAAAAGAAAATGGCTAGGGAAGGGATGGAATAGACATTTACAATTGCTTTCATAAATCAGAGTTGGGATGTGATCACTTTAGGAGCCAAGTAGGAAACTCTTCAAAGCTCAGTCATATGGCTGAAGCAACAGCGAAACCTCCCCCGGGAGCGACCCCTGTGTGCGGCACGGCCCACCCCACTCCCCGCAGCTGGGAGCTGCATCCACCCTCCTTTCTGGCTCTGTCTCCCTCTCGACCCAAGGCTCTTTGGAATCAATATGCAATTAAGTGAGCCCACAATGACCGCAAATTCTATTTTCCAGTTGGAAATTAATCTCTACCTTTCTGTGAGCATATCTGCTCCAGTCACAGAGCTCCACATCTTTGTCACTGTCGTATTTCTGCCTCTTGGGAAGCAAGGCAAGAAATGCTTTGGAGCATGTGTTATGCGGTCTTCGAGACAGGAAGGGCCTAGCAGCAAGGGCAACGTCTTCACCAGGAGCTGGTGACACGCTGGAAACCACGCCTGCGCCTCAGATGTGAAGGGAGAAGAAGCCCAGTGAGCGACAATGATAGATGAGGTTCAAATAGGCAAAGAGAAAAGTGGGAAGGGACGGGTGCTGGCATGCGGCTGCTCAGGCAGCAGGACGGCCCACCGAGGTGGAGTTGGATATGAAATGCAGGTTGTGTTCTGGTGTTAAAACACTGAAATGACAAAAGAAGTGAAACGAATCTGTTTTTCTGAAAATAAAATTTTAAAAACAAAATGTGTTGAATCTAAGCATGAAATGCCACAATGTTACGGATGAAAGACCCCTCGGTTGCAGTCCCTGGCGTTTATTGTGCAAGGATGGCCCTCAGTTTTGTTCCTCAAAATGGTCATCATATTTTTCTGTCCTTAGTTGTTAAAAGCATCCTGTCGAGAAGCAGAATTATTACATTTGCCAAATAGACAGGTCATCAGTGCTAGGCATCTGCTCTTGTGTTTCAGTTATGCTGTCCCTTCTCAGTAATTCCGTACATGAGGGATGTTCACAGTGCTCTTTGTTTTCTGTGTTCAAAGCCCTGCGTCTTGATGAATAACATCCAACAGTTGCGCGTCCAGCTGGAAAAAATGTTTGAGTCCATGGGAGGGAAAGAGGTAAGTCTGGCTTTACCCCTGCATGTGTCAGAAACCTGCTTAGAGATCACTAGCAGCTATCTCCATTATGAAGGTACTTTAGTTAAATTTAGGTGACTTATCAAGGGGCTGGAAGTGATAATGTTCTAAAAGTCCCATTAAGAGTTCAGAGAATTCTTATCTTCCCCAGAATAGTGAGTAGCAGTGTGAACGGGGGAGGGAGAGGGTTTTGCTTGTGTGTGTGTGTGTGTGTGTGTATACACAAGTAAGTATGTGTGTATACTGATGGCCTGTAAAGTACCACAGTATAGAGTTATGTGGTATTTTACAATGCCAGTTTTGGTGTTTGTTCTGAAATGTGCTTTGTGGCACTAGTGTTTCAATAGATCAGTGCTTTATTTTCCACATCAACAAAGCCGTGTCGAACGTGTCATGTGCTGTGTCTGTAATGTGTCCTGTCTCTGTCCATCGTCTTTGGCTTGCGATTCCATGAACAGAAGGAGGAAGGAGAAAGATTCTCTTACGAGGTTTGTGCTGGCGAGCATCTTGCCTTTACCTGGCTGCTTTGCCCTCACCCCATGGACCTCTGCACTTCCTACTGGTTCTCGCCTGCTTGTTTGGATCAGGCCAAGAGAGACTAACTGCGCAGCCACCTCTTCTGCCTGCCCTGGCCTTGCTTCCTTTCCCGCAAACCGGTGCGAGTGTCTGGGCTTGAGGACTGGAGGAGGCGTCAGGAGGCGAGACCTCCCTTCCCCACTGGTCAGGGCCTGGCAGCCGTGTGCAGGATGTGTGATATTTCTGTCCCGGGTATCTTCACTTCACCCTTGCTATGGCAAGATTATGAGGCACATGCAGGGCAGGCTGGGCTGTCCAGGAAACAGCCCTTGCATTTCTAAATCTATGAGGCTGAAAGCACTTCTCGATCAAGCCTCTTGGTGCATGCTGTTGCTTTGGACCCTAAGGGAAACTGAACCCGCCCCCCTACCCCACCCCAGCAATGCCTTTTTCATGTTCGGCCTTTTAAAAAGTGGAGTTGCTACTGAGCATCCATAAATGAGCAGTGCGGGAATGTACGGATGATGGTGCAAGGCTTTTGAAAGGTGCACTTTTCTGGGCTGTGTTCCCGTGCGATCTCAAGGTGATTCATATGAAGCCGGCTTCACCCCAAAGTGTGTTCATGCTGAGTGGGAGGCTGGAGGGCGCCGGCCCCATTTCAAGTTCTGCTTCTGGCATCAGTGAGCAGTCGGGGTCACGGCCTGAGGTTCCTGCTGTACCCTTCCTGAGGTTTTATATCCAGACCGTGAGGTTCATTTGCTGTTTGGAAAAGTAGCCACGAAATGACCGATTTCTTGTGGGGAATCTTGTCTCCTTTCCGGGAATGTTAGGGACCAGAAATCATGGAAGAATTAAGGAGGGGTGAAAGTGTAGAGTCCAGGGATTTCTCCCTGTGCTGCTTCTTCACGCCACTCTGTCTGAACACTAACATGAGCGCCATGTTGCTGGGCCGAGTTGTATCCACCGGGAGAGCAGACACCGGGCCACACCTGCGGGCGCCGGGCCGACCCCACTAGGCGCATGAGAGAGTTGGATAGGTGTTCTATCCGCAGTCATGGGTATGGCTCCCACCCAGGCCTCCCACGTGCTAGGCTCACTTTGCCACAGAGCTACATCCCCAGCCTGAAGATGGATCTCAGTTCATAGAAAACGATTGGTTTGAAATGTGCACATTTCACGTTACAAATTTAATTTCAAACAAATGACTAAATCACAGTGCTCCTGTTTTTACTGGAGAAAATGGAAGACAGGAGATTGAACTGGGTGCCTTCTCTCAGTATCTATTTGTCAAACTCCTCGTGCATGATTTAAATGGAAAAAGCAATTCAGCAAGTGAGTGGGAAGAAATGGAGGCCGGGCTCCGCTGCACATCTGTGGGGGCAGCACTGGCCCCGCTCTCTGCGCCCCCCAGGGAAGGGTCCCCTGCTTCGCCTCCCTCTCCACCGACTCTGTTCTCATGCCTCTCTTCAGGGAGTTTCTTTTCTCTGCTCTCCTGTTTTCGCCCCTTCTTTTTCAGCTGAGAAGTGTTAAGCTGGCCCCAGCAGAGGGTTCAAAGTAGTGAGAAAAAGCAAAACTCAGAGTGTGAGTGTAAGACACGGCCTCCAGAGCTGGGCATGGTGCTGCAATGCCTATAAACACTGCACTAGGGAGGCTGAGGCAGGAGGATTGCTGTGAGTTCAAGGCCAGCCTAAAGCACGTAGGGAGACCCTGTCTCACAAAAGAGAAAAGAAAAAAAAAGAAGACAAGGCCTCCGGGCAAAGGAGAATCAAATCAAAATCCTGGTTGCCAGCTCAGCCTTCTTAGGTGCAGGAGCCCAAAATAACAGGCAGATCCCTTCACAGGGCACCTGTCCGTGCCAGCGGGAGTGGAAGCTCCTCAGCCCCATGGCATCCGGAACGTAAACACATCACCCTAAGATGGGCCTGTTTGAATGAGAAACTTAATTACATGTTCATGTCAGAGATGCAGATGGGTGGATCCCATTTGCTTTATGTGGTGAACATGAAACGTGGGTGTGAGCATCTTGTGGAAATCCACCCCAGACCTCCTGGCTGGTGGCACTCGGCCACCAGCTAAGTGCTCCACCACAAACCAGAGAGATCAACTCCTTCACTGTCCTCGGGGTGCCACTCTCGACCTCCCACCCACCCAGGTGCAGGGCCCCAAGGCTCTGACCCCATGCTCCCCCGAGGGACGGCCTCCAGCAGCCTCGGCTGGCGCAGAGCTGGCTGAGCCGCAGTGCAGAGGCCTCGTGGTAGTCACTTGTGATGGCATTTCCTGTAGCACCAGTGTTCGTGGGCTGTGACTGCCCTGGGGAGACTGCTGCTCTGTTCTAGGGTGGGTGAGGTGAAAAGGAGTCAGGGGGACCCTCACGTGTGCCCTGACTGCGCCCCACTGCTGCCAGCCCACTCCTGAGTGTGGCATGCTGATTCAGTGGCAGCCAGAAGACGTCAGACTGTGGACAGTGCCAGCGAGCGTACGCAAGGGAGGACATGGTCATTCCAATCACACAGCCGACTCCTGGTCCCCTACGCAGGTCCAGCACTTTTGAGAGACTCTGCTCTGCTTACGTCTTACATATAATCCTCATAAAAGTGATGTAATTTTAGAGGCTGAGCATTGTGCTCAGGTTTCTGGCCATCTTGACTCCTATACATAAACAGTTACATAAATTAGTAATTAATAAATTAATGAGAATAAACCTGCTGCTTTTACCTTTCTCAGTAGCTACAAAATATAGAACAAAGTAAATTATAGAGTACAGTTAGATGATAAAATAGATTCAACCAGTCACATTATCTGTTACTTGCAGTTTTAAAATTATCTCCTAAAACAAGTTTAAAAACTTGGTAAACTGCAAAGGTTAAGTCTCCGTTGTCTGACTGTATTTACTATATCTTCAAAGGGTAGGAAATAAAAAGATTTCTTTTTAAAAAATATCTTTGGCCTCAAGGCGGTTACAAGGAGTAAGATCTCTTGAAACAATGTGGAGCAGAAGCCCCTAAGCACCCAGAGGAAGAGCGACTCAGGAGCCCAAGCTGGGGTTCACAGGGAGCCCTCTGCCTCTCCTGCCCTCCATGCCGACAGCATAAGGAAAACAGAGATCAGTCTGGGCATGTAGCCCAGTGGTTCTTTGGCTGCTTCACAAGCACAAGGTCCTGAGTTGGGTCCCTGGTACTGGAAAAAGAAAAAAGAAAACAGATCGGAGTGTGTGCAACACAAGGACAGAACTGACTCCTTCATTTGTTCATTCAACAAGCACTTATTTGCGAGCACCCACGGTGTGCTGTAAGTTTCAGTAGACAGCAGAAGCCGGGTAAGTGCTAGGGACCCCTCAAAAGCTTGGAGTTTACTTTGTATTAGGGGAGTCAGAACAATTCCAGAGAGAAGGTTTATGTGTGAAAAACACCTCTAAGCTGCAATTGTGGTACCGGGCTGCAGTGGCAGAGTAAACCGTGCCTCTGGCTTCCACTGGGTGGAGGAGCTCCGGGTGCGGGCACAGCGAGTCCGCAGGCGCAGGCCGTTACTTCCGGTCTAAGGCACAGTGAAGTGTGCAGGGCGGCCTTGGGTTTCTGAAGCGCACAGCTATTGCTTGCTTTCCTCCTCCTCCTGTCTCTGCAATTAGAGCTAACAAATTAGATTTAATAGAAAATTAAGAGAATAACGAGGGCGAGCAGGGCAGCTTGTATCGAGGTGATTTAATAAATATGATCAGGAACCCGGTGCTGCAGCACAGAGTTCTGCGGGCAGCTGAGTGTGCAAAACCTAGAAAAGACGAGGAGGTCGAGGTCTCCGGCCAGTAGCCCCGCCCGAATGAGATGAAGACCGGGCGGGCGGCTCCGTAGCCCGATCGCCCTGAGCGTCTGCAGGATCCCGGCCGCCTGCATCCTGCCAAGGCTCCCGTCAGACTGCAGTGGCCCTGACCTGAAGAGAACTCCGGACGGCGAATCAGCGGCACAGCCCGGAGGCTGAGTCCCGGGTCCCCTCCCTGCCCTCTGCGACCGTCCATCCCGTCCTCCCGTCCCGCTACAGTGAGCGATCAATCGCCTGCCACTGCTCATGCCTGCCCTGGCAGCCATCAGCCCCGGAACTAACTGGTAACACTCAAGGCTCTTCTCACTTGTGTTCACCTTTCTCCTTTTCTTTTTGATGGACACTCAGTAATGGCTCCCTGGGATACAATGTGGTGTTTCAGAACCACGCATACGTGTCAGTCAGTGATCAGCTCAGGTAACTGCACATTCTTCACCTGCAGTGTTGATTATCTCGTTGTGGACAGTGCAGCTGGAATCCACTTTCCTAGCTACTTCCCATGCACGTGTGTGGTTAACTCTACCCACCATGCTGTCCAGTGACTCACAGGAACTTGTCCCTCTATCTAACACGGTGCCCAGAGGCCAAACGCTCGCCCAATGGCACTGAATGCCGTTGGCTGGAGGCGTCGTCATCATGGAGAACCGTGGTTCATTGTGAGCAGAGATGTCAGCAGCCAAAGGGGACACACAGAGGAGTGCAACCTTGTGAGCAGAAGTCCCCGCTCCTCCAGGCCCGACCTCCTCCGGCCTCGTCCAGCTCCCAGCTCCCAGCTCCCGCACACGCAGCTAATGAGCTGGAACTCCCTCTGCAGTGCTCCTGGAGGGGAGTTTGGCTTTTTAATGAACATTGCTTCAGAGCAAGCAGCCCAGGGATGCAGCTCTTCACTCGGGCGTGGCGAAAGCATGACAGGTTTTCTGGGCCATGGTTTCCCCACCTGTTGAGGAGAGAAGCTGAGCTGCCTTCTGGGACTCTGTGGACATGAGCCCAGCGGCCTTGTTAGCAGTCCAGGGAGGGGCAGCGTACCTGGGGTGGGTGAGGAGGAGGAAATGTTCAAGCTCAGAGAAAAGAATGTCATGCCACTCATGTAAGGCTGGAAGATGTAATTCAAGGTAAAACAGGGCAGAAACATGGAAATAGAAAACTCCAAAATTGGCTGGGATTCACTTACTCAGAACAAATCTCAGCAGAGGAGGGAATCGTTTTTCCCTTCGGTTGTCTGGGCTGAAGAACTGAACTGCAGGTCTCAGAGGATTTCGTTGATTGGAAGCACAGTGACAGTTGGGTCCCTGCGTGCTTTCCTTAATTAGGATGGGAGGCAGCTACTGAAGTTCTGCAACTTTTGGAAACCAAGAAGTTAGAAGCACAAATTTGTACACTGTAACCGATGCATCTGGCATCATATTCTCAAAAATCAGATAGGAGAATGTCAGAGTCTATCTCTGAAAATGGTCATGTTCCTGAAGAGGGTCTCTCCAAGGAGGAATTTAACAGCAAATGAAACAGTAGCATTGTTAGAGAGCGCACATTGGCTGGCAACAGAGAGGACTCTGTGTTCTATTTCTGACAACAATCCACGTCTCTCGGAGACGCCGCAGTTCTACAGCATGATGTAGGGCTGCTGCATTCGATAGGGAATCTTCTGTTTCTTAATCATCTACTTTAGGTTAAACTAGGTTTTATAAGATGACTCCGTTCTGATAAGTGGAAGGGTTGGAGAGAATTGATCTTTTCAAAATAAAAGAAATCGAAAGATCCCGGATAAGCTTGTGTGAAATTCCCTGGTTGAAAGCCAGCTTGAGGGATCAGCAAGTATAAAGATAGGATTCGGATTGATTAAAACAACTCTGGGAACAGTGATGAGGAGGATGGGAAGGGAAACAGAAAACAGGCACACAATGTGGAGAGTATGGTAATAACTAATGTGAGAAACACGAGTCATGAAATGGAAAGCATGGGGCAGTGGACCCAGAAGGAAGCTCCCTGCATCCATCCCAGGCTCCTAGGGCATAGAGGGTGAGCCGGTCCCAGCACCCAGAAGGAAGCTCCCCCACCGCCATCCCAGGATCCTGGGGCAGAGGAGCTCAGCCAGTCCCAGCACCCAGAAGGAAGCTCCCTGCCTCCATCCCAGGCTCCTAGGGCAGTGAAGCTCAGCTGGTCCCAGCACCTGGAAGGAAGCTCCCCGCCTCCATCCCAGGCTCCTAGGGCAGAGAAGCTGAGCCAGTCCCAGCACCCAGAAGGAAGCTCCCCCACTGCCATCCCAAGCTCCTAGGGCAGCGAAGGTGAGCCGCGTGGGTGCCAGAAGCACACACCCCCACCGTGGAAATGAGAAGACACATGAACAAGCCTCAAAAACAGACTTCTGGATCACCTACAGCAACCCCAAAGGGAAACGAGATGGAACACTGATACTCAACCACCTGGACTCTCTGAACTGGCAACAAAAGAATATCTGGGAAAAATGAAATCAGAAATAATTACTCAGATAACAGCAAAGATTTTGCTCATGGTGCAAGACATAATTAATAAATCTAGAGAGGACACAGATAAAAAAATAGAGGATCTGAGGAATATGATGGAATCCCAACATAGGAAACAAATGGAATCCATAAAACAGATACAAACAGATTTCCAAGAGATTAAAAACTCCATCGAAAGTCTGCACAGCAGAATGAACCAATGTGAGGATAGAATTTCAGATATAGAAGATAAGATTGCAATAAGTGAGGAGGAAAAGAAAAATTGCTTTAAAATTGTAAAGGAACACGAGACATCAATCCAGCAGCTGCTAGACAATGCAAAGAAGAAAAACATAAGACTGATTGGAGTCAATGAAGAAAGAGGAGAGAGTGCAGATGACATAAAAAAAACTCTTCACAGAAGTGATGGCACAAAACTTCCCAAGGAAGGGAAAAGAACTTGACATACAGATAAATGAGGCATATAGGACTCCAGCTAGCCTTAATCAAAAAAAATCTACACATAGGCATATAATAGATAGGATTCCAGAAATCCAACAGAAGAATAAAATTCTACAAGCAGTGAGAGAAAAGAAACAAATCACATCCAAAGGAAAGCCCATCAGAATCACAGCAGACTTCTCAGTGCAAACCCTAAAGGCAAGAAGAGCTTGGAGTGATGTATTTCAAGCCCTAAAGGAAAACAGCCTCCAACCCAGATTGATGTACTCTCCAAAACTACCTTTCAAAATTGATGGAGAAATAAGATACTTTCATGATAAAGAGCACCTCAGGAACTTCATGAATACCAAATAGGCACTCCAAAAAATTTTAGATAATATCCTAGGAAAAGACAATGAGGATCACAACCCCAGGAAGCCCAGCAGAATGAATCCATTGGGCGTGACAAATTAAACCCAAAGGGGGAGAATCCAACAAAAAGAAAAAGTCATGACAAGCCTTTTAAAACTTTTGACTTCATCTCCCTAATGAGTGTATAATTCAATCTTATTATTGTACTGATTAGTATTTTTCTGATTCTAGAGTTGCACACCATTCCTTGTGCTATACTGGCTGTTTATCATCTTCTTATGTCTACATTTTAATTGAGTTGTCTATTAATGAGCTCTAAGAATTCTTTATATATTCTGCTCACAGGTTATATGCATTGTAAATATGGTCTGTTTAAGGACTACTTTTCATTTTAATGATGTCATTTAAAGTTCTAAATTTTGATGGAATCTCATTTATCCATTTTTTTCTTTTATACATCATGTTTTTTGTATCCTAGGTAGTTCTTGCCTACCCTGAATTCATAAATATTTTCCCTTATAATTTCTTCTTAAAGTTTTATACTTTTAGGCTTTCTTATTTAGGTTCATAGATCCCTTCAAGTTATTATTTTTATGTATGGAAAAAAAGGGTTGAGGTTAATTTTTTATATACAGATACCAGGTGTTCTAGTGCCATTTGCTGAAGACACTATCTCTTCCTTGGCTCTTGAATCGAGTTTCTAGTCTATAAAATGCTAATGTTAAATAATCTTTCAAAACTCAGTGGACCATATATGTGTGGTTCTATTTCTAGATTCTCTGTTTTATTCAAATGATCTATATGTCTTTCCTTACACCAACACTGACTTGATTACTGTAGCTTTAGAAGAAGTCTTAAAATTGGGTGCTAAACGTCTTCCAACACTGTTTTTGTTTTTGTTTTTGTTTTTGGCTTTTCTGGGTCCTTTGTACTCCTACGTAACTTTTAAATTTCAATATCCAGTTCTTCATTTATAGCAAGTACACACAGATCTGAATTTTTATATATACCTTGTGTTTTCTAATCCTGCTAAATTCAAGTACAAGTTCTAGGGGCTCCTAGAGATTTCTTAGTATTTTCTCTGTAGATGATCATTTCATCTACATATAAAGATTTTGCTTCTGCCGTGCCAATCCTGTCCTAGTTGTGTCATTTTATTGACAGACTATTTTGGTGGGGACTAAGTTTCAAAGTTTAATGGACAGATAAAGAGTAAGCATATCTGCCCTTGTTCCCCACCTTAAGGAGAAAGCATTGTATCTTCTCCATTCATACAAGGCATTCTCGCTGGAGTATGGAGTACATGTCTTTAATTTGTTGAGAAGTTTCTGTTCTACTTCTAGTCTCCTGATAGCTTTTACCATGAACAGCTGTAGAATTTGGTCCAATACTCTTTCTCCAACTAGTGACAGGATCATATGTCTTTTTCCTTTCCTCTGTTAAAATGATGACTTTTGGGAGTGGATCTTCCAATGCTGGACCAACACTGCCATCCCTATAGCAAAACCACTTTCTACATCCTGCCAGATCTGACTTCTAATAGTTTGTTTTGTTAAACAAATTTCTATCTATGTTCATACTTTTTTCTTCTATTATCTTTATCCAATTTTAGGATTAGCACAATGTTGAGTTCCTAAAATGAGGGGAGAAGTGTTCCTTCTTTTTTCTGGTTTAATTGTTTGATATAATTTATCAGTTAAAATGTTTATGAGCCTGCTGTTGTCATATAGGTAGGTTTTCAAGCTAGGAATATACTTTCTTTAATAGGTGCTATTCAAATTTTATATTTCTTCCAGAGTTAGTTTCATTAATTTGTCTTCCAAGTTACTTCTTAGAAGTTGTCAAATTTATTTCAAAAAAGATTTTTGTAATATGCTTTCTATATCCTTTCAAATTCTGTAAAATCTGTGGTAATTTCTCCTAGATCTTAATATTGTAATTTTAAAAATGTATAACTGATATTGTGTAACAGGAAGAAAAGGTCTAAAAGAGCAGGGGAATTGGGAGGGGTAGGGGAGGGAAAAAAGGGAAAGGAAAAAATATGGGAAGAGGAAAAAAATGGAAACAAGGTCTCTGCAAATAGGGAAGGGTGGAGGGGGTGAAGGGAGGGCAAGGGAAGGGGAAAAAAAATAAGAGCCAAGAGACTCATGTAATGGTACAAGATCCCAATGATGAGTGTAACTGTATTGTATACCGAAAATGTACCAATAAAGTTAATGGAGAAAAGAAAAAAAAAGAAAGAAAGCATGGGGCAGTGGAGAAAACAGGCCAGGGAAGCCATCACCCATCCTGGGTGTCCAAGTAGACAGGGACAGAAGAGGACAGAAGTCAGGGATGGCATTTGTGTTTCTGCCTACATAGCGCCTGTCACCAACCCAGGATGGAAGACATGAGGGAGAGGGAGTGAAGGGTGCCAGGTGGGAGTTTCATTCTCCATACCCTGAGACTTGGGTGTGGGGCCCCCAAAGTGGAAAAGCCCCGTGAGCGGTGAAGACCAAGACTGCTGCTCCTCTTGGAGAGTAGAGGAAGGGTCACCCACGGGTGGCGTAGAGCCGTGGGGACAGCTGATGGCCCAGGGAGAGAGTGCACAATGGGAAGGCCTGACAGGAACATCAAAGGACCAATGATGAAGGGGAGCAGGGGATTTAAAGTCAGAAGAGACAGAGGAAGCAAGCACTGAGAGCAAACAGCGTGGACGGAGGCAGAGAGGACAGACAAGGCCCCAGGCTTCGGCCCTTGAGAGTCCGGGCTGTGGCTGTGGCAGGAAACATCTCGGGAGCAAAGGTACCCTGGTCAGACCGTGCAAGGCGTCCGCCCAGGAAACACAGCTGTCTGGATGTCCTGATCTTTCCTTGTCTCCTGTCTGCACCACCTCCCTCCCACTCAGGACCACCTGGGAGCGCCTGGGAGCACAGGCGCTGGGACAGAGCACAGGGCCGGAGCCATTTAGAGGAGAGGGGTTTGGAAGAGAACAGTCCTAGGAGAGACAAGGTTGGGAGAGGCACCAACTGCCCTCACGGGCGAGGGACACGGGGGCTTTGCAGAAGGAAGTGATAAGCGAGTTGTGTTTTAAAGAGAAAGTAAAAATGAGCCTCAGGGAAAAGGACTTAAAAGGCTTAAAGGACACCTTGCCTACCAGCTATCTCTGAGGCAGGTTATCCGTAGTGCTGTCTCGATGGTGTAGAAACTCGGTTATTGCCTGTATGTGACCATATGGCTTATTTGCTCATTAAAACTACACTCTGTCAGCCTAGATTTCAGAGTTTCCGAACTTTTCTTAACATGTGGATGAAACTTGTTTGGGCAGCTTTAATGTAAGTTCCTAAATTGACTCACTGTCCTTGAGTTCTGCAAACATTTCTAAGAAATTTAACTTCATAAACGAGAGCCATCATGCCAAACATCACACAATCACAACTGGTCCCCCAACCCTCTGCTTTGATATACAAGGGCTTTGGATATGAGTGGAAGAATTATTCTTGCAAACCATGAAAGTGGTTACAGAGGTCCCTTGGATGAAATTACGCTATTTCTTCATACAGCTATTTTGATCAACCTTACATGTTTTCTTTTCTACTGGGGATCGAACTCAGGACCATGTGGTTTCAAGGCAGATGCGGTGCACTGAGCTACATCCCCGGCCACGTGTTTTCTGACTAGACATTTCTTATCACATAATTGGCTATTTCTTGAAAATCAGAAGTTGTCAAACTACAGCAGCTTAAATCCTGGACGACAATTTCATGTTTTGATACCCTCGTGTGTTTCTAGGTAGATGCAGACTAATTTGCTGTCATGTCACCAGGGCCAAAGGACCACACTGCTCACAATCCCAGGTGTGACTGTAACTTCAAGTCATTATCTTGGCAAGAGGACTAACCTGCTTTAGTGTGCACATTGCATGGTAGGTAAAAGGCAGCCCTGCCTGTCTCTGAGGACAACTCCACTCCAGCCGGGGACCCAGACGGAAACGGGCGCTTCTCTCTCACTCTCTCCGCAGACTTTGCACCAAGTGAAGTCAACCCAAAGCTGGTCCTAGAGCAATACAAAGAACATACAATAATAAATAAACATCCTGCAGGGTTCCCTAGCACTGGAGCAGCCCATCATCATCATGTTCTCTCTGCTGAAGGTTAGGGTCAGGATTTGTTAGGCTAATTGTATTTACATGCATATCAGCCTCAGTTTTTTCTTTTTAAATAAGTACATATTACCCAACTGTCCTTCAGAATCACTGCCCTCCCACAGCTTACAGCTGACTAGAACTCTCAGAAGCACACGACGCAAGGAGTTTTCACTTCTCCACTCCCAGAGCAAGGTGTGCTCTGGTGGCCATGTATCTGGGGTGGGAGTGGAGACTGCCTGACCCTGAGGACAGACCACAGATGTAGAGTCCACAAGAGTCACACTGGCTCTGACCAAGGGGCAGAAGCAAATCAATCCCCAAATTAACTGGGTTTAAATCGAAACTGACGTGGAGGAGTGGTATGATATAACCAGTGATTCTTTACTTCCTTTTCATGTTTGGTCGTGTCAGCACAGCCCAGAGTTGCCCAGCTTCTGAGGTATGTAAATAACACTCCTTCCTCACAGTGAGTGCCTCAGGGTTAGGAAGAGCTCATGGAGAATTACAGGATGGTGTCCTGCGTGAACGTATAGGGACACTGCTCAGTCCAGGACCAGGTCTGTATGTTATGGCCTGAATGTAGATGTCCTGCCAAAGCCTCTGCACCCATAAGGGGTCGCTTCTGGGACTGAGTGGGTCATGGGTGTGATTCCGGATTAGCCCCCTAATTTGATTAGCGTAGTTCTGGGTGTGGTGGGACAGATTTACTGAAAACAGAAGCCCCGCCCTGGGTGCAGGTGGCTTGTACTCTGGATGGGATATAAAGGGAAAGGGAGGCTCACTGCTTGATGCTTTTTTCTGCCTGCCTCGCCTGGACTGTCTGCCATGCCAGCCTACCTGGGAGCCACCCAATCAGGGTCAGAAACCTCTGTAAATAGAGCTAAATAAACCTTTCCTCCTTTTACTTTGTGAGTGTCAGGCATTTCGACAATGAGAAAGTGACTAAGACATAGTCTTAGGGTTTAAGCTTCTAGATTGAGTTCTACCTTTATTTGACACCCTCCTCTGCTTCTGTCATTTGGAGCCAGCCATATGTTCAGCCCCAAAGTTAGCTTGACCCCATCCTCTTCTTTCCAGCAGCAGACCGGCTTGGGCCAGAGTTACAGATATTGATGGAAGCAAACAGTCCCTGAAGGCTCTAAGAAGGGAGATTCAATTTCTGAGAACGCTCCAGTGTCCCTTTACATGAGTCCCTCTGCTTGATTTGTTGCATCTATTTGTTTTGTTTTTGCCAAAAAAAAAACACCAAAAACAATTATTTCTGCAAAAACACAACCAACCAACTGGAAAAACAAATTCTAAAATGCTTGGTGAAGGGGCAGGGATGTAGCTGAGTGGCACCGTGCCTGCCTCACAACCACAAGGTCCTGAGTTCAATCCCTGGTACTGGGGGGGAAAAAAAGAGTGGAACTAAAATGCTTGGTAAAGCGTATGTAGATATTTCACTTTAATTCCAAAAATAAATTTTGGTGTGTCTGTTTGTTGTTCACATTTGTAAGTTATTTTGTAATCTTTACTAACACAATTTTAAGAACAAATTAGATTTTAAAAAGTTGGCCTCTATGTTTGCATTGTAACAAGAAAGATCACAAATAAGTTATGTTGGTCCAATTATTTTTCTTTTGCACCTAAATTCACTCACAAGCTTAGCTTCAAGCTATAAATAATTGAATTATTAAAGTAAAATTAAAATACAGAGTTCCAACTTTGGACCTTGAACTGAGCTACCTTGGCCTTGTAGGAAAGAGGCCCCCCTGCCGTGTTCAGACAAGTGTGGGCTCGCTTGAACAATTTGTTCATCTTGTCACTTAAAATTCTAAAGTTGGGAAAATACGAAGATACTTTCCAATAAGCCACAACACATTATAGGCTTAGCATCCCTAATGCAAAAATCAAAAATCCATAATGCTTCAAAATCAAAATTTTTGTCAGCAGTGCTCAAAAAGTTTTGGACTTTGAGACATTTCAGGTTTCAGAGTTTTGGATGGCAAATGCTAAACCAATAGAGTGTGGGAAGATACTCCCAGTCTGAAAAACTAAAATCTGAAGCACTGCTGGCCCCAAGCATTTTGGATTAGGGATATTCAACCTGTTCTGAAAGTTAATTTTTAACTGAATTGTTATTTTAGTGGGACTGTTTGTTGGCAGGAATATTAAAATAGAAATACATTTTGAAGCAGTACTTGATTTTAACTAGTGTATAGTGTGGTGGGTTTTCTAAATTTCACAGGCATCGTGTTCTGCAAGATGACTTTGTTCTGCCTGGCATCCCCTGGCTGCAACCTACAAAAGCTTTGCTCCCTGCCCTTACTTGTAAGCATGGCCTGGAATCCAGTTTTTATATGGAAGAACCCTGCTGGTTACTCCACGGTTTCCTACACTCTTGCATTTGGTTTCAAAGACAAAACGAGAGAAAAGTATGTGTGTATATGTGTGGTGTTGTCTCAGGTTACCATCTAACAAGCAAAATGTCTCTAAGAGAGACCAAGGCGTGTTTCTCAAAACTCCAGAGTCATGTTGGCGGTCTCTCTGCAGCTGGATCCCGAGGCGAGCACTATCCTGAAAGAGCTTCAAGTTAGACTCAGCGGGGTGCTGGACAGACTCAGCGTCATCTACGGAGAAAGGTAAGAGGTTGGTGCTGCTAAATCCACACTAGCTAAATCCACTCGACCCCAGACTGGCTCTGGCACCACCTGTGCAAAGCCCCGGGACCCTGCAGCCTCATGGTGTGGCCCCACTGCATGCTGCAGGAGCTCCGTCCTTCACGTGGGCCCACACCAGCAGCTACTCCACTCCTCACTTCTGTTTCCCCGCTTCCCTCTGCCGGTCAGATCTCACACGTGGGTGCAGTTCCGGGGTAGAGAGCTGAGGGACGCTAGGAAGAGAGTGGCGGGGGGTGAGCCCAACGCTGGGCGGGGGACGGGCTGCATGCCGAGGCTGCGGGCACTTGGGATAGCCACACGGCCAGCCCAAGCCGGCTGCGCCACATCAAGCCGGGATTCTTGGTGTCGGGACACAGGGACCTGATTACACCTACCCATGGACAGGAAGCTGGACTCTGTGCAACTCTACTTTCTTTTCTGTTTTCTTTCTTCTTTTAAAAATCAACTTAGCTTGTTTATGGCATGGATGTAAAGAAAGAGAAGTTCATCTAGGGAAAACTTCACTTTGGTCCCGTAGCAGAAAGCAGCCATGCCATTACCAGTGTTAAACAGCAAGCCACACACATCTTTGAAGAGGTTCAGTGATTTAATATAAAATTTGCTCTAAGAATGAATTCCATCAGTGTTGCCTTATCAGTATTTTGTTCTCCAGGGAGACTCTAAACCTTTCTCTTAGGGGGATGAGAGTGTGAATACCTGTTGTATTTTTTGAAAAACACAACTAAGAGGCACCTGTTGCTGCTTCCTGATGCCCTTTCTAATCAGAAAGACTGAACAGGAAAGACCCCGAAAGCAGCCTACTTCTTCTCAGATGTAAGAATCCAGCAGAGCAAGGAAGAAGCCGTGCTCAGCTGTCTGTTGGCCTCGTCATCCCCAGGAGCCGCCCACAGCGCAGGCTCTGGCCTCGGCCTCAGCCTGAAGGCAGCACCCCACGTTCGGTCTCACGGGGCTGGGGCAGAGGCCGCTCCAGGGCCCAGGCTCGCGATTAGGCCCAGCGTGTCTCTCTCCCTCGCTGTGATTCTGGGAGGGTGGTGGAAAGGCTGTGCCTACAGCTATACAGAGATATCTGGGAAAGTTGGGGTGGAGAACGGGCCAGGAAGAGCTAGAAGCTCCGCCACTGCGTGGGAAATCAGCAACCTCACAGAACAGAAACGGGAGTGTGAATACAGAAGGTGCACATTTCTTCCTGTAAACGACTGAATCGCCCTTGTTTTGTTTTGTTTGAGGGAGGGATCTTCAGTCTTTGAAGGTTAAATCACGGGCTCCTTTGGGAAGGTCTGGCAACTTGTTTCTGAAGCACAAGTGCTGCCAGCCGCATCTCCCCTGGGCTGTCTGTCCCAGCAGGCGCTTGGGCCCAGGCGTGAGCCCTCCCCTAGGTGACCCATATCCAGCCCTTCTGCCTCCTCCAAGCCAGGGGAAGAAAGTGTGCATGGTTCGATTGGGTTATTGGAGCAAGCAGGCCCATGTCACACACTCCTTAGGACCGGCGTAATTGCTGTCCCCTTGTTGCTATGGAGCATCACACGCAGGGTGCATGGGGTCCACAGCAATCCCCAAGACCACGCTGCAAAGCTGAACTGGGAAGTTAGTCTGCAGCTGCCTGCAGAGAGTCTGAAGTAGCAGCCAATGGCTTTAAAAATAGCTGCATCAGTAACTCTGAAAGTCAGCTTGACCTGTGTCATTAGCATTAAATGTTCCGGGCCTGCAGCTGCTCGGGTGGCTTTTCAGGAAGCCAGAGCAGGGCCCAGCCACTCATGAAACCAGGTCCCTGGGACCTGACAGTCGCGGTTCCCGACCTGGGAAGTGAGGCTGCAATTTCACTGCGGCAGCTCTGGAAAGGTGTGTCTGTGGGTGGCCCTAAGGCTTTCAAAACTGCCTCACGCAGATTTTCTCTTGCTGCTTCTCCATTTGCGGCAGACTGTGCTTCTTTGCCTGGCGCCATCTGCACCAGCAGTAGGCTGAATTAGGGTTGTTTCCTAGGAATTCTGAGCCCTTCTTGTCCTTGGTCCTCACAGAGTCTGTTGTTATTTTCTGCACTGTTTTTATTCAAGCTGACTAATAAAGACTTCAGCCAAAAAATGGACAGAAAGGGCCAGGATTTAGCTCAATGGTGCCACCACCTGCCTTGAAAGTGGAAGGTCCCAAATTCAATCCCAGTGCAAAACAAAAAGGATAGAAAAAGAAAGGTTATTAGGTGAATTTACTAAAATTTAATAAAGATAAGGCTTCTTCAGTGAAGTGTAGACATTGACTTACCCAGAACTCATGCAAAAGTGGAACCCCATTGTGATCACTGTGGAGGATGCTTCCCCATGCGTCTGATCCCTTGCCCAGCCGGCTCCTGATGGGAGTCGACACTCTCTGGAACCTACCTTTCCCACATTTGAAGTGTGATTTCCACCCCACTGAGGAGTGAGTATTGATTTCACCATCGGTCCAAAACAAAGTTGCTATCTCTGAGATGATTCTTTCTGTAGCCTAAGGGATCATTGGAGGTCTGGTGGGAATCAATTAGCTGGAAGTTCCCAACATTATGTGCCTTCCTTTTCTCTCTGCCCACTTTCTACTACCATAGTCGCAATTACATCTCCACCAGCTCAAAGACCCATCCGTCCCTGCCTTCTCCTCTACCCCGTGCTCTCCCTCTCTTCAGCCTCTGCCTGATGAAAGGCCGAAGGCTGGTCTGGCCAGATAGAGACCAGATGGTCAGGGATTTGTATTCCCCTGGATGAGTGCTTGGAAGAGATTATTCCACTGGACCAATAAACAGAAAGAGAGGTAAAAAATGTGCCGAATTTCTGGGCAGCTGAGATCCCAAATCCAAATGGAAGTCTAGAGAAGCAGAGAGGGTCAAGAAAGCTGGGAGAAGTCAGGAGCCAAAGGCAGATGAGCCAAACACTAGGAAGGATGCAGCAGCAGGCCTTGAAAATATGCTCGAAATTGTGGACCACTAGATACCACTGTTGATGCACTCAGCCGCACCTCTGACATCAGACCTGTTGGCAAGAAGATTCTGAGAAGCCCTAAAAAGTTTTGTAATTACTTAGACACCAGAGGCACAGCAGAAGTTGTAGGCAGGTAGGCTTGCATTCTGCCACACCCCACGAGACAGTGAGCCCTGATGAGAAGCAGCATGGGGAAGCCTGCAGCCAAGTTGAACTGCAGAACTGAGACTGTCCAGGCATCAAAGAATGTCTCTGGGAATTTGAAACAACAGCTGGCCCTATGGTCACACAGTCCATTACTTCTTTGGAACTCTAACTCTCCTACTCTGAGGTAACTTCAAGCTTCTTTCTAACGTTGATAAATAGGGCTCCCAGTGCAGAGGAAGGGGCCTCCCAGCCACTGTTCCACCACTCCTAGCACAGAGGAAGGGGGTTCTGGCCACCATACGACCGCTCCCAGTGCAGAGGAGGTGAGCCGTGTAGGCGCCAACAGCACTCCCCTCTGCCCCCATCAAAATGAGAAGACACATAAATAAGTCACAAAACCAGACTTCCAGATCACCTACAACAACCACAAAGGGAAATGAGATGGAACACTTTAATACTCAACTACCTGGACTCCCTGAACTGGCAACAAAAGAGGATCTGGAAAAAATGAAATCAGAACTAATTTCTCACATAACAGCAGAGATTGTGCTCATAGCGCAAGACATGATTGATAAATCTACAGAGGAGCTGAGCAACATGATGGAATCCCAACATAGGAAACAAAATGGAATCCATAAAACAGATCCAAACAGATTTCCAGGAGATTAAAAACTCCATTGAAAGTCTACACAGCAGAATGAGCAAATGTGAGGACAGAATTTTAGATATAGAAGATAAAATTTCAATTAGTGGCCAGGAAAAAAAAATTGCTTCTAAATTGTAAGGAACCACGGAAATCAATCCAGCAGCTGCTAGATGATGCAAAGAAGAATAACATAAGACTGATTGGGGTCAATGAAGAAACAGGAGAGAGTGCAGATGACATAAAAAAAAACTGTTCACAGAAGTAATGGCAGAAAACTTCCCAAGCAGGGGAAAAGAACTTGACATACAGATAAGTGAAGCATATAGGACTCCAACTAGCCTTGATCAAAAAAATCTACATATAGGTGTATAATACTTAGGATTCCAGAAACCCAACAGAAGAACAAAATTCTACAAGCAGTTAGAGAAAAGAAACAAATCACATACAAAGGAAAGCCCATCAGAATCACAGCAGACTTCTCAACGCAAACCCTCAAGGCAAAAAGAGTTTGGAGTGACGTATTCCAAACCCTAAAGGAAAACAGCCTCCAACTCAGATTGATGTACCCTGCAAAACTATCTTTCAAAATTGATAAAGAAATAAGATACTTTCATGACAAAGAGCACCTCAGGAACTTCATGAATACCAAACCAGCACTCCAAAAAATTTTAGATAATATCCTAGGAAAAGACAATAAGGATCACAACCCCAGGAAGCACAGTAGAATGAACCCATTGGGTGCAACAAGAAATCAAATATGAAGGGGGAGAATTCAACAAAAAGAAAAAGTCATGAAAAGGATAAGTCAATATGTATTATAACCTGAAAAGGATAAGTCAATATGTATTATAACCATCAATGTTAATGGTCTCAACTGACCAATCAAAAGAAATAGACTGGCAGAATGGGTCAAGAAGCAAAATCCAACAATATGCTGCATACAAGAAACACACTTAATTCAAAAGGAAACTCATAGACTGAAAGTTAAGGGGTGGAAAACAATACTCCATGCAATGGGAGCCCGAAAAAAAGCAGGAGTAGCTATCCACATTGCAGATCAAGTGGATTTCAAAGCAACACTGATTAAGAGAGACAAAGGACACTGCATCCTTGAAAAGGGAACAATCCAAGAGGAAGAGATGACAATCATAAATATATATGCACCAAATGCTAGTGCACCCAACTATATAAAACAAATACTAACGGACATGAAAAGTCACATATGCACTAATAAAATAGTAGTGGGGGACTTCAATACCCCACTGTCAACAAATAGATAAGTCAACTAGACAAAAAATAAGTAATGAAATACTAGAACTCAATCGAACTCTTGAACAAATGAACTTAACAGATGTTTACAGAGTCTTCCACCCCACAAAATCAGAATACACATTCTTTTCAGCTGAACACGAGTCATTCTCCAAAATACACCACATACTCACTCATAGACCATGTCTAAGTAAATGCAAAGGAATTGAAGTTATCCCCTGTATATTATCAGACCACAGTGTGATGAAATTGGAGATCAATAGCAAAAGAAACCACAAGAATTTCATAAACACATGGAAATTGAACAACACAGTTCTGAATGACCAATGGGTCACAGAGGAAATTAAAGAAGAAATCAGACAATTCCTTCAATTAAATGACAATGCCAATAAAACATATCAGAATCTATGGGACACAATGAAAGCAGTCTTACGAGGGAAATTCATAGCAGTGAATACTCATATTAGGAAAACCGAGCAAGGCCAATTAAACAACCTGATGCTGAACCTCAAGCTTCTAGAAAAAGAAGAACAGGACAAACCCAAAGCTCATACAAGGGAGGAAATTATAAAGATCAGAGGAGAAATGAATTCAATGGAGACTAAAAGAATGATACAAAAAATTAATAAACCCAAGAGTTGGTTTTTCAAAAGAATAAATGAAATTTGCAAACCCTTAGCCAACCTTATCAGAAAAAGGAAAGAAAAGGCCCAAATCCATGCAATTAGGAATAAAAATGGTGAAATTACAATAGACCCAGCAGAAGTCCACAGGATCACGAATACCTACTTCAAGAACCTATACACCAATAAGATGGAAAACACAGAAGAAATGGACAGATTCCTAGATACATATGAATTACCAAAGTTGAACAAAGAAGACCTAAAAACTCTAAATGACCCAATATCAATTAATGAAATTGAAACCGTAATTAAAAATGTACCAACTAAGAAAAGTCTGGGTCCTGATGGCTTCACTGCTGAATTCTACAAGACATTTAGAGAGGAGCAACTGCCACTACTGCTTAAACTCTTCAATGAAATTGAAAGGGAAGCAATACTCCCAAATTCATTCCTGGAAGCAAGCATCACCTTGATCCCCAAAGCAGAGAAAGACCCAACCAAAAAAGAGAACTGTAAGCCAATCTCACTAATGAACATAGATGCAAAAATCCTTCATAAGATACTGGCAAACAGAATGCAGAAGATCATCAAGAAGATCATACACCCTGATCAAGTGGGATTCATCCCAGGGATGCAGGGATGGTTCAATATACAAAAATCAATAAATGTAATATGCTATATCAATAGAGCCAAGGACAAAAACCATATGATCATCTCAATAGATGCAGAAAAAGCATTTGACAAAATCCAACATGCATTTATGATAAAAACCCTATAAAAAATTGGAATAGACAGTCTCTACCTCAATCTGGTAAAAGCCATCTATGAAAAACCAACAGCCAATATCATAGTAAATGGTCAAAAACTGAAATCCTTCACACTAAAATCAGGAACAAGACAAGGATGTCCACTATCACCACTCCTGTTCAATATAGCTTTGGAAACATTAGCCACAGCAGTTAGACAAAAGAAAGAAAAGGAATAAAGATAGGAAATGAAGAAGTCAAATTGTCATTATTTGCAGATGACATGATACTCTATATAGAAGACCCCAAGAACTCCACCAAAAGTCTTCTAGACTTAATAACCAAATTCAGTAGCGTAGCTGGATACAAGGTCAACACCGAACAATCAATAGCTTTCCTCTACATGAACAATAGACTCACTCAGACAGAAATATGGCAAATAATTCCTTTCACAATAGCATCCAAGAAACTGAAATACCTAGGAATCAACCTAACAAACAAAATCAAAGATCTCTTCTCTGAAAACTATAGCACTCTGGAAAGAGAGATTGAAGAGGATATCAGAAAATAGAAAGACATCCCTTGCTCCTGAGTAGGAAGGATCAACATAGTGGAAATGGCCATACTTCCAAAACTGCTATATAGATTCATGGCAATCCCAATTGAAATCCCAGCACCATGCTTCATGGACCTTGAGAAAAAAATCCAAAAATTCATTTGGAACAAGAAGAGACCCAGAATAGCAAAAGCAATTCTGGGTAACAGAGACATGGCAGGGGATATCACAACCCCCAACCTGAAACTATACTACAAAGCTACTTTGATAAAAACAGCATGGTACTGGCAAAGAAACAGACCTGAGGACCAGTGGAACAGATTAGAAGATGCAGAAACAACTCCAGACACACTCAGCCACCTCATCTTCAACAAAGGAGCCAAAGCCCCTCACTGGAGGAAAGATAGGCTCTTTAATAAATGGTGCTTGAAAAATTGGGTTTCAACTTTCCAAAGATTAAAACTATGGGCCAGGGATTTAGCTCAGTCATTTCGACACCTGCTGTGCAAGCACAAAGACCTGAGTTCGATCCCCAGTACCAAAAAAAAAAAAAAGATTAAAACTATGCCTATATCTCTCACCATGCACTAAACTAAACTTGAAATGGATTAAAGATCTAAATATTAAAACAGAAACGCTGAACTGGCTGGAACAGAGATTAGGTAGAACTCTTGAAGACATTGGTGTAGGAAAAGATTTTATGAACAAAACCTCAGTTGCCTGTGAACTAGCACAAACAATCAAGTGGAATCTCTTCTTATTAAAAAGCTTCTGCACAGCAAGAGAAACCACCAACAGTGTGAAGAGACAACCCACAATGTGGGAAAAAATCTTCACCTGCTGCTCCTCAGACAAAGGTCTACTATCTCCAATCTAAAAAGAACTTTTAAAAAATCAGACCTTCCAAATTTAAAGACCCAGTCCAAAAATGGGCATCTGAATTGAACAGACATTTCTCAAAGAAGTAGAAATAGCAAATAAACATATGAAAAATGTTCAACATCACTGGTCATTCGAGAGATGCAAATGAAAACAACTCTGAGATTCCACCTCACTCCAGAAAGGATGGCTGCTATCATGAAATCAACCAACAACAAATGCTGGTGGGGCTGTGGGGAAAGAGGAACCCTCCTCCACTACTGGTGGGAGTGTAGACTGGTGCAACCACTGTGGAAATCAGTATGGAGATACCTCAAAGAACTACAACTGGAAGTCCCATTTGACCCCGCTATTCCACTGCTGGGGATCTTCCCCAAAGAATTAAAAGAATCACCACAGTGATATATGTGCACCCATGTTCATAGCAGCACAGTTTGTAATAGCTAAAGCTTGGAAACAGCCCAAATGCCCATCAACTGGAGACTGGATAAAGAAAATGTGTTTTTTTAATAAAATGGAGTACTGCTCAGCCATAAAAAAATGAGAAATTAGAGACATTTACAGCTAAATGGATGCACATTAAAGCCATACCCTTAAGTGAAATAAATAGGACACACGTGTAAATACCGAATAGTTTCTCTAGTGTGAGAAACTGAAAATGTAAATAAGGACTAAAAGGTATAATAGATAATGTGAAATAGGAAGAAAAGAGGCAAAGGGGAAGGGAAAGTGGGAGGGGTAAGGGAAAGGAAAGAAGGGAATGGAATTAATATGAGAAAATGGAAACAAAGTCTGTGTAAATAGGGAGGGATGGAGGGGTTGAAGGGAGGGCAGGGGAAGGGGAAAAATAAGAACCAAGAGAGATTATGTAAAGGTGCAGATTTCCAATGATGAATGTCATTGTATTGTATACCTAAAATGTACTAATAAAATACAAATTAAAAAATAAAGTTGAAGAAAATAAAAAAGAAAGAAATTATGGACACTGTGTTTATACACCTGCCTTTACAGGGCTGGGAACAAGAAAACCACCACACTGTGATCCTTTACAAACGGTTAAAAATCCCCTCACTGGATAAATCCAGGACTGAAACAAGCTCGATGAAATACTTCCTAGAGCAAGTATGAAGATCTCATCCGTGCTGCGTGAGCAAGAAGCCCTGCTTGTCCACTTAGTGAGGCTTTCAGCACCCAGGACAGCGAAACTGAGCTCATACCCTCTGATCCATACTGCAAGCACTACTGGGAAAACTCCTCAGCCTCTGCATAGGCTGTGAGGCATTTGTGCATTTGTATACTTTCCAAAGAACATTGCACAGTCACCACGTGTCCCGTAGAAGAACAAGGCTGAACATTCAAGGCTGAGTGCCTGCCCTTCCTCCCTCGTCAGCACCACCCTGAGGCCTGACCCTTCCCACACCTTCAGCCATCCGTGCTCCTGCATGGTGTTCGTGCCTGTGTGGGCATGAGCCTCACAGCCCTCTTGCTGGAACGTGGAAGTGTTGTATCTCAGCAGTGACTCTGAGTCGCCACTGTTCACACCTCTTACTACCTCCCACTCTCAGGGAGGAGGCACCACTCTGGGGCTGATATAGAGAATGAAGAGACAGAGGCAAGGTTTACTTTCCACAGATTTATTTAAAGCTGGAAAGTGAGGTGATGCAGGCAGGGGAAAGAGTTGGTCCATTGGTGCATTCGACCTTTGTTTCTTTTTAATCCTTTATTGAGACATCATCGACATGGAAACATTGTACATATTTAAATTGTACCACTTGATATTTTGGTATACATATACATTATGAAGTGCTCACCACATTCCAGCTAGTTAAGATATTGATCCCCTTGACAGAGATGGCATCTGTGTGTAGTGAGAAAAGTTAAGATCCAGTCTCTTAGAGGAGCTCCAGATACACAATGTGGCACTTCACTTTTGCTCCTGACTATCCCCTTTGTCCTAAGCGTTGCACCTGTGCCGAGGTGTAGAGCATGTCTAACACTGAAGGAGGCAAAGACCCAGCTCTTGGGGAGCTTGTGTTCTATGATCAACAAAGTATGCAGCGTGTCAAAAAATGGGCAGTATGATTAAGCAACAAAGTAAAGAACTGTTAAGGGATGTAGAATAATAGGAATATCATTTCGCTTTGAGTGTTCAAGGACAAATGCTGGAGACAGTGACGTTTGATATGTGCCAAATAAACAACTGAGGGCCAAGGGTCATGAGGAGGAGTTCTGCAGCAGCGGGAGCACACTGGCAGCTGGCAGTGTCCTCACAGCATCGAAAGACAGCAGCGGCCTCCCTGACTGGGCTGTGCGGAGCTGAGGGGAGAGTGACCTGAGGGACCTGGGCAGCTTCTGCGGCACCTCTCAGTCCACAAAGTGCACGCCAGAGTTTGTTATACTTGGATTTTGTTATAATTTTGTTATAAATGAAGATTTTTAACAAGGCAGGAACATGGTCCAGACTCTGTGAGCATTACCAGGGGCTGATTAGGAAATTACTGCACAGTGAGCTAAAATCGTGAGTACAGGAACTCACTAGGTCTCCAAGGGGAAGCCTGTTTAATGGAACAGCCTGGAGTCAGGTGTGAGTCCTGCCCGACATGGATTTGGAAATCAGCAGCACGGAGATGGCATGGAAGCCATGGAATCAGATATGATTCCCAAGGAAGTGGCTGCTGACAGACAAGTATAGCCAGAGGACGGAAGGATCAACCCTAGAGGATGGCAGTGTGGGTCACAAAATAACGTGCAGTTACATTTGAATTTCACATAGGAATGAACAATTTTTTAGTGTAATTATGTCCCAAATACAACATGGATGTTCTTATCCTGAAGACATTGACCCACTGAATCAGACTTAGTGAGGCACCGGCCTGTGTCTCAGTGACAAACATGGCGGCCAACCCAAGGTCCGAGGTTGGATGATGGAGAAAGCGCAGCCAGTGAGGCTGGGGGAGCCAGGCAGGGCCGAGCCGCAGGTGGCAGATAGAGGTGCGACCCCTGGTGCCTCTCCAGAGCTGCCTGGTACCAGACCACGCTCAGAAAGGCACAGGGGCCAACACCATTGCAGACGGCGGCCGGATGAGCCCAGTGGGCAGTTCAGCCTCCAGCCATGGCTTTTGTCCATGTTTCAGTTTCCAAGTAGGCTTTCATTGCAACAACATTTTTTGTAGTTGAACATTGAGTTTGAAAAGTGGTAAACAAGGGCATTTCTGCCATGTGAAGCACATCAGATGGCTCAAGGTAAAGTTAAGACAGACGTTAGCAAAAAGATTCCTTTTATTCCAGAATTTATGTTCCCTATTTTTAGTTTTCAGCTTGTAATTGAAGAGTGTGTAAAACAGATGAGCTTTGAACTCCACCAGATGAGAGCAAACGGAAGCACTGCATCCAGCAGGAGCAGTGCCACGCTGGACGCCGGGATCGTGTTACGGCCACTCATGGAGCTCTTGGACAAAACGTAAGTTTCTCCCCAATTTTATCTTTACTTCGTGCCCTAAGTTCCTACATTGGACTGATAAGGCTTTAAGAAAACCCCACTCCCCTGTGTGTACGATAGCCTTAAAGGAATCGTTATAGGAACTAGTGAATTCTGTACAGAGCAGTACTGGATGGAGAAAAAAAAATAAGGAATCACAGTGCAGAGGGAAGGGAAAGAGGAGAGAAGACAAATGCTGGAAGCCAAGGACCTGCTGCTGGGAGTCAGAGAGTTAGGATTCGTGCTCCTCATACAACATGCTCTTTCACACTCTCTGGGACAGACAGACAGATTGGATTGAGCCAAAAGTTCGGATTTTGTGTCAGAAACCTGCTGAAGAAGGAAACAGCAGAAATGTGATGACTGACTTCAGCCAACAGGCAAGCAGATCACTGCCTGACTCGGCCTCCAGGGACAACTCCCCAGTGCCACGGGTATACAGTGCTCTGCCAGCCAGCCCCGGGGCAGAGAGGAGATAGGAAGGGGGCGGCCTGGGGTCTCCTCCACCAGCTCAGAGCACTCGGCCACAGCGTCGGCCCGGGCAGGCCGTCTCCTCTCTCCCCCTGCTCTCAGAAGCTCTCTGATGCTCAAAAAGTGTCAGATTAGGGAGTATTTCGGCTGTTAGCCCTAGGGATGCCCAGCTGTTAAAATCCATGCAAAAATTCCAAAATCTGAGAGACTCTAAAGTCTAAAACACTTCCAGCCCCAGGAGTTGCAGACAGGGAATGCTCAAGCTGTACTCAGAGCCAGAACCAAAGTCAGCAAAGCGAGCAATGACCTTGAATGCCTGTGGAAGGGCAGTGTCATGGGCCGTTACATACGTCACCTCGCCAGTCATTGTCAGCAGATTAATAAGTAAAGCACTGAGGTAAAAAGAAGGGTTGTCAGGTCTTTTGTATTAGTACATGTTTGCAAGGCATACTGCTTCCATTACCGTGGGCAGTCGGCACAAGCACATGGAACATTTTCATCCCTCTTTATATCCCCCACAGTGAGCTAGCAGGAAGAGGGCTGGGCAAAATGGCACATGCTTGCAATAGCAGCACTCTGGGAGGCTGAGACAGGAAGGTTGCAAATTGGACCCCAGCCGGGGCAAGCTAGCAAGATCTTGTCTCAAAGGCTGGGGATGTAGCTCAAGGTGAATGCCTGGGTCCAATCCCCAGTACTGCAACAGAACAAAAACAAACAAAAAACAATAAGAGACTGGAAGACTTCAAGGTGGTTTTGAGAGAATCCCCTGAGAAATCATCTTATATTACGAATGCCTAGTTTCTCTCTGACTCTGTGCGGCCTCTATGAGTAACGCATCTCATTTCTTCATGTTTCCCCTTTCCCATCAAGATCTCAGCACTTTGTACAGTGAGACAAAAGCTCCATTCCCAGCTAGCAGCAATGGGTGGGACTGCAGGCATGTCCCCACTGCAGGCGTGTGCCCAGTGCAGGCGTGTGCCTGGTGCAGGCATGTCCCCACTGCAGGCATGTGCCCGGTGCAGCCATGTCCCTGGTCTGTCCTGTGCTTGCGTTGTCCATCTATGCAGGGTAGCACACCATGGGCACAAGCCATCCAGAAAACCAAGATCAAATCTTATGCTCAGAGCTTTCCGCAACGCACGTGACACAGTTGCAGCAGGAGGCTGGGCTTTCTACATCTCAGCCTGTCCGGGGAATGTCGAGGAGGAGAGCTGCTGCTGTTCTCCTGGTTTCTACCTGGGACCACACTGCACATACTCATCAGCAAGCTAACAGCACCACCCTGGAACAGTGACGTCCAAACGTTGATTTCCGTGGCTGCATCCATGGGGCTCGTCCAGGGAGGGGTTTTTGATGCATTTTTATATATTAGATTTCTACATATAATATGTTAGGAGAAATACTTCCACACTAATATATATTTTTGAAATGCCTCTGCCTTTCACATCACATTACTTTTAAAGAGTAGTTATTTATTTTAATTAAATATTGATTATTAAGATCAATTATTAACGTTAACTATGCATGTCTTTTACTATGAAAAAAAAGCAATTCTGTCTGTCAGAACCAGAGCCAGGGTGATTGCTCCTCAGTCCAAATGTAGACAGGGTACTGAGTGGAGCTCCAGTGGGCAATGAGGCTTCCCTGGCCCCTGTGACCCACTTTGGTCCTCTGTGAAGCAGGCTGAACTCTTCTCCTTATGGAGACTCACAGAGCCCAGTCACTAAAGTACATTTCATGGGTGTTCCCATAGCCCTGTGCCTCGTACACGCCAGGCCTTTGTTTAAAAGCACACCCACTGTGGTCGCAGGGATGTTGGAAGGTGTTCTGGGTAGGTGTGGTGAAATGTAACCTGGCTTTGACTCTCACTCTCTAGTTCTACCTTGTGGTGGTTAGGTGGGTCATGAGGAGTGGCCTTGGGCTTGACGACTGGTCCCTCACTCCTTCCTCTCTGCCTCTGCTTTAGCCACTGTGAACTAAACAGATTTGCTGCACCACACCCTTCTGCTATGTTGTCCTGCCTTGGAGCCAGCTGACTATGGACTGAATGCCCTTAAGACATAAGCCAAACTAAACCTGTCCTCCTTTGAGATGAATGTTGGGAATTGTGTCTAGCACCAAGAAAGCTGACTAACATACACTTCTTTACACAGAGACTGTAACTTCTCTGAGTCTATTTTCTGTTTCTAAAGTGGGTATAATAATATGAGACACTTATGCAGAAGGGGTTGTTCAAGGTGTCATATAAATGCCAGGTGTTACATCATTATTTCACTACAGGGAAAGCCTGTAAAGGATGCTGTATACCTATTTAGCTTGGTGAATTTTGGCCCTTGTTTGCAACAATATGCGCCTATGTCGTGTTGTTAGCTCAGCCTCCAGGAGCAATAAAAATGCATTTCCTGGATATTTGGTCGAGACCATAAACACGGGCATGTGCCACATCTGTACCAGGGTGAGGGTGCAGCTCAGGCATGTTGGGGGCCTTGGCTTTATTACAGTGAGGGTTCGCTTGCTGCCTGCCAGGTCCATGAAAAATACTAGTTGCATCACGTTTCTCTCAACGCCCAATCCAAAGCCTGGTGACCAATCTCAGAAATTGCTTATGGCAGAGTAGATTTTATGTGTGAACAAAGAGGGGTCCCTTCCTTTAATTGTATATTTCCTCTGTATGCTTTAAATGTTCTTCTTTCTGACTTGAAATCCTATCAATTTAAGAACCACTTAAGGAAATAAATTCTTAAATTTCATTTTCTACAAAATACCTACAAAATTATCTAATGTGTAGAATGGGTAAATGCTTTTGATATTATATATCTTTTTCAGTAAATGGAATTTAGCATTTGGAAATCATAAAGTCCTATTCAGCTGTTTGAATCTCAGTGGTTAATGTGAATGTAAAGTCAATAAAGAAACCTAATACCCTGGGGAGACCTAGTGAGTGCATGTCCTGTTCCAGGTTAAGTCTCTCCGCCAAAATCTGTGAGAAGACAGTGCTAAAGCGAGTTTTGAAAGAACTGTGGAAGCTGGTTCTCAACAAAATAGAAAAGCAAATTGTTCTCCCTCCTCTGACAGATCAAACAGTAAGTATTTGAAATGTGATTTCACTTCGAATAATCTATATAACTGCCTTTTGTTTAAGTGTATGGTTCTGACCCAGATGAAATACTAACTAAATCCATTTAGGGAAAGTCTTTGGCATACAGTTTCTTAACATTGATTGATTAAATTACATTTTTCTTTCCATAGTGTTAATAGCAGTCATGCTTCACACTGGCTTGTCATTCATTTACCTTTTAAAAATGAATCGAAGTTCAATTTGTAAGGTTATTTGATCTGCATGTACTACTTTAAATTTTACTGTGAACCACAGGGAAATAGATTTGGGATGGATGTAGGGACGGGGACTCGCTGAGATGTGGCAGCTGCCCGACAGTTCCAACTCTGCTCTGTGTAACTTTTCACCTTCCTGTCCTGCTTCCCTCTATTCCTGGCCCACTTAGAGGTTAAGAGAGGAGGGAGCTTTTAGTGGACCTGAAGAGTGCAGTTGCATCACATGCAGGAAAATAAACAAGAACCAGGAAGTTCAGTTGGCAGCGGAGTTGGAAGTGGTCAAGTGGCTGCACAGGGCCGGGGACTTCAGGTCACGCACCTGAACCAGCAAGGAGACAGTAACCTAGCACAGGCTTGTCATGGAAGAAGTGTGCTTTTCTGTGACTGAGGAGGAGTAATTGAGGCAAATTGCAAGTAATTATAAGCTAAAATGCATGTTGACAACATTAATCGTGCATACCAGTCCCTATTGATCCAGTGGAATTATAGAGACAGGAAAATATTTTTATAAAGTATGCCAAGAAACAAAAATAACTTTTTCGTGATTTTCTGCCAGGGAATGATAAAATATAGAGCACTCTGCTTTTTTCTGAGTGCCATAAATACGCGGTTTAATTGGTGAGGGTCTCCATCTGCGGTGGGGAACCCGGACACGTGCAGACGCATGCGAGGCTTGTTCCACTGCAGTGTGTGGCCCAGGCTGAACCTCGCCTGCTCCAGGGGCTGATCAGGGGAGGGTGTCGCTGCCCTCTGGAAGTGGACTGCTCCTGTAGAAGTTCCCTCCATCAGTGGCTCTGGGAAACAGCAGCACCGTAACTTCCACAGGAGAGGAGCGAGTTGTCCTGCTAGCTGTGCACAAAACTTGCCGAGGAAAAGCGCAGGGGGTTCGCAGACTCCCCCTGGAGACTCATGGCCAGGCCTCACATGTGAACCCCACTTCCCTGTGCTCCAGACCTGGCCAGGCACTGGCTCTGCCCACATCTCTTTGAGTAACGATTACTATTTCGATAGTTCTTTGGTAGCAAATTCCCATGGATTTGATTGCCTTGCTGGTGCTATTTCCTCCATAAACCTTTGAAGAATATGAGGCTTTAAGTAATAAATAAGTATAAATTTAAGTACATAAATGATATAAACACACAAAGCCTCTCTGGAACGTTTTGTTGTCTGCATAGAGGTTCTTCCTACAGCAGAGTACCCTCACTGGCCTTTCCAACCGTGGACACCTCCAGGTGTGAACATGCACCATGGCTTCACTCCTTCACTCATAGAGCAAACAGCATCGAGGTTCTCAGGTGCACGCACTGTGCTGGGGGCTGGCAGTAAAACACGAGCAAGCTCAGCTGTGGGCCCTGCTCTCATGAACTGGGTGTGCCTGACTCCCTAACGACATGGAGACTGTTCGCGGTTCCCTTTACTTGGGGGATACTCCCAGCTGCTGACAAGTGCCAGGCAGGCGGCCACTGAGTGACCTGCCCGGCTCCAGGGAGAGCCGCTCCGCCTGCCCGCTTTCGAAGCCATATTTTGAGGGAGGGGTAGGAGCTGCCTCTGGCAACCTGTGTCAGTAAAGGTGTGCAGGCGCCTCTGGGGCGGGCTCTGCCCCGCTCCTCCAATTGGTGGGCAAGGCTGAGGCGGGACCTGAGAGCCGGAGTGCGTGGCAGCTGGGAAGGGGACCCTCGCTGGCTGCTTTCCTGCTGCGGCCGCCCCGAGGTGTGGGGCTGACCCGCCTTTTCCTTTGCTCTGTATATTTCTAGGGGCCTCCGATGATTTTTATCGCAGCGAAAGACCTTGGACAGTTATCCAAACTGAAGGTAAGAGGACTGAGGGAGCTGGCCTGAGAAGTCAGGCGCTGACCCACAGCGCGCAGCCGCCGCTAACGCTCCTAGCGACCCGCGCCTGGCGCTGTCCTTGGCCTCGTGACCGCGCTGAGCCCTTGGAGCTCAGCCCTGCAGCCCTCAAGGGGTTGCTTTTGGAGCAAGGTAGAGCACATGCTTCCTCTCACGTGGGAGTAGAGGCGGAACGGAGCACTGCACGGAAACCCAGCGGTCTAGAAAAGACCTGAGGTTGGAAAACACCCACAGAAAACCCGCAGCTCTCACCCGGCAGGCACGGAAAACAGCTGAGCTCAGCCCCAGATGGCGAGAGCCTGTGGATGCCTAGGGCTTTGCACGTCTGTGTGCAGGAGCCCCCTGTCCCCACGCACGAGGCCCCAAGGGACAGAGACCCCGAGAGTGTGTGCTTCCCACGGGAACCTCAGTCCCGGGAGCAGATAGTGCCCTTGTTACCCCCAAGAGTTTGCATTTTGGTGAATTCTTTTAATTCCTAAGGCAAAGTACGAATAAAATGGTCTAAAAAGGTTATTTCAGCAGCACTGAAATAATCTGAAGGATGGAACGAAAATGCTACTATCCATAGCTGATAAGAATACAGCTTGGCTGTGCACACAGTATCCGTGACTGAGCCTTGCTAGTGTTCGTGAAAATCGTGGCTCTGCCCAGTCATTCCCACAGGAATCCCAGACCTCGCAGTCCTCTGCAGTCAGATGCAAAATACCAAAAAAGTCTTACAATTTACAAAGCTACTCATACGTACTTTTACCGTATTGCCATTTCCTTTTTCAATAACTATAAACCTCTTTAAAATTCAATGTATTAGTTTGAAAGCAGACTTAATCTGCTGGAAAGATCCTATTTGAAACTATTGAACTGATGGATAATTTCACAACTCCTATATATAAATATTAATAGATGCCTACCTTACCAAAAAAGACAGGATAATGTGGAGAACTACTGTGATTGTTTTTCTGCATTTGGCTATGATTTAGGATTGTTTCACTAAACAATTATTCAGCATGCTAATTACTTCACTGTCTGGAGCTTCATAATATTTGTATATTATATATACCTGGTATCACTGTTGAATGGGTCTGATTTATCTGACATAAATCTAAGTAAATAGGCATGAATATTTCCGGATGGCCAATACAGTGTCAGAGACACTTGGTGAAGCAGGAGTGACTGGATTCGTGGCATTTTGGGGGGTCAATAACCCATCGCTGTCCTCTGCCAGACACCCCATATCTGAATGAGCTATTGTTACATCCCAGAAAATTATTTCTAGCAATAAGTACATTTGCATAGCACAACACAGCCCACTTATTAGTGTGTGGGGAGGAATACTGTGATTACATTGTGAAAAATGGTCAGTCATTGAACAGAGAGAGCCACTTGATATAGAATCTCTGTACCTGCTGTCCTCAGCATTTCCCTCTAGTGGAACAAACACCCCCAGTCATCAAGTATCAGCAGCACTGAGTCCTGCGGTTTAGCACATAGCAAATGGGAGTGGAAGTTCCTGCCTCAGCGGGAAGAGGCACCGTGAAGGGCCTGGAGGTGGACTGCACAGTTCCAATGGTGTCCAGAGACAGTGGCCCGTTCACACACAGCCAGCCCTTCCAGCTTCACTGAAGATCCCAACACAGAGACCACTGAGGCGGCTGCCTCGCAGATGCCAGCATGGACCCTGCAGCATGGAGGGGTGGGTGGGAGGCAGCTGACCTCCAGAAGTCATGGCGGAAAGAGAAGAGGGGGAACATAGGCCAGGCCCCAGGTGCCGGGGGCTCTGTATACTGTGCTGGAACACAGGGCCAGCGAGCAGGGGAGGCTGGAGCCTGCTGCCTGCCAGCCTGGTGAGCCAGCAGGAGCTGCATGGTCCTTGGCGGCCGCCATGCAGGCATGCACACAGCCTCAGCTCCAGACAGAATGCCAGCCCACTCTCCTGGGCCGGCAAGGGCCATTAAGTGCACAGCAGATGCATGCTGCCTGTTGTCAAGTAGAACATGGGGGGGGGGGGTGATTTCTCTTTATTTACTGTATTCTCCTCCTTCATACCATCATTTCTGTAAATAAGCTATGAATAATGGGTTGAGACAGATGACTGAACAATGAGGAAAATCCATTGTAAAATAACGAAATCAGTTCAAAATATTAAAATTATTTTAAGACATTAAAAATCTCCACAGCCAAACCTAGCTGGTTCTTGGGGCTCTGCTCAGGAATGAGGCCACCTTGGGGAGCCAGGGGGATGAGGTGCTGAGACTGTGGGCAGCCATGGGGAGGCTGAGTCAGGCAGTGCCCGCACGGAAAGGCACAGACACGCACTTTTAGGTTCCTTCGTCTACTTTTCCAACATTAACTTTGAGTGAAAATAAAGCTGCTTCCCCGGGAAAGCTCTGCTCTTTTCAAGTAGGTAGCACTTCTTTCTTTGGCAAAATGTCTACTTGGTAAATATATGGCAAAAGAATTGTTCACCGTTGTACCCACTGGGCAGGAAATGTGGCGTGTGAAGTTGACAGACCGAGTCTGAGAGCGGCTGCCTAATGAATGAACCTATTTTCCAGGAGCACCTGAGTCGGGAGGATGCTCGGGGCCTGACGCCCAGGCAATGTGCTGTCCTGGAGGAGGTGCTGGCCACCGTCAAGGTGAGGACCCGCGGCCCTGGCCGCCAAGGGGGAAACAGTTTCCTCCCCGGCTGTTAGCCTGTGTCCTCCACCCTGAAAGTGTGCCGGACGCCTTTGTGACTCAGGTTCCAAAGTCGGACATCGTCTCCGAGCCTGGTCAAACCGATGATTCAGGGGCCTTGGGGTGACAGGGTTTGCTTTTCCCCTTTCTATGCTTGTTGAAAAGAATTTTGAGATAGCAAACTTTCTACTCTCTTGGTAACACAATAGATTGGTTTTATTTTCTATTGAAAATCAAAGGCCTTGTATTTTGGGCACTGAGGTCTCAGAGCCAAAGTGGAGCAGAAGCCGGGGGTGTGAGCTGAACGCGTGCTCCTCGAGGTGCAGCCCGGCACTCTGCTCCCTGCCATTCCCGCTGGCAGGCCACAAGCAGTGCATATTTGTGTGTGGCGTCTACGCCATCTGCTCTCTGGAGGGCTGTGCTGCGCTGTGCAGGGTGAGTTCCGGGCACTGAGGGCAGGACTGGCCAGGCTGGGAGCAGCTGGGCTCTGCCTGGAAAACAGTGCATACCTCAGCACTGCCCATCCTGGACTGCACTCCATGGTGCCAGTGTCTTCTCTGAGGCCACGTCCTCTGCAGCCTCGAGGTTGAAGCCAAAGGTGAAGAAGCAAGGCCCCCATGGGAGTTCAGGCAGGGAGAGGACAGAAACCGAGTGTAGAAGGAGCCGGCAGAGTCTCTGTCTGGAAATGTGGTAATTGGGCAAAATAGTTTTGAGGAAAAATGGAAGACGACAAAATTACAGGGAAAGTTTGAAACCAATTCTTCCCCTGTCTGAGAGGGAGGGGAGAGGGTCGCAGCCCCCTGGCGCCAGCAGGAAGAGAGGGCATCCACCCGAGCCAGGCCGTGGAGGCTGGATGCCAGGGAAGGCCCAGCGTGGCTTTGTCAGCAAAGGGAAATGCCGAGGCATGTTCCCAAGTAGCTATCCAATCTGATGCACACGAGAGGACTTCAGGGAAGTCAGCATAAGTTCTCAGTATCTGTCAGACGCTTTCTACAAACGAGGGATGGGGTGGTTATGCTTGCATCTAACTTTGCAGAATGAACCGTCTTCGTGGATTTGCTGAAAGTGTGATGCAAGTGTTGGAAGCAAGAGTGAGGATAGAAAAGTGCTACCAAGATAGTGTAGGAAAAACCAAAAAGGAGATTCCTCCGGCAGTCTTGTGAAGAGACATTAGCACGTTCCCGTAAGTCAGTAAAAGTAGATTTGGAAAGATAAACAGTATATGACAAATATGAAGAGTGGTAAGAATTTAGAAAACTTTATTTGGATTATAAGAAGAATGGCTTGCAAAGCGTGCACAGGGTCTTTATCCTGATTTTCACTTAGCAGTACTCTCTTCATCTCAAAAGTCCAGCCAGGTCTAAAATATTGCATTTTCTGTAGTTTCATGAAAAATAAAAGAAATAGTTTTTTTTCAAGATTAAAAACATGATACTTTGTAACAGCTCTTTCCAGTTCCATTCAGCTGTGGTAGAAACCATGTATTAAAGTGATAGGGAGGACACGGTTAAGATGCCAGGAGAGGGCGTAGACACACGGGGAAGCCGGTACCTGCCTGACCCTCCAGAGGGCCCTCAGTTCCTTGCTTGTGCTTCCAGATGGTCTCAGAGGACATACTGAAAACCCCAGCCTTGGGTCTCCATCTCCTACGAGACAGTATGACATCCGAGGACAGGAAAGAGCAACAAGACTCCCAGAGACAGAGACTGAGAGAAGCTGGGCCTTGGGCCAGTCTAGGCTGCTCCGGCAGCAGAAACAAAGGCACCAAGGATGCCCAGGTTTATTCATTACAAGCATGGGAAGGAGGGAGCTGGGCAGGCCTCGGACACCTGCTGATAAGAGTATCACAGGCAGGCCACTAGTATCCTCTGCAGAAGAGAACAAACGGTTCCCTTGGAGGGGAAGAATTTAGTTCAGCTGACCTTGGCTGGAAGTGAACTTAGCCAAGCCCTGCCTCTTCCTGGACTAGGATTTAAAACTGGGTAGCAGCCATTAGCAAAGGAGCAGTAGGAGAACAACTCTGCTGTCTGACATGCCCATTTGAGCCATGTAAAGCTTCGGTCTGACTCCTCAGATAACACACAGCCCAATCATGGAGGGGCGAGAAGCTTGTGCCATTGTAGCCTGCTAATATGTGACTGCTACAGTCTCAGATGCATATTTAACCCTCTAAGAGCTCTGGAAGGAACATGACGGCACCCTTTCCTGTGTGAGGTTCACTGAGAAATCCTGGGCCAGTGCCTCTCTGAGGACACTGAGATCCACCTGTACACAGGAGAGAGACTCTGAAGGCTATGGAGAGAGCCTGAGCCTCAACTGCCTGACTTGGGTTACAATCAGCCCGAGGGAATGAATTAGTAATAGCTCTGAATAGCTCCTCCCCTCCCCTTCCCTTCCAGGTCTTTCCTGTTGCCGGCTCCATCTCTGCCTATGCTGGTGTGTTGTCTTGGGGTGGCCGTGCCTTCTGGTGGCAGCTAGGTTCACCATGGAAACAGACCTCCAGAGCGCACCCAACCCTCTTCTGAGGATGGAGAGTTAAGATCAGGCTAAACCTCCTCCTCAATACATCCATTTAATATTTTTCCACTCTTTATGTATCGTATGTTTCTTGAAGAAAAGGACTCATATTTTTTCATCCTTCAAGGCATTTGCAACAATTCTGGACTCCTGATCCTCGACTGTATTGTCTGTGTGTGAAAACATTTTAATTTTTATAAGAAGATCAAAATGTGCAATAATTTTAAGCATATTATATTTGCCTCCTCTAAGGAGTAAGGGAAGGCTTTTCTTTCTGCATGCTTCCTCCTCTAGCCGTTGCTTCAACTTGCCTTCCCACAGCACGCAGCTGGCATCCAAAGGAGACGCTTCTGTGACCAGGGCCTTTCCTGAGGAGGAGCTGCAATGGCAGCATCTCTCAGGCAGCTGCTTCCCATTGCCCGCCTCCTCTGGGCACACCCTGAGTTTCCTCCAGTGCTACACTTTGAAAGTACACTCCAGAGCTTGCAGATGCCTGGACTATTTTATTTTTCTGCATCTCTTTGAACGCAGATAATTTTGATTTTTCAGTTCATTGTTCTTAAAGAGTAGAGCAGGGGATGTTGAGTGTTCATTTCAGGGGGTGGATCAGAGTCACTCTTTGCATCTTCGGAACCCTCTGAGCTGTGTGCATGACGGGCCCAGGAACTACAGCAGCCGGGTATTCCACTTCCCCCAGCACTGTGGCCAGGAGAGAGAACTGTCCTCCGAGCGTAACAGAATATTATAAATGTGTGGTCCTCTGTAAATGTTCAGGGGAAACATTCCTGGTCTCATCGTCTTTCTGCCTTCCCCATTGTTGTTTGTGCGTAATGCAGGAAAAGCACTAACCTCTCTCGATGATACTCATTGTCAGTGCGCAGGCACCTTCCCTACCACCTTGGGTATAAACTCTGACATTTTGGGGGTTTGTTGGACAGTGATAGCAAAAACAAAACAGAAACCCAACCCCGCATGTTGTATTTTTCCCAGGCAGGCAGATTTCCCGGAAGTCAGTGTAGCAGATCGATTTCTGCACCATCGTGAGACTTAAGAATGGGTAAAGTGGGGCTGTAGGCCCCTGGCCTAGAATCTTAAACAAGTACCTGTGAGGTGTAGAACACCTAGGCATGGCTCTCGTGCTCTGCAAACAGGCGTGGCTAACAGCTGGCAGTCCACACCAGGGCTGCTCCTGGAAGGCTGCTGACAGGGCACTTCCCTGTGCAGTAACTGAAGTTGGGCTGAGAGGAAGACGTGGGCCTTTGAGAGCCTCTTTTCTTGAGAACTGAATTAGATGATGATGACGACCATGATGATGGTTAGCGCTAAGCCGATGCTTCCTGCCTGTGTGTTTGCACCCACCTTGAGAGTGTTGTGTTCTTTTTTTGAGCTGTGTTATTTCAGTAACACAACCCTTCCTCCAACACTGCTTATGTAACTTTCTTTTTCTTTTTAGCAATACTTCCATGCAGGAGGAAATGGCCTAAAGAAGAATTTCTTGGAGAAGAGCCCCGATCTTCAGTCTCTGCGATACGCTCTCAGTCTTTACACCCAGACCACGGATGCCTTGATAAAGAAGTTCATAGACACACAGACTTCACAGAGTAAGTAATGCATCGGGGCTGAGGGCCAGGCAGACTGCACGCCACCACTCTAAAGTTCAGCATTCCTGTAAATAGTGTTATTGTTCTGCGTGGAGTGAACTGAAACCTCATGAGGATGGAGGGCTGTGCTAAGAGTGCCAGCTGGCTGTGGGGTGCACACTTGTGATGACAACCCAGCCGGGCAGCCTAGCAATCTTGAAAGGCCTTGTCTCAAAATAAATAATAAAAAGTGCTGGAGATGTAGCTCAGCGCTGTGACCAGTGCTCACTGCATCTCCCACCACCCACCAGGAAGGCTCTGCTGAGCAGGGTGCTACAGATGCAGGGCTTTGGCCCCTATCTGGCAGCAACCTGGACAAAAGGGTTGTCTGAGCAATATTGGCCCCACAGGGATGTCATGGGCAGGGCCCGGTGCTGCCAACACCCTTCGGTGCACACAACAGCCCTGGAACAGCAACAGCAACAACCCATCCTGGAAATGACAGCAGCGGGAGCTGAATCTTGAGAAGTGATGCATGTTAGGCAGTTTCCTGTCCCAGGGACAAAACACCTGAAACCCACAACTTAAGGGAGGGAAGTTGTATCTTGGCTCATGGTTTCAAAGGTTTCAGTCCATGGTCAGCTGGCTGTGAGCCAGGGACATCGGGGTGGACGAAAAGAGTGAGGTGGAGGAAAGCTGCTCAGTGCATGACATCGGGAAGAGAGACAGCAGGAAGGGGCCGGGACAGAGTATAATCCCCAAGGTCACCCCTAACCTGTTCCTCCTCCAAGGCCCCATGCAGCTCCGTCCACGTCAGTGGCCACACACCCATGGCAAGGGTGTGGCCGCCTTCAGCCAGTCTCCTCTCCAGGTCTCTGAACCCAGGCAGGCCGACCCTCAGGACTGCCCGGAAGCCCATGTACATTAGGCCATGGTAAAGCCAGAAAAGTTGGCCTGAGGAGACAGGAAAGGAGAGACTGGGGCAGACTGGGTCATGAGCAGAAGCAGGAAAGTGTTCCAGAGAGGAAGTCTCCAGGGAAGCCCTACGCCACGCACTCTTTAACTCTAAAGCCCCACATAGCAAGTATATCAGCAATATATTCCTATTAGGAAAAAAAGTTTATTTTGCTTTTGAAACAAGATGTGCCAGATTAGCATTATTTTGATCAATAGGTACTCTGAAAGGGGTCGTAGATTTCCTGTACCTGTCAGTTTGAGATAGCACTTAAAGAAATTATTTTAATATTTATAATTTTTAGATATTTTTTTCCTTTAAACATTTGTGGTTTAAATTGAATATTTAGCTTGCAAAATTGCACCTTTTTTTCATTATTTCCCCAGGATGTGTTACTTAAAGCTTTAGAAGCTAATGCAAAAAGATTTCTTGCATCTTGATTATAATATCTATCATAAAAAGTTTTCCTACAGTTATTTCATTATACCAAGGGCTCTTTGAATATTTCATACAGTAGCAGACAGTGACAAATGGACAAAACTTGAACACAGTAGCTTTTTCAGTGGTAACACCACACTTTGGAAAGAAGTGCAGAATGACAAATGGCCCTGCCGTCCTGGGCCCCATTCTGTTTCTTATCTGGGCTTTTATTACAGCACAAAGAACATGAATTACAAAGGCTTTGCACAGAAAAGAGATATTTAATGTCTAAGTTAAAACTCCCGAGAAGAAAAATAAGCTTTTGTAGCTAATGACTGTAAGAATTAAAATGTATGAGTAAATAGTTTTATTCTATGAGCCATCCTCTTCTTCACCTCTTGTGAGTAAACTCTTTGAGTCCCTGCTTATTTGAAGTTTCTTACAATTGAAATCGGATCATTTTGGTCGTTCTAATAACCTATACCCTGCACAAGTGGAGTAGGATGCATTTTAATTTGAAATAGAAAATAGAGAGCTGCTGGTTCGCATCTTGGAATCTATGAATATATTACAACATAATCGTTACATTGCATGAATGTTATGTGGCATTGGTCAATCTCATTTTTATAATTTAAGTGGGAAAATTTCTGACAATGTCCAGAATGGTGCATGAAAAAGTCAACAGATCATATATTAAAAGCACACTTTTAATCTCAGCGGTAAAATTTGGAAATCTCTCAAGTGGAAGGCTTCTGGGGTCATGTTACCTGGTGAAAACATTAATTATCCATAATTACGTTCCTCAAAATATAAAAGATGTGCCCAGAGGTAGAAGAGAAACCATCCTCTAACGGTTCTCTGCGGAAAGGGTCTTTTCTTATCAGAACTGAGAGGAAACTGAGCGTAATATTTCATTGTCAGAAGAATTGGGACCCAGGGCCGAGTGGACGCGAACCCGGGGTGGCCGTAGGAGAGTGCCGAGGACATCGGCTGGTGGGTACGTCGCACTGAGCTGCTCACATGCCTCGGCCTGACGCCGGCCAGAAGTGCTGTCCGCCAGTTCACCGGTGGCTGATGAGGCCTTCAAGCAGCCAAGGCTGGGAATCCTCTCCCGGGACCCCCAGCCCGGCCAGCGCTGCTCTGCATACAGGAGGTCAGCACAGGGAGAAGAGAGGAGGACAGGGCTCCTGGACCGTGCCTTAGTCCCGCGGAGGCTGCCCACAGGCCACTCGACGAGGAAGCGCGTGTGGTCCCCTGGCGAGGTCACGGTGACGCTGGGCAGACGGGCCAGGAGGGCAGGTGGCGGAAACAAGGCCTCCAGTGCCGCACTCACTTCAGCAGCAAAGAAACCCCGTGTGTGGAAAGAGATCCCAGGCCCGGCTTCCTTCTCGCTGCTTGTGAACATCCGGGAGGGTCTCTGCTGCTCTCTACCCTGTGTTTGACCTCAGCGAATCTCCCATGCAGGCAGGAGGTGGTCTGCACGCTGACACTTTCTGTTTCCATGTGAACAGTGCCGGAGCACAGCATTGCTACGTGCCCGCCCGGCCGGGTGCTCCGTGGTGGGTACTGTGCTGGGTACGCTACAGCGGAAGGTGCCGCGGCCGCCTCCTGCACTCCCCCCGCTCCGAAGGCTGAGCTGTGTGGACCGCCTTTGCCCACGCCCCTGCACCCTAGGAGCGGCAGCCAAGGCGAGGGCCGTCCCACCCTCCAACCCGCTGTGCCGGCTCTCCGCTGTCTCCCCCAGAACTCCGACTCCCAGGCTCTGCGACGAGGACAGGGCCGTGAGTGGCTCTGCTTCCCTCCGTTTCCTGGATCCCCTCCGCTGCCTGCCATGGCCCTGGAGGGGCTTCTGTCTCTGCTGCTGCTTCCCGCTGCTGTGGTCTGCAGGGCTTCACTGGGTTCCTTCTGTGACAAGCTCTTCTGTGAGGTCACGAAAGATCGTTGTCTTAGGTTAGGAATCAGAGGGACCCAGTCCGCAGGGAGAGGGCAGTGTGGTCAGGAGGAGCAGCCCGCCCCGAGGCTCCTCTCCCGAAGCAGCCCGGCCGCTCCTCCCGCTGCGCTGACCTTGCCCTGCGTCCTCCTGGAAAGGCAGTCGGGCAGAGGCTGGACTCAGACCCTGAGCAGTCTCGGTCTGCCCAGTGTGCAGGCCCTGTGTTGGCTTATGTGGGGCAGCGTGGCTGCCAGAGCGCCGGCTCACTAACGTGGTCCTGTCTCTAGCTAAGAAAGGGCTTCGCTGTTCCTGAGTCCCAGTTGGGTGTGAAACTTGGAAGAATAATTTGTACGCGGCGCTCTGAATTAAGGACTCAGGAGCGCAAGGCTTGTGGTTCAAGACGGCCGGCGCTCGGGCTACGCTGTGCTGCAGGTGGTGAACCCAGCCTCATTTGCGCTTAGTTCTCTGTGGCGGCGACTAGGAGAGTGAATACAAGTGAATACCGCATGTGCATTTTCTAAGCAAAGCACCCTGACCTCTAACTCCACGTCTGGGGATCTGACTCACAGCCTCTCGCCCCTCGCTGTCTGCGTCCCCGCACTCCTCCACCCTCTCTCCTTCTCACGTGGCTCTGGACACCCTGCAGAGACAAGACGATCTCCGCTGTGTGGCGTCCTGTTCCAGATGCTCCTGGTGAGCACCCTCCTAAGGGGTCACCACCTTCACTTCCCAGAGCGGTAGACTCACAGGAAGCTGGCCAGGAAGAGGCCAGCAGGTGACAGCTGGAGGCTGAGGCAGGAGGCAGCGGGTTGGTTGTTGGAAACAGGGACTGAGAGCTTGGGCAGCTGAGGATGGAGCTCAGCATAGAGCAGGTGAGTTGCTAAATCCCAGACACTCTCGCTATGAGGTTTCTTTACAGAATTTCAAATCTAAGCAGCAATTACTTTTGTGCGGCAAATTACAGTATAGTAGGTCCTCTTTCTGGCTGCTTATGGTTTTCTGGACTTTCAAGCTATCCCAGAATGGCCAGGTATTTGTTGTTGAATCATAATTTTCCTTTGAAAAAGAAAATACAGGCAACACGCTTTGCTTTCAAAGTAAATAAGCCTAATCCATTACCAAGACATAACCGATGCACAGCCATAGATGTGAGCCCTCGAGAGCTTGTGTCCCTGTGGCTGGGATGAGCAGGAGGCCAGTCACACTTTCCCTGGGGACCCCAGGGACTTGTGGGGAGGGCTCCAGAGGAAGGCCCTCACCTCTCACGGCAAGAGGAGAAGAGGCTTCAGAAGGAGATGTGGCCTCCGTGGCTTCCGGGGACAGCTGGAGGCCCAGCTGAAGAGCGGGGGCGCAGGGTGGCAGGTGCCAGAGCAGGTGGGGCCACCTGCTGCTGACCACAGCAACCGCTGGGCTGCATGCTATCCCTGCAGGCTTCTGCTTGCCTTAAGAGTGTGTTTATAGCCTGTGGGCAAAGCATCACTCCAAACTCACAGCCATGGAGTACAGTCAGTGCAATTCTTCTTTTCCAGCTGGACGTGGCGATGAACACCTGTAATCCCAGCACTGGGGAGGCAGAGGCAGGAGGTCGCTGTGAGTTTGAGGCCAGCCTGGGCTACATAGCAAAACCCTGACTCAAACAAAACAAAACAAAATGAAATCATGTGCTTTATACCTCAACATAGATCCTTGTGAAAACCGCACTGAAAATAACAACGGCAGGCAAAATGGGGTACAGGAAGATCCATGAGAGAAACCAGGAACATGCTAAAGCCCGCCCAGGCCGGCTTCAGCCTGCACAGTTTCCTCCCTGATTTCAGATGTTAGCTTCCACGTGAACGGCATTGCTGCTCTGCACGTCATAGGAGAACCCAGAACATGGCCCCTCCTAAGGTGTGAAGCACGGGCTGTTCTCCCTCCTTCCCATTCAGTGTGCATTCGTGGACAGAGCCCTGTGGGTGACATAGAGCCCTGCTCTGTGGCACCTGCCCTGTGCTTGCCATCATGGCCCCCTGTGTTAGGCCTTCCGAAGTTGTTTGGACCCCAACTCCACCCGGTCACCTTGGGTCTGGTTAAACCTCTCCCAACTCAAACCCCTCTGCCCTGCGGGCCCCAGGACCCCTGGCTCAGCACCTGAGTCACATGGGGCTGTTTCCACTGCATCTCCTCCAAACCTGCCAATCTGCAGCCCCTCGGGAAAGCCAGGGATTGCAGCCCCAGCCTGGCTGGCTGGCATCCTGCCACCTGCGGACCCTCGCTGTCCCTGATCTCGGCACGGCTGCGCCTGCCCTCCAAGTCCCCCTCCTCCCTGGCCTCCTCTCATGAACCCAGAGAAACTAACTGCTCCAGGTCGCGGCCTCCTGGACACCAGCATCTCAGCAGAGGGACCTCAAGAGCAAACAGGGAGAAACCAAATTACAAATCCCAACCGAGAGCTTGGCTGTTGCCTGACAATCTTTTATGAAGATTGACAATGTTTATGAAGCAAAATGTGCCTGTGCAGGCCACGGATGCCTAGCATACTCCCGGCTAAATTGTGTCACTATCTTGCACTGTGCAGCTCCGCCTCGCTTCTTTTTATTTTCCGCCTGAAGTCATTTAATTCCCTGGTTTATAACCATCTTGAATTTTCTTTCTGTAAGAGACAGGGTGACCTGATACAGCACCCATTGTGGATGCATAAGCCCCAGGGTAGAACGGAACTACAGGGCACAGTCCAAGGGTGGCAGGTCCTACATCCCTGCGTGAAGACAGTAAGCATGGAAAATCCAGAAGCTGTCATGGGAGGCTCAAGAGCCAGTAGGTACAGTGGAAAGGAAAGAAGGAAGTTGGCTCTGCTTTTCCTCTGCGGTAAAGCCTTTGGAAGTTGGCCGGTAAAGGTCTGAGCTGCGTTCAGAGAGCAGGGCGGGCATCGTGGCCCACGTGCGGCCCACATGTTCACTAAGCCGAGCCCACCCAGGACATCGCTGCATCCACGTGCATCCCGATCAGAACTCGGGGCTTCTGCAGATGAGCAGAGTCCTAGGGGTGACTGTTTGACAAGTGAGAGCAACAGCGATGGTAAACACCAGAACTGAGCTCAGATCCAAATCCTTCCAGCTACAAGCTCAGGCTGTTTTTGGCTAAGCAGAGAAATGTGTTTTTTTCTAAACATCTGAACCAATGTGATGACCGTCTGAATGAAACCCATTTTGGTGTACAGCCTTCTCTCTTCAGCAGTGGAATTGAGACCTAACAGTAGGATTTCCATTGTGTGGCCCCAGTACTGACAGACACGAGGACCCGCAGACACCAGCTCAGCACGGCTTTTGCGCTGCCTGACGCTGGATGTATGTGGCATGGGAAATGAGACAGATGGCCAAAACCAGGATCTGCTCCCACCCTGGAGACCTTCCCCACAGAGGTAGAAGAGAAAGAACTGTAATTATTGGGTGAGGCCCCTCTCCCTGGCCTTTCCCCGAGTCTCCTCCTCTGAAGACACGGCTCTGTCTGACCTGTCACTGGAGCCCAGCTCCCTCTGGAAGTCGCTGTCCCCAGACACCGCTGCCTGGGATCAGGGCTTCACCTGTGAATCTGGCACTGCGCAGAGGGGCACATTTCAGTCCATAACAATTAGGTTTCTGGACTTTGTTTTATTTTCATTTTGAATCAACACATTATACATATTTTGGAGCTCAATGTGACATTTCAGTACATGTGTATTTTGTGTAATGATAAAATCAGAGAAACTAGCAAATCTCTTGCCTTAGAATATATGTCTTGTGGTGAGAACACCGAAAATACCCCTTGGGCTGCTTTGAAGTATGTGAGCATTTCTGGAAACCAGTGGCCACGCTGCCGGGAGTACCTCAGAGTGCGTTCCTCCTAATGGTAGCACTGTGCCTCCCCGACCACCTCATGTTCCCCTTCCCCTGCTCCTCACCCTCTGCTCACCACTGTTCTCTCGACTTCTACAATCATCTGTTTTAGATTTCCAGAGAAGTGAGCTCACAGCGTGGTTTTCTGTGCCCGGCGTAATGCACTTATGAGGCGTCCTAGCTCACCCCGTGGTCATGAAGGGGCTCACTCTTGTCATGGCTGAGCAGGATTCCGCTGTGTCACTGTGCCACGTCTTCACACCTGGTTCTTATTTGAAGCTGCGAAAACTCCCAGTCACCTGACCAAGGGCACGGCGCAGGATAACAAAAGACAAGACAAGATCTATACTGCATAAAGGGGGCCCAGGACAGTCAGAGCTCTTACCAGGCTGAGACGCTGACTCCTGGAGCTGTCACTGTTTACTGAACGCACAGCTCCTTGAAGAAGTCAGGGGTGGTGCAGGGACAGGAGTAGAAAGCGCTGACTCAGGCAGGTCCCTAGCAACAAGGGAATGAGATATTGTAGTAGGGACAGCTCAGGGAAATTTGTTTCTTCCCATGGATTCATTTTTGCCTCTGTAGGAGCTTTCTGTAGGAGCCACACTGCCCTTAGCTGCAGTACTGTCTTGCCATCCAAGACGTCAGAGCCACGTGGGTCAATGAGACCTCCGCTGTGACCAGTGGTGGGGAGTTCCATTCTCACACACCAGCGGCTGGCTCTTCAGGCAGCCACTGTGGGCCAATAGGCAGACTGACTTTTACTATGAAAGCCAGCTTATGAATTTGTGGCTCGCTCAGGGTGGTCTCCATCAGGTTCTCTGTTGATGGACGCTTGTTTGATCCGCGCCTTGGCTACTGAGAGCCGCACTGCCATGACGCAGACATCACTTAGCTGCTCTGGCTTCATCTCCACTGGACACAGAACCAGTGCTGGACCTGCCGGGCTGCACAGAGGGTCTGCTTATAATCCAGGAGTCCTTGTCCTGCAAGGGTTTCCCTTCTCCACAGCCTCAGCAGCTTGTTAGACGGGGGTGAGCTAATACCTCAGTGTGGTTTGGGGTTGCGTTCCCTGTTGATTAGTGATGTGAGAACTTTTTCATGAAGCTTCAGCCACTTGTATTCCTCGAAAAGGTGCCCATCTTTAAATGTTCTGACCATTTTTTAGTCATTTGCTTTTTACTATTGAGTTTTCGGAGTTCCTCATATATTCTGAATGCAGACGTATTGTTTTCAGATATTTCCCCATGGGGGAGGTTGTACTTTGCTCTCTAGGTCTCCTTGGCTGTGAGGAACTTTAGTTTGATGGAATCCTGTTGTCTACCTTTGCCCTGTTGCTCATGCTTTTGAGGTCGCATTCCCCAAAGTCCTGCCTTGTCTGATATCCAGAGCTTCCCCCTGTTTTCTTACCATAATTTCATAGTTTGAGATCTCACATTGAACTCTTTAATCCACTTTGAGTTGATTTGATGTGTGGTGAGAGACAAGGACCTCATCTTGTCTGTCTGCAAGGGACCCCCATTCCCAGCACCCCCCCCCCCACTGAGGAGCCATCCTTCCCACTGCATGCCTGGAAGGTCAGGTGGCTGGGGACACTGGAGGCTTCCAGGGCTGGCAGTCTTTGCTCTGTCAGCCTAGATGCCTGTTTTCATGTCACGCTGTGCCTTTTGACTCCTATTTCTTCCTAGTGTGTTTTAAAGTCTGGTAAGTGTGATGCCTCTAGCTTTTTTGTTTGGCTATTTGAGGGGGTTTGTGGTTCTATACAAACTTTTAGATTGTTCTTTTTTCAACCTCTGTGCAAAATGTTCCTGGAATTTTGATGGAGATTGCACTGACTGTAGGTCTCTTAGGATAGTGTGGATATTGCACTCTGTGACCATGTAATGTCTTCCATTCACTTGTGCCTTCAGTTTCTTCCATCAGTGCTGTAGAGTTTTCAGTGTAGAGACCTTTACATCCTTGGCTGTTTAATCAGGATTTTTCATGGGTGTTTTCTTTTTTTTCCTTTTTTTTTTTTTTTTTTTGGTAGCTGTAAAAAGTGGTATTGCTTTCCTGACTTCTTTGCAGATAGTTTGGTACTAATGTACAGGAATGCTACTGGTTTTGTGTTGGTTGTCAAATCTTGTTAGTAGGTTGAAGGTGTCTATTAGACTTGACAGTTTTGGGGAGTCTGTAGAAGTTTATACCAGTGTCATCTCCAAACAGAGATGATTGACTTCTTCCTTGAAAATCTGGAATGCCTTTTACTTCTCACCTGGTTGTGCTGGCTGGTACTTCCAGCACTATTTTGGAGGAGCAAAAATTGGGCACTGTCATCTTGTTCCAGACCTTAGAGGAAAATCTTTCGCAGACTCAGTATGGTGCTAACTGAGGGTCTGTCACAGAGAGCTTTACTGTGCTGAGATGCACTCCTTCCATACTTAGAGTTGTTACTATGAAGGATACTGGATTTTGTCAAATGGTTTTTCAGCATCTACAAAAAATTATTATACATCTTTTTATTAATGTATTGGTGTATCTTTATTGATGTGTGTATGTTGAACCATCCTTGCATCCCTGAATGAATCCCACGTGGTCACTGCAGGTGATTTTTTTGTGTTGTTGGATTTGGTTTGCTAATATTTTATTGTTAATTTTTGTGCTTATCAGTGATACCGATCTGTAGTTTTCTTTTTTGTTGTCTTTGGTTTTGGTATCACAGTAATAGTGGCTCTATTGAATACACTTGGAAATATTCTCTCCTCTTTGATGTTTTTAGTATAATCTGCGAAGAATTAGTACTAGTTCTTCTTTAAATCTTTTGTAGAATTCAGCAGAAGCCATTGGGGAGTTACTGATCCAATTTCCTCATTGTCAGTCTATTCAGATTTTCTCTTCATGATTCATTGTATGTCCTAATGTCTAGAAATGCATCCATGTCTTCTGAGTCACCCAGTTTACTTGTGTGTGATTTTTCATAGTCTCTTGAGATTCTTGGTAGCTCTGCGGCCCCTGGTGTAATATTTCCTTTGCAATCTCTGATTTTTGAGTCAGTCTAGATAAAGATTTGTCAGTTTCATTGTTTCAGAAAAAACAAAGACCTATAGGTTTTGTTGTGATATGTTTCCATTTTTGTCTGAAGGAATTTTAAATTTTCTTCAGTGGCACCTTCAGAATCCCATGGCATGTAGTTTAATTGTCATGTGTTTGTAAAGTGTCTGAACTTCTTCCTGTTAGTGATTTCCAGTTTTATGTCATTACAGTCAGAAAGGTTACATGGTGTGATCTTGATCCTCTTAAATTCCAGCTGTCTTATGCCTAAAACTCTCTATTCTTGAAAACATTTCATGAACACTCAAGAGTAGGAGCACAGCACAATGTTGCCTGGAAGGCTCTGTGTCTGGCAGGTCCATTTGGTCTAGAGTACAGTTTCAATTCCCTATTCCTTTGTTAATTTTCTTTCTGAATGACCTATTGCTGAAAATAGGAGAGTCGGAGTCCTTCTCTATTATTGTACTGCAGTCTCTCTCTCCTTTTAAATATCTTTATATTTACTTTATAAATGTATATGTTCCAATGTTAAGTATAACATGAATTTTGAGTTATTATATGATCTTTCTGAATTAACCATTGTACCACTACACAATGGCCTTCTGATATGGCTTGTGTCTAGATGTCCTCCCAAAGGCTCATGCAGTCATAGGTGGGGAGTTTTAAAGAGGGCTGAATTAGGGTATGTGGATATGGGTTAAGGGTGTGGATAATGAAAGCCTCACCCTGGGGTAACCATCAGATGGTTGCCTGGATAGCATACAAAGGGAAGAGAGAAGGCAAGCTTGCTGCAGTTTGCAGCTTACCACCTGCCTTGCCATGGACTGTTTTCCTCTGTGATGCCCCTCTGCCATGCCACCCTGCCTTGAAGCCAGTCAACTATGGACTGAAATTTCAACAAACTATTGGGAGCTCTTCAGACTCCCAAATATCTATTGGGAAAATGACAGGGAATAAAAAAATGATTCAGAAACAATATTCAATATGCAATGAGGGACCAGGAGGAATCTATCTCTAGTGGACAGGCTTCCAAGAGCTCCACAGTGGGCCTGCTTTTATTTAGTCAACAAGGAACACAGAGGAGGGGGAGTGCATGATCCCAGGAACACAGGGTAGTAAGATTAGAATAGCAAGATAGACACCAAGTTCAGCGTCTCAAAGGGGAACAAGTTAAGGTCCTTCCTCACACTAGATGTCTGCATTTTATATTGCCCTCAGCCTTATGTTATCCTGCCTCTCTGGAGTCTGTATGGCTTTCCACACAGCAGGAAATCACACTTCTAGGAAGTTAATGGGACCCTGGGCCTGCAGGCCTGTCACCTGGTGCCTCGTCCATCTATGCATATCATGGCTGGTCCCCAACAATGAGCTCTGACCTAAATAAACCTTTTCTCCTCTAACTTTGGGTGTCAGATTTTTGTCTCAGCAATGAGAAAAATAACCAAGACACCTTCTTTGTCTCTTTTTTTCAGTCCTTGACTTAAAGTCTATTTTATCTAATACAAAAATTGCTCTTCCTGCTTGCTTTTGGTTTCCATGTGCATGAGCTCCCTCTTTCTAGCCCTTCACTTCAATTGTATGGGTGTCTTTGCTGATGAAGTGAGTCTCCTATAGACAGCATATGGATTATTCATCAGTGAGGACTTCTGACATTTTATCAGTTGTTTTCTGGTTGTTTTCATAGATCCTTTTTCTCACTTACCTTTGTAGTTGGGTAGTTTTCTGTATTGCTAAGTATCAATTCTCTTCTTTCCTGTGTACATATATCTGCTGTCACTTTTTCCTAGGTAGTTTCTAAATCCAAAGGACTTATATAAAAAATCTTATGGTCTGAACGGACTATTTTTAAGCTGATAACAACCTAACTTTGATCTAGACCGGTGATGGTGACCCTCTTAGAGCTTTCAATGACATCACACAGCCCACTGCAGCACACATGCCGTGGGTTCACTGCCACTGGTCTAGACCTTCCCCTCCTCCTATATGTATTCTTCTTGCCTTGACTGACCTCTTCTTTATTTTTTGGTCCTTAACAACTTGCTATACGCATCCTAGTTTTAACTGGCATTTCCTCCCTGAGAGTGTCTGGCCAGGTAACAGAGCATGTACCCTGTTGGGGAAGACAAATCATAACTACAGTCTCACATCTGTGAGCTCACTGATCAGCCAGAAGCACTGAGCAGTGAGGCGTGGTGATGGATTCATGGCTCCCCGAGAAGAGGCCGCCCAGCTCCCCCATCAGGCAGCAGACTGGAGACGCGTGAAGACCCTCGGACAGTGACTGTGTGGAACAGAGCCCCTAGCTATCCACTGGTGCGGTGCAGGGTCCAAAAGTTCCTCACCACGTTTCAGAAGCGAGTAGGACTGATCTTGGACATCCAGCCTGGGTAAGCTACTGCAGGCTCAGGCAGATGGGCTCTTGCTGTGTCCTGGGTCAGGCGGAGTCAGAAGGCAGAGGACCCTGGGCAGAGGGCACAGGGAGCCAGGACCCCTCAGGCACTCGCAGCTGGGTCTGCAGACCCCTGGGCGCATACGAGCCTCTTCCTGGTGGATGTCAGCTCCCTTTCCCTGCCTCCCTTTAGTTCACCAGCAGCCCTGAAGCCCCAGGCATTGTCTGCTCACCTACAGAGGAAGCACTCCTGAGCGGTGAATTTATTTTCTCCCATGAACTGGACTTTCTTCTGTAGATATTGTCCTATTGTTAATCACCTCGAGTCCTAGTGCTGCCATTTTTAAACTTTGCCACACGAGTGAGTTGTGTTTATTTTTTTAACTGTATATCCTTTTATTGGAAGAGTGAGTTGTTTAGCTTCCTCACTCCTCCTTTCCCTCCGCTGTAAAAGGAGGCCGAGTGGCACCCCGAGTGTGGCCGGTGAGCAGATTAAATGAGCATATATATATATATACATTCCCCTAGAATAATGCCTAGACAGCAAGTACTTGATAAATATATTCTCATTTATGGAACTAAGAAATTATTGTTGTTTAAATTATCTAAGACAGTTATGTTTTCAGCTATTATTTTGCCATGAAAACTACATGGACATACACGCCTCACCACTCAGGCTGTGTGTTTTCAGTGATACAGTTGCACAACATTCTCTGTAGAAATAATTCAGAATTCTTGGGCAGCTTCCATTTGTTTAATTCTTTGGCTTATTTGTACAAACTCAGTTTTCTAGTGACTTGCATTTGATCTTATGTAGAAATGCAGTTAAATAACTGAAAAAAGTAGTTTTCTACTCATTTTATTAATCACTTCATCTTTTGAAGATGATTAAAAAGAGTAGCCAAGATATTTCCTCAATGCATGACACATATTAAGTATGAAAATGACTGAAATCTTTCAGTGATAGAATGACTCTTGTAGTAATTGTCTTCCAAGGGCTTGGCTTGAGGGTTTTAACGGAACAAGCCGGTGATTCTGGACAACACCTGGCAGGACTGAGTCTGGCTGAACTGAACAGGGTTTAAGCTACTTAGGCTGAAAATTCAGACCCGAGAGAGAGATGTTCAGGTTTGAGCTTAGAGAGAACATCCACAGAAAGTTGTCTCTTCATGTCGGGGAAATACTGTTAATTAGTGTCTTTCCGAACGGAAAAGCCACATTCAAAGGGCTTGTCCTGAGTCAGAGGCGACAGCGCCTCCCTGTGAAGGTCAGGTGACTCCTCCCAGGCCCAGGCTGCCGGAGGCCAGCAGAGGTGGGAGTGTTTGGTTCTGTGGGTCCTTTTACGTATGCCCTGGACATAAAGGCAAAGGGTGACCACAATGCAAGGGCAGTGGCTGCGGTGCTGAGCTTGCTCTGAGAAGCGTCTCCCAGGCACAGGCACAGCAGTGACTCGAGAGGCCGCGTCAGGGAGCCCCCGGGGTGGCACCACCAGGGCAGGAGCCAGGGCCCAGCCACTCACTTAATAGATGCTTTCTAGTTCCATTCATGGTGCGTGTACAAAGTGCTGATACTCACATGTGATTTTGCATCCTGCAACTTTGCTGAAGTCTTCAGTTCTATTAACTTGTTAGAGTTTGGGGGGGTTTCCTTATATAAAATTGCATCACCTGCAAACGGACAATTTGACTCCCTCTTTTCCAACTTGGGTGGCATTTATTTTTGTCTCTTGCTTGATTGTTCTGACTACGACTCCAGCATTATGCTGAATAAATGGTGAAAGTATGCTGAATAAATGGTACAAGATCTCTGTCTTGTTTCGGATCTTAGAAAGCTTTCGGCTTTTCCCCATCTGGTATAATGTTAGCTGTTCGCTGATTGCTCATGGCCTTCTGTATGCTGAGGAATGTTCTTTCTAGACCTCCTGTGTTCAGCATCTTAATCCTGAGGGTGTTGAATCTTATCAAATGCCTCTTCTGCATCTCCTGAGATGGCCATGTGGCTCTGGCCTTCACTTTGCCAGCGTGGCTTATCACAGCATTTGGTCTGCATGCACTGAGTGCTTCTGTATCTTTGGGGTGAATCCGCTTGCTCGTGGTGGGCCATCTTTTCAGTGGTTTCAGTTTGCTAGAATTTTGTTGAGGAGTTTGCATCTATATTCATCAAGGATATTGGCTTGTAGTTTTCCTTTTATGCTTTGTCCTTCTCTGGTTTTGGTATCAGGGTAATGCTGGCCTTGTAGAATGTGTTTGGAAGAATTCCTTCCCCTGCTTTTTCTTAATTACATGAAAAGAATCAGTATTCTCTTTTTCTTTAACTGTTTGGTAGAACTCAGCATGAAGCATCTGGGCTGGGCAGTTTTGATTACTGATTCAATCCTGTTACTTGCTATTGGTCTATTCAGCTTTCCTAGTTCTTCATGATTCCTTCTTGTAAAGTGTATTTCCCTGGGAATTTGTCCATTTTTTCCTACGTTATTCAATTTGCTGCCATGGAGTTGTTCGTAGTAATCTCCAGTGATCTTTTGTGTTTTTGTGGGGTAATCATTCCCTTTTCATTTCTGAATTTCTTTCATCTCTGAGTATCTTCTCTCTTTTTTAAATCAAGCTAAACTTTTTCTGTTTTGGTTATCTGTTAAAAGAACCAGCTCTGTTTCATCGATTTTTTTAGTCTCCATTTCTTTTTTTTCAGATTTAGAAAACTATTTATTTTGATGTTAGTATCCCAAGATTCTAGAATAATTATAATTACAGCTGTGTTCATTAGTACGTGTTTGCAGAGCACGCAGTTTACAGTCATCTTGAGTAGTGGGCACAGGCACATATGCAGCCTCTTTTGGCCCTCTTTCCCTCCCTCCTCCTCTAATTCCCCTTTCCCCATTTTTGTTCTTGCTGATGTTGTTATTCTCAGCTCCGGTGTACAGCACAGAGGGTTCACATTCATTGAGCTCATCAGGCTCCTGTCTGTGGCTTATCTTTCTCCTTTGTTCCCCTCCCCACCCTTCTCCTCTCCCTCGCCCCATCTCCTGACCGCCTTCCCATTTGCAAGAGACTCCCCCCACCAACCCCTGGTCTCCTCTACACCTCCTTCACTGTGCGCATCCGGCTTTGCCTCACTCACACGAGAGACACCATATGATATTTAAGCTGCTGTGTCTGATGTATTTCACTCCACCTTGTATCCATTTCTGCTCAGGTCTTCTATTTTTGCAGGCGCTTTGTTCTTGATCTTTTAGTTCTTTGAGATTCATCAATAGGTTCCTTATTTGAGATTTTTATACTTTTTGATGTTCGCATTGATTTCTATGAACTTCTTCCTAGCACTGCTTTCACAGTGTGCTCTATATTCATTTTCATTTCTTCAAGAATTTATTCTTGATTCCTCCATAGTCAACTGACCATTAATGCTAAGTTGTATTTGCATTAATGGTAAATATGTACTTGTGCAGTTTCTAGAGTTGTCCTGCTATTGATTTCTAGTGTTATTACATTGAGGTCAGAAAAGATGCTCGTTGTGGTTTTAGTTTTGGGGATCTGTTGAGATGTGCTTTGTGGGCTGCCATAGGCTCTGTCCCAGCAGCTGTTCCATAGTTGATGAAAGAAGGGGCTTTCTGCAGCTGTTGGATGGAATACTCCGTACATGTCCATAAGATCTGGCATTTCTTTGATTTTTCTGTTCCAGTGACCCATCTATTCCTGAATGTAGGGTGATCAATTTCTCAACTGTTATGGGACTGGAGTCTGTCTTTCCCTTTCAGTCTATTAATGTTTTCTTTCTATATTGGGTATGTATATATTTAGCATTATTATTTTCTATATTCATTTCTATTGATTTTATTCCATAATTTTTACTAAATATCCTAACTCTGTCTGCTCAGATGTCAGAAACTACTTGAAGTTCATGAAGTTGATATAAATTATTCATGAAGCATTTATCATCACTCAGGCACTCTGGAAGCACTTGCTGTGTGGTACTAAGACACAGATACTCATGAATTTGAAGCAAGACGTTGTTTCCCTTCAAAAAATGCTAGCAAGGGTATTGTTGGTGTATTAGTTGGCTTTCCATCCCACAGCAAAACACCTGAGGCAGGCAGCTTATGAAGAGTGAAGGTTTGGGCTGCCTTACAGATTTAGGGGTTTCAGTCCCTGGGCGCCTCACCCTTTGCTTTGGTTCTGTGTTGAGGCAGGCGTCACAGCAGGAGGCTTGTGGTATACAAGATGCTCACCTTGAGGCACGAGGAGCAAAGACCAAAACAAGAAGGGCTGAAGCACCAGTGTCCCTTTCAGGGCTGTGTTTCCAGTGGCCTGATCACCTTCCACCAGCCCCAAAGCACCATGGGCTGGGGACAGGCCCCAGCATGTGGGCCCTGGGGCACCACCCGAGATTCACACCATACCAGGTGCCTTTTTCATTCCGATGTCCAGGACACTGGTGCTCACAAATATCTACCAAATGAAAAATAAGCAAATGTGCTATTGTAAAGAGATGTTAATGATGTTTAAGTAAAATAAGATGGTACTGTTACTCTTATCCCCATCCCAGTTCTTCCTACTCAATCCTGCTCATAATGACTCACACCAAAAGCAAATTTTCATTTATCAAATTATTAAAATTTATTAAATCACAAAAGCATAGGTAGAGATTCCTTCTCTCTTAGCAGTGGGGATAAAATGAAGTTAAGGATCAAAATCTCACCGCTAGCAGCTGGGATGCAAACCCCATCATCCTAAGGGTGCAAATCCCATACATTTTCTGCACAACATGCGTGATTCTGCCAGCTTCAGGGCTGCAGATCAATAAAACATAAAGGACGAACAATTTTCTCTGAATCTAGCACCTGCTCTCTTTATTCGCTCTGACTTTGCACCTTCTGTAAGCCTGCAGTGGAATCTGCATTTCCTCTGTGTCTCTTGTAATCATTGTTCCCATTTTTGTCTACAGACAGCATAAGAGATAAGGATTTGTTCTCTAACCCCAGTGAAATGGCTCAAGTTTTGAAAAACTAACATTCTTCAGTGACACTTGATTACAGATCTAGGCACTACAAGAACCTCCAGAGGGCAGTTTTCCTACAGTAGCTGACACTTGATTCCCGAAGGTTTTAACCATTTCCTGTACATGTCCAGTCACCTATACAGTGGAGATTAATCCCGAGTCAGGATGCTGTCCCTAGGCAGGTGTTGAGTTCATTTCATCATCTGCTTCCATCCCTTGTGGAACTCTCTGGCCCTTCTTCTCTTCTTCCTCAAGACCTATGGTAAAACGTGGGCTCTGCTCTCACCTGCCTCTCCCCAGCAACAATATTAAAGTCAGAGGCAGTGGAAAAGGCAGCAATTTATCTTGCTTTCAAACTAATTGTTTTTATTATTTTTATTTGTTGTGGGGAGAAGCAATTCTCAAGGTATAATTTAGCAGGTTTATTACAATTTATTAACCCCTTCCTCTGCTAGGTGCTTTGCATCAAAAGGAATGCTGGACACCCCTACTGCAGAGTAGTTTATGATCCAGCTCAGCGCCCATGAGAGGACTGTGGGGCAGGAAGAGGGTCAGCTTACACTGCGGAGGACACGGTGGGCCCGGGACTGTTTCCTCCCCAAGCCCCCCGGAGAGTAGCGTCATTACCCAGGCAACTGTGTCGAAGAGACAGGTCTAGTGAGGATCCTCATGCAGGCACACGGCTTGTGGGAAGGGATTTTCTCTGAACAGATGACTCTGTCAGCAAAGGCCCTGAGGTAGGAAAGAGAGGCTTTGTTCATGGGATGGGGCACAGGCCGGAGGAGCTGGGACCGAAGGTCCAGTCTGAGAAGGTGGGCTTGGGCGTGGGTGGATCGGATTAGCTTAGGGAAAACCTTTGGGTTCCTTGTCCGCATGGTACTGTTGTGCTGCTGACTACACAATAACTGACCTGCCAAGAACACTCCTGTGAGTTATTTCAGTACCTTATTTTTCAGGTGTTTATTGATAAACACATTTCTAATTGTGGACTGTTACTCTCACCTACTCAGTGTTTGGTGGTGTCTGTTTCTGGTACAAAAGAACTACTTTTTTCTGTCAACAAAAACGCTTCACCTCTGTTATACCCTAACGTGACTCCCCAGTGGACTGGCACCTAACCCTGCCAGCCTGAGGTTGGCTGCAGGTGTGGCATGAACCAGCCATGAGGTGCCTGTTGGAGCCAACACTGAACTTGGCAGTGGGCATCAGGCAAACTGCTTTCTTCCTAGTTCTTAGTCACAAAGAGCACTGGAATGCTGTACAATAGACATGAGTTAAATCAGTCAAATTAGCAACAAACATTTTCTCTAGCCTTTATGCCAAGAGCCAAGGGACTCCAGAGGGTAATAAAAGTGGGTTTTTCATCAAGGGGCAGAGCAGTGGCGCATAGCTAAGACTGCTTCAGATCCAAGCCAGAGGCACAGGGTATTCGGTGGCCAGAGGGAGCCCTGGAGGGCAGGTGGGCTGAGACACTGGAGCAGAAACCTCGCTTGGGTACAATCTGATCAGACATCAGCTCACAAAAAAGGAAAGGAAGATGTAAAATGTGAGCCCCATGGCATAACAGTTGTGTTATGTGGACATTTCTGGAGGCAGCTAATAAAACTGACTCACTGTGCCTCTCAGCGGGAGAAATCCTTCGGCTTTGGGGATTGGGTGAGCATGAGACCTGTCCTGCCTGCCAGCCTCTGCCTCAAGCTGGGGTGACCAAAGGTCGGGGCACCTGTCCACTCCTTCCCACCGGACCAGGGACATGGCCACTGCTGACTTAGCAACAGGCAGCAGGATGCGCAGTCCCTATCCATCCCAGGGCCCCTGCCGTCCCCCAGAGCAGGGGGGAAGCTATGGCGCGTGCCACAGAGGGCTGTCGGTATCATTGAAAGCCCTAAAAGGTTCACCACTGTGGCCCTGGAGACCCCTCGAAATGCACCAGTGCAGGCAGGCAAGGGTCAGGCAGCAGCAGGCAGGATTAGAAGGCTGCGTCCCATCTGCTGCCACAGGGGGAGATGGGCAGCCGGTGACCCTGTCCTCCTGCCTCAGCCTGGGAGCTCAGGGGCCTCAGCACTGCCTCCTACACACCCCCGCTGAGCCGTCCAGCCTGGTCACCTTGAAGGCGAGACCTCTGACCCTCCGCAGCCGGAGGACCGATTGCCCTCCCAGGCCCAGGGCCTAGAAGGCCTCCAAGGAAGCAAACCCGGTGGCTTCCCGGGAGCTTTCCAGCCTGGAAGTGGAGGGAGACTATTTCTGAAAACTTTAATTACCAAAATAGCTCGTTAACACGCCACCTGGAGTAATAAACACAGTTGTTTCTCATTCCGTGTGGGCACCGGAGATCGTTCCGCAAGCGGGAAGGAGGGCAGAGCGCTGAGGAGCTGGCCTGGCGCCCTGGGCCCACTACACCTGCCCCCGAGCTGAGACAGGAAGCAGGACAGGCCCACGGCCCCGGCGGGCGGGCAGCCATCCCAGCAGTTCCTCTCCAAGATTGTTTTGTGGATACCTCATACTCATGAGTTTTCTTTCATTATAAAGTGCAGCACATAGGATATTTCGACATTTTTATTTTGAAGTTGTATTGCCTTCTGCCCCTTGTTGTAAAACACAGCACAGAGCAGGGAGCCACAGGAAAAAGAGGGCAAGACACCGAGGTCAGCGGGTGACCTGTGCGGGCCACCGGAAGCCCCCGCCCTGCCGCCGCGGCCTGACTGTGCAGGCCCTGTCTGGCCGTCCTTGCGGGGCTCAGTGCGTGGAGGGTCCAGGGACCGCGGCTTCCTTGCTGCCTGGGTCCTGTGGGTCTGCGCCTCCCTTCCCTGTCGTGTTCCCTCGCGGAGGAGCGGGGTGCCGGGCTGCGCCTGCTCAGTGCCAGAGATTCGCGTGCGACCCCCTGGTGCCGGACTCACTCGGGTCACCCGCCCAGCCCTGGCTATGGGCATGTCGGGGAGCCAGCCCCACGTCCCTCCCTCCTGCCCGCCTCTGCTGTCACAAGCGCCGTGGTGCAGACCTGGCCTGGCCTGTCCTGTCGGTGGCCTCCTGACCGCGACTCTTCTCTGTCATCGCGAATGCACTTCTGACAGGTCACAGTCTTAAACTTTTAGTCAGAAAACTCCTTGCTACTCAGAAAATCGCTTTGCTAGGAGCTCCGGGGAACATGTCTATTCTGTGTGCGGAAGACGCCCCATCTCGCCTCTCATCCCGGCCAACTTGCGGCCAGGAACAGATCTGTAGGGTCGCATCCGCCCTCAGCCACGCCCGGAAAATCAGTGTGTCCCTAACACCGCACCCAAGCGCCAAGCGAGGCCGGCCGCACGCCTGCCGTGGCTGGCCATGGCCCAGGGACAGGCATGCCTGTCTAGACGGACGGCGCACAGTGTGCGCGTGGCCCTGGTGGACCCCACCCCGAGCCTTCTGCAACCCGGTGCAGACCTGTCTACCCCAAGTCCTAGCTCCGCCCACCCCTCCCATCCGTCCCCACCCCGTCCTGGCACCATATGCGCTGAGTGGGACACCACAGTGCGGCATGCTTGTTTCAGACGACATCAGAGTGCCGTCACCCACGACACCTGAGCAGAACTGCACTCGGTTGTGTATCTAATGCTTGTAGATTGTTCTTAATAATTTTCCAATTAAGAAAACAAACACCTGAAATTGCACTTTGCTCTTCAGTTAGGAGAAGCCACCATTGTCACGTCGGGGTTTGTGTGCAGATTTGCTTGTGAACAGTTGGGCTGGCGTGGTGACCACTCAGGGTCTCTCATGTCCCATGTCTCCATCCCCTGGGTCACCTTCCTGGGGCCTCCCTGCTTCTCCAAGAGAAGACATGACTCTGATTATGGCTGCCTGGCCAGGGCTGACTCCTTTGACCTTCATCTCATAAGAAGCCCGCTGTTTCTGGTGGCGTCATATTCCTCTCTGAACATGGCCTTCTGTGGCTAGCACAGGGCAGCAGTACCCGCGGTGTCCAGGAAGTGGCTCCGGTGTCATTATTCTGAGAGGCTGCTGAAGAGCACTGTCTTCAGGATGGACAGCAGAGAGAGATCAGCAAGAGAGATCAATTAGCAAAAGGGACCCTAGGAGCCCTGGGAGCCCTCTGGCCTGGGCCTCCCTACGGCAGGCAGCCTCACTCACTCCGCCTGAGAGAGGCAGCATCAGCAGGGCTCCACCCCAGCGTGTCCCCAGCCAGGGCTGGGATCTGGCCCTGGGCAGCGAAGCGGGGAGGGACCTGGAAGTCACCGCAGGCGCAGGAGGGCAGAGCTGTGGAGCACCCAGTCCTCTGCCTCAGACTCGGGGTCCAGGCGGCCGCGCAGGGAGTGGCTGTTTCCCCACTGCTGACCCCCAAAAGGTGCCCCATCCCCTGGGGCTGCTGAGGGGACCCCTGCTCTGGTGACACACTCAGACCCCGGAACACAGCCAGCTGGCACTGTGGCTGCACCCCAAAACTCTGCCGGGGTCCACTCTGTTTCCAGTGACTTGCCAATCTAAGCCACATCAGTCTCTCAGACAGAGGCACCTTGTGTTTGGTGACTGGCTAAGGTACAATGAAGGACCGAGCCCAAATCCAAATCCGGGCTCCCAGGGTGGGCAGGGCTCCCCCTTCCTCACAGGCAGGGGTCCTGAGCCTGCCCTGGGCTCTGACTCCCTGGAAGCCACAGCCACTCACTCCCTGAGCCACGCTGGCCCATGACTGCCAGGGGTTTTCACACACCCTGCCCTCCCTGGCCTCGAAGTCTGCGAGTCACACAGCGGACACAGGCGCTTTTAGAGCCTTTCCCATCTCCGGGACAAAATATCCACCACCCAAAGCTTGAAGGAGGAGTTTGTTTCCGCTCCCATTTTCAGTCCGTGGAGCTCTGTAGAAACGTCTCGGTGGAGGGAAGGGCTCGGCAGGGCAGCCAGCAAGCAGGGCACAGGGTGGGGTGGCGGGACGAGGACACTGCCCTCCGGCCACCCAGTGACCACCACCCAGCCACTCCCGTGGACTGTGGGTCAGGTCAGTGGTGGCCCCACGCCCGAGAGCCAGGCACCCCTCCTACAGAGCCTTTGGGGGCACTTTAGATCCAAGCCATGACACCGGTGTTTTATAGAAATAACCAAACTCAGAACATACTTACAGCTTTACATGAATTAAAATGAAGTTGTATCAAAGAAGAAATCTTCCCCGTGGAGAGGTTGGTTGGAGAAAGTGTCTGCCTGCAGCGTCACTTCATGTACTCTCTTTAACCTTTAGGAGATGTACATGCAAGTTGACTTTGGTTTTAAAGGGGGGCAGTGTCCAGTTAACGGCACAGCCTGCACTGTAAGCGCAGGCAGTGTGGACTGGGGTGGAGGTGGGACTCCTGCGGGGCCAGCAGAGCCGGACCAGACTGGAAGGTCGCTGCCAGTGTCCCGTTTGGACCAAGCCCCAGGTAGAGGAGATTTGGAGCCACAGGAGCCATGAGAAGCCAGCGTTTCAGCTGCTTCTGAGCCCTCATGCGTGCTCAGTACTGCTTTTTCATGCGTGTCTGCTCTTTTTTAGACTCGAGTTCATTTTCTCTAGAAGGAGAAAATTATTATTTTTTTTTTTTTTTTGCATTACCAGGGATGGAACTCAGGACCTTGTGCTTGCGAGAGGCGGTGACACCACTGAGCTAAATCCCCAGCCCAGAGAAAATATTTTTAATGCTATCCCTACCTGGGCATCCTCAGCGCTGCTGACCTTAGGCCCTTGTTACGGTGACAACAGCTGTAAAGAGGACGATCTTTGGAAGTTACTTCTTGGTTAGGTTTTCCCCCTCGTGGCTTCAGACAAACAGGTGCTTTTGTATTTCTGTGTCTACTTCAAACCTTGAGACCTCTTCAAAAGTAGGTACTCCATTCACTTTGTTTAAATTTTTAAAATGTCAGTTTCTCTCCACTTATCAGTTGATGTTCAAAAGTTTTGAAAGAAAATAAGTATTACCATGATAGTAGATGATTAAATTATTCTGCTTAATCAAATCTAAATTTTAGCTTAAATAAAATTAATGTATGCTCACTTTGGCAGCACATGTACTAAAAAAATTAGTGCATACTAGATACTCTCCCTCAAAACAACATATACAAGTATTAAAGTCTCCTATACATATGAAATGGAATTTTAGAACAAATTAGAACATTTTATCCACATCAAAACAAAGGGCGTAAAAGAGGAATTAACATTTATGGCTGCATTTGCTCACTGTGAAACGTGCCACAGCAGCCCGGAGTGCAGCTGACCCTGCACTGTGGCGCCTTCCGTTCCTTCTCCCGTGAACCGGGGAGGCGGAGCTGGCCCAGCAGCAGCTGTTTCCGGTGTGCAGAGGAGCGCCCACACCCGCGTGCTTCCGACAGGAAGCGGCCATGTCTCCCCGCCTTGCGCTCCGAATCAATCCTGTGAGAAGAACGCGCCCGTCCGCTCCGTGGGTAAAGGCAGCGCGGCCTGGAGAAGCCGCAGGGACCGATCTCCCACGGCCACAGCCAGAGCGCGGGAGAGGCAGGATTCAGACCAGATCTTTCACAGTGAAAAACGCTATCTTCCAGTAAAGTTCCTGTGTGTCTTTTATTCTGCTTCTCGGGAGGCAGGAACTGCAGTGCACGGATGTTCCATTTTGGGTCTCTGTTTCCCGTGACACCCACCAAGGCGTGGGGTCTAACAGAAGGATAGCAGATGAGTAGATCCTGTTTGTTTCATTTGCTTTCAGCCTGTATTCTCACTCCGCCTGGTTGCGGAGCCCTGGCTTAGCTCTGTGTGGTGACCGGAGGCAGAGAACCTGGGCTCCGTCCTTCACGCCCGTCCACTGTTCCCTGTGTTTCTCCCGACAAAGGCTCCTCGTGCTGGCCTTCACAGCTCCTCATCTCTTGCGCTGTGCTGACCCAAGGACGCTGGACTAGCCCAGCTCCGGGTGGCAGGGTTGGAGCAGACCACTCCCAGCCCGCAGCCTTCTCCAGAGGAGTTACCCTGTGTGTGTCCGCCCTGCAGAGTAGGGGCCTCCAGGCAGCAGTGGGGCTGTGCTGCACTCTTCCAACCCGGCCTTCTTGTTTTCCTGGCTTTTCCCCACCACCAGGATTTCCTGGGCGTCATCTCCGCGGGCCCTTTCCATCGTGCTGCACAACAAAGGCGATCTGTTTGTTTTTAAACTGGGTTTTGCTGCCACTTCCCAAGCGTTCTTCCCGGTGGACACCTTTGGCTGTTCACTGCAGGGGTGCTGGTTCTGACTCTGCTGTCACCAGGCGGCTACCATGGGGTCCCTGTGGACATGCTCTGCTCAGTAACCCACTCCACGGCCTCAGCGAGTTGAGCCCGACACCCACCTGGCAGGCGGTAAGGCCCTGGTCAGTGACTGCTCCTCCGTGCAGTAAGTCCTCAGAGAGAGGGGACCCCAGGGTGGGTGCTGTCCTGCTCCGGTCATCTAGTTCTTTTGTTTATATGTTCAAGCACTTTAATTAACAAATGGTAGCTGCTCACTGAAGCAATTCGGGTAACGTGAACGCGTGTGGTGGAAAAGCCAGCACATCCGTCATCCAGTGTCCACCCCAGGCTCAGTTACTCGGGGCGACTCACAGGGCCCAGCCACAGGGAACGTGCGCACTGTCCTGCGGTTTGGTTTTGTACACTTCGCTTCATGTCTTACGTACAGGTTTCCCTCACTCTTCTGTGTGAGTTCATCGCACTTCGTAAGACACATCGCACTACACTCGCTGTTTCACCGCTTATAAACATAGGTTGTCTGATGTTTACACCTTATAACAGAATGTTAGTCGTACACCTTTGTGCCCTTGTGCTAATATTTCTATAAGACAGGTTCATAGAAAAGAAATTGCTAGATCAAAGGGGTTTTATCTGAGTGAGAGAAACCATGCCATATTTAAGCTTTGTGGCTGATTTACTCCGCCCAACATTATGGCCTCAAGCTGCACCGCAGTCTGGGGACCAGCACTCTCTCTGGTCCGCCAGGGCCCTCTGAGGCTGCTGGGAGAGCATTTGTGGTTAGAAGTTACAGGGGCAGGTACATTATTCTAGTCTGTGCTGATAGATCTGCTTTGAGTCTAATATGATACCCTTAAATGTTACTTGGGGCTTTTCTCCTGAACATTTTCAAGTTCCTTTTCTTGTGCTTTTGAAAGTTAGACAATAGCATGCCTGCTGAAGATCATTATCACCGTGTGTCTACTCAGGGTCCTGTGAGCCTCCCATATGTGGATACCCACGTCTCTGCCACAGTTAGGCAAGTGCTCTATTATGTCATTTAATGGATTTCCTGTGCCCTTAACTTCATCCTCATGACCTCGGATTGGGAGGACATACTTTCTAGCGCTTGGTGTCGTGTGTTGTTTAGGCTTTCAGCTGTATTTTTTATTGTGCATCAAGCTCTTCATTTCCCAGATTTCCACTTGGTTCTTTTTCAGAATCTTGTTGCTGAATTTCTTACATGTATCCTGCGTTGGCTTCCTAATTTTATTTAACTGTTTATCTGCCTCCTCTCGGCTCTCCTTTAGCTTTATTAAAATCAGTCTTCTGAGTGCCTCCCCTATTCCCTCCATCTCATAGCAACCGCCCCTTCCAGGGAGGACACCGGAAGCCTCAGCCAGAGTGACTCCCCCTGGCCAGGTTGGGGTCTCTGGAGCTCATGTGGTGGGGTGTCTACGGGGCCCCAGGAGGGGGCTATGCAGGGGAGTGAGTGAGGAGTGAGTGAGCAGTCAGCAGTCAGACAACAGCTTCCTTCCCAAGACCCTCCTGGCCTCCACGCCCTGGGTGTTGACTGGGACAGTGTGGACAAGCTGAGTTATCCAGACTGTGTAGGAGCTCGGGCTGCCCACAGCAGGCTGATGGCTCGAGGGGCTGCTCTCTCGCTCTCCTCAGCCGTGGCTGAGGAGCTGGGTGGCAGATACTGTTAATGCTTTTATCCCAGGCTCCAAGTTGCACAGGGTTCTCATGGCTCTGATTTCGTTTTCTCCCTGGTGGGTTGCCTCACAGTGCAGCAGCACAGCTGTACGTTGGCTGTTCTGTCAGGAGGAGGAGAGGCTGCTGTCCACTCAGCCAACTTGAGCAGCATCAAGTCCTCACACACAAGGGCGTCACTCGAAACTCTCCCTTTGTCCTAATTAGATTTACATGTTCTACTTGGAGTCTCCCACATTCCACAACAGCACAGTGGAAGCTGGGGATTACCTGTTTTTCAGAAGAAATGACACCTCCCACTGATGCTTTGGTGAAGGGTTTTCTAATCTATAAACCTGCTGAAGCTACAGTTTGGCCATCATCGCTTGCCACTTTCCGCCGTCCAGTAATGTACACAAGGCCGCCCGCCCGCCGTAGAGGTCTGAGCCTCAGTCCCAGCACTGGCAGGCGCCCACCCTTCACATAACAGAAACCTACAGCCGCCTGTTTTCCTCCTTCTTTTAGAGTTGATATATATGGGCGTAAGGATTCGAGTGGGAGGCGTACGCGTGTTTCAGTGCACGAGTTCACTGTGTGTGATACTTAACACAGTCACACGCATCTGTCTCGGCCAACGCTGCTCCTCTCCTGAGGCTGAGAACCTTCCAAGCCTTTCCCTAGATACATGGCCTTCTCAGACTGGCCCTGTGACGGCACACCACGACTCCCTGCTCCTTCCACGACTCCGCCCCACTGCGCCTCTTTCCCCGCCCCTTCTAGCCCCCTGCTCTCCTGGCAGCTGGCACCCCTACTCCCACTCGACTCAGATTGCAGGCGATCACCTCGGAAAGTTCTGCCTACTAATGAGACCCTTGTTTTTCGGTGCTGGCCCATCTCACTTAATGATCTTCCAGGCCCTCCAGCTCGGTCCAGATCACAAGTTTCATTCTTTTTGTGGCAGAGCAGCATCACGTGGCGGATAGGTCCCCATTCCCGTTAAACCCACGTTGTTTGCAGTTCTTGGCTGCCGTCAAGTGCTCAGTGGGGGTGCGCCTGTCTCTGGTTTTTTCATTTGTGTTTAATGCTCACAAAGCACGTGACTCTTTGACAAACTGACTTCATTTCTGTTGGAAATATTCCCGGCAGTGGGATTAGTTCTAGTTTTATTTCTTAAGGACCCTTCACACGGCTTTCCTCAATGGCTGTGCTAACTTACAAGGACCCTTTCTCTTCACACCCTAGCAGCCGGCTCTCTGATAGCCACCAGCCACACCACTCTGTGTCGCTGAGCGGCCTTTCCTGGCTAACTCTGGTCTCAGCAATAGTGTTTGGAAGCTATCAAAGTCATGCGCTTCACAGGCTCGTGACTGATCCACGCGTTTACATCAGCAAGGGGACAGGTTTGTGACATCTCTGTTGTGGCCACCAGGGAAATCTTAGTGAACAAAGTCAGAATCCTGAGCTGTGGAAGAAAACTTTTGTGGTCTTTGATGCAGACCAGCATGATCTCCTCAGGGGTGTTGCATAATTTTATATGTGGTTTTATGCATGAATCTTCAAGGGATCCAAAAATCTTGAGTCGTTTTCTTATTAAGTATTAAACTGTTATCATTATAAACACTGACTCCACAGCTATTATGTGCATGAAACATAATGTACGTCTTTGTGAAGTGTGATCTTTCTAGCTGTACAACAATGCCCCCAGATATATGGTTTTTATCTCCATTTAAATATCAGGAAGTGACAGTTCATGGAGTTTTAATTAAGTGCTGATGAGTGACAGGGAGCAGATTCATAACCAGGCCAGCCAGATTCTGTTGCCCCGAGTCTTTGTACTATTGTATGCAACATTAGAGTCAATCGAGAATATAATTAAAGAGTTTTTAGAGTAAAATACAAGAACTGAGTAAGTAGTAGAGATGTTTGAGTGGGCTTCCTAGGGTAATGGAGAAAGGGTGTTACAAACATGCAGCCTTTCTTGATGTAATCGTGGAAGCTGGAATAACTTGTCCAGGACAGCTACGCATGCCAGCGGGGCATTGCAGCTGAAGGTGAGCAGAGGGTCCCCGAGAAAGGTGGGGCCCGGGACCTGATCCTCGGAGTGATGAGGCGCAGCTGTGTGGCTTTTCAAAGAGAACAGTGGTGAGGGTGAGGCTAACAGAGGTCAGAAGGCTTCTTCCTCAGACTCGCTGCCTAGACTACTCAGGACCAGAAACCTAAGGGGATTCTGAGCAGCTCTAGGGTGAATGGCCTCAGGCTTCCAATGTCTGACATCCCCACATCTGTGCCCATCCACACTGAGCTCGCCACTTCCAGACGCACCGGCCTGCTTCGTGCACCCATGTTTGGGCACATGTGCTGTCTTCCATCGCCTTTTACCTACAACATGAGTTCCCACTCGGCCTCCAGAACCTCCTGAGTACGTTCTCCCCAAGACACCATAACAAAGTCTCAGAGCATTGCTGTCTGCATCTTTCGTCCTCCCCACTCACTGCCAGAGATGCTCACTGATCCACACAACCCAAGAACTTTGGAAGATACTGGAAGCATTCCTGCTACACTTAGGAGCAAATCGATGACGACAGCTTACTAATCAGGACCCCAGCAGGAGTCAGAGGGCAGCCGAGACGAGGATTACTGGAGGAGAGTCAACAAAGAAGCCGCTGGCAAAGCATGGGTGGAATAGAAGAGGCCAGAAGCATAGTGGACTGCCCTCCCTCCCCCGTCTCCAGCCCAGGCACCGTGACCAAAGCCACGATGCTGGAGTGTGGCAGACTGTGCGTGTTCACACAGATGGGTCTGCGGGCAAGGGCAGAGTGGGAGGGAATTTAGAGATACTGGACAATGACGAACATGTCCACTTCTAACGGGCATTGCAGCTGTAGAAGTATACAGCCCCAAAATTAGCAAGGTGAGAAATAAAAAGAGGCATTTCCCTTATTGAAAGCATGATTATATACCTGTAGATCTCAAAAGATTAATTAAAATCTTTTATTAAAAATTCAGTCATCTAGATAAAAATTAATGTGCAAAAATTATTAGCCTTCCTAGTACAAGTTGTAATGGAAAAATAATCCAACTTAAAATAGGATAAGATAAAATAGCTAGGAACAAACTTTTTAACATGTACGTGAAGGAAACTGTAAAATAGGACTGAAGTACATGAGAAAACAGGAAGGCAGCTTGGATGGGAGGCTCCGCCAGTGTCCTTCAGGGTCAGGGGTGAGACCATGCTGGGCATGTGCACTGTGCAGACTGGTCAGGCTTAGGGGCTTGCTCCTCGGCTGGCCAGGCCCTCGGCCCTCTGCAGCCCTCTGAGGTGGTGATTGTCGCGGTAGAGAGGAGGGAGACAGGGGAGGGAGGGCAACCACACACTTCCGTACTGAAAGACAGGTTACGGCAGTGAGAAATTGGCAACAACCGAAAGTGGTCAAGTTACAATGTACCCATTTAATAGGTTAAAGGCCAAACATTATGAATGTCTTAGACATTGTGCTATTTTAAATATTGCAATGTTTATAAGCATCTCAGTGATTCATCTTCAAATAGGGAATCATTTCAAGTAATCACTTCAGTCATTTTCAAGTAAGTCGAACACTTCCTTTGTAGTGAGGGCTGTGACATTCCAGGCCACAGAAGAAAACATGGCAGCTTCACAGAGGCTGAAATGCAATCACCTCCATCATATATTTTTAGCTGAAAAGATAGAGGTAAGAGGAATAATTCACATATATGTTCCAATTTGTGGAAAAGGGGTATGTTCCTTAATGATACATTACTGCGTGTGTGTATACAAGTGGCTGCCTGGAATCCCAGCACTGTGGGAGCCTGAGGCAGGAGGATAGGCAACTTAGCAAGACCGTGTCTCAATAAATAAAAAGGGTTGGGGATGTAGCTTAGCACAAAGGCCCTGGATTCAATCCCCTGCACTACAACAAAAATATATATATATATAAAGAGTATGTATTGGTGTTATCTTCACTTTACAAATAAGAAAACTGAGACTAAAGAACACAGCAACTGTCCAGGCTGTGAGCAGAATGTAAGCTCTGACTCCAACTCACAGGCAGTTTCCAGTGCAGCATGTCTAAACCTTAGCTTGCACACAGAGTCCACTCCTCCTCTTCATACCTCCTGTGCATGGCATGGGTCTGTTGGATCACAGTATGGTCTTTAGGGCCTGGCCTCTGCTGGCCCACTGTGAGCTTCATGAGGGCAGGCGCCCTGCAGGGTCCTCTTCATGTCCCCAGTGCACGGGCATGTCACGGTATAGAGAGGTTCTTATCAAAGGTGAGAATTCAGCAGCCATGTGCCCTGTGCCTGAGTGACAGGCAGAGCTTCATGAAACACGGGGCAAAGTGAGTTCCTGCCACAGTGATCTCCACCTAAGGTGCCTGAGTTCTGGGGTCCATCGGAAGCTCCAGCTTAGTGGGCTCAGAGCCACGCCATCTGGGCCCCAAACTGCCTGGCCGGAAGTGCTGTGAAAGCCAGTCACACTCAGGACGAGCTCTGACCAGACAGGCTGTTCACCCCAGCCCAGCCTGGCTACCGGGCACAGAGCACTGGGTGTCGCCCCGAAGGGATCCCAGAGGCCAGGACTGACCTCTGCTTCCTTGCAGGCCGCTCCTCCAAGGACGCCGTGGGCCAGATCTCTGTCCACGTGGACATCGCAGCCACCCCAGGCACCGGCGAGCACAAGGTCACCGTGAAAGGTAGTGGTCACGTTCAGATACCAAGCAGCCCTGAGCCCTTCACCCCCACAGCAGTCATGATATGAGAAGATGATTATTCTTGTGTCTACTTATAAAATACACATCAAATCATCATAGGATGTGCTGAGAATTTCTTCAGAAAGCCACAGCTTTGACTTAAAACCAAAAATATCAATGGCACATACTAGACTACATTATTCAGAAGATCTGAATGGTTCAAGTCCATTGGTGGCTAACTTTCAAAGCTGTTTATATCCTGTGGTTGGTACTGTGGTATTGATATTCTCTGAAAATTGGTACTGTGATTGGTGCTATAACTTGTGAACTTCAAGGTCAAGTCAGAATGTTCTTACTAGTCTCATAATTTATATACTTATTTCTTTTTTCTATAATTAGAAGCAAGCTGTCTGTTGTAAGTGTGTCAATTTATTGGATTAATACTGTAAAAACAGCCAAATGCAGAGGGCATTTCAAAGGTGAAATTTAAGGGTTACCATTTTGCTCATTATACCCATGTTCTATTTTTGTTTCATTACAGACTTGGCCTTTAACTGCCCACTTTGACCCACACCATGTTTTGTCACATGGTGCACACTGGTACTCTAACAGTGACAAGGCCAGGGTCTGAGGCAGATGGTGCAGGGACGTAGATAAATGGATGTGACTGCATCACATCAGTGCCCTTCACCAAGGCTTTGAAGAATACTTTGTGACTATCACAGATGGCATGGTTTCATTGTCCTTTGCACTTGCACGTCTAAGACACTGTCCCAAGGGTGCCATCTTCAATGTCCACCTGCCTAGAGCTGGGAGGCGGGCGGTGTTGGGCAGTCCAGTTGCCGGGTAGACGTCCACATGGTGGCCCTGGCTTGCACTTGGCAGGCAGGGCATGAGTCAGATGCCCGAGGTGGACTTTACAAATACAGCTGCTCACAGGACTGCAATACACTGTGATCCCATTTTTTGCAAAAATAAATATTGAAAGTACCGAAATTAAATATTGATTCATTGCCTCTGAAAGGCAAAGTTAGATTTTTATATTAACCAATTTCCAATGTATCTTCTACACATTTCGTGATGAACACATCTCAGTTTTTAGCATGAGAGCACCATGGTTCCACCTAAAGAGCAGCGCTGACTTCTAAAGAGGCAGACAGCACTGCGGCACGGCGGGGAGTGAAAGTCCAGTGAGCCTGGGGAGAATCAGCTGTCTTCTCCCAGGACTTTTGCATGTTATTGGGATTGGGGCATTACCAAAGGAAAGCTATGACTTCAGAAGTCACTTTTAAAAATAAAAACTTTAGTATAATGACCACAAGGAGGAAGCTAAGTTTCCTCACATTTATTGGCTACGCTTTCACATTCCCTTTGCCTTTCCATTTTGGATTTCAGTGATTGCTATTAACGACCTGCACTGGCAGACCACAGCGATGTTCCGGCCCTTTGTGGAAGTCTGCATGCTGGGACCCAACCTGGGAGACAAGAAGAGAAAGCAAGGCACGAAGACGAAGAGCAACACATGGTCACCCAAGTACAATGAGACCTTCCAGTTGTGAGTCCACAGCAGCCCCTGTGTCTTGACTGGGGGACCTGGCAGGGAGAGGGCTGAGGAAAGCGAAGCTGACAGGCTGGAGGCTCTGGGCCATGGCAAGGCAGGAAGCACAGGGGTTCCCTTCCTCTGCCCACAGTGAGGCAGAGTCACAGGAGCAGATGCTCTACTGTTGGGGACCCTATTGGACACCCTTTACCTCTAGAAGGTCCTAGAAAGTTCTGTGGTAGCAAAGCCTCCACAGAGATCAGAGCGAGCGCAGAGTCAGGGGCATGACCCCGCCTCAGGGCTGGGCTGGATCCGGGTCCGACTCAGGCCCTGCCTGAACTGGGGAGAATGGAGAGCAGGTTGCATGCCAGGGACCTTCAGTCGGCTCAGTCCCAGTGGGACTTAGGAATGGAAGGATGTGGGCTTCACCGCTGGGGGCGCAGAGGAGGAGGAGGAGGAGGAAGAGGAGGAGGGAGAGGAAGGGGAACGGAAGTGGGAGGTGAAGACACCACAGGCAGCCGACCCAGGAGGGAGCAGTGGCCTCCCAGGAGCAGCTGCACACCAGCCGGCCCGGCCCACAGCTAGGAAGCCGGGCCCCTCCTCTGAGGACACGCTCCCTGCTGGGCTCCCTCCGGCCCCTTCTGGCCAGGCCAAGCTGGCAGCCAGAGCTTCGGGAGCCGTGCCAGCGTGGGGGCCAGGCTGGCACCCACTGCCCAGGGCGAGGGGGTCAGAGTGGACCTCCCGGGGCTGGCACATGGGGCCGGAATGAGCGCGGGAGGCCACTAGGGTTCGGGCCTGAGCAGCTGGGTAGAGTGGGCACCGAGGTGGGGACGTAAGGCTAGGAAATGACAGCGAGGACTCGGTTCTACATCTGTGTTAGCCTGAAGCAGCCCATAGGATTCTGAGGAGACACGGAGGGTAAGCGTAGCTGCCTCCCTGAAGGCCGTGTGTCCCTCCACGAATGTGAGGAGCTCGCCTGGTGCCAGCCGGGGCCTCTCTGCCGTGCTCTCTCTCTGCACTCTCCACTTCCTGCCCTCTGTCCATTCCTCCCCACTGCATTATTCCTCCACAGACCCAGCACATGAGCAGCCCTGCTCAAAACCCAGATCACACACAAGCTTTCATCTCATTAAAATGCAGGCTCTGGAATCAGGACAGACATAGACAGGCCACTGTGTGCTACCAGGACTGCCGATCTGAAGGAAGCATTTCCAAGCACTTTCGTGCCAAAGAAGATAGATTCCCACACTATGAGTCTCACCCGTGAGGGAACAGTTTTCCTTCGCACTGCTCAGAACATCTAGCGTAAGCCACAGTTGGGTTGTCAGTGTCTCCTGGAAACAAAACCTTGACTGCAAAACGTTTCAGCAGCAGAACAGTTACCGGAACAGCTGACAAATAGCTGTGCCATCGTGAGGGCGGGAGCCATCCTTGGGAGAATGAGCACGGGTCAGGTCCAGGAGGTCGGCTCCTCGTGTCCTTAGCAGCTCTGCCCTGACAGCCGTCCTCACTGTTGTCAGATGAGGTGTTCACGGCGTCCCTCCTGCCAGGCCTCTGTCGCAGGAGACACCAAGCTCCAGGCTGGCTGCAGGTGTGGGCTCGAGATCTGTGTCTGGTGTAGCATCTGTGAGAATGCGAGGTCGCCTGTCCCCCAAGCTCAGGCTCTGAGACAGAACAGCTTCTCAGGGTCTCCAAGTAAAGATGACACCACTGATGTTGAAGCACACGGACATTCTCCCCTGAGACCCTGGCTCCCCTGGGAACCCCCTCTGCACACAGGCAGGATGTGGGGAAGAGACCCCGCCTGTAAATACAGCGTGTCATTCAATCCCCGATACTAGCAATATGCCTCACCTTAAGGCACTAACGCATATTTTTTCTATTTAGAGGAGAGAGAGCTTTTGTGTTAGATGAATATCTATCTATATAAGAATCTAAGTAAAATTTAAAGGGCCATGGTTAAATGCAGGGATTCTCTGCTGGCCAGCATAACATCTGGAGGCATGCATGCGATCTTGCAGTGTTTTAGAAGTGTGCATGGACCTTTCCTCAGTGTGTGCTTCTGCCCCACACAGCACTCTGAGTAAGGAGAGCCAGCCGGCCGCCTACGAGCTGCACCTGGCGGTGAAGGACTACTGCTTTGCCCGGGAGGACCGCGTCATTGGGATGACCGTCATCCAGCTCCAGACCATCGAGGAAAAGGGGAGCCACGGGGCCTGGTACCCGCTCCTGAGAAGCGTCTCCATGGATGAGACGGGCTTGACCATCCTCAGGATTCTCTCTCAGAGGACCGGCGATGACGTGGCTAAAGAATTTGTCAGACTTAAATCAGAAACAAGAGTCACTGAAGAGAGCGCTTGAAGCGGAGGCAGAGGCCTCCCCTGGGACCACGCCCCCCCATGTGCGTGGCTCCTGCATGTGCGCCCGGAATGGCCACCTTGCCCCCCTGTCAGTGTTGCCAGCACCAGGCCCGGGGCCACAGGTACGTGGGAACGGGCCCAACTTTTACACCGTTTCTGGTCTTTGGGAAATAAACGCTCCACGAAGTGCCAAAATTATGCTGTAAAGGGAAACATCAAGAATGTCTTTAAAACTGTTTCCTCCATCCATCACTTCTCACCCGCAAAACCAACCACAGCACAGCCGTGGAGGCCCCCATCGGCTGTGAAAGTAGTTTATTTCGCCTCGACCAGGAAGCATTTGTCACTCGGATTCTGTTTTCTTTAGCCGTACTTCATTGCAGAGATCTCACCAATACCCTTTTCTACCATGATAGAGCTGCGGTGACTTCTAGAGAGCATTTGTAATTTTATAGATGCAGGTAAATTGTGATGATTTTTGAATACAAATTAAAATAGAGAAGGTGGAAAATATTTTACGTTGACCATTTTCCAACCTTTGTGAAATATCACTGTGAAGAAATGCTGTTGAAGCAAACCTACACGAAGCAATCCTATATAGTTTGTTAACATTTGCTATACTGACGAAACTCCATCATATCATGAAACTGCCAAGTCATATCACCTTTTTAAACAGGTGAGTTGAGGCAGCTGCCACAGCCTGACATCTCAGCTCACGCACTTCCTGCTTTCAAAGTCAGAGCGGAAAGGAAGATTTGGTTCCTTAGGTTACCTGTGGTAAGCAACTGTATTGTTATTTTCTCCCTCTGACAGTTATGACTTTCTCCTTATTTGCTTAACTCTATAATCAGTTAAGCGTTTCTTTTAAAAAATATTCAACAATTTATACTGAATGCAACATTAGTCTATATTGCACTGAAGCCAAAAGTAATGTTTTCATTTATCTTGTGAAAAATGTGAACTCCAGAGAAATTGCTTACAATTTTGTAATTTATGTTATTTATAAGCCCAAAAGGCATCAGATATAATAGGGAAACCATGTAGCTTGGTGCACAAAAATATACCTAGGCTGGTTTTCAATTATGAACTAGTGGATGTTTTACATTTTCTGGATTTTTATGATTTGCCTTTTAGAGTCTGTTCATAGACATTGGCTGCAGACCAGTGCTCTGGAATCGGTAACTTATGGTCATAACTGTTAGTGGAAGCAACCCCATCACCCTGAGTGTGTTTTGTAAATAGACAAGAGAAGCGATCACATCCTCTGTTTCAAACCATTATGAAAGTGTCAAACACACCTACCAGTGGGGTTGGCTAATTCGTGTTCCTTAGGCAATTGCTTTGTTACTAACTTTTCCAAGTGCATATATGATGCGACCCTCTGGCATATGCATTAATAAACAGGTGTGTATTGAGCATACAAAATGCTACTGTTATGGTTCGCCTTCCTATTTCATTCATGCAACATCCTCTCATCACTGAGTGATAAAAACACTCAGGCTCTTTTTGCTATATGACACTTCACATTATTTGGCTTTAAATCTCTTGAAAATTTGAGATGCTAAAACATATTCTAGGCATTATATTCATGGAAACAACTACACATTACAAAATGAGGACATTGAAAATAAGGAGGAACTGATGTATTTACCAACATGTTGTTGAACACTGTTAATTTTCTTCCATGAAGAAAATTCAATGCTTGACATATAAACACGCAACATTATTAAACAAGGACTTAAACTATAAAAGACTTCATCAATTATTTCAAAAATATTTTCTAGATTTATCTTAATGACTCATGATGACTTTACAGAACACTGGCTTGAGTTCTATAGCAGCACATTAACGTCATAAAGCATGAAACATTGGGGTAAACGGCAGTTCAGGGCAGCATCGATCACTTAGAAATTAGGAGGTATTCTCCATGGGGCATGTTTAATGGGATCAGTTGATTCTGTCTTTGTAAAATATACACAATGTACTCCAGACACTGATGGAGGCGGTGTGAATATGCACTCGCTATCATCAGGGACAGGTGCTAATTCTGAGATGAGTACTGGACATTTGTTCCCCGAGACACATGAACTGGTCATGTGCTCAGACAAGTCCTCTTGCGTTCACTACCCAGAAGCGCAGCCGCACGAGCTCCACGTAGTCTCCGGCAACTTTAATGCCTCCTCAACATGTGCAGCAATTTACCCTCCTACTCTAGATAAAAGCCACAGGAAAATCTGTTATTCATCTACACATAAACCTCATATTATGAGTGCTTGAAGTCACGCATGTAAAGCAAATTCAGCCAGAGTAATTAAAACTTGAATGGAGCATTTTCTATTCAAGAGAATTCTGCTGAATTATCTAAGGTAAGAAATCAGCCATCTCTATCAAAACCGCTCTGCTATTTCTAGCAGAATTTATATATTGAATTTAGCTTTAATGAGGCGCATTTATAAATGACAGTTCTAGCTTAATGTCTTTCATTTGGTCTTTTTTTTAATGTTTGAGGGAAGATTTTCTTTATCCTACCTCATCACTGTGTGAACTAATACAGAACGTTTACGTGGGACTTGAAGAGTAAAAAATAATCCTCTCCAAGAACTGGGAGTGGCATGGGGGTATGCAGCACCCCTACCACTCAGAAGAGCAGGGCAACAGGGGGCACCCACCAGCCCGGGGCCGAAAGGGCCCCTTGGACTCTGGCTTCCAATTTCTGTCCTGGGGCCTCAGAGCAAGGCAATAGGCCTGATGGGAAATAAATTCCTAATTATGAATATCACCTTGCATATAAAGGTACCTGTTTTTCATTTTATCACAACTCTGGGATAAGGGTACATTTTATGATCACTCAGCATGATATAGTTTAACTGGTGTGTTTTCCCATCTTAATGTTATTTTATACCATCTTAAACCATAATGAGTCATCTTATAATGAATGACTTGAAGTCAATGAGTATATTTGTTACAAAATATTTACAAAGGCATAAAGAAAAAGTAATCGGTGACCTATTTTTACCTGGCGCCTATTTAATTTGCATGCACTTTGCTCCCAGCGTGCATGTCTGCATTTGGACAGGGCCTAGTCAGGGTCAGCTGCAGCAGCCAAGGTGAGGGAGCCGCTGTCACCAAAGTTCCATCACGGCTCTGCCACAGCCAGTCTGCTCCCACGGCACCCGCCAGCACTACCGGTTTGCAGCTTAATGATCCCAGGGGTCATGCGAAGAGTCACGTCACATACACACTCTGAGCCTGGCGTCTTCACGCGAGAGCCATCCGTGTGTGAGACGTGTCCACGTTAACTACTCGTCCTGCTGAGTCCTGGTCCTGGTCCTGGTCACAAAAGACCTGCTGATTCTCCAGGTAACGGGCATTGCATTGATTCCAGTTTCGAGATATGAACAACTCTGTAACTTTCACGTAGAGGATTCTGTGCCTATCCGAGTTAGGATGAACACCTAGCAGTGGATTTCTAGATCACTTGATGAGGACACAGCCGACCTCCTAAGAAGGAAGCTTCAGACTTTCTCTAGAGTGGCTGTCATCTCACATTTCCAGCAGCAGTGTAGGAGAGCCCCAGACAGTTCGTATTGTCAGTTCTTGTTTTAGTCACTGCAGTGTGTATGCAGCGGCATGGCACTGGGGTTTCAACTTGTATTCACCTGATGGTGGTAAGGATCTCTCCGTGTGTTACTTCTTCTCTGTATACAGTTACTAGTGAATGGTCTACATATTGTTTGCCCACTTACTAAATGAATTGATTCATTGTTCTTGAGCTTAGAGACATCTTTGTGTATTCCCTATACAAATCTTCCATCAGATATGAAACTTGCAAATACTTCAGGTCACTCTGTGCATGGTAAACAGGATCTTTCACCTAGAGAGTAAAAGCATTTAATTTTGATGGAGTCCAATATTTTTTTTTCTTTTACTGATCATGGTTTTGCTATCACGAATCCTTTGCCTCACACCCACAAAGGTTTTCTTCAGTGTTTGCTTATAAGGGTTTTATTCTCTGAAGCTTTACAAATGGCCTCGATGATCCATTTTGAGGTCGTTTGTCTATGTTAGTATAGGGTGTGAAGTGTTGAGGTTATTGTTAATTTATAAGCATGTGATTAATAAGTTCATTTGCACAGGCATGTCTGATTATTCCAGCATCATGCTATTTATGGAAGACTATACTTTCTCCTTTGGATTACCTTTGCTCCTTCGTCATAAATCAGTTGGACCAATGTGTATGCGTCTATTCCTGACATCGATCCCTACTCCGTTCTCTTGAGCTTAGCATAAAAATGATGTTACCTGTAGATTTTTAGACCCTTTATCAGTTTGTTTTGTTTTGTTTTTTGGTACCAGGGATTGAACTCAGGGCCTTGCACTTGCAAGGCAAGCGTCAGAACCACTGAGCTAAATCCCCAGCCCCCCTTTATCAGTTTGAATAACTTCCTTTTCACTCCTGCTTTGCTGAGTTGTCTTGAATGACATTTAACTTTGTCTAGTGCTTTGTCTGCACATATTGAGATGATTGTGTAATTTTTCTGTGGTCTGTTAACAGGATGACCAACTTTGGTTGATTTTTTGAAAGAGTCTTTGCATTACAGGGACAAATCTTGATCCCAGTGTATTTTGACTTTATGCATACTGCTAAATTCCACTTGGTAATATTTTGTTGGTTTTTTTTTTCTTGTTATATTTGCACCTTGTTTGAGGATCAAGATTTATTCATGGGCTCCTAAAATGCACTGGAAATTTTTACATTCTACACAGGACTGTGCAGAAGTGATCTTAGATCTTTCTTAAATACTTCTAGAATTTAACTGCAAAAATATTTGGGCCTAGATGTGTCTTCTATGGAAGGTTTTGAGCAACAAATCCAACCACTTTAATGGATATAAAATGTTTCGAGTTACCTATCTCCTCTTGAGTGAGGCTTGATTATATCTTTTAAGGAATTTAATTTGTCAGATTCATGGGCATAAAAACTGTCTGGTGTTTGTTATCCATCAATGCCTGCTGCACATGTAGTGATTTTTCTCTTACTCTGTCTGTGGCTGTTTCATGTCTTATTTCCGGGTGACTCTGGCTGGCTGAGGTTGGCTCCCCAGTCAGTCCCTGCCAAGGAGGAGGTGTGGCCCGACTGCCTTTCCCTGGGCCAGGGCCTGGTAGGCAGGGAAGGTTGTGTGTCCGCTGCGAGGGCAGGCGCTCTGCAGCCCGGTCAAGGAGGTCAGCGGTACCCTCCCACCATCCACATTCTCACTCCATTTCTCTCCTTTCTGCTCCAAAAATTACTAAGAAAAAAGTGTTGAGATTTCCAGACATAATTGCGAATTTTTACACATCTTTTTCATGTTTATCTGTTTTGTTTCTCATTAGAAGCTCTGTTGATGGGAAGACACACTCAGGACAAGGGTGTCTTCTTGGTGAATGTAGCCTTCTAGTGTTGCTCCTGACACTGTAGTCTTTGCTGTTTTATTGTCTAACCATATTGGTAAAGCATCTTTTAACTAGTGCTTGAGTAGTCTATTTTTCCATCATTTTTCTTTCAAACAGTGCTATGTTTGAAGTATGATACTTACAGATAACATGTGCCTGGGACTTGGGTTTTTAAAAATCCAATCCAACAATCTCTACATAGTTGGTGCACTTAGATCATTTAGATTACCAAATATTTTCCTTTTGTCTGTTTTTACTGTCAAAATCCCATGCTGAAGGGTGGAATGAAGAGCACCTGATCGTTTGCCTGCTGTCTTCCTCATGGAAGAAATTTAGGCCACCAGCCTGATGGCAGTGGAGGTCCTCACTCTTAGCAGCCACCTGGGTATTTCCTGAAAATGATGCAACCAACTCTTGATATTTAGGAGCGGAAGCAGAATCAAACAAACCATCTCACTAAGGTGGCTCACTTAGGAATAAGAAGCGAAAATGCGGGGGTGGAATGACCAGTGTGATCCGAGCACTGAGAGCCCTTTTCCTGGCACCTGTGCCTGGCTCAGCCTTGGTGCTGTCCTGTGCACACACAGTCCCTCCTAGGCCGCCCTCAGGGACTGCGGCCAGGATGCAAAGAAGTCGCTTCAGACTGATCACGGTGACACCCAAGGTGGCAGCTGAGTCAGCCCGTTCATTCCCACAGAGCTGCAGATGTGGCTCCAGCTGAGTCCCCTTTCTCTCAAATGCAGCAGCACAGATAGGCATAAGCATCGATGCCTGCCAACCATTTCTACATTCATAGCCAAATTAACTTGTTCGGTTACAAAAAGGATCCATATTTCCCAAAATATGTGTTTTTAATCTCAATTTTTTAAATGAAGAAAATGAGCCCCAGGGAGCTTAAATTGGGCAGATTCACACACTTCCTCAAGTGTTTATGCCCAGATAAAGATATACGGACAAGTTCACAGTCAATTAGAAAATATATTAAGAAATAAGGAATAGAATATCTCATTCACAAGAACAGCAAAACTTTGAGCCACATAAGTAGAAGAATAACACAAATCCACAAAATATTTATAAGGAAATTCTAAAACCATTAAAGGCTATAAAAATAATAGCAAAAAGAAAAACATAGGCTTTTTATAGATACTGATATTATAGAGAGGACTTTTCTCCAAATTAATCTGAAAATTTCATTATATTCCAATAACTCAACATTCTAAAACCCAAGAGGTTTTCCCACATTAAAATCTCCTTTAAAAGTTCATATGAAGATGGATAATCACACCCTTAGCAGAACTCCAGATCTGTTAGGAGGCTGCAGAAGCAGTGTAGGTTTCATACAGAGACAGCGAGCGGATACGACCCATCTCTGCACAGCACCACAAAAGTGAAGTGGGATCCAGGTGGATTCACACCTCCCCATTAAGAGTCCAGTGCCATCACTCAGAATGAGAGAGTATCTTCGTAACATAGAAATGAAAACCAACTTCTCCAACAGAAATTTAAAATATAAAAGGGAAAGGAAACAAGGAATCTAACCATATTAAAGTTTAAAATTTTTCTATGAGAAAAACCATTACATATTCGTAATTAATATTGGGTTCGACTACATGGTAAGAATTTTTACAAACTTGAATCTCATGAGTGTCAGGGAGGGGACCAGCCAGGTGGCTGAGAGGAGGCCTGTGCTTGCCTGTGCTCCACAAAGCACAGGGGACCGGGGACAGCGGGAGCCAGCAGGAGACAGAGTCCTGGGGGCCGCTGGCACTGGGCAGCAGCTCAGCAAGGGCACGCGACCGGGCCCTGGCTGGCAGGAAGGCCACATCTGCCCAGCTCAGCCACCTGGACAAGTCCCTGAGGCCCACACCACAGCCTGGCTGGAGGAGGAGGCCACAGCATCTCCGGTGAGTCCCTGTGGCCAGGAGTGGCCCCATCTCAGGGCCTCAGACCTGCTGGGGTACCCGCTGCGACATGAGGGGCACCATGCTCAGGGACCAGGGGCCTCACGGCGGGCACAGCTGCTTCCTTCCCTCCAGGCTCCCCGGGGCTGGGCACAGGCACCTGTCACCCGCACACAGGCGACGGGCTATGTGGGCAGGGCCATGCTGGGCACCATGCTGGGGTCCTGGCTGTTGCCCCCTGGGCAGGCTCTTGGGAGGTCCACACTGCACCCCTAAGCTCTGCAGCACCCAGGAATTTTCCTGCCCCCTCCACTGTCCCTGCCTTCGAGGTCCTTGGCCAGCAGCACAGTGATGGAATCAGGTAAGAAGCCATGGCCACCACTCCTTCCAAGGAGTGCCTGACAAGAGGTCCGGAGGTCCCTCCTGGACGAGGCACCCACAGATCAGCAGAGAGGACCCCGGGTCCTGCTGCCACCGTACCCCTGCGGCTCCCAGCCTGGCCACCTGGCTGGTGTCCGATGGGGCACTGCAGACTCCGCTTGCTGTGAGAACCACGGAGGCACTGCCTTCCGCCCTGCTGTCTCCGCCATCTGACCCGAGGCCAGTGCTTCTGGCCTCACCACACTGGAGCCGCCGGACCAGAGCCCAGTGTGAGTAACAGAGCCAGAACAGGGCCTCTGGGGCCCAGTGACCTGGCAGGGGACACCACGCAGGCACCCCACAAGCTGTCTGCCCCGCACCGTCTGCGTCCTCCCTGCCTGGCCAGCACAGACGAGGGCTCCTCCACACCAGCGTAGTCCCCACTGCACCCAGACTCACTCGCCACAGCCAGGCCCACAGCTGGAAGCAAGGCCGAGCACCAGCACGGAGATGCGTGAGGAGCACGCTGAGTGAGAAAGCCGCCCGCAACGGTAACCGGTAACCGGAAGATGAGACTCCCGCCCCAGGTGCAGAATCTCTGCGCAGGGGCAGGAGGGCAAGGGCGGAACAGCCAGTGCTGCACTTCCAAAACGGCAGCGCTCAGAAGCAGACGCCGAAAACATCAAGAGGGTAAGTGACCCACGAAGAATCCAAAGGAACGGTTATAAGAAAGCTTAATGAGAATACAGTTAAAGAAATAGAAGATAATGCAGGATATAAATCAGGAATTCAGCAGAGAGAGAGATTTTGAAAAAGAGCCAAATGGAAGTCTTGAAACTGAAGAGCTCCCGAGGTTAAAAAAAATTCAGTTTAAAATCTAACAGCACTCTAGATGATTTTCTAATTTATTAGCATACAATACTTGAAAATAGTCCCTAATCCTTCGAATTCTGGAATATTGGTAGTCATATCTCTTTTTTCATCTCTAATTTCATTTATTTAAGTCTTTTCTTGGTTTCCCTAGCTAAAGGTTCATCAACTTTGTATAACTTTTCAAAGAACCAACTCATGCCTTCAGCAATCTTTTGGATTGTTTTTAGTCTCCATTTCATTTATTTCTGTTCTGATCTTTACTTCTTTCCTTCTAATTTGGAGGTTTGGTTTGTTTTACTAAAGAGGGAAAAACTGACAGTAGTTCCTCTAAAATCAGGCAAAAGGTATTGATTTCTATTCTCCCCACTTTTATTCATTCTACTACTAGAAAGTTTTGCCATTGTAACTGGTAAAGAGAAAGAAAACAAGGCAGACACACAGGAAAGGAAGAAACCCAATTATTCCTGCTTGCAAATTATATCATTACATAAGAAACTCTAAAGCCTATAACCAAAGACTGTAAGAACAGGTAACACAAACTCAGTAAAATAGCAGGACACAAAGTCAATACCCAAAACCGGGAGCCCGCCCCCCCCCCCACAGTGGTGATGAGCTAGGAGAGGCCTGGAAAACTGCCTATTCACAGCAGCCACTCCTACCCAGGGGAGAGGCCCAGGAAACTGAGAGACTGGGAGACCCGAACAGGGGAAACCACAAAATGCTGCCGAAGGAAACTAAACAAAATACAAAAGGATGGAAAGACCTCCTATATTTTTGAACTAGAAAAATTAATGTTGTTTAAATGTTCATACTTCATAAAGCAATCTTCAGATTCCGTGCAACCCCCATCAAAATATCAGTGACACTCCACACAGAACCAGAAAACTATTCCAAGGTTCAAAGGGAAGGGCAAAACCTAAACAGCTAAAGCAATCTTGAGATGATGATGATAATAATAATAATAATAATAATAATAATAAAAAACTGGTGGCATCACAACACCTGATTTCAAGAAACACTGTGGAAGCAGAGAATCAGAGACAGCATGGTTTTTGCATAAAAACTGACCAACAGAAGAGAGCGCATCTCCTAGAAATAAGCCCAGGCATCCAGTCAGCTTCTCCTAGATGAAGTGCTAAAGACATACAGTGCAGAAAGAAAAACAAAAACTAAAAAAGGAAGACACACACACACACACACACACACACACACACTAGAGAACAGTCTCTTCAATAAGGGGTGCTGGGAAACCTGGATGTCCACATGCAGAAGATTGACATTTGACCCCTACCTCTCACCCTGTACAAAACTCAACTCAAAACGGGTCAAAGACCTACACATAAAACCCAAAATTCTGAAACTACTTCAGGAACATGCTTCCAGGTATTGGTACAGGAATGACTTTTCTGGAAACGAACTGCCTACCCCAAAGCACAGGAAACAAAAGCAAAAATCGACCTGTGTGATTATGCTAAAACTAAATGTTCTGCTCAGTACAGAGTAAAATCCACAGAGTACAGAGCCTACAGGATGGGAGAAAATATTTCCCAACTATTGGTCTGACAGGGGTAATATGCAGAATATATAAAGAACTCCAAAAAGTTAACAACCACAACAAAAAATTCTGAGAAATGCCATTTCTCCTCAGTCAGAACAGCTGCGCACAGCAACACCAACCAAGTGCAGGTGGGGAGGTAGAGGACAGCAACCCTGGTGCCGTTCATGGGACGGTACATCAGCACAGCCTCTGTAGACAACGCACAGAGGCCGCCAGCTTGACGACCATGCGACCCAGCTCACCCGCTCCTGGAAATGAAGTCAGCGTAGAGAGACCCTACACACTCGTGCTTTGTTTTCCACATCAGCCTAGGTCCCCGTCTAAGGAAAATGTGGTTTACAAGATGGAAAAGACCAAAACCTCATCATCTGCAGTTCAGTGGATGGAGTGGAAGACATTCCATGAGGTGCATAAGCAAGACACAGCGAGGGGTGTCCCCTGTGTGAGAGATGGGATCCATGCAGGCCATAGCATGTGTGCAGACATCACAGGGACCCCATTACCATATGTGTTGTGTGTTGTGTTTTGGTTTTTGCTTTGTTTTGTTTTTCAGTACCGGGAATTGAACTCAGGACCTGTGCTTGCCAGGCAGGCACAGTGTCACTGAGCTGCATCCCTAGCAATATATATATGTTAATAAAACAGATATTAAAGAAATAACCAGTGGGGGAAAATTGGAGGAAATGATGATCCGTTCACAAAGAGGAACATCGGGACCAACAAGTACACTTAGAAGTGCTCACTCTCTGTCAAAGTAACGCAAAGCCTTGTGCTCAGTGAGCTCACCAAAAAGTTAACCACTTCCTGGAGAATTAGCCTGAGCGTGGGCTTGAGCATGTCTCCATATAATCAGCAAGATTCGCAGATACTGCATCCATGAACAGAGGAGCTGAAGCCAAAGAACAAGATGCTTCGGATGCAGGAGACAGTGCACACTGCAGTGAAGAGGGCAGAAGTGAGAAGAAGGAAATAATGTGAGAAAGTGCTCCATCTGGCCGGGCGATTCCTCATTGTGGGGCTGTCTGTACACTGAAGATGTGCGCCGCCTTCATGACCCCTGCCTGCACAATCCCAGGAACAGACCCCTGGCCCCTCAACTAGGACAGCCAGAAACACCTCCTAGCTTCGCTAAACGTCACCTGTGAAGGCAAAACCTCTTGGCTCCGCACCTTGCAGTAGAGGTTACGACACAGGCTCCACGCTGGCGTGGCCAGTAGCGTCACAATTTATAGTCACAGAACCTTCGGAAGCCACAACGCTCTTCTGTACAACAGTCACTGTCACCCCACTCCCAGTACTGTGAAGAGTAAATAAATTCACGAATGTAAATATCTAGAGTAGTGGTCAGTAAGCGCCCAAGTAATGGTAGCAGCCAGCTATTAAGCACTGAGGCCAGGAAAGCACAAAGGACAGATAAAAGTGACCCTCATAGGAGCAAGATGGATAAGGGGTAAAGGGAATCATCCCAATATGTTTGAAAATGGCTTGCTTAAAAACTTGCATTTCTAAATGACAAAATTTATTACTTCAGAATAAATTACTGAAATCTAGGGAAGCTAGGAAACCATATTTTAAAAAAATAAATAAATGTGCTGCATTTCTTGACACAGTTAGAAATAAATGTCACTGTATGGGTATTTGATAACAATGACTATATGTTAATGTGAAACACTTCACCCATCAACCACTGGTGGAATTAAAAATTGGATTTCTTTCTTCCAAATCAATGAAAGAGAAAAATTTTTAAAGCAGCAAAAAGTCTAAACAAAAGAAAGTGGGAGAGAAATACATAAAAAAAATAAAATCAGAAAATATAAAACAAGAGGACTGTGTGACAATTCAACAATAAATGTACAGATGATAAATCCCCTGTACTCACACAAGATGAAGGCCATTATTTCTTCTTACAAGAACCACACAAAAATAAACTAAAAATATCCAAGGATGGAGGGAGACACAGAAATTTAAAAGTGACCAGACTGAAAAGTAAACATCACCAAGACAGTAGCGATGGAAACACCAGCCTTCTCACATAGAGAAACTGAGCACAGAACGTGACATACAGATGGCTCTACACGGACCAGTCACACTCCAACTAAGGAGGCCACAGCAACAGGTGACAGGAACCTGGAGCCTGGCTTCACGGCACTGTGCTGGGGAACAGGGGCCCTGAGACAGCGAAGGAGGAGGAAGATTGCATCATCCGGGGTGCCCAAGGGCCGCCCAGACAGGAACCCGCGGGGGAGAGAGCCTACCTGTCCCTCTGCCCTGCAGGAGGGCGCTCTACCCCCGGTGTCCACCTAAACTCCAGCCTCAGCTGCCCTCGGCACCTCCACTCAGCCCCAGGGTGGCTCTGCATGGACAGGAGTCCTGGAAGGCATGGCCGGCCAGGGTCCCGAGGGAGAGGAGGCACACGGGGAGCACTGTACCATCCTACGCCAGCCCTCAGAACAGAGGAGAACCCTTCCCAGACAGAGGCCAAGGGGTTCAGCACTGCCTGATCTCACTTGGGAAATGCGAAAAGATTTCTTCACACTGAGATAAAACATGAGAATTCATAATACGAAAAAGACTCCTAAGCATAAAATTCACTGTGAAGGTAAGTACACCAACTCAAATGGTGCTATGTAAACCACTCACATTCTTAGCATGAAGCTTAACAGAATGAGCTATTGAAAGTGGCTAAGAGGATTTGCTAAAGGATCCACACATGAAAAGTGTAAATTGCGATGTCCAATGGAGTAAGTGTGGTTTTAAAGCAACCAGAGTTAAACTTAGCAGCTTCAAACAGCTTCACAACTGTAGGATTTTTTTGAAGCCTTATGTTAAAAGGTGGGAAATCGAAACCTATCCCTGGAGAAACCCCCTGAACAGAAAGGAAAACTGCATCTGCAAAACAGGGAAGAACAAACTGCCCTGGTGAGTCCACACACACCGTGATTAACCTTCCTCGTAAGTGGGTTGAGTTCCCCAATCGAAGACACTGAGTGGCTGAGTGGACATTTTACAAAGCGCCCAGGTTTTACACACTAAGTGCACACTTTTTAACTGGCAAGATGAAGACAGAAACACCATGCAAACCAGGGCCAAAAGAGCCAAGGAGTGCTCGCCTCAAACAAAATAATCCCACAGTCAAAGCCTGTAAGGGAAAAAGAAGGCTGTAAGATAGTGAAGAGGGCCCCTCCTCGCAAGGTCACCCCAGCCATAAATGTGGGTGCACCCAGCACCGGGGCAGCTAATACGGGGTGATCACAAAAGATGGTGAAGGTTTAAATAAAATATTACAGAGAGCACACTACCGTGAATCCCCTCAAAATACTCTTCCTCCCTTCAAATACTCATCCCATCCTTCTTGCCACTTTCTGAAGCAGCTCTGGAGTCCTCTTTCATGAGTTATGGGTGTGATCAAAAATACAGTGAATGCTGCTGCCAAGTGCCATTCAGCCAAAAGGCAAAAACATGACATAAAGACATGACGCTGCGTCCTCATCCACCTTATTCACAGGATCTGGACTATGCTTCCCCAAGGTCAAAATGACCATGAAAGGGAAATGTTCTGAATTGATTCAGAACATCAAGGCAGCCACAACAGCACAGATAAAGACACTCAGGAAAGAGGACTGCTTCAGAAACTGGCAAGAGCCATGGAATAAGTGTGTTTGAAGTAAAGGGAAGGATTTTGAGGGGGCTTCATGGCAATGTGTCTTTTACTGTAATAATCTTATTTAAACATCCATTATATTTTTCAATCACATTTCATATATAAAGCAAATATTACAAGATGTGAGGGGAGAGATACATGAAATACAAGTAAGGGATTTCCCACCCTACTTTCTAAGTTGGACAGCTCACCCAAATTAAAAAATCAGTAAAGAAGCATTGAACTTGAAATTTACTTTAGACCAAATGGATCCAACAGATATACAGAAAATTGCATACAACACAAAAGAGGGACCCCAGAAATAACTACATGCATTTATGATCAGATATTTGTCAAAGATGTCAAGAACATCCAGTAGGAATGGTAGCCTCTTTATTTGGGGAATTGATATATAATACACACATGTAATTTCTTGAATATTTCAGAGCTATTTAACCCCCCATCTCCCTGGTTTTATTTCCCTTCTCTAAAACATCTACCTCCCTCTTTCCTACCACCTCTTCTTTATTTTAGTCTTTAATTCATTTATATTTGAGGTTTTTCAGAATACCTTTTTAATAAAGAGTGTTAGGAAAGCTGGTTATCCGCCTGCAGAGGAATGAAATTAGAGCCTTGCACCATATATGAAAATCAATTCAAAATGGATTAAAGACTTAAACAGAAAACTGCAGGCGTAAAGCTACTAGAAAAAAAGAACAGGGAAAGCTCCACGGTATTGAGCTGCGCAATATTGTTTTTGGATGACCCCAAAGGCACAGGTAACACAAGTGAGAACAATAGGTAGACTTCAGAGAGGGAGGGAAAGACATAAAAGAAACCAAGAAAATGATCAAAGCAGCAAACAACCCACCCACAGAATGGGAGAAAAATGCTTCCTACCTATATGATGCGGAACTCAGGCAACACAGTAGCAGAAGCCGTAATGACCTGGCCAAAACGTGGGCGAAGAACCTGCATGGCTGCTGCTCCAAAGGCCTGAGAACCACCAGCAGACAGACGTCTAAACTGCGTGACATCTCTAACAATCAGAAAGGCAAATCAGAACCTGGGCTGCCCCTCCCTCCAGTAAGAAGGGCGACCACCACCAAGATGAAGGTCATGCTGGAGGGCGTGGGAATTAGTGCCGTCACCGTGGAAACAGCACGCAGGGGCTTCACACAGCTGAACACAGAACCGCGTCTGTCCAGGCAATCCCTCCACCCGGCACACATCCCAAGGAAGTGAGGTCGGTCCATCAGAGAGCTGCACCCCACAGGCACCTGCGCATCCCCGGTGGATGGACGGCGAAGAGTGGGGTGCGGATTCCAGGGAGCACAGTCGCACCATGCGGGACAGAATGAAATCCTGTCATCCGCCACGTGCCGCCGGGAAGTGGGGTCCTTGCGTGCAGAACAACAGGCCTGGCTCGGAGAGACAAGCACTGCGCGACCTCACCACGTGCAGAAATGCAGTCCGGCTCAGGCAAGGCGGGGCAGAGGGCTGGCCCCCGGTGCCAGTGGTGGCCAGGCTCACGAGCGACCGCAGGTAACGTGGGTGCGGCGTATTCCAGGACCCTGGAGGAAGGACTGCGGCTGTCACCACAGAGCAGATAAATGCCTGCAGACACCGGACATGGCGTGGTCCTCCGCTAACATGCACAATGACGTTTGGGTACCTGACAAAGGATGAGGCATAGCTCCGCGGCAGGGCGCTTGCCTAGCACGCACTAGGCCCCGCTTTTGTCCCTCCACAGCTAAGTACTTAATGAATTAAACTTTAAAGGAAAAACCGCGCTAGGCGTTACCAAAAGACAGAAGACGACAGACGTGAGGACCAGAGAAAGCAGCCCGCACAGTGCTGCAGAGGTGCGTGGGAAACTGCCGACGCCCTCCAACCCTTAGAGCCTCCCACCCCACGTGGCCCTGAGTGCTGAGTGCCTCTCCAGAGCGGCATGTGGATGGGGTCCACGCCCCCGGGCCCCCAGCCCTGGCACAACGGCCAAGGTGTGGGAGAGCAGAAGTGGCCGCCTTGGGGCAGAGGGGAAACGCAGCGCAGTCCACATGGAGGAACCGGAAGTCTGTCCCCTGCAACAGCAGGCACGGGCCGGACCCTGTTGTTAGGTGGAGAATACAGACCCCGAAAGACAAACACTGCCCAGACTCACGCAGACAGATGCAGCCAGGGCTGCCAGGGGCCATCCGGTGGGGTGGACAGTGGCAGTCACCTCATCACGGAACCAAACACCCAACCACTGAGCTGCAGCGAGGAGACGGTTCTTTGGGTTCCCAGGTTCAGAGGATTTGGTCCACAGCTGGCTGGCGGAGGGGCTGGAGGAGCTGCTCGCCCACAGGCGGGAAGCCAGGGAGGGAGAGAGGAGGAGGAGCTGAGTAAGAACACCCCTCAGGTCACGGCCCAGGGGCCCCTGACCTCCTCCCAGCACATGCAGCTATGAGCCCCTCCCCAGGCGGCCCCCATGAGCAAAGGGCCCCGATCCAGGCTCAAATGCACGCAGTGCTGGGGGCCTTTAGGTCTCATAGATCCCCCAAAGGGTATCGTGAGATGGTGCCCAACAGACGTCCAGCTGGATAGAGGAAACAGGTGCAGGAGACCCCCGTCCACTGATGTGACTGCAGTTGATGCCGACACATTATACACTGAAAGTTGAGGAGAGTATTTTAGTGTTTACACCACACACACAAAAATAAGTTTATGAGGCCACGCACAGGTCAACAAGCTTGATCTACAATTCTGCAATGTAGACATATGTCAAAAATCATACTGAACCATAAATACATACAATTCTTGTCAAATAGAAAATAGAAAGCAGACCTTGCAACTACACATATAAAACACCTTGTGATGTGAAAATAGAATTCCCCATAAATTACCTCAGTCCTGATGAAAACACTTCTGTATTTTGTAATGTGAACTGAACAAACTAAAACTTTGTGAAATGTTAGAACTCACCCTTATGCCTACCAAGAAAAAGAGAATTTAGTAGAAATGAATTCTTACTTTAGAGATGAAATAAACTTAATTCGATATTAGACAATTTTTAGAACATGGCAAAAGTCTATTAGGAAAATTGGAGTGTAAAGAAAGTAGATGAGGCCGTGGATGCCAACTGAGAACTTAAAACACAAAGCGTCAGCGAGTCCAAGTCAGGCCAGAGCAGTTAAGAGCTTGGCTGAGGCAGGAGGGTCTCTGGGCCCAGCCCAGCCCAGCCCGGGCAGCTCAGCACCCGTCTTGGTCTCTTTCGCGTCACTGGGACGCAGCACCCACCAAGAGGAGCACAGGTTTATTTTCACTCTCAGTCTGCAGCGGGTTCAGTCCACAGTCGTGTGGCTCCAAGGCAGGGCGAGATGAGCAGAGGTGACAGAGCCCTCCGGCCAGGCACCTACCAATAGCAGGTTCAGCTGTGAGCTCATCTGTGGACGAATCCCCCGGGGCGGGGGGCCACGGCCCACGATCCAATCCCCTCCCCAAGCTCCCTGTGAGCACGTGAGGCTTTGGGGCACCTCCCAGGGTACTCAGTATTAATAAGTGGGTGGATTCGCTGTGAAGGAATAACTGAAATAACTATGCACAGGAACCGGTGATGTCACCGTGTCTAAGTGTGAAAATCCTTAGCACTGACGTTTTCGTTGTTAAGTGAGATGACGGGTTCGCTGATGAACACTCCACAGTTGTTCTTCAGGCCCCAACGGTCACACAGGCAAACAGCAGTGACCTGTGCTGGTCAGGGTGCAGCACTGCCACACGCAGACAACACAGGCGGGAGCCCAGCACTGCTGTGTGTCACATCCTTAGTGCAGCTCCTGGGCCAACTTCCTTTTCTTAATGTAGATTTGGGCTAATTTGGTGAATGACTCAGGTTACTTTTTCTTTGGCAATAAGACAGTGAATCACCCTGCAGAACAAAAGACTAACTTGATGTTTGAATGGGCTGCTCACCAAAAGTCACATTGTGGGCAAATATCAGCTGGGTTCTCACTAGCAAGGTTGCCAAACTTCTCCAAAATCACCCTGGAGTGAGCAGGGCCACCGAGGAGTGGAGTGCAGAGGGGGAGGAGAGGCTGAGCAGCCGGGGCCATGTGCAGCTACTTCGCAGAGTGGAGCAGCTGGAGGGCAGCGAGCAGAGGCCAAAGCTGGCTCCTCAGCGCTGCGAGTGCAGAGACTGCCTCTGGGCACCAGGGCTGACCAGGTTGGCAAGATGAGTATCCTCTGCTCTGTCCCCCCATCCACTCTCCCAGGGCTAAAATACGAGGCTCTCGGAGACTAGTTCTCCCAGCTCTGCTTCTGAGTGGAGGGATGACTCAATCCCAAGCACTCGGAGCACCCAGCACGGCAGAACAGCACTGGGAACGGCTCATGAGCTGTGCCCTCGACACCCGGGCTGTGCGCGGCAGAGCCCATCCCTGCTCCATCCACAAGGCGGCCACTCCACTTCACATCCCACTGGTCCTGCAGTCTCTTCCACATGCAGCCACTGCTGTCACATGCACACAGAAGGGCTCTCACCTCGACCTCACCAGCCCTGAAAGTTAACACATTTATTGCTCGGGGTTTGCTGTTTAGATTTTTGTCCTGGTTTGGATTCCAGGCATTTCTTAGACTTCAACTTTTGCGGGGAGCAATGAACCCTGTCATTTAAAACATGCAAGTTTTCAGGGTGCTTTTATTCAGTACTCATTATCCTAATGTACTTAACAATGATTTTATATTTGCCTCGTGTCCTAGTTACTTTTCCCTTGTTGCCAAGACAAAATACCTGACACCGAAAATTAAAGGGGAAAAGGGTTATTTAGCTCACAGTTCGTAGAGGTTTCAGTCCATACTCAGCTGGCTCTGAGGCAGGGTGGCAAAGGGCAACAGGCCATGGTGGCGGAAGACAGCAAAAGCAACAAGAGACTTTAACAGAGTCTTTCACCTCCCAGACCCTATTCGGACTACAGGGATCAGGCCGGTGCCAAACCAGTCACTCACCTGCAGTGGCTTAGTAAGCACACACCCTTAACCCCAACATCACACACTAGATTCACCCACCCTGACCACAAGAGGCTTTGGAGGACATCTAGACCTAAACCATGGCACTTCATCACCTTTTGCCCGTGGCTGCAGCTCTTATTCTGTGCTTCACTGACCTCAAACTCATAACTAATGGACACAACTGAATGTTACTCAGCACTCAACAGCCTGTCACTGTTCTACAAGTTCTTAATTTATTTACTCTTCACAACACTGTTATGAGGTTGGAATTATAACAGTCATGACAGAAATAAGAAAGCCATGGCTTAGAATGTTTGTGTAAATCACCCAGTGTCACAAAACAACACAGTCTGACTCCAAGTTAAGGCAAAATAAATCTTTTTTTTTTTTTGGTACCGGGGATTGAACTCAGGACCTTGAACTTGCAAGGCAGGCATCAGAACCACCAAGCTAAATCCCCAGCCCAAAATAAATCTTAAGGAACACAGGAGTGCGATGACAAAACTATCATGAACAAACATTCACCTAAGGCACAAGGGTGCATCTCAGTGTGTATACACTACAACCTACAAACCCAGAGGGTCAAAGAGAAAGCCAGAAGCATAGTCGGAGATTGGGATGTACTGTCAGAAGTTCATAGACAAAACCCCCAGTCACCGATGCTCTGTTAAAGGGAAGAAAGTCACTGGCCTCATCACACCCAGCTCTTCCATCCACAGAATGGAGAAGTTTACCCTACACACAAGGGACATGGACTGCTTTTCTGCAGAAGCAGAATATTTAGCAAATTGCTAAGTAAACACAAAGGCAAAAGTACATGCCACAGCATCAGTAACATACTGCTCATGCTCCCTGACTGTGCACGATAAAGTATGGGTTCATCAAGAAAAAGAGCCAACATGTCATGTTTTGAAAATTAGTATCTACCCCAAATAACTTTTGTCTTAAGAAAATTTATGATAAAAACACTACATGTTACAATGCCTGTGTGAAGCAATACATCCAAGTCTACAGACTTACATATATTTATTTTAAAATATGAAATTATTAAACATTATCTGGGGGTGAGATGTTCCAACATGTGCAGGGGACGGCTGCACACACGGACTGCACTGAATCCCACGGCACCCCACGGCCCTTCCCCTCCACACACAGAGCTACGAGAAGCCAGCCTGTAGCTGGGGCTCTGCCAAAGACCGACAGCGCAGAATCTGTAAGAACAGTTACGACAACTCAAAGTCACAGCAGCGCTGCTCTTGTGCGGGGGCCATAGGCTCCACACACGGGCCTGCCACTCCCAGAGGCAGATGCAGCCCCTGGGCAGGCGCTGTCCACAGTGAGGACACGGGGTGGGGTGACAGGCGGGAGGCGCGGCTGACACCCCATCGTGCCACTCACAACGGCACACAGTCGAAGACCTGTGAACTGTTTGTTTCTGAAATGTCTCACTTCATATTCTCAGCTGTCAGAAGCGATGGGGAGGGGACCCCTGGGAAGAGGGGGACTGCTGTGTTCACCGCAGAAGCAGGAAGAGGTGGGCCAGACACCAGGAGCCAAAGCGCAGGCAATGAGGAGGTGAGAAGACTGAGGTGCAAAAAGAAATCAGACACCTAACGTTCGCAGCGATGTCTGTCCTAGATTTAAAATGTCCCCCAAAGCCGCATGTGTTCGGACGGTGACTGCATCATGGGTGCCATACCCAGAAGTGGGTCCCCCAGGGCTGGCTCCCAGCTGAGTGTGCAGGCAGGACCTGGGGTCTGGCTGGAGGTGTCAGGCTGCGCCCTGGAAAACTGCATTCTGTCCCCAGCCCCTCCCTCCTCTGCTTCCTGGCCACTGTGGGCTGAGCGCCCTCTCCGCCCGCCCCTCTGCACCCTGTGTCTGCCATGGACCCAAAGGCCACGGACTGACACCTGGCACCAGGAGCCTCTCAGCTGGGGTGTTGGGTACTGATTCCAGCCAGGAGAAGTTGAGTACTCCAGCAAAACAAAACCCTTGTGGAACTGTGACAAAACCGAACTCTGTTCTCCAAAAAGATTGATGACATGGGTAAATCTCTGGCAACACTAACCAAAAAGGTACAGGAGAGAAGATGTCACGGCATGAAATATAGACAAAGGAGAACTTAGGATGGGCTAAACAGAAATCTATTAACAATAATAATAATAATGGGAATCATGAACAAACATGCTAATAAGGAGATGGCATGGATGAATTCTCAGAAAAATACAAAATGGCAAAACTGGCAGAAACAGATACAGAACCTGAATAAACGCTTTAAAAATGTGAAACTGCCATGTGCAAGTCTACCCTGTAAGGCCCGTGGTGCACAGGCTGGCGCAGCAGCAGGCAGCGCTGGGCACCCACCCACAGGTGCCCCCAGGCCTTCCCTTTGGAAGAAGTCGCCTCCATCGGGTCCCGGGGGTGTGGGCTGCAGTGTCCCGGGAGATGAGAACAGGCAGCGCCGGGTCAGGGGCCGGGGTGGACATGACCCAGAGCTGGCTCTGTGATACTTCTCACAAACACATGGACTCTGAGAAGACACCTGTGCGAAATAGCACAGGGAGAATAAATCCATTTCCCTGAGCATGGTTGCCATGGGAGGGGCCAGAGTTGCTTGGGATGCAGACTGGAGGGTAAGAAGAAAAATCTTAGTGTGTTTTAGAAGATAAACGCATTTGGGAAAGAATATAAAGCATTCTTCTTTTTGTCCATATACTTCTGTCTGAATCTCAATGTCTAGGATAGACAGGAGAGCCCATTAAAAGAAAAAGCAAACTGCTCCAGTGTTTTAATTTTAGGATTAATGCTCTTAAAAAATGGTTTAGTCTAAAATGCTCTCACTCTTGTATCTCTTGTATCTTGTAGCTTTCAAATACTGACTGATTGTAAGCAACAGAGAAGTCAGTGGCTTTCATAGCCCCTTACAGTTTGGAAAGTTTTCACCCACTGCAGAAGTATGTACCAGGCGAAGCACTCAGGCTTCCTCTGAGAGGCTGGCTCCTCCCCGGCCGTGGTGCAGTTCGGAGCTCAGGCCTCGGTCACCACTTCAGCCCTCCTGTCTCCACCATCGCTCAGCAGAGGCCGGTTGTGTTACTGTTACTGCAAACTTTCTAAATCAAACGTGACTAAAGAAGTTGGGTGTTTTTACTGTTGTTCAAGAAAGAGTAAAATATTTCGGGTGATAGGGGCCGGGGATTTAGCTCAGTGATTCCACCGCCTGACTCACAAGCACCAGGACCCAAGTTCGATCCCCGGTACCAAAAAAAATTTAGAGTGACAAAAAATACTTTCTTTGTTCCACTTCATTTTATAGCTCTTTTCCTGAGACCAATCAAAATGTAACTACTTAAGAAATATACCTCTAACTTTTATTCTGCAGAATTAGGTAAGTGAAAACTAAAGCTCCCTGAACTATAGAAACCATGACTCAAGAATAAATTTAGTCAATCCAGAGCACAGGAGGGAGGACTGCAAGCAAATAATGATTGAAACTGTAAGAGATACTCACATTGAAACAGGATGGGAAAGAGGTGAATAATACTAAGCCAGAAGCCACTGACATTATTCTTGAATTTACAAATATTCTAGAGAACTCACTTTCTCAGGGTTATATAGAACATTTTAAAATATTGATCTACTATTCTGGCACAAAGAAAATGTTGTTAAGTAGGAGGGGGAGAGGGAAGAGAAACCCTACAGGTCATTCTAGAGCCACACCAACGGGCAAAACAAAAATGGTAAAATTAACTTAGAACGACGAGAAGAGTTAAAAAACCATCAGCAAAATGGCCAAAATTGGAAATGAGAAAGGCATGATTTTGAGGAGACGGGAAAAGATAAGAAGCGACATGCCTCTGCTTACTGAAGCCTCTGCTAACACATTTCAGGGCGCAGGCTCGAAGTGTTCGCTTTCCAGGGAGCACAGCAGGGTGACAGTGTCTGCCTGGGGTCGGAGCGGCGACGGCTTCCTGTGTCCGGCAGCCCGTGCGGGCTGCTGACCCTGAGCCTTGGCTCCCAGCAGCCACTCCGTGCTCGGGGTCCCGTGTCGACAGCACCCACAGAACCAGGACCAGAGCCCCAGTCCTGCTCCACTGCCTCTGCCCAGGAGGTGAGCAAAGTGCGCCCAGGCCCGGGAACAGCCTGGCCCCCAGCCTCTGCCGCCAGTGTGCATCCACAGACCGGGAGCCCAGCGGATGGGGCTGTGCCCGCCCGCGAGGACATCACTGTCACCGCCACTCTGCCTCCTCCCGGGAGGCCAAGGGAGGAGGGCCAGGCCGAGGGGTGGAGAGGCGCCCGCACCAGGTCCACTCAGGCCTGGCCGGCAGGCACCGCACACACGGGCTGACGGTTAGAGAGCTGCTCAGGCCTCCTGCGAGGAGGGACCAAGAGGCGGCTGGCGCCGAGGAAAGGAGGACCTGCAGAGCAGAGGACCCGCGCCCGAGAATGTGTCATGCGGGCCGCACGGGGACACTAACAGCAGAAATAAACCCAGATGCAGGAAACAGAAAAGCAAGTGAAAACACCACTGGGGGAATTCGGTTTTGTGGGTGAGTTCATCCGTGCTTTAAGAAGCGGCTCACCTCTATTCCCTGTGAATGAACCTGCAGGCAGCCTCAAAGAAGTCAACTCGTCTACAGAGAAGGCTTTGTATGGGTTCCCCTGTGACAGGGTGGGTTCCCCTGTGACAGGGTGCCCTCCGCTGTGCACTGCGCTGCGGCCCACGGCTTCCACCGCGATGTTTAGCCCAAGGTGGCTCTGGCTCCAGAGAGGGCTCCTGGGTGGCTGCCCTGCCCCCAGCCGTTCCCATGGTGACCTACTGCCGGCTCCCTCTTCCTCCGCCTTCTCCTAGCTCCCTCCGCTAGCTTTCCCAGTGCCCAGGCCTTCTGCAGCACCAGGCCAGCTCCCGCGTCGACACAGCGGGGTGGCCCACGAGGGCTCCCTGCGGTCCACTGACTGCCTGTGCCCTGTGCTCCCGGGTCCTGTGAGAAGGACAGAGGAGAGAAGAGGAAAGGGAGAGAGAGGGAAAGACGCCCTCGGAGAGCCGCGCTGAAGGCCCCTCCTCTCAGGGACGACCCCTTTGCTTCTGCTCCTGCGGGCTCTCACAGCCGAGGTGACAAAGTCCCCTGGTGGGTGACGCAGCTGCAGGGGACGACAGGACAGCCCGAGATTTCACGTTCTCACCCAGGTGCCCCGGGTGAGCTGCCGCTGCCCCTTCTCTGAGAAATGTCCCGGGATGTTTCTGAAATGGTGGCGTTGCTTGCACGGAGCCCCAGTGTGGGCCGTCTGCCGTGAGTTCCTCGCCTATCTGCATCACTGCGGTCAGGTCGGGTTCTGCGGTTCCAAACCCAGGGCCCACTGAGGCCTTTCCAGCGTGGCGCACCACACCCTGCCCCTGTGGCAGCAGCCTGGTGCCCTGAGACCCGGGCCCCTCACTCAGGACCCCAGCTGTCTCCGGCGGGCAGCCCAGTGGGGACAGTGCAGCCTCAGGGTCAGTGGCCGAATATGAACGCTGGCTCTCCCTGTCTACGCCGCGCTCCTGGTGTTTCTGCCTGCAGAGAGGTGCCATGCTGCACAGGGGCCCCGGGACCCCTCCGGGTGCTCCTCAGAGGCCGGCCGAGCTGTACCACTGCTCTCCCTCTCTCGTGCTGGGGGTGCTGTCCCCCGGGGACCTGTCACTCCTCCCTTCTGTCCTCAGACTGGCACCTTCACCAGCACCAGCTGCGAGAATGGCTGTCTGCCCCGCGTCGGAGGGGCCCCTCTCTCCCACACCCTCTGGACGGCCCCAGTGACCTGGGGACGGCAAAGCCGAGCTGCCTCAGGCAAGCTGTTCCAGAGCACTCCACCCTCCCCAGGCAGGACGCCTAGCCCAAAGTTCAGGGGCAGAGTAAGCCTCCAGGGTCTAAGGTCTCAAGGGAAAGAGCTGACATTTCGGAGCTAACGGCTCTTTTGTGACAAAGAACACTAAATACCACGGCCTCTGCCCAGAAGCAGCCTCCTGTGAGCTTTCCAGGACAGGGCTACCTATCTGGGGTCCTGAAATTCTATGCTTGTCTTGTCTCTAAGGCTCTTAAGGCTAAATCTTGGCTTTCTATTTTAGGATCTTACCATTTCAGTAATTTTCCAGCAAAAATATTATTCACAACTTCCCATGTGACTGCATGTTTCACAGAAGTGCCCGGACTGTGAAGTTAAACGCCTGAGACACAGGGCTGATATTAAAGAGGAGCAGGACCTCTGCGTCGCAACCTAATCAACTTAAAGTTTCCCAAAGCTTTATCCACTTCCTAAGCCAGTGTATCCCCACAGTAAAAAGGGTAAGGGAGGTATGGCTAGCCTGGACATAGATAAAAAGGTCAACCAAGATGTGCATAAATAAGTGATGCGGGATGTGGATGATCTCATCTGGAGCAATCAGTTTTGTCCTTATTACATTTTAACAACATAATTCTAAGAACTCAACAGATCTCTCTCTCTCTGTCTCACACACACGCACACACGCACACACACACACACACATACCAGTGTGATTTATGCTGGTAAATAGCGTTGGTGCAGTTCCCTGTCACACATTTTTCACATTTTCACGCAGCAATTGGAATGAGTCAATGCTCCCGACCGATGGGTTCCTTGGTAGACAAAAGGGCATGGAGTGGATTGATCTGTACGATCCTTCCATTAAAAATAAACATATCGTGTTTGGACCATCAAAGTGGCACACTCATTTTTCTTGTTTTGTTATAATTACGATTGTTTGCAGTAAGACCATCCATCATATTACAGCTGGAATTTTGTGTGCTGTGTTGACTCAAAATGAAGGGCAAAGTTCACATTTCCTTGGCACCTGCAGTAACTACAGCATCAGATGCCTCATCCTACCCCAGTGCTGGGCTGGTCTCGGCAGATGGTGGCATCAGAGTGTGAGCAGCCTGGAGGGACTGAGGGCCACAGGAGCAACGCAGCAGCCTGGGGCTGGTCCGTCGTGTGACTGCACACAAAGATGAGCAGAGCCTGTGGTATCTGGACACAGGCCGGTTACTGTGGGGAGGCACCGCACCTTCCCACCCCAGGTCGAGGCTGTGGGACACACTGTTCTCCCCAGGAAGGGCACACTGATCCTGCATTTGGGACAGCACTCCCTTGGTCACTGTCTAGTGCTGAAAGAGGGACAACACAGACCTGGCACACAGGGACTGGCCCGGTCCAGGGAAGACAGCAACTGTGACTGTAAGCTCACAGGAGACAGGCAGCCTGCTTACAGGTCATGGAAAGCCAGGCCAGGAAGCCCAGGAAGGGGACAGGAACAAGCACCTAACCCTGCCACGCCCAAGCTACGTGGCTACCACCAGGCACACGGAGGTGGTGGGAAGCTGTGTCCCCACCTGACAGTGAGAACAGAGGCCAGACACCAACAAGGGCAGTCGATATGGGAAACTCAAAGATAAAAGACTAAAGCAGCCATTTTATGGAAAATCAATGAGCTTGAAACATGAAGAAAGTTTTCAGTACCCCAGGAGACAAGTTCAACAAAGAAGCAATTCTAAAAAACCAAATTATGGAGCTGGAATTTCAGCAAGATGAAGAAGTGATAGCAGGCATCAATCGCAGCGTGGACCAAGATCTTCATGAAACTGAACAGGAAGGACACCTGCCGGACCCATCCTAGGAGGCCACAGTTTCCCCGGTACCAAGCCTGACAAGGACACAACCACAAGAGGAAACTCAGACCCATGTCCTGATGAAAATAGATGCAGAAATCTTCAGCAACATAGCAGCAAATCCAATTCAACAGCACACGAGAGTCACCGTGATCAAGTTGATTTTTTCCAGGGACTCCAGGATGAGTCAATATAAGCCAATCAATAAAGCTCATCCATCACATCAACCAGGTGGAGGACAGAGTCATAGGATTGTCTCAGTCTATGCACAAAGAGCATTTGATAAAATCTAACATCCCTCCTGACAAGAGCCCTGGGCATGCTAGGTGTATGCGGATCCTACCAGTGTGTAGCCAGGGCTGTCAATGCACATCAGTTGTGTGTGAGGTGCGTGTTTGTTTCTCGGCTCACTCTTCTGTACCACTGGTCTGCTGTCTGCTTCTGCTGTCCCTACTGTGGCTGTGCAGTGTGTCTAAGTGGTCTTCTTTCCTTAGTAATAACACTTGCTCCGTAGGGAACACCTAGCACATACCAGAAACTGCCCCGCACTTTAGATACTTCCATCACCGACTATTGGGATGGATGCATGGGAACAGTGCTGTGATCTTTAGACAGGTAAGACTCTGAGGTTGCAGAGCTCAGGTAACTTTCTCAAGTCGTGGGTCCGGGAAGTAGCAGAGGCTGCTGGGACAGAATGCAGATTTGTCTGACCCTGAGCCCTGTGTTACTGTCGCCTCAGTATTTACCCATCTGACAGACATCTATGAGGCACCTGTCTCACATCCTCCCAGCTCTGACCAGTGGTGCCTGGGGAACAGGACTGCATGCACAGGTGTGAGCACAGGAGCAAATCCTACTGCTGTTCTTGGGGATGATGAAGCCTTAACCAGCTCCTCACGACTCCTGGATATCTGAGCCAGGAGCTCACGGTGGGAATTGAATTTTCACATGTCTTTTCAGGGGAGTCCTGGGGTTTCTTTTGCCAGTTTGAGACAGCACATCCTCACCATGGTGTCACAGTTAGTCAGCAGCCACTCAGACGCAAGGACAGCAGGGGCTGCTGGGAATGCAAAGAGCCGGCACCAAAGTGTGGTTCTCCCCATAGGCGTTCCTTCAGTGGGATTCACTCCCACCGAAGCACCAGGGGAGGGCTTTGCAGAACAGGCATGGTGCTTCCTCGGAAGGGGCTGGCAGGAGGCAGGGCTGTTGACAGTGACAGGGTGAAGGGCACTGTCAGTGAGCTCTGGGGTCCTTGCATGAAAACCAACAGCCACTCTCAACCCAGCCATGGAGACTCCCAGACCGCACACTTAACTGGTAAATTACAACTCACTGTTCTAAGTTCTCTTCCCAATACCTCGTAGAAGATCTATAGCAATACCCAAGATGCAACCTGCTCCCCTAAGTGGTAGCTCTCAACAAGCCATTATTGAGACTTCCTTCCAGAGAGCTAAACTGACATGTCAGCATATTAATACAACTATTTTACCTATTTTATATTTTAAACAATTTTGAAGTCAATTTTATCAAAAATCATTTCCTATATTTCACAGCACAATAAAAGATATTAGCTTCAGAAGTTACTGAGATATAGCAATTTAAATGTCCAAAGGCTTGATACTACAATGTCCAACTATGAATGAGGGATTCAAGTATTAATATGATGCAGGGTTTCATATTAGGGTTTGACTTAGGATTTGACTCAGGTTTCTCTGTTAGGTTTTTAAATTTATACCCTCAAAGCCTCACAGGGCTGCAAGGTCACATACAGAATTTGCTGCGAGTTCCTCGCAGTCTCCTTTCATGGCTCCCAAGTGGCCTGGCCACCTGGTTTCCCTGGGTCCAGGGCAGTGCTCCGAATTGCAGGTGAGGACAACGCCCTACAGGACATGTAAAATCGAAGGCCCCGCAGGCTTCAATGCTTAATTAAGTTCTAAATCCTGGGATATCAAATAAGACAAGTACTCTGAGGAAAAGCAAGAGCTACTTCTGTTAGTCTTGTTAAATGGGTAGACACAGAAATGGGAAAAGTGCCCAGCTGAGAAAGGAGAAGCCACTGGACTGAGAATTCGTCTTCACAGAACTTCCTCTCTGAGGTCAGTTCAGACCAGCACAGCCACAATTTGCACTGCAGAGAGAAGCAAGGCAAACTGCACGAGGACCTGGAGCTCAGAGCGGCCTGGTCGCAGCGGGAGCAGAGGTGTCCCCTGCAGGGTCAAGGAGTTGGGGGCGGATTCAGGTGCCCGCCTCTAGCTTTGTGCCCTGTCTGTCCTGGCCACCAGGTACCTCACTGGGGATGGTGACAGGGAGCCCGAGACCTGCTCTGGGCCGGAGGACAGGTGCCCCGGAAATGCAGGACAGGTGGGCTAGGACCTCAGATGGCGAGGAAGGAGGCGGCCGGAGACCCTCACAGCAGCCAGGACTCTGAGCCAGAAGACAGGCCTCCGGGAAAAGCCGCTTTCCTGGAGCAAGCCTTGAGGGGAGCAGATGCGTGCGTGCTTCCTGCACTCTAGAGAGCTGCCATGCTTCTATTTCATGTGGTTTCCTTCGATACATTCATATTTAGCATTTATTCTTTTGCTTGTCTTCTTTTTGAGGTACTGGGAATAAACCCAGGGGAGCCCTCCCAGCAGCTGCATCCCAGCCCTTTCTATTTCTTTTCTTCTAAGACAAGGTCTAAGTTGCAATCTTCCTGCCTCAGCCTCCCTCAGTGTTGGGATTACAGGCATGTGCCACCACGCCCAGCTTCTTTTACATTTTTATGGCACATATTTAAGGTGTAGAACACAGTGTTTAAATATAAAGATACACAATGGAATTGTTACTATATCATTAACCAGTCAAAATATCCCTCATCTCATATAGTTACTTCTTTTTAAGAAAAGAATACCTAAAATTTATTCTTTTAGGAAAAACCCCCAAACAATAAAATACATGTGGGAGACCTAAGGCGAACATCCCTAATGCATTCAGCACTCCTGTGGGTGGAAGACGCACGGCGATGGAGGAGGCACAGATGACTCACAATAAATGAGTTCTTACGCAGCCCTGAAGGACACAGCAGCCAACCTTGAAAGACTTCCGCAGAGACCAAGGAGGGGCAGTTAGCGTACAGGTGAGATGGTAATGACAGGATGGAAACAGGATGAATTACACGCCACAGAGAAAGCTACTCATCGGCCCAGCGGAAAGGAGTATCTTTTTAAGAAGGGAGGAAGAAGGGAAAATGGGGTGGGAAGAACAAAAGGCAGGAAGCAGGAAGGACTGGCTCTTCCTCCATTAGAATCCAGTTCATTAAGTAGCAATGGAAGAATCAGAAAATACCCAGCAAACGACACCTAGGACTGGCATCACAGGCATCACCTGCGTACAGGAAGCTTCGCTCCGCTCAGGTGGGCAGAGTCTGAGGAGGAAGAGACACTGAGGCAGCTCCGAGGTTCCCCGGAAGCAGCCACAGCCCTGAGGGGATGGGAATCATCCTGGGGGTGCCGGGAAGATGCCAGGTGGACAGGGGAGGGGTCGGGCTCACCCGTGTCTCTGGGCTTAGTTGAGCAGCGAATGGTGCAATGTTTATTGTCCCCTTGCTAGGAATGCGCGACTTAAACACGGTGGTGAGGACACAGGGGATCCCGGGCTGAGGGCATTCTCGGGCCAGGAGGACTGTGTTCTGTGGAAACTTCCAATCGTGAAAAGCTGAGAGCACCCACGGGAGGGTTTGGAGGAGACAGAAACGTGACAGCCAGGATCCCTGAAGGGCCTGGGTCAGACGGAGGTCAGCTGGAAGCAAGACACAGGCCAGCTCAGCGGTGGAGCTGAAGGGTGGGACTCTGGCACTGTGGTCATGGAAAGAGAAGCGGAATCGACAGTGGAACATTGGGGGGTCTGCGATCAGCTTTCAGACAGTTCAGGAACACAACGATCGTGAGACCACACTCACAGCTCACACTCACACAAATACACATCCTGTGGGGGAGTTAACGAACCTGTGCCCCGGACAACAGCAAGCAAGCGTGTGCGGGGAACATGGGAGGCGCATGTGCTGCCACTCCAACGCCGATGAAGCATTTCAAAAGAAATTATCAAAAATGACAAGGACTATCTCTATGCCGTGCCATGGGGATCCTCATTCTGTACTCAGTAAGCGCAAACATAGAACAGAGTTTGTGGTACACCACACTATTAGCCGCAATGCTGTTATTCTGCAGTTGGAGATATGTTGTGGAATGCGGCAAAGAAGCCTGCCAAATATTCCAAGAAATAAAAGATTCAGTCTAAAGAGAAAGGATATACAGTAAATATATTTTATTAAGTTAAAAAGACTTGCATTATTAAACTTAAATTGTAAATATCAATATTAACTTGCGATTTCTTTCTTCCTTGGTATGTATTTTCCAGTTGTGCTCACTGAAATAGCTTGGAAGTGATAAAGTCTCAGCAGCAATGAGCCCCACAGCTGCCTGGACTGTGGGCTGTAAATCGAACTACTAGAGTCAGGGCTCCTCGAGAAGGAGCTCATTGCAGTTCTCAGGCAGGGAATACACAAAATCAACCGGGAACCTATTTTCATGGAAGGAGGAAAGAAACATTAATTAAAGTGTGCTTACTAGAGTCAAAGGACTTCCACCTGGCCCCACCCAGTACTCTGCAGGCTGAGGCAGGAGATCCCAATGAGCGCCCACTCAGGGCAGCCAGCGACTTAGCCAGATCCCATCTCAGATTGACAGGCAGTCAAAGCCCTGTCTCAGCCGCAGGACCAAAGAAAAGGTCGTCTTAAGAAACACAGTGGCGAAACTTGGAAAAATTATCGGGAAGAATGACGGGTCACTGAGGCAGGGGGATCACTGCGACTTCAAGGCCAGCCTGGACTCCGTAGCAAGACCTTGTCTCAGAACACACGCGCGCGCTCACACACAGACAGTGCGTTCACTTCATCTCTGTAACAGCATCTGTGTGAAACCTGACCCCTGCAGAGCGGCTTCCTGGGCCCACAGCTTGGAGGTTCTGCCGCACACCCTGCTCTGGCCTGGCAAGGGTGGAGCAAGGCTTCGGAGAGCGAGCGAGCGGGCGAGGGAGGCAGAGCCTGACCCTCTGGCAGCTCCCATGACTTGGGGCCTCCACTCACGCGGCCCCAGGGACCTGGCCTCTGCCGCAGGACCTCCAGGACATTTACCCAAACCCCAGAAACCATGACTCCGGCCAATCGAAACCCAAAATCCATGAAGTCATAATGACAGGTTTTTGGGGTGAAAAGGCAAACGATTAGTCCCCTTTGGAGTTTGCCATAATGACAAGAAAACTCAATCCGCAAGCTAAGTAATTCATTTAAAGCCAACAAGCTAATTCTGAAGGACAAATCAAACGTGGACCGTCTTCCCCAGGAACCGGGTTTCAGACTCACAGAGCGCCTCCCACGCCCGTGCCTCGAGGCCCTGTGCACCCCTGCGTCCGCCCCGCTTCCTACTCGGCGTGGGTGAGGAAGCTTCCGGCGCAGGCTGGGGTCCTCCCGGGGGACTTGCGTGGCACGGAAGGACCACCACCTGCTCCCCCCACCCTTCTCCAATCTGCACTGAATCATAAGGCTGTCTACTCACGGGGCTCCCACACCCCGTGCCGGACGGGGGATGAAGATCGGGGTGCTCCTCGACCTCGTGGGCCTTTACTCTAGTGGGGCGACCTCCCAAAGACAGCTGCCCTCCCGAACAGAGGTGCAGACCACGTGGGTTTCAGGAGCCCAGCTGTCTCAGGGCTCCTTCATCTTGCATGCTTCTGGCACGATTAAAGAAATACACCAGGACAGAGCAGCCTTGGTAGGAAATTGCCAAGAAAATAAAACCGGAGCTAGAGTACCAAGAGCAAAGAGAGACAGAGGAGATCGGCTGTCACTCAGATTCACTACGCCGCTCGAGTCGCGTTAGCTGTACAGGACAGGCAGGGCCAGAGCAGAGATTAATGAGAAGTTGCATCTGAAACGGCAGCCCCTAATTTGAGCTGAGCTGCCAGGGTTGGCAGCTGAAATTCACTCACACCCAGAACTTCTCCAACAGCAGTTCTCTAGGCGCCTGAATGGAGATGCGAATCTGCAGCGGGAGCTGGCTCTAGCGTCTCCACCCTCAGGAGGCGAGCCGCCAGCAGGAGCAGGTTCCCGTGGGGAAGGGCCGCTGCAGAGGCAAGCAGCAGAGCACACCGGGGTGGGGTAGGCGAGGGCTCCGTGGCTGCCTGTTCGCTTCCTCCACAATGGTTTTGAAAATATTACCAGCGAACAGTGCAGAGAAAGACAGCAGAGGGAAGTGAGGGCAGCAGGTGGATGAGCGGATGGACAGAACAGGGGACCTAATGAATGAACTTACATTTTCAGGTGACTGTGCAGCAATAATCAAAAACTGCTACAAAGAAGAAAGGGATCACAACACTGGCAGTTTGGCGATAGCATAAATGCAGAATAACACAAATCTGTACGTTACCAGAGAAGAAATCTTGAGAGTAGGAGATAGTCCCAATAAAGAGGAAATAAAGAACTAAAGGAAAAGCGTCAACATTTGGGACCACAGAGGTTATCAGAATCCAGCATCTGATGTTTCTAAAGCACCAGGTAAGAGAATCCTACAAGCTGCCGGAAGAACTTTAAAATAAATGATCTAAGGTTCAATGTGCCCCTCTCCAACACTGGGCTCTCTGACCGCAGGACTCTCCCACCTAACAACCAGCCACTGCCCCCCTGGGGTTGCAGCAGAGGACCTGGGCCCAGGGGCAAGATGACCCCTATGTCCCCTGCCAGAACCGGTTATTTTGAACCTCGGTAGGCATGAGGTTTCTCTTAAAATAGAAAACAAAGGCTTGCAGGAGAAACTGAATTTGAGACCTCAATGTGGGCAGTGAGCAGCCCGCTTCTACCCAGGATCAGGAGAAACGCTCCTTGCTTTCTGCTCCATGCGGAGACGTGTTCAAGGGTGTGGCAGGGAGTGTGCACAGTGCGGTGCCTGTTAACAAATGGCTCCCACTCCAAGGGCCACGCCTCAACCAGGGCGTGAATGGAGACAGAGCCGAGCTCGAGACTCCTTCCTTCAGAATACCTTTTCTCACACTGAATGCTGGAGCTGCTTCTTGGTGAACAGCAGGCGTCTCTGACAAAGCGCTGTGGGGTCTAAGGCTCCTCGGGGTAAACCTATCTGCCACCTGCCTCAGTTTCCCCATTCTCCATCAACGCGCATGGAGGCGGGAGGAGCCTGAGGAGCTGTAAAAAAATGTTGACGTCTTGGGTGGGACAGAGGAGCCCGGGCAGGAAAAGAGCACCTGCAGAGGGCGGGCCCTGGACCTTGGCCACACACAGAGGAGTAGCGGTGATGTTGGAGCCAGAGGCAGGACATGGCCTGCGCTCCACCCGGATGGGCGCCAGCCCTGGGCCATCCTTCCTTCCCCGGGCAGGGTCAGCTGAGGATCGTGGGGCTGGGCAGGTGACCTGGCCCGATGTGCTCTTTGAAGCGGTCACCATTAGTACAGATGAGTAGCTTCGTGCAGAGGACCTTAATATTAATTATGCCCAAATTGGGCTGTGAGGAGCTAACCCACAGCTGGCTCGTCTACAGAAGTGAGTCTGGCCAAAGCCTTTGTGCCGAGGTCAGGGTAACTCACACCCAGATTCCGCTCCCACAGCTAAAACCTGACTAGAAGGACAGTGTTCTAATTACAACCATGTATTCTGTCTATTCTCTTCCTAATTTGAGAATGCTTTGTCTTGTCCTTTAGGAGCCTTGTTTACATTAATTTCCATAGAAACCACTCATAGCTCACCTTTACCCCAATTGATTGCCAAGAAAATCAGTGCCTGGCTGTGCCAGCACTGGGTGTCCTGGCCCTGCTTTCTCTCCTGGTTCTGTCTCTCAGTGCATTTATTTCTCAGGCCTGAGTCATGTACTGGGCAGGGGACTGGGACCTACTGCAGGGTCTCCGTAAGATTCCGTGGTGCTTCCACACAGCGAGCATGGTTCATGCCCCTGCACCTTCTTCCACCCTCTCCTGCGTACCCGCTCAGCCCTGGAAACCCTCTGAACTTCTTTCTGCCTCTCTCCATCTGCAGTGTCCACCATCCTGCTCCCCAGGTCCCCCAGGTTCACTCACTGGCTTGGCGAGTGAGTGGGAAACATGGTGTTGCTCTCTCTGTGTTCACTTACTTCCCTCAACACAGTGCCCCACGCCACCCACGCTGCTGCAGATGACAGGGCCTCGCTCTCCTTCAAGGCTGAGTACTATTCCATCATGTAGCACACAGCAGCACTGCACTGAGTCCACATTTGGCCACTGTGGGTGACAGGGCCGAACAGCCTCTCCTTGGGGCGTTCTGCCCCGTGGGGCTGACACCGCGTGCACGCTCACGTGTTGGCATCAGGGTGAGGGTCCTGCTCATGAAGGAGCTGTTAACTTCTTGAGACAAACTCCAAAGAACCCGGCTCCTGACCACTCTCCTCTGTCTCCTGCCGATCACGCCGAGGCCAAGTGGGCTTTTCTGCCACTCCCTCCACAGAGCTCAGTCGGCCTCGGGTTGGGCTTGCTGTTCCGTGTGCTCCACTCGGTCTCCTCCCGTGCTGGTTTCTCAGGCTGCATCCTCTCTGGTCCGGAGCCACCACCTCAGATTAGCCCACCTGAGGCCAGCGCCATGGCGGTCCAGCCCTCACCTGTCCCCGGGGGTCTCGCAAAGGAGGGAGCTGCTCTGGGGCCTGCGGGCCCCGCTCTTCTGTCCCTGAAGGGGGCGCTGTTCCGGGCAGTCACAGCCCACCCTCCCATCCAGGTCACAGTGGCTCCCCGGCCTTCGGCTTCCTCATTGTAAAACGGCCAGGCCAGTCACCTCCACCGCCTCTTGAAACCCTCAAGTTAGAGTTTGAGTCTGGCAGAGCCCTTGAACTTTGCTATGGATGAAATTCGGGGCTGTGTTTCTCTTCCCACACCAGAGCTTGTTTTCCCAGAGTCCCTACCGCAGGTCCAGCGTCTCTCAAAGACCCCAGAGGTTTTCACCACCTGTTGAACACCCGTCCTGAGCACACACAAAATGCCACCCGAAGGGCCCTGGCCTGGTGTGGGTGCCAGGAACCATTCATCAAACCCCACCCTCCTTGCTCACTTGCCTGGCAGTGCGCGAGGCTCCCTCAGACTCTGGGCCATGAGGCACATTTTCTGCAAGCTGCTCATGCACCTTGCTTAAATTCTGCTCTGCTTGGCTTTGCTGCCACGAAGCTAAGTAGTTTCTTGCCTTCCCAACAAAGCCGGAATTTACTACCCACAGTTTTATGTTTAAGATTTGGTCAAAGTCAGTTCAGGTGGCGTGAGAAGGAACTCATCACACCCAGCACAAGCCAGTAACAGAGCCACATCAGAAGGTCACCCACGCAGCTGCCACCAGGGGCCAAACCCGCCAGTCAGGCCCCATGGCCCTTGGGTTCCACACATTCTCCACACCCTGGCCCAGCCACAGGTTCTCATCTCCACGCTGCAGTTTGCAGCTCAGAAAGCGCACTGGTTTGCCCTTTCCTTCTTACAAACCCACCTGTGTCTGCTCACAGCAGTAAATGTAAAATTCAAGCAATATCAAAAATAGTGCAACCTTCTGACTAGTAACTGGGTCAGAAAAGCTTAAATCCACGACTTCTCGAGCCTCCCAGGTCCACCGTGTCCTCCAGCACTGGCCAGGCTGTGCACACCTGGCTCCTCCACGTTAGTTAGTACGAGATCCACTGTCCCCTCTCCCTGCGCTGCTGCCTCAGGAATCCGAAGTCCGTCTGCTCACGTTTGCACCCAGGCCGCCGCGCCAGGTGCCAGGCAGGGAGAGACCTGGAGGCGGGCAGCACAGGGCCTGTGGGCAGACCCCGAAAACCCATGCACACGTGTTGTTTCTCTTTTAAGATAAAAGAAGTTGATGTAGGAGTTGCTTTTCTAAACTAAAGCCGCAGCATTCAGGTTTCATTGCAGGGTTGGCACTCTGTGATAAGTGAGTGGGTTCAGGTTGCAGTCTGGGAGCTCGTCAATAAAAGGCTGCAGATGGTGAGTGCTATTGTTGGGGTGCTGCGGGGGGCTGCCTGCCTAGAGCCTGCCTGACGGTCCTGAGAGAATCATCACAGTGCTGGGCCGGTGCCACTAAGCAGGAAAGATGCGCTTCGCTATTAGTTATAAAGGACTTCATCTCACAGCCTGATTTGCCTGGCTTGGGAAACAGAAGATACAGAAAAATATCCTCGCATGAATATTACAACGGAGTGAGTTAGTATGATAAGGCTGGTTTTCACTGGGCACGGGTCCCTTGCACTGAGGGACTCGGGGCTCCTGGGACCTGTGACCCTGCTGTGGATTAAAGTCGGCCTGGGAGACTTAGGGAGAGGGATTTTCTAACAAGCCACACATTCTCCTTCCTCATGATGCGCTTCTTGGTAACAACCATATCCTCTCAAGTCTGTGCTTCGACAAACACGTAGGTACAGCAAGAGAGCGGGGGCCTCAACTGTGACAGCACCCCAGGTTCCCAGATGCACCCAACGAGCGCCGGGCGCTCCTGCTGCTCGTCCATGCCCAGGCAGCAGACAGGTGACACGGTGCAGCAGGAGCGAACATCACAATTTGTGTTTGTATTTGAGGTCATACTTGTGTAACCTGTGCACACCTATGTAAGAGAGCTCTGCCTTACCTAACACGAGGATCCACAGTAGTCTCTGCCCCTAAGCCTTGGCAGGGAGGGGACGCTGCCCCGAAGGTGGTGAAGGCAGCACCCACCGGTTGGCTTCCAGCACGGCGCAGCAAGCTGTGACCTGGCAGGGCTGGAGGGGCACTGGGGGGATGCTCTCCGTTTGACCACAAAACCCTGCTCCAAAAGTCAGTTTGCAAACAATGTAAAAGCACAAGTAAGCAACAAACAAAAGCAGCGCTGATCTGTCCTTACCCTGAACACAAGCTCCTTGTCAGCTCTGGTGTTTAGAGAATGACAGGACAAGAGGTGGCGTTCCAAACTGTGGGTTTTTCAAGATTATCTGAAACATGGATCTACACTTCCATTCCCTGCTGTTAAGAATGAACTTCGCCTTAAACACACAATGAACACTTACTGCGGCCTCGAGATGTTAGCTAGTGATTGTACAAGGCCATCACAATAAACCCGGAGAAATTAGTCAACTAGCCCTGAACGCATATGTGCACAAGCCCGCAGCAAGCCATGTAACTCCATCTGGGATGTGTCAGAATTTCCTGAAATGCGGTGCAGAAGCCTCCTTTGAGATTTCCATGGAGGCAGCACTCACTCTACCTGCAGCAGTAAAAATAGCTGAAGAGCTACGACACCAACAGTATCAGGGCAGTCGGCACAGAGCATTCCCTTAGCAGACAAAGCTTCCAAAGGACGCACAGGTGGACGGCTGGGATTTTGAAGTGGGCTTTAGGACGAGTAACATAGGGTGGAAGTTCTGCTATACAATGGACAAAAAGAACGCTACTTGTACATCTCAGCGCACAGTGCCTACCAGAGTCTCTATTACTAGTACCTCAAGAACTATTTTGTGAAACACTCAATGAAATATAACACATGTGCATACATTCTCAAATGTAAGTGAATTCTTTAATTTAGAAATGCAAGGACTCATGAAAATGCGAGGACACGTGCTTTCGGAAGTGTGCTTTCCTGGAATCTGAGCAATAGAGACGTGGGGCCAGGCAGACAGTTTACATCATGCGGGACTCGTCTGTTCCTTTATTCCAGGTTAACTGTATTACTGCACTGCAGAGCCAGGCAACTGCAGCCAAAGGTGACAGCCAGAAACACGCCAAGAGCTAAAGGGTGACAGGTGGCCCGTTGTGTAGAAAAATTTAAAATACAGTGGAAACTTTCAAATATCTGGTAATGAGACTAGGGCAAAGCTTGAGGTTTTGTAGACACAGAATTCTGCTCATGGCAAAGCACTTTGAAAAGCTCAGAAATTACAGGTGACTTACACATTACCCCAATGGTTCTTGGTGATTTTTTTTTAAATGCTCCCAAACACATTTTTTAAAATATATACACATTTAGTTTGTCCTTTCAAGAAAAAGGTGGTATTTTAACAGTGAATGAGAAAAGTAGCTCCTTTAATAAAGAGAGGAAAGACATTTGGGGAAATTTGTCGGTATTTGGAAATCTTTCTAGCATCACGTCATTTGGATTCCAAAAATAATCTGAGTGGGCTACCTATTTACAATCCTGTCATATGTGCTTATTTCTAACCCAATTGCAAAGTCTTTCTGAGAGTTTCAGTGGGCTGTGGGCCAATTTGTTAAAAAATACAAAAAGGCAGAACTTTCTGATTATTTTGTAAGAACAAGTAACTGACGGTAAAGGGGGGAGATGGTAACTTACTAGATAAATTGTGGGAGGATTGCAAACTTGGAAGATAGAGATATGAGCCAGGTATTTATGTACAAGGAGCACTCAGTGGGAATTGGAAACGGCTGCTCTGTGGGGCTTGTGGAAATCTCTTCCCTCCTCGCCTCTCCAAGAGCTGGTGCACTGCACCTGCCTCCTCTGTCTTCCTTCATCCGTCAGACGCTCCAGGGTGCATACTGGCTGCTGGCCTATAAATAGCAGCCTCTGAACTTTGTCTTCACTGCACAAAAGCAGACAAGTCCTGGGCCCTGCGTCTCAGCTCCTGTAGGGACCCCGCAAGGTGCAGCCATGGAGCCACAATGTGCATGGCTAGTCTGATACACATGGCTGTGAACAGATTAAACTTCCTGGGCAACGGCTTCTACAGCAATTACAGCACCTGGCCACCAGGCTTCCACATGGGGCTGCTCTCTCGCATCCACTACCCACAGTCTCAAAGTCATCCCATGAGACTGCAAGGGGTCATTTTTCCTCAAGCTGGGACCCAGGCAGCAGAGAAGCCAGCACAGAGAGTGGGCGCCTCCTCTGCCACGTGGCTCCCACCACGTCCTGGCCACCACTCCTGCCAGAGCCCTAGCAGCACGTGCAGATGCCCCAAAGTGCAACTCTAAAAGAGTATCTGCTTAGTTATCTTTCTGCAATCACAGCAGGTGAGTCCCCTTCTCCGGCTCATTTCAGTTATGAGGCATGAGCCTTGTGGGCTGGCCTCTTAGGTAGAAAATGCTTTAAAACACACAGCATTCACAACAAGAAAGCCCCATAAATACCGGCGCCTTGGTAAAACTCCAAGGGAGAGAGCACTGTGAACACTTACACATGCGCATTGTGTCACAACAGAACAGTGTGTGTTTTATGCACTTTATGCAAATGAAGTGTGTGTTTTAGTCATTTCTGCTCAATCTGCTAAATTTTTCTCCTCTATTGAATGGATCAAATAAAAATTGTGTCTAACATCATTTCCTCCTATAATCACCTAAGAAAAAAATTGATCATATAGCACACATGTCTTTAGAGATTAGCTAAATAAATTTTTAAATGAATATATAATTTTCTGATGCTACATGATTGCTATCAATGAATTAAGACAGTAGATAAAAATAAATCCCACTGTAGCCCTGTACACAGAAGAATAAATACCATTCATAGTCGGCATACTGCTCAGCTGCCTGAGGTGGGACAAGTCACCCAACTCCCGCCACCAGAGGAGGAGAGGTTTTCCTCAGCTTTGTTCAGAGCGTTCAGTCCATGGCCAGCTGGCTCTTACACAGAACAGCCTGGTGGAAGGATGTGCTGAGGACAAAGCTGCCCACCTCATGGTGCCGGGAACAGCTCGGACAGAGCCAGACAGCAGACCTGGTTCTGAGTTCACACCTCCGCAAGCCACGCCCTGCACCAGGCCCGGCACCTGACAGCCCACAGCTGCACTCGAATCCACAGCTGACCCACACCCAGGCTGTGTCCCACCCCAGCACCCCCATGAGTCGGCCTTCAGGATTGACAGGCACAGCTGGTATCAATCCCTGGGCCATGTTTGAAAAATAACTATAGCACTGCAGCTTTGCAAATTATTAAGAACAAGCAGAAATTTAAGCAAAAAAGAAAAATTTCATGGCAATAAAAATAAAACCATCTTGGGTTTGGGCTGTGATAAAGAAAAAGGCAGGTTGGATTCGTGAAATCAGTGTGGGGCATCTCACTGACAAGAAAGCAGGAGGCTACGCAGCTGTTACTTCTCAGCAGAGTTCACACAGGGGCCGTTCACAGAGACTAGGGCAGCGCAACAGGAAACAGAGAGGCTGGGGCCTGGCATCCAGCAACAGGAGGAGCCGCTCCCAGGCAGGCTGCAGGAAAGCCTGGGGGCCTCCCGACACGACTAGAGCTACAGGCAGAAACTACTATTCTGAGAACACAGTGTCAGGGCGGAAAAAGCAAGGAGAGGCACAGCCAGACCTCTGTTGCCACACTCCAAGCCCACGCAGAAGCCAGCAAGAGTCCCCTCAGTGACAGGCACAGGGATGGCAGGGGCACCGCAGTGGGCAGAAAGGGGAAGAGGAGAACAGAGAGGGAGGCGAAGGTGGTAACAGCAACGACCAGGACAGTGACGGGGCCAGCACGCATGCAGGCGGCCACCCAGCTCCAGTTCCTCCTTCCCCATCTAACCAGCTGAGAACAAGTGGTCAGATCGCTGCCAGCACCCCAGGGTGCTCCTGTAACACCCAGATCTGCTCTTCCCGCAGCTTTGTGCGGCTGCTGACCCCAGGTGATGTCCGCGTTCACTCTCCAGGGCCTCATGAACATGCTTCCCCTGGGCTTCACATCGCAGGCTGCTGGGGAGGCTCCAGGTCCCCACTTCCTGGTCACTCGGCGCCCAGGGCCCAGGCAGCCCCCTGTGACCCCTACTGATTTTACCTCCCCTAGAGGAGAGTCTAGGAGGCATCTGGAGCCAGGCAGGTAGCACTGTTGCCCAAAACCCCACAATTATTTTCATTAAAAAAACATTCTAAAAGTGAATATATGCACCCAGTGAAAGAAAACCACGCAGCAAAATAAATACACAATAAACATTAAGTTTCTCTCTCCAGAACCCTCATCTGCCCGTGTTCCTCCCCAAAACTCCTGGTACAGATTTGTGAGTAAACTTCTGGAGATACCGACGAGAAAGTTACATGTTTGCGTGTGTGTATGACACGTGTAAGAATCTTCTTTCACACAGAGCATTACACATGTATCACTCTTCTCCTAACTCAAAACGCAAACATATCACGACATATGTTTTCTTATTAGCCTCATACCTCCCATATGCCAAATATTTTCCATGCCTGTGATTCTTAATTCATTTTAGTAACTTTATCTGCATTATCAGCACACTGCATACTTCATTTTTGTCTTGTGTGTTCCATGCTCTCTGTAGGTGCTTTCTGCCTTTGGAATTAAGTAGACTTGATTGTTCCGTTTCTATTAGATCAGCAGCAATGCCCGATTCTGCCCCCAGAGGGTGGAGCACAATGCTGAACACACGTGTGCATGGGAAGGTCACAGGTTCCGCGCCTGCTCAGGACACGGTGAGAGGCTGCCAGTGAAGGGCAGAGGAGCCCCGCAGGGTGGGGGGGCCCGGTGGGAGGCAGAGGCAGCACAGAGCCAGTGTCCCGCAGCCACCCACGTACAGCGACCCCGCGTGGGCCTGCGCGAGGCCTATGCTGAGCCAGGAGGACTGATCAAACCGAAGCCACTGGCTCCAAAAAGAGAGCGCCCAAGGGAGCAGCAACGCTCAGCAGGTACAGCCCAGACAAGACCGGGCCTGCTGAGCAGAACTGGGGACCCGTGGCCGGCCTGGACTGTTCCGCACCCTCCCGTACCCCACGACATTCTCCACGGGCCTCGCTCACCCACAACATGCAGAGAGGGCAGAGAGGGCAGAGAGGCCCGACCGGTACCGGGGCCCAGGAAGTCGGGCTCAGCAAGGCAGCCTGAGGGCACCCGCCCCGCGCACCCCTGGCCCCCCACACCCCTGGGCTGGGCCACCTCGGCGCGCTGCCCAGTGCGCCAGCTCTGCCTCCAGGACCAGGACGGTCTGGTGCCTGCAGCTGAGGTGTCCGCCCCCCAGCCAGATGCGTGTGACTGATGAACTGCTGGCCCTTCCCCAGGCTGATCGGAACAGCAGAGTGGCGAAGCCACTAAGATGGAAATCCGCAAGGAACAACCAAAGGATTTCTAACTGTTTAGCTGATAAAAAAGCACACAAATAAGTGGGAGGCCAGGAGGGGTGCACAAACCTGTCATCCCTGCTGCCTGAGCAAACCTCCAGGCCAGGAGCCACTTCGCGAGACCCTGTCTCAGTAGAAGTCAAAAGGGCCGGGATGTAGCTCAGAACCCGGGCTCAATCCCCCACACGAAAAATAAAAACGGAGGGAGAAATGCAACAAATGAGCATGAACTCACACATAAACAACATGATGAAAAGGAGAGCACACTTATAATCCGTAACAATAACTAATTATAAGTGTGCTTAGCACAGTTATAGATGAAGATTTCCAGGCGACGCTCAAGCACTATGAGGCTCTGCACCACCACAAGAGACAGCCCTGAAGCCCTCTGACCATGAACAGGAGAGCAGAGGGCAACAGGCGACGGAGGAGCAGACAGGCCCAGAACCACGTGGCCGGAGAGCCTAGCGGGCGGCAGCTCTGATGGCACACAGCACACACAGCAGAACACAGCACACACAGCACACACAGCAGAACAGACAGCAGAACACACAGCACACACAGCAGAACACAGCACACACAGCAGAACACACAGCACACACAGCAGCACACACAGCAGAACATACAGCACACACAGAACACACAGCAGAACACACAGCAGAACTCTCCCCGAAATAAACAATACAGTTTTAAAGCAGCAAATGCTACAACTTGCAATGAAGGCACAAGGCATGCAACTGTGTCCAGGCACCAAGCCCCTGTGCAGCCCCAGCAGAACAGGAAAGGCCTGCACTTGAGACGAAGGGCAGAAGCAGTCACTTGGAGACTCGGGTCAGGAGGAGCCAGACGGGAAGCACCCAGAAGCGCTCGGACCCAGGTGGGCTCGAGTGTGTGCCAGGGCTTTGCACCCACTGGTGAAAAGGATACCTCATAGTTTAAATTTTAACTGACAAGTAACTTTGCCTGTCTTCCGTGTGCATCTGCTCCATGCGATGGCCATGCACGTCTCCGTGGTGCTAGCTGAGGATCGCATGCTGATCGCCTAGTAACCGTCACGCTGGGCCCTGGAACCCACAACCTATTCCTCACCATGAAGGAAACATTCTGTAAACTGGACCACAGAGCAAAACCTCAACTTCTTCCATAAAGTACAACCAATACAACATTACCTAATCACAGCCCAATAAAACCAGGAATTAATCAAAAATGTAAAACTCTCCCTCAAAATCTGGAAGCAGTCTGACTAGCAAAATTCCCAGGTGCAGAATTTCCAAGTTAATTCCAATGCAAGCTGCACACGGATACCTATGGGGTAAAACATAACCACTGGTCAATGAAAACCATGAAGTATCATATACTTCAGCAAATAAAAATGGAAGAATCAAAGTAAGTTAATTTATCAACTCAAAAGAATTGATAAAAAATTAAATCAAAACAGGCATAAGAAAGGCCAGTGTGAAGTTTCTAATACTCAAAGAATAGATATTATAAATAAAAGTATTAGTTCCTTAAAAAATAAAATAGACAAATTAAGAAGAAAAGCATCATAAAAGCATCCAATAAATGACAAGAAGGAAAGAAAAGTTTAAACATTTTTAATCATGAGACTACTGTGTAGCACTAAGCCATTGCCCTTAGAGCCGAGTCTGCCCTGACCAAGGGGACTTCTGCAATGGCAGGAGCACCCGCAGCCCCACTGTGCTCAGGCAGCCCAGCCCAGCACCACTTGACCTCTGGGACACTTGGGCATGGCTCTTGAGACTGGAAATAGAATTGTTAATTTTATTTCATTATAATTAATTTAAATTTGGAAGCAAGAGTTTACCATATCAGAGGGGATGAACATGAAATGTCCTGAGAAACTGCTAGTTACCACAGTAAATTCTAAAAGCTTAAAAAGTGCCTAGACCAACTCTATAGATGAAATGAAGAAAATGGAGACAGTTGTCAAAGAATTGTGCGACACACACACACACCGAAGAGGAAGGGAAAGCTCTCCTCGAGGCTGAACAATCACCAGTGTCTGCCCACAACCCACATCCTGCCAACCCTTGTGCCGTGCAGTCCACAAGCTAAGAGCACATTTTACATTCTTAAAGAAAAGGAGGAAGCAGCCCTGGCCTGAGACCTTCTGAGACCCACAGAGCCTAAAATATCTCCTACATGGCTCTTTACCCCAGAAGTTCACTGCCTCCCGATCTAGAAGAATGATGAAATTCTAACCCAGTTTGCAGCCAGCCACGTCATGAGAGATGCAGGGAGAAAGTAACCCTAGAACCCTGCTGGATGACTGCTAGAAGATGCGTTATAGCTTCTCCCAGCAGCACCAGGCTCATGAACAACAGAAGACACAGGCAGAGCAGAGACCAAGGCAGCTTCCCCAGTGGTGGGACAGACGCCTGGTGACCCCCATGCAGTGCCATGGGAAATGTGCGGTGTTTCACCAAAGCTTGCGCCAGCGGAAATAACCAAACAAACATAGACTTGGATTCAGGGGAACCTGATCTTCAAACTTATTTGCTGAACTTCGGTTCCTTGCCATTCTTAAGCACTCTCCCTACTCCGAGAGCTCTGAGTCACATAAGCCACCATCTGGGTCTGAAACAGTCCCGCAGCCTGGGGCTCAGGGCTGGGTCACCAATGAGGCCTCCAGGAGGCTGTGCAGCTTCCAGGAGGTGGGGCCCAGCGGCAGGGAGCGAGGTCCCCGGCTGCCCTTGAGGGGATGTCAGACCCCAGCACCCCTACCCCCCGACCCCGAGGGGAGAACTGCCCACCATATCCCTCTTGTGCCCTGCTGGAGTGTTCTGCCACCAACCACAGGCCCACAGCAACAGCCCAAGCAACCATGCACGGACACCTGCGAAACCACAAGCCATGTTGTTCATCTCAGGCCTACGGAGGATGGGGGCTCTGCTCTCCAAGTGTGGGCTGCAGCCCCCAGAACAGTGCAAGGGCTACAGCAGTGACAGTGGTGCACTGCGCTGCCCCAAGAAAGGAGGTGTGGGTCTTGGAATCGAGGCATGGAGGAATACCGTCCCCTCTTACTGTCACACCTGGAACTCCCTTGGGGAACAAGTCTTCCCATTTCCATATACCTGGCCCACAGGTCCCAGACCCGCCCTCCCAGACACAGAAAAGCCCCCTGGCCGTGGGCGTTAGGCACGCCACCACTGGGCCCTTAGGCGGCTGTGTCCAGAGCCAGCCAAGGCGGTGGGGTACGGGGAGGAGGCTGCGTGACACACTGGGTGGCGCCGGTGACTCAGCTCGCCTTGGATGGGACACTGGGGGCGCAGTCCCCTGGGAGCAGAAGACCAGACCGGCAGCTCGCGGGAGACCCGCTCAGCGGCAGAGGACGCAGCCCAGGAGCGGCCGGGGAGAGGGAGCCTCTCCAGAGTCCTGAGGTGCGGGGCGAGACGTGGGCAGACCGCCGAGCCCCACGCCCGAGGTCCCATTCGGGGCAGCCCCTCTCCCTTGGGGCCCCTGGGGAGATGCGTCCTGCCTGGCCGAGCCCAGGCTGTCCGAGCCCCTCCGACCCCAGCACTGCCCCACCAACACCTGCACCCACTCCCGTCCAGCTCTGCTTCCTGGGCGGCGCTCCCCAGCGGCGGCCTCCTCCTGAGAAGGCGAGGGGACCTCGACCCCGGCCCTCTCTGGCCGGTGTAACCTTCTAACCCCTCGGCAGAGCTTCCTCTCAGATTCATTTACATTCTAGCAAGAGCTGCGCTCAGCAAGGTGATTTTTAAATCAGTACAGCTTGGATTCCAGCAACATAGTTACACATTTCACACAGCTGAAGAGTCAGGACAAACAAGACTAAGAAAATCTGGCTGCAGAATAGAATATTTGGGAATTTGAAGCACTGAACTTGCTGAAAATTTTATCACACGTAACTGGCACAAAACCCTAAATTAATCCAATGTGTCAGAAATCAAGCGAACTCCACACCCCAGGCTGACACATGCCCCTGCCTACTTTCTGCCCCTGTCTTTGCTCATCTTTCCTCCTCTGGAGTTAGTTCGCAGCTGACCCCAGGCCTGTGCCTGCCCCAGAATCCTGAGCGTGGGTCCTGTCTGACTTTCGGATGTCGCCACAGAGTGGGTGGGGTCTGGCTCGGGGCCCAGGCTGTGGCCTCGTTTGTAGTGGCGAAGCATGAGGACCCGAGGCAGGGCTCAGAGCAGGGCCCAAGGCAATCTGACCACGAGCCCCCCAACTTCGTTCCGATCAGAACCGAGATCGGGAGCGCAGAACCTGCAGCCAAGCCGAGGGGGGCCCCACGCAGAGGGGCGGTCGTGGCGGCCTGCCCTGGGGTCGGTCTGGTCTCCCGCCTTCCTCTCAGCTGCCCCTCTGTAGCTCTGCCCCACACCTTCCCCTCCGCCCTGCAGGCTGAGCCAGGGGCGCAGTAACCACCCCCCCACACACACAGGTGCTGGGTCTCAGCCACGGAGCTCACTGACGCCCTGTCCCCCACACTACTCGGGGACTCCCACACGAAGGGAAGAGCTGTACCCCACGGACTCTGGCCCTCCCTCCCTGCGCCATCTGAACCGACTCCTAGCTTACGGGAACACATTATCCAAAGAGCACTGTGTCTCGGGGCTGAAGTCCACTCAGTTACCAGGACTCCCATCCCACAATCGGAGGGAGGGAAGCGCACTCAACGCACCACTGGATTATTTGTCCTTCGCTGGTCCCTCTGCATTGCTGGCGCCGAATCCAGGCCCTGCAAATTAGAGGCATGCACACTGTGTGACCCGGCTGACGGGACCCTCGTGGGATCCTGAGACCAGTGGCCCTGAAGGGGCAGCGCCTGCTGGAGCGAACCCTGAAGCTGCTCCGTGACGGCTTCTCATCACACTTCCAGCTGTGGGTCTGCTCACACCCACCCTACGCCTTCCCACCCTCTGCCGCTCAACCCAGCGCGTCTGTCCGGCACCCAGGCTTGCTGTTGGGGAGGACACCGGCCCAGGAAAGCCTCCGGTTCCTGTGCAGCACGGAGGAGGAAGGACTAACCCTGAGTTCACACGCGTACATGACAGTTCCAGAAATCAGATCAACGAACCAGGCCGTTTCAGCGTCCTCTCTTGGATCATTAATGTCATGAGAAAATCCATTCCCGTGGGCAGACTATAAACCTGAGAGAAACTGACAGACTCGCACTAATGTGACCACAGTGTCAATAATTTATAGTGTGAATAAAGGAACTGGTAAACCACTTTTAATTATACGGGTTCATTCTGACATATTACTCATGCAAAAAATTAATCGGGAAAATGATTTTAATAAATAGAACCAGATGTATTACACTGGCAGCGTCTCCTCTGAGTATACTTTCCCTGTCCTGCCAGGCATTTGTGAAGCTTCCCTGGGGTCAGCTGTGTTCATACCCCAAATTCACCAAGCTGTGCGAGTTTTTAAACATATTGGTTCGATATATCACCAGTGAAAAAGTAAGTTAGTTGGTAAAGCAAATGGATTTCTGAAAGCATTACTAGGTGTTCATGGATTTCATGCTTGTTTCAAGACGCAATGAATGCAGAGGTAGAGGGTGTTCACAAAATCACATCAGGTTAAATCTAAGAGCACTAGAAGGTTTCGGGAGTTACACAACTCTAAAGGTGCAAAACCACCGTTCCCTTTACGGAAAAGAGAAGAAATGCAGCTTCCTAATAAAAGCAGGCGAGTGCTGAAAGGGAGCGTTCGCTTGTCACCCATCTTCTGACAGGCCTGAACCCGGCACTGTCCCTGTGCTTTCTGACCCACAGCTCTAGGGAGGGGTCTGGTTTTAAAAGACACAGAAGAGGTTCATCCTCTGGACACAGGGAAGGCACCCTGGTTTGCTACCAAGGTGACCACTGAGCAGAATGCTTGTGCATCTGACAGCCCACTGGGCTTCACACTAGGGAAGCAACTCACAAGGTCCCCCATGCACCAACTGTTTCAAGAGAAATTAACCAGGGCAGATCCTGCTGCCCCTTTTGTTATGGCCACTAATATCAGGGAGGCCTGGATTCGGCCAAAGCCGCACAGTGCTGATGCTGGAAAGCCCCAGCGTCGTCTCCAGCTCCCTGCCCCTGCACCACTGCTACGGCTGGAGGGCGGAGGACAGGTAGTGTTTGTGCCTGCATCTCCGGGGCATCGAACAGTGTAGTGCACACTTGGGGACCTGGCCGGGCATCTCTCATCACTGCCGGCTTCCACAGGGAGAGACAGGGGCGGGGCGCTGCTTGTGTGTGGCATGGAGCGGAGACTCCCAGCTCACTGTGAAGCACTCATTGCTCTGAAAAGCATTAACTAAACCCAAAAATAAAAGACCCGGTCCAGAAAATGGTCAATTGGAGTGAGCAGACAATTCTCAAAGAAGTACAAATGGCCAATAATTCTATGAAGAAATGTTCAGCATCTTCAGCCACTAGAGAAATGCAAATCAAAACAACACTGAGACCCCATCTTACTCTAAAAAGAACTGCCATCAGCAAGAAATCAGATAATAACAAATACTGAAAGGCTGTGAAGAAAAATGAGCCCTTCTACACTGTTGGTGGGAATGTAAACTAATACAACCACGGTTGAAATCAGTGTAGACACTTTTCAAAATACTAGAAGTAAAAATTCCATTCAACCCAGCTATTCCCCTTCTAGGTAGATTCACAAAAGAGTTAAAGACATCACATTACAGTGCTATGTGCACACCCATGTTTATAGCAGCACAACTCACAATAGCTAAATTATGGAAGTGACCTATCTGCCCATCAATGTGATGAGTCTTAAATTTAAGAAAACTGAAATCATATCATGTATCTTTCTAACCGTTATGATATGAAGTTAGTTATTAATTAGAGGAAGATAGCTGGAATATTCTCAAACACATGGAAATTAAGCAACACGATCCTGAATAACCAATGGATCAAAGAAGAAATTAAAAAGAAATTATAAAATATCTCAAGACAAACATCAATGGCCAACACTGTAAACTTACAGGATGGGGTGCAATCAGTTCTCAAGGGAAGTTTACAGTGATAAGCACATGCATGGGGGGTGCTGGGAATCGAACTCAGGGCCTCAGACTTGCCAGACAGGCACTGCATCACCAAGCTACAACCCCGGCCCAGCACATGCATTTTTAAAAGAAGAAAGATCTCACATTAATAACCTGATATTATACTTCAAGTAGGAAGAAAGAAACAAACTAAGCCCAAGTTAACAAAAGGAAGAAAACAAAACTCAGAGGAGAAATAGAGAACAGTAAAACTACAGGAAAATTTAAAAACTGAATATGAAACAATAAAATAGATAAACCCTTAACTAAAAAAGTGAAAATATTAAAATTGCTGCTTTTAAAATGAAAAAAGATCAATAGGGACTATTATAAACAAGCATGTGTCACAAAATAACCTAGTAACTGGAATCAAAAGGTAGAAACCTGTACAGACCAGTAACACAATTTTAAGAAACAACTACAATCCTCCCCACAAAGGAAAATCCAGGAGCAGGTGTCTGAATTCTAACAGTCAAAGAATAATTAATATCAGTTCTTACACCCAATGTTACCCTGATACCAAAGCCAAGGAGACCACAAGAAGAGGAGATTGCAGACCAGTACGCTGACAAACAAACACAAAAGTCCTCAGCAAAATGGCAGCAAACTGAAGTCAGTGACACGTTAGAAGGGTCATACATGACAACCAAGTGATATTCACCCTGGGATGCGTTAACTTAGGCAAATCAATTCATGGATATGACACCACATCAGAATTAATGATAAAAACCAACATCTCAATAGATTCATAAAAAGAAATTGACAAAGTCCAGCATTCTTCCATGACAACTCTTAACAAACTGGGTATAGAAGTGAATTTCCTCAGCATAATCAAGCTCACTTAGAGCTGTGTGCGGCAGCAAAGCCTGTGATCCCAGCACGGGAAGCTGAGGCAGGAAGACCACAAGGTCAAGCCCAGCCTGAGTGACTTAGTGACTTACAGAGACCCTGTCTGGAAATAAAGAGCGAAAAAGGTCGGGGATGTAGCTCCATGCAGGGGCACTCGTCTGGCATGAGCAAGACTGTGGGGCAAACCCCAGTGCCACAGAGAAGGCCTCTCTCACCAGCCCCACAGCTGGCCCTAGTGAGTGGGGACCCCAACATCTGTTGTCAAGCACCTCATTGAGACAAAGATGCACCCTCGCCACTTCTACTCCGCATGGTACAGGAAGTCCCAGCAGAGCCAAGCAGACAGAGGAAAAATAAAATGCACCTAAATACAAAACCATCACAAAACTGCAGAATGCATGACCCACATGCAGAACCCAGCCACGTTTCTATACACCAATAATGACCTGCCTAAAAAGAAATCAAGAAGCAAACCCACTTACGATTGCATCACAAAGAATACTGGAAACAAATAACCAAGTAGGTGAACAATCTCTACACTGAAAGCTATAAAACATTAATGAAAGAAATGGAAGACGATACAAATAGAAAGATTTTCCTTGTTCATGGATTAGAAGGAATATTTTTTAAATATCTATAGTACTTGAAGTAATATATAGGCCCCACCCAATGTCTTTGTGCAGAAATTTTAAACATTCTAAAAATTTACATGGAACCAGAAGTGATCCCACATAGCCAAGGGAATCCTGAGAAACAAAGGGGTGGAGATGTCACATTTGCGTGTCTCGAGTGAAACTACCAAGCCACGGTACTCAGAGCAGCATGGTACTGGCAGAAACACAGACAGGAGGCCTAAAGAGAGAGCCCAGACCTCAAGCCAAGCACACAACCAGTTGACTTGCAACGGGAGCTCCGAGGAGACAATCAGGAAAGCAGTCTCTTTGACGAATGGTTTGGAAGGGGCCAGGAATTTAGCTCAGTGGTTCCAGCGCCTGCCTTGAAAGCGCAAGGTCCTGAGTTTGATCCCCAGTACCAAAAAAAAAAAAAATTGAGGAATCATACAAAATCCACACATGAAAAAAGAGCCAAGGACCCAAATAGACATCTCTCCAAGGAGATGCCCAGGTGGCCAACAGCTAAGTGAAGGTGCACAGCAGCCCTGGCGCCAAGGCAGTCAGCCTGGGGGAGACCTGCCCCCTGCACTCGGGACGGCTGGGACCCAGGGGACAGGAGGTAGGTGGTGGAGAGGGCGGGAGAGGAGCCCTGCACCCCAAGGCCCTGCAGCCTCCTGGAAAGCTGTTCAGAGGAATTAAAATGGAACTACCTGAGCAGACACCCCTCATACAGCAGGAAATGAAAGGCCACATCTTGGGAGACCTGCACCCCATGCTGACCACGACTGTGCATGTGGGCACTGAAGCTCCCCCACTGAGGCAGTCTGGGGGTCACTGGGGCACACAGCCACTGTCCCCGGGTCATTTCAACCAGGGACATTTTCTTCCCTGTGAGTCGGTGATCTCAAGGACGAAGTTTGAGAGGTTTTTCGTAAATGTGCCATCAGAGGAGGAGGAATGTGAGCAGAACAGCCAGAGCAAGCAGGCTTGGGGACAGGGAGGGACACCAACTGGGGGGGTCCCCGTGACCCTGGAGGCACAGCAGTGGGCTGATGCAGGAAGCTGTCACACAGAGCCTGTCACCTCAGAGCTGCAGATCAGCGGGCAGAGGGGACACAGCATGGCCCGCAGCCACCTCCCCAGTACCCGCTCTGAGCACCATGCCACCTCAGCGATAGCCCCTCAGACTGCCTTTCCACTCCTGTCTAGAACTTCCTCTACAGGACCCCATGCGTGCTTATTTCTGCTGGCAGAGGCTGCCACAGAACAATCCCGGAAGGTCTGTGTACCAAGGTCCAGGACAGAAGCTTGGATTGTTTCTTGTACTATTTGACTTTCACAATGAGGCTGCAAATGCATCCCTCATACTCCTTTCCTCTCTGAAGACTTTCCTAACTACAGACTTTCCAACACGGAGGTTACAGTTACAAAAAGGACCAAAAACCTAAGAGATATGACTGACAAATTCAAGTTTTAGTAACATAATGGTGTATTGGCTCACTTTCCTTTGCTGAGACAAAACACCTGACACACACATATTAGAAAAGCAAGGGCTTATTTGACTCATAGTTTCAGAGGGTTCAGTCCCTGGTCAGCTGGCTCCAAGGCAGGAACATCATGGTGGAAGGGAATGGAGGAAGACCGCTGCTCATGTCCTTCCTGGTGACCAGGAAGCAGAGCACAGATGAAAAGCCAGTGAGGAAGGGGCCAGGGTAAGACGTTGTCCCAAAGTTCACACCCCTGTGACCCACCCAGACACACCCAGAGGGCACTTTAGGAATCTCCTAGGCTTCTCTCAAGCCGATCACATTGACAAAAAGATGAACCATCACAGTTAGGGACAAGAGAAACAAGTGGCATGGCAGTACATGTTCACATACCACTACATGAGAGAGATATGCAAATAAAAATCCTGACGCCTGCTCACTTTCAAAACAAAACAGGCTGACTGACTTTGATAATTTTATCTTCCCTGTATTCTTTCCTGTACCTGCTGCTTCTGACCATTAAGAAATACTGCAATCATTTCAAGAGCCTCCGAGGCATGTTCTCCTCCAACATGTATGTGTTGCTTCTTTGAATGCAAGTGAACAGTGGCTCTGGTTTTTAAATCAATATCTTGTTTTCGGCACAAGCATTTTCTCTTGCTGTTTTGTATGTCTTTGTGAGGAAAAAGTTTTCATCACTGCTTGCCTTGCTAATCAGTCAACGTTTTATCTACGTACTAAAAGGGTACCCACCTCCTCCAGCAACAGCACACAGCACCACTGTGTGTTAACGAACAGTGTTGTGTGTTTATGTCTACATGCAGCCACCTAAACATGGCTCATACAAATGAGCACAGCTACTTCCTTCAATTGTGACAAAGCTAAGATTAGAAAAGGATGACAACAGCCAACCCCACGCATCTGTCTTGTCTTTGCCTTAGAGTCCAAGTGTACCAGTGCGGAACGTGTTTGCCTTACTGGTCACCACTTCTTTCTGGTGCTTGCCATGGTTTCTCTTTCTTCCTGTGAATGTGTCTATCATAGCAGTACCCTGTCGTCACGCACGAGTGCTGAGAGTAGTGAATGAGGAAGCCCTGACAGGAAGTGATCCTTCGCAGGTCTCCTTATTTGATTCCTACAAAAACTGCTTTTGAGAGACCTTTCGTCATGGATTTTAGTCTGTCCATAGGTAGCAGTATAGTTTTCGACCCATGAATTCTACTCTTGGAAGCTTATCCCAATAATGAAAAGATAATGTGCCATTTTATATATATTACAATAATTACTAATAATACCAGGCTTTAAAAGGTCCATGATGTCCAGCAATAGGAGACTGGTTAAAGAAATTATGATACGATTAAAAGACTAAAAGTAATTCAGTCAGTGCTCATAAGAATGCTAAGGATCAAAGGGAGGACATAAAACTGCACACCAGGACATAGACGTGAATGTATTTATAGCGAATATGTAACCAAAGAGCTAAAGGCCTGTGTCATTAAGTGGTAGACTGACTGGGGTTGTTTTTATCTTTTTCTTCATTGTCTTTATCAGTGGTACAGCAATACCTTGGTTTACGAGCTTAATTTGCTGTACGATCTGGGGCAAGAGAGCTATGCTTGTGTCTGTGTGGGGAAGATGGCCAGGTCGTGTTTGTCACCCAATGCAAAGTTTGTAAATGAAAGCAAAATTTTGGCAAACGTTTTTATTTGCAGACCAAATTGTTTGCACACAGAAGCATTTGTGAACTGAGATATTACTGTATACATCTAAGATATCTGTATGTGTCCATGAATCTGCTGTCCTTCAGATATTTCATTTTTCAACTCCTCTGATTTGTATAAATTATATACCTATAATATGTACCAGAGTATTCACCATGATGTTATCTGTTTTAAAAATAGAACTTTCATTACTTCTTTAATATAACCCAGAAATTCCACTCCTAGGTATGTACTCAAGAAATACAAATATATGCTCATGTGAACACTTGTACACGTTTGTAGCACCATTATTAACAATAGCCAAAAGGCAGAAATAACCCACATCTTCATCTGATGAGTAAACAATATGTGGAATCCATGCAATGAAATATGAATCAACCCTACAGTGAATAGGTACAGATACATGTGACACACGAATGAACCTTGAAAGCATCAAGGGAGGGAAAGGTAGTCATTGGAGACTGCACACACTGTCAGCCCCTGTTTACAACCAATGTCCAGAGAAGGCCCATAGCGTCAGAGCCAGAAGAGGGCCGGTGCTGGAGCTGAAGGGCAGGGCTTCTTTTCAGGTGAGGAAAACTAAAATGACTGTGGTGATGGTTGTATGCATTAGTGAATACATGAAAGTCCCCAGAATTATACATTTTAAACTAGTTGAATGTACATGAATTATATCTCAAGACTGTTTTTTTAAAAAAGCAGAAAATAGCACTTGCATGACTAGCAGCTTTCTTTCCCTTGATAAGAGGTTTAATTTACCTTTCAAACAGGTTTTCTTGGGGGAAATCACAATGCCAGGTGCTGCAGCTGCACAAATACAAACCAAACACACCACTCCATGTGTCCTACCAAAGCACAACACCAATGGAAGCTGAAGGCTGGGAGGTCATGCATTCTGTATTCATTTAGTTTACTTAATTTTGGAGCACTTGGCTTTGGAACCTTAAATCTTTTTCCCCACTTAAAATATTCTCAGTCTGAGGTGTTGGGACTCCATGTTGTTGTAGTCAGGGTTTGCAAGGGAAATAGATTTATAGGACGTATCATTTATAGGATTTTATAATAGTCACCCAAAAAGTCAAATGCAGAGAGTGCCAGAGATCTAGCCATGTGCTAGAGGCCCAAAGAATTCAGCCGAGGGCCTGGATCCCACAATGTCCTGCACAAGTCCAGCTGAAGGCCTAGAGTCCACGGCAGTGTCCTCCACGAGTCCAGCCAGGGGCCTAGACTGCACAGCAGTGTCTCATGCTCATCTGTATCGAGGGTCTGCCCTGAGAAGGCCCAAAGGCCGGTGGTGGAAGCCAGAAAGCCTGTGCTGGTGGGGTGGAGGATTTGTGCCACCAGCTGAGGGATCCACATTGGAGCCCTGAAGTGACATGCAAGGAGAAGACCAGAGCTCCCCTGAAGAGAACAGCAGGCATCCCCAAGACAGCAAGGACCTGAGCTCCTCCTACGATGAGAACAGCCAAGTTCGCATCAGAAAATCCATCCGCAGCAAGCTTCTCCCAGAAAATTGACTGCCAATGATCTTCCCATCCAGGGCTCTTTTTATGTTGTTGTTAACAATCCTCAGGTGGGTCTCCCACGCCCAACCATGCTGTTCGGTTCAGGTGGGCATTCCAACTGGCCCATTAAACTGCCACAATGTGCAGACTACATCGTCCCACCTTTGAGACACATGGGGGGCAGTATCGTGAACATGTTTCCCGGGCAGGGACACCCCACACATTGTAGGTGGGATGGGTGCTGATGCTGAGAGTGCAGACCACTCAATGAGCAGGGCTTCCTGCAACAGGAGGAGAGGGACTGCTTCTCTCTAGCTACCGGCAAGCAGACATCATGGTATATGAGATACAAGATGGCAGAGGCCGGTCCTCGGGGGCCCCATGTCCCTGCCTTGACCCCATCCTGAGGAGCAGGCTGGGAGCGTGGGCTGCTTTGTGCGTGGACAAGAAGAGGAGCTCCAGCTCACGGTGCTGAACTGCATTCTCTCTGCTGGGTCCCACTAGCCACAAACACAAAGTTTTGTGACCCGCCACAGCCTCGTCCTACATACAATTTAGGGAAACTAAACAAGGATTTGTATTCACCTTGTGAGTGAATTGATAGAAGAGTAATATAAAGTAATATAACCAGGGACGCCACTAGAGAGCAACAGGCTGAGAATTCTAGAGATTTAGAGCAAACGTAGGACACAACTCAACACAGGAGTTCTCAAAATAACCGAAGGGTACATCTGCAGTGCAGAGTCTGCATATTGCAGTATACATCTATTCTGGAGACTGCCAAAAATCTCTTGGATATAGGAATAGATTTCTTCCCATGATCTAGACTCTGAAATCATTACAAAATTACTTTATGAAATATTTTGGCACTTTCTTAAAAAGTTAAACATACAAGATGTGATTGAAAAATGCTGTGAATTTTAAATTTAAAAACATTACAGTAAAAGATCCATTGCCATGAATCCCCTTCAGATATTCCCCTTGCTTCAAACACACTTATCTCATCATTCTGGAGGCTTTCTGAAGCCACTCTGGAGTCCTCTTTCACGAGTGTCGTTCTGTAGTATGATCACAGATACAGCAAATGCCACTGCTGAGAGTCATCCAGCAGAAACGCAGCTCATAAATACACGACGCCGCGTCTTCACCCACTTATTCACTGGATCACACCGTGCAACTTCTGCCCTTCCCCAAAGTCACAACAACCAGGAAAGGTCAACATTTTGAATCAATTTAGGACATTGAGGCAGCCAGAACAGCACGACTAAAAGCGCTCACAAAAAGGACTCTCAGAACTGCTTCAGAAAGTGGCAAGAACAATGGGATAGGTGTGTGAAGCAAGGGGAGATAATCTGAGGGGGACTCATAACAGTGTGTCTTCTATTGCAGTAAATTTCGTAAGCATCACCATATTTCTGGATCACACCTTGTACACTAACCATTTGATCCAGCCATTCAGCGTCTTCCTTCTGTGAGGGGAGATTCAGATGCGTGTGTCTGGACAGAGACACAGCATGAGTGACACCACAGTCATCTAGTCATCTATCCCGCAGTATCCCAAATGTGCTCTCGGAACTGAACAGGAATTCTGTACAGCGGACTACGACTCAGCAACAATAGGAGGAGACAGCTGTTGATGTAAACAACATGGATGAACCCAAAAAAACTAGACAGGAAGAAATACATGCACACTGTCTCTTTAGGGGTGGGGCAGTGGACAAGGAAAAGGAGGGTTACAGAGGGCTCTGAGGAGCCAGGAGGCAGAGGGTGTGTTTCCTGTCTGTGGGAGGTTTCAAAAATATGGGAATACATCAAAATACCAAACTTTAAGTTTTAAATATAAACATTTATTGTACATTTTAAATATGTATAGATTTTGTATTATAGGCTAGACAGATAGATAATACATAGATAGATAGACTGACTGACAGATCAGGCCAGACCAGGGACCCGCTAGACCTACGGTTTGGGCTGATATTTTGAGTCTTTACAAATTAGTCATCTTCTTTAAGTCATTAATGAACAACAATAATCTTTGACATTGTTATTTTTAAGTTTAATATTACAGAATTCATTTTTGTAGTTCTAATCATATTTACACTTTGCTTTAAATGCAAATTTTTCTCAACAATGGGCACAAAGAGCCAATAACAAACTGCAAGTCTTAATATAAAATTCATTGAGGTGTCAAAATAGAAAATTTACAACTATAGAAATGATAAGTTTTGCCTTAATTTGTTGTGTGAATAACTTCAGATCATGCTCATGATTGTGTCCAGAGTTGCTTCACTTTCCTTTGAAGGCTTTGGTTTGTTTTCTGAAGAGGCTCTTAGAATCTGATGTATTTGTTTTCTGTGTGCTTAAGGGAAACACGGAGGGTAAGCCCGACACGCCGCCTGACCGCACGGTGGGCTGTGGTTCTACTTCCCTCTACTCATATCCAAGGCACCATGGCTCTTCCCAGTTCTACCTCCTGAATTCCCCTCAAATGCCTCGACTTCCCTCCCTGCCCTCTGTCCCCTAGCCATGCTCTGCTCACCGCTCCGCAGCCCCACACCACCTTCCTGGAAGCTTGCCCGCTCCCTGCCTCCAGCCAGCCTTCCCCAGGGGAGCAGACTCAGCCTCTGAGACATCAATCTGATTGCATCACCCACAACCCTTAGAGATATGCAGAACCTGGCCAGAGCCTCAGTGGCCTTTGTGGTCTGGCTCTGACCTTCCCAGCCTTGTGTATACTTCTGCTTCCCTTTCACTCGCAGCCAGCCACACCACCTCCTTCCCATCTTCTCACACTGACTCAGAGCCCTTGGCCATGGGCCCTCGGCAGGTGCGAGTTCGCTGCCTAAACTTCCTGTCCACCTTGCAGACACCTACGCATTCTCCAGAACCCAGGCCCCAGCCCGGGCCTCACTGCTCCAGGAAAGCAAACCTTGCAGCCTCACATATTGCTAATGCTACCCTTCTTTTCCCCAGGGCAGGCCACAACTGACACATGGTGTTTATAGGTGTGACCACTGCTGTGGTCCCCACCTCCCTGACATCTGCTGGCCTAGGAACTCAGTGGGGACAGGATGTGCTCAGACTGTCTGATGCAAACCCTACCTTCTTGGTGTGGTGATGTGGGCAGGTTATTTATCTTTTCCTGACCCAGTTCACTTATGGGTAAAATAAGACCTTCCTAGTGCCTACTTCATGGTTAAGTTTATATGCAGAATGCTTACCACTGGGTGTGCTGACTCCTAAATTATCACCATCATTACTGTTATTTGCACTGTGCTCAGTACAGTACCTAGTTGTGGCAGACAGAATAATGGTCCTAATCTCAGGAACCTGTACAATTTACCTTACATGGCAGAAGAGACTCCACAGGTGTGACTCAGGTTACAGGCCTTTGGGTGAGATGACTGTGGGTTACCAGTAAGTGTGCCCAAGAAGGTCGCTGGAGTCTTTACAAGGAGAAGAGTAAATCAAAAACTGGAGACAAGCTGACAGCTCTCCCTCTAAAATCAGGAACAAGAAAAGAATGTCCACTGTCCCCACTCCTGTTCAAAACATTAGCCAGGGCAATCTGGCAAAACAAAGAAATAAAAGCGATATGTATAGGAAAGGAGGAAGTCAAATTGTCATTATTTGCAGATGACATGATCCTCTACATAGAAGATGTGAAAAATTTCACCAAGACTCTTAGAATAACCAAGTTAATCAAAGTAGGATACAAAATCACACAAAAATCAATAATGTTCCTATACACCAAAAATAAACCCACCAAAAAAGAAATTAGGAAGACAATACCATTCACAACAGCATCGATAAAAATTAAACACTTAGGAGTTACCCTAGCCAAGGAAATGAAAACCACAGTACTCTGAAAAAGGAGGTTGAAGAGGACATCAGAAAATGAAGACATCCTTTGTCCCTGAATAGGCACAATAAGCTTGTCAAAATGGCCATACTTCTAAAACAGATATACAGATTCAATGGAGATCAGTCAAAATACCAACAGCATTCCTCACAGAACTAGAGAAAACCATCTAAAATTCAAATAGAACAAGCAGCAATCAGAATAGCAAGAGCTATTCTGGGTAGCAAGAGCAAAGCAGGAGTCATCATAATCCCAGATTTCAAGTTATGTTACAAAGCTACAATGATAAAAACAGCATGGCACTGGCACAAAAACAGACATTTTGGTTTCCTTTGCTTTGAATACCTTTCCACCCTTTCATTTTCAGTCTGTGTGTGTCTTTACTGGTGAAGTGAGTTTCTGATAGGCAGCATATTGCTGGGTCTCGTTTTTGTATTCATTCAGCCAGTCTGTATATTTTAATTGAGGAATTTAGTCCATTTACATTCAAGGTTATAGATATGTAAGAATTTTTTTCTTGTCATTCTATAAAATTCATTTTATTTGTTTTGAAAATTGATTGTTCTTCCTCTTTTGTTGGTCATCTTTACAGCTTTATGGCGGGTTGCATTTATAAGAATGACTTTTTTCTATTTCTCTTTTACATGTCTACTTCGATGTGCTTTCACCATGGTAGTTATCCTTCTTTTGCCTCTGAATCAAGCACTCTCTTAAGCATCTCTGTAAAGCTAGTCTGCTGATACTGAATGCCCTTAGTTTTTGCTCATCTTGAAAAGTCTTTATTTCTCCTTCATTTCTAAAAGACAGATTTTCTAGATGTAGTATTGGAGCCAACAGTTCGAATGGCCACTAGAAACTGTAAAACCAGCAACAAATGGGGCCTCAGTCCTACAACCACAAGGAAATGACTTCTGCCAATGATCCAAAGAAGCAGAAAATGGATTCTCCCCTAACATGTGGATGTTAACCCACAACCATACAGTCCTGAGCTATAAAACAGTAAGATGATACATTTCTGAGGTTTGAAGCCACTAACTTTGTGATACTTTTTAATGGCAGCAATAAAAAACTAATATATTTCACATAATAGATATTCATTAATGACAGAAAAAAAGATTTTGACAAAAAAAAGATTTTTCCCTGTGCCGAAATACTGTAATTTTAAATTTGTGTCTAGCCAACCCCCTAAAGCCTGTGGTCATAGGTGGGGCTTTTTCACAGGTGGCTGGATCTAGAGGGTGCAGTGCTAGGATTAAGGGTGGGTGATTACCAATTCAGTCCACTGATCCATCAGGCACCACCCTAGTCCTGGTAGCCTGGATACAATATAAGGAACAGAAAGAGGCCTGTCTTGTTCCTTGTTGCTTTGCTGCCTTCTGCCTGACATGGACTGTTTCTCCTGAGACATCTCTCTGCCATGTGCCACCCTGCTTGGAGCCAACTCTGGACTGAAACCTCTACAAACTGTGAGCTAAATAAACCTTTCCTCCTTTAACTTTGAATGTCAGGTATTTTGCCTGACTAAGATATAATCTCATTTCATTCTCATTGATATTTGTGATTTTGATGTTAATTTTCACATTTTTGAGAACAGATAACTAAAGCTAAAAGTAACCTGTCAAGAGTTGCTTTATTCAGCTTTTGTTCTGATCTATTTTCTTTCTTTCTCTCTCCCATCCCAAGACTGAACCTGGGACCTTTACACTGAGCTACACCTCCAGCCCTTTTTTCCTTTTCTTCTTTTAAAGGTAGTCTTATTAAGTTACTAACTTGCCCAGGCTGAGCTCAAACTTGCAATCGGCCTGCCTTAGCCTCTCCGACTATTGGGATTACAGGTGGTGCCACCACACCCAGCTCTGACCTTTCTATTTCTGAAGCTGAAAGTTGCCCTTAATACACAGCCTCTCCAGCAACCAAAAGCAATAAATTCATTTCCAGACTGAGAGTTTGAAAATCATATTTTACCTGTATTATCTACTTACTTCATCTTCTTGTAGCCCTAAAATTTTGAGCTTTGAAGTTCAAAGAAAACTAAATTCTATAAAGGAAAAAATATTAAAGATAATTTGTATAATAACAATAAAAAACTAAAGTTTATTAAAAACTTATTATGTGCTTTGCAATATTCTAAGTACTTTGAGTGTTAATTCATTTAACCTAAAAAGTAATATAATGGTAATTATTCTGATGAATTTGCCATTGTCATTGTTTGCTCTAGACTGATTTTTTTTCAGATTTATATACCAAGTTAAGCTTTGATATTATTAATTGTGGTAGTAGAGTTAGTCAAATCTTTACATTGTTAATACACTTTTTCACTTGGCAATTTAAAATACATAATAAAAAGTCAACAGATTTCATATGCCAAGTTTCTGTTTTCTTTTTGAGAGTGATGATTTTTAAAAATAACTTCTCTCTGAATAATGAAGCAAGATGTGTTTACCTGGCAGGAGATGTCTGTGGAAGAGGCACACCCCCACTGTAGGCTCCCTGAAGAGACATTTAATTTGTAAGTGTTTAATCACACTTTAAGGTGTTAATTGACACAGCCAAGATTTCTTTCAGGGAAAATTATTTTTATGACTTTGATATTAAAATGGAAATTAGATAGAAGAGAAAATGAGTGCATAATTTTGTTGGTATTCAAACATATATCAAATTATAAAAGTTCTTTTATATTTTCATAGTGCTATCATTTTTCTTCATGTTTCTAACAGGAAGTAGAAGGTGTGTTATTAATAAAGTTTGAGACAGTCTGATCCCACATGTGAGTGCATAGGTGACCAGGCTAAAGCTTTGTCCATTACTTTTATTTTGGTTTTTTTTTTTGGTTTTTGGTACCAGGGATTGAACTCGGGACCTTGCGCTTGCAAGGTAGGCACCGGAATACTGAGCTAAATCCCTGGCCATGTCTCTTACTTTTAGAGAAGAGAGCAGAATCACTAACATTAACTATCAAAGGGTGTTCACCTAAAGATTTTCTGCCAAGATTGTCTCTCCCAATCATTCACAATTCCTTACTTTATTACCCATAGGAGCACTTCTGCCATTCCTTGTGTCCTTTGCCTAGCCTGTCTTCACTTTCTTTTGGCCAATCAGAGCTCCGTATTCTTGATCCAACTTGAATGCTGTCTCTTCTGAGAAGATAACCAGGCACCCACATTTATCTGCTATGTGTCTCCACCAGGGCTAAGACCTATTCTAGATAGAATTCAGGGACAAGAATCAGTCGTTCCTGAGTCCCTGGAATTCGGAGCTCTCAGTGTATACAACCACAACACGCTGGTCAGCTTTGAGGGGTGTTACCGGCATGGCTGTATCTGTCCACTCCTGCTTCCAGTCTTCCAAAAGAAAGGTATCGAGTGCTTCTCAAATGTCAAGCGATTAGTGGTGTACTAGAGATAGAAAGGTGACCTTGCCATTGGGAGATGGATGATCTGAAAGCCTGAGAGGAAATTCCCACACATGTGAGCCATTCCTTAGTAGAGGCTGCCATTGTCCATTGGGTGAAGAGTTGATCTACATCAGCCAATGAGCTCATTTGTTCATAGCCTGAGGGAATCAGTTGGGCCCCTGAATTCTAGGTCTTTATCTATAATGTCTCAAGTGGAACAGAACAATAATGTATCTTGGGTAAATATAGAACAATTTACTAAATGTCCGTAATTATAAATAATTTAAAAGTCCTATGAAGCAGCTGGCATGGTAGTTCATGCCTGTAATCCCAGCACTCAGAGGCTGAGGCAGGAGGACTGCAGGTTCAAGCCCAGGCTGGGCAACTCGCCAACTTAGCAGGATCTTGTCTCAAAATAAAGCATTTTTTAATTTTTATTCTTTTTTTTTTTTTTTTTGGTACCCAGGATCGAACTTGGGTCCTTGCGCTTGTGAGGCAGGCGGTGGAACCACTGAGCTAAATCTGCAGCCCCAAAAACATTTTTAAGATGCCGAATCAGCCTGCTGCAGACAGACAGGCAGGTCTGCACATGCCCTACCAAGGTCCCAAGTGGTGCGGAACACGCCAAATCAGCCCGCACCCCAGCAACAATCCACTGGACCCTCCCACCCCCGCTCCTCTGTACAGCCACCTGGTTCCACACTACAAAGACGCAGAGGACACCAGATCACCAGACCATGGTACTGAGTCCCGCTGCTCCCGGCCCAGAGGGAGGGGCTTCTGAGCTGCTATCTCACTGCTCCTGGTCCAGAGGAAGGGGCTTCCTGGCCACCATCCCTCCGGCTGCTCCCAGTCCACAGGAAAGGGCTTTTGGGCCACCATCCCTACCGCTGCTCCCGGCCCCTGTCCCACCTCTCCCCGCTCAGAGAAGGTAATCCGTGCAGGTGCTAACAGCCCCCCCCACCCAGTCGAAATGAGAAAACATATAAATAAGTCTCAAAACCAGACTTCCAGATCACCTACAGCAACCCCAAAGGGAAATGAGATTGAACACTCTGATACTCAACCACCTGGACACACTGAACTGGCAACAAAACGGGATCTGGAAAAAATGAAATCAGAAATAATTTCTCAGATAACAGGAGAAATTGTGCCCTTAGTGCAAGACATGATTAATAAATCTAGAGAGGAGCTCAGGAACATGATGGAATCCCAACATAAGAAATAAATGGAATCCATAAAACAGATGCAAATAGATTTCCAGGACATGAAAAACTCCACTGAAAGTCCACACAGCAGAATGAGCCAATGTGAGGACAGAATTTCAGATATAGAAGATAAGATTGCAATTAGTGACCAGGAAAAGAAAAATAGCTTCAAAATTATAAGGGAACATGAGAAATCAATCCAGCAGCTGCTAGATGATGCAAAGAAGAGTAACATAAGACTGATTGGAGTCAATGAAGAAACAGGAGAGAGTGGAGATGACATAAAAAATCTCTTCACAGAAATAATGGCAGAAAACTTCTCAAGCAGGGGAAAAGAGCTTGACGTACAGATAAGTGAGGCATATAGGACTCCAAATAGCCTTGATCAAAAAAAATCTACACATAGGCATATAATTGTTAAGATTCCAGAAACTCAACAGAAGAACAAAGTTCTCCAAGCAGTTAGAGAAAAGAAACAAATCACATACAAAGGAAAGCCCATCAGAATCACAGCAGACTTCTCAACACAAACCATCAAGGCAAGAAGAGCTTGGAGTGACATATCCCAAGCCCTAAAAGAAAACAGCCTCCAACACAGATTGATGTACCTTGCAAAACTATCTTTCAAAATGGATGGAGAAATAAGATACTTTCATGACAAAGAGCACCTTAGGAACTTCGTGAATACCAAACCAGCACTCCAAAGAATTTTACACAATAGCCTAGGAACAGACATTGAGGATCACAACCCCAGGAAGCAAAGCAGAATGAACCCATCTGGCATGACAAGAAATTAAATGCAAAGGGGGAGAACCCAACAAAAAGAAAAAGTCATGGCAATGACAAGTCAATATGTTTCAGTTATAACCATCAATGTTAATGGTCTCAATTCACCAATCAAAAGAAATAGACTGGCAGAATGGGTCAAGAAGCAAAATCCAACAATATGCTGCATACAAGAAACACACTTAATAAAAAAGGAAACTCATAGACTGAAAGTTAAAGGGTGGAAAACAATACTCCATGCAATGGGAACCCAAAAAAAAGCAGGAGTAGCTATCCCCTTTGCAGATCAAGTAGATTTCAAACCAACACTGATTAAGAGAGATGAAGAAGGACACTACATCCTTGTAAAGGGAAGCATCCAAGAGGAAGAGATGACAATCATAAATATCTATGCACCAAACACTAGTGCGCCCAACTATATAAAACAAATACTAACGGACATGAAAAGCCATATATGCACTAATACAACTGTAGTGGGGGACCTCAACACCCCACTGTCACAAATAGATAGATCAACTAGACAAAAAATAAGTAATGAAATACTAGAACTCAATCGAACTCTTGAACAAATGAACTTAACAGATGTTTACAGAGTGTTCCACCCCACAAAATCAGAATACACATTCTTCTCAGATGCACATGGGTCATTCTCAAAAAAGACCACATACTCACACATAGAACATGTTTAAGTAAGTGCAAAGGAATTGAAGTTATCCCCTGTATATTATCAGACCATAGTGCGATGAAATTGGAGATCCATAGCAAAAGAACCAGGAAAAATTTCATAAACACATGGAAATTGAACAACACACTTCTGAATAACCAATGGGTCACAGAGGAAATTAAAGAAGAAATCAGACAGTTCCTTCAATTAAATGACAATGACAATACAACATATTGGAATCTATGGGACACAATGAAAGCAGTCTTACGAGGGAAATTCATAGCAGTGAATACACATATTAGGAAAACAGAACGAGCCCAATTAAACAACCTGATGCTGAACCTCAAGCTTCTAGAAAAAGACGGACAACCCCAGAGCTCATACAAGGGAGGAAATTATAAAGATCAGAGGAGAAATCAATGCAATGGAGACTAAGAGAACGATACAAAAAATCAATGAAGCAAAGCGTTGGTTCTTCGAAAGAATCAACAAAATTGACAAACCCTTAGCCAACTTTGTCAGAAAAAAGGAAAGAAAAGACCCAAATCCATGCAATTAGGAATGAAAAGGGTGAAATTACAACAGACCCAGCAGAAATCCAGAGGATCATCAATACCTACTTCCAGAACCTACACACCAATAAGGTGGACAACACAGAAGAAATGGACAGATTCCTAGATATATATCAATTACCAAAGCTGAACGAAGAAGACCTAAAAATTCTGAACAACCCAATATCAACCAATGAAATTGAAAATGTAATTAAAAACTTATCAATTAAGAAAAGCCCAGGCCATGATGGCTTCACTGCTGAATTCTACAAGACATTTAGAGAGGAACTGCTGCCACTACTCTTTAAACTCTTCAATGAAATTGAAAGGGAAGCAATACTCCCAAATTCATTCCTGGAAGCAAGCATCACCTTGATCCCCAAAGCAGACAAAGACCCAACCAAAAAAAGAGAACTGTAAGCCAATCTCACTAATGAACATAGATGCAAAAATCCTTAATAAGATACTGGCAAACAGAATGCAGAAGATCATCAAGAAGATCATACACCCTGATCAAGTGGGATTCATCCCAGGGATGCAGGGATGGTTCAATATATGAAAATCAATTAATGTAATACACTATATCAATAGAGCCAAGGACAAAAACCATATGATTATCTCCATAGATGCAGAAAAAGCATTTGACAAAATCCAACATGCATTTATGATAAAAAAAAAAAAACCTACAAAAAATCGGAATGGATGGTCTCTACCTCAAACTGATAGAAGCCATCTATGAAAAACCAACAGCCAATGTCATACTAAATGGTCAAAAACTGAAATCCTTCACACTAAAATCAGGAACAAGACAAGGATGTCCACTGTCACCACTCTTGTTCATTATAGTTCTGGAAACATTAGCCACGGCAATTAGACGAAAGAAATAAAAGGAATAAAGATAGGAAATGAAGAAGTCAAATTGTCATTATTTGCAGATGACATGATACTCTATATAGAAGACCCCAAGAACTCCACCAAAAGTCTTCTAGACTTAATAACCAAATTCAGTCAAGTAGCTGGTTACAAGGTCAACACACAAAAATCAATAGCTTTCCTCTACGCAAATGACAGACTCATTGAGAGAGAAATAGGGCAAATAATTCCTTTCACAATAGCATCCAAAAAACTGAAATACCTAGGAATCAACCTAACGAAAGAAATCAAAGACCTCTTCTCTGAAAACTATGGCACTCTGAAAAGAGAGATTGAAGATGATATCAGAAAATGGACAGACATCCCCTGCTCCTGGCTAGGAAGGATTAATATAGTGAAAATGGCCGTACTTCTGAAACTGCTATATAGATTTAATGCAATTCCAATTGAGATCCTAGACCTTGAGAAAACAATCCAAAAATTCATTTGGAACAAGAAGTCTCTTCTTGTTAGCAAAAGCAATTCTAGGTAACAGAGACATAGTAGGGGGTATCACAATCCCCAACATGAAACTATACTACAAAGCTACTGTGATAAAAACAGCATGGTACTGGCAAAGAAACAGACCTGAGGACCAGTGGAACAGATTAGAAGATGCAGAAACAATGCCAGACACACTCAGCCATCTCATCTTTGATAAAGGAGCCAAACACCCTCACTGGAGGAAAGATAGCCTCTTTAATAAATGGTGCTGGAAAAATTGGGCTTCACCTTGCCAAAGATTAAAACTAGACCTGTATCTCTCACCATGCACTAAACTAAAATCAAAATGGATTAAAGATCTAAATATTAAAATAGAAACTCTGAACCAGTTGGAACAGAGGTTAGGTAGAACCCTTGAAGACATCGGTGTAGGAAAAGATTTTATGAACAAAACCTCAGTTGCCCATGAACTAGCACAAACAATCAACAAATGGGATCTCTTCTTATTAAAAAGCTTCTGCACAGCAAGAGAAACCACCAGCAGTGTGAAGAGACAATCCACAATGTGGGAAAAAATCTTCACCTGCTCTTCCTCAGACAAAGGTCTACTAATTCGAATCTATAAAGAACTTAAAAAGACCAGACCTCCCAAATTTAAAGACTCAATCCGAAAATGGGCATCTGAAATGAATAGACATTTCTCAAGACAAAGAAGTAGAAACAGCAAATAAATACATGAAAAAATGTTCAACATCACTGGTCATTCCAGAGATGCAAATGAAAACAATGCTGAGATTCCACTTCACTCCAGAAAGAATGGCTGCTATCATGAAATCAACCAATAACCAATGCTGGTGGGGCTGTGGGGAAAGAGGAACCCTGCTCCACTGCTGGTGGGAGTGTAGACTGGTGCAACCACTGTGGAAATCAGTATGGAGATACCTCAAAGAACTAGGACTGGAAGTCCCATTTGACCCCGCTATTCCACTGCTGGGGATCTTCCCCAAAGAATTAAAAGAATCATACCACAGTGATATATGTGCACCCATGCTCATAGCAGTGCAGTTTGTGATAGCTAAAACTTGGAAACAGCCCAAATGCCCATCAACTGGAGGCTGGATAAAGAAAATGTGGTTTTTTTATAAAATAGAGTACTACTCAGCCATAAAAAATGAGAAATTAGAGACATTTATAGCTAAGTGGATGCACATTGAGGCGATACTCTTAAGTGAAATAAATAGGACACACATGTATAAATACCAAATAGTTTCTCTGGTGTGAGAAACTGAAAGTGTAAATAAGGACTAAAAGGTATGATAATGTGAAATACGAAGAAAAGGGGCAAAGGGGAAGGGGAAGTGGGAGGGGTAGGGGACAGGAAAGAAGGGAATGGAATCAATATGAGAAAATGAAAAAATGGAAACAAAGTCTGTGTAAATAGGGAGGGGTGGAGGGGTTAAAGGGAGGGCAGGGGAAGGGGAAAAAAATAAGAACCAAGATGCATTATGTAAAGGTACAATTCCCAATGAGAAATGTAATTGTGTTGTGTACCTACAATGTACCAATAAAAGAATTTAAAAAAAAATTTTAAAGGGTTGGAGAGATAGCTCAGTGCAGAGGCCCTGGGTTCAATTCCCAGTATTAAAAAAAAGCGATCCTATGGAGCGTGAAAGATGACATTGTAGTGTGAATTTGAGTGCTCACCTGTACCAATGTTGTTGGCAGGTGACAGTCACCGAAATCATGACAAGTAGTGATGCTGGCTTTCTGCCATGTCATGAGGAGCATATTTTTTTTCATAATTTGGTTCTCTGAACTTTCTTCAAAATGATTAGTGTTACTTTCTTGCAATTCTAATCTTCTGAAATAAAAAGGAATCATTGTACTTCTCTAAGTGACTCTAGGACCCCCTTGGTGTCAGATTTATTCCTTCAGTTAAGAAGAGCTACAAGCCCTATACTCAAATACTGCACTTTCAAAGATCAAATTCCAGCATTTCCACATCAGCTAAGGGTTAGCTCTCAACCACACACAGTGTGAGTGTACCTGTGTTAAAGAGGAAGTGAAGAACACAGGACAGGGCCGGGGATGTAGCTCAGTGGTTCTGCTGCCTCCCTCGAAAGCACAAGGTCCCGAGTTTGATCCCCGATACCAAATAAATAAATAAACAAACAAACAAACACAGGACACTGTTATTCTATGTTCTGTACTAACTCTGTACCACATTTTCATACCATTCATCAACAAAATTACAGAAGCTGCGTTATAAAATACACAATAGTGCCCGGGTGCCACTGCCCTTCACTAGGCTCACGCGGTCATCCCACACTAGGACTCGCACACTCGAGGAGAACGTGGCAGTGGTTTCCAGCTGTTTACCAGGAGTTCCACACAGAAAGCGCCACGAAAAACAAAACAAAGTCAGATGAACTAAGACAGCACAGCACAGCCTTGGGCTCGAGTGTCCTTCCCAGCCAGCTCCTCGCTCACTGCAGAGACAGCGCCTCTGTCCCAGGCTCCCACTCCCGTCCCCGGGACAGGCTGAGCATCACGTGTGCCAGCCCCTGCCACAGACAACTCAAAGCAGGAAAGGTCCATTTTGGCTCACATTTTTAGAGGCTTCAGTACCCACTCTGGGCTTGGGGGGCTTGGGAACATGGGGCGGGATGGTGGTGGAGAGGCCCTCCTGTGCCACCCCTGACCCCTGGGACCACACTGCCATCGACCAGGACTCAGTGGGTCCCTACACTTGGCATCTTAGGCCCTTCCTGACCCAGGCACTTCCTGAAGCCCTCAGCACCTAAGAGGGGCATGAGTGCTGGGAGATTCCACCCACAAACAGCACACCATGCTACCTAAGGATCAGCAACTGACACTCAAACAGTGGTTAATAGTGTTCTGTCTTTCTCTCATACAAAATGAAATTTATAAAATGCAGTCATATTGGCAAGAGAGTGTTACGATTCCTTTGTAGGACATCTACCAAACATATCTGTAATAGGCGACCTTCAACTCATTTACTTTCTTTCTGATATTTAAATCTATATTTTAAATATATTTATTTTAAACTGACACAAAAAGTAAGAACTACATATTTACGAGCTCAAGGTGATGTTCTGGCACACAAACACTGTGAGAGCCCCAAGCGATGCACTGAGCAGTCCCCACACACGCTGAAGGGAACTGGATTTTAAAGTTAAGTCAGATTGGAGCAACCAAAGCCTATCCCTGGTGCATGTCTGCTCTGGGAGGACTGGCTGCCCTCCCGAAACAGTAAACATAGAAAGCAGAACACCGGGAGCTCGGGATCAAACACCTGGCCCCGGCCAGGCCCAGGATCCAAATCGTGCACAGTCACGCACGCCTTCTGGCACAGGGCCACCTTTGACTCGCATGGTATAAAATAACACAGCAGTGGGAGAGCAGTAGAAGCAGCAGCCACAGGGAAATTGGGTCCCAGACCAAGACCTTGCTGCGGCGAGTGTTGCTCCTCCATCTGGTGATGTACCGGTTTTAATGTTTGACTTTGTATCTCAGTGTCTTCTTTTATTCTATTAAACTTTCTACTTTGAATCCTGGAGTGGCGTGTCCTGGCTTTATTCTCAGATCGAACTTCAATGTCTAATTAAAGGTGCACCTGCACTGACAAATTTGCCTTGTCAACACAAGCGCACCGTGCTGCTGTGCTCACCAGGGAGCCACACATCCGAGCACCCCACCCCGAGGACAAGGGTGCTTGAGCATTCACATGTTTCCAAGTGACCCAACAGGAGCAGAGTCACAGGCAACCACGCACTTCCTGAGCTGGGGGCCTCGCTCCTGTGCCATCCTGGCTTCATCTGGGGCCTTCGGGGCTGACTCCGAATCCTCAGCACCACTGGCTGTGTGACCAGAGGGCATTCCCAGGCCTTCGCAGCAGGAAGACCTGTACCCTTGGGTTCTAGGAAAATGTCAAACTTGCTTTCTTGATAATTCCCTCCCCAGCACCACATCGCATCTCCTTTCCTGAAACTCGTACTTGTCAGACGTCTTATTTAATGCCCCACTAACTCTATCTTGCTCTTAGTTCCTCTGGCCAGGAGATATTCTAAATATTTTCTTCTAAAATATCTGCTCAGCTTTTATACTTCAGAGCTTGTTCCAGTCTCAGGAGCACTGTAACGCTCTCTCTGTGTGCAGACAGTACTGGGGGTAAACCCGGGCCTTCACACTCAGCTACTTCCCCAGCCCTTCTTGTGATTTGCTTTGAGACAAGGTCTTGCTAAGCCACCTCACTGCAGAAGCTGTGTCCAAGCAATCCCCTGCCTCAGCTTCCCAGACTCCTGGCAGATTCTTTATTCTTTGTACAAAAAGGTTGTGGTTGTTTCAAGAAGAAACAAATTCTATTCTCCTTCAATAAATATCAATTGTATGATTTAGAATTATTTCCTTCTCTCCCTTTTCTCTTCCCTTCAATGTCTTTCTTACTCTGATTACTTTCTTTGCTATCAGACACTTTCCTAATGGCATTGCTGTCTGTGGACGGAAAAGCTGAGTGGGCGGGGCTTCTCCTGGGTCCCAATCACAAGGCTGTGGTGAGACCCCTGACTCCTCGGGGACTCCCAAAAGGCAAGCGTCAGAGGCACTCGGGCACCAGGGCACCAGGGCACCAGGCAGACGGGGAGATGAAAACACTTCCCAGTGGGCACCTCGCTCCTGCTCTGCTCGTTACTTTGGGGTGATTTTCAAGAAAAAAGAGCAGAAACGAGTTGATGCCCCTCTCTGGAGCTGGGCCGCCCCACTCTGAGCCTGACTCGGGCAGTCGCCTGCCCCAGGGGCCCCGGGAGCGTGTCTGTCCTCAGCCACAGATGGGGCGAGGGACAGTAGGGCCTCACACGCCGACCCTGTGCCATCACCTGAGTGACAGGGCCTCGAGGCCAGGTCTTTTCTTAATCTTGTGCTTGTAAATTATTTTTCGATAGCATTTGCAGGCTCAACCATCTCAACTGTTCTGAAGTTAAACTAAAAAGAATACCTGGCTAATACTCTGTCTGGTTACAGAAACCAAGTCAATCAGAGCAAGGCAAACATGCAACCCATATCCTCGAGGAAGCTCCACTCCTTTCATTATAAGGATCACAAGAATATAACCCAAATGAATAGAAAACAGTATCTAATGAAATGTCAAACACTTTCCCACAATATAAATGTACAGGTGCGGGTACTGCATCCGGTTCTGGGGCAGACTCGGTTTCCATTCTCCTCCTCTATCCAAACCCCATCTCCTCTGCAGGACGATTCTAACACCACCCAGAGCTGGCCGCCAGCTGACAGCGTCCTGGTGACACAGGGCAAGGCTCAGGAGTAGGAGTGCCCCTGAGTCCCAAAAGCATCAGCATCCCCCACTTGTGTTTTCCAAATGGATCCAGGTACCTTCATCAATAAATTATGTCTGTACCTCCAGAATTCTCTTCGGCTGTTTATTACATCAAGCCATTTGCCAAGAAGCCAACAATTTCAGAAATTCGACTTGTCTTGGAATACTTAGCCACTTTGCTAAAGCTAGGATGACGGGTTACCGGGCTGATAGCAAAGGCTCTCCCTGTCCAGGCTCCTGAGATTAGACGATTGAGGAATAGACGGAGAAGCACAGACGGGTAGAGATACACGTAGATGTAGACATGTTTCTGCAAATTGCCAAGGCTGGTCCAATAATACTCTCTAAATGGCCGTGTTGATGACCAACACATGAATAACAGTGTCTACTTCTGAGTATCTGAGTTCCTTGAAATAATTTTAACATGTCCACAGATTATGTGTCTGATATTCAAATAAATGATATTCTTTTATTGGAATTGTTAATTATAAAAGGGTAAATAGGAGGTAGGCTAGAAGAAATAAAATATATAGGTAGAAAGGAGACAAGGAAATCCTGACTAAAAACTGTACCTTGTAAGAAGACTGCAGCTTTTGGAACTTAGCTGAAGTCACCCAAGACAGAGCCATGCGACACTGACAGTCCTCGGCCAGATTTACACTTCTTCCCTACCAGACCTGCACTAAAAGGCCGCGAACTGGCCCAGTGAAGAGAGTAAGGCGGAGGAGCCTGGCCCGAGTGAGGTCTGTCCCAAAGCCGCAGTCCTCGGCAAATTCATGCCTCTCCCCTGCAGACCAGAAAGTCTCTAGAAGGACACGTATTGGCCCAACTAAGAGAGCGGACAAAAGCTGAGCGGATCTGGATAATGTTTCGACCACTGAGCGCTTTCTTCCTGGCTTTTCACCCCTCCGGGGAAGTACAGAGTCCTCAGTTCCGCTCTGAAAGCGCCGGCCTTCCCCGGGGCAGACCCCCATGCCTGATAAACCCGGCGCCTCTTCACGATGAGCCCTGGAAACTCCTCTCTGCCAGGGCAGCAGCGAGCCTGCTACAGCTGGACTGGGTCTGGGGCCGCTCAGGCTGGCGCAAGTTTCTGTTCTCCGCCAGTGGAGTGGGATCCCTCGGCCGCTGCTATGCTGAGAGCGGCAACGCATGTTCAGGGCAGCGTTCCGGGTACGAAACTTGGACACAGAGGCCCCCAATCGGCCGGGACCGGGGCCCTGTAGCCCCCAGACGGCCACCCAGCCCCTACGGCCCTCGCCCAGCTCCTCAGCCAAATTCAGTCCCTTCCGCCCCCCACACCGGGAGAATCCCTGCAAATCCCGGGCTCCATCACACAGAGCTGGACTCCCACCTCCCCATCCTGCCCTGCCCCGCGGGGCGCTGCGCCATCCTCTGAGCCTTTCCCCGCACTCAGGCCACACAGCCGACCCTATCTGACACTCTGAACCACACGGAAGCAGATGTGTCCCGTCCCTGGTGCCTGTGCAAGTGGTTGTATCATGGGACAGAAGCCCAGAGCCAGGTATGGGCCACACCCATGGCACCAAGACTCAGCCTGCAAGCACTGGGCTGACCAGCCCAGGCTGGAGCTCTCATCTCTCAGTGAGGAGCAGTGAAAAGGCCATCGAGCCAGGCGTGGTGGCACACACCTGGAATGCCAGCCCTCTGGGAGGCTGAGGCAGGCAAATTCCAAGTTCCAGCCAGCCGGGGCAATAGTGACTCAGCAAGACCCTGTGTCAAAATTTCTGAAAAGCAGGTGGGTTCGTGTGCAGCTCAACACCATGAAAAAACTCCAGGCCAAGCTTAATTGCTTCTCTGAATATTACTTTATTATGGCATAGAGAGGTTGGGCCACGAAGGGTTTCTGAAAACCCTGTGATTCTTTCCTATTTGTCAATTACAGTGAAAAATATTAAAGATGCAGATGGTTTAAAAAACTGGGATGCATTCACCCCATATATCTACAATTATTTTAGTCCCTAAGGTGTATTTCAAAGGATCTCATTATTAAAGGAGCAAGCTGGTGGGAAAAAACCTCTTAAATTTTAGTAAAAATACCATGAGACCGCACTGTACCCCATAAGTGGACACAGCTATCATGTACCAGTTAAAATCATTAATTTTTAAAGAATGAAATAATGCCTGGTGAGTTTTGTTTGCTTACCAAATGCATTGCTTGCTACACTTTACACCAACACGGAATTCAGGAGACAAACTCACACCTTGTGTAAAGAATCGGGATTCCTCACTAACAGACTAACTCAATCTCCCTTCTTTCCTCACCAGGAAATCCCAAGCTAATTTGAAGGCCTACTCTTACTTGACGTTACTTTAGGCAGTACTAGCTGGTACTTTTAAAAATCTGTTTCAGTTCCTCCTGGAATTTGGAAAGGTGGGGATGAGGAGCGGAATAAACACTCCTCAGGCCATGGCTCTGTTGACCCTCTTCCCTACCTGCAGCCCCTCTGCCTCCACCTTCCTGGCCTTCAGCCCCAATCCCATGACACTGTCTCTGAGGGGCTTTGACCTCTTCCCCTCCTAAGAGCTTCCCGGCCTTCTGCTGAAAAGCCCATACTAAGATTTCCCGGCAGTCCCTTTCAAACGCCAAGACACCCTTGGTCTGTCTTGGGGGACGAGCTCCGGCGCTCTGTGAGAAACAGAAGCTCCTCTGAGGCGAGGCAGGGCTCCGTCCTCCTGAGGACCAGGCCACACCAGCACAGCGGCAACACTAGGAATGGCCAGAGTAAGGAGGCCTGAGGGCCAGAAGACCCTAGCTGGGTCACCACCAGGCCGCCAGCAGCCCCACCGCCCGGCACCCAGGACCACGAGGCTCCTCACCTCCCCCGGGGACTCTTGGCACTGCACTGTCCACTCACTCCTCAGTTCCTGCTTCTCCCTGGAGGGGAGGAGACAGGAGAGGGGAGACCCACCCCACGCCTGAGGAGAGGACTGTCCTCATACCACCCGTGTCCCCAGGACGCCACCTGAGATGCCACAGTTAGTGTACAGAGACAAAGGAGTCTTTTCTTCAAACTCACGTAATTTTTCTCAAATTCTAGTTGATTTCTCTTTTTGGGGGAACCGGAGATCAAACTCGGGACCTTGTGCTTTTGAGGCAGGCAGAGGCACCACTGAGCTAAATCCCCTGCCCTCTTCTTGCTTTTATTTAAATGCATGTTTGTGTGTTTTTTTCTCCATCTCTCTCTGTCTGTCTGTCTCTCTCTCACCCCAACACAACACCTCTCATCTCCAGATGACATTTGCAGACTGGATTCAATCCCGTACACTCAGCTATGGGGCTCCAATAAGCCGTGACATTTCCCAAATGAGTCTATAAAAATCACATGAATGATAAATTCTAGCTGTGCTCCAGGGCACGATGAGGATTTCCATACAAAGAAATGAAGATTCGGCTGTTTGACGAGTCGTTATTCATCCAAGGCTGCCTTTAGGAATCAGTGAATCCAGACAAGAACTGCTCTTGGACGTGCTCAGTGACACCTGCTTGGGAAGCCCAGGACAGACCCATCCCCACGGCGGCTCCTGCCTTGGGATGGGTTTGCTGCAGCTCACAGTAATTTCACAATGGCATTGCTGGAGCTGAACGGTTGCCTTCACCCTCTAGGCGTTGGTTACGCTTCGTTTCTAAGAAGTGAACTCTTCTGCTCCGAGCGTGGGTCACTTGCTGGCCACCCCAGGGCCCCCACGAGACTCACACATTCCAAGAACACAGGAGACACACCCACGCGTCACACATGAGGCACTGTGGCTCAGAAGGAAGCGTGATTTCTCTGTGAAGTGCTATTACTATAATTCTGTGTCGCAGAGTTCAATCCCAGAGCCAAACCCCGGTGTCTCAGCAAGCTGAGAGCCCTCACCCGGCAGACCCCACCTCGGGTGTCCACGTTGCAGCTTCCCGTCAGCCACGCTTGCTGCTCTGCATCCTCAGGAGGCCCCAGCACCTGCCCTGGTCCTGTCCTCTTTGCAGCACCAAGCCACACCTCTCCTCCAACTCCACCCACAGCTCCCCAGTGGCTCTGCTTTCCCGAGACCCATTTCCTCCCATTTCCCCATTTTCTGCGCTCTTCATGAACACATGTACACAGCGGCTTTTACACAAAACTCACTTCAGGGGCCTTTCACACGCTGTCCCGGAACAGCACACTGCGAGTCCAGCGAGGAGCCTGCGTCCTCCTCTCGGGCTGGGAGTTGCTGCCTCTTTCCAGGTCATACTCGATGGGCCCTGGGACTCTGGGCCCAGAAACAGCTCTCACCAACTGGATCATGCAGAGTCTTGGGCTAAACCGCAGGCGTCAGCAGAGGTCAGGAACGAAACACCCCCTAGGGCCAAAAAGATGCCACAGCTTGGGCAGCCGGCCACGGCCCGCGGGAGCACCTGACTAGGCCTCCCCAAGCGGCTCACACTTGTGTGGCGACACACAAGCCCACACAGATGCCAGGTGACGAGGCAGGCAGAGAAAAAGCATCGCGGCAACAATGTCTCTCTTTTTGTCTTCTTTTCTGCAAACCAGGTAACACTGGCCACCGACCCTGGGGTTTGATGAGAAAACCAGCTATGGAAGGGCTGTGATGTTCGTGAGTCTGGCGGGGATCTGGAAAATGGACCATAGCCTTCCCAGCTGTGAACACAGCCTGCACTGATTCTGCTCACCGAGGCTGTGCTGTTTCTTCAGCTCGAGCTCCTGGTTCTCCAGGGCGAAGGGCAGCCTTACCCAGCCCTCCTCCTGGCCTCCAGCTGGAGGCGTGGCTCATGGTCCCCAGACAGATGCAGGACATTCCCCGGGGCTGGAGCTCTGCTCCTCCCGCACTGCAGCAGGAGGCCAGGGGACCCAGGGCCTTTGGCCCTCAGCGCCTTCACGTTCAGATCTTCATCTTAAAACTCCCGGGATACAGGGTTCTTTTGAGCAAATTTGCCAGTAGCTCTCTGGTGGATCAAGGCTATCTTTTCAAAAGTAAAACAGCAGAAAGCATCATGGGTCTGTGTAGAGGATGAAAACAGTGTCTGTGTGAGACGCAGTGGGTTAAAGCAGGCCTGGGGATTGCTCACTGCTGCGAAGGACAAGCTCCAAGAGAGGAGAACAGACTAAAGAAGATAGGCAGATAGCCCCGGCTTCCTTCCGGACTCCAACAGGCCCTGCTCCTGGTTCCCGCTCACAGAGGACCGTGCTGCGCCCCGTCCAAAGCCGAAGCTGGGGCCACAGTGGGCCCTGAGCATCGCGCCCCAGCGGTCACCACAGGACAAACAACTGTGGCTGTGACAGGGACTTCACAGTTTCTCTTCTGCTTCTCATTTCTGAAGGAAGGGAGGGAGGCAGCCTGACACTGCGCAGCCCACTCTCCTCGGGTGTCCCCCAGGCCATTACCCACTCACACCCGTCTTTACCCAGCACCAGACCATGAGGCGCCAAGCCACAGTGGGCAGGAGCCACGTCCCGCAGCACGTGCACCCCAAGGCCATGCCACCCTGCAGCCCGCAAGGAGTCTCAGTCACCACCGCCCTGAGCTCCGCTGCCCACACTGCCGCCTCCTCCACTTACCCGACGGAGGTCTGCCAGGCCGTGACAACAGATTCCTGGGTTCTCTCCCCCAGCTGCCTCCTTTCTACAACCTGTCTGAAACCCACCAAGCTCGGGGTCGTCTTTCGAGGCACACAGCACAGCCCTCCATCTTCAGAATGAAGCACAGGTCTGCAGCCCGGTGCTGAAGGAGCCTGGGGCTGTGTTCCCAGAACTGCTGCCCTGAGGTCCAGACCCGAGTCTTCGGTAACCAGCTGTGGTGCATGTGTGGTGACCAGCCTGGTCAGAGCAAAGTGCTGACCAGATGTGTGCTCAACACTGCTCCAGATGTTCTGTTTAGGGGAGATTAACATTCGGACCAGCAGACTTTCCCTCAAGCAGACGCCATGGGACCCCTCCCGGCGTGGGACCCTTCGAGGTGCAGTGGCCTCTCCAGTCCCCTGAGGCCTCACTGGAGAAGAGCCTGACTTCCTGCCTCCCCAGCAGGGCTCGGCCCATAGGCTGCGTCTGCCCTAAAACCCAGCCATGCAGGCTACAGCCACCAGCCCACCCCTGGGCCCTGGGCGAACGGGCCACAGTGCGCAGCCCATTCCTCACAGGGGAAGCAGTCTCCCCTTCCCTCCCCCCAGTGAAGCATAACTGAGACAGCAATTAGCTTAGCGCACAAAAAAGATCCGGAGAGAGGCTGAGCGGGCAGGCACAGCACTCCTTGGCTGCCTTCTGAAACCTCGCTGCTCTAGCGGCGTCAGTGAGCACCAACCCGTGCCAGTTTGTGTCCCCAGAACATGTGGGGGGAAAGAGCTGCCCAGCAGAGGAAGCTGCTGTGGGCTGCAGCTGGGAAGTGACAGGGACAGATGTCCCTGGGGAAGAAGCACCACGTGATGAAAGTGACCAGGCTGAAGGAGCTGCTCGGTCACCAAGGGCGACCACCTCCCCCAGAAGAGGGAAGGCGGCAGGTTTGCCCCAAGTTGGCTGCTCTGCACAGGCACAGTCACTGTGCACTCTCGGAAGAGCCAAGCACCCTGGCATCCTGAGGCTGAGGGGACCCCGGCCTTTCCGGATGAACTGACTCAGTCCTGAGGCGCTGTTCAGACTCACACAGCCAGGTTAGACCTGGGTCAGTTCGTCTTCCAAACCTGTGCCTGGTGACGCACAGTGGTGAGGACAGTTCTCCGTCTCAGCTCGGAGGGGACCGCAGGAGGAGCCCCGGGAGGGCTGTGCACAGGCAAAGTGGGCTTCTGAGAGGAGGGGCAGTGGCGCCTGGCAGGGAGGCGGCCTTGGTGAGAGAGGCAGGAGAGGAGAGGAGAGCACAGAAGCGCTTCTCCGTGCAGAACCGAGTCCATGCCTCAGACGGCGCACTGCGGCGCCCTGGCCAGGGAGCTCCTGCACCTCTGCTCACTGCACGGCTCACACGGGCGGCCCGGGGTCCGGAGCCCAGCACGGCCCCCTCGAGTGCGCTTTAAGGACACGAGGTGCTGCGGACCTCAAGGGATTCGCGCAGCACACACGGCCAGCTGGGAGCTTCACCGGGCTGTCGCCTGGGTCTTTGGGCCAATGCCTCCTTTACAGAGGAGTAAACTGAGGCCTGTGAGGATCGTGTCTTCCTGAAGGAAACAGGCAGCATAAAAATTAGATAACATGTGACTCACTGAAGTGAGAGAGCTGAGATATTTATTCTCAACGGGAGCACATCAGATTTAAGCAGTTAATTATGCCCTTGCTGCAAAGAGAAAGAACAAACCCGCAGATATTTAAAACAAAATTATTATAATTAATCCTCAAACATGATATCTAAAAGTCAAAACACAAGTGGGCATCTTATATTTTTAGTATTATATGAACAGAAATCCTCTTACAGTATGAACTCCGTTGTTAAATTTTCAGGAGCTCTAGAAGTTTCTAAAAATTCATAACATATAAAAATAGAGGCTCTCTGTTAGGGTAATTCAGGAGACCACAAGGTCTACATTTTAGGACAAAGTATCTACTCAAAACTTTTTCAAAGCTCAGGACCCACACTTGGTCCTCCTGTAGACAAGTTCAAGCGTGCAGGAATCTAAAAGGCATCGAGGGCAGTCAGAGATCGCCGACTGTGATAACCATAACCCTACTGTGCCACTCTGAAGGTTGAAGTGTTTCCCCGAACACGTGCCGCTCCCACTCATCCTGGGGTGCAGACACAGAAGGACACAGCCCCGGCACTGGGGTGATGCAGGGTGACCGCTAACTGCCATGTCCTGAGAAGGAAAGGCCGGGTGACTGGCTTAGCACAGTTCCGGGTGTGACTGAAGGACTTCCTGCAAGGGTGACAGCCGGCCTGCACCAGGCTAGAGCTGATGGGACGGAGGGACAGGAGGGAGGTGCTGCTCCCACCTCCGCCTCCGGGCGTCCCCGCAGGCTTCCCACACAGACCGGTGTCTTCTTGACAGACTCTCAGGGCCCTCTGCACTGAGTTCCAGGCCTTTGACCTCTGACTGGACTCGGGCTCTGAGGCAGCAGGTCGCCCCCTGTACCGCCTCGCCTGGCTCTGCAGGTGGCTGCTGAGAGCCCACCTTGCACACCCTGCATATGTGATCTATTTCACATCAAATCTGCTCCTCAGAGAGCCCTGTCTGCATTTTCACCTCCCAAGAGAGAACGCTGCTCCCTGCCACAGCAGCCTGCTCAGCCCTGACAGCACCACCCACCAGACACTGACATCACGTGTCAGGAGAGCAGGGACTTGGGACACAATCATGCACAAGTGGCTTCGATTTCTACAATACATTCGTATGCTATTTTTATACTTAGAAAAAAGCCATTTCTAGTTACTTAAAAATTAAGTATTTTGAGGGGCCAGGGATTTAGCTCAGTGGTTTCACCGCCTCCTGTCCAAGCACAAGGCCCCGAGTTCAATCCCCAGTACCAAAAAAAAAAAATTAAGTATTTTGAGAATAAAAGCACTTTAAGAGTTAAACCTGCATGAGAAAATACAGAGGCAGTAATCACCCATTCATTTCAAATATTTCATATCAAATTATTTAGAGCAGCAGTTTTATTATCTCCAAGGCTCTTTCTGAAATGTAATCTGACTGTAGAATGTAGGCCCTCACAGTCATTTCTGTGACCCATTGCTAGAAGAAAATGTCGGGAAGACAGACAAGAAATAAATGAGTGTGGACAGGAAGAGAGAATCAACAGAAAACGCAGTTTGCCATGAAACTTAAGAGAAGCCCAGAGAGCCAAGACACAGCAGGGTCAGACTAGAGGGTCCTGGGACACCATGGGAGAAGAGGGGTGGGCAGGGAAGGAGCGGGACAGAGGGAGGGAGACAGGCGGCCAGGAGGATGGAACCAGGGTGACTGCACTGGCAATGCTGGGTGAACGCAGAAACACGTCACTGAAAGCCAGAAGCTTCTGGCAGCCAGGGGAGTGGGGAGGTAACTGCTTGTCAGCCCTCACCACGGAAGTAAAGTGCGGGAAATGGCCTTGCTTTCGTGCGATTGCTGAAGGGTCCTTCAGTTTCTCTTCACCTCCTCCCACCAAGGAAAGACTTTTGAGAAGAACCCACATGGATGTGTCAGGACAGACTTCACTAGATGGCAAAGTAAAGTCTAGCTAAGTAAAAGCGGATCAAATATTTTTTATTTTTAGATTAATTTTAAACATTCATCTCAATTCTGTAGACAAAGTTATTTCTCCAGGGCACCCCAGGAATGTTATTAATAAACATTTTCTAGAAATACAGTGGTACCTTCTTTCACAAGCTCAATTCTCTCCATGATTCTGGTCGCAAACCAAACTGGACGAGAACCAAATCAAGTTTCCCCAGAAGGTCAGCACTGAACCTAACCAGTGAATTTGATTTGGTTCTTGTCCAACGCGGTTTGCAACCAGACTCATGGAAAGAATCAAGGTCACAAATTGAGACACCACCGATTTTAGAAAATGTGCTCATTCCAACTCACTGCTGGCCAGCACTGCTCCTCCTGACTCCAGATCCAGAGTTCTTTCCACTGGTGAGGAGGTGGGGGTTGAAAGAATCAGAGTGGCCCGAGCTCAAATCTGAGAGCCACATTATTACGTGCTATTTGAATTCAAGTTCTCGAACTTTCCAAAATGCCTTAAGTTTTCTAATATTAAATACAAAACAGACTGAAGCCTAGTGCATGAAAATTCAGTGAACTCACATCATGCATAGGGCCGGAAGTGTCACTAAATCAAACTCTGCCTCCCTCCCCAGAACCTGGACTGGTTGAAGAGATGAAAATGCTCTCAGAGAGCTCTGTGGACATTCAGAAGCAAAAGGGACAGCCGCACATGCAGGAGAAAATCCATCCCACTCACTCTACATCCCAGATCCAGGGGTCTTTCTGAGCAGGCCCGCAGCTCAATTTCAAGTGCACCACAAATAACTGATATTTTTAGCATCCTAAGATTGCTTTATATATTTATAAATATAAGGCTTGAGTGGCTCGGTCTTTCAATTCATTGTTCTTCTATTTTCACTAGAGACTAGTTCAGCTTTGTTCCTACAATGAGAAGAAGCCGTAGGAAGCGAAATTCATTTTCCTCCCTGTGACTGGGCAACTGTCGCTCAGAGCTGAGAGCCCATCCCATGCTGATCCCAGAAGCTGTGACCCAATCTGTCCGGTATTTGTAAGGTGGCTACACTGAAGATAATGCAAAATGCATCTCCATCTCGCCGAAACTGTCTTTTCAGCACTGAGGATGGAACCCAGGGCCTTTGCACCAAGCTACATCCCCAGTCCTTTATTTATTTTGATTTTTTTTTTAATTTTGAGAAGGATCTTGCTAAATTACCAGATTGCCCAGGCTAGGCTCAAATGTGTGATCTTACCCGCTGCTTGCCAGGGTGCTGGGGTCACAGGTGCCACCACGCCTGCTGGAACTCTCTTTCCCTTGAGAGGTGTTTAAAGTAGGTCAGGTCATTACTGAGATTCATCTGCTCTGCTCACTAATCAGAGACACTTAATTAGTCCTCAGAAACAGATGGATAATTAGGGCTGTTAGCTTTCCTTCTGCCCTCTTCCCTCGAATTCCACTTTATTTTTCTATGCACTAACAGGAAGTTATAGGAACGCTCCAGTTTTGAAGGTGAACTGCAGTGTCCATATTAGTTTCCAGTTCACTGCTGGGATGAGGACCACGGTCATCTCAGTAAACACACATGGGTCTGGAGAAGGACTTCTTAAACATATCTCAGATCACAAATGCCGTGGTTGAAGATATGGATATATTTTTACCATCTCTAAGTTGAAAATTTCAAAATCTACTGTAAACAAAGTTAAAAGAAGTGACAGATTGGAAGAAAACTTTCAGAATATGAAAACTTTTAGACTCTTCTCTGCAGGAGATTAGTTAACTATTTTCATCAAAAATAAACATATTTGTAAAACTGCTCAAACTAAAGAATAGACAATAACCAAATATAAAAATGGGCATGAGATGAAAACAGGAAACTCACAGAAGAGCCCAAATTGCCAAGAAGAATGTGAAAATGTTACTGGCCTTTGGGTCCTGAAGGTTCTTTTCCAGTACTTGGTCTCCTAAACAAAGACTTGGACAAGACACATAGGGTAGCAGGGATTCATATTTATTGAAGGTGGAACAGAGATATGCTCTGCACAGTGAGAGCAGGCTGTGAAAAGGCTCACGGAGGCCAAGAGGATCATGACCAGTCTCTTCTGTATGTGGAATTCTTAGATTGCTTCCCCCACCATGCGAACAAGGCATCCAGCTGATTGTCCTACCAGGAACTCACGGGCCTAACATCAGATTTAATGTCCTATCAAAGGCCAGCTTGGTTTCATGCCAGATTAAATGAAGAACTGAGAATGCATTCTCCTGACTCATCCCATGCACAGGGTCAGGGGCTGCAGCATCATTCTGGACTCTGTGCTCTGCCCATGCTCTCTGTGTCTCCATGACTGACAGGCTTTTGTAGTTGTTTAACCAGTTTGCCTCAGCAAACTAAGTTCCTACCTCAAAACTATGCTCAGTATCATCAGTTAATAGGGAAATGTAACAAAATGATTCTAGTTTTGCTCATACGTTTGACTAAAATTAAAGAGATTACTAAGAACAAGTCTGGGAAAGATGGAGAAATCAGCTAAACCTTGGCCTGTGAACATAATTTGCTCCAGAAATGTGGTTGTGATCCAAAACCCCTGTATATAAAAGCAAATTTCCTCATAAAGAAATAATAGAAACTCAGATGATTTGCTCAACCCAAAAATATTCATATAAAAATGATTACAATATTATAATGTAATATAAAATAATAAAGAAAACACAAAATATATTTTAAAAATTAATTAACCTGCACATGTCTTTGAAAACCTTCGTGGCTGGTGTGAAGGAGACAAGAGGGAGGAGGGTTGTTGTGTAGGACGATGTTCACTGTCACTAAGGGAAACACTGTTATCTATTGGCTCAATGGCACCTTTTTCTTCATGCAACTTTAACAAGGAACCCACCCATTGATGGTTGGTTTTGCCTCCTGTTGAGGATTTCACAGAAATATGACATTGCATTGTAGTTAAACAGATTCATGGCTTGCACTGCTGCAGCCTTATTTGGGTGATGTTTTCTACAAGATTCTGTACTGTTTACACATCTCCTAATCACATTTGAAGTTAGGGATTCCTCCACCTTTTTCTCTTCCTCCTCTGCAGGAGATCTCTTCTACAACGTCTTGCTGTTGGGAGAGGACCCCCAACAATCTCAGTGGGAAGGGGGTGATTGGCTCAGTTGTGATCATGTGACATTCAGTGTACTACTATTTTGAGATATCACTCATTTATCAAGTTAAAATGTATTAAAAATGTTTGCATGTCTTGCAGAACACTCACAGAACAAGTTACTTGCAATCCAAGGTTTTATTGTGTTTATTTACAATAATACACATATTCGCTCAATCTAGCCTTTCCATGTGTACATGTATTTCAAAACATCATGTTGTACATGTTAAATACACACAGTAAAAGGAAAAAGAATTCCCATGGTGGGAGACACCAATGCGCACGATCCTCCTACTACGGTGACTGGGAGGGAGAGCCACAAGAGACACTCCCAGGGAGGGCGGGTTAGACATACACCCCTGAGGAGTTCAAGCTCTGGCCAGGAAGGACACAATCCAAAACACTATTAGTAACTACTTTCGAGTAACATGTGAATTTCCAAAACTGAACTGAGAACATTTTAAAACCCTGAATAACCCAATAACAGGCAATGAAATTGAAGCAATTTTTAAAAAAACAAAACAAACTACAAAAAGCCCAGGACCCCAAGGAAGATCTATTACCAATGCTCTTCAAACTCTTCAATGAAATTAAAAGATGTAGTCAAGTCATTTCTGGAAGCTAGCATTATACTGATTCCAAAACCACAGAAGGATCCAACAAAAAAGAGAATTACAGGCTGATCTTGATGAGTAGACCCAAGAATCCTGAACAAGATGCACGCTGGCAAATGGAATGTAACAAATCATCAAAAAGATCATCCAGTAAATGTATTTGATACCTAAAATGTACCAATAAACTTAATGGGGGGAAAAATAAGTTTACAAAATGGGAAAATAAAAAAAAAGATCATCCACCATCACCAAGTAGGCTTCACCCTAGGCATGCAAAGATGGTTCAACACACACAAATCAATAAATGAAACACATCAAATAAATGAAAGTAAAGAAAATAATCACATAATCAACTCAATACACACAGAAGAGGCCTTTGACAAAATCCAACATCCATTCATGATAGAAACCCTGAAGAAAATAGGATAGAAGGACTTTATCTCAATCAGGTAAAAGTCATCTATGACAAACCTACTGCCAACATCATATTAAATCTGAAAATACTAAAAACTTTCCCTCTAAAATCAGGAGCAAGACAAGGATGTCCACTATCACCATTCCTGTTCAATATAGTAATCAAAACATTAGCCAGGGTAATTGGGGAAAAAAGAGATAAAAAAGAATATGTATAAAAAAGAAGAACCCAAATTACCATTATTTGTAGAAAATATGAGCCTCTACATAGAAGACCCAAAAAAATCCACCAAAAAACTCCTAGAATTAATAACCAAATTCAGTACTGTACCAGGATACAAAATCAACATACAAAAATCAAAAGCATTCTTACATATCAATAACAAACTCACTGAACAAGATATTAGGAAAACAATATCATTCACAATACCATCATGAAAAATCAAATACATAGGAATTAACCCAAACAAGGGAGCGAAAGACCTCTACAATGAAAGCTACAGTATTCTGAAAAAAGGAGATTGAAGAGGAAATCAGAAAATGGAAAGATATTCTCTGTTCCTGGATAGGCAGAATCAATAGAATCAAAATGGCTATAGTTCTAAAACGTATATACATATTAAAACACAGTCAAAATACCAACAGCATTTCTCACTGAGCTAGAGAAAACAATCTAATAATAATGTGGAACCAGAAAAGAGACCCAGAATACCAAAATCAATCCTGGGTAACAAGAGCAAAGCAGGAGGCATCACAATCCCCAACCTGAAGTTATATTACAAAGCTACAGTGATAAAAACAGCATGGTACTGACAGAAAAACAGACCCAAGGATCAATGTAACAGGAGAGGGGATGCAGAAACAACCCCAGGCATATTCATCTATGTGATCTTTGACAACGGGGCCAAAACATACACTAGAAGAAAGACGGCCTATTTAATAAATGGTGCTGGGAAAACTGTCCCTCCATGTGCAGAAGATTAAATCTAGACCCATATTTCTCACAATGTGCTAAAGTAAAATCAAAATGGATTAAAGTTCTAAATGTTAAAACAGAAACACTTAAGCTGCTTGAAGATAAAATAGGTATAGGCAATAGGCAATGATTTTCTGAACACAAGCACAATTGCACAAGAAATAACACCAAGGATCCACAAATGGGATCATATCAAATTAAACACCTTCCACATAGCAAAAGAGACAACCTACAGAATGGTAAAATATTTTGCTAGCTATTCTTCAGATGAAGACTAATATTTAAAATATATAAAGAACCTAACATGAGACCCACTGAAATGAAAGGCCCAAACAAGAAACAAGAAATTGAAATGAACAGACGCTTCTCAGATGAAGAGGACAATGAATGGACAACGAACACATGAAAAAGTGTTCAACATCTCTTGCCATTCAAGAAATGCAAATTAAAACAGCACTGAGATTCCAGAATGAATGTCTATCATCAAGAAATCAAATAGTAACAAATGCTAAAGAGGCTGTGGAGAGAAAAAGGAACCCTTGTTCATTGTTGGTGGGAGTATATCCACTATGGAAATCAGTATGGAGATTCCTCAAAATACTAAAACTGGAAATTCCATCCAACCCAGCCATTTCCCTTCTAGGAATCTTTCTGAAAGAGTTAACAACATCATATTACAGTGATACACGAACACCCGTGTTTATAACAACACAATTCATAATAGCTAAACTCTGGAAGCAGCCTGTATGTCCATTAATGGATGAATGGAGAAAGAAGATGTGGTATGTATACACAATGGAGTGCTACTCTGCCATAAAGAATAAACTCGAGACATTTGTAGGAAAATGAATGCACCTTGAGACCTTAATATTAAGTGAAGTAAATCAGATGCACAAGCTCAAATATCACATTGTGATACCCAAAGTATAAAGAAATCAAAGCACAAAGGAAAAGACAGATGATACAAAACAGGGAGATGGATCTTTTCCAAATGGGAAGGGAGCAAGGGAGGGATGGAAAAGGAAGGCTGGGAAGGGGATCCAAAAGGAATGAAGATGTGCTGTGCATGTGCACCAGCTCCGCACGAGGAATGCAGTCATTATGTACCACAAACATGTCCCAGTGAAAACAAGGAGACATTTTTTTTTAAAGAACCTGGGAGGTGGAGTAGAAAAGCCCCACGGAGAATCTATCCACCTCCAACTGCCCTAAGCCCCACAGGCTGCCAAACTAGGTGACAGCCAGGGGTCCTGTGTCACTGTCACATGGCCCAGCACAATGCTGGAAGGACGAACAGGATTTCGATGTGTGTGGGAAATATCTAAAGGTGTTTAAGGGGAAACCGACAGAACTTTGTCAGTTAAACAACAGAGGTGAAATACTCAAGCCAAAGGGTCATCAGGTATGTCTTCTCTGGCAAAACAAGCCATGTGCCAATGCAAATGACGTGCTTTTCTAGCTGACGGGGAAATAGAACATCATGGAAAAGTAATAGAGGTTTTTGTCCCTGGAAGTAGTTACCCCCAAATATATATATATGAAAAATATTTATATATATATATATGAAAAATATTTATATATATATATGAAAAATATTTATATATATATATGAAAAATATTTATATATATATATATGAATAGATTGTGCTGTGCTATACAAGAGGCATTAATAAATGCAGTATATCCTACATTTGTATGAATTGAATCCTCCTTTTCTAATAATTTATCTGAGCTATCATATAAGTCACTTTTAAAAGAAAATAAATTATCAGATCTCTAGTTTATAAAAAAAAAAATAAGGACTTCCTTTCAGAAATCATCCCAAAACAAGTAATAAAAAACAATAAAGGAAACATAATTGCCAATGAAGCAAGATAAAGTCAACCTCAAATGAGGGAACATTGTGAGGGTCCCTCAAGCCCTGACGTCAAAGGGCCTTTCCCCATGGAAAGACGCTGAGGGGACATCTGAGAGAAGAGCCAGCCTAGGGAGGACCTAGCGTCCAGCCCCAGGTATAAAACATCAGAGGACACCAGGCCATCCCTGCAAAATGTCCCTAAAACGCATCTTCACAGTGTTGAGAAAAAGTGCTATCACCCTCAAATTCTATCACTACCTTGACCAGTAATGCAGGACAGCCAAACTAAGGTACTTTCAGATAAGCAAAAGCTAGAAGAGTTTGATAATAAAATACTAAGGGACTGCTAAAGCCACACACAGGAAAAACAAAATCATTGAGCCCTAAGGGAAGGGCTGAAATGGATGAGGGGAGGTGAACACAAGGGCAGCGTGACCACAGACTCAAGGGGCAGAGGGAAAGAAGCTGCCCAAGACACGTGACCTTGCCCCTCGGAGCGTGAGCATGAAGTGGCCCTTGCTGTGCAGACACCAGTGGGGAGCATGTATTGCTCATTCTCGCTTTCCCAACCACCACCTCCATGAGCCAAGAGCCAGCTGGGCAGGAGGAGGAGGATTTACAGGTAGATGTGCTGAAACTGTCTCCTTTGAGACAGAGAAACGGGGCAGATACGTTCAGGTGTCCAGTTAGTGTCTCCTCACTGGCACTGGGGAACTACTGCCAATACCACATTTGAATGGCAGGCACACCTCTTGTAGTGATTGCTTATAAGATTTGATAGACATAGCAAGCAGTTAGAGGAAAGCTAATAGAGACCCTGTAATCTATAGTGTTTTTTTAAGTTTCACTTATTGAAACAGAATGAAGTTCAAAGGCAAATAGAAACAACTTTGGCATAAGAAGCATAGAGCCACCAACATTTTATTAAGTCAGTATTTTAAAATAAAAACCACAAGTACCCAATAATTCTTTTTTTTTTTTTTGGTACTGGGGATCAAACTCAGGACCTTGTGCTTGTGTGGCAGGCGCCGGAACCACTGAGCCAAATCCCTGGCCCCAATAATTCTTTTGTTGTTGTTGTTTTGTTTTTTTGAGACAGTCTTGCTACATAGCCCAGGCTGGCCCCGAGCACCACCACACCTGGCTCAAATAATTCTTAAAATAAACAGTTTTCCAATGTTCTGAGTTTTTCATTTTCCACCCATGAACCCTACGGTCTGCATCTTAGAACCATTAAATCAGCTCAGACTCATCTTCAACAAAGTAACGGTGCCCCCAAGGGCTTGGGTACCTTGTCCAGACCCAGCTGAGAGCCAGGGCCAGCGGGTGTCCTCCTGAGCCAGGCTGGGTTTGTGTTGGAGGAACAGCAAGGAAGACCTTCTGCAAAGGCTGCGTTCTCCTCTGTGTGTCTTGTCTGTCTATTGTTCTTGCATCTGATTGATCTTGGTTCCTTGTCTGAACAGCGAGATGGTGTCGTCAAGACCTGCTGGCCTGCCACTGTCGTTTGCCTAAGAACCTTACCTGCAAATCCACCAGGAAACCCCCGCCCACTTTCCTTAGCGCTGACCAATGACTGGGAACCGTAAGCCTTTCAAACTCTCCGTGCAAAAGGAAGTTCTGCCATTTTAACTTTCATGAAACACTGTCAAGGCAGATGTGCTAAATTCAAAGTGCAAACCTCTGTCTTTAGATAGAGAATGGGGTGGAGACAGCCAGCTGCACGTGGTATAAAATGTATGAACAGTTCTTGCACCAAGAGTTAGGCTCAAGGTGGCCCTCTGAGTTAGGATCGCACTGTTCTGCTGGTCAGCAGGGAGGAACAGTTCCCTTCGCTGCCTGCTCTTCTGATTACACGTTGCTAATGTCCCTATTTGCACAGATGGGTAGAATTAATCATGCACAGAAAGATGCTTCATGTTTCAGCCATCACTCAAACTGCCCACCATGAACCAGGAATCATCTCTACAGGCAAGGGGTCCGATATATTAATTTAAAGCCCTTGGTGCCAAAGTGCCTGATGAAAAGATTGTCGTCGGAAAGGACTTCAGACAATAGATTCTAACCATTTTCTAGGAAAGAAACCTGAGGATATGAGTCTCAGTCCCTAGCAATATTGCTTTCTTACATGATTTACATTGGATTGTTTGTAGCGATTTCATCCCACAGGTGTAATTCAATTCTTCTGAAACATGATTATCACCACCCAGTGGCAGACACTAGGTCCTTGTCACTATATACACCCTGTCAAAGCTACGGAGGTCTAAGAGAGGAGAAGAATCTCTCTTCTAACTAAAGCCTCATATTTGTAATACATGCCTGATAGCAGTAACTTACAACTCACACAGCCACCCATGCCTAAACACACACTGCTCACACCTTCAAACAAGAAAGAAACGCAGGGGGCTAAAATCTACTTGGGGTTAAGCCAGCTGTCTTAGAAAGCTTAACACTTCACACAGTTTAAGCAGCTTTAGCACCACGAACCCTGAAGGAGCAGTGGGCAGGGACGCTGCTCGGTCCCACAGGCAGTGGCTTGGGGACACTTGTGCACATGGTAGAGAGGTGTGCAGTCTACATTAATTCACAAGGAGAGCAGCCACGGGACAGGCAGCCAGCAACTGAGCAGAGTCAAAGAATCTGTCATTTATCATCATTTACAGGAAGGCATGGAAACAGAAGCCGGGAGGAGGCAGCCTCTGTAGCACGGGCCAGGGGAGGAGAGGACCAGGCTCCAGTCCCAGGCGAGAAGTTCACACAAGGGGAAGCAGGAGACGGGGTCTGAGAGTAGGGGCGGAGACTGGAAACTGGAGAAGAGACCATGTGGAATCAATCAGGCAGATGGAGAAAATTGAAACATGCAGTCAAAGACAGCGCTGGCAGGAAGCAGGTGTCCGCGCGGAGGGCTTAACCCGGAAGTGACCCTCTGAGCTCGATCGAAAGTGATGACCGCTCACAGCTCAGGACCCCCGGCGCAGGGCCTCGGTGCCAGTCTCCGGGCTCCAGCGGCCACCTCGGGACCCGACCGGTGCAGCTGGAGGCGGTGGCGCGCCTGAGCCTCCCTCTGGCAAGCGTCAGCGGCCGAGTTCGGGTCCACAATTGCCCTCCAGGCCACAGTGCCAAGAGCTGCCATCTGAGCGAGGGCAGTGGGAAGGAGGCGGCTGGGGCCGAGCCTCCTCTGAGCGAGCGCAGCGCGGGACAGCATGGGCAGGCCTCGCTGCAGTGTGGGACCGGGCAAGTGAGCGCGTGGCCTCGCTGTGCGGATGCAGGCCCACTGCACGGACCCGCTCCATGCTGAGCCCACGGGGCAGCAGAGCTCGGCACAGTGCACGCGGCCCCACGCGCCCAGGCTGGTCCATGGGCGAGAGGGGCCTGTCACGCGCTCCGCCCCACAGAAAGCCTGCACGTCTAAGGCCCGCAAAGGCTACCAGCACTTGATCTCATGAAATCCCTTCTGTTCACCAGGACTACCTGGGGCGGCGATGGGGGACGCACCTCCTCCCCTCCACCTCCCAGCCTGGACATGCAGTAAATGTGGCCGGGGAAAGACGTGGGATCTTTTCAGCACTTCCTGATGTATTCTGGGGGCTTTTTTATTTGGTTGCTTGGCTTTTTGTTTGTGAGTTTTGGTTTTGTTTTGTTTTTTCTCTTTTGGTTTTTTGAGACAGAAGCTCACTATGTAGTCCAGGCTGGCCTTGAACTCACAGCAATCCTCCTGCCTCAGCCTCCTGAGTGCTGGGATTACAGGTGTGCGGCACCACACCCAGCTTTGCATTCTGGGTTTTTGGGTGCTGGGGATGGAACCCAGAGCCGCCCACAGGCCAGGCAAGGCTGTACCACTGAGCAGCACCCAGCCCCGTCGGTATTTTACACTAAACGTGAGGGTAAAAAGCACAGTACCTGTTTATACTCGTCACAGAGCCTGGCGGCTACTCAAAGAGCTTATAAGAAACCCGTGCGTTATTAACAATTTAAAGCAGGTGAGACAATGCATGGGCAGCACACAAGAACGGTGCTTGGAGCATGCAAGTCAGGAGAAAATGCGGCATAGCTACAGACAGGTGGAAGAGGGGACAGATGGACAGACAGCGGTCACAGCAGGGGGGCGCTCCCAGACCTGCAAGGGCTGCAGACTCACAGGGGAAGGGCGGCTGGGAAGGGCTCGGCCTCATGGAGCAGAGGAACGCCCTGGGTCAGCAGGGCCTGGCAGCCCAGGCCAGTGGGCACTCAGCCCCGCAGGCCCCTCTCCCGAGCTCTCTGGTCGGCCTCACCTGAGCCTGCTGCTCCTGACCCAGTTTCACTTTCACGGTGTTCGCTGTCTTATCCAAACTGCTCCTCCCGCAGCTCTGTCACCTATTCTCTTGTTCTCCGGCCTAGTCCGCCTCTAAATTTTAAGCTTTTTTTCCCAATCTAAATTATATTTTTATTTTACTCCACCTACATCAGGGGACAGAAAGTAAAAAAGGAGACACAGGAAAAAATCCAAGTTACACGATCTTGCAAAGTCTAATATTCAAAACTTTTTAAATTAAAAATTCTAGAACTCCAGGTAAATAAGATCAGAAATGAAAGAGAACATTACAGATAATAACACAGAAATACAAAGGAACAATCATACGCTACACCCTGGATAACCCAGGAAAAAGTGGACAAATTTCTAGACACAACCTTCAATGGCTGAATTTCTATTTTTTAAAAAATAGGAAAACTGACAGGTAATAAAATGCCTACCATTAAAGAAAAGACCAGGACCAAAAAGCTTCACTGCTGAACTACAGCAGTCATTTAAAAAGCACTGCTACCAACTCTCGTCAACCTCTCCCAAAAACCTGAGTGGGGGAACTCTTTAAAAGCCCTTCTGTGAGGCCAGCGTCACCCTGACACCAAAGCCAGAAAAGGACCTACAAGAACAAAGCTGCAGCCCAACTCCCTGGTGAACTCGGATGCAAAATCCACAGGGAGATGCTTGCAAACAGAGCTGACAGCACACTGAAGGAATCACTCACTGCCGTCAGGTGGGATTTGCCCCTGGGATACAAGGACTGCTCCCCAGACAGACTTGAAGGTTCAGGCACCACACCACAAGATGTAGGTAAGACCAGTCGGTTGTCTCACACACCCGCAGGAAGCATCCGACTAAATTCACCACCCTCCCATGGTGGCGGGCTCAGAGGTGGAGGAGAGAGCTTCCCTCTCAGACCAGGGCCAGGAGATGCATCCTATGGACTGAAGTTCCTACCAGACCAGCAAGGCGAGAGAGCGAAAAGGCATCCACCTAAAGGAAGGGGCGGCATCGTCTCCATTTGCTGAGGCATCCAAGAGAACACCTGAAGACCCCACCAAAGCACTGTTAGAATGATACATGAGTTCCATGAAGTTCCGAACTCAGAAGTGAGCAGCATTTCCGCATACTAATTAGGAGCTATCTGAAAAGGAAATCAGGAAATTCATAGCGTATGTAGAGTAACAGAAAGTTAAATACTTAGGGACAAATTTATACCAAGAAAAAGGTAAGAAAAACTGTGTACTAAAATTTCTGCAACACTGACGGGAGAAATCACAGACAACACAAGTGGAAAGATCCTAGATTCACAACTGGAAGAGTTAATCTGAATTTCTTCATACTGTGAGAGCAACCTACAGATTCAATGCAATCCATATCAAAATTCTGATGTCATTTTTCACAGAAACAGAAAAAACATATCTCTTAAATCTCTATGGAACCACAAAAGGCCACAAGTAGCAAAAAAAAAAAAAAAGCAAAATTAACAAATTTGACAGTACCACACACTGTGCTTTCAAAATATAATGAAACTGTAATCAAAACAACATGGTACTAGCTTTTAAAGGGCACATTAATCCGCAGAACAGCAGAACAAGCCCAGAAATCAACCAGCGAATTCATGGTGAAGTGATTTCCGGCAAAGGCACAGAAAACACACAATGGGGAAAGACGGGCTCTTCAATGAACAGTGCTGGGAAAAACGGATGCCGCATGCCTCGCGTGGCTGGGCTCCTCTCTCACGTCAGATTCAGTAGCCAGATCAAAACTGCTTGCACCGTTAAACGTAAGACCTGAATCTGTGAACACATGGAAAGAAAGTAGGAGAAACCTACGGCTTGGACTGGCCAGCAGTTTGGGGGGATGTGACCCCCAAACAGGCCACAGGGACCCCGGGAAACAAGAGTGTGCATCAGGGCAGCCAGTCTGCAAAGGGCAGGAAGTGACACACAGAGCCAGCTCCGAACCTCCACATGGCCCATCGCTGGCTGGTGCACATCGCAGCACAGAGCCCAGCGTGTCAGAGGCGTGTGTTCACTGCGGCACTGCATACAAGAGCCATGACACGGAACCAGGCAAGTGTGACAGGGCACGACTGCCTAAAGGCAGGACAGTGCGCAGAGACAGAGCACTGTCCCCTCGAGGGGCCAATCACTGGTGCTGACCTCAGGTCCCCATCCGTTGTGCTGAGTGGAATATACCAGGCACGGAAAGGCAACGGCCGCGTGATCTTGTCCACGCTTGGGAGGGACAGCAACTGGGCTCAGTGGCAGGGTGCAGACCCCTGCAACTCAGGGCTGCAGGCAGGGTGGGGAGCCCTTGACCCAAGGGTGTGAACTTTCAGACAGGCAGGAAGAGGCGCCTTTGGATCCACTGCCCCACCGGGTCTGTAAGAATGTGCAGCCCATTTCAGAATAACTATGAGCAAATCCAGAGCCCTCACCATTACATCTCACAGCAAGGGAGATGACGGGTGTATTGACAAGCTCGATTGAATCATTCCGCACTGTATGCATGAATCAAAACATTCCTCCTACCCTAGAAATGTAAACAATCACGATGTGTCAATCAAAATGTAAATTTACAAATTCAACCTAGGGCTTCCCAATTGCTGGAGACAGTGGTAGCCACCTTGTTCCTGTTTCTCAGCATTTCCTCCTGAAAACATTGCAGAAGCCCGGGAAAGGGAAAACAAATCTACGAGAAAGGCACTGTCAGTGTAAATTCAAGACTGAACGCCAAAATGAACAAACAGAAGGAGAAAAGACCCCAAGTCCCACTCACAGTTCCTGAGTCTCCACTGCCTCCCACCTCACCCTGAGAGCAGGGAGAAGCCTGTGGGGACGCAGAGGACCGCTAGCATGGTAAGCTCACATCCACGCACGAGGGCCAGCAGGGGCGAGACAAGGACTACACGAGCACACGCAACAAGCACACAGGGTCTGTGCGGGGCAACTGCAAAACACGCATTACATGCACAAAACTAGAGCTGAGCAAATGGAAAGAAATCAGCCTGTTTTTGCAGTGAGTCCAGCATTTTATAGAGACTGAATTTAATACACCCAATAAAAACCACTAACCACTCATGTATAGACACACAAATATCACGTATGTGCACGCATGTGTTGTTATCCATACATGCATTTCCTAGCTATGCCTGCTGATCTGGCCTAAAAACAAAGATACCTCAAAAGCATTGAGTAAATCTGTAGTCCAGATACTGGGTTATAAACACCTTTTTCCATTAAAAGCCATCAGAAGTCCTTGGGAAAATAGCTGAACCCATGTGCAAGGCTGAGAAATAGAAAACAATCCTGATATATCTGGTAGTGCAAGAAAGTAAAGAAGTTCTCAAAAACTGATGGGCCATTTTTGTAGGAAACAGGATCCAACTCCAAGGAGCTCCTTTTGGCAATTTTGGGGACAATTTGAGCAAAAAAGTAAGTACTGATTTTGGGTTACAGCCTACAGAAGAAAATAACCCACACTGCCATAAACAAGCCAATATGTAAGTGGGGGGGAGCCCATGAGGAGGGCTTGGAGATGGGGCGATGGCCAGGGACATCGCCGTGAGGCAGCCCCACAGCGGGGACCGCTGCAGACAGCACAGGGTGGCAGAGGGAGCAGCCCCAGCACAGGGTGCGGATCCCCTCAGAGACTCCGGAGCAGTCGACGTCACAAGCAGCAATGAGAGGTGTCCCTCACAGTGGCCAGAGCTGGTGTCACAGAGAGGATAGCCTCCAGCACTCACCTCCCAGGGCCACCTAGGAAGGCCACACCACCACGCCCTGGCCTTTCTGTCAGCAGTGCGCAGCCTCGGTCTACTCAAGAGAAGACCCCGGAAAACCCAGCGGGGCACAGTCTCCAAAACAACTGAGTTGCACTTTTCAGGTGGCTCAGGGGGAGGGAAGGAGGAGGAGGATTCTGGGAAATGGAGGGGACCCTCCCCTAAGTGCCACGTGGGGTTCTGTGTTGGCTCCCGAGCCAGGCCAGGACGTTAGTGAGAAATCTGCAAAACTGGAAGGGCGTCTGTGGTCAGGGCACAGGGTGCCACCCGTGTGGGCTTGGCCCTGCGTGGCGCGTGTGTGAGACACAGGACGTTGGTAAAGCATTGATGGGAACTTGGTCAGCATTCGCAGCTTTACTGAACTAGCTTTAGAGCTACTTCCCAATAGCTTTTTAATAACAGGAAATAATTACAACCTAACATGAAACTTCTGTCTATCGAATGTTCTATTAAAAAATGCCAGTGGGCCTAAGCTGTTAATTTTCTAACAAGTATTTTGGGTGCTTAACATTTACCAGGATCGCTGATAAGAGAACACGTCAGTGAACAGGACAGGACCAGCTGTATCTGCCCAGGACACTCGGGTTCTTCTGGTGTCGGGAGAGAAGGGACAGAGCCCAGGAACAAGAAACACCTGGGGATGGGAGCTGCGCAGGGGTGCGGGGTGCAGGGTGGGGAGTCGGGCGCCCCGGGGAGCCTTCACACCGGGCGGACTATACACACGTGGGAGCAGCAGCACAGGGCGCAGGGCCCAGCGCCCTCTTCCCACAGCGGTGCCCGGCGTCTGACAGGACCCCGCCTCCGTCGGTGGCCCCTGCTGACAGTTTCCATGGAACGTCAAACCCTGGGGACTCGGCATCTGCGGAAACCCTGAGACGCAGCGGGAGCTCCTGCTCTGTGCGTCCGGAGAAGAAAACAGGGTCTGACATTGTGCAGATTTTCATCGGGAAACACGGGGGCCTCGCCTGCTGCGTTGGACAGCAGACTGAACACGCCCTAGACCAGAGATGGCGAACCTTTCGGAGACCGAGCGCAAGCTGCAACCCCAAACCCACTTACTCATCACAAAGTGCCCACCCTCCGATAAACCTGAACCCTGAGCTGCTGCTGCGAGCACTCTCTCAGCCCAGGAGCCCTGCCACGAGTGCCTGGTCCACGCAGCAGATGCCCTGGACTCTCTCTGATGCCAGGAGGGACATGAGTGCCAGGGTGTGGTCAGTTAGGGTACAGAGGGGCAGCTCACAGACACGCCAGTGAGGGGCAGTTTATTACTCAGACCCAGGGAGGAGGGCAGGATGCCAGCCGGGCCAGGGGAGGGGCGGCTGCCCGGGACACTCGCGCTGGCCACCAGGAGGCAGGGAGGGGGCCGGCTACTGGCCCAAGCCTGTCTGGGGTCCCAGGCACCACCCCATTGGGTTCCCCCAGGGCTCAGGGCCCACAGACACAAGTCCACGGAGCTACTGGTGGCAGAGGTATGGGCCAGACTGATTGTGCTGGGGTCCCTGCGGGAGGGTCACCAGGAATGGGTGAGCATGAGCGACAGCGGGACTGCCCAAGTGAGGGGACTGAGGTGCCCAAGCCACTCTGGGGACAGAGGGCTAAACTTCGGTGCCAAGACAACACAAAGCCCGAGGCTCTACTGCGGTTCTTTCCCAGGTGTGGGGGACTTGGTGCTCGGGGTTCCCTCTTCTCTCTTGCTTTTCCATCAACAAAACTCTCTCTTCCCAAGCAGGAGAGTTAACAACAGTCCTGCCTGAGAAGCGGGTCCTTCTCGGAAGGTGGCCTGGTGCATTTTCACACACTGAGGAGGCACCGGACAGGAATCCTGTGGAAAGCTAACTCAGATGTGGTGAGGACAGGTGATGTGCACATTGGCTCCACCGCTCTGCTGGACACACCCAGCCAGCCCACCACATCTTGAGCCACCCTTATTTCTGTGCGCACCTCCCACAGACCTGGCCCAACTCCTCCTGCCCACCTTGATCCGGACAGTTCCATCACTCCGCAGGCATCTGATTGGTCAGTGAATGAAACCAATGGGGTTGGTTTAGAGCCGAGATCTCAAAGCGGTAGTCCACAGCCCGCTGCCACTCACTGCACATTCCCCAACACTTAGACATTGGGAAGGTTCACCCCCAAAACACAGACTCCGAGGGTTTCTTCAAGTATTAGCCACACTGCCCCTCCTTCCCAGCATGCCGGGGTCCTCTGCAGGTGCAAGACAGCAACCCCTCTTTGTCCACTGACCGGATCCACCCAGCCCCACAGACCTGTGATTCTGCACACCTTGGCCAGCTTGGCCCCTGGGCGGCTCCTTCCGCCCTGATTGTCATTTGCCCCTAGCTTTACCCACACACGTCCCTGGGCCTCCCCTGAACCCCAGAACCGTGTCCCTTTCGGAAGCCCGCACACCCTGCTGGATGTGTCTCAGACCCCAGCCACGGAACACACCACCCAGTGAGCGAACGGTGGGGCTCACTTCTGTCCATTCTGCATCCTCTGTACAATAAGAATTCAGGGTCTGATAGACTACAGGGGATGCAGCCTTTGGCCAATCCTGTCCCTTCCAAAAGAGGAGAAATTCATTTCTTAGACCAAGTCTTCTTAGGAAGAGTCTGCTACGGAAGCAGCTAGCTACTTAGAAAGACAAGAAAAAATAGTGTGAGTACTTAGATGACAACTGTACCCATCATCTGCCTCATGCATTGTGCTTCTCAAAGGTCTTCAAGTCCTCACCTCATTCATTCTTTGAGCCCCTGTGCAGCTCCCAAGGGCAGGATGCACTCGGGGCCCAGCTGACAGCGGGTGGACCCCCAGGGAGGACTGCTGTGGGACCTGCTGCTCTGGGGCCAGGCGGGGCTGGGCTGTCTAGTTTCCAAGGACACAGACCAAGGCCAGAGGCTTGGACGTGCCCAGCTAGCCACGCAGGGAGGGAAGAGGCAGCTCTGTGGTGACTCAGAGTTCTGGTTCCACGGAGCAGGTGAAGCCTGCAGGACGCTGCTCATCGGCCAGATGCCCTGCTATTCTGAACAAATCCAATTTCCCTCACAAACGAAAAACTGCAGAAATTCATACCTAAAAGCAAGCGTGTCAATCACCCTGTTGTGGAAGAGAGAACAGACCAAACCAGAGAAACTATCCCGGCTTCGGGGAGAAAATACAAATGATAAATGTACGATCTTGTCCCCACCCCGGCCTCAAGGACAGAGGGTGGCTCCTGGAAGGGTCACCTCCTCCAACGAGCTGATGGCTTTCAGGGAGGCTTTTCTCCCACAGCAGTTCAAAGGCCTGGAGAGACACGGCCTATCGCCAGCTCTCGTCCCACAAACTCACAGGAACACCCCGGGCTTCAGGAAGGACAGCAGCCCCAGAAACGCAGGTGTAGACTGTGGGGCCCTTTGGACAGTGCGGAGCCTGGGTCATCAGTTTAATTTAAACTCAGCTTGCTTCTCCATGTTTACAATGTCACGGGAGCCGGTGTGACGGCAGGGACCGGCCACAGCTCCGTGTCCCCCATGTCACTGTGACCGAAGTCCACTGGCTTTGTCACAGGCCGTGGTGAGGACCAGACCCAATGGGCCATGGGTCCCAGGCACTGGACGGGGACGGGTGGCAACCTCCGTTCCTGTTCTGACCCAGGGATGCCCACTCTGCACTGGGACCAGACCCTGGCCGTGGACAGAGAGTGGGTGAGGGCAGCTTGGTCGCCGTCCTGCACTCCACACCACACCCCTCCCTGCAGGATGCAGGATGCTGACACGGGGATGGCACGGAGAGCCGTGAGCACGGGGCGGGGGCCAGGCTGACAGAGGAGCCGCAGCCCCTGCTGGAGCAGCTCTGGGCCAGAGAGAGAGGCGGCTAACAAAGCCCTGACCTGACCCTCAGTGGAGCAGCCGTGTCCCCTGGGGGCAGACTCGTATCCTGAGGAGCACCCGGCTCCCCGGGATGTCACGCTGAGCCTTGCTCCTCAGACACAGGCTGCCACCCATGCAAGTCCCCTGCAGGCGCCCACCATACCAGCCTTTCCACTCACCACTGCTCCCCAACGGGGACACAGCCTGGCGAAACCAGCAGGGAGCCACAGAACAGCTCCGGCTTTGGGTGACAAAGCTTCTGGCCAAGTACACCTCAGAAGTGCTCTCTTTGCCCTTGTTTGCTCACCTGAAACCTGGCAAACAGCCAGCCCCACATAACTGAATCATTTTGCATGAGTCACTGCACCTCCCCTGGAAAATGTGGCTCCCGCTCTGAATGTCAAATCAGAGAGCGAATGTGGTGGCAAAAGGGCGCCCAACTCATGGCAGGCCCTGGGAAGCGGTGCGTCCTGGCCCAGCCCATTGTACCCGGGGTACGGTCAGAGACAGAACTGTAGGGTATGGAGGGCTGACTGCACCACTGGCTCACTCTTCTCAAGAGCAGCCAGCACTGGTGTTGATTCCCTGGATTTTACAGATGAGAAGATGGAAGTTTAGAAGTTGGAGAGGAGGACAAGGCTACCGACCCATCAAGGCCGGGCTGAGGTGGAGTCCAGAGCTCTCTGGCCCTGGTGCCTGTGCACCTGGCTTCTGCATTAGCCTCATGAGGGCAGCTTTGTTTGGGCACAGCAGGTACACCTAACACAGTGCTTTCTTAGGACTCCCCTGTGGATATTTCTAAAACCACCAGCTCACCACCTTCCAGGGAATTGACCCCTGGGTGCCGGATGTGGGGGTGCATGCCTGTGCTCCCAGCACTCTGGGAGGCTGGGGCAGGAGGCTCCAGTCCAATTTAGCAACTTATTTGAGATCCTATGTCCGAATAAAATATAAAGGGTGAGGGACGTAGCTCCGTGTGAAGGTCCTGGCTTCAGTGCCCTGTAACACACCGAGGGGGTGCGGGGGGGAGAAAGAGAGGAATAGAATTAGAGTTTGATGCAGAACCCTTTCTTCTGACAGTGTGACCTCTTGTCCTTGAGCTGCCTGCCAGAGCTTCCACTGCTGGTATCATCGTAACAAATTACAAATCTTGAATAAATGGCACTCTCTAACCGTTAGCTCTTTGCTAACATTGTATCTGGGTTGTAAGATCATTTTCCTCATGGGGTTTTAATAGGTGTAAATGATGACATGCTTGTAAAGCAATAACCTGGTGTGCAGCCAGCTCTCAATAATAGCTGTTATTATTTTAAACTCAGATGTTCCTGGGCTTACAGGTCCCTTTCGATCTAGATAAGTCTGCTCTGAGCTCTTATTTCTGCATTAGTAGGCAGTCTCACTGATTTAGGAGAAACACAAGTCCCAACCTGTGAGATGTGAAATGTGCCAAGTGCATGGTCTCACAACATCAAGGAGTGAAGTTTCGAACCAAAGGAGGAAGTGAGAGTTCTACTGGAAATAAGGAGGAGAATAGCTCCTGGGTTTTCAGAAGGGGTCCCGGGGGGGTGGCCACCAAGGCCCTTTGCCAGAGGTCATTTATTTAGCAAAGGGACAGCGTGGTGCATGGGCCAGACTGCAGTCAGCCTACTATAGGGTGACAAGTGTAGCCAAGCAGCTAACACTGATGCAGCAGGGAAATGAGTCACACAGCAGGGTCCCTGAGAAGAACAAAGGCATTCTTGGGGGGGCGGGGCCAGGTGTTTGGTCACTACCTGTGCATCTAAGGTCCAGCTGGGCCGCCAAGCCAGGTGGTGCTGATCCTAGTCTAGCCTCAGGTGCCGTTTATCCACAGGCCTGGCTACTGCATCTCCCCTGAGCCTTGGCTCTCTTCAGCTTCTCCTCCAGCAGCAATTCTGACACCTTTGCTTTTGTGTGCTAACTTCCTTGAGGGCCCAGTCCTTTTCTGGCTGCATGTGTCTGACTTAGCTCTCTTCTATCACAGCCTCCTCAGTGTTTCCACACACTCCCAGCAGGGCAGGGAAGCTCGAGTTCTTCTCTGGACTCAGAGCCCTTCTGAACCTGCTCTGTGCATGGCTTACCTTGCTGTCCCATGGCTGTGATCTCAGTCCCAGTGCTCTTTCTAGACGTGGGACGCAGAAACTGTCTGCCACTTTCCCGTCACTAGACACCACAGCTTAAAGAAGGGGTTTATTTTGGCTCTTGGTTTCAGTCCATAGGGGAGTGGCTCCAAGGCAGGAAGGGTGGTGGGAGGGAGTGGTGGAGGAGAGCTGCTCGAGACATGGTGGCCAGGAAGTGGAGCCAGAGAGGAAGGCACTGCCTCCCAACACCGCTCAGGGGCTGAGCTCTGCAGAGGCCGGGTGACTCCACCCGCAGCACAGCATGAGAGCTTAACCATCAGTACTCACCTCCACTCGCCCTTCCTCCCCAGCCACCACACACACACAACACACAACACACACTGCCAGCTGGACACATCCTTTCTGTGCGAACAGCACATGCGGTTCATGTTGAAGCAAGCTGAACTTTTTGCAATCTCTATTAGTCTGTGGTAAAGGAGCCCTGGGAAGCACAGGCTGCCGATATCTTCACACGAGGTGGACTTCGCTTTCTTTAGATACGCATGTACCCAGAAGAGGGGTCCTGGACGTATGGTAATTTAATCTCCTTGGGACCCTCCGTACCATTGTCCACAACACCATCCCAGTCCATTCTCACCAGCAGGGTTCTCTTTTCTCCACACCTTCAACAACAGTTGCTATATCTTCTTTTCTATGACAGCCTCCTAGGGGCCTGACATAACAGCCTCATGGTGGTTTTAGTTTTAGTTTGCATTTCCCTGCTGATGAGTAGTGTTGAACCATTTTCGTGCACCTGTTGGCCACTTCTGTCCTCTGGAGAAATGTCTGTTCAGGTCCTTTGCCCATTTCTTTTTGTTTTCTTGTTTTTGTTTTGTTTTGGTACCAGGAATTGAACCCAGGTCCTTGTGCTTGCAAGGCAGGCGGTGGAACCACTGAGCTAAATCCTCAGCCCCTTTGCCCATTTTTTTTTTTCTATTAAGTTTATTGGTACATTTTAGGTATAAAATATTTACATACATCATTGGGATCTTGTACCATTACATGAGTATCTTGGTTCTTATTTTTTTCCCCATTCCCTGTCCTCCCTTCACCCCCTCCACCCTTCCCTATTTGCAAAGATTTTGTTTCCATTTTTTTCTTTTCTCATATTTTTTCTTATCCCTTCTTTCCTTTCCCCTACCCCTCCCACTTGCCCTGCTCCTTTAGACCTTTGCTTCATATTACACAATATCAATTATAAATTTTTTAAATTACAATATCAAAATTTATAGGCCATTACCACATATTTTACAGAATTTAAAAGGATATAGAAAGCATATTACAAAAATCTTTTTTGAAATAAATTTGACAACTTCTAAGAAGTACCTTAGAAGACAAATTAATGAAACTAACTCTGGAGGAAATATAAAATTTGAATAGCACCTATTAAAGAAAGTATATTCCTAGCTTGAAAACCTACCTATATGACAACAGCAGGCTCATAAACATTTTAACTGATAAATTATATCAAACAATTAAACCAGAAAAAAGAAGGAACACTTCTCCCCTCATTTTAGGAAATCAACATTGCACTAATACTAAAACTGGACAAAGATAATAGAAAAATGTATGATCATAGATAAAAATTTGTTTAACAAAACAAACTTTTAGAAGTCAGATCTGACAGTATGTAGAAAGTGGTTTTATTATAGGGATGGCAGTGTTGGTCCAGCATTGGAAGACCCACCCTCAAAAGTCATCATTTTAACAGAGGAAAGGAAAAAGCCATATGATCCTCTCAGTAGTTGCAGAAAAAGTATTGGACTAAATTCTATAGCTGTTCATGGTAAAAACTATCAGGAGACTAGAAGTAGAACAGAACCTTCTCAACAGATAAGAGACATGTACTCCATACTTCCAACAAAACACCTTATATGAATGGAAAAGATACAATGCTTTCTCCATAAGGTGAGGAACAAGGGCAGATATGCCTACTCTTCATCTGTCCATTAAACTTTGAAACATAGGCCCAAACCAAAATAGTCTGGCAATAAAAAGATACAATTAGCATAGAATTGGCAAGGTAGGAGTAAAATCTTTATATGTAGATGAAATGATCATCTACAGAGAAAATACTAAGAAATCTCTAGGAAACCCTAGAACTTGTATTTGAATTTAGCAGGATTAGAAAACACAAGGTATATATAAAAATTCAGGTCTATGCATACTTGCTATAAATGAAGAATTGGATATTGAAATTTAAAAGTTATGTATGAGTACAAAGGACCTAGAAAAGTAAAAAGAAAAAAAAACAGTGTTGGAAGATATTTATTACCTAATTTTAAAGACTTCCTCTAAAGCTACAGTAATCAAGGCAGTGTTAGCTTAAGGAAAGACATATACATCAATGGAATAAAACAGAGAATCTAGAAATAGAACCACACAAGTATGGTCCACTGAGTTTTGAAAGATTATTTAACATTAACATTTTATAGAACATAAACTCAATTCAAGAGCAGGGGAAAAGATAGTGTTTTCAGCCAATGGTACTAGAACACCTGGTATCTGTATGTAAAAAATTAACCTCAACCCTTTATTTCCACATATAAAAATAATTTGAAAGGATCTATGAACCTAAATATGAAAGACTAAAACTATAAAACTTTAATAGGAAATTATAAGGGAAAATGTTCATGAACTTGGGGTAGGCAAGAATTTCCTAGGATATAAAAAACATGATGTATAAAAGAAATTAATAAATGAGATTCCATCAAAATTTAGAACTTTAAATGACTTCATTAAGAAAATGAAAAGTAGTCCTTAAACAGACCATATTTATAATACATATAACCTAAGACCAGAATATATAAAAAACTCTTACAACTCATTAATAGACAACCCAATTAAAAAGTAGACACAAGAAGATGATAAATAGCCAGTACAAATACGTATTGACTTATCCTTGTCATGACTTTTTCTTTTTGTTGGATTCTCCCCCTTTGCATTTAATTTTTTGTTGCACCCAACAAATTAATTCTGCTGGGCTTCCTGGGCTTGTGATCCTCATCTTTTCCTAGGATATTGTCTACAATTTTTTCGATTGCTGGTTTTGTATTCATGAAGTTCCTAAGTTGCTCTTTGTCATGAAAGTATCTTATTTCACCATCAATTCTGAAAGATAGTTTTGCAGGATACATCAATCTGGGCTGGAGGCTGTTCCCCTTTAGGGCTTGAAATATGTCACTCCAAGCTCTTCTAGCCTTGAGGGTTTGCATTGAGAAGTATGCTCTGATTCTGATGGGCTTTCCTTTGTAGGTGATTTGTTTCTTTTCTTTAACTGCTTGTAGAATTTTGTTCTTCTGTTGGGTTTCTGGAATCTTAACAATTATATCCCTATGTGTAGATATTTTTTTGTTCAAGGCTAGTTGGAGTCCTATATGCCTCATTTATCTGTATGTCAAGTTGTTTTCCCCTGTTTGGGAAGTTTTCTGCCATCACTTCTGGGAACAGTTTTTTATGTCATCTGCACTCTCTCTTGTTTTCATTGACTCCAATCAGTCTATGTTATTCTTCTTTGCATTATCTAGTAGCTGCTGGATTGATTTCTCATGGTCCCTTACTATTTTAAAGAAATTTTTCTTTTCCTGGTCACTAATTAATTGCAATCTTATCTTCTTTAACTGAAATTCTGTCCTCACATTGGCTCATTCTGCTGCATAAGCTTGCAATGGAGTTTTTAATCTCCTGGAAATCTGTTTGTATGATTTATGGATTCCATTTGTTTCCTATGTTGAGATTCCATCATATTCCTCAGTTCCTCTATTTTTTTTAATCTGAGACTTCTCTAGATTTATTAATCATGTCTTAAACTATGAGCACAATCTCTGCTGTTATCTGAGAAATTATTTCTGATTTTATTTTTTCCAGATCCTCTTTTGTTGCCAGTTCAGGGAGTCCAGGTGGTTGAGTAACAGACTGTTCCATCTCGTTTCCCTTTGGGGTTGCTTTAAGTGATCTGGAAGTCTGGTTTTGAAACTTGTTTACATGTCCTCTCATTTTGATGGGGTGGGGAATGTTGCTGGCAGCCACACGGCTCATCTCCTTTGCGCTGAGGGGGATGGTACAGCAGCCTGGAAGCTTCATCCTGGGTCCTGGGAATGGCTCACCTCCTGTGCCCCTTTGTCCATTTCTTATTCAGCCTGTCTTTCTGCTACTGAGCTGTAAGAGCATTTCACAAATTTTGGGTAGTAGCCCTTACCCTGCACACCTTTTCCCAGTCCACAAGTTGCCTTGTGGCCGTGCTGTTTCCTTCATTGTGTGGCATGTTACTTTGATGTCTTCTGTTTCTGTTTTTTGTTTTTGTAGTCTGAGCTTGTGCCACAAAGTCACTTCCAAGGCAACATCAAGGAAATTCTTCCCTTGCACTCTTCTAGAAGTTCTGTGGTTTTAGGTCTTAAATTTTATACATTTTGAGTTACTTTCTCTGTGTGCTATAAGATAATGGTCCAATTTCATTCTTTTGTGTAGAAATTCGGTTTCCCATTTATTGAAAGAGTACCCAATTAGCACTAACCAAGATATAGAAACATTGAAGGATAAATGGATAGAGAAAACGTGATGTGCATTTAATGAAATTTCATTTTGAAAAGGAGACGCTGCCATTTAGAACGCCATGGAAGGACCTAAAGAACACTGTGGTGAGTGAAACCAAATGCTGCGTGGTCTCACATGACGTGGAATATGGTCTTCTACAGGGCTCAGGCACAGAAAGAAACAGAATGAAGTGGAGGTGATGCAGGCAGCAGGGTGCGGAGAAGAATGGGCAAGGAGAGCCAAAGGACCCCAAAGAGAGGACAGGTAGATGGACACCTGTAGTGACCTCATGTACAACACGGGGGCTGATACTAACCACAGTGTGCTGTATTCGGGGTTTTGTTGAGTGCTTTTAGCTGCTCTCATCACAGAGAAAACTGAGATGTGTTCATCTACTTCACTACAGAAACCGTTTTCCTGTCTCTGTGCATCCCATCGCATCACATTGCAAACCTGCGAAACAGGCAGTAGGGAGACAGGCCTTTCTCAAATGGGAAGGGCAGCGAGAGATGGGTGGAGAGGAGGGAAGGGATGCAAAGAGGAGTGGAGCTGTGTGTGTGCAGGCGCCCCCAGGGGGAATGCAACTCTATGTACTGCAAACGTGTACTGATGCAGAACCTCAGACACACAGTGATGTTTATCTTACAAAAGCCCTTCAGCCTGTTTCCATCTTGAGCTCCAGGCCCCAGCGTAGCTTCTCGGTTTTCCTTCCTCTTTCTCCTACTCCCCTACGTGCTTCCCACCCCAGGCCCTGTTCCTTCCTCACCTAACACAGTTTGTCTTTCCCTCGCAGCTCTGCTAACCTGTACCCTTGCAGTATCAGTTTCCATCCCAGTTAAGAAAATATTTTTCACTCTCCTTACTCATACAGATGAATCATTTATTCATCCTGGGCCTGTTTGGCCCCTTTGTGCCATGAGGTTTCCAGATGAGCAAGGCTATGAGTTTAGGAAGAGAAAACGGACTTCTTAAGGTCATTAGTTTATTAATTCTTTTGATGCGTGTTTACCAGACTGTGCTGTACTGGACATTCTGCTAAATCTGAGAGTGCTGGTGAGCGACTTGGTCACTGTCCTCATGGTGCTAATGATCAGCAAGTACAGAAATAATGAAGGTTGTGCCATGGATTACTGAGAGAAGAGGGGAAAGTGCTGTGGGGACATGAGACAGAAAGATGGCCAAGGACTTAGAGGAATGCACAGTGAGAAAGGATCCAAGATATACCAAAGGGTCAAAATGAACTCACAGAGATTCAAAGCACAGCAGTCAAAGAAAATTTTACTCCATTGGAAAACAGCAGACTGAAAACTACAGAGTCAGTTTCAAGAATATTTGAAAACTGAGCAATATAAGTTATCGAAAAGTAGGCACAGGAAGAAAGAACACTGGGAACATAACAGCCGGTTGACCGGTGGGCCCTAGCAAACCCTCTGATTTGTATGTCACTGGAGCTCCAGAAACAAAAAAATGGAGCAAAAAATGTAGTAGTCAATTTTCTCCAAATTTCATGAAGACTATAGATCCAAAGATCTAAGCAGTTCAAAAAACTCAGGCTGGATAAACAAAGAAACAATACCAAAGCACATCACAATCACTTGTCAAAAACCAGTGGTAAAGAGAAGTCACAAAAGTAGATGGAAGGACCGTACTATGATTAAAATAAGAAATGTCCCATGTTTTACAACAAAAGCTTTTTGAGCAAGGAGACAAAGAAATATTGTTAATGCGCTAACAGAAAAATATGTCTAAATTCCTATACAGTAGTCAATAAAAGCATCCTTTCAATATAAGATAAAGTAAGACATTTCTCAGAAAAATAAAAGCTAAAACAATCTTTTGCCAGAATGCACTACAAGAAATATTAAAGAAAATTTTCCAGGAAAAACAAAGTTACATCAGATGGATACTTACATCTACAAAAAAGAAAGAACAGAACTAAGAATGATTAATATGCTACTTACATGTGACTCACAATATCTATTTTTAAAATTTCTTAAGAAGAAAACTGATTGTTTAAAGGAATATATTGTGAAGTTTGTACCACTAGGAGTTTATGAAACTAGAACAAAAGATGAGGGTGGAAAAGAAAGTATAATCTTGAAAAGTACTTACACATCAAACAATAGAATATTAATGGTCTAAGGGCAGAATGTGAAAACCTAAAAATGAATATTCTAAACCTATGGCAACAATTTTTTTTTAAAGCCAAGAGATATGGTTAATGATTCAATAGGAGATCAAGTAGAATAGTAAAAAATTCCTGGTTAAATAAAAGCCTGGAAAAGAAAGAAGAATAAAGAGCAAGTTTCTCAAGTAGAAAGCAAAGGGTACAGTAGATTTAAACTCAATCACACACAGAGAAGACTCCTGCATGATCTCATTCTATGTAGAATCGAACAAGTTAAATCTATAGACACAGAATAGCACAGTGCTTACACAGTGGAGGGGCAGGGGAGGAGGGGGTGGTAGATCAGAGGGCAAAAACATCCCAGCTACACATGCTGAGCAAGTCTCCAAGGTCTAGCACACGGGATGAGGCCACAGCTAATGACACCATGCACTGCTAAGACAAGAGATCTTAGAGCTCTTGCTGGAGAAAAAGCAATGGAGATGCTGACTGTGACCTGGCTTAAGTGTAGTAATTTCACTAGGTATATCAAGTCACCACGTGGAAAACTCTTCAATATACAATAGTGTTAATTGCAAAAAATTAAATCCAACTATATAATAAGTGTACACAAAATATGTATTCTGACCACTCCATTTGAAAGACAGAGGTCGTCAGACCAGACAAAAAAGCATAACGTAATTATACAACTGTCTACAAGAAACCCAAGTTACATATATATGATGCAAAACATTTAAAAGCATAGAAAAATATGTTCCACTACAGATTATCTCTAAGAAGTTAGAATGGCCACACAAGGGAAAGTAGACTTTGGATCAAGAAATATTGGGATGGATGAAGTGGCACATTTTATAAAGACAAAGGGGTCAATCGATGAAAAACTATCCCAAGCGCACATGCACTTGATAACAGAACATAATTATTAGTAATTAACAGAAAAGCAGACAAAAACTGAAACATGGGCCGTACACACCAGGGCAACCTGGGTGACAACTACAGAAGAGTCCAGGCAGCAGGACGGGAGACACGAGGGACACCAGCCCAGGACAGCGCATGCTCCAGGACAGTTCACCTCGAAAAGCATAGACTGAGGCAGCGCTGCAGGAATTCCCTGCTCACACTGGGATCGAATCAGAAATCAGTAAAATAAAAGCATCTGGGAATTAATAAAACATTTACAAATTAACAGTTCTAAACAACCCATGAGTAAAACAGCAACTCAAAGGGGAAATCAGAAAGTAGTTTTGAATTGGATTGAATTGAAAAACAAGATATCAAAAATGTATGGGATAAAACCAAGATACATCATGTGAAGGTACAAGATCCCAATGATGAATGTAACTGCATTGTACACCTAACATGTAACAATAAACTAAATGGGGAAAAAAATGTATGGGAATCAACTAGACTAAGAAATCTATGGCTTTTCATACCGCCATTATAAAGAAAAAATACCCCAAATTTAAAGCTCTTACCTAATGAGATGGAAAAACAAGAGCAAAATTGGACCCAAAGTAAGGGGAATGAACCAAATAATAAAATCAATGAAATAAGAAAGATAAAAGTAGACATAAATTAATTAGGGCTGGAGATAGATGTAGCTCCGTGGTAGGGTGCTTGCCAGCACCCACAGGCCCTGGGTCAATCCCCAGCACCACAGCGATTAAATGATAATAATAATAAAACTAAACCAAATGCTAGGTTTGGGGGTGGAGGGAGTAAGAACAAGTTACCAATATCAGGAGTTAAACAGAAGAATCAATAGATATTCATCTATTAAAATGTTATTTTAAAATATCGAGATTTCATACAACTCAATTAAATAACTTAGACAAAATGGAACTTGAAAAACATCAATTACCAAAACAGATTCAAAAGTAATTACAGTTTGGATTCTCCCATATCTATTGAAATTATATTCAAATTTAAACCCCAACTCCACAGCCACTAAAAAAAAGGTCTAACACAAGACTAGATGCCTTCCTTCGTTGGTAAGTTCTACCCAACATAAAATAATAAAAAATAGAGAGAATGAAGGTACATCTTGCAAATCACTTTTTCGGCCAATATTCCTCTAATTAATTACTATCAATGGCATTACCAATATATGCGTGTATATATATGATAGTACTACTCACGAATACAGATGCAAAATCCTTTAACAAAATTATCCACCACTTAGGCCCCGCCCCTTCCTGCCTGCACCACCGCCTCTTCTGGCCACCTGGGCCTTTCTCCGCTCCTCTGCCGGCACTCCCTGCTTCTTAGCGCCTCTTCCCGGAATCCCGCGGTTCCGTGTCACCCCGCAGCCCCGAGGCTCAGGGCGGCTCTGCCGTGTGCGTCTTTGCGGGGCTCCCCGGGGTCGGCCGCTGCGGGCCGTTGGGCAGCAGGATGCTCGCGCTCCTGCTGCTGTTGCTGCTGCCCGCGCCTGGCCGTGCCTCCGAAATGACCTTCGGGCTGCCGTACAACGCCAAGCAGTGCTTCTACGAGAACATAACTCAGGGTACCAAGTACACCCTCAAGTTCCAGGTGATTACTGGTGGTCACTGATGTAGATTGTCGACTAGAAGATCCTGATGGTAAAGTGTATACAAAGAGGCGAAGAAACAGTATGATAGTTTTACCTTCACAGCTTCCAGAAATGGGACATACAGATTTTGTTTCAGCAATGAATTTTCTGCTTTTACACATAAAACTGTATATTTTGATTTTCAAGTTGGAGAAGACCCACCTTTGTTTCCTAGTGAGAACTGAGTCAGTGCTCTTACCCAGATGGAATCTGCCTGCGTTTCCATTCATGAAGCTCTGAAGTCTGTCATTGACTATCAGACTCATTTACGATTGAGAGAAGCACAAGACCGCGGCCGAGCAGAGGATCTAAATACAAGAGTGGCCTCTTGGTCAGTAGGAGAAGCCCTCATTCTTCTGGTGGCTAGCACAGGGCAGGTATTTCTTCTGAAAAGCTTTTTCTCAGATAAAAGAACCCCCACAACTCGTGTTGGATCATAACCGCGTTATGAGAAGTGATGCACCATTGTCACTGTAATTTTGTTGTCTTCTAACTTTAGGCACTGAAGAACTTAATACTGGCAACATTTAAAGCCTTGCTCGTATACTTGCTGGGAGAGATGTACAATGCATATCCCCGAACTATGGAAAGGACACCTTTATTTGTAAAGGTGGAAAAACTATGGGACTTATTTTGGGCTTTTTATGTTAAATATTCAACACCAATGATCTGCCTTTTTCTTGGTTGTTTAAATTACTCTTCACACACTAAGCTTTGGTATTTTGATTCCTTTTAATCATTTAAAATACTTTTCTTGTAGTTGATATTTTTTAAAACTTAGATTTAATCTCTACATGTGTTATGGAGGAAGAAAACTGCCTTTTATTTATGTATAGTGAATAAAGTTATTTTTTTAAGGAAATCAAATGTGATTAACTGTAGCCCAAGCCCTGTTCTGCACTGCTTAATTATATTGGGGGGGGTCTCCCATAGAAATGGTAATTAATATTGCTACAGCTTTTAGTTGATTGTGGTATAATTTATTGCTTGCTTGCTTGGAAAATGTTAGATTTTTGGTTTTGAGGTTTTTCTATGATTTATAACTTGTTTTTCTACAAAGGCTACCACATAGAAAATGGTATGTATCCATAACATAATAGAGTTTATACAGACCTTAAAAGTCAAACTATTATAAGAGGTAGAATAATAATTTGGAGGAGGGTTAAAAAAAAATTATCAGCAAATAGATCAAGCAGTATGTGAAATATGATAATAAATCATGTCTAGATGATTTGACATGTCCAGAAATGTGAGTTTAACATTTGAAAAGCAATTAATGTAACTTACCATTTTAATAAAAGAGAAAAAATATTCATTTCAATCATTGCAGAAAATTTTCATTGAACGAAAAGTAGATGAAAACTTCCTCATTTTACTACACATCTGAAAAAGAGCATCTTCAGCATTCTACAGCTGACGTCGTAGTTAGGCCACAGGTCTTCTTGTAAGATTGAAGTGAGAAAGTCCGCTCTCACTAATTTCTATTTAACCCGACACTGTGCAAGAGGTCCAGCTGGTGTAATAGGGCAAAGAAAGAAGGGAGAAGAGTGGAGGACAGGGAAAAATATGGCTCTCAGACGACATAGTCATTTACAGAGAGAGTCCTAAGAAACTGATGCATAGACACAGTAATAGAGCTAAAGTAGGATTTTAGTAAGGATCCGGGCTTCAAAGGTAATAATCAGAAATCTATTGCTGGGCTCTGCCAGTGAGAGGAACTGGGGCAGCAAAGGAGAAACTAGCTGCAAAGAGAGAAAAGAATCAAAGAAAGAGGTGACCAGAAAGCCAAAAAGCACAAAGAGGAGGGAGCCGGAGCCAGAGCCGACTCAGGCCGAGAGCTCACTCAGGAGCCTTGAGGACCAGCAGGCCGGCCGCGACCCTCGGTCACCACCGATTAACTCAGATTCAAGTCTCGCCGCTGCTTTTGGACATCACCCGGCTCTCCAGCCGTGAAACTTTCACACTGGTCACTCGATAGTGAGCTTCCAGGTCTTCAGCCCGCAGCTAGTGCTGCCGCCTTGATCCCTCTTGTTCTGCAGCTTTTTCCTGGGCTCAGCAGCTCCAGGACCCTCTTGCTCACCAGGGCCCAGGCCATGTGGACTCTCCCGCCTCTGACCCTGCGAACTGCCTCGTGAATCCCCTTGCAGAACTACAGGTAGATTGTTGGGTTTGTTCCTCCGGAGACCCTGGCTGCAGGAGAACCCTCAGGTCCTGCAGGCTGTGCGTCCTTCCAGGGTGTGGCTTCGAGTCTCCTGCTGCAGGCATCTACTGGGGCCAGGAGCAGCACTGCCCTCCCTCCGTGGAGAGACTTAGGCCATGGCAATGCAGTACTGAGGCGCACCAGACCTCAGGTCCTGCAGCTGCCCCACCCGGGTGGAGCCCTGGGTCTGCTTCTCCCCCACCCAGTACACCTGAAGATGCTCCACTGCTCTGCAGCAAGCACACACTGACCCAGCCCATTGGGGCAGTGGCAGCTCCAGGTGTACATTTGAAAAACACCCCGGGAGAAGCCAGCCCTGCAGCAGCCCCCACTGTGGGAAAGGCAGGGCAGCCTGGCCGGACAGCGCGGGCTGCGTGTAGGGGCAGAGAGGAGCCCCTCAGCCCCAGCCGTGACTCCCAGCTCACGCACAGTGGAGCCAATTAGAGGCCAGAAAGATGCTGCTTCAGGCCCATACTCACTGGGATGAATTCTTTGACTTTTTTCTTGTTTTCCCCTTTATTAACCATATTTTTATCAGTGTATGTTTGTGACACATAACAACAACACTTTCCTTAGGGAGCTGGTGTGTCCGCCTAGCGTGTCCCGATCACATTCCCTCTCCTCAGAGTCCATGTCCCTGCTGCCCACCACTGCCCTCACTTTGCTCTTTATCTGTTTCCTTCCTTTCATCGAACTTTGCTTTTCTGTAATGCTGTAACTGAACTTTTACAGCTCTTGCTTTTTTCTCCTCTTTCTCATTTTCTTTTCCTTTTTCATCTTCTTTCATTTTGCTTTTTCTTTATACCTCTTTTTAAATTCATTTATTATCATTATTTTTATCCTTATTGTTATCTTCTTAGTTTGTTGTACATGATGCCTGTTCCTGTCTTTTCTGTTGTCATGGGTGGGATGATCGATGGTTTTGATTGCTTTTCTCTGTATTTCTGTATCTGGCTTGTTCCTGGTGGTGCTGTTACTTGAGTTTGCCTTCTCCTCTGTGAGTAGGACGAAGAAAAAGCCCGGGGGAGGCTGCTCACTAACACTTTCATGTAAACATGGGAGAGACACCTTTCCCCTGGATGCATAAACCTCAACATAGAAACAAAAAAGAAAGAAAGAAAGAATTAAAGCAACAAGACAGCTTTGAAGGCTTAGAACTCTTCCGTAACTAAGTCCACACATAGCAAAATGGATGAAACAACAGACAAAAGTGTTAAAAGATTGATTTTAATTTTGATGAACAACCTTAAAGAGGATACAAAAGAGCAACTGGATGAATTAAGGAAGACAAGGAAGAATATGAAAGAGCAATTCATAAAGACATAGAGGCTTTGAAAAGGAATAGAAATCTTGGAAATAAAAAACTCAATAAGACAAATTTTTTTAAAAAGATGAAAGCCTCACCAATAGACTTGTTCAAAGAGAAGACAGAATATCAGGGCTTGAGGACAAGGATGATGAATCATCACATTTATTTAATTCTAGAGAAAAAAAAGAAATTAGAACATGCAATATTTATAGGACATGATTAAAAGACCAAGCCTGCAGTCAGTTTAAAGAACCAAGGTACAGGCTGAAGGCATGCAAAATCAGTTCAGTAAAATAATAGCAGAAAATTTTCCAAATTTTAAGAAATATATGGACATCTAGGTACATGCAGCATTTAGCACCCAGACATGATTAGAAGAGAACTTCTGCATATCACATTATGGTTAAGCAGCTAATAATACAGAACAAAGGAAGAATATTCCAAGTCACTTACAAAGAAAAACCCATAACAACAAAGTTAGGTATTTCAAGCCCTGAAAGTTACTGCCAGCCTACATCACTATATTCAGCTTCAGCAAAGTTATCCTTCAGAACTGAAGGTGAAATAAATACCTCCCAAGATAAGCATAAACAGAGAAATTCATGGCTAGTAAAACCAGCATTGCAGAAGATATTCAGAGGAGTCCTACACACAGGAGAGGAAGCAAAACAAACATAAGACCACAGGAGAGAATAAATCTGACTAGTAGGAGAGTAAATAAGAATTAAGAGTCGAACATGACTAATTCACTAAGCCATCATCTCTGAGATGAATAGTGGAGAAAAAAATATAAATCATTAAAAACAACCAGAAGAAAAACAACAAAATGACAGAACTAGTTCATATCTTTCAATAATAACCCCAAATGTAAATGGCCTGAGTTCCCCATTAAAAGGCACAGACTAGCTGATTAGATTCACAACAAGATTCAGCTGTCTGGAGTCTGCAAGACTCAGCTCTCCAGAAAACCCGTACACAGACTGAAAGCGGGGAGAGGGAGAATGTACTTCAATTGAATGAAGCCAAAGCAGGCAGGAGTCGCCTTCTTGTATTCAACAACACAGGCTTCAGGTCAGAATTGGTCAGAAGAGAAAAAGAAGGACAGAAAGGGAAAGGCAGAGCCCAACACAGTAATAGTGCATGACTTCAGTACCACTCTCACCCATAGATGGGTCTTCCAGACAGTCAGCAAAGAAACACCAGAGCTGAATTACATTGCTGATCAAACGGACTTAACAGACATCACAGATATTCCATCCAACAGCTGCAGAATACACATTCTTTTCATCAGCTCACGGTACTTTCTCCAAAATCAATCACATTTTAGACCAATAAACCAAATCTTAACAAATACCAAAAACATGATATAATTTAATGTATCTTATCAGACCATAACAGAATGAAACTAGAAATCAACAGAAGGAGAAACTGCAGAAAATATACAAATTCATCATGAAGGCTGAACAGTACATTTCTGAACAAGCAGTGGATGACTGAAGAAATTGTGTGGGGGATTTTTTTAGAAATCCTACAATCAAATGAAAATGGAAATAGAACCTACAAGGACCTGTGGGGTACTGCAAAGGCAGCAATGAGAGGGAAAACTGCAGCTATGGGTGACTACATTAGAACAACAGAGATATTGCAATACATTAATTACCTAACAGTGCACCTCAAGGCCTTAGAAAAACAGGAAAAATTAAACCTAAAATCAGTAGAAGAAAAGAAATAATGAACATCAGAGCAAAACTACATGAAATGGAGACTAAAAGAGCAATACAAAGGATCAATGAAATAAAGACTTGGTTCTTTGAAAATATGAACGAAATGACAAACCCTTAGCTACATTAACTGAAAGTTTGAGAAGACTCAAATAAGAAACAAAAAGCAAAACAGGATGTTACAATAGATATCACTGAAATCTAGATGATCATTACATAATATTGTGAAAAATTATATGTTCATAATTAGAAAGTCTAGAAGTGGACAAATTTCTAAACACAAATTACCTACAAAACTGAATGAAGAGGATATTACAAAACCAAAATTACAAGCGATGAAATTGAAGCTATAGTCAAAAGTCTCCAACAAAGAAAATCCCAGGACTGGACAGATTTTTGAAGAACTAACAGCAGTGTTCCTCAGAGTATTCCATAAAGCAGGAAGGGGAAGAGGTTTTCCAAACTCATTCTACAAAACCAGTATTACCCTGCTGTCAAAACCTCGTAAGGGCACCACAAAAACTACAAGCTAGTATCCTCGATATAAAAATCACCGATAAAATATGTGCAAATTAGTTCCACATCATATTTAAAAGATCATACACCAAGATCAAGTGGGCTTCATTCCAAGGATGCAAAGTTGGTTCAAAATATGCAAACCCATAAATATAATAGACCATATAAATAGAATCAAGGATAAAAATCACATGACAATCTCAACAGATTGAGAAAAATCCTTCAATAATATTCAGCATCTCATCAAGATAAAATCCCTGGGTACGTTGGGTATAGAAGAATTAAACCTCAACGTAATAATGGCTATGAAGACTAACCCAGAGCAACCATCTTACCAAGTGGGGAAAGTCAAAGCATTTCCTCTAAAATCAGGACTGAGCCATGTGCTCACTCACTCTCACCACCCTTATTCAACATGCTGTAAAAAACTTCAGCCAAACAGGTAAGAGAAAGAAATAGGATACAAACAAGAGAGGAGGAAGACATATTATCCCGTTTGCAAGTGATAGGACTCTATACCTAGGAACCCCTAGAGTCCAACAGAAGTCTCTCTGAACTGATAAGTTCAACAAAGTAGCAGAATATAAAAGCAACATACAAAAATCAGGAGCTTATCGACATTAGCAATACTGAATTCACTGAGAAAGAAATCAGGAAAAGAATCCCATTGACAAGAGCCTCAAAAAATCAAATGCCTGGAAATAAACCTAACCAAGGAGGTGAAAGACCTCTATGATGAAAATTATAAAACATTGAAGACACTAGAAGATGGAAAAACCTCCCATGTTCATGAGTTGGGAAAATTAATATTGTTTAAATGGCCATATTGCCATAATAGATCTCTAGATGCAATGCAATTCCATCAAAATAGCAGTGTCATTCTTCACAGGACTGAAAACACAATCCTAAAATTCGTGTGAAAGCAAAGAAGACCCAAATAGCCACATCAGTCTGGAGCAAAATAAGCAATGCTGTAGGGAACACAATCTCCGAATTCAAGACACACTCTCGAGCCACCATGATTAGAAACAGCAGCTACTGGCATAAAACACACATGTGGACCACTGGAATGGAATAGTGGACCCAGAAATAAATCCATGAAGCTGCAGCCACCCGATTCTCAACAAAGGTGACAAAACCAAAAATATACATTGGAGAAAAGACAGCCTAACCAATGGTGCTGGGTACACTAGATGTCCACACGTGAAAGATTCCTCTACTTCTCATCCTGCACAAAAACCAACTCAAAGGAGATAAAAGACTTTAATGTAAGACCTGGACTTTGAAACTACTAGAGGAAATCAGGGGAAACAATACCACAATACCAGGTATAGGACTCCCTAATAGGACTTCCTAATAAGACTCCAATAGCACAGGAAGTAGTAGTAAAGATCAACAAATGGGATTACATCAAACTAAAAGGCTTCTACACCAGGAGACAACAGAGTAGAGAGAGGCTACAGAATGGGAAAAACTCTTTGCCAGTTACTCTTCTGACAGAGGATTAATATCTAGAATATAGAAAGTTTTTAAAGTCACAACAAAAGAACAAGTCATCCAATCAATAAGGGGGCAAATGAAAGAAACTTCTCAAAAGAAATACAAATGTCCAACAATCTTACAAAAACATGTTTAACATCATCAGCCATCAGGAAAATGCAACTCAAAGCCACAAATGAGAGCCCATCTCAACCTACTCCGAATGGCTACCAAAAATACAGTGAAATAATAAATGCTGGAAAGGATGCAGGGGAAAGGGAAGCTTTATGCACTGCCAGGCAGAATGAGTGCAGCCCCTGTGGAAATCACCATGGAGGTTCCTCAAAAACCAAAACTAGTTTCTCTAGTGTGAGAAACTGAAAGTATAAATAAGGATGAAAATGATTAAAATGAATAATTGATGGGCCAGGGATTTAGCTCAGTGGTTTCGCCGCCTGCTGCACAAGCGCAAGGACCCGAGTTCAATCCCTGGTACCAAAAAAAAAAAAAAAAAGAATAATTGATAATTTGAAATAAGAAAAGGTCCAAAGGGGTAAGGGAAGTGGGAGGGGAAGGGGAAAGAGAAGAAGGGAAAGGAAAAATGCTGAGAAAAGGGAAAAATGGAAACAAAATCTATGTAAATACGGAAGGGTGGAGGGGGTGAAGGGCGCACAGGGAATGGGGAAAAATAAGAACCAAGATACATCACGTTCAGGTACAAGCACCCAATGATAAATGTGAACATACTGTATACCTAAAGTGTACCAATAAAAGAATTAAAAAGAAAAAAAGACATTAGAAAGTAGGGAGACAGATCTTTCTGAAGTGGGAAAGAGATTGAGGGATGGAGGGAGGGGAAGAGAGAATTAAGCTATGTTGTGTATATGTACCAGCTCCACACAAGGAATGGAAACATTATGTACTGCAAACATGGACTAATAAAAAATTTTTAAATGAAAAAGAAAAAAAGAAACTAAAACTAGAGCTACCACACGAGCCAGCTGCCCTGCTCCAATACGTACCTGAAGAATCTGAGTCATCCTACTGCAGAGACACCTGCTTGGCCAGGCCCTCACCGCACTGTACAATAGCCGCATTTATGGGGTCAGCCCAGGTGCCCATCATGCGTGGGTACACAGAATGTTATGTCACACACACACACACACACACACACGAGTAATAGTCAGAAAAAAATGAAATCATGTCATTTGCAAAAAACAAAAATGGAGGAAGCTGGGATCATCATGCGAAGCAAAATAAGCCAGACTCAGGAAGCCAAGTATGGAGTGTTCTCTCCTACAGTCTGCAAAAGCGGGGGTCAGTGGAGAGTGCAATCAGAGGGAATGGTAGAGGAAGGTCATACAGGGAAGGACATAATCAAAGTATGTTTTACACACACACGAAATGTCACAATGCTCATGTTCTTTATAACTAATATGTGTTAATAAAAAAGAAATCTATGGTATTTCAGTATGATAGCAATGAAAGCCAGAAATAGAATTTTCAAATATCTTTTATAACATCAAGAATAGATGAAAATATTATAGATAAAAAGTTTAACAATATACGCAAGAGGCCCTACCGAGGTCCTGAGTCACACAGAAGATGCCGAATCACCCCGCTGCAGACAGGCAGATCTGCCCACACCCTGCCGAGGTCCCCAGTCCCGCAAAACACACGCCGAATCAGCCCGTTGCAGACAGGCAGGTCTGTGCACACCCTACCGAGGTCCTGAGTCATGCGGAAGACACCGAATCACCCCACTGCAGACAGGCAGCTACCTCATTCCACATTACCAGGACGCAGAGGACACCAGACCACCAGACCACCAGACCAAGGTACTGAGTCCCACTGTTCCCGGCCCAGAGGTAGGGGATTCTGAGCCATCATCCCACTGCTCCTGGTCCAGAGGAAGGGGCTTCCCAGTCACCATCCCTCCCGCTGCTCCCAGCCCAGAGGAAAGGGCTTTTGGGCCACCTTCTGTCCCACTGCTCCAGGCCCAGAGGAAGGGGCTTCTGAGCCACTATCCCACTGCTCCTGGTCCAGAGGAAGGGGTTTCCCGGCCACCATCCCTCCAGCTGCTCCCAGCCCACAGGAAAGGGCTTTTGGGTCACCATCCCTACTGCTGCTCCCAGCCCCTGTCCCACCTAACCCAGCTCAGAGGAGGTAATCCGTGCAGGCGCTAACAGCCCCCCGCCCCAGTCGAAATGAGAAAACACATAAATAAGTCTCAAAACCAGACTTCCAGATCACCTACAGCAACCCCAAAGGGAAATGAGATGGAACACTCTGATACTCAACCACCTGGACACACTGAACTGGCAACAAAACGGGATCTGGAAAAAATGAAATCAGAAATAATTTCTCAGATAACAGGAGAAATTGTGCCCTTAGTGCAAGACATGATTAATAAATCTAGAGAGGAGCTCAGGAACATGATGGAATCCCAACATAAGAAATAAATGGAATCCATAAAACAGATGCAAATAGATTTCCAGGACATGAAAAACTCCATTGAAAGTCTACACAGCAGAATGAGCCAGTGTGAGGACAGAATTTCGGATATAGAAGATAAGATTGCAATTAGTGACCAGGAAAAGAAAAATTGCTTCAAAATTATAAGGGAACATGAGAAATCAATCCTGCAGCTGCTAGATGATGCAAAAAAGAATAACATAAGACTGATTGGGCTCAATGAAGAAACAGGAGAGAGTGCAGATGACATAAAAAATCTCTTCACAGAAATAATGGCAGAAAACTTCCCAAGCAGGGGAAAAGAGCTTGACATACAGATAAGTGAGGCATATAGGACTCCAAATAGCCTTGATCAAAAAAAATCTACACATAGGCATATAATTGTTAAGATTCCAGAAACTCAACAGAAGAACAAAGTTCTCCAAGCAGTCAGAGGAAAGAAACAAATCACATACAAAGGAAAGCCCATCAGAATCACAGCAGACTTCTCAACACAAACCATCAAGGCAAGAAGAGCTTGGAGTGACATATCCCAAGCCCTAAAAGAAAACAGCCTCCAACACAGATTGATGTACCTTGCAAAACTATCTTTCAAAATGGATGGAGAAATAAGATACTTTCATGACAAAGAGCACCTTAGGAACTTCGTGAATACCAAACCAGCACTCCAAAGAATTTTACACAATAGCCTAGGAACAGACATTGAGGATCACAACCCCAGGAAGCAAAGCAGAATGAACCCATCTGGCATGACAAGAAATTAAATGCAAAGGGGGAGAACCCAACAAAAAGAAAAACTCATGGCAATGACAAGTCAATATGTTTCAGTTATAACCATCAACGTTAATGGTCTCAATTCACCAATCAAAAGAAATAGACTGGCAGAATGGGTCAAGAAGCAAAATCCAACCATATGCTGCACACAAGAAACACATTTAATTCAAAAGGAAACTCATAGACTGAAAGTTAAAGGGTGGAAAACAATACTGCATGTGACAGGAACCCGAAAAAAAGCAGGAGTAGCTATCCTCTTGGCAGATTAAGTCGATTACAAACCAACACTGATTAAGAGAGATGAAGAAGGACACTACATCCTTGTAAAGGGAAGAATCCAAGAGGAAGAGATGACAATCATAAATATCTATGCACCAAACACTAGTGCGCCCAACTATATAAAACAAATACTAACGGACATGAAAAGCCATATATGCACTAATACAACTGTAGTGGGGGACCTCAACACCCCACTGTCACAAATAGATAGATCAACTAGACAAAAAATAAGTAATGAAATACTAGAACTCAATCGAACTCTTGAACAAATGAACTTAACAGATGTTTACAGAGTCTTCCACCCCACAAAATCAGAATACACATTCTTCTCAGCTGCACATGGGTTATTCTCCAAAATAGACCACATACTTGCTCATAGAACATGTTTAAGTAAGAGCAAAGGAATTGAAGTTATTCCCTGTATATTATCAGACCATAGTGCAATGAAATTGGAGATCCATAGCAAAAGAACCAGGAAAAATTTCATAAACATGTGGAAATTGAACAACACACTTCTGAAAAACCAATGGGTCACAGAGGAAATTAAAGAAGAAATCAGACAGTTCCTTCAATTAAATGACAATGACAATACAACATATCGGAATCTATGGGACACAATGAAAGCAGTCTTACGAGGGAAATTCATAGCAGTGAATACGCATATTAGGAAAACAGAATGAGCCCAATTAAACAACCTGGTGCTGAACCTCAAGATTCTAGAAAAAGAAGAGCAGGACAACCCCAGAGCTCATACAAGGGAAGAAATTATAAAGATCAGAGGAGAAATCAATGCAATGGAGACTAAGAGAACGATACAAAAAATCAATGAAGCCAAGAGTTGGTTCTTTGAAAGAATCAACAAAATTGATAAACCTTTAGTCAACCTTATCAGGTTGGAAAGGAAAGAAAAGGCCCAAATCCATGCAATTATGAATGAAAAGGGTGAAACTACAACAGACCCAGCAGAAATCCAGAGGATCATCAATACCTACTTCCAGAACCTATATGCCAATAAGATGGACAACACAAAAGAAATGGACAGATTCCTAGATACATATGAATTACCAAAGTTGAACGAAGAAGACCTAAAAATTCTGAACAACCCAATATCAACCAATGAAATTGAAAATGTAATTAAAAACTTAGCACCTAAGAAAAGCCCAGGCCCTGATGGCGTCACTGCTGAATTCTACAAGGCATTTAGAGAGGAACTGCTGCCACTACTGTTTAAACTCTTCAATGAAATTGAATGGGAAGCAATACTCCCAAAATCATTCCTGGAAGAAAGCATCACCTTGATCCCCAAAGCAGACAAAGACCCAACTGAAAAAGAGAACTATAGGCCAATCTCACTAATGAACATAGATGCAAAAATCCTTAATAAGATACTGGCAAACAGAATGCAGAAGATCATCAAGAAGATCATACACCCTGATCAAGGGGGATTCATCCCAGGGATGCAGGGATGGTTCAATATATGAAAATCAATTAATGTAATACACTATATCAATAGAGCCAAGGACAAAAACCATATGATTATCTCCATAGATGCAGAAAAAGCATTTGACAAAATCCAACATGCATTTATGATAAAAACCCTACAAAACATTGGAATAGATGGTCTCTACCTCAAACTGATAGAAGCCATCTATGAAAAACCAACAGCCAATATCATACTAAATGGTCAAAAACTGAAATCCTTCACACTAAAATCAGGAACAAGACAAGGATGTCCACTATCACCACTCTTGTTCAATATAGTTCTGGAAACATTAGCCATGGCAATTAGACAAGAGAAAGAAATAAAAGGAATAAAGATAGGAAATGAAGAAGTCAAATTGTCATTATTTGCAGATGACATGATACTCTATATAGAAGACCCCAAGAACTCCACCAAAAGTCTTCTAGACTTAATAACCAAATTCAGTCAAGTAGCTGGTTACAAGGTCAACACACAAAAATCAATAGCTTTCCTCTACACCAATGACAGACTCACTGAGAGAGAAATAGGGCAAATAATTCCTTTCACAATAGCATCCAAAAAACTGAAATACCTAGAAATCATCCTAACGAAAGAAATCAAAGACCTCTTCTCTGAAAACTATGGCACTCTGAAAAGAGAGATTGAAGATGATATCAGAAAATGGACAGACATCCCCTGCTCCTGGCTAGGAAGGATTAATATAGTGAAAATGGCCATACTTCCAAAACTGCTATATAGATTCAATGCAATTCCAATAGAGATCCCAGCAGCATACTTCATAGACCTCAAGAAAAAAAATCCAAAAATTCATTTGGAGCAAGAAGAGACCCAGAATAGCAAAAGCAATTCTAGGTAACAGAGACATGGCAGGGGGTATCACAATCCCCAACATGAAACTATACTACAAAGCTACTGTGATAAAAACAGCATGGTACTGGCAAAGAAACAGGCTTGAGGACCAGTGGAACAGATTAGAAGATGCAGAAACAACGCCAGACACACTCAGCCATCTCATCTTTGACAAAGGAGCCAAACACCCTCACTGGAGGAAAGATAGCCTCTTTAATAAATGTTGCTGGAAAAATTGGGCTTCAACTTGCCAAAGATTCAAACTAGACCTGTATCTCTCACCATGCACTAAACTAAAATCAAAATGGATCAAAGATCTAAATATTAAAATAGAAACTCTGAACCAGTTGGAACAGAGGTTAGGTAGAACCCTTGAAGACATCGGTGTAGGAAAAGATTTTATGAATAAAACCTCAGTTGCCCGTGAACTACCACAAACAATCAACAAATGGGATCTCTTCTTATTAAAAAGCTTCTGCACAGCAAGAGAAACCACCAGCAGTGTGAAGAGACAATCCACAATGTGGGAAAAAATCTTCACCTGCTCTTCCTCAGACAAAGGTCTACTAATTCAAATCTATAAAGAACTTAAAAAGATCAGACCTCCCAAATTTAAAGACCCAATCCAAAAATGGGCATCTGAAATGAACAGACATTTCTCACACAAAGAAGTAGAAATAGTAGATAAATACATGAAAAATTGTTCAACATCACTGGTCATTCGAGAGATGCAAATGAAAACAATGCTGAGATTCCACTTCACTCCAGAAAGAATGGCTGCTATCATGAAATCAACCAATAACCAATGCTGGTGGGGCTGTGGGGAAAGAGGAACCCTGCTCCACTGCTGGTGGGAGTGTAGACTGGTGTAAGCACTGTGGAAATCAGTATGGAGATACCTCAAAGAACTAGGACTGGAAGTCCCATTTGACCCAGCTATTCCACTGCTGGGGATCTTCCCCAAAGAATTAAAAGAATCATACCACAGTGATATATGTGCACCCATGTTCATAGCACCGCAGTTTGTAATAGCTAAAACTTGGAAACAGCCCAAATGCCCATCAACTGGAGACTGGATAAAGAAAATGTGGTTTTTTTATAAAATGGAGTACTACTCAGTCATAAAAAATGAGAAATTAGAGACATTTATAGCTAAGTGGATGCACATTGAGGCAATACTCTTAAGTGAAATAGGACACAGATGTGTAAATACCAAATAGTTTCTCTGGTGTGAGAAACAAAGTGTAAATAAGGACTAAATGTATAATAGGTAATGTGAAATAGGAAGAAAAGGGGCAAAGGGGAAGGAAGTGGGAGGGCTAAGGGAAAGGATAGAAGGGAATGGGATTAATATGAGAAAATGGAAAAACAGGAACAAAATTTTTGTAAATAGGGAGGGCTGGAGGGGTTGAAGGGAGGGCTGGGCAAGGATGAAAAACAAGAACCAAGAGAGACTATGTAAAGGTGCAAATTTCCAATGATGAATGTCATTATATTGTATACCTAAAATGTACCAATTATTAGAATGAATAATCGATAATGTAAAATAGGAATAAAAGGTCCAAAGGGGTAGGGGTAGTGGGAGGCACAGGGGAAAGGAAAGAAGGGAAAGGAAAAAATGATGAGAAATGGAAAAAATGGAAATAAAGTCTTTGTAAATAGGGAAGGGTGGAGGGCGTGAAGGGAGGGCTAGGAATGGGGATAAAATAAGAACCAAGATGCATTATATAAAGGTACAATTCCCAATGAGAAATGTAATTGTGTTGTATACCTACAATGTACCAATAAAAGAATTTAATACAAAAAAAAAACAATATATGCAAGATCTTGACAATGAAAGTTATAAAACGGCATTTGAAGAAGCTAATGGTATTGAAAATGGGGAGCTATAGCATGTTTATATGCTAGGAACCTCAATGTTGTTAAGATATTAATACCCCCCAAAGCAATTTTCTAAACTGTTGATGTGCTATACTACCTGATGTCAAAACTTATAATCCATAGTCATTAAATCAATGTAGGGTCATTGTACAAAACAGTGACGTCAAAGAAACAGACACCACTAAAAGACCCACACATACAGGATCAACTGATTTTATAAAGATCTTTTCATTTTAAAAAATGCAGTAACAACTGGATATCTGTTGAGAAAGGGGAGAAAAAAGAACCTCAACCCCTAACTTGTCCTCTTAACAAAGAAGACTGAGCCAAAATGGGTCACAGGCCTACACATCTAAAATTATGATTTCTAAAAGAAAATCTTTGTAAATTTTAGTAAACAAATATGTCTTAGACCAGACACAAAGTCCTGTAACCACAAATTAAAAATAAATTTGACTGCATCAAAATTTTAAAGTCTGCCCTTTGAAAGACATTTAGAACATGAAAAAGCAAGCCAGAAACTGAGAGAAAATACTTGCAGTATGTACACTTGATACAGACTTGTATTCCGAACACATAAAGAGAAGTTAGACTTCAGCAGAGAAGTTTTAAGAACAATCAGCACATTAAAAATGCTCCAGGTCCGGGGATTTAGCTCAGTGGTTCCAGTGCCTGCCTTGCAAGCACAAGGTCCCAAGTTTGATCACCAGTACCAAAAAAAAAAAAAAAAAAAAGCTCCAGCATCCTTGGTCATTACAGAAATGAAATGAAACCATGAGGAGATACCACCTCCAATACTCTACATGGGCTAGGATTAATAACATCACCATGTTGTGGCAAGAACACACATTACTGGTGGGAATGTAGACCAGCACAAGCACTGTGTAAAACATTCGGACAATCCTTGGGAAGTGAGATACACCCATACTGTACAACCTATAATTTCACTGCCAGGTATTTACCTGAAGAAATGAAAACCTCTGTCCACATGAAGGCAGCTCATGGGGGCCAGGGATTTAGCTCAGTGGTGCTGCCACCTGCCTCTAAAGTACAAGGTCCCAAGTTCAATCCCCGGTACCAAAAAAATCAAAACAAAACAGATGTTCGTGGGAGTTTCCTCCATGACAGCTGAGTGCTTTGAAAGCAGAGGAGATGCCTTTCAAGAGGTAGCAGAAGGTGACGATGGACTCTCCGGACCATTTCTGTAGCTCCATAGCAGAAGGCAGAGGCAGAGGAAACAGATGCAGTAGCAGTTGTAGGGCTTCACGACCTTGGGGAACTGAGAATGTGCCTTCTGCAAAACCAAACTGGGAGTTGGGTGTGATGGTGCCCCAAGAACACGGATATCCTTAATACCACTCAGCTGTACACCTAAAGCAATTAAAGTGGTTAATTTTATGTCTGTTTGACCATGATTTTTTAAAAAACAGAAAAATACCTGCATTAGTTTGTACTCCAGCAGCTATAGACAAGAACAACTTGAAGGTATTGAGAAATAGGAAAGGCAGTGTTGTTCAGGAAAACAAGTCCAGTTTTAGAAATTAAACATTATTTTTTAAATCTAGCCAAAACTGTCTTGGGCATGTAGAGTTTCTCAGGCACATGTTCAATTTCTTCTCTTCACTTTAATCTACTCCTGAAGTGCAATGTCATTGTTCAAAATTTCAATTTAGGAAATGTCAAGGTAGCACCCATGGGCTCCAGCAGGACATGTGTTCTGTTCCAGCCCTTCCCTCTCTGCTGGAATGAGTCACACAGGCCCTCCAGTCCTCCCAATGTCATGGCCCTGCCCTGACACCTCAAGAAAGGGCCTCCCCCGATGCTCCTGCCGCTCTACTGGGCTTCAGACTCTTGTCACCGACATTCAGGGGCTTCTGAGCTGCCCTGAAGTCTGTACAGCTCCAGACCCTGGCCGTTCTGCTCCATCCCCCGGCCTTCCCTGACTTTGAAACATATCCACAGTCCACTCCTTGGTATCTGATCTTCTTCCAACAAGTTTTGTTCCGATTACTTTCAGAAAACACCTGGACCTAATCTCATCGGCATCCAAGCGTCTTCATTAAGAGACGCCTCACCTGGAGCGTTTCTCTGTACCAACCACAGCTTTCCTTCCCTTCCTGAGCCAGTTTTTTTCTATTTTTCTTCTTGCTCTAAAACAAAGACAACAATGGTGCCTGCTTTTAGACAGTAGTACTCACAACCCTGCCTGGCACTTGGTAAGCACTGAAGTAGTAACAGTTACTACTACTCGGAACCTCCTCATCGGTGGGAAACCAACGGTTCTCTCAAGCTGTTCATGCAATTATTGGATGTTCCAAGAGTACCTCTGCCTGTCTGCATGTCCTTGGACAAGTTATTCAACCACTCAAAAAGCTTCCAATTCCAGGCCAGGGATCTAGCTCAGTGGCTGCCTCGAAAGTGCAAGGTCCTGAATTCGATCCCCGGTATTCCTTACCTACCAATGAGAGAAGAATATGAGAGCTTTGGATTAGGACTTGTCAGTAGTCAGAGTAAGGGTGGGTAAAGGGGACAAAAGAAAGATGCAATAGAATGAGTTCCAGCTCAATAAACATGCAGAACCTTCACAAGAGAGCCAGATGTTCTACAGCTCCTGGCATCACTGCTATGTCTGACAAAATTCTCCTGCACAATCCCCTCTGAGCTAGGTCCTCCATTACTTAGGAAGCATAACTGATGAGCAGCACAGTGGGAGAATCCCACTCAGAGGAGAGGCCCTCCCATCCCTCTGTCAGAGTGACCGACACTCCTTCATGGAGGAGAGGCTTGGGATTCCATCAACCCTCGCAACAGCAAGTAGTCTGGGACTTTTTGTCAGATTGTGGCCTGGCCCATCCAGGGACCCTTCTGGGCTCAAGAGGATGGGCAGGGACTATGGCCCCACCCCTCCTCCCTGGATTTCATGAGGAAAGAAATGAGTGAGGGCAGCTCACTATGGGATCATCTAATTTCAAGCCCTCTGTTAATGGAGGAGACCACAGGGCTTGGGCTTATTTTGGAGGAGCCCTGTATACAACCTCTTCTGACTTTATTTAAGGATTCTTTGTTGCATGTCTTTCCCAGATCCCTTACAGAAAGGCTTGGTACAACCTGCTTCTTTTCTAAAATTGAATTTGTGGAAGAATTGTACTAAGATCCTTCTACCACTATGACTCCCTCTTTACCCTTCCCCAGGCAATGGGTAATATGTTCACCAAAGTCAGAAAGCTATGTGGGCACAGAATCATGTTTTCAAAATAGTAGCTATTTTATGGAAGCTGAATTATTCTAAGAAAATAATCTGTTCTGGTGACTTCTGTGAACCACATCTAAATAGTTCCTGTCCTGACAGTTTTCTATGTTGCAGATATCTAACACGGACCTTGCTGAGCTGCCTGGAGTTGTGATGTTAAGTAAATATAGGATGTCAACCTCTGCCACCCAGTGGGCTTTATAAAGTGGGAAACTTCTGGAATTATTTTGTATGCAAAAGAATCCTCTTCCACTGGATAAAAAGTGTGCCCCTAGCGCAGCTCCCACATATAACAAAAGAAGAAAAGTAAGTTTTGAAAATTTAAATTGAATAGCATATTGCAAAAGTTATGGGAGGAGGGTGACCCCTAGGCTAAGATCATTACTGCAATTAATCAAAACCTGTTGTCTAGCCTGTCATAGGGGTCCACCTCTGTAATCCCATATTCTGGGAGACTGAGGCAGGAGATCCCAAGTTTGAGCCCAGCCTGAGCAACTTAGGGACTTGAGGAGACCCTCTCTCAAAATGAAAAATTTAGGATGGGGATTTAGCTCAGTGGCACCACACCTGCCTTGCCAGCACAAGTTCCTGAGTTCAATCCCCGATACCAAAAATAAAGAATTTTAAGGACTGGTGTAGATCAGTGTGAAGGCCTTAGGTTCAAGCCTCAGCACTGCAAAAAACAAACCAAAAAAAAAAAAAAAAAACCCTGTTGTGTCTGTTGTCTAATTCAAAGATGGAAGTTGCTCATGGATGCAACTGGAGAAGCTACAGAGTGGCCAAGATGAATCTTCACAGAGGAGGATGTCAAAGTGTCCACATCGTGCTGAGCTTGGGGCTTGGGGAGAGGAAGCTCCATAATTTGTTTTCTTTTACTGGAAACAAAACTTCCTACCCTAGACCAGATATTTACAGAAATCTAAAAAGACACTGGTCGGTCCCCAGGCCAAATCGGGCTCCATCGCACCCATGCCCGAGTCCGGGCAAAACCAAGCAGAGCAGGCAAGCAGCTTCAGAAGTCGGGCCAGGGGCTGACCCTCCGCCCCACAGATGTGCACCAGAACTGTCTACAAGTTAGAGACAGGGACTGTCGCAGGGCCCCTCAGGAGCCCCAGGGAGAGCCGCTGGGAGGTACAAAGAGGACAGCGTTGCGATCCTGTGAGGGCCCTAGAGGGTGCTGAGGCAGCTCCTTCCCAGGCAGCACAGAACAGCACCCTCGAACAAAAAGAGTTTCTGCCCGAGAAGACACCAGGTCGCTCCTATCACGTTCATTGGTTCAAACAAGGAGAAAAACTGGCCAAGAGCTGAGGCTGGGCCATCAGCGGCAGTGGCCCGATTTCAGAAGAGGAAGAACATACCAGCTGCAAGGACTGTCCTCACCCACCCGCCCCTCAGAATAAAATCCAGAGGGAGAGTGTGTTTGAGGAGACACCGCCCAAGGGCAGAGTCCTGAGAGCTGGGAGATGAGGAGAATTCAAAAGCTCAAGAATCTCCAGGGCAAAGAGGATGCACTCCCTTCCCCTCCCAGCCTCTGGGTCACCACTGCGGGCAGTGAGGGCTCTGACCCAACACCATGCCCGTCCAGATGCACGGTGCGCTGGGGAGCGCAGCAACCTCACTCCACGTCAGGCCGTCAGACACTTCTATGCTGAGTTCTCACAGCACGGAAAGTGAACAGGAATTGTAACTGTTTTCTTTCTTTCTTTCTTTCTTTCTTTCTTTCTTTCTTTTTACATAAAGAGACTTCCTTTATCGAAAATACAGTGGTTTTCCAAGTGGAGATTTAGAAACTAATGTGGATCAGATTAATCTGTGAGTATTGTTTGAAAACGTTTTCATCCCCCAGCACCTTCTTATCAGGGCTGACCCCAAGGGTGTGCACTGTCGGGACATAGACAGGTGACTCCAACAGGCAGCTGGAGGCCCAGCTTTGAGAAACACCCTGCTGTCTCCTCCCTGGTGTCTGGCACCGCACTGCAGCATCCACCACACCCGCCCCTCTGCACTGCGGGTCCCGTGCGCTGGTGGCTGCTCCCATGGGCCAGAAGCCATGCCACGCTATGGCGCAGGGGAAGCAGAGCCCTACTTAGCCGGGGCACTAGAGCAGCTGGACTGAGCACGGAAAGGAGACTGGAACTAACAGGGAAGGCCTGCCCGCTATGTAAGGTCTGTCCCGCGAACTGGGCAGCCCCGGCAGTCAAACAGCATCTCCCATCTTTGAAGGAAGGCTGCAGCCCAGTCATCCCAGTTCCGCTGCGCAGGGCCACACTGGCGCTGAGACTCCTATCCCTTCTCTCCACACACAGGAGGCACTGGGCGACCTGCTCCTGGCCGGCCCTCCACCCACCGGCTGCCAGGGCCACCAATCGCCCACCATACCCTGCCCCCTGCCCCCTGCCTCCCTCCAGGGAACAAATTCAGCCTTTCCTACCTGCACAGAGCCGCAGCTTAGGCCAGGGTGCCCTCGGGTCTGCTAGGGACACTGGGGACAGAGCAGAGTGCAGGATCCAGGCTGGGGATACAATCCTTCCTTTTCCAATAGGGATCCAAGATAGCCGGCCTTAGAATGGCTTTAAAATCACAGAAATTCATGGATGAGCTGTGACTCTCTCATGAATCCACTTCGCTAGCCCTATGAACATCACCACTAAGAAAGGACACCGTGAGTCCCAAAGAACTACCCCACCTCCCAACTCTGTCCTGTGGGTCAGCTCCGGCCACTGGGCCCCGGGCTCCTACTAAGTCAGCTTAATGGGGAGAATGTGCTACTGAGGCTGTCTGGTTACCAAGCTGAGCTTTGCTTTGGCTTCTTTATTATCTCCCGCACACCCTCGTTTTTGGAGCAGTTTCCCACCACGCATACTGACTGGATCTGAGCTCGGCCTCAGAGTCCTGTGGAAACTCCGGGCTTTGTGCCACTGAGCCAGTCCGCCCCTCTGCTAGTCAAGTTTCTCTCAACGACCATAGCTGATGACCCTTTCTCCTTCCTAAGCACAGAAAGAAACGAGCTGAGGCAGAGCTGTCACCACCAGCTGTTAAACTAGTGACTAAAATAAGTCAAGAGCAAGAGGTGGAAAATAGGTGATCTGCTTCCTCCAGTACAGATTCTTCATTTCCTCATTGTCCTGAAAACACAGGTCTTCTCTGACGCCTGCTGCCCTGCCTCAGTTCACAACCCGCAGAACAACCGTAACCCACCCTGCACGCACTGCAAGGCACCTTTGGCAAACCACGCCTTTCTAGACCTAGCGTTCCAAGAATGCGTGCATGAGCCCAGAGGGCCTGAAACAAGCACCTTGCAGCCCCGGCCCCACAGGTGTTTCAGCCACACTGCGTGTTTGCTCTCGGCACTGCCATCTGCCTGTCTGACTGTCCTGCTTGGTATTTGTTCTCAAGTACCAGTTGTGCAAATGAAATAAGCTCTCACTGGGTATCACCAGAATCACGTTTGCTGAGACAAAGAGCCACAAGAACTCACTGGAGCAGAGGGGACATCCCTGGGACATGAGCTTGAGCCCCAAGAACACGGGTAAAGCTGGCCTCCAGGTCAGCTGAACAGGGGACTTGAACAGCATCGGGCTCTTCCCACCCCTGTCCCTCTCCTAGGCTCTCTCTGCACGCTGGATTCTTTCCCTCGGTCAGAGAACTTGCTGCTGACAGGGCTGAGGTCACACTGAGAGCTCAAGGTCTGAACAGAAAACCCTCCTTCCAGTTGCTGGCCAGACTGAGGCTCACACTGTGTTCACCATGAGGCAGAGCCCACTGAAGGCCCAGTGTGGCCATTTCTGGAGGAAGAGGGCGCTGGCTGCTACCAGCGGGCGGGTGGGTGGAGGAGCAGCAGGCAGAGGAGGAGGTTGGGCCCCACATCAGGTGTGACTCACAGAACAGTTACCAGGAATCTTCCCCCAATTCTTCCAGAGCTGATACACAGACAGAACAGAAGTTGAAAACTTGGGAATAATTTCATATCTTCCTACTAATGAGCCTATCCATCAATATATAATTAAATTTTCTTTTAGTTCTTCCTCCAAGCCTATGCAGAAATTCTTTCTCAGCCAGCTTTAGTGGATATTTTGCATTCAGATGTCTTCATGGAAAAACACAAACCTTTAGGTCCATTAATTAAAAAGGAGAAGGAAAAAATTTCTCCTGAATGGTTTGCCCGCAACCCCTAGCAGATTATCTCTGCTTGGATGCTATTAGAGAAAGCCATCGTTTGACCTATGAAAACTTTGGGTGATTTGTTTTGTTTTTTTAACCTGAGTTTTCTAAGTTCCTTATTATGCTTTAAATATGAAGGATCCTCCCAATACTCGTGGGCTGAGAGCTCAATACGGGGGACCCGTCCATGGAGAAGTTCCAGGCTGGACAGGCCCACCTGGGGGAAGCCAGTCAAGGGATGTGGCTCAAGGGTGGCCCCTCCCCCCGCCCTCTGCTCTCCTCACTCTTCCCTTGTGTGCCAAGGCTGGAGCAGCTTCCCCCACTATGACTTCCACCCCGATGTTCTCGCCTTGAAGCCAGCCGGCCAGGCACTGAGACTTCTGAAACCATGAGCCAGAAGAAACCTTTGCTGCTGCAAATTGGATGTCAGGAACTTTGTCCCAGTAACAGAAAAGCTAACTAGGAAGAGGTCTCAGGCACAGAAGGCATAAGTTTGCTAAACACTGAGCTCACCTAAGGCACTGGCCAGGGCTCATCTGCCTCCTGCACTGGGCACGGCTGCCAACACCCCAGACTCCAGGTGCTGGTTCTCCTCCTCCAACTGACAGCTTCTTCCTGGTTACCTGAGGATCCATTCTTTAATAATCCAATATTTAATATTTAATATTGAAAAGTTTAACCTTTTTTCACAAAATATAACTCAAAAATAGCTAAGTAATGAACTATATTATTTTTTAAGTCATAGTGTTAGGTGGGAAATACCCCAATGTGCCTCTCAAGAATGCAGCTCTCTTCCGCAAAAAACTCATATTTGTGTCGGGAATCATTTCTCTAAAGTGGCTTTGTGTGCCTGCAATTTTTGATGAAAACTCGAGCTTTTTTTTGTAAAAGCACTTGTCCTAAATTGATCCATGATTTTCTCTCTGCCAAGCCTGGAATTAAGGGGGGGGGGGCAGTTTCTGACCTCCATCCCAGGAAGTGTGATATCCATCACAGGAAGTGTGACATCCATCACAGGAAGTCCTCCTGTAAAGCTCCTCCTTCAGAGAAGCCCTGTGGGAAAAAACAGCCCAATCTCTAAAATCTGCTGCAAGAATTTAAGGAAACTGTGATTTCTGAACAGAGGAAATGTCTTAGCTGGATGTGATACCACATGCCTGTAATACCAGGTACCCAGGAGGCTGAGGCAGGAGGAGTGTGAGTTTGAGGCCAGCCTGGGCTACATAGGAAGATGCTGCCTCACAAAACACACACAACACAACAGGGGCTGGGGTATAGCTCAGTGGTGCAGGGCTTGCCTAACATGCATGAGGCCCTGGGCTCCATCTCCAGTACAGTGAACATGAACCAGAGTCGCTAGGCTTGCTAGCTTGTGCCCACAGAAGTTAGGTGCCTGCTCTTCCACCAAGACCAAGAGGAAGGAGTACTGTCTTCATCAATGGTTATATCTAAAGGAACGGCTCCAGGTCCTCAAAGAAAACATTCTTAGTTCGTAAAACTGGCCAGGGGCTTTTTAAAAGATTTATATCTGAAAGAGGCAGAGAGGAAGGATTTATAATGAGATGTTTTCTAACATAAACACTCTATGAAAAGGGCAATGCTCTAAGAATCAGGCAGAAGCCCATTTAAAGTTTATACAGCGAAGGGGAACACTAAGGCTGCCTTGCTCAGAGGTAACTGGCCACTCAGTTTCCTGAATTATCTTTACATTTTCTGTTCACCTTTCCACTGAGTCTTCAGTCTTAGTAATTTGTCAGAGTTCTTCAATGCTCTAATCTCTAGATATTATTCTTTCATCATCTATATGTAGTCTGTGTCTTCTCTTGATTTTCATTACAGTATATTTGAAAGGTAGTTTTTAACTTTATCTAAAGTCATCCAATATTTTCCCTTCTGTATTCTACTCTTCATGTTAAAAATCCCTTTCCTATCCTAAAGTCATAAGGATGGCCTCCTATTTTATTCTAACTTCTGCCTTTCAAATTGAGATTTTCAGCTGAGTCTCGTATCTGGTGTATATGCCTTAGGAATACCGCTTGTGTGTTAGATTTCCCTACTTGCGGGTCTGTTCACAGGTGTATTCAGCTCCACTGATAGACTGATCTGTGCTCCACCAATACCACAATGTCTGTAAAGCTGAAGTGAACAAATCTTGCATTTAGTACATTAAGTACTTAACCTTTCTCCCCAAATGTTCTTTCTTAATATTTCTTTATCGGTGTAGAACTAACCCTTCTGAATTAAAGTAAAAATATCCCAATGAATTGATACACTAGAGTTTATTTTACTACTGGGAAGAGCATGGTTCTCTCAGATTGATTCTATCAGAAATGACTTCAATCCAGAACAGTGAGTGCCCTGGGTGTGCAGGTGGGGAGGAGACAGGTGCTGGGGGCATCTCCCCTGTTCCGTCCCCTTGGCAACCCTGGCCCTGCAAAGCTCAGTCTCACCCTCCCACTCTTCCAGGAACACTGGCCTCCTTCTTCTCTCTATCCCTATGAACATCTCCAGAAAGCTTCTCTCAAAGCAGGAAAAAAAGCCCTTCGCTCAATATGTGTAGCTACAACCCAGTTGCAAATCAGCAACTAAGGAGCAGATGGGATGCTCCCCTGGAAACGCGCTTTCTTGGGGATCTTAATTTGCACCTCTTGCAGCATTAACCCCTCTGAATGGTTATTTCATTGGATGAAATATCCCGGAGCACCTTTTCCTTCAGCCTCAGTGACATCCTACTGCCACCAATCAGTTGACACTGGGTAAGCAGATGCTGCAAAGATGATTTAATAATTGCCACACTCCTGCAGCATCAGCCCCTCCGGGCCGGCAGAAGTCTGGAGGCAGAGCTGTAATAAATAAATAATCATCACCAAGCTTCCCTCATCCCCCATGCAAAAAAATACAAATTCATCTGGTATTCGGCAACAAACTCTTTTAAGTGTCCACATGATCCCAGCACAAACATTGCTGCTGAGTGGTGGGCTTCACTGCCCTTTGGCTTCAATACCTTAATAACTGCTCCCACCTGTGCTCAGCTTCCCCAACACAGAGGCAGGTTTTAAATAATAACCATATGGATGTGGGTTGCAGTTTTAGAGTGGGATCAGAAGTGTGCTCTCAGTTGAGCGGTTCTGAAGGCCACAGTCCCCTGCCTTTCAGTCTGCTCACCTCTTCCTCCCTGTGGGCGACACACAGGACAGGTGAAGCCCCTCCTGGGCAGAGACGGGAGCCAACTTGTGCTGACACAGACCTGCCTGGGGCAGCATGTAAGTCTGGCTCTCTGCTCTCCCGGAGCTGGGCCCTTCGGTGCCTCCATCCCAAAAAGCCAAAACCTCAGATTTCCTTGCCATGGAACTTCACTTGCTCATGTGCTACTGAATAATCACCAATGTCTTATTTTTAATTGACATATGATGACTGTACAAATAAAAATAGGAGCCCCTCTCTGTAGCCCTTCAGCTCCATCTCCAGGATTTATGGTAAAGAAATAACAGCATCAGGCTTAAAAGCAGGGACTCGGGAGGCAAACTGCCTGAGTTCACATCCTAACTGCCGTTTGTAAGCTGTCTGTCTGTCTTAGTGTAAATCATTTCCCTCACTGTGCCTCAGTCTCCTCGCCTGCAAAATGGGAATAGCAGCAGTGAACAGCTTTCTCAGGTTATTGTGGGACTGAATCAGCAAATATATGTAAGGAACATGGGTGGGTACTGGCACAAAGAAATCTCTATTAAAAAGTTTGCTTCCAGGGCCGGAGGTTTGGCTCAGTGGTTCTGCCGCCTGCCTTGCAAGTGCAGGGTCCTGAATTCAATCCCCAGTACCAAAAAAGAAAAGTTTGTTCTTGCTATTAGATAATAAGGAAAATAATGCTTATCATAGCATGCATGGTATCTAGAAGAAAGTTTCATTAAAATGTAATCTAAATGTCCATTGACCATTTATTTAAATAAATACAGTAAAACCTTGGATTGCAAGTAACTTCTTCTGAGAGTGTTCCACATGACAAGCCAACATTTCTAATACATTTTAACTTGATAAATGAGCAATGTCATAGGGCTGGGGATTTAGCTCAGTGGCACCGCACCTGCCTCAAAAGCACAAGGGCCTGAGTTTAATTCCCGGTACCAGGAAAAACCAAAATGCTAGTAGTACGTGATGCCGAACATCACATGATTGCAACTGAACACACACACACACACACACACACACACACACACACACCCTGAGATTGTGGGGCATCCTCTCTCAACATCAAAAGACTATGGAGATCTCCTCTGCAGGAGAGAAAGAGGCAGAGGGATCCCTCATGTCAAATGAGATTAGAAGATGTGTAAGACAATATGGGAAACAGTGCAAAATCTTGTAGAAAACATCACCCAAATAAGACTGCAGCAGTGCAAGCCATGAATCTGTTTAATGACAGTGCAGTGTCACATTTCCGTGAAATCTTCAACAAGAGCTAAAACCAAGTGTCACTGGATAGGTTCCTTGCATGAAGAGAAAAAGATTCCATTGAGCCAACAGATAGCAGCAATTCCCTTAGTGACAGTGAACATCGTCCTACACAACAACCCTCCTCCTTCTTGTCTCCCTCCCACCAGCCACAAAGGTTTTCAAAGACACATGCAGGTTAATTTTTTAATATACATTTTGTATTTTATTCTTTTGTATTACACTATAGTATTGTAATCATTTTTATATGAATATTTTGGGGTTGCAGAGCAAATCATCTGAGTTTCTATTATTTCTTATGGGGAAATTTGCTTGGATATATAAAGGCTTTGGATCACAAGCACATTTCTGGAGCAAATTATGCTCAGAAGCCAAGGTTTTACTGTAGTAATGGTACATTTTAAAAGGTGACTATTACTGCATATTCCTTATATCTGAACAAAAAGTTTAAAATGAAAAGAGAAAATAATACATGAAGCAAACTGAAATGAAACATAACTTTGAGCTTTGTAAAGACATGTTTTTAAAAACTCAATTCTCTGACCCACATAGGACAGCAGAGCTTTAGTCACAGGAGACTACATGTTCAGGAAGATCCAATCACACTGGAGTTATTCACTGTATTGTGAATAAATATATAAAGTTGTCGTGCTTTATTGGTTCTCAGGTTTCAGAATGGATACATGGACAAAATTTATCACAGTTGGAAAACAAAGCACAAAATCTATCCACTTCTCTGTTCACAGCTCAAACTATATCCTTGTGTGCATTACGAAATGGTAGCCCTTGTCTGGACTCCTTCCCACACAACTGCACAGACTGGGATGCCCACGTGGCCAGCAATGTTGGCCTTCAATGAATCAATACCAGGACCAGAGAGAAGGAAGAGGAAGGGCCGCTAAAGGAGCATTTTGCCTAGGAGAGAGTCCACACATATCTCTAAGTATTACATTAAGAAAACACACAAGCTTATCATTTGAAGTTATAAGCCAAGTGGAGGACTGAACTCTAGAAATCAGAGAGAGGTGGGTACTGCTAAACGTGAGCTAGGTTCCTTTCATAGGTGGAGGGGTCCACTGATAGATTCAGAATGGGTAATCCATTATTATTTACAGCTCTAAAAGTAGCCATCAGAAGAAAAACAGAGATGAAAACAAAACTGTTCTGCATAAAGAAAATGGGCTAAAGGAGTGGGGTTAAAAAACTAGTTTGTTTCCTATTATTCAACTTTATCAAGCATTTAAATTGCTTTCCTGATCATTTTAAATAATGGTGCTGCACATTTATGAACAAATGCATATGTACAGTATGTGTACAATGCTATAAGCCAGTTTGTCCTATCTCCAGGTTATGGAATTGTTAGTGATTTTTATTTTGTGTTTTGCCTGTTTTTAATTTTTCTAACGAATCTTGTTTTACTTGTATATTTTGTCACTTTCTACAAATAAGATAAATATTAAATCGCCACCATCAAAATGTAGGTGCTAAAATTCATTTTAAGAAGCTATTAGTAACTTTACCAACCATTCCTCCTGCCTATGTTATGTCCCTACATTTCTGGCCAATAAAACCATATTATGTGGACTGACCCGTGATCTTTGGCCATTTTACCAGTTCAGACTCCAGTTAGTGATGGCAGGAAAAAGCCGAAGGATTTCACTGTGGAAAAATATCTAGCAACACAGTGTCACGTCCTTGTGGGACACAACGACCTTCTGGCAGGTGAAGGTCTCTTCCTCTACACCCTGGCTGTGAAGAAACTGCTCTGAGACAAGCTAGAAGCTGTTGCCTGAGGGTTTGACAAACGAAAATACAGACATGGCCAGATTCTCAGCCCCCTGCGAAAGTACCTAATACTCAAAACTTGATCATCCCGCTGTTTTGTTTTGTTTTGGTACCAGGGATCGAACTCGGGTCCTTGTGCTTGCGCAGCAGGTGGCGAAACCACTGAGTTAAATCCCAGCCCTCATCCCACTCTTTTCCAGAGTACCCGCGCACATGGTTTTTCATACAGGCAGCATTAACTATTTCATGAAGCTAGAAAAACCAAGCCCTCACTCTGTGGACCACAGCCATCCGCCAGGCCTTTACGAACAGAGGGATTTGCAGTTCTAAATGTGCGTCCTCTGCAGCTCAGAAGCACCTCTCACGGGCCTGAGGGGCGTTGTTAGGAACAGGACCATTAAAAGAGCATGACCTTGGTCCTCAGGACTCCCAGGAGCCCAGGGCCCTGATGGACCATCACTGGCCAGCAGGTGGGCCTCGTCTCCTCACACTGGACACGGGACAGCCCCATGCACAGCCTTCTCCGGCTCTCCTTTGGTTGGCTTTGGGGTCACACGCTCTGGAGGTCACGCACTGAGCTTTGCTGTAGGCAACACCACTGCCGTGTGGCCTATGAGGCAGCAGTTCCCCAGGTGACTTCTCGAGGACGCCAAGCTGTCTGGTTGAGATCCAATGCCTCCCCTGGGGCTGTGCAGCATCCAAGGGTGTCGCTGACTTTAGGAGCCCAAAGCTCCACCTTCGGATCCTGCTGACGCACCGTCTTCTGAAGGTGCGTCCCTGAGGAGCAGGCGGACGTTGTCCCTGCACCTTCCTTGCTCGCCTCGGCCGCCTGCTCCCCTCTCCCGGCAGCCTGAGCCCTGCCCTGGGGAGCCGGACTTGAGTCCTGCGTCTGCTGGCTCCTCACACTCGGCCACTTGGTAAAACCCACCAATCTGAGGGTGGCCCACCATGCGGGGACCACAAGCAGGTCTGGGTCAGTAACACCCCAGAAATGACCGGGCAGCTGAGTCTGAGTCGGTCCCTGAAAGAGTGGAGACGTGTGAGCGTTTCTCACACTGGTGCCACTGGGGCCTCCTTGGCAGTGGACTCAGACCAGACCTGCTCTTATAGCAAGGACCAGCACTGTTGCCTTGTACTGGGAAGGGGCCTGGGCACTGTGCTTCTTGTTCAGCAGAAGCTCACCTGCGATTCTCACTGCACTACCAGGAGCTGCCCTCAGCACCCGCAGGGCCTTGTCCCTCAGTGCCACGCAGAAAGCATGTTTTAGATAAAGCACAGGCTACCTTGTACTCCTCAGGCAATGCGTGCTGGCTTCTGTTGCTGTCACAAAATCCTGACATAAACAGCATGCAAGGAGAGGTCACTGTGGCTCACAGCAGCAGAGGGGTCGCTCCGCTCTCAGCCACTCCGCGTCTCCAGCCTGAGGTAGGCAGAGCGTCGTGGAGGCAGAAAGGGAGCACGCTCCAGGGCCCAGCCAGGGCGAATGTGGGGGGCTTGTCCCAAGGCGCATCCCTCCCATCACCTTTCCAGTCACGACGGCGAGGAAGGAGCCAATATGGCATCAGCACCCAGGGACAGAATCTCTCCCCAGGCCCACCCAGCCTTCACACAGGAGCCTGCAGAGGCGCACACGCACACACGAGGGGCCAGCATAAACACACACCGCCTCGTGTCTCCCGGGGACACGTAAAGCTTGGAAACCCTAAGCCTCAATAAGGTAACACACGAAAGCCATGGATGATAAGGAAATAAGCGTCAGGATTGCTCTGATAGGCAGGAAAATGTGCCCCAGCCAGGAGCTGCTTCCTGTCTTTGAAAGGCTACTGACAAAGTCAAAGGGTAAAGGAGGGTGTTCTGCCTACAGCTTTGTAGAAGTAAAGAAAAGTGATCGTCTAGCAAGTGGTGGTCTAGGCAGCTCCAGGAGTCCTCCTCAGAAACTCGTCCCGACCATAACTGGAACTGGGCCCCTGGAGAAGAAACCTTGAAGCTGAAAGCTCAGATGCCGTCTGCGGGGACCAGGCCCCTGCTGCCCCTGCCCTGGTCCACGGCTTCCAGAGAGCCAGGCCTAGGCAGAGCCAGCTCACCTGTGCATGAAGGCACAAGTGGGCAGTTTCAGCACTGCCGCTAATCACACATCTGCAGATGACAGGTCTTTCACATGCATGGTTAACCTTCAAACAACCTTGCCAAGAAGCTGCTGCCCGATGGCTTTCTGCCTGAGGAGTCGGTGCAGAGCAGCTTCGGGGGTTTGCTCATCTCCAGAGGGGACCTGGACACATCACATGCCTGAGACAGGATGGGTGCTTTGTGCCTGCAGCACCCGCCTACCCGTGAGTGGCTGTGGTCCTCTGAGCCTAAGAGCCTCATCCTTAACTGGCAATAAATGGGAACAAGCTAAGCTGAAAAGATGGGATTTGGGACAGGCATGGTGGCGCACACCTGTAACCCCAGCACTCAAGAGGATGAGGCAGGATGATGCAAGTTTGAGCCCAGCTTAGCAACTTAGCAAGACTTAGCAGAGGGCTGTAGCTCAGTGCAAAGGCCCTGGGTTCAATCCCCAGTACCACACACACTTGCATACATGCGTACACACACAGTGTGTACACAGTGACGGTGATAGGTGTGACCCTCACTCGGTGCCCTGCAGCTCCAGGCTCCCAATGGCCTCTGTGACCACTGAGCACACTCAGCATGGTTTTCTGTAAATAGTGCTGGAGAGGACAGCTGGCTCTGGGTTTGAATGTATACATGGGCCCGGCCAAGAGTTTCCAACACCTCCTGGGGAGCGCAGTTCTCAGACATCCTGGAAATGGCAAGGCTCTGCCCTCTAGGCTTCTGCGTGGGCAGTAGTGCCAGGAAGTGGAAGGACGGCGGGAGGGTGACCGCCTGGTGACCAGGGGAATGGGCAGCGCTGGCCCCAAAGCCATGGCCCACGCTGCTCACTCAGCACCATGAAACTCTGACAAGATCAGCCCCGCAGCAAGAGGCCCTGCCCACCCACGCGTGCGCCTGGCCCGCACTTGAGTCCTGGATAAACCCGGGTTCACCACCCTGATGTGTGAGTTCCACTGCTGCATGCGGGAAGGCGCCACCCGGAACACACGTGGGTGGGAAAGGGCTTTCCTCCTGAGGGAAGATCGGACACCAAGGTGTAAGAGCAAGGCAGCAACATTACAGGCTGAAGGCCAAGGAAAGGCACTTGTGGGGGGAGCCCCAAGGCCACACATGACAAGCCCAGGCTTCGTTCCTGTGGCGGCTAAGAAGGTGAAATACTGCATAAGTAACACTGAGAACAGGGTCTCCAGAGTGACACTTGATGCTGCAAAGGATGCAGTAAAGATGAACTTGAGAAATGAGTAAATCACCTCACGTAACAGTTCCTGGGACATCATAGGAACAGAGTAGATGAAGATTAATGAACTCTGCCCCAATCAGAACTCCGCCATCGCCACCTTAGGGCAACCTGCTACTCCGAAATAACACCTGAGCGAGAAAGACAGCACAGTGGGGCTGAACTGGCACCAGGTCCCATGGAGGAAGATGCCTCGGAGTGCAGGATGGACTGAGTTCCTGAGTACTGCCAATGAGCTAGAGTAAGAACCGTGCTTCCCAGTTCAGGAGAAGCCTCATGTGCATCTAAGCTGATCATTAAGAGGAAACCTGCATTTCTGCACGGACTTCTGTGGTTGCCACTGGAAAAGGAAACGGCACAATGAATGTTCTGTAGCCTTCCACAAGACCAAGAGCCAATGGCCAGGAGGGTTTGGACTGTCCAGGGAAACTCTGTTGCTCTGAATCCGGCCCTGATAAACATTTACTTTGTTTAAAAGATGAAAACAAAGGAAAATAATGAAGTTTCAGAGCTTCAGAGCTCTGTGTCCATCATGATAAATGCAGGAGAAAAGCTAAGCAAGTAGAGAACTGGAAACTCCCGACCCACTGCTCACACCAGTGACATGCCTGTCAGGATGACAGAGGGGTCACACAAGAGCAGGAGCATTAGGACCTCCAAGGGCCAACCGACATCCGCAACAGAGGTTCCCGCGCGGCACAGCCTGCTTCCTCCTGGGGCCCCGGGTGGAAGGGAAGAAGGGTAGAGTTCGCGCACTGTCCTAGTCTGCCCCAGGCTGCAGCTCCCTTCAGGGAAGGAAACAAGTTCATTTCTTTTACAATTTCTATTAATAAGACATGGTGTGATCCTAAGTCAGCAAAGGGTTAAAGGAAACTGACGCCATGGGAAGCTCAGACATGAATAATGTACATTAAAGGAACTGAGCTTCATCTAACACCACCTCCCAGAGCAGCCCCAGTTCATGCATCTCCAAAACTACACGAGTGCACTCACCGTGAGCCATGTGAAAGCTACAAAGGACGGTGACGAGCCAAAGGGCTTGGCCCAGCTGCTGCAACAAGCTCCAGAAATACGTGGAGCACGGTGGAAACTTTGAAATGATTTATAATTCCAGGATGTGTGTGACCACTAATCCTGATGTGTCAACCACATTGGATTAAGAAACGCCCAGCAGATTAGCGGAGCACATTTCTGGGTGTGTCTGGGTGGTCACAGAGGTGTGGCCTTGGGTATGAGACATAATGCCACTCACCCATCCTCTCTGGCACTGCTCCCCCACTCTGCTTCCAGGTCACCATGGGCTAAGCAGCTCTGCTCTGCCATACCTTTCCGCCATGATGTTCCTGCCCTGGAGCCAGGCAACCATGGACTGAACCCCCCAAACTGTGAGCTAAGTAAATCTCCTTTAAGTTGTGGGGTCAGATATTAGGTCCCAGCAATGGGAAAGCTGCCTAATAAAATATGGAAATAAACAAATAGAAAAGGGGCATAGTGGAGAGCAAAGGTGAACTCATGAAGAATACTTCTGTGGAGCCAGTGAGTGGAAACACACCTTACAAGGTAAGAGCTCAAATGCATTTAGAGGCACTGTTCTCATCAGCTGCCAGGACTGAGGACCCACTTCCTCTGTTTCCTCTGTTTCAGCCTCGGTGTCAGCCAGTGGTGGAGTCCAGTGTGGTAGCCTGCCAGCCTGTGCCATGTCTCCGGGGTTCTCATCCATTTTGCCAGAGAAAAACACAGAGCAAGCTAAGCTTGGTTAGACTGGTTTAAGACAAGTATTCCATGGACTTGTTATAAAAATAGAGAGAGAGAAGGGTCAGCCAAGCAGATTACTCAGGCACCATCCTCATGAGGGGAAGTGGCTTACGTTTTACTGATAATCAGCAGCTGACTACTTGGTCGTAAAACAGCAGAAACTACACTGGCACAAGGTACCAATGCCAGCTGGATGCTCTGGACTTGACTGTGGGATGAAAGGAACCACAAGACAGGGTCAGCTCCTTAAATCTGGTAACACAGCAGCTGTCACCGTCAGCAGCCCTGGGTGACAGTGTGCAGCAGTTAACATGATTCTGCAAGACAAACTGTACGTGTGGGACTAATACATCAGTGATGGCTGCAAGCTCCATCTTTAATATGAACTTTATCCAGGTGCACACAAAATGAAAATCATGTAACAGGGTTTGGCTTTTTTAAATGAAGATAATTAGCTACTGGATTTATTAAAATCATCTTTCCCACCAGCCAAAATACATCCAAATTCTAATTCCTTTTAAAATGAAGTTGTTTGGAAGGGGTCCAATAAATTTGAGCTCTGCTGAATGCATTCAACGTTTATCTCTAGATGGAAAAATCAGTTTCCTGTCATGATTTGTTTCCTTTTTTCTTTTAACATCGCAATATTTAAGGTCCTCCCATGTGTTTAATGCATGGTTTGTGTAGCAAAACTCTGACCCGTTTTCTATCCTAAGTCTTGGGTCCTTTTCCTGAAGCGCTCATGGTAGCTGCGGAGGGGACACCAGTCACATACAAGCAAGTGGTCAGCCTGACTGCTCATAGCTCCCCTGTCAACACCCAGCAATTTATCATGCACGCTAGTGTTAATTTACCCTCTTGATAATTAAGGAAACTCCCTTTTCCCTCAACCATGCTCTTGGCATTTTTCTTCTTATTGTAACAGAAGCTGATGAAGCTGAGAACCCTGAGTGAACCCAAAGTTTGAGTTTCCACACCCCTGCTTCACCGAATGCATTGTGTGTGTGTGTGTGTGTGTGTGTGCACACGCGCATCCGCATGCACAGTGGTGGTGGTCCTGGGGATTGAACCCAAGGCCATTGTGCTGAGCTACCTCTCAGCTCTTTCTGTTGTTGTTTTCTATTCTGAGACAGGATCTCACTAAGTCACTAAGTTGTCCAGGCTGAAGTGGAATTTAGGACCCTCCTGCCTCAGCCTCCCAGAGTGCTGGGATTCCAGGCGAGCACCACCACACCCAGATGACCGTATTTTTCATCAGACTTACACAGGAAGTCACGCTCTGCTGAGCGATGCATTTGAAGTAACTCCATCTCGTAAGATTCCCAGCACCTTGTCAAACTTCAGTGACCCAGCTTCAACCATTCAGATGCAAACGAGTCAAAATGCAGCAGGCTTGCTTCCAAAAGCTGTGTCTGACCTCTTCCAGGAGCTGCAGCCTCTGGGTGCCTTGCTCCTGGAAGCTCAGGAGGGCGGGGCCACAGGGTCTCCTCTGTACCTGTCTTCTCAGTGCCTGACGGACTTCTTTGTAGTGTTAAACCCTTCACTGCAGACAGGCACACACAGCTGGAGAGGATTCCCTGGTGTCCTCGAAGCCATGGAACTGTTTCCAGATGATGAGGCCTTGGGGACACAGGAAGTCGAGGAGCCAGCAGGGCCACCCTCCCTCTGAATGCTCCTGTAACTCCAGTTCCTGTGAGATAAATCCCACGCCATCTTTCCATTTTCCAAGGGCTTCACAGTCCAACATAAAGGACATTTACGGGCACCTGCCACATCCAAAGTGTGTGGCTCATCACACAGGTCAAGGAGTTTATGGCCACTGGACAGGGCATGCCCTTCCTGAGTTAGAAACATGTCAGTAATTGAAGAGATTGTTCAATCCTGACTTGGAAAATACAGCCATGGAGCAAAGGGCATCGGGGAGTGAGGCACCTCCTCCCTCGCAGCAGTGGGCCTGGGCCACTCCTCCTGAGAAAGGAAGTCAGCTAGGGGCCTGCGAGTGCCGGTGGCTGACTGCACCCGGGCAGAGAAAGGGCAGGAGTTCCTCACATGCTGCCACTGCACACGGCGAACCCGAAGTCAAGAGAAAGACGCAGCCGAGGGCCCAGTCACCGAGTCTGTCCAGGTGAACAGCCTGTCTGCTGGAGAGCTCCATCTTCTGCCCACTTCCACTTGCACTGCTACACAACACTGGGTCCCCCCACTTCTGCTTGGTTCTGCGCTGATAGTCACAGACACCTACAAAGCTTCTTCCCATGTGTGGGTATTTTTAGGTTTGGTTTGTGAGCAGTCACGTGTGCTATCGGCACCAAGTCAGTGATCACGCTTTGCACTTGTACAGAGCTTATCCTTAAACCCAGTGGACAGATGGCGACACTCTTCTCACCAGTTCCAGGACTCCTGGGGCCACTCCACGGGGCGACCTGGTGGTGTAGCTGAAGGGGACCCACCCGCCCTCGGCCACACACCACGGAAGGGGATGCTCAGAGTCCACACCGCCTCAAGCTTCCTGCACCTCCTGCAGGTCTGAGCCACCAACATGCCATGTGCCTCAGTTTACTTATTTGTAAACAGAGATTTGACTGAACTATGTCTGTCCACTGTGTGTCTACGATTTCTATGATACCTAACACAGATGCCTTGAGGAACCTTCTTACTTCCTGGTGACTGGGCTTCCTTCCACCAACTGATTTTGAAAATGGAAGCAAAGAAAACAACTGATGAACAAAACAGGAAGCCAGGGAGAGAAGAGTGTTCAGAGGAGTCCTCAAAACAGAGAATTAAAAGAAGGCAGGGCTGACTCCAAGCTGTTATTTTAGCCTCCCCCATCTTCCTGCTGACTCCCAGGTGCCTTCTGAGAGGATGGAGAAGCAGCTGCCACCAGGGTTCAACCCAGGCCGCCTGGGGCTGGGACAGCACAGGCCTTGAGAGTGGAGACCGCAGAGATCCCAGTGAGGAGAGATAACCAGAGGCCCTCAGAGGACAGAGCAGTCATGTGGGACTGGGACGGGGTGGGGACTGCGGCCCCAGGCCACCCCAGAGTGCTCCCCGCTACGTGGCCAACTGAGGAGAGCTCTGGTTAGAGCTGCTAAGTGGAACTGAAAAGAATAGCAAGAATCAGCCGCTTTCCTTGTTTGTATATAGGTTACTTATTTATATCTTGTCCTCTTCCTCAAAAAGGTTTAAGGCAATTTACAGAGAATCGTATAATATAGCAAGTTAAATAAACTTCCAAAGAAAAAAATAAGGCAGAGGAAACATAAAAATAGGTTTACAGTTGCAACTCAGGTCATCCAGCCCTGCAGGGAAATGCATGCTCAAGCATTTTTAAATTGCTGAGACCCAGCACTACGGCAGGGAGCGCTTAGCACAGTTCTGGCACATAAATCCTCACAGTGAGTGCCGGTCAGGCTGCTGTTACTATAGCCCAAAGTTAGTCTCTTCACTAATTGGCTCCCAAAATAAACACCAAACGCACCCCTTCTTTGGCAGAGAAGGAGAAGCCCCTTCTCTGCCAAAATCCTCCTCCTCTCCCACTCCCTTCTGCCCTCTGCACCCTCTGACCTTGCGACCTGATAAAAGCATAAGCAGGCTTTGGTCTAGAAGTCGGAGTCAGCACTGTCGGTAACAGCTAGCTCTTAGCATGAGGTCAGCAGCATTCCTCATCTCTTCTCCTGGGGTCTGCTCTTCCTTTTCTCTTCCGCATCCCGTGGCCCCATGGACAGTATCCCTTGAAGTCTGTTCCACACCAATATAAAAGACTTCCTATTTGCATATCATGCTGTTTGATTACTACAACTTTCTAGTACATCTTGAAGTCAAGCAGTGATGCCTGTAGCTTTTTCTTTTTGCTGAAGACGCTTTGGCCATTTGGGGTCTGTCGTATTTGCATCGGGATTGCTTTTTCTTGCTCCATGAAGATCGCCATAGGTGCTTTGATGGGACCTGGATTCCACATGTAAATCTCTGTATAACTTAGACATTTCACAACATTAATTATTCTAATCTATGAACATGGGAAAACATTTTTTGTGTGCTCTTAAATTTCTTTCATTAGAGTTTTATAACTTTCTTAAAGCGGTCACACGGACCAAAAGAAATTAACAGGGTCCCAGAAATAATGTCATGCTTTTATAGCCAACTTATTGTCCACAAAGGGGCCAAAAGGTGCCACTTCAATAAATGGTGCCAGGAAAACTAAATAGTCACAGAACATTAAACTTTGATCGCAGCTCCCACTTTACACAAAAATAAACTCAAAATTGATCAAAAAGTCTAAATGTGAGGCTGAATCTGTTGTGGCAAAGCAGAACAGCTCTGTGTTACAGCTCAAGTGCTAACAGCTCCAGCAATTCAAAGATTCAAGAGTCCAAAAATTACTCCAAGAGATGGAAAAAACCTTTATTAGCCGGCTGGCTCAGAGGAGTTTACCCATTCTGAATTCTGAGCCCCAGGTTGAAATGGAAGCCCCTTTATATAGAGATCTATGGGGTAGGGAGTGGGGCCATGTGCCAGGTGGGCTCACAGGCATGTTCACAGAAGTGAGGGGCAGAGTTACAGAGCATTCCTGAAACATCCGGTAGGAACACTGTGCAGCTCAAACAGCTACAGAATACTTGATACATTAGGCAGGAACATCTTGCAGCATAATTGGCTACATTTCTGGATCAGGACATTTTACAGAAAAAACATGGTGTGGGGACAAAGGCTTGCCTTGCCCTGTTGCATATTATTGCTTCATCATTCCTACAAAGCTATTAGAATGAAATACAAAAGAAACATTTACAGACATTAGTACAGGTAATTCTTAATAACACCCCAAATCACAGAAAACAAAAGCAAAAATAGTCAAATAGGATTATATCAAACTACAAAGTTTCTGCACAGTAAAGAAATCAATAAATGAAGAAAGCAACTACAGAGTAAGAGAAAATATTTGCAAACTATTCATCTGGCAGAGGACTCATATCCAGAAAGTATAAGCAACTCAAAAAACTCAATAACCAAAAAAACAATCCAATTAAAAACAAATGAACCATATGAATACACAGTTCTCAAAAGAAGAAATTTAAAGGCAACACCTTTATGAAAATGGCAACATCTTTCACCATCAGGGAAATGGAAATCAGACCACAGCAAGATATCTCCACCCCAGAACAGCCGTCACCAAAGTAAGGCTATCAGCATGCAGAAGAAGTGACTTATCACCCTGAGGGTGGAACAGAAGTTAGGATGGCCACTGTGGAGAACATGCAGAGACTCCTCATAAGCTAAACTAGAGTCTGCCTGCAACCCAGGTGTCACATTTCTCTGTATACAAAGGGAAGTGTAAGAGTGTATGGAAGACACACCTCCACACCCATGTTTCCTGCTGCACTATTCACAGCTCCTAAGATAGGGAACCAATCTAGACACCCATCAACAGATGAATGGATGGGGAAGATGTGGTACACAGACATACACTGGAATACTATTCAGTTATAAAAAGAGTGACATTCTATCGTTGCAGGAACTAGAGACATTATATTAAGTGAAATAAGCCAGACAGAACAATACTGCATGCCCTCTTGCACTATGGATACTAACGAGTTCACAAGGACGTGTGGCTCCCAGCTTTGAGTGCCAGCCCCTTGGGGTGTCCTGGCTCTTGGCATTACAGCCTGTGTTACAGCTCAACACTGAGACCCTCCACGTACAGCCGGGATGGGGAGCCGGACCACCAGGCGAGGCCTGGCTGGGACCCAGCATGGGTCCTGCTGGCCCCAGGGTGACAGAGGAGCAGACTTTTCACACAGTGTCATCTAGAGGGGCCGGACAGAGCCTCCAGGGCAGCCTGAGGTGGGACCTCAGGGATGGGCCAGGCTCCAAGCCATGGATCTGGCTTGGACACCTGGACTGTCACAGCCAGAGCTCGCAGTTCCTGTCCTTCCATCAAAATGGGACCAAGTAGGAGGAATTGCAGAGTGGATCATGGCCTCTCGGGGTCCAGGATCTCAGGGATCAGCCTGGCCCTGGTGTTGCCCCAGTCTTCGCCCTCTGGCATGCTTCTCCCCATGTGGCCCCAGCTCCCGGAGCAGGGGACCTGGCAGCCCTTGCCCCATCCACCCCTCATGGCTGCCAGTGGATAGGGAGGTTGGCCTCCTTCTCACTATTTCACAAAGACTTCAACTTCATCACAAAACAAGAATGGAAGCAAAGGCTGGGAGGCGGAGGTGCCCAATGCTGCCAGGGAGCAACACCACAGCTTGGGGCAGAATCCAGTCAGTGCAGAGGCCACATGTGCTGAAAACCAGGCTCTGCACACTCAGCATCAGCGGGCCCAGGATCCTTGTCTCAGGGGCCTGTGACACCAGTGCCCTGGGCTTCACATGCGCCCTGCAGGCCCAGCACCCCTCTCCGGACACAGCCCAGAACTGACATTGACAGCTCCTTCACCCTCCACCCAGGTCACAGGGGCTTTGGCCAGGTGTGCTCCTCAGGTGTGCAAACAAACATCCTGTCTGGGGGGTTACCACTTATGGGCAGGAGGAGGAATGAGTTCCAGGTATACTAAGGATCCTTCCACATATCATCACATAGCTGTGAGTCAAGTCTTCCAGCCTTAGATGCAGAGAAATTCCACCCAAACAATAGTCTCAGCCATTATGCCACTTAGCCACAGGTTGCCATAACTTCTATTTTCTTTCCCCATTTTTCTTTTCCCCTTTCATATGTTTCTGATCCCCTCCAGTGTACATAAAGGAAAAAAGAATATTCACTACTGCACCAAAAACAGCCCTACCTAGCTTCTCCCAAACATGGTATGCACAAAAACTGTAGGACTTAACAGAAATTCAATAACCACCTCCACTGGAGCCAGCAACCCTCCAGGATATAGATCCATGAACCTGTAGTTTAATAGCTATTGCCACCCACAAGGTCCGGTTGATATCAACCAATCCTGGCTTTCACATTCTGCTGTGGTAGGGAAGGAGAAGAAAGAAACTTGCTTCAGCAGTAGTAAGATAAAACATGGATAAAATAAATGGATGTTCTTTCTTAGTGCCACAGACACCAACAGAACCAAGGAAATCCAGACCTGAGTTCCAGAAAGGAAAGATGTAACTCTAAGCAAGCAGAAACAGGAGCCTCTGCCCTCCTGACACAGCATCCAGCCCAGGGCAGGCCGTCAGAGGTCGCCTGCTGTGCCCATGACTGCAGAGAGTGGTAGAGCCCTGGACAGCAGTGGGGACTGCAACATGGACCGGCATCTGGCACCCGAAGATGAGAAGCAAATCACCTGACTGAATCCATCAATTGATCAATTGATCTCTCCCCTCCAGAAGCAGCAGTGGATTGAAAGTGGACTGAAGGGTTACAGAGCAGAGAGAAACTATACATTCTGGAACTTTACTAGATTGCAAAATACAAGACCAAAATGCCTGACACCAGTGCCCAAGCGCTTCCCAGTCCACCACTGCCCAGATCCAGGATGCAGGAGTGGTGTGGGAGGCCAGGGTTTTGTTCAAACAGAGATGAACACAATCGAGGTAAAAGTGCTACTTGTCCCACTCAGCTGAACTGCAGGACAAATCAACATGGTCAGCCTCACCACCTCCCAATGTCCTCACACCCTTCAGTAACCACTGCTGTATTATACACAGCACTTGGTACACAATAAAAAGTTAGGAAATGTGGAAAGAAGTGTGACCCCTACTCAAAACAGTCAGTAAAAGCTGACCTACAGATGACCCACTCGTTGGAATTAGAAGCCAAGAACTTTAAATCAAGCTTAAGTTCCATAAAGAATTTGTAAGAAAATTTGAATATAACATGAGAATATAGGATATTTCAGAAAAGGAATTGAAAACAAAAAATTAAAATTCTAGACCTGAAAAATAAAATATCTGGAACAAACCTTCACTGAACAGTTTCAAAGCAAATGGAATGCTGCACAGGGGAGGCTGTGTAATGGCAGGAAATGCTCCCAAACAGGCAGAGCTGTCCTCTGAGGTAGGACCTGCCCCTCTCCTCCTGGGGAGGTAGAGACCAGTCATATGCTCCTTGATATCCATGCTTCACATCCTGTTTCCAATAAGAAAATGCAGCAATGGTTATGAGGCTTGGCCTCTGTGTTAGACCAGCCCTAAAGGACTGATGCTCTTTCAGCAGCCCTCCTAGAATGAATAACCCCAGAGAGTGCCATGCCAGGAGAAGCCTGGGGTGAACACCATGTGGAGGAGCAGCTTGACCCTCTCCCTGCCCCAGCAGGCTTGGCTTCAATCAGTCCCTCCTGGATTCAGCTCCATGCATGAATTTAAGTGCAACCAGCAAAAAACAAACAGTTAGTCCATACACACATGACAAACAGCAGCGTGCCCTGTTCTAAATCACTGAGTTTTGGTGTGATTGATAACAGCAGTAAATAATGCAATGGACAAGAAAAGATCAGTGAGCTTAACTGTGGATCAGTAAAAGTCACCCAAGCTGAAGCAAAAAGATATCAAATTCACAAGGACAAACCAGACATCAGTGACCTATGGGATAATTATGGAGAGTGGCTCACACACGACTAGAATCACAAATGCAGTGGAGGAAATATGGCCAAAATATATTGGAGAAAACACTGGCCGAGAATCCCCTACACCTACAAATCCAAGAAGTTGGAGAACCCCAAGCTAGAACAGTACAAAGAAAACCACGTCAGAGAAATCATAGTCAATCTGCTGAAAAATGGAGAAAAGTCTCAAAAGCTACTGTGGGGGTGGGAGAAGCCACAGGAACATTACATAAAGGACACAATTTTGAGAAGAAAAATTAACTTCTCATCAGAAAGAAGGGAGGCCAAAGACTGCAGAAAGATATCAAATGGGACCCATGCTAGCAAATCCCCACACACACACACACCTGTTCCATGTCCACACAGAAGTGGGTTTTGCACATCAGACTTCCTGAGGAATGACCTACGTAGATAAAGGTCACTGGTTCATGCCTAGTAGTGCAGAGCTTGCTAAGTGGACAAGCACATAAAGATGTAGCCACCACAATCAAAGGCCATCAACCCCTGAGCCCCCAGGCCCCTCTGTGGTCAGTCACCAGGCTCACTAGCACCCCAGCATGGCCCAATTTCTGTCCCGATCACTGGCTTTCCCACAGTGTCCCATGAGTGGACTAGGCAGGGCCTTAGTCCACTCAGGCTGCTGTAACAGCAATCACAGATGGAGGCTGTACAGCACAGGCAGTTGCTCCTCGCAGCTGGGAGAGGCTGGGTAGTCCAGGATCAAGTCACTGCAAGACCTGGTATCTGGCACAGACTGGCCTCTTCATGGATGATGTCTTACCCTCGGAGTGAGCAGTATGGGGAAGGGAGGTCTCTTGTCTCTGCCATGGGGAGCTGAGCCCATGCACAACAGCTGTACCTTGTAACATAACCAGCTCCTCGAGGCCCTCACCACCTAGACCTGCCACACTGGGAGCTCAGTTTCCATATGTACATGTGAGGGAGGGGTGTACCATGTGTAGTCTCATGTTTGGTTCTCTTTTAGCATAATGCATATAATATGCATGGATGTTGGTGCATCTATTATTTTTTCTCATTTATTTTATTGTGTTAATCATAATCTGTTCATTTGCCTGTCAATCATAATTTGGATTGCTTCCACTTTTTAGCAATTGTTTTAGACTCTTTTTCATTGCTGAGGCAAAATACCCAACACCCACAAGTTAAAGGAGGAAAGATTTTGGCTCACAGTTTGTAGAGGTTTCAGTCCATAGTCAGCTGGCTCCAAGGCAGGGTGGCATGGCAGAGGAGCATTGCAAAGGAGAAACAGTCCATGGCATGAGAGGCAGGTAGAAAGCAGCAGCAGCCTGCTTTCCTTTCCCTTTATCCCCTCCAAGCCACCAGCCTTTTGGATGGTGTCACCCACACCCAGGGTGAGGCTTCCATTGTCCCCACCCAGAACTGTGCTAAACCAATCAGTGGACTAATTTGGTACCACACACCCAGTATCATCCACCTGAGATCCAGCCACCTCTGAAAAGCCCCAGCTATGAGCACATGAGGCTTTGGGCGGACATCCAGACACAGCCATAACAGCAATTATGTGTCAGGCTGGTGTGAACATGTACCTACACACCTCTCTGATGACTTACGTTTTCATTTTTCTTAGACAGATACTCAGGAGTAGAATTGTTGAATTATCTAATCAGAATATGTCCACTGTTACAATAAACTGCCAATCTGTTTCTTGGAGTGGCTGTGCCTTTTTTAATTCCCCATAGTGGAGGCACAGAGCTCCAAGACCTCTTCTCACTCACATACAGTAGCTTTATTTTAGCCACCGTAACAGGTATACAGGGGCAGATCACTTTCCAGAACAAAGATTTTTAAAACCCTTTGCTGCAAGCCAAGTATATGGCACAAGCCTGTAGCACTCTAGGAAGCTGAGACAGGACATCACAAGTTCAAGCCCAACATGGACAAGCTAGTGTCTGACTCTGTCTCAAAGTTCAAAAATTTAATTTTAAAAATAAGGACTTGGGATGTAGCTCAGTGCAAAGGCCCACATTCAATGCCAGCATCATTAAAAAGCAAAGAACAATTTAAGAAATTTGCTTTAAGACAGGATGAAGTTCTTGCTTCATTTCACATAAAGTGCTGCATGACCTGGAACAACTGCAACTCAGAGCAGGAGGTGGGGTCAGAAGTGGGCTATTCACATTAAACATGCATGGCCAGGAGTCCCCTCAAAATCCTCCCCTCTTGGAACTCATTCATCCCATCATCCTGGCCATGTTCTGAAGCAGCTCTTGAGTCCTCTTTCCTGAGAGTCTATGAGATGTGATCAAAACTATGCTGAATGCTGCTGCCCAGTGCTGTGACACTCGGCCTCATCCACCTATTCACTGGATCTGGCATGGCGTGACTTCCAGATCTTCCCCAAAGAGAAGATGACCGTGAAAGGGAAAGGTCTTGAGTCAGTTCAGGACACTGAAGCAGCCAGGACAGTGCAAGTAAAGACCCTTGGGAAAGAGGGCTCCAGAGCTGCTGCAGGAAGGGCAAAGGCGACCAGGTGAGTATGTTTGAAGCAGGTGGAGGGTTTTGAGGGGATTAATGGCAATGTGTCTTCTACTGTAATAATTTTTTATTTTAAACATTCACCATATTTTCCAACCACACCTTGGATTTTTACTTAGAATAGCACGTAGTTGCTGAGACCAAGCTCCATTGTCAGCACGTTACACAAACCCTGTGCTGACCCAGCCCCTGCCCTGCTCATGTGTCACACACACCAGCAGCTGTGCAGGGTTCGGGCCTGGGAAGCCATGCTGTCCTGTGCCTGCATCTCCCTGGGCCGACTCCTAATGCCTGGCCAGTTCTCCGCCCAGCCACAAATCATTCTCTTCAAACCAATTCCCCCAAGTCTCATGCCACCCGTACAATGTTTAGAGCCAGAACATCGTATCGGGTTCTGCAGCATTTGCAGAATATTTTATCCTTGAGTTTCAGCCGAAAAGCATAAACTACACTTAAGTCCTATTGCTGATGTTGGATTTCCTGACATCCTGTCTCAGTCTGCACCCTGGACTGTCAGGAGCTTACGTTCCCCTTCTCCCCATGGCTGCTCCTCCCCAGGATGAAGTTCCTCAGGAAAGTTAGGCTGGAGCTCAGCCCTGGGCATCTGTCCCCTGGCATCACCGGAAATCATCGCCAGCCTTCCTAAGGGCGGCCTGGGTGACCCAGGACCACACAGCACCCTGAGGTAGGACTGCTTCTTCTGGGAGGAGACATCCACTAGCACACACGGACGTGTGGCACATGGCTCCATCGGCCCTGGGGCTGACAGGCCTGAGCCCTGCTGTGCACACACTGGAGACCCAGTCTGAACCCAAAGGCCAGAGAACTGGGTGGGTGGGAAAGGGGTGCAGCCTGGAGCAACCCCCAGAGTTGAGGGCTCCAAGAAGTCAGAGCCCCGACACCTGGCACAAGAGGAGATGATGCCCCAGCTCAAGAAGAGAGCTCACCTGTCTTGGCTTTCTGTTCCTTCTACGTCTTCAAGGTACTGGACGGCTCCTGCTCACTTTGGTGAGGAAGCATCTTCTAAGCACAATGGACGATCAAATGCCAATGTCTGGCAAGAGCCTCACAGACACGCTAAGTCTCACAGACACGCTCAGCCTCGCTGCTGATACAAAGTAGTCATTGCATATACAAGGGAATAGCACTCAGCCTTGAAAAAGGAGATCTGCCTATGTAGGCTGAGTGAAATGAGCCAGCCAGAGGACACACACTTCGCAGCATCACTGAGGAGGTGTCTAAAATAGTCACACTCAGAGACAGATCAGGGCAGCAGCTGCCAGGGATCCGGGGAAAGGAAGATGAGAAGGTGCAATTCCCAGGGTGCAAACGCGTATGGACACAGGGTTCCTAAGCTGCAAACAGCCGTGCTCTGCCTCGGGCCCAGAGTGAACAACACTGCCTTGTTGAGGGTAGGTCTCACGTTAGGTCTTCTCACAGCTGCCTTTAAAGCAGCTGCTGGAAAAGCAGCAATAGTTGAAATTTTAAGAATTCATAATAAACAGTATTGTGGAAGGAGCTGCAGAGAAGAGAGTGGGGTGGGGAAGGGAGGGCCTTGCCTGCATTTCCAGCTAACGGGAGCACGAAGCTGGGACGTCTGTTGTGCAACACGTGGTGCCAGCTAACTGCAGTGGGCTGCACATGTGAACCTTGCGGAGAGCAGTTTTAAGCGCTCTCCCGCAGGGATTAAAAAAAAAAAACAGTGCGGTAGTGAGCGCTAACAAACTCGGCTTAGGCGCGCCCTGCTCCTCCGCGTGGCTTGGCCCGGCCCCAGCGCCGTTCCAGGACTTAGACCCGCTACTCTGAAGACAAGGGATGCGGACTCGGTCTACCACACAGGCATCGGGGCGCTCGCTTCTATTCAGCAGAGGAACTCGGACCTCGGACCTCCCCCTCCCGGCCTACCTCATCTTTATTCACCCAAACTCGGCCACAAGCAATTGAGTAACACAAGATCCGTTGCTTCCAATCCCCATCAGCACACGCTCTGTTAAGCAGCTTAACCTCAGCTGTCGGAACTTTTTCCTAATATGTGAGTGCCCCGAGGACAACCTTTCTCCTCTGTCCCCACAGAGGAGGCCGGTCGGGACGCAGGGCTACACTGGGCTCCGACGGGCCATACCTCAAATCATGTTGTACACCGTAAATACACCATTTCTATTTGTTGATCAAAAACTAATTTTAAAGACTTTTAAAAACCTATGAGAATAAGGGTGTTCCTTAAGATCGGATATAAATGTCAGCCTTTCTCTACGTTGCAATGGTTATTTAGAAAACACAAAATAAGTAGCCGTTTCAGCAGTAATGAAAGCAGAGGGCTGGGCTTTAGCTACAGAAACCACGTCCCCAGTAAAGAAAACTCACACCTGACCGAGAACACAGCAGTGACATGAGCAGACAGAGACTTGGGCAGCACAACTGCTTTCAATTTCTGTTTCACCCACAAATCATTATAAGGCAACCCTAATGCAAACATACTTACTGTAAATACATTGATTGTAAAATGTATGTGAAAGTAGAGGTAACAAACCCAGCCTGGAAAAGAGCTGAGAAAACGATGCGTCACCCCCTGATGTGAAGATACACTGCGAACGATGAGGAAGGAAGCCCACGAGGTGGAAGCACAGGGGAGACCACGGGACTAGGGGCGCAGGGCCTGGGCCCGGCATTCCCATGTGGACTTCGTGCAACCAAGTGATTCTTCCAGAAGCCAGCACTGAAAGGAGGGCGTTCAGATAGAGTTGGAAACAGCCTCGCTGCCTTGAAAACGGAAAACCCAGGTGAGTCCAACTTCAGTCCAGATACAGAGGGGGACTCCAAAGGGAATAAATACTGAAACATGAGAGGTAAGCGGTGGAAAGGTGAACAATTTCCAGGCCTCAGTAAGGAAGGATTTCTTAAAATGACAGGAAAACAAACCCACACAGCACCCCCAAAATAAATCTATTAATGTGACTGTACCAAAATTAAAGCATCCTATACAAAAAACATTGTGCAGAGCATCAAACAGATGACAGATTTGAAGAAGTCATAGCTGTGTCCAAAGTGTCACTCATCTAACAGAATAAAGTAAGGATCTCCCTGTAAATCGCTAAGGTAGGAGCTCCAGGGCAGCGGATGACAGCGATTTACATAAAGGAAGCCCAAGTCCGCAGGCAGATGGAAGGCGCTCACCGCTGGTGATCAGCAGAGGGCAAATGAAAACAGTGAAGCAGTGCTGCTTTGGTCTAATAACAGGGAGATGCCTGCCGGGTCTCACCAAGGGCCCTGCTTAGGGGATACTGCCCCCAAGGGTGGCATTCGGCAGCACAAACCTGTCCCAGACCCTGCAGCCCTGAGTGAGCCTCACAGACTCCCGCAGTCTGTGCATGAAAGGTGTCAGGAGCACAGAGGAAGGAAACCCAGGTGTTGCCCCGAGGAAGACTCCCAGTGCTCGTCCATGGGGCCGATGCCAGGCAGAAGTCATGGGCCTGCCACGGGGACCCAACCACGGGGCAGCTTGCTGGAAAGCAGCACTCATCCTGGAACAGACAAAATGCCTAACAAAGTTAAGCACCAACCAGTGAACACTGGAAGCTTCGTCAAAATGACCTGAGGAGGATTGTGCAGGAAACCAGGGCGAGTCACAGATAAAGTAACCTGGTCCGTCAGTAGTGAGGACGGAACATTTGCTAAAATTTCCTCTCTTTCATATATTCAAATTCTGCGTGCTTTGAAGTGCATGTATACAAATTGAGAATTTTAGCAACAGCAAACCAAAGTGAATGCACAGAATGGCTGCCTGAGCAGGCGGAAGGCAAGGCTGGGGAGACAGGTGACCACCACCATGCAGCAGCCAGTAGGACACGTGCTTCACTCAATGCCAGCAGCTTGGATCTGGAGCCAGTGCTGGCTCCTCGGGGGCTGGGGTGGGGGTGAGCAGTCAGGGTAGACCATCACATCAGCACCTGTAACACCCAGGCATGGTGTTTCCACATCAGAAGTTCTAGGTCTGCGGCAGGGACAGGACGCAGTCATTGCATGCCACCTCAGCCCCGGCCATGCTGTTGTCCAGCGATACAAAGATGGAAAGGTGTTTCTCAAGTGAAAGCAATCAGTGCAGCACCATGTCCTTCCCTGTAACAAGGCTATTTCCATGGCCACGTCCCCTAGTGGATTACGGTTACTGCTACCATTTATTTATTTTCCAGTTGGCTTTTTCCTGCAGGATTTTCACATCATATTAACTATTTACCCTTCTTATGGAACTCCTCTCTTGCACATCTTACAGCAACGCATATAATCAACTTCAGTAACAAACTCAGAATGGAATACACAGAACTGCTCAATAGAATGAAATACAGACTGTTTTCATTTCACCTTCTAAAATGTCTGTGACTCTAGGAATGAACACATATAGCAGACTCCCCCAAATCAAAAACCAACTGACATATGGTATGTGACAGTTCAGCTTAACTGTCAACTCGATTGGCTTGAGAGCCACTCAGGGAATGAGTTAGTAAAGCACTTCCAGGTGTATCCGGGTGGAGGGTGGAGGCATGGCCTTGAGGTCCCTCTGGTCCCTGGCCCCTTCCTCTCTGGCACTGTCCCCCTGCTGTTTTCTCAACACCATAAGCTAAGTAGCTTTCCTCCACCACCCCCTCCCACCATGATTTTTCAGTTTGGAGCCAGCCAACCATGGACTGCACCCTCTGAAACCATGAGCCAAACCACTTCCTCCTTTAAATTGTGGAGGTCAGTTGTTTGTCCCAGCAGCAGGAAAGCTGACTAATAATGTGTGGTATGCTGTTAGGAGGCTTTGTGCCTCTTCCTAGTTCCAAATAGAAACATAGACACAGTCAGGATGTGGCAGTTATTTTGAGTCCCCAAGAAAATGTTAAAATAAAAGCCTGGGTCACAAAAGAGAGACAAGGTAGAGGAAAGGGGTGCTGCTGCCATGAAATGGTTCGAGCTGGGGCTCTCAAGCAGGAGCATCAGCTGCCGGGCTTGCTAAACTCCGGACCCCTCAGGCCCACCCCAGAGTTCCTGCTTCAGTGTGAATCTAGGCCCCAAGAAAGGCTTTTCCAGCAAGTTCCCAGGAGGTGGTGAGGAGGCGGATGATGCAGGACTGTGACTCTCCAGCCACCCTGTCCACACCCAGGGACCAAACGCTTGGCCACCAGAGCATGCTTCCTCCCACACTAGGATGGAACTCCACTTGACCACCAGGGTTCTGTCACCGCATATGTGTGTCTGTGAGGAAAGCTTGCTCTAACAAGACTCCCCGTACCCCACTCACCGAGAATCGCACTTCACCAACTCCAACCGGCCCGAATAGTGAGTCACACCTGTATAGTTCATTCCTCCAACAAATGTCTTCGGAACTGGCCATGGGGTCCAGCACAATACTGAGTGCCCAGACACAGGGAGGAGAGAGAAACGCCCCGCTCCTGAGCTTTGGTTCCCAAGTTGGGCTCACCAAGGTCCCGAGTGAAAGTCCAGTAGGGCCCCCAGAAGCTCCCAGGTGCCTTCATCCCCATGGGGCAGTGGGCGCCAGGCGTTCAGCTTCCCCTTGGTCCTGGCTCAGGGTCCTGTGTCATGGACACCTGCAGTCACCAGAGACCTTACACACCAGCCTTTAGGGTAGGCACAGTCTTCCGTCTCCATAACAGGCACTTGTCAAGCTCAGCCATGCATATTTCAAGCTTTCAGAGGCCTTAACATCCTGCATGTGCACATTTACACACATATATGTGCATTCAAAGGTCTATGCATGTAGAAACAAACACTGCATAGAAAATGGTTCGAATTAAAGCACTATCTTGGGGTCAATGTGTCTAATTTTCAAAAATGACATTATGCTGTAGACTTTGATCTATTTTCCATTTTTTTCACCTAACATTGTGGTTTTACGTTCTAGCCATTCAGTTGCACGTAGATCTGGTCTGTCCCACCAACTGTTACTGAGCGCTCCTCACAATGCCTCTGACACATTTTGCCTTCCCATCCCCTAGTGATGGATGCTTGGGCTACCACTGGCACCCAGTTACCTCCAGTAATGCTATGACATGTATCCTGGGGGCTGTTTCAGGCTGGAATAATGATAAAATGAGATGTGGCTGCAGGAAATAGGTGGAGAAAATAAAAATTCTCACCTTATACATAAAAGAATCACATCCCAGTGATGTCAGAGAAAGTGTTGTAGGAGTCGCTTTTTCATGGTAAGGAAAGAAAAAGCTGCAAAGAAAGACTCCATCCAGAAACTGGTGGATGCTCCTCAGGGGCTGCCCCTTAACCACCCAGAACGGCTGGACTGTGAGATCAGAGGCATCAGAAAGTTCCTGAGAAGCCGTCTAATTAGAGGGAACTTGCGTTCAGCTTTAGAGGAGTCCTGTTAGCCTAACAAGTGTTACTTCAGTATCGACTGTATAACAGAAAGGTAAGCTTTATCCCACTTCTGACAGGGTCAGCCAGCCTGCTCTGACAGTTCAATAGTCTGGGGTTGGCAGTAGAGGAAAAGCTAGCCTCAGTGCTCCAGCCGTGGACAGGGTCACAAGCGAGGGCAGTTCTCGCGCACACCCTGCATCACCTAGTGAAAAGTCCCAGGCCACAGCTCCACGCTGGCCCACTTCCTCAGATCTCCAGACCTGGGCCCAACATCAGTGTTCAACTTCTCACACAGCCCCCCCCCCCCACCGTGTGCAGAGGGCACGGACATGACCCAGCTACACCGTGGTTACAAGGGCTCACAGGCTGTCTGTCAGAAAGCAACCTCAAAGCACACAGACCTGAGAGAACTCAGCAGGCACGAGTCCCAGTGTGGGTGCAGACTAAAGACACTCAAGCCCCAGCCACGCCCTCCCGAGCGGGGTCCCGGGCTCTGATGCCTCCCACCTCACTGGCAGCTAGGTGCCCAGCCACGTTAGGGTCTCGGATCCACGTGTATGGCGTGCTTCTTTCCAGTGGTGGTGCTCCTGGAAGCCCCACAGACTCCCACTCCAGCTGGCCACCCAGCAGCCAGGCCCAAGCTGGCAAGGAGGACGAGTTTCCAAGACCGACGGGGGTGGCAGCTCTCAGCAGCGCTGTGCCTCAGCAGCCCCAGGAGAGCCGGCAAGGCCCGCCCAGAGCCCCAGCCTGGAGCCCCCATCCAGTCGGCCCACGCGGGGCCCACGAGCTGCATGTTCACCCCAGCCGACGCTGGTGCCTGCGAGAGCTGAGGGCCACATGCGGGTGCCTCCCGTGTCCCCTGAGCACTCGCTGGGAGAGGTTGGGCAGACAGCTGTGAGTCCTCAAGCGTCCACGCCTCGCCATGCTCCTTCCGAAGGCAGAGCCCCGCTCCCTTCCCTTGAGTGTGCCCCGGACTCAAGCAAACAGAGTAAAGTGACTCCAGGGGCCTCAGCAGGGCCACCACAGCCCTGTTCTTCCCAACTCTGATGCACCACGCTGGCCAAGGAGCCTTGGGCAGCCTCAGGCCTGGCTCCCGGCGGATGGGCCACCAGACCCTAACTTGGTCATTGCTCATGCTTCCAGAGGATTCTAAGGTCCAAAAAGTACAACTGCTAGCTCGCAGCCGTTCTTAATGGTGTGTCACCATTAAGTTTTGAAAAAGCACATCAGGCCATCCTGTCTTACCTCCTTCCACCCATCAACTGAGTGGGGCAGGTGTGGCAGCCGCTGCTGCTCCGAGAGGCTGTGGAACAAGGCTGCCTCAGAGCCAGAGCCTGGCCTGTCTCCGTCACTCCTTAGTGTCCTCTGGGTGCTTCTGTAAAACCCAGCCCACGCCTGGTGAGCAGTGAGTTCCGCACCTCTGCTGACGGGCTCTTCACCTGCCCAGCTGACTCCAATCTGCAGCCCAAAACACACGGCAGGTGGAGCAGCAGCCGGGAGCACACAGCGCATGGAGAACGAGACAGACCACAGCAGTGCTGGCTTTACTCGGGGGTGTTGATCTTGGTCTCAGATACGAAGCTCAGTTGGGTGGACCAAAGTGCTATGTATAGGCAGAATGGGAATCTTTAATCAGACGGAGTTTGAACTCCATGGCTAAGAGGATCGGGCAAGCATTACTCTGACAAACTTGAGTTTCTCACCCACGAGGTAGAAACCAGCCAACTCAAGGGCTTATGAGAATAGTAAATTCCGTGATGCACAGAAAACATCGTAGCCGATTAATGCCTTAGACTGCTCCTCTGGGACGTCACAGGCAGCAGGTGTGGCCTCCTTTTGGGCAGGAGTCGGAGTTTGAGGTGTGTGATGGTTCTGCAGTGTTCGCTGGATCTCAGGTGTTGAAAACTTAATCCCCAAGTTCATGTCAGGGAATCTGGAAGAAGGACCTTGAGGGTCCGAAGGGCTTGGGGGTCTTGGGGCTTGGTGGGGTGATGAGGTGACCCCTCGGACATCTGCCACCATGTGATGGCCTCCACTGTGTTGGACAGCAGCCAAGAGCTGCAGCAGACACCAAGGAGATGTGAGCTACACTCAGGACGTCCTGTGAGACAAGCGAATCTTCATTCCTAGAAACTACCAGGCCGTGGGCTTCCATTACAGCATGAAGATGACTGAGATGGGGTGTTCTGAATATGATCAGATTGAAACCTCCTCCCACCCCAAGACAGAGGTGCTGCTGCTATGCCAGATGACAGATGACTGTAATATAAATGGTGCTTGAAAGTTAAATAAGAAAGGAAGTTGAGGTTCAAACACCAGTTACGCAGCCCGAACTCACTCCCTTCCTATCCCACCTGAGCCTCCTCTCAGGCTTCCTCCCTCCTTGTCACCAAGGGGAGGCGCTGGACAGGGGCGGCAGGGCCTTGGGGTGGGGGTGGCACCCTGGTAATTGTCCTGCTCCCTCTCTGCCTACCGCTGGCTCCTCCCATCCTAGAGGGCACAGTGACGGTTTCCTCTGGTTATTGTTCGGTGTTTGTGGGAGTCACCAGAATGCATCTATGTTCTCACATCCTGAGCACAGCACGGTCTGTCTTTGTAGGCTCCAGGACGAGAGAGCCACAAAGCCGTCATAACCGCTCCCAGAGAGCCCCTCCCTCAGGTCCCAGCAGAGCCAGTCTCCTCTACCTCAGAAGCAATGGCGGTTGCATTTGGTTTTCAGCTGTGGCCTGGTCCACACTGCTTCTGCTGTCTTGTGTGGATTCCCACAGGCTCCTGTGATAAACTCACTGCCCACAGTGCTATTCAGTCAACTCAGCTTCATCTGAATGTTTTCCTATTTCCTTGATAACTCATCCCTCAGCTTATGACACAGAACATACATTCGCCAAGAGCCAGGCGTGGCTTGATGAGTCAGAACCAGAGCAAGCCCAGGTCCTGAATTTAAGTTTAATGGAAGCTGGAGGTCCTCTCTGGCCGACCGCTCCCTTTCTCTGGTTTCTACAACAATTTACTGCTCAGATTTTCTTTTTCTTCTTTCTCTATCAAAATGTAACCATCCCATACAAAACTCTCTTGTTCTCTGCTGAATAACAATCACACCTTCCCTACATTATCCATTCAAACCTCTCAGTTAGACCACTCCCAGTGCCATATAAGTGTGATCAGGTGTTTCCCATCTTTACATTTTCCTGAAGTCCCATTTCTTGCGCACACTTACAATGAGGTCGGCCTAAAACGTCATCAGTGGTCACTCTGTTCCTCACATCACAGCTCCCCACAGCCGCTCCACACCAACAGGTGGAGTGTGAAGGCTGCTAACCATGCATGTCCTGTTATCCCCCTTCCCCTTACCCCATCTGTATTCAGAAAACAGACCAAAGATGGATACATCCAAGAACTTCCAAGGCATTTACTTATTCGTGAAATAACATCTGACTCCCCACCTTGCCTGCATTTCTAACGGTCTGATCCTAATGCCGCCTTTTGATTTTCTCCCTAACATGTACCCTTGTCTTCAAAGTACTAGTCTAAGCCAGTGGTTCTCAAACTTGAGTGTCAGAGGATTCTAGGACGGGGCAGGAGATATGCAAGGTGAGCCCAGGACATACAGGAGAGGATGTGCATGCACACACGCACATGCTCACACATGCATGCACACACACATGTGCACACACATGCACACTCATACACATGCATGTGTGCATATACTTGTAACAAGTGCACCCACATGCACATGTGCATACACATGTACACCTGCACACACATGCACAGTGCACACACATACACATGTGCACACATGTGTATGCACACACGCATGCACACATGCACACACACTGATGGGCAGATATGGGGGCACAGGAGCCAACTGAAAGAATCCCCAGTGACCAAAGCTGGAATCATTTAAGCAACAAAATAAGTATCAGATCGTACCCGAAGTATAAAATCCATGCTGATACCAGGCCAGGGCAGCACCAACTCCACCCACAGAAACAAAAGCAGGCAACTTTGCAAAGCAGGACAAGATGAAGAGTCACAGCCTGTGCGGGTGTTTGTTGAGGTGCCAAAGGACAAATGCAAATGTGAAGCCTGCCTGCTGGAAGTCAGGGGAGAGACGTCCTCCTTGTTTTTCTCAGAGCATCTGTCTTGGCTTGGAACTCTAAGCACACCTTCTACTCCCAAAGATGCACCTAAGTCCTCTTGAGGACTGGGTGGCCCCTGTCAGTTGACCTTGTATCTGCATCCATGACCCAGGAGTATCTCTGGGCTTCTGCTTTCCATCCTCCTGCCTCAGCCTCCCAGAGTGCTGGGACTACAGGGCTGGGCCACCACACCCAGCAGGAGATGTCTGTGAGCAACTGGAGCCTGCAGAGAGACAGCCACCTCTATCCCGGTTTCTCGGGGAATGCAGGAGCCTGACTGCAGGGGGCTCCTTGCTCTACGTGTCCTGTCATAGGAAGGTGGCTTATTTACCTCCGGGTGAAATTAGTTGGCAGCACAGGGGGCTGCTCCTCCTGCCAGCAAGGTCTGCACAAGCTACGAGAGACAAGAGGTGCTGCCAAGTCCTCCTCCCTGAGGACTGGTGTTGTTCATCCTGAGGATGTGTTTGCAGTGGTTGCATCTTGGTTAATCAGAGACTCCTTTCCATCTTCACAGTGTCTCTGCGGATTGCTTGTGATGCACACCACATTCCGGTTAATGCTTCTTCAATAATAAAAGCGTTTTCTTTCCCTATTACCTTAGGGAGAGGATTTCTGAGCTGGGGAAAGATTTTGTTTGTCATATATTTCTCCTCCAGGTGCCAGCCATTCTTTTTCTGCTGACTCATGGAAAATTAAGATCTTCAAACTTCAAAACATCTGCAAAGCAGGCTCTGTGTCAGAACCCTGAGGACGGGTTTCTGCCCACGGGGAAAGAGGTAAACCGAGGACATACTTGGTTTGGGAGAGTTGCACTATCAGATCTCAGCCACAGACATTGCTCAATGCTGTCTTTGTCGCTGTTAGAGTGAAATTTTTGAGACCACAGTTTTCTTGTTGTTGCTGTTGTTTGAGTCTACGTAAGTAAAGGTCAGAATGGACCTTCAATTGAGATCCTTCCTTGAAAATAGAGATTACCGTGTACAGTGCTGGAGTGACATCTGGGAACCTTTCAGGTGGAGAAAAGTAGTATTTTGGGCATTTTCATTGGTCAGCCCCACTGCTGAGCACGTGCAGCTATTGCACAACAGCCCTTGTGTCCCCCTGAAGTCCTCCTGTTTCCATAGCCAAACATTTCATGGAAACCATGTGGCAAAATATTTCCTCCTGCAGGCTGCTACAGAGCGATGGAAACTGGCTTTTGACGTATTTTTTGCTGATGAAAGCACTGTCTCCCCTGAGTTAGAGACACACGGTCATGGCGAGGATGGCCTGTCATCATTCTGGTCCATGGACAGGGAAGCCTCGTGGAGACGGACATGCAGGAAGGCTTACTAGGAGTGAGGAAGGCCCATGCCCTGCGCCCCTAACAGAGCTATTGGGAGGACTTGGCTGTGGGCTCCCCGGAGTTTCCCGTCAGAGCCAACTCTGACTGGGAAGGGGGCTCCAAGGGCCTGCAGTGAGCGTCTACAGGGATCGTGTAGGCCACACATTCGCTCTCCTAACTCGCCTTGGTCAGGCCTGGGACAGAGGACAGACGTCTGGACAGCAGGAGCTGCAGTGCCCCCAGTGAGCATTCCCTTGAGCACTTGCTCTCCCAAAGCACGGGAGGCTGGAGGGCGTCGGGCCAGGGGTCCCGAGAGAGCAGGGACTGGAAAGCAACAGTTCAACTGCAGCTGCAGAAGCAGAGGGCAAAGCAGGCGAGTGGAGCACTCATCAGAGGCCACGAAACCGGCCATGGTTGAGCACTTTTTGTTGTTGTATCCTGATAAGTTTTGGTTTTATTTCCACTAGCACCTATTTTTATTCTGTTAGTACCTACTTACAGCACATGATGATCACCTCCCCATGCACAGAGCACATGATCATCCTCTCCTCCCTCCCCCATCTCCCGGTCCCCTTCCCATTTGAAAAAGATATGCCTCCTATTATCTATCTTTTCCTGTTATCTGTCTTTTATTTTGCTCTTTATTTATATTTTGGGTTTCTCATATAAGAGAAGTCATGTGATATTTAAGCGTGTGTGTCTGTCTTATTTCATTTAACATTATGGTCCCAGGCACATTCATTTTCCTACAAATGACTCAAGTGTATCCTCATCTACGGCAGACAAGAGCTCCATAGTGTGTAAATTTTCCTTATCCATTCCTCTGCTGATGGACATATAGGCTGCTTCCAAGATTTAACTATTATGAATTGTGCTGCTATAAACATAGGTGTGCATGTGTCAGTATAATATGATGTCTTTAACTCTTCAGGGAGATACCTGGAAGGGAAATAGATGGCTCAAATGGAATTTCTAATTTCGGTTTTCTGAAGAATCTCCATAAAAATTTCCATACTGGTTGTACTAGTTAACCTTTCTGTTGGAAGCTGCACAAACTTCCAGCCACCTGACCAAGGGCACGGCACAGGATAACAAAAGACAAAACAAGATCTGTACTGCATAAAGGGGGCCCGGGACAGTCAGAGCTCTTACCAGGCTGAGACGCTGACTCCTGGAGCTGTCACTGTTTACTGAACGCACAGCTCCTTGAAGAAGTCAGGGGTGGTGCAGGGACAGGAGTAGAAAGCGCTGACTCAGGCAGGTCCCTAGCAACAAGGGAATGAGACATTGTAGCAGGGACAGCTCACTGGGTAACGGGAAATTTGTTTCTTCCCATGGATTCATTTTTGCCTCTGTAGGAGCTTTCTGTAGGAGCCATGCTGCCCTTAGCTGCAGTAATGTCTTGCCGTCCAAGACATCAGAGCCACACAGGTCAATGAGACCTCCGCTGTGACCAGTGGTGGGGAGTTGTTCCATTCTCACACACCAGTGGCTGGCTCTTCAGGCAGCCACTGTGGGCCAACAGGCAGACTGACTTTTACTATGAAACCCAACTTGTGAATTTACAGCTTGCCCACCTTCCCACCAACAACAAGGAAGGGCTCCTTTTATCCTGTAGCCTGGCCACCATTTGTCATTGTTTGATTTCTTGATGATGGCCATTCTTCCTGGGGCAAGATGGACTCTCGTGTTGTTTTAATTTGCATTTCTCTAGTGGCCAATGGTTTTTAAATTTTTAATGTATTTATTGGCCATTTGTACTTCTGAGAAATGTCTTTTGTTTTGGGGGAGTGTAATATTTTTAGTTCTCTATGTATTCTAAATATTAGTCTCTGTCCAAGGTGTAACTGGCAAAATTTTTTCCCATTCTGTAGGCTCTCTTCACTCTGCTGGTTATCTCCTTTGCTGTACAAAAGCTACTTAATTTGATATGATCCCATTTTTTTATTGTGTTTGTGTGTATGTGTGTGTGTGTGTATGTGCGTAATCAGGGTTCTATTCAGAAAGTCTTTACCTACACCTATGTCTTTGAGAGTTTTACCTATTTTATCTTCCAGCAGATTAAGTGTTTCTGTTTTAGCATTTAGTTCTTTGATCTATTTTGATTTAATTTAGTGCATAGTGAGATAAATGGGTCTAGACTCAATCTCCTGTGGGTGAATAGCCAGTTTGCCCAGCACTGTTTATTAAAGAGGCTGCCTTTCCTCCATGTGTGTTTTCGGCCCCTTTGGCAAAGATCAAATAGCTGAATTGTGCCTTGGGTTGTTTCTGCATCCTCTCTTCTGATCCACTGAGCCTCGTGTCTGTTTTTGTGCCAGAATTACACTGTCTTTATCACTATAGCTTTGTGATATAACTTCAAGTCTAGGGTTATGAGGCTTTCTACTTTGCTCACAATTGTTTTTGCTATTCTGTGTATCTTCTGGTTCCATATGAATTGCAGAATTGTTTTCTCTAGTTTTGTGAGGAACACTGTTGGTATTTTTACTAAGGTGGCATTAAATCTGTATAACAGTTTTGGAAGTATGGCCATTTTGACTATATTTGTTCTTCCGATCCAGGAACAGGGGGCATCTTTCCATTTTCTGATGTCCTCTTTGATCTCCTTTTTCAGAGTAATGTAGTTTTCATTTCAGAAGTCTTCCACTTTCTTGGCTAGGTTAATTCCTAAGTATTTAGCTTTTCTTAATGTTATGGTGAAAGGTGTGTTTTCCTAATTTCTTTCTTACTGAGTTCATTATTGGTGTACACGAACACTATTGACTTTTGTGTGTTGCTTTTGTATCCTGATACATTACTGAAATTGGTTATTAATTGTAGGCATCTTATGGTAGAATATTTCAGGTCTTCTATGTAGAGGATCATGTCATCTGCAAATAATGATAATTTGATTTCTTCCTTTCCTATACACATCTCTTTTATTTCTTTCTCTTTCCTGATTACTCTTCCTAATGTTTCAAGTACTACATTGAGCAGGAGTGGTGATAGTGGACATCCTTGTCTTGTTTCTGATTTTAGAAAGAAAGCTTTCAGCATTTCCCCATTTAATATGATGTTGGCCCTTGGTTTGTCATAAATGACTTTTATCAGATTGAGAAGAGGACCTTCTGTACCTATTTTCTCCAGAGTTTATATAATGGATGTTGGATTTTTTTCAGAGGCATTTTTTGCACCTGCTGAGATCATGTAATTTTTGTCCTTGCTTCTGTTTATGTGATGTGTTACATTTATTGATTTTTATGTTGAACCATCCCTGCATTCCTGGGATGAATCCTACTTGGCCACAGTGTGTGATCTTTTTGATGACTGATTGCATTTTGTTCACCAATATCTTGTTGAGGATTTTTGTGTCTATGTTTATTGAAGCGATTGGCCTGTAGTTTTCTTTTTTGGTTGAGTCCTAATTGGGTTTTGGAATCAGGGTAATGTTAGTTTCCAGGAATAACTTTGAGAGTATTGCTTCCTCTTCAATTTCATGGAAGAGATTGAGGAGTATTGGTATTAGGTCTTCCCTGAAATTCTTTTAAAATTTAGCAGTGGATCTATCAGGTCCTGATATTTTCTTAATTGGTAGTTGTTTTTTATTATTATTACTGCTTCAGTTTCATTGCCTGTTATTGAATTATGCAGGGTTTATATCTTCTTGGTTCCATTTCAGTAATTCATATGTGTCTAAAAATCTACCCATTTCTTATACAAGTTTTCAAAGTAGTTATTAATAATCTTCTGGATTTTGGCAGTACCCTTGTGATTTCACCTTTTTCAATTCTAATTTTATTGATTTGGGTCTTGTCTTTCCCTTTTTGGTAAGATTGGCTAAGGGTTTCTCTCTCTCTTTTTTTTTTGAGAACCAGCTCTTAGATTCATTGATTCTTCATACTGTTTTTTAGTCTCATTTCACTGACTTCTGCTCCAATCTTTTTAATTTCTCTCCTGTACAAGCTCTAGATTTGGGCTGTTCCTGTTTTCCTAGGACCTTGAGTTTGTCGTTGGGTTATCCATTCATCTGAGCCTTTTTAACACTATGCCTCCCTTTACCTCTTAGTTTTCAGTTGTCCTTCCCACAGCAAATTCCAGCCCTAGAAGATATTTCAAAAGCTATGGAATTTTGAATTTCTGGGAAAGAATGGGAGATGAGGCTCGGAGATGTGAATCGGCTCAGGCCACACAGTGGCATGCAGCAGAGCAGGTCTCCCAGCCTCTCTTCATTCTCAGGTCTGAAAAGGACCCTGGGAGTTCCTGCCTCAGGCCAGTGCTCCACTTGGGGCAGGGCCTGGGCTCTGCTCCTAGACTTGGAAGCATCTCTAGAAGGTGGATGTGAGCATGAGACCCCCTGGCGGGGCCCATGGGCTCCTCCTTGCATCCCGTAAGAACTAGTGTTCTTCGTGGGCACCTCCAGTCCTATCAGAGCTTGCACACGGCCTCCATGGTGAGAAAGGCTCTGTCCCAGTCTACCTGCAATGCCAAGCCCAGGACAGGAGATGCCCTCCCCCAGAGGCCCTCCCGCTCCCTGGGGCTTTTAGTTCACCCTGCCCTCGGTGTCGCCTTCCACAGGTCTGGATCACCTGTTCTAAGTCTCCACACTCAGGACCAGACAGGATTGGGCCCCTCTTCACCTCGACACACAGTGCCCCAGTGTGCAGTCAATCTGGGGAATGGAGTCGAGGGGTCAACACTGCAAACTGGTTCCCTGAGATGGAGGGGACTGCCTTGGGCGAGTTGCTGAGGACCCAAGCCACTGTGCTGTAGAGCTCATCTCTAGACACTGCAGTGAGCCCCACCACACCGAGGCGGCTTCCTGAGTCTGCCAATGTTCCTTCATGTGTACACAATGTCTTCTCCCGGCTGATCTAGATGCCATGTTACAGGCTTTTGTTGCATTGCCCACATATAGAACATGCCAGAGCATGGGGAGAAAGTTGCTGAGGTTCCCTTTTGCACCTTAGTCCACAATTAGGACAACCTATGACGTGGATGCTACAGTGACCCCAGTAGCCTGTGACACAACTGATGTCACAGCAGGGACATTCTGCAAGTGGACACTGCCAAGACCATGACAGCAGCTCCTACCCCTCCTCAAGGCCCCAAACAGAGGTCACTAGCCCCATGGGGCAGGGCCAGGGGCAGACCTGGGCCCTGCCAGCCTCTGTTTCACAGCCACAGACACCATCACATCTTCCCAGGCCAGAGAGCCAGGGCGCAGACCCCTGCTGACAGCCACAGAGAAGAGTCCCTCAGGGACAGCCACTGGCAGCCAGGAGGCTGAGAGCGCTCCCGTGTTCCTCGTCTGCCAGGTGCTGAAATCTAGAGACCACAACTTGCCTTAGAAATCAGGACAACGGGGAAAGTCCTGCTTTGCCCTCATAGCAGGAGGCCAGACATTCGCCTCCACAGCTGCAAATGAGACTGAGCCGGCATGCCATTTGCGTTGGGGCAGTCTGTTAAGAAGACGACCAGAAGTGTCCTCTCTGAGACAAGAGGAAGAGGACAGCTCAGTGGGGACCACAAGAAGGCAGCTACACAGAGAAGGCCCACAGATCCGGTGGCAAGAGACAGGTGCACGCTGACAACGTGAGGTCCAGGGCAGCACAGGGAGCAGGAGCCAGCCTGTCCCATGAGGGGCAGCACAGCCACAGACTGCCCAGAGGAAAGGGACATCAGGAATGCATCCAGAACAAGTCTGCAGAGGCCAGCAAAGTGGGGACACCAGGACTCTACAGAGGGTGCCATGAAGTCCCTGCAAGGCCACGGGAAAGTGACAGAGTCACAGCAAGGGGCTGGATGCCGCTGGCCTGGCCGCTGCCTGACCCGGTGCCTCCCAGCTCTGTGTGGAAGCGCTACTGGCAACAGCAGTGCCATGTGCACGAGTGGAGAGATCCAGTCGTCTCTGGGTGTAGCTACCATCTCCCTATCCCCAAGAAGAGGACAGCGGGTCCCCAGGGGACTCACAATGGTCACTTCACGTTGCTGGAGCCCAGAGTACAGGAACTTTTCCACAGCAAGCAGGTCCGACTGGCAGAGTCCCGGGGGCCATCAGCATCTCCTCCACCGTCCTGGCGACCCACGATCGCTGGCGGGACAAATCCGCCCACTGCAAGGCTCTGGATGGGCAGCCACAGCCCTGCCTCCTCATGCTACGTGGCTGCTTCCTCACTAACCACAGAGGAGCAGCTGCTGCCTCCACTCACTCCCACCCCTGGGCCTCTCTCCCTGTCCTCTCCTTCCCTCTGAGGCTGAGGTCCAGCCACTGTTAAGTCTGGAAGCCATCGGGTCCCCACCCACGTGCAGTCTGACCAGCTTGGTGTCAGAGTTCGGGGAGGTTTTTGCTGTTGTTGTTGCTGGTTTTGTTGCTGTTGTTGTTTTCATCTCACTGGATTTATTAAGCAGTGCTTTTGGTAGAATTCCAATATCAGAGGCATCTAGAGAAAGAGTGAAGAACCTCCTCCCCCTCTGCTCCAGGTCTTGAAGGAATCAGTGTTAATGTCTTGATCTTTCCATGCTTCCCTAGGGGTGGCTGTTTTAAAACTCTATATTATTACAACAAGATTGAGAAGAGAAAATATTTAATATGCAGAGCACATTAATTCACTCAAGAAATATGTTTGATATCTCTATGCTTTAAGCACTGTGCTAAGTGTTGAAGAATCAATTTTAAATTCTCTAGGGCAAACACCTGAGTGCTCAATAAGATCAATCCTTTCAGTTCTGAGAATGGTTAAAGAGCCCTGCACGCTTAATAACATGACAGCAATACGAGAACACCAGCCTGCCTGGCAGAGCAAGCGTGGGCGACGTGAGACACCAAGGCACAGCTGAAGGCAGTGTGGTCCCCTGACCGAAATAAGATGAACCCAGAGCCCACTCTGTGGGGACCCCTTATACATGTGGCAACCACCAGTCAGACTGAACAAGAAGCAGGGTTTCTCTCCCCTGGGCCTGGGTAGGGTCGCGCCCACCACACCCAGAACGTTTCCATGAGAGAAAGGATGCTGGAAAGGGGGAGGCCCTGCATCCCACGCATGGACAGGAGCAGAAGTTTGGAAGGCCTTCGCTGAGGCCTGATGGTTGACAGCGCGGGCAGGCAGCGTGGGAGCCAGGGGCCGTGGGGTGTGGTTTCCACCCTGAGTGACTGAGTGGTAGTGGACAGAGCCCTGCTAGAGAGATGCAAGAGGGGAAGCCCTGGGGAGCTCAACCTGAGCCGAGAGGCGTTTGAGGGGCCCTGAGACGGCAGAGGACAGTGGACACTCACATGAGCTCTGAAGGGAAGTGAGTCCCTCAAGCCAGGGATCTGTGTTTAGAGAACCAGAAACATTCACAGCCATGGCTGCCAGCAGTCCTTCCATAGTGGGTGTAGTCTCGGCACAGTGGATCCAGCAGTCCCGCTCTGGTTAACAGAAGCAGTGCTTTTTTGGTAGTAATTCAAATATAGGAGGTGTCTAGAGGAATCTGCAGGAGGATTGCAAGGTCAAGACCAGCCTGGACGACTTAGCAACATAGTGAGACTGTAATGGTTTATGCCTAGATGCTCCCCGAGGCCTCGTGCACACAGGGGTGGGGCTTTGAGAGGTTACAGGACCACGGGGCTAACGAGACGAGTTCACAGCTGACTCGCCCTGAGAACGTGGGATCTGGTGGGAAGAGATGGGTCACTGGGGGCATGGCCTGAAGTCCCTAAAGGAGAGAAGACAGGGAGGAATGGGAAAAATCTAAAAACATAAAGGCCAAAAATGTTCCATGTTTGATGAGCGCTATACACACAACCCATCTGGTAAACTGGACCTTCTCAGTATAGAGAAATGTGGTGGCTTCCTGTGGGTTTGCTGGAGGCTCCAGGACTGCAAGTGAGCCACACCTCAAGGCCACGCATCCCCAAGAGATACCTGCAGTCCTCATGCTTGGCACCTTGGAGCACGACCTTCCTGGGAAATGGGGTCTTTCAGGTGGACTCACACCGAACTGAGGTCATGCTCAGCTAGGGTGGAAGCAAAAGTCCTCCAAAGGCAAACAGAGCTGAAGCCAGCAAACAGGAAGTCTATGGACATGTGACCTACTGTCCCGACTTGCCCATGGGACGACGAAGGCCAGGCCTTGCCTGACTTGCCAGGAACCCAGAGCAGGTCCTGCCCTTCAGAGCCTGGATTGGGATGCCGGCTCCAGACCAGGAGGAAGCAGAGTTTGTTTTCTAAAGCTCTCAGCTTCAGTCCTCGGTTACGGCAGCCCTGCCAAACACGAAGTATCTGTGCCCAACTCAGAGAATCAGCCAACAGCTCCGCCGCACTCGGCCCTGGCCCTGGCTACAAGGATGGAAGTGTGGAAGCTGCAGAGTGAGAGTTGGATGTGCTCCAGCCTTGCCCACCTGCCCTCCCTTGGTGCCCAGCATAAACCCACGCAGAGAGACACCCCATGCCCTGCAACAGCCACTTGTCACCTGCCACCCTCCTGCACCCCGAGCCCACAGGCTGGCTTCCAGGGTAGAACCCCAGCAAGCAGGGGCCTCCCCACTCAAGATGCTGGCCCAGGTCTGCACACAGCTCCCGGCAGGGTGGTGTCACTCAGCAAGGACTCCACTGGCTCAGCCTCAGAGGCTCACACAGGCGAGGGACCTCCCCTCTGAACACCAGGCCGCAGGGGGCTGCCAAAAGCACGGAGACCTTCAGTTTCCAAAAGGACATCACCCCAGACTCAGCTCTGTGATTAAGATGAGAACAGAGCACAGTGCACATTGTGGGAGAGGGGGAGAGGGGGAGAGGGGGAGGCCGGGATGGAGGGAGGGGGAGGGAAATAGGGGTGGGGCCGGGGACAGGGGAGGGAGGGGGAGGGGCGGGGCAGGGGGCCGGGGGGCCAGGACTGAGAGGAGGGCTGAGGCTCAGCTGCAGCTCTGCTGCCCTCATTCCTTGGCCTTGTCTGGGCCTCGCATTTCACCCCTGGTGTCCCGTGGAACCTCCCGTATCCTCTGTATGTGCACACGCGTAGTGTGGATGTGCACTGCATGCACCGACCTCGTGTGCCGTGTGTGTCCTGTGTGAGGACAGAAAGGCTCAGAGGCTCCTGGAGTGCGCTGCCGCAGCACAGAATGTGGCACTGGCCCAGCCGCTCCATTTCCAGCGTGATCACAGCGACTTTCCCAGCATAACTGGGGCAGCGGATCCCACCCAGAAGCCGCTCTCCAGCCAAGACACTGCGCAGGCCCAAATCTGGGGGAGGAAGGGAGAAGCGTTCCCTAGATCAACACCAGCTCTGCTCTGCGTGGGGACCTCAACCGTCCCTGCAGGCACCTTAGAGCCTGCAAATTCAGGGAACAGATGCCACAGAGCAGCGCCGTGATTAGTGTGTGGCAGAGTCAATAAAGAAAGTGGTGCTGGAGTCGCCATCAATTTCTGATCCTTTAGGCCCATCTTAAAGGTAAAAGCAGGTAGCTACCAAGTGAATTAAATTATATTGATGCTCTTTTATAAAGAGTTGCTGTGTCACAGATACGACAAGAATCTTACAAGATTACTAAGAGATAATGGTTGCCCTAGCAACTTGAGCTATTTCCTCTTCCAAAATATAAGAAGAGTACAATTTCAGAAACTCATAGAATGTCAAGTCTGAAAAGAAAGAAAAGAAAGGCAAAGAAAGCAAGCCTGCCATTCAGTTAAACCATTCAAAGCACTGAGGAACAATTAGCGCCCTGAGAACTGAAGCACTGAGCTCAGTCGGCCCCTTGCAGTCTGGGAATTGAGGGCCTGGAGCCAGCAGGCTTCCCCAACTCCAGCTCCAGTCCTGGGATGGGTCTCGGACCAAGCCCGCTCTTGTGGCCTCCTGCCCAGTGCCCCTCATGGCTCGTGCTGTCCGGACTCTGCCCTGGGCACCGGAACAAGCACAGAATGAGCAGATGCCAAGTGGCTGGGCCCAAGTTCGGGGACTCTGTGCTAGGATGCTGCTGCTCAGGAAGACGCTGACCTGGACTCCCTGTTCCCCAGAGGGTGGAAGTGAGATCCTCAGAAACTGCCAACTCCAGACCCCGCTTCACCAGCGGAACTGGACAGAGACACGAGGCCACCCTGCTGCACCCCACTCGGGCATGGACCAGGCCGAGACATCACTGGGGAGGAGCCAGGTGCACAGCAGGAAAGCATCACTCTGGTCACTGCCCTCACCATCCTGGGCACTGGAGCACTGAGGGGAAAGGACAGCTCTGCCTCAGAGACCCTAATGGACGGTGAGTGGGGAGTGCAGCAGGTGCTACACAAAGCGGGTGAGGGCAGTGTCTGATGCTGGCAAGACACCATCTCCAAAAAGAGGCAGATGTATATTGAAGGATACAGTCAGAGTGAAAAATCAATCCAAAGCATTAAAAAACATTACAAATAATACCTGATAAGGATCTGATGAAGATACAAAGGATTCCTACAACTCAACAACAACAACAGCAACAAAACTTAACAATAGGCGGAGGCATAACTGTGTGTGTGTAGGGAATACACAAAGTCAAGCCCCCAGGAGCAGAGGGCAGAGCAGAGGCGCCAGAGGCTGGGGGGTACATGGGTCGCGGGTTCGGAGTCACAGGCTTAGAGGAAAGGCAGGTGCTTACCGTGCACTTCAGAGCAGCTCAGAGGGTCAGGGTTATGCGGCGTCACAAGGACTCACCCGCGTCTTCACACAGAGCCTCCCGCGCTGCCCTGCAAGCCCCCGAGTCCCTCATGACCTGAGGACCAGGTACAGGGACTCCCTCTGGACTCAGCCTGCGGAGAAAGCCCAGGGCCCCGCGGCGACGCTGCTGCCCGCGGCAACGCTGCTGCCCACAGCGACACGCGCCTCCCACTCGTGTTCCCTGGGCGCAGGGTCCGCGTGAACCCTGACCCCAGGGTGGCGAGTGCGACCCCGTCCCTGGGCCACAGGCAGTCTCGGCAGCGTCTGCGGGTAGCACTGAGGAGCACGCGGCCTCAGGCAGCTGGGGCAGAGCGCGGCGCTGGTGTCGCCTCCCGTCCCCTGGTACCGCCCAACTTCCCTCAGACGAACCGAACCACGCCGCTGTTCAGGCCAGGGAGTGCGGCAGGAGGCTAGCACAGCTGGGCACTGACACGCTCACACACACGCGCTCACGCTTACACATGCACTCACGCTCACAACGCACGCTCTCACACATGCTCACACTCACACACGCTCACACACAGACACGCACTCACGCACACACTCACATTCACACATGCGCTCGCACACGCTCACACGCACTCGCGCTCACACTCACACGCGCTCACACGCACCACCAGCGAGCTAGAGTCCACAGCCTCAGAAACAGGCCCCACAGAGGCTCAGGAACACAGCCCCGGAGGATCAGAGTTTCGCGGTTTCAGGAGTTTAAACTCCGAGGTCCAGTCCCAGCGGGAGAGGAGGCAGTGGAACGGCTCAGGCGCTGGCCGTGTCTGGAGGCCCGGCCCGGCACTCATCCCACGTCCCCGCGTGCCGGGCCTCTGGGCTGGACCCAGAGCCCACGTGGAGAGGTGAGAAGAGGCAGCCCAGCTCCTGTCCTGCGGCAGGGACAGCACGGCCCGGGGCTAGGCACGCGCGCCCTCAGCGTGGAAGACCTGGGACGTGAGGCAGCCTCCCACCGCGGCGACCCCACAAACCCCCGCCCACCCCGCGCTCCGGGCTGCCCGCGCCCACCGAGGCCCCGCAGCCCGTCCCTCCCTCCCCCGGCCTCGCCACTGCCCTGCCGCCAGCGGCTCTGTAGAGCACAGGACCCCCGCACCACGGCACTGCCCTGGGCTGCCGACCCCTCCTGTCTCGTGCACTGAGGAGCGAGAGCACACGCGCTGTCCTCAACCACCGGTCCGTCTGCGGCAGGAACTCCAGACTGCTCCAGGCCTTTGTCCGTGCTCCCTCAGTCCCAGGTGAGCTTTCCTCTCTGCCCTTCTCAGCTGCCAGACTCTGCACTCTCGTCCCCTTCGACCAGCGTCTTGGTTCCCGTGTCGGTCATCGGCCCTTTTTCCGCCACCCACAGGCCTGTGCTCATCGGGCACTCACTTCCTGCTCGTCCAGCTTCAACACCTCTGGCCCCATCTTGAAGGCCAGCATCCTCTCTGCCCAGGCGCAGGCGTCCTTGGGGCTCCGTTCTCTGCAACCCTCTTTCCCATTCCCCCGGCCCTCTCGGCTCGAGACTGTGCCCCATTTCTCCCCTGGGAAAACTGAGCTCTCTGGACCCCTCCACTCTGACATCTCTTAAGTCCATCTTGCAGCCAACTCTCCGAAAGTGCTGTCCAAGCTTATTTTTGAAACTCTCACTTTCTGTTTTCGGCTAGGCCCACTGAAATAGGACGCTTGTCCACGTGGCGCCCCCAGAGTTGTCTGGTCAGGTCGAGGGTGACTCCCACGCACTAACCCCATACTCCTGGTCACTGCAGGCCGAGCACACCCCTCTGCTCCTCAGTCCTGGCACCAGGACACCGAGCCCAACCTCTCCCTGCCCCCTCTCCCCTTGCTCACCAGGGAGGCTGCACCAAGCTGAGGGGTGGTGCTGCAGCTTCGTGCTATACCCCACACTCCTCCGCCCACTGCCAGGCTCGGCACCTCAGTACCCTGTGCATCCACCCGCCATCCCCTGGACATCTCCACTCAAAGCTTCAGAGCCGAGCTCCTCATCCTCCTCCCCTGGCCGCTCTCACCCTCTCAGTTGAGGACGACCCTTGTTCCAGACAGAGGTTTTGGCAAAACCTTTAATTTTCTCCGGCCCTCCTACCTGCGCCCCACCTCCTTCGGCAGCTGGCTCTGCGCCATTCCGTCCGCCGCCTGCCCTAGGCCAGGGCGCCTCCTCCTCACTGTTCACTGTGCAGTCTCTCCAGCACTCTTCTGCTTCCACCTGGGCCCCTGGAGTCTCCTCTCAAGGCAGCACCAGGCAGGCGACCGTGCAAACCTCAGCTGGATAAAGTCACTGCCCCACCCAGGGTGCCCGCCCGGCTCCCAGCACACTCAGAGTGAGGCCAACGCTGCCCTTCAGCCACCTGTACCACTGGGCCCACACAGAGCCAGCGGCCCCTTCCTGGCCCTGTGTGGGAGGCAGGGCCATCTCCCCTCTGAGTGCCACCCTGAAGAGGCCCCTCTGTGGGATCCTGCTGAAACCACCATGCCCGTCTGCCAGCTGCTCCCAAACCTCACTAACTCTACCTTCGAACCACAGCCAGGATCCACTCTTCACTCAACAGCGTCGAGTTCCTGCCCCGCCTCCCCCTGCCTCACCATCACTACCACCTTCTAATTCTCGATTTTAATTTGTGCATTTCTCACATGTATTGCTTGGTGCCTGCTTTTTCCCACCAGAATGCACACATAGCAGGGTCAGGAATATTTTTATTTTGCTCACCCATATTCCCTGGGTGCCTAAAATAGTGCCTGTCACATCTGAGGGGCTTAGCAAGTATGCGCTGAGCGCCTTCCCACACATTCTGACCCTGTGCTTTCTCCAGAGGCCAGGCGGTGTCTTCCAGCAGAAGGAGGGAAAGCGCGCACCCACTGTCCTGTCCCATCTTCTCTCCACCTGGTCGGACTCTCCCTCTCCAAAGAGCAGGCTGGGGACATCGAGGGCGGCCATCAGCACACATGGTCATTTCTCCCGGCCGAGCGTTGAGCACAGCCACACAGAGTGGCAAGGAGCTGACGGCCCGGGCCACTCCCGGTCAGGGTCACCTGGGCTGTGGGGACCCGGTTTCCTCTTGTCTCCGGTGGGGCAGGATTGAGGCACGTTCCACGCTGTCTTCTCATTGGCATACAGTGTGCCCCGGGTTAGCCGCTCCTGCTCCCGTTCCAGCCTGCTTCCCTGGGTGCCTCCGGGTCACCCTCCAGCCCGGCATTCGAGCACATCTGGGCCACAGCATCTGCCCTCAGGAGGACCCGGCAAAACAAGGCATGTGGATCGGTGGGCTCCAGAACCACGTGTTGCACGGCCCTCAAGGTCTCCAGAGGGCTGCTCAGGAGCTCTGGTGAAAATTAGAGAAACAGCAGGAATTCTGAACCTCTCAGGACCACCCAGTGCTGCTCCATTTCTGTCCATTTCATGTATGTCATTGTTCCTCAAAATGCATATATATATATATATATATATATATATATACACACACACACACTCATATAAATATATGTATATAAATATGATACAGCCAGATTTCCCCTGCAAAATGTAAAGCGTTGGGAGCCACCAGCCAAGATGATCCTGGTGATTCCACGCCCTGCTCAGTTCTGACAGTTGGAGCTTCTCCCACGTGTCTGTGAATGTTCACACTAACAGAAGTGTTCTGCAGGCATGTTTGCTGTGAGGCTGCAACAACATTCTTCACAGTGAAAGTAACAGAAACACCTGGCACCAAGTGGCTGCCACAGAGTGCCAACACGTTGTCCAGGCCCGCTGCACCTGACTGACGTCACAGCTGGCTGTGGTCCCCTCCCAGGAGGTAGCGTCACTCACACCCAGGACCCGCTGCTCTCCGGCCACCTCCTGCCTAAACCTGAGAGTCTGCGATGTCACCCTGGCAGGGGATGCAGCTGCAGAGGAGGCCTCCCTGCCAGGTTCCCAGGGAGAAGCCGGCCAGGGTCCCACATTTCGCTTGGGGCCTGAGCAGCTGGTGACTCCCCCTGGCAGCTGGCACTTCTGAGTCCTGCCATGAGTGAGGCCTGTTCGTTTGTGCTAAAGCAGGCCACACCTCACGTGGCTGGCTTATTCCAATACAGACGGAATAGGCGAACAACCGCACCCCACTCAGCACAGTCTTGCTCCTGCTCTCTGAGGGCCCGCACCCCGCACTCCTCCGGGCCAAGAACACTTTCTGGTGCCTTCTGGCCCTCAGGAGGCTGCACGCACTCCCGCCCTCCCCTTCCCACCTCTCCCCAGCTGCTGAGCAAGCGCACATCCTGTCTCCAGCCGAGGCCGCCTCATGCCCCAGGTCCTCCCTCACGGCGCAGTCCGCTTCCCTCCACACATCACGCCCTGGGCGTGTGGTGGGCGTGCAGCCTCTTTGCGCCTCTCCCTCTTCCCCCAAGCCTCCATCCCGGGTCCCAGTTCACCACCTTCCAACACCGACACCAACACTGCTGACTCTTCTGGCCACCATGCAGCAACTCCCTGGGGACCCCACCTGCTTCTCATGCCGTTGGCTCTTGGCTTGTGTTCATTTTAATACCACTTCCGTTTCAAACGTACTAATTTCAACACACAGCCCAGTCAGTGTCTTAGCTACTTTTCCCATGGCTGAGACAAAAACCCAACACCCAAGGTTAAAGGAGGACAGGTTTATTTGGCTCACAGTTTGTAGAGGTTTCAGTGCGTAATCAGCTGGCTCCACGGCTGGGTGGCCCATGGCAGAGGGGCATCGCAGAGGAGAAACTGTCCCTGGTGCCCACAGGGTAGCAAAAGCAACAAGAGAGGTCTTTGTGCTCTTTCCCCTCAGGCAGTTTGCTTAGGGTGGAAGCACCCACGCCCTCAACCCCAGTGCCCTGGGGCCTGCACTGCCCAGACTCAGCCACAGGCTCCCAGGTCAGGTGCTCTCAGCCTTGCTCTGCGTCACCCAGATGCAGACTCCAGCTGACAGATCCCCGCCTAGTGGCACGGTCTGCCCTCTCTGCCACACACCTGTCAGCACAGGTGGACGCATTCCTATCTGAAGCCTCAGGTCACAAGCATCCGCCCTGGGCCTCTCGTGCACTCCTCCACAAACTATGCCCTCGTCAGCCAGCGTTTCCATCTCTACTGAATCTTGCCAAACAGAATACAAATGTGTCATTGTTTTCCCCATCTGAAAAAGAAAACTTCTGTAATGGCTCACTTTCCCCACCTGTTACCTCTCAGTTTCTTTGCATTGTTTGTAATAACCTTCAGAAGAGTACTCTATAGTTTGTGTCTCTGGGTCCTCTCCTTTCGCTCTTCCTAAGATGCTCCAATTCACTCTTCTCTGCCTGTATTGCTTCACCAGAGCCGCTCCTGGGTGGACTCCTGACATCTCCATGTTGCTAAATCTAGCAGCCAGTTCTGAGCCTCCTCTCCCTGTGGGCATTTGACACCGTGACTCATTCTTCTCCACATCTTCTCCATACACTCTCGGCTCTCCTTCCTCACTGCTCCCTCCTCAGTCTCCTTTCTCCAAGGACACTGGAGGCCAGAGGGCACACTGCTTGGCAGGAATCTCCTGCTCCTTTTGTGACCCCTGAAGGTATGTGGTTTTCGAACCTATCTTTCTATCAAGTGACAGTCAAATGAGTGTCTGTAATCCAAATCTTTGTCCTGAACTCCAGTCGTATATTTCCACCACTCACTTGACAGCTCCACACAGATGTCTGTGTTCATTTGTTATTGCTGTAGCAATGATTCCATAAACATCGCTTACAACAAGAGCCATTTATTACCTCAGAGTTTCTGGGCTCTCTGATAGGGTCAGAATCAGGGCATCTGCTGGACCAGGCTCATCTGGAGACTCTGGAGAGGAAGGCCTGTCCTGCTCATCCATCGGCTCCTGACAGCTGGAGGGCAGGTGTACTGTGCCCTTTCGGCTGTTAGCCAAGGGCTGCTCTCAGCCTCTGGGGGGCGCTCGTTCTACTACTTGGTCCCTTCAGTTTAAGCAAAACCATGCCAAAATGTTCCCAAATCTCTCTGACTTCCCCTTCAATATCAGTAAGAGAAAACCTTGTGATTCGGACAGGGTATGTGCCAACGCTGGGAGCTAATCCAGAACCGCCTCTCTGTTTCATTAGTGAACTTAATCACATTCGTGAAACTGCTTTGACATGTAATATAACATGTCTACAGGCACGATATCTAAGATTCATATTCCTAGAACTAGGGCAGGAATCCAGGGGAGCGGGGCATATGTGGAACTCTGCCTTCCACAATATCCATATGATGTCAGCTGTGAGCAACTTCAAAGAAAGATTTACTTGGGCTCATGGTTCCAGAGGGTTCTGTCCATGGCCAGCTGGCTCTGCATAGTAGGCTAGAGCCTGGCAAAGTGGGAAGGGCAGCTGGACATGACCTGTCAATCAGAGACTTGGTAATCATGGAGACTCGGGCAGAGCAATGACTCCCAAGCCCGGCACCTAATATAATCTTATAGCATGAGATCAACAGGTTTCTCATGGGACGGCCTGGATCTAATGTCAGAAAGAAGATGTAAAAGACAGCAGCCATTGACTGCTGCACTGCCCTCTTGTGCTGTGTTCAGGGCAGATATTCTCTTCTTCCTTCAGAGCACCTGCTCTCCTCGGGCTCTTCTTTTGTACTTCTTTTTCTTCTTTTCTTTTTCTTTTTGCCCTAAAATAAATGTTGAACTTTTACAGTCGTCAACACTTCTGCCCAATTCATTGCACAGAGCAGTAAGAGCCTGCAGAGCCCTGCTGGTCCCCAGGACACCCAGTGGCAGCTCCAAGACAGAAGCATCATGGCAGAAGGGCCTGGCAGAGGAAAGACACTTACCTCATGGTGACCCAGAAGCAGACACCAGGAAAGCACCCGAGAGGAAGGGCTGGGCCTGCATGCACCTCACAGCTAACACCTTGGGACCTCTCCCTGCAGCCAGGCCCCAGCCCCCAACAGCAGGTGGACCCACTGAGGAGTTCAGGGCCCACCATCCAGTCACCTCCCACGGCCATGATACAGGAGCCTCCAAGGACAGTCTGACCCCAGCCCGAGCCCACCTCAAACCCAGCAAGTGCAACCGAAGCCTCCTGTTCCTTCAGAGCCTGGCTCCTCCTCAGCTGCCCAGCTCCATGCTCCAGTCAGTCATCCTAAGGCATTCTTGACTCCTGCTTGCTGTCCTTCTGTTTGGGATTTTGCTGGGAGTAACCGGAAAAACTCACAGGAGACAGAGGAGCAGGGGTAAAACAACAAAGTTTATTTGCTATCAGGCCAGCCCCACAGGAACATGCCTTCAAGGACTGACCCTGAGTCACATTGGAGGCTTACATTTATACTTTAAACTAGGTCTAGTCCTGTGATTTACAGAAAGCTTAGGGTCTACATGTACTTTTCTCGTGAGGCATGGCAATTGTTATCTTGGTGTGGACTTCTGGCCTTGTGAGGTGGGGGTTGTGGTTGGACAGTGTTGCAGACCTTTCCTTATCTAGTGCTAGGTGCCTGCAAGCTTATGGTGGATGAAACTTCTGGTGTTGCTATTCTGGGAAGCAAAGCAAGTGAAGCAAGTTACAGACTCGGAATGAAGCAAGCTGTTATTTTCCTTAACACGTTCTCCTCAAATCCTCAAGGAACCCCGCTAGCTCTGTCTTCACCATCCGTCCAGATGTGACCACTTCCCGCCTCCTCACTGCGACACCTGCCCCACTGTGTCCTCGCTCACCCAGGCTGTGAGCAGCCCCTGTCTGCTGCTGCCATCTTCCCCACCCTGATGCCCAGCACCGCGGCTATGGGGCCCTGTGGAAGCCTGCGCCCTCCCCAATCTTGGGAGCCTGAACCCCAAGTCCACACTGTGCTTCCTGGGCCGCCCCTGCTCTGCTCTCCTCCCCGTCTGGCCTCATCACCTGGTCCCTGCTCTGCCTCCAGCATGCCAGGCTGGCTCCGCCCCACCTCTGCCCCAGGCTCCTCCCAGCCTAGAACCCTGTTCTTCCAAACATAAAGGCAGCGAGCTCAGTAACCTGTCTTTTCCAGTGTCACCTGCTGGATGAGGTCCCTACACTCCAATGCCCCACCTGCTCCAGCCCTTCTGTCCCACGCTGTCCCACCCTCTTCTACCAGGTCACATAATTCACCTTTTATGATGATTACATGTTGCATATCTCCCATCTCCTCCCTACTACACAAAACGTGAACTGTAAGAGGAAAGAAACCTTCCACGTTCCTACCTGTGGTTGCAGCCCACACACAGCACCTAGGCCAGGTGCTCAGCGTGTGATGATGGAGTGAGCGGGTGCACTAATTAGACAGAAGATATGAGGAAGAGCCCACAAAGAATGCTAACTCTGCTTCCTCCCGAAACAGCTAGTCACAAGAGTGACTGTATCTCCCGCCGCCTCCTCTCAGACCCTCTCCCTGCCACAACTTCTGAGGTGCCATGAACCTGAAATCCAGCCGAGCTTTGCTTTCATGAGGCCCTGAAGAGAGAAGCAGATGGGTGAAGACAGCTCGACCTCTGCCCTTGCCGATTGGGCTTCTTCCAGGACCCATATTCATCCCCGTCTGTGTGTCCCCATCCACATCTCCGCAATACTGTGCTAGGTACAGAGATGCTTTACTCAGCTGCCGGAGTCTGTAACACTGCTCACCTTTCCTCTGGGTAATAAAAACGTCTAACATCACTGAAGCACCACTCTAGGGGAAGGCTTTGCTGGGTACTGTACCTCACCACAGGCAGATATTGCTCTGGTTATTTCTCTCCTGTGGGTGTCAGACCCCAAGGTGAGAGCCTGAGGAAGACTTATGAACTCATTTCTTTCCCGAGGGCTGGTTGTAACCCAAGTTGGTCAGTGAAGGCTCAGGCTCCTCTCCACAGCCTTCAGAGTCTCTCTCCTGTACACAGGCAGATCTCAGTGTCCTTACAGAGACCCTGGCCCAGGATTTCTCAGTGAACCCCACACGGAAAGGATGCTGTCATGCTCCTTCCAGAGCTCTTTAAGGGTTAAATCCATATCTGAGACCATCTGGAAGCACAAGTGGCCAGCATTTGGGTCGTAGACTTTGTTCATAAGTTAAAAACTAAAATTCAGGTTGTAACCCAAGTTGTTCATATGTCAGGCTGGTTGTAACTCGAGGGTCCACTGTAGCTTTCCATCTTCACAATGACTTAACCTAGGCACAAAAACACACACATACACACACACACACACACACACCTTGCCCAATGTCATGCCAAGTCGTGGAGAGCCAGGCCTAGGACACAGGCAGCCCCATGGTTTCCCTCTCCATGACCCAGCCCTTCTGTGAGCTATGTTTATTTTCACCAAAATTATTCAAGATAAGTTGCTTTATTTCAAAATGAAAGTTTGCCTAATATTTCAACATTTCTGCTGCTGTTGGCCATACTCTGTGGTTCCTTCTTTGCCAAAAAAGAAATTCAAGAACTAAAAGAGAAATAGATGGCTCTGTGACTCCAGTTAGGTGACAGCATGTTTGGAAAGGAACATTTACGGGCTCCTGATGAAAAATGAAAGAAGGAACTGAGAGCCTGAGCAGAGAATGCAGAGCCCTCGCGCCTTAGCCAGCCTCAGAGAACAGGCCTCCCTTGCCCTGCCAGCGCGGTGAGCATGGCCCGGCCTGCCGAGAGCCTGCAGAGGTCCATGGACCCCAGGTTCCACTCTACAGGGCCTGCGCTGCACGAGTCCCCTCCCAAAGTCACAGGCGCTGGCACCACTGCACACGTGGTCCTCTCCAGAAGCCTCACGCTTCCAGCTGTCTCAGTCAGAAACTCTCCCTGAATCTCAGGCACAGGGGTGCAAGATGCACAGTGTCTGAGGCGGGGCGATGTTTCCTCTCCGCTCCAGCCCAGGCGGACTTCTACTCTCTCCCACCGGCTTCCCGCATTCAGCTTGGTGCTCACGCTCACTGGTGTCTCCTTGGCCCTGGCGCAGTAGAGTTTGAGGCCTCCTCGGGACAGGACCATGGCCCACAAGAGAAGCTGGGGCTCCAAGGCATCCATGCCGACCATCCCCGCGTGAGGACTGCAGGGCACAGAGAAGTGGACACAGACGAGCTGCAGGGCCAGAACTGGCCACTGACCGGGGTGAGAGATGAGTGCATCCTCAAGGCCACACTGAAAACCCAGCCCAGGCAGATCTGGCGGTGAGATTTCCAGTTCTGTCCAGCTGAACGGAGAACCAAGAGAAAATCACTTCTTCTCTAAGCCAGTGTGCAATCCCCATGTCCTCCTCAGGAAGTTCTCGCTGTGCTGTTCGCAGGTGCTGACCCACAGGACATGTGAGGTCTGCTCTGGTCCCTGCGACTTCGGCCCCCAGCTCTCTCCCCACAGACACCTGGCGGCACCGCGTCCAAGTGTGCCCTTCTCACCCTGCCGTCCTGTAGGGGCTCCAGGTCTGTGCCCTCTCCGCGCCCTCCACTTTGCTCAGGATGTGCAGGCTGGCGCGAGGGCCACCCTCTGGAGCCTCCTGCTGGTCTCCTCACTGGCCAGGGCACCCCTGCCGCTCAGCAAACTGGTCCTCCCCACACGGGAGGGCGAAGCAGTGGTCCACACTGGGGAGCACAGCGCCCCTGCTGGAGGAATTGGGGGACCTTCCCGGGAGGCAGCACCTCCTGCCCTGGCCCTGAGCCCACTCCAGCCCATGTCCACCGAGGTCTGCAAGGCTGCCCAGCCCCCCCCCCAACCAGCCTCTCTTGGCCTGTCGTGCTCAGCCATCCCTCCCACCTGCTCTCCTCTCCTGCCTCCCTCTCACCTGGTCCCTGTCACCATCTGTGTCCCTTCCTGCTGAGAGCCTGGGCCCCAGCACTGGTGCCAGCATGAGCTCTCAGTAACAGACATGCATCTCCCTTCTACCAGCAGGTCCGGCCTTCACCCAGAGGCCCCCATTGTCCGACCAGCGGGGCCCTGTTCAAAGCAGCAGGCCCAGGCAGCAGTGGCCATGCCCTGTGCCACACACTGTATTCACCAGCTTCTCTGTCCTCTTCCCACCACGTATGTGTGACAGGCCACAGGGCATGGACTGTGTCCTTCTGAAGGCTATGCTCTCACCCTAGCCCTGGCGCCTCTTCTTATGCAAACAGGGTCTCTGCAATTGCAATCAAGATGTGAATTAAGATGGCATCCTACTGGACAGAGGGGTGAAGACACCTCTTCCAGATACTGAATTCTTTGGATGTGTACACAGATCGGGATTGTGCGTCAGAGAGTAGTCCTAGTTTTAATTGTTTTGAGGAACCTCCATACTGTTTTCCATAATGACTGTTCTAACTTACATTCCTACCGAGAGTGCACACAGTTCCCCTTTTCCCTCCCCCTCCACAGCACTCCTTCTCTTTTGTCTGTGTGATGAAGCTCTCCTGACAGGTCTCAGGGGCTCTCAATGTGGATTCCATTTGCATTTCTATGACCACTAGTGATGCCAAGCACCTTTTTGTCAAGTAAAAGGCCGAAAACCAAGACCAGACCAAGCCACAACAAGCCTTTATTGTAGGGACGATCTGCTGAGCTGTCTCTGAACAAAGGAGAGACAAAAGCCATATGGCCAGGATGAGGAGCGCTTCTTATAGGAGCTGGGGTGGGGTTAAGTGAGGTAGTGGCTGGGGACTGGAGGAGCCTGTGATGTCACTATTTGCTAGGAGGAGAGCAAGTATTAGGTTACTCTTTTGGTGGGAGTAGGGGCATGTTGGAAAGAAGGTAGCTACTATACACAGCAGCCACCCTAAATTGGAGGGAAATCTAGCGCTTTTCATACACCCATTGGCCATTTTGAAAAATGTCTAGTTAGGTCCTTCATCAGTTTTTAATCAGATTATTTAGGTTTTTGTTATTGAGTTATGTAAATCACTTACTACTGGGGACCCCTGAAACGTTCCTGAGAACTTCTGCAGTAGGCTCCAGTCTCCTACCCAGTGTACAATGCAGGCCTGAGGGGGGGAAAAACCCTAAAAGACAGAACTAAGAGAGACAGAAAGCAGGGTGCCAGGACAACCAATGCCAGTACAATTGAAAAAGGTGCTGACTAGTCCAAGCCACTGATTTTTATAGGTAATCAATTGGGGTAAAAATAAGCTATGTGCAAGGGCAGAACTATGTATGAGGATACAGTTGTGCAGTTCCTATGGAAATTAATATAAACAAGGCTCATAAAGGATAAGACAAAGCATTCTCAAATTAGGAACACAACAGACAAAATACATGGTTATAATTAAAACACTGTCCTTCTAGTCAAAAGGTTTAAGTTGTGGGAATGGAATTTGGATTCAAGTTACTCTGACCACAGCATGTAGGCTTCAGCCAGACTCACTTCTATATATAAGCCAGCTGTTGGGTTAACTCTTCACAGCCTGCGCTGCTTACAGCCTGCTTTGGGCATAATCAATGTTGCAGTCTCCTGCAACTTACATATGTTTAGTATTAACCCCTTATCAGATATATGGTTTGCAAGTATTTTCTCCCATTCCGTAAGTCATGGTTTCATTTTGTCATTGTTACATTATACCATTATTCACAACACCCAAGGTGTAGAATCAACCTAAGCATCCATCAGCAGATAAATACAGATGGATTGCTGTTGTTTTAAGCCACCTGGTTTGGGTAGTTTGTCTTAGAAGGCTAATACACACTCACCCATCTGCGGGAAGCAAAAGTGTCTCCAGATATCCCCCGAGGTCTTGTCTCCTGTTGAGAACCCTCATATAAGGCAGTGTAGGCAAATTTCCTTTATATTTTTAGAAGTATAATTGCTAGGACAAGGATGGTTTGATCTCTAACTTTCACCCATCCTATGGGTGTGTGATGGTATCTCTAAATCTTCATTTGTCCAGCTCTTCATAAACTTGCAATCATTTGAGCTTCCCCATCTCATAATTTTTATCCATTTTTTCCATCAGATATGCTGTCTTTCTCCTACTGGTTTTCAAGAGTTCCTTGAATATTCTTCACACTCATCTCACATTGGTTTTATATAACCCAAATATCTTCCCCTGGCCCCTTCTTCAACTGCTTATCAATTTCTCATCTCAAGATTTCAGTTTCAGGGTATTAGACTAGATGTGCTTTCTATCCCATAAGTGTTGGCCAACATTATTAGCTTTAAATTTGTATCCCAAATTTAGGTTTAATCATCTACAGTTCACTTTTGTGCACAGTAACTGCTCAGAATTCAACTTCATTGTCCTCACTACAGGAGCAGATTTCTTGGTACCTCAGACCCAACCCCCTCCCACCCTGATGCCTTGAGTTGGTGTCTTCCTCACAGGTCAGGCTCCATCTTCCCAGGCTCTAACTGTTGACACTGCATCTGTCACCACACCACACTCCTACCATTGCTGTTGGCTTGGTTTATGCCTTCCTCTCTGGTGAGATATGTTCCTCCTCCTCACACTTAATTTCAAAACCAATTTAGAAATTCCAAACAGATTTAGTATTCTGATGTCTAAATTTGAATAAGTTTTTTGTGTTCTCAAAGTTCTGCTGGAATTTAAATTTGAATTGCATTTAACTTGTAGATTAATTTGTGCAAAACCAGCAAACTTAACAACATTAAGATAGTTAACCATGAATGTGGTGTTTTTGCAGTTATTTAGATCTTGACACATCAAAGTTGAAACAGAATTTAAAAGGCCTCGCCTGGGGAAGGGAGAGATGGGGAGAGGGTGATAATGGGGTTCAGGGATGAAGCTGGATGGGAAGGGTGATTTCTGATGTTCTATAGCACACAGCAGGAGAGCTGATTGACAGTTATCCACTGAACATTTCAAAATATCTGGCACATATCTAGGAAAAAAGACTTTGAATGTTTCTAACACAGAGAAACGGTAACTGAGGTTCAGATATGCCAGTCACCCTGACCTGATCATCACACTGAAACACCAAGAGTGTGGCAGAGTATGCTTGATGTCACAGAGGAAGATCTTACCATCTGACACCATGCCTGTGGCTGTTGTCAGTCAGAATTGCAGGTCCCAACTGAACATGGTAGCACAAATATAATCCCAGAACTCTGGGAAGCTGAGGCAGGAGGATCACAAGTTCATACTCAGCTTCAGCAACTGCAAGACCCTGTCTCAAAATTTAAAAAATAAGTAAAAAGGTCTGAGGATGTAGCTCAGTGCAGAGGGCCTGGGTTCAATCCCCAGCACCCCAAAAAAAATCCTGGGTTCTGTGCAGCAGTATTCTGTGGCCTGATTCAGGCAGTGGGTGCTGTAGCCATTGCTAGTGAAAACACCTAGAATCGAGACACACTCAGTGTACGGTGTACAAGGAACGCATGCCAGACTCCTTCAAACTCACCTTCAATGGAAAAGAAGCCATTTATTTTCCATTAGTTTGCTGTTAGCATCTCTGAAATGCCTTTGCTATTGAAATATAATAGTTTGTTAGCTTTACTTCCAGCAGAAAAGTAGTTGGATATCTGTGGTTATTTCATCTCTTCTCTGAATCATTTGTGGTTGAGGAAAGGATAGAGGAAATTAATCATATGCACCACACCAATGCCCACAGTGACTGTTTTTTAATTTGGGAAGAATTAAATTTCTCTTCCCAACACCAGTCATCTTTCTGTCCTAAGATGTCATTGCGCTTCTGCTGAAATAAATGCATTGCCATTCTGTCTCAGGTCAGTTCTGGGGAACTAGTACTGAAAGTCATCTGGAAGAAACAGTATACTGTGGACATTTCTCCTGGAGGTACCCAAATCACATGCAGAAGACTAATACACCTGAGCCAGCCTCCACCCTGAAATGTGCTCCTCATTCCACAAAGGGCAAGGAGGATACATCCTGACCCTTGTCAAAGAAGACGCACATCTCTTTGTGCTTGGGATTTCTGTGGAGTATGCAGGATCCTCCAGCCTGCTCAGGTCCCTCCCGCTGCCAAGTGACACCCCGTGAACTCAAGTTGGATGGAAGCTGAGCCACTGGGAGCAAGGAGTACCCCCCACACACACTCTGAACTCACTCTGCTCTGCCAAAAGCCACACAGCCCTGGAGAGAGGCACAGCTCAAGGTGTAAATATCACTACCATGCTCTGTCCCAGGTGTACAGTGTGTGGTATGCACTCTCTGCACACATGAAACCACAGAGTATTCCCAGGGTGAGTCTTCACAGGACCCTCTTCACGGGCTGTTGGCAGCAGACAACTCTGAGATAAGAGCCTGAGGACTCAGGAGAGAACATGGGGTAGGCCAGCAACCAGGAACTCCAAGCACTGGTGCTTCAGGAGCTTGAGGAGTCAGCATCCTCGGCCCAGGTGGGCATCCACACAGGCACCGTGGCGCCGAGTGGCGAAGCTTCCTGCCCAGCATGGCACCACGATCCCAGAGGGGCTCAGAGACGTCTCCGGGCACTGCACCTGACTGAGCAGTTTGTGTGCATACGTGAACACATCTGGGAGTCAGGAGTGCCCGTGAACACTCTGAGGGGCCGATTGAGGTCAGGAAAGGCTTCAAAGTTGCTTTGATTCAGGAAATGATATAAATCATGTTCATCTCAGTCACACTTAATTATAAATTATATTATACAACATACACTATGCACACGCAATGTAAATATAAGCATGGGGCCCCCTGCCACCCCAGAGGAGACTCGGGTCACTCCCGTGCTCTGGGTGACCCTGGCAGTTTTCCCCACGATGATGACAGAAGGTGTCCTTTCCATGCTGGCAGGGGCCATCAGAGCTTGCAAATGCATGCCCCAAATTCCCACTCCACTCCATTCCATTTCCGCTCCCTCAGCCATGTGCGCAGGCCATCGCAGGTAGACATGTGTGTCATAATCCCTCAATGCCAAGGACACAACACCAGCTTCAGGAGGGGCCTTCCACTTACTCCTGGCTGTAATTAATGACGGCTAGACTCAAAGGGACAGCAGCAATCTATGAGCTGGGCCTGAAGTGGTGTCCAGGGCATTCTTTGGCACCAGGAGCAGATCCATTCTATCCTGGATCCATCACGCGGAGGGATAATATGTCATGGGATGTTAGCAAGATCTAAATAATTCAGAAGGACGAGTCTCTTGGGGGCTTTGAGAAGAATTAGGTTTAACTACGTTTTAAAGCAAGTCATAAAATCTGCCTTGTATCTGCCACAGTGGATGACAAACCCATTTAAAATCCACCGATCAATCCAGTTCTTTGTATAGCTAATGAATTGACATAACCTCCACAGCCCTGGCCCAAAACTCTGCTTACTTTTGGAATGAAAGATACATTTGAATGAGAGTGACTGGGTGAAACAGGGTGAAGCAGGAGCAAAGGTTGCTTTATGAGTCACATGGGAAAATGAGGCTGGCCTGAGTCCAGTGGCCAGTCAGCCCTCAGTGTCATCACCACATTTGCTGCCCTGGCCTCTGGTGGTTTCTCCCCTTCCCAGTCCAGGGTAAATCTGTCTTGGGTGAGTTCTGTGTACAGCGATTCAAAGAAGGGTGAAGTTGGGCCTCAGTAAGTAGGGCTTTATGGTTCCTTTGTGGGAAATGCTTCACTATTAAGTCCAAAATACCTGTTCCTACAATGCTGCCAGGGACAATAAGGTAACAGCAGTGGGAAAATGAGTCAGAAAGGAAGGGATGAGCTGGAGGAGGAAGACAGAGCATCCTGTTCCAGTCATGCGACAGGCGAGAGTCGGGAAAATCACCACAAGCAGTGAGGGCTCTCTGAAGAGGGGCTGGGAAGCACCTGAAGCCGAAAGTCTGGATGTGGGCCTTCCGGGCGTGGATCTGGGGGAGCCCTAGGAGTGGATATTCCCTTTCCACCATGATAGAACGGAAAGATACAGTCCACAGCCATCAGCCATGTCCTGAGAGACGCCTGGCAGAGGTGGAGGATGGGATGGCACTGCCACAGCCGATGAAGAGAGACAAAGTCTCCGCACTGACGGCCTGAGTTTGTCTGCCTGCTGGTCAAGGCCAAGGAGTTAACATCTGTAGAGTTAAGCAGCAGCCCCAAAGATACAAGAGCGGGGTCACAGGAGACCAGAAGCTAAACCAGAGTGAGACAAAATAATCTTGATCCAGGACAGGAGCCAAGGAAGGTCCAAAACAAACATTCACAGAGAAGAAAGGAACGGGGAGGTGGAGAATCAACCTGCGCCTGGACTGAGTCGCAGGAGTGCAGAGGACGTAGTACTGATCATGCCCACGGCAGGCTGTGGGGAGCTATCCCCACAGTCGGCTCATCTACAGAAGCGAGTCTGCCCGCAGCCTTTGCACCGAGGTCAGGGTAACTCGCACCCAGATTCCGTCCCCACGACTAAAACCTCCTGGCTAGAAGGACAGTGTTCTAATTACAGCCATACATTTTGTCTATTCTGTTCCTCATTAGAGAATGCTTTGTCTTGTCCTTTATGAGCCCTGTTTACATTAATTTCCATAGAAACTGCATGTAGCTCACCTTTACCCCAATTGATTGCCAATAAAAGTCAGCACCTGGGCCTGGCCAGTGCTTTTTGTGGGCTGCACCCACATTGGGCGTCCTGGCCCCCACTTTCTCTCTCCTAGTTCTGTCTCCTAGTGTATTCTTTTTCTCAGGCCTGCATCACACACTGGGCAGGTGGGGACTGGAGACTCTCTGCAGAGTCTCCGGCACAGGAGCAGTCAAGCTGATGTTCAGGCCAACATCTCAGGTGCGAGGAGCCTGGCAAAGCTCTGCAAGGGGCCAGTGAGCTCTGCAGCAGTGCTCCAGCCCCGGCAGAGCAGCGCATCTGGACAGGGCCTGAGGCAGCACGGTGCCCAGATGCCAGGCTGGAGCACACCACAGAGGGGTGCAGACAGAGTCCACGCCGGCACCACGCACAGCCACCATGCAGGGCCACAGCCTGTCCAGGCCCCGCCACACCAGCCGCAGGTGACCCAGCAAAGCCCCTGTGCTCCTCCGGATGCTGCCTTCTCACTCATAAGACTGAGGCTACGCTAGGCTCCCACTGCCCTTGTTTCTATGGCACCGTTTTCTACAAAGCAATGCATTTTGTCTCTAGTCACCACTAACCTGATCTAGGATAAATGGTTATAGTCATTTCAGGAAAATTACAGGTATTGATTCTGCATATTCACAGATGAGCTGTTCACGGAGACCTGGATGTGTAGGATTTTAACCCATTATCCTACAGCTTGAAGAAGCAAGATTTGGAACCCATCAATTCAGATCCCCAAGCAGAACCAAGGACCTGCACTTTCTGATCTCTGAAAAAGCCTTGGCCACAAATGACCAGAGCCAGATTTGATCCCTGATTTTTCCAGAAGTGACCAAGAGTTTCATACTCATTCCAAGTAAAACTTCAGAATTGAGACCAGTGGTTCCCAGTGGATGCCCGGCCCTGCAGACAGCACGGACCTGATGACATTCCCTCCCCACACGGCCTGGACACTGGAGCAGAGGATCAATACGCATCACTGGTGATTTGCTGCTCTTCCCCGCTGAATAAACTGGCTTCTGTTTAGCCTGCAGGATGGAAATCTACCACTCTTCAACCAGCCCTGAGGGGTGGAGAAAATATTGGAATCTCGAAGAAAGACAATGCCTGGGAAATGAGGCTGAAATTTTTTCTTACAAAGTGGGGCAAGCGGTTGCCAGGTGGCAGTGAGGCTGGCGGGACAGCAGCTCCGGGGAGACCCGCTCTCCAGCCAGAGCCCCCTCCCCAAGCCTCGCCACCAAGGGTGCAGCAGAGCAGCGCCTCCTTTCTCCTCCACTTCCAGACCTCCCGCTTCCACTCCCACTCAGAAACCACACAAATCACAGTGCTGCGCTGGGATCACGGTCTGAGAGTGAGTGTGCCCCAAATCCACGAGTGGAAACCTGCTCACTGCGGAGATGGTAGGAAGGGCTGTGGCTTGGGAGTAACCAGCGGCCACCAGAGAGGGGCCTCCGAGGCTCGCGGCCTCCTGCCCCAGGCCGAGGGAGGACACGGCGATGGGCACGCAACAGAGCAGAGCCCTGGCCAGACCCAGACCCCGCGGGCACCCTGACCCAAGTTCCAACCTCAGCCCCGCGGGCAGTAAACGGCTGTGGTCTTCAAGTCACCGGGCTAAGGTGCAGGGCCCCCTCTGCCCTGGGGAAGAGGCGTGCGAGAAGCCAGACAGGACCTTTCTCTGTCACCGGTGTTGCTGTTAAGTGAAATCAATCAGACGCATGGCTTATCTTACATGAGAAGCCCAAAATATAAATGAAAAGTGAAATGAAAGATAATAGGAAACAGGGAGAGAGACCTCAAGTGGGAAGGGAGATGAGAAATGGAATTAAAATGTGTTGTGTACATGTACCAACTCCACACAAGGGATGTAAGCATCATGTACGGCAAACATGGACTAGTGAAAAGTTTAAAGAGCAAATTTTATATATAAAATATATATAATACATAATGTTTTCCCTCCACATACCTATGATGAAGTTTAATTTATAAGTTAGACTCAGTAAAATAGTAATAATAACTAATAATAAAATGGGACAATTATAACACACATGAAATATAAATGTGAAGTTATTCTCTCTCGATATGTATCTTTGCTGTACCCGCTCACCCTCCTCCATCTCGACCTTGGGTCATTGAAGCCCCAGAAGGCCGAGCTCATGGAGGGGACAGCCGCATCTCTCATGACTGAGGCACCGAGTGAGCCCTGGCCCTCTGGGCTCGGGGTCCCTTGGCCTTTCCCCATCCCACCTGCCCTTGAGCTTTGCCACAAACCCTTTCACCCCGAGCCTCTGGTTCCCCAACCAAGCCCCAGCTTCTGGACTCTGAGCCTGGTCAGTGTGATGCCACATGGCTATCAGACTCTGCCTCAACAAACCCTAGCCAATCTGCCCATCTGTTTTTACTCTCAAATATTCAAGGGCCTGGCTTTAAACCGTGACATCAAAGACTTAGCTGTCAGTTCCAACTTCCAACACTTATGATTACATAAACAGATTTTAAAGATGGATGGGATCTGAGAAATAATCTGGCCTACATCTCCCTTGGTGTGCAGATGAAGGGGTGACTCCCAAGGCTGCTGAGCTCACCCTGCCCCACCCCGGGGCTCCCGGCCTCCTGGCACCAGGCCCACCCTGTGGGTGTTCACTTGCTCACAGGGCTCGAAACGGAAGACACTGTGCTCGGCATTGGGGAACTTTACATCTCATACAAGTGTCCCTTAAGAAGTCAGAGTACATTTTTTGTGGGGTTTTTTTTGTTTTGTTTTTATCGAGGACTCCCTTGTCCACCTGGGGAAAATAGGTCTTGAATACAACCATACCGAGGTCATGAAGAGTCTGTGATCACCGGTGAGCCCATGAACCAGTCCTAAGCCTCAAATGCACCCTCATCAGGGCTCAGCCGGCACCTGCGACACCGGGACTGTGAATTCTGTGACAGAATTCACAGTGCTCGAGTAACCTCTCAATCCATCTCTGGGAGACAGAGGCTGAGCACACTTTCTCTTCTTGTTGAAAGTAGTTTTTAACTTGCGCTTCATGAAATGTTTCTAAGCAGAGGAAATTAAGATTCCTACAGGTACCTGAGGAAAGGAAATGTTAATTAGCTTGATTATAGTAATCATCTCACAACACACATGTATCTCAAAACACCATGTTGTCACCTTAACTAGGTATGATTTTGTCAGTTACAATAAATAAAAAGCAAAACAAAACAAATTCTCCACCGCACCTGTTTAAAATAGAATTCAAGACTCCAGTACCCCCACTGATCCAATGTAAACAGCACTGCACATGCAGACCCCAACCTGGACAGCATCTCTGCTGATCGATAGTCATCTCGTCCTGTTTTCAGCAGGACAGTTCTCGTGTGGACAGCTGGCTGCCACTCTTCTGATACAGTACACAGGGCGTGGGCTCCAATCCTAAACCTTACAAACTCTTTTAAATACTGTCATTTAACCTATGCCTTCTACATGTAAGATGTGAATTACCTGGAGGTTCTTAAGAAAATACAGGGCAAAGACCTTGATGCAGACTCCAACCCTCTGTCCAGCCCTAACTGCCAGAGACTCGGGCTATGAAGCTAGATTGTCCAGCACATCAGCCCTTCCAGGCAATGCTGGCACCCTCTCTCTGAGAACCCACCCCATAGCTGCGCCCCGGGCGTGGGCGGCTCTGTTGCACCCACTCATGGAGGGCAATGTGGCTGGGAGCCTCAGACGGTGCACCCTGGAGCTGAGGTTCCCAGACGCTGGATGCGAATCCTGGGTCCACAGCCCTCACAGCGACCAGGCGAGTCCCAGATGGGCAGCCCCGGCAGACATGGCCAGTGCTCAGGCTTAAGCATGCTGCCAGTCTGCTCTCTGCACCGTGCCTCTGCTGAGGCCCTGGTGGCCCTGGGTGTGTGTGAGTGGCCACACAGCCCCTCTGGAGCCTCTGCCTCATCTTTACCCTGAACCTTGAGTTGCTCTTGGTCTAAGGTGATGCGACACCTCCTCCGTCCTCCCTCCTGACCCGAACTGTGATGATACAACCCACGTACCACCGTGCTGCACACACAGACCACATGAAAATCAGGTGTTTTATTGCATTGTTGTTGCAGTTGTTCAGTGTCTACATTAGGCCAGGGACTGTGCAGAAATCAATTGAGCAGCTACGTGTGAGGACCGCACTGGGCCCACACTGCTGGGCCTCAGGAGAGCGGAGCCTTGAATCCGTACATTGTGGCTCTAATTTGCTTGTTCAGAACCCTAAGTCTCTGACCCTCTCAGAGCCAGTCTTCCCTGCAGACACATGTGCAGGTGGCTGCACAGCTGCTGAATCTCTGCCAGAAGTGGCTCCCTGTCAGCATTACCTCTGTGCCCCTCGGGACTGCAAATGGTGACCCTGAGCCTGAGCCTGAGTCTCACCGTGGCCACAAATCCAGGTGGAGGCCAAACCGGGGGCCAAGTCCACTCAGCCTTGCCCCGCAGCTGCCTGCTCCGTGGGCTCATAAATATTTCACAAGCACTGGTGAAATAGCATGACCAGATTTCCATGCAGCAGAGCTGTTCTGTGTAGCCAAGAGCAGCACAAAATCAGAGCACTTTGTCCTCCAAGGACACACGAGGTCCTGAAGGCGGTGTCTCTCCCGCATCCTCCGCACACACAGGACAGTGCAGATGAGAAAGCATGGCCGTGTGTGCGTGTGTGTGTGCGCGCGCGCGCTCACGGTTCCATTGTGAAACAGTTTCTCCAGCCTACACCGCAGAGCTCCTGTCCTCACTGCCTGCCGCTGCTCCTGAGACTTCAGCTCTCACACACGAGGCCAAGGGCGCCCCCTGCTCGCCGCTACGTCCTCTGCAGGAGCGCGCAGCCCTCAAGGTCACGACGTGCTGGGGAAGCGCGGGTGAGGACAAGCTGCGCCGGCTTCTCTGCGCCGGCTTCTCGTTTCTGAGCCGGGAAGCCCGCCGACCCTCCCACCAACTGACTGTAGTCTCCCACTCAGCCCCATCTCAAGCCCAGCTCGCTTCCCGAGAAACTTCAGGCCCAGCTCTCGGCCCTCACCTTGCAGAACCACTGGATGCCGAGGATTTCTGCCCTGCCCCTCACCCAGAAACCCCGAAACCCTTCTGCCCAGCCTCCGGCCGCGCTGCGCCTCTCCTTGCTCTCGTCCGCCTTCTTTCTCCACATCTCTCACCGGCTTGGGTGTGTGCTGATGTGGGTGCAGACTCAGGGCCCCAGTGCTAAGTGCCCAGGGCCCAAGGTGCTGGTGTCCACGCTCGCAATGGCAGGAACCAAGCAGGAGGACTCAGGACAGCGGAAGGGGACCCAGGCAAAGGGAGGGCGGAGAAGGGGGAAAGGGGAGCAAAGAAGATGCACTATGCATGTGCTGTGTACCAGTCCCCTAAAGCCAGCATTATCATTATGTCAGGCAAACGTGCAGTAATAAAAAATTAGCAAGTTTTGTTACAAAAATCCCAACACTGCTGTGCATCCTCTCCGCTGCACACCAGTCCACACACTGCACCCCAGAGCTGGTCCAAACTGGGTCCTGCTCTGACCATGCCAATTCGGGGAGACTATTTGATCGAGCTGGCTCTAATTCCTCGTCTGTACACAGGATCAGCAATTGTATCCATCCACATGACTGTGCTATTATCCTTGCTGCTGTTAAGCATTTACATTAGGACAGGGCACTGTGCTAAGTATTTTAAGTATTTTATCCCGTGTAACCCCTTCAAAACCTATATGGAGGTGATCGGCTGTCTCCAAGACGCCACACAGGGCCAGGCACAGCTCAGCGGGACAGTGGTCGCCTAGCATTAGGAAGCCCTGGGCTCCAACCCAGCCCTCCACAGAGGAGAAGATACTGTGACAATCGAAGAGCTAAGAAATACAAATATGAAATGTCTCGGATACAGCAGAACAAGCCACTGAAGGACACAAGGACAGGGTGTCCCCAGAACATCCAGCATTTATCTCCCCTCGAGGAAGAATGCCGATGTTGGCCTAGATGCTGAGATTATTCCATCTTAGGCAGGGATGTAGCTCGGGGATAGAGTGCTTGCCTAGCACGCATGAGGCCCGGTTCCTCTGCGAACTTCACTGGACCTTCAGAGGCTGTCACCTGCCCCTCTGAGTCCCTGCCAAGCTGCCCTTGGGGACCCTGCGGTCCCCGACTCATGGCACAGGGGGTGGCGCTCAGCAGGCATCTGTGGTCGGGTCAGACCTGTAGGCGGGGCTTACAACTCAAACCCGGCTGCCACCTGCGCAGCGTCCAGGCGCCTTGTCGGTGCTCAGCCAGGGGCTCAGGCTTAAGGAGCAGAGAGTGGTCCCAGGTCTGCAAGTCCCATTCTCAATGTCATGCTAATTGGAATGAAATAGCACTATGCTGCTTTGAAAGAAGCTGGCTCATCCGGACACCCAAAGCATCCTCGAGGTGCTGGGGCACCAGTCCTGTCGTTACTGAAAAGGCTTGCAGCAAATTTGGACATCTCCGTGCTGATTTAGTGATGGCCTTGTAGACACAGCCTAAGTCACTTTAATTCGAAATGTCTGTCCTCGAGGATTCTAAGCTCACTGATGATTCTTAGCCCCTTCGGGGCATGCACTGCTGAGTGCAAGGGGCAGATGGGCCCCCTGATCCTCCCACTCACTCTCTCGCTCTCCAGTCAGCTCCCGTGGGCCAGGGCGAGTGCGGACAGAGACTTAGGAGCTCTGCCAGGTACCGCTGTCCAGCAGGACCAAACCCTAAGGCGGCAGAGCTCAGCAGTTAGCCAGCGAGGGGCTCTGGTCACAGTGCTAAGGTGGACAAGCTCAGGCTTCAAGTGAATGGGATGGTTAGGGCTCAGGGCTGGATGTTCCCCCAAAGCCTCAGGCAGTCAGAGGTGGCAGAATCTGGAGTGTGTGGCGCTGGGGTCAAGGGCACGTGATGACTAAACCGCACATATGAGACTGGATTGGCGCCGCCCTAATCCCAGTGGTCTGGAAGGGATCAAAGGGGCAGGAAGACATGGTGGAGGTCGCTTGTTCTTGCTACCTTGTGCACGCCGGATTGTTTCTCTTCAGTGATGCTTGTTTGCCATCCCTGCTTTGGAGTGAAAACTCTGTGAACTATAAGCCAAATAAACCTCTGCCCCTCTAACTTTGAGTGTGAGGTATTTTGTCTCAACAATGAGAGAAAAGTAACTAACACAGAGCAGTGGGGTCCTTGCTGTAACATTGCCTGGCCATGTGGCTCAAGAGCCTTTGAAACTGGCTTGTGGGAAGGGGAAGAGCTAGGAAGGGTTCGGAAATTCGAGCTGAAGAAGTAGAGCGGGACCACCTTAGGCTATTCCATATGGGAGATTCTGGTCAGGGCTCAGAAGACCAGAAAGCCGGTAAAGACCAGGCTCGGGAGGTTTTGCTGGGAAGAAGGGCTCCACTGTGTACCACACTGCCACATGCTCTGCACACACACATCCATCCATGACACACGGGGTGATCCCAGACCCAGTGGCTGTGAATAACATGCAGCGCACGTGAAAGGAACCGAGAGCCCACACCCATTGCTGCCCCTTGTGAAGGCCAACAACAAGGATAAGTGCTTGGGGTGAGGAAAAAGTTACGTGGAAAGCTAGCAGAGTACAGAAACTGGAGGCCATGGCCAGCAAAGAGCTTCTTCCTGAGGGGCCACAGCCAGGCGGCTCACAGACTCCTGGGGAGGGGGCCGGATGGGGGGGCCCCAGTTCCGAGTCCCATGTCGAGACAGGTCAGGTACTCTGTTCCAGGTCACAGGCCTGTGGGTATCTGTAGGTCATGGTGCTCTGGCTTCTGAGTTCAGAGGAAAGCTCCTGATCAGGAAGTCTCAGGACTCCCGTTTATTCTGACCCTTTCTCCAAAAAAGGTATTTCTGCAGTTACCTAGGGTACCAGAGGCGTTTTCCCCAGAGAACAGGCTCCCAGGAGGGCCAGGGGGGACCAAGGAAAGCGACTCTCCCCAGGACAGAGGCGACATCCCAAGGAACCATCTCCACAGTAAGCAGTGCTCAGCCGTGCAGGTTTTTAAAGGTCAGCTACAGGCGCTGATGTTGAGCATTTCCCCAGGCTGCCCCTGGGCCCAACCTCCTGAACAGGCTGACTCTGTGTGCTCTGGGTTCAAATCCAGCGGAGGAGTCCGGCACACTTCTGCTTCTAGTTTTTGAGCAAGCTCCATTTGGCTTCTCTGGGGAGGTGTTTTGTTTGTCAGTCTGGTTCAGTTTGGGTTTTATTCCTGCCCTCTTTCTCTTCCTTCCCTGAGCACAAAGGTGCATAGTGTGGGCACGAGAGTATCCCGAGCCCTTGAGGGGCCGGGCCTGCACAGAAGATGCAGCTCTGACAGAGCTGACCCGCTGGGACCAACACTGGCCACAGGCTCCCTTGGCCTCTGCCTTAGTGGGAAGATCCCCCTTTCAGGCAATGCTACTGAGGTTTCATTAGGGTTTTCTGTCATTTGCAGGCAAAATCTCCCAAAAATAGTACTTCAGCCTGTTCATTCAGGGTCACCCACGACATCCATGTTGCTCGATCCAATGGGCACTTCTTTTTTATTTTTCAGTACTGGTCATTGAACCCAGAGCCTTTGTTCTGAGCTGCAGCCCCAGTCTTTTTTTATTTTTTATTTTGAGGCAGGGTCTTACTAGGTTGCTAAGTCACCCAGGCTGGGTTCAAACTTGGGGTCCTTCTGCCTCAGTCTCCCTGAGTGCTGGGACAACAGGCGGGTGCTGCCAGCCACATTCTTAATCCTCATCCTCACTGAGCCACCAGCAGGGCTCGGCATGGTTAAGCGCCCTCCTCGCTGACGCAGTCTCTTACGGCTCCAGGAAAGACCCCTCCTGGCTGCTGGCGGCTCCCCAGCTGCTGCTCACTGCGCCTGCCTTGGCCCCCAGACTGTGACCCCCAGCTCCATTCGCTTCTGTACCTCGAGTCCCTCTCTTGATGGTGACCTGCAGCTCCTCCTCCGGCCTCCCCCTCGACCCCGATGGATGCCAGACCGACACAGTGTGCACCTTAGAACTCTGCCCAAGTGTCTAGGGTTCAAACCTAACAAACGAACCCCAGAGCCCAGGCCACCCAAAGCCTTTCCAAACGCAGCAGGAGAAATGCTGTCCTTCCAGTTGCTCAGACCCAAAACCCTGGAGTCCTTCTTCGTCCTTGTCTTTCTCACATTCTGCAGCCAGTCTGTCAGCGATTCCACTGGTCCTGCCCTCAGTGTCTTCAAACTCCAAACTCTGTCCCCTACCAGTCCCGAAAGGGCACTGGGCCCCATTGGCCACTTCAGGTCAGTCTCAGCCTGGTGACCTTAGAAGCCGGAGATCAGGGCTCTACCTTTCCCACAGCCTCCAACTCCCATGCCACTGAAGTTAGAAGCTTTTGCATTTCTCTGGTTGCTTCTTTTTTCTCAGCTTTTTATTTTGAAAATATTCACACCTCCAGAAAAATGACAAAAACATAACGAACACATTTTCTGATTCTGGTCACCTTCGAGCGTCCTGTTGATACATGGATGGGACACGTGTACATTCGTGCTAAGCCATGTGGAAGTTGCAGAGCACATTTTTACCCAGAAATAATTCAGTACACCTCTCCTGTCAATGACAGCGAGAGCACAGCGCCTGCCCTCGGATGAGCAATGATGACCTCACATGCACCCAGCTGTCCCAGTCATGTCATTAAAGCTACCTTTTTCAATCTGATACTCAGACATCCCACACCACCCTCAGCTGCCTTTGCTGCAATGTCTTCCCTCTCTTTCCCTCCCTCCCTTCTCCCTTGCAGGACACGGATATTTTTAAGAGCTCTCAGTGGTTGTTTCTCAGAGCATCTCTAAATGTAGATGGGCTGGATTGCATCCTCACGATTGGACTTCGAATCACAAATTTCTTCTCTGAGAGATCTGTGATAAATAAAGCAAACGAGTAGCACAGCCCCCTCTGCACACGGGAGCTGCCCTGGCCTTTGTTGGAGTCACCCACAGACACCTGACCCCCAGCCCTGCGGGACATGGGCCGTCAGTGAGCCCTGCTGGCTCCCTGGGCTCCGGGAAAAGAATTGATGGTGTTGGCACATGCTGACTGGTGCAGGAGGTGCCTGAGAGCCAGACCAGGGTCACGGGGGTCTTGGAAACTGTGGGTGGGGCTTTCCTGGTGCGTGTGCTACATACAGCCCCTTGCGGATTTATGTTTGAGCCCACAGGACACTGTCCTTTTCATCTGGGAAACCTGTTCAATGTTAACAGCCTTGATTAAAGAAGATTTTATAATCTAAACAATACTATTTACAAGCCTAACACACACTCTTCTGCATCTTGCTTTTTAGTGATGGCAATGGTTCTATGTCAGCAGAAATGTATTTATATCTTTCTCTTTAGTAGGAATACAGTGGTGCCTCGGTTCAAGAGCTCAGTTCTCTCCACGATTCTGCTCACAAGCTGAACTGGACAAGAACTGAATCAAATTCATTGGTTATGTTCACGGCTGACCCTATGGGGACATTTGATTGGGTTCTTGTCCGACTCGGTTGTGACCAGAATCGTGGAGAGAATCAAGTTCGTGAACCGAGGTACTGAATCAGCTGTACTGTAATCTACCGCATGATTCAAATTATGTAACAAGCCTAACTTAACTGATCTGCAACTGATGGACAAATCCCGCTGATGGCGGTGGAGATGCAGCTGCAGAAGCGTCCTGCAGAGCCTCCTGTGAACGTTCATCTCAGGATAAACACAAGGTGGACCCCATGCAAGCCTTTCACGTGGCTCCCCAAAACTCCAGCCCTGGCGGGCTCATCCCAGCGGGGGAGACGACAGGCTCCTCCCCTTCGGCACATCCCACCGGACGGTGCAGGTCGGGAGGGTCCTAGAGCTTGGGTCCAGTCTTCGTAAGTAACGCTGAACTTTTCACATTCGGATAGTCCATTTAGATTTCCTTCCCTGTGGGCTGCCTGTTCTTATTCTTCCGCCTGTATTTCTACTGAGTTGTTTTTCCCGTATTAAATCATTTATGGCTGCCTTGGCTTGAGATGACTACGAGAGAAAACAGTATCTTTTTTCCTCAAGAAAGGTAGGAACCACTTGAGAATTTAAGCTTCTCCCCAAGGATTTAGAAAGCCGAGATTTTTTTCTTGAAGTCAGATTTTTACCACTGTGCTACAGAAGGCATGCCATGCTTTCACACTGTGGGGCCCACGCTCCGGGTCCCATAAGCATGGACAGAGCGGGGTCGACGTTTCGCCGCGATGCTGAAGGAAAAGGTCCGCTCCGCCCCGGCTCCGCCCTGCCCCGGCTCCTCCCCCGCCCCGGCCCCGCCCCTCGCCTCGGCTCCGGCTCCGGCTCCGCCCATTCCCCGCCCCGGCTCCGCCCCTGCCCCAGCTGCTGTCTTGGAAGCAGCATCTTCTGTCTCTGGAGATTGCTGCCTTGTCCGCCTACCTCAGTGCTCACCTCTGGGCCGTCAAGGCGGCCTTGACCTCAGTGGGGACCAGACGACCTCCGTGGTATGTCCAGACGGTGTGTGCCCCAAAGGCCCCTCCCAGGGCGCTGCCCGCGGGCCTGCCGCAGGGAAGTGAGCGTGAGGACATCAGGCTGCGCTCCACCGTGGGGACAGTGGCGAATCTGGGCGCTCTGCCTCGAGGACGGCTCTGCCGCCACGGCTCCCTGACAGTGCACGCGCCCTCCAGAGCTCAGCGGCCCCACTGGCCCGGAAGGCGGTCGGACGGGGTGGCCGCGAGGTAGGGCTCCTTCCGTCCAGAGCGGGCCCAAGCCGCGCGACGGAGGCGCCGCTCGGCTCCCAGGTCAGGCCTGCGCCCCGGAGCCCCCACCAGGAAAGGCTGTCACTCCTGGCCTCCAGAGCGTAACCTCCTGCTCCTTACAAATCGCCCAGACCGGGGAGGCGGCGGCTCCCGCCATCGGTACTCATCTCTGCCGCGGAACCCAGGCTGTGGCCGTTCTGCGCTCGCTGAGGTCGGTGCCGACCGGCACGCGGGAGCTCACAGCCGCTGTGCGGGATGAACGAGGAACCCGGACCCCGTCCTCCGCCTAGGAGCAGACCTGGGCGGCTCCCCGACAGGCCTTCCACCATCAGGAAAACCATCAGGAAAAGCGGAGCCCATCCACCTTTGCCAGGGTCCCTCCGTGATTATTACAGACGGAATTACAGAAACTCCGCCTGGAAGATTTGATAAAGCAATTTCAAATATTTATTACATGCTGAACGCTTCTCAAGGAAACACTACTGTTTCCCCTGGCAGGATGATTGTGGCTTTTTGTTAGCCCCAAAGAGGTGAGTGTATGAAAAGTAAATACACAAATGCACGGCTGAGCCCCAAAGCTGTTGGTAACTGGAAGCCTAGGGACCCGCGATGCCGCGGGCGCCCGTTCTGCCCCAGTCACCGGCCCGGCCACCCCGCTGCCGCCTCTGCCACGCTGGACTGGGCGGCCACCAGCTGGCGGGCCTCAGTACACAGCAGGCATCTCCAGAGGAGCCGCCGGGGATGCGGATGCAGCCCTCACTCCCAGCTTAAATTGTTTCTTAATGGAATTCCACAGTGCCCAAAGAGTTTTTGCTGAATTCCGGGCTGAAATTTGTCACAACACAGTGATTAGACTGACAGCTGAGCCAGATGATGGATAAAAGCCGAGACTCAAAGGAATCCGCTGTGGGACTGGGAAGGGCCAGGTGTGGGGTCCCAGAATCTAAGGCCAGAGCAGAGCACCTCAGAAGGAGGACCCCAGGGCCGGGATGTAGCTCAGTGGTGCCGCCACCCGCCTCAAAAGCACAAGGTCCCGAGTTCGAGCTCCGGTACCAAAGAAAAGGATGAGGGCCCTGGACCGGGCGAGCAGCTGAAGCCCGAGGGGCTGGCTTCTCCCGGGCGGCGTACCCGGGAGGTGAGAAGATGGGGCAGGTGGGTGTCCACTGCTCTTTCCAAACGCTCCGGCGGGCAGGCATGGGTCAGGCGGCACCACCAGCAAGGAACAGCGCGCTAGGGACTGACCACAGCCCACACCGGCTGGCAAGAAGGGATGCTCACGCACTGCAGGATCCAGCCAGCACACACAGCAGGAAGTACACAACCCAGCCTGCATTATTCTTCCTGAACACAAATCTGCCTCCTCTATCTGTTTAGCCCAGAGACAATGAGCTCATGCAGGAAAAAATAACAGTAAGCCCCCAAAGACAGTAATATGTGTCCCCCAGAACCTGCGAAGACAGTACCCCACAGGGCAAAGGGCGTGAATGTATCAGAGACCTTGCGGTAGAGAGGGGCCGTGGACCAGCCCAGTGCGCTCAGCCTGATCGAGGATCCATAGGAGGGAGGGAGCCAGAGACAGGAGACGCCGGGCAGCAGTGCTGATGAGACTAGGGTAAATGGGTTGCAAGCCTGGGGCTGTGGCTCAGTGGTGAGCGGTTGCCTAGAAAGTGTGAGACCCTGGATTTGATCCCCAGCACCAGAAAAGGAGGGGCAGGGTCGCTAGCCAAAGAAAGCAGGCACCTGAAGAAGCTGAGGAGGGCAAAGCAAGGGATTCTCCTGTGTGGCCGGGGACCAGCCCCAGCGTGATGTCCATGTTTCACTGACACCGCGTGGGCCGCAGTTTCCCACAGCAGCAGCAGGACACCTGTGCACGGTTGCCAGTGGACTGTGGAGGGAGACTGACCGGCACACCCACTGCATTTCAGCCTGGATGGTGCGGATGGAGCTGCTGCTGACACCCACCGCATCCCCAGCTGTGTCTCCCCAGCCCTGCTCATGTCCCTCAGCCCTTCTCCACATGTCAGAGCCTCTTCCCCATCTGTCGCTGGCCTTTCTGGTGCCTCCTGGAAGTAGAATCCTCCATCCTCGCCCCTCTGCCCTGTGTGCATCTGCGCAGCCCTCCTAGCAACCGCCACCTCCACCTGCCTGGCTCCTGCCCGTGGGCTCCTTGAGGCAGGAAACGCCCATCCAGCACCACCCGGCACACTCCAAGGCTGCTTGCTGTGAAGAACCTTTCTATTTTTTAATTGTGGTGAAATATATGTGTCTGCCATCCAACCACGTTAGGGGGTGGTCAGTAGCACTGAGACACTCGCCTTGCAGTGCAATCTCTTTTCTTCCAAAACGGAAACTCTGTTCCCATGAAACGAATCTCAGCTTCCCCTCCCCCGGGCCCTGGCACCCACTGCTCTACCCCTTGTTCCTTTTTATTCTTCTTTGTAAATGGACCGTGGAGCATTGGTCTTTCCAGGCGGACTTAGCATATTGCCCTCGAGGTCCATCCTCAGTATCCTTTACAGGGCTGAGTAATGCTCCACTCCGTCACAGCTTTAGGTCTTATAATAAGTGCAGAGCTTTAATTATTCTGAGTTTGTATATATATATATATATATATATATATATATATATATATACACACACACACACACACACACACACACCATAAAGTGAAGATCCAGGTTCCCTCCTTTGCATATGGATATCCAGTCTTCCCAACATCCTCTGTTGAACACTCTAGTATTTCTTACATACTATTTTATTGCTTATGGAGCCTACATGACATTAAAGTTTAAAAAACAGCTTTATGTGCATTAAAAACCACAACCATTAACACTCAGGATAGGGCTGGGGATTTAGCTCAGTGGTTCCACTGCCTGCCTCACAAGTGCAAGGTCCTGAGTTCCATCCCGAGTTCAATCCCAAGTACCAAAAAAGAAAAGAGAAAGAAAAAAGTCAGGATAATGGGGCTGAAAGACAGGTGAGCTCCTCCTGTGAAGAGAAGGCTGTGGCCAGCCCAAAGGAAAGAGTGTTAAGCAGGAAATGCAGCCACAAATGAAGGTCAGCCTGCATTGAGGCGGCTCAGGACAGCATTCTCTCATTGTCCCAAGTTTTATTTGAGGCACTATGCGTTTCACTTCAGGGAGATCTGACCACCAGCAGACGTGAAAAGAAGATGGGTCTTGGTGTGTAATCGCCACTCGGGCCCTGAGATTTGGGCCCCACTGAGCTAGGTCAGCTCGAGGCTGTTACAGGTTGGTGCCTCCTTTACAGGTCGGTGCCCTTCTAATCCGCCAGCTAAAAGGCCCCTGACTCAGGGCTCCTTAATGAGTGCAGTGAACTTCTGTTCTAGGCTGGCCTCTAGGGTTAAGGTCCATCTGCTTTTGGGCTCATTTGTTTCCTCAACATCAACCTGTACCGGAACCAATGCATCTAACAGGAAAGCTAAACCATCTCTTTAACACCATTTGATGAAACTTAGCAGATGTATATGGGTCTTCACAATAAAAAATTCTGCTACACAAAACACTACACTGCAGTTCTCCAGACAACTGTTCAGCCCTGGAAACCCTGGATAACAGAGGTTTGGAACGGACCTGAGCAATGGGCAGAGAAATTGCAGCTCGGGACACCAGGGCATAGAAACCTACACATCTGCTTAGCAGATCAGCAAGCAGGAGCTGGTAAAATATGCCACCCTTCATGAAATTAAGGTCCATGCTCTCTGAAGCCACAACTTCTGGCCGTTTATTTTTAGTTGTTCTAACGTAGACATAATAACCAATGGCAGAGCCAGAGTGAATCGGGGAGAAGAGCCTAAGGACAGAAAATACAAGATCAACTCAGTTTCCTCCTTGCTGGATCCCAGGCTGACTTCATGCCATTTGTGACTGGGGAGCAGCCACCATCTGCACCTCAGCTAATGCTCAGAGCGGCAGTGCTGCCTGCTCCATGAGCCACTTAGAGGTGCCCAGCACCTGCTCACATGCCCGGGCCGACCCACTGTGTCTTAGAGTTCACTCTGCAGCATTCGTGAGCGTTCGTGTGTGTGTGCATCCCACATATTCAGTGCCCGATGCACGCCATCCCAGCAGGTCTCCACCCGCAGCCCCTCTTTCCTCACTGTGACTCAGCGGAGCCCAGACAGCGCCCCAGAGCAGGCTACAACACGGACTGCTGGGAGTGCAGGTGCAGCAAGACCTGCTCCTCCCCTGCCTCAGCCCCTCCAGGGAAGACAGGACCCAAATCACCCCAGGACGTTTCCACAGGCTCTTGCCGCAGGGTTTTCTGCAGGTCATATTTTTCCTTATTCACTGTAGAAGTGCATTTCCTTACAACACATAAAAGAGCAAGGCGGGGCATAAGATTATTTCCAAGAGGCCTTGGCAGAGATCCAAATTTGAACTGTTTCTAGAGTAAGTGAGATGGTAATTGAGAGGGAAAAGCAAGAAATACAAACAGAAATGAATTTTCACCAACTTGTGTCGGGCCTACCAGCTTCTTAATGCCGTCACATAACATGCTTTGAGTACACTGACGAATGAATGAATGAATTATTCCCCACAGAATGGAACCAAATGACCCCAACTTGATGATTCAGTCCTACCCACAGAAGTTTTATATGCTTTTTTTTTTCTTTTTGGTACCAGGGATCAAACTCGGGTCCTTGCGCTTGCGCAGCAGGCAGCTAAACCACTGAGCTAAATCCCTGGCCCAGAAGTTTTATATGCTAATGAAGAAAAGAATAAAAATGTTAATAGGACACACCTGTGTAAATACTGAATAGTTTCTCTGGTGTGAGAAACTAAAAGTGTAAATGAGGACCAAAATATATAATAGATAATGTAAAATAGAAAGAAAAGGTCCAAAAGGGAAGGGGAAGTTGGGGAGGAGGGGAAAATATGATAAAAGAAGGAAAAAGCAGAAACAAAAGTTTTGTAAATAGGGAAGGGTGGAGGGGAAGAAAGGGGAATGGGGAAAAAATAAGACCCAAGATACATCGTGTGCAGCTGCAAATTCCCAACGGTGAATGTGATCATAATGTGTACCTAAAATGCACCGATACACTTAATAGAAAGACAAAAGAATACAAATGTTTTAAATCTCCGAGTGACCCAGAACATGGCTCTAATATTAAAGTATCACTGTAGCAAGCAGCCTGATGCACTATGGAGTTCACAGGAATCGGACTCAGGTTCTAGTCTCAGTTCTTAAAGTAATTGTAAACTTCTGAGGAAGTCATTAGTTTTTCTGTGCCTCGGTTTCCTCATCTATTAACATAAAGAACCACTCCCACTTATCCCAGATACTCTCAAGGGCTTCCAGGAAAATCCAAAAGCCCCTGGGGGTGAACAGAACATGGGCATACCCAAAGCACTAAGTACGCACCTGAGTAACATTGAATGTGACGAAAACAGGGTACCTTTCTCCAGACAGTACTGTAGTTACAAGACTCCTGCATCAATGTATCAGGAACTTCTGGTTCCAACCAAGACGGAGTAACAAGGACTGAGTTTCCCGTGTTGTTGGATGATTGAAAAAGGAGACAAAACCTGTGAGGCAACTCTCAAGAGCCTGCCTATGAGGAAACAAAGAGCTATGACCCCAAAGGGACAGGAAACAAATGTGGTAAGACCCGCAACCACCCCATCTTTCCTGCCCAGGCAGTGCTTCCGGACTGTGGCCTGGGGAGGGCACTCGCTCAGGGCCCTGGGCCTCCCGGGACTGGGGACACACAGCTGGACACGTGGGGAGCCGCGGCGAACTCACAAACAGAGAACCACGAAAGAAAGGGCCGAAAGAGAACAGACACCAGAGTCAGGCAGGCTGGCTGAGTCCCCATGGACACACGTGTGAGGAGAACACTGGGGAAGAGCAACCAGAAAGAATTCGAAGCAACAGGGCTCACAGAGGGACAGAAAGGAGCCTATTTACCACAGCCAGGGGAGAGCATTTTGCAATCCTCAGGGTGCCAGGCAGAGCACAAGAAAGTGTGTACCTCGGGATGTCGCATAAATCCTAGGCCAACCGCAACTCGGTTCCCCAACAGAACCTCTTCAAGGGCTCAGGAATATCACATGATTTCCAAATAACTGAACCACTTCTCAAAAAAGTACAAGAATATTAATAGGAGTACAAAATATCCAGTGTGTAACGAGGTAAAATTCACAACATCTGGCATCCAATCCAAAATTCAGACATAGGAAAATTCGCTCCACATTGAGGGGAAAAAAGGCGCAAAATGATAAAAACCAAAAATGTCACAGGTAACAGAATCTGTGGGTCTTAAAACATTTGTTATAACTATGTTTTGCACATTTAAGAAGCTAGAGGAAAGATAGAGGATGCTAAGTTGAGCTGTCAAAGCCCCAGAGAGATCGAATTGAGCTTCTAGAGGCTAAGACTGCAATTGTCTGAAATGGAAATACTCTAGATAATGTCTCTGCAGCTCAATTGCTGAAAAAGAAAAAAGTAATGAACTTTAGCAATAGATAATTCCAAATGACACAGAGAGATTGAGAGAGACAGGGCGAGAGAGCGAGAGAGGAGAGAGGAGACAGACAGACTGAAAATATGATGAAGCATCAACAAACTATGGAATAATTTCAGGGGATCAAATACTTGTTTAATTAGAATCAACAAGAGGGGGACACAGAAAGCACATGAGGAAATCATGGCCAAAACTCTAAAGCCACAGAGTCAATAAATTTGAAAACAAAAATTCCCAATAAATTCCACAAACTCAAAGCAAAAATAACATGCAAAAAACTACACCAAGGCAAATGTTACCCAAATGCTTAAACTGTAATAAAATGAAAAATTTGAAAGCTGCCCAAGTAAAAAGATAAAAAGGAACAATGAAAGGCAAGAGGATTATTTTTTGTAATTAGAAAAAAAATCAACTGAAACTTTCACATTGCATTAAATGTTCTTAACCTTGAAGATAGTGAGAAGTAACCAGGCTGGGGATTTAGCTCAGTGGTTCTGGCGCCTGTCGCAAAAGCACAAGGTCCTGAGTTTGATTCCCAGTACCAAGAAAAAAAAAAAAAAGATAGTGAGAAAGACATATTTTTTTACTAATTTTATTGGTACATTTTAGGTATACAATACAATGACATTCATCATTGGAAATTTGCACCTTTACATAATCTCTCTTGGTTCCTATTTTTCCCCCTTCCCCTGCCCTCCCTTCAACTTCTCCACCCTTCCCTATCTACAAAGACTTTGCTTCCATTTTTTCATTTTCTCATATTGATTCCATTCCCTTCTTTCCTTTCCTCTACCCCTCCCACTTCCCCTTCCCCTTTGCCCCTTTTCTTCCTATTTCACATTATCTATCATACATTTTAGTCCTTATTTACACTTTCAGTTTCTCACACTAAACTATTCAGTATTTACACATGCGTGTCCTATTTATTTCACTTAGGAGTATGGCCTCAATGTGCATCCATTTAGCTATAAATGTCTCTAATTCCTCTTTTTTATGGCTGAGTAGTACTCCATTTTATTTAAAAAATCACATTTTCTTTATCCAGTCTCCAGTTGATGGGCATTTGGGCTGTTTCCAAGTTTTAGCTATCACAAACTGTGCTGCTATAAACATGGGTGCACATATATCACTGCCATATGATTCTTTTAATTTGTTGGGGAAGATACCCAGCAGGGGAATAGCTGGGTCAAATCGGACTTCCAGTCCTAGTTCTTTGAGGTATCTCCATACTGATTTCCACAGTGCTTGCACCAGTCTACACTCCCACCAGCAGTGGAGCAGGGTTCCTCTTTCCCCACAGCCCCACCAGCATTTGTTATTGGGTGATTTCATGATAGCAGCCATTCTTTCTGGGGTGAGGTGGAATCTCAGCGTTGTTTTCATTTACATCTCTCGAATGACCAGTGATGTTGAACATTTTTTTATATGTTTATTTGGTATTTCTACTTCTTTGTCTGAGAAATGTCTGTTCATTTCAGATGCCCATTTTTGGATTGGGTCTTTAAATGTGGGAGGTCTGATTTTTTTAAGTTCTTTATAGATTCTAGATAGTAGACCTTTGTCTGAGGGACAGCAGGTGAAAATTTTTTCCCACATTGTGGGTTGTATCTTCACAGTGTTGGTGGTTTCTCTTACTGTGCAGAGCTTTTTAATAAAAAGAGATCCCACTTGTTGATTGTTTGTGCTAGTTCACAGGCAACTGAGGTTTTATTCAGAAAATCTTTTCCTACACCAATGTCTTCAAGAGTTCTACCTAACCTCTCTTCCAGCTGATTTAGTGTTTCTGTTTTAATATTTAGATCTTTAATCCATTTCAATTTTAGTTTAGTGCATGGTGAGAGATATAGGTTTAGTTTTAATCTTTGGAAAGTTGAAACTCAATTTTTCCAGCACCATTTATTAAAGAGCCTATCTTTCCTCCAGTGAGGGTGTTTGGCTCCTTTGTCAAAGATGAGGTGGCTGAGTGTGTCTGGAGTTGTTTCTGCATCTTCTAATCTGTTCCACTGGTCCTCAGGTCTGTTTCTTTGCCAGTACCATGATGTTTTTATCACAGTAGCTTTGTAGTGTAGTTTCAAGTTGGGGGTTGTGATACTTCCTGCCATGTCTCTGTTACCTAGAATTGCTTTTGCTATTCTGGGTCTCTTCTTATTCCAAATGAATTTTTGGATTATTTTCTCCAGGTCTGTGAAGTATGCTGCTGGGATTTCAATTGGGATTGCCATGAATCTATATAGCAGTTTTGGAAGTATGGCCATTTTCACTATGTTGATCCTTCCTACCCAGGAGCACGGGCTATCTTTCCATTTTCTGATATTATCTTCAGTCTCTTTTTTCAGAGTGCTATAGTTTTCAGAGTAGAGGTCTTTGATTTCTTTCGTTGGGCTGACTCCTAGGTATTTCAATATTTTGGATACTATTGTGAAAGGTTGCGAAAGATTGCCCAATTTCTCTCCCAATGAGTCTGTTTTTTGTGTACAGAAAAGCTATTGTTTTTTGTGTGTTGACCTTGTATCCAGCTATTTTACTAAATTTGGTTATTAAGTCTAGAAGACTTTTGGTGGAGTTCTTAGGGTCTTCTATATAGAGTACCATGTCATCTGCAAATAATGACAGTTTGACCTCTTCGTTTCCTATCTTTATTCCTTTTATTTCTTTCTCTTTTCTAATTGTTGTGGCTAATGTTTCCAAAACTATATTGAACAGGAGTGGTGATAGTGGACATCCTTGTCTTGTTCCTAATTTTAGTGTGAAGGATTTCAGTTTTTGACCATTTAGTGTGATATTGGCTGTTGGTTTTTCATAGATGGCTTTTATCAGGTTGAGGTAGAGACCATCTATTCCAATTTTTTGTAGGGTTTTTATCATAAATGCATGTTGGATTTTGTTGAATGCTTTTTCTGCATCAATTGAGATGATCATATGGTTTTTGTCCTTGGCTCTATTGATATAGTGTATTACATTGATTGATTTGCCTATGTTGGACCATCCCTGCATCCCTGGGATGAATCCCACTTGGTCAGGGTGAATGATCTTCTTGATGATCTTCTGCATTCTGTTTGCCAATATCTTATTAAGGATTTTTGCATCTATGTTCATTAGTGAGATTGGCTTATAGTTCTCTTTTTTGGTTGGGTCTTTCTCTGCTTTGGGGATCAAGGTGATGCTTGCTTCCAGGAATGAATTCGAGAGTATTGCTTTCCTTTCAATTTCATTGAAGAGTTTAAACAGTAGTGGCAATCGTTCCTCTCTAAATGTCTTGTAGAATTCCACAGTGAAGCAATCAGGACCCAGGATTTTCTTAGTTGGTAAGTTTTTAATTACATTTTCAATTTCATTGATTGATATTGGGTTGTTTAGAATTTTTAGGTCTTCTTCATTCAACTTTGGTAATTCATACATATCTAGAAATCTGTCCATTTCTTCTGTGTTTTCCATCTTATTGGCGTATAGGTTCTCAAAGTAGATATTGATGATCCTCTGGATTTCTTCTGGGTCTTTTGTAATTTTACCCTTTTCATTACTAATTACATAGATTTGGGCCTTTTCTTTCCTTTTCTTGATAAGGTTGGCTAAGGGTTTGTCAATTTCATTTATTCTTTCAAAGAACCAACTCTTGGCTTCAGTGATTTTTTATATCGTTCTCTTAGTCTCCATTGCATTGATTTCTGCTCTGATCTTTATAATTTCCTCCCTTTTATGGGCTTTCGGTTTGTCCTGCTCTTCTTTTTCTAGAAGCTGAGGTTCAGCATCAGGTTGTGTAATTGAGCTCACTCTGTTTTCCTCTTGTGAGTATTCACTGCTATGAATTTCCCTCATAAGACTGCTTTCATTGTGCCCCATAGATTCTGATATGTTGTATTGTCATTGTCATTTAGTTGTAGGAACTGTCTGATTTCTTCTTTAATTTCCTCTGTGACCCATTGGTTATTCAGAAGTGTATTGTGCAGTTTCCATGTGTTTACAAAATTCTTGCGGTTTCTTTTGCTATTGATCCCAATTTCATCACACTATGGTCTGACAATATACAGGAAATAACTTCAATTCCTTTGCACTTACTTAAACATGTTCTATGAGTGAGTATGTGGTCTCCTTTGGAGAACAACCCGTGTGCAGTTGTAAAGAATGTGTATTCTGATTTTGCGGGGTAGAACACTCGGTAAAAATCTGTTAAGTTCATTTGTTCAAGAGTTTGACTGAGTTCTAGTATTTCGTTGCTTATTTTTTGTCTAGTTGATCTATTTGTGACAGTGGGTATTGAGGTCCCCGACTACTATTGTATTAGTGTTTATATGATTTTTTGTGTCCATTAGTATTTGTTTTATACAGTTGGGTGCACTAGTGTTTGGTCCATATATATTAATGATTGTCATCTCTTCCTCTTGGATTATTCTCTTTATAAGGATCTAGTATCCTTCTTTGTCTCTCTTAATCAGTGTTGGTTTGAAATCCATTTGATCTGCAAAAAGGATAGCTACTCCTGCTTTTCTTCAGGTTCCTGTCGCATGGAGTATTGTTTTCCACCCTTTAACTTCAGTCTATGAGTTTCTTTTTTAATTAAGAGTGTTTCTTGTATGCAGCATATTGTTGGATCTTGCTTCTTGACCCATTCTGCCAGTCTATTTCTTTGGATTGGTGAATTGAGACCATTAATATTGATGGTTATAATTGATATGTATTGACTTATCCTTGTCATGACTTTTTCTTTTTGTTGGATTCTCCCCCTTTGCATTTAATTTCTTGAGCCTGATGGATTCATTCTGCAGAGCTTCCTGGGGCTGTAATCCTCATTGTCTTTTCCTAGGATACTGTTTACAATTTTTTTGGAGTGGTGGTTTGGTATTCATGAAGTTCCTAAGGTGCTCTTTGTCATGAAAGTATCTTATTTCTCCATCAATTTTGAAAGGTAGTTTTTGCAGGGTACATCAATATGGGTTGGAGGCTGTTTTCCTTTAGGGCTTGAAATACATCGCTCCACACTCTTCTTGCCTTGAGGGTTTGCACTGAGAAGTCTGCGGTGATTCTGATGGGCTTTCCATTGTATGTGATTTCTTTTCTCTAACTGCTTGTAGAATTTTGTTTTTCGGCTGGGTTTCTGGAATCTTAACTAATATATGCCTATGTGCAGATTTTTTTTATCACAGCTAGTTGGAGTCCTACATGCCTCACTTATCACTATATCAAGTTCTTTTTCCCTATTTGGGAAATTTTCTGCCATTACTTCTGTGAACAGTTTTTTTTTATGTCATCTACACTCTCTCCTGTTTCTTCCTTGACTTCAATCACACTGATGTTATTCTTCTTTGCATCATCTAGCAGCAGCTGGATTGATTTCTCATGGTCCTTTACTATTTTTAAGAAATTTTTATTTTCCTGGTCACTAATCGCAATCCTGTCTTCTATATCTGAAATTCTATCCTCGCATTGGCTCATTCTGCTGTGTAAACTTTCAATGGAGTTTTTAGTCTCCTGGAAATCTGTTTGCAACTGTTTTATGGATTCCATTTGTTTCCTATATTGGGATTCCATCATATTCCTGAGCTCCTCTAGTTTTTTATCTGTGTCCACTCTAGATTTATTAATCATGTCTATGGGGACAATCTCTGCTGTTATCTGAGAAATTATTTCTGATTTTATTTTTTCTAGGTCCCCTTTCATTGCCAGTTCAGGGAGTCCAGGTGGTGGAGTATCAGAGTGTTCCATCTCATTGCCCTTTGGGGTTCCCTTAGGTGATCTGAAAGTCTGGTTTTGGGACTTATTTACATGTCTTCTCAGTTTAACAGACTCTACCTGCTGTTGAGGTGACTTTTTGCTCACTCAGTGGTCTTGAATTGTCAGCAAGCCACTGAGCAGCCTTTACTCTGCTGCTCACCAGTACACCAATTCCTGGGTTCAGAGTCATGACCTTCTAGATCCCTGAGTTGACCTGCTGTCTGGGCAGGCTTCTGGCTGGGGCCTGAGCACACTTGGGATGGTATCTAGGTATGCCTCTCGCTGGGGCCCCTATGTAGCTGTTGTCTGGCAGGGCCTTTGGCTAGGGGCTGTGCACCCCAGTTCCTGTTATCTACACAGGCTTTGGCTAGGGTCTCTTTGCTCTTATCAATGGTATTGGGCGAGCCTCTGGGTATTGCTTGTGTGCCTGTACAGCTCTTCTCCAGGCGGGTCCCTGGTTGTGGCCAATGGTATGGTGAGCCTCTGGCTGAAGCCCATGTGCCCATGCAGACCCTTTCTGGGTGAGCCTTTGTCTTGGGTGGGTGTACCCAAGCCTCTGGGGTCAGGGCAGAGCCCTGGCTAGGATCTGCCCGCAGCCACGCTAGTCCAGGCCACACAGCTGCTCCCCAGGATCTGCACATACTCACTGATAGAATGGCAGGCCTCCAGCGGGAGCCTGCATGCCTGTGCAGCTCCTCTCTACATATTTTAGGTAATTGAAAAAAATATTAATCTAGAATTCTTTACTCAACAAAATTATCTTTTTTTTTTTTTGAGACAGGGTCTCACTTTGTAATTCAGGCTCACCCTGAACTCACTATGTAGCCCAAGCTAACCTCAAACTTGTGGTGATCCTCCTGCCTCTGCCTCCCAAGTGCTGAGACTACAGGCATGTGCCACCATGCCGAGCCAGAAAAATTACCTTTTAAAACTGAAGGTAAAATAAAAGTGTTTCAGACATACAAAAGCTGGAAGAATTCATACACCAGATGTGGCATACAATAAATATTAGAAAAGAAATCTTTTAAGCAAAAGACAAATAATCCCAGATGTTACCAAAAAAAGAACAAAAAGCAGTAGAAATAGTAACAAGAAGTTAAATCTAAAGATCTTTTATTGTTTAAACCTCTTTCAAAGGTAACCAACTCCTTAACACAAAATAATACAATGTACCACAAAGTTTATAAAATATACGACAAAGAGGAGAACTGGAAGTATAATTTATGAGAACCTCATACTACACCTGAAGTGGAGTGACATCAGTGGAAGGAAGGATGTGAAAAATCAGATATCAACCCTAACACAACCACTAAACTAACAACAGAAATAGCTAGTAGACCAAAATGGAACATAAGGGAAACCATAAAAAATAAACAATTGCTTTTTCAAAAAGGGAAGAGGAATAGAAAAGCAACAAAGAACAGGTGAGGTAAATAGAAAATAAATACTGTAAGAATCAATTTAAACCCAACTATGTCAATAATCACTGTAAGATAAATGGCCTAAATGCCCTCAATTAAAAAGCATGGGCTGTCAGGATTTAAAAGGCGAGCAAGGGGCTGGGGATTTAGCTCAGTGGTTCCACTGCCTACCTCAAAGATGCAAGGACCTGAGTTCCATCCCTAGTACCAAAAAAAAAAAAAAAGATTATTTTTGGGCCGGGAATTTAGCTCAGTGGTTTCACCGCATGCTGCACAAGTGGAAGGACCCGAGTTTGATCCCCGGTACCAAAAAATAAAAAAAATAAAAGGTGAGCAAGATATCCACCCTATACGGCCTACAAAAAACACACCCTAAAGATACAAAAAGCCAAAAAAGAAAAAAAAAAAGTGATGGTAACACTACTCAAAAGAAACCTGTACATTGAATATCAGAAAAAGTCTACTTTAGTGCAAATAATATTAATAAAGATAAAAAGGACAACCTTCATAATGATAAATGGTCAATTCATTTAGAGAACATAAACCTTCTAAATACTATGGGCCTCATGGTAGAGCTTCAAGCAAATACTAATGGAAATAAAAGAATAAGTAGGCAAATCCACAATAACAGCCAAGGGTTCATTATCCCACCTTCAATAATTAAACAGATATGAAATCAATGGGAATATAGTCAACAAACTGACCCAACTGTCGTTGTAGAGTGCTCCACCAAATAACAGCAGGATACACATTATTCTCAAGTGTAAACACTTACAAGACATACCATAGGCTGGCCAGTAGAAGAGAGCCCCATACATGAAAAGCTTCCAAGTCACAGAATACATTTGCAACAATGAAATCAAATTTAAAAATCAATAATAGAGAAATGTTTCAAAAAAATCCCAAATATGTGAAAATTGAAAAACACAATTTTAAGTAACTCACCTGCTTCTTGGTGCTGTGGTAAACAAGCCGCAGAGCTGGTCATCTGGGCCTTACAGTTGACACGATCCAGTGTTGAGGACTGTTCTCATGAAATGTTTGACAGACAAATTCTCCATTTTAAAGCAGAGCTGCAATCTGTAGCAGACAATCTCACTCCTGCGCACACTCGGGAAGAGAGGAAGCACTGGAAACTCACTTCCTGCAGACCTTGAGACCTGGCCCTCACCCTGCCCAGGCAGGGAGGTGACACCAGCCCGGGGGACCAGCCCAAGCCCTGCTCCAGGGCCTCTGCTCGAGCCCCACGTCACTCTGCCCTGGGAGACCCGTGCACCCCACGCCCAGGTCAGCTCTGAGGGGTCCCAGGGTCCTCACTGACCGTCGAGCATGGGTAAATCTACTGTCCACACCAAAGTCACTCCCTGTGCCTCCTCTTTTATTCTCTCAGCAGACCCAATGAGCTGTCTCAATTTGTCCTCCTGCCAGCCCAGCCCAGGCCACATCAGCCTCTGCAAGGCCACTGCTAGGGACAGCACTGTCCCCAAGCTGGCTGGTCAGCCACACATCCACTCCTGCCAGCTCCACAGGACCAAGGAGGCAGAGACGGAGAATGCAACTCTCTCCTCACTCTCCATGGGGTTTCATAGAAGAAAAAGGGAAGTTAAATTATATGCACATACACAGACACCCAAGTATACGCACACATATATGCTGCTGTGTTATGACACATAAATGTACAGATCTCTTATTTTTTATAAAAAGAAACTAATAAAAATGAGGGGGAAGCTGGAGAAGTACAAATAGAACTAATTTCTGAGTATATCCTCTTACACATTTTTACCTTCAACACATGCAATGTTTTTAAATATACAAAAATAAAATTAGCCCAAACATGGTAGCACACACCTGTAATCTTAGCTACTTGGGAGGCTGAGGCATGAGGAATACAAGTGTGAGCCCAGCCTGGGCAACCTGACAAGATTTTGTCTCAAAATTAAAAAAAAAAAAATTAAAAAGGGCTGAGGATGTAATTTAGTGTGAAGGTACTGGGTTCAATTTCCAGTACTGAAATATAATTAATTAATCAAACAAAAAAGCACTCCCTGACACATAAGTAGAAACAAGTGATCTAAATTGTACTTCAATTTAACAAAATCTCCACCCAGACAAAATAGTTACGTATTTCAAGAAACTTGCAAATACAATCAGTAGATTTCTTGCTAGTAGATATACAGAAATTGTAACTATGAAATTAATTTATTTTAGGTAAAGCAAATAGGAAAATGTTGATTTTATCAAGAATGAAGATTTTCAATGTAAGACATAATGTGATAAAAGACACAAAGAAAATGTTAGTGATGATTCAGCTCTACTGGCATGAAGGACACTAGCAGATTGATAAAGCATACTTCCAGGTGTATCTGAATGGTCAAGGGCTATGATGTTGGGAACAATATCTGGTCCCTGGCCGCTTCCTCCCTGGCTCTTCCATACTCTCCTGCTTCCTGACCGCCATGAAGTGAGCACTTTCCTCCACCATGCCCTTCAGCCATGATGCTTCTTCCTCAAAGCCAGCCAACCATGCACTGAATCCTCTGAAATCATGAGCCACAATAAGCCCTTCCTCCTTTAAATTGTGTATGTCAGATAGCTCAGCAACAGAAAGCTGATGCATGCTGTAATACTGTATTTTAATTTCATATACAGTGGACCCTTAACTTACAAACTCAATTTATTCCCAAGAGCTGGTTATAACTCAAGTTGGTCAATTGAAGGGTCAGGCCCCTCTACATAGACTTCAAAGTCTCTCTCCTGTGTACAGACAGATCTCAGTGTCCTTAGAAAGACACTAGCCCAGGATTTCTCAATTAACCCCACACAAGAAAGGATGTGGTAATGCTCTTTCCAAAACTCTTTAAAGGTTGCATCTGTAGCATCTGAGACCATCTGGAAGCACAAGCAACCAGCATTTGGGTTGCAATTCAAGACTTTGTTTGTAAGTTAAATCTAAAATTCAGGTCATAATCCAAGTTGTTTATATGTCAGGCTGGTTGTAACTCGAGGATTCATTTATCAACACAAATCCATGATTATTTAAAAAATACCTTCCTATCTATCCACCAAATGGGTCAAAAAGCAATGACCATCCAGTTGCAACAAGGACATTTTGCCCCAGATCTCAGCTGCTAATTCTCTCCTAACATGTATGCTGGAGTTTCTTGAAAAAGGAGCTGATGGACAAGATGAGCCTAGGACATCTTGCTATGTCAGAAAAACCAAGAAAGCACCCAAAATGTCAAAAGAATCCAAAAGCCAACCTTAAGGGACTTCTATGGCCTTCAAAATAAATGTGAGCATCAGAGAGAATAATGACTACAGCTGTAATGAACTGAAAAAACAAAAACCCATGAAGTATAATGAAATTCATGCAAGAAGAATAAAGGAGATAAGAAAAATGAAGCTCTTATTTCATAATAAATGTAACAATGATAACAGATACAAGAAAATCACATTGCTACCCCCACAGGTAATTTAAATTCTGATTTAGGCAAGAATCATCAATAGATGCTAAAAGCATTAAGTAAAAATGTCTGCATATGGAGTATTTACATACTGCAGAGGAAAACCACTCCTTCATAACAGTCAGCCTGGGCATCATCACCTGGACCAAGTGGCTGACCTTGCATTGTGCCCATCTCAGACAGGATGCAATATGAAGTGTACATGTAGGAGACTCTGCCAGAAGGCTCACCCTGAAGCTAACAAAGCCTCTAGGCCTAACTTTAGACTTACAGACAGGAAGGAACTAACACATCTTCAATGACACTGTGAGGACATAACTGGGAAAATCCAGAATTTGGAACGTTTCACATGACAATTGGCTTAGACTCTTCAAAATTAAATGCAAAAACAAACAAATAAACAGAAACCCATTAACAAATGTTCTAGAGTAAGAGACACTGCATATCTATAACAACCAAGGCAATGTGTGGATCTCGATTGTATCCTGACTCAAAAATAAGGACACAAATCCCATTTCAAGGATAGTCAGAGAAATTTGACCATGGAATTAGCAAATGCAAGCAGCAAATTATAGACTTATACTAACTTAGATAGCAGTATTATACACTTGTAGAATATTCTTATTAAAGAGATACATACTGATGAAGATAGAGTGATTTACTTTCAAATGACTCCATCAAATATTAGACAGTGTTATGGCTTGTATCTAGATGACCCCTCAAAGCCTCGTGTACTCATACCTGGGGCTTTTCAGAGGTGGCTGGATCTAGGATGTGTGAATTCTAGTAAGGGTGTGATAACTGGATTAATTCACTAATTGGTTTAGCATTGTTCATGGTGTGGATAATGGGAAGCCACACTTAGATGTGGGTGGCACCAACTATTAGGCTTATAGCCTAGATGGGGTAAAAGGAGGCTTGCTGCTGCTGCTGCTGCTGCTGCTTCACTGCTTGCTGCTTCCCACCTACCCTGCCATGGACTGTTTCTCCTCTGCAATGCCTCTCTACCATGCCACCCTGCCTTGGACCCAGCCAGCTATGGACTGAAACCTCCTACAAACTGTGAGCTGAAATAAACCTTTCCTCCCTTAACTTGGGGTGTTGGGTATTTTGTCTCAGCAACACAAAAAGTAACCAAGACAATAGGGATAAAGCAAATATGGCAGATACAAACAATTGTTAAATATGGATGGAGAGCATACAGATGTTCCTTGTACTATCCTTTCAACATTTCTGGTGTTAGAAATCTTTCAGAATAAATAAAAGGGCACAAAAACACGATCATGGTCATGGATAAATACCAATAGTCCCCAGCTGGTCATTTCTCTTCTTTCTGTAATTGTAACAGATACAACAAACACTGTGCGTGACTAAAAGTAATTACATTTAGAAAGATGTGTGATTTGGACCTTCACTACAAAGATTTCAGAAGAACTAATTTTGTCAAGTAGTCCCAAAAGTTATTGTTCAAGAAATGTTCAGCTTTGTTTAATGGACTACTATAACATCCTTATCTTCGCTGAATTAATTAAAGCATTTGTTAAATGTTGAGGTGTCATCTGCCTCTTGCCAATATCAAATGTGATACTGAATTTGTCTAAGCAATTTGCAGTTTCTTTAAATACTTAAGAAGATCTTGGGCTGGGGATTTTGCTCAGGGGTGCTGCTGCCTGCCTCCCAAGCGCAAGGACCCAGGTTCGATCCCCAGTACCAAAAAAAAATAAAATACTTAATAAGATCTACTTCCTTTATATAAAATGGAAAATCATTTTGACTCCACTAAAAGAGAAAGCATGCTTTCTATTCCAATAAAACCCAAGCATTTCCTCTGCTGCTCCAGTTTTCCAGATCCCACTACTTTCAACATTAAGAGAACTCCAGATCCTTCGAAGGGCCCTGAGACTCCAGCTCCACTCTGAGGATAAAGACACAGAGCTGGGCACCCAAGACGGCCTGTAGAGGCTCACGGAGCTGGTGAGTGGCAAATCGGCCTGGACCCAGGTTTGGGGTCTGGTTGGTTTGTTTGTTTTGGTGCCGGGGATTAAACTCAGGACCTTGAGCTTGCCAGGCAGGTGGCAGAACTACTGAGCTAAATCCCCAGCCCTGGACCCAGGCTTTTATTCCCAGTACAGATGTAAGATTTCTGCACAGTATTGCTCTACTGTTTATTACCTTGTGAATTTGGAGAAGCTGCTCCAGCCCTCTGGGTGCTGGGTGTTGGCATCGTACGCCCACATCTGACTCTGCAGCACCCTCGAAGGCTCTCTGCAGAGCCTGAGGCCCCTGCCCACTGACAGCCCCACCTCACCCACACCCAGTGGAGGGTCCTCACTGCCACCTGCCACTTCCTCCTCACACCGGGCAGGAGTCGCTCTTGGGAGTCAGGCAAGGCCTGGACACCGATCTGTTTGACATGTATTATAAAATGCAGAAATTCTAAACAAGTGACAAACATGATCAAGAATGAAGAGTTTATGTTGAAGGAATTAATGAGGAAAATGCACTCCATAACACAGGAATTTTTAAAAGCCAACTCATAGTGTACAACACAAAGTACGATCCTACAGGGAATCATGTTTAAAGCTGCAGGTGAGCATCTTGGTCCAATCTTATCCCAGTGCTCTTTAACTAAGAGAATAAATTGTTTGAAAATAACATGTGAAGCCCCTGTGCATTGAGAGCGAGACCAAAAATCCCCCTGACTCGGAGGCCAGCTGCCAGGATTCTGCCAAGAAATCGCTCATTACCTCCTCTTCCCCATCTCCTTGCCAGGAAGGAAGCAGGCAACACCCCATTCACCCTCCTGGGCTCTGAAGGCTCTGGCCCTGCTGTCCCTGAGACCACGCCTTGCCAGGATTTCTCCGTATCGGGAGTGGTGACAGGGCACTGGTCATTACTGCAGATCCTTCACATTAACATGAAGACAGGGCAAAGAAAAGAAAGGAAATAACAGAAAAGAAGATAAAAATAAAACTAGTGTGAAATACACAAACTATTCAAGCTTACTCAAAACCAAACAGATTATTTGACTATCCTGAAGTCCACTGATACAACTGAATTCATAGTTCATAATTCTACCTAAAGAAGAAATATTCCAGAAAATAGAAAAGGAACTCCCTCTCAAATCATTTCATGAGCCCAATGTTCACGTTTTAGCAAAACGGGACAGTGATAGAGCGAGAAAATACAGTCTAAAATGTCCCTCATGAATACACCGACCAGAATAGCTAGGATTTAAAATTCTCATGCATTGCTGATGGGAGCATAAGATGTACGCGATTCTGGGAAATAGTTTGGAAGTTTCTCATGAAGTTAAATGTATATTTACCATACAACCTAGCACTCTTAGATATAAAATCAGGAAACTGAAAATATTCATCTATCTAGAATTCTACCAAACATTCTAAGAACTAACACCAATCTTTCTTAAACTTGCCAAAAAATTAAAGAGCAAGTACTTCCAGATTCGTTTTATGAAGCCATTATCACCCTGGTGCTACAGCCAGACAAGGACACTACAAGAAAGAAAATCACATGACGGATGAAAAACCTATAATGTTGACATAATTAGCAACAAAGTTGCTAAGAACACAGTGTGAGGGAGACAGTCTCAGCCATAGATAAAAATTGTAAATGCAAAAAATCCTCAACAAAATACTAGCAAACCAAATTCGACAGCACATTAAAGAGATCTTTCACCACCAACAAGTGAGTTTTATTGAAGACATCCAAGGATGGGTCAAAGTATGCCAGTCTATAAATGTGAGACACCAAAATCCATATGATCATCTCAAGACATACAGGAAAATCATGTGCCAAAATTCTACATCTTTTGGTATAAAATAAAACTAAAATCAGACATAGAAGAAACGAAGCTCAATCCAACAATAGCCACACAGGACAAACCCACAGCCCTTGTGCTCAGCGGGCGAAGTAGGGTGGGGGGGCGGGGGGGGTTTCCTCCACAGCAGGACCAAGACAAGGGCGCCACCTGCTGCTTCCCCCAGAAGAATCCCGGGAATTGGGGCTCAGGTGAGAGTTACCCAAGCTGAAAGGGCGAAAGCCAATGTCCCTCTTCGCGGGTGACAGGATCGCATGTATATAAAGCCCTAAAATCTCCTCCAAAAACACCTCTTAGAACAAACAAATTCAGGAAAGTTACAAGACACAAAATTAGCACACAAATACCAGTAGCATCTCCATACAGTAACACTGAACTATCAAAACGAATTCAAGAAAAGCAACCCCAATTACAATGGCACCCCAAAAGTACATAGGAATAAGTCAACCTAGAAGGTAAAAGATCTCTATCCTGAAAATTAACACTGGTAACAGAAATCGAAGGAATCCTGGCTTCAGGGACTGGAAGAATCACTACTGGGAAAGGTCTGAGCTACCCAAAGCCTTGTGCAGATTCAAAGCAATTCCTATCAAAATACCAGCAACATTCTGCACAGAAAATTTTTTTAAATTCTAATTTGCGTGAAATCACAAAAGACCTCAAATAGCAAAAGCAAGCCTGAACAGGAGGAACCAAGCTGGAGGCTCCACCTACAAACTTGCAGTAAACAAAGCAGCCTGGTACTGGCATAAAACAGACACCATCGGCTGGGACAGAAAGCCCAGAAACTAATCTGTGCATTTGCAGGGGACTGGTTTTCAGCATAGGGTCCAGGAACACACGATGGAAAGGACAACTCTTTGTGAACAGCTCTGGGGAAACCAGATGTCCACCAGTGGGAAAATGAAACTCTCAGACCATATACAAAAATTAATGCAAAATGACTGAAATCTTAAACCTGTGCCCTGAAACTGAAACTGCTGGAAGGAAATATCCAGTCGAAGGTCTGTGAGAGTGGTCTGATTTCTTGATATGATCCCAAGAACACAGGCAACAAAAACAGGAACAAACAAAGGGACACCAGCAAACTGAAAAGCTTCTGTCCACAAAGGTCACGAAGAAAAGGCAGCTGCATGGGAGAGAAGATGCATGCAAATCACACGGCAGAGAAGGGGCTAACATTCAAAATCCATAAGCACCTCAAACCACTCAGTGAGAAGGAAAAGCTGTGATTTTTGACATGAGCAAAGGAACTAAACAGGGGACCACACAACCGCTTGGGTGCAAATCTAGAGCCAGGGTACAGAGGCCCAATACACAGGACAATACACACGCCACAGTTCCATCTATAGGACATCCTGGGACAACTAGAACTGCAGGGCAGAAATCAGGCCAGCGGGTGCCTAGGACTGGGGCTTCACTGTGGTCAGGGAGGAGCTCTGATGTGGCAGACGTGGTCCCTAACGTGACCGTGGTAACAACATCAGTTTGCTAAAACACACTGGACTGCACCTCAAGCATGTGGTGTTTGTCCCACGTGTGTTATACCTCAGCCCAGCGGTGAAGATACTTCTGGTGAACATGGCCTGTGCATTGAGATACACACGATTTATCCATTACCCATTGCGCCAGCTGATCTGTCACCCTGACTGGACTGAGACCCCTAGAGAGGGATCAGGCTGTGTGGGCACTAACATCATGGGTTAAGCCCATGGATGAGCTCCGAGCTGAATGGATATGAGGGATGGAACCTGGCTGGGGGAAGTGGTCGTGGGGTGTGGCCATGGGGCTCTATGTGGTCCCAACCACCTCCTCCCCACTCTTTCTCCTCTACCCTGCTCTATCCCCAGCTGCTGTGGAAGAAGACTCTCTGCTCCATGTCCTTCCACTGCCTTGGAACCAGACACCACAGACTGAACCCTTGGAAACCATGAGCCAAGAAGACCTCTCCTCCTTTAAGATGTGTATGTGACATTGGGACATTTCTCAGAGCATTACTAGATACTTTGCCCTTTGACCATCTTCCACTTTAATTTTCCATTTCTGACTTTCTCTATATTACCTGGGTAAAAATATATAACTTTCACATAAATCAAAAAAGAGGCAGAAAGAGTTCAATATATGCATCCACAAGTGAATTAAGTCTAGTATCTTTCTAGATGGTTTTCTCTAAAATTCTTTTACCAAAAAACAAACAAAAAAAGGTGCAACATTCTTGTCGTAGTGTTTCTCCAGAAATCTGGCTCTGAAATACTATTTCAGATTGTAGTTTTAAGAAAGAAGTTCTCAAGCCTCATGCCAGTGCATTTCTCCAACCAGAAAAAGTCCTAGTGGCTGAGGTCTCGGGGAGAAGGTAAGAGGAGGCATCAGACACACGGCCTCCGGGCAGACAGGTGACGCAGGAGGCGAGGAAAGAGCTTCGTGTGACAAAGACACAGCCAGAATGGTCAGGGGCCAAGAATCCATGACCTCCCATGGTGTAATTAACTGAGGCAGAGAAAGGGAGGATGAAGGGAAATGGGAAGCAGGTGAGAGGGAGAGAGAGAGAAGACAGGGACAGAGATGAGAGAAACAGAGACAGAACAAGGCCACCAGCAGCTGGCCCGGTCCTCATCCCCTCGCTCTAGGGCCTCATCATGAGCAGATGAGAGGCGAGAAAGAACAGCAGGGTCGAGCCTGGAGACCCCGAACACTGCTGCTTTCAAGAGTCAGGGCTCTTGCCTCACCTACCTGGACCCATTCTAGATGTGTAAAATACATGTTGGTAAAGGCAGGTCCATGTATAAAGTAATGCACTCACTGACAGTTTTGAGTTCAAATACACAAACTTAGGTTCGCTCAGTGCTCTTTCGGTGCAGCGTGAAGCCTTTGCTTTTGTGGTGATGGGGATCTCAAGGGCGCTGACGGCAGATCTGTGAGCATGTCACCTCAGGAGCCTTCTGGAAAGTCCCTGGCCCATGGAAGAGATGGCGGCGCCTCTCATGTGAAGATTCTGTTGTTCACTAAACCATGTGCTAGAGCCAGGTGTGGTGGCACACTCCTGCAATCTCAGCACTCGGGAGGCTGAGGCAGGAGGATTGCTGTGTGTCTGAGGACAGCCTGGGCTACATAATGAGTTCCAAGCCACCCTGGACTACACAGCAAGACACTGTGCATAAATAAACACATAAATACCACATGGTAGGAGCAGCAAGGAGAGCTGACACAGGGGCTCTGGCCACAAACTCAGCTGAGCCCGGCAGGAGCAAGTACACAGAGCGCTTTGTAATCACTAATGGAGCTCAGATCTTCAAACGCTTAGAACCGTGGAAAGGTTCATGTGCAGTCAGGTGATACCATGAATTACACTGACAGAATGTCTGAGGCCAAACTCTCCTTGCTGAGTCTATGTGTAATACACTGAAGGATTTGGTTATATAAATGTTCTTAGGACTTTCACATACAGCTCATAAAGAAAATGGGCCTATGAGGACCCTTCCTTGTGCCATCTTTATCTGGCTTTAAAGCTCTTCTATCTTTTTGCTTTTTAGCTTCTGAAACTTTATTTTTCATACATGCATTTCACAAACAGAAAGCCTCTAACCCCACACACAATTCCATAACCAAATGTTTCAATTTTATCAACGTTCTTCAACTATTTACCCTGTCTTCCCTCAACAAAAGTGCAATCCAAAACACCCTGACAAGAAATCCTTACCAATAACAATTTATTTTTGAGCTGGTGTTAATGGGGCTCATCCATTTTATTTTCTTTCAGTCACCTGGAATAACAATAAAGTCAACAGGACATGGAAACGAACTTGGTTAGGCAGCATCCTATGTAAGAACCAAGACACTAAAGGGCACTTCCTTCTCACCTCTTCTCCAACCTCTAACTAAAATTACTCGAGAGACTAAACAGAAAAGCAAACTGGGGTCACTAACCTGGGAACAAGAGAGCAGACTGCAGTCTGGTCTGGCAGTACCAAATGAAAAGATTCCAGCATATTAGTTAAAGTTCTTCTGTCTTTACAGAATGAGTTGGAAAGCTTTCCTTCTCTCTTTTTAGTTCCAAAATTTACATAAAACAGTATAAAATTTACTTCCTTGAAAACCTGGTGGAACTCGCCCATTGAGCTGTCTTTGTCCAGGCCCTTTGGGAAGCTGGGGAGGAGCTGGGTTCCCTGCCCACCGTTTCTACCTGGATGTTCCCTTTCTCCCTTCACTGATTTTGTAGTCTTATGCATCACAAGATCTAGCTCACCTGATTTTAGAAAATATCTTTCACTTGCCTTTTTAAATCACTTTTGTGAAGAGGACTCGCAGTTACAGCTCCGAGGAGCCCCGACCACCCTGGCCCTGACGCCTGTGTGGCCTGGCACAGACCTCACTCTCCACCCCAGTGCCAACCTTCAGGAGGATGGTGCTGCACCCAAGGGGAGCAGCCTGCCCGCCGGACTCACCTCCACGGAGGTGGATCCAGTTTCCCTGCCTCACAGGGGCAGGGGGCCAGGCGCACACCAGGGCCAGTGATCTCAGCTGGAGACTCGCGCCCACAGCTCTGCTTGCTGTCCTCTCTCCTCAGCATCCATGCTGCCACAGCCAGCAAAGCAGGCACATGCCCAAGGCCAGCACACCCTCAGGAGTCCAAGAGACACATGGCAAACCACACGTGTAACTTTAAACTTTGCAGTAATTGTTTTAAAAAGTAAAAAAGAAAAGATCATTTTAATAATGTTCTGAACTGAATTATGTTCCCCAAACCTCATGGGTTCCCACAGTGCAACTGCTCAGTTGGAAGATGGGGTCCATGACCCCCCGATACCAACACTCACAGATGTGAGTCCCTTTCTAAACGGGGTCGTGTGTGGTGGCCACTTGTGTGTAACCCACACACATCCTCCCGTGTACTTCAACCCGTCTGTGGGAGTTACTGATGTGATACCAAATACAATGTAAATCCTACCAAATCTTATTATGCTGCATTGTTGGGGATAATTGTAAAGGGGAAAGCCTGTATGCATCCAGTCTACACAATTTTTTGTTTTTGCAAGTATTTCCTGTCCTTACTGGGTTGTCCACAGGTGCACAACCGTATGGACGGAGGGCCAACTGTGTTTGGAATTGGGCCTTTAAGGGTGTAACTAAGCTGAACTGGGTCACAAGCACAGTCCCTGGGACTGCCCTGCAGGGTGAATCTTGCATCCACTCCTCCTCTCTCCCAGCCTCCTGCCCACCTCTGCACCCAGGTGCCTCTGCCTTGGAGCTGGCTGTGGACTGAAGCACGAGCCAGATCAGCCTCTCCTCGAGCTGCGGGTGTCGGCCATCACCTCTGCAGTGAGAAGGCGACCACGTCTGCGTCCACTGCAACCCATGTGCTCCCAAGAGGAGGGAGACGGGGAGCACGGGGAGAAGCCTGCGTGAGGCTGCAGGGACCTCAGTCGTGCACAGCCAGCCCCTGGGAACCTGACCTTGGGCTCTGAGAAAACAGACTTCTGTTATTAAGCCATCTGGACTGCTGTGCTGTCATGACAGTCTTGGCAAACTAAATAAGTGAAATGTTTAATTTAGTCCAATATATCTAAAATATTACCATTTCTACACGTGAGCAACATAAAAATGTGTTGAGATATTCTGCCTTCCTCTTTTTAGACTCGGGTCTTCAAAATCTAGGCGTGGGGGCGTCACACTGGTCACTCATGTCCACATGGATGTCACCTGCACGCTGGACGGGCACAGCCTGATGTTCCCAGCTCTTCTACTGGATCTGCCGTGCTTGGTCTCAGGAGAGCCCTCCAGCCTCTCCACAGCGAGCTGTCCTGCCCTGGGCCCAGAACACAGACACACTCTGCTGCCCTGCCAGCCGGGCACAGTGCAGGGCACAGGTCTCTCTTCTTGGGCAGTTGTGTTCTTCAGTGTGCACCAGGGAGATGAATGCATCTACTATGTAGCAGGTCATGTGAGAACCAGAATTGGGCAGCAAAGCACGAACACGGAGGAGGCAAGGCCACTGGGAGCCCTGGATACCCCTCGGACGGGCCAGGGAGCCTCTGCTGACCTGGCATCTGAGCAGGTGAACAGCGGCAGCAAGGCGAGGGGCAGCAGCTGGCAGGGGCTGTTGGGGAGGGGCAGATGGACGCAGGGCCCGGGGCAAGCTCGGGAAGGGCCTGTCCTTCCTCTGCCAGCTGGGACTGGGCTCCGGGACACCAACTCCACCCCTGGGGCCTCTCAGACCCCGGCTATTCCACACTCAGGGTGTGCACGTCCAGCCAGGAGACTGGGTCACCCCCCCTCTAATCTGCAATCCTCACTTGGAAGCAGGCAAACTTGGGGTCCCCCCTGGTGTCGACACCAAGGCAGCGGGCAGAGCGGGCTCTCCTATTACAGAAAACTGCTGGTGCTGAGACGCTCCAGTCTCCAGCTCTGATCAGCATAGCAAGATGGCAGCTGCCCACTCGGGCGCAAACACCCAGGGAGACAGGAGAGGCCGGACCCAGGGAGGCTCACACTTGACCTCTGGCCGGACAGCGCTGACCAGGTGCCGGCGGGGTGTATGAGAGGCAGAGAGACAGCGAGGTTCTCTTCCTTTCTGAACAGGGTGGTGGTGAGTGGAGGTGCAGGTGCTGGGTGCAGCATGCAGGGCGGGAGAGAGTAAGGCGCAGGAAGGGTGTTCCACTCCTCAGACCGGATGCCCCTGAACCTTAGCCCCCCCGGGGGCCTCTGGAGCCCTGATCTACAGGTGTCTTTAGGGGCAGAGCGGAGACTCGGCCAGGTGAGCACAGGTGAGCCAGGGAGGCGCGGGTCCGCAGGACACTGGCAGGACCTGGAGATCCAGGCAAACAGATCTGCGTGCATCCAGACAGGCGCCCAGGACACGGATGAACGCTCTCGGGGCTGTGGAAACTGACAAACGAGGCCCAGAGAAGCACAATTCCTTCCTAAAGAGAAGTCGCCACGGAAGGCGCTCAGGTCGTTTTGGTTTCCATATATTCCCTGCCACAGAAACGCTGAGTCTTTCGAACAGAAACTCTCCCACATCTTTCATTGTTGTTTTGTTTTGTTTTGTTTTGAAGACAGGGTGTCACTATGTAGCCTTGGCTGGCCTCAAATTTGAGGCGATCCTCCAGCCTCAGCCTCCCACTGCTGGGAGTGCTGGTATTACAGGTGTGTGCCACTATGCCTGGCTGTCCCTACATTGTGAGTATTTAAAAATCTGGATTTACTTGAGCTGCTAGATTCAGCATCTGCCACAGATTTAAGCCTGTTTTCTCACGTAATCAAAGCCCGGTGCAGCTGGTATTAATAGTACATCTGTATTTCCTGTACTTGCTTCGAGCTCCTTTTTGTTACGATTAAGGACAATGATAATCCTCTGAACAGACCACAGTCTATTCTGTTTAAAGCTACTGCTAGAGTTGGAGCACTTTCATTTTTCTGCCTCCCCTTCAGTTAATATGACATCAAATGTGCCTTTCTTGTGATGGTGTCAAATTATCTCCCATTCCATACACTGAAGTCTTAAGTTTCAGTGCTGAGCAGTAGAAATGGATTTGTCTGTCTTCTGGTTCTTCCTAGATCCCCTAAAGTCCCCAGATGTGCTCAGTAGCATGGTGCCTACACGGAGCCTCATAGAAAGTGACCCAGCCAGCTGGACCAGCCCAGGCCCACGGGTAACTGAGGGTCTGGGCACCTGAGGGTCGCCAGGCTGAGCCTGCCCTCCGGGGGTCCCTCCCACCACCAGGCCCCGACACCTCAGGCTGCGCCCCGGGACTGGGGCCTGGCTTGGAGCCTCCGCCCCGCCTGGCCTCTGCACAGCCTCACATGGCCTCCCCAGGCCCGGACCACCGTCTCTGCAGCCGCCCACCCAGTGCAGCTTCTCGGGTTGGGAGCTGGCGCCCAACTCCAGGGCCAAAGGCTGGAGGCCCCAGCAAGCCCAGGCTGCAGGGCGCTTATGCGGCCAGCACCCCCTGAGCCTCGGTCACTGGGGTGAATTCTATCCCCCAGGGTGGCTCTCCCCGGGTGCTGCAGGATAAACCCTGCGAAACCAGCAGATCTCACCCTTCATCTCCCATTCCCACCCCTCCTCTAGCTCCCCTGGGCTCCGATTCCCCTCGGCTAGAGGTAAACCTCTGCCTCTGCTTCAGCCCTGCCCAATATTGCTGCCACCAGCGTCACATGAATAAATTATCTTACGATCTCGGGATCTTAATCAGATGAATCACTTCGGAGTTACAATTTACTGTTCCTAAAGAACGCATGACCAAGAGTCTACTGCAGTACTAATCCAAGTGAGAGTTTACAATGCTTTTAACTATCTCAAAATAGGTACATTTGGTTTAATTTTTTAAAAAGCTGTGTGGTGGTGCACACCTGTAATCCCAGCACTCAGGGAGGCTGAGGCAGGAGGATCACAAGTTCTAGCCCAGCCTGGGTAACTTGGGGATTTAGTGAGACCATCTCAAAGTAAAAACTAAAAAAGGGCTGGGGATGCAGCTCAGTGCAAAGGCCCTGGGTTTGATCTCCACTACTGACAAGGGAAGGAAGGAGGAAAGGGGGGAAGAAGGGAGGGAAGGCAGGAAATGAAAGCGGCGGAAAGAGAGGACGATCTTGCTCCCGGGGACACGCTGGGGAGGACGAATGAGGACAGGGTGGGCATCAGGGTGGGGCCAGCCATGCCCATCGCAGCTGGCCCCTCAGGCCCAAAGGCCTGCCAGAGGCGAGTCTGCCCAGTCTCAGGCTCCGGGCTGGCGGCGCCCTGTACTGCCGTCCTGGTGTAGCAGCATCACAGGAGGGAAAGCCTCCTCACCAGAATCTCTCAGGAGAAAACACACGAGTGAAGAAAATATCTTTATCACCTGGGGCGGAACAAGACTGCAGATGGCCAGTTACATAAGCAGATGGCTTGGCTGGTTTCCCGCTGGGTGGCTCTGCCCTAGAAGAACCTCTTGCTCCCTGGGGGAGCTGAAGGAGCCAGGCAGAAGAGGACAGAGCTGCTCCGGAAAGGGGAGAAAGGACGCCTGGGACACAGCGACCAATGGCTTGAGAGGAGAGCAAGTCTGTCTGAGGAGGGGCATTTAAGTTTGTGACTTCATGGTTCTGTCATGGGTAAGCATGAAGTGTCCCCCACGGCGCATGCTTGGAGGGCTTGACCATGCAGCCATGTTCAGGGTGGGGCCAAGAGGTGACCAGGTCATGAAAGCACTGACCTCAGCAATGGGTTCACCCACTGGCCAGGCCACAGCGGGACAGGCTGTGAAGAGGGCCTGCCTGGAGGTACGCACTCTCTCTCTCTCTCTCTTCCACTGCCTCCTTCCCCGTCTTCCTGGCTGTCCTGAGGAGAGCAGCTCCACTGTGTCACATCCTTCCTCCATGATGTTTTTGCTCATCACAGGCCCACAGTGATGGCACCAGCCACCATGGACTGAAACCTCTAAACTGTGGCCAAACCCCGTCTTTCCTCCTTTAAACTGATTTTCCTAGGTATTTGTCACAGGAACAGAAATCTGACTAAAGGAATATGTGAAGCAAATGCCCTCCTCCATCCTCCTCATTCGGTTCTCCCTGTCGTCACTGAGACAGTTATGAATCAGAAGGCCTGTCGCTGTTTGCTCCTACCCACCCGAAGAGGTGGGGTTTGGCATCCAGGGCTCTAGGGCAGAGACACAGGACGTGAGTGAAGCCCTTTCCCCAACTCACACGGCCCAACCCTGAAAACCTCAGCCACTTCCCCCAGAACAGACTGCTGCCACATGATGATGTTTCACAGCCACTCACTGCGAAGCCAGCAGAGAGCAGTGACTCCGATGGCAATGAAGGCTGCATCTGTGTCATGACCAGTATCGGGAGAGCTCCAGACTGAGGCACAGAAGGACGTAAAGACCTGGCAAAGCCGCAGGACCTGCGGGGATCGGAGCAGCCTCCGACGCAGCCCAGGCTTGGGAAGGGACAGGCAGGTCCCCAGGCAAGGATGCCACCTGCCACCTGCTGCCAGAAGCCATCCAGGCAGAGGGCTGGTCTGAGGACAGCGGCATGGCCACAGTGAGGCCACCTGCCACATCTATAAGTGCGTCCGTGGGAATAATCAGAGTGGATTTCTCTAAAATAAAACAGCGCCTCACCGCTTGCATGGCACTCTGGGCACGAGGAGACGACAGTGTCACCCAGCAGCTCCCCGAGGGCTGCTGGTGGGACGGAGCCAGGGGAGGAGGCTGGGCGCGGCTGACCCCTTCAGCAGGCCTGCAGGAAGGCAGGGCTCAGGACCGCATGGGCACAGCCGGGAGGGCAGGACAGCGGTCCAGACGGCACGGCTCGTGGCTCGGAGACTGGGGGCTGGAGATGAGCTGCAGACCCCGCCCCAGCCCGATTGCCTGCTGGGGCTCCTGCGCTGGGGAGGAAGGGGCGCGGGGGGGGGGGGGGGGACCTGAGGCTCACTAGCTTCATCACCTGCGCTGAGTGTGAGCCAAATGCAGTCACTGCGGTTTGTTTGGCAGTGCTGGGGACTGAACCCAGGGCCTTTGCACTGAGCTACATTCCAGGCATTTTGTTTTTTATTTGGAGACAGGGTCTCTTGCTAGTAGGTAAGTTGCCCAGCTGGGCTTGAGCTTAGACTCCTCCTTCCTCAGCCTCCCAGACAGCTGGCATCACAGCATGTACCACGGAGCCCGGCTCTGCATTTGCCTCTGTCACCGACTGGGGGTGCCCATTGGCCTGGCCGGCTGTGACCTCTAAACTTCAGGCAAGGAGACGCTCCACCCGCCGCAGAGCGCCCCAGAGCACGGGACACCTCGCTTGCCCCCGGCCACCCCTGTGCCAGGGAGAACAGTCGGAAGCTGTAAGTTCAAATCTTGCAGGAGGACTAAGCAGCTGTGTCCAGAATGGAAGCCCAACCCCAGAGGAGCCTCCCCAGCTGGCGTGGCCACAGCTGTCATCACAGGCGAAGATGCAGGTGGTGGCAAGGGTGCAGAGAAAGCAGAGCTCTGCTTCCGGAGGGGAGGTAGGTGGGTGCTGGGAGACAGAACAGAATTCGCTCAGCCGGAGCCGGCAGGAGGCCTAGCTGCACCCCCGTGCGCAGAGCCTGACTTCCCTGCCCATTACTCCGACATCCACGGGGAACCCTGGCCCTGGCCGAGCCCAGTGTGCGGCTGGCTGTCCAGCCTGGGTAGAGGGCGCCGGGTGAGAGTCCGCTCCTGCTCACAGCGCCCAGCCCCACAGCAGCCTCTGCACACGGACAGCCGAGGCAGACAGAAGGAGCCCACCATGCCACGGCCCCTCGAGAACAGAAGACAAGCAAGAGCCCTGGCTTTCCTCACGGAGATCAGGCCTGAAGGTCCGCCTGTGCCAGGCCCAACACCAAGGGAGGGAAGATGTGTGCAGCACGCCACAGCCTGCCTCTGCCATCCTCTGTGTCCGGTGTCCTGGGCAAACGTATTTTTATTGGACCAAAATAAGTTAATGTAATATTAGATCCAAAAAAGTAATTGGAATTTGATGTGTTCATTTCTACTTAGCAATATTTTGTAAAGCCTTGGCCATTTAAATCTCTCCAAGCACAGTTTTGGAGAAATAAAGCTACCTGCCGAGCACGACTGATTCTGGCTGTCTTAATTATCTCTGTGCTGAGCTGCCAGCGGCTTCCACAGAGCACGGAAAAAACGGCCCCTGGGGTTTGCCCCAGGGAAGGACGGGGAAGAGCGCCGCCTGCTGTCCGCAGTCACATCCTGCAGGATTGTCCCCAAGTGCGGCCTGGGAAGCCCAGGCGGCGGTCACAAGCGGGACAGCTGTGGGTGATGGGCCCCCAGAGGGGAGGGGTCCCGGCCCGAGCCCCCAGAGCAGAGTGCGGCGCATCCTGAAGCACGGGCGTGCGCGTGGGGCCCACGCCTGGGAGCCCCGCACCCCGCAGGGCTGAGGCAGGAGGAAAATGACCTCGGCTCAAAAAATAAAGGGCCCGGCTGGAGCCAGGGCAAAGGCCCGGGGTCAATCTCCGCACTGAAAAAACGCCCAGGAAGTTCCAAGCTCCGCAGCTGCCAGGCCAGTCGGCCCGAGTGAGCCTCCTGGTACTGGGAAAGTTGCTTTCATTTAAAATCTGCGCCCTAAACCCTACCTGCTCCTCGCTGGCACCTGGCCTGACCAGCTTCTCGTGTGTCACTGACAGGAACTCCTGTCCCCGCGTCTCACGGCCGGGAGACGCCCCCCAGACGCCCCGCCCCTGCAGCAACCTCACGCATCGCAGGCCCGGCCCGGCCACGTGGATCTGTCACACTCTCTGAGCCAAGAACGGTCAGTGCAGCCAGGACCCGGCCTGCCTCGTCCCGCCTCTGCCGCCACTGCCCAGCCTGGCAAGCCGCGGGCCTCCCCTTTTGACCAGCACGGGCAGCCCTGTTACTTGTTTCTCCTCTGCAGCCGTGGGCCAAAGACTAGCAGCTGGATTCAAACCCAGTTCCTGCCCTGCGTCCACTCCGCAGGTCCACCCAGGAGGGTCCTCTGTCTTCAGGGAAAAGTGCAGGCACCCTGGTCGCAGCCTGCCAGTGACCAGCCCTGCAGTCTCTGCTTCGTGTGTCCATTTTCCTCAAAGCTGAGGTGCTGGGCCCTCTCCTGGGGACACAGCCCTGCCCACCACACTGCTCTGTGGGATCAGAGTTGAGGGGCTCGGTGGCCCGAACCCCGCCCAGGGCTGGGCAGTCTGACAGCGTGTGGGGAGCTGACTGCGTCATTTCCCTGACCCTGTGGCCCTGCCCACCATCCCAGGGCTGGGAGGTGTGGGAGATTCTGGGCCAGCAGAGCCCTGGCCAAGTCCAGGATGTCCAAAGGAGTCCTGCATGGCTCTTGGGAAGACAGCGCCACTTCCTGTGTGGCCCTCGTTCCCAGAGAGCACCTGTGTCTGAGAGGGCCACGCACTGAGCTTGGGCGCCTGCAGGCCTGAGGACTCACCGCGTGTCGTCACTGCCCTCAGCACCCAACACCCTGGCCACTGGCCTGGGACTGGGCAGCGGGCCAGGGTCCCAGGGGCGCTGTGGGAAGGGTCACCCGGTCTGTCATAGTCGGTGTCGGGAGGAGATCAAGGGTTTCAGAAGATACCTAAGACTCAGAGGCCCTGATTCAACCCCAGCACCACCACATGCAATGCGTACAGGTGCACTGTTTGGGATCTGATGTAATCTTTTACAAGAGGCAGAATGAGCCCTGGGGGATTCTCCATCTGGCTCGGAGCCTGTGCTGAGCTCACAGTGACCGAGAAGCTTCCCCCCATCAACACTGGTCTCCAGTGCACAGCGCCTCAGGGAAAACACTGAGAACTGATTTTCTTGACTTTTGAGATGCAAGTCTGAGCAGCATGTCATTACAGAGCCCTTGGGGTGACGCGAATCGAAGTCCGCAGCATGTGCCCTTCACTCGCCATCAGCAACCGTTCACTGAACGCCTGCACCGCAGCTCTGTGGGACACAGTCCTGCTGGCTCGCTGGAGACCCTGAGCAAGTGTCAGCATGGCCGCATCCAAGAGAATCCCCACTCGAAAGTCAGCAGCGGCATCCAGCCTTTCCGATGCCTGACCGGGAAGCACCAGGACAGCCAGGGTCAGCTGTGTGGGATGTTTGGTCAGTGTGCACAGCCAGTATGTGACAAAAACACAAACCAAGGCACCCACCCCAAGGCCCAAGCCCGATGGAACCATGAGGCCCATCAGAGTGGACAGGCAGAGCTAAGCCTCTCTGCTTTTCTGTAACTCATGATCAGAAATCATCTCTGAGGCTAGGTGGAGACACCTTCCTGCACACTCTGCACACACAAGCAAAGCGCCCGGCCCTCACTTCAGCTTCTCCTCCTCCTTACACAGGGAGTAAAAATCGCTGGGCCACAGACCTGAACATCTTCAGATGGGAGTCCTGGTCCTGACCACCCCTGTGACAACAGGGTCCCCTCCTGTCTAGACCACCACAAGCTCAGTCTGGCCAGCTCCTGCGCCCCCTTCCTAGTTCCTGGGGAGCGTTGCCTCCTGGTCACAGAGGAATCCACACCCTCCGTTCCTGTGCCCTTTAACCCTGATTTGTCAGCTTCAGCAGATTAGAGGCACTACAGGGTGTGTCTGGGCGGGCATGGGGGTGGGGCCTGGGTACCATGTGTGGTCACTGCCCTCCCTCTCCAGTGCTGCCCCTCTGCTCTGCTCCTGGCTGCCATGAACTCAACAGCTCTGCCTCACCATGCCCTTCCACCATGGTGTTCTTGCTGTGGAGGCAGCTGGCCATGGACTGAACCCTCCTGAGCTGTGAGCCAAATAAACCTCTCCTTCTTTAGGATTTAAGTGTTGGAAAGCTGACTAACACACTTCCCTGAGGACATGATTAACCCTGATAGTTAGAAGATGCCATCCTCATGAGCACGGGGCCCAGCCAGGAGTCTCCCCTTCTTTCCTGCTACTGAGGAAGAGTCTGGACTTAATCAGCAGAGGGTGAGGTCAGGGCTCCACCTCACACCTTGCGAAACAAAGCACTGAGGAGTGAACGCAGTCTGGTCATGGGGATGCTTGCTGCACAGTGGTCCTTTTCATTCACAGTGCCATCAGCTGGTGTGAGCTGCGTCTCTATCAGCACGAAGCACAAACAGGCTGACCGATGCCTTCAGAGGCTGTCAGTGGGCTTCTCTGATCTGGTGTACCCCATCACAAGAACAGTCACCACCCTCAAGGTACACCCACTTATCATTTACTATACTCTCACTGCTGCACTGACATGCATCATCATAAAGCATATGCAAAATACAGTATCAAAGGATGAAAGAAGTTAAACATAAACAAAAGCTTTAACATTTTCTCTCTGGGCCCCTTGACTGGCTTGCCATGCTCCTGGAAGGCCACACCCGCCCTGGCGGGCACTGTGCTCAAGATTATCACCCTCCCAGCTGTCCTGAAGAGGACCAAGGCCTCTTCAGCAAGCCTCGCACTCTGTCAGCCACCCAGCCACAATCCTGACAAACCCAGAATCAAATATCTGTGTATAAGCAGGTGTCGATCACTGGTTTTAATCATGTGCTGAGACTGCAAACACTTCCAAGGGGAGCCCACTCCCAAGAGCCGCAAGAACTCTGGGAAAGGGAAGTGGACTAAGGACAATTCTGGACAGGACTGTGCCTGTGTCTTCCACGATGAGAGCAAACCCGACGGGCCGCTGTGCAGCCTCCTGAGCTCCATGCCAGGGTGGTGGGTGGTCGTAGCTGGGTCGAGGACCAAGTCTGAAGAAAACCTATCTTTGCACATAGCAGCTGCCCAATAAAAGCCCCTGAGCACAGTTAAGAAGACAGGAGAGGCCAGCAGGGCCAAGAGGGAGACCAGAACTCGGGGCTTGGGAATGGCACAGTCTGCATGGCAATGCGCTCCAGAGTGCTGCTGTGCTGCTGCTGACCAGGTCACTGGCCGAGGTGAGGTCCCCGGAGTAGGGAGGTTGGGGGATTGGGAGGACGGGAGGACAAGCAGCTCAGTGGCGGCCTCTCCTCTCCACGTCTCGGACACTGGCCTCGCCCTCCCCAGAAACCCAGGCTGCATCTGCCCCTCGAACTCGCCTCCCCTCCCCTCCCCTCCTCGGCCCAGGCAGCACTGTGAACAGGGCAGGTGGCGCCCAGCCCAGAGCCAGGGGAAGAAACCAACTCGTTGCTCGGCAAGGGACGAGACAGCAGGACCTCCGGCCGCCCTGCGGAGACGGCTTCCGACTGCGCCCCGGGTCCCCTCTGGGTCATCCGTACTGCAAGCCTGCGGGGGGCCCACATCCAGGGAAAGACAGGCCCGCCCCAGGCGGCCTCAGTGACCCACTACAATACAGGCAGTAACATCAGCAATATTCCAGCAACACAAAACGCCACTAGAAGCCCCATTCCGATGGGGAAACTGAGGCCTGCACAAGTCTCGCAGCCCAGGCTGAGCGGTCATCTCTGAGCCTGTTTTCGAGCAGCGTCTCGCCTTCCCCCAGCTGAGCCTACGGGAACGCAGCGGCTGCGACTCTCTGCTACCCCCACCTGGCACCCGGAGGCACAGGCGCCACGACTGCAGCCCAGCCCCTCAAGTCCGGCTCAGAGGTACCTACGTTCACAGGTTGGTGCTGCATTAAATTAATACATATTTATTTAACCTGATGTAGCCGATAGTGAGCTTTTTACATTCTTCATCATCCCAATCCGCTGAGGATCTCACACCACCTCCAGTCTGGACCAGCTGCTCGGTGGTCCACGCCTCAGCCTCGGACTCAGCCACTCCCAGGTCCCACAGCTCCAGGAAGCAGCGCCCCCCACCCCCCCGGGAATAAACTGAGTGTGAGAAGCACCTCACTGTGAGGGGATTTCACAGCACAAAAGCCACACGCTCGGTCTTAAGTGCAAATCCCGCAAGGGACTTGGTTGCCAGCAACACCACTGACACTCGGTGTGCGTCCACACGGAGGTTTAACGCGTGCAAAACAAGGTGACACCTTGGTGGTCCATACACTCCGCCCTGCAATCCACAGCCGTCTCTGACCAGGGGCTCTGGGATGGGGGTGCCGTCTGAAGGGGAGAGTCCCACATCTCTTGCACATATTGAGGAGGAAGAGAGGGAGGACCCTAAGATCAGAAGGCAGGCAGGCAGCAAACGACCCCGGCAGGACGCCTGTGCCCGGAGAAACCTGCTGGCTAAGCCTCGAGTTAGTTCTGAGGCAGTAACGCCAGCAAGCACAGCTCTATCTGGAAAGATTCCAGATGGCCCGAGCTTCCCAATGCGATGTCCCAGGACGCTTCCCGGCTCCGTTAGAACTGTGCTCTGCCTGATCCCAGTCCAAATTAACACTGATCAAATGAGGAAAATGAAGGTGCTGCAAGCACTGATGTGACTGTCACAAACTGGCAATCGCCTCTGGAGTGAGCCATCATGGGCAAGGTAACCGGTCATTACTGGGAGAGAACATGAGCCACAGACAAATGGGGGACCCAGCCTCGGGCTGGCAAATGCACACGCCGCCAGAATGCCCGTAGATTAAGTTAACAGCACAGGATCTGCAGGCTGTAATGAGAAAAAGTCCACAGGAGTGACAACGGACGGAGTTCATCATGTGCATGCACGAATCTGCCAAATGGAACTCATCAATCTGTGTATCCAATCAGGGCGGAAGGAAAGAAAGAGAAAGCATGATCTGCCGCCCACTTGACGATCCCTTAGCCTTCCACGGAAAACATCATCAAGGACAGGGCCAGGCATGGTGTGCACGCCTGTAGGCTGAAGCTGGAGGAGCACCACAAGTTCGAGGCCAGCCTAGAATATACAGCAAAACCTGGTCTCAAAAAAAACAAAGAGAATGAAAATGATTGGCAGCTTGGTGAAAGCATGAACGCTTTCAGAGTCACAGAGACCTACCAGGGATGTAGCTCAGTGCTGCCGCCCCTTGCCTCAAAAGTGCAAAGTCCCAAGTTTGATACCTGGTACCAAAAAAACCAAAGTAACGGAGACCTGAAAGTCAGGGAGAAAGCCTCTGCAGCAGCCTCCAGCCTCCCACAGGCAGCCGCTGATGCTACCCTGCAGACCCACGCAGGCTCCTCCCGGCATCCTGTGCCCATCTCTCTCTGAGACTCAGAGGCGGCGGGGCTGGACTCCACCAGGACCTTCTGAACCACAGCACCCCAGACAGGAGGGCGCACTGTGGCCTCAGGAAGGAAGCCTGGTGCAAAGACCAGCAGAGCAGTGTGGTCCCCTCCCATCCTACTGACCCTTAATCCAGGAAGACCTGGGACCCTCCAGAGCCCCTGAAACTGGCTTGGGTCTTTTGGGGGTTTTGTTCTTTTTCATTGATTTGTTCTCCTTGTCTTTCCAACATACTTAATTCAGCCGGTTGCCATGTTAACTTCTCCAGGGGAGTCTCCAGCCATCTCAGAACTTGCCTGTATCTGCGAGATTCACATTTGATGCCTTTTTCCCGGTTTCTTTATAAAAACACAAGCCAAAGGGCGGGAGGAAACTTCCTGGCACCCTAACGCCAACTTACCGTGGCAGTGGCCTTGAAGTGAGCATGCAGTATGTATCAGCAGCTCAGCCTCAGACAACACTTCTGCAGCTGTCCCTGCACTCCTGTGCCTGTTTTCCTGCTGAAGATGCTGCCTGCTCACTCAGCAACCTGCAGGCGCCTGCCCACACCACCGGCTGCTCCGTGGGCACAGAGCCAGGACCCCGGGCAGTGCCCTCCCCACTCGGCCTCTTGGAGGCACTGGGATAAGCACACGAAGTGCCTTCACCTCCTGTGCGGTGAAGCAAGGATAAGCTGCGTAAAGCACAAGTGTTCCCTCTCGGGACGCTGTATGTGAAGAAGCCAGTCCTCCTCAGCCATGTGCACAAGGTAAACACCATCCTGTTTTGTTTCCAAGACGTAAGACTCCTCCTAACATGGACTGTCTTTCTGTATTCCTAAGAGGTCCCATAAGGAGTACGAGCTAAGGGCGCTCCTGTCCCTGACTTCCAGCTCCATGGTGTCCTTCAGCAACTGGAGACCGATCTGCATTTTTACCACCTGATGCCGATAAAAAATTAGTCACTACTTTACAATTACATAACCCAAAGAATCTATAACTCTTATAAATTCTGGCCCCCCCAAATAAACGGTTATTACCGGGGATGTAGCTCAGGGACGGCATGGCTGCCTGGCAAGGGCAAGGTCCTGAGTTCGATCCCCAGTTCCACAAAACAAAAAAGCAAAGAACTGTTACCTAGTATTTGTAATACATGTAAAGGGATAAATAATGTAAAAACACAGCAACATGAAATGCTCAGCATATACTTCCCTTTATCTGTATCTCCCACTTCAGTGCCAGTATTTTCTTTTTTTTTGGTACTGGGGATCGAACTCAGGTCCCTGTGCTTGTGCAGCAGGCGGAGAAACCACTGAGTTAAATCCCCGACAGTGCTAGTATTTTCTTCCAAGTAATCGATACTTCATACCTCTGTAAGTACTGTACTTCTAAATACTAAATATGTAGGCACTTCCTCTAGAAATTGTTTCATTTATGGGCAAATAACGAACAGATGTTCCATTCACAAATTCTACTTTCCAAAAACAGCAAGATTTCTTTCCAAAGAAACCCACACACCGAAGTCTGCAGGCACTGGAGTCTGCCCCTTGTAGACCACTGGGAGACGAGGGAACAAGCTCGCTCTGCGCAGGCAACGGAAGGAGCACAGCACCGCCTGGGGCAGTCACTGCCGCCCTCCTCCCCACATTCCCCCTGGCAGGTACTTACACCAGGCCCGAGGGCCCAGGCAACGCAGCCTCCTGTCCTCCCAGAGGAGGAAGCTAGGAAGCTACAGCAGGAAACACAGACAAGACGTGGAGTTCATCACATCAGCTGCTGGCCGCTTACTGCATCCCCCAGAACACTGATCAAGGGAGTACTCCAATGCAAAGAGGTTTATTTCCTGTGTCACTGTTATGAGCTCTGGTGGTCAGTCATTACACAAGCACTGCCTATGACATCGTGCAAAGGGCACGGCCATCTGATGTCCACCATTCACCTCTGTGCTTGCACACAGAACTTTCACACTTACAGGAGCACATCTGCACCAGGCTGTGCTGGGAGAGGCAACCCAGCAGCACAGCCGGCCGGGCAGCAGACAGTGCAGAAAAGGACGACTCCAGCCACCTTCCCCAGAGTGACTCAGTAACAAATGGATCAAGGGTTTCCAAGCTCTAAGCATCCACAGGAGATTTTCACACAGAAATGGCACCGACAGTGAGGTGCTTAAGACACTTCCTCCATGTCCACGTCCTGCTGCAGCTGCTGCACCATCTTGTCTTCCAGCTGCTTTCCTTTGCCTTTTAAGAGAAAAATTAAAAATATAATCAATTTCCTGTGGCCTTGCAGAACTTGCTCAATACTCTATAAAGGATCTGAATTGTTTTCTAACAGCCAATTCTAAGAAACTTCAGAGTTGCTCAATGATCCAGATCTCATGACTCCACAAAGCAAGCATGCCCTGCATCTGTCCTCCTCCCCAGTAAAACCCTGCACTTTCAATATAAAGAGGCTGAGCCCACCACTCAGCTGTGAGTCCAGGAAGGCAAACCCGGCCAGTTGACCCAGTTCCTGCTCCTAACACTGCACTCCCTGCCTGGGAAAGAAAGCAGTGGCTGTCCTGGTGCTTCTCAGGTGGCCGCTCATGTTCGCTGCGTCTGATACAAATGCCCCACAATTCTGACTGCTTTGATTGAACAGAATTTGCCATAAATGTGACGTACGCAAGACTTTTACACAAACCTACTCAACATGCTACAGAATCTGAACTCTACCGAGTTAGACAAAATTTCCTCCAAGTAATGTGCACAAATCAAGTAAATTAAACGAGACTAGACTCGCTGCCAGCTGAGCAAGAACTGGTTTTCCAGCACTTCACAAAGCAAGCGTGGAACAGTGGGCCCAATGAGTAACCACCAGGCTTCTCAGGAGTAACAAAGGAACATTTCAACACGAAGACGCATCCCTCAAGGGCAGCATCCAGTCGCCCTGCCAGCCACAGGCCTTTGTACGGTAGCAGAGTCCCTGAGTTATTCCAACACCAACCAGAATCTGAGAGCCACAAGCACAAAACACGTCCTTTAATCAAAACAGGTACCAGGGAAAAACCACCCGCAAAATTATTACTCAAATCACTTTAACCTGGAGATACCCTGTATGAAAGGATTTTATGAAGGAGAAAAACACATAAAATGGACTGGGCTCAGGGAAACACTTGTTTTGTGTCTTTTGTTTGGGTCTCACTCTGTTGCCCGAGCTGATCTCAAACTCATGGGCTCTGCCAGGCGTCATGGCACACAACCCCAACACTTGGGAGGCTGAGACAGGAGGATCATCCTGAGTTCGAGCCCAGCCCTGACTACATGGTGAGACCATGTCTGGAAAAAAAAAAAAATCAAAGCTCATGGGATCAAGGGATTCTCCTGCCTCGGCCTCTGAAGAGCTGGGAAAGCAGGCGCGTCACTGTACCGGCTAGTAAGTTACCGTTCTATGAACAAGTCCTAGAACAAACGGACTGAGAGAGAACAGTTAAGTCCCAACAGCGCTCAGGATGTGCGCTCCGGCCCGGCCGCACTCACCCACGAGAGGGGCCTGGAGGAGGTGGATGTTCTGCTGGACCTCCTTGACATCCTGCACTTTCTGCAGCTCCTTGCTTTTCTTCAGCCTAGGGGAAAACACAGCAAAGCCGAGTCCGTTACAAAACTTCTGAATCAGCACCGGCAGCCACAGGTGGGGGCAGCCACAGGTGGGAGACGAAGCCAGTGAGCCCTGCCCCACCCTGCCCTCCACCTCCCTCAGGAACCGAGACCCAGCCGTTCCCCGAGAGCACGCTGCGGTGAGGCCTGGCTGAGCCCCTGCAGATAGAGCCCTGCTCTGTGATTCACTCAGTGACGGTCGGTCCTGACTTGCTGAATGAGACTGTCCTGGGTTTGCTGACCTAAGAAGAATGACTGTGAAGAAACCACAGCCCTCACAAACCAGGGTCTGTGGGGCCTCTACACACGTGACTGAAGATGGGCAAATCTATTACAGCACCTGGGTCTTTTCTGCATCATGGATCTTGTCTGCTTTTTGTGTTTCTTTGAGACAAGGTCTCACTATGTAGTGCAGGCTGGCTTTGAACTTGTGGTGATCCTCCTGCCTCAGCCTCCCGAGTGCTGGGGTTACAAGCACCACCATGGCCAGCCCAGACCAGGTCTTCTGAAGTACTGTGACCGTGTTTGCCAGAAGCTGCTGCCCCTCCACAGTAACTATAGGGCACCTCTCTTGCTTCCGAGAAATGGCCAATTCCAGGCTGAGGCAGGGAAAGGGGGTTGAGGATGAGGTTGGAAGGTCGGTAGCCATACAAGAGCAAAACACTTGAAGAGCGAGAAGGAACAATAAACATGAAATGGGAGGGCACCGGCCTGAAAGAAACACCCAGCACACTGGCCCAACTCGGGCCACTCGGACATCAAAGTAAGGCACAAGAAGACTTGTTAAACGCAAGATCCACGAACGTACACAGACACGACACAAAGAAACCAACTGAGGGATGATTCTGAAAGTGGGGGAATGGGTAAGCTCTTTCTAACATAAAATCCCAAGAGAAATGAGGCAGTGAGCAAATCACCATTTGGCAACAATCTCAACAGTTACTCGGGCGGTCACACAGTGTCCACCCAAGAGAGCTGGAGGGTCCACGCTCACCTTGAGGAGGCACCTCAGACCTCCCAACATGGCGCAGGACAAGGACTCACTGCTGCCTCTGTGACACCCCTGCCAGTGGTGCCCACCCACACCCCCAGGAGGGCAGCACAAGGCCAACCTGCACGAGGGACGCTGCAAAATGACTTGCTGGTGCCTCTGGACGCCCATCAGTAATTACGTTTTCAGCAGTTACTCCACACAAATGTTCATACCTGTTCATTATAAATTTAGCTTGGCGTTTCTGCTTGATCTCTTCGACTCTCTTCATTGCATCAACTACAACAAAATTCATGAAGAATTAGCAAATCTATACACAGCGGGAGGACTACAATCAACACGTGCATTAACAAACACTTCATTAGCTTAGAAATAAATTTAAATGAAAAACTCTGCCCAAACATTTATCCCCACTGACGAAGTCCAAGGCAAGCGCTTCCAGGCCACTGGACCGACTGACCCTGCCTTTCCCGAGTCATTCTCCTCCTGCTGCTCACCTCTCCTTCCTCTCCTCCCACGGCAGACGCTTCTCCGAGATCGTCCTACAGGGAATCTGGAGGAGGGCCACCAACCCTGCCCTTAGCTGCCCTCCAGGAACACAGGCTTCCCACCACAAGCACCCAGCCACGCGGGCCTGACAGGCTCCGCACACTGTGAGGACCACGGGCGATGAGCCCACAGCCCCACACCATTCTCAAGCGCCCGCCCGCCCGGCTGTGTGCTCCGCAGGGGCTGTGGGCATAGGGACACCAAGTCTGACTTGCAGACATTCTGGAATCTGCACCAGTGCTGTCTGGTGCAGGAGAAACCACGTGTGGAATTTCAATTTTTCTAGTAGTTGTGTTTTTTTAAAAAGTAAACAGAAACACGTGGAAATTTAATGATATATTTTAACTCAACATACCCGAAGTATCATCATTTCAACACGTATTGATCTCAATACAAAAAATTATTAGTGAGGTATTTTACTCCTGTTTCACCCTAAATCTTCAGTGGATCCTGCACTTTATATTCACAGCACATCTCAATTCAGACACGGCAAGGTGCACGGAGGGGATCTGGGGATGAACCAGTTTCTTAAGAGGGCACTGTGTCCTCTGGAACCCTACTGACAAATCTAGTAATTGTGTAATAGCAGGAAGCAATTTCTGGACTTGGTCGCTACCCAGTAAATCTTCAAAAAAGTCCATTTTTAGGATCCAAATAAAAAAGGATGACAGCATCTGCACAGAAAAGAATGAGGGCAGCATCGCTTCTTCCAGACTTTCCAGATGTGGAGTGGGTGGGACAGAGGAACTGACTGAGAATCCCCAGCACAAATCGTACTCAGGGAAACACTGAGCAAGACGACTCAGGAGAGGGCAGGACTGCGCCTCAGGCGGTGCCTGTGAGCGTGCCCATGAGTGTGCCCACGAGCGTGCACGGGGCCACAGTGACTCGGCGCTGCACTGAGGTCAGCACTGAAGACATCCAGCACATGCTGGATGGCTGCGAACAAGGCCAGGCACACAGGTGAATGCCCACCAAGACCAAGATGAACCAACAACAGTGGCAGCACATGAGAACGCGAACAGCTGAAGCTGCTGTCTTCAAGCGGAAACAAAACAAGGAAAGAAAAGTCAAAATGAAATGAAAGGGAATGGGGTCTAGAAATGCTTCGGGACTTTCAACAATGTCCCTGAGAAGAACAGCTTTGGAATCAACTTGAGACTCCCATGAAGTTAGCGAGCTCTAGAGCAGTGATGAGCCTTCTAGAGCTTTCAATGATACAAAGAGCCCACTGCGGCACAACCACTGCTCTAGATAAACTCTGGAGTCCAAGTGTTATTTCCTTGTCATATAAACACAACAAAAACAAATGCTTTTCAGAAATTAACTCTTCCTCTAAAAAAATAAGGGGAAAACTTTGTTTTAAAAAAGAGAAAACTGCTATGTAGGAAAGGCAACTGCACACCTGCACTCTGACTTCTTTTTTTTGGTACCGGGGATCGAACTCAGGATCTTGCGCTTTCGAGGCAAGCAACGGAACCACTGAGCTAAATCCCCAGCCCTTGGACTCTGATTTCTAAAGTAAGGTTGAAGAAGACGAGCAAAGCTTTAATGGTGCCCAACACTGCAATAAAGCTCCAGTTTCTCTGCTCTCGGTCCCTGCTGCTGGGGAAAACGTGTGGAAAGGGACCTGGCCTGAGAGCCAGAGCCACACCAAGTCATGAAGTCTGGGACTTCTCCTGAACCAACCACGTCAGCCCCACAGCCCCGCTGGCGACGGCTATAGGAAGACACCCTGGGGGGAAGAGAAGCAGGGCCCGGGCCTCAACCCCCCACCAGCATGCGGGGGACAAGCTTGCTGGGACTGTGACTGACCACACACTGACTCTCACTCTTACTCTTACTCAAGCCTCTGGCTGGTTCCCAAAAAACCCAAGCGCCAGATATTATTGCTTTTAGTTTCCCTAGCCTACTTCATTCTGACCTAAGTCAAGCACTCAAGATCTGTTAGAAAGTTTGTAATGATCACCTGAAGTGCTACGCTTTTCAACTAGAAAGAAGCCCTGAATGGCCAGGCATGGTGCTGCAAGCCTGCATTCCCAGAACTCCAGGAGGCTGAGGCAGGTAGAGCCAAGTTCGAGCCCAGTCTGGGCAACTTACTGAGACACCAATTCAAAATAAAAACATTTTAATTAAAATTAAAAAGGCCTGGGGACGCAGCTTAGAGCAAACACTCTGATTTAACCTCAATACCAAAAAACAAAACAAAAACCAAAAAACCACAGCACTAAACTGGATAAGGTACATGGAAAACAGCTCACACCTCTAAACTGAGTGACTGGGCTTATAAAGCAGCCTAGGCCTTTTGCATATTTTAACTGTGTCACGATCATGTCACAAAGTATCTTCCTTTTTTCAGGTTTTTGTATGGTTTACATCTTTGTGTGGGCAGTTCAAATTTAATAATAACACTATTTCAATAATGGATAGATCAGCAATTCTGAAAGCATTTAGGGTAACTCGTAAGGATATGAATGGAACCCAGCTATGCAAATGAGGATAAGGTAAAGAGCTGAAACTGAGAGTGATGACGTTTAAGGTCGTCAGCTCCCAACCCGTCTCCTAAGGACCCAAACTCCCAGACTTACCGGTTTTATTCCACAGTTCTCGCTGGTATCTCACAGGTTCATTTCTACGTTTCTCAAATTCAAATGAGTTATCCTGCAGGAAGCAGAGGGCTGGTGAGAGGCAGAAGGAAGTGCTCCCTGGAACACCCCCTTTCCCGAGCATCCTGGGCTCACACCCAGGCCCCAGGGCTCCCTGAGAGCGCAAGCCCGCAGCCTCTCCCCAGCACACTGCCTCGTGGGCCTGAAGGGGAGGCACCCCTCGGAGATCACCGACACACACTGCGAATGCCTCCCAGCCCCATCCCAGACCAGCCTGGCCAGGAAACTCTGCATTCGAGTCCAACACATGAAACTGCCATTTTTTACAGATCATAAAGAGCTGAACTCAAGAATTTCACATGGTTCACTCTGAGCACCTGTCCGTCAGAGCAAGAGTGCAGAGCCGCCACACGTCGGTCTTGAACAAGGTGCAGCTGTCCCTTCTCAGCCTTTTGGCTAAGAGCAAGAGTAATAAATGTGGAGCTGCTCTGCGGGCTGCAGGCCCCACGTGTCCGCACACCTCCAGCTGCTGGTGTCTGACAGACCGCAGGGAGCAACCTGAGACTCCTCAGTTTCCAGATCCACCTGGCACAGGCAGCGTCTGGACCCTCACAACCTCAGCTGAACTGAGGGAAGGGGCTGGGAAAGCTCTTCCAGGAGGCATTGGCCACCAGCCGAGGCGGTGCTGTTCCTCTTCACTCCCAGCCCTGCATGTGAGATGCCAGGCTGCCTCTCGGCCAGGGCGACAATGATCTTAGTGACTGATGCCATGTTCTGCCCTGTGTGTTCACTGAACAGCTCCGGCTAGGAAGGCCCGGAAAGGGCCCTGGCACACTCCTGTAGATTCTGCCCTTGCACAACAGGGCGCAATCCTCATCAGAGTTGAAGAGGAGGGCGGGCAGGAGGCCCAGACAGCAGCACTCTGGCAGAAGCAGAATGCGCAGGGATGGGGGAAGGCGTGGGTTAGGGGCAGAGGAAGGCACAGGGAGGCAGTCGGTGCTGCAGCTTTCTTCCTCTCCCTGTCCCGGGACCGGACGTGGAATTCCTCAATTCAGTGACAGCAGGATGGTCTGGGGGCTTAACCCACAGAGCCCCACGCCCCGACTTCCCACTACTTCTCCCTCTTAACACCAACCTACTAACCAACCTGGGTTCTCATACACTAAGCCCTGCTGAGGGAACTGGAAACAGCTCCATGAGCCCACAACAAACTCGCCGGCAATTCAGGAGTCCTTTACTCTCTTAACTTTGTCTCAAACTCCTTTAGCAGCAATCTCCAACTTCACTCCTGTCAATTTAAGTGATTTCCCTCTTTTCAAAAAATAAAAGTAAGTTTTTTAAGGACAAGAAAAATCACTTCTACAAAACTGAACTGGGGGCCAGGGATTTAGCTCAGTGGTTCCGCCACCTGCCTCGCAAGCACAAGGTCTTGAATTCCATCCCCGGTACCAAAAATAACAAAAAAAAATTTAAAAAACAAAACTGAACTGGGCATTTTTCCTTTGCAAAAGTCTACAGAATGATGGTTTTCAGGACCATATGAAGACAAGATTATTTCCACAGCCAAATCAATAGAGCATTCACAGCTGTGTTCCAGGAGCCCTTGTTATGGTTAATTAGATTAGTTTCCCACCCTGAAAAAATGAACATTGAGAAACATAAAAGCCGCCTCTGACAGCTAACTGTACTCACCACCGTCAGCTCTTTGCCGGCTGCTTTCCGGAACGCTTTCGTCCACCGGACCTTGCGGGGATTGCGCTTCTTTTTAAAGTTTTTATGACATTTGGATTTGCAGAATCTGAACACCTGCAAGGGAAGTTAAAATACTGAAAAGCCAACATTGAAAACTCTTCCATCATAGAATGCTACTCCTGTCAGACAAAACACAATGTAAAAAAAGTCTGAAAACAACCATGGGCTTCACCCACAAGCCTCACGGACTCACAGCACCATCCTGAACTGCTTGAGACAGGAAAGAATACACGGAAACTGAACTGATTTGTTACCTTGTAGTATCTTAGAGACCTGAATGAGAACATGTCTATCCTTGAGCCAATTTCACATCAACTAAAAAATATCAGAACTGCCGAAGTCTCCCAGAGTAACCCACTATGAGATCATTATCCATTTTATTTGCCCAAACAGTACTCCGTTTTAAATTTAAGTAAAAGCCTCCAACACTGAAAACCTAACAGATGTCCCTAGGCAAAGCCATTTCTGAGATCTATGAGATGATGGCTGGAGCTCATTCTGGGTCTTCACAGCGCCAAACAAAGCCAATGAGACCTCGTCCTGGCAAGTCAGTGTCTAACAAGCTCCATCTGAAAAGCACACGCAGGGTCTGAACCGACAGGAGCCCTGACAGGGGTTCTATCAGCACAGCAGGCCATGAGTGCCTGGGGCTCCACTAGGTGACAGGGCACTGGCATAACTGAAACATGGCACCCTTCCTGAGAAAGTCTGACAATGTGACAGTCTCACTTTGCAAACAATAGAGATCAGGCTAACATGTATGAGTGAGCTAAAGCTATGTACAAAAATGTAGGTAAGTCACACAGAAACACCCACGGCGACGCAGTGGCTAAATCTACGCTGGGAGGGACCACGTGCTCCCTCTTCCCTTGAACCCGGCCCCCATCACCTCCAGTCTCCAAGGAGCCAACAAATAATCTAATACCTTGGCCTCAAACTTCTTCAAGCCTTTTTCATTCCATTAATTCAACAAACACGAAGCCCACATTAAGGCTTCTTCCCGTTTATAAAGTATGTGGAATTATGGAGCACTAGCACTAATTCTGCCCTTTAATTTTTTTTTATTGGTACATTTTAGATATACATAATGGTAACACGGATCATGGGGCATTTGTACCTGTACATGCTTTATCTTGCTTCTTCTTTTCCCACTCCCCTTTCTCCAACCCCTCTTCTTCTCCTTATTTACAAAAGCTCTGTTCCCATTTGCCCTTAAGCAGCTATTTTAGGTGAGCAAGAGGAGTACCTAGCATAGTCTCCCGCTAGGAAAATTAGGGCCAAACCACAAGTTAGGAGGGTATAGCCGTGACCAGCACCTAATATGGACTAGAAGCTAGAAGAGGGGGGCAGAAAGAAGGCCCAAACATCACTGACCTCACAGAGGCAAAATGGGCTGGAAAACAGACACAAAACGTGAAAGATTCACATTTCTAGCCAATCCCTCTAGGCATGTGAGGATGGTGTTAATTCAGAGATCAGAAAGACCTGAGGTCATAAGGTTTTCCCTTCCAGTAGGTCCACTGCTAGGAAAGAGCAGAACCTCCCCACCCAACGGGAAATTCAAATGTGGAGCTGAGAAGATACTGCCTTGGAACTCAGAGGAGACAGGTGTTCGTTGTCGTGCTACTGGGCCTCCGCCTTTTCTTCTCTGCTCTGGGTCCCCTGCTCCTCCCTGCCCAGGCTGACCCCAGCCCAGTCCGCACAGGCTTCCGCTCCACTCCAATGGGTCCCCACTGCACACCCGGCGGCCTGGCCCCGGATCCCCGGGCACCTTCCGACTGGCGGCTGGGAAACAGCGCTTACAACAGCCAGAAAGGGTCGGCTCGGTCGTGTGCCCCAGAGGATCAAAGCCGACGTGGCTATCGTGGCTCGTCTCAGGGGGACCCTGCTCCGCACCAGGCGAAGCCCTCGGGCCGTGACAGATGCAGGCGAGGAGGCAGAGCCAGAACTTCCCAGGCTCCGGCCCAGAAGGGCCGGGGAACCGGGCCCAGAGAGGTCGGTGGAGGAGCAGGGCGACGCGCACGTCAGAGATCCCTACGCGGCGCTGTGTTTTCATTCTCAGTCAGCCCAAGCGTGGCCCCTGCTACAAGCAAGTGCTCACTTTCTCCCATTCCCCAGACTCCACCAGTCTGCCCGGAGCGCCCCCCGGGATAGCACCGCGCCCTCCACCCTCCGGGCCCAGCGACACGGAGGCGCGCGCGCAGGTTGCTGTCCCCAACGGGCCCCCGTCCCGAGCGTCCCCAGGCTCCCGTCGCGACGCCGCCAGCACACGGTCCCAGGCGGAGGCGGCCAGGCCGGCGGGCTCAGAGCCGGCGCCAGGGGCCGCGGCCTCTCACCTTGCAGTCGTTGCGGACGAACATCATGCCGTGACCGGGGTAGATGGGCCCGGAACAGAAGTAACACTTCTCGATGCGCATGTTGGAGGCGTGCCGCACCCACGAGCGCGCTGCTGGCAGGGAGAGGAAACGAGGAGTCGCCGCCGGAAGTGACGCGCCCGTGATCGGAAGTGGCGCTCCCGCCACCGGAAGTGGCTCTTTCCTATCGAGACCCGGGACAGGTGCGGGCTTGCTCTACGCGAAGAGGCGGTCGGAGCCGTGCGGGCGCTGGGCCTCCGACCCGCTCCAGCCTCCGAGCCCCGCGCCGGCCCCCGAGCTCCGCGCCGGCCCGGCCCCTGAGCTTACCGGCCAGGGGCGACGAGGAGGCTGCCGGTGTTTAGCCCTCTTCTGCGGACTGCTTCTGTCCTTTGCAGTCGGAGTCGATATTCGACAGCATCTTGTCAGCCCTTTGCTGACACCTGGAAATCGTTTCCTAATTATCAATATCTTAAACTTTGCTTAGTCTTTTTTTGTTTTTTGTTTTGGTACTGGGGATTGAACTCGGGTCTTTGCGCTTGCGCAGCAGGCGGCGAAACCACTGAGCTAAATCCCCAGTCCCGCTTAGTTTTTATTCAGAAATGTTTTATCTGTATTCAGGTCTATCTAAGCTCTCATGGCTTTGAATTTGGTATTTTGCTTGGAACTGCAATTCCCACTCCAAATTTTTTTCACACATTTTGTGTCATCTTTCACACTTGAATTTTCAGCTCCTCTGGACGGGAGAGTGGTGTTTTCCCAGCGCCAGCGAGTGAAGAAGGCGACCTCCACGTTCATCTGCAAATTAGGGAAATGTTTTCAAATAACGGATTACCGCCTCGCCCCTCCGCACTCATTATTTCTCTGGCCATTCTTCAACACTTTTTGTTGTTAACTTTAGAATTAGTTTCTCCACTTAGGGTCTGCAAAACATGTATTTCTCCTTTTACCTGGCACTTTTCTTGTCATTTGACCAGTAATTCCAGAACAATGGTAAATAACAAAGACGTGTTCTGGAATGTTAGTACTAAACCCCTGCCCCGCACTTGGTGGTTCTCAGCGCTTGGAGTCCACAGGGTCCCTCCACGGCCGCGCTTCCTCCTGCTGCTTGGAGAGACTCTCTCCCGCTCTGGCCGCTGGCCTTCGGCTCTGTGTCTTCGCCCAAGGCCGGGCGGCGCCCTACAACACATTCATGTTTCTAAGGCTGAATGGGAGAGTGGGCAGCCTTAGACCTTTTCCTCTTTTTCCAGCCATTTTAATGAAATTCAAGAGGAAGGGTAAAAAGCTTGTCCCACATCCAGTAAGCGGAACTGACTTCTGAAAGTGGGTCCTTTTTATCGCTCCTGCTTGAGAGGCACAGGGTCCTGAATCTGAGGGCCTCTGTGAGCATCCCTAGAAAACAGCTGCTCTGGCACACTGCTGCCTCTCCCAGTTCTTTCTTTGTTCCTCTGGATCTCTCAACCTCTAATACTTTCTCTTTCCTTGAAGTCTGTAATTTCCTCTGACCTACATTCTAGTTGACTGGTTTTCTCTCCAGCTCTGTCAATTCTGCCATTTAACCTCTAACCATTAAGTTTTGCATTTTAATAAAACTTTTTTATTGCTGGAAGGTTTTATTTTTCAAACCTGCCTGGTGGTTTTAAGCCCCTTTACTAGGTTTTCCAATCCTTTTAATGTTTGTAATTAAACATTTTGAATTTATGGACTCCATCTGGTCTCTATCTACTTTGAAGTCTTGAATGCCAACCCCTTTGGCCTTGCCCATGATGGGTTAGGGAGGAATCGACTGTAATTTAAATCCTGGGCTCACCCATGATAGGGTATTTTCTTCAGGAATCCTGTAAGGTGTATGTAGATATGTTTTCTCCAAAAAGATTTTGCTGTGTTTTTACCAAATAATACATTTTAATGTTAATTTCTAGTTTCTTTTTCCCAAAAACTTCAGGCACTATAAACTTGAATTTCCAACCTGAATAAAAGCAGAATTGTGGTTATGAATGAGCACAGAAGTCTAGGCCCTGACGAGGCCCTGGCTTTCATGTGTTTGGGCACAGAGAGTGCTTTCCCCCGGTAAGCACCAGTTCTCTCCTGACGGCCACAGCCCTAAATCCCAGCATTGAGACCACCGAGAAAACCAAATCAGGCCACGCTCAACATCCAGAAGGAATCAGTTGCCTCTGCTGCTGCTGGTGCTGTTTGGGGTAGGAAACAGTGATTTTAGGACATCTCCTATAATGAGAGCGTTTTTCAGTTATATGTAGGTACTCCTCGTTTAACGACCTCCCTGTTCAATGAGTATTCAGACTGGGGATCTGCTGCTTGGACTTAATGACCCACCTTTTTTTTGGTACAGTTCTGTGCATCTTGTTTATAGAGCCTCAATGTACAGTATACCTGGTTTATTACTGTGGTTTTTTGTGATTGTAATGTACAGTACAGTGCTGTAGTGTTATGTTCTGTTTCACAGTACAGTACTACATGTAAGTTATGCAAATAAAAGCAAAATCATCAAATTGGAGTTTCCTTTGACCGTTTCTTTGTTCTGAATATTGCATCGTACATACTATATACAGTTCATTTAGCAACCAATTCATGTAATGACCTAGTTGCCTGAACAGAACACAGTCATTAAACAAGTGTCCATAGTCGTCTGTATGGGGAAAATGGAAGACCTGGAAATAGCACTCCTTTTCCAGTTTCTAAACGTGCAAAGCGCAGCATTCTGTATGGAGCATTTGTTAGATTGTGAGCCATCCTGACATCAGTTTAAAAGGTCAGAATGTACTTCGCAGGTGTCCTTAGGATAATCCAGTATGGGTTTGTTACAGTGAGCCTCCCTTTGATGCTGGATTTATTTTCAAGTCCTCTGTCTCCCTCACAAGTCTCCTTGGTAAGTTAGCAGACATCTGAATACTGATGGTTGCGCCAGGCATTCTTCAGAGTGATGACACAGTTGTGAAGAAAACTGCTCAAGTGTCTGTCCTCATGGAAATGAAATCTTAGTGATGGAGACAAACAGCGTACTGAGTTGTCCTGAGCAATGTGTACAAGAGCCCAGCAGGGTAGTGACAGGGCAGGGCAGGGCAGGGCAGGGCAGGGCAGGGACCGGCAGTGGCTGGGGATGGGACGCATGCCAGGAAAGCCGTGCTGCTGGGTAGGTATTCAGCGATGTTCTGGACAAGGTGACATGCAGGGAGCCATACAGGGTTAGGAGGTGGTGAGCATCCTTGACAGGAACAAATGCAGGGACTCTCCCTCCAAGGCGGCTGAGGTGCCCCGGCCCAGAGCAAGCAGGCTCCCCAACAAGTGGAGACCTCTCAGGTTTCGGGCTCCTCAGCCAGTCAGGCCTGCCCTGCCCATCCGGAGCTCCTGCATCAGCTTCCAGGCCTGACCCTGCTCCACATGGACCACCCCAACCCAGGCTCCCCAGATACCCCACGTGGGAGGTGCCCCATACATAGGTGGTGGTAGCCTTTGATTACTTTCTCCAGAATATGTGTGGCCCCTGGGTGAACATCGTGGACTCCATCCCCGAGCTCGGGTCTTGCAGTGGGACACCCTGGCTTCACCTGTTACTGTGCCAGGAAGTGAAATGTGCACACAAAAACTCGTGATAACCTTTTTAATCAGCTTTATTGGCACAAGTCAGTCGTGACACACTTTTACACAGGCTCGTAAGTAGAAAAATACAGACAAAAATATGGCACTTTGATATCAGATTTAAATGCTTTTCAAAGAAGATACAGGGTATTTATTTCAATAACTCAAGATGGCTTGGGGTACCGTGACATACACATTTATTGCATCCTGTGTTTAAGGCCAGTGGGGCTCCTGAAAACAAGCGTGACACACTTTTCGGTCTGACTGCCCAGACACCAGCAGTCAGGATGCGCTCTGCGGGCGGCTCGAGGCAGTTAGAAGGCACCGTGTGTGACTGTGGCCCTGCCTCCAAAATGTCTCTTTTCCTCACCACAAGGCAACAACTCAAATGCACAGGCCTCAGTGGCTTCTCTGAAATTTAAAAGAGGCCCTGATTTTGAAGATAGGAAAACATAAATCTTACAGTATCCACAGCTAAGTTTGTCATGGGAGTGGCAAAGGGCAGTGACCAAAACCCTGTAGGAGCTCAGTTAAGCCATGTGCAAGTCACCATGCCAGACAGGCTGTGGATACTTGTATTTTTGTAATCATAGTTCTTCTAAACATCTGCTGTCACAAGAGACATTTATTTTTATTTTTCACTAAATTACAGTGAGAGACATTTTTTCCTAAATAACCACTGAAGCTCCCTAGAAATTTTAATCTACTTTATTTGAACCATTTTAATAAATAAGAATTTCTCCTAAATGAAATACCTTTGGACTTTATGAACAACTTTCTTGAAGCACATTACAAAACCACCTTCATTTGGTGTGGAGGCCTTTGGCAGCCCAGCAGCACAGTGAGGCCAAGGGCTGCAGGCCAGGCCTTCCTGCCCGAGCGAGAGGAGAAGGTGGCTGCTCAGAGACCTGTGAGCGTCTGTGCTCCACACTCAGCGGACACACTTCTGCCATGAACACGAAGTCCTTCCACTGCACCAACAGAAAAATTAAACAAGTTGTAAATGCCAGCACGGAGCGTGGCAGTGAGGACACCAGGCCAGCATTGCAAACGTGAAGAAAAGAAAGCGACTAGGTATGCAGCACAGCTCGGCATCTGCACCTGCTCCCTCGACGTGGCCGCGCGGAGGCAGGCCTAGGTGCCCAGGCCGCAGCGGACGCCGACCCTCCAGTCAGCCCTTCAGAGCCAGGGACACAGCAGAGAGGCCAAAAGGACACGGAGCCACCCTGCCCCAACTGAACCCTCTCCCCACGCCGGACAGTCGCAGCGAGCCCACAGGCATGGCCTGCCCAGCTCACTGGGCTCTGGTCGGGGTTGAGGGCGTGCACGCGGGGCCAGGCACATGCGCTCTCATCCAACCCGAGCGGCCGGGGTGGTCGTTTGGAAGGCCACCTGCGGGGCGGGTTTACATCTGGTCAGGACTGTGGCCACCTGAGCCCTTCACAGGAGAGCCCAGGTCTGTCTTCGGCAGGGCCAGTGGCAGACCCCTGTCCTCAAGGCCCACGAGGCAGAGACCCCGCCGCAAACCCGAGTCCCTGCCTGGCCACCCAGGAGCTGAGGTCTGTAAGGCACTTGGGGCCCTGGGAGATACTTCTCTGGCTGAATCTTCATGAAATAGTTACAAAGCTGCAACAGTGAAAAAGCGGACAACAATGACTAGTCTGGCGGGGATGCCGAGGAGCAGTTTGCCTGGAGCCTCCCAGACACGCTCACAGACAGGCCGCCAGTGTTCTCGCGGGGTGCGGGGCTCAGCAGCTGCACCCCGCGTTCCTCTCCTCACCGGGACGGTCGGCGAAGGGGAGGCCGTTGGAGCGCACGACGCCCTCGGGGACCCAGGACTTGTCCACGCAGCGCTCCATCCGCTTCATGATCAGGTCCAGCAGCCCCTCGATCGCGGGGCTGATGTTCGTCCCGTTGGCAGCACTTGTCTCAAAGTAGGGGACGCTGGGGGGACAAGACAGCTCAGTGAGAAGGGGCAGAGGCCCTCACCCCACCACCAGGGAGAGAGCGGCAGGTGGCAGGGATGGCTCCCTGCCCGAGGCGCTCAAAAGCAAGAGACCATAAAGCAGAATGACACACACTGTGCTCCTAGCCGAATAAACTAACTGGGAATCGTAGACACTTCCAAAGACCAAGTCTAACTGTCTTCTCTTACAGGTTAAAAAAAAAGTATGTATCACACAGAGTACAACTTTTCATTTTAAGAATTTAAAATTTGGCTGGGGATTTAGCTCAGTGGTTTCACCCCCTGCTGCTCAAGGCCAAGGACCCGAGTTCGATCCCCAGTACCAAAAAAAAAAAGAATTGAAAATTTAATGCTAAGTATAAAAAACTTTAAATTTCCCTACAAGAAAAGCAAAACTTGAAAACTTTTAGGAGAAAACATTAGAGATTATCCTCTATGACAGGAAGAATGCCTTAAAATAGTTACAAAAGCTCAAATACAGAGAAAAGCTTGATGGTCTCGATAATACAGCTAACACTTTGGTGCTGCTGCATATATCACACACAGAGTTAAAGATGAGCGATGGCCCAAGTAGGTGCTTGTGTTACACACGCCCAGCAAGTGAGCCGATATCCAGAACATACCAATATTCTTCAAATGAATTTAAAAATAATGCAAAAATAGACAAAGGATATAAACAGAAAATTCTCAGAAAGAAATAACATTTATGAAAAAGTGTTAAGCCCAGTGTGGCAGTGCACACAACTGTAACCCCAGCACTCTGGGAGGCTGAGGCAGAAGAATTGCAAGACCAATCGTTCAGGGTTTTCAGACCAGTCGAGTCAGTGTGTGCTTTGGTTCTACAAGAATAAATGAACGGCAGGGTGCACACCTCCCACACCCGGGTGTGTGGGTGTGGAGGGCCAGGACGAGGTCCCCAGCGGCCCTGAGTGAGGACTCTGCCAGGGAGGGGATGGCAGCGTACATCTGGTCCTCACCTCTGACCGCTGACCGAGCTTGGGGATGGAGTTCCTGCTCAGGACGTCTCAGGTCCACGACTCCAGTGCCAGAGTCAGAAGGGCCTCAAGCCACTGCACCCGATCACCTTTACTAGATGCCTTATGCATTTGTAAAGCAATATGAGACTCGAGCCCGGGGGGGCGGCGTCTGGATCCTAGGTCCCACAGCCACCGCACCCCACCTGAGCCCCCGACCTCGGCTGCCGCCTGTCTGCACAGGGGCCAGGTGGGCGCGCAAGGCCAGCTCGGGGATGAGGGCAAAGGTGCACCTCACAGCGCTTAGCAGGAGCTGCACCAGGCAGTGCTCACAGATGCTGCACACTGGGATCAGTCTTAGCCTGGATTCAAGAGGATGAACTGCCACACACCTGTCCCCTTTTTCTTCTTTTAGTGCTGGAAGTTGAACCCGAGCAGTGCTGAGCTACATCCCCAGCCCTCTTCATTCTACTTTGAGACAAGGTCTCATGACATTGCCCAGGCTGGCCTCAACTTGCAATCCTCCTGCCTCAGCCGGGTAGGTAGCAGCCAGGGCTAAAACTGCAGCCACTGGGCTTCAACCTCTCATTTTAGCTACAGGAAGGTGCTACTGCACCCTCCTTCCACATGGTGGCGTAAAGCAGCACTGTCGCGAAGCAGTTTGCCCAGGGTAGGAAATAATTCCCTCTGGCAAATCGTACAGTCCCACAGTTTAATGGGCAACTGGAATACACGCAGACAGCTAATTTTAACATGTTTTTTAAAAACAGACTAATCACAAATTTTAAAATATAAAATACCACGCCTGCCTCACAAGGGCAAGGTCCTGAGTTCAATCCTCAGTCGGGGGGTATATATAAAATAAACAAACCCTAAATAGCTTCAGACCAAGAAGGGCAGCATCCTTTGCAGTTTTCACAATATTCAGGTCTCTCTCACACCCAGGGCAGAGCCCATCCAAAGGGTTTCTTTTCTGTTATTTTAACTCCCACAAAACGAGAAGGTCCTGAACGCCAGGGCAGGGTGCCCAGAGCCGAAGCAAGCACACCTCAGGATCTGCCTGCCAGCCCGGAAAACACTGTCCCCAGCATCTGGACACCAGGTGGGGTCTGCTGAGCACCGCACGATGCTCTTCCCGCCCGGCTGCGCTGGGCTCTGGTGGCTGTGGCCGATGTGTGGGGTTTGAAATCCACCCAGCAAGACACCACTAGGCCACCAAGCGGAGCGCAGCTCCATGAGCTGCAAACAGGCTGTCAGATCACCCACCTGCATCGCCCGAGCTCCCACGGTGACGGGGCAGCCAGGCTGACAGGGTCGGAATCTGCTGGACTCCAGCAGACGCCCTCCGCTGCCACGCTTAGGTCACATCCAAAGTTTCCCCCATTTCCCCTCACCCTGAGCCAAGAGCGACCGAGGGCTCAGCCGCCCACGCCCTCTGTGGACAGAGCTGAGGGACGTTTCTTCCAGGTCTCGGATGAGGCCCCAGCACATGAGAACACACACGCACACACACCACTGTCTCACAGCAGATGGAACTGAGGTATGGGACGAGACCCCTCTCGTCGGCATGGATTCTCCAGCTCCCACCCTGCGAGGTGCTCCTGGGCACCTGGCTCCCATGCCACGCACAGGACTTCACCTGAGGAGAGCGCCTGCACCACACACCCGCGCTGCAGCCCTGGTGCCTGGGAGCCAGGCTCATCCAAGAGCAGTCGCCAGGGCTTCCTGCATCTCTTCTCCCGTGTCTGTCATGGACGCTGCAGCTCCTTTGTATCATCAGCACATGTTCGAAGTATGAACCAATTGCACTCCCTAGGAGAAGCTGCTGTCCACACCCAGGCTTCGTGACCCCTCCCCAGAGCACATGGCCTGCAGCAGCCACACAGCCTCCTGCCGGCCCGAGCCCCAAAACTGTGAGGACGGAGTGAGCACCCCTGTGATGCCCACTCCCTTCTGGCAGGAGGTCTCGCCTAGGAGCTCGGCCGTGTCCTGAGGAGGAAGCCCTGCCAGCAGGGCTGCACCCGAGCCAGCTGCAGCCAGGAGATGTAGCAGACGGGACCACAGCCTGGAGGAGATGCACACGCATGCACACACACCGTGCACACACGTGCACACGTGTGTGGCTCCTGCTGCCACGTAATAGCAGCATGAAAAGCAGGTCCTCCACCTCCTAGGCCCACAGCTGAGCCTTTTGCTTTCATTCTGCCCTTTCGCCTTTCTTATTATCCTTCGTGCTAGCATTTATACCACAACTGTCTTCTCTGGGTTTTGTTCCCAAGCATTCACCCGTATTTCTCGGCGAGGGCCCGGGCCTCCTCCTCCTTCACCACACGCTGGTCCTCCAGGTCACTCTTGTTCCCACACAGCACGATGTCCGGGTTGTCACAGTATGCGTGCATCTGCAGCTGGGCTGCAGCAGAGGAAAGCGTGTAAACAGGATGGGCGCTCAGACACCGGCACTGTTCACACAGACACAGGAAGCCACGGTTCGAAGCACCAGCACTCTAGAGCAGAAGGGGCAGAGACAGAAAACTACAACGCCCCTCACGCCCAGGGGTGTTTACACCAGAGCACGCGGGAGAGCCCCTGAGACACACGCACACACGGCACTGCCTTTCATGAAGACAGCGTGAAAAGCAGCAGCTGGGAAGGGGAACAAGGGGGCGGGAGAAGGGACAGAGAGGCCAAGAAAAACTGAAAACAGAAGGAAAACGGAAACAAAGCTTTTGTACATGGAGAGGGGAGGAGGCACGGAAAAGAGGCAGGATGTACAGGTGCACATTCCTTCCGATGAGTGCTGCCATCAGTAAGCCTAAAACGCACCAGTAAAGATTTTGATTTAAAATAATAGAGGCTGTGCGGCTCTTGCCCCATGTTCGTGAGGCTGCAGCTGAAGAGCTCAGAAACTCGGTCGCCTTGAAAGGCTCCCTGGAGAAGCTGCGGTTCGGTTCCGTCGGCACCAGCTCTCCCTGCCCCGCAGGACACAGAGAGGAACTGGGCCAGAAGCCCCCGGCCGCCCTGAGGACCAGGCGAGGAGAGAGAGGGGCGGAGCCACGCACACACGTACAGATGCACGCACACACGTACAGATGCACGCACACGCACGCACACACGCGCGCTTGCGACCCCAGCCGCAGATAGCCTACGCTGTTATCCTGACTGGAAAACAGGTGGAAATCCCTTACATCAGCAGCGTCTGTCCAAGCCGCACGGAGTAACAGCCTGTAGGGCCTGCGCAGACGCTTGGAGGTCCCTGACCTTAGAGGTCAGGCTGAGCGTGCCCGTGCACAGCCCCCTGGGGATGAGGCAGGAAGGATTCAGTCATGCCCGCCGAGATCCTAGTCAGGTCGGGCCCTGGAATGAAAACCTTGTCTTGCTGTCTTGTTTCCTGTCGGTACTGGGGGTTGAACCCAGCACCTTCACGGTGAGCTCCACCCCTGGTTCTTTTTATTTTTTGCGAGGAGGTCTCACTAAGTTACTAAGTGGCTCGGGCTGGGCTGGAACTTGTGATCCTCCGCCTGCCTAAAGCCTTGTCCTTTTAAACAGCATTGGCAGCAGGCGCTCCTCCTGGACAACTGCCCACAGAGGCGCTGGAGCGGCACCCGACAGGGAGAGGAGCACTTACTGATCCAGTTTCGGACGTTCAGGAAGCTCTGCTCGTTGGTCAGGTCGAAGAGCAGAAGAAAGCCCATTGCATCCCTGAAGAACGCGGTGGTCAGGCTGCGGAACCTGGGACACAGAGAGGCAGTCAGCGTCCACCGCGGAGGCGAGCTGCGGTGGCCTGAGGGGCCCACAGCGCCTCCCGCAGGGTGGGGTCGGCCTGCCGGCCCAGGGACTGAAGCCCTGAGCAGGGAGGCGCTGGCCAGCGACCAGGACAGGCTGGCTGGCCCAGCAGGCAATTCCCTCAGCCAAGCCTGACTGGCCCTGCTCCAGGGGGAGAATACCTGCGTAAAGCCCTCAACTACTCAGCAATTCCAGGCTTTCTCCACTATCTTTACCCAATATTTTCATAAAGAGCCCTTACTGTGGGCTGGAGAAAGACACCCAAATAGCTGCAAATGAAATAACATGACATCCCGGAATCGCTTCCAGTGCTGCGGGAGGGCAGGGCGGGCCGAGCTAAGGGCCGAGCCACAGGGACGGCCCACAGCCGAGGACCGGGCCACGTGGCCCAGGCCTGGCTCCCGGCACTGCTGTCCTCTCCACAGACTCCAAGTTTCCACAGTAAAGGGGCGAACACCCAAGCACTCGGTGCAGGCCCGAGGGAGACTGAGACAGGCGGCGCTGAGCTCTCCCACGATTCGCTTCAGGAAGGGACCCCTGACCGTGCGAGTGGCCACCCAGAGCCTCTGGGCTTCCAGCCCTGGTCGGAAGTGCACAGAGCCCTGGCCCTCCTGCATCAGCAGAGAGCAAATGCAGTGGGGAGAAGCCTGAGGTCTGCAGGGAAGCGCACAAGGAGAAGGCCCAAGGCCATCACCCAGCCTCCCGACCTGCATAGGACCCAGCCCCGACCGGCCCAGGCCGCTCCTCGGTGCACACCACGCGTCCGCAGCCCGGGCCTCACACCTCTCCTGGCCGGCTGTGTCCCACAGCTGCAGGTGGATCCTCTGGCCCCGGCCCAGGGCTCCATCCAGCCCGCTGGCTCGGTACACCTAGGACAGCAGAGCAGGGACAGGAGAGCACTCAGAGCTGCCAGCTCCACCTCTGTGACTGGCAGAGACCCGGAGCCTGCAGCTTCCCGCACCCCCAGCACAGCCACACCTGCGTGTAGGTCGATGGTGACACAGGCGACACGCAGTGTGTTAGGACCATGCATCGCGTGCAAATATGGAAATAACACGGCTTATGTAAAACTGGCTTGCCTTTCCCCAGCACCCCAGGTCACGAGTTTCAGAAAATTCTCCCTTCTGGGCCCTCCTGTCCCACCCTTAAAAGGTCTCTTTAAAACCACATTATAGGAAGCACTTCTGGAACCACAGGGAAAGGATTTCCAAAAATCTCCTCCACAAAATAGCCATAAAGACAGTGGCAAACAGTCAGAGTCAACTTTGACAGAACTGTGGAATTAACTAGTCACCCGGGTTTAAGGAAAACAGCCTCGTGGACAGTGAGCCCTGAGGGCTTTTCACTTGCCCTTCCTGGGTCCAATGCCATCAGCCCAGGTCCAAAGCACCCTAAAAACCTCCAGATGCTCAAGCTGGAAGCCCAGCAGCCAGTGTGGACAGCGGAGGCAGAACCGGGTGGGAAAGCCCCTCCCGGGCCTTGGCTCCAGCAGGGAGGACAGCCCTGTCCCTGTGACACTCATCATCCGGATCAGCAGCAACTGCTCACCACCTCCAGGGAAGCATCCAGTGGGGCCAACGAAGTCCAGAAAGCTTTTAAAATCTGGGCAGGCACTGTCCAAGGGAGGCGTTAACGCCCCCAAGTACCCCTAAAGGTTGCTCATCTGCAGGGCCCTGCGTCTGCCCAGGACCACCCAGAGGGAGGCTGCCAGGCCTCCTCTGACTGACCCAGGAATGAGGAACATTGGATGACACCAAAGGGGAGGAAAGCGCCTCACACACGGGAAAAAGCAACCAACAGACACTGGTCTACACAAAGACAAATCAGCAATTCAAAGTCTATACAGAAGTACAATGCCTGGAGGATGAAAAGCAGCGTGACAGGTGTGACTAACAAAAAGACATTTAAAAATAGAAGCAGGCCCGGGGATTTAGCAGTGGCACCTGGGCTGCACTCTGTCCTGAGTTCTGTCCCTGGTACCAAAAAGAAAAAAAAAAAAAAAAGTAAATAGAAGCTGGGCTCATCGGTGCAGGCTGCAGTCCTCTGGAAGGCTGGGGTGGGCGGATCACAAGTTCAAGCCCAGCCTGGGCAGCTTAGGCAAGACCCTTCTCAAAATAAAAGAGCAGAGGACACAGCTCAGTATGACGTGTGAAGGGCCTGGGTTAAACCCCCAGGACCACAGTTTAGAAAGAAGAAAAGAAGAGAGAAACAGGGATTCTGGGGTCCTAGAGGTCAGTGTCTGAAATGCAAAGTTCCCCAGGCTCAGCAGCAGGGCACTGAGGAGAGCCAGTCATCAGGTGTGAGCAGGGATCAGCTGTGTGGCCAGGCTAAGAAAGGGAAGGCAAACGAGAAGCAAAGGGTCAGGAAGGGCAAAATATCCCCAAAGACCAGCTCATGGATAATCAAAGTCCTATAAAAAGAAAAGGGGAGAGAAAAAGAGAGAATTTTTTAATATTTTCAGATTTTCAAGCCTGGGGATGTAGCTCAGTGGCACCGTACCTGCCACGCAAGCACAAGGTCCTGAGTTCGATTTCCAGTACCAGAAAAAAAATTTTTTTCAGATTTTGAAAGTGCTTGGGGAAAAAAAAAAGACTATTGACCAAGAATTCTGTATTCTCCCTAGCTATGCTCTAAAACTGAAGGAGAAGTCAAGACATTTTCTAACAAACAAGACAAAACACTGCTGGTAAACAGACCTGCCCTACAGGAAATGGGGAAGACTTGAGACACCCAGGCGGACATGGCTCAGCTCTGCTCCACCCCAAGGAGTCAGGGCCTCAGGGAAAGCCGCAAGATAAGCAAATGTGACAGCCAGCCCAGCACACTCCCTTTGTAACTCCGCCATAGCTGCAGCCAGAGCGGTGGCCCAGGCCTGTAATCCTAGCTGTCAGGAGGCTGAGGCAGGAGGATCACTGGAAATTCAAAGCAACCTGAACTACAGAGCAAGACCCTGTCTAAAAATAAATAAATGCTGCGGGAGGCTCTGATGACCCATGTTTTGGGCACACAGGGTATGAAGGTGGCATCCTTGGAACAGTGACATCCCAGAGCAGGGGCTGTGAAACGTCCCAAGACCTCAGTTTTGTCTTACTGAAATCAAGACACTTGATAAAAACCAGATTGTTAAAAATTAAGATGATAGATAGTCTTAATACCCAGAAAGAACTGAAAATAATTTTAAAAAACAGTAAAAAAAAAAGTAAACAAAGTGGCACCCTAGGCAACACCTGCACAACCCGACGAGCCTCTGCTGGTACCAGACCATTTTGACTTCTGAGCCCTTCCACCGAGCTGCGGGTCCATGTGGATTTGAGGGTGAGCTGCTCGGGTGCACACGCTGCTGGGTTCTGAGGTGTCCAACGGACGGACAGACGGACGCAGCGCCCGGGAGAGGAGGCTTCCACTTATTCCACCTTCGGGAATCTTTTCCAACAGTATTTTGTGGCTTTCACATGCTCATTTTTCACTCTTGTTGAGTTTATTCTTATATTCTTAGTTTCATTCTTTCTGGGTTTTGTTTTTGGTTTTGGTTTTGTTTTTTTTGGCACCGGGATCGAACTCCGGACCTTGTGCTTTGCAAGGCAGGCAGTGGCACCACTAAGCTAAATCCCCGGCCCTGCTGAGTATTTTTTTAAATCAAGAAATGGTACTGGATTTTGTCAGGTGTTTATTCTACCTCACTTCGATCCTCCTGCCTCAGCCTCCCAAGTAGCTGGACTGGAGGTGAGCACCACCGTGCCAGGTTACATGTAAACCAGCCTTTCTGTCCCTGTGTGAAGTTTGGTCATGCTATAGTTCGCATGCTGTTTGCTGCTGGCCTGTTTGCTGAGGTTCCGTGTGTGTTCACTCAGACGGTGGCCGGTCTGCAGATCCCCCCAGGACAACTTTGTGAATTGTGGTTTTTTGGCAACACTGGCCTCACAAAAGGAGTGGGGACGTCTTCCACCCTTTCTGTGCTGAAGAGCTGAGAGGGCTGTTGTGGTTTCCTCCAGCGTTTGCTGGAGCTGGTCCCGGCTCCTCCTTGTGGGAAGCCACTGCTGGCTCATCCGCCTCATTAGATCTCCTACTTCTTCTTGAGTCTGTTTTGGTCATTTGTGTCTAGGAATTTCTCTGTCTCCTGTGCACTGTGACATCTGCTTGCCTGCAGTTTTATAGTATTTCTTCATCATCTTTATTTGTGTAATGTTGGCAGAGTTGCCCTTTCACTTCCTAGAAATTTAGCTATCATTTCCAAGAAAAGAGCCTTTATTTATCTCCAGTCTAATCTTTATGCTTTCTTCTGCTTGCCTTTCAGTTTAGCTTACTTCCGTTTTAGATTCTGAGGGTTGGACCCAAGGCCCCACACGTGCTAACCAAGCTCTACCCCGGAGCTACAGCCCAGGCCTTTGCAAATTTTTTTTTTTTTTCTTTTTTGGTACCGAGAATCAAACTCAGGGCCTCACGCTTGCCGGGCAGGAGCTCTGCTGCTGAGCTACAGCCTGGCCCTGGTAAATTGTATTTTGAGACAAAGTCTTGCTAAATTGCCCATCCTGGCCTCACACTGGATCCTCCTGAGTAACTGGGCTCATAGGCATGAACCACGTTTCCAGTTTCTTAAGGTAGAAGGCTGAGCAGGAAGACACGGCCCACAAACAGGGGCATGAGAGAGGGGCCAGGGGATCTTCCACAAAGGCGGACAAACAACCACGGGCTCAGAGGGGGACAGAGGCCGGCCGAGGGGGACAGCAGGGGCGCTGTGTGCCCGACAGGCCGTGCCAGCTGCAGCTCCATCCGAGCTCTGTCCCCCTGCTCCCCCAGCCACACACAGACAGGCACACACTGGCGAGGGTACGGATGCGTACAGAAGTGGGGAACTTACCACTCTCTTTTCCCTGAAATCAATGCCCACCGTGGTGATAAATTTGGAATTAAATTTACCATCTGTGTACTGGTAGAGAACACTGGTCTTCCCTACTCCGGAGTCGCCCAGAGCTAAAAACTTGATGAGGTAATCGTAATCTCCGTCAGACATGGCAAGGAACTCAGTGTTCACCTGCAAGACACAAGCGAGCGCATGCTGAGCCCAGTAGAAAGCAGCGCGACCAACGCTGAGCGAAGCCTGGCCCGCAGCCCGGGCTCTGCGGAGAGGGGTCGCAGCGTGCTCTGTGCCCGGACCCAGCCGTGCTCAGTGAGATGCTCGGAGATCACGACAGCGCCTCCACTTGTCACACTGCCTCAAGACAAAAACCCAAGGCGAGAGCGACACGCAGAAAGGAGGCTCAGCGGGCGCTGGCCTCTGCAGGAACTGGCACCCAGCTGAGGGGGCTGATCGAGGAGTGGCAGAGGCCAGCGGCTCCACAATCTTCCTTTGCAGCCTCCTGGCACCAGCTTCTTCCAAGACATTGCAGCTATTTTATTAACTTACTTACTTATGAGCGGGGGGGGGGGGGGGTGAGACAGGGTCTCACTATGTAGACCAGGCTGGCCTTGAACTCAGGGCAATCCTCCTGCCTCAGCCTCCCGAGGCATGCTCCCCCACGGCCAGCTTTGGCAATTTATTTATCTTATGCGGTGCCACACCTTACTACAGTTCCTTCAGAGTCACTGCTGCCTCACAAGTGAGCATTCCGGTGAATTGTTACCATCACTTCGAGCTATTCACTCTGTCAGCTTCTCTGGAATATCACACACCCCGGATCCAGGGCGCCCAGACCACAGTTCCTGGCTGGGGCTCCCCCTGCTTCAGGCTATGAATCCAGCCCTCCCAGCGTGACCCAAACAGAAGGCGCCCAGGAGGAGCAAACCCTCTGCTCAGCACAGCCGCTCGACTTCTCTGGCTCCGTTGCTATCAGCCGGTGCTGGCCCGGAGGGCATCTCTGCTCACACATGACAGCAGAGCCCCAGGGACATGGGTCTGGAGCTCCCGCCCGCCTCCCAGCTCCCAGCTCTGGGTGCTCTGTGGCCTGAAGACCTGGACTGGCTCCGAGGGGGTTCTCGGAGCTGCACAGGTCTCTCTGGCAGAGGTGGGCCGGCTCCAAGCAGCGCCGGACCCAAAGAGCTCATCCTCAGACGGCTTCCACTTCTGCTGGGCCCCAGCCGGTTCTCACCACTGCAGCTCACCTAATGGGTTTCAGGAGTTCAGTGACTTAAAAACAAATTAAAATCCACACCACATGCGCCCATCCACTATAGCAAGCTCATGGTTGTTTCAAAGACTTAGGGCAAGTTTAAAGAACTGAGTTAAATCAGCCAGGCATAGTGGTGCATGCCTGTAATCCCAGCCCTTGGGAGGCTGAGGCAGGAAGATTGCTGTGTGTTCAAGGCCAGTCTGGACCCCAAAGTGAGGTTTTGTCTCAAAAAGAAGAAAAAGAACTGAGTTAAATCATGAAACTACAAAACAAAAGTACTTCTGACTGATATAAAACCACTTTGGGCCAAACCAGATGAACCTAACCAAAGATTGTAGAGTCCCGTTTTAATCGCTTTAATGCCCGACTGACTTTAGATGGTCAGAGGGCTCTGACCCACACAGAGGTTCTCCAGGGTTCACAGCAGTTCCAGCTGGGTCAGAGCATGTTTCTGATGCAGCTGGTACCAATAATCGAACCCACTCCAGCTAAGTCACACATGCTCTTGTTCAGTCAGACTGCTGGTAACTCAGGTCATCCACAGGAGGGAAAACCAGGCTCAGGGCGGTGCGAACTGCCCTGAACTCAGTTCAGATGTCCAAATATGAGACTCGTAAAATGACAGACAACCAGAGACCACAGGACGGTGCGTTACACCAGCGCCAAGCCCGAAGACACAGAGTTTGAGGTATCAACCCTTAACTGTAGACACTCTGCACCCAGAATTCACCCACACCATGGCCTGACTCCCACACTGAGGCTGGGGGCCCGGAGGGACAGTGGACAGACAGCGTAAGGAGCAGCAGTTGGCTCCCATTACCTCAGGCCCTGGCCCCCAGTGTCAACCACACACGGTCAGTGCAGATTTCCCAGAAACCAGGACACTGTGGAGCCCATCCGGCCGATCCTGCTGAGCCACCGTTGGCTGAGCAACACAAGCTTCAGGAGACACATTCGAGGCATCGGCCTCCAGAGGGACCCAAGGGGTTTCCAAGGCTACAAAAGTGCACACAGGTGTGTCCTCTCCTGGCCACCTGCCTCTGGCTCACTGCTCAGCCCCGCCTGGCCATGGGTAACCAAGCGGCTTCCAGTCCAGGACCACAGGGCCACACACTGCTTGTCTTAGCATGACGATCTCCCGTCTGCCCTGCTGTTCCAAAGGACAGGATTTCATTCTTCAGATGGATGAAGAGTATTCATGTGTTGTCTTTATCCATGTTTTATTAATTCTAACATCCACATGCTTTCTAATTTTACATTCTTTAAAACTGAGGCATATGTTTTTTATTTTGAACTGGAGATTGAACCTAGGGCCTCAGCACAGAGCTCCATCCCCAGCCCATTTTGTGAATCTTTTTTTTTTTTCCCGGTACTGGGGATCGAACTCAGTCAGGTCCTTGCGCTTGTGAGGCAGGCAGCAGAACCACTGAGCTAAATCCCCAGCTCTCCAGCCCATTTTGTACTTTTTGTTGGACTTGAAGTTGCGGTCCTCCTGCCTCAGCCTCCAGGGCGCCAGGATGGCAGCGTGCAGCAGCAGGGTGCATTTATCTTTCCATCTTAATGCAAAGCAGGTTGCTCTGCTCCCATTGCCAGGTGTCACTGGAGATGCAGCTGCATGGAAGCCTTTGTTGGCCTCTCCCAGCAAGATGGAGACTGCTCCAAGAGCACATCCTACCCTGATGTGCGAGCGAAGTCTCCTGGGAGCACTGTCCTGTTCGTCAGTCCTGTGAGTGTGCACACAGTCAGAACGAGGCCTCTGGAAGCTGGGTAAAACCACAGCGTCCGGTCGGCAGGCAGGCAGGCTGGGTGCCTCCCTCCCTGAGCTCCAGGAACCACTGGGCCCAGACCATGAGGCCTGGAGAGCACTGGCTGAGGCCACCTGAGCTCGGGATCTGCCTTGTGAGGGGAGCCAGCACCTGAGGAGGCTCCTCTGAACCTCGGAAGAGTCGCACTGCCCCACGTGGGACCGCAGGCAATGTTCTCGTTCAGCTCACACCTGTCCCTCCTTACACAAGTACTGTCCCACAGCGAGCTCTGCCGCTCCCAGCTGCAGCACTGGGAGCCGCGCCTGGCAAGTGCCTTGCTCCACGGGGAAGCTCACTGACGGTTTTCTTCAGGGGATGAGAAGGAAATGGCTTCAGTTAAGAGAGACAGAGAGATCTCCTTCTATGCCCTATGCCCAGCTTCCCCAGGAAGCTTCAGGAAAGTCGCTCATATCTGATCTCGGAATCTCCATCACTGGGCTGAACCATTTTTGGATTACTCCAGACAAAACAGCGAGTTTCTGAAACACAAAACTTTACCCTGTGCCCATATCTAGTACAGAGGGTAAAAGGTAAGAAACTCCCGACCCGACTGAGCAGCTACAAGAGTCACCAAGGGTAGCAGGTGCACACTACTGACCTGCCCACTGGCCCTAGAGAGAAGCTAGTGTTCCTACAAGAGTTAGACCATAAGAGGAGTGGCATTTTCCCCTCGAGATGACCGAAGGCCTGGTAAATCCCAGCTCCTCCACTTTGTCTGTCCTGGTCCAAGTTCTTTTCAGCTCAGGCTTTCGCAGGGGAGGTGGGATGACTGCATCCCTAGCCTCCGGGCTGCTTGTTTCCACTGTTTGCTCATTTCTTGCTCTGTGGTTAAGTTTTCAGTGAAAGGTATTCTTAGCAGTGCTGCTGTTAATACCCTCAATTCTTTAATTTAAAACCTATTCCACCAGCAGGAAACTCGGGGAGAAGCGTGGTGGGGTACAGTCACCGGGCCGCCTCTTCGGCTCCTGCAGGTTCCAAGCTGAGGCCCAGCCCTGGGTCTTGTTTCCAGAAGTGGCTGAGAAAGGTGTGGCCTGAAGTCACCATAGCACAGGCGGGCAGAGTCCACGTCCATGTCCCGGATCCCAGCCCTAGCTCTGGGTACCACACCCCACCTGCTGTCCGTCCTCCGGGGTGGGGACCTTTGCCCCAGGAACCTTGTGTCCATGGCCACAGCCGTGCGGTCTGCTGCTTGGTCCACGTCGTGGCCTCTCTCGGGGCCAGGCCTGCGGCCTCGCTCACCCTCTCCAGCCGTCCTGGAGCCATGAGGCAAGCGCGCTTCTCTGCAGCACCGCTCCCTCGAGGCCTCTCTGGTTCCCAGAGCAAACACAGCAGGGCCCGGGGTCTCCGCCTCCAGGGGGCTGCTCAGCCCTCCTTGTCCTCTAGGGGAAGGGCACTTGCTCTGTGCAGCTTCCAGGTCGCCACGCAGCCCCGGGCCCTCACTGTCCCCAGCGCAGGGCATGGAGCAGCCAGTGACCAAGGGCCCCAGCCAAGGACTGAGGGTCGCTGGGGTTTATTAATCCAATACACCGGCCACTCAGAAGCATCCAGATTCCCCACTAAATGTGTAAAAAGACTCGGCAGAAGGTCTATTCCAGCACAGCGGTTTCAGAGGAGAAAATAATGTCAAGCGCTGGTGAGCCCAGGCCCACGGAGGCACCACCTGCCCTCAAGGGACTTGAGCAGGAGCAGCGAGGGTGTGGGACCGGGCGCAGGGAGGGCCGAGCTGGAGCTGCTCGCTGTGCACAGGGCCCGGAGGGGCGCGGGTCCTGGCTTGGTTTTGTTTTTGTTTGAAGTGACAGCTCTCGGCTCATTTCCTCACAGATGTTTTGGGCTGCAAGTCCTGGGGTTCTGGGGCTCACCGGGCCCTGCTGCTGAGTGCTCTGGACACCGGCCACTGTGCCGCCTCTGCTCCCTCAAACTCCTCTGGGCCACCCGGCTCAAACCACAGCTCCTCTAGAGTTGCGCCCAGCGCCACCCCCTGGGACGGGGAAAGGCAGCGAGGCTGAGGTCTGCAGAGGCACTTGGACAGAGCCCCAGCCTGCCCTGAGCCACTGGCTTCCTCCAGATCCAAACACCTGGGGCCCTGTCTCTGCCCTCCCCTACCTCCCGCCTCAGGCTCTGCTCAGGACAGGCACACCCAGGGCTGGCTGCTGAGACCCAGCAGGATGGGGCCAGGCCCCAGGTCACTGGTGGGAAAGGAAGGACCAAGCACAGCACCCTACACCCTAGGACAGGAAATCTGGAAGAGAGGGAACAGGAGGGAAGATGCTGGTAACCAGCTGCCTCAGTGGTCCATCCTTCCCTGCATCTGCAGGGGCACCTTGGGCCCATCAGCAATGGTGACAACCCAGATGCGGTGCTGCACACCTGTAATGCCAGCTACGCAGGAGGCTGAGGCGGGAGAGTCACAAGTGGAAGGCTAAACTGGGTAACTGGAATAAAACTTCTAAAAGGGCTGCAAATGTAGCTCCATGAGGCCAAGACTGCCTTTACCTCTAGGGCTCAATCTGAAGGAAGGAAAAGGAAAGGCAGGGTCTGCAAGTGCCAACGAGTGTAGGAGTCCAAGCTGGGAAGGACGCTCAAAAGTCACAAAGACCTGAAGCCTCCAGTGACACGCTGATGCAAGAAACCTGAAGAGCTGAGAGTACAGTACTGTGTGCACACAGAAGTTGGTGCAGAACAGTGTGACCGGCACTAACTCTGGATTTCCTATGCACTCAGAAGACATTTCTACCCTTGCGTTTTACCCACAAACCCGCTGGCCTGGCTGACAGCCCTGCCGGGAGGGTTTTCCCAGAAACGTCCCAGGTGAGCCCTGGGGTCCCTGGAGTGAGCATGGGGACGGCCAGCTGTCCTGAGTGGCGCAGACACAGCTGTGAACTGAAAACCCGACACAGGAAGAGATGTCACAGTTCTGTTACTCCTCATCTAATAAGTACGGATCTCATTTCTCTGCTGGAAACAAAAGCTCACAGAGAAAATGCGTGGCATTGTAGCCTCGCTAGAGTGGAGGGGAGTCTGCCTCATTCCAGCATAAGACGCTTATGAATCCCTAGCAGCCAAACAGATAACGCCTCGTGATCGTCCAGACCAAACTTGCAGTCGAACTGCCAGTGGGCTTCGGTGACTCTTTTGGGAAAAGGCAAAGTTGGAAACGGAATTAGCCCTCGCCCACAGCACTCCACAGGTGTCGCTGGCCCTGGGGGAGACAGGAGTGTGCCTGAGTGAGTGGCAGGCCATGGGCGTCCTGTGTCCCTCCCCTCTGGAGGTGGCCCATGGAGGAGCAGGAGCGAGGCCGGACTCGGCTCCAGAGGAAACAGCTCCGCCTGTCCTCGTGCTTTCTGCAGGCCCAGCAGCGCACAGGGCTCAGGACCCAGCAGGAACAGGCGCACCTCAGCTTTCCCCGCAGCCCAGTCAGAGGCCTGACCTGGAGGCCCCCTGCAATGTCACTGCGGCTCCTGGCCCTCTCGGTGCGTGCAGGGACTTGTGCTGCTTCTCAAGGCTGGGCCTCACGGTGTCTCCCCCTCCCGGCTGCTGGTCTCCTGAACACTGCCGTTCTGCACGTTGTTTGTCCACTGTCCCCACCCAGGCTGACCACGGCCAGCAGTCCTCGGATGCCAACTCCATCGACACTGGGTGCCTGACCCCCCCTTCCTTCCTCTGCTCCCTCTGCTCCCTGCTGATCCCACTGGGAAGCGAGTGCACTGTCCCGGGCTCTGAGATAGCTGCACAGGCATGAATTAAATGGTATTTGCTGGCCTCCCCCTCCAGTAGCCGCAAGGTCGAAGGGGCCTGGCCGCAGTCATAGCTCTGCGCTCGCAGTTGGCCCTGAGAACCTGCGTGGGCCGTGCAGACAGCCGCCCCGCCTCGCGCCCTGGAAACAGAAGGGACCAGGGGTCAGAAACAGCAGCGCCACGTCCCACGTTGGGAAAGGCCGAGGCGAGGACAGCAGGGCACGCAGCCCAGATGGCCGGGACCGGGCCGTGTTTCCACGCAGCGGCCCTTGGGTCCTGGAGGCGAGGACACCGGATCGGGAGTTACAGAAATGCTTCCCAGGCATCCCTCTGCGCCCACCCGCCCAGTCCCCGTCAAGCACCGTGGCCGGGGTAACGGCGCGACCATGTCTCAGGCGCAGCTGGCCCCCCGCTGCTCCAGGGCCACTTCCTATTCAGGCCACGCCCCCGGCTCAGCCCAGGTCACCGCAGGCAGAGGGGGGAGCCGTTCCCCTGCCCCCGCACCACCCTCCCGGTGTCAAGCCCTGCTCCAGTTACTCAGGGCTGCGGCCTCCAGAGGAGCGCTCCTCCCTCCCACTGTCCGTGTCACTTATACAGCGCCCTGGGGCAGGGACTAGCGAGGCCCAGCTTGGCCCTCAGACCAGCCACGAAGCCCAAGAGTGCACAACGCTGGGAGGGGTGTGTGTGTGCACGCACGTGTGTCCTGTGCAGGGTCTGTGAGCTGTGTGTGATCAGACTACACATGGGGTCGTGCAAGGCCAGGGCCTGCCTGGCACCCCAGGGAAGAGGGCTGAGGGCCTCAGAGACGGGAGGAGAGCCTCGCCTCGGCACGGGGCCAGCACACCCCGGCCTGGCGCTCAGCCGCCACCCGGAACCCAGCGCCCCGTGCCTGCGTTCCCCGGCGCGGACCCTGACAAGCCCAGGCCCTCTCAGCTCCCGGCCCCTGCTCCTCTCCCTGCGTCCGCCTGTGCCTGGCTGCAAGCCTCGTGGGCTGCGGGCCGCTGGGAGCCCCTTCATGCGGCTGCTCTTTCAGGTTCTCCGTGCCTCCTGCTCTTAAAGCCCTCCAGCCTGTCAACTTTTTATGATTACTTATCTTTTGAAGAAAGAGAAGAACCTCTTTATTTCAAGTTAGGGGCCAGGGATTTGGCTCAGTGCCACTGTACCTGCCTCATAAGCGAAAAGTCCTGAGTTCAATCCCCGGTACCAGAAAAAAAACAATAAATAAAAATAAAGTAATAACGTTAGTGCTTTACATCATTGCCCTAAATTATTGCCTTTGTCTGCTCCTCACACGCTGGCACTTAAGGGAGCAGGGGCTCCGGTCGCTTTCCTTCCCTGGGGCCCAGCCCTCGCCCTGCTTAGTTCTCCTGGGCTCTGCCAGAGGCAGGTCCACTCCAGCGCTGCTTCTGTTCTCACTGGACCCTGGGCTGAGGCACCACAAGAGGACAGGCGGGGACGGCACGGTGGGTGTCCAGACCCACACCCCATCTCAGCTCCCCAGAGCTCGAGCGCTTGGGCTGCACACCATCCACACTAGGGCGCAGGCTGAGTGCACACACGCATGCCTGTTATTGAAGTTCCCTGGTGCCGTTCAGGACGTCTGATGTTCACACCAGAAGACAAAGGGCGAACACGCATGTCGCAGGGAAGCACAATGAAAGCCCCTGAGAAGCCCCACCTGTGTGGCTGCACAGCCCCAACTGGAACAGACAGCAGCTGCTCAGGAGCCAGGCACAGCCCTCTCAGCACACAGCCCAGAACGCGTGCACACTGGGCTCGCCGGACCCATCCAGAACCCACATGCCGAATTTCACGGCAGCTTTCCTCAGTCATCAAAACCTGGAAACACTAAGATGCTCTTTGGCAGGTGAATAATAAATGAGGATGCACTGACAATGGAATATTATGCAGCACTGAAAAGAAATGAGCTACCAAGCCTGGAAAAGCCAAGGTAGAAACCTAGAATATATTACAGAAAGAAGGCAGCCAATGTGAGAAGGCACACAACTCCCAGGGAAGACAGCGGCAGGGACAAGAGCCTGCCAGACAAGGGTCAGCGTTTTTAGAGCACTGAAGCTACTCTGCATAACTACTCCGTGGATATGTTTGCCAGGATCCACAGGATAGGTGACACCAGGAGTGGGAGTGAACCCGGATATAAACACGGACTTTCGGTGGGTGTGGTCACACCCAAGTTCCAGCGCTTGAGAGGCTGAGGCAGGAGGATCACAAGTTTAAGGCCAGCCTGGGCTACATAGTGAGACCCTGTGCCCTCCCCAAAAGAAAGACCCACTCTACTCTACTATGGGCTGTTGTAAGAGGGAGGCTGCAGAGAGCAAAGTATACGGAGCTGCATATTTTCCTGCTCAATTCTATATGAACTTAAAATTGCTTTTAAAAAGTAAAGTCTATTTTTAAAAAATGAAGTCTTTAAAAACAATTTTCAATAAACACGTTCCCCTCGCAAGTGTCTATCTTCCAACTGATGACATTTCCGGTCCGTCGTGCCGTACAGTCTTTCTCTGAGGCCTGATGGCCGTCTGTCTGCAGCTGCGCTGGCGAGCAGCCTGGCCCTGTCCAACCCTCACCCCCCAGCACTGTTTCTCCCCCAGTGCGGGCAGACCCTGGCGGGGTGTCGGGGCCTCTCCTGCTGACCCTGCCACTCTGCTGCCAGGATTGTAGGGCTGTGGGTTCGGCAGGGAGTGAGTGTGCCCGCCCAGTCTGGCGGGGATGGGTCTGCCAATGGGCATCAGCTTCCACTTTCTGCCTCGACTGAGATGTGGTTTTTCCCTTTAATCTGTGAGTTCCGGGTTTTGTTGTATTCTGCCTTGGATGTTTGCTTTCCCTTTTCCAGCTACTTCCCCACGCTCCTGGCTTCTACTCTGTCACAGTCACTCTGCATTTCTTTGTCCACTCTCCAGGGAGGAGGTAGGCAGTATAAGTATTTGAATGAACAGGAAATGAGATGCCCAGTAAGTGCCAGGTACTTGAAGTAATCTTACCTAAACCGATCTTCAACATTATGAGGCTGAGGCAGGAGGATCACTGCGAGTTTGAGACCAGCCTGAACTACGGAGCAAGTTCAAGGCTGGCCTGAACTTTAGTGAGACTGTTTCAAAAAAAAAAAAAAACAGGCATGGTGGTGCAGGACTGTAATCCCAGCACTGGGGAGGCTGAGGCCAGACTGTGCTACGTTGTGAGACCCTGTCTCAAAAGAAAAAAAATTACCACATGAGCCTCGGATGTAGCTCAGTGGCACCAAACCTGCCTGGCAAGCACAAGGTCCTGACTTCCATTCTCGGTACCTGAAAAAAAAAGTGCTACATTATAGCTACACCTATTTTATACTTATGCATGTATGTAGGTTGCTTATCTTGAGGGGGTACTTGAGATGTAGTCACTTAGAGGCAGAAGTAATTTTTCCCAGTATTGGTAATTGAACCCAGGGCCTCCACACTGAGCTGCATCCCCAGCCCATTTTTGGTTTTGAGGCAAGGGCTTACTAAGCTGCTCAAGGTGGGCTTGAAGTTAGGACCCTCCTGCTTCAGGCCCCCAAAGTGCTGGGTTTGGGGGGGGTGGGGGTGTCACACCTGGCTAGAAGTAATTATTACAGAAAAAATTCAACTAAAAGTGTGCCTCATCCTGCAGAGGAACTTTGAAAATTCATGAGCTGTCTTTAGAATTATTTTTTGATACAACATTGGCCTCTAGGTCCTAGGCCTTAAGCCCTGTCATAGCCCCTAGAGATTATTGGGTAACAGATTTCAAAACTGGCTGGCACCTCAGGGAGATAAAGATCTTGCACGTGTGGTGATGCAACACTGCTGGAGGAGAAAGCCTATGTCAAAATTGCGTCTTCTCTCTCAACCCTAAAAAGCTCCCCCCAGTTTCTGAACTGGCCCGGAGTTGCCCCCAGCCCGACTGTGGCCCCCCTAAGCCTGCAGCTCACTGAGCCCTGTGGGTGGCGAGCAGAGCCAAGAGGGCACCGTGTGATGGGAAAGGAAGGAGTGGCCTGGGGGCCTGGGTGACACAGAGCCCTGGGTGCCGAGAAAGCAGGTGGGACAGGCAGAGGGCACAGCCTGTAGCTCAGCCCCAGCCCCAGCCTTCTCCCTGCCAGACCTCAAGCACTGTCTAGAGCCTGAAGCGTACACGCTGGGGCCTGCTCTTTACAGAGCCTTTAATCTGTGAGAGGAAAATGCCTCGGCCCAGGTGACAGAGGTGAAATCACAGGAAGAACAGCCCAGGCTGCGGGGCTGGCCCGCCGGGGTCGGCAGAACAGCGGTTCGGAGCATGACAAAGAACCAAACGCCAACCCAGCACTCTGGACCCTGACAGGTCCGGTGGTGGGCGGAAAGGACGGACCACGGACACCAGGGCAACAAGGCAGGCACACGGGACGCCAAGCTGGGCGCCTCGGGCTCGAGAGCTGTGCCCAGGGCAAGCCCCCAGCAGGATCGGAGGGCAGGGCGAGGACAGCACCTGAGAGCGGCCGGCCAGCCTCGACGGGGGGAGGCCGACTCTGTCAGGAAAGCCCAGCACAGAGGCGTGGGGGGCCGATGGGGGACAGCGGGCACAGGTGGCGTGGGAGGGCTTCATGATGACACAGCCTGGCTGCGCGGCCGGGTGAGAGATTCCAGTGTCCGAGGGACAGAGGACAGTGCAGCCAAGCTGCCGTGGAGAGGGGCAGCACCAGAGGTGTGCGGCAGGGGAGCCAGAAGGCTGGGCACCCCTACGCTGTCTCCCACAGTCATGCAGGACTCACCCGTGGGTTCTAGGAGGGCTCTGGGGGAGCAGCGGCAGCAGAGGGGCCTCCTGGGAGCCTGGTACCTCAGATCTCTCCTCCTGAAGGCCAGGGCTCAGCGTGGAGTCGGCCTCCGCCAGGGTGGAGCCTCCTAGCCGCCTGCAGTACTGCCTCACCTCAGCCCGGACAGCGGGCATACTTCTGGGGCTGCAGGGGTAGCCAGGTGGCCAAGACACGAGGCACATGTGGGATGGGCAGTTGGTGGTGCAGGCACAACCGGGATCCTCTCAGGACGGGTCTGGCAGGTGGAGAGCAGGGTGACAGCCGCACGGGCCTGTGAGGGAGCTCAGGGGCCCAAGACTTCCGGTCTGAGGAGGCGCTGTGTAACCAGCACTTGCTCAGCCCCTTTCTAAGTCCTCCAAAGGATGAATCCATTCAGTCCCTTCAACAAACGAGGCCCCAGTCTCTGGAGAAATAGCAGGCTTGGTAGTGCACGCCTGTGATCCTTCCACTCTGGAGGCTGAGGCAGGAGGATTGAAAGTTCCAGCCCACCCTGGGCACTAGCTACTTAGTGAGATCCTGTCTCAAAATTAAAAATAAAGAAGAGCTAGGAATGTAGCTCAGTGTGAAGACCCCGTGTTCAATCCTCTACCACAAAACAAAAAACAAAAAGAAAACTGAAAAGGTTAGGAAACTTGCCCAGTGTCAGACCCAGTAAGTGGCACATCTGAGATTCGAACCCGGGCCGCCTCTCAACTACCGAAACCACCATACTGTGTGGGCCTACGCGGATGGCAGTTGTGTCTAGCTGGCATCTGGGAAATAGAATTAAAGCTCAAAGGAATGAATAAGGACGAGGTCAACAATGCACTTGTGTTTCCTGAGGCCGCCAGAGAGATGGGCTGGGCACTGAGAGGAAGAGAGAGCTGTGATCCCAGCACTCTGGGAGGCTGAAGCAGGAGGATTGCAAGTTTAAGCCCAGTCTTGGCTACATAGTGACGTAGCGAGACCCTGTCTCAGAGTGAAAAATAGAAAGTGCTGAGGATTTAGTTCAGCGTGAAGGCCCTGGGTTCAACTTTCAGTACTGCAGAAGGAAAGGAAGGAAGGGAGAGAGGGAGGGGGAGAGAGGAAAAAAAAAGAGGGAGAAAGAAAGAAAGAGGGAGAGAGAGAGAGGGAGAGAAGAGCAGCAGAACGGCCGCGGCTGCTGGGAAGGAGATCCTCAGCAGCGAGTGTCCGGGCTGAGTGGGACTTGGTCCCCGTGGCGAGGTGCCCATCACGGGCAGGCGACGCCCCCCAAGGTCCCTCTGCGGGGACCTGGAGACAGGCGAGGGCTGCCACGGAGAGGAGGGGAGAAGCCAGGGGAGACGGGATGGCCGCAGCCGGGCTCCGTCTGGGCAGGTGCCGGCCCCACTTGGCCGCAGTCCTGAGCGCTCCCTCCCGGCAGGGCCTGGCCCAGAGCTCCGAGGCCCAGCCTGAGGCCGGCGTGGCGCCCGGACTCCTGCCCTGAGACCCACAGGGCGGGGGCCTCGCTGGCGGCCACTCGGGGTCTCGCCTCGGGCAGCGCAGCAGCCAGAAGTGGAAGAACTGCGGCCCGCGCCGGGCCTGGCGGGGGGCGGGCACCAAGTCCGCCCCGCAGAGCCCACCCATGGCACAGCGCGAACTCGTCTCGCGGGACTCTGCCCGGCCTGGGCGGCGCGTCGGACCCAGGAGCCGAGGTGTCCAACCCGGAGCCAGCGGGCAACCACACAGGGCGTCCGGGGCGGGGACCGAGGTGCCCAGCGGCCGGCTCTGCGACTGACCGGACGGCGGCCTCCGCCCGGGCCTGCGGCCAGCGCCCCAGGGACAGCCCACCTCAGACCCGCGCCCACCGCCATCGCCCAGGATCCAGGCCAGGACGCGCTCCTGGGCGCAGAGGGGACGGTGCAGCCAGGACCCGCAGCCCCGACTTCGGGGCGGACGCTGCTGAGCCCCCAGGCTCCGCCCACCAGCACCAGCCCAGGCAGCAGGGACGGGGCCTCGGAGCCCACTTTGCCGGCTGCTCTGGGACGCCGGACTTTCCTCGGGCGCCTCGCGGCCCTCAGGCTCACAGACCGAGCGCGGCACCCCAAGCCCGGCCTCCCGCACCTGCCAGCCGCGCCAGAAGCAGCCGGGGACCTGAACACGGAGCCTCGGGAGCGACTGTCACTCAGGGGACCCTCGCCCAGCGCGTTACCTGAGGGTACAAACCTCGGGTAGCTTATGAAGCCCAGAAAACGAAGGAAGAACCTGGCCCGCCTCGGCCCCCACCTGGGCTCACTACGGGCGCCTTTCCGTCAGGCGCCACGGCCCCAGTGCCTGGAGATCGGCACAGCAGAGCTGAGCTCAACGCCCTGCGTCAGAAAGCAAAGACAATCAGCGCCGTACCTGGAGCGGGGCGGGCCGAGCTGCTGAGCCTTCTGCTTTCCCGGGCAGAGTTGCCAACGCGTCAACAACTGGCCACGTCCAGCGTGCGTCCTCCCAGCGAGGAGGCTGCCCGGGTCCGTGTCAGACGAAGAGGGAGAAGCCAGCCCTGCGCAGCCCGTTCCCAGCCAAGGAGCCCTCAGGCAGCTGCCGGCCTCTGCCAGCCCATCAGTCGGGCTCATTAGCCTCAGCTGCTGGTCATGTGGCCCTCACGCTCGCTCGAGTGACTCAGGCGGGCACCGGGCTCAGCCGTTCACCTCTTCCAGCGCTGAACGCCACACTCCCCGCGGCCAGGAAAGCCCAGCACCTGTTTCCCTGGACCCGCTTTGGGGAACCCTCGCACCCTCGAGGCCCGAGAGTGAACGTACCTCTGTTTCCCAGGCGCTGGCCCGCTGCCTGCACACCCGGCTCCATCCCGCTGCCCCTCCCTCCCACCTGGCAGTCTCCTCCTCTCCGACTCGGCCCCACATGGCTTCTGCCTGGCTGATTCTGATAAACTAGGTTCTGCGTTCTGGCCCCAGACCTGGCCCTCGATCCACCCTCCGCAGCAGGTGCGAAGCGCGTCCCCTCCTGGATGCCACCCCACCTCCCGGGGCAGGTCGAGCACAGTGAGAAGAGCACACTCGGCCCAGCCGCAGAGCCAGAGCCCTGCCCAAACCCACCCAGCTGGGCCCGCTCGGGACCTGGCCCTCGGCCACTCCTCAGCTCCTCACCGGCAGGGCTGGGCGACCCCGGCTGCTCCCTGCCCGCAGCCTGGGCCACGCATGGCATGTGATGTCTGGTTTATCTGGGTCGCCCTGTGGCTTGTGAGCACCCTGCGGGCAGGGGTCCTGCCTCACTTACCTGTGATGTCTGCCCCCACCACCGCCTGCTGAGCTTCCCACCACTGCCCGGGACACGGGACACAACCACCTCTTCTCAGCAGCTCCACTGCGACTGAAGGCCTAACCTGTACAGCCACAACCCCACAGCCAGCCTCAAGGACTCTGCACAACTACAACCCTGAAATGGAATTTCCGGTTCATCTCCAACACCATGTCTAGACATGGTTCATAAGGGAAGAAAGGAGCCAGGTGTGGTGGCACACGCCTGTAATCCAGCAATCTGGGAGGCTGAGGCAGGAGAATCACCAAGTCTGAGCCCAAGCTGGGCAGCTCCAAGACTTAGCAAAACCATGTCTCAAATTCTAAAAAAACTTTCAAAGGGCTGGGAATGTAGCTCAATACAACGGCTCTAAGCTCAATCCCAGTACTGCAAAACAATTAAAAATGAAAAAGTAGGAGAGGAAAAGTTTCATTATCACAAAAACCTGTGTGTCTCTCATCAATCTCCAGAATTTGGAGAACAATTCAGGAAGGAAATGCAGTCGTTTTTATTTTCTTCGTTATTTGGGGGGTTGTTTGTCCTTTGAAATGGGTTTCACTATGTGGTCCCGTAACTCCTACTCCTAGGGGTAGCAGAGTGAGCTTATTCCAGCTGCAGGAGTGGAGTAAAGGCTCCGGCTAGGGCTTCCCGCCTCCGGTGTGGGGCAGAACCGAGGGAGAGTGGAGCACAGTACCTGAGGGGCCAGGACCCCGAGTCTCCAATGCCACGGAAGAGCTTGGGTGACACAGGCAGCTCCTGCTTGAGAGCTGGAGATGCATTCTGAGCACAAGTCAGAGCGTGCCCGTCTACCAGGGCAGAGAAGCCCCTCTCCGCCCGATGCTACATTGTGAATGCATCTAATGTGGCTCTGGACCGGGTACTGAGCCTCCCGGCCCCACTGAAGCCACAACGGGGGGAATTTATGACACAAACAACAGGGACAAAGGCCAGGTGAGTGGAAGTGAGGACTGCAGAGCCAGGAGGGAGTAGACCAGGACCCAGCTTTGTTCACCTTGAGGATTCTCGCAGCCACTGAGATCCAGGACCAGGAACCGAGACTACAGGGCGGGAGTGAACACAGAACTCAGGCCCAGCTCCTGCTGCCTACCAGTGAGCCACTTTGAACTTCAAGGCCAACTTGGACTGGAAGTGAGGGGCAGAGAAAGACTCCACGCCAACGGGGACTGGAAGGAAGCAGAGTGGGCCACATGCAGGTCAGAGTGGACTTTAAGCCAGAGACAGCCCCGAGAAGTACACCAGGGCTCGGGTGACACCAGGGGGTGCAGCCCAGCGGCAGGACATGGGTGGGGTCGCAGACCCAATCTCCCCAGCACCTGCATGTATGCAGCAAATGTCACCCAAACCTCGGGGAGAAACAGGTGGCAGCACGGTCACAGGGCCCAGCGCCTCCTTCCCACAGGGGCTGGTCCCCAAGAGAAAATCGGTAAGGAAACCCCGGATTTGGACAGACTGTGGGACCCAGGACCTAGCAGGCATAAACAGAACCTTCTGCACGAGAGAGGCGAGCAAACCTTCTCCAGGAGACGCAAGCAAGCTCGGCAGATGTAACCTCACTGAAATCACACGGCACACTCTTCCATAGCAGTGATGTGAAGCTCAAACTCCAGAACAGGAGAAGATAGGAAAATCCATCAGTAAGTGGAAAGTAAGCAGCACGCTCCTGGACAACCATACAGCCCAAGAAAATCAAAATGGAAATTAAAAAATATCATAAGACAAATGAAAATGGCAACAAAACCTACCAAAATGTATGGGATGTGGCAAAAGCAGCTTTAAAGGTGGAGATTTATAGTGACAAATGCTTACATCAAGAGAAAAAGAAAAATGTCAAAGAAAACAGCTTAACTTTATAACTCAAGGAGCTAGAAAAAAGAAAAACAAAATTGTCCAAGTTAGAAGAAAGAAAATAATAAAAATTAGAGGAAAATGAAGGAAATAGAGGCTGGAAAAATAATAGAGAAGACATCAGTGAAACTAAGAGTTGTTTTTTTAAAAGATAAACAGAAATGGCAAAGCTTTACTTGGACAAGAACAAAGGGCAGAAGACTCAAGTCAATTGAGTTATAAATGAAAGAGGAGACATCACAGAAATACAAGAGACCGCAGGAGATGACATCGTCAGTCCCATAACTTAGAAGAGGGGACTAATAAGACTGGACCACAGGAGTCAGAAACCTGAGCAGACTGAAAATGAGAAGACTGAATCAGTAAACCACTCAGCAAAGAGAAGGCAGGACTGGCGGGCTTTGCTGACAGTTCTGCCCAACGTTACAGAAGCACTCGTGGCAACCTTTCTCAGACTCTCCCAAAGCAACGGGAGAGGACAGGACACTCCCAAGCCCATTTTAGGAGGGTCAACAAAAGAGCGTTCCAGCTCAACAGATGCAAAAGGCCTCGACCAAATACTAGAAAACCAAATTCAACAGCACTTGAAGAAGGAATTTGCCATGATTAAGTGAAATTTATCCCTGGGATACAAGGATGGCTCAGCATACACTTATCAATAACATGATGTAGCACATTGACAAAATGAAAGTTTAAAGGCACGAAGTTATCTCAAGCAAGTAAAAGCTTTTGACAAACCACAACACCCATTCATAAATTTTTAAAACCCTCAACAAATGAGGCATAGAGGGAAGGTTCCTCAACATAGTAAAAGCCGTCTATGATAGAACTGTAGCTAATGTCATAATCATGGTGAAAAGTTAGAAACTTTTCTGTAAGACTAGAGATAAACCTAGAGTGACCATGCTTACCACTTCCTTCAATACAGTCCTGGACAGTAGAGCCAGAGCAATTACACAGAGAACAAAATAAAAGGTACCTAATAAAAAAGTTAATTATCACCATCATAGAAAACCCTAAAGGTTCTACAAAAAAATTTAGAACTAATAAGTGAATTCAATAAAATTGCAGGGCCAAAAGTCAACATACAAAAATCATTATACAGGGAACTATCCAAAAGGGAAGTTAAGAATACAATCTTATTTATAATAACATCAAAAAGAATAAAAGCTAACCAGGCGTGGTGGCACATGCCTGTTATCTCAGCATTCAGGAGGCTGAAGCAGGAGGAATGCTGTGAGTTTGAGGCCAGCCTGGATGGGGTACATAGCAAGATCCCAGGTAGGGGGGAGAAAAAAAAATTTAGGTTTAAATTTAATCAAGGAAGTGAAAGATCCTGTACACTAAAAACTATAAAATATTGATGAAAAAAACTAGAGATAAATGAACAGAAAAGTATCCCATGTTCGTGTTTTGGAAGAATTGATAGTGTGAAAATATCCATACTACTCAAGGTGATCTATACAGTTAATGTAATCTCTATGAAAATTCCAAAAGTATTTTTCACAGAAGAAAAATCCTACAATTCATACGGTTCCATAAAAGATCCCACTGAAATTTTGAGCAAGACCAAAGTGCAAGGCATCATACTTCTTGATTTCAAATTATATCACAGACAAAAGAGTAAGACAGTATGAAACAGAGAGATTCATGGATGAACCAAGATTGACCCACACATTGGTCCACGAATCTTCAGAGAGTGGCCAAGAACACGCAGTGGGGAGGACAGCTCCTTCATGCAGATGCGCACACGGGAAGAGAGAAATCAGACCCTTCCTCTGCACACAAAGGTCACAGTGGGTCACAGACTTCAACGGAGGGCCTGAAAAGACATCCAAGTGCCCAAGTGTAGGGAAAGCTGCTCAATGCCACTAACCAGGGAAACGCTCGTCCAAGTGCAGTGGCCTCACATGGGGAGGGGTCTCTGCTCCATGAACAGAGGAAAGGAGAGGTCAGCACTGCCGGGATCAGGAGAGAAGGGGGCTTGGACATGGCCGGGATATAAAACGGTGCAGCCACTGTACTGTAAAACAGTAGAGTCCCCTCAAACGATTCAAAATGCAAATACGAAGGGCCCAACAACACTTGTGGATATGCATCCAGTGGAATCACAGTCAGGATCTTGAAGACATGGCCACACTCCATGCCCACAGCTGCGTGCCAAGAGGGGAAGCAGGAGGGGAAGCAAGCGCAGCCAGGACATCAATAAAGGCGAGGTGGCCCTGGCGCACATGGCTGTCCACTCAGGGATGAAGGGCCTCGGCCATGCACGTCCACCTGGACGGATGGAGGGCAGCAGGCCGGACACAGAAGGGAGCTGTGGCCCCTGGGTGAGGACCGGAAGCTGTGGAGCTCACAGGGCCGGGAGAGAGGGGTGACAGGGCCGGAGGCAGCTTGTGCCATCCTGCAGGGTGAGCAGCTCCTGAAGATGCGCCCACTCACTGAGGGCCAGGGAAGACCAAGCTCTGCTAGAAAGGTGGAGCCCACAGCACAGAGTGTGTTCCTGCCATAAAAACAAAACCACATCTGCCACCTGCCTCGAAAGCGCAAGGATCTGAGTTCGGCAGGAGGGAATCCTGGGAGGCGATAGTTACACCTGTGGTGGAGATGGAGGCACCTCATACTCGTGGGGTTGTGCATATGAAATCCACGCAGCTTTTTATGTCAACCACATCTCCAAGTGATTTTTTTACATAGGTCAATAGTATGGTTTTTTGGTGCATGCTTACAGTGCAGTATGATTACATTATCATGAGGAGTTGATATGTGCACATGGCATTTCTTAATTCCTTTTAATCTCTCTCTGTTCCCCTCCCTCCCTCAAAGTGATTTCTTATAGTTAAGACACTATTGCTGGGTGTGGCACTGCACCTCTGTAATCCCAGCTACTCAGGAGGCTGAGTCAGGAGGATCACAAGCCCAAGGCCAGCTTGGGCAATTTAGGGAGTCCTTGTCTCAAAATAAAGAAATTTTAGAAGTTATTATTAAGTGGGAACATGGAAGGAAGAGGGGAAGAAAGAAAGGAGGAGAGGGAGAAGGGAAGGAAAGAGTGGGGGGGCGGGCTTGGCCCTTGGCCTGGCCCCTTTGCCACCCTGTGCCACCTCCAGCCCAGCAGGATCGGCACGTTTGTCCCCTGAGGGGACTCTGGAAGGTCCCCGAGCCCCCAGGGGGCCGGGCCAGGCTGGGCCCAGTGGGGTCAGGGGCTGCCCTCTGCTCCTGAATGAGAAGTCAGTCATTGACACTTAGGACTGAGTCAGCCCCTGTGGTCACGCAGCCTTCCCCGCCCCACAGACCTGGCCGGGAGCCCGGCAGCCCCTGTGGCTTCGGGAGGGAGACCCTCCACCTCTACAGCACCAGGCCGAGGGCTGGGCCAGAGCTCACCGGGCATCCGGAAGTGGGAGGCAGGGCTCGCCTGTGGTCAGCTGCTGGGGCCGGAAGTGCTCTTGGCAAGCCTCCTGCAGCTCGCTTCCTTATCTACTGCCCAGGAAGCTGAGATGTTCACTTTGGTGAATGTTTTTCTATCTTTGTCCTACACACTTTGTTTTGGGGACTGAGACATATTTAAAAACGTGAGCCAGGCATGGCGGCGCACACCTGTGATCCCAGCACTCCGGGAGGCTGAGGCAGGAGGATTGCCAAGTTTGAGCCCAGCCTGCACAACTTAGTGAGTTAGCAAGTCCCTGTCTCAAAACAGTAAAAAAAGAGCCTGGGTTCAATTCCCAGTACCACAAAAAATTAAAAATAAATAAATAGCGCGCAAGACAAAAGACTGGTGGGCTCCGCTGTGTGTCACCCCATCTGCACCGTGTGCCCTGGGGTTTCCCGCAGCCACCAGTTCTAGACCCGGGACAGAACCGATCGTCCACCTCACCAAAGGCCTCGGGTATTGTGGCCAGCATTGGCCTTCGGTTTGGGGCTCACATCTTCCTCGTGATGACAGGGGTCGACTGCTCTGGAAGCTCAGGGCTTGGGTCACCACGTCAACGACACGTGAGCCTCACCCGGCCCACGCTGGACCAGCCACGCAGACGCTGCGCACAGCTGTCGCCCAAGGGCAAGGGCAGGGTGCCAGAGAGGAACCCCAGCAGGGTCCCAGCCCCGCCAGAGAGCCTCCTCCCTCTCTCCATGGCGCCCCCACCTGTGGGAACCTGGAGCCTCAGAGCCCTGAGGGCTCCGGCTGGGGCACTGTGAAGTCCCTGGGTGTCTGTCTGAGGTCCCAGCCCAGCCTTGGTCCCTGCAAGGGGCCAGCCTGGCTCCCGGCTCTCATGGGAAGTTCCTGAGCGACTCCCCGAAGGAGGCTGCATTTGCCCCTCTGGCTTCGGGCTCCACAGCTGTCGCTGGGGCTGGCACCCACCTGGCAGGGCGACAGGCAGGCCTGAAAGGGACACCATCCAGCGGTGCCAGGGACAAGTCCCTACACCTGCGGACATCACCGAGGAAGGCAGATGGTGGGGTGAGGCCCACAGCATGCGAGTCCCTGCTGCAGAGTGGCCTCACCAGGATGGGTTTAACAGAGCCCAGGGTCTGGGGTGGCTGAGAACCCCTTTGTGACCAGCGCTGCCCGGAACCCATCAAGGCCATGGCTATCCATGTGGACTCGGGGTCCCCGTCCAGAACCTGGTCCATCGGACTGCCCTGCCGGGATGCCTGCCGGCTGCTTCCTGTGTGATGCCTCTCCTGCTGCCCACTTGGACCATGCTGGAGCGCAGGGGGCACCAGAAACCCTGTCCCCACGAAGCAGCCCTGAGACTCAGTTTACCCTCCTGAGGCAGAGGCCCACCTGCTGGTGCCAGCCTTCCCCACAGCGGCATTGGCCAAGGCCCAGCTCCGCGTCCCAAGCTGGGGCACCCGAGGGGACACAGTGCCACGGTGGCCTGTGCTTCACCCAGGTCCTGCATGATCCATGAGGCAACCCTGGGCTCCCTGCGGCCCCAGTGCTCAGAGCAAGGGCCCTCCCGTCCGGTCCCATGGGGTCTGTCCATCCGCCCATCCATCCTGACAGGAAACAAGGGCGCTGGTCCTCACGCAGGATCTGCACTGCAGTGAGCTTTCCAGCTATGCGAGGAATACAGCAGGCAGCACTGTCTGTGAAGGGGTCTCCCTCTTGTCACTCACCCGCCAGTTCCAAGCTTTGCACCAAGCACTCAGGGCTAGGAAGTTCACAAAGCAAGGTCCTGGGCTCACTGAGACAGAGAGAGGAGACAGGGAGGGAGACAGAGATGGGGAGAGGCAGAGAGGGAGATGAAGATGGGGAGAGGCAGAGAGGGAGAGAGACACAGGGACACAGGGAGAGGAGGCAGAAACCAGCTCTGAGCACAGGATGGAGAACCCAGATGCCAGCGAGCACCCGCCGTGCGCACCGCGAAGGCCAGCACCTCCTGTCCCCAGAGCAGCGACTCGAGATCTACCGCAGGAGGCCAGGAAGCTCAGCTCTTGAAGCCTCTGCTCGTGGCCATGGGCTGAAATCCCCGTGGCCTGCATCTCCACAAGGTCCTTGCCCACTGTCCTTCACTTCAGAAGGACTCAGGAAGATAGTGGCCCTCGGGGAAGGGCCCTCTGAACGTCACCTCCGCCAGGCGTGGTGGAAGGCTGAAGCAGGAGGGTCGGAAGTTCAAACCCAGCCTGAGCAACTTAGCACTTGCCAAGATCCTGTTTCAGACTAAAAAATACCATTTACAAAAGGGCAAGGGGTGTAGCTGAGGGTAAAGGCCCTGGATTCGACCTTCCATGCCGAGTCAATGAGTAAATGGAAGTCACTTCCTTTGAGCAGTAGAACCACACAGCCTCCCATTCCCGACATCACAAGTGGCCACCAGCAGGAGCAGCAGACTCAGGGCTCCCTGGGGACCTCGGACGTGGGGGCCAGGCCACATGGCCTTCGAGTCCCCAGGTCCTCATGGAGAGGGCTGGGGGCCTCCTGTCGCTCACTCAACCCAGTGCTGCTGCAGTCCACGAAACGGCATTGTCAAGGGAACAGTGCACCCTTCTCTCCTCGAGCACCCAGGGCTGACCACTCCTCAGCCCCTCGGTGGCCTGACCGGCTCCATGGGAACCAGCAGGTGGCTTTGCCCTGTTCCTGCTCCTGTGGCAGCAGTGCACCCCGTGGTCAGCCTGGGCCCCACCAGGACCTCACGCCTGAGCCAGACCCACCCGGGGGGGGAAGCCAGGAAGACAGCAGCTGAGTGGCCGGCACAACCTCGACGCTCAAGGGCCAGAGGCCAGGGCGGGTCCGGCAACCGACAAACCTGTAGCACCCAGAGGCTCCGGCTGAGGCCAGCAAGCATCTCATGGCTGACGCATGACTGCAGCCTGCTGGGGCAGGCACAGCCTGTCCCGAGACACCCAACCTGCTGCACAGCCTGGCACAGGGGAGCCCTGGCCTTGACCCAGAGACACAGCTGAACCAGCAAGCCCGGAGAGGCTGACAGCAAGGACAGCTACCCCCACCCCCAGGCTGCCCTGCATCCCCTCCTGCAGCGGGTGACTCGGACTGAATCCGGCCATCTGTGAGAGGCAAGTCCTGCCATGGAACAGTCAGAGGACATATGTGAATTCTCAGGGCTGCAAGGACAACTTAGCAACTTGTGAGACCCTTTCTGAAAATAAGAACTGAAAGGTGCAGCTCAATGCGATGCCCTGAGTTCAACCCCAGTGCCATAAATGAGTAGGGAAATAGGCAGATGCCTCTCCCACAGGCCTGACCCTGACTGTCGACACAAAGGCTCCCGGAAGCCCTGTGGGTTTGTCCGCTCACACTTGTGGGTGTGGGAGGGCATCAGAGCCACGTGGCTGTGGAACTGTTATGAGATGAATCTCACAGTAAACTCCAGGGGCCCAGAAATACCAATGAGACCGAAAGGAAGAAATCGGGGAGCTCTCCAGTGCTCTCAGGAATGGAGCTCAGGCAGCCTGGGGGTGACAGCAGAGGAGAGAGGCAGAACTCACATGAGAGCGGGGGCTCGTGAGGGGACTTGGAGCCAGAAACAAGCGCCCGGCTGTCCAGAGCAGCACTGACTCTGCAAGGCGCTGGCAGAGCCTCGCACCATCTCTGGGTGCAAATCCTGCCCCTGAAAGGCAAGGGACAGCCCGCATTCTCAACCTCCTTCCAGTTCCTCCCCAGCTTAGACCACTGCCCTGGGGGAGACATGGCAACACACAGTGCACAGACAGGAGGCCAGCAGGCCCAGCATGCAGGTCACGCCTGCATCCTGCATAAATAAAGCAATTAGTCTGTCCTGAACTTAGACACTTATACAGTGAAGAAACAGAAATGACTTGTTTATCTGAAACACAAATCTAACTTTTTTCTTTGTTAAATGTGGCCACACCTCCATCCCAGGTTGGAATCAAGTCAGGGCCCGGAACTGCAGCTCAGTGGCATGACACTGTGCTGAGCATGAAGAAGGGTCTGCCTGGCTCCATCACGGGCCCAGAGCAGAGGGAAGGAGAGACTGAGGGATGGGAGCCAGCCCGCTCGCCCCGGGGGCTGCCCCAGGGACACAGAGGAAGTTCCCAGAGGAGTGAGCCTGTCTGTCCTCTTGAATGAGGCTCTAAGCCTGCCTGGCTGGAGGTGGAATTTGGGGGTCACAGACCCCAGTGACGGACAGAGGTGGCCACCCCCCCACCCCCCGTGCTGCTGGCAGCTGGGCCCAGAACCTGCCCCCCTCACCTGCAGACATGAAGCGGTCACAGACTCCCGTCCCCGCTACCCGTGCAGAGTTCCGTCTGCCGTCTGCCGAGGAGTCAGCTAAGGAAGCAAGGACTGAGCTCCACTTCCTGCCGGGGCGGGGAACAGACGGTGGGAGGAAGGAAGCAGCCGCCAGCAGAGCTCTGCAGTGCCGTGGACAGAGACAGGGCCTGGAGAGGCGGACACAGCAGGAAACCCTTGTGGAGGCCGCGTGGATCTGCACTGTGCCCAGCAAGAGTCTACTGAACACTTGGCTTTTGTCGGAGAAGGCTCCTCAAATGAGAGTCACAAGTAAACTGGAGCTTGCTCTGCTTCCAGGTGTTGCAACATAGACCCCAAAATCCGGCAACATTCGCAGAAAAGATTACAGTATCAGGTGGTTACCTAAGTAAATGCCAAGAGTTGGGGATTTCTGTTAGAAGCCACAGCAAGATTAACTCACTAACGAGTAAAATATTCAAGAAATTAATTCCCAACAGGCTGCAGTGGTGCAGCCTGTGACCAGTACTCTGAGAGGCCGAGGCAGGGGGATTGCAAGTTTGAGCCCAGCCTGGGCAGCTTAGCCAGACCCTGTCTCAAAATGAATAATGATTAAATAAGAGCTGGGGACATAGCTCCATGCAAAGGCTCTAAATTCAATTCCAGTACCGTAAAAAACATTTTTTAAAATTCCATTTTCTCAAATTTCCAAGCAACTTCACTGGCTCCCAAGACCAGCACAAGAGGCCAAGGCACAGGAGTACTGAGCACCCTGCTGGTCTCCCACTGTATCTCGGAAAGACTGGAAGCCTCTTCCTTGTCTTTACTGGACCTCTCTCTTCCCAAAGAGGGCACAGCTGTCATCCTGGGGGCAGAGGAGGAAGGTGGAGGTGCTGGTCACCTACTGTGTTTCCTCCAGGAAAGGGAGAGGAAGCAGCAGGCTGAGCCCTTCCTCCATTGTTCACCGGACACAGGGTCTCAGAGGCCAGGCAGGGAGCTGTGGACGCCACAGAGCAAGACAGGGCCTGAGCCCAGGACGCTGGCAGCCAGGGCAGCGGTGGCCTGCTGAGGTGACCACTGCGAGCTCCAGGGGCCTGAGGGGAGGGAAGGAGGCTCAGGAAGGGGCTCAGGCACTGCTCGAGGGCCGGAGTCCAAGAGGTCCAGAAATGACCCTGGAGCAGAGGGAAGTGAGAAGGGCGACCTAAGCAGAGGACAGAGCCTGGCTGGGTGTGGCCAGCATAGCAGCCAGGGCAGGACACAGGAGGCCAAGCCACACCTGCAGAGGGCACAGGCCCCGAGGGCACAGGCGCAGAGGGCACAGCAAGGCAGGGAGCGGCAGGCGTCCCCAGACCGGGGACCCGCAACGCTGGCTGAGGGAGGTGACAGCGAGAGAGGAGGGGACCCAGAGGGGACCCCAGGGCTCGGCCTGCGAGTGACCCAGACATTCGCTGCGAGGGGACAGGGGAGAGCAGGTTTCGGGAAGGAAAACCAACTGTCCAGTTCCCAGAGCCCTGACATCGCCTCTAAAACCAAGGCAACCGAAACGGGGAAGCTGACCCTAATCTCACAGGAAAGGCGGGGACCCAGATCGGTCTGAAGGAGCCAGGCCGCACCCGTGACACAGCCTGCGGCCAGGACGCCCGCTGGGGGTACAGCTTGCGCTGGACAGAGCCCCGCCGCGGCCGGGTCCAGAGCGAAGCCCACGTCACTATCAGGGCTCTCACCACCCTCCCTCGCGGGCGCCGACGAAGACACATCGGGGTCCATGAGCAAAGGGATGGGGGCCTCACAGAGACCGGGCCTGGGGCTGGGGACCCCCGGGTGTCCTAGGAATGGGGGCGATCCCCAGGAGCCTGGACTTGAGCTCAAGGAGAAGCAGCAAAAGAAGTCAATTAACTGTACTGTATCAAAACGAAAACTTCAGGCAGGCCACGGAGAGGGAGAGAGGGAGGGAGGGAGGGAGGGAGGGAGGGGAGAAGAGGGAGAAGAGGGAGAAGGGGGAGAAGGGGGAGAAGGGGGAGAAGGGGGAGAAGGGGGAGAAGGGGGAGAAGGGGGAGAAGGGGGAGAAGGGGGAGAAGGGGGAGAAGGGGGAGAAGGAGGAGATGATGGAGGAGGAGGAGGAGCAGGAGGAGGAGATGGAGGAGGAGGAGGAGGAGATGGAGGAGGAGGAGGAGGAGCAGGAGGAGGAGCAGGAGGAGGAGGAGATGGAGGAGGAGGAGCAGGAGGAGGGGCAGGAGGAGGAGGAGATGGAGGAGGAGGAGCAGGAGGAGGAGGAGATGGAGGAGGAGGAGGAGATGGAGGAGGAGGAGGAGGAGGAGATGGAGGAAGAGGAGATGGAGGAGGAGGAGGAGATGGAGGAGGAGGAGGAGGAGATGGAGGAGGAGGAGCAGGAGGAGGAGATGGAGGAGGAGGAGGAGCAGGAGGAGGAGCAGGAGGAGGAGATGGAGGAGGAGGAGCAGGAGGAGGAGGAGGAGGAGGAGGAGGAAAACAAAGATCGAACACAGCAGCCGCCCTCAGCCAGCAGCCCATTCGCTCCCCTGCTTTCCCCCACACTGCACAAGCGCTTCCCAGACGTCTCCGAGAGCGCCTTCCTAAGAAGTAATTACAACAGCGCTAGGAGATACCTGGATGCAGGTCTGCACCTGCGAGGCAGCTGACCGTGGGAGCCCCCGGGGCCATGCGGGAGGCCAGCCCAGGCCGCGCCGTGTCCACCTGGCTCCTCCTCGGTTCGGTGCCCGTGGCAGAGCGGGGCCCGGGCGGCGGGAAGGGAGCAGCCACCCCGAGCAGGCGTCCTGGGCAGGGCGGAAGCCAGCTATAACCACACGGGGCAACGAGGAGTCCAGGCCCTCCCACAGGTGCGGGACCCTGGCCTCTCCCTCCCAGGCTGGCAGCCTCACCTGCCCTGCTCCCGCGTGCTTGCTGGGCCTTGGGTCCCCGCGGCGCCGGCCTAGCGCTTCCTGTCGCGGTCCCGGAGGGCAGGCGGACTTGCTGTCACCTCAGCCCGCCGCGCCCCCAGGAGGAGGTCGAGGGGACGCGGGAGAGGTGGGCGGGGAGGGGACTCTGGGGGCCGCCCCAAACGTCTCCTCCGCCTCTGGACGGAGGAGGGGCGGCGACCACAGGTGTCCCGAGGGGCGGGACAGTCAAGGGTCTCGGCCAGGACAGCGCACACGGGCAACACTGTGGCAGGCGAACAGCGTGACTCTGCAGAAACGGAAGGAATGAAGTGGCAGCTGCTCACAGCCAGGAGCCGTGGATGGCGCTGGGCTTTACGGAGAAACTGGAGGAAGAGGGGAAACGGTCGGGAGGTGCACAGTGAGGGGCGGGGCTCATCCCAGGCCCAGGGTGCTGAGCCACCTTGGCTCTGTGCTCCTACGGGGAACAGGTGCAACCAGCACCACCTCTAAGCCACTGCCGTCTGTCCACCTCCACCTCCACCTATCCACCTCCACCTGCCACCTGTCCACCTCCACCTACCACCTGTCACCTGTCCACCTGCCACCTGTCCACCTCCACCTGCCCACCTGTCCACCTGCCCTGCAATCACCCTCCAGTATGTAGCTGCTCCCTGTGCTTAGCGTCTCACGTGTGTCCAGTCTGCACAGCCACACTGGACGACCCACAGGGTCTGAAGGGTCGGGATCTCAAGGGGCTGCAGGGCGATGCTGCCGTGGGCTGAATAGAAGGACTGAAGGAGCCACAGCTCGACACTGGAGTGAGAGATGCCAGGCTTCGCCCGCCTGCCGGCCTCCGAGGAGCGCAGCAAGGTTGAGAGTTGAGAGGGAGGGAGGACAGCCCACTGCGGACAGAGCCGGGCAGCAGCAGCGGGCGGCACCCTAGCCTGGCTCTGTGTTGCCGTGGCGAAAACCACAGGCCCGGAGCTTGACAGAGGGGCTTGTACGGCTCCTGATTCTTACGCAAACAACCCAGTGCTGGAACCTGGAGTGACCCAGAAGGGAGAGGCTGCCGGGAGGGCGCTGCGTCCACGGAGGGAGGGGCCTGCGGGCGGACGCTGGGCTGGCCCGGTTTCTGGTTTCTGTCTTGCTTTGCTCTGGGCGTGGAATGAAGAGTCTTCACACCGAGCCCCAGCCCCAGCCCTCTCTCAATTGCTCAAGTTAAAACAGGGTCTTGTTGAGTATCCAAATTGCCGGGATGGAGTGAATTGACCTTGCTGCCTCACTTCCGGGGTGTGCCCTGGCTCAGGCTCCTCTTCCGGTCAGGTCCGGGATTCGCACCGACCCCACCCGACCACGTGGTGACAGCCACACTGGTGCGGGCCGCAGGCCTGGCCAGGGCCTCCCCTGGCAGGAAGGCGATGGGCCCAGAGCCCTGGCCTCTCCTCCCCGCCCACCCTCGCCCCCTCTCTCAGCCATGAGCAGGCACAGGGCCAGCTGCTCAGGTTTGCAAGGGAACCAGAGAAACTGGTTCTCGCCCTCAGGACTTCCTCAAGAGACCAAAAAGTAAGTGGGCAAGAGATGAGATCCCTCACAGGGAAGATAAGAGCGCTGCTGGGAGCCAGGTGTGGTGGCAGGCACCGCTGTCTTAGCCACTGGGAAGCTGAGGCAGGAGGATCACTTGAGCCCAGGAGTTGGAGACCAGCCTGGGCAGCGTAGCAAGACCCTGTCTCAAAAACACAAAAAACAGGACGAGTGTCCCCAGAACACAGAAAAAGCCGCTTTGCGTCCCGATCGCTTCCCGCAGCCTCGGAGCCACCCTGTGCAGTGGGTGCTTGACTTTGTCCCAATATCACAGGTGGGGAAACTGACTCAGGCCACAGGACCCCAGTGGGACAGAATGCGCTAGAAGCTTGTTCCCCGCGGCTCTAGGCCTGGGGGACCCGAGGCGCCACCACGTGGGGTCCAGCGAGGGACCTGAGGGCTGTGCTGACACAGTGGCCAGGGGAGAGGGGAATGCCAATCGAGGTCCTGGGCAGGATTGTGAGCTGCCCGAGACCGCCTGGAACAGCCAGGGTGTCGGGGAGCTCGGGGCTCAGCACCTCGAACAGGCGTGGACCGAGAAAACGTCAGAGGGAGGTCCCCGCGGGCGAGGGCCAGCAGCCCCCTCCCCGCCACCCCTTTTTTTCTTTAGATTTTGAGACAGTCTCGCCAAGAATCTAGTAATCTATTAAAGCTAATAAAATAAAGATGCAGGAGCATGTAAGATCAACACACAAAAATTAGTTGTGTTTCTACATATTGGCAACGAACAATCAAAAAAAATTAAGAAAACAATTCCACTTAAAATAGCCTCAGAGGCTGGGCGGCGGCGACCTGCCTGTCACCCTACCACTCGGGAGGCTGAGGCAGGAGGGTCACCATGAGTTCGAGACCAGCCTGGGCCGCACAGTGAGACCCTCTCAGAAATTACAAAAATTAAATCTCTGGCTGAGCCTTTGCAACGTATATTAAATAAACACATTTCATTTTTTTAAAACAGTGAAAAAACACAGTCCATAAGATGGGAAAATATTTTCTTTCTTTTTTTTTTTTGGTGCCAGGGATTGAACTCGAGTCCCTGGGCTTTCGAGGCAGGCGGTGGAGCCACTGAGCTGAATCCCCGGCCCCAGGAAAATATTTTCAAATTACATATCTGATAAGAGTAGGGTCAGAACAGCTCCAAGTTCTCAATAACAAAACCCCAATTAAAAAGTGAGCAAGGTTCCAAAAAAAACAAAAACAAAAAGTGAGCAAGGTGCTGAACAGACATTTTTCCAGGGAAGGCAATGGTGTCCAGTACTGCTAGCCAGCGGGATATTACAAGCCACCTGTGGGGGCCACCATCTGTAGCTCCAGCATCCCAAGAGGCTGACGCAGAAGGATGGCTAGCTAGAGCAACTTAGCAAGACCCTGTCTCAAAACAAAAAGTAAAAATAGGGCTGGGGACACAGCTTAGATAAAAGGCCCTAGGGTTAATCCTTAGGACTGAAAAAAATTGCAAATTAGCTGGGCATGGTGGCATAGATCCATCATCCAAGCTACTGGGGGACTGAGACAGCAGGAAGCCAGCCTGGGCAACTGAGTGAAACCCTGTGTCAAAATAAAATAAAGACAGGCGTGTGCTGGACACCTGCAATCCCAGCACTGGCGAGGCTGAGGCAGGAGGATCACCCCAAGTTAGAGGCCAGCCTGGGCTGCATAGTGAGTTTAAAACCAACTGAACTGCATATCAAGAGGCCATCTCAAAAGACAAAAATCAAATTTTAAAAAATGCTCCAATGTAGTTCAGGGGCAGGGCCCTTGCTTAGAAGGCACATGCCTTGGGCTCCACCCCCAGGACTGAAATAAATAAAAAGAAAAATGTGACTCAGAACCGCAATGGGATAGGGCTCCACTCCCTGGGGTTGGCTACAAGGACAGAAAGGGAGGGAGGAGCCAGGAGGCTGGGAGGGGAGAAGGGAGGGAAGAAGCAAGTGCTGACCAGGATGCTGAGAAGCTGCCAGGGTGGCAGCGCAGGCATTTTGAAAACAGTCTGAAGTCTCCAAAAGGTAAGAGACCTGAGAGGTGACCCAGCAGGAACTGGGTACAGGACTGAAGCACTCACAGGAAGTGCTCACCATGGTGCTGTTTAAGACAACCAACGCCCATCAGTGAAGGGACAGTAACAGTACACAACCTCTCTACAACGGAATATTATCAGCACTAAAAGATGAAGTAGCTGTGCATCGTGGCACCTGCCTATAATCCCAGCATTTAGGAGGCTAAGGCAGGAGAATTTCAAGTAGCATTGACAACAAGTAAAACTCTGTCTCAAAAAGAAAACAAACAAATCCAGAACACATAAATCCATAGAAACTGTTATGCTTCGTGTCTAGATGTCCCCCCAAAGCCTCATGGGGTCAGAGGTGGGACTTTTTGGAGGTGGCTGGATTTGGAGTGTGTGATGCCAGGCCAAAGGGTGTGTGATTAGTAAATTAGTCCACTGGTTGGCTTGACATAATTCTGGGCAGGACTAAGGGCGCCCCACCCTGGGTGTGAGTGCTGTCTGCCCTAATAGTGGACAGGCTGGATAAGATAGAAGGGATAGAAAGAGGGTCACAGGCCGCTTGTGGCTTGTCCCTTAGTGCCTGCTGCCTTCTGTGTGCTTGCTCTGCAATGCCTGACTGCCATGCTACCCTGCCTTGGAGCAAGCCAACTACGAACTGAAACCTCTACAAAATGAGCTGAAATAAACTTTCCTCTTTTGACTTGGGGGGTTGAGTATTTTGTCTCACCAACAAGAAAAGTAACTAAGACAGAAATTTGGAACCAAGAGTGGGGTTGTTGCTGAGACTGTACCTGACCATGTGGTCTAGGAGCTTTTAGAACTGGCTTGGGAAGTTTGGAAAGGTTTGGAGATGCCAGCCCTGGGATGCCTTATGCTGTACTTGAGGGGAGATTCTAGTTGGAGCTCAGAGACCAGAACGCTGATAGAAATGCTGCCAGTAAAGACCAGGCAAGGAAGGGCTGCACTGGCTGCTGGACTCCAGACAGTGTGTGTTATGGCTCGGCAGAAAGTTTGTCTGCATTTTGCTTACATTCAGAGACTTTGCCTGAGACTGAGATTAAGTGTGGTAGACATATCTAGCAGAAGAAATTTCAAGGCAGTCTAATGTTGAGGTGATGACATGGCTATTGTTGGGGGCTTTTAGATCTATGTTGAGAATCAAGAGCAAAGAGCCCAGCAAAATGATTTAAAATGTTACGTTTTCCCAGAAAGGAAGCTATAGTATAAAGTTGCTGCCTCCAAAGATGGAACAGAAGAGAAACTGGTCATTGAAAAGACTAGCAAGAAAAGCAAAGTATTTCAGAAGAGGACACTGGAAAAGTTGGCCTGAGGACATCATAAGAAATGGAGGCCTCCAGCCTTTGCAGCCTCCAAGTTGCAAAGGTGAAAAAGACTTTGCTTTGAGAAGAGAGCCCCAGAGCACTATGTTCCAGAATGGCAGCAGCCTAGAGAAGTTGTTCCACAGGGTTGGGTTTAGAGTGCTCAGCAATTCAGGCACTTGACCCCAACAGCCTAGAGAGAAGGAAGCCTGGCTACTGCTCCAGCTGATGGCAGACCTTGGCATCATCCACGTGGTGCTGGTTTTAGGCCCAAGCAGAATGCAAGAGTTGTGAGGTCAGGAAGGCTCCACCCTGATTTCAGAAGGCCTAGAGGCCAGGCAGTGTGCCCCTGAGGGGCAGCATGTGAAGCCCTGAGTGTGAAGCAGTGTAAATCTCCAGTGGGGACTCCCGAAGTTTGGAGAAGCCAGGAACATGGATCATCTGGGGAAAGGTACAAGAAGTGGGCAGAGCCAGCCCAAGACAGAGGCCATGGGAGCTCCAAGCACCAGAAGTGCTGTAGGGGCCAAGCCACCCAAGCCCTTTGGCGTTCACATCCACAGACTGCCTCGGACAGTGGAACTACAGGAATTAATGTTTGGCTTGCTGGATTTTGGACTTGCTTTGGTCCCATTCCTTTGTATTCCCCTATTTGCACCTTTTGGAATGGTAATGTTTATCTTGTGCCATTGAATGTTAGAAATGTTTAACTTATTTGTACTGGGGCTCCCAGCTAAGAGTTTGCCTTAAAGCTCAGAGGACTTTGGACTTGGACTTTTCAGCAGTGCTGAAACTGTCAAGGCTTTGGCAACTCCTAGAGATGGACTAATGCCTTCTGCATAAAGGGATGAGCAGGAGTCTTTGAGGGGCCAGGGGTGGAACGTTATGGTTTGTGTCTAGATGCCCCACCAAAGCCTCATGAGGTCATAGGTGGGTGGATCTTGAATGTGTGATGTTGGAATCAAGGGTGTATGGTTACTAAATTAGTCCATGATTGGTTGGGCATAGTTCTGCGTGTGGATAATGGGAAGGCTCACCCTGGATAGAATATAAGGGACAGAAAGATGGCTGCTTGTCACTTGCTGCTTCATTGCTTTGCTGCCTTCTGCCTGCCATGAACCACTTCTCCCCTGCGATGCCCCTCCACCAGGCCACCCTGCCTTGGACCGGGCCATGAATTGAAACTTCTACAAGCTGTGGGCCAAATCAACCTTTCCTCCTTTAACCCTGGGTGTTAGGTATTTTGTCCCAGCAACGAGGAAAGTGAGTGATAAGAAATCTGTTTAATCGCAGATGTCCAGCCATCTCTCTCATTGGCACCTGAAAGCAAACCTTTCCTTGGCTTTCCCCCCTTGACTCTGTGGCTGCTCCACTTGCCCTCCTGCTCTTGAGCATAGAAAGGATCCACAGCAAGAGCCAGGAGCCACGACCTGTCTGTGTTACCAGGGAAGGGCTGATGAGGCTGTTCTTGGACATGGTGACAGGAGCCCTCGTATGGAAGATGCAGACATCTGGTGGTAGCCAGCAGAAGACACTATGCAACAGGGACAAGTGTTGTAAAGGGCAGTGGTCACAGCAGGATACAGCTCCTGTGTTGTCTGGGGTGTGCACGTGTGTCCCCACCCAGATCTGTGGTGATGGGGGACACAGCACTGTGCTCTAAAGCGGCACAGGTAGGGATTCTGCTCCCCCGCCCCCCAGGGGATGTTGCCTGACTTGTATATTTAAACATACACACAAAATTAAGAATTAGTGAACAGAACAGAAGGCTGAGGTTGGTCTCTATAGTGGAAATCAGGTCCTGTGCCAACTTCCTAACCTAAATTGCTTCACAGGTTTGGAGCCCAGTGCTTGACTCCATCCACAAGTTCTCTTCACCACCAGAAGCACCAACCGCCCCTCACTCTCAGATGACCCAAAGCCCTTCTCTGGGACCAGGGTGCCCACAGGAGGAGGAGGAACCCCCACTCTGAGGGCGGCTGGGAGAGGAGCAGAGCACAGTGGCAGCTTGTCCTGCGGCCAGGGAGGAGGCTGACAGCAGGTGGCTGGTTACGCCTATGGGACCTGCTTGGCGGGCTGGGTGGCTTTCTACAAGCTCAGCATTGGCTGCGGCTGTGGAGCCTTCCTCACAGAGCGGTGCTGAGCGCCCTGGGCCTGCATTTCCTTGGAGGTGGTGTCAGGAGCAGCTGCACCAGGAATCCAGACACTGCTGCTCGCCTCAGACTTGGGCTACAGGCGGAGGATCTCAGTGACCGACACACGACCTTGTCAGGGTCAGGGACAGGTGGCGGGATGCGAGTGACTCGTGGCGGCACGTGGACGCTAACGAAGGGCAAACTGCACACGCACTTTGCCAGTTTTGAGATAGGGCTGGGCACTGCTGTAACAGCAGAAAACATGGAGCACCTTGACCACAGCTGCTACTGCGGATGCAACGTTTTTAGCTCACACACAAAGGTCACCCTTAACAGTGCAGTTTGGGGTTCAGTGATTCACAAAGTTGTGCTCCGATCACCTCAAATCTCACTGTGCCTTCTAGGGAGACCTCGCATGCAGCAGCGGTCATTTTCCACTTCTTTCACTCCCCGCAGCCACTCAACTGCTCCACTCACCTGCACCTGCTCGCTGCCTTCATCATGTGCTCTGCGTTTACCCGTGCTGCAGCTAGGACAGCGTAGGTTTTGACAGCTTCATGCCCTCTGCAGATGCACATTTACCTAGCTGTTGGCCACTGGGGTCGTTCCTACTTCTGGCTCCCATGAATAAACTCACCTTCTCACCTCTGGGTCACGCCGAGGCAGCAAGCAGCTGAGTCCCAAGGCAGCTGTTCACCCATCTGGAGAACCATCAAACTGCTCAGTGGCTGTGCCATTCTACATTTCCAGCAGCAGTGTACGATTCCAACTGTTCCACGCTGTCATAAACACTTATTGTTTTGTCTTTTTTTGATACCAGGTCTTGCTGTTTAGTTTAGGTCAGCCCCGAACTATGCAGCTCACACTGCACTCAGACTCGTGACCCTTATGCCTCAGCCTCCCCAGTGCTGGGATTAGCAGAGAACTGTAATACTGATTACACCCAAAGCAGGCTGTGAAGTTATCCCCACAGTTGGACTGTTTACAGAAGTGAGTCTGGCCAAAGGCTGCATGCCGAGGTCAGAGTAACTCGCACCCAAATTCTGTTCCCACAACTAAAACCTCCTGACTAGGAGTGTTCTAATTGCAACCATGTATTTCATCTATTGTGTTCCTATTTCCAGAATGCTGTCTTTTACGAGCCTTGTTTAAATTAATTTCCATAGAAACTGCACATAGCTCACCTTTACCCCAATTGATTGCCAATAAAAGTCAGCCCCCAGGACTGGCCAGAGCCTTTGTTGGTTGCACTGGCATTGGGCGTCCAGGCCTCCGCTTTCCCTCTCTTAGTTCTCTCAGTGTATTTTTTCCTCAGGCCTGCATAGTACACTGGGCAGGTGGGGACTGGAACCTACTGCAGGGTCTCTGGCAAGGACGAAAGGTGTGCGCTGCTATGTACAGTCACTACTTTCTTTTTTGTTGTAGTCATCTAGTGAATAAAAGTGGTATCTCTCTGTGGGTACTTTTGTGCTGGGAGCTGGACAAGGCCTTATGTCTGCCAGCACACACTGCACCCCGAGCTGCACCCGTCCGTGTAGCCCTGATCTAACAGATGCAACATGGGGGGTGTCAGCCTCTGCACCCAGTAGGTGACTGCTGAACCCAGCCTTCCTCTCCAAGGATGAATAGCAGCCATTGACCTCACTGTGCCTCCCAGGAAAAGTCCTGTCCTTGCTTTTCTTGCCATGCGACAGGTTCTACAAAACAAAACCTGGAAGGATGCGACATTTGCCACTGAGCTGAAGCTTCGACTGCACATTTCCTCTTAAGACTCCCTTTCTCTCCTGTGGTGTCAGAGATGGATGGAGCTGCTCCTGCACAAATAGCAGAAGAGAACCCCAGCCACCCACAGCTAAACGAAGCCAAACCTGTCCCACAGTGCTTCATACTTGAACCAAACTTTTCATAACTATTTTAAATATGTGAAAAAAATTCAAACCTCACACTAAATTGTTAATGGTGCTGATTAAATCAATCTAGGGCCGGAGGTTTAGCTCAGTGGTTCCACTGCCTGCCTCGAAAGCACAAGGACCCAAGTTTGATCCCCAGTACAAAAAAAAAAAATCAATCTATACGTTGTCCTTAGAACATTCATTTTAGTTTGAAAAACTGCTGTGTCCTGATGAAAAGACAAAAAATGGTAAATAAAAGTATGGTAAACATTAAAAGTGACAGTACTACTTTTAAAAATCGTCCACAATCATTATATATGATTTATTTATATTTAAAATACATATCTAAGTTTTTACTAGGTTCCTTATTGTGACTGTTAAGTCCAATCGAACTTTATACAGTTATTACAATTCAACTCCATGTAGCATTAACTTCTCTTCTCTTTTGATTCTTCTGTTAATTCCACCTTCTTTTTTAACGTCTTTTGATCTTTGGAATATTGTTCAAATATTGGTTGATAAATATATATTCCTCCAGCAATTCCCACAATGCCAGCAAAAAGCAGCTGCGGAAGACTCAATCTCCCAAACATCGTCCCAACAAACACAGCACAACACCAAGGTGGTTTGAGAAAGTTATTTTTCACATCCAGCAAATCTCTTCAGATCTGTGTGCAAAGCAGATGGGAGGCAGAGGACTTAGAGGACCCTTTACAGGCTGCACGTGCTACTTTGCTCTGGAGGGAACAGCATTTTTGTAATAATATATGAGTATCGCTTACTAAAAAGAGACTAAAGTATGGGAAATAAGGCCAAGGCATGATGTAAACCAAGCCACACCCTCTCCTATTACAGAAGCTTGTTCCTGGTTTCAAAAGGGCAAACCTCATGCCTTTACGTCAGCTATGAAACAACACTAAAAGAAAAGGTGCCAGTGATGGCTCCTGAGAAAACTGTAAGAGAAACTCAAAGGATCATCCCTCTTCATTAGTCCTGTGCTATTCGTGTCTTTTAGCAATACGTATGGCAAAGTTAATTTTTAGAGGCTAAAATATGGCCGAAGTGGTGGCACAGACCTGCGATCCGTGCACTGAGGGACTGGGGCTGGAGAACAGCAAGTTAGAGCCCAACCAGAGAAACTTAAGGATTTAGCGAGGCCCTGTCTCAAAACAAAAAATTAAATAAAAGGCTGAAGACGCAGCTCAGTGCAAAAACCCTGGGCCCAGTGCCCAGTATCACAAAAAAGAGACGAAAATATTTAATAAGCTCCCTTTGATTTCGAAAGTAGGCATCAAACATAAATCATCTGCTATTCATTATCAAAATTATAATGGAGCCCCGCGGTACACGCCTGTAACCTCAGCTACGTGGCGGCCGAGGCAGGTGATGCAAACAGGGCCAACCGGGACACTGAGTCAGACTCAGTGTCAAAATAAAAGGTTTAAAGGACTGGCAGCGGCTTCGCGCTCAGGCCGCGGGCTCGCCCCTAGGGCCGCGTGAGGAAACGCACGTGGACCTACGTTGCACACGCGCGAGTTGCACTGGCCTCCTGCCCACAGCCGAGGAGCGCCGCGTCGGCCCCGACCTCGACAGGCGCCGCCACTCCACGGGGGGACTGCGCAGGCGCCCAGCTGCGGCTCCGCCCCTCCCGGCAGCCCCCGCGCCGCAGGTGACAGCAGCCCGCGAGGGCCAAACCTCGCGGAGGCGGTGCGGCCAGCGGCCGCAGCCCGAGCGGGGATGGAGCCCCAAAGCGTCGCCGGGGGCCTCGCTTTCCGAGGCGCGCACGTCCGCTCCGGGGAGCAGGGGAGGCTGCAGACGGGAGAGTCGGGGCTGGGTGCGCAGGAGCGGCGCTCCAGGCCCCGCGCGGGTGAGCGCGTGCTGCGGGGTGGTTCCGACCGGCGACTGGGGCGACCAGGCGTCTCCATGGAGACGGGGTGCGGGCGGGTGCGGGCGGCGGCGGGGCCCACTCGGGTGCGCGGGAGCCCGATCGAGCGCCCTGTCGCCCCAGGCCCCCTCGGCACGGGCGCCCGCCTGGCCGCGCTGGCCGTCGCCCTGCGCGTGCTCAACCTCGGCCTGGTGCGCACGAGCTTCGTGCCTGACGAGCACTGGCAGAGCCTGGAGGTTGCGCACCGCCTGGTCTTCGGATATCCTTTCCTGTCGGCCGCCGGAGGCTGTCGGCCGGCCCTGCTAAGAGCGGGTGCGGGCGGGCGGGTGCGGGCTAGGACGCGCGCTGCCGGCTGTGTAACCCTTAACGTGCTACTTATGGGCACCTGACCTGGGAGTGGACGCAGGGACTGAGGGGCTACACCTACCCCCTGATCTTCGCGAGCATTTACAAGGTTCTGCATCTTCTGGGGAAGGACAGTGTGCAGCTGCTGGTAAGTCTCCGGAGAGTCCGGAAGGCGGCGGAGCCCGGCGGAGGGGGCGCCGCACGCGGGAAGCTCCCCCAAGCTCGCTCCCGAGAGGCTCCCGGCCTCCCCGCGGCTCCGCAGACGGCTGGGCTGCTTCTGCGCTCCTCATTGGGACCTTAGAGGACCCGGTCCTCGCGAACAACCGCGAGAGCAGTGTATGTTTGTGCTTTTTAACTTGTGCGTGGAAGACCATGTTGTACAACTTTACGAAGACTGAATATACACGAGCCTACTCAGGAGTTAGTGTTGAAATTAAACCTTAGTAAAAGGTGACAAAAACGAGGTGACAGAAGTAATCGTTGTGCTGTGTTGTAACTGGACCTGAGCAGCGGGTAGGGCTGTGTAGATTCTGCGGTAGGAGAGGACACAGGGACCGGGCAGTACAAAGGCGTCTCTGGCCTCCAGACTGTGGGCGCCGCCGGGAGTTGGGCTTGGAAGCAGGGTTCCCAATTTTCAGGTGGGCAGGGCCCACGGCTGGGGATCCAGAGAGCCCAGGAGGGGCCGAAGTGTTCTGAAACAGGGTTTTCCCTTCCCCTCCGCATTGATGACCGAGCAGCAAGGACCAGACAGGTGAACTGAGGCTTCCCTGGGGCAGGCAGGAGGACGAAGGACTCAGAGGGGAGCGAGTTTCTCTCCCCACAGGTGGACCTGGGAAGCAGTGAGCTCGTTCCTCAGTTGACCTCTGGCTGCAGGTTGTGCAGAGCCTGAAACCACAGGCCATATGCATAACGTCAGCTAGGACGTCTCCTGTTCCAGACATGGATTAGACTGTGAGGGCCCAGCACCAGACCCAGCCGCTGCTCGAGCCTTCCTTCTGGCAAGCTAATGACCCTCTCTGTGATTGAGTACGGGGGACCCCCCAGTAGAAATTCATTAGGAGGGCATAAGCTAATCTCATTGATTATTTCAAATGCAGATTAATTAACTTTGAGGCTAGAAAGGCTCAGAAGTGAACAGGCCAAGATCACAGTGGATTAAAAGTAGAGCTAGTTAACTGCTTAGGTTGTCTTGCTCATAGCCTTGTGTTCTGTCCTCGTAGCTTTTTGGGGGGATTTTAAAAAATTTTAATAAATTTTATTTTATCCCATTCTCCTCCTCAAGCCCCTTCCCCTCGTTATGTAGAAAAACTTTGTTTCCATTTTGTTTCTTGTTTTTCTTGAGACAGCGTCTCACTATGCAGTTCAGGCTGGCCCTGAGCTCACTGTGTAGCCCAGGCTGGCCTCAAACTCGCAGTGATCCTCCTGCCTCAGCTTTCTGAGTAATGGAATTACAGGCGTGCACCACCACACCCAGCTTCCTATAGCTTCTTTTTAAACTTCATGAGAATCCAGGAGTGGTGGCGCATATATGTGTGTGATCCCAGTACTCAGGAGGCTGAGGCAAGAGAATTGCAAATCTGATCCTAGCCAGGATAACATAGTGAGTTGAAGGCCAGCCTGGACTACATAGCCAGGCTGTGTCTTAAAAAGCAGAAACAAAACATACACACACTCTGTACACATGTATGGCATGAGATGTGCATGGAGCTGGGAGGGCCTCGCACTGCCCTCTCCAGTGTGGTAGTGACCACCCACGGGTACCTGCTGGATGCCTGAAATGAGGCTTATCCAGGCACATGAACACCAATGTCAAAGGCCGAGTACCGAAAAAGTAACATGCTTCTGTTTTTATATCGACTCAAATGCTGAAATGTTAATACCAGATATGCAGCATTAAGCTATATGAATTCGTTTCTTTTGACTACTCTAAAATTTGAAGTCGACACACGGCTCTTGTCATTGCTGTCAGCCGGCGGGGGCTCCGGACGCCCCTGCCAGGAGGCAGGGCTGTCAGGGACAAGGCAGGGTCTCTGCTGGTGAGCAGAGCACCAGCCCTGCACTCAGGCAGAGCCCTGTGCTCCTCTCACCACCTCTAGGGCTGTTTCCTGTCCTGAAGCTTCATGCAGCTTTATTTATCTCTGGTCAGGCCCTTCCTGCAACCTAAAAAGCCACACTGAGAGGTCTGCAGAGATTGTCAATGAATAGGAATTCAGAACGTCACAGATTTTTCTGTTTAGTCAGAGATCTGTTTTCCTGTCCAAGATCCGTGTGTAATAACTGTTAGTTAGCTTTCCCTTGCTGTAACACAGGTGAAGGCTGTCCCGGCTCACAGTTCTGCGGTTTTCTGTGCAGGGGCCGGCTGAGGCCAGTGCTGGCTGGAGGAGACAGTGGTGGGGTCCCGGGCTCTGGCCCCCAGCCCCCCAGGCCTCAAGCACGCTTTCTCCACCCCTCCCCACCCCGCCCTCCACAGTCACCTCAGTCGCAGACAGGTCCTCCAGATGCCCTCGGCCGAATGCACCTGGACACCCTGCTGCCTTTCCCAGGGCTCCACCAGAAGCTGAGGCAGGGCCTGGCAGCCTTGCTGGAGGCGCAGCTGAGGCAGCGGGGACGGGCTGTCTGTGTCTGCAGATGTGGCCTGGAAAGCTCCTCCGCCTCAGGAGCTGCGACAGCTGGAATGGAGCAGCTTGCGGTGTGGAATTAGTAGTCAGGTCCGTTCAGCAGAGACAGGGTCATGTGGGAGCTCTTAGCAGCATCTTGAACAAGGAAGATCTAATTGTACCACACCAGTGATAACCGTGGTACATCTTTTAGCTCTGAGATGCTCGTGCTAATTGGTTGTAAGACTTTTGTTCTTTAGTTTGTTTGGCTTTTTTTGCTGTTTTGCCTTAGGCTATGGATGGAACCCAGCATCTCACGCGTGCGAGGCAGCTGCTCTGCCTCTGAGCCGTTCTCCATGTTTATTCTTCAGTGTTGTCTGAAAACCAGGACTCAGAGCACGTGTGAGTTCCGGTTCCACCATCGCTGTGGCAGGACGGGGACAGCACAGCCGAGTGGCTGACACAGGCGAGGCTGGGCCTCCCAGACAGCCCGAGGTATCGGAGCCGCAGGTGGCCGTGCAGGCTCTGACCTTGGCCCTCTGCAGCTGTGGGAAAGTGACTTCCACTCTCTGGGCCGAACCCCCATGCACCTAAGGGGCAACAACCTGCCCCAGAGCATCAGGACTGAGGGAGCTGAGGAGGACAAAGCACTTAGCGCAGCACCAAGCACACAGGCTGATTTTAAAAGATCAGTGGTATATGCTCATAAAATAAGTACTTTTTATTTTTTGGTGGTACCGAGGGGTAAGCCCAGGGCCTTAATGCATGCTGGGCCAGTGCTATTCCACTGAGCTACATCGCCAGCGCTTTCTATTTTATTTTGAGACAGACTTGCTGAATTGCCTGGGATGGACTGGAACTGGCTACCTACCCTCCTGCCTCAACCCCCTGAGTAGCTGAGGTTACAGGTATGCGCTACCATGCCCGGCTTCAAAAACAAATATACTTTTAAAATAGAATATTAACACAACAAAGTGGCTTGTTGGATATTTCAGTTAAAATAGTTTTGCAGGCATGGTGGCCCACACCTATAATACGCACTGTGGGAGGCTGAGGCAGGGGGGTCCCAAGTTTGAGCCCAGCCTGGGCAACCTAGTGACCTAGCAATACCCTGTCTCAAAATAAAAAATACAAAAGGGCTGGGGCTGGGGCTGGGCTCAATGCCCCACGCTGCAGAAGAACAAGTGTCAATGAGTGTGTGTGTGTGTGTGTGTGTGGAAGCGAAATGAGTGGCAAGCCACCTCTGGTGCGTCCGGGAGAAGCTGGTGTTGACTGTGGGCAGCAGCTATCTGTGGACGCATGACCGGCCAGGACTGGCCCTCCATTGCAGCTGGGGCAGCGGCACCAGCCCAGAGCCGCCCCTTCCTCTTCTTGCTCCCTGGTGCAGGTCTGGACGCCCAGACTGGCCCAGGCTCTGCTGTCGGCCGTAGCGGACGTGAAACTTTACTCACTGACAAAGCGGCTGGAGACCCAGGAGGTGGCCGGATGGGTGGTGAGTCCGGGCACCCAGCAGCTCTGGCCAGGGATCCCTTCCTGTGGTTGACAGCACCTCCCTGACTCTTCTCTGGGGACCTGGTGGGACCTGGTGGGACCTGGTGCTGGGAGTGTGAGGCGTGCGTGCCGGGAGGGGGAGCCAGGTCCAATGGCAGATGGCAGCTGTGCCCGAGGATGCGGCCTGGGGAGCCTGCCCTGTGTGATCAGGTCCGACCCGTGCCCGGCACTCAGCAGGGCACTTCAATTCCCACCCACCTCATGGCACCTGCCCCTGCAGCCTCAGGGTGCAGCGAGGTCCTCTACCTGGCCAGGTCTGGGAAAATGGGAGGCACAGGAAGAGGCAGGCTTTGTCCCTGGCCCTATTTCCAGGTAGGGACATGGGCTCCCCAGATCTCCTGTTCAGATCCAAAACATGGGACTGTTGTTAGTGCACATGGCTCTTCCCCAAATTAGAAATCTTTTTTTTTTTGGTACTGGGGATCGAACCCAGGACCTTGCGCTTGTGAGGCAGATGCAATGCCACTGAGCTAAATATCTGGCCCCCAAACTAGAAATCTTTCCATGTGTTTAATATTGTTTGTATTGGAAAATACACTCCGAATTCCAGGTAATGTAGTTACCGCACATTTCTGGAATATAGTTTATTAGTAAATTGGACAAAAGACATAGTTCTACAAACAAGGCATTCTTTACATTTAAAGAAGAAAAAGAGTTGGTTTATGGGTTATTGCCTGATTCATGTATAGTGTCAGCCTCTTTATTTTGTGCTTAGATTTTATGTTCAAAGATGAAGACTTGGCCTGGGGATGTAGCTCAGTGGTTCCGGCACCTGCCTCACAAGCGCAAGGTCCTGAGTTCAATCCCTGGTACCAAAAAAACACAAAAAACTGAAGACTCGAGGCCGGGGATTTAGCCCAGTGGTTTAACTGCCTGCTGCGCAAGCTGAAGGACCCGAGTTCAATCCCCGGTACCAAAAAAAAAAAAATAGAAAAACTGAAGACCCAACATAAAATGACAGGCAAAGGTCATAGCCTTTGAAGTCTTCCGCCAGCTGGCAGCATGAGGTTTTTCTGGTTTAGGAAATACTTTTAACTTCATGAAAATTAGAATATTTTAAGGCACATTTGAAGAGACAGTATGAAGTGTTTAACTTCCATGTCTCATCTAACAGGTTTAAGTACATTTTTACTGATGCTTTTAATTGTATGCTCTTCCAAAATCTGGTTTATTAATTTAGTCAGTTTTCAAGTTAAAATTTAATAATGCCTTCTCAAAATTTCTGTTGCGTTTGTCTTAATTTTCAATTAAGAAATAGGGCAGCATATCAAACCAAGGCCAATACAAAAGTCAAAACACTTGTTTTTTTTGGTTTTTTTGGTACTGGGGATCGAACTCGAGTCCTTGCGCTTGCGCAGCAGGCAGCAAAACCACTGAGCTAAATCCCCAACCCTCAAAACACTTGTTTTTAAGGCAGCTTGAAGAATACCGATGGGGAGAATCTAGTTACAAATTTCGGTCCTGCAGAAAGACGCCAGCAAAGAATCTGCCTTTCATGAATGGGAAGTGGGGCTGCAGCCAAATGCAGCGCCGGGAGAACGCCCCTGACCGAAGTTGCCACTGACCCACGCTTGCCTCGGCCCTCAGCAGTGTTGGGTGCGCCCACTCAGAAGTCCTTGCTGCTGGTTAGCGTGGCTTTGGCAGGGCGCAGGCCATGGGGGATCCAGGAAGCTTTCCCATGCTCATGGTTTTTCTCAGTTCTTTTGCCAGTTGTGCTCTTGGTTTACATGGTATTGCTGTACCCGAACCCTCACGAACACCATGGAGACCGTTCTTACTACGATTGCTCTTTCCTACTACCCTCTGGAAGGCTCCAAGGCCGTGAACAGGTGAGCTGATTACGGTAACAGTTGTGTGGAAGCTCAGAGCTACATCCTACCGTAGTACGCAGGAGCCTGCCTGCTGGTGGTCAGTTTTCATTGTAGTGGAAGCAGAGAACACCGAGCTGCTAGCTAAGGAGAACCTAGTAGGAGGTTCGTTCACAGAGACGCAGACCGCAGGGCTGCTTCCTGCCCTGGCGGGACATCTGGCGGAGGGAGCAGCCTGGCTCCCTGGGGAGCCGCAGTGAACAAGGCCTCAGGGAGGTGACCTGGAGAGGTAACCCTGCCTCGCTGTCCTCCCATCCCCATAGCCCGAACTCAGGGCGGGCCGAGCAAGGAGCCAGAGGCGAGGGAAGGACTAACTGAAGACCCCTGTGTGCCCCAGCAAAGGGCCCCAAGCAGAGGCCCACGGGAGCCCTGTCCAGGGGGCAGGAAGGGCCTGTGCCACTCCCGAGGAGGGTCCAGTCCCAGGAGCAGAGACGCGAGGATCTGGAGAAGCACATGTGAAGCCCTAGGTTTGAACCCAGCACCACAAAAGAGAAAAGTTCTGCTGGGATACACTGCACGGGAGAAAGCCAGGGGGTGGGAGTCTGGTTGCAGCTAGCCAGGCGCAACCCGTAAGCCACGGTTCTCAGAGGCTGAGGCAGGAGCCTGAGCCTGGGCAACTTTGAAAGACCGTGACTCACATGAGAAGGCTGGGGCAGCGGGCACTGAAGAGTGGTGTCCGGCGCAGGGAGCCCCGGTGTGCCCTCTCCCACTCAGCGCGCTCACCTGTGCCTCAGACTCTCAGTGGCCACAGTGAGCCTCGCTCCGGCTGCCCATGTGATGACGTTCTCGGGCATGAACAGAGGCAGCCGTGGGAGGCCGGCCAAGGGCTCCGTGCCTCCGTGCCTCCGTGCCTCCATGCCTCCATAGCCGGGAGTCTGGCTCTGCCTCTGCCCTGCGTCACAGCGCACTCGGCCGCTTGCAGCCCTCTGTTCTTGCTGCTGTGCCCAGCAGCGCCTCACTCAGTGGGGAGGATCCGGCGGGTCCCACTGAGGCTGGTGCCCTGGCTGGGGTGCAGCTCAGGGTCCAAGACAGTGTCCGGTCCCCAGCACAGACAGAGGGGGAGTGGCGGAGGCTCGGGGAGGGAGGGGGAACTGGTAGGGTTGTAACGTCAAGACTTAGTTCATTGTTCAGTTCATAAGACCACCATTAAGACACAGGATAACTTCTTTGAAAGTACTAGGATTAGGGTATTTCAGCTAGAAAAGGCCGCACGTATTACCTCCTTTTAAAGATGAGAAAAACTAAAACCCAGATAACCCAAGACACTTGCCTGAGTCCATATAGCTACTTACGCTAAAGGGAAAATGCCTTCAGCTTTCTTTTCTTCTTTGTTTTGTTGTTGTGCAGTACTAGGGATAAACCCAGCGCCTTGCATGTGCTGGGATGTAGTTCCACCACTGGCCACATCCCCAGGCCTTTTTAAACTTTCATGTTGACAGAGGGTCTCACTAAGCTGCCTGGGCTGGCCTTGAACTTATGATCCTCCTGCCTCAGCCTCCCAGAAAACTGGGAGCACAGGCCTGTGCCACCAGACCTGGCAAGACACTGTCATTTGACTTTTGAAAAGGGAGCTTACAGCGTGGCTAAGGTCACTTCCAGATGGCTGTCCCTCCTTCCTTTGAACAGTGTGAAGTACACCTCCCTGGTGGCCCTGGCCTGCCTTGTCCGCCCCACGGCCATCATCCCATGGGTCCCGCTGCTTCTCAGACACGTGTGGCAGGAGCCCGCCAAGTGCCGTCTCATTCTGTGTGGCTTTCTCCCTGTCGGGTAAGCCTGGCTGCACCCAACCCTGGGTGGCGGACCTGCAGGTGGCGGGTGAATAAGGCTGTGTTTCCAAGGGTGGGGGCTGTGTTTTGTTTTCAGTGGTTCTAGGAACCAAGGACCTTTACCCTGAGCTCTCTCCAGCCGTGTGCTTTTCCTTTTGAGATGCCTCAAAGTTGCTGAGTGTGCAGGCTGGGCTTGGGCTCTGTTCCCCTGCCTCAGCCTCCCGGGGTGCTGGCAGCTCAGGTGTGCGCCCCACCCAGCTTCCCTTCGTAATTGTTGTGTCTTCTCATGTCGTTGAGAATTCTCAATCCAAGGAAATAGAGCATTTCTGAATGTATATTTTTATATCTGTGATACTGATTATATTTTAATTTATTTAAATGAGTCTTCAGTTCTTTTCTTTTTTTGGTACCAGGGATCAAACTCAGGACCTTGCACTTGCGAGGCAGACTCAGTGCCGCTGAGCTGCATCCCGGCCCCCAAGTCTTCAGTTATTTCTGGTTAGAATTTCCCCGTGCCTTATTTCCTAAATATTTCACAAGTACATTTAGAGACACTTTGTCTTTTACATTGCCCAGGACTTGGTAACAGGTCTGCACGTAGGTGCTCCTGACCCAGGTTCTGGGGTGCTAGCCCTGCCTGTGCCTGTTCAGTAGCAGAGCAAACAGGAAGTGTGGGAAACAAGGCCAAGGGAGTCTCCTGCCTGCCCTCCTGCCCTCCAGGAAGGAACGGTGGCCGGAGCGCTGGGGCTCAGCCACCGAGCTGTGGAGGGAGGCTTGAGAGCGGGTGCATCCAAACACTGCTTCATGCGGTGGTCTCTTCTGGGGGACACAGTGGCCCCAGCCCCTGACTCTGGGCTGCCTGGGCTGCCAGCAGAGCAGACAGAGCTGTGCAGTGCTGGAGCGCAGCCCAGATGCACCAGGATGAGTGGTTTCCAGGCTCAGATTTGCCTCTGCAGAGGCTGCAGAAGCACAGGAGAGAGCAGGTGGCGCGGGCACGTGTGCGAGGCTGCGGAGCGCAGCAGGGTCCGGCCCTCCTCAGTGCCACGTGCCGATCCTCAGTGCCCAGCGCTGTGCCAGGCCTGAGCTGTGCCGCAGTCTTTCTGGGGTCCACACCCTTGACAGATACCCAGCTGCACGTCCAGACTGCAGTAGTGTCTCCAACACAGGAGCTGGGCACGAGGCGCACGCCTGTCATCTGGGCACTGGGAGGCTGAGGCAGGAGGATCGCCCAGAGCCAAGGCCAGCCTGGGCTACAGAGTGAGTTCAAGGCCAGCCTGCACTGCACAGTGCGACTGTCTCAAATAAATAAATACAGAGGAAACTCTTCAGTTACTTACAGGAAAACAACGCACAAACTGCATGATTCTCACTTTATACTGCACATTAGGGGAATCTAGAAAATAACCTTATAATCTACAGTGAGAGCTGGAGGAATAAAAACCGTTCGCAGTGGCTTCAAGAAACGGGAGACTCTTGGGAGGGGAGCAGGGAGGATGAACAAGGGCTTGAAGCAGAGGGACGCAGTGTGCCCGGTGGCCTGGGTGGTGTGATCAGATCTCCTTCACCTGGGTGTGCGCGTGTGCGTGCGAACTGTGAGCTGATTCTAAACTTTGAAGTGGCCAAAAGGAGCTCAGGTGCTTGTAGGGAATCAGGGTTTGCAAGTAATGGGCATTGCCACAGAGGTGGAGGAGACGGCGGGAGGGCCTGCACGCAGTGCGGGCTTTGCAGGGGATCATGGCACCGCAGAGACAGCTGGCTGCTCAAGTCATCGTATGCCTCGCAGAGAAAACACAAACAAAGCACCGAACCGTTGTTGATCAGATTCACTGTTGAGTGAGTGAAAAAGCAAGCCACATTTGCAAGATACACAATCAACCCAAAGCTCATATTCAGATTAGATTCAAAACTTGTACACATCTATAAGAAAAGACAGCACAATAGCAAACTGATCGAAAGACCTCAACAAGTACTTCACAAACCATGTGGACGGCCAGTGGGGGCAAAGCTACTCGGGACCCCCAAGGTACAGCTGAGCCAGGAATCCCAGCACAAGGGAGGCAGAAGCAGGAGGATCATGAACTTGGGGAACAGCCTGGGTGACACATGCGACCCTGTCTCAAACAGAAACACAGCCAGGTGTGGCGGCCCACGCCTATATTCCCAGCACTCCGGAGGCTGAGGCAGGAGGATCGCCCCAAGTTTGAGGCCAGCCTGTGTCAAAACAAAACATGGCCACCATGACATTCTCCTCCTGTACATACACCCGAGCCGCTGAGAATCACGCAGCGCCGTGTGTGTCCCTACCGGGACGTGAACTGGCACTGGGGAAGCCTGTGCATCTGGAGAGGCTGAGGGCTTCGACCGGCAGTTCAGTCCTGGTGTGCGCCCAGCAGAAATCTATGTATGGGCACCGGGAGATTTGTAGAAGAATTTGTGCAGCAACAGTGTGACTGCCGAAAATGGGAAGTGCTGTGTCCACCAGCTGGAGAACCGTGTGGTACAGGGGTCACGCCTTGTGGTGGACACCCAGGACGGAAAGGAGCAGCCTGTGCTGCGACTGCAGCCCTGTGAAGCCCAGAGTCCAGGCCTCTGCTCGGTGCCGGGCCGCAAGTGAGGACAGGCAGAAGGGCCAGCCACCCTGGGAGCCAGGCTCACACCTTAGTGCCAAGACTGGGCCAGCTTGCTGTGTGGCCACAGTCAACGTGCTTGTTTAGGAAGTTTGCTTCATACAGCTCAGAGAGAGCTTTCAAAATGCCGCAGCAGTCTGTGTCCTGCTGGTGAGCTGTAAAGCGTTTCCACAGCGGCTTGTGGTTAGGGGCGCCTGGGACCCTCCCGGCCCCTTCAGACTGAATCATTGTTCTGTTTTGTTTTCCAGGTTTGTAGCTCTGAGTCTGTCTCTGGTAATTGATCGTATTTTTTTTGGCCAAGTAAGTAAAAAGATAAGAAACTAGCAGCAATTTTTGTTTTAATCATTAATTGCACTGATAAGTGGATTTTTAATCCATTAGTATTTCAGAAAAGCCCTTTTAAAGAATGATATGGGAGGGCTGGGGTTTAGCTCAGCGGCACCATGCCTGCCTCGCAAGCGCAAGGTCCTGAGTTTGATCCCCGAATGACACGGGATCTGTTGGGAAAGGTTTGCTGCATGCTCTGGCTCGGCTTGCTGTAGTTTCAGAAGAGCCAGTTTGCGGCAGGGCCCCGCCTATGTCTCAGGTTGCAGCAGCAGTGAAATTTCCTAGCAACTTTGTCAGACCCTCAGTCATCCACTCATCACGTAACTGAAGTCTTCTGTTCTTCAGTCACATAGTTTGAGATTTTCGTCTCCTAAGTGCAAGTTAACACCCTCCCCGTTTTTCCCTTTTCGTGGTGCCAGGGATCAAACTCGGCCTTCCCGCCACAGCCTTGCTAGTCTGCCCACCCCACCCCACCCCACGACCTTTCTGTGCCACTGGGTCTCAGGCACTGAGTTGCCCAGGCTGGGCTGGAACCTTCACTCCTCCTGCCTCAGCCTCCCAAAGTGCTGGGATTGTAGGCTGCACCACCATGCCTTGCCTGGGTGTTTTAAATTCTCTTTTCCCTCCCAGGGCTCTGCATGGTTTGGAGCCTAGTTCTCTCCATAGCTGTGTGATCTGGCAGGAGTTTTGGCCCCTTCCTGCCATGGCTCCATTGGAAGAGGAAAGGAGGTAGCACCTGTGAAGGGCTTGCCTGGTGTCCGGCTCAGGGAGCCCTGCTGCTGTCTCCCCTCGGGGCAGGAGCAGAACTGAGATGTGAGCTCAGGGCCTCCAGCACAGGGCACCGTTGGGCCTTCTCCACTTAGACAGAAAGCCTACATGCAGTGTGTGCACATTCACTCGTGATTTCTGAGGTTCATCTTAAATCTGAGGTCTATGGGCCGGGAATGTAGCTCAGTGGTTCTGCCACCTGCCTTGCAAGCGCGAGGTCCCAAGTTCGATCCCCAGTACCAAAAACAAACAGAAATCTCAGGTCTAGTGTTTCAGATTATGAGTGTGTCAGTAACTGGAAGAAAAGCGAGTGATTTCACGTGGCAGTAGAGTCACAGGTGGAAACACGGCCTTGTCTTGGTCCCCGCTGATGTGACTTCAGGCTTCGGAGCCACAGACGGGTCCCCACTCTGACGTGTCTGCTTCTTCTCGCACCGACAGTGGATGCTGGTGCAGCTCAATTTCCTGAGGTTCAACGTGCTGCAGGGCTCGGGCAGCTTCTACGGCTCCCACCCGTGGCACTGGTACCTGGGCCAGGGGCTCCCGGCCGTCCTGGGCCCCCACCTGCCCTTCTTCCTCCACGGCTGTGTGCGAGCCCCAGGGCGCTGCAGGGCACTGCTGGTGCCCGTGCTGTGGACGCTGTCGGTGTACAGGTAGGAGTGCGTGCTCGTGCGGTCCGTGTTCAGAGTGGTCCAGGGCAAGCGCGCGGAAGGACCCATAGGGCGAAGCCGCCCGGGTGAGCTCAGTTTAAAAGCACTCGCCTGGCGGGCACGGGTCTGGGCCGCATGCTCGCGAGGCTCGGACAATAGAACCGAGGCCCTCACTGCCGTGCTTTGCGAGCAGCAGTGACCGGTGGGCTCAGCGACAAGGGTTACGCTGCGTTTCTAACAAGTGGACAAGCTGTCTGCTCCAGAGCGGGGGGTGGGGGGGGGGGCGGCGAACCTTCGGCACGCTCACCGAAGCCAACTCTTATCACCGGAAGCCCTGAGAGTCTGCCATCCTGCTCTAGAGATAGAAACTGAACACTTTAAGGCTCGAGGGCCAGAGAAAGACTATTTTGAGATAAATATGCGCCCTTATTCCAAATTTGGGTGCTGTTTAACTGGCCTGGCAGTAGCAGTCTTGAGACCGCAGCTGTCCTTCGTGCAGTCAGGCCTAGACCCTGAGTCCGCACTCGCGGTGAGCAAGAGCTTGTGTCGCTGGCTCCGCACCGCCTGCCAGCCAGCCTGGGCCTCCCGGCCTGCCGACCCGCCCCGAGCCCCGACCCCCGAGCCGTGAGGTGCCTGCGTGGTGCTGCCGGGCACCCTGTAACTGAGCAGGGGGTGACTTCCATGGTTACAAAGGGATTGTTGATGTTTCATTATTCTAAATAGATTCATTTATCAAATGACCATGTGATGTGATAAAATGTTTTCTCTTAAATTTTTTATTATTATAGCATGTTGGGCCACAAAGAATTCAGGTTTATCTATCCAGTCTTACCGTTCTGTATGGTGTTCTGTGGTAAGTGGTTTTGTTCAATACAGAAAATAACTATAGAACCAGTTAAAAGATGATAAATATTTTTAACTACATGTTATGCAGAAAAAAGCATGAGGCTTCAGTGTCAGGAACTTTGTTGGTGCTGTCCCTTAGAATTCTTTCACTAAGAAAGTGAACGACTGTGTTATAGAATAGGTATTTCAAGTTTATGGCTAAACGGCAACGGTCTTCATTTTCACAAAGGAAAAATACTTTTATTGCTGTCCAAACTAGTTTTTAATGCTTTTGTCCACAAAGTGTTTACCCTGTTAAGACTAAGGCAATGCAGGTTTTTCTGGTACCGGGGAATCGAACTCAGGACCTTGTGCTTACGAGACAGGCGGCAGGACCACTGAGCTAAATCCCCCGGCCTTCACAATGCAGTTTTAAATTCACTCCTGTGGCTTTACTTTTGGCTCTTTCTCCATTTTTCCATTAGTTTTTGCTGTGTATTTTTGTACCTAATGACTTTTAAAAATTTTGTTAACTCATCTCAGGAGAATCTAAATTTCTACATTGGTTTGGGAAAACTGTGAATTAAACTTAATTAACTTCAAGCTTAATTCAGAATAAATGAGTCTTGGCTTCCTTGGAATATTAGGAGAGAAGGAAATGAGTAACCAACAGGGACTAGAGCCTAGAAGACACAGGGAGTCCCAAGTCTCAGACTCTGTACCTCAGAACCCAACAGCTCCAAGCCCAGCTCCAAGCCTCCAGCCTCCCCTGACCAGGCTGTGGGCGCTGAGACCCAGGCACCTGTCCGCGTCGCATGAGCAGCGGCGTTTCCTGACTTCACACCAAGTACAAGCACATGGGAGTCACTTGGTGGATCGTAGCATAGCAGGCCACGTTCACAGATGGCTTCTGATTCTCTCAACACTTTTTAGTGCCCGTCCCAGGACGCAACTGACCAGAGCAGCCTGGCCTGGCCTCTGTGGAGCCCGAGCCTGGCACAGGCTGCCGCCCCTCCCTGCAGACAGTGCTCCTGAGTAGGCAGCCTCACCCCCAGTCGGGTGCTGCCGCCGGGCCAGAGCCCCAGGGTGCTCAGCGGTGGGCTGGTGTAGACGGCCAGTTCTTTCTGACTGCCTGACATGGTTGGGTACTGCACCTCAGATCATGGCCTTTTTTGGTTCTGAGCTTTTTAACCTGGTGTTAGGTAACCATCTTGCCTCTCAGCTACTGACGTGTCACAAGCCACCTCAGTACAGTGGCTTAGTCTGGCATGGTGGCACATACCAGTAATCCCAGCACTCGGGAGGCTGAGGCAGGAGGGTACTGAGTTCTAGGCCAGCCTGGGTTAGCGACTGAACAGGACCCTGTCTCAGAACAGAAAGAAACAAACCTAGTGGCTTAACACCAGGACACGCTGTCAGCATGAGCAGACTGGTAGATGTTGCCACTGCTGTAGGCTGAGGCAGCGCAGCTTTCCTGTATAGTTACGGTTCCAGGAGGGGGCAGAGTGCAGGCCCCTTGAGGCCCAGGCCTCGACCTGTGAACTCTCCCTTCTCCCACCCTGTCCTTCGGTCAGTGCAAGTCAGGCCCAGCCTGGGCTGGGGGGGTGAGGAGGCTTGCTGACCTGGAGCGGGGATCAGCAGGCCCACCACAGCATCTCGGATCCGGCTGCCTGCCTTTTAAATTCCGACCTCGGGGGTCACCCTAGAAGTGGGTCCCCTGGACCGTGCCTTCTCAGAGTGGGGATGAAACAGCTGCTTCGTCTGGAGCCCCAGCCCCTCCATGCCGGCACCTCCATCTCCCTCCCAGGCCTCACTGGGGACTGAGGCAGGGGGATCATGAGTTCGAGGCCAGCCTGGGGCACAGCAAGACCCAGTCTCAAAAACCCAAATGAATAATGGAATGGAAAGAATCACCAGTGTACTTCTTGGCACAGTGGCGTGAAGAGCAGAAGTTTCTTCCCATGAGGTTTCTGAGCCTTCCTGCGGGCCCAGGTGCCCCTGTGCTGCTCCTCAGCGGTGCTGCAGTCATAAGCGCAGGGTCAGACTGCTCGGCAGGGTGGACTCTCCATTGCGCACCCCACACCCGGGGGTTCAGCCGGCCCGGGCAGAACCCCTCCAAAGCCATGTGGCCGTACAACAGGTGACGGGGCATGGTGCACTCAGGCAGGGCACATGTGGAATGTGTGCACACACGAGCAAGCGTCGGTACAGGGACGGGTCTGGAACCAGTCCCCAGGCTCTGAGGGACAGCTGTCCTCGAGCCTCTAGATTTTATCACATCAGTCAAGAGGGATGTGATGGATTTAATCAGTGAGATGTGAGCGATTTGATGAAAGCCCTATCTTAGTGTAAAACCCGTGTCACGGTATAAAAGTCAGTGTACTAGTGTACGGTCCTCTATAATGTGGCTGGAGCCCAGCTCCTCCAGGAAGTGTCTGTACGCAGGAAGTATCGTTTAAACCAGGGACAGTGAGTGGTGTGCACCTGTAATCCCAGCACTCTAGGAGGCTGATACAGGAGGACCGTGGGTTAGAGCCCAGCCTGGGCAATTTAACTTAGCAAAACAGAAAAAAAAAAAACTTAGTCAGATCCTGGTTTCAAGATTTTAAAAGGCTGGGGATGGACTTCAGGAGGCGGGAATCTCCAGCACTGCCCACCCCAAAAGAAAGTATCTTTTTGTAGGCCCAGGTAACAGGAGAAAACTGGCATCTGGGGTATCCAGTTAGCAGTGCGTGGGCCGGGGATTTAGCTCAGTGGTTCTGCTGGCTGCCCCACAAGCACAAGGACCCGAGTTCGATCCCTGGTACAAAAAAAAGCAGTGCATGAACTACTGCGTGAAATGAGTGTTCTGACATCTGGGTCCCAACAGCCCTCACCCCTGGGCTCATAGCGTGACCCGAACCTCGTTAATGGGGACAGGGGCCTCATGTTTTAGGTCAGGTAACACGTACTTATGTGCTGATCCACTTTCCCGAGCCAGACCATGTGAATGTGGCTTTTGTGCGGAACTTCATCTTGGTATTAGTTGCTGTGCAGTTAAATGTGCCTGTCGGGCGGCAAAATCTAACTGGGATCTTGTTAATCACCTCTTAGATATGTACTAAGACTATTTCCCTGTGAGAAGAGCAAGGGCTCCAGGCTTCTCCAGGCTCAGTCCAGCAGTACAATGGTTCTTCCCTCAATGCAGTGCCTTCTGTTTCTGGGCTCCCCGGGTGAACTCGGTCTCACACCCCATGGCAGTGCTCAGAGCTCAGCACCTCCCTGAGGCTCCGTGAGCTGGAACTGGCACAGAACCGCAGCCTGGTCTTTGTCACTGTCACACAGGGTACTCGCTCACCCACCTGAGGACGTGGAGGAAGCCAGCGCTCAGCTTCCTGCTTCTGTCCAACGCACTCCTCGCTCTCTACACGGGCTTGGTTCACCAGCGAGGGGCTCTTGACGTGATGGGCCACATTCAGGAAGTCGGCTGCAGCAGCGCCAACCTGTCCTCAGCCTCTGTGTTCATGATGATGCCCTGCCACTCGACGCCTTACTACAGGTAGTGAAGCTCGCTCTAGACGCTGTTAGTAAGAAAATGAAGCTGAAATTCCCAGATTTGAGTCAGCTTTTTTTTTTTTGGGTATCGGGGCTCAAACTCGGGACCTTGTGCTTGAGGCAGGCTGTAGAACCACTGAGCTAAATCCCCGGCCCTGAGTCAGCTTTTTATTAATCAAATGAGAAGGAACTTTAAACACCCACTCACATTTATTTAGTGGTGAATTTTTTTTTTTTTGTACCAGGAATCAAACTCAGGGCCTTGCGCTTCCAGTGCTGGGATTGAGGCTCTTGGAAAACACAGTATGGAGTGGTGCAGGAAAGAATAAAGCTTACTGCAGCAGACTCCACACCTATTTAACTCAGTTCAGGTTCAAGCCCGGGTAATTTAGTGTCACCATGAGTCTTGTTTTGGGAGACGTAACACTTGGAATACCCAACCGAACAATGCCAAATACACACAACGTGGAAAGCTGGTGTTGCCTAGAAAAGCCAGAGGCCAGACACGAGACCCCAGTGTCCTTCGCCAGCTCGTGGTTATGTGGCAGGGAGGGGTGGCCTGCAGGGACCCAGATGTTCTCCTCTATGGGGACAGCAAGTGCTGCTGCGGGCTGCAGAGAGTTCAGGTTCTCAGCTTACACTTCCACTTACTTTTCTGAGATGGTCTCGCTGTGTAGTTCAGTTAACTGCCTCCCAAAGGCTGCCAGCTGCTTCTCAGGATTTTTTTTCTGGTTTTTTTGAGGCAGGATCTTACTATGTATCCCAGGATGGCCTCGAACTCATAGCAATCTTCCTGCCTCAACCTGGGATTACAGGCTTGTGCCACCATGCCCGGTGAGGTTTTTTGTTTTGAGGGGCTTTTTGGGGTTTTTTTTTTTTTTTTTTTTTTTTTTTTTTTTTCACCTTTTGGCACTGGGAATGGAACTTAGGGCCTTTCACTTGCCAGGCAGGCACTGTACCACTGACTACATCCCCAGCCCTCAGAATTTCTGCTTTAACATCTAAACAAGGCCTCCTCCAAGATCATAAAAATCATGAAATTATTAAGTCTTAAGTTTACTTTGTATGCATCTCACAGGTTCCTTCAACTCCATTTCTCGCCAGATATTTACAGTCTTTATCAAGTGAAATTTAGCTCTCCTGAGGGCTTGCATTGCATGGCCTGGAACCTGGCTTGAAGGGCCCTGGCTGGCATCAGATGGACCCACCCTTGCACTCCAGTAAAGCCAGCAGCCTCCTGGCCGCTCACGCTCACTGGTGAGCAGGTTGCTCTGGTGTCTGAACATGAGCAGAGAGGGAGCAGGGCCCTTCCCGGTGTCCCTCGGGTCTCCGGCACACCTGCAGACCCAGACCCCAGTCTCCCTGTGGTTTCGACCTCAGCTTCCTACCTGGCTGAGTGCCTGAGGCATCTTCAGAGTGGGGGACATGGGGGACATGCATGCTCGCTGCTTGGCCACGGTAACAGGTGGCAACTTCTGCCTTCACAGCCACGTGCACTGCCCACTCCCGCTTCGGTTCCTGCAGTGCCCCCCAGACCTGACTGGGCAGAGCGGGTATCTCGATGAGGCGGACACTTTCTACCTCAACCCCGCAGGCTGGCTCCAGACGGAGTTTCGCGCCACCCCGCTGCCTGCTCGCCTGATCATCTTCAGTGTTTTGGAGGAGGCAAGTAGATAGGAAAAGAAAGCGCCCGGTGCTGATGCACCTCAGGCTCAGCCAGCAGGCGAGCAGACAACACTGCTTGTTCTGTGGTCCCTGTCATCCCCTGTACTTTGCCTCGGTCTTCTCCAGTCGGAATCAGCCCCAGGTCTGCAGCTGTCAAGGCACATCAGTTACCATAAATTCACGTATTAAGAAATAGCCAGCCATGGCGGTGCACGCCTATGGCCCAGCACTTGGGAGGCTGAGGCAGGAGTGTCCCGAGCCTGAGCCTGAGCCCAGGCTGGGTAACTTCATGACTTAGTGAGACCTGGTCTCAAACTTAAAAAGGGGGCTGGAGATGGGCTGTGAGGAGCCCTGGGTTCAGTGCCCGTGCCTTAAGAATTAAAGTAGCCAAGGGCTGGGGTGGGGCTGCACAGAGGCCCTGGGTTCGCCCGCAGGGGAAAAGGCCAGAAGCTAGAGGTGAAATCAGAACGGATGGCTCTTAGCTCTTAAACATTCCTCAGCAAGTGCGGCCTTTTCTCAAACACTGATTTACTTGTAGGAGATCCGAGCCTTCCTAACCTCAGGGAATTACGAGAGAACTGCGGTTTTCTTCCACACTCACTTCCCAGAGGGCAGGACTGGAAGCCACATTTATGTCTATGAGCGGAAGTCGGCCAGGCTGCAGGGGACGGGGTGAGATGGCGCCGAGGTCCATCCCGCTGCGATCGATGGGCTGCACTCAAGGAGTCACAGAAAGACACACACTAGTCCAGACTCCAATAAAGACCTTTGGTCTTCCTCATGGTGTAGTTTTATTGTTTCTTCCAATCAGATGTGCAAGGGGCTCACAAGAGAACAAGTCAGCAAGCTCTGCGAGCAGCACACTCTTCACAAGTCAGCGGGCTCTCAAACCCACAAAAAGCAAGTGTGGAAGGTCATGAATTAAAGGTGAGACCTGCACAGCGGTTCTGCCTACCGCCAACCTGACAGACAGCAGGCTGAACCACACTGTCACGCACGGCTTGGACACAGGGCACTTCATGCACAAACCTGCTCCATGCCTGCCTTCCTTAATAAAACTACTCTATTTTCCAGGGCCAAAATTTTTTTTGTTTTTGGTACCGGGGATCGAACTCAGGACCTTACCCTTGTGAGGCAGGTGGCGGAACCACAGAGCTAAATCCCCGCCCCCCCCTTCCAATTTTTTTTTTAACAAAGCTAAACTACGGGTTTATTAAATGCAGGTTAGTAAGCTTTTAACTGATTGGTGCTGTACGTACCACTATGAAGCCATCGAACTGACCCCTTTAAACACGATAATGAAAAATGACAGTGTCCTCTTGGTAATTCCATCTTAGTTCCAACAGCAAACAGTATAGAAAGCATTCCTTAACACAATCATGATCAGTATTTAGGGTCAAAAGGTAACTGCCCCAGTTCTATTTCCAGATGTGCCTTATGTCTTCTGCTAGTGCGACCATTTATGCCATTTACCTTCCTGTTTACAAGGCTGTGGCTGACGGTGCTTCTGCTGTTGTTTTCCGTGCCTGGAGTTTTCAATATTTACCATTCGTTGCTTTTTACCAGGTCGACTGAAAGTAGTAAACACATTTTTCATTTATGTTAGAGTTCAGCTTAAATTAACTTTAAAACAACTTTAATGTTTATCTCCATGAATCTACCTTAACACTGTAAGAGGATGTTAACATGAAGTACAGTCCTAGTTACCCACGCCAAAAAAGGGGTAAGTGCAAGTATTACACTTTTTTACCCTATAGAAAAAAGGCTGGGCATGGCAGTGCACACCTATAACAGGAGGCTGAGGCAGGAGGATTGCTGAGTTTTGGAGTCAGCCTGGGCTGCAGAAGCCTGGCATTGAGTTAAGTACATAGTAAGACCTATTATCAAAAAGCAAAAGGGGCCGGGGATCTAGCTTAGTGGTTCCACTGCCTGCCTCGAAAGCGGAAGGACCCGAGTTCCATCCCCGGTACCAAAAAAAATAAGCAAAAGACAGAGCCAGGCATAGCGGCACAGACCTGTAACGCCAGCACCTGGGAAGGTGTAGCAGGGAGATGGCCGTGAGTTCCGCCCAGCCTGAACTACATAGTGAGACCTTGTCTCAAACCAAAAAAAAAGCAAAGGACAAATATTACGGGCAAGAGAGAGAATGCTCAAGGGATAGAAATGTGGCAATAAAATAATGAGATGTTTCCATTGTTTCCCTTCTGTTCTGTAAAGATCCCTCCCTCCCCACTGGCTTTACTGCAGCAGAAATCCGTATCTCACAAGTCCTCGCCAGGCTCTGCCACCTCTCGCCCCAGTTCCCAGCGTCTACACTGCCTGCCTCCCCCGTGACCCCGTGCGGCTCCCACCGCCGCCCTCCGCCACTCAGTTCCCAAGCCTTGCAGACATCTGAGCTCGCCTGCGGCTGAACGCCTTGCTGTCCACACCTCGCCGTCACAGCTCAGGCCGACCCGCACCAGAGCATGACGGCTGCCTCCAAACGCGCCGCTGCGGCCGCTAGATGGCGCTGTGCAGCAGGGGGCCCTCTGGAAGCTTCCCTTGCAGTTTTACTACTATATGGAGTACATGCATTCACATCTGTCTCCTTTGCACTCTGCTGTCCTAATTCAGGTACCAGCAGTCCATGGCTGTTACCCACCTCCTAGCTCCACTTCCCACTGGCCCTTCTTCGGCCATGGCCAGCACTCTGGAAGGCATTGCCACCCCCACCCCACTGCGGATTCTCCAGTCCACGTCCTTCCTGTGAAACACCCTCAGGATCCAGAGGCCCTTGGTGATCCGAATCTTCCGGATTCACCCGGGCACTACCCGGCCTTCTGAGTGAAGTGCCCTCCCTAACGGGTGAGCTCACTCTCATTTCTTTCAAAAGCTCTTTGAAACCTATGGAGAGTCTAAAGCCTCACGAAGCCTCTGCACACCTCGCCAGGCCCCGGGCCACCACGTGGCTGCCTCTGCCCACCTCACCGTGGGCTCCTCACTGCCCACATGCCCAGCACTCTGCCCACCTGGGCACCACAGACACCAGAACCAGTCTCATTATTTTATAGACACACTGCCTTTATTTGCAAATATATAGATGTATCTCAAAGGCAAGAAGGGAAGCTAACGCTTGAACGTTAGGGGACCTGCACGTCACAGGGTAAAAAGCTGACAGACAACGGGCAGACGGGCACACGTGAGGATCTCTGCCTGCTCCGCCGCCTCGTGGTCATGCCCCTGTCCTAGCAATGCAGCCGGGCGGGGAGTGTTAACACAAAGTGGGTGGCGCTAGGGACAGGAGGGCTGTTGGCTACGGGCTCCTCCAATTTCGGAGTAGAACAGGCACTGTCCACTAAGGTGAGCATGTAAGCAGATTAATCACACAGGCAATCATCTTTTCATATAAATTACAGTGAAAATAGGATTTATATACCCTTAACTGATTTTTAAGATAAAATAATCATTTTCTCAAGTCAACAGTGATGATGTAGCATGGAATTTTCTATATGAAGCAGCTGTAATTTTAAAGCTGTACCTTTCAGTTTGTTCTAAGCTTTCAGGATTATAAAGCATATCTCTGTGTTACAAAGTACTACCCAACAGACAAGTGTCAGAAACTATTGTAAAGACATGGTTCTAAGTAAACCGACCTGGGTCCGAACAGAGGGAGTAAACAGTCGGCAAAGTATCTGCCTATGTATCCATCCAACTTCTCAAACACTCCATTATCTAGTCGGTACTCCTGCATACTTTTAAGATAATTTTTAACATCATTAACAAAGTCCGCGAAGGTCTTCTGATTTGTGAGCCCGTTTGTGATATACTGATCGATGATTTCATTAAGCTCTTCCCAATGATGGAAAGTGCCCAGTTCTTTTAGTAAATATCTTCTGATTACTTCCCTAAATTCAGCTACCAGCAAAGGACTCACCACCATGTTACAGGGGCTCGAGGGCTCTGGCTGCACGCTTTCAAAGCCCTGACGCCCAGCCTGTCCAGGGGAGTGGCAGTCTCCCTGCCAGCCATGGGCAGCGCCAAAGGTGGCTCCTCCGGCCCACGCCCCACGAGCTCCCTGTTCTGGGCTCCCAGCGCGACGCACGCTGGGGCCGCGGTGCTTCTGGTTTGGGGAAGGCGCCTCATGCTTCGGATGTGAACGACCGGTGAAAACTGGCCCTTTTTTTTCAGTCTCTGCTTCTTTTGCAGCCCCAAATCTTTTATTGCCCTTTTCATCAAAGAGAGCCTTGGTGGTATCTTTAAAATGTCGGAAAGTGGACTTAACTGACTCTGAGAACTTTTTGAGATTTTCCTTCATAGCTTCTTTAGCCTGTTTAATTTTTTCTTTATGATGCCTCACAAACGCCTTGGTAGAATTCTTCATGGCATCAAAGGTTTCCTTAACTGTTCCCAAGAACGTTTCCTTTGACTTACTCTTGGCCCTGTGGCTTCCTCTGCCTGCCCTCTGCTTTCCGGTGTCTGGTTTTCCATTCTGGTCTTTGGCTTCAATATACAGCCTTTCCCACAAGTCAGAGCGCTGCTGCTCAAAGTTCAGCTTCTGCTCCAGCTCACCAAGTTTTTCCTGTAACACTGCTATTTCCTTTTTCTCCTGGGGAGAATCTGACTTGGCCTGCTGCTGACCAGTCTGTAGGTGCACAATTTCCATCCGTAAAGATGCTGCTAATTTTTGTTCTCTCTCCAGTTCACTCCTTAGCATTTTTGTTTCTGCCAGCAGAATCTCCTTTTGATTAAGGAACCTGTGTGTTTTCTGTTCTGCATCCTCCAGATGCTGCTTAAGCTTCTGATTTTCTATGACCAACTCAGCACTTGTACCTCTCCCCTCCAATATTTTAATCTGCTCCCTTAGCTTCCACAGCTCTTCCTGGAGTGAGCCCATGGTGCGCTCTCCCTTCTCCAGAGAAGCCCTCAGGTGGTGATTGTGGGTCGCAAGTCTCTTTCTCTGAGCTTCAAGGGACATCTTCTCCACGGCAGTCAAGAGTCGACACCTTCTGAGACTTTCTTTCAAAGTCTATTTTGAAAGAGAATGTTGTCAAGATTTCAAAAGCTGAGTTTAAACCTTTAAGATATTAACACCTCACAAACTTCACTGGCTTTATTTCTACAGGTACTGTCCCCTGGGTATTACTTTCAATAGTATAAAAATTAGAAAACCTAAGTTTCACATGCAAGAAAGCTACTTTCAGCTAAGCCTGGGAGGAATTTAAAGACAAGGGAGTCAGCTATGCAATCCTATTAGTTCATCCCTAACCAGGCTGTAAACAGAGAAGAAAACAGTGCAGCTCAGTGCTTCAGTGCTCGCCTACCCAAATGTCAGGGCCTGGGTCCCACCCCAGCACCGTGAGGAGCGATTACGAAGAGTGGGGTGCGGGCAGCGGCTCTGTAGCAGAGGACCCGAGGCCCAGAGGCTGAAGCCACCACGGCCTGGCAAGTGCCAACCCTGAAATGCACAATGGTGAGCCGCCCCATCAGCTGGACACAGCTCGTCTGGAACAAGCGAGCCCAATGAGCCTCCTAAAAGCCAGCGTCACCCTGTGGAACCAGAAGCCACAGCGACAGGGAAAAGGACACCTTCTGGTACTCGGGAGAGCCCTGCGGACCACGACCTCAGTAGGACCCCTTGAAGGCACACTCTGGACGTAAGGGGGATTCTGTCTTCCCAAGAAACACGGTCCTTGGCCTGTGAGGGAGGCGCACGTAACCACAGGAGAGACCTGGGGGTGGCGCAAAGCCACAGCCTGAGCCTATCGACGTCCTTCCACTTTCCCAGGGAAGAACTAGCTGGAAGCCAGCTACCATGCTGGTCTTCCTACCCTAGGAAGGCTGGGGAGGAGACAGCTAACAGTGTGCTCTACTGCAGTGCTGTGGGCATCAGGGAGGAAAACATGCTCCCTTCCATCAGGAGGTTGGATCAGTCCAGCCATGCCCACCAGCCCAGGAGCACCTGGGGGAGTCAGAAGGCCCCAACCCCTGAAAATGTTTTGCTTAGCTCTGTGCAAATAATGCCTACAGTACGTGTGTATATGTATTTCAAATGTCAAATGTAAATACTGTTAATTATAAAATAGCAGTTGTTTAAAAAGTATTTAGAAAAGAACACTGATAAAAGTTTGCTGAATGCAGTATAAAATAAAGTATTTAGGGTCGGGGAGAGAGCTCAGTGGCACCGTGCCTGCCTTGCAAGCACAAAGTCCCGAGTTCGAACCCTGGTACCAAAAAACAAGCAAAAAATTAAAAAAATAAAAAGTATTTAAGCTTAGATACTTAAAATCAAATTAGCACATGCTAGCTAGGCGTGTGAGGCACTGCTGTGATCCCAAGCACTCTAGGAGGCTGAGGTAGGAGGAACCAGTTCAGCCCAGCCTGGGCAATTCTTTGACTCAGTGAGGCCTCTGTCCCACAAGGGCTGGGGACGTGGCTCAGTGGGAAGACCCTAGGTTCAATTCTCAGTACCGGGGGAAAAAAGAAAAGCAGGGGCTCTGCTGGCCTCGGGAAAGTTACTTCACTCTTGCTCACTTTGTGTCATGGGAACTAAGAGCTCTGTGATGCGCTCCAATACGGTGCCTCGGGTGCTCAAGGACTCAGGTACACGTACTCCTCGCTTAGCAACTCACCGGGTAAGGACACATCACACCTGCGATGGGGGCCTTACAGCCCATCTTGGGGGGCACAGGTCTGTCCATCTTATTTATAGAGCCTCAGTGTCTGCTTTTGTGCAAGACACCTCGCTTATCCAGTGCTGTAGCTCTGTTCTGTTATACATGACAGTGCTGCACGAAGACTGAGGCAAATCAAAGCAAAGCCATCAAGTTGGTTTCCTGTGACCATTTCTTTGTACTATTTTAATGCACACCCTACTTACAGTTCCACATTAGCAACCTAGTCGAAGCTCAGTGGCTAAACAAGGGAGGTCTGAGGCCATGCAGCGGGGCTGTTCCCCAGTCCCGGCCTGCAGTGCCGTCAGGGCAGCGCACTGCGGGCCGCGGTCCCATCCGGGCTGTCGGGGTACGGGTACGCACCTTCACCTCCGGAGGGGTCCCCTGCTGGGGATGCCAGGCCAGATGCCCCACCGTGTCACTCGCTTCATTCCCAGGTGTCTTTGGGACTAACTGCTGCCATCTCTCTCTCTGAATTGTGCCTAAAATGAACACTTTAATTAGGGGCGTACTACATTATGATTACTGACATTTTAAAATACGTAACAAAGTTCATCTATGTATTACCTAATTATTTAGTCTGGATCTTTTCTTCAAAATATCAATATTTCACTGTTTAAAAATTCTGATTATACAAAGAGTAAGTGAAAACTCATGGTGCTGTTCATTAAATGATAGTGGATGTTAATCGTCATATGAATTAGGGGCCAGGGATTTAGCTCAGTGGTTCTGCCACCTGCCCTGCAAGCGCAAGGACCTGAGTTCGATCCCTGGTACCAAAAAAAACTTCCTTTACACAGAGAAATGAACAATCCATGGTGTGGTTCTTTTCAGTTTAAGTCAATACAAAAATGAGTGTTTCTCTGTCTGTCTCTCTTAATATTCTGCCGAAAGGACCCAACACAAGCCCAGAAAGTAGAGATACCTAATAACTGGCTAATCCACAATTGCCTTTTCTTTTTTTTAGTTTTTTGAGACAAGGTTTCACTGTGTAATCTAGGCTGGCCTCGAACTTGTGGTAATCCCCCTGCCTCAGCCTCCCAAATCCTGGGATTACCAGCCTGCACAACCACCACGCTCAGGTCACAGCCCAAGTTTTAAGAATTCTGCAATGGTTAAGACCACTTGAGTACCGCCACCCCTTTCACAGCCATGATAAAGATTTCTTGATTTCTCACCTTAAAATAAAAGTGTTACTTTTTCAAGACATGCTGTTACATGCTTCATGCAGGAGGGAAAAACCTACTAAGTCAAAAGCAGCAAAAAGCATCCAGCAACCTTGATATTCGCATCTACTGAGTGGGCACACCACCATGCACAGGATTTTAAAAGGAAAGGATGCTAGGATGGCTTCCTATGTTTTTCTACCCTTACTGCTACAAAACTTATTTTGTAATTTCTTAAACCATCTAACCTTTTCTAACTTACCTTGTTAGACATTTGACACCAGTTATCAAGTATGAAATTCTGCATAAGGATTAGTTTCTTCTCTTTAAATTAGCATTTGTAGGAGCATGGCAAACTTATTTCAAAATTACTCGGAAGAAACTCAAGACTTCAAAAACTATTTACATAAACTTATCTCTAATTCCTAGAACAGAAAACGTGTGAGTTTCCAATGCAGACAAGACAACTCTGCACCTGCTGGTAATAACCTCACAGCAGGCGAGATCCCCAGGGCAGGCACCAAGCACTGTGTTGGTTCACTACGTGCAAGTGCCTGAGTGAAGAAAGAGCCAGACTAAGCCGCCACCTACTGTCGCCTGCCAAAACCTCACCAGTAACCCCACACCTACGGGTCAGTCGGCTATGACAGCCCAGTGACCAGAAGCGAATTCCCGCCTTCCTCCCCTTCGGGGCCGTCTGCTGACCTACTTGCTCTCCACCCCACTGACACCGGAGTTCCAAGGCCACAGCCAAGCACCTGGGGTTCCAGCTGCTGCTCAGGGTGGCCCGCGCCACTGTCTCCTAGCAGCACCCCTTCATGGCTGTCAGGTAGCTCAGCAAGCCTAACGCGGCCGGCCCGCTTCTGTACAGGCCAGGAGGCTCCCACTGCTGCCCCCTGCTGGCAGATCCCCCACAGCCGTCATAGCCAGGCCTGGCCACCCCCAGGGCGACTCAGCCTAACGCGTGTCCACATTGGTGACTGGCTGACCCCAGAGCTGCACTGACATGTGCAGTCCGGACGCTCCCCAGGACAGACAGGACCAGGGTTCTCAGCCTTCCAAGGAGGCCGGACGTCCGGCCACGCCCACGAGGCTGCCCAGGGACTCAGAGCAGGTGGCTCACTGACGCCAGGGCAAGTGACTGACCAACCACAGAAGGCGACGAGCGCTGTGGCGAACGGGAATCCAAACCAGAGCTCTAAGCAGACTGAGGACTGCAGCAAGCAGTGCTGGATCTCAGCACAACTGTGTGTCCTTCACGGTGACCTTGGAAGGTCACTTAGGTTAGGGCTTCTACTCCCATTAGAGGAATCTCATTGCTGTATAGACCTACTTCATGTACTTCATGTACTACATCATCGTTTTTCATATTGTGAAAAGGTTAATAGGAAAAAGTTCAGGAAAATGTGTTATTAATTGTAATTACTGAAGTAAATTTTACTAGCAAGAAAATTCTATAGTTTCTCACTTTTCAAAGGATTCCTCTCTAAACTGAACTTTCTACAAAATATTGAAAGGTCTTGAGATATGAAAACGATGATGCAGTGGTTGTGAGACAAGCACCAGCACCTCCATTTTCCAGATGAGAAGACTGAGGCGCTGGTAGCCCCAAGCTGACCCAGCCGCCACACCCCTGCACTCAGGCGCCCCTGCAAACACACTCACCACAGAAATGTCCAAGCCCCATGCTGACAGCAATCACCACGGCCAGCACCACACACTTGTTGAGACCCCCGCTGAACTGGTGCTTCTGCTGCTCCGTGGGTGGCGTGGGGTCCTGCTCGGCAGGTGGCTGCTCCTCCGACTCCGAGCCAAATGCAGTCTTCCTCCTAGCACGGCGCCGGCGAAAGGCGGGACTGGGCTGATCGCTGGCCTCTTCACTGCTTGACCCATCCTGGTCTCGCTGAGATGAAAACACTACTTTAAAAAGAAAAATGCTGACATTCAGTTATTCACACTTAGAAAAGCCCTCCCCAAACATTGGAGTTAGAAAAGTCCAGGCCGTCCCTACGTGCTTTTCATGCCAGGCAGCCAAAGCACCACCATGAGCTCCAAGCCTCCGGCGCATGGACACGAAGTGAACTGCTGCACACACACCCATCCAGCTCCTGCCCTGGACCTTGGGGCTGAGCCCAGGACGGCTCTCACTGCTGGCAGAGGCGCGGTAAGCTTAGCTGCTGAAGGGACACAGGAAGGGTCCGATGACCCAGGTGTCCTCTGTGGCTGTGCAGCACCAGAGCGAGGCCGGGCCAGCCCTGCCCTCCTCGGCACTCCTGCCACATGGGCTCAGCACCAGGAGGCGGCAGCACCACAGTGGCACACACCACAGCAAGGCTGCATCCACTGCGGCTCCTCTTTGAAAACAGCAGCAAAGAAAAACAAACCGGGGAAAGAAAACTGCACGAAAAACTCAATCCCAGGCAATATCCCTGGGAACATCAGCTTGAGAGGTCTCCCAACACAGGATCTCACAACTCTGCTCCGATTCCAACACACTGACAGCCTATGGGCAAGAAACGGATCCCTTGGCAACAAGTCCCCCAGGCCGGGAAGAAAGCAAAGCCGGGTGCGGGTGCACAAGCCTGCACTCCACCCAGTGCTTCAGAACACAGCCAGGTCCCCGAAGGCAGGACTCACGCCAGGTGCGGCTCCCTGCCCAAGCTCAGCACAGGACCGACACTGCTGAGCCTCAGAGCAGCTAAGCCTACCTAGCAGCCAGCGACATGGCCCCTGAGAGGTCTGTGGTCTGGACCCTCAGCCAGCATGCTTAGCTGGCTCCTTGTGGTCACTGACTTTTCCAATATGCTGTCGCCCCAGGTGTGAGGTTGCACTTCTTTGACAAAGCACTGCATAATCCACAGCATCCAAGACCAGGGCTGGAGTGCTGCAGTCAAGACTTTCTGACAGAATTAGGCTAAGATAAAAACAAAGCATTTGTCAAAAGTCCTGCAGCAGATTTCCAAGGCGCTCTAATGAAGGCTGGCTTCACTGGACATTCTCAAAGCCGGCCCGACCCTGCCCAAGGCATTCGGGTCCTGACCTGACGCGCCCACTTTTCTTAGCCCATACCTACAAGTTCACATACCTTGACCTTGATTGAACCTTTGCAGTAGTCTGTCCTGTGATCCCAAGGCAAGCAGTGCAGACATGCAGCTGGCTCACCCAGCATTCGCCCGCCCCACTCAGAGCACGAGGACAGAGGCAGTGCCAGGCACTCAGCACGCCGCACACTCAACACTGGGCCACAGCACCTTGTGGGGCACGCTGGCCCACAGAGGGGCGTCTCAGCTGGGCATCCCATGCCCTTATGCACACAGGGGTCTTCCACAGCTTCTCCCACCAGCCTGCTTTTGTGCAAACGGAAAAAGGATGTGTAAAGCTTCATTATAAGGAACAAAAGAAAACTGAGAATTCTCACTGTAAAGCTGGACATGCCGTGCTAAGATCTAGGAAAGTACACACACCCGTGATGCACGTGTCTCGCGCCCACCTGCTCTGCCTTCTGCAGGCAGATGCTTGTCCTGGGCGGCAGCAAGCAGCACCTGCTTATCAAGCACATTACTGTAAGAAGCACGCTTAGGAGGAAAACAGGAGGCTGAAATCCTGTATGGATGAGGAAGAAGAGGTGAAAACAAATGACTAAGCAACAGGAGCAGGAAATCAGCAAACTAAACAAAACCTGGTGCCTGATCGTGTGCAGCCGCGAACCAGATAGAAACAGCCTGGTCAGAGATGGATCAGCTGCGCATAGCACAGCCCTGCGGGGTTAGCACGCTTAGTCTCTCTCACCTGTCCCCTTCTTAACATTCGGCTGCTGAAACAACTTCTCTGAGGGGATACCAATGGGTAAAAAAGGCACTGAACACTAAAATATAACTCCAACTGCAAAATTCTAAAAACTACGAATTCAGAGAGGAGATAAGCCAGGAATGGTGACGCACATCTCCAGCTCCAGGACTGTGGGAGGCTGAGGCTAGAGGACCACCACGTTCCGGGCCAGCCTGAGCCATTTTGTAACTCTAACTGCAAAAACAAACACAGGGAGACCCTGACCGTAGTGTCCCTGAAGACAGAGGGCCAGTGAATCTGGCACCTCGAGTCCTTCGGCACACCCCAGCCTGAGTTGTAACTGTGTGACACACCCCCATTCTCAGACCAAGAATGGGGAAACTGAACACGGTGCAGCACAAATCCTGGAGTGCAAGAAAACATTAAAAAAAAGCCTCGTGATGAGAAGAACCGAATCAGATTCAATGGTTAGGTTCCAAGCTGACCTTGTAGGGAAGTTTAATTCAGCTCTTGACACTTCAGCTTTCGACAAGAATCATGGAAAGAATCCAGTTCATGAACCGAGGTTCCACTGTATAGCTGGCCCCCAACCAAATGTGCCAAGCCCACACCCCAGACTCAGTCAACCACAGACCAAAGCATTCCGGGAGAAGAGCACCCGGCCTCAGCACTCTCCCTTGCAACTCCCTGGCAGCACAGTGTGCCAACTGCCTGCACGGTGCGGCACCTGAGCCTGAGCCTGAGCCTGAGCCTGAGCCAGAGCTGGAGCTGGAGCCGAGGCGGGATGGGAAAGCACACACGCCCCTCCAGGCCAGCCCTGTGTGCAGGCACCAAGTGGCCACTGATCAGGCGTGCTCTTCTGAGGAAGCCCAGAGTTCTCCTCAAACCACTAAGAACATGAGAAGTATTTAAACTGAGTTGAGTAAAATATTTTCTACATAATCAATAACCAAAAATAACTCATCAATAAGTGGGCTAGTGAGAATCTCTAGTTGACTCAATTAGCGGCACTAGAAGGACTGAATCCTATCATCTGTTTTGGCTACCAAAGGTTAAGTCCTGAAGGACAGTAAAATCGGAGAGGATTCTGTGAAAGGCACATGTCCGTGTTTCCGTCCATTGATGAGGACATGTCTGGAAGAGGCAGCAGTGTGCCAAGTCCTAGCCAAGCCTGGGCAGCTGAGCAAGACCCCATCACAAAAGAAAGACTATGAAAGGGCTGGGGATGTAGCTCCGTGTGAAGGCCCTGGGTCCAACCCCAGTGCTACAGAGGAAAAAGCAGCAGCACAGAAGGTGCAGACCTGAACTCCCACAGCCCAGAGGCCAGGTGGGAGGACTGAGTTCAAGGCCAGCCTAGGGGACACAGCAAGGGCCCCATCTCTGAGCCACAAAACAAAGCAAAAAGTAACCGTGGGGGAATCAGCTCGGCAACACTGGCCTCCGAAGGAGATTCTGTCTGAACAAGGAGCACAAACTCCACTGAGAAACTGACTCATGGTCAGGGATGCAGCTCAGTGGCGGCCCGCCTGCCTCGCAAGCGCAAGGTCCTGAGTTCGATCCCCAGTACCAAAAAAAGAAACTGACTCAAACTGGGAACACTGTCCTAACACAGTCTAAAGTAAAAAACCAAAGATCAGGAGCATCATTGGGAAAATGCCTTATTAACCGCTCCTTGAACCCTGTTTTGTACTTGACAGATACTCAAACATCTGTCAAATAACTAGTAACTGAACAGATTTTAAAGACTTGAATAACAATTTCACTGCTTCTACAAAGCATGTATGTACTGCTGTAAGCAAAAATATATATATTCTCCTGCTTTTCAATTACAATCTCTTGACCCACCACTCCAAAAGACACCAAAGGCCAACCGCACTGGAGCTCAGGAGACTGCCTTACCACCCTCCTCCAGAAACCCGCGCTGTGGCCGGGGACACAGCTCGCTGCGGGCCCTCGCCTGGGAGTCCAGGGCCTGTGCCGGCACTGACCAGCAGGCACGGCAGAGCCAAGCTACGGTCACAGTGAGGCCCGCTGCACCCTGCCTCACAGAGGCCAGGGAGACCCTGGGTACAGCAGTCCACTTACAAACACCTCCTGAGTGTCACCCAGGTGTACTCAAAGCTGAGGTTAGCGTTAGAAAACAAGTCCTGTGGGAAGGTGGCCTGGGTGAAGTGTGGAGTCCGAGCAGTCCCTGTGGCTCTCACCAGCTTCCGGCTGACAGAATGTGTACTGGCTGCTGGAAGAGGAGCCCATGAAGTCCTCTGAGGCGGGCGTCTCCTCGGCAGTCACAGCGTCTTGGCTTCCAGCTTCTTCTAACTTAGGCGGCTCAAGGGTAACAATATCAGAGTCATCACTGGCAGCTCCAAAGTAGATGTTGTCTTCAGGTGACTTTTCTTCCTCTGTCTGAAGATTCACAGATGCAGAGACATTAAATTCAAGGGCTACTTAAGAGCCTTATATTTCCTATGCAGTTCAAAAAGTACCATGTACCTAGTATTAGTAACCTGAGGTTAAAATGAAAATGTGATGTTTCATTTTTTCGACACTAGGGATCAATCCAGGGCCTGGGGCCAGGGATGCAGCTCAGTAGCACCATTCCTGCCTCACAAGCACATGGTCCTGAGTTCAATTCCCGGTACCAAAAAAGACAAAAAACAAAACAAAACCCAGGGCCTTGTGCCTGCTAGGCACAAACTCTACCACTGGTAGACTCCCCAGCCCAGAAGATGTGACTTCTACTTAACAGTAAAAGGTTAGCCAACAGTGGGCTTCTGTCTTTTTCTTTCTCTTCTTTTCTTTTTTTTTTTTTGGTACCGGCGATCAAACTCAGGACCTTGCACTTCCAAGGCAGGTGCTAGCACTACTGAGCCAAATCCCCAGCCCTGTCTTTTTCTTTTTAGCTTGGAAACCTTATCGAATTCCTTGGCAATGTTCTCAGAACCCGATGGACCACAGCCAGGCATAGTGATGCACGCCTGTAATCCCAGCCCTTGGGAGGCTGAGGCAGGAGGACTGCTGCAGGTGTGAGGCCAGCCTGGACTGCACAGTGAGACCCTGTCTTCCCCTGGCTGTGGAAGCTGGGACCACTTCTGCTCACAATCCCACACTTAGGCAACTGTAAAGACCAGCCCTTCTCTGGTGATGCCTGTGATGAACTTCTGCATCTGTGCTGCGAGCCGTGGCCTGAACGTGTCCCGGAAACGCCCGAGCCAGACCTGGCCACCACTGTGACATTGCTGCAGGGCACTGAAGCCTCTGCTCTGGGCTTCCCCAGGCTGCTCACCTCCCTCGGTCAGGTGAATCTATGACCCAGGCGCATTGGCTGACAGCAACTCTGACGAGCACGGCGGCCAGGCCCCCATGCTGGGGGAAGCTGCACGAACGTGGTGCCCAGCCGGGCCGAGCCTGGGTTTGGTCTCCCACAGAAGCTGACTTTCACCCTAACATTTCCAGTTAAAGGTAACCCTAATTGAAGTAGGAATACAAGGCACAGCTAGAATTGGAGGCTTCAACTAGTATTCTCTAAAAACACTGCTCATCAAGAGAACAAAGTAGTGTCACACATGCAGAGTGGAACCCAAGCTTACCTCAAGGGTGAGATCGAGACCCGCAGTTTCCCCCGTGAATGATGTGCCGTCCTGGCTGCTTTCTGATGCAAAGCAAACATCACCTCAGTTACTGCTTCACTTACAACACTGGACTGTTTGCAGCCTACACGTAATCAGGGTACATGAAAACCTATTCCCTGGGTCAACCGGATTTCATGAAATGTCAAACACAATTGTTCTGAATCTTTCAGATTTTTTTTTTTTTTGGTACCGGGGATCGAACTCGGTTCCTTGCACTTGCAAGATAGGCGGTGGAACCACTGAGCTAAATCCCCGGTCCATCAAACACAATTGTAACAGTCCTTCTACTGCTTGTAATTTGAAGTTCTTTCATTTGAAATTGAGGACTATTTTAGACACTGTACTCAAATTAACTCATTTGGAACCTGCCAAGAACTCAAAGTTCACCTGACTGAATAAAATTTCTACCTTAAAATACTAAGGCACTCCAAGATGTTTCTAACAAACTGTTACCAGGGAAGCACTATTCTTATACCCCTGCTGACATATTTCCTGGCTTCTTAAAAATTCATTCAAAATCCCTAAAGATACTATCATTGCAAGGGCTGGCTGTGGTGGCTAATATGAGTTCAAAACTATGGCTCCAAATTATAAATGCTTCACAGTAAGAAATGAATTATAAAAAAGAATGAAGAAGTGCTCGCTTTGGCAGCACATACACTAAAAAAGAATCAAGAAAACCCAAAAATGGGGCCAGGGATTAGCTCAGTGGTACCGCGCCTGCCTGGCAAGTGCAAAGTCCTGAGTTCAATTCTCAGTACCAGAAGAAAAGAAAACCCAAAATAATACCTCAAAAGGTAATTTGGGGGTTCTTTTTGGGGGGGGTAATGGGCATCGAACTCAGAACTTGCGCTTTCGAGGCAGGCAGTCGTACCACTGAGCTAAATCCCCAGCCCTTTTTTTCTTTTTTAAGACAGGGCCTCACTATGTAGTTCAGGCTGGCCTCAAACTCACTCTGTAGCCCAGGATGGCCTCAAACTCATGGCAATCCTGCCTCGGCCTCCCAAATGCCGGGATCACAGGGATATGCCACCACACCTGGCTTTCAAAAGGTAATTTTGTAAGAATCACCTCAAAGAAAAAATGTAAACAGAATAGATCTCACAATATAATTTCAGTGAAAAAAGTACAAAATTTTAACAGAAGCCAAAAAATATTCAAAATAACACATAAACTTAAGCAATGAATGTTCACTGTATGTCAATGATTATTTCTAGATACAAGAATTGCGGGGGGGGGCTGAGGATTTAGCTCAGTGGTTCTGCCGCCTGCCTTGGAAGTACAAGGTCCTGAGTTCGATCCCCAGTCCAAAAAAAAAAAAACCAAAGAATTGCAGGGGGCTGCTCAGAGGCAGAGCGCTTGCCTAGAATAAGGCCTGGGTTTGATCCCCAGCACTGAAAAAAAAATGGCAGGTGATTTTACATTTCTCCTGCTTAGCATCATCTTCCCTGTAGTGAACACACAGTTTTCCTGTTACCTAATCTCTTGGGAAAGAAGAAACAGTGAATGGACACTGCTGCTGACCCAAAGCTCCGGGCGAGGCCTGGCGCCCACTCCCGCCCCAGCCAGGAGGGCCGCCTGACTATGGACCCAGCAGGCCAGTAGGCTCACACCTGCAGGGGCCTCAAACACGCGGCCCACAGCAGGACAGCAGGGTAAGGACCACTGTACACACAGGAGGCAGCCAGGCGGAAGAACCATCTCTTTGTGCTGCTTTGCTCTAGGAAATCAGAGTCCGGTGCTCACCTCCCTGCTGGGCCTGCAGTTCCGGCGGCTCCCGGCCCGGCTCCCAGCTGTCGGTGCTCCTGACAGATGTCACCATCTCCGAATTGGAGCCCTGAGGAGGACAACACTCACTTCTCAGCTCACAGCCTGAGGCTGCTGGGAGGTGACTTTCCAAGTGCAGATGTTCTCTTTCCACCCCTGTCCCCAGGGCCGTGGCAGGGAAAGGCATGATGGGGTGAGAGGCTTAAATTCTGACTTGAGTCAGCCTGGAGTAGCATGCTGATTTCACAACCTTCACACGCCTGTCATCCCAGCACTCGAGAGGCTGAGGCAGGAGGATCTCCACAAATTCGAGGCCAGCCTGGGCTACACAGTGAGTTCAAGGCCTGCCTGGGCTACCTGGTGAGACCCTTCTGAAAACAAACAAACAACCTAAGCAATACAGATGAAGCTGAGTAAGTGTCTGAACTGCCTATTCCGTAATATTCTGTTAGATGCTATGGGGCAGGCAGAAAAACATTTACATCCAAAAGGTCGAACTATTCAGAAACAGCCACGTGCACAACTACGTGTTATAGCAGTGTAGGCTCAAACACTGAAGGCCATGAATTAAACGAACCCATTATATTAATAGAATGCTTTTCTTAGGATAGAAGGGAATGGGATTAATATGAGAAAATGGAAAAATAGGAACAAAATCTTTGTAAATAGGGAGGAATGGAGGGGTTGAAGGGAGGGCTGAGCAAGGGTGAAAAATAAGAACCAAGACAGACTATGTAAAGGTGCAAATTTCCAATGATGAATGTCATTATATTGTATACCTAAAATGTACCAATGATTAGAATGAATAATCGATAATGCAAAATAGGAAGAAAAGGTCCAAAGGGGTAGGGGTAGTGGGAGGGGTAGGGGAAAGGAAAGAAGGGAAAGGAAAAATGATGAGAAAAGGAAAAAATGGAAATAAAGTCTTTGTAAATAGGGAAGGGTGGAGGGGGTGAAGGGAGGCCTAGGAATGGGGAAAAAGAACCAAGATGCATCATGTAAAGGTACAATTCCCAATGAGAAATGTAATTGTGCTGTATACCTAAAATGTACCAATTAAAGAATTTAACAACAACAACAAAAAAAATAGAATGCTTTTCTTATAAAACTTTACTTGTTATTAAAATTACCCTTCCCACTTGGGTGTCAGTCTTTTTTTTGGAGGCTAAGAGTAGGAAAATTTATTGGGGAATAGGAATGGGAGGAGGACAGCTCCTGACAGCTCCTGACAGTGGGTCCTGAATGGGTGCGTTGATGCCAGGCTTCTCAAGAAACAGTGGATCTTACAATTTCACTGTCCTGATTAGCAGAAGAAAGTTAACCTGAGTGATTCTGTCCCCTCCACCACCTATCTACACTTTTTCTACCAAGTCATAAAATCAAGATCTGAGTTCTCCTGATATACATAAAACAGTAAAAATTAAAAGTATTCTTGGAGGCGTGTCCTTTGAGTTCTACAGGGAATATCCTAAACAAAGGACTTCAAGGCTGCCTATAAACAGGCATACTGGCACACATCTGTAATCCCAACACCCTGGGAGGCTGAGGCAGGAAGACCACACATCTGCAGCCAGCCTGGGCTACAGACAGTTCAACGCCCGGCTGAGCTGCAGAGCCGACATCAGGCCAGAAAGTGGGAAAACATTAAAATTTTTATCAATAAAAAAAAAAAAGAGAAACTTAGGAGATCCTTCTCAAAAATGGGAAAACACCAGTTGGAAAAACAAACCCATGCTTATTACACCCTAGCCATGTACAATCACCGAACCCATCATTCTCCTGCTGTAAAATTCACTGACAGCCCTGCCTGTCAAGGCCCCAGAGGACCAGCTTCATCTCTCAGTCTTCTCAAAACCAGCTCAGGTATCTTCTAGTTACATGATCTCGGCCAAACTGCTTAACCTTTCATATTTTTCTCAGCTATAAAACAAGGATGGGCCAGGTATGGTGGCATGTACCTGTAATCCCAGCACTTGGGAGGCTGAGGCAGGAGGATGACCATGAAGAGAATAAAATGTCTATTTCTCATTGGGTGTTTAATTACATGAGAACATAGCTAAGGCCCAGAGCCTGCCCAACAGTAAGCTTCATGTGCATTTGCCTGGCATCTCGGGCGGGACCCAGGAAAGCTATGTGAAGGCTGTGGAAGTCTCTGCCCAGGAAGAGCTGCCAGCAGCACCGCTTGTGTTGGTGGGAAGGTGTCCAAGACACAGACAACAGAGCCTCTGCGTAGCCACATCAGAACCATCGGTCACTGAGGCACATGGCTGTGACCGGACTCGGGAGGCGGCCTACCTCACGACTGATGATGGTCCAGCCGCAGGAAGAGTCGCTGTCGCTGGAATTCTCAGACATCGCTCAGGTCTACAACAAGAACAGACTTGTGGGACGAGTTTTTACAACTGCACAGACGCTCTATAGGTGACGGAGTAGGGCGAGTGGCTCACTGCCTTCCCGATGGAACTGAGACAGCACGACCCCCACCCAAGAGCCCCATTTGGCCACAGCGGACACGCAGCACATGGCCAGCATGAGCAGCGGCGGGAGGGAGGCTCAAGCCAAGTCACCCGGGCCACTCAGAGACCCCTTCACAGGGATGTAGAATTGTGGCCTTTATGTAATCTCAATTTTTAAATTTGGCAGCTCTTAATTCAGTCTTAAAAATATACTCTCGGCAGGCCGGGGATTTAGCTCAGTGGTACGGTGCCTGCCTCCTGCCTCCCAAGCGCAAGGTCCTGAGTTCCATCCCTGGTAGCCCCCCCATAAATATTCTTGGGCCGGGAATGGGACTCAGTGGCGCAGCACTGAGAGTTTGATTCCTGGTACTAAAATAAATAAACAGACAGAGAAATAAGCAAACTCTAGGCCAGGAGTGGTGGCACACACCTGTAATCCCAGCACTCAGGAGGCCAAGACAGAAGGGTTGGAAGAGTCTGAGGCTAGCCTGGGCTCCATAATCATGAGGCCCTGCCTAGAAAAGCCAGAAACAAAACAATTTGTGCAGTTTGGAACCTCACTTATAAAGCCTTTTTAAATCATTCTTCTTACCAATGCAAATTTAACTGTGCAGTCTGTGTCTCCCATGTCCATACATAATTTTTGTACTTTTATAAACTAGCACTCTTGTGCAAATAGCAACATGTATCAAAAGCTTTTTCTAAACCAGGCGTGGTTGGTGCATGCCTGAGATCCCAGCGCTTGGGAGTGGCTGAGGCAGGACCACCAGCCTGGGCTACATAGTGACTTCAAGGTCAGCCTGAATGTCACAGTGAGACCCTGTTTGGGGTGGGGGGAAGCTTTTTCTAAACTCATAAAACTTTCTCGGTGAGCAGTTGGAATTCATGTAGTCAGTTTAATAAAGAATCATGAAATGAAGTTGCAAACATGAAAACTAGTTAACATTTTTCACAGTATTCATACTGTAGTCATCTGGATGTGTTCTTAACAGAAAAAATTTTATTTTGTCCTAATAGTTTCCTTCAAGCTACCTTTACAGATGTGTAAATTGGCTGGCCCTAACTAGTTAAGTTAGAGAAATCAAATGTGAGCTCACCTGTCAGTCTTATCTGAGTTTTTCGGTGCCAGAACCCTGTGCTCACGAGCAAGCACTCTCCCACTGAGTTACACTTACAGTACCTCTGCCCCCAAAGCCCTAACTACCCTGTTTAAACAGATCTGTAAGCAATATTGGATTTTATAGGTTGGAAGCCAACTTGGCAACTCATGAGACCCTGCCTCACAATGAATAAAGCAAAGGGCTGGGAATGAAGCTCCGTGGTCGGCTGCCCCAGGTTCCATCCCCAATACAGAAAAAAGAAGTATTTTCAATGCAATGTGTGGGTAAATTTTCAGCATCTCTCACTTGTAGAGTCAGCAGGGAAATTTTATTTTTATTTTTGGTGGTACTGGAGGTTGAACCCAGAGCTTCTGCACTGAGCTCCATCCCCAGACCTTTTAAATTTTTTTTTTTTGGTACCAGGGATTGAACTCAGGACAGCTTGTGCTTGGGAGGCAGGTGACAGCTCCATTGAGCTCAATCTCCGGCCACCACCCCCTCACCAGCCCTTTGAAACTTTTATGAGACAGAGCCTTGCTAAGTCATAAATCGTCCACAAGATGACTGAACTTACAATCTTCTTTCATCAGAGTGGTAGGATTACAAGCATGTGCCACCAGGCCCAGCTAGGAAAAAAATATTTTAAGTGCAAAGGCAAAACCCAGTTTTGAGTGCAGTGAATAACAGATACATCCAAGTATCTCCTGTGTGGCATTTTCCAGTTAAAGGGCTGACTGAGCACCCTACAATGTTTGCCATCGGGGCCAGGTCGGGGCGTGCACCTGCAACCCCAGCTACTCAGGAGACCAAGGCAGGAGATGCACAAGTTCAAGCCCAGCCTAGGCAATTCATTTAGCAAGACCCTTCTCAAAAACCTTTTTAAAGGGCTGGAGACATCAGGCATAGCAGCCCACATCTGTAATCTCCAGCACTCAAGAGACTGAGGTAGGAGGATCTCCGAGAGTTCAAGGCCAGCCTGGGCTACACAAGACACAATCTCAAAACAAAACAGGGGGCTGAGGCCCTAACTCAGTGGCCCTTGGTTCCATCCCAACCCTGTAATCGGCACAGTTCACTATCTGGACTTCTGGTGAGATGAGCCCAGAGCAGCAAGGATGGCAATGGTCACGAGCTCCAAGGCTGTCCTGCTCGCTAATCATAGCGAAGGTCACCTCCAAGAGTGCGGAAGATAACCCAGCTGGGGCAAGCAGGTGCCCCAGTCCCCAGGAGTGGGGAAAGGACTGAATTCTCTCCAAAGACAAGGATCTAGAGACAGCTGGGAAAGGAGGAACAGCTCCACCACTGTTCTCAGAAAGAGCAACACTACTGCCGTGCACACCACACTTTCTGATCAGTAAGGGAAGAAAGCCAATACTCGATTACTACCCAAGTTCCCTCCACAAGCTAAAGCTTCCAACTGGGAAACAAGCGTCTGCTGCTGCAGGTGAAGCTAACTGCCCCTTCTGCCTAAATCTAAAGCCACTATGGTCCCAGCCCTGGGAGGCTGAGGGAGGAGGATCACAGTCAAGTTGATAGTTACTGGGGGATGCCTGGTCACCTGATGAGGGGTGAGAGGGGATGAAAGAATATACTGGGCCATGGGTTTAGCTCAGTGGCACCGCACCTGCCTCACAAGCACAAGGTCCTGAGTTCGATCTCTGGTACAATACAAAGGACAAGGAATAAAGAACAACAAACGAGGGCCTGGGATTTAGCTTAGTGATTCTGCCGCCTGCCTCATGAGCACAAGGCATCTTATATTGGGCTATCTTGATTGCTTCAAAAGCCATCACCAAGAGCCTCTGAAATCTCCTGGAACACACGGTTAACCTTGACCCTGGCCTTCACCAACCCGGAAGCTACAGGAGCTGTGAAATTAGCACCTGAATGATTTCCCTGCCTCAGCCTCAAAGTGCTGGGATCGCAGGGGGAACAGAGGGTCCCCCACCCTGTCAGGCCAGAGCCAACGGATGTTCTTAGAACACCAGGAGGGAAACTCTGGACTACGCAATGGTTATCACAACAGGGCAACTTCCTCACCTTAACCACACAAACAGCTGGGCCCTGGTAGTTCTGCCCCGGGGATGAGTCTGCAGCTTCTGCTGAAGGCACCAGGGGCTGAACAACCCTCCCAGCTGTGCCTATGGCCTCAAGGGTTAGTTACACTTTTGATTTTGGCAGTTCACACTCACCTAATTTTTAAAAGCTTTTAACTTGGATAAAAATATGATCTTAGATAACAGTCCTGTGGAAGAAACTAGTAAATCAGACTTGTCAAGCAATTATGAAGATTTCTTATGCCCTGTGAATGATCACAAAGCCTAATAATGTATTAAGACAACACAGTACACAAAATACAAAATTAAAAAGCAGAAAATATTGACAAGGAAATTTGGAGACACCAATCTCAGAAAATAAAATACAGGGAGGGAGAGGAGATGTAAAGAATTCAGGAGTTATGTGCATGCACCAACTCCCCTTGATGAATGTAATCATTATGTACTGCAAATATGCATTAATAAAAGTAACTTTTAAAAAGAAAGTACAAGAGGCAGGCAGCCCACTTTCCGGTCCCCCTTCATCTCTTACACAGAAGCTTTCTTTCTCTCAATAAACTTTTCCTACTCAAAAAAATGGGGATTTAGCGCAGTAGTTGTGCCGCCTGGCTTGAAAGTGCAAGGTCCCAAATTTGATTCCTAGTACCAAAATAAAAATAAAAAAAAAGAAAATACAAGATGAATAGCATTGCTCCCAAAACAATAAAAGTCTCAAGATATTTATTAGGAGTTAATGGATAATTCCAGCTACTAGGTAGGCTGAGGCCAGAGTGGCCAATTTACTGACAGTTTCTCTCAAAAAATAAGAGAGCTGGGGATGTAGCTTAGACTTAGAGCAGCTGCCAGCATTAGTGAGGTCTGGGTTCTAACTCCAGCATCAAAACAGAGTCCACACAAATAGAAGCACTACGTCCTCTTATGCAGTCTTTTTTCTAAACAAAACTTGGAAGATACAGGAAGTACAAATAAAAAATCATTTGTAGCTTCATGCATAATCACTTCTATAACTGTGAGCATCCTTTGAGTCTTATTTCCCATAGAAATATAATCAGTTCTGGCGAGGTGTTGCTCAGTGGTAGAGCATGTGCCCAGCATCCACAGGGTCCTTAGGTTCAATCTCCAGGACGGAGGGAAAAAGGACAACTTTTTGTTCTATGGTTTAGCAAACAAAACAGGTTCCTCAGCACTAAAGGAGGCTGAGGCAGGAGAATCACAAGTTTCAAGCCAGCCTGGGCAACTTGGTGAGACTCTGCCTCAAAATACATAAGACGGGGGCCAGGGATTTAGCTCAGTGGTTTCCCTGCCTGCCTCGCAAGCACAAGGACTTGGGTTCGATCCCTGGTACCAAAAATAAAATGAAATACAAAAGACGGGCTGGAGAAGCAGCTCAGTGGTGGAAGGCCCCTGGGCTGGCTCTATAGTACCATAAAAATGAACCAGAACAAAAAGACTACTAGTTTTCATTATCTGTTTAGGTTTTTGCTTTGTTTTGGTACTGGGGATGAACTCAGGACCTTGCTCTTGTGAGGCAGGCGTGGTGCCACTGAGCTAATCCCTCGCCCCAAGAGACAGGGTCTGGCTGTGTAATCCAAGCTGGCCTTGAACTCACTAGGACATCCAGGTGGGCCTCCAACTTGCAGCCTCGGGCGCCTTGGGATTATAGGCGTGTGCCACCACACCTGGATAAAACCTGGTTTTTGTTTTGTTTTGTTTTGTTTTGGTACTGGGATTGAACTCGGGCCCTTGCGCAGGCGAGGCAGGTGGTGGAACCACTGAGCTAAATTCCCAGCCCAAAGTTGATCTTAGTCTTTTGTTTGTACGGTTTTTTTGGTATGGGGGATTGAACTCAGGACCTTGTGCTTTGAGGCAGGTGGCAGAACCACTGAGCTAAATCCCCAGCCCTTCAAAACCTGCTTTTTAACTGCACTATCTCCTCGCCTGTTTTGATTTTAAATTATTTCCCACACCCCTCTTATTCTCTAGGAATAATAGCTTGAGTAGAATCTCAAGCTTAATACAAATGCATTAATACAGCAGCTCACTTTCCAAGCCCCTTCCAGTGAGCTGAACTCAAGAAACAAAACCACCGGCCGGGGATTTAGCTCAGTGGTTCCGGTGCCTGCCTTGCAAGCACAAGGTCCCGAGTTTGATCCCTGGTACCCCCCCCACCCCCCAAAAAAGAAACAAAACCATGCACACTAGCTAGGTATGAAAAAACATCTGCTGAGAAATGTGGAGCCTATAAAGATTTAAACCCACATACCTAAAAAAAAAAAAAATCCACACCTGTAATCCCAGCAGTCTGGGAGGCTGAAGCAGGAGGACTGCCAAGTTCAAGTCCAGTCTGAGCAACTTAGCAAGTAGCTATATCAAAATAAGATTTTAATAATTTAAAAGGACTGGGATGTAGCCCCGTGTGAAGGCCTGGGCTTCAGCCCCAAGTACCAAAAAAAAAAAATGAAAAAGAAAAAAGAGAAGATATGTTGTGCGTTTGTAGTGACATTTCTAGCACTATCCAGTGACTGTGAGCTTATCAGAAAATACAAACTACTCCTGAAATTGCAGTACCAAAGTAGCTACCTATTTGAGCTTTAAGAAAGCCACATTCTGTTTAATAAAGCCCAAGCAAGCAGGGCTGTGTAATCCCAGCCCTCCGGAGGCCAAATTCAAGGCCAGCCTGGGCTACACCAGAGTGAGTTCAAGTTCAGCCTGAACGATACCGTGCGACACTATTGAAAGAAAAGGTTTGTAGAGTGAGGCAGACTTCTCCATGCAACAAAGCACTTTAATTAGCATAGTTCCTCAAAACTGCATGGTTAAACCGGGCATGGTGTCGCACGACTGCAATCCCTGCACTCTGGAGGCTGAGGCAGGAGGATCGCTGGGAGTTCCAGGTCAGCCTGGATTGCAAAGTGAGTTCCAGGCCAGCCTACACTACACAGCAAAAACTTGGCTCAAAAAGAGATCCCCCCCCCCCCCAAAAATATCTCAGCACTGTAATCCCTGCTACTGGGAGGCTGAGGCAAAAGGACCACAACTTTGAGACCAGCTCTGGCAATTTAGCGAGACCTGCTCTCAAAGAACCCAAAAGGCCTGCGGATGTAGCTGAGTGAAAGGCCCTGTGCTGCAAAACGAAAGAATTTTTAAAAAGCGCTGGTGAAGGAGGAACCGGGAAGCCGCCCGGCGCGGGACAGCTGGTGGCGAGGCGGCCCCCGGGAAGGCGGCGCTCGGCCGCTGGGGACGGGAGGGGGACGGGAGGGGGACGGGAGGGGGACGGGAGGGGGACGGGTGGGTGCGCCCTGCCAGCGGTCGCGGAGGAGGCGGCCGCGGAGGAGCCCGGCGCCCAGGCCCGCAGAGCGGTCGCGGACGTCGCGCAGAGAGGACCAGAGAACGCGGGCACCTCGTCTCGCCCAGTCGTCCGGCCCGCGCCCGGGACAGAGGAGCGGAGCCCCGCCGCGCCATGAGCCCCGCGGCCCGCAGCTCGCGACCCCACACCTACCTGAAGCGGGCGCCTCCGCCCGCGGCGCGCTGTCACAGTGGCAGCGGTGACCCTCGGCGCCGGTGACGCCTCATAAAAACAACCTGCTGGCGGCGGCCACGGCCGGAGGCGGAGCCTGAGCGCGGCGCATATCGGGAGATGCAGTCCCGAGTGCGCCCTGGACCAGCCGCCTACGACCTAACGAACTACAACTCCCAGATATCCGCGCGCCTCCGGAAGTCGCCGGGCTGCGAACCTCACAACATCCGGGCCTCGCGCCCGGCCAGTTGCTACGGAGACGGCGGCAAGCGCTGGAGGCTCGGCGGACAGGCTCGCGGGAGCGGATCCTCCCCGGGCGCCCTCCGCCCGACTCGGCCTGCCGCTGCGGGAAGGACTGCACTGGCCGGAGAATCAAGCTGGAGGATGGCATCTGGGCGGGTCTGTGCAGGCCAGAAGGTTGGAGAATTGCATTCTGTGAGAGAATTGGAGGCAACACCTCCTCCTCCTTCCTATCGCAGAAATACTCCTTCCAGGCGGCCGTCGAGCTGTGGCCTTGGCAAGCCTAGGCGCAAGGTTCTGGAGGTAGAGAGGGACAGAGGTCGCAGTTCCGCCTTGTCCAGCGGCTCCAGGACTCTCTTCATTCGGGGCTGGACCAAAAAAGGGAAGCGGGCCGCGCGTGGTGGCGCAGGCCTGCCATCCCAGCACTCTGGGAGGCTGAGGCAGGAGCATCACAAGTTCCAGCCCAGCCTGAGCAGCTTACTCACTGTGAGACGCAGTTTCAAAATAAAACATAAAGAATTGGCTGGGGATGTAGCTCAGTGTGAAGGCCCTGCGTTCAAGCCCCAAAACTGGAAAAAAAAAAATCTACATTCGAGGGCTAGGGGCCGGGGATTTAGCTCAGTGGTTCCGCCTCCTGCCTCACAGGGCACAAGGGCAAGGTCCCGAGTTCGATTCCTGGTACCAAAAATAAAAACATTTGTGGGCTAGAACTCCACGTTGCAAAACTTAATTTTGCTGAGACACTAATTCAAATTCAGGGTGAACTGGGTTACGCCGAAGGGAACCTGACTAATGTAGCCCAAACTTGAAATTCTAAAAGGTTTTATTCTCTTACCTCTGTAAAAATTTTTTCTTGGGGGGCCAGGTGATACTGGGGATTGAACCCAGGGCCTCTACCACTGAGCTACATTGACTCCTATGAGTCAGCACACCGGAGGACCCTTCAAGTAGGTGTTAAAATTCAGATGTTAACTCAGCATTCACAGCTTCAGGGTTGGTGAGAGGCGTGTCAAACTTGGCATGCATTCCCGACTTCGGATACCCGAAGTCACAGGGTGTTTAGGTCAGATACTGGTTCTTGGTGAATGGCTGTTGAAGAAGTAGAGATAGCCCAAGATAAGCCTGGAGGCTGAGGCTGGAGGATGCAGTGAATTCAAGGCCAGCCTGAACCTTCTCAAAACACCAAAACAATAAGGAAACAGATGGAGCCCAAGATAACTGGCTCTTGATCTGCCACACTCCCTGGTGATATTCTAGTCAGCCAGATCCAACAGTGCATGATCTTAAAGATAGACTGGCTAAAAAAAAAAAAAAAAGATAGACACGGCTCAACAGCTACATTGCCAGCCCAAAAGTAAACATTCTTATCTGGTTTTTAGAGTTGAAATCCAGATTATGTGATGCCTAGTTTTAGGATTTTTAAAAAACTTCAGTCTCATGACAAGTCTACTGTAGAGTCTTGAAAGAAAAAGAATAGAATGTGAATGCTTATAAACATTGGTCTGTTTAAAGTCACACAAGTTGTCTGTGGAGGCAAAAGCCAGAAATCCCAGCACTCAAACTAAGGCAGAAAGATAGAAATTTCCAGTCCAGCCGGGCAGTTCAGCTACTTAGCCAGAGCCTTTCTCAGAATTAAACATGGCTAGGGACCAAGCTCAATGGTAGAGGGCCTAGGTTCCCATCCCCAGTGCCACACTCAAAAGCCACACCAGCAGCCCTTGACTGTGCCTGACGTTTCCTGACGTTTCCAGCCAGAGGTGGACACAAACAGTACAGGGCGTTCCCTGATCCACATGGCTGTCGCTCTCCAAACCCACACTGGGCTCCCCAAGGCCTCCTTAGCTCCTTCTAACCACCATCTTTCCGGGACCCTAGGTTCCCCACCTGTGGAATAAGCTGCAGGTTCCTTCCTGTCACAGTTTTCAGGATGCATCACTAAGAGGCATAGAGGGGTTTATTAGGCAGAAATTTAAAAGTAGTCCCTGAAAGGAAATGCAGGCCCTCAGGAGAGAAACTTGCTGCAGTTTAGAGCTGGGAATATTGATGTTTGGGTGTGGAAATCTGCAGATTTGTCAATCTCATTTTCAGGCCAAAGGCGAAGCCCTGCCAATTATTTTTTTAGATGAGTGATCTAAGATGCTTTGCCTGGAAGTATTCTTTGAGCTCTCAGTCAGTCCCTTTAGCCTTTATCAAGTAAGCTAATTTATAAATTTAAAGTATCTTTATGGGATTTGGGGTGTGATAGGCCTAGAAGAAAAGCAGCTAAACAAACCTAGAGAACACTGTATGAACAACTCGAGTAACTGTCCTGGAGTCCCAGTCTCAGTTTTTATAATTTTTGTTTTTGCTTTTTGAGATAGGGTCTTGCTATGTAGTTCAGGCTGGCCTGAACTCTTGGTGATCCTCCTGCCTCAGCCTCCCCAGTGCTAGGATCACAGGTGTGCACTCTGAAAGTGATCTGTTTATTTGGTGGTGCAGGAGGCTTAACCCAGGCCTCGTGATGCCAGGCAAGTGCTCTACAATTGAGCCACGCTCCCCCCATTACATCACACTGCCTTTTTAATGCACAAAGAACTTGTGTGTGTTTCAGGCTTCAGGTCAAATTAGACTGGAATCACAAGTATGAACAGGTTGATGTGTGGTTCCCAGGATGTAGCCTAGGCTTGCAGTGACCCTCTTGCCTCTCCTGAGTGCAGGGATCACCGCATCAGCCACCAAGCCTGCTGTACTTTAACAAAACGAGCTGGGCTGGTGGCACACGCCTGTGGTCCCAGCACTCGGGAGGCTGAGGCAGTAAGACTGCCTTGAGTTCAAGGCTGGCCTGGACTACATAGCCAGACCCTGTCTCAAAACAACCCCCCAAAATACCATTTTTCAGGTTACAATTTCCTTGTCTCCTGCCCACCATCCTTATTTCTTCTGTATTAGCTCAGCTGCCTCTGTCTCTTGTCCGGAGTGGGAAGCTCAAGTGAGGCGGGGCCTCCCAGTGCTGGGGTGGCAGACTCTCACCCCCCATCCCAAGTCCACACCCCAGCAGTGTCCTGCAGCCTCCACTCTGGAGGAAGAGTGGCCCCAGGGGAAGCAAGAGCCTCTGGGGGACGCTGGGATCCAAAATCCGGCTAGGCCAGGCATGCCAGGCATCGGTGTCCTCTGGGGGCTGAGGCACCACAAAGGCCCAGCCCTCTGTGTCCAGTTAATTAGCTAAGTGGAAAGAGAAGTGGCCTTAAAGATGGCTTTGTCACAGCTGGACACTGCAGCACACACCTGTGACCCCAGCATTGGGAGGCTGAGGCAGGAGGATCTCAAGTTTGAGCACAGCCCGGGGAACTTAGTGGCTTAGCAACCCTACAAAGGGCTGGGGTGTAGCTCACTGTTAAAGCGCTGGTTCAGTTCCTAGTACTGCAACAAAAAAATTTAAAGGGAGGAAAAAGAGAAAAGCGTTCTTAGGTAGAATTTTTTTTGATAGAATCTTCAAAGGCCATCATGAGCAAAAAAACTTTCAAGAGTATTTAAACCAGGTGTGGTCACTCATGCCTCTAATCACACAGCACTCAGAGGCTGTGGCAAGAGTGATACAGGGGAGAGATGCAGCTCCCAAACCTGCTGGGAATCTGAGACCAGTTCGTGTTCTCTAAAATCCAAGCAGGAATTCCAGGAACAACGGCGGTTAAGAGAGGAGAATTTATTGAAAGACAGCTGCTGTCCAAGAGAGACAGAGGCGGCTGGAAAGTGGGCTGCCCCCACCCCACTTCCCAAACGTGTTTCCTGGGACAAAGCCATGAGATGAAGTGGGTTCAAGGTGGGACAAAACTGCAGTCAGCCAATGAGATTACAACAAGCACAGTCGCCTAGGTAACACTGATGAAATGGGGATCCAATGGCGAACAAGTCTCGTAGCAAGTTTACAGCACGTGAGCAAGGGCTTTGGGGGGGGGGGCAGGGATCTTTCTGGGAAGATCTTGGCCCTCACCCCGGTGATTGATTCCTATTTAGATCAATCACTGCTATTCATCCTTAGGGGAAGCACGGGGTGTGCTAATTTCTCTCCTTTTACAATGCTGGCCTTCAGTCTTGCTGGTCCTGGGTTGGTTCCTTGAAGGCCAGCACTGTCTAACTACTTACAAGATAACTAACTTAGCTATCTACAATAAGCGGGGGGCACAGGTTCAAGCCCAGCCCGGGCAATTTAGCAAGACTCTCAGAATTTTAAAAGGGCTGAGGATGTAGCTCAGTGTGAAGGCCCTGGTTCAGTCCCCAAGGCTGCAAGGGGAAAAGGCCACAGTAATTTACAGACTTAGTGTTACTTGGCACCTACAATAAAGAACAAAGTGGGGCTTCGCATTTTCTGATGTAATGTGAAGGTCACCGGAGTCTGGCTTCTGTAAATCTAAAGGGAGATTACTCAGCTGCTGGCATCACCTCAGTTCCTCCTTCCCTCGGAATGCAGAATGCCCACCAAAGTGCAGAGGGAGGGGAGGTCACCTCGAAGAGGGCAGCTCGCTGAGGAGCCGCCTCTGGTGCACTCCTGAAAGTGAACTTCCCTCGTGAACAGCATTAAAGTGAGGCAAAACCGCAGACCTGGTGGTGCAGCCATCACCCAGCACTTGGTGCAGGAGATGAAGGGCTAAGGAACCTGGATTGGTGTAAATCTTTTTTTTTTTTTGGTGCCGGGGATAGAACTCGGGACCTTGCACTTCCAAAGCAGGGGGTGAAACCACTGAGCTAAATCCCTGGCCCTTCTTTTTTTTGAGACAGGCCCTTGCTGTGTAGTTCAGGCTGGCCTGGAGCTCATGGTGATGCTCCTGCCTCAGCTTCACAAGTGCTGGGATTATAGGCATGTGCCTGGTATGAGTCTTTAAAAAAAAGAAAAGTGGTATAAACCAGGGGTAGTAGTGTACCTGCAAGCCCAGCACTCCGGAGGCTGAGGCAGGAGGATCATCCTGAGTTCAAGGCCAGCCTAACCTACAGAGACCCTGTCTCAAAAAACAAAACAAAACTCTTAAAATAGGGTCTTGCTAATTGCCCAGGATGGCCTCAAATTTATGGTCTTCCTGCCTCAGCCTCTCAAGTAGCTAGAATTACAGGCCTGTACCACCAGGCCCAGCTATGACAGAATTTCTTTTGTTTGAAGATTTTTTTGGTTTGTTTTGCGGTACTGGCGATCGAACTCAGGACCTTGCACTTTCAAGGCAGGCACGGTGCCACTGAGGTACATCCCCAGTCCTCATAGAATTTCTTTTGGGTAGAATTCAAAACTAAAGATTCAGAATTCAAAGTCATGGACGTCTGTGTGGGGGGGGGGGCGCCTGGGATCAAACCCAGGGCCTTGGAGCACCTGGGATCACAGGGGTGATCGTGCCTGCCCAGCTTCTCAGGAATGGCCAGTCCCCTACCTGAGTCCTTGCCAGTGCTTAAAGGGCCTTGTGGCGCAGCTGTTCACCCGAGGCCTAGGGAAGTTAACTAGCTCACCTCATCTCACCTCAGCGGCACGGCAAGGGCAGTGGCTGTTTGCAGAGTCGGTGGAGGGATGGTGAGGTCAGGCCCACTGCTGGGCTCGAGTCTGCCTTAAAGTCTTCCCCATTTATTAGTGGGTGATGGGTGCTGTTGTGTTGGTTTTTCTGTTTGGGATTTTGCTATTGGCCTTTAAGAAGAACTTGGGCCGGGCTGGGAATTGAATCCAGGGACTTGTGTAGCCTGGACCAGTGCTCCTGCTCTTGCTAGGACCTCAAGTTCAGCACAACTAAGACAGGAGGGCGGCCCTGCCCCGCTCTTGCCCTACTGGCTGGGATTCCCACCTGTCTCCTCCCTTGCTCCAGATTTAATGCGGCTTTGCCAGACTCTCCCTGGGGTCCTCCCCTTCGGGGTAGGTCAGAGCCCCGTCCACAGCACTTACCACAAACTCATTCCATTAGCTGTATGATTATTCGCTTAATGCCTGTCCACTATAAAAACCGAATCCAACTTCCACTTCCAACTATGATTTATTACAGATTTTCTCAATGATTTACGAATTTTTAATAAACTTTCATGGTATGGGTAAAAGTCATTGGTTTGCTTTGACTTTTATTTCATGGCACTGGGAACTGAACCTAGGGCCTTCACACTGAGGTGCACTCCAGCCCTTTTTGAGACAGAGTCTTGGTACATCGCTAAACTACCCTAGACTGGACTCGAACTTGCAGTCCTCCTGCCTCAGCCTCCCAGAGTGCTGGGATTACAGGCTGCACCACCATGGCCAGTTCAGTGTAAGATTTTTTTTTTTTGGTACCGGGGATTGAACTTGGGTCCTGGTGCTTGTGAGGCAGGCAGCGGAACCACTGAGCTAAATCCCCGGCCCTGGTATAAGATTTTTTAAAAACTGCTTTATGTACACATTTGACAAGTTTGCTCTGTACAGATGAGTGTCATTTACAGGTATATTCTTCAGTGCTTTCCAACAAAAGCCCCCAAATGGAGTGAGGCGGAAAGGAAAGTTTCATTGTTTTGTAATTGCAAGGCTTCCCGTGTTTGCCTCCTAGGACAAGAGGACTTCAGGCACAGATTCGGAAGCAGAAATGAATCCTGCACTGCGGCCTCCATGCGTGAACCCCGGCAACCCTGTGTTCTCCTGCATGCTGGACCCGAAGACACTGTGCACGGCCACCTCCGCCTCGCAGCCCCAGATGATCATGTACAGGACCAGCAGCAGCTGCCATGGGGACACCGCCCCAACGCCGCAGTTCCTGCCCTGCAATTATACACCAAGGGAGCAGGGGTTTTCAAGCCATATCAGAGCAACGGGACTTTACCAGAACAACAGTCTCAATACCGCGCCCGACAGAACCAGAACCCTTGATTTCCCCAACTTTCAACACACTCTATGAAAATATATTCCTTTGACAATTTAGGAGATGATGTACCCAGGAAAATGAGTTGCAAGTCTAAGGCTAGAATACCTAGATTTAAAACACAAAGATTTGAATAAATGAAAATACACCTTTAAGAAATAAAGAAATTTTGATATGATAACTGAGTGACAGTGACTTCTTTTTTTTTTTTTTTAGATAGGGACTCACTGTGTATGCCAGGCTGGCCTGGAACTCACAGTCCTCCTGCCTCGGCCTCTCAGACTGCCTGGGTTTTGCAGTACAGGGTCTCCTGGAGTCTGCTAGTTCCCCGTGCTGGGCTCAAACTTATGACCCTTCTGTCTCAGCCTCCCAGGGAGGCTCTACCTAAATGTGCTGCCTTTGCCTTTCTTCCAGGGCTGGGACCCAGCCCAGGGCCTCAGGCATGCTGGGCGGGCTCTGCACCACAGCGCTGCACCTCAGCCCTTTTTATGTATTCTGCTTAGAGGTGGCCTCTTACTAAATGGCCCTGGCCAGGTTTGAACTTTCGGCCCTCCTGAGAGCTGGCCATCTGCATTTTTTTTGAGAGGGTCTCACCAAGTAGCCCAGGCTGGCCTCGAACTCACAGCAGTCGCCCTGCCTCTTTCTGCTTCCTTTGGCCCTTCCGATAGAAGCCACCCTTCACCCTCGCACTCAGCTCCCGAAGACTCACTCGGGCTGTAAACCGCCCATCAGGATCTATGCCCTGACAGGCCAAGGATTTGGCTTAGTGGTTCCAGGGCCTGCCTCGAAAGATCTATCCCCTAAATGAGTTAAGTTTTGTTTTTTTAAAAAACAGCCAAAGTTTTTGTTTCGTTTTTACAACAAGGTCGAGGGTAAGGTTTTCTCAGTGCTGTAGCTGTTTTTGGAGGCTCCCCTGGTCTAGGGTGGGAGTGAGGTAGTAAAGAAACCACAGCTCCGAATGCGTGCAGGAGCCATGGATATTTATCACCGAAGCCACATGGTCGCCTGACAGACAAAACCCTCCAGGAGCACAAGCGCTCACTGCCTGGAAAATTCCACATCAGAAACACACCAACAGTTTTGTTCCAAAAGCCATTGTAATTCAATAACAGCAACAAACAATATCTTACAAATGCATATAATTATGTGGCCATTCTTGTTTGGAAATGATGTCATGCAAAGCTTTCATTTTCTACAGATGTGTCATGCTTAGCCCTCATAGAACTAAAGTATTAAACAGCACGTGGACTCTGCACAATCAGCTATAACATGTACAAAGATTCCCATCGTCTCCTGTCCCATTTTGTTGAGACAGAATCTCATTATATAGCCCAGACCAGCCTGGAACTCTAGATCCTCCTGCTTCAGCCTCCCAAGTGGTAGGATCACAAGGATGGGCCACCATGCCCAGATCCTGTTTTTGAAAAACTTGAATACCTGGTACTAAACTAGTTGTTCCCAGTAGTCATTGTGACTTTAGTCCTGTCCCTTGAATTACATTCCGAATCTTCTCAGCATCACTTTGTACAGTGGTGTTGGCTGGATCAATCCTAAGTGCAGCTTCGTAGTCCTGTAACCCTGTATTCACAGAGAACCGGCAGCCAATAAAACAAATGCTCTGTAGGTACTTAACCAGACATTTTTGCAATAAACATGTTTTAAATAAGTTTCCCATCCTCACATATGATAGTAGGCCTTCTTCCATGATTTAGAGAACAGTTACAATTTCACTCAAGGTTCAGAAAGCAGCAGCTGTTCATTTACTTTATTTATGATACTGGGGATTGAACCCATCCTGTTGTTTTCTAATTGTGGGACAGGGTCTTGCTGAGTCACTAAACTGCCAGGGCTAGGCTGGAATTTGTGATCCTCCTGCCTCAGCCTACCAGAGTGTTGGGATTACAGGTGTGCCCCATCACACTTGAATAGCTATTTTAAAGTTAAGTGCAGAAAAACTAACAGTTTAAACTCATTAATATATGAACAGACAGCCAGGTGTGGTGGGGCACACCTGTAATCCCAGCACTAGGGAGGCTGAGGCAGGAGAATCACAAGTTCCAGGCCAGCCTGAGGTACAGTTTGAGACCCTGTCTCAAAAAAGCCAAACACACTGAGCTGGGTGTGGTGGCAATGCCTATAATCAATCCCAGCACTTGGGAGGCTGAGGCAGGAGGATCACTGTGCATTTGAGCACAGGCTGGGCTACAAAGTGTTCAAGGCCAGTCTGAACTCAAAAACAAAGCGAGTCAATCTTACATCCGAAGGATACTTTCAATCACCTCAGTGAAAAAGTGATTTAGAAATCCTACGCATCTGAGAGGGCACCAGGGATTGAACCTTGGCCCAGCACATGGTAGGCATGTGTCCTGCCCCTCAGCTACCCCTCAGCCAGGAAAGTTGAGATCTTTTAAAAGTTCTGTAGACTCACTCCATACCTTCTATTCTTGGACTGGTAAGGTTTTTTCTGTAGCTAAGTACAGAATTCTTTTGAGAAAGGTTGGTGAAAAGAAAAGTATTGTAGACCTTGCTAAAGACAAGTAACTGCACCTCCATTTGTACCCAAGTAGCCTCTGAAAAGAATCTGCTCTGCAGCAGGGGACTGAGTGCTGGTCCCGAACCACCCTGGCTGGCCTGACCTTTCAGGCAAATCCATTTCTGCAGCCTCTATTTTCTCATCTCTAAAATGAAGGCTTCCCATAGCTCAAAAGCACAGTGGGCTAGGGATTTAGCTCAGTGGTTCCAAAGCCTGCCTTGAAAGCACAAGGTCCTGAGTTCAATCTCCAGTAACAACAACAACAACAACAAAAAACCCCACAAAAAGCAAACAAAACTATCTTGCTTTCTTTCCTTTTCTTCTTGGTTTTGTTTCATTTTGTTTTTTTGTGGTTATTTTGGTACTGGGGATCGAACTCGGGTCCTTGTGCTTGCGCAGCAGGCGACAAAACCACTGAGCTAAATCCCCATCCCTTGTTTCATTTTATTTTTTCATTTTTTGAGATAGGGACTTGCTATGTAGTTCAGGCTGGTCTTGAACTCACTATGTAGCCCAGGCTGGCCTCAAGCTCATGGCAATTCTCCTGCCTCAGGCTCCCAGGTGCTGGGATTACCGGGGAACCCTCAGGAGCACCTTCAGCAGGCCGTGATAAAAGGAAGCTGGGAAGACAACCTGAAGGTACATCAGGCTGTTAGCCCAGGTTCCCCAGGGCAGCAGAGTAACTGCAGTTAAACCCTGTGACCCCTAAACACCTGGGGCCCAGTTATGGCCCTCCCTGTCAGATGTGTGCTCTGGGTCTGCTCCTTAGGTGGAGTAGTTCATGAGCTTGCACCGGCACCTGTGCTTACAGGATTTGGTTATCTCACTGGAACTGTTTTATACACCCAACACAGCTTTCTACGGAAACACTGTCTTGATAACACAGCGTTTTCCTAGACCTGAATTCATGGCTCACATCTTGGTTCTACAAGCAAACTTTTTCTGACGCGTTTTCCTTTTTTTTGAGACAGGACCTCACTTAAATGTAGCCCAGGCTGCCCTTGAACTCCTGGCAATCCTCTTGCTTCAGCCTCCCAAGTCCTAGGATGATGCATGTGTTTCCAACCCAGCTGAATTTTTAAATTTTATTTATTTATTTACTTATTCACTCATGTATGGGGGTGCTGGCAACTGAATGCATGACCTTGAACATGGTAGGCATGTCTTTACCACTGAGCTATATCCCTAGTCCTACAATAAATTTAAAAAATATAATCCTAACCAGGCATGGTGGTGCACACCTGCAATCCCAGCACCCTAGGAGGCTGAGGCAGGAGGATCACGGTTTCAAGTCCAGCCTGGGCAACTTAAGAGGCCCTAGCTCAAAATTTAAAAAGGCCGAGATGTAGCTCTGTGCAAAGGTCTTAGCTTCAATCCCCAGGTCCACAATCAATCAATCAATAACATTTCAAAAGCTATTTTTAATTTCTGATAAATTTAAGAATAAAACAAATGCTAAAGTTATAAAATCACAAAGCCCTGAAAGTCACTATCTGAAACTCCCAGTGTGCAACTTGCAAGTGGGAACATTTCTCTCCGGTGCTTACCCTCCGCAAACAGTTCCAGTTGGCAGAATGCTGCTCCACGTCGGACATGCCCTTTCATCCTTGCATGGGCGTTGTCTGCGACAGGCGGGGTCAGCAACGCCAAAGCCTTGCAAAATGCAAATACACTCATCACCCTCGAGGGAAGGCACAGCTACCTTAGGGTGGGTTTGTGATTTGTTCATTCTTTAGTGCTGGGGACTGAACCAGGGCCTTGGCACTGAACCACATCCCTGGCCCTTCTCTTATTTTTTATTTTGAAACAGTTTCTCACTAAGTCACCAAGTTTCGTGGCTTGAACTTGCAATCCTCCTGCCTCAGCCTTCCAGAGTTCAGGAATTACAGATGTATGCCACTGCATCCAGCTATAGCTTTCAAATTTAAATGTAAGAAAAAACATAGTAAAAAAAGAAAAACGTCCCAAGCCCTCCCCCACCTACATTTTTGGTTTAGTTGGTACAGATATTTGTCAAAAATGTATATTTAGGTCGAACAATTTAAGGAATTGCTTGGTTGTTCCTGTATGAGACTAGATTCATAACTGGCCCCAGGGTCCAGTTGGGCTGATCATCTGAAATCTCTGCACGCCAGGTGTGGTGACACACACCTGTAATCCCAGGGCTCAGGAGGCTGAGGCAGGAGCGAGACCCCATCTCAAAAACAAAACAAAACAACCCTCCCCCGCCAAAAAGCTGCGGGAATCTAAGACATTTCTATGAGAACATTAACAATAATGATCTTACTTCTTCCAGTGGCCCAAGCATCCCGGGCAAGCACTGTACCAGGACTTCAGCCTGCAGCCCCTCCAAGAAATACTGCAGGGGCAGGCCAGACACAGTCACTGGCCCCAGTCAGGCTCTGAGAGTGTCAGAGGTAACAGGATGCACTCCTTCTCTGGAGAGCTTTCACGGTAACAAGGTGAGGACAGCTGACCATGTACTAATTTCCTTGTGAACTTCAAATGATGGACCAAGGTACTGCAGTGCAAAGATGGTGGTGTCCAATCTGATCTGAAGTCCCAAATGCACACCAGTCCTTGGTCCACTAAAAAAAAGCAATAAGCTGTGACGGGTGGAGAGGTAGCCGATGGTGCGGCACTTGCCTAGCATCACGAGGCCAGGGTTCAGGCCCCAGCACCATCAAACACATAAATAAACTTACTTTTTGAGCTGGGCATGGTGGAACAAATCTGTAATTCCAGCACTGGGGAGGCTGAAGCAGGAGATCTCCTCAAGTCTGAGGCCAGCCTGGGCTACACAGTGAGTTCAAGGCCAACCTGAACTACACAGTGAGATCTTATCTCAAAAAACAAAAAAAGATGTAATAAAGCAAATTAATTTTTAAAATACTTGCAGCTCCATTGTTTAGGAGAAAAAAAACTCATTTATTTGTGTGGTGCAGAGGGCTGAACCCAGTCCCTCTGCTAAGTGCTAAGCACTCTACCACCAAGCTATATCCTGCCTCGCCTAAGAACATCATTTACTGTGTAGCCCAGGCTGGTCTCAAATTGGGGGAGATCCTCCTACCTCAGCCTCCTGAGTGCTGGGAGTAGAGGCGTGTGCCATGAAGCCCAGCGAGGATAAGATCTTTAAAGCATCATATATAAATAAATATACAGGTACAAAGGGACCGGGGACTTAGCTCTGTGGTTTCGATGCCTGCTGCGCAAACGCAAGGACTGGAGTTCGATCCCCGGTACCCGCCCCCCAAAAAAGAGGTACAAACATACCTTTGAAGAATCCTCAATGGCCTTGTGCAAGTTTCTCAGTTTTAGGTGGCAAGCAGCCCGATTCAGATACAGCAGCGGCAGCTTGTTATTTAGCCGTATGGCTAAACTGTACGCATTAACCGCGGCCAGGTAGTTTTCTGTTGCAAACAATTTGCTAAGGAGACAAAAACAGAAGAGTCAAAGTAACCGGGGCACAGACAGAGGGATAGCACCTGCGTGCAGCGTGGCCCTGCACCCTCCCGGGGCGGCCTGTCCTCAAGCAGAGCTTCCTCAAATGGGAACCAGGAAACTTCTGCCCTGCCGCCGGCCCTGACGGGCCTTGAAGGAGAAGGCGAAGGCCCAGGCTCATTCCCCCCCTCCAGGGAAGCAACAGTTAGCAGAGCGGATCAATGAATTCACATGGAACAAAGAGGCGCACAGAGACCCGCTCTTGTACGACACAGGGAAGCTGCCGACCCAGCCTAACCAGGCGTCTGGTTATGCGCGTCCCTCTAGCAGCAGGCTGCATCAGCTGATCCTGCAAGCCCGAGGACAGCACCCAGAGCGCTCAGGACGCAAGGCGGAAGAGCACACTGCGCAAGGTGAGAGGACACCTGTGCCCTGACCAGTGGGAACCAGCACTCGGGTGCTCCGGCAGACAGAGCCACAGTGGGTACCCGCGTGACCGAAGGCCGAGTGACACTGGCTGGTCTGCAAGTTCACTCTAAGATGTTCACACAAGGACAAAACTGCCAACGCAATGCTGACCTGGTGGCTGAGCCAGGAGGATCACTATGAGTTCAAGGCCAGCCTGGAGGACACAGTGAGTCCTTGTCTTGAAAACAAGACAAAACAATAACAACAGAACAAATTAATGATGCATCTCAAGGCCCTAGAAAAAACAAGAGCAATTCAAGTCTAAAATTAATGGACGAGACGGAAGTATAAGATGAGAGCAGAAGTTAATGAAATCGAGATGAAAAACACAAAGGATCAATGGATGGAAGAGCTGGTTCTTTGAAAGGATGGAAAGAGGACACTGGGGTAGGACAGAGGAGGGGTGGGAGGGGAAGTGAGCAGCACAACATGCCAGCAGCCGAAGGGGGTTCCCGTGACCACGGCAGCTCACCTTGGGAGGGCAGAAGGTGCTGTCCCAAAGGGCGCGGCGAAGCCCAGGGGCCAGCACCCAGCCTCCAGGAGGCGGAGGACCGCTCACCCCGGACTTGGCTGGCTCGAGGCCTCCAGAGCGCTGCGGTGGTATGTGTGGTGATTTATGCCACTGAGCTCCAGGTGGTTTGTTACAGAGGCAGGAAGAAAACATTTTAAAGTGCATCTAATGAGACAGCAATAAAACCCCTTGCTGCCTCAAAACTGTGAACCCAAACTACCACTCAGAATGCACCAGAATTCAGTTTTTGATAACTGTATTAAAATATTCACACATGGGCCAGGGATGTAGCTCAGTGGCACTGCACTTGCTTGGCAAGCACAAGGTCCTGAGTTCCATTACTGGTAATGGAAAAAAAAAAAAAATTCACACAGAAGCTGGCCTTGGTGGTACCTGTGATCCCTGCACTCAAGAGGCTGAGGCAGGAAGATCGCCGTGAGTTTAAGGCCAGCCTGGGCTACATACTGAAACCCTGTCTCAAACAAACAAAGAAAAAAATCACACAGAATGATAAATAAATAAATGACAGCTTGAATATTAAAAAGAGTTTATGAGACCAGAAAGTAGCTCAGTGGTGCTATGCCTACCTGGCAAGCACAAGGTCCTGAGTTCGATCCCTGGTACCAGAATAAAAAAGAAAAAAAAAGAGCAGATTTATTTGAAAAAGTAGTTTATGAGATAATTTGGCAATCTTTTAAAAATGGATTGAATTGCTGGGGATTTAGCTCAGTGGTTCCGCCACCTGCCTTGCAAGCGCAAGGACCCGAGTTCGATCCCCAGTACCAAAAAAAAAAAAAAAAAAAAAAAAAAAACCTTTGACAAAAATGGATTGAATAATAAAAGCTGTAGTACTAGAAACACCTGTTTCTAAGAGAGCTATTAGGAAAGATTTATGTTAATAACAAAAGTGATTTTTTTGTTTTGTTTTTGAGACAGTCTCACTATGCAGTTCAGGCTGGCCAGTCCGCCTGGCCCACAAAAGTGATTTTAAAAGATGTCAGTGAGCAGGCCAAACAATGTGCTATTTCTCCTGTTTATGACACTTAGGCTCCACGTGGGTGTCGCTGCTGCATTGCCGGGCTTTCCGGTACAAAGCCACACTGCCTGGCCACTGGCTCGCACAGCCTGCCACCCACCACCCACTCAGGCATGCACAGCGCTGCAAACCTCGCTGGGACCCATTCCAATCTGCACCGGCCACACGCTGCCTGGTGGGTTCAAATCACTTACTTCCCTTTTTCCTTCAACCACTCGGGGCTCTTCTCCTCTTCTTTTAAATCACGAAACTCAGGAACGTCGTCGGCGTTCAGGACTTTTTGTGCCTGGGCCTGCTTGTGCAGCCACTGAAATGAGGTTGGAGTCTTAGAGGGCAAGGTCTGTGCTCTTGAGTGTTGTTCTAATAAAACCCTGGGCTGGTGCCCTGTGGTTTCTGAGTCAAGGTCTCGTTCTGCAGTGCAGGCTGGCCTTGCATGCATGCCTGCGGGGTGCCGCTCCTGCCGCACTCAAAGCCGAGCATCTGAGGATACGCAAGGTCACAGCTCTGCTCTCACAGTCACCAAGAATGACCCAGCAGATTCAGCCACGCATGTGCGGCCGGGACAGGGGCGGAGCCAATGTTCAGTCTCCAGTCCTGACTGCAGGGAACTGGAGAGCAGGCTCACTGCTCTGCAGTTGAGCTCCAGCTCTCGAGCTCTGATGCTGCCCTGATGCTGATGACTGGCTGCGAGTATGCTGCTCTTATTGGGGAATTAATTAACTCACTCACAAAGGACTGTGGGCTAAACGGACCCCTCTCCAGGCACCTTCTGGGGAAGCTGGGCCCTCACAACTATGCAGCCCAGACTGCCCTCGAACTCGGTGATCCTCCTGCCTCAGCCTCCCAAGTGCTGGGATTACAGACATGAGCCACCATCCCCAGCTCCCATCTGAAGTTTATAAATGTATCATAAAAAATGATGTCATCTGATAAAATAAATGCCAAGTGCAACAGTTTATCTCTTTGAATAAGCAGCAATACTGTATATTAAACCAGTGTTCTCTCAGTAGTCTTCTGAGCCAGCTGGGGATGACTACACATACCTATACTCCCAGCACTCTGAAGGCTGAGGCAGGAAGATTGCTGTGTGTTGGAGGCCAGCCTGAACTTCATAGTGAGACCTTTTCTCAAAAAGATAAAACAAAACAAAACAAAAACTAGTATTCTGAGCCCCAAGACTGACAAGATACATCTTCTCATGAGCAAATACTGAAATGTACTCACAATGCAGTGTCCCTAGTGTAATAACTGCTTACATGAAAGCCACACCCCTGGCAGCATCTCACCTCCTCCTCCCAGGCAGCCTGAGACTCTCGAAGGGCGGTGGGGAAGGCACGTGGCGTGAAGCTGACCTCGATGCTGCCGGCCTCGCGCGGTGCGGGGACGTGGGCTTCCTCCAGCTTCTCAGAAAATATGTTTTCTGAGTTTCTGCCTTCAAAAGTACAGCAGCAATAAGTGATTTATTTATTGTTCTCTGGTTAGCAAATTGACTTTAAATTATTATATATCCATGCTAATTCTAAAACCCTAAGCAAACCAAAGATCTCTTCTGCGATAAGCAATATAAAATTCACCACTGATGGTGTGGCAGCCAATCTTTTCTTTCTTGAGTTCGACAAAACATATTGGTTCCTTTGGTAAAGACATTCATCTGTTTCCTTTCTCATCTTGACCTTAGGTTAATGTTTCATTTGGTCAAGAAAAGAATATGCAGGGGCCAGGGATTTAGCTCAGTGGTTTTGCCACTTGCTGCACAAGCTCAAGGACCTGAGATCGATCCCCGATACCAAAAAGAAAGAAAGAAAAGAATATGCAGAAGAGTGTCGGGCCAGTGGGCTGACAGGGGGTCCGGTCAGGTGAGGTCCCCAAAGAAAGCAGGACCCACACTTTAACTTTACAGCAGAAGGGCAGCATCGGAGCGCCAGAGCTGGAGCTGCAGCTGCTGAGCTCAGGAGCTGTGTGTGTCCTTTTCTATCAGCTCTTCTAAGACACACTCAGACAGAACAGCCGCTTGACCTTGCATAGCCCTGTGCTGCCTGCGTGCTCATCTGTGCTGACTTATTATTATTATAATGAAGTCTGTCATGCACCAGCACTTTGTGTCCTCAGACGCTCGGGCTGTGACATGGCTGCCAGTGGCCCTTACAAAGAGGATTTTGTAGGCAGGGTCTCACCATGTAGTTCAGGCCAGTCTTGAACTCACTATGAAGCCCAGACTGTCCTCAAACTCAGTGATCCTCCTGCCTCAGCCTCCCAAGAGCTGGGATTTCAGGGGTATGCCACCACACCCGGCCATTGTAGAAATTTTGAAGGAAATATTTCATCACTTTTCTTTTGTCTGTGACTATGCTTTTTGTCAGGCCTGCCCTAAATCAACAGGAAAAAATGAACAGGCTGCTTTTAGCAAATACCAGCAGCTTCCTAGTAAAGTAAGGCAAAGGGACTCAAAAATATGGATTACAACCCCCTAGGGCTGAACAGTCCAGTAACTGTCTACACACCTGAGCAGACTGTCCTTGGGCAGCTAAGTCATAAATATGTCATTAGCCCCTTCAGTATCTATAAGAGCCTAATTCCTTTCCCAGGCGGTCGCTGATCTCTCTCCCCTCCTGGCAGCCCATCCACTCACGGATGAAATCTCTCCCAGCCAGCTGCCACTCCCTCTCTCCCAATGTCAGCCCATCCACACAAGGATGTGATCAACTTGGCTTTTCCCAGCTAGCTGCTAGAATCTCCTGATTCTAGTCCCTGTTCACTGGAAACTTTCCTTTGTCTCACGACAAAGAGCCTGTTTTTTTGACAAGTGGGTTCTTTATAACACTTTCAAAGATGTATTTAACTGTCACATTAAAAAAAAGTCCATATACAATATGAAAACACAAAACAAATGCCTTACGATACACAAATCTAACACAACATGTGATGAGCAGTTCCATCAGTCATGCTTGAAGATGCATTTTCTTTCCCCTTATTTTCAGTGTACTTTTATTTATTTTTTTTTTTTGGTACCAGGGATTGAACTTCGGTCCTTCCACTTGCAAGGCAGGCAACGGAACCACTGAGCTAAATCCCTGGCCCCTTCAGTGTGCTTTTGAGAAGCCACTGGTGAGCATGCGTATACTTAAAATAAACCATAAAATTATTTTAATAAGAAATTCTGTAGTGAGTTCAATTTAAATTGGATTTATCAACTTAGTAACATAAATGCTTAAACAAAGTTACAGAAAATGTATCTTGTTTTCTATCTTTGTACAATGTTAATTTTTGGGGGGTGTTTATATTTTTTTAAAAATAAAAACCAGCCAGTAATACATTTAAATTTTTGGTAGTGGTTTGTGTTTTAAAAGAAACAGCTTCCTCACAATTTGTCTCAAGTTCTGGTGGAAATGCTTACAGGAATAAGCATTTATTCCTAAAATGCTTACAGTTTATTACTGTAGTAATAAACAAAAGCTAAGAGAAGCATGTTCAAAATACTGAATTACTCTGACAGCAAGTGGATGTTCTCTGAAGTCTAAGAAGGTAGGCAAGGCCTCTTAGGTGAAGTGGGCTACTTCAGATACTTCATATGTCACATAAAAATTTTAAAAATTGTGAAAGAGCTAAGCGTTTGTACCCACTGGTAGCAATGTGACACCTAACATAGAACACAAATGCCCATAAGGAGAAAGAGCTCTATTCTTTTTTTTTTTTTTCATACTGGGGATAGAACTCAGGACCTCACACTTGCCAGGCAGGCGCTGTGCTGCTGAGCTACATTCCTGGCCCTCTGTTCTAATTTTATCTAAATTTACTTGCAGTCAACAGTCCAGTAACATTTTCCTTTCACCACAATACTCCCCTTTTCTCTGTAAGGCTTCTCCCAGTACTATAGACACCTAAGTCAGTTAAAATATATTATAAGGCAGTTAGGCAGGGCTGGGCCCTCAGCCCAGAAAACAACTGAGACACATTTACTAAAAGGTCAGGGTTCCAAAGGGAAGAACCACGACACCCACAGACCTCCCCTAGGGATAAACAGTAGGGACTGATACTCTACATAGGCATCTCACCTTGGCAGGGGGCCAAAACCCCCCTAGCCCATCCCTCCCGGGAAGCCCCTGTTCCCTCCAGGCAGGCTTGCTCTGATTGCCATTTAATCAGTACTATCTAAGTGACTGTGCTTGTTATAATCTGACTGCTAGCTTTCTCACTGGGCCAATATTACCTAAGGGCCTTTACTTGTAATCTTATTAGTTGACTGTAGTTTTGTCCCACCTTGTACCTCCTCTGCTCAATAATACCCCTTTGAAAAGCAGGGTGGGGGGCAGCCCACTTCTCAGTCCCCTTTCTGGCTCTCTTAGAAGCTATCTTACTCTCAATAAATTCTTCCTACTTTGAACCTCTGTTGTTCCTAGAATGCATTCTTTGATTTTAGAGAACATGGACCTGAGTTTCAGATATCTAGTAGGTTGGAAGTTATACTTCCTTCATTTGGATTATTTTTGCTCATTTGGATTACTTGCTCTGGATCATTTCTGGATTACTTGGCGTCCTATATCACCACCCACCTGTCCTAAAGTATAAATAATTTTAAAACAGAATAAGATAGACAGTAGGAAACAGGAAGATCTGTAAATGGGAAGGGGACAAAGAAATGAGGGGGAGGAGGAGGACAGAACAGTTAAGATGCATTATGTGCACGCCCCAACGCCCAACGGTGCACGTAATCATTACGTACTGCAAACATGGAGCAACAGAAATTACAATTTTAAAAGAGACAGCAAACTTGCTGAGTAAACCTTTTATGTCCAGTAGCAATTGTTGTATAAAGTTGGGTGTGCCAGTGTCTGTAGGATACATGTTTATAATTGCTATCTCTTCCTATTAAACTGTTCCCTTAACCAATATGTAGTGACCTTCCAGTTATGGCTTCAAGTTCATTTTCTCTGAAAATGAGATAGTTACTCCTGCTGGAGTGTTTGTTTGTTTGTTTGTTTGGTACCGGGGATCAAACTCAGGACCTTGCACTTGTGAGGCAGGCACAGTGCCACTGAGCTAAATCCCCAGCCCTGTTTTTTGTTTTTTTGAGACAGGGTCTCGTTATATAGTTCAGGCTAGCCTCAAACTCACTGTATAATCCAGGCTGGCCTTGAACTCACTATGTAGCCCAGGCTGGCCCTGAACTCTCAGTGATCACCCTGGCTCAGCCTCCCAAGTGCTGGGATTACAGGTGTGTGCCACCAACTGAATTTCTTAAAGTGCTCTTTGTCATGGGAGTTTCTAGAGGCATCCTGATGCTTTCTCTTCTCATGTTTCTGTCCTTGTGATTGTGCATGTGTGCGTGTGCGCGCGCGTGTGTGTGTGTGTACTGAGGTTTGCAGGTGCTTACAGTGGAAAGACTTTATTACTGGTATGGAGATCTCTTTAGTTAGTGTCTGCCTTCCAGTAATACATTCTGGACATGGCTAACTATAGACAGACAGCTTGTTAAATGAGGAATATCTGCGTAGGCCTTGGCCTCTGTCCCAAGGTCTACCACCTCTGTTAGGGGAGGCTACCATTTAATTGGCCTAGGACCCAGTCCTCTGGGAATGGAAGCTAGTAGTGTTAAGGACACAAAGGTAATCTGGATAATGGCATTCAGAGAAAACTTATCAATAGCAACAACTATGCCATCCTGGCAACAGCAACTAAATCAGTGATACTAGTATCATCAAAGGGCTGGGGATTTAGCTCAGTGGTGCCACCACCTGCCTTGCAAGCACAAGGTCCTGAGTTTGATCTCTGGTACCAAAAATATAATAATAATAATATCATCAAAGACAAACTGGAAGAAAAGGAACAAAGGTAAATATAAATTTAAAAATAAAATTTTGGGGTACATTAAAAAAAAAAAAAAAAAAAGACAAACTAGATACAGACATACCCTGAGAAGCAATACTGTACCACCCTTAGCCACAAAAAGAGATCTATAATTATAGTATAAACACTAAGACAAACCAAATATTGACATAAAGTAAATATCTACTAAATGTAACAACTGTATCTCCACCACCGATAGAACAGGGAAGGAAATCAGACCTCTGCTCTGTGCTGGACGGGGGCAGCAGGGTGGGCTCCGGCAGACCACTGCACTTACTGCCAGCCTTTCTTTCAGTCACCTCTGAGAGCTACACACCTAGGCCCCAGCTTCTTACCACTAAGGGCCAGGCCCCAATTGCAGCCTGAGCTCAGTCTTCTCAGAGTCTGTGTCTAGCGCATACCTTCTCATGACTGTCTCCTGTGGCTATCTCTCACTCAGTCACTGTGGGCAGATGTTATGCTATGCTTAATATCTAGACGACCCCCTCCAAAGCCTCATGTGCTCAGAGGTAAGGGTCTGGAAAGGACACTGGACCATGGGGCCATGATACTCACCAGCAGATTCGTCCACTGCTGAGTTTAGAGCCAAAGTGATGTCGGGAGGAGGAGGTAGGTTACTGGGGGCGTGGCTGGGAAAGGTCTATCTCCCCTTCTCCTCCCTGAATCTTTCTCTCTCAGCTTCCCTGCTGCCATGTCATAAACCCCTTCTCCTCAGCCATGCCCCTCTGCCGTGCCACCTTGCCTTGGAGCCAGGCAGCTCTGGACTATAAATTGTGAGCCAGAGAAACCTCTCCTTCAAGTTGGGGGTGTTGGGTATTGTGTCCCAGTGATAAAAAAGTAACTAGGACAGAGGGTAAATCTAGGAACTATGAAGTGAAGTTGTTTCCTAGTTGTTCTGTGGCTCAGTCTTAAATACTCAATCCCTTCCTGAAATGACACCTGATTAAACCCTGTCCAGCATGGCAGGCGCTGCACTGGATTCCTTCTCCAACTTTAGCCTGCAGTGCGGAAGCAGTCACTTTCTGAGCAAGATCGCACACTGCTTTTGCACTTTACAACAGCGCTCTTGCTCAGTCTGTCCCTTCTTCCTGGTGCTTCCAACCCGCAGACTTACCTGGTGTCGGTGGGCACAGCTTCTCCCATCTGGGGGCCAGGTGGGCTTCCAGACTGCCTAATTCTTTTCTCTCTGTTGTGGTCCATTGCTCCACCTTCTCTGTAGTTTCTAATTTTCCTGTCAGCTCTCTCCCAATTCCCAGAGTCTACTTCCTATTTCTCTTCACCAAGGTGTTATTTTCCAGATGTCTGGATTCTGGGCCCTGGAGAGGCTGCTGATCTCTACACCACCATCTTGGTTCTCCCCACTTAGTTGGTCTGAGTTATTCTTTTCTGTTTGGTCCTTAGCTCTCTGCCCACATTAATGATGAAGGATAAACTTTCGAGCAGAAGTTCTGTGTGCAGGAGTGTGTCCTGCTGCCCACAGGGTGAATGAGTTGGGCCCTCCATGCCGGCCTGGGTAGCACCCTGCAGAGGCCTCTCCAGGCTGCATGCAGGGACCTGAGCCCGAGCTTGAGCCCGAGCAGACACACAGGGAGCCGCGCTGGCTGCCAGTCTCCAAGGAGAAGCCTCCAGGGCTTCCTCCAGTGAGGGTAAGGCTCATCCAGCCTGTGTCTTCAGGACAAGTTGAGCATGCACTGCCTCTGAACAGCCTTAGTGTCAGAAGTGCACTGGGACCCTGGGGCTGGGGAAACTGCTGTCTATGCCAAACGACCTTCACATCCTACAATCAGATGAAGGCCAGATGCTTTCTTTTTTGTTTTCTTTTTGGCTTTTTTCTTTTCTTTTCTTTTTTTGAGACAGGGTCTCACTCTACAGTTCAGACTATCCTGGACCTCACTATGTAGCCTAGGCTGGCCTCGAACTCACAGTGATCTTACTGGCTCACCCTCCTGAGTGCGGGGATTACAGGGCATGTGCCACCACGCCTGGCTCTCTTAACTTTTTTTTAACATCAGGGTCAAAGGCCAGAAGCAGCCCTTATTTGCCGAAGACCACATTTGCTTACAGCAGTTTTTCCTAAGTCCTGTCAAAAAAGGACTTCTAATAAAATTCCTAGTTTTGGGCTGGGGATTTAGCTCAGTGGTTTCGCTGCCTGCTGCGCAAGTGCAAGGACCCAAGTTCGATCTCTGGTACCAAAAAAAAAAAAAATTCCTACTTTCTAATCTTGAAAAAAATAAACAAATACTCCTAACTCTGCTAGTCCACTCCAAGTCTGTTTGGACCTGAGTTAAGCACATTCAGACATTAAGACACACACAGGTACACAAAGGCATGCACGGCACACACACACACATGCACTGCCAAAGTGAAACTGGATCCTGTTCACTTCGATGGGAAGCTCACTACTCCCTAAAAGAAGCCAGACGGAAGTTGCATCGTGGTCTCTGCACTGGGTTTTCCAGCTCAGGAGCCAACACACCAAACGTGCGCAGACTCGCGAGCGAGACAGGGAACGAGGGCCACTCGTCCTCACCAGCAGGACTCCCTTCCCCAGAGAGCGTGCACTTCACCACTGTACCTGCTGCGGCCCGGGGCCTCCACGTCCAGCTTCCCCTAAGACTCTTCTGCTCTGATTTTCTTCTTTCTCCAGCTGGCTTTTCTCGGCAGCACGCTTTCTCTTCTCCCTGCGCTCCCTCTTGTCCTCCAGCTTTTCTCTGATGTTCCTTCCAAGCTTCCAATTCTTTAGTTGCTTTTCTCCGCTCATTTTCCTTCATATCTTCTATTTGTTTCCTCTCTTCTTCTTCAATCTGTAAATATTGCAACAACTAAATTATTTAAAACATATGAAAACATTTCTTTAAATAAGGAGCTGGGGAGTAACTTGCTGGTAGAGCACTTGCTTAGGATGCACAAGGTTTTGGGTTTGATGCCTAGCATCACCATGAAAGAAAGAAAAAGACAGAGAGGGAGAGGGAGAGAGAGGAAGAGGGAGAGAGAGGAAGGATATTTATTATCGTAGTTAAATATTGTTTTATCTAACTTTTTTTTTTTTGGTACCGGGGATTGAACTTGGGTCCTTGTGCTTGCGCAGCAGAAGGCGAAACCACTGAGCTAAATCCCCGCCCTCTAACTTTTGTTTTGAGACAGGGTCTCACTATGTAGTCCACACTGGCATTGAACCCACTATGCCACCCAGGCTGGCCTTGCACTCATGTTAATCCTTCTGTCTCAGCCTCCCAAATGCTGGGACTACAGATATGCGCTACCACACCCTGCTTTTTTTTTTGAGACAGGGTCTCATTGTGTAGTCCAGGACAGGCTTGAATTCACCAAGTCCCGATGGCTGGCCTCGAACTTGTGATCCTTCTGAGCTGGCTGTAATTGCACACGCTGAAGCAGGAAAACAGCAAATTCAAGACCATCCCAAGCAACTTCGCAGGACTCTGACTAAAAAAAGAAAAGTCTGGCAATGTAGCTCAGTGCAAAGGGGCCAGGCTCAATTCCCACTGCCAGACAGAAAAAAAAGAATGGACATGTGTGGTGGTACACACCTGACTTCCTGCTACTGGAAAGTCTATGGCAGGAGGAACACAAGTTCAAGGCCAGCCTGGGCAGCTTAGGGAGATTTTATCTTAAAAAACTAAAACAGAAAAAAAAAAACCCTAAAAGAGCAAGACGGAGCTCAGTTGTAGAGCATTTGCGTGAGGACTTAGGTTCAATCCCCAGTACTGAAGATGGTTAATTAATTAGAATGGGGAAGGGATACATTAGTTGAGTGCCCCTTGGCCTGGGGTTCACAGAACACAGGTTTCAGTCCCAAATCTACCATTAACCATCGATACGGTCTTGGGCACCACTTGCTCTGGCCTCAATTTACTCGGACGTGAAGCATGAGAGGCACTCAGGTCACCTAAGGCCCAGTGAAAGACAGACAGAAGTGATTACTCAGAAGGTCACCTCTCCCACAGCTACACGTTACACGCAGTCACCTCCTCTGCAGTGCACTCGCCCGGTACGGGGCTGGAGTTGTGTCACCCTCACCTCCAGAAAGGGGACAGAGTGGGAAACAGGAAGGATCAGAGTCTGTCTCTGGTGGGGAGAGTTGGGCTCCAGGCCTGCTGCCGACTACGAGTGCCCTTGCAGTCAGCACATCACATGAAAAGCTGAGTGTCAGAGGAGCGGAGGGCAGAGAAGAAGAAAGGACCAGACGAGCACCTAGCTGGAACACACAGCTGCCTCTACATCTGGCTTTCCTGTGGTAAGGAAAGTCTCTCGCCTCTGTCCTCTAGAAAAGAATTTTCTTCAGTGGGCCCCGTGTTCTGTGCTACCCAAGGCCACAGCCATTAGCCACGTGTAGTTAAGCTTCAAATGCCTCTGCTGTGACTGACAAACAGAATTCCAAATTCTACTTAAGTTAGACTAGTGAAGATTTAAATTACCTGATGTTTTTGTGGTACTGGAAATCGAACCCGGGAACACACTCATACTGGGCAGTTTTCTACTATTGAGCTACATTCCCAGGCACTTTGTGTTTTGACATAGGCTCTCACTAAGTTGCCAGGGCTGGCCTCAGATTTGGCCTCCTGCCTCAGCCTACTGAGTAGCTGGGATTACAGGCATGGACTACTGCCCCGGGCTAAATTCGCTTATATTCAGTAGCACATCTGGAGTGGTTCTAGAACCAGAATGCTGGCTCGAGGCTCCCGAGGTGGCATTACTTTAGGATGCAGACGGCAGAGGTATGAAATCTACACTGAGGTGGCCTGTGACACCCACTGACTTCACATTTCCTCTACACAGCTTAGTGCTCTAATACCCCGCAGCATCCGTCTATTTTCCTATTGAACTGGGAGGCGCTGACTTTAAAGTCAGTTTCTCAGGATACTTCTTTAGTCCCCAAATTATCCCGCTTGGCCCCCACCCCCAGCCCTGTGTTGGAGGCTCAGTCCCCAGGGTGCTGGTGAGATGGCAAGACCTAAGAGGTATGGCTAAACCAGGCAGGCATGTCAGTGCAGACCTGTAATCCCAGCACCATGGGAGGCTGAGACAGGAGGATCACAAGTTCAAACCCAGCCTCAGCAGCCTAGCAAGTTAGTGAGACCCTGTCTTTAAAAAGAAAGGGCTGGGCATGGGGCTCAGTTCCAAGACCCCGGAATCAGGCCCAAGTACCTAAATAAAGAGCAGTGCGCTCCAGTGCGGAGTCTTTAGGGCACTGCCCTTAGAAGGACTGAGACGGCTCTCCTGGGACCGTGAGCTAGGTTTCTCGAGGGCATGACCCCAAATCTCTGGCTTCCTGTCTCATGCAGACATGACCGCTCATTCCCGGAGGTGGCTTCCACCTCACTGCTCACCACAGTACTCTCAGCAGAGCTGACACACAGGGCCAACCAGTCTGGGCCTCTCAGCCTCCCAACACTGGCCAATCAAACCTCTTCCTTTATACCGTTACCTAGCTCCAGGTATTTTGTTAAAGAAAGTCAGATGATGCACCCAGAAGAAGCTTAAACTAAGCACGAAGGTGCTGTGAGCTGCCAGCCAGACAAGTGGGGAAGGTGCTACTCGTGCAGCGAATAAGCACTTACACACCCGGCAAGCGGGAGGCATGGCTGGGTGTGGTGGTGCATACTTGCAATCCCAACTATTCTGGAGGCTGAGGACCCAAGTTCGAGTCCAGCCTGGGCAACTTGGACCTTGTCTCCAAACAAAAAATAAAGGGCTGGGGATATAGCTCAGTGGTAGAGCACTCCTAGGTTCAATCCCCAGGGACACCAAAAATAAGGGAGAGCGAGAGGCAGTGACAGCCAGGAAGGAGGTTAGGAAGTTACAAGCTAAGAGAAGAAGACAACTTCCTTACTCAGTCTCACAGGATGCTGTCCTAGTCACTTTCTCACCTCGGGCCACAGCAGCTGACACCTGCAACTTAGCCAAGGACAGGTTTACTTGGGCTCAGGATTACAGTCCTGGTTGGTCGGCCCCAAGGCAGGAAGGGACGCTGGAAGGGCGGGCATGGGGCAGAGCTGCTCCACTCAGGGAGGCAGGGAGGCAGAGAAGGGAGCAGGCAGGGAAGGAGATGAACCTTTCTGGGCCACACCCGAAGGACCACCTCCAACCAGGCACAGCTGAAGAGCAGGCCCGATCCGGGCACCACCCACAGCCCCGCCTATCAGCACATGAGGCTTTGGGGGACCGTGCTTCCCACCCAAGTGCCAACCAGGCCCAACCCTGCTCAGCTTCTGAGATCAGAGGAGATCAGGCACGTTCAGGGTCAGGTGGCCTAGACCTGGGGAACACTTGATAATGAAGAGGCAGACACCTTTACCCTCACAATGCCCACAGGCAGAGTGAATTTTAAATAAAGCTTTTAGGCTAAGTATCAATTACCAAAAGGGAGACTGCTATTAAAACCAAAAGTAACAGTGTAGCTCTGAATTACAGCCAAGATGATGTTCTCAAGGTTCCCTCTCCCCCTTGCCCCCTCTCGGTCTCGCTATATAGCTCAGGCTGGACTTAAACCCACTATGCAACCCAGGCTGGCCTTGAATTCAGTCTTCTGAATTCACACAAATTAAATACAGAAAATTGTAAAATGGCCACAAAGTCCCCGGTCCCTCTATGTACACCCTTTGCAGTGCAGTCTGATCCCTCTTTCTAAGAAGAGATGGAGTCTGTCCAGTTCCTCAGTCTGTGCCTGGCCGTGACTCGCCTTGGCTAATGGACAGCTGCAGACAGGACACAGCAGGGGCTGTGAACATCTGTGACGGGGCACCCACCACTGCTGCTGGAGCCCCAAAACGGTCGGACACCACGTGCAAAAAGGCAAGAGAAGAGCCTGATCCACATAGAATCCTGAGAAAAGTGTCTGTGGCTGCAAGCTACTAAAGTCTGAGTAATACTTTGCAGTGTTATGCATTGCATGTTTGTGTCCCTCCAAATTTCAAAGGTTGAAGCTCTAATCCTCAGTGTGGCTGGGAAATAGAGGCTTCCAAGGAAGGTTAAATTGAGCTCATTAGGATGCAGAATTAGTGCCCTTATCAGAAGGAGGAGCCAGTGTGTTTGCCCCCTCTCCCCCTCTCTCCCTCTCCCTCCCTCCCTCCCTCTCCCTCCCTCCCTCCCTCTCTCTCTCCCTCCCTCCCTCTCTCCCCCCCCCCCATCTGCGAACACAGCAAGAATGCCCATGAGGGGCTAGGGATTTAGGTCAGAGGTTCCACTGCTGTCTCGCAAGCACAAGGTCCCAAGTTCAATCCCCAATACCAAAAAAAAAAAAAAAAAAAAAATGTCCACAAAACAGGGAAAAAGCTCTCAGGCAACAGTGACCCCTCTAGGACTCAACCTGGGACTTCTAGAGCTGTGTGAACTTAGATTTCTGTCAGTTATGCCATGAAGTCTGCAATATTTCACTACAGCTATGCACACAGATACAGACAGCAGAGCAAACTGACATAACAAGTCTTATCACTTGCCCTAATTATTTTTAAAAGGTTATGACTTTAGAATAACAATTTCTGGTAGTCATTATTCAAGTTCTAAACTACTTGATGATTTGAGCTGATAGCAGGCTGACTTGTTGCTGTATCTCTCCATCTCCTCCCACTGGATTATCACATTCTTTTCCCAAAGGTATCTGAGATTGGACCCTAAACAGCCCCACTCCCCTGGTGTAGTGCACACCACAATCTCTGAGCAATGGGAGGAGTTCAAGTCCACCTGGGGCAATTTATCAAGACCCAGCCTCAAAAACTGAAGAAGGGTGGGGATGTGGCCCAGTGCACAGGCTTTGGGTTCAAACCCCGGTACTTCAAACAAAAGTTCCAACCAGTACAGCTATATACACAGGAGCTGAGACACTGAGTCAAAACGCCACAACATCCTAATGATTACCGGTCCTAAGCTTCGGGCCATCCCAGTGATTATCCAGGCTTAAACTGAGGTCACGCAGATTGCTGACATCAGAGAGACTGAGGGAGGTGCAGTGGAGCAGTGTTGTCGACCCCACAAATACCAGAAGCCTGACTTATCGAGGACGCTCTTTCCATTTCACACTGGAGCCCTTTCTCCCTTTGCACTTGAGTCCCTTTCTCTTTCACGTTCTCTCCCTTCGCCCTTCCTGCTCCTGCTGCTGTCCCAGGACCTTCAATAATGTACCTACCTACTACATACTCTACAAGGTATACGCTTGAGAATTCTTTACACAAGAACCTGGACTATTTTTGGCCCACTCAATTGGAGCACAACTATCCACCAAAGTGGAATTTTCCCGTAAGTATGTGGCACTAGAGTAAGGTACTCACATTAATTCATTTAAATATCTGAGCACCTACTACTTACTTGGCAATGGCTATAATCAGCATGAAGTTCCAACCATCATACAAGTGAAGGACAGAGCCTTTGTGGGCTCTGGCCCTTGGTATAATCCTCACCTTTATGTTTATATATTAATGCCCCTAAGCCTCCTTAGCAGATATCAAAGTTGGGCTTCCCCTCATGAGGAGATGAATAATTTCATGGTAGCAGGGTATTGTTGCCTGCTGGCCCATTTTTCAGTTCTGTTATATTTACCAATATAGCATATGTACATATACGCCTATTTAACTATTTCTTTAGTTCAGGAAATATTCATCTATTACCATAAAGTTTGCATCATCTTGCTTTAAAAAAAACTTTTTTTTAAATAATGAAAATCAAAAGGCTGATAGTCATGATAATAAAATTGAGAAAAGACAGACATCGTCACATATACTAACAGGGAGAGTGGCCAGCTGGCCATGTGTCCAATTCCTGAGTACCAACCACGTGTACAACACAAGCTCTGCTTCCAAGCCAAGCGGGAGAGATAAAAGAACCAGAGAAACTTTAGAAAGGTGAACTGTTGATTATAAAAACATTATTTGTACAAGTGAGACAAAATAAGTTAAATGATAGATTAGAACTTGCCTAGGATTAAGAGTCAAGGAAGCAGGGATCAGTATCAAGGGTATTGTGTTTTACGTAGTGAAAACTATCTAAAATTGACCATCCTGAAGTTTGCACAACACCAAACATACTAAAAGTCACTGAGCTATATATTTTAAATGGGTGAACTGTATGGCATACGAATATCTCAAAAATATATTGCTGATTAAATCTCTCACCTGAAACCCTCACCAGTTAAAAAGATACTGTCATTATCTAGTGTTTCATCTACATGTTTTGCTTTAAACAATTATGTCCATTATTTTATGATTAAAGAGAAGTACAACCACCGGGGATTTAGCTTAGCTGTCTCTGCATCCTTTTCTGTCGCCCTGAATACTTTCCCACAACCTGCACTCACCTTCATCATGACGTTTAATGTGTATTTTTGATCTTCCCGCCTTGCTGTAGCTTTCGCTTCTGTAGCCTCTTTTGCTCTCTCTTGTGCTTGTAAAATAGATTTTTCTCTTATTCTCTGCATCATCTCTTTGTCAACTAAAATAGAAGGAATATAGTATCTCAGGACTGCGATTAACTGATCTGACTTAGGAGAGAGCTACTCATCATATGGGCCATGATGAGATCTCTCTTGACACAACTTCATGAAAAGTGAAAACATATGGAACTGGCCAAGGAGCTAACCTTCAAAGCAATTTAGCACAATAATAATGAAGAGAAGGGCAGAGTGAGGGAGGGACAAGCTAGGGAAGGAATGACAGGAAGAGGGAAATGAGAAGGAAGGGTAAAACGGAATGGCAAGGGGATGAGAGCACACTTACCTTTCTCTGCTGAGAAACTAAGACTAAATGCTTGTAAACTTGTTTATAATAAATCATCCTTATAAGGTCTCCTAAAAGACTGAACTGATTGATCAAATCACCTTCAAAAACAAAAAACGGTGCTGGGCATGGTGGCACACTCTGGGAGGAGAGCAGCCTTGGGAATTTAGCTATTTAATGAGACTGTTTCAAGCTTTAAAAAAAAAAAAACCAATTTAAAAAGGGCTGGGGATGTAGTTCAGTGAAAAAGCCCTGGGTTCAATCCCAAGGGCTAAATAAATAACATGGTAACTTGTGCATATGGAAAGAACCAACTGAAGGAAAATTGGGGACATATGATATAATTTTTTTTTCAGTGATGGGGATTGAACCCAGGGCCTTTGCACTGAGCTACACCCCTCTTTTTTGTTTTTGAGACAGTCTCACTAAGTCACCAAGTTGCCCAGATTGGGCTCCTACCTCAGCCTCTAGAGTGCTGGGATTATAGGCATGTGCCTAGATCACATTTTTTTTTTTTTTGAGACAGGGTCTCGCTATGTAGTCCAGGCTGGCCTTCAACTTTCAGCACTCCTCCTGCCTCAGCCTCCTGAGTCCTGGGATTACAGGCATGCACCACCACACCTGGCACAATTATTGACAACGATTTTTTTTTCTTTTATTTTGCGGTACTGGGGATCCAACTCAGGACCTTGAGCTCGAAAGGCAGGTGCGGTGCCACTGAGCTAAATCCCCAGGCCCCTGGCATAATTATTATTATTGTTTTTGGTACCAGGGATCGAACTCAGGTCTTTGCACTTGCAAGGCAGGCAGCATGGCATAATTATTTTTACATTCATTATAGCTCAATGTTTCCAAACTGCAGCCTGTGATCCATTACTTTAAGGAAGGAAGAGAGAAGATCTAGCTTCAAGGAGAATGGAGGAAATCTGGGGGATAGGGAGAGGTGGCATGGTGGACAGATCAGGTAGGTGAGAGATGAACTGTGGCCGGGCACAGGCTCTGAGCCTTTTCTGTACATCAGAGCCTCTGGCAGAGCAGCTGGCCTCATAGCCCTTCACAGGTATTTTATTCACCAAGGTCTTGGTGTGCCACACCTTACGGTGACATAGGTGGCAGTGGAAGAACTGTCTCATTTAAAGCAGGCACTGTGCCTCCTTTTCCTACAACAGTGGAAGGGGTTGGGATGTGCTGCTGAGAACTTGCTGCTTTGTAAACTGAAGGCTGGGAGCTGAAGGCAGCTTCTCTTAGCTCCTCTTGGCTGCCTGAACAAATGCTCAAGCAACCCAGCACCACCCTCAGCCGTCACACATCTCCTGAGAGCCCATCTTCCAGGCAGCACTGACTTTTCTGTTTTATTACCCAGGCTGCCTCCAACACCTGGGCTCAGGTGATTCTCCTGCCTCGGCCTCCTGAGTAGCTGGGACTACAGGCGCCTGTCTTCATACCCTGCTGGGATTAACTCTCATCACAAGACAAGAGACTAGTAGAAGTCTTGATCACACCCTAGCAAACTGATTAGCTCACTGTCCTGCTATTGTCTTCCCTAACCCTAAGGACCCCGCTGCCCTGCATGCCTGCCTCACCTTCTCATAGTAAGAGGGTCTAATGAACCCTCAAATCTCACCCCTTTGTTTGGGTTCACTTTTCCATTCAAACACATATTTTAATAAAAAACACCCACCACCAGACACAGAAAGGCTCTCCCACATGACCGCTTCTTTCTTATGCAAAGTGAAGACAATAGCATCATTTCCAATTTTTGCTTTGCTGCTCCCATCATCTATGGGAGCATAGAGAAATGCCTCAAATAGAAACGGGGGAAAGTTGACCTGTTCGGAGAAAGAAAACAGAGTCAAGTTAGTTACACAAATTAAAGACACTGCCATTAAAAGAAATATGTGGCTGGGGAACACCTGTAATCCCAGCACTGAGGAGGCTGAAGCAGGATTGCCACGAGTTCAAGGCCAGCCTAAACTAGACAGTGAGACCCTCTGTGGAGGACTGACTAATGGTCAACTTGTAACACCCAGCTGAACTGAATCAGCAATGGTCTGGGTGTGGAGGATCCACCTGAAGACTGTTACCAATAGCCATAAAAAAGAACTGTAGGGGAAGATAGTGGCCTGTTGATTTACTAGAAGCTTGCTGTGGATAGTTTTCCTGACGTAAAATAGGCTGTTCTCTTCGGAGGAGCTCTTTGTCGCTGGGAGTGGCTGGACACACTGCCTTTCATCCTCAGGACTGGAAACAGTGTGGACCATGCCACAACACTGACACATAGCAGCCCCAAAATACTTCTGCTCCAAGTCCTTTTTGTATTGCCTGAAGATATACTGAAGACAGACTCAGGAGAAACTCTGTTCTCACCAAAAGAATAGTCTGAGGCAAATGCTTACTTTTATCAAGTGTATTTGCCTCTGAAGGAACTAGTGCGCCTGATGAATACCCAAGCACCACTAAGGCCTGTTCTTCAGCTTTACACCCCCAGTTTGGCGATATCAGGGGAAACCAAAGCCTCAGCTTCCTCAGACCACTCTCTACTTTTATTTATTATTTTATTTTCAAGATGGAGTCTCCCTAGGAAACCCAGGGTAGCCTTGAACTTACAATCTTTCTGTCTCAGTCTAGCATTATAGGCATTGTTTTTATTTGGTGATTTTTTTTTTTTTTTTTCTGGTGCTGGGGATCGAACTCAAGACCTTCGCTTGCAAGGCAGGCTCGGTGCCACTGAGCGAAATTCCTGGCCCTGTTTTTGCTTTTTTGAGACAGGATGACAAGAGCATCACCGTGTAGCCCAGACCAGCTTTGAACTTAGAATCCTCCTGCCTTAGCCTCCTGGGTTCTAGGATTACAGTCAGTTGGAATTTCTTTTTGTGTTTTGCTTTTTGTTTTTGATCTCGTTTCTCTTTTTTAAAACGTATTTTATTAGTGCATATTTGCAATAGGTGATGTTTGTGTCCATCTTAGGGAGTGGGGACATGTATTTAACACATCTTGATTCTTTGTATTCCCCTTCCCTTCCCCACCCACATCCATTCTTCTATCTCTAGATTCCCATTTTCGTTATTTTTTTTTTTTTAAGTCACGTTTGGGTCATACACTGATTACATTATTATGGGTAGTTGGTGCACTACGAATCTGAAATTTCATGTCCCATCCCTTTTCCCTCCCACTCTCCCCAGACTGGGTCTCTCGCTCTCCTTCCTATTTGCAGGTTTATCTCCGTGTTTCCTTTTGCCAATCTTTTATTTGGTCTTCATTTGTACCACGGATAACGCAAATGAGAGAAATCATATGGATCTGTGTGTGATTTATTTCCCTTAACATTATGTTTTCAAGGTGCCTCCATTTTCCTACAAAATGGCTCGAATTGATCTTTCTTTATAGCGGGGCGATATTCCATCACGTATGAATACCAATTTTCTTTATCCGTTCGTCTGTCGAGAACGCATTGCCTGCTTCCAAGATTTGACTTAGGAACTGTGCTGCTATAAACACTGGAATGCACGCATCACTGAAACATGGTGTTTTTAGCTCTCCGGGGGATGGAACTCGGTTTTAAAATTCGGATTAAAGACACCCCTGTGCAAGGCCGCTCCGCGGCACTCTTGGGACCACGGCCCCTCGGACCCGGACGCAGCTCCCACCTTCAGGTAATTCTCCGTGCAGAACACGTCCGCGTCTCTGGCGCAGACGCCACGCAGGGGCAGAGAGAGGAAGACCGCAGTCGGCGTCTGCTGCCAGCTGTAACCGCAGACCTGCAGCGGCATCACGGCCACGCTGAGGGCTGCCGGCTCCTCGCAGCGCAAACCGCCCGGTTTCTGGGGAAGCTGGGTTCACGACCGCACTACTCCTTCCGGGTCAGCCTGCACGCCCCTCGGTTCCCAGCGTGCCCCGCGTACACCCCAGACGGCCCGTGACCGCGCCCCGTCACAGCGTGTCCCGCGCGCGTCGCCGTCTCCCAGGGTTCCCCCGTCTTGCGAGCTTCCGGGTTGAGGTGCGAGCAGGTAGCAGATGACGCCGACGGCGCAGGATTGATTCTAGCGCGACGCCCAGGACCCCCGGTTAGGGCGAAGTGGGGAGAACCTGGACAGGCCGCCACTGCAGGCCCGTGGCGCTCCCCGGGGAGCGCCTGCACTGCTGGCGCCTTCGGCGGTCCGAGCAGGCGCGAGGCTCCGGGCGCTGAGATGAGGCCTCCCCGGCGCCCCTTTCGGCAGCACGGCCGGAGGCTCCGACACCGGCCCACCGCGTCCCTACCTTCCGTTCGTGTAGTCAGCGATGAAAGTCTCCAGTGATGTATCTGACCGTAGAATTTTTACAGGTTATCTTAAACTGAGCAAAATTGACCACAATTTTAACATTTCATTGCTGTTTTCAAACTGGTTACAGTATATTCAAATACGGTAAACTACCCCCCAAAAAACAGTCTGCAGGACTTTATCGCTTTCCCTGCCTACTCAGCTTTCAACCTCGTTATTTTCTCTTTGGGGACAGGGTCTCACTGTAGTGTCCGGGCTGGCCTTGAACTCAGAATCCTCCACCTTCGGCTTCTGAAGCAGTGGGGAGTAAGGCTTGCGCCACCGTGCACTGCTTCACTATCGTTTTTTTTTTTTTCTTAACCTTTTCCTCCACCAAGCACTTTAGAAGGAGACTGCAGTTTTTATACTTATTTGCAACTTTTCACATCAGAACGGTATTTGAGGCTGTTTTCCACTGCAGTGAGATACCCGAGGCCAGGGTTAATAAGTTTTGGAGGCAGAAAGTCTAAGATCAGGTGTTTCTGTTTGGCCTCTGGTGAGGACCTCATTCTGGGTGGCATCCCCTCAGAAGTGCAGGGAAGACAGAGCTTGAAGGCAGGCGTTGAGGGTTTCATACTGCCCACCCTCTCTACCTAGCTTGCTCACTCCGCTAGACCAGTATCAGTACTTTCTAAGGGCAGGACCTTCAATAAGCTGGTTACAGTTTACGCAGCCCAGTGCTCAAAGACCTGGGACTTAGTTCTGCCATACTGGAGATCAGGCTTCCAGTACACCAGACCCTAGGAGAAAACTATCCACACCACAACAGATGTCTCCATCTCTCCTGTTATTAAAAACTATCTACTTCTTTCAATCCCCGGTACCAAAAAAAACCCAAAACTATCTACTTCCACTTTACAGGAAATTTTATGAAGCATCTGAGGACTATATTGTATATAACACACATTTTGTAGTCCATGAGAGTTCTTAAGTGTATATAGACAACCACCTACAGCCACATACATATCCCTTTCACACAGTGAAGTAGCAAAACGACCGTATTCATTAATACATAAAGGGCTGCTGTATAACCTATAAAAGTCCAGGTTAATAGTTGTAGATCAGTAGTAGAGTACTTGCCTAGCATGTGCAAGGTCCTGGCTTGGATTCCCACCCCTGCAAAAAATTAATTCAAAAATCCAAAATGTATGTGTATGAAGTATGCGTAGTGGCTACCATACTTTGGGTATTTTAGAAATTACCAAACATCCAAAGTTTTTTTCTAAACATTTTGTGTGTGACTGGCAACTGAGTGTAAGGCCTTCTCACTGAGCTACATTCTTAGCCCTTTTAAACTTTTTTTTAAAATTTTAGGACAAGGTCTTACTAAATTGCTTAGACTGGACTTGATCTTGCCATCCTCCTGCTTCAGCCTCCCAGAATGCTGGAATTACAGCCATGTACCACCATGCCCAGCTAAAGATTATCAATTATTTGAATAAATGCAGCTCAGGATCTTAAAGTCAATATGTAAATTGATGTACTACAGACATAATATACTTTTTTTTTTTTTTTTGTAGCGGGGATCAAACTTGGGACCTCGCACTTGTGAGGCAGGCGGCAGAACCACCTAGCTAAATCCCCGGCCCATAATATACTCTTTAGCCAGATGTCGTGGTATTGTGACAGCTAAGTTAGTTATAAATATTACAGGCAGTTAGGGCTGGCCCCTCAGCATAGAAGACAAAGAGGCACATTCACTGAAGGCCAGGCTTCAAGAAAAAGAGGTTTGCCAGGCTGGGGATTTAGCTCAGTGCTTCTGCCACCTGTCTGGCAAGTCCAAGGTCCTGAGTTCAATCCCCGGTACCAAAAAAAAAGGTTTGCCTATACTCAGATACCTCCCCTAGAGATGAACAGCAGAGATTGGTATTCTAAATAGGCATCAATCACCTTAGGTGGGGACAAGAACCTCCCTAGCCTGTTTCTTCTTGGAAAACCCTTGTTCATTCCAGGTATCCACGCTACTTGACTTGCTTCCAGGTTTGATGCCTGTTCCATCAGTATTACCTAAGTGACTATACTTGTTGTGATCCTATTTGGTGAGCATGGCATAGATGTCCCAACTCACACCTTGTGATTTCCCATTGAATCAGCATTACCTAAGGAAGTAGGCTTGCAATCTGAGTTGACTGTAGTTTTGGCCCACTTTGATCCAACCTCACCTTTTGGCTTTGCTCTCAATAAAACACCCTTGAGAAACAGGATTGGCAAGTAACCCACTTTCCAGACCCCCTTCTGTCGATCTTAGAAGCTATCTTTCTCTCAAATTCTTTTTTTTTGGTACTGGGGATTGAACTCAGGACCTTGAGCTTTTGAGGCAGGCACGGTGCCACTGAGCTAAATCCCTGGCCCCTCAATAAATTCTTCTTACTCTTAACCTCTGTTGTTCGTGGAATTCATTCTTCAATTTTGGAGAACATGAACTTGAGTTTCAGATATCTAGCAGGTCGGGAGTTATATTTCCCTTATATTATTTGATACATCCTGTATCACTGGCATGTGTCTGTAATCCCAGCATTCTGGGAAATTGAGGCAGGAGGCTCTCAAATTTAAATACCACCTGAGCAACTGAGACTCTGTCTCAAAAAAATAAAGAGCGCTGTGATATAGCTCAGTGCAAGGCCCTGGGTTCAATCCCCATTATCACACCAAAAAAAAAAAGAAAAAAATTGAGAGAGAACATAATATACTCTTGATATTCTTGAGGTATTTTTGTTTGAGACAAGTTCTCACTATGTACTTCAGACTGACTTGAACTCACTATGTAGCCCAGTCTGACCTTGAACTCTCAGTGATTCTTTTGCCTCCTGCCTCATCAAGTGCTAGGATTACAGGTGTCCACCACCACACCTGGCATTATTCTTTGTTAAAGTTTGTCGGGCTTATAAATCTTTTTTTTTTTTTTTGGTACTGGGGATCAAACTCGGAACCTTGTGCTTGCAAGGCAGGTGCCGGAACCACTGAGCTAAATCCCTGGCCCAGACTTAACAAATCTTATTTAAATAAAACTATTTTTTTCCGTATCCTAGATATTACTAAATATTATATAGGAACAATATCATCTTATCAGATTAAATAAATATAATGTAGAAAGTACAGATTAACAATTTTCTTCATGAGAAATAAATCGAAGTTATTTATTTATGTTTGTTTTGAGACAGGGTGTCAATATGTAGTCCAGCCCTGACTGCCTGTAAAATTTATAACTAATTTAGCTGTCTACAATAATTTGATTGCATGAAAACAACTTTTTTTTTTGGTACTGGGGATCAAACAGGACCTTGCGCTTGGCAGGTGGTGGCACCACTGAGCTAAATCCCTGGCCCCTCTTTTTAAAAAAAATACATAGGTGAGAAAGGTTTTTTTTTCTTGAAAAGCTGCCATAAACCAGGTGTGATAAATCATACCTGTAATCCCAGCATTCTGGGAGGCTGAGGCAGGAGGATCACAAGTTCAAACCCAACTGGGGCAATTTAGCAAGATCATGTCTCAAAATAAAAAGTAAGAAAAGGGCTGGGTTGTAGCTCAGTGTGAAGGCCCTGGGTTCAATCCACAGTACTGCAAAAAAAACAAAACAAAAAACCTTCCATTTAAAGTATTAGATAAAGCACAAGGACCCGAGTTCGATTCCTGGTACCAAAAAAAAAAAGTATTAGATGTTCAGTTTATTTTTAGAAATTGTTGAGAAAATAGGTTTATGTAAGGCCTTTTAAGTTTCTAAAAACAAACTGATATTTTTAGGCTAGGGTTGGCTTGAGCATTGTATCAGTGTTTACTAGAGAAACATAACACAAGATATATAAATATATAAGAATTTACAAGATTGGCTTACAGTGGCCACCCACACAGTCAGATGAGGAAGCATGCAGAGGGTCTATCAGCCCACTGGAGACTGAAGGATTTAGTCAAAGGTCTGGATCTCACTGCAGTGTCCCATGTGAGTCCACGTCCATATCAGGAGGCTGATGGGTCTGCAACAGAAGCCTGAGCCTGCACTGCAAGGCAGGAGATGACATCGCAGGTGAAGACGGGAACTCCTCCAAAGGAGCAGAGGGACCCCCATCCTTCCTCATTTCCCCTTTAAAAACGTCCAGGCGAGGAGCGGCCCTCGGGTGAGTCTCCCACGACCTAGGGCATGGAATTGCTGAGCCAATTTAGCTAAGCTTTTAACCAAACTTTTCAAGTTGACACAATCACTCATCCACCACAAGCATTATGAGATGTTTAGCATCATCCAGACTTCTGTTTGCCAAATGCCAGAAACACCCCAAATTGTGATAGTCAAAAATTTCTAATTACAAGTTGAAACTCATGTTGGGTAACTTAGCGAGACCTTGTCTCAAAAAATTTTTTTAAAAATGGTTGGGCGCACAGCTCAGTGTGAAGGCCTGGGTTCAGTACCCAGCACTGGAAAAAAAAGTCCTCTAGATATTGCCAATACTCCAAAGTGAGGAGGACCAAAATTGTTGCAAACCAGTCAAAATAGTGTTCCTTTAAGAGTCTTCTAATTAATTTACTAATAAACATATCTCACACTCCCACATCAGAAATAAAGACTTTTCTCACTTGTAAATACACAAGAACATAAGAATCTTGCAGCTTCAGTGTACCAAGTTGACAGTGGGTTAAAAGCAAACAGAAACTCACTGGTCTGAACCCTAATGGGCTCTCCTCCTTTTCAGTGGACCCAAGATAGGTTTGCACAGGGTTTTTTAAAAAAAATAGATTTGCAGTGCCTGCCTCACAAGTGCAAGGTCCTGTGTTCGATCCTGGTACTAGAAAAAAAAAAAAAGATTTACGACCGAGCATGGTGACTCAGGCCTGTCATCTCAGCACTCGGAAGGCCAGGGCAAGGAGAATCACTGTGAGTTTGAGGCCAGCCTGAACTACATATGAAACCCTGCCTCAAAAAAAAATTTTTTTTAAAGAAATAGGTTTACAATACAGACTTTCTTTCTTTCTTTCTTTTTTTTTGCTTAAATTCTTTTATTGGTACATTTTAGGTATACAATATGTTTACATTTATCATTGGGTGCTTGTACCTGTACATGATGTATCTTGGTTCTTATTTTTTCCCCATTCCCTGTGCTCCCTTTCCTATTTACAAAGACTTTGTTTCCATTTTTTCCATTTCTCATAATTTTTTTTTTTTTGGTACCAGGGATCAAACTCAGGACCTTGTACTTGTGAGGCAGGCGGCAGAACCTCTGAGCTAAATCCCCGCCCAAATAGATTTTTTCTTTTTTGGTGCTGGGGATCGAACTCAGGTCCTTGTGCTTGTGCAGCAGGCAGCAAAACCACTGAGCTAAATCCCCAGCCCCATTTCTCATAATTTTTCCTTTCCCTTCTTTCCTTTCCCCTTCCCCTCCCACTTGCCCTACGCCTTTGGACCTTTTCTTCCTATTTCAAATGATCAATTATTCATTTTAATCATTTTAATCCTTATTTACACTTTCAGTTTCTCACACTAGAGAAACTATTGGTATTCACACATGTGTGTCCTATTTATTTCACTTAAGAGTATGACTTCAATGTGCATCCATTTAGCTATAAATGTCTCTAGTTTCTTGTTCTTTATGGCTGAGTAGTACTCCATTTTATAAAAAAAAAAAACGCATCTTCTTTATCCAATCTCCAGTAGATGGGCAATTGGGCTGTTTCCAAGCTTTAGCTATTATAAACTGTGCTGCTATGAACATGGGTACACATACATCACTGTGGTATGATTCTTTTTAATTCTTTTGAGAAGATACCCAGCAGGGGAATAGCTGAGTCAAATGGGACTTCCAGTCATAGTTCTTTGAGGTATCTCCATACTGATTTCCACAGTGGTTGCACCAGTCTACACTCCCACCAGCAGTGGAGCAGGGTTCCTCTTTCCCCACAGCCCTGCCAGCATTTGTTATTGGTTGATTTCATGATAGCAGCCATTCTTTCTGGGGTGAGGTGGAATCTCAGTGTTGTTTTCATCTGCATCTCTCGGGTGACGAGTGATGTTGAACGTTGTTTCATATGTTTATTTGCTGCTTTTACTTCTTTGAGAAATGTCTGTTTGTTTCAGGTGCCCGTTTTTGGATTGGGTCTTTGAATTTGGGGGGTCTGTTTTTTCAGTTCTTCATATATTTTAGATAGTAGACCTTTGTCTGAGGTACAGCTGCTAAAAAATTTTTCCCACATTGTAGGTTGTCTCTTAGCTCTGTTGGTGGTTTCTCTTTGCAGAGCAGAAGCTTTTTAATAAGATGAGATCCCAGTTGTTGAATTACAGATTTTCTTTTGATTCTGGCCTGAGAGTAGATGCCCTTCATCCACCTGGCAGAGATTGCAAAATGATCACATTTTACAAGCAGATATCTGCCAGAGACTCCTGCAGTAAGTCTCTAGTCCCCACCTGCCCAGTGTGTGACACAAGGATGAAGAAAAACTTGAGACAGAGTTAAAGAGAAAGGGTGAACTGGGACAGCCAGTGCTCCTTTGGCAAAAGCACTGGCCCGTCTCTTCCACCGAATTTTATCATTCATCAATCAGGGTAAAGGTGAAGTCCTTGTACAGATGTGCAGTACGTGAAATTCCCATGGAAATCAATGCAGCCAAGGCTTTAAGGAGGAGTCAGAGCATTTTCAAATTAGAAGGAAGACAGACAAAATATATGGTTGTAATTAGAGCATTGTCCTTCAAGCTATGAAGGCACTAATTGTGGGAACGGAGTTTGGGTGCGATTACTCCGGCCTCAGCTACAGATGTTATCTCGGATCAGCCCCACAGCTTCACAGGCCGTTACTCTAGTCTCTGCAGTGGCCGTCAGCAGGAGGTCATGCTGACCTGCGTGCTACCGCAGTCCTCGTGAGATGCTTCTGTGAGTCACAGAGCTTCAGTTCGACTCGCTTCTTAAGGTAAGGCAATCAAGGGATTTAACTCTGCAGCCTGCACTGCTTACAGCATGTTTTGGGGCATAATCAATATTGTGGGCTCTGGCAGATTTCCAGTCACTGCTGCCCCAAAAGGGACTAACTTCCCAACAATATGCAAGTCAGATTCCCACGTGTGCATCAGGTTTTCTCTGATGGGCAGTTGAGGCTGGTCTAGTGGTCAAGTACTCATTAGCTGGTCATGGAAAGAGCCCAAACAGCTGGGTATGGCGGCATATGCCTGTAATCCTAGTACTTTGGAAGCTGAGGCAGGAGGGTTGCTATGAGTTCAAGGCCAGCCTGAGCTACATAGTGAGTTCAAGGCTGCCCGAACTAATAGTGAGACCTTGTCTCGAAAAAAAAAAAAAAGAAACAGCTCAAACAGTAAGTTAGACAAGACAGAGGACTGGTGAACTTGACCAAGACTAAAACGGAACTTGAAAAAAAATGAGAGAGAGAATGAATCAGCAAATGTAGAGCTCTAGTGAGGTGTGGGATTTCTCTGGGAGCCAAGGATGTGCCTGGGCTCAGACAGCACATGAGGTGGGCTTCTCAGGGTCACAGGTTCGTTTCCTTCTGCAGGGAAATCCACTGGCTATCTTGGGATAGTTGGACAGTTGGTTTTCTTTTGTACCGGAGATCAAACCTGGGACCTGTGTATTCGAGGCAGGTGGCAGAACCACTGAGCTAAATCCCCGGCCTGACAGTTTGTAAAACTATATATGATATACATATGTACTAATAATTTATTTTGAAATAATTTCAAACTTTTAGAAGTTGCAGAGAGTATGCAAGTTTCCTGTGCCCACCTACATTCCCCCAACATTGATTTCTCTGTGTTCTCTCCCTCCTCCCTCCTTCTTCCAGCTCTCTTGATCTCCCCCTTCCCTCCCTTTCTGCCCACCTTCACTGTTGTCCCTGCTCCCCTTCTCTACCCCTTTCTGTTCTTCTTCCTCTTCCATAGCTCATGCACACAATCTCCATGTATCTTTCTGAACCACATGAGAGCATGCTGCAAGAATGATGCTCATAGGGGCCGGGGATTTAGCTCAGTGGTTCCGCCACCTGACCTGCAAGCAGAAGGCTCCAAGTTCGATCCTCTGTACCAAAAAAAAAAAAAAGAAAAATAAGGAATGATGCTCATTACTGCTAAATATTTCCCCACTCTTCTACTGAAGGACAGTTCAATCCTGCCAATGAGGAAATAAGCAGAGGAAGACACTACTCTCTGCTCCACAAACCTGATTTACATTTTCCAAGAATTTTTTTTGTACCAGGGATCAAACTGAGAACCTTACGCTTGCGAGGCAGGCACAGGCGCTACTGAGCCAAATCCCCAGCCCAAGTCTTCTTCATCTCTACATCAGAATCCATGTGGGAACACTGTATATATTTAGTTGTTATGTCTCTTTCTTTTCTCTTTGCAGTCCATGGAGTAGAGGCCTTAGTTTTACAGGATGACCCTTGAGGTGGATCTGTTTGTTGTTTTCTAGTGCTCAGAGGCAAGTCTTGCAGTCTTGGCAGGAATATCAAGGAAATGAGATTGTGCCTTCCTTGGTGCCAGTCAAATGGGCACATGATGTTGACTGGCCCCACACTGGATAATGTTCACCTTCACTTTTCATGGATCCACTGAAGAGTGTAAATTTACCTCTTGTTGAAGCTGTATCTCAGAGTTCTTCCTTTCTAAGTTAGGTTTGCTGAGTTGTAATGACATGCGACAAATCTATCCTTTTGTGTTGGGGGTATACCTCACTTGTAGAGCACTCGCCTCACATGCACAGGGCATGGTTCCAACACTGAGGAAAAGTCCACTCTTTTGAGTTTCAAGAACTATGTATCACAACCACATCCAAGATAGGGAACATTTCCACCTCACCCAAAAGTTCCCTCATCCTCTTCCGCAGTCAGCTCCCTCTCCCCACTCCACTCCTGTTGCCTGTCTCCATCATCCCTGGCAACCATGCAGCTGAAATCATGCTTGTTGCTTTTTTTCAGATTTCTTTTTTGGGGCTGGGCCTCACTCATGCTAGGCAAATGCTCTAACACTGTACTACACCCTAGCCCCTCAGAACGCTATGTTAATGAAATCATGTTAAAATTCTGTTCTTCTTTCACAGAGTGTAAAGCTTTTGGATTCATCCATGTTGTTATATGCATTAATTTTTTTTGTTAGAAGTATTATATGCACATACAGGATTTGTTTCTTCAAGAGTTGGTAGACATTTTTTCCGGTTTTTGGTAATTTTTTTAGCAAAATATTTATTGGTAAATTTTAGATATACATAATGATAACACACACCATAGGGAATTTGCACCTGTACATGGTATATTCTGCCTCTTCTTTTTTTCCCATTCCACCCTTCTTCTCAAGCCCATCTACCCTTCCTGTATACAAAAGCTTTGTTTCCATTTTTCCTTTTATTTTTCCTTTTTTTCTTGTCCTTTCCTTTCTTTCTTTCTTTTTTTTTTTTGGTACCAGGGATTGAATTTGGGACCTTGCAGTTGGGAGGCAGGCGGCAGAACCACTGAGCTAAATCCCCAGCCCTGTCCTTTCCTTTTTTTCTCCCTCTCTCCTCCCTTGTTCCCCTCTTCCCATTTGAACATTTTCTTCCCATTTCCCATTATCTATTATCATGTTAGCCCTTATTTCCACTTTCAGCTTCTCACACTGCAGAAACAATGCAGTATTTACACATGTGTGTCTGATTTATTTCACTTAAGTGTATGGTCTCAAGGTGCATCCATTTACCTAGAAGTGTCTTCAGCTCATCCTTCTTTATGGCAGAGTAGTACTCCACTGTAGAAAAAAACCCACATCTTCTTTATCCATTCATCAGTTGATGGGCATTTGGGCTGTTTTCAATATTTAGCTATTACAAACTGTGCTGCTATAAACATGGGTGTGCATACATCACTGTGGCATGATGCTTTTTATTCTTTTGGGAAGATACCAAGAAGGGGAATAGCTGGGTCAAATGGAACTTCTAGTTTTAGTTCTTTGAGGAATCTCCACACTGATTTCCACAGTGGCTACACCAGTCTACACTCCCACCAGCAGTGGAGCAGGGTTCCTCTTTCCCCACAGCCCTGCCAGCATTTGTTATTGGTTGATTTCATGATAGCAGCCATTCTTTCTGGGGTGAGGTGGAATCTCAGTGTTGTTTTCATCTGCATCTCTCGGGTGACGAGTGATGTTGAACGTTGTTTCATATGTTTATTTGCTGCTTTTACTTCTTTGAGAAATGTCTGTTTGTTTCAGGTGCCCGTTTTTGGATTGGGTCTTTGAATTTGGGGGGTCTGTTTTTTCAGTTCTTCATATATTTTAGATAGTAGACCTTTGTCTGAGGTACAGCTGCTAAAAAATTTTTCCCACATTGTAGGTTGTCTCTTAGCTCTGTTGGTGGTTTCTCTTTGCAGAGCAGAAGCTTTTTAATAAGATGAGATCCCAGTTGTTGAATTACAGATTTTCTTTTGATTCTGGCCTGAGAGTAGATGCCCTTCATCCACCTGGCAGAGATTGCAAAATGATCACATTTTACAAGCAGATATCTGCCAGAGACTCCTGCAGTAAGTCTCTAGTCCCCACCTGCCCAGTGTGTGACACAAGGATGAAGAAAAACTTGAGACAGAGTTAAAGAGAAAGGGTGAACTGGGACAGCCAGTGCTCCTTTGGCAAAAGCACTGGCCCGTCTCTTCCACCGAATTTTATCATTCATCAATCAGGGTAAAGGTGAAGTCCTTGTACAGATGTGCAGTACGTGAAATTCCCATGGAAATCAATGCAGCCAAGGCTTTAAGGAGGAGTCAGAGCATTTTCAAATTAGAAGGAAGACAGACAAAATATATGGTTGTAATTAGAGCATTGTCCTTCAAGCTATGAAGGCACTAATTGTGGGAACGGAGTTTGGGTGCGATTACTCCGGCCTCAGCTACAGATGTTATCTCGGATCAGCCCCACAGCTTCACAGGCCGTTACTCTAGTCTCTGCAGTGGCCGTCAGCAGGAGGTCATGCTGACCTGCGTGCTACCGCAGTCCTCGTGAGATGCTTCTGTGAGTCACAGAGCTTCAGTTCGACTCGCTTCTTAAGGTAAGGCAATCAAGGGATTTAACTCTGCAGCCTGCACTGCTTACAGCATGTTTTGGGGCATAATCAATATTGTGGGCTCTGGCAGATTTCCAGTCACTGCTGCCCCAAAAGGGACTAACTTCCCAACAATATGCAAGTCAGATTCCCACGTGTGCATCAGGTTTTCTCTGATGGGCAGTTGAGGCTGGTCTAGTGGTCAAGTACTCATTAGCTGGTCATGGAAAGAGCCCAAACAGCTGGGTATGGCGGCATATGCCTGTAATCCTAGTACTTTGGAAGCTGAGGCAGGAGGGTTGCTATGAGTTCAAGGCCAGCCTGAGCTACATAGTGAGTTCAAGGCTGCCCGAACTAATAGTGAGACCTTGTCTCGAAAAAAAAAAAAAGAAACAGCTCAAACAGTAAGTTAGACAAGACAGAGGACTGGTGAACTTGACCAAGACTAAAACGGAACTTGAAAAAAAATGAGAGAGAGAATGAATCAGCAAATGTAGAGCTCTAGTGAGGTGTGGGATTTCTCTGGGAGCCAAGGATGTGCCTGGGCTCAGACAGCACATGAGGTGGGCTTCTCAGGGTCACAGGTTCGTTTCCTTCTGCAGGGAAATCCACTGGCTATCTTGGGATAGTTGGACAGTTGGTTTTCTTTTGTACCGGAGATCAAACCTGGGACCTGTGTATTCGAGGCAGGTGGCAGAACCACTGAGCTAAATCCCCGGCCTGACAGTTTGTAAAACTATATATGATATACATATGTACTAATAATTTATTTTGAAATAATTTCAAACTTTTAGAAGTTGCAGAGAGTATGCAAGTTTCCTGTGCCCACCTACATTCCCCCAACATTGATTTCTCTGTGTTCTCTCCCTCCTCCCTCCTTCTTCCAGCTCTCTTGATCTCCCCCTTCCCTCCCTTTCTGCCCACCTTCACTGTTGTCCCTGCTCCCCTTCTCTACCCCTTTCTGTTCTTCTTCCTCTTCCATAGCTCATGCACACAATCTCCATGTATCTTTCTGAACCACATGAGAGCATGCTGCAAGAATGATGCTCATAGGGGCCGGGGATTTAGCTCAGTGGTTCCGCCACCTGACCTGCAAGCAGAAGGCTCCAAGTTCGATCCTCTGTACCAAAAAAAAAAAAAAGAAAAATAAGGAATGATGCTCATTACTGCTAAATATTTCCCCACTCTTCTACTGAAGGACAGTTCAATCCTGCCAATGAGGAAATAAGCAGAGGAAGACACTACTCTCTGCTCCACAAACCTGATTTACATTTTCCAAGAATTTTTTTTGTACCAGGGATCAAACTGAGAACCTTACGCTTGCGAGGCAGGCACAGGCGCTACTGAGCCAAATCCCCAGCCCAAGTCTTCTTCATCTCTACATCAGAATCCATGTGGGAACACTGTATATATTTAGTTGTTATGTCTCTTTCTTTTCTCTTTGCAGTCCATGGAGTAGAGGCCTTAGTTTTACAGGATGACCCTTGAGGTGGATCTGTTTGTTGTTTTCTAGTGCTCAGAGGCAAGTCTTGCAGTCTTGGCAGGAATATCAAGGAAATGAGATTGTGCCTTCCTTGGTGCCAGTCAAATGGGCACATGATGTTGACTGGCCCCACACTGGATAATGTTCACCTTCACTTTTCATGGATCCACTGAAGAGTGTAAATTTACCTCTTGTTGAAGCTGTATCTCAGAGTTCTTCCTTTCTAAGTTAGGTTTGCTGAGTTGTAATGACATGCGACAAATCTATCCTTTTGTGTTGGGGGTATACCTCACTTGTAGAGCACTCGCCTCACATGCACAGGGCATGGTTCCAACACTGAGGAAAAGTCCACTCTTTTGAGTTTCAAGAACTATGTATCACAACCACATCCAAGATAGGGAACATTTCCACCTCACCCAAAAGTTCCCTCATCCTCTTCCGCAGTCAGCTCCCTCTCCCCACTCCACTCCTGTTGCCTGTCTCCATCATCCCTGGCAACCATGCAGCTGAAATCATGCTTGTTGCTTTTTTTCAGATTTCTTTTTTGGGGCTGGGCCTCACTCATGCTAGGCAAATGCTCTAACACTGTACTACACCCTAGCCCCTCAGAACGCTATGTTAATGAAATCATGTTAAAATTCTGTTCTTCTTTCACAGAGTGTAAAGCTTTTGGATTCATCCATGTTGTTATATGCATTAATTTTTTTTGTTAGAAGTATTATATGCACATACAGGATTTGTTTCTTCAAGAGTTGGTAGACATTTTTTCCGGTTTTTGGTAATTTTTTTAGCAAAATATTTATTGGTAAATTTTAGATATACATAATGATAACACACACCATAGGGAATTTGCACCTGTACATGGTATATTCTGCCTCTTCTTTTTTTCCCATTCCACCCTTCTTCTCAAGCCCATCTACCCTTCCTGTATACAAAAGCTTTGTTTCCATTTTTCCTTTTATTTTTCCTTTTTTTCTTGTCCTTTCCTTTCTTTCTTTCTTTTTTTTTTTTGGTACCAGGGATTGAATTTGGGACCTTGCAGTTGGGAGGCAGGCGGCAGAACCACTGAGCTAAATCCCCAGCCCTGTCCTTTCCTTTTTTTCTCCCTCTCTCCTCCCTTGTTCCCCTCTTCCCATTTGAACATTTTCTTCCCATTTCCCATTATCTATTATCATGTTAGCCCTTATTTCCACTTTCAGCTTCTCACACTGCAGAAACAATGCAGTATTTACACATGTGTGTCTGATTTATTTCACTTAAGTGTATGGTCTCAAGGTGCATCCATTTACCTAGAAGTGTCTTCAGCTCATCCTTCTTTATGGCAGAGTAGTACTCCACTGTAGAAAAAAACCCACATCTTCTTTATCCATTCATCAGTTGATGGGCATTTGGGCTGTTTTCAATATTTAGCTATTACAAACTGTGCTGCTATAAACATGGGTGTGCATACATCACTGTGGCATGATGCTTTTTATTCTTTTGGGAAGATACCAAGAAGGGGAATAGCTGGGTCAAATGGAACTTCTAGTTTTAGTTCTTTGAGGAATCTCCACACTGATTTCCACAGTGGCTACACCAGTCTACACTCCCACCAGCAGTGGAGCAGGGTTCCTCTTTTGCCACACCCCCGCCAGCATTTGTTATTGGTTGATTTCTTGATAGCAGCCATTCTTTCTGGGGTGAGGTGGAATCTCAGCTTTGTTTTCATCTCTTGAATAATCGGTGATGTTGAACATTTTTCTGAACATCTCTGAGAGGTGTCTATTCATTTCAGATGCCCATTTTTGGATTGGGTCTTTAAATTAGGGAGGGGTATGTGTGTGATTTTTTTGAGTTCTTTATATATTCTAGATAGCAGTCCTTTTTTTTTGGAAAACACAAGGCAAGGCTTTATCAGGGAAGGAGCTGCTGGGCTACCTTGAACAGTAGCGAGAGACAGCAGTCCTTTATCTGAGGAATAGCTGGAAAAATTTTCTAACCACACTGTGGGTTGTCTTTTCACTCTGTTGGTGATTTTTTATTGGGCAAAAACTTTTTTTTTTTTATTGGTACTAGGGATCGAACTCAGGACCTTGCGCTTGCGAGGCAGGTGGCAAAACCACTGAGCTAAATCCCCAGCCTGCAAAAGCTTTTTAATAAAATGAGATCCCAGTTGTTGATTCTTTGTGATAGTTCCTGTGCAATCAGAAGTTTGTTCATAAAGTCTTTGCCTACACCAGTGTCTCCAAGAGTTCTACCTATTCTCTCTTCCAGCAGATTTAGTGTTTCTGTTTCAATATTTAGATCTTTGATCCATTTTGATTTTAGGATAGTGCATGGTGAGAGACATGGGTCTAGCTCTTGTCTGCAGACTAAAAGCTAGTTTTTCCAGCACCATTTATTAAAGGGGCTATCTTTCTTCCAGTGAAGGTGTTTTAGCTCCTTTATCAAAGATAAGGTGCTGAGTATGTCTGGAGTTGTTTCTGCATCTTCTAATCTGTTCCATTGATCCTGAGGTAGGTCTGGCTTTTTTGCCAGTACCATGCTGTTTTTATCACAGTCACTTTGTAGTATAATTTCAAATCAGGGATTGTGATACTCCCAGCCTTGCCTTTGTTGCCCAGAATTGCCTTTGCTATTCTAGGTCTCTTCTGGTTCCAAATGAATTTTAGGATTTTTTTTCTAATTCTGTGAGATATCCTGTTGGAATTTTTTATTGGGATTGCATTGAATCTGTATAAAAATTTTGGAAGTATGGCCATTTTCACTATATTGGTTCTTCCTATCCAAGAACAAGGGATGTCTTTCCATTTTCTAATATCCTCTTCGATCTCCTTTTTCAGAGTACTGTAGTTTTCACTGTAGAGGTCTTTTACTTCCTTTGATAGATTGATTCATAGGTATTTTATTTCTTTGGATGCTATTGTGAAAGGTGTTGCTTCCCTAATTTCTCTCTCAGAGAGTTTATTATTTGTGTACAGGAAGGCTATTGACTTCTGAGTGTTGACTTTGTATCCAGCTATGCCACTGAATTTGGTTATCAAATCTAAAAGTCTTTTGGTGGAGCTTTTAAGGTCTTCTATGTAAGGTATCATGTCATCCGCAAATGATGACAACTTAACTTCTTCATTTCCTATCCTTATTCCTTTTATTTCCTTCTCTTGTCTAATTGCTCTGGCTAATGTTTCCAGATCTATATTGAACAAGAGTGGAGATAGTGGACATCCTTGTCTTGTTCCTGATTTTAGAGTGAAAGCTTTCAGTTTTTATCCATTTAGTATGATTTTGGCTGCTGGTTTGTCATAGATGGCTTTTATCAGGTTGAGATAAAGACCCATCTATACCAATCTTCTGTAGGGTTTTTTTTCTTTATCATGAATGAGTGTTGGATCTTGTCAAATGCTTTTTCTGCACCTATTGAGAGAATTGTTTGGGTTTTGTCCTTGACTCTGTTAATATAGTGTTTTACATTTATTGATTTGTGTATGTTGAACCATCCCTGCATCCCGAGGATGAGTCCTATTTGGTCATGGTGTAAACCTTCTTGATGATTTGCTGCATGCTATTTGCCAGTATTTTATTGAGGATTTTTACATCTGTATTCATTAGGGAGATTGGCCTGTAATTCTCCTTTTTGGTTGGATCCTTCTCTGGTTTTGAAATCAGGGTAATGCTTGCTTCCAGGAATGAATTTTGGAGTATTGCTTCCCTTTCAGTTTCATTAGAGTTTGAGAAGTAGCAGCATTAGGTCTTCTCAAATTTCTTGTAGAATTCAGCAATTAATCAGTTAGGGCCTGGGATTTTCTTAGTTGTTAGTTTTTTAATTACATCTTCAATTTCATTGAGTGAGATTGGTTTATTTAGAATTTTTATATCTTGATTCAGCTTTGGTAATTCATATGTATCTAGAAATCTGTCCATTTCTTCATTATTTTCAATCCTAAAAAAAAGAAAAGGAAAAAGAAAAAAAAATCCAATTTAAGGTGTGTTTATGTTGTCACTGGTAGCCAATGTGGGTAGACAGAATCCAGAGCTGAATTGATTCATCCCAGCAAACCAACCATAGTTTTATGGTGGTGGGGTAGTTGGTAATCCCCTGCACCTTTAGTTCCACTGAAGTTCAGGCTCATTTATGTTTATGGGGCTAGAACCAGATTTTTTGAGCCTGCAACAGTTCATGTGCCTCCTGCCTGCTTGAATTCAGCTCCCTGCCAACTTGAACTCTGCTCCCTGACTTCCTGATGACTTGACTTCAGCACCCTCACCAAGATACCAGGAGCCACTAGATGGAGTCACCCTGTAGCTGTTCTGAGTTCTGAGCTCAGTTGGCCCATCTCCAAGATGGTTACTGGCCAATCACCCTCTCCTGGGTAAGTTTGAACCCAAATAACTCACCAGCCACTGCTGTGACTCACCATTGTGCTGTGTCTACTGCTCCATTCCACTGGTGTGTTTCTCCGTGGAGGCCTCTGGGGTCACCAGTAGTCACCATGCATCTAAAGGTTTGATTTGCTGTTTCCATGCCATGAGTCTGGGCTCTGTGAGAAAGGGCTGCTTGCTATCTCCCTCCTCTTTGTTAAAGTCTATCTCTTTGCTCTCCCTGTTGACAACAATTCTCACTTCAGAGCCTTTCTGGGTCCCAGGAACCCACTTCCCTCCTTCTTCTCCTCCTCATGACACTATATTCCAGTGTTAGGACACCAGATCTTGGAGAGGCTCTTTCTCTGCTGCTCATCACTCTGCCATCTTCCCAGAAGTGTCAGGTTTTGGTAATTATGAATAAATTTGTTTTAAACATTTGTGGGTAATTACTTAGGAATAGATTTGCTGGGTCACTGGGTTGGATGTATTTTTAATTTTATAAGAAATTGTTAAATTACTTCAATAGTACAAATTTTGCATTTGTACTACCAGTGTATGAAAGTTTCCATTACTCTGCATGTTCACCAGGCCTTAGTATCAACAGTTTTGTTTTTTAAATAATTTTAGCAAATCTAATAGTTGTCTGTTAGTGAAAGAGGAAACCACCTTTCCATATAGAATTGGGCAACGATGGATTAACTGTGCTATTAGGCAAGTATGGGTTAACTAGGTAACTCTGTTCTTTGTAGAGTGCACCTGAGTAACCATGGCAACTCTGGTTGGTAACTAATTTTCAACTGCCCAAATTCCTTTTTTTTTTTTTTTGGTACCGGGAATTGAACTCGGGACTTTGTGTGTGCGAGGCAGGCAGCGGAACCACTGAGCTAAATCCCCGGCCCCAACCATGGCAACTCTGTACTCTGTCACCAAAGGAGTGGAACAGACTCAGAAAGTCCCACCAGAGCTCTTTGCCTGGCCTCGCCACCGCTCTGCGTTGTGTAAATCCTGCTTGCTATGTTCCTGGGGAAACGCCAATGAAAGTAAGCCTCATAGATGTAAAAAGAAGTATATAAAGAATAACAAACTTCTATTCGGGCTCTTGAGACTGACAGGAGTCATCTGCTGACCTGCCAGTGTTAAAAGCCTTTTTTACATCCTACCTCCATGTTTGAGTGCTGTCTAGGAATCCCCTGAAGTTTCCCGTTGCGTTAGCATCTCATAATGGTTTTAATTTTCATTCATTTTTCATATGCTTATTTGTATTTCATTCTTTGGTGATGTGCCTCTTAAAGTTTTTAATAATTTAAAATTTTTTCTTTTCTTTTTTTTTTTTTGGTATTGGGGATCAAACTCAGGACCTTGTGAGGCAGGCAGCGTAACCACTGAGCTAAATCCCTGGCCCTATTTTTGTTTTCTTAATGTTAAATGGTGAAAGTGTTTTCTTGGACATACAAGTCCTTTTTCTAAAAAATAATATAAAGTTATAAAAAGCAGCAGCAGCTTTTTTGTTTGTTCTTTTGAGACAAGTTCTACCTATGTAGTTCAGGCTGGCCTTATACTCACTGTGTAACCCAGGCTGGCCTCAAACTCACAGTAATCCTCCTGCCTCAGCCTCTTGAGTGCTGGGATTACAGGAGTGTGCCGCCATGCCTGCTATAAGTCTTTTTATCAGATATATGCTTTTCAGACATTTTTTTGGCCATTTTGTGGCTCTTTCCCCATTCTTTCATTATTTTTAAAGATAGAAAAATTTCCAGGCACTATGGTGCACACCTGTAATCCTAGCCATTCAGGAGGCTGAGGCAGGAGGATGGCAAGTTTGAGGCCAGCTAGGGCAAATTAGTGAGACCCTGTCTCAAAATTTAAAAAAAAGCAAACCAGGAGAACTAGAAATGTCCTCAGTACCACAAAATTAAATGAATAGATAGATAGATTGGGGTGGGGATGTAGCTCAGTGTGCCACCCCTGCCTGGCAAGTGCAAGTACAAGGTCCTGAATTTGATCCTCAGCACGGGGGTGGGGGTGGGTGGGTATGATACGTAATTAATTTTGATAAAGTTTAATTAAACAACTTTAAAAACATTTGGTCTTTGTAAGTATTATCTAAGAAACAGTTTCCTAACTCTGCACTGAGCAACATTCCTAGCTCTTTTTATGTTTTATTTTGGGACAGGGTCTTGCTGAATTGCCTAGGCTGGCCTGACCTTTTGATCCTCCTGCCTCAGCCTTCTGAGTAGCTAAGATTACAGGTGTGTACTATTGCACCTAGCTTACCTTTGGGTCTTTTTGATCCATGTTCCATTTTGAGTTAATCTTTTTTTATATGAGGCCATATGTGATCCAGTCTTTTTTCTTTTTCCTTTCTATTTTTTACATGGTCATTGGTTTCAGTATCATTCTCTAAAGAGAGTACTGATACTGGTGTGTCCTGAGTTCCGGGTTCTACAAACATCAAAAAATGAAGTCCTGAGTCAAAGGAGGAAGAGGTTAGGAGAGTTTTATTGGAAATAAGAGCAGCCCTTCCATTTCCAGGAGGGGTCCAAATGGGTGGCTGGACACCCGCATCCTCATCCAGAGCTAGTTATAGGTAAACAGAGCACAGAGATTGCTCAGTTGTTCAGTGGTCACCTACCACAGATGGCCCTGTGGATTTAAAATGACCAATTGGGACTCAGGCTTTTAACCCAGTTACTCAGTATGTAGGGTTTACAGGAAACTGGGACCTTAGAAGAACTGGTTAATCTGCATTATAAATTCCTGGAGATTCAGGAACTTCGTAGAGAGTAGCTGCATTTCCTTTTTCTTTTCTTTCTTTTTTTTTTTTGGTACCAGAGAGATGGAACTCGGAACCTTGAGCTTGCGAGGCAGGCGAGGCAGGCGGCAGAACCACTGAGCTAAATCCCCGGTTGCATTTCCTTTTAATGGGGGCAAGACTGAATTCCACGCTGCCAGAGGAAGTTCAGTGCATTTAAATTACTCAAAACTCTGGAACTTAGTAAGGAGTGGCTGCAACTGCCTTTAGTAGGAAATGGGCTGCCTCCTATATTCCCTGAAGAAATTCATTGTTTTTCCAAAGTCCTACTTCACTGTCCGTTCTTAATTTTTATCAATGTGGCTGGTCAACGAACTCCACCTCAGGCCCTTCTGCCATACTCATAAGCTAACTAAAACTATTTTCTACAGTACCATTTGTCCATTGAATTTTCTTGACAACTTTTTCAGAAATTAGTGAACTATGTATGTGTGGGTCAAAGTAATTGAAAGTAAGAAAAAATATTTTTCATACTTAACTTTATTTTTCTCATTCTCCGCCCTCTCCATTTTTGGGTGCAGAAACAGTTTTTGAGTCTTATCGTTCACTCTGCAGAACTTCCTTTTGAGACAGGCAGTTTAACCACTGAGCTAAATCCCCTGCCCTGAAGAACTTCCTTTAACATTTCCGGTAACACAGACCTGCTGCAGTGAATTCTCCGCTTTTGTTTGTCTGCGATTAGCCGGGCCTGGGTTTGTTGTCACTGCGGTTACCTTGACTGCTCCACCAGCTCCAGCTGCTCAAGGAGTGTTACCGAGGCTTGGGGCTTGGCGAGGGCGTGGCCTCGCTTTTCAGAGGCGCCCTAGAGCTTTTTCTTTTCCCTCCTTCCCTGGAAGCTGGAGTCCTATCAAGATTTTAGTTATTAAAGATGCTTTGCTTAAGCATGCCCCCGGCGTCCCACAGTGGTAGTTTTTTCTTTTACTCTTCCTGAGGCAACAATAGGTTTTCGCTTGTTCTGGTATTGAGAAAGTTTCTTGTCTTTCATCAAAAAGCAAGCAGGTTATTCTTCTAGTCCTCCCCTAAAAGCAACTATTCTTTGTTCATGTCCGGGGTTAAGAGTTTACTAGTCCCTGGGCCTGGGATTTAGCTCAGTGGCGCCATGCCTGCCTGGCAACTGCAAGGTCCTGAGTTCGATTTCTGGTACTGGGGAAAAAAAGAAAAAAAGTTTACTAGTCTTCAAGTGTTTTAAGGTTTTTGATGGTAAGGAGTAGAGTTCAGAAAACTGCACTTTATGCTTGTCCCTAGAAGCATATGAACACTTGCACCGCTGGTTCAGCTAGTAGGTGGGTAGGTGGGGGTCTTTTCTGTCTTCTCTCCTGCCCCAGTCATTCTCTTGAGCATCTGTTACAGTGCAAACTCACCTTCTGTCTGAGGCCTCCCATCTGTGACAAAGTGACACACTATCCCACAGTTGGCCGCTTGTTTACTTTGTTTTTTGAGATAGGGTCTCACTATGTAGTTCAGACTGGCTTTGAACTCACTACGTAACACAGGCTGGCTTCAAACTCACAGTGATCCTCCTGCCTCAGCCTCCAAAGTGCTGGGATTAGAGGTGTGTGCTACCACACCTGGCTAGTTTTAGTTTTTTGAGGCATTTCATACTGATTTCCATGCTGCGTGCTCTAGTTTACAGTCCCATGCACAATGTAGAAGGGTTCCTTTATCCCCACAGCCTCACCAGCATTTATTTGACTTCTTGATAACCTTTATTGCTGGAGAAAAATGTAATCTCAGTACTATTTTAATTTGAATTTCTCCAGAGAAGAGTGATGTTGAACATTTTTTCATTTACTTACTGGCCATTTGTAGTTCTGAGAAATGTCTATTTGTTACAGTTGCCCAGTTTTTGAATGGTCTTTTGTTTTCGGGGTCTAGTTCTGTCCAGCACCCTGGGGAAATTGTGGTGAGACATGAGCTCCAAAGGATTTGGACAGCCTCACCCCTATGGCAGTGCCAGTTGGAGCCCACATTCCTTGTCTCTTGGGGTGGTTCTGCTCACTGTCAATGGCTTTCCTCAGCAAACAGTCTCTGTTCCTGGCATCTCAAATTTCCTGGGGTCTCTGCACTGTTGACTGCATCTTCACAGCTTTGCACACTCCCCTCTCAGGAACACACCCATGACTCTTGTATTCTCCATACCTGTATGCATGTGGATGATGCCAAGATCTGTAACAAGGTTGAACAGTAGTTGGGCCCAGTTAGATCATGGCTGCGGAAGCCTCTGAGTGCCTGGATGACTGGACACTGTGAGACAATCTCAGGGAACCAATTCCTTAGGCAATTCTTTTTTTAGCAGGGAGCCCAGGAGCTCTCTTCTCCATGAAAGTTTTATAGTTTTGCATCCTTGAGCCTCCAAATGCAGGGTTCTACTAATTCATGAAATGCCTTTAAACCATCTTTCCTATCATTCTGTTGCAAAGTACTTGGCTTTTTTTTAATGCTAAGCTTTTCAGCAACCCTGCTGTCCACGACACCAACTTTTCACATCTGCTTTTTTACTCCTGGTTTTCGCTGTAGATCTGGCTAAATGTACCCAGCAGGACCTATGCCACTGCCTGAATATTGGGCTGCTTTGAAATTTTCTCTGCCAGATGAATTAGTGAACACCTTTAATCTGGGTCTCCTGAAAAGCGTGAGGACATGGGCAAAATGAAGACAAATTTTCTGGCAGAACATAATACACACAGCCTCTAGTCTAACTGCCAATTGAATTTTTGCTCTCAACCAAAACTTACTGAATCTGGCCTTTACTGTCCACATTCCTATCAGCATTCTGGTCTTCTGAGCTCTGTGCAGAATCTTCCATCAATTTTTGCTTACTCTGTTTACAGCATTGTAAGGCTTCTCTAGCCATTATCTCCAAACCTTACAAAGCTCCTCTGCAAACAAATTCCAAAGGTTTCTGAACAACATGGTCAGGAATAGTCAAAGCAACAACCCCACTTTTCTGGTACTGACTTCTGTCTTAGTTACTTTCTCATTGATAAGAGCAAATACCTCATAACTGGAACATAAAGGAGGGAATGGTTTATTTTGACTCATGGTTTGGCTCCAGAGTCAGCTGGTTCCAAGGAAGACACAGGATGGTAGAGACGGATGGCAGAGGAGAAGGTGCTCACCCTATGGCAACCAGGAAGCAGAGAGAGAAGGGAGGAGCTGAGACAATACAGTTTTCCAGGTCACACCCCCGTGACCACCTCCAACCAAGCCCCAATTCCTAATACCATATTAAGCGACTGAACTCATCAATTGATGAATCCACTAATGAGTGTAGTGCATCCATGATTCAGTCACCCTCTGAACACTGACTATTGAGGTATGTTTTAGATCTAAGTAACAATAATTGGATCACTTGGGGGAGTGCTCTTTGATATTAATTTTTTGTTTTTGTTTTTATATATTCTGTTCTTTAAGGTTTTTGGGGGGGGGGGGTTGGGTACCGGGGATCGAACTTGGGGCCTTGTGCTTGCAAGGCAGGCAGTGGAACCACTGAGCTAAATCCTCATTATATTCTGGATATTAGTCCACTGTCAGAAGAATAGCTGGCAAAGATTTTCTCCAATTCTGTAAGCTGTCTCTTCAGTCTGTTGCTTCCTTTGCTATGCAGAAGATTTTTGTTTTGTTTTGTTTTTGAGATAGGCTTTCGCTAGGTAGTCATTGTCATTGGTATGTATCCCAAGCTGTCTTCTAATTCATGATCCTCCCACCTTAGCCTTTCAAGTGCTTGGATTATAGGTGTGTGCCATCACATCTGGCTCTTGTAGTTCTTTAAATTGTTGTAATGCCCTTTGTCAGTCTTGCTATTACTTCCTGACCATTGGAGTTCTATCTGGGAATCATTATCTATACCAATTTGAAGTGTTATCCTTATGTTTCATCCTAATGTTTTCAAAGCTTCAGGTCTTACATTAAGGTCTTTGATCAATTTTTAATTTTTCTTGTATCCGGTGAGAGACAGAGATCTTGTTTCAGTCTTTTATAGGTGGATATCCATTATTACCAGCACCATTTGTTGAAGATAGTCTTTTCCCCAGCATATGTTTTTGGCTCCTTTATCAGGTTGTGGTAAATGAATGGGTTTATTCTGGATCTTCCATTCTATTCTGTTGATCTACAAGTCTATTTTTTTTTTTCAGCACCAGGGATCAAACTCAGGACCTTGCCCTTACAAGGCAGGTGTGGTGCCACTGAGCTAAATCCCCAGCCCTCTACATGTCTATTTTTATACCAAATAACAAGCTGTTTCTGTTATGTTGGTTCTATAATATATTTTGAAATCAGACATTGTGCCAGGTGTGTTGGCACATGCCGGTAATCCAAGTATTCTGGGAGGTTGAGCAGGAGGATCACAAGTTCTGCCTAGCCAGAGCAACTTACCAAAATACTGTTTCAGGCCTCTTTTTTTTTTTGGTACCGGGGCTCGAACTCATGTCCTTGTGCTTGCACAGCAGGTGGCGAAACCACTGAGCTAAATCCCTGGCCCTAGCAAAATACTGTTTCAAAATTTAAAAAAAGGGGGGGGGGGGCTTGGGTTGTAGCTCAGTGTGAAGGCCTTGGGTTCAATCCTTAGAACTAAAAAAAATAATCAGGTATTGTGATACCACCGGCATTGTTCTTTTGCTCAGGATTGCTTTGACTATTTGAGGGTCTTTTCTGTTTCTAAATGAATTCTAGGACTTTCTCTACTAGTCCTATAAAGAATGTCATTGGTATTTTGATGGGGATTGTATTGAATCTGTAAATTGCTTTCTGTAATATGACTGTTATTCCTGATATTTCAAGTTTGGGGGGCTGAGAAGTGCCTAGAAGACTAGTTGAGCATGTTCCTGGTTGTGTCTGAGTGAGTCATGAAGATATGGCTTGGGTACTATACATGGTCCCTCACCCATTCATTCAGTGCTGTTCCCCTGCTCTGCTCCTCAGCCACTATGAACCAAACAATCTTGTTCTACCATGCTTTTCTGCCATGATGTTCCTGTCTTAGAGCCAGCTGACTATGGACTAAATCTCCCAAACTGTGAAATAAATTAAAATCTTTCCTCCTTTAAGTTGTGAATATTGGATACTGTATCCAGCAACTGGAAAGCTGATTAATACAGAAAATTGGTATCAGAGAAGTGGGTCATTCCTGTGACTATATCTGACCATATGGTTTAGGAAACTTTGGATCTTGTTTGTGAGAGGAGCTTAGAGATATCAGCTAAAAGAGCCCTAGACTGCTATAACCAGAGCCTGATGGGTGATTCTGCTCAGAGCTCAGAAGACCAGAATGCTAATAGAAATGTGGACAGTAAAGGCCAAGCTCAGGAGATTTTAGTTGGCAGCAAGGACTCAGCAGTTGGACCAGAGGCCATATGTGTTGTCCTCTGGCAGAAAAATTGCCTATAATTTGCCCATGTCTTGAGACTTGTGTGAATAAGTGAGATTAAGAGCTGAGGAAATTTCAAGACAGCCTAACATTCAAGCTGCGGGATGGGTACTGCCTGCTGCTTTTAGCCAGATTTATAGTGAGAATCAAGGGCAAAAGGTAGAGAAGAAAATTTTTTAAAACTTAAAATTTTGGACTAGAAGGAACCATGTGTAAAATTGGGGCCAAAGAAAATGTGGCTGCTAAAGAGATTAGCACCATTAGAAAGAAAACAAAGTACTTTGTACAGAGACAAGAAGAAAGATTCTTGAGGGCATCCCACTCATTCCAGGCTCAAGGATGCAAAAGTATCAACCTTTCTTTTAAGAAGAGAGTCTCTAGGCCTCCTGGTGAAGAAGAGCCTTCTAGGAGCTGGACATGTGGTGCATGCCTATAATCCCAGCACTCAGGAGGCTGAGGCAGGAATATCACCATGAGTTCAAGGCCAGCCTGTCTCAAAAAGAAGAAAAAAGCAAGAGGTCTCTTAGGGAATTGGTTCCCCAGGATTCATTTCACTGTGTTCACCCATCCAGGCACCCAGAGGCCACTGCAGCCATGGTCCAAGGGGGCCTGCCTACTACTGCCACTCATAGCAAACCTTGGCATTGTCCAAATGATGCTAGTTTTACTGGCATGCAGAATGTAAGAGTTGTGGGGTCAAGGAGGCTTCCACTCAGATTTCAAAGGAAGGCCTGGGAAGCCAGGCAAGGAACCCCTGAGAGATCAGTGTGTGAAGCTGAAAGAATGTAGACAAAGGTAGAGCAGAGAACCCAGGAAGTCTGAGAAGCCAGGAACATGTACTGTCTGGCAAGGGAAGCTGAAAGCTGTGAGTGGAAGAGCGAGGTCCTGTGGGCTGCAACTGGCAAGGCTATGGGGGGGCGGTGCCCTAGTCCTTCGGAACTTACTTTAATTATTTATTTATTTATTGGTGCCAAGAATCAAACTCGGGACCTTGCGCTTGCGAGGCAGGTGCCAGAACCACTGAGCTAAATCCCCAGCCCAGAACTCACTGTTTTTAGACCACCATATACCCCAGATGCCACTGAGGGAGGTACAGGACTTAATCTTTGTCCTGCTATGTTAACATCTTGCTTTTGGTTGATTCTTTTCTGTCCCCCTATTCTTCCCTTTTGGCATGGGAGTGTTCACTCTGTGCCACTGTAGCTTGGGATTATGTAAATTGTTTTCGACCTTTACAGGGGCTCACAGCTAAGAGTTTGCTTTGAATATCACAAGAGACTTGTACTGGGACTTTTGAAAAATACTGGAACTGTTGAGACTTTGGGGAAGGGATTATTGCATATCTGGTCATATGTGAGATAGTCATAGTATGTTAGGCAGAATTGTAGACTTGCTATTGTCTCTATTTGGAGATTAAGTATGGTCTAGGGAGATGTGTTTGACAAGGGTGGGATGTGGCTGTCAGGGTGGAGCTTCAATTTGATTTCCTTTGGAATCCTCCTGTGGGGTTAGGGGAACACTCTTCTAGGTGAGTCCGAGTAGGTCATGGAGATGTGGCCTTAAGGCCTATGTCTGGTCTCTTGCCTCTTCTGCTACAGCACCCTGCTGCTGCTTTGCTTTCTGCCTGCCACAAGCTAAGCAGTTTTGTCCCATCACACCCTTCTGCTTTCATATCTCTGCTTTGGAGCTAGCCAATCACAAATCACCTCTTTTCCTAAGTTGTGAGTGTTGGATGTTGTGTCTTAGCAACAAGAAACCTGATTAATACAGGTAGTATGGCCATTTTTTTTGGAACCACAAAGCTACGTTTTTATTACCTGGCCTAGAGGTAACCATCATTGCCTTCATTGATATTGTGCTAGACAGAACTCAATTTCATGTTTCTGGCCATGAGAAGGAAAGGCTGAGAAATTTGGCTTAGCTGTGTGTCCTAGAAAAAAAGAGAGGAGCTTATGGAGAACAGAGTCAGTCTCTGCCACATGAACTTCTCTTCCGTGTGAATCTTCTGCTGTCTGCTGAGGTGTGGCTTCTGGCAAAAGGCCTTTCCACACTTATATGTGTAGGCCTTTTCCCCCATGTGAGTTCTATGGTGTTTAGTGAGGGCTGACTTCAGGCTAAATGTCTTTCCACATTCACCACATTCACAGGGTCTCTCACCGGTGTGCGTCCTCCGGTGCACAGTGAGATCTGACTTATGGCAGAACATTCTTCTGCATTCTTTACATTCATATGGTTTCTCCCCGGTGAGTTCTCTCATGAGAGCTGAGGTTTGATTTCACGCAAATGTTTTTCCACATTCATTACACCTGTAGGGCTTCTCACCAGTATGAATTCTCATATGCTTGGTGAGTGGTAGCTTCAGGTAGAAGGCCTTCCTACACTTGGTGCACACAAAGGGCTCCTCCCCTGTGTGAGTGCTCTGGTGCCTCCTTGGGTTTGTCTTCTGGCAAAAGCTTTTTCCACATTCATTGCACTCATAAGGCTTTCCCCATGTGTCTAATGTATAGTGAGATCTGACTGCATGCAAAATGTTTTTCCACACTCATTACATTCAAAGGGTTTTTCTTTGGTGTGAATTCTCTGATAGACTGACTTCGAGGCCTGACTTCTGACAGAAGGTTTTCTTGCATTCGTTTTACTTACAGGGCTTCTTTCCTGTGTGAATCTTGTGATGTGTAGTCAGGGCTGACTTTTGGCAGAAGGTTTTTCCGCACTCACAGCATTCACAGGGTTTCTCTCCTGTGTGGATTCTCCAGTGCATAAGGCCTGACTTCTGAGGGAAGGATTTCTCAGTCATCACACGCATAGGGCTTCTCCCCTGTATATGTCCTCTGGTGCACTGTAAGGGCTGATTTCATAAAGAAGGATTTCTTGCATTCACTACATTTATAGGGTTTCTCTGCTGAATGTTAGGGAAAGTTCTCCCGCATGCATTACATTCAGATTTTCCTCCCTACCTGGGACTCCTCTTGGGCAGTGACAGCCTCACAAGTGCCCCACAGTCACTGTATTTGAGGGAGGTCTGGCCAGCAACTCTCTTCTGTGACAGTAACATTGCCTTTCACCCACCGTGCTCTCTGCACGGCTGCCCGTTTGAGCCCTGTGATTCTGATGAGGGTGCTCACAGGCCCGGGCACTTTCCCAGGCACATCACAGTCGCCAGGCTTCTCTCCGGCACGCATCGCCTGCCTCAGGTACTTTAGGGACAAGCGCTTTGTTTGGATATGCATTCAACTCCCTAGGGCTCACTTCAGAATAGTTTCTGTTATTTAAATCAGATCTGAAATATGTTTTGAGCTTAGATTAGTTTTTCCTAATTCAGCTCTTTCCTTAGTTGATGTGTTACTGCTAATAAGAACTTGCCACAAATGTCCACTGCGAATTCCTTGACTTTTCTTTTCTTTTTTTTTGTATTAAATTCTTTTATTGGTACATTGTAGGCATACAACACAATTACATTTCTCATTGGGAATTGTACCTTTACATAATGCATCTTGGTTCTTATTTTTTCCCCATTCCTAGCTCTCCCTTCACGCCTTCCACCCTTCCCTATTTACAAAGACTTTATTTCCATTTTTTCCATTTCTCATCATTTTTCCTTTCCCTTCTTTCCTTTCCCCTGCCCCTCCCACTACCCCTACCCCTTTGGACCTTTTCTTCCTATTTTACATTATCGATTATTCATTCTAATCATTGGTACATTTTAGGTATACAATATAATGACATTCATCATTGGAAATTTGCACCTTTACATAGTCTCTCTTGGTTCTTATTTTTCATCCTTGCCCAGCCCTCCCTTCAACCCCTCCAGTCCTCCCTATTTACAAAGATTTTGTTCCTATTTTTCCATTTTCTCATATTAATCCCATTCCTTACTATCCTTTCCCCTAGCCCTCCCACTTCCTTCCCCTTTGCCCCTTTTCTTACTATTTCACATTACCTATTATACATTTAGTCCTTATTTACACTTTCAATTTCTCATACCAGAGAAACTATTCGGTATTTATACATGTGTGTCCCATTTATTTCACTTAAGAGTATCACCTCAATGTGCATCCACTTAGCTATAAATGTCTCTAATTTCTCATTTTTTATGGCTGAGTAGTACTCCATTTTATAAAAAAAACACATTTTCTTTATCCACTCTCCAGTTGATGGGCATTTGGCTGTTCCCAAGTTTTAGCTATTACAAACTGCGCTGCTATGAACATGGGTGCACATATATCACTGTGGTATGATTCTTTTAATTCTTTGGGGAAGATCCCCAGCAGTGGAATAGTGGGGTCAAATGGGACTTCCAATCCTAGTTCTTTGAGCTGTCTCCATACTGATTTCCACAGTGGTTGCAGCAGTCTACACTCCCACCAGCAGTGGAGCAGTATTCCTCTTTCCCCACAGCCCCACCAGCATTTGTTATTGGTTGATTTCATGATAGCAGCCATTCTTTCTGGAGTGAAGTGGAATCTCAGCATTGTTTTCATTTGCATCTCTTGAATGACCAGTGATGTTGAACATTTTTTCATGTATTTATTTGCTATTTCTACTTCTTTGTCTGAGAAATGTCTGTTCATTTCAAATGCCTTAACTAGGCCATCCACTATCTGGACATCTGGGAGGCTCAGCTCTGAGGGTTCTCTCATCACACACGGCTCTTCTGCCTGCCTAACTTGAAGATCACCTCAGGTTTGGTCATGAGATGCCCAGAGACTGAGTCGTTTTTGGTGCTCGTGGGAACACAGAGCACTGTGGAAGCTGCGGAAAGGTGAATGAAGCAGAGTCACAACCACGCGTGGCTTGGTCCTGGCTCCCCGCTATAAGCTCTCCAAACATCAGCTGTAATCCTGGCTCTCAGGAGGCTGGGGCAGACAGATTGCCTCCAGTTCAAGGTGAGCCAAGGTTACACAGTTCAAGGGCAGCCTGAACTGCATAGAAAGACCCAAACACATCTTGTGCAATCATCCTAGGCCCATGCAGAGCTGGGCTCTTTCCCTTCCAAGAATGCTTTTGCCTCTGTTCCCAAGGACTAGTGACAGAATTCAGGTCAGACAGGACTTCCTTCAGGTTGGATTTCTGTTCGTAGGGTGCTTCCTCTCAAACGCTGCACATCTACTTTAATCAGTTATTTCTTCAGGAATCAGGAGTACCACTCATGCTTTGGGATGCTGAATGTCAGAGATGAGGACCAGGAACCTTCCTGTCCTGCCACTGACACCCGAAGCGACCGGCCCGCAAAGCTCGCAAACCGACTCCTGTACACGGAGGCACCCATCAGGCCCTGCGGCCACGCATCACCTCCTAGGAAAGCATCGTGACAGCCCAGCCCCTGCCCCCCCCCTTTTTTTCTTGGTACCAGGGATTGAACTTGGGACCTTGTGGTTGCGAGGCAGGCAGAACCTCTGAGCTAAATCCCTGGCCCTTATGTTTAGGTTTTCTTGAGACAAGGTCTCGCTGTGTAGTCCAGGCTGGTCTTAAACTTACTATGTAGCCCAGGCTGGCCTCCAACTTGTGGCAATCCTGCCTCAGGCTCCTGAGTCCTGGTATTATAGGCCTGCACCACCAAGCCTGGTTTATGGCCATTTTAATAATGAATCAAATTTCCCGGTAAGGTCAACATTGAACCTAACCATTGAATTTGATTTAGTTCTCATCCAGTTTGGGTTGTGACCAGAATTGTGGAAAGAATTAATTTCGTGAACCAAAGTACCACCATACATAATATAATTTGATTCTTTTTTCAATCCCGTTCCCCCCACCCACCCACCTTCCTCCCTCTGTCTCTGTTACTTTGTTTTGTTTTGTTTTGTTGAGACAGGGTCTTGCTATGTAGCCCAGGCTGGCCTCAAACTCACAGCAAGTCTCCTGGCTCAGCTTCCCAAGTGCTGGAATTACAGGTGTGTGCCACCATCCCTGGCCTCTGTCTCTTTCTCTAAATACCCTTTGCCACTTCATTCTTCTTCTTATTATTTTTTGTTAATATTTATGACATATAAGGTTTACATTCATTGTATTTTGTATTTGCATGACATTTTAAACCTTTGTCTTTCTCCTTATTCTCTCCACTCCCCTCACCCTTGGTCTCCTGGACCTCTTCCTATTTGCAAAAGATCTGTCTCCCTATTTCCTTCTGTCCATCCTTTCTTTTGCTCTTTTTTTGTACTTAGCCTTTCTCAAATGAGAGATACCATACAGTGTTTAAGATGGGTGTCTGTTTCACTTAACATATTTTCTAGGTGTATCTATTTTCTTACAAATGTCTCAAATTTATCCTTCTGTATAGCTGAGTAGTATTCCATTATGTATAGACACCACATTTTCTTGATCTGTTTCATTTTAGAGATCCTTTACTTTCTTAGTTAGATTTATTGCAAGTTTTTTTAAGGCTATTGTGAATGAGATTGTTTTCCTGCCCTTTTTTCCCCCTTCGGTGAGTTCATTATAGGTGTAAAGGAAAGCTACTAATTATTTTGTTGTTTTGTATCCTACTTTTCTGAGTTTGTTAGTTCTAGGAGACTTAGTGGGCTCTTAGGGTTTTCTAGGCATAGAATCATATCATTTGCAAACACTAAATTTTTTTTTTGGTACCGGGGATCAAACTTGGGACCTTGTGTTTGTGAGGCAGGTGGCGGCACCTCTGAGCTAGATCCCCGGCCCTGCAAACACTAAATCTGACTTCTTTCCTATCTGTATCCCATTTATTTCTTTCTCTTGGCTGATAGTTCTGAATTTTCCTTTACTATCCTGAATAATAGTGGTGAGATGAACACTTTTGTCTTGTTCCCAAGTTTAGAGGAAATGCTTTGTGTTTTCACATTCAGTGTGATGCTGGCTAGGGTTAGTCACTTAGATCCTTTATTATATTGAGGTATTATACTTCTATATCTAGATTATTCAGGGTTTTATCATGGTATTAGATTTTATCCAAGGCCTTTTCTCCGTCTGTTGAGATGATGGTGTGAGTTTTGTCCTTGATTCTATTTATGTGAATTATATTTATTAATTTGTGTAAATTCAACCGACCTTTTATCCTAAGAATGAAACTTGATGATAGTGTGTGATCTTTTTAACATAATACTGAACTTGATTTACAGGTATTTTACTGAGGAGTTTTGCATCGATAGCCATCAAGGATTAGTTTAGAGTTTCGTTTTTTGTTATGTCCTTATGAGGTTTTGGTAGCAGGGTAATACAGGTCTTGTAATATGGATTTGCAAGAGTTTATTCTCTTCTGTTTTATAGAATATTTTGAGGATCATTGGTTTTAGGTATTCTTTAAAAGCCTATTAAATTCAGCAGTGAGTATGTCCAGTCCTGGGCTTTTCTTTTTTGTAAGACTTTTTATTATTGCTTCAATCTCAGTGCTTGTAATCGATCTAATCAGGTTATTTATATACTCTTGGCTCAATTTTGGTAGGTCACATGTGCCTAGCAAAATGAAAAACTGCTTTTATCACATTAGCCCTGCCTTTTCCTGATTTAGAGTCCAAGCTATCAGTTGGAAGTAGGTTTTAATTTTTTTACCCTCCTTTCTCAAGTGATACACCAGTAGAGAGCAATCCTAGCTAGGTCCCTGGCTTAAAACACTGTGGTTAGTTGGCTCCTTTTTTATGCCTGATTTTTTCCCCCTTTAGTACTGGGAATTGAACCCAGGGCCTTCACAATGAGCTACATCCCAAGCTCTTTTTAGTTTTTGAGATTGGGTATTACTAAGTTGTCCAGGTTAGGCTCTAACTTGGGACCCTCCTGCCTCAGCCTCCCAAAGTGTGGGGATTACAGCCAGTGGCCACCACACTTGGCTTTTTCTACATACCACGTAAAAATATCAATCACAGTAGATGCTAATCAATTTTGTTTTCGTGCTACAGATTGAACCCAAGGTGTTGTGCATGACATCTTTTATCTTGGTTTCAAACCTAGTTTTATCTTTTCATATCATTGCTACCTTTTTGGAATAGTGGGGGAGACTTAGAGCATTAATTCATAGTGATACTGGATGCAAAGACTACATCTTTCTTGTCTTCTGTGGCAGGTAGGATATTTTTTTCTTCCTTCCCCAGCTTTTTTCTTGTTGCTTCCTTACTTTCCTCCTCCATCCCCTTTCCATTTGAACACCTTCTTTCCATTTCCCAATATCTGTTATACATTTTGGTCCTTATTTCCACATTGGAGAAACAATGTGGTATTTAAACATGTGTGTCTGATTTATTTCACTCAAGAGCATGGTCTCAAGGTGCAGGATAGTTATTTTTCATTCCATTAGTATAAACTCAACTTTTGTGCATTCATCATCTTGATATCTTAACGTCACCTGCACCAATGACCTGTTCACATTTTATCCAGCCTGTTTTCATGGAACAGACTCAACAAGGAACCTAGTGGTGGATTCATATAAACTTTGGAGATCTTTTGTAAATGTAATCATATTATTTAGCAAGTTTCTGGTTGCTACAATGGCATCTCTGCTTCAGAGGTAGTTCAGTTATTGAGGTTGTAGACTCTTCTATTAATTTTGTTAACAGAACCGAGGTCCTAATTTGTTAAAATCAAAACAGACTCATGTCTTATTCACAATTTCATAAGGAAACTCAGGACCCAATATTATGTATAAATTTTTCCAAAAAAGTAATGCATATATATAGCAAGGCCTGGCCCATTGGTTTGCTCAGTATATAATTAAACTCTTGGTAAACTATAGAATATTTCCTGGTTTGATACCACCAGGGATTTAGCGCAGTGGTGCCTCCACCTGCCTTGCAAATGCAAGGTCCCAAGTTTGATCCCCGGTACCAAAAAAACAAACTTCAAGATACTTTGTTGAACACATTCTACTAAAGCCAAGATGCTCAACGAGTGCACCTACTTGTCCTTATGAGAGATGAAAGTCAAACACTTAAAAAGCAGGTCTTTTTCTCTTTAAAAACTAGCTTTATTTAAAAGACTCTGAAGCATAGTTAGCACTATGGGAAACAAACTTGCAATACATATTCAAGAAAGCCTGCCATACATCATTCTACAATAGATAGTAGATCTATATACTGACATTCCTTATACAATGCATAAGCCGCATTAGCATCATCCCTGGAAAGAATGGCCAACAATGACATGGCTGTCTCAACAGCAGAGCCTCTACTTGTCTTACTTTGGAATAAAAAACTAAAACATGGGAGACAAATGAAACTCCAATTTTAAATTCTACCATGGTGGTTAGGGAAAAGGAATAGGATCAGAAGGGAGAAACTGTAAGAGTTAAATATCTCAAACAGAAAACTGACTTACTATATTTATAGTAATTACTATAAAGTATTTCAATTGAGAATGTAACTGATTTAACAATCAAACTTTTAAACAAACTATCCAACTTCTATCAGTTATGAAGCCAATTTTATTTCTTTGAAAATTGTAACTGCATACAAACTATATAAAAATAATAAACAATTTGAGGCTATCTAGTTTTCTCATATTTTATCTGTTTTATCACAAAGTAGTTCATGATCATTTCATATTAATACTTCTTTATACCCAGTTTTAAAAGACTGTATGTGAAAATATCAGACAAAAACAAACCAACATGTAATACTAAATTTTTAACACAAAAAATAAACCTATGAAAATATGAGTATTCAAGTCAAATATAATGGGATTATGACATGGTATGGTATCTGGCATTTAAAAAAATATTAAGAGTAAATCAGATTTATTGCTATATCCTATCAACAATCAAACATATAAAATATACTACAACCACCATGCCAAATATGATGCAGCACAGGAATATTAATATAACATAGGTACACATTTACTTTATTATATACTCACTGATATAGTAAAACTTTATTCAGAATAGTTTGAATTGATAAAAGTGTAAAAATGTGAATATTTTTAAAAGATATGCAGTTTAAGCACTCACAAGTAATTTTTTTCAAGCATATAATTTCAAATATACAGATTTGAATTGGTCAAGTATTACCTATTATGATAATTTTAGGTACTTGTTTAATGACAAAACAAGAATGCTTTTAGTGTTCTTAAATAAATGCCTCTAAAATTTAAAAAATTAAAACCTATCTTCAAAATTAAAATTTTCTTTAAAGTCTTGATTATTACTTTTATTAACAAATCCTTTTATCAGATAATACAAAGTAAACAGCATTCAAGTCCTTGTATCAATGATTACAAATTCTAAGTTTATGGTATCCTCATCATTTCTTAATAAATGAAAATTAGTACTGCTATTTGTTTTGCTTAGAGTGAATGATATTGTTTAGTTGAGAGATATCAACTTAAATTCAAAGTCTGCTGTATAATATTAGTAGTATAGGTTTTCAAAAATCCTAATATGCACTATCAGTTAAGACAATTCTTTCGCAAAGTATACCTGTAAATATATCAAATTTTAAATAAGTATTTACTATGAGTGTCATGAATTGCTAACACCAAATTTTACTCCTTTCTCACATTTCAAAGACATCATTCCATCTACTAATCCATAAATATTGATGTTTCACATACTTCATAGAGTAGCTTAAAACATACCAGCATAAGAAATAATTAGTATTACATAGTAATTTCCTCTGTCATAGGAATAAATGTTGGACAAAGTCTGGAAACATTTTATTTTCCAATTTGAATTACAGTAATTTTGCCACAGACCACAGCACTAGTGCATGTATTACTTTAGACATGCTCTAAGAACAAAACAAAAAAATTACTGCAAAAATACATGTCACCAATGTGGAACACACTCAGATTTGTATAAAAGTACTGAACTAATATCCCAAAAAGAGGTATATGTAAACAGTACATAAGGAAGAAATAGTTTTAATATGAAACAATCATTTAAGTCACATACATCATGATAAGAAGCAGGACTTTCTTTTATAAAAGATAACATCTTAACAAGCAACATCATCTACACATCTACAGAACAAGAAAAGTACAGGTATTGCGAGTAAGTTTTAATATAATTCCAAGTAATGTATTATTGATAAAATATGACAAAGATGAAGCTTCTCCACTGGGTTTCATTAAGTTTTTAATTAAGCACAGGCAGCCTGTGATGGCACTTTCTCCCTTCATTTCCCCTTGGCCTCTTGTCTTGGGATAATGCTATCCCTAGGCTCCTTGCTCCAGAATGCCTCTAAACCCCATCACTGTACCACCAGAAGTTGGAAAATGTAAAGGTGACATTTATAGTGATCTACAGGATAAGTGGAAGAGAAGGAAAAGTTATAAAAATTTGGAAATAAGAAGGAAACCTCTAAGTTCAGAACTAGAAGACAGCAGACTGTAAAAAAAAAAAATGTCTAAACAATCTAACAATCTATAGGAATTGAAATACAGGACAGTACCAGTTAATTTGCTAAAAATATTGCTTTCCATGGTTGCATGAGTTGTGGTCATATTGTCTAAAGTGTCATATATTAAAGATTCATAGGGCCAGGGATTTAGCTCAGTGGTTCCACTGCCTGCCTTGAAAGCACAAGGACCCAAGTTCAATCCCCAGTACCAAAAAAAAAAAAAAAAAAGATTCATTCTAAAGATCCCTTTTTAAAAAAGAAAATTTAGTATCATTTTCCTGCTACCTTCATTCATATTTTAGCAGAAAAAAAAATGCTTTTCTCTTAAAATGTAGCCAACTGGGCTGGGGATTTAGCTCAGTGGTTCTGCTGCTTGCCTTGCAATCCCAAGGCCCTGAGTTCGATCTCCGGTACCCCCCCAAAAAATGTAGCCAACTGATATCACACAAGAAATAGAATTTCATCAAAGGAAAGGTGGGAAATTTTGAAGCATGGAGCTTCCAGGAGGGGAAAAGCCAAGCCTGTTTATACAGCATTTCACCAGAAAGTTTAGATGGTAATAGGGCAACTGGGAAAGAATCCACATTAAGAACTTAACCTTCCTAATCACATCAGGAAAAAGGAAAGATTTCAGCTTCTTTCTCTTACATTGATTGGTTCACTAAAGAAAACTAAGAACTTAGCATGATAACAATAGTTAACTGCACTATGGGTTAGCTAAGTCTTTATGAGCTTCCCTAAGAATCTTATCATTTATATTGAGTTCCAAGCCACTATTTACAAATGAACATCGGGAGCCTGGATGCTTTTCAACTTTTTAAATTAAAATACCTAAAACAGCACAAATGTTCATGCATATAAAACCTCTGTACACTGGAAAAAAATCCAAAACACATTAGAACTTCCTTTTAAAAAATCATTTATAGTTTTTACTTACATTGTTTTTACTTTTTAAATACAATAAGTATGTTGAACAGTAAGAACTAGCACTTTGATTTGTTCAAGATGCATAAGTTAAATGAAGACTCTTGATACTTATCTTATGTGGATGATTAAAGTCAGCAGATTCCATGGTGACCCATTCTATTTTTTTTTCTACCACTAGGCTCAGTTGGGAGTCTTTTAAAAAAGCCCAGCATGGGTTTCTTTTACGTTGTGCTTAGTTATGAAGCATAAGCGCTAGTACAAGAAAATCTTCAGGTTCATGTGTATAACCTCCTAATTTGGATTACAAAAATCATACTAGCAGTACTAAAGAATTTCACTCAAAAGGAAAACACCGATCACAAATCTCAATAGTACATTTGAAGAACAATTTCCTTTATAAGCTAAGCTCTATTAATATTAGCACATCCAATAACATCTAGAAGCATGTGGACCAGGAATCCCTTAGCGAATGAGCAAATCCATCAGTAACCTGTCCTTGCTGAGTGAGCCTAGAGCTAATAGGCTGAACTTCAGCAAAACTTGAGAATGTAGGAGAAACTCAGGTTTCCTACTCAATTGTGTATCTTTGCATTTAAGTGTGTAAGAGATGAGGCCTTTTTGAGGGAAGGAAAAGGATTATAGCCCCCAAAGGTATAATTCTACATATATGTCTTTCCATCACTGCATATTATTAAAGTTGAGGGCAGCTCACTGCTTTTCCTAAGAATGCCCTATCAATTCACCTAACAGTCTTCTTTGGGTGAAATAGAACAAATTTTCTGGCCATTCTCATAGTTCACCACTTCTCCTACCCGAAAGTATCTATGTAATTTTGGACAAGTGTTTGGTAGAGATAAATGTGGAAGTAGTAAGAAAATTCAAACATATGGAAACCTTCATTAGGTGCGATTACAGTTTGGCTGTGACTCACGTCAGAATCAACTATGGTTTTTCTTTAGAATATTTACAGATTCTTACTTAAGTAAGGTGATTTGAAAACCTAAACACTTGAATAAATATTCACTGGTCTGTGTGTTTTTAAGATAATTGTTTGAAAATAGAAAATGAAAGAATCACTTTATAAATCAAATGTTTTTAGACTATCTTGGGAGAGCCGTTTTATTTTTTACAAAAACAGCTAACTACTGAAACTGTAAGCAGTAAACTTTAATAAAAAGCACAATCAATTTTAACAATGAGCACAACTGAGTACTACCATGTGAAGTTTGGACTCCTGAGAGCATCGGAAGGTTCTACTCAAAACACCTACTTCTGTGGGCTGGGGATGTAGCTCAGTGGGAGAGTGCTTGCCTAGCATTCACGAGGCCATGGGCTCAATCCTCTGTACCAAAAAACAAAATCTAGTTCTAATGCAGTCATAAATTCATCAAGGTCCTGAGTTCGATTCCCGGTACCCCCCCCCAAAAAATGAGCACTCAACAGGATTAAAAAAAAAAACCCACAAAACTAGGTCCTTACACATTTATAGAATTATTTATCTCTAGTAAAAATTTTAATGTAAGCAAAATAGGATCTTCACATATCTTCACTGAAGACCAATGCCAGAGTCAGTCCAAAACACTACATCATAATCTGCTTCGACTGGTAACATTTTCACACAAACAAATAACTAGTGTTGGGGTTTATAGAATTTCATTTTCTAAAATCATGATGATATACATACACAACTACTGAAAATATCTATACTCATCTCTAGTCAAGTGTAAGTGGAGAAAACCTTGTATTGCCTTGTACCATATGAAATTGCTATTTTGTAAGTAAAAATTAAAACACTATTTAAAAAAATAAGTTTTATTCCATCAAAATATGCATCAGCATTTTTCTAAGATATTAAATCTTTAATTTTCATAAAATTATTGTTAGACTGTATAAATTGTTCAAATCCTCCAGTTACTGTTTCTCAATTGGGAAGTGTGTTGTTTGTTTGTTTGTTTTGAGACAGGGTCTCTCTATGTAGTTCAAGCCGCTGGCCTTGAACTCACTATGTTGTCCAGGCTGGCCTTGAACTCAGCTTCCCAAGTGCTGGGATTACAGGCATGCGCCACCACATCCAGCTGTGTTGTTTCTTAGAAAAAGATCCAAAGGATGAAAAACATGGCAATCTCTTAGCTAAAGGTCCAGAGGCTTTGAGGGATGTGACAGAATTTCACAGTCCAGGCTTTGCTTGGGTGGCTTGAGACACATGAGGTAAAGTCCTGTCATGTTAAAGTATGGGTTCACATTTGGTAACCAAAGGATGTTCGTGAGTGAAAATGTATATATGCAATTTAAATTTCTTAACATGTTGCTGCTGTCATTGCATCCCTCAGGTTTACACTGTAGTAATTACTTTTTTTTGGTACCCGGGATCCTTGCACTTGCGAGGCAGGCGCCAGAACCACTGAGTTAAATCCCCAGCTCTTACACTGTAGTAATTATCTCTTTAACAGATCACCATAGCTGTCAGAACTTTTGATCGCTGTGACTGCAGCGGTGCATTATTAGGGAGCTTCGTCAACATCCAACCATTGTATGGCTTGCTGTCGACTATCATAGTTTCTTTTCTTTTTTTTTTTTTTTTGTACCAGGGATCAAACTCGGGACCTTGCACTTTCGAGGCAGGCAGTGGCACCACTGAGCTACATCCCAGGCCCTATACAGTATCTTTCTTTATGTTTATTTGGCCACAGGTTATAATCTGCTCTAAAAATGAGGTTTTTGCTGTTTTGATTCTCATTGAACATACTCTTGTCGGTGCTCTCCAGTAGTGTACTACTAGGTCCGTTTTCAAACTCTCCCGTGACAGGAGAAACTCTCAAGCCTTCAGCGAGGCCTTGGAAGTTAGGTTTCACCTTGGCTATTAATTGGTCCTTATTTAAAATGGGATTTTGATCTTCTCTGAGGTTCACTTTAGAAATTCAGATCCTTATACCAAGATTTTTCACACTACTACAGAGTAGTTTTATTGTTTTGTTTTTTGTGGTACCGGGGATCGAACTCAGGACCTTGCGCTTGCCAGGCAGGCGAGACGCCAGTGAGCTACATCCCCGGCTCCTACTGAGTAGTTCTTTTGTTAGCAGAGCCCTCTAAGACTTTCCTCTTTTGCAATATGTCCCAGTTATAAATTATATAAATGAAAGTGTTCATAATTCCTCTGAGGAATTAGTTATTTAGTTATTTCTTTGGAAAGCAGTAACAACTCAATAAAGAAAAATTAAGAGTATAATGCGATCATAATTCTAAGTAGTACAATTCTAAGTAGCATAATGCTATCATAATTTAAGTAGTCAAGTTTACTTATTGTAGTCAATTTTCAACTGATCTAATACTAGCAATTTCACGTGGTACAGTCCACAAATTATAAGCAAGTACTCACTGAAAATCTACTATATGCTACGATCTGTCTCTGTCTCATATCTGTGTAGATATCCTGGAAAGACTAACCTGAACATATGAAAGAAAGTCCCTAATTCTAAAGACCCTAGTGGGGGAGGGATCTGGTATCACACTATATTATTTTCTAAAAATCCATTGAAATGTATGCTGTCCCCCATGTTATAGACACATATTATATTTGAAAAACATGTTAAATGCATCTTGAAAAACTTTTTGAACTTAATATTTAATGTGCCATGGCCAAAGGTCAGTACTGAAATATACAATTTTCAGTGATTCTAACTTTTAAAAGTTAACATTGGCCTGTAATTATTATTTTGAAGCTTCAAGAGGCTTTGTTTAGGATAAATTACTAACATCTATTTATAAATGTTTCTAACGCACCCCCACATACAATATTCTCATTTACAATACCCAACAAAGATAATACAGAACCTGAACTAGTAACGAAGCAGAATATTAATGGAAAACTAAGATAAATAATGTTTCTGTGCTATTTTAAAAATAATGTCAAATACTAAAATCCTGTGGCCAGACCCCTAACACGCAGGCCACAAGCAGCACTCGGGCTGAGGTCCGCGCGCTCTCAGGCATCGCTCCCCTGCGCCGCGGGCCCTAGGGCCTCCCGGGTGCGCATCAGCTGCACGTCCGAGGCTGCCATGCAGGCGTCACAGCCCCACACAGCGGCCGCCTCCGCCGTCAGCAGCCCGTACGCCGTCTCCGTCATTCCCGTGCACACGCGGTGGAACCATTTCTGACAGGAGGCCTCGCACAAGATGGCGTCCTGGTCGTCGTTCACTTCGCTCGTACAGATCCCACAGGGGTACACAGGGTCGGACGCCGAGTGGCCGTGGCGGCCCGGGGGCAGCGAGGGCCGACTGCCCTTCTCGGCGGGGCCCACGTCGACCGCGGCCCTGGGCTGTCGCGGCTTATTCTGCGTCCCATTGGCGTGGCTGCCGTGTGCAGCTTCCGCGCTGCTTGACCTGCTGTTCTCCTGACTTGCTGCACTGTTTCGATTGGCATTTTTTAGTTCAGGATTACTCTGGTTCACTGTGTCATCCATATTTAAGTGAGGGGCATGAGCGGTAGAATTCTGATTAGTGTTTTTGGTTGTTCCTTGACTAAAGTCTTGTTTTGGAGGGGGGCCTTTTCCTTGACCAAAAGTGTTTGGGGGTGGAATAAAAGAATTAGATTCTAATGGAGAAGCAAAATTTGAATTATTTCCAGGAACAAAATTAGATACAAAATCAGAATTAGATACTTGGCTAGCATTCTGTGGAAGAATCTGAACAAAATTTTCAGTAGGATTTTGCCTAAAATGTTGATTAGGCATATTAACATTATGATTTAGTACATTATTATAAGATGAATTTCCAAAACTGGAATTATCATGTGGCCCAAAGTTAAAAGCATGAGGTCGACTAAAACCCATGCCCAGTGGATTCTGAGGAAATGGGTGTGGCTGATTCCTGAGGGAGTAGGGGCCGCAGTAAGGCGAGGACATTCTCGGGGGGATGTGAGGTGCCATTCTGAATGTGCTGTATCCTCCAAAGCCAGGGTAACCAGGGCTCAGATACAGATTTGATGCAGCCAGTGGTTTGTAGGAAATAGTATTATAGTTGTCATCAAATGGATTAGCAGCCACTAGATGGTCAGAGTTTGGATTCGGTGGTGGTGCATACTCAGACAACGGAAGAAAAGCTGGTCCCTGAAAAGAGAATGTAAAGTACAACACCTGTTTCTTGATCAAAGAAGTTGTTATACTTGTCTTGTTTTCTTAACATCTGTGAATTTGGTTTTAGTCAAATTTCTCTTATGCTGCTCAGAAAATTTAGTTTTCTCACTTGACTTTTCAATTAATGTTTATATTTAGAGATACAATATGTATAACTTAGTGATAAAATATCCATGTCTTTCATTTAAAAAAGAAAATAAGGTATGCTTTTCCAAGCTCAAATCCAGTTACTTCACACTCTACAGGTATTTAACTTTCAAAAGAAGCTTCATTACCATAATTTTCACAGCATGCTTGCCCAGAACTAGACTCATTTAAAATATTAAAGCATTCTAACTAAAAATATCTTCTACACCCCAAATAGTCATAAAATTAAATAACAAGATACAGGATCCAAATTTTTTTCCCCTAGCTTAACTTCAGGACCAATTAAAGTATTCCCTAAACACTAAGCTGTCAGCCTCACACTGGAAAGATAAACTGTCAGTTTTAATCACACTGTAAGTTAAGCAAAGGCCAAAATGGGAGGAAACTAACTTGCACAAACATATTTATCCATAGTCCTTAGCATCAAAAGGATGCTTCACATTTACAGAAGACAAAACTATAAATGTAATAAATCATTATTTATTACAGCCAGAAGTCCGGAGGATGCCTCCATCAAGTGCTTTATGGTATGAACATAACACTGAATTATTATGCTCAATATTACTTTAAAAATTGTTTCCACATATCTTTAAATCTTTTAATAGGACTATAGGTATTTATACATTTTTAAAACCTTTAGATTTAGGAATAAGCATTTTAATTTGTCTGCCCATACTTTCTTCTTCTGCTATCTACTCGAGACTTACTGTCCAAAAACAGCCACTGGTTGGTGACTAAAAAATCAATCATTGCAGAATTCACTATTAAGTTCTGAATGAGGACAGGAAGCAAAACCCACAACCAAATTAAAATTTCCCTTATCAGCCCAATCACACCAGCAGAGGAACACTATTACTGAAGAAAATGTCAATTTACCTGTGTATTTGCCTTTCGTTTTTTCTTATCGGGGCTTCCTAGTTGTACACCTGGTCCTCCTAACCCATCCAGTCCACTATCACCACCTAAAAAAAAATGATGATACCTCCACTGGTAAGTGAATTCACTTTATATCTCATAGTAATATTATATTTAACTTCTTAATATGTTTTTTCTTTTTGTCCCGGGGATCAAACTCAGGTCCTTGTGCTTGTGAGGCAGGCAGCAGAAACACTGAGCTAAATCCCTGGCCCCATGTTTTCTATTTTTGTTGGGTGAAAGCAGTACTAAGCTTTAATCTTTGTTCTGCAAACAGCTGTTCCCATAGTTTCATGAAGAAATCATCATTCATCTCTGTTCCCATGGTTATTATTCTTTCAGTGAAAAATTAAAGTCTCCCTTCCATCCTTGAACTGTTATTAATCCAGTATCCTGTCTCTGAGTCCATCAATATTGGTAGTTCCTGGTCTATTTTTCCAAAGATAATATTGGTATATTCAAGTATAACACAAATGATGGCATACCATAAGCATGGTTCTTTATCTTGCTTCCTTACCTGGAGATCATTCTATGTTACTACATATGGAACTGCTTTATCCCTTAATAACTGAGTGGTGTTCTATAACATAATTATATAATTCATTAAAATTGTTCCCTCCCTATTGGATATGTAGGTTTCCAAACTTTTGCTGTGGCTGCAGTGAAAACTCATGTATAAATGTCTTTACATACATGAGTTGTTCCTAGAATTGGAATTGTGGCAGTAAAGGTACATGGGTTTTAATTCTTAGAGATATTGTCCAAATGCAACAATGTTTGCAAGTAGTTTTTTCAACAGTATGTGGAGGAATGAAAAAGCCTGACTGCTAATCTAATAAAGTTTGTCAATCAAGTCTTTTCACTTTTTAAAACTTTCAATTATGAAGAATTGTGAACATATACAGTTAGGTTGTAGAGTAAAATTAACCCTATATGCCCATCAATATATGGTCAATCTCATCTCAACACTACTTCCACTCGTCCCTGAACCCATTTTGTTTTGTTTTGTCTTTTGGTACCGGGGGTCGAACTCAGGAACTTGCATTACCAGGCAAGCAGCAGCACCACTGAGCTAAATCCCCGCCCAGCTTGGGACCCATTTTGAAACAAATTCCAGACGTAACATTTCATCCATAAACAGTTCAGAATGTATCTTTAAAACTAAGGATTCAAAAACAGACAAAAACAAACCCTGAAATCTCAGTCTCCTACAAAAATTAACAGTACCCTCTTAATATTATTTAGTATCCAATCCAAAGATCCCGGATATTTGGGATAGCTTACTTAGGTGAGGATCCAAATATGATCCATGCGTAGTTGGTTGACATGTCTTTTCACTGATATATCTCCCTCCATCATTCTGCTTTCTTCTTTGCTGTATTAACTGAATTCTGGAATGGAGTCAATTAATGTTCTACCTGGTGAGCTAGTCTTTCAGCTATTTGTGATGCTCGGACTGGGACTTTGCAAATTACATTTCCCTTTGGCCAGACTCTTCCAACAGGAGACCTAGAGGGATGCTGGGAGATGAGGGAGCCCAGAGGGGATTTCTGCTCCTCCTGTCTGTCCTCCAGCCACAGCCTCTGTTACTACTAGCTGGTTCCAAGCCTGAGCTTTTCGACTTCTTCTCCAAATCAGCCTCCACACACCTCTGTTCTCAGAGGAAGGAGCACCAGCCAGACAGTGCCTAAATCTGAGTCTATTGGGCCTCAGCTGTTCAAGGCCTCTCCTCCAACCTTCTAGGTTCCAGTAACCACAATTTCTTTTCTGTTTATAAACCCTAACTCTGGAGGTTGGCCCCTGAAATTACTTTTCCATGTTACCTCACTTTTTGCTTCTTCAGTTCAACACTTATTTAACCAATTCCTTATATAAAATTATATTATAGATTAAATTATAGGAATGATTTACGTTTTCCCTGCCTGGAATGTATAACTGGATTTTGCTGGTTGTATCCCCTTGGCATAGTTCATTATGGTCTTTATTTCTTGTAAAATGGTAGCTGGATCCAGACTAAAGGCTTAGATTTCTAGTTTTTGCAAGACTGTTTTACAGGTGATAGTCTGTTTTTCCATCAGGGAGCATGCTGTTTCTGGTTGTTTTTCTTTGGCACTTCTTTTACTTTTCTGTTATGTAAATTATCACACACTTGGCATTTAACATTTGAGGCTGGGGGAAAGTGGTGGCAGAGTGTGTGCTTAGCACATGTAAGGCCTAAATTGGTTCCCAGCAACAACAACAACAACAAAAAGTTAATCAAAAGGTATCAGTATGGTCACCAATCCCCTCCAAGAGGGATTTCAAACCCAAGAGAATTGAAAACTGGTTTGCACCCAGGTTTGTACAAGAATATTCAAAGCGCTATTACTCATAATAGCCAAAAAAGTGGGAACAACCCATACGTCCATCAACAGTGAGTAGGTAAAAGAAATGTAGACTAATACACAGACTATTATTCAGCCATCAAAAGAAATGGAATAGTGATATATGCTATAATATATATGAAGAACCTTGTAAATGTTCTACTAAATGAAAGAAGCCAGAACCAAAGGCCACATATCATATGATTCCATTTATATGAAATGTCCAGAATAGGAAAATCTATACAGATAGAAAATAGATTACTGGTTGCCAGGCCATTGGGGAAAAAGAAGAAACTGTAAGGTACAAGGTTTATTTTTGACACAATGGAAAATATTCTGGAATTAGCAAGTAATAATGATTATATATTATTGCAAATGCAAGAAAAATCCACTGAATTGTAGACTCTAAAATGGTTAAAATGGTGAATTTTATCTCAAAAATAAATTTTACTGTTTTTTGTTTTTGTGATGCTGGGATCGAACCGAGGGCTTAGCACATGCTCTGCCACTGAGCTAACCACCTAAAAATAAAATTTAAAAACCACCATTATTTTTTAGTCTGTGGTTCACATATCTAGTCATGTTCTGTGCTCAGGATAACGCCAAGATCAAGAAGTCAGAATGCTGAGCTTTGTCTGGAGTCCCTGCGGGGGAATCTGCTCCCAAGCTCATTCTTGCAGCCAAAGTTAGTTCTGTGTGTGACAGTACTAAGATTCTACTCTCCTTGCTAGCTGTTCTTAGAGGTCAATCACCTTCCTTGACTTGTGGCTCTGCCTGCAGTGGTGCAGCAAATCCTTCAAGTGCCTCAAAGTCTCTGAATTCCTCTTCTTCAACCAGCTGTAAAGAATTGCCACCAGAAAGGCTCATGTGAGTAGGTCAGGGCCACCCAGAGTCAAGCACAGCTACCCTAAAGCCAAGAGCGCCCCATCCTATAACCTAACCAGGGGATTTCATCAATGAAACAGTCCTGGGGATCGATCGACTGCACAGCATATGTGCACTAGCAGGGTAGGGTATTTCAGGAGTCATCTCAGAATTCTGGTGATCACAACCTCTGATAAAGTCTAGTCCCACCGAATTATTAGAGGATGCGAAATGGTGATATATACGTGTATTTTAAACTTCTTCTCTGATAATGTATAAAAACCATCCATATTTCCTTTTCCATTTATGCACTTTGTTATTTTTCTACTGTTTGATCCTTTTCTTCATGATGTGTAGTTCTTTATATGCTAAAAAAATGCTGTTTGAACTCCAAATATTGTTGATTATAATGTCTTGATTTCTTATCATACAATTTTCAATACACTTAAATTTTTAGAATAACTTTAGATTTAAAAAGCTATGAAGACATGATGAATCTCCATATAGTCCATACCCATTTTCTCTTGCTATACTATCTAGAATTTTAAAAAGGTATTTTACATAATAAAATGTTATCAGTATCTTATTTTTTGGATTCTGGGCTTGGTTTTGTGCTTAGAAGATGTACTCTCATTTTGACAGAATAAGAAATAAGACTCTCCTGTTTTCGTCTAATGTTTTTATGACATCCCTTTTTAAATTTTTAATTGTGGCAAAACACTCATAACATGAAATTTACTCTCAGCCATTTTTTTTGGTACCAGGGCTCGAACTCGGGTCCTTGTGCTTGCAAGGCAGGCAGCAGAACCACTGAGCTAAATCCCTGGCCCTAAGTGTACAGTTCAAAAGTATTAGTATAGTCACATTGTGTTTTTTTTATAGTCACATCATCGCCATTCACTTCAGTTCTCATGAATTTTTTGCTTGTGTGTTTTTTAGGCAGAGTCTCGCTATGTAATCCTAGCTGGCCCCAAACCAGTGGTCCTCCTGCTCAGCCTCTCCATTGCCGGGATTACTAGTGTGCACCTCATACCAGGTTAGTTTTTATGACTTTGACTACAACAGATAACTTATAAAAATGGTATAAAAAGACAAAGTATTTGTCTCTTTGTGGCCGCCTTATTTCATCTGTTTCACTTAGCATAACATCTTGGGAGGCAACACCTGGGTTGCCTCCACATTTGGCTACTGTGAACAATGCTGCTATGAATATGGGTATACAAACATCTCTTCAAGATATCTCTTTAAATACTTTCAATTATTTTAGACTTATACATAGTAACAGAATTGCTAGATCATATAGTAATTCTTTTTTTTTTTTGAGGAATCACTATGTTATTTTCCATAGTATAGCTTCAGTTTTGTTATATCTTTGCTCCATATGGAATTTATTTTGGGAAAATAAATAAGGTAAAAACTAGGGTATTTTGTTCTAGTCAGAACAGAGAATACATTGCCATTTGTTAGAAGTCTTCCTCTGTCCCTCAGTAAGGTGTTTAAAAAGTTTTCATCTACAGATTTAGTATAATCCCTATTAAAATTCCAACAGTATTTTTTACAGAGAAAGAAAAATCCCCAAATTCAAAATCCCACAAAGGATCTTGAATAGCCAAAGCTGTCTTGAGAAAGCACAACAAAGCTGGAGACATCACACTTCCTGATTTCAAACTACCACAAAGCTATAGTAATCAAAACAGTATGGTGCTGGGAGAAAACAGACGTACAGACAAATGGACAGAATCAAGAGCCCAGAAACACACACACATATGTATGGTTGACTAATGTTTGCCAAGGCCAACAAGAATACACAATGGGAAAAAGTTAATCTCCAACAAATAGTACTGGGAACACTGGTTATCCACATGCAAAAGAATAAAATTAGACTCCATCTTATACCACTCACAAAATTAATTCAAAATGCATTGAAAACCTAAATGTAAAACCTGAAACTGCAAAACTCCTGGAAGAAAACAGGAAAACTCCTGACATTGTTCTTGGCAATATTTTGGATATAGCATCAAATGTACAAGCAACAAAAGCAAAAATAAACCAGGGAGAGTACTTTAAACTAAAAGCTGCTACACACAAATTAAACAAAATGAAAGACAACCTATGAAGTGCAAGAAAATAATATCTGGTACAGGGTTATTATCCAAAATCCAAGCCGGGGATTTAGCTCAGTGGTTCTGGCGGCTGCCTTGCAAGTGCAAGGTCCAGAGTTCGATCCCCGATACCAAAAAAAAAAAAAAAAATCCAAGTTAGTGCTTCTACTGGATGCCCCCAGGCCTCAGGTGGCTCACAGGTGGGCCTCAGGACAGAGGCTGGGGCTCCCATTTAAGCTTGACAGGCTGTCGGGCGGGGTGTGGTCCTAAAAGGCGGGCTGCTGTGAGCCTGGCCTGGAGGGTTTATCTACCTTCCTGGCTCTTCTGGACCAACTGTTCCAGCTGCCACGCGGTGAGCAGTTTTTCCCCTACTACGTCCCTCTGCCATGCTGTCTTGCTGTGGAGTGAGCCAACTATGGACTGAAATTTGAGCCAAAAGAAACCTCACTTCCTCTAAGAGTGTCAAGTATTTTGTCCCAGCAATGAGAAAAGTGACTAAGAGAATACATAATGTATTCATATAACCCAAAAGCAAAAAATACAACAAAACAAAAACAATCCAATTTAAAAGCAGGGGAAGGAGCCAAGTGTGGTACAAATGCCTTTAGTCCCAGTACTCTGGGAGGCTGAGGCAGGAGGACTGGAAGTTGAAGCCCAGCCTGGGGAATTGAGTAACTGAGACCCTGCCTGAAACAATAATAATTAATAATAATAATTTATAAAGGGTGGGGGACATAGCTTAGCGTGAAGGCCTGAGTTAGTTCCCTAGTATGTTAAAAAATATATATACGTAGACATTTCTCCAAAGAAGCTGGGGAAAAGGCCAACAGGTACATGAAAAAGGACTCTTATCGCTAATGGTCAGGGTACTACAAGTCAGAACCATACAACTCACCTCCTCTCTAGGATGGAGGGGACCACTGTGTGCCGCTGTGGGAGGGAAACAGTGTAGTCCCAGGAAGTCTGGAGGTTCTTCCAGACCTAAAGGCAGCAGAGCAGAATGCGGCCTAGCGGCCTGACTTGTGGGGCTCTCAAAGAGAGGTCTGCTGTGCCGTGTTTCCTGTGGCTTATTTACAATGGCCACGACAGGGAAAGAGCATGGCTGCACGGACAAGGAAAGTGTAACATCATAATTATACGTGTGTTGTATGTAACATAAAGATACTCATTTATGGGGACAATGTGTCTCATTTCTTTTTATATCTGCCCACTAGATAATGCTTATCCACAGACACTCAAATGTTTGAATTAAACTGAGTCCAAGTCATGAGATTTCTTTTATTTTTATTACCACATGTTTGCAATATTGCAGTACATAATGATTTCAAAATTCACTGCAGGCAGTTGGTACATGTATATATATTTTTTGGTTTTTTTTTTTTTTTGGTACCAGGGATTGAACTCAGATCCTTGCACCTGCGCAGCAGGCAGCAAAACCACTGAGCTAAATCCCTGGTGGTACATGTATATTAACACATCTTAATTCTTTTCACGTCTCCTTCCCCTCCTGGCTGCAATTTTTCCCCCATCCTTCCTCCTCCTTCCCGCCATTTCTCTTTTTTTCCTATTATCTTTTATTTTGCTCTTTATTTATCATGTGATAGTTAAGCTTATGTGTCTGATTTATTTCACTTAACACTATGGTCTCAAGGTGCATCTATTTTTCTACAGATGACTTAAGTTTATCCTTCTTTATGCAGAACAGTACCCCACTGTATATAAATACCACATTTTATTTATTCGTTCATCTGTTGATGGACATATAGGCTGCTTCCAAGACTTAGCTATTGTGAACCGTCAAGCTGTAAGATTACTTTTTTTTTGGTACCAGTGATCAAATTCAGGGCCTTGTGCTTACAAGTCAGGCGCAGTGCCACTGCGCTAAATCCCCAGCCTGAGCTATAAGATTTCTAACTGATGTTAACAATTAAAAGATAAAAACTAAGATGATTTAAATTTAAGATGACTGTTAAAAAACTGAAGGGAATTACCATGCCATAATATCAGAATATTTAGGGTGTGCTGGATCCTATTATAAGCATTTTGCATACATTTTAAATTTGATCCTCAAAGAATCCTGACAGATGAGGAAACAGGAGCGTGTGTGACTGACTTGCTCACGGTCACAGTTGCGCCTTCCTGACTCGAAAGCCTGCGCATGAAGTTCTGTGTATCAGTATTCTCAAGCCTTACTGGGATGAAAACTGCCCAGAAGGTGTTACCCAGATTCCCAGCCTCACGGCCATGGCTGCAACTCCACAGTGCAGAGATGGAGCCCGCAGACTCGGGTTTCTGACTCCCTGGTAACCCAGAAGCTGCTATTCCACAAACTGCATGCTCAACAGTTAACCTCACTAGCCCATCAGACCACACTGCCACCTTCCGCTGAACTATGTGACAAATACTGGTATGCACTCTTAAAAAGACTGTGTACTGAGCTGGGTGCGGGGCACACCTGTGATCCCAACACCCTGGGAGGCTGAGCAACCTCTACTTCGTGACTTTTTCAGAGACTGGAGTTTAAACTCCACAGGCCCCTCCTCCAACTCCATGGATTTTAATAATTCCAACTTCTTTTTCCTTGCCTCAGTCAAGGAGTAACTGCTTCCCACAGTTGCTACCTTCATGAAAACTATAATACCCTATTTTTGCCATGTCAGTTCGACATCTGTTAACAATTATTTATTTTATATTAAGTTCTTAGTTTAAAAAACTGGTGTGGTTTCTGTCTCCAAATGGACTCTAACTGGTACACATCTCAAGTCCCACCAGCCAGACACTTCATTACTATTAAATTAGCATCAGTCCAGATATCTAGCTTGCTGTCTACCATTCATGTCCCTTCCCTGTGAATAGATGGATATACAGTAGTCCTTTACAGAAACAGGATACTATTTTTTAAATAATAACATTAAATTTTTAACTTTACTACAATTTAATAAAAGAAGTTAAACTGAAGAATGTTAAATGTTTTTTCACCCGGAGAAATTTTTAAAAAGAATCCTCTAAGGCTAAGAAAAGACATTATAAAATGCGCTAGGTTAGAAAATTACATACTTTCTTTTTTAACAACTTCTTTTAGTGATGCTGGGGATTGGACTGTTGCCTCACTTACACACGCTAGGTAAGAGGTCTACCACTGAGCTACTCCCCCAGAGTCACGGCCAGGTGTGGTGGCCACACCTGTGATCCTAGCACGAGGCAGGCGGAGTTCAAGGCCAGCCTGGGCTACTGGCAAAACCCCGACTCAAAAAAAAAGTGTTTAAGGACTCCCTACTTTGAAAGCTGATTGTAATACAATCCCACATTATATCCTACTCCTTATTCCCCTTTAGGAGGGCACTTTCCATTTCTAGATTCATTCTTCATTTCAGACACTCTCTCATCACACCTTTGAAGACTTCTGCTGCCCTGGCTGCTGAAAGCTGTGAAGGGCAGCGATTACCATTACGCCCAGGCTGTTAGCCCCACAATGAGTGACTGTTCTGACCACTCCTTTTCATCTGGGCAGTACCTGAAGCTTTGCTGCCACATGACTGTCACCTCGCTCCATTCTGGTCCTTATTTATTTATTTATCTTCTCTGGAAAAATGTTCAGATATTTGGCTGTTTTCTAGTTGCACTGTCTGGTTTTGTTGAGCTGTAAGAATTCTTTGTGCATCCTGCATACTGAATTCTTATCTATGATTTGCACATAATTTCTCCCATCTCCCACTGTGTGGGTTGTCTTTTCACTTTGATAGTATCCTTTGACACACAAATTTGTTTGACCTTGATGAGGTCCAATTTACCTATCTCTTCTTTCCTTTAGCCTCCCTACAATCTTATGCATATACTGAGTCTTCCTTTTTGGAGCACAGAGTACAAAAATAGATATTTCTGGTAAAAATGAAAAAAACTCCTTTCGTTAATTTGTTTTTGTTGTTGTTCTTTGGTTTTTTTGGTACCTGGGATCGAACTTGGGACCTTGTGCTTGCAAGGCAGGCACCGGAACCACTGAGCTAAATCCCTGGCCTGTTTTTTACTTCTTTGAGACAGGGCTTCACTTTATACTTCAAGCCGGCCTTGAACTCACTATATAGCCCAGGCTGGCCTCAAACTCTCAGCAACCCTCCTGCCTCAGCCTCCAGAGTGCTAGGATTATTACAGGCGTGCACCACCACGCCCTGCTCTTCTTTCATTAATTTGGAGTGGCAACCCCACCTGGGTAGATGGTAAGTAAAGAACTGATTGTGGCACTGGCACGGTGGCTCATACCTACAAAATACTCAGAAGGCAGGAGCAGGAGGATCACAAGTTCAAAGCCAGCCTGGGCCACTTAGTGAGACCCTGTCTCAAAAAATAAAGAGGGGTGGGGACATAGCCTGGTGGTACAGCCCTCCAGGGTTCAATCCCTAGCAATGGGGGGAGGGGTCTCCTAATGAGATCAACTCCATTCTTCAAGGTCATTTGATTAAACCTATGAGCAATTACTGAGTAGCCATATAAAATGAGCTGATTGTTACAAATTAATAATTTGTATGCAGTTTTCCTTAACTGACATAGTGAACAGATATACTGGTTGTTCTTTGCTCTGAATATCTAGAGATTCTGATGAGTGTGAATAGCATCAGTAATAGTCTTAGAGGTCAAGTAATAAAGTGATCACAGTAAGTCCCCCACTTATGAACACTGGAGTTGTCAACTTTCAGATACAAATGGACTTCCCATTACGAATGTTCATAACGCGAACAAAGTGTGGAAGTAGCTCCTGTGTCTGCTGGACACTGTCACAGTTGTGCATCTGTATGCTCACTGTGTGTGCGGTAGTGTACAGCAGCGCAGTGCCCAGTCAGAGCCCAGGAGGGAGGAAGCACGAGGAAGAGCCGTGGTGTGTGGAGGGGACTGCTGGGAAGCGCAAAGCGATAACCATGGTGCCTGGAATTTAGCTCAGTGATGCTGCACCTGCCTCAAAAGCACAAGGTCCCGAGTTCGATCCCTGGTACGAAAAAAGAAAAAAACGAAAGAAAGAAAGAAAAAAAAACCCATGGGAACAAGCGAAAATAACTGAGAGATTGGACTGAAGGTTACAGTATTTGTGTGTGTGTGTTGTTTTTGCTTTACATTGTGTATTTGTGTCAAAGGTGTAAAAGTCTCACTTTGTCAAACTTATGAACGAATCCACTTTATGAACGTTCTCCCAGAATGGATCTCATTCTTAAGTCAGGGACTTACTGTATATAATAAAGGGCCCAAACTTTAAAGTCCTGTCTTTCCTAATACCTATCATGGGTATTCCATTTTAATAAAGTATAAATAGAAATTTTTTTCCTTGCAGTGCTGGAGATCAAACCCAGGGCCTTCCATACACTAGGCAAGCACTCCACCACTCAGCTACACTCCCAACCCAGAAAAAGGTAATTGTTTCAATCTTTCTAATTTACTTACTATCATTGGTATATGTTTGTGATACATAACAAACACATTCATTGTGGGGAGTTGGTACATACCTTGTATCATCTTAATCCTTTTGTTTCTGGTACTGGGGATCGAGTACTCAGGCCCTTACCCTTGCAAGGCAGGCTCGGTGCCACTGAGCTACATCCCCAGGCCTCACCTTAACCCTTTTAACTTCCTCTTCCCCTCTTGCTCCCACCCTCTCTCTCTACCCCAAGACCCCCTTCCCATCTGCAAAAGTTCTACCTCCCTGTTTCCCATCATCTTTTATTTTACCCTTTATTTATACTTTGGGTTTCTCATATAAGAGAAACCATGTGACATTTAACCTTCTATGTCTGATTTATTTCACTTAGCATTGTGGTCTCAAGGTGTATCCATTTTCCTATCAATCAGAAAAAAGCAATTTTTAAAAATAAAAACAATAAATTAGTCCTCAGTATCTAGTGTAGGGTATCTGAATTACCATTCACAGCATGGCCTGCTTTTTTTTTTGGTACCAGGGATCAAACTCATGACCTTGCATTTGCGAGGCAGGTGCAGTGCCACTGAGCTAAATCTCCAGCTTTGATTTGTTTTTTGGGACAGGGTCTCACTGTGTAGCCCAGGCTGGTCTCCAACTCCCAGCAATGATCCTGCCTCAGCCTCCCCCTGTGATGTCAGCCAGGATTACAGGCATGTACCACCATGCCCAGCAGGTCAAAGAGTTAGGACCAGAGGATAACTGTAATTTTATAGTTAAAATTAAATTATACTTGTAAGTAGATCAATTATAATTAACTTTATAATTAAAATGAAATGTAATTTAAAAATGGACAAAATGTTTTTTTTTTTTATTTACAAAATGTACTCTTTTTTTTTTTTTGGTACTGGGGATTGAACTCTGGTCCTTGCATTTGCGCAGCAGGCGGCAAAACCACTGAGCTAAATCCCCAGCCCTACAAAATGTACTCTTAATGGTTATACTATCTGTGTTCACATTTCAAAAATTAAATTCCTTGTAAGTTTTCATTTTTTGGGGGGGACAGGGTCCCACTGTGTAGCCCAGACTGGTCCTGCACTATTGGTGATCCTCCTGCCTCAGCCTCCTGAGTGCTGGGATTTCAGGACTCCAGAGACAGGGCACTGATGACTCTCTGACACCTGGAATCACTTATGTAATCACTTGGCTCGAATTCAAAACCCTAAGTATCTTAATATTTAGCAATGAAATCTGGTATCAGTTTATTCTATAATTCACTATAGACATGAACACCTTAGCTAATGGCTTTATCTTCATCTCACATACTTTTCTAATGTTGGTCTCTACTGTGGAATGTAAATACTATGAATTAACATGTGAACATAGCATTATATAAATTTCAACATGCATTTGGCAAAATGCCCTATGTGACTGAAATGAAAGTGCCATTATTTAAAATGCATGGTAGTGTGTAGTATTGGGTGCTCAGAGCCTAGATCAGTTTGGCCATGTAACACGCACAGCGTTAAGTTCAGAGCCCTCAACACCAGGGAGCTTGAATTTCAAACACTGACAACTCCGGTGCTAGCTGTGTTCCCCAAAGCAGCGTCTGCAGGTGACCGTCTCCTGGCTTACGGACCCTTAGGAGAGCAAGTGGACAGTGTTCACTCAGGCTGACTATGAAGTAACACCTTTGATGAGGAGCATCTCTAGCAAAGAAGAGCTGCTTTTATTACAAAGTCAGCCAACTTTTTAGACACAAAACTTCAGAAATCATGGGGAACAAAGCTGCAGATATTCACAAGTATTCAATAAACAGATTCTGCTTGTCTTTTCCAGAAACACTGAAACCTGAGAGCTGTCTGCTCTGAATTTTTAAAAAACTCATTGTTTCCCTCCTAGCAGGGGAAAGAACCCTTTTCTGCTCTCTTCTCGCTCACTCCCAGTCAATAAGAGAAGCTGCTGTATTTATGCACTACTAGTTGGTTACACCTGAGTGAGTGCTGATCGTGTTACTTAGCTAGATGTGCTATGTTAGACCTCTGTTTCTGATTTTAACAGCAAATTGATGACACTACAAAGGGCCAGACAGTGTTCTAAGCATTTTATATATGTAACTCATTTAATCTTCAAACAACTCCATAAGTCCCATTAATATTCTCATTTTTATTTTATATATATATTTTTGGTACCAGGGATCGAACTTGGGTCCTTGCGCTTGCGCAGCAGGCGGTGTAACCACTGAGCTAAATCCCCAGCCCCTAATATTCTCATTTTAATAATTCTACCCTGTGAGGATCTTGTAAACAGTCCATCCACCTGTCCTTCCTTCTTTCCTTCTTCTTCCCTGCCTCTCTCATCCTTCCTTCCTTGCTCCTCTCTCTCTTGTGAAACTCTTTAATGTGATGACTGCTATGATAGAGATGACACACAATACTGAAGGAACATCCACAATTCCCACCTGATTTCAAGGAGAAGCTCAGAGAACACAATCCAGGTTTCACCTGAACTGAATCTTTGAGTATCTTATCAAAGGTGTGAAAGAGGTCATGCCTAGCAGAAGGAACAGAAGTAATGACAGTATCTAGAAAGGAAGTGCGACTGTTTCAGGACTGGAGCACAGGAGAGGAGAGAGCATTCCATGGATGTGAAGAACGAAGAACTAAATGGCAGACCTGGGCTAAATGAAAAAGGGCCATTATAAGAAAGTTGGATTTTTACTTCCATTCTTCCTGCTATGGAGCTGCGAAAGCATTTTCCCAGGAGTTTTCCCCTCCCTGTCTGATAGCTCCTTTGCAGTCTGTATTTCAGGGTCTTTGCCCTTCCGGCTCCCAGTGTATTTCCAAAGCTCGTGATCTCAGTTCTTTGCTTTTCTCTTTTCTCTTGGATGGGCTCATCTACTCTACCAAGACATTAATTAGTCCTCCCCTGTCTACTGAGGACTTGCAGATCTCTATTTCTGATCTTTCCAAGGCTCTATAGGTACACTGGAATATCCCAAGGGGCTACTGATGCAATGTGTTTAAAACCAAACACTTTCCTGGTAATCTACCTAAACTTACACAAACAGGTTTTTAAAACAAAATCCAAAACCTTTTCCTCAGACTTCCTCTCACTAGCTCTTCCTTCCCATTCTATGACTATGTAATTATGCTCCCTCCCGACCTTAATCCAAGTCCTCCATAAACTCATCCCATTGCCACAGTCTGCATCTTCTCGTGAAGTCTACTGTCATGACATTTCTGTTATTATGCCGACCTAAACTACACCCTCATCTCCCGTCATTTCCAACTCTGGTTAAACGCTTTCCACCTGAAGCAGAGGCCCTCCACTTCCTCCACTCTCTGCCTCCCATCTAAAACTGCTCTCCCTGCAGGGCCTCTCCCTCGCAGATACCTGATTGAGGGTTCAAAAGCCTCGCCCTCCCCAGGTGCTGAGCAGCAAGTACTTGGCCCATGCTAAGTACTGCCGAGCAGGTATTGAACGCCTCGTTCATTAACTAACTGGGCTCTCTGTGCCTTTTCGGCGTCCCTTCTCCCTCTAAAATGAGTTCATTGGTAAATCTACAAATGTGTGGAAGGTTTTTTTAATGGAGGGAAAAAAAGGACACTCATAGATACTCTGTTGACTCTCTTTTCAAACTATCTGCTGTCTTTCTACTACCAAGCTTCTTTTTAGCCACATCTTCAGCACTTAATCTGTTTTGTTTCCATACTAAAGATTGAACCTAGGGCCTTGTGTACTTTAAGCAAAAACTCTACCTCTGAGCTACATCCCCAGCCCTCACCACCTAATTCTTTAACATGTTCATCTTCAATGCTTTCAAACGTGGTTTCCTCCCCAAACTGCCTCCCTGAATCACCAGGGACCTCGTAGGTCACATTTTATCCTTCCCACAGCTGCTTACACATCATTTAACACAAAAGAAGACCAGCACTGCTCCTCAGAACTTTTCTCTGGGGGTCTTCCTTGATTGCCTTTAAGATTGGTTATATGTACCTTTACTTCCTGTAAATAAATCACAGCCCTTAACTTGCCAGAGTGCTATAGGAGACTAACACTTTCTTTTTTCCAGTACCGAGGATCAAACTCGGGACCTTGAGCTTGCGAGGCAGGCGGCACAACCACTGAGCTAAATCCCCAGCCAGAGACTAACACTTTCTTAAGCATAGGTCCACGTCTTCTTAATCAGTGTATTCTCACTAGCTGGCACTGTGATCACTTAATAGATACATGGTGAATACACAAATGAACACTGCCATCCAATCAACACCTAGGAGTCCTAAGAACACTGGGGGGTGGACGTTTTTGGTAAAATAAGATTGATAGGTGACATTTTTCTTTTTTGGTACCAGGGATTGAACTCGGATCCTTGTGCTTTCGAGGCTGGCAGTGGAACCACTGAGCTAAATCCCCGGCCCCTCTTTTTGTTTTTTTTTGATAGGTGACATTCTAAGGGAACAGGCAAGTAAAGTAGGAGGAGAAGCCATGGGCAATCAAAATGTAGCATAATGAATTAACTTATGTATTCACTCATTCATTCTTTTGATATTTATTATGGCCAAGGCAAATAAAAACATAATTAAGACAGAGCAGCTGTCCTCCTGGCTCTGTCTGGTAATCAAGACCCAAGGGCTTAGGGTGGTAAATTAGTAAAAAACAAGGATAAGAGACTAGGTCACTAAATAGTAATTCTGAATTTTGGGCCGGGGATTTAGCTCAGTGGTTCCACCACCTGCCTCGAAAGTGCAAGGGCCTGAGTTCCATCCCCAGTACCAAAAAAAAAAAGATGATGAAGAGTAATTCTGAATTTAATGTTACAGTATCAGGGCAAGAACAGAAAACTACAGATAGTCGCTTCTGGCTCACTCATTTGTCTATCTGCAACAGTTTTCCGTCTTTAGTGTGTACAGGAAACCTGGGACTCTGGTTAAAGATCCAGAGAAATTTTCCAGAAATCCTGATCCTGTGGATCCAGGAATGTACATTTTAGTATCACAGGTGATTATGATGCTTTTAGTCTCATTGACACTGTCATCATTCCATCAAATCTGTGCTCCACCCAAATACTACCTTCTTAATTCGCTTATATTGAAATCTACTATATGTGTGCATGTATATAGTACATGTACATCTAAAAATTTTTAAAAGCTGGGGTATAGCTCATAGCTCAGTGGCAGAGCATTTGCCTAGAATGCACAAGGCCCTGATTTCAATCCCCGGCACTTCCAAAACAAAACACCACATGTTGCCTGGGTCTGATGATATAAATCATATAAAAAGGTCTTGGTGGTAAAGTTCTATAGACTTGTCCTTCAGAAAAGCTCACGTAGATACTCTGGTACCCTCTGTGGATTATAATATAATCCAAATGTCTTTTAGACTAATTTGTTATAAAATGACATGATAAAATAAATGATGAAATAAAAATACTGTATTTTGGTAGCACTGCGGAGTCAATCCAGGGTCCTGTGCATGCTGGGCAAGGGCTCTACCACTGAGCTATACTCTCAGCCTTATGAAATTTGGACATAGGGTCTTACTAGTTTGCACAAGCTGGCCTTGGGACTTGTGACCCTCCTGCCTCAGCCTCCTGAGCAGCTGGGATTACAGGTATGCGCCAGTATGCCTAGCTATAATATTGACTTCTTCTTTTAGAAAGTGCCTTTTCTCCCCTGCTACTTACTCAGAATATTCTTGAGCTGATATCTGAGCCAATTCCTAACAGCTAAGGCACTACACTTAAAAAGTAGCAGCTGGAACAAAATAAATATGTTTGTGCTCCTGACCTGTAATAAAACACTCATCCATTTTTTTAAGAATTATATTTGATTAAGACTGATAATTGAGTTCAAAGTTATAAATTTAGCTCTTTTCCTTCAACCACTAAGTAATACATAATAATTAGACAAAGTAATACAGCAAAAATCTCAGGAGAGAACTTGTATCTCAGGTCTGTCCCTTAAATTCATAATCAAACGAACCGAAGAGGCTTCAAATGTTTCACCAAATGAAAGGCTGAGCTGCTGTAAGCTCTTGAAAGCAGTAATTTGCTCTAAATTACGTTTTTCCTTAAATGGCTAATAAACTTCTACCCCCCAAAAAGACAGAAACCAAAATTTCTACCTAGTCACGTGCACGCGTCTGGGTCTTGTATTTTAGTGTGTAACAAGCAAAGTGGCACTTCGGCCTGGTTCAGACTTCATTCGTTCCATAAATCCGGTCGCAAGCTGAATCAAATTCTCCCATAAGGTTTAATGTAAAGAAGGTTAATCTGTTCTGAACCATATGCATTCTCTAACCACAAAGTACAACACAGGAAACAAAGTACAGCATGGTACAATACTGACCTTGCTTGAGGCGACTTCTAGTGTGGGGGACAGCAAGGACATCGGCAAGATCTCCAGGGCTTTCCTCTTCTTTTGTCTCTTAGCTGCGGGGTCAATTTTGACAAAAACTCTGTCTAAAGTTGCCTTTTTCCTGCACCGAATAACCCTCCAGAAATGAGAGACCATGTTATCGCTCACCAGATTCAACACTGTTACAGTTACGCTGGGGTGGTGCTTCTCAAAGAAATCTGGGCACTCGTTCCATTTTTCCATAATGGATTTTACCACATCACTGCTAACTCCATCCTGCCTGCCTTTTTCTCAGTGGAGGACTAAAGTTCAGCAAGCTCTTCTCTTGTCAGCTCCTCCTTGTGGTCCTCCACCAGCTCCTGTGTGTCTGCACTGTCAATGCCCAGCCCCATGCTCCTGCCCATGGGCACTGGCTCCTCCACTGCCTGTGCCTCAGACTCTTCACAGCCTCGCTCAGTGACCCATTCTGCCCACTTCTTCCAGGCTGAGTTTAGGTTCTGTACGAGACCTCTTCCCAGGCTTTGCCAGTGAGGCTGATGCAGTGGAGGACACTGAAATGTTTCTTTCAGAGCTTTTTCAGAGTCAAGGATGTCTCTTCAGTAAAGAGATGCTTTTGTGTACAGCTTCTTGTGTACAAGGCTGAAGAGCGCCTTTGTGTACCACTTCCTGAAGTTGCAGATAGCATGCTGGTCCACAAGTGCAGCAGGGGTGTCGTGTCGGGGAGGAGCGTGACTCAGCATCCATGTCACCCACCATGCTGGAGGTGTGCTGGGCACTGTCATCAGAAGGAGACTCCTTCAGGCAGTCGACTGTCAGAAAGAGGTTTCTGAACGCCTCCGGCAGCCATTCGTGCACAGCTGCCTTGTGACCCTCCACATGACAGGCAGCCTGGTCTCTTTTATCCTATTCCTTGAATGCTGGTGGGTCTTGGAATGTTGTGCCAGTAGTGGCTTAATCTTCAGATCAGCACTTGCATTCGCACACAGCAGAAGGCTCAGTCTGTGCCGGAAACCACAATACTGACTATACCCAAAGCAGGCTGTGGGCAGTTTAGGCTGTGAGGAGCTAACCCACAGTTGGCTCGTCTACAGAAGTGAGTCTGGTCTACAGAAGTGAGTCTGGCCGAAGCCTCTGTGCCGAGGTCAGGGTAACTCGCACCCAGATTCCATTCCCACAACTTAAACCTTCTGACTAGAATGTTCTAACTACAACCACATATTTTTTCTATTCTGTTCCTAATTTGAGAATGCTTTGTCTTGTCCTTTAGGAGCCTTGTTTACATTAATTTCCATAGAAACCGCATGACTGCACATCCTTGCACATAGCTCACCTTTACCAGATTAATTACCAGTAAGTATCAGTGGCTCGGACTGGCCAGGGCCTTTGTCAACTGCATTGGCACTGGTCGTCCTGATGCCCCAGTTTCTATCACAGTTCTGTCTTTTAGTTTTTTTTCCTCAGGCCTGTGTTTTACACTGAGTAGGAGACTGGAGCCTACTACAGAGGTTTCCAGTAATGTTTCAGGGATCCTTCATGGGCTTGTACCCCAGCAGTGCCTTTTCCTCCTGCACGACACAGATTCTGTTCGGCATCTTCTTCCAGAGGAGCCCTGTTTCATTCCAGGTGAACACTTGTTGAGTGACATATGCATCTGCTTTCATGAATTCCGTGAGTTCTTTCTTGTAGGCTTCTACAGCAGCCTTGTGAGAGCTGGAAGCCTCACCATGCCTTATCACACTGTGGATGCCACTTCTCTTGTGGAGTTTATCAAACCACTCTCTGCTGGCTTAAAATTCATCACTGGCTGCACCTGTAGAGGGCTTTTGGGATTTTCTGCAGTAAATGACTGGCTTGTTCAGAGTTCACAGCTACACTAACACCATCACCTGTCAGCGTCTTCTCATTTAACCACACTAACAAAAGCTTTTCCCCTCTTCAGCACCTGTGTCCTCTGCTTGGCTAACACTGTTACTCCTTCTGCCGCATCAGCTCTGACACCTTTATTCTTCAAAGTAGTGGAGATTGCTGACTTTGCCACCTTAGACTCCAAGGCCAGATCAGTCACATGAACATCTCCCTCATGCTTTTCTACAATTTCTTTCTTCAGTTCAGTGGTTATTTTCTTCAAAACCTTCTTACCATTCTTTCTGTGCACTTTGTTACTTTGTTATCATTCTGCACTTTGTTTTTACCACTATGCATGCTCTGCACTTTCTCTGGAGCCGTGCTGGTTTGAATATTACTACAGTACTGTACCTGCTAAAAAGCACACAAGCTTCACGGTACGCGTGAACAGGTCTGTCTGCAACCTCAATCGCAAACAAGGGAAGCCACGACCACGTGTCAGACTGGGGAAGACTCCCGCCTTAGTTTTGGCTCACGTTTGTTACCCGATGCGGAGTTCATGAAAAGAAGCAAAATTTTGCCAACCGCTTCTGTTTGTGAACTGTGAACCAGAACTGTTCATGAACGGAAGTGTTTGTGAACCAAGGCATCACTGTATATATTTAATCAGTAGTGACACTGAGCAAAAGCATTAATGAACCCAGCCACTGCGACACAGACCTGTAATCCCAGCATGCTGGGAGGCCGAGGCAGGAGGATTGAAAATCTGAGCCCAGCATAGGAAGCTCAGTGAGACCATATCTCAAAAATTAAAAATAAAATAAACTAATAAATGACTATAGTCACTGATCTCTGTATCAGTTAACTGGAAACTGCCTTACTACTTACTGATGTATAATGCACCTTATGCACTTTTGGACAAAAGGATTATTCCAGCTGTCCTCCTGCTTCCGCCCTTGTTCTCCAGTCTGCTTTCTGCAAAACAGCCAGAGAAGCCCTATTTAGAATGTCAGATCAACTGCTCTTCTGCAAAAACTGTCCTGTCCCTGCCCAAATAAAAGCCAGTCTTGATCCAATGGGCACAGAGGGCTGGGGATGCTCACTCTTCCCCTGCTGGTCGTGCTGCGCTCCAATGCTGGGCACATTTCAGACCCAGGGCCTTTGCACTTGCTGCTCCTTGTACCCAGAATGCTGTGCTGTCCTGCGGGCCTCACGTCACTACCTTTAGGTCTCCAATCAGCTGTCACTGGCAGGCCGGCGCTTCCAGGGCCCTTCCCAGCAGCATCCACCTCCCACCCCACCACAGCCACCAGGACCCTCTGCACGTCCTGCTGTCTGTGTCACCCAGAGAACCGGGCCCCTTCAGGTGCAGGCCGCCTTCTTTATTCACCCTGTCCATAGGCCAGGAACAGTGCCCACCACGCAGTGGACACAGTGCTACTTCAACTTTAGGATTTGAGCCCTAACCTCTAAGAGCTGGAAACCGAGCTGCAGGGTCCCCCACATTTCCTGCAGGCATCTGGCTCGTGAACTCGCTCGCAAGCGGCGTCTTTTGTCTAGGACTTCGCGCTCTCTGATCTCCCTTAGTTAAGACAGCAGCAAAATTCCCAATCAGTCTGCAAGGAGGAAGAAAACCGATTACGCAGGAACTGATTCTGGACGATGCGATCCTTATTCCTAAACCTGCAAGGAGAATGCCCCCGCCTCTGCAGTCAGCCCTGTGAAGCTGGGCCAGGCCTCCCCGGCCGCGCCCCGCCCGCATTCCCGCCCGCGCCCCGTCACCTCGGGCTCTCTTCAGCGCGGTGGGCTCCTTCTCCTGTTCCGCGGACATCACCGCCCGCACAGCATGGCTCCCGGGCCGCGGGGACGCTCTCGGACGCGGGCCGCGCGACCCGGCCGGCAACCGGGGGCCCGGGACTGGATGCGGCCGGGCAGGGCCGGGGCCGGGGCCGGGGTCGGGGCGCCCCCGGGCGGGCGCGAGCGGGGGCGGGAGCCTGCGCTCCGCCTCCGCCTCCTCCTCCCGGCGGCCGGTGGCGGATCCGAGGGGGACGGAGGCCGCCGCAGACACAAAGCCCAGCCGGGCCGCCGCGCAGCCCGGGGCGCGGAGCGGGGGAGGGGGGGAGGGGGGCCGGGCGGGCGGAGGGCGGAGGAAGGGCGCCTGCGTCCCTGCCCCTCCCGCGCAGGACGCACGCACGCTGGGCGGTGGCCCGAGCCCACTTACAGCTCCAGGAGCGGGCGGGGCCGCGGGAGCCACCTGTTTGTGGGCGCGGCCCTGGGGCGGCGGACGGGACCTGGCCCTGTGCTGCGTGGGCCGTCTCCCTGCGCCCCTGCTTCCTGGGCCTTTGTGAAAGGCTTCGCACGGGGCATCGTCCCAAAGTCTCGTCCGACTCGGACATTCTCTGATGGACTCTTTCTTAAATTTTACTCGCCGGGGATTTAGCTCAGTGGTTCCGGTGCCTGCCTTGCAAGCACAAGGTCCCAAGTTCGATCCCCGGTACCAAAAAATAAAATAAAATAAATTTTACTATATTTTATCCCATCCCCCCCCCCGAGCCCCCTCCCCTCCCTATGTTTAAATTTTTTTTGCCCTGCATTTACTTTCTTACACCTGAGAAACAATGCGGCATTTAAACGTGTGTCTGATTTAGTTCACTTAAGAGTATGGTCTCAAGGGGCATCCATTTAGCTAAAAATGTCTTCAGCTCATCCTTCTTTATGGCAGAGTAATACTCCACTGTATAAAAAGCCCCACATCTTCTTTATCCACTGGTCAGTTGATGATGGGCATTTGGGCTGTTTCCAAGATTTAGCTATTTCAAACCGTGCTGCTGTGAACATGGGTGAGCATATATCACTGTGGTAAGATGCTTTTCTTTCTTTGGGGAATATACCCAGCAGGGGAATAGCTGGGTCAAATGGAACCTCTAGTTTTAGGGTTTTTTAAAAATTAATTTTATTGGTACGTTTTAGGTATACAGTATAATGACATTCAACATTAGAAATTTGTACCTTTACATAATCTCTCTTGGTTCTTTTTTTTTTTTCCTATTTCCCTGCCCTCCCTTCAACTCCTCCACCCCTCCCTATTTACAAAGATTTTGTTTCCATTTTTTCATTTTCTCGTATTCATTCCACTCTCTTCTTTCCTTCCTCCAATCCCTCCTCTAGTTTTAGTTTTCAGAGAACTCTCCACAGTGATTTCCAGTGTTTGCAAGAGTCTGCACTCCCACCAGCAGTGGAGCAGGGTTCCTCTTTCCCCACAGCCCCACCAGCATTTGTTATTGGTTGATTTAATGATAGCAGCCATTCTTTCTGGAGTGAGATGGAATCTCAGCGTTTTAATTTGCATCTCTCGAAATGACCAGTGATGCTAAACATTTTTTCATTTATTTATTTGCAATTTCTAATTATTTATCTGAGAAGTGTCTTTTTTTTTCAGCTGCCCTTTTTGCTATGGATCTTTAAATTTGAGGGGTCTGATTTTTTTTGAGTTCTTTATATATTCTGGATAATAGTCCTTTATCTGAACAGCTGGTAAAAATTTTTCCCCGTTCTGTGGGTCGTCTCTTCACTCTGCTGGTTTCTCTTGCTGTGCAAAAGCTTTTTAATAAGATGAGGTCCACATTTCTTTGAGGATTTCACAAATTCAGCCTTTGGGTTGTGGGGGGAGTACATCCTGCATTATAGCACATGTTGAGTTTTCTACATCAGGAATTTTCAGTATGTTATTTTGATACAAACAAGCTAGGTTTTCAAAGTGGATAATTTTGTTAATATAACTTTAAACTCAGCACTTTTAGAGATAACAGTGGCCAAGAAACAGTATATTAGTATTCAAAAATTATCCTCTTTAGAAACTTGGGAGTGGATAGAACAATGTTTTCAGCCACCTTCCAGTACAGTCTTTTGTGGGAGATAACTGGACGTTGTGTGCTGCTTTATTGGTAAAGTTGTGTGTCTACCGAGATGGAGGCAAGTATTACAGGATAACTTATAAAGATAAAAAATAGTGCTGAACACAAGCACCATTTACTATCTAAAGCCATTTTGATCCAGGAAGTTACTTAAGTGTCAAAGCCACATGGAGCATGTCAAGCTTTTCCATCAAACAAAGAGTGTAATATAAAAGCTGCTTTTTCAAGAGTAAAAGCACATTCCATGTATGTAAGTGAATTTAAAATAACAAAATAACATTTATTAGAACAGCCAGTTAACTGAAAATATTTTAATGTTAGTTTGCTCATCTGTGATCTGAGATCATGCTGAGATGAGAAAAATGTCCCCAAACTACAATTTAATGCATTGAGAAAAAAAAATCTAAAAATAGTAATTCCAGCTATAGTCTTTAGATCACATTTGTAATGTGTTATGGGTCCATTTTTCCTGGAATAGCTTAAACTGCAGCAGTTTCCCCTGCTTTGGAGATTTTGTAGTTAATTTTAATTTTGGCTATTGTTTGGAAAAGATGAGCTGTGTAGATATGAAGTATAGTTGTTCCATAAAATATGTTTATTTTGTATTAAAAAATACCACTGTACTTATTTTTACACCATTTGTATACAGTGGTGATATTAATGCTGAAATGTAAAATTCAGGAATTAAAATTTGACCCTGTAATTCACCCCCCCCAAAAAAGATGAGGTCCAGGTTCTTAATTCTTTGTAGTATTTTCCATGTGGTCTGAGTTTTGTTCTTGAAGTCTTTGCCTACTCCTAATGTCCTCAATAGTAGAACCTCTTCCAGCAGGTTTAGTGTTTCTGTTTTAATGTTTAGATCTTTGATCCATTCAATTTTAGGTTAGTGGGTGGTGAAAGATATGAGACTAGTTTTAATCTTCAGCATGTGGAAAGCCAATTTTTTCCATTTATTAAAGAGGCTATCTTTCTTCCAGCGAAGGTGTTTTAGTTCCTTTGTCAAAGATAAGGTGCTGAGTATGTCTGGAGTTGTTTCTGCATCTTCTAATCTGTTCCATTGATCCTGAGGTAGGTCTGGTTCTTTTGCCAGTACCGTGCTGTTTTTACCACAGTCAGTTTGTAGTATAATTTCAAGTCAGGGATTGTGATACTCCCAGCCTTGCCTTTGTTGCCCAGAATTGCCTTTGCTATTCTAGGTCTCTTCTGGTTCCAAATGAATTTTAGGATGTTTTTTCCTAATTCTGTGAGATATTCTGTTGAGATTTTTTATTGGGATTGCATTGAATCTGTATAAAAATTTTGGAAGTATGGCCATTTTCACTATATTGGTTCTTCCTTTCCAAGAACAGGGGATGTCTTTCCATTTTCTAATATCCTCTTCGATCTCCTTTTTCAGAGTACTGTAGTTTTCAATGCAGAGGTCCTTTACTTCCTTTGTTAGATTGATTCCTAGGTATTTCATTTTTGGGGGTGCTACTGTGAAAGGGATTGTTTCTCTAATTTCTCTCTCCCTGAGTCTGTTATTCATGTACAGGAAGGCTATTGACTTCTGAGTGTTGACTTTGTATCCAGCTGTGCCACTGAATTTGGTTATCAAATCTAAAAGTCTTTTGGTGGAGCTTTTAAGGTCTTCTATGTAAGGTGTCATGTCATCTGCAAATGATGACAACTTAACTTCTTCATTTCCTATCCTTATTCCTTTTATTTCCTTCTCTTATCTAATTGCCATGGCTAATGTTTCCAGATCTATACTGAACAAGAGTGGTGACAGTGGACATCCTTGTCTTGTTCCTGATTTTAGGATGAAAGCTTTCAGTTTTTGTCCATTTAGTATGATGTTGGCTGCTGGTTTGTCATAGATGGCTTTTATCAGGTTGAGATAGAGACCCATCTATACCAGTCTTCTGTAGGGGTTTTTATCATGAATGAGTGTTGGATCTTGTCAAATGCTTTTTCTGTACCTATTGAGAGGATCATATGGGTTTTGTCCTTGACTCTTTTAATACAGTACATTACATTTATTGATTTGCATATGTTGAACCATCCCTGCACCCCTGGGATGAACCCTACTTGGTCATGGTGTATGATGATTTGCTGCATGCCACTTGCCAGTATCTTATTGAGGATTTTTGCATCTATGTTCATTAGGGAGATTGGCCTGTAATTCTCCTTTTTGGTTGGATCCTTCTCTGGTTTTGAAATCAGGGTAATGCTTGCTTCCAGGAATGAATTTTGGAGTATTGCTTCCCTTTCAGTTTCATTAGGATTTGAGATTAGTGGCATTAGATCTTCTCACATTTCCTGTAGAATTCAGCAGTGAATCAGTCAGGGGCTGGGCTTTTCTTAGTTGGTAATTTTTTAATTACATCTTCAATTTCATTATCCTACTATAGAGAATCTGTTGGTGCAGACTCTGATCTTCAGTATGATAAAGCACAGTTTATTTTGGTGTCAGAATCACGGAGGACCACTCACTGGGCACGGAGGGACCTAGAATGTGCCCGGCAGGATCCCTGTCCTCCGGGGAAGCCCCACGTGAGCAGACAAGCCCTGGGTCTGCTCTGAAGGGCTGGCTGAGCCAGGGGCATTTCTAGGTCCCCAGGTCTCAGGGGTGGGGCGGGGTCCTGATTAGAAATGCAGTCTAGGACAGGGCAGGGAAATGCTGGCCCAGACACCATCTGAGGAGAAGACCCTCCAACTAGAATTCAAGCTCCACACAGGCAGGAAGTCTCTTCAGTCCTCCCCAGCTTCTGCCCCTGACAGGCACACAGGTGTGTGGAAAATGTATCTGCACAGTGAAGGGCTGGAAAACTAGACTGCAGTGCCTCTGGGACACTGGGTGGCAGTGGCCTGATACGTGAGATAAAGCTGAGGAAACCGGTATGGCAATGCCAGCTGGATCTAAAAATCCACCTCACTCAGTTGCTGAGGGGAGATGTGAAAGCTTTAGTCAAAATGAAAACCCAGGGTTTTTACTGAATAACTCTTAGTGCAAGAAGAATGAGGAAAGTTGTTGCTAAGTGATTCTGGATTCTTTATTGAATCGCCTAAGGCTAACAACTCAGAAATAATTTATAAGTCAAGAAACATGAACTGGCCTCTTATCAAATGACTCATCAAGAATAAAAAGACCACTGTATTTGGACGTGGTTTTTTAAAATCAGTTTTAATTCCAAATCCTAAGTGCTTGTTGCCTGAAAAGCATTCTAAAATTTCAGACAGACAGCCTCTCCCCAGATTTACTGACTCCAATCTCTGGGAATGACACAAACCTGCCTTTAAATGCTCTCTAGATGGCTCTGAAGCAGTGAGCAGATTTGGGGACTCCTGTGTATGAAAGCTGTGATATGCAGCAGTTGTTTGTCTGGGGAAGGGATCAGTGAGACCATAGTCCCCATCTTGGGGAAACGCTGTCCAAGCAGCTAAGTCTGCACTTAGGAGAGTCAGTCCAGCTACACTGTGATGATGGATTGGAGAGCACAAAGCCTCAGTGTCAGCCAGGCACGGTGGCACATGCCTGTTGTCCCAGCTACTAAGAAGGCTGAGCAAGACCGTGGAAGTCCACGAGTTCAATACCAGCCTGGGCAACATAGCAGGACCCCTGTCTCGGGAAAAAAACATGCTTTAGTACTTCTGTACTGCTATACCAGTATACGGTTCCAAGAGAGGGTTAATTATAAAGAAAAGAAAATAAAGCTATTTCTCATAGCTCCAGTGGAGTTAGCATCGAGTGAGGGCTGCTCTCTGCTTGGTCTAATGATCTCTTAAAAGCCCCACCTCCTCAGGGCTGGGGATTTAGCTCAGTGGTTCCACCACCTGCCTTGCAAGGTTCCGAGTTCGATCCCCGGTACCGAAAAAAAAAAAAAAGCCCCACCTCCTAATACTATTGCACTGGCAACACCGGATTTTTAAAAAATGGCTGGACTTGAACTTGTGGCAGTTCTCCTGCCTCAGCCTCCCAAGTACTGGGATTACAGGTGTGTATCATCACACCTGGCAACAACACTTGATTTTGAAGAGGATCCATTCAAACTGGAGCAATTAGAAAATAATACAAAATGGGGCCGGGGTTTTAGCTCAGTGGTTCCGCTGCCTGCCTCACAAGCACAAGGACCGAAGTTCGATCCCCGGTACAGAAAGAAAAGAAGAGAGAGAGAGAGAGAGAGAGAGAGAGAGAGAGAGAGAGAGAGAGAGAGAGAGAGAGAGAGAGAAAGAAAGAAAGAGAATAATACAAAAAACGGGGTGAGAGATCAGCGAGGGCCACATACACTGAAGTGGAAGGGTACAGGAAAGGGCGGTAACAACCGACCAATGGTAATTGTTTGGATGCGGAGGATTAGAGCTGAATCAGGAATTTGCTCCCAGACTTGTTTTAGGTGACACAGAATCCAGGGAGAGAAGATTTCGTGGTGAGGTGGGATGAAGGTGAACTCAGTTCGGACCCTCGACTCTGAAGTAGGGGAGGGTGGCAGACAAACCCTAGCTGGCCAGGTCACTTGCACACCTGCACGTGGAGGCACACTGGCAGTGAGGACTTGGCGTGTACCTGTTTCCTCTGTCAGTTATATTCGTTGTGCAAAATCTCAGAACTGGATGGCCAAAAATATCACTTATTTGCCCCTACTTGTTCTGCGGATGGGCAGGCTGTGCTGGGCAGAGCCTCAGCAGCTCCTCAGCCCCGCAGAGCAGTGGTCAGGCAGGCTCCGACGCGTGCATGGCGGTGGCAGGTGGGCGGCAGCAGGCCAGTACCCTCCCCAGGCAGTGGAGACAGGACTTCCGGGAGAGCCGGAAGGGCGCGTGTCCAACAGCGCTTCCCGGAACCTTGTGCTCTGACTAGGACCATAGCGGGAGCGGACTGCTCCAGGGTTTGGGGTTCGGGAAGGCAGAGCAATCTAGGGTCAGACGCAAGTCTGCGGTGTGTCCCGCTCTTGGGCCTCCTGGGACGGGAGGTGGGTGGGAGGCAGGGACCCACAGTGCTCCTGGGCAAACGCTCCTCCTGCCCCTGGTGTCTTGTCAGGTTCTTTCACTCGGGTTCGCCTCAGAAAGGTCACATTCCCACGAAGACCCACCAGTGTGGCTCAACACTGTGGTCAGTCTAGGGCCACGGGCACGGCTCGGGGCGGATGGAGACCCTCACCTGTCCGAGCAGAGCTGCGGCTGGCTCCCGTCCATGCAGCAGTGGGGGAATGCCCGCCCGGTGAACCCCGTTATGCTGCTTATGTCCCCAGGAGGACAGCCCGACCAAGACAGTTCCTGCATCTGGCTGTAGTCGTACCCACGGGACCTGGTTACGAGTCTCAGACTGGATCTTTCCCCCGACTTACACAGAGCGCTCAGGTGAATATTCTTGGTGGGCTGCTCCCCAGTTAGATACACATGCTCAGTGGCGTCTTAAGCAGTAGGCCGCCAGGCTGCGGAGAGGACTCAGCTCAGACCAGGCCTCGCTAGACAGCAGGGGAGGAAACTACGCTGCAGATGAAAGGCCGACTGCCCCAGGCCGCGAGAAATAAGAGCCAAAGATGCAATGTAGGGAAACAGATTTTGAAGGGTAGACGAAAACTGGGGAGATTATAAGAAAATTAAGGAAATGAAAAATCAGAAAACAGAAATACTGGGGCAACCAAGAAAGGAATGATCAAAAATATCACTTACTGCAGAAAGGAGTGCTTATTTCTCTTATCAGTTGTCCTTGGCCTGGAATCTATTTCCTTTTTTTCCTGTCTTCTGAAGTATTGATTTTACAATCTTTGCTCTTAACAGTTTACATTTCAAACTTCGCCTGTCTGTGTTATTGGAAGTTAACATGATGGAGAGTCAAAGCCTCTCAGATACACTGGTTTAGAGTATCATGTAAATTTGTTTTCAGGGAGGAAAAAAGTAGAATATTTCTTTTTGTTTGTTTGTGAGGTTTTTTTTTTTTTTTGGTACCGGGGATCGAACTCGGGTCCTTGTGCTTGCGCAGCAGGCACCAAAACCACTGAGCTCAATCCCCAGCCCTTGTTTGTGTTTTTGAGACGGGATCTCCCTATGTAGCTCAGCCTGGCCTTGAACTCACTATATAGTCCAGACTGGCCTCAAACTCATGTCAATCATCCTGTCTCAGCCTCCTTCGTGCTGGGATTACAGGCATATACCACCGTGCCCGGCAAAAGGAGAATATTTCTATAAATTCTGTTTTAAAACACTTCAGGTCATACATTTGTTTTATATTGGACAGAAATAAAAGCCAAACCCAGTTAAGGTATTCCTAAGTTTTGAAACTTTGGTTTGAAAACTTTCATGATGTAATTGAAATTATGATTGATTCAGCCATATCCAGGAGCCCCGTGTTAGCGACCATACACGGGCCATCAGAAACTCAGACTTTGGGGCAGGGTTTGTGTGAGTCAGGGTCCCAGGACACAACCACCATACAGTCATGGTATTTTGAGTGACAGACGGTAATGGTTTCTGCGTGGGTGCCATGCAGGGACTCAGGCACTCATACATGGGGCCTTGGGAGGTGGCTGGACCATGGTGGGTTTAGCAGACTTGCTGTTAGGAGGCGGGTTCTGGTCAGCAGAGGCGGTCACAGGGCCATGGCCTGGAAGGACACATCTCCCTCCCCAGCTCCTTCTTTCTCTTTGCTTTCTGGCAGCCATGACGTGAGACATGGACTGACTCTTCTAAACCATGAGCCAGATAACCTTCTCCTTCTGTGAGCTGCGGGTGTCAGGTACTGTGTACCAGTGTCAGGAAAGTGACCAGGACACAGACTCCAGGCATCTGTCTGATCTTTGGTTATAATGGCATACATAGTAAGGCAAACTTCTTTTTTTTTGGTACCAGGGATTGAACTCAGGATTTTGCACTTGTCAGGCAGCGCGGTGCTGCTGAGCTACATCCCCGGCCAATAAGGCAGACTTCTTATGTGACAGCTGGGGAAACAGTGTACGGCAAAGTATGTGGGATTTTTGCCTTGTTTCCCCCCCCCCCCGCTTTTTTTACAGCAATGAAAAAAGCAGCAGGTTTTTTTCAGGATATAAACACTGCCAGCATAGACAGACTGTAGCACTGTGGGTGCCTGAGAAATTTTTTAGGAACATGTGGGAGTGAGCAAAACATGTGCATATTTGTGAATGAAACACAGTAAGGCAGGAGTACCTAAGAAATACAGCAAGTCTTGGTGTTAAAACAACAAAGTATCAAACAATTGGCATTTTATGAAATCTCTTTAAAGAAAGGAAAAATGTACCAATTTTAGGTCTTTTGATTTATGTCTTTGGAAGAACAAGTGGGAACAGGGAGGCCAGATAATGACAACCTTGTGCAATAACATTCCTTTGAGTATCTCATTTTTTTGTATACTCATTTTATATGGAGATGTAATTTGTTTGTTTTGCTTTTTTTGTTTTTTGAAACAGGATCTTGTTTTATAGTACAAGCTGGCCCTGAACTCACTGTGTAGCCCAGGTTGGAGTCAAACTCATGGTAATCTTCCTGCTTCAGCCTCCTGAGTGCTGGGATCACAGGCATGCGCCACCATGCCTGGCTTTGGAGATGTAATTTGTACGCCACAAAATTCATCATTTTAGCAGGAACATTTTAGTGTATAGTACACTCTATATTAGTCTAGTATAGGCAAAGAATTGTGTAACTATCACTACCATTTATTTTTTAATTTTAATTTTCACTTGTACATTTGTAATACATACTAATTACATTCATGTGGGGAGTTGGCACACGCACATAACACATCTTCCTCCATTTTGCATCCTCATCCCCTTCCCTCCTCCCCTGCACCTCTCGGTCCCCTTCCAGGTGCAGGAGCTCTATCTCCCTGTGTCCTATCATCCATCTTTCATTTTGCTCTTCATTTACACTTTGCGTTTCTCATATAAGAGAAACAATGTGATATTTAAGCTTGTGTGTATGATTTATTTCACAACATTATGGACTCGAGTTACACATTTGAGTCATTTACAAATGACTCAAATTTATCCTTCTTTATGACAGAATAGTAGGTTATTGTGTAAACACCACATTGTCTTTGTCCATTCATCTGCTCTCAAGATGTCCTTTTATGGGCTGTGCTGCTATAAACACAGGTGTGCATGGATCACTGTGAGTCGATGTCTGAAACTCCTGGGAAGACACCTGAAGGGGAGCAGCTGGGTAGAATGAAATTTCTAGTCTTAGTTTTTTTAGGCATCTCCACACTGATTTCTACCATGGTTCTATTAGCTTATGTTCTCATCAGCAGTGTAGAAGGGCTCCTTTCTCTCTGCAGCCTCATCAGCATTTGTTGTTAATTGATCTTGTGATGATGGCCATACTCTCTGGAGTAAGATGGAATCTCAGTGTTATTTTAATTTCCATTTCTATAATTTCCGCAGAGTTGAACACTTTTTCACTTATTGGCCATCTGTATTTCTTCTGAAGAAGTGTCTTCAGTTGCTTTTTTCTTTATTGGGTCTTTTATTCTGGGGGAAATAGCTTTTCTGAGTTCTTTATATTTTAGATATTAGTCCTCTGAGGAAAAGCTGGCAATTTTTTTCGTATTCTGTAGGTTGTCTCTTCATTCTTTTAGTTGTGTCCTTTACTGTACAGAAGCTTTTTAAAAATTAATTATATTGGTACATTTTACATTTTATATACAATGCAGTTACATTCATCATTGGAAATTTGTGACTTTACATAATCTCTCTTGGTTCTTATTTTTTCCCCATTCCCCAGCCCTCCCTTCAATCCCTCCACCCCTCCCTATTTACAAAGACTTTGTTTCCATTTTTTCCTTTTCTCATATTGATTCCATTCCCTTCTCTCCTTTCCCCTACCCCTCCCACTTCCCCTTCCCCTTTGCCCCTTTTCTTCCTATTTCACATTATCTATTATACCTTTTAGTTCTTATTTACACTTTCAGTTTCTCACACTAGACAAACTATTCAGTATTTATACATGTGTGTCCTATTTATTTCACTTAAGAGTGTGGCCTTAATGTGCATCCATTTAGCTATAAATGTCTCTAGTTTCTCCTTCTTTATGGCTGAGTAGTACTCAATTTTATTTTTAAAAACTCCACATTTTCTTTATCCAGTCTCCAGTTGATGGGCATTTGGGCTGCTTCCAAGTTTTAGTTGTTACAAATTGTGCTGCAATGAACATGGGTGCACATATATCACTGTGGTATGATTCTTTTAATTCTTTGGGGAAGATCCCCAACGGGAATAGCTGGGACAAATGAGACTTCCAGTCCTAGTTCTTTGAGGTATCTCCATACTGATTTCCACAGTGGTTGCACCAGTCTACACTCCCTCCAGCAGTGGAGCAGGCTTCCTCTTTCCCCACAGCCCCGCCAACATTGGTTATTGGTTGATTTCATGACAGCAGCCATTCTTTCTGGAGTGAGGTGGAATCTCAGTGTTGTTTTCATTTGCATCTCTCAAGTGACCAGTGATATTGAACATTTTTTCACATGTTTATTTGGTATTTCTACTTCTTTGTCTGAGAAATGTCTGTTCATTTCAGATGCCCATTTTTGGATTGGGTCTTTAAATGTGGGAGGTCTGATTTTTTTAAGTTCTTTATAGATTCTAGATAGTAGACCTTTGTCTGAGGGACAGCAGGTGAAAATTTTTTCCCACATTGTGGGTTGTCTCTTCACTCTGTTGATGGTTTCTCTTGTAGTGCAGAAGCTTTTTAATAAGAAGAGATCCCACTTGTTGATTGCTTGTGCTACTTCATGGGCAACTGAGGTTTTGTTCATAAAATCTTTTCCTACACCAGTGTCTTCAAGGGTTCTACCTAACCTCTGTTCCAGCCAGTTCAGCATTTCTGTTTTAATATTTAGATCTTTAATCCATTTTGATTTTAGTTTAGTGCATGGTGAGAGATATAGGTCTAGTCTTAATCTTTGGCAAATTGAAAGTCAATTTTTCCAGCACCACTTATTAAAGAGGCTATCTTTCCTCCAGTGAGAGTGTTTGGCTCCTTTGTCGAAGATGAGGTGGCTGAGTGTGTCTGGAGTTGTTTCTGCAAAAATCAAAGTGTTTTTTTTTTTTTGGTACGGGGATTGAACTTGGGACCTTGCACTTGTGAGGCAGGCGCGGAATCACTGAGCTAAATCCCCGGTGTACAGAAGCTTTTTAATTTGATATAATTCTATTTGTTGATTCTTGATGTTTTTTCTTGTGCAGTTGACTGGGTTCTATTCGGAAAGTCCTTGCCTATACCTATGCCTTCAAGAGTTTCATCTATTTTATCTTCCAGCAGATTGTTTCTGTTTTAATGCCTAGATCTTTGATCCATTTCAATTTTAATTTAGTGCATGGTGAAAGACATGGATCTAGATTCAATCTTCTGCCTGTGGACAGTCAGCTTTCCCAGCATCGTTTGCTAAAGAAGTCTCTAAAGAGGCCACCTTTCCTCTGGTGCATGTTTCTGGGCCCCTTGTTGAGGACTGGGTGGCTGACTATTTAGAATTGTTTATGCATCTGCTGCTCTGTTCCATTCATCTACACCTCTGTTTTCAAGCCAATACCATGCTGTTTTTATCACCATAGCTTTGTAATATAACTTCTAATATGGGATTGTAACGCCTGATACTTTGCTCTTCTTGCCCCAGTTGCTTTTGCTACTCTGGATCTCTTCTGGTTCCTTATGAATTTTAGGATTGTTTTCTCTGGTTCTGTGTTTTGATTGATGTTGCATTAAATTTTATCAGTTTTGGAAGTATGGCCATTTTGACTTATATTGATTCAGCCTATGAGAAGCAGGGGATGTCTTTCATGTTCTTTTCTTTTCTTTTTTGTTTTGGTTCTTTGAGACACTATCTAGTTCAGGCTGGCCATGAACTCACTATGTAGCTGGGCTCAGGCTCCTGGTGATCTTCCTGACTCAGCTTCCTGAGTGCTGGGATTGTAGGCATGCACACCATGTCTGGTGTCCTCTTCAATTTCCTTTTTCAGAGTATTGCACTTTTCATTGTAGAGGTCTTTTACTTCCTTGGTTAGGATAATTCCTATATTAATTTTTCTTGATGCTATTGTGAATGATATTGTTTTCCTAATTTCTTTCTCTGTGAGTTCATTATTGGTGTACGGAATCACTATTGATTTTTTGTGTTTATTTTGTATCCTGTTACAATGTTGAATTAGTTATTCCAGGAGTCTTTGGTGGACTTTTTTGGGTCTTCTTTCTATGTAGAGGATCATGTCTCCTACAAATAATGATAACTTGACCTTTTCCTTTTATATATGTATCTCTTTTATTTCTTTCTTTAGCCTGATTGCTCTGGCTAATGTTCGATGCTGTGTTGAACAGGAGTGGTGATAATGGGCATTTTTGCCTTATTCTTGATTTTAGAGGAAAAGCACTCAATTTTCCCTCATTTAATATGTTAGCCATTGGTTTGTCATTAATGGCTTTTATCAGATTGAGATAAGGTCTTTCTATACCTCTTTCTTTCTTTCTTCTTTCTTTTTTTTTTCCCCGTACTGGGGATCAAACTCAGGACCTTGCACTTGTTTGTTCTTTTTTTTTTTTTTTGGTACCGGGCATCGAACTCGGGTCCTTGCGCTTGTGCAGCAGGCAGTGAAACCACTGAGCTAAATCCCTGGCCCAAGGACCTTGCACTTGTGAGTCAGGCAAGATGCCACTGAGCTAAATCCCTGGCTCCTCTACACCTGTTTTCTTCAGGGATTTTAAAAAATCATGAAGAGATGTTGGATTTTGTCAAAGGCTTTTTCTGTGTCTATTAAAATGATCATGTGGGTTTTGTTCTTGCCTCTGTTTATGTGATGTATTACATTTATTGATTTGCATATGATGAACCATTCCTATATCCCTAGAATGAATCCTACTTAGTCATGATGTATGATTTTTTTGGGATAATTTGTTGCATTCTGTTTGCCAGCATCTTGTTGAGGATTTTTATGTCTATGTGCAATAAAGAGATTGGGCTGTAGTTTTTTTTAGCTGGGTCCTTGTCTGGTTTTAGAATCACAGTGATTCTGGCTATCAGGGATAAGCTTGGAAGAACTCTTTCCCTTTCAATTTTATTACGGAGTTTGAGGAGTATTGGTGTTATATTCTCCCTAAAGTTCTTGTAGAATCCAGCAATGAATCCATCAGGTCTTGGGCTTTTCTTAGTTGGTAGGGTTTTTTTTTTCTGCCTCAATTTCATGGTGCCTATTATTGAATTGTTCAGTTTTTATGTCTTCTTGGTTTGATTTTGGTAGTTTATATGTGTCTAGCAACCTGACCATTTCTTCAAGATTCTCCAATTTCTTGAAATACCGTTTTTCATAGTAGTTACTAATGATCTGGATTTCAGTGGTATCCTTTGTGATTTTGTCCTTTTCATATATAATTGCATTGATGTGGATTTTTCTCTTCCCTTCTTTTGGCAAGTTTGGCTAAAGATTTTGTTTATTCTTTCAAAGAAACAGTTCTTCAATTCTTGGATTCTTTGTATTGTTTTTTGAGTGTCAACTTTGTTAATTTCCATTCTGATCTTTTCGGTTTCCTTCCTTGTGCTAGGCTTGGGTTTGGACTCTTGTTTTTTTCATGTATCATGAGGTGCATCATTAGGCTACTTGAGCTCACTGTTTTTCTGATTGAGCTGTCAGAGCAATAACTTCCATCTTAGGATTGCTTTCATTGTGTCCCTAGGTTCTGGTATGCTGCACTGGCATCATCACTTGAATTTCTTCCTTGCTCTTCAGTGATCCATTGAGTGTTCAGGAGTGTGTTATTTAAAGTTTTAAAAGTTTTCTGTGGTTTCTTTTGTGATTGATTTCTAGTTTCAGTGTGCTATGATCTAATAGTATACATGGGATGATTTTGAGTCTTTTGTGTTTATTTAAGCAGTCTTTATAGACTAGCACGTAATTTATTTTGGAAAAAGTTACTGTGCTATTGAATAAAATGTGTATTCTGTTGTAGTAGGACAACAATAGATATCTGTGAAGTCTATTGAAGATGTGGTTCAGCTCTGATATTTCTTTGTTAATTTTTTCTTTAGTTGATCTATTTGTGAAAGTGGAGTATTGAGGCTTTCCATTCTGATTGTGCTGGTGTTTATTTAATCTTTTATGTCCCACAGTGTTTGTTTTATGATGTTGGGTCCACTGATATTCAGTGTACATATATTTACAATCACTGTCTTAGTTCCTTTTCTCATTGTTGGGGCAAAATACCTGACACTCAAAGTTAAAGGAGGAAAGGTTTATTTAGCTCACAGTTTGTAGAGGTTTCAGTCCAGAGTTGGCTGGCTCCAAGCAAGGTGGCACATGGCAGAGAGATGTCTCAGGAGAAACAGTCCAAGACAGGCAGAAGGCAGCAAAGCAACAAGGAACAAGACAAGCCTCTTTCTGTTCCTTATATTGTATCCAGGCTACCGGGACTAGGGTGGTGCCTGACCGATCAGTGGACTGAATTGGTAATCACCCACCCTTAATCCTAGCACTGCACCCTCTAGATCCAGCCAGTTCTGAAAAAGCCCCACCTATGACCACATGAGGCTTTGGGAGGACATCTAGACACAAACCATAACAATCATTTCTTCCTGTTCAATTGGTCCCTTAACTAATATGTGGTGGCCTTTTTTGTGTCTTCTGATCAGTTTTACCTTGAAGTTTACTTTGCCCAATGATAAAATTGTTACTCCTGCTTGGTTATGCTGTTGTGGGGCATGGGATATTGTTTTCCTTTAGCTTTACCTTTAGTTTTCTTCTATAGATTTTTTTTATTAGATGAATCTCTTGAATACAATGGAACATTAAGTTTTGGTTTTTGAGCCAGTCTACCAATCGGTATTATTTAACTGGGGAGTTGAGGCCATTTACACTGAGAGTTATTATTGAAAGTTATTGACTTATTTCTGTCATTTGTTTTTTTCTGTTGTTGACTCCCTTTTTGTCTAACTACTCATTTGGCTTGATGTATTCATTTCATCTGCCTTTTCTAGACTTTGTTGGATTCATTGTCTCATTTGGATATTCTTTTTTTTTTTTTTTATATTGAGGATTGAACTCTGGTCCTTGCACTCATGGGGCATTTGGATATTTCTGAGCACTTTTTGGAGGGCTGGTTTGGAGCTCATGAATTTCTTTTTTTTTTTTTCTTAAATTCTTTTATTGGTACATTTTAGGTATACAATACGTTTACATTTATCATTGGGTGCTTGTACTTGTACATGATGTATCTTGGTTCTTATTTTTTCCCCATTACCTGTGTGCCCTTCCCCCCTCCACCCTTCCCTATTTACATAGACTTTGTTTCCTTTTTTTTCCCTTTCTCATAATTTTCCCTTTCCCTTCTTTCCTTTCCCCATCTCCTCGCACCACCCCTACCCCTTTGGACTTTTCCTATTTCAAAGTATCAATTATTAGTTATTTATCCTTTTAATCCTTATTTACACTCTCAATTTCTCACACTAGAGAAACTATTCGGTGTTTACCTGTGTGTGTCCTATTTATTTCACTGAAGAGTATGGCCTCAATATGCATCCATTTAGCTATAAATGACTCTAGTTTCTCCTTCTTTATGGCTGAGTAGTATCCCATTTTATAAAAAAACCACATCTTCTTTATCCAGTTTCCAGTTGATGGGCACTTGGGCTGCTTCCAAGCTTTAGCTATTACAAACTGTGCCGCAATAAACATGGGTGCACATACATCGCTGTGGTATGATTCTTTTAATTCTTTAGGGAAGATACCCAGCAGGGGAATAGCTGGGTCAAATGGGACCTCCAGCTCTAGTTCTTTGAGGTATCTCCACACTGATTTCCACAGTGGTTGCACCAGTCTGCACTCCCACCAACAATGGAGAAGGGTTCCTTTTCCCCACAACCCCACCAGCATTTGTTATTGATTGATTTCTTGATAGCAGCCATTCTTTCTGGGATGAGGTAGAATCTCAGTGTTGTTTTCATCTGCATCTCTCGAATGACCAGTGATGCCAAACATTTTTTCATATGTTTATTTGCTGCTTTTACTTCTTTGTCTGAGAGATGTCTGTTCATTTCAGATACCCATTTTTGACTTGGGTCTTTGAATTTGAGGGATCTGATCTTTTTCATTTCTTTATAGATTCAAGATAGTAGCCCTTTGTCTGAGTTACAGCTGCTAAAATTTTTTCCCACAATGTAGGTTGTCTGTTAGCTCTGTTGGTGGTTTCTCTTGCAGTGCAGAAGCTTTTTAATAAGACAAAATCCCAGCTGTTGATTCTTTCTGCTAGTTCCTGTGCTATTGAGGTTTTGTTCATAAAGTCTTTTCCTATGCCAATATCTTCAAGACTTCTACCTAACTTATCTTCCAGCAAGTTTAGTGTTTCTGTCTTAATATTTAGATCTTTAATCCACTTCGATCTTAGTTTAGTGTATGGTGATAGATATGGGTCTAGTTTTAACCTCTTTGAAATCCAGGTTTTGCAACATCATTTATTAAATAGGCTATCTTTCCTCCAATGAGGGTGGTTGGCTCCTTTGTCAAAGATGAGGCAGCTGAGTATGTCTGTAGTTGTTTCTGCATCTTCTAATCTATTCCACTGATCCTCGGGTCTGTTTCTTTGCCAGTACCATGGTGTTTTTATCACAGTAGCTTTGTAGTATAGCTTCAAGTTGGGGATTGTGATACCCCCAGCCATGTCTCTGTTGCCCAGAATTGCTTTTGCTATTCTAGGTCTCTTCTGGTTCCAAATGAAGTTTTGGGTTGTTTTCTCTAGTTCTGTGAAGTATATCGTTGGAATTTCAATCAGCATTGCATTAAATCTATATAGCAGTTTTGGAAGTATGGCCATTTTCACTATATTGGTTCTTCCTACCCAGGAACAAGGGATGTCTATCCATTTTCTTATATCCTCCTCGATCTCCTTTTTCAGGGTGCTGTAGTTTTCAGTGTAGAGGTCTTTTGCTTCCTTTGTTAAATTGATTCCTAGATATTTCATTTTTTTGGATGCTATTGTAAAAGGAATTGTTTCCCTAATTTCTCTCTCAGTGAGTCTGCTATTTGTGTATAAGAAGGCTATTGTAGGGCTGGGGATTTAGCTCAGTGGTTTCGCCACCTGCTGCGCAAGCGCAAGGACCCGAGTTCGATATCCGGTACCAAAAAAAAAAAGAAGGCTATTGTTTTTTGAGTGTTGACCTTATATCTAGCTACTCTACTGAATCTGTCAATTAAGTCTAGAAGTCTTTTTGTAGAGTTTTTTGGGTCTTCTATGTAAAGTATCATATCATCAGCAAATAATGACAGTTTAACTTCTTCCTTTCCTAACTTTATTCCTTTTATTTCTTTCTCTTGTCTAATTGCTGTGGCTAATGTTTCCAGAACTATATTGAACAGGAGTGGTGATAGTGGGCATCCTTGTCTTGTTCCTGATTTTAGTGTGAAAGTTTTCAGTTTTTGACCATTTAGTATGATGTTGGCTGTTGGTTTTTCATAGATAGCCTTAATCAGGTTGAGATAAAGACCTTCTATTCCAATTTTCTGTAGTGTTTTTATCATGAATGGGTGTTGGATTTTGTCAAATGCTTTTTCTGCATCTATTGAGATGATCATGTGGTTTTTGTCCTTGACTCTGTTAATATAGTGTATTACATTTATTGATTTACATATGTTGAACCATCCTTGCATCCCTGGGATAAATCCAACTTGGTCAGGGTGTATGATCTTCTTGATGACCCTCTGTATTGTTTGTCAGTATCTTGTTGAGGATTTTTGCATCTATGTTCATTAGGGAGATTGGTCTGTAGTTCTCTTTTTGGGTGAGGTCTTTTCCTGGTTTTGGAATCAAAGTAACACTTGCTTCCAGGAATGAGTTTGGAAGCCTTGCTTCCCTTTCAATTTCCTTGATGAGTTTAAAGAGTAATGGGGTTAGTTCTTCTTTAAATGTCTTGTAGAATTCAGCAGTGAATCCTTCAGGACCTGGGCTTTTCTTTGTTGGTAAATGTTTTATTACATTTTCAATTTCACTCATTGTAATTGGGGTGTTTAGAATTTCTATATCTTCTTCATTTAACCTTGGCAGTTCATATGTATCTAGGAATCTATCCATTTCTTCTGTGTTTTCCATTTTTTTAGAGTACAGTTCTTCGAAGTAGGGTTTTTTTGGGTTTTTTTTTTTTGGTACCAGGGATCAAACTCAGATCCTTGTGCTTGTGCAGCAGGTGGGGAAACCACTGAGCTAGTTCCCCGGCCTCTCGAAGTAGGTATTGATGATCCTCTGGATTTCTGCTGGTTCTGTTGTGACTTCCCCTTTTTCATTCTTAATTCCATGGATTTGAGCCTTTTCTTTCCTTTTTTTGATAAGGTTGGCTAAAGGTTTATCAATTTTATTTATTCTTTCAAAAAACCACCTCTTTGATTCATTAATTTTTTGTATCATTCTCTTAGTCTCCATTGCATTGATTTATGTTCTGATCTTTATAATTTCCTCTCTTGTACGAGCTTTGGGTTTGTTATTCTCTTCTTTTTCTAGGAGTTTGAGGTTCTGCATTAGGTTATTTATCTGAGTTCTCTGTATTTTCCTAATATGAGCATTCACTGCTATGAATTTCCTGCATAGAACTACTTTCATTGTGTCCCATAGATTCCTGTATGTTGTACTGGCATTATCATTTACTTGTAGAAACTGTCTAATTTCTTCTTTAATTTCTTCTGTGACCCATTTGTTGTTCAGGAGGGTGTTATTCAATTTCCAGGTGTTTGTGAGAATTTTGCAGATTCTCATGTTATTGATCTCCAATTTTATTGCACTATGGTCTGATAAAATACAGGGGGTAATTTCAGTTCTTTTACATTGACTTAGACATGTCCTGTGAGCTAGCATGTGGTCTATTTTGGAGAATGACCCATGTGCAGCCAAAAAGAATGTGTATTCTGATTTTGTGGGGTGAAACACTCTGTAAACATCTATTAAGTCCATTTGTTCAATAGCTTGGTTAAGTTCTTGAATTTTGTTAATTTTTTATCTAGATGATCTGTCTATTTGTGATAGTGGGGTATTGAGGTCCCCCACTATAATTGTATTAGTGCTTATTTGGTTTTTCATGTCCATTAATATTTGTTTTGTATAGTTGGGGGCATTTGTATTTGGTGCATATATATTTATGATTGTCATCTCTTCCTCTTGGATTGTTCCCTTCAAAAGGATGTAGTGACCATCTTTGTCTCTCTTAATTAGTTTTGGTTTGAAATCTACTTTGTCTGCAAATACGATTGCTACCCCTGCTTTTTTCTGGGTTCCTGTGGCATGGAGAACTGTTTTCCATCCTTTTACTTTCAGTCTATGAATTTCCTTTTGAGTTAGGTGTGTTTCTTGAATACAGCATATTGCTGGATTTTGCTTCTTAATCCATTCTGTCAGTCTACTTCTTTTGATTGGTGAATTGAGGCCAGTAACATTGATAGTTATAATTGAGAGATATTGACTCATCTTTGTCATGATATTTTACTTTTGTTGGCTCTTTTATTTATTTTTCCCCCTTTCCCTTTAGTTTCTTACCTTGTCTGGTGGCTTCCCTCTGTTGAGCCTCATGGAGTTGTGACATTTGTTGTCTTTTTCTAGGATATTGTTTAGAATTGTTTGGAGTGCTGGTTTGGTGTTCATGAAATTTCTCAGGTGTTCCTTGTCATGGAAGTAACTAATTTCCCCATCGATTTTGAAAGATAATTTTTCAGGATACAACAGTCTAGGTTGGAAGTTATTTTCTTTTAGGGCTTGAAATACTTCACTCCAGGCTCTCCTGAATGAAAACAACACTGAGATTCCATCTCACCCCAGAAAGAATGGCTATTATCAAGAAATCAACCAACAACAAATGCTGGCAGGGCTGTGGGGAAAAAGGAACCTTTCTCCACTTTTGATGGGAGTGCAGAATGGTACAACCACTGTGGAAACCACTGTGGAGATTCCTCAAAACACTAGGATTAGAGGTTTCATTTGACCCAGCTGTTTTCCGGAAAGAATGAAAAGCATCTTACCACAGTGATATATGTGCACCCATGTTTGTAGCAGCACAGTTTGTAATAGCTAAATCTTGGAAACAGCCCAAATGCCCATCAACCAATGAATGGATAAAAAACTCGGGACATTGTGCTTGCAAGGCAGGCAGCAGAACCACTGAGCTAAATACCCGGCCCCCAAAATGTAGTTTTTTTTATACAATGGAGTACTACTCAGCCATAAAGAAAGATAAATTTTAGACATTTCTAGGTAATTGGATATACCTTGAGACCATAGTCTGAAGTGAAATAAATTGAACACATATGTGTAAATATCACATTGTCTCTCTGGTGTTAGAAATTTAAAGTATAAATAAGGACCAAAGTGTATAATAGATACTGTGAAATAGGAAGAAATTGTTCAAAAGGAAAGGGGAACTAGGGAGAGAGGAGGGGGAAAGGAAGGAAGGGAAAAGAAAAAGATGAAAAAAGAAGGATAAAATGGAAATAAACCTTTGTGATAAGGAGGGGAAGAGGGGTTGATGAGAAGGGAGGGAAATGGGAAAGAAAGAGGAATCAAGATACATCATGTACAGGTACAAATTGCCTGTGGCGAATGTGATCATTATGTATATCTAAATTGTACCAATGAACTCAATTTAAAAAGTCTTTGGAAGCCTTGTATTTTCATGTTCCCTTTCTTTTCTTTTTTTGTTCTGAGGCTTGAGGTCAAATAGAATGAAGAGAATTTGCTGTTGGTGTGAAGATTTCTTTAATTAGGTTCTGTTTTCCAGTCATATGTTCTTGTCTTTGTCAAGAGATATTGTTTACCACATTTAAGTATTCGATTTAATTGGGTTAAATTAGATTCTCACTTTCTGAGAAATAAGCAGTTATCATTGAGCCTGTCCATTTCTTCAACGTCAATTCTCAAATGACCTTCAATTCTGACAGTGTGGGAGAGGACATTAACTTTGCCCCTATATCTTTTTCTACTCAATAATTTCAGGATACAGAGGGTACCTACTAACACTAGTTGGCAGGTAACTAATTAGTATCTAACACTAGGATTAACACTAGTTAATTCCAAAACACCCTGATAACTCCGGAAAGAAATACTGTACTAGTCAGCAGTCACTGCCTCTGTGCTCCGCTCCCTAGCCAGCCAGCCCCTCCCTGGCCGCTACTGGTCTACTTTACACTTTCGCCTAATTCTGGCCTTTTGTTTCATGCAAATGAAATCATCTGCTATACATGACCTTTTGTGACTGGCTTCCTCCACTCAGCATATTTCCAAGATTCATCCATGTTTTAGATGTTCTTTTGACAGTAAAGGGGGTTGAACCCAGGCCGAGAGTATACAGGCCAAGAGCCTGCCGCTGAGCTGTACTACTAACAGCTTACGTGTTGTGTGTTTATCAGTACTGCCTCGTGTGGCTGAGTAACACGCCACTGTATACATATACCAGGGTATTCACTTCTTACTTTGTAAATTTTGAATTATTTTCAAAGTTATAGGAGAGGCACAAGAAAATAAATATTTCAATATGTCCTTTTAACATATTGCTTATTTGCTATTTTGCTCTCTTTGTTAATGCACAAATGTTATTTGCTGATAGCGTTTTATTTTCCAAACTATCTAAGCAATTTTCTGAGCCATCATTCCTCTCTACTCCTAATCCTTCCACGTGCATTTTCGAAGGACAAAGAGTCTGTGGAGGGGACTCTGTCATGGTGAGAACCCTGGGGTGGGGCACGACCTATCAGGCTGTGATACAACTTGGTGATGCAGTCTCCTGGGGTCCCTGTCTGTCACGTCCGTGGGGACGAGTCACTAGGTGGCACGTGACCGTGTACTGGCCATATTGAAATCTCTCCTGTGGTTCCAGTAACGCCTTTATTCCAGCTTTCTGTCGATTCTGCTTCCATCCCAACCGGGTCCCCATGGTGCTTAACCATCCCGTTCCCCTTTAAGCTGCGAGGTTCGCTCAGTCTCCCCGCCTTGCGTAGCTCGGCGATGGTGAAGCTGCTGGACCGCATTACCCCAGCGCAGTCTGTTTCCTGCGGGCTTTGTCAACTTGCATCACTCAACTGGCTTTTTTTTCCTCTCAAGTTAGCGGAAACAAGTCTTTATTAAGTAACTTTTAATATCAGAAAAATAAAACTCCTATAATTCTCTTTACAGCAAATATATAATATCAGTGGTTTGGCCATCTTAAGTTAAAGGCCCTTTATCATAAAATATATGGTTTTAAACTTTACTCAAATTGAATTTATAATCCCCATGACTTCTCTACATATACATAATAAAAAGTAGTAAAATTAGCAAATACTAAACTATATTGGTAATTTATCATTCTTAGTTTGTGGGTTTTAGAAACAGTACACGCACCTTATATATGTCAATTCCTTGGCTTTTTAGTTGCAGTGTACAATGCAACAAAATACAAAATACATGCTTGGTGAACATATCTACAAGATGGCAGCTAGAAATTAGGTTTCAATACTGACATTTAACTATCCTACAAGCAATTAGCATTACATCATAATATGCCATCGAGGCAACTTTTTAAATACTGAAAAAATCAAAATAAAAAGTTATTTGTAAACTTTTATATGAAATGTAACTCTTCAAGTGGAAATAAAAAATAAAATTTGTCTATTTACTATTAAATACACATAGGATTTCAATTTTCATTATACTGAGAAAAAAAGCTCTTTTGTGTCGGGAAAATAATGCTTCAAAAAATAATTAGTAGAAAAACCCATCAGTGTAATGTTTTGTCCTTTCAGTGCTCAACTGGCTTCTTTAAGGTTGCCATCACCGAAAGGTTAATATTTTCTCAGGAAATACCTTGAGACTTTGTAAATCTCCAGTTCCTCATTAAACTATCACCCACCAGCTTCTGCATCCTTTGGTGATTCCTGCCTGATTCAGTTCTAACTCTCGTGGCTCCAGAATGGTCATTTCTAACTGCCACTCCTTCTAGTTTTGTTTTGTGGTACTGGAAATGGAGCCCAGAGCCTTCTCACTGAGCGATATCCCAGCCCCACACCCTTTAAAATTTTTTGAGACTCATGGAGTCGCAAAGTTTCCCATACTGAGTTTGAACTTGCGATCCTGTCTCAGCCTCCCAGAGTGCTGGGATTACTGGCATGTGTGCACTCCCACACACAGCTCTTCTGCTGTTCTTTGGTATTGTTACTATTAAAAAACCCCTTGCTTTCGCTTTTTGATTTTCTCCTTTCTTTCTTCTTTTTCTTCTTCCTCTTCTCCTCTCCCTCTCTCTCTCCCTCCCTCTCTTTCATCAGAAAGGACTCACTCCTTCCTTTCAGCGACTTTAATTTATTACTCATTATCATTCTGGTGCTTAGCTAAAAGGTGCTCCTCAGCCGGCTCCTCTGATGGCTTGAGGCCTGTATCCCTTGACCACTTCCTTGCTCCCTGACACACAACGTGTTCTGGGTTCCAGTGCTCACTTTCTGTGCCCCATCCTGGGAGCCCTGGCTCCTCTTCCTGGGAGCCGGACCTGAGGGCTTGGTCCGCTCCTTGCTAGCGAGAGTCCCAGGCCCAGGCTCTTCTGGGTTGGATGGCAGCCGTGCCAGGCTCGCCTAGACGAAGTGTATTTTTCACAGAGTCCTAGAAGTACGTGACGCTGCCTCTGGTTCCTCCCTTGCTGCTCACCGTTCCATGCTTGTACCTTTTCTCCCACAGCCTGTAGTCACTGGTTTCCAGAGCTCCTTTTCTGGGGTCGCTGAGGGTGGGATCAGTGGTGCTCTGTACCCGAGCTGCACCCCTAGCCCTTTCCAGCTTTTATTTTGAGGCAGGGTCTTGCTAAACTGCTAAGTTGCCCAAGCTGGTCTGGAATTTGTAGTCCTGCCTCCCTCGGAGTGCTGAAATGACAGCGAGGCACCACTGCACCTGGCCAGCACTCCCAGCTTTGTTATGACTTCTATTAGAAGCAAAAGGCGAAGGCACTGGTTTCGTTCTCTTTCAAAATGACATTGACATTGCATAAAAACGACAAGCACAGACTCTGCTGCGCGCACAGATCCTTTGCAAGCATTTGCTCTTTCACCGGGACACGCCCAGGCAGCGCGTGTGCCCTAACAGAGCCTCACCACCTGTCTCCGCTTCTCCCCCGGGTGCTCCCCCACGGAGCTACATCCCCACACCTTGTTGTCTGTTATTCTGAGCAAGGTTTCACTAGGTTTCCCTTATTCTTTGGATTGTAAAGCTGCTTTGGTTTTAAGAGTTATCTATTAAAATGTAAACTACTCACCTCTAATAGCTCAATAATCAATTAACATCGTCACAGAAATTGCTGAGCTGAGAGAAGTGAGGGTGAAGAAGGTTAAGAGGAGAAGCAGACTAAAGGGAGTTAGGGAGCAGTGAATAATGCAAAAGGTTAATTGTTCCGAATTATAGTGTTAATTCCAGAATATATATTTTGAACTGAATATGAATATAGGTGTAAACGAGCTATTTTCCTCTTTAGTGCTTTTGATGTAATTTTATAATGTTCTCCATTAGAGTTTTACATAGTTTGCCTGGTACATTCTTTAATTGGTATATCTTTTTTTTAATCCCCTTAGAAAATTAATTATCCATTGAATGGGTCGCAGTATTTCAGATTTATGGACATTAAGTGGGTTGTGCTATTTTATTGATTTACTGTCTGCGTTTTCTTGTTTAACTTAGCTGGATTTTTTGAAAGTTAGCAGTGTTAACCTTCTCTACCCAATTTTATTACTTTCAACTGTCTCTCATTCTCCTTTTCTTTGGTGGTGCACAGGGCCCGGGGTGGAAGTGCGAAGACTCCCAGGGCGGCTGGGCCGCTGTGCGCGGGGACTAGGGACCGACAGCCCGGCCCTCGCGGGGGGCCCACAGCGCAAGCGCCCGGCTGCGGCGCCCCCCCCCCCGCCCCCTTCCCACCTCTGCCTGCCTCTGCCCTTGTGCTCTGGGGCTTACAGCGTTAATGTCCTCATTTCCTTCTTAAAGCCGTCTGTTTCCTTCTAATATACATACTTACGGTTATATTCCTAGGTGCTCTTACTGTATCCTAAAACTTTCGATACATTTTAGTTTTCAATCAGCTCTATTTTAGTTTAATTTAGGAATTACTTATAAAAGCATTTAAATTTTTCAAAATATGTGGCATTTTTCTTTTCATAATTCATCTTCCATTTTATTACCTTGTAGTTGAAGAACAGGGCCTGTAGGCTATTAAGTGATAGTCATTCAGACTTTCAGTATAGCTAATACAAATTTTTTTTTTGTATTAAATTCTTTTATTGGTACATTGTAGACATACAACACAATTACATTTCTCATTGGGAATTGTACCTTTACATAATGCATCTTGGTTCTTATTTTTTCCCCATTCCTAGCCCTCCCTTCACGTCCTCCACCCTTCCCTATTTACAAAGACTTTATTTCCATTTCTCATCATTTTTCCTTTCCCTTCTTTCCTTTCCCCTGCCCCTCCCACTACGCCTACCCCTTTGGACCTTTTCTTCCTATTTTACATTATCCATTATTCATTCTAATCATTGGTACATTTTAGGTATACAATATAATGACATTCATCATTGGAAATTTGCACCTTTACATAGTCTCTCTTGTTTCTTATTTTTCACCCTTGCCTAGCCCTCCCTTCAACCCCTCCAGTCCTCCCTATTTACAAAGATTTTGTTCCTATTTTTCCATTTTCTCATATTAATCCCATTCCCTTCTATCCTTTCCCCTAGCCCTCCCACTTCCTTCCCCTTTGCCCCTTTTCTTACTATTTCACATTACCTATTATACATTTAGTCTTTATTTACACTTTCAGTTTCTCACACCAGAGAAACTATTTGGTATTTACACATGTGTGTCCTATTTATTTCACTTAAGAGTATCGCCTCAATGTGCATCCGCTTAGCTATAAATGTCTCTAATTTCTCATTTTTTATGGCTGAGTAGTACTCCATTTTATAAAAAAAACCACATTTTCTTCATCCAGTCTCCAGTTGAAGGGCATTTGGGCTGTTTCCAAGATTTAGCTATCATAAAGTGTGCTGCTATGAACATGGGTGCACATATATCACTGTGGTATGATTTTTTTAATTCTTTGGGGAAGATCCCCAGCAGTGGAATAGTGGGGTCAAATGGGACTTTCAGTCCTAGTTCTTTGAGGTATCTCCATACTGATTTCCACAGTGCTTGCACCAGTCTACACTCCCACCAGCAGTGGAGCAGGGTTCCTCTTTCCCCACAGCCCCGCCAACATTGGTTATTGGTTGATTTCATGATAGCAGCCATTCTTTCTGGAGTGAAGTGGAATCTCAGCGTTGTTTTCATTTGCATCTCTCGAATGACCAGTGATGTTGAGCATTTTTTCATGTATTTATTTGCTATTTCTACTTCTTTGTCTGAGAAATGTCTGTTCATTTCAGATGCCCATTTTTAGATTGGGTCGTTAAATTTGGGAGGTCTGATGTTTTTAAGTTCTTTATAGATTTGAGATAGTAGACCTTTGTCTGAGGAAGAGCAGGTGAAGATTTTTCCCCACATTGTGGGTTGTCTCTTCACACTGCTGGTGGCTTCTCTTGCTGTGCAGAAGCCTTCTAATAAGCAGAGATCCCACTTGTTGATTGTGCTAGTTCACGGGCAACTGAGGTTTTGTTCATAAAATCTTTTCCTACACCTATGTCTTCAAGGGTTCTACCTAACCTTTGTTCCAACTGGTTCAGAGTTTCTATTTTAATATTTAGATCTTTAATCCATTTTGATTTTAGTTTAGTGCATGGTGAGAGATACAGGTCTAGTTTTAATCTTTGGCAAGTTGAAGCCCAATTTTTCCAGCACCATTTATTAAAGAGGCCATCTTTCCTCCAGTGAGGGTGTTTGGCTCCTTTGTCGAAGATGAGATGGCTGAGTGTGTCTGGCATTGTTTCTGCATCTTCTAATCTGTTCCACTGGTCCTCAGGTCTGTTTCTTTGCCAGTACCATGCTGTTTTTATCACAGTAGCTTTGTAGTATAGTTGTAGGTTGGGGATTGTGATACCCCCTGCCATGTCTCTGTTACCTAGAATTGCTTTTGCTATTCTGGGTCTCTTCTTATTCCAAATGAATTTTTGGATTGTTTTCTCGAGGTCTATGAAGTATGCTGCTGGGATCTCAATTGGAATTGCATTAACTCTATATAGCAGTTTTGGAAGTATGGCCATTTTCACTATATTAATCCTTCCTACCCAGGAGCAAGGGATGTCTGTCCATTTTCTGATATCATCTTCAATCTCTCTTTTCAGAGTGCCATAGTTTTCAGAGAAGAGGTCTTTGATTTCTTTCGTTAGGTTGATTCCTAGGTATTTCAGTTTTTTGGATGCTATTGTGAAAGGAATTATTTGCCCTGTTTCTCTCTCAGTGAGTCTGTCATTGGTGTAGAGGAATGCTATTGATTTTTGTGTGTTGACCTTGTAACCAGCTACTTGACTGAATTTGGTTATTAAGTCTAGAAGACTTTTGGTGGAGTTCTTGGGGTCTTCTATATAGAGTATCATGTCATCTGCAAATAATGATAATTTGACTTCTTCATTTCCTATCTCTATTCCTTTTATTTCTTTCTTTTGTCTAATTCCTGTGGCTAATGTTTCCAGAACTATATTGAACAAGAGTGGTGATAGTGGACATCCTTGTCTTGTTCCTGATTTTAGTGTGAAGGATTTCAGTTTTTGACCATTTAGTATGATATTGGCTGTTGGTTTTTCACAGATGGCTTCTATCAGTTTGAGGTAGAGACCATCTATTCCAATGTTTTGTAGGGTTTTTATCATAAATGCATGTTGGATTTTGTCAAATGCTTTTTCTGCATCTATGGAGATAATCATATGGTTTTTGTCCTTGGCTCTATTGATATAGTGTATTACATTAATTGATTTTCGTATATTGAACCATCCCTGCATCCCTGGGATGAATCCCACTTGATCAGGGTGTATGATCTTCTTGATGATCTTCTGCATTCTGTTTGCCAGTATCTTATTAAGGATTTTTGCATCTATGTTCATTAGTGAGATTGGCCTATAGTTCTCGTTTTCAGTAGGGTCCTTCTCTGCTTTGGGGATCAAGGTGATGCTTGCTTCCAGGAATGAATTTGGGAGTATTGCTTCCCTTTCAATTTCATTGAAGAGTTTAAACAGTAGTGGCAGCAGTTCCTCTCTAAATGCCTTGTAGAATTCAGCAGTGAAGCTATCAGGGCCCGGGCTTTTCTTAGTTGATAAGTTTTTAATTACATTTTCAATTTCATTGGTTGATATTGGGTTGTTCAGAATTTTTAGGTCTTCTTCGTTCAACTTTGGTAATTCATATGTATCTAGGAATCTGTCCATTTCTTCTGTGTTGTCCATCTTATTGGCATATAGGTTCTGGAAGTAGGTATTGATGCTCCTCTGGATTTCTGCTGGGTCTGTTGTAGTTTCACCCTTTTCATTCCTAATTGCATGGGTTTGGGCCTTTTCTTTCCTTTTTCTGACAAGGTTGACTAAAGGTTTGTCAATTTTGTTGATTCTTTCAAAGAACCAACTCTTGGCTTCATTGATTTTTTGTATTTTTCTCTTAGTCTCCATTGCATTGATTTCTCCTCTGATCTTTATAATTTCCTCCCTTGTATGATCTTTGGGGTTGTCCTGCTCTTCTTTTTCTAGAAGCTTGAGGTTCAGCATCAGGTTAATTGGGATCGTTCTGTTTTCCTAATATGCATATTCACTGCTATGAATTTCCCTCGTAAGACAGCTTTCATTGTGTCCCATAGATTCCGGTATGTTGTAGCTAATAAAAATTTTTTAAAAATCTTCTATACCCAAAGCTGATGGCACACTTTTGTATTACCCTGGCATTCTGGGAGGCTGAGGCAGGAGGGTGGCAAATTCAAGACATGCCAGGGCAACTTAGTGTGACCCTGTCTTGAAAATCAAAAAGACTGGGGATACAGCTCAGTAAAGGCCCTGAGTTCAATCCCTGGGGCCACAAGAGAAACAACTTCCGTAAGTACCTTAAAAATTTCTATTATTTTTCCTTTAGCGCAGGGTTTCGTGTGTGTTTGGTAGTTCAAATTTGTTAAATATATGTACTATTTGAATTTTCTATGTTCTTATGACTTTGGTAGGTATTATCATCTATAAATTTTGAGAGAGTTGAGCTAACGTATTCCATGATCATATGTTGTATTTGTATTTTTAATACATTTGCAAGCTGTTTTAATGCCTCCAAGTGCAAAATTATATTTAATTTCAGTGAATTCTTTATATCATCTATGTGACTGTTTTGCAGTCTATTTTGTCCCACATTAACATAGGTGTACACAAAAAGCTTTTTTAGTGTATCTTTTTTCTATTTCTTTCAATTTTTGTTTCTTGGGTTTTGTTGGTACCTGGGATAGAACTCGGGTCCTTGTGCTTGCGCAGCAGGCAGCGAAACCACTGAGCTAAATCCCCAGCCCTATTTCTTTCAATTTTTGAGGGTCATATTTTATAGCTTTTTTATTTTTAAGACCAGGTATTTCTGTCTTGCCAGGTTGGACCTCAACTCCTGGGCTCAAGTGATCTTCCTGCCTCAGCCTCCTAGCAGTGGGACTATGGTGTGTAGCACCACACTTGGTTTTACATTTTTTATGCTCGGGCCGGGATTTAGCTCAGTGGTTCTAGCGCTTGCCTGGCAAGCGCAAGGTCCCAAGTTCGATCCCCAGTACCAAAAAAAAAAAACAGATTTTATGGTGAAAAAATACATATATAATATTATATGCACATTAATTACTTCCACATACGAGTGTCAAATTTGTTTGAAAATGTTTCCAAATTTTTCTCATTTCAAAACTGACCCACTTTGAATTAGAGACCTTTTTGTATGTGGTGTGAGGTGAGGATCTAACTTCACTCTTTTGATATGAACATCCCGTCGTTGTCTAGCACCACGTGCTGGAGACTGTTCTTCCCAGTGAATGGGCTTCACAGTGTTGGCAAAAGCCAGCCAGCTGGGCCTGGGGATGTAGCGCAGTATTGCCACACCACCTGGCAAGTGCAAGGTCCTTAGTTTGATCCCTGGCACTGGGGAAAACTCTTTTTACAAAAGCCAGCTAGCTGCAGGGGGCCTCTCACTTCAGCTTGAGTCCGTGCATCTACCCTGATGGTGGCATCACACAGGCTGATTACTACTGTAGCTCTGGAAGCATACTGACTTTGTTCTTTTTCAAAAGTGTTTTGGCTAATGTAGGACCACTTGAAATTTCATACAAATTTGAGGGTTGGCTTTTCCATTTCTGAAACAAGGCTGTCAGAATTTTGACAGTTTGCATTGTGTCTACAGACTGCTTTGGGTGACATTGATCTCAATGCTACAAAGTTTTCCTACCCACGAACATGGGATATCTTGCCATTTATGTAGGTCTTTAATTTGTCAGCAATGTTTGTAGTGTTCTCAGTGTGTAATTTAACCAAGTTTCTCTTAGATAATATTGTGAATAAGATTGGTTTAATTCCTTTTCAGATTGTTCACTGCAAGTACAGGTGCGCAACTGAGCTTTGTGTGTTGATCTTATACCTTGCAACTCTGCTGAATTCTGGGGTCGTTGTGTTCTAAGTGTATCCACATTTCAGGTTGTAAACAGCATAAACCAAATTTTCTTTTAATCCAGTCTCTAAAGTGGAAATATTTTATTTTTTTTGGTAACTTCACATGTAACTGTGTTTTTCCTACTGTATTTGTTTTTCCTTTTTCTTAGGAACATCTTTGCCTTTTCATTCTTCTTTCCTATCTTTTGTTAAACTGGTCATGTGTTCTTTTTATACTGAAATTGGGTTTAGAATTATACATTCTACATTGTATTAACATTATAATTTTTAGTTAGAATGGTAGCATATTTTGCATATTTTCCATCTGATCTTATGTTTATTGTCTAATATTTTAGTATTTCATTACTTATTTTTTTGTCTAGTTGATCTATTTGTGACAGTGGGGTATTGAGGTCCCCCACTACTATAGTATTAGTGCACATATGACTTTTCATGTCCGTATTTGTTTTATATAGTTGGGTGCACTAGTGTTTGGTGCATATATATTTATGATTGTCATCTCTTCCTGTTGGATTGTTCCCTTTACAAGGATGTAGTGTCCTTCTTTGTCTCTCTTAATCAGTGTTGGTTTGAAATCCACTTGATCTGCAAAGAGGATGGCTACTCCTGCTTTTTTTCGGGTTCCCGTCGCATGGAGTATTGTTTTCCACCCTTTAACTTTCAGTCTATGAGTTTCTTTTTGAATTAAGTGTGTTTCTTGTATGCAGCATATTGTTGGATCTTGCTTCTTGACCCATTCTTCCAGTCTATTTCTTTTGATTGGTGAGTTGAGACCATTAACACTGATGGTTATAACTGATACGTATTGACTTATCATTGTCATGACTTTTTCTTTTTGTTGGGTTCTCCCCCTTTACATTTAATTTCTTGTTGCACCCGATGGATTCATTCTGCTGGACTTCCTGGGGTTGTGATCCTCATTGTCTTTTCCTAGGACATTGTCTAAAATTTTTTGGAGTGCTAGTTTGGTATTCAAGAAGTTCCTAAGGTGCTCTTTGTCATGAAAGTATCTTATTTCTCCATCAATTTTGAAAGATAGCTTTGCAGGGTACATCAATCTGGGTTGGAGGCTGTTTTCCTTTAGGGCTTGGACTACATCACTCCAAGCTCTTCTTGCCTTGAGGGTTTGCATTGAGAAGTCTGCTGTGATTCTGATGGGCTTTCCTTTGTATGTGATTTGTTTCTTTTCTCTAACTGCTTGTAGAACTTTGTTCTTCTTTTGGGTTTCTGGAATTTTAACATTTGTATGCCTATGTGTAGATTTTTTTTTGATCAAGGCCAGTTGGAGTCCTATATGCCTCACTTATCTGTATGTCAAGTTCTTTTTCCCTGCTTGGGAAATTTTCTGCCATTACTTCTGTGAATAGTTTTTTTTATGTCATCTGCATTCTCTCCTGTTTCTTTGTTGACTCCAGTCAGTCTTATGTTATTCTTTGCATCGTCTAGCAGCTGCTGGATTGATTTCTTGTGGTTCCTTACAATTTTGAAGCAATTTTTCTTTTCCTGGTCACTAATTGCAATCTTATCTTCTATATCTGAAATTCTGTCCTCACATTGGCTTATTCTGCTGTGTAGACTTTCAGTGGAGTTTTTAATCACCTGGAAATCTGTTTGCATCTGTTTTATGGATTCCACTTGTTTCCTATGTTGGTATTCCATCATCTTCCTCAGCTCCTCTCTAGATTTATTAATCATGTCTTGCACTATGAGCAGAATCTCTCCTGTTATCTGAGAAATTATTTCTGATTTCATTTTTTCCAGATCCTCTTTTGTTGCCAGTTCAGGGAGTCCAGGTGGTTGAGTATCAGAGTGTTCCATCTCATTTCCCTTTGGGGTTGCTGTAGGTGATCTGGAAGTCTGGTTTTGAGACTTATTTACGTGTCTTCTCATTTTGACCGGGGGGTGGGGGGCCAGGGTGGGTGTGTGCTGTTGGTGCCCACATGGCTCACCTCCTCTGCACTGGGAGCAGTGGCAACCTGGAAGCCCCTTCCTCTGTGCTGGGAGCAGTGGTACAGCAGCCCCTCTAATATTTTAGTTTTCCCACGTTTTTATGGTCAACATTTGTAGTATTTTCTTTTATATAATAAATGTACAAGTGGTTTAGATTTGTCCACATTTCTCTACTTCTTTGTTCATCGTGGTTTTAAAGTTTTATTAAGATGTAGCTCATGTAGAATATGCACTTGAAGTGTAAAATTCATTTTTCCTACATTGCAACCATCATATTTAGAGCATTTTCATTTCCCCCAGAGTACCACAATACCCACTAACAATCACTTCCATTCCTTGCCAACCCCCTCCCCTGTGCAACCACTAATCTATTTCCAGTCCAGATTTGCGTGTTCTGTGCATTTCTTATAAACAGTCATACTATGTGTGACCTTTGTGATTTGTGTCTTTCACTTACCATGTTTTAAGACTTATCTTTTATTTATTTATTTCTGGCAGTGCTAGGATCAGACCCAGTGCCATGTATATGACAGGCAAGTGCTCTACCAACTGAACTATGTGTATCAGCAGCCCAAGATGCATCTATGTTGTAGCATATATCAGAGCACCATTCCTTTTTATGGCTGAATAATATTCCACTGAGTGGATCGATATACTGTACTTCATTTGTCCGTTCACCAGTGGTGAGCAGTTGGGCTCCCACTTTCTGGCTATTGAGAATAATGAATGCTGTTATATTATATGTGTACAGATTTTTATGTGAATAGATATTTTCATCTTATGGGACTATACCTAAGAGTGGGGTTGCTGGTTCAAGTGCTAACTCTGGTTTTGAGAATCTGCTGAACTATTTTTCAGAGTAGCCAGATCCTTTTACACCCCAGCGAGGGTGAGGGGTCAGATTTCTCCGCATTTTCGCTAGCAGTGTGGCCCACTTTTGATACAGCCATCCTACAGATGTGCAGTGGCACGTCATTGGCTAGTATGTGTATTTCTTGGTTCTTGCCACATCTTGCTTATTACCCTTAGATCCTTCTTCCTTCTTTCTAGTGAGTGTTTCTTTCTTCCTAATTGTGTTACTTAACTGGTAAACTCTTTCAATCTTTGTTTAGAATCATGTTTTAACCTTGACATTTAAATTATAGTTTATATCAGTACAGAATTCCATGTTGCACTTTTTTTTTTTACTTTTATTTGGGGATAATATTTATTTGGGATAGCTTTCAGTATCTTTTCAATTTTTCTTATTAGCACATATTTGGACTAAATGAGTACATTCATCATGGGGTACATGTATGTAATTTATCTTTTTTTTATTCTCCTTTTGTTTTTAGATATCCCACCAACCTTCTTGCTTCTTTCATTGACAATGAAAAATTTTCTTAGTGTAATCTGTGATCTTTTGGCTTTTCTCTAGCTGTAGTTTAGTTCTTTTGTCTTTGATGTTCTCCAGTTTTGCTATAATACATCTTGATGTGGATTTTTGTATTTCTAGATCAAGTATTTGTTTCCTGAATCTGAGGATTTATGGCTTTCATAGTTGGCCATTTTCTTTCAGAATTTTGCTTACTCTTCATTCTTTAGTTTTTCATTTTAGAACAGGTAAACAGATGCACAGCCAATGTTTCCATTCACCTCTCCATTCTCTACTTGTTTCTTGGAGCTAATTCTGGCTAACTTTCTCCTATCTACTGTTTACTGTTTGATAGATCAGATTTTCAAAGAAAATCAATGACTTTATTTCTGGAAATTCTATCCATCTCTCCTAATTTACTTGCTTTTTTTGGCATAGTTTATTATTCTCCTGTTTCAATTCCTTCATATTCTCCACAGTCAGCAGAATACCATTTCAGGAGTTACTACTCTTTTTCAATTCTCATTTCTTTTTTTTTTTTTTGGTACTGGGGATCGAACTCGGGACCTCGTGCCTGCAAGGCAGGTGGTGGAACCACTGAGCTAAATCCCTGGCCCTTCAATTCTCATTTCATTCCAAAACCTGGAGTTTGCTTTTTTAAATAAACAAACTATGCTTTGAAAAACCTGTTTGGGGCATAGTTTATCAGTTATCTCTAAATATGTGAGTTGAGGGGCTTTTAGAATTTTTTATCATTTTTCCAATAAATTTTTGTCTTGAATTAGAACCTGTCTCCCTGGACAGGGCCTCAGCCTGTAGGCGGCTCCGGAGGACTGGGAGTCGTCTCCTTCCACCGGTTTTGGCACAGGACAGGCACGCAGTGTGGGCACAGGAGGACCCGCTCGGTCTCCTCCACCAGCGTCCAGGGTCTGGACGCCACTGTTCGAGAAACAGAAAGTTTTCATTCTGTTTCCCAAAAGACAACTCAACAGCAAAAAGGAAACATAGGCTTTTCTATTTTTTTGCCAAGGAAAAGTTTATTTAAACTGTGCAATCAATCAGTATTTAGACAGCAGTTTCACAAATATTTTGGCATTTAAGCTTTATTCATTTTTGGCATGACCCGTAGGATAGAATACAAACTATCCCAGGGAGGGGGAAATACTAAGAAATATTTACTATGATGCAAGAAAAAGAAACAAACCCACATTATTAAGCAAAGCTACGTTTTCAGAAGACATTTAGAAAGTACATTCAAAATCAAGGCAAACATTTGCTTTCTTCATGCGATGGAGTCCACGGAGCTGATCCCCTGAGTATGAAGTTAGTGTAGCTCAGCTCCACAGCCCACTCGCAAGTCTGCAAACACCGCCCTTGCAAGAACATGGTACAGAGTGCCAGGACCCAGAACACCCACAGTACAAAATAACTTAACTGGCTCCCACACTTTCATCAAATTCACGTCTTTGAAGAAAGTAGAAAAAAATCCTACACACAGACATAAAATTTTGTCCAACAACAGCAACAAACAAACTTTCTTAATACACATCCTCTCTTCCACTGATGGCTAAGGCAATGCGTGTGTTCAGGCTCTGTAACTCCCTGTTGCCGCTCCAGATGCTAATCATCAGAAATAGTTTTCATTTGTAAACAAAAGAGAATCCAGAATGTGGAAGCAGGAAGCAATATAATTTAAGGCAAAATTAAAAAGAATTTTTTGGGAGGTACCGGGGATCGAACTCTGGACCTTGCACTTGTGAGGCAGGTGATGGCACCACTGAGCTAAATCCCCGGCCCTTAAAAATATTTTTGAGATTTTAAAAGATGGTTCCATAGAAAAATAAATGTCTGTAACATAAATTTTAAAAATAAAAATTGTAAGTCAAGACTGTATCTATATACCATGAAGTACTTACAAGATTTACAAGATGTAAACTTGTAAATCTGTCAAGCTTTCAGAATCTTATGGATTATAGTGAGAGTGATACTGGATGGTACCAAAAAAGTTAGGGAAAATAGTTCCTTTCTCCTAAGAAAAAGATGACAATCATATCATTTTTTCCAATGAGCCTTAAATGTAGACGTGAATAAATCAGAAGCAGGTGGCATTCTCCATTGCTCTACATAAAATCCATTCATCCTGAATAGTTTTCAAAAAGTCATATTGTTCCATAATCTTGAAAAAGTAGACCTGTTAGAAAAGAATCCTAAACATGTACTTTTTAATTCTTTAGAAGTCAAGATATCAAAGTGAAAGCCTAAACTGGAATAAGATGATTTCAAAGTTAGTACTCTGAGAAGTACAATTGGTTCCTGTCTTCTCTGTGGACTTAGCCACGATGCAGACGAGTACTTGAACCCGGCCCACATCTCTGACTAACCACTTTCTTGTACTGATTGTTGTTTTGCTTGTAAAGGAGATACAAACATTTCTTCATCTCAACACAAGAAAAGGTAACTGGAAATGCTGACTTACAAAGGAAAAAAAATCTGTAAAATAAGTTTCACAGCCTCCCAGAAGTGACTTCTGGATTATAATTATCTACACGTGAATTTTCTTTTACGTTTTCAAAGAGCTACTGCTTCATTCTTACCCTCATTTCATGGGTAAGGAAGGAAAATAGGTTAGGAACTTTCCCACCAAACATTTCTTTTAAGGGCTGGATGCACTTAAAAGCTGCTGATCTGTGTGCAGCCCTGGGTTCAATCCCCAGCACAGCATCCCGCAGCAAAAACAAACAAAACGCCAGGATTTAGGAGTTCCAAGGCCTAATGTTATATCTGCTCCTCTTAAATTAGTGTGAATAATTAGTTAGGATAAAATAACAGTGGATAATTAGTTAATATAAAAATTATTGGTAGTCAGACGTAGAGGCATACGCCTGTAATTCCAGCACTTGGGAGGCTGAGGCAGGAGGATCACCGTGAGGTGGAGGCCAGCCTGAATTATACAGCAAGACCCTGTCTCAAAAAACCAAACAAACTATTTGCTCTTTAGATCTAGCAATAAACTGTCACTAGTTACAGCCCTGGCTTTTTTCAGTTACTAAGTTTCTATCTGGATATGAGGACTACAGAGAATTTCAAAAGATAAAATCCAATTCTGAAGACCCCGCCTAACGAGGAAATGTCTGACTATGCAAGGACCCCACAAACTGTGCCCCATCTTTTGAGGGGAGCTGGAGCTGCCACCTCAGCTTTCAGGGCGACTGCAGCTGAGGGAAGCAGAAGGTTGTGGAGGAGGACGGAAGTCAGGAGCGGCCAGGGCAAGCTGTGCCCGTGTGCCAAGTGCAGGACACGTCTGTCGACACACACTGGTCTTCACAGGCGAAAGACACATTTCTATCTGGCCCCACTTTGGAGGGCATGACGAGCCGCGTGGTTAGATGCATGTTCTTTGCAGAGGCCGTGCCGCAGCAGAAGCTGGAGCTGCCCCAACGTGGGCTCTCGACTTGGCTGCTCCACTCGCTTGCTGTGACCTGCAGGGGGGGCAGGAACCTCAAGGTGCTGATGGCTGACTGGGGGTGACAGAGGGTAGCAGTAACAGAGATGGAACCTGTGCCCAACACACACGGTGTAGGCTGCTGAGGGGAAAGAGAGGTGGGAAAGGGCCAGCTCGCTCTTCCTCACGCTCACCCCATGACAGAGACAGCTTTCCGTCCTCATAGGACAAAACTGGAAACTGTCCTTCAAATCTCAAACAGTCTAGACATGAAATATTCTAGAAATTACTGCAAACCAGGGCTTTAGGATCTAAAGCTTTCTAGGAAAGGACAACTGAAATCAACAAAGAAGAATGACAGAGAGGAAACCACCTCAGGGGATCCCAGGGACGGACAGGATGAGGTCAGGACCTGCGGGCACTGCTGAAGCCAAAAGCACCAGTGAGGCTGGAGGCAGCGGACGCAGAGGCAGGAACACTGTGCGTGTTCTTAAGAGAAACCAAACACGAAACAGCATGGTCTTATCAACTGCTGAGTCTCCCCCAACTTTCCCCAGAAATACAATCACTGAAGAGAAAAGGAGAAACGTTTTCAGTTTGTTTTTATGAAATTCCATAAAGTTAGAGTCAAGTATGTAGGAAACTTTCTGTTAAACCGCAGATCTGAGCTGTAATTTTATGAGACACACATTGAAAAAGTTCAGAGCTAAACTTTCTCCAAGTGTTTCAGAGAGAAAGTGTAATGTAACCCCCCAGCCCCCCACAGGGGCTTGGACCCAGGGAGCACTGAGCCACACCCCAGACCTTTTAAAATTTTATTTTCAGACAGGGTCTACGTTGCCCAGGCTTGGCTTGAACTTGGGACCCTGCTGCCTCAGCGTCCTGAGAGTTGGGATTAGAGGCATCATCACCACGCCCAGTTGTGCACACTTTTGATAAGCTACAGGATCAAAGTTTTTTGTGTCCTTGAATTTTTAAAGATTTTCAAGAGCAAATGACCTCAGATTTTCAACTTTTCAATGCAACAGACATGCCACAGCTATCAGAATTCCACAGAAACAGTGCATCCATGATAGACAAAGTAAGGACCGCCCACAGAAGTCTGCCTCAAATTCCTAGAAGAAGCTGCAGGGGTGAGGAAACCCAGGAGCTGCAGATGGAAGGCCACCCTGGGTTTCAAAGTGGGCCTAATCTGGTTTTCCAAGTCCTTAACACTGGAGAACTTTTCTCTGATGGGGTCAGAGAGACACCACGCTGCTCGATTTGAAGAGAGGGGCTCACAGCTTTTGCAAGCTGGAAAGGAAGGGAAGTGGGCTCTTCCCCAGAGCCTGCAGCAAGGCCCCACCAACACCTTGAGTCCTTGCCAGGGAGGCCTGTGTCAGACTCCTGACTTGAGAGCTCAAGATAATAAATTTGTGTTGTTTGAAGCCACAAAATTCATGGTAATTTGTCTCAGGAGCAACAGAAAAATAATAGTTTTTGGTAAAAATGAAAGACTGTCATCTTAAACACTTTCCAATATTTCAAAGGGGAAACAAGAAGCTGAAAGCCTGTAACACACACATTGCATTAGCTGGTGATCTTATGTCCTGAGCATAAGTCAACCTAACACAGAACTCTATGGTTATATTCTCCTAATTATCAGTCAAATTCACCATTTGATGTGGTTTGGATGGTGGTCTCCAGAACCTGCTACTCTGTACTCACAGACTGCAAAGTACTTTGATGATTAAAGCAAAGCAATTTTATCAGAGACCCATGTAGAAAATTCTCAGGAACAAAGTCTGCAAAATACATGTTTAGTCTTGGAAAGAGCATGACTCTTTCAATAAAGTTGGAATTTTTTTTGCATTCAGTATTTAAACTTTACATTCAATGAAACATAAATCACTAAATGTAAACATAAATCACTAGAGCCACTGCTGAAGTGGAACCTTGGTGAGTATTCTTACATTTAAAAATGATACTTTCAATTCTGTCTCTTTGTGACACATTGTGAATTGTTTCCAATTCATGTGGACTTGAACAATAATCCAGAGCTGTCGCCTATGAGTGAGCAAGTTTCTGGCAGAAATCCTCAACAAAGCAAAACACACAGTGCAGATCACTGCCATTGTTTCCAGGCAAGCACTGTTGTGTTTGCAAAGCCAAGGAAGTGCACAGCATCCACTGAGATCTAATTTCCTTGGGATGGCAAGGCTGATTTTTAAAGGTCACTTGGTGAATCAGTCTGTGCCTTTACTTGTTTTTTAGGCTAATCATTGATATAAAACTTCAGATTTCATAAAACATATTTTCCCTTCACTAAAGGTTTTTGAAACCATGCTCCTTTGACACAGTGAAAATATTTCAATTTAATAACTAAATTTCATTTCAGCAATGCTGGAGAGCATAGCTACTGAAGCACAGCCCACTCCAGCAGTGACTGGTTCCTCTGTCTGTCATGTCCTGTGACAGAGGGAGGCCTTGAGCCCTCTGAGTCTACCCAGGAAGAGGGCTGTTTAGGTAACTCAGGGTTACCCTAAGACTTTGCACTGGAAAAGCCTGCTGCTATTTCTGTTCACTTCTCACACTGAGGGTGCTTAGTAAAGTATCACAGCACTTGGCAAAAACACCCTGGGCTGAATCAGCAGATATAATGCAAAGTCCCATATTTGCTGTTTGTCCACAGGCTCTGGAGACATGTTTGGTTAACACAGAAACAAGAAACAACAATTTAATGCACGACTAAATTTGTCTATATGCGGAGGTAACCTTAAATATCTTTGGTTTTCTTTTTTAATTTGCTGATATAAAGTACTTCAATAAAAACACTGATAAATACCAATATAACTGTATTGCTTTTAATTATGTAAACTTAGCCCTCTGATATCTTTTACTACTAAAGCTAGATTCCCTATCCACTCTAAATAAATTTATTTCAAATCTGCTCATCTTTACTTATTATAGGCTAAACTATATATTTTAATGGTCTTTGGTATGAAAATACTGATGAGCAGTATCTTGTTACATTTGGCATAAAAATGACATGCATGTATCAGTACTTACAGCAAATAAATCTTTGGAAAGGAAAATAGTTACCATTTGCATATATGCCCCTTTGGAGTTGAAATGCTGTGAAGTCACACTGTGAGACGAGTGATCAACTTCACATTTTAGTCACAGTTTCATGCTTCACACTTCAAAGGAGCTTGCTGTGTCCAAGTAAAAAGAAGTCTCTGCTGTACATTATTCAATGAGACCAAAATATTTTTAATGAAAAGATTTTTTTCTCTCCAACAAGTAGTTTCAACAATTTAAAAATACTTTAATACTGTGTAGTTGAAGATTTACTTGCTGAAGAAAAGCATATACTTGAAATTCTTTAAAACTATCTGCTGGTAAAGAAAGTTATTACAATTTATTTTAAATGCTCTGGTAATGAGAAGGTAGTCAATATTACTAGCCTACTTAACTACAACAACCAATAAAAACCCTATTGCTTTGGGTTAGTAACTACTTGTATACACTTCGTATCTATAGATGTTTCTAGTTAATTCAATTTGGGGAATTACAATCAAAACTTCACTTTCTACTGAAAATTCTTTGGTAAAAGGATTATTATGAAAAAGTCTGTATAAAACAAAATGAAAACGTAAAAATGTACTGGTAAGTAGTTAGCAAATAGTTATAGCCTAGAGATCTATCATAACTAAGGGCCTCCTCATCAGTAACCAGTTTCTTTCTCCAGATGTCTCCCAGGCAGTGAGGACGGTGCGAGCTCATACGCCCCAGACACATCTTCAGTCACTGCAACGGGCGCTTCCTGGTAGGTGCTGTTTGTCTTTTCAGTTTAAAAATAAAACGATCTTGTTGTACTGTCTGATTCTGGATACTGATGAAGCTGGCCCCACATATTTCTACTTACGAACCCCAAACGCCATACCCTGTCAATCTGCCCACGCTTCCACGAGGCAGCTCAAAAGTAACAAAACGCTCCCTGAGTACAGGAAAATAACACTAGCACAAGGTTAAAAGAGGTAGTATAAAACAGGAGCCACTACATGAGGAGCACGCTCATGTGCCCAGACTGTTCACCACAAACTCTGCTTTTCCACTTCACCATGACGCTGTCCTGCTGTGGTGACTGAATGGGCGTGGATGCCACTTCACAAGGGCTGCGCGCTTCATGCTGGTGTGCTTCTCCACACACCCAGTTTGGCACAAAACTACAGCTTTAAAACATGATTAAAATGCTACATCATCAGTCATCAGGGTAGGAATTGACACTGGGACTATCATCCAGCAAAATTCTCTTGATTTTAGAACACCACTTAACATGACCCTGCCCCATCCATAAATACAAGGTTTCTAGGGGAAACCCATTAAGATTCCTTTTAAGTGAGGCTCCAAAGTCATTTCCAGAAAATCTGAAAGAGTACTTTTAAAAGGCTGGGCCTCCTGTCTGTTCTGTGTCACATGCTCAATTCCCCATCCCCTCCCATGGCTCCACACCAGGGAACTGTTCCACAACTGCAAGAAGCCCACACTGAGTGGCTGAGTGAATAATCTGCTGGCTTCAAAGCAGCAAGAGGGCTAACTTACTTCTAGAGCTAGTGCTCCTGGTTCACAGCACTGATTACATCAAGAGAACCAAACTCTCTTAAGAATTCAAGAAAATACAACAAATAGATGGTACAGCTCTGAATACCCCTCAACAAAACCTGCATTTAAAAAGAAAAGCTTTGGTAAGATATTGTACTTAAAAAGAGCTACTGATAATAGCCAAGAAATTCTTAAGGCAACTTTTTGTAATCCTGTCCCAAACAACTTCATGAATATTAAACAGGTCTAAGGCAAAATGTTTCATAATATATACTGGAAGGCACTGTTAACCATGATAACCTCAAGTCCATTTTACTGTCTACTGTTGCATTTATCTTCATTCTTTTTGGGTTTTTTTTGGTACCGGGGATCGAACTCGGGTCCTTGTGCTTGCGCAACAGGCGGCGAAACCACTGAGCTAAATCCCCGGCCCCTATCTTCAATCTTAATATTTCATGCAATTTCTTCACCCCTTTAAGCCAAACTGGGATAAAGAAAACAGAAAATCCTAACCATTTTCTTAAAAAACCTATTCTCTGTATGGGTCTTGCAACTAACAATGGAGGAGCTGAGGACCAGGTGAGTGGAGGCAGAAGGCACCAGGTCACGGAGGCAGAGTCCCGCTTGGAGCAGCCTCAAGCGCTTACTGTGCACATGCTACTAAGCAGCTCTGCTCTCCAGAGAGATACACTTGTTTTGGATGTTCATGAAAATCAATAGTCCCACATTTTCTTTCACAGGCCACACAGCCAGAGGTGTTAAATTACCCAAATGACAGTGGCATCAATTTTTTAAAAAACCAGAGCTTCAGGTAAACGTTCTTGCTCATCTACCTGTGGGACTCCTTCGATCACACACACCACACACAGCAAAGGAAACAAAACACTATAGGAAGTATCATTGGCTGTGTCGCTGAGACACTCTACACTACAGGAGGTAAGGAAGTTCTCTTCAGAGTTTGCCGCCTGGCAGACTGAGGTAGATATTCAGCAAAGGGGCTTTCCAGTCTCCCTCTGCTCCAGTGATGTATCTGTAACACAGTCAAATATCTTGACTGCCCTTTCACATTGCTAACAATGAAACATTCAAAACAGTGAGTTTAAGGGAAAAAAACCACATTCAAAAAAGGCTGAGATACCCGACAGGACACCAGGATTTTCACAGAAGGCTTGGGCGGCTGCTCATTGTCCTTTGAGCAGACCGGGGTGTGGCCTGCATGGCCACACTGTAGTCACAGCCTGGCCCGGCCCGCGGGACCCTCGTCTTGACCGGGAGCATGATTGCCTGCCACCTCCCCGCCGGCCAGGGAGCTGGAGCTTGGGGGTGAGCTGCTCAGGGCAGCTGACAGGCGCAGCTCGGCGCTGGACTCGTGGGAGAACCGCCCCGAGTCACCGGTGTCCTGGCTGCCCTCGCTCTGTGTTGAGTGCTCCGTGTCCACTGCCGCACCCAGGAAGGCGGTGGCTGGGTCCAGGGAGCTAGGCGAGTCCTGGCTGCTGACCAGCACAGTGGTGCCTGGCTGGTAGAAGTGAGTGGCTGGAGGAAACCTTCTCTGAGGCTAGACAAGAACAGAGAAGGCAGCACTGAGATGCCAGCTGCCCAGGACACTGGTCCTCACCTGCTCCCCACTGCCCAGCCCCCTGACACCATTTCCGGCCCTTCTGCAACTTCCTTTCCACCACAGCAGCAGGTCCTGCAAAGTCAGCCTGCAGTGGTGGACCCTCTGTCTGCATGGCACACCTGCCTCTCAGGCACACCCCCCTCTAAGGCACACCCGCCTCTACAGACCTCAGCCTACACCATGGACCCAGGGCCTTCACTCCTGTGGGGGGTTACCTGCTCAGCTCTCATCCTCTTAGCGTCTTGGAAAAATAACCATTTCTTCTTAGAGTTGTTTTTAATTACAGGACCATAGCTATTAATTATCAGGTCAGATCCTCCCTGGGGAAATAAAAGGGAAAAGTAAATACGGTATCAGAGATTTCAGTTTATCACAAGTAGTACACAAAATTTTTAAATGTGAAAAGAAAAAATGATCACAGAAACTGCTATTATCTTTCTCTTTTGTGTGTGTGTGTGTGTGTGTGTGTGTGTGTGTTTAACCTGGGATTGCACCAGGGCCTTATACATGCTGGGTAAGTTCTCTACCACTGAGCTACATACACAGCCCCACCCTTTCTCTGTTTATTTTATTTTATTTATTCAGGTACTGGGGATCGAACTTGGGACCTTGCGCTTTCGAGGCACGTGGCTGGAACCACTGAGCTAAATCCCCGGCCCTGTTTATTTTATTTTTTGAGACAGGGTCTCACTGCATAGCCCAGGCTGGCCCCGAACTCACAGTGATCCTGCTGTCTCAGGTTCCTGAGTGCTGGGATTACAGGTATGTGCCACCACACTTGGCCCTTTTTTCGATTTTATTTTACTAAATTTCCCAGGCAGGCTTCAAACTTGTGATCGTCCTGCATCAGCTTCCTGGGTAGCTGGAATGGCAAGTGTGTGCCACCATGCCCAGTGGCCACTGCTTCTTTTACACAAGCAACATAGAGCATTTCAGGGTATTTGTTAGTGATCACAAAGATAGAGCAGGTCTATTCTTAATATATATTATCATATAAACTATATTCTAAACAGATTTACATATAAAACATATTCACACTGAAGCATTTGGGGTAAAGTGTAATGATTCCAAAACTAATCTTCAAATGATATAGCAAGAAAAAGAATATATAAATAAGAAATTATGAGATGATATTAAGCATATTTGTGTATTCTTTGCATTACTCTTTCAACCTTTTCGTATGACTGAAAGTTTAAAAAAGCAACTGGGGAGAGAAAAACATGCCAGGCCACACACTCAACCAAATGGTGAGCCCCAAGGAGTTGGCTCCTAAGCCAACCAGGGAGCTGTGAAGTTGCCAGTGCTTTTCCTCGCCAGACCCCGCTATTCCTGTCCCCTGCACTTAAACCCGCCCCTTCCTCCCCACTTGGCACTCCTCATCCTTCTCACATTTGCTTTCCAACTAGTAATAACAGCCATGTAGATCTTAATGTGATTTATACTTCTTTACAAGTTTTAGATCAATCTGAAGTAAGCAGAAAGGTTTAATTCACACTAGAATGTGTAAAAGGGGCAGATAAGATATTATTGGCAGCATAAATCAACATTATTTATTCTGGGGCTGGGGACCCAGCTCAGTGGTGTTGCACCTGCCTGGCAAGCGAAGATCCTAAGTTGGATCCCTGGTACCGAAAAATAAAACATTATTTATTCCTGATGTACACAGATAGCACTGTGCTAGACACAAGTAGAATGCATCTGTTAAATATAATTTTATAAAATTCAATATAAAAATTGAGTAAAATTTTAAATAGTCCTGTTATTCTAAATTTTAAGAAATGATTGGAGAATTTGTTTTATTTTCTCTCCATTAATTTTATTAGTATATTTTAGGTATATGATATGCTGACATGCATCATTGAGAGTTTGCACTTATTTTTTCCCTTCAAACTCTCCACCCCTCCCTATTTACAGAAACTTTGTTTCCATTTTTTCCTTTTCTCATATTTCTTCCTATCCCTTCTTTTCTTTTCCCGACCCCTCCCACTTGGAGAACAACAATTTATAGCAGGGTCGGGCAAACTTTCCGTAAAGGGCCATTCTGTAAATATTTTAGGCTTTGCAGGCCACAGGTGGTCTATGCTGCACCCCCTCATCCCCCAAATCTTAAAAATATCAGAAAGCCTTCTCAGTTCAGGCAGGGCCACACAGCAGTGGTGGGCTGGCCAGCGAGTTGCAGTCTAGGGCTGGCCCACAACCGACCTGCGGCAGACAGGTTCTGGAAGCAGTGGTGATGCTGTGCTGTGCCTATGTCACCACATGGCGGGACCGATTTTAAGGTGGTGTCCTCCATGCTGCTGCTATACTCCCCTGCACGCACTGGCCAAGAGCTAGGGTGATGCCCCATGACTTGATTTACTGTTCCAGCTTCCTTAGGCCATACCGGAAGGGTCTTCAGACATCTGGCCAGATGGTCCACAGTTTTACATGTGTTCACACCAGGAGGTTCAGGAGTCTGTCCAGCAGACACAGGGCCATCAAGTTATAGTGCAGACTAACGCCATAATGTCTCAGAGGCACAATCGCATCTAATGGCATCTACGCTTTTTCTACATCTTTTGTTCTCTATTCCTTTGTCTTTTATATATTCCCATCTTCTTTTCCCCAAACATTTTATGTAAGCAAGGATCTGGGTATAATCCTACAAGTCTTTCACTAAGGGGAGTTGCACACAACTTTCAGCACACACTTTCTGGCAAGTTAATCGGACGCAGAAAGGGAAGACACTGGAGGGAAGGCCTGGGCAGTGTGCCGACCTCGCACCCTGTACCTTGGCATCGATGAAGCTGTGTGGCACCATCACTGGCACTGAGGACTCCTGGTTTTCGATGGCTCTGTCCAGCTTCTTCCCCGCCTCATTCACAGGAGTCGGGGAGGCACCAGCGTGGGGCAGCTGCCGACTTCCGTTCTGCGCTGTCTTGCAGGCAGATGATTTCCTGCAAGGTTGGAGGACAAGAATCTTCTCATTTCACAGATGACACAGGCGTTAAGAGCCTTAATATTTACAAGTACTGTAATTGACTATTGTGGCTTATTTATATTTGTACAGAACTGTACTTTTAAAAACTTTGTATTATTTCTCTGCAGTTCTGTAGATTGTGACACTAACCTAGTGATTCACTTGCCAATTGAGGATGGTAAGTTTACAAGAGTACTGCAATTTAGGCATCACTAAAACAATGTCCATAAGGATTTTATTTTTAAAAATTCACAGTGAGAAGCAGGCAATACAAATAAGCCATTTAAAATGCAAAAAGATGTTAGAACTAATTTATTTAATTTATTTTTGGTTTTTTGTGATACAGTCTTGCTAGTTCAGGCTGGCCTTGAACTCAAGGCAGTCCTTCTGCCTCAGCCTCCTGAGTGCTGAGATTATAGGCATATGTCACCCAGCAGAACTAACTCTTTAACCGACAGGTTTTCCAAAAGTGTCTCTATGCATAAGTACCAGAACACTGAAGAGTCTACACCAATTGAGGGAGACCAGTGATGGAGGTTACCTAAAAAAATTTGCTTTAATTTAAAAAGAACCTTAAGAAAATTAAGGAAAGTAACAGCCAAAATATAAAAGGTTAAAAACAGTCAAGCTCACTGAGAGCAAGTTACTAGTGAAAATTAAGCCAAAGTCAGCAGCAGGTGAGCCTGGCAGGGCGCACAGCTGAGCAATCCCTGGTTGTTAGGGGAGTGGAGACGCTTGGCTGGCAGCTCTGTCCCAGTGACCCCGGCTCTCTGGCACTGCTGCATACACAGGAAAGGAACTAGGGGACCTTCATGAGATAAGGTGTTGCTAACAATGACAACTAATCTGGGGAATATACTTTGTATTTCTCAAAATACTAAGGAAACGAGGAAACTGGGTCCTAATTTTGGATTATTTAATAGGCACTATAATTTTTTCGAATGGCAATAAAATAAGCTCCCTACAAAATGAGCACACTTTCACAGCTGTAATAGTGCAGTAACAGTGCACTCAGAGGGGAAAGGCCCCGTTACTCAAACACGCTCAGCCTCACTGTTGGCTGTGGTCACTGTAACTTGGCAGGGAACGCACCTGGCCTTGCTCCGGCATATCAGGATGAGAACACAGACCAGGATGCAGGTCAAGGCAATGCCTACGCCCACTGTGATGCCCGTCATCGACTTCCGGTCCAGATGGTAATACCCTGAGTACACTGCAGGGGCACACATACTCGCATCAGTCAGAGGAAGAGTCTCCTGTCAGAATTCTCAGGTATTCGCTTTCCTATAATTTTTCTTCATCTCATAAGAAAAGTTTTGATGTTATTTATATCTAAACAATAGCATGAATTAATCTTAGCGCATCAATTTCAGAGATCTTTTATCTTCCAGTATTCAAGTTTTAGATCATATTATACCAAAGAGGAACATAAACTCATAATTTACACTACTAATGGCACAAAATATATTCTCTGTGAGTGCATGGTTTGGGAGACTGAACCTAGGGGTGCATGCTAGGCAAACACTCTACCACTGAGATTCATCTGCACCCCTTTACTTAAAAATGTTTTTAAAATATTTTGAGATCAGGTCTCACTAAGCTACAGAAGCTGGCTTCCAAGTCAGGATCCTCCTGCCTCAGCCTCCTGAACAGCTGGGATTACAGGTGTGTCCACCACCTGGCCACAGGTGCTCTCTGATGTATTGAAGAAAAGCTTTCCTGTCATGTTACCTTAAAAGCAGATCTGGATGTTGAATGTTAGTTCATGCTGACATCCATTAGGACAGTGCTTCTAAATTGTAACGTGTGTCAGAGTCAGGAGCAGACAGGTCTGTTACTGAGTCCCTAGGTCTGGGCTGGGCTCTGTGCCCATGATGCTGCTCTCTGACCCTTTCAGCAGCTGTCCTGAGAAGCAGCTGTGATGTGTTCCTCTTCCCTGATGATGTGGAGGGAACTGTGTTCACCTCTTTCCTGGCCTTAAATCTGACTGCAGATCTCCTCTCCTTATGTGCGTGCCTACACATGTGCGCACACACACACACACACACACACACACACACACACAGACACACACACACACACCCTGAACAGGAGGTAGCTGGTCCCCAAGCTCAAGACAGACCACAACTGCACAGCTGAAAGGAGTGGCCTTTAAGGATGCATTTTCTGCTTGCTTTTCTGCAGAGAAGCTGCTCCCTTCCCAGAAAGGCTGTTTCCTGTTTTTCTGGACTCATAATAGGAACCAGCCTCTCCTCAGCCAGAGCACCAGAGCCCCTGTGGTGCTGTTGCAGCCTCCAAGAAGTGTGGAGGCAGTTCACACATGTGTAGATATGCATGTGTGTGGGCGCGCATGTGCACACAGCTCTTCTGTCCTGCAGGCTGCTCAGCTAGGAAAAGAAGTCATGGGGGCGCAGTAGTCTGAAATCTGCCATGAATCCTGAGGTGGATCTGCTTCCTTCTAGGGTTACAGAGAAGAGCCGTGGCGCCAGAGCATCAGAACCTCACAGCACCAACCTAACACACAAGCACATACATGTATGTTTCAGGCCCTGACAGCAGTAGAAGCTGAAATAAAGCATAATGACCTGATAATTATTTTCCTTAAGAAGAATCAGTGACTGGTGGTTTACACACCTCTGGCATCAGCAGCATCCAAACGCTTGGGCCTCTGATTTGATCCCGAAGGGTCCTTTGGAAGCACTGTCAGCTCCACAGAGTTGGAAAAGGGCCCTTCTCCCACCTCGTTGGATGCAGAGATCTTGACAATGTACACATCTCCCACCACCAGGTTTTCTAGCAAAGCCATGGTGATTGCCCCTAGAGATACATCAATGACAAGTTTAGGAAGCTGCTACCATCACACAAACATGGCCCTTTACTCTAAAAATACTTTTCTGACTCTGAAGGTGATACTTCCACTGTACAACATTTAGAAAATAAAGATAAATATGAAGTCATGATTCCTCACTGATGGCATTTTAATGTACTGGTGTGTATGCACAAGCACATGCACTGACTGTGTGCATTTTTCTGTCTCAGTTTGCACTTAACGCTGCACTATGCACATTCCCACAGACCCTTCTCTAAATTACTGTAGGAGTCTTTAAAAAGCAGCACACATTTTTGATTGTAGATATAGAGATATATGTGGTATATATATGTCATATATAAATGGCATGAAGGACATTTAATTATGGAATAGTTCAAGCATATGCACACAAAGACAGAATGGTATGCGGAATGAACCTAGATTAACAATTAGATTTCAGACTTTTAAAACCCAGTGTGAGTCTTTCTTTTTTCCTTACTGGAAGTGTTTGATCCACTATGGTAATAGCTATGGCAGATGATCTTGTTCCTCCTTCTGAAATTAGAAACAACACAATTCCTTCTGAAAGAATGACTATGTCTTTCATAGGGTTATATCTCACAATTTCTCGAAAGTAAACAGGAAAGCAAATGCAAAGTTCCACTGGAACTCAGAATGCTGGAGAGATCTCAGGTCAGCCATCGGAAGGACCACAGCCACCTGCCTCACACGCTCTGAATTTATGCAGCATATTCAGCATCTGAGGGCGAGCGTGCGGAGGGCTCCTGCACAGAGCTTGCTGTTGTCTCCTTCTGTGGCTGCACCTCGGAGTTAATCCTGATGTCCAGCAGCTCAGACAGAGCCAGTCTAGCACTGCCCGTGTAGCCCACGCCAAGGCTGGGGCACATCCCACTGGGCGCTCCCTCACTATGCAAGGATGAGTGGGTGACCTTGGAACGGAGGTCAGGAGATGAGGCAACTTGTTTTTATGTTCTCTGGTTTCAACTTGGCCGAAGAGTGCAAGGCATCTGAGTAACAACTGTGAGAGGAGCAAACTGACCCCCGTTAGAACCACAAAGCTCCCTCACCTATTGCCACCAGGCTCTGGGCAGATGTACTGAAAACAGAGATGCATGTGACACATTACAACTCACTAGGAGGGTCGTTCTGGTTTTTTCACAAATAGAGATATAAGTAAAGTTTCTATTTCATCACAGAATACATGACTTAAAAATCGCTTGGCAAATCTCAGTTACTACCAGGATCGGAAAGTCTCATCAAATTTTATAAGTGGGTCAGCGGTGTGTGTACACTCACTTTTGTCCACAGTGTCTTCATGCAGACAAAAGGAAACTAACATCCTGGTTCACCTGAGCACATGCAAGGCATTTTCCACATCCTCCAGGTGTCTGAGAGCCCTGCACCCTAAGTCAGCATCCCAGCCTTGGCAGGCGGTTAGGTGTCTACTGACTTTCTGCACATCCGAGTTTTCAGCTAGACTTGGGCTTTCCCAGCAAGACAGGGCAGTAGTCTCCAGGCTGCACCAACAAGCACCCAGCCTCGGTGGGCTTCCAGGTGAGCACTTGTGCTGTGGGGCATGTGGCTGGCTGTGCTTTCTTCCTGGGACGATGGTTCACCGCTGCTACCATCCTCAGGAGGAATAAACTACCAGCTGCCAGTGCCTGAGCGAGTGTTCGTACTCTGTAAGAGCAGCTTTCTCTTACCAGACTCTCCCTCTTCCCCTCCTGGTGGATACATTTTTCTCCTATTTGAACAGCTGAGGGTGGCTACTGAGTGCTCTGCACAAGATAATTCTCAGTAAATGCACAGGAACACCCATGTGAATATGAGCTACTCATGACCGGAGACCTATGCATCTCAAATGATGAGCTCAGGGCCTGGGGGTCGAGGCCCTGGGTCCCTGTCCCGTGTGGGCCGTGGGCATGTGGCTAGGGATCTGGGCTGGACACAGCCTCACCTTTCTCTCTTCTGTCCTCTTCTTCATGAAACAAGGAGGTGGCAAAAGACCTGGGGAGAATGAACTTTGAGCGCTCCATACAGGCTTGCTTAGGCTTAGGTTCTGTTTTCTAAGGGTCAGGTATCATATTGTTTTCCCAGAGAGGCTTCCAGCAGGAGTCTGAATAGTCAGGTGAGGATGAGCAGAACCCTGTGGGGAGCTGAGAGGATTTCTCAGTGATGCCGGCTGGTGGGAGAGGAGTGTTGGGGGTTCTGCAGATGGATAGGGAGCCAGGGAAGGGCCAGGTCACAGGCGGGGCTGGTGACTCAGTAGAGGACCCCATGGCCAAGGCCAGGGCTCAGAGGCAACAAACTACAGCTGCACTGGATGGGTGAGAATTTCTTGCCCAGAAACATGGTAAAAACAAGGAGGTAGAGAACCAGAACCACCAAACCTCCATTTATACCCCGCTGAAGAGTGCCTCTGTTCTGCTAATTTCGGAAAAGTTACAATCAATGGTGCTTGCAAAAGTATGCTTGCTATGCCACTGAGTTCCTACAGGCACACTTCTGCGTCTAACTTCCTTGCTTGTGACCCCAGAGGCTGACCTCACCTTGGCTGAGATACAGCCACTTTTGTGTATAAAACCCCTAGACAAAGAGTTCCTGTTGCAACCTGCAGGCACCTCCCGGGTCCAACACCTGGGGGCTCTAATGCCGCTTCCTGCTTTCGCTCTGCACTAAGTGCTGCTCGGCCCTCGGGACTGTTGGGTGACACTGTCTGGACTGAGGAACCTACCAGCAGGACAGCGACACTTCAAGTGACCGTTTTTCAGCTCCACACGCTTAAACATCACTCACACTGAGGACTCAGTTCTCTCTCCAGGCCAAGCCTCTTCCTTGCTTAATCGGCCTCTGTGGCTGTCCAAGGGACATCTCAAATTAACACGTTCCAACTCTTGGTTCCCCCCCTCCAATGTGGCTTCTCTTCCCACAGGCCCTGCCTCCCCACCACTGCTGATCGGCCATGGACTCTGGTCTGCTCTTCCTTCAGGTTACTTCCAGCAGCCTCTTGGGGGGGTTAAGACAGGGTCTCACTCTGTGGTGCAGGCTGGCCTTGAACTCACTGTGCAGCCCAGACTGGCCTGGAATTTGTGCCCGTCCTCCTGCCTCAGCCTCTCGAGTGCTGGGATGACGGGTGTGGGCCACAAGGCCCCATGCTGCAGTCGCTTCCATCACCTTCACCACGATCATCCCTATCCAAACCCTGCCTACTAAATGGCCACTCTTAGTTCCTTATTAGCTTTTCTTCATGTGGCTACAGTTTTTCAAAATGCAAACCTGATCCAAGTCTCTCTTCTAATAAATCCACAGCTCAAACAGTGCGGTTGGTCTGCAGGGTCTGCCCTTGGTTGGCCTCTTCCTTTTCTAAATGCCATTTTTGCTCACTCTCGCCTCCCTGGCTTCCCAGTTCCCCAACACTTCTGCCACAGGGCCCTTGTGCTGCTCATGCAGCTGTGGTCAGCCACCACTTCTCCCAAGAGCACTGACCCCACTGTCTCCACCACTTTCTATCTTTTCCCCATTGTAGCTTTCTTTGTAGAATTTACGCTTTGATTCATGAAAACACTTTGCTTCACTTGGTGCTAAGTACATGAGTTGAATATGTATAGAAATATGTATAAACTTAATATGTGTAAGATTACCAAGTTACATGACTGGGAAACTGACACTCTTCTTTCTTCACCCTTTTCTACACTATCACCTCTCTAAAAGTTCTGATATTTAGGTTTGAAAGACAATTTTAGGGCCGGGGATATAGCTCAGTGGTTCCGCCGCCTGCCTTGCAAGCGCAAGGTCCCAAGTTCGATCTCCGGTACCAAAAAAAAAAAAAGACAATTTTACATTTTATTCTTTCTTTAAATATCGTGTTGTATTCTTTGCTTTTTGATTAAATGTGGGTAAGTCAACTCAATATTTTCCCCTTTCAAAAACATGCTCAATTGGTTTCACTTGTATTGTTTACCTGTGCTCTCTGTATCACTAGGGTTAGCTACATTCAACAAAGGACAGAAGCTTTTTGCTGATCAACTGCGCCCAGCAGCACTAACTGCATTCTGTTGTGCACTTAACTTCAGCGTGGCTCTCATGGCTGTGCAAACTTGTGATGCCACTGAGGTGCCACTGAGGAAAAATGCTGTTTTCTGAGTTCTTTCCAAAATTCATCAATGGATGCCTTTGATAAGAGGCAAAACAAAATCTTGTTTCTTTTTAGGCAGATACAAATGAGGGAGAGTCTCAAGGATGTATGCTCACATAATCAAAATTCCTTATTAATATTTAGGACAGCTCATTACATCAAGCTTGTCATGTGGTCACAGACTGGGTCAATAACCCACTTTGGAAGAAACTTAAATTGAATTACATGTTCTAAAATCATGCTCAGGGCTCCCGGGTCACAGGCTGGTTAGCCGAGACTCAGGCAGAGCGAGGTCGTGGCCATGACTCAACGTTAGCAGGTGCAGCTTGGCCCTGGCTTCTCCTCTCCTTGACTCTGAACCCCTTCTTTGTTGTTTCTAGACTTCTCAGACACTGTCAAAACTGGCATGAAGTCCACACGAGAGAGCACAGGAGAAATGCCCCACTGACGATGACAAAGCTGGAGTGGTAGAAAATCAAGCTGTTATCCCAGCTCTACTGGGGTCTCTGAGACAGCAGCAGACAAAAGACAGGAGCATCAGTGGACAGGTATGCACCATTTTCAAGTCTCTTCAATGATCAAGAAATCATTACTCAATAATAAAAAATAGGAATACACAACTATCAAAACTCCAGCTTGGGCTAGGGATGTAGCTCAGCAGTGCCATGCCCGCCTGGCAAGCACAAGGTCCTGAGTTCAAGCTCCGTACCAAAAAACAACAAAACTCCAGGCTAAAGTTGTCATATTCTTATTTTACAACTGCACGAACAGGGTTTTTGAGACAGGGTCTCATTATGTTGCTCAGGCTGGCCGAGAGCTCACTATGTAGCTCGGGCTGCCTCATTTCCTTTTTGAAATCCTTAAGATTTATTTGTTTGGCAAACAGTTCCTTTCCCAGCATAACGTCTGAATCAAGGAAGTACGAAAATATGAAGTTGTACTATTTAAGGAATGATCATCTAAATCTGCTATATGGAACCTGTCCAAATGATAGATTTAAGATTTTTAAAAGGATATAGTGATAAACGCGTGCAGTAAGAATGCTAAGAGTTTGGAGATTTAGTTTTTCTCAGCTAAAAATTAACCAGTGTTTAAAATGTGCAATATGCAGGGCCAGGGATGCAGCTCAGTACTGGAGGGCGCAAGCTTCAGTCCCCAGCCACAGTCCACCAGCCCAGCGTTACTAAGGCACAGGGAGGACACTGACGTGCAGAGAGCCTGTTCAGCCCTCACTGGCCGGCAGCAACAGGGCTTCCCCTGGCAGCGCCTGCCCCAGGCGGACAGTCCCATCTCTGCCGGGCACTCCCTCCTCCCCTCCAAGGCCCGTGTGCTCCTCCCCCACTTTAGCTGCACCAGGCCTCTCCTGAACCACTGCCACACTCAGTCCCTGTCCTCTCCAGCAAGCCTTTCCCAGGCACCGCAGGAAGAATGATCGTCCTGAAGCAGCCAGTGGCTTCCCAATGCTCTGAGTAAAGCTAAAATCTTTAATAATTCAATACTTCATACACAAAAATATAAATTGAAGCACCGGGATTTAGCTCGGTGGTTCTGCTGTCTGCCTCACAGGCATAAGGTCCCGAGTTTGATCCCCGGTACCCCCCCCAAAAAAAATTACACACACACACACACACACACACACACACACATATAAATTCAAAACTCTAGGTTCCTCTCCCTTCACTTCCTGCACCACTACATTTTGCTTTTAATAACTTCCTCACTCTTGCGAGATGTCTTTACCTTCTCGGTGAAGGACCTGCCATTTGCCTGCAACCCAGGCCTTCCTGGACGCATACAGGATCGTGTATCGTGTGATGACTGTCTCAGGGCCGTCGGGTGGCTTCCAAGAAACCAGGGCGGTGTCGTCCTCTATCAGTGTCACTTTCACTCCAACTGGGGGCCCTGCTGGCGCTGTGTACACACGAGGGACGTACGGCCTCACTAGGATAAATGGTGCAAAAGCATGTGACTCCCTGTGACAGGCTGGCAAGTGTGGAACAGTGAAAAGGTAGACGCCGCTATGAAGAGAGCGAAACATCGCCATTTTTAGATCTTCAAGGTCAATAGTGGTAATACTAAAGTATCATTTCTGCCTCTTTTAAAAAGCAAATGTCACTTCATGTTTAATTTAAAAGATTAAGAAGCAACAACAAAGGGCTGGGCACAGCGGTACATGCCCGTAGTTTCACTATTGGAGAGGCCAAGGTGGGAGAAGCCCTTGAATTCAGGAGTCGAGGTCAGTCCAGGCCACAAAGCAAGATCCTGTCTCGAAAATAAATACACAGAAGGGAAGGGGAGGTTCCCAGACAGGGAAGAACGAGGACTCCTGAAACAAGTCTGCCAAGCTGCTGAGCAGAACGGTTGACAGCTCCCGCCCAGTATCTGAGCGTCACACAGCAGTATCTGTGCTATTATCCTGAATCTAGACTGTGGTTCTTACCAAAGCTCGAGGACTTTGCTGAAGCAAGGCCCATCTAGGAGGCCTCTGAAGCTGCTTCTGAGACCAAAACATCCAGCTCTTCCACTCAGTGGAGAACCGGTGAGTTTACAGAGCAAGCCGGGACTAGTCATCAGTATTCCTGAAGAGCGACAGGACCTGAAGCTCAGAGACTGTGGCACGGGAGCTGCACATGCGTACAGGCGGCACCAGATCTCCTGCGGGAGCCCTGTGCTTCTCACACTCCCAGCCGGGCTGGGCATCGCTCAAATGCAACAGCAATGCTTCGGAGGTTGAGAGTCCTCACGCTCGCTGCAGACTCAGCTTCTGGCCAGAGCTCAGGGAGCCGTAGCCCTGCCCCAGCACCCCTACCACCCCACCACTGGCCCCTGTGGGCTGCTGGCACTGACCAAGATCAGGACTAGGTGGCTTCCTTTTTCAGTTTTGTGGGTGTGGCCTAGAGCAGCACAACTGACTGAAGAGTATGTGATGCTTCCCTCAAAGGGACACCAACCCTGAGCCCATTTGCTTGCATAATTTTTTAGGAGAAAAGGAAAACATTTCAAAAGTTAAGAAACAAAACACAGAAACGTCAACTGGAAGGGGGGACACAGAGGTATCCTCAACATGTCATGCATCTGAAGCATTTCCTGAAGTTCTATAAAGAGAAAATACACGGGGAGCCACTCTGCTCACCTTCCGGAAGTGTGGCATGGTAGACCACCGGGCTCCAGGGGCTGGAGAGCTGCTCCACATGCAGACGGACAGCAAACTCGTACTTAGTGTTTGGCTCCAGACCTTGAACCAGCATGTGAGTTTCTGATCTACAAGAGAGTACTGGAGCTGTTAAGAGACTGCCAGCATTTTCAACCAACAAGTCAGCCTGATGTAATTCTTCAGCTCCTCATTTTCTTTAAAAACAGCTTTGAGATGACAAGGGAAGCCTAATGTATTACAGCACTACCGGTGATCATCCTACAGAAATAAGACTGCAAGCGTCTGAGAGGAAACCAGAAATAGACATGAGAGAAATGCTGCAATATCATCATTCTTCAAGGCGTCCTAATGGACGCCTTTGTAATTCTGGCCTAGAAAAAAAGAATGACTGCTAGGCTGTTTTCCGATGCCAGCAAGAAAATGGTCTTTTGTTTCTTTCTTTAAACATGCTAAGGTCAGCTACTGAAAATATCTCCTTGCCTAATCTTATTGCATGAGGCTGAGAAAAATTTAAAAATCACATGTACATTAATGTGAAAAAGTGCAGTTCTGAGAACTGAGTGTGATAAAATTATTAGAGGCAAAACTCCTGGCCTCTGAAAGTAACCCAAGGCCTGAATGCACAGCCGAGGCCTGGCCCAGGCCCGGTGGAGGAAGTGTGAGAGGGACTGCAGAGCAAGCGGCGGGCAGCAGCTACATACGTCTGCAGGTACAGCACAAGCGAGGCGTTCTGCAGGCCCACGGGGTTGCAGCGGATGGTGTAGTTGACGGCATGTGCGGCAGTGAACGCAGGCCTCCTCCAGTGCAGGAAGACGCAAGAGGAGCTGTTGGCACTTGCATAGAGATGGTGGGGTGGTGGCGGTGGAGGGACCACGCGGTCACGCACGGCTGTGGAGAAGGAACATCATTTCACATGCGTGACGCGACAGTTAGTGTGCAAAGGAGCAGCATGCTGAGACCCCCACGCTGGCTGTAGGTCTTTCTTCCACCAGAGACGTTCAGTGGGACGGACATTTCTCATCCTCTCAGCTCTGCCCAAGAGTGTGGCGAGGAGTCACAGGCCATCAACACGTAACACAGACAGACAGAGCCAAACTCCTAACAAAGCCATTCGGAAACAGCAGAAGACTCACGTGCAGAACAACATCCCCTTTAGCACCAACAACACGGAAGAGCAGTGGAGAGAAACTACGGCCCCCAGGGTGCAAGCAGACAAGGGAAACTCAGTGTGCGGGTATTCCGTGGTTGCTTTTTCCAGTTAAGATTCGAATGGTCTTTTGCTTGCAAAATTAAAGTAGGTAGTTATAATTTAAAGACCTCCTGTACCTCCTTCTGAGCACCTTCTTGTTCAAGACACCGGAAGGCAGCAGGGAGTAACTAACCCACCCAGGCTTCCAGTAGTCAGACTTGGGGGGGCACGGGCACTCACACACACATCCTGGCGTGCTGACAGTCTGGTCAGCCTGGTAGCCCTCTTCGATGCTACTGTAGGCCAGCAGCCTCACGTGATATTTTCTTCTGGGGTCTAGAAAGAAACCAACAGGTAATCATCAGGGCCAGCGTTCTGGGTGAGAACAGAATTCTGGACAGAGCCTTTCTAGATTCTTGGTTAAAAACTGTGTGTGTGTGTGTGTGTGTGTGTGCGCGCGCGCGCGCGCGCGAGGGGAGGCGACAGGGCACTGAACCCAGGGCCTCTGCCCAGCGCCATATCTCTAACCCTTTTCATTCTGAGACAGGGTCTCCCTAGGTCGTAAGGTGCCCAGGCTGGGCTTGCACTTGCTGTCCTCCTGCTCAGCCTCCTGGAGTGCTGGGATTACAGGTGTGCACCACTACACACAGCCAAAAAAAGCCTTCTCACTGCATAAAAGTTCTAAGTAAAGCGACGTTTTTCTTCTCTGCCCTAGTCGTGCATGACTCCGCATTCACCTTGGTACGACTCTATTGTGCCTGCTCAGCAGCAGAGATGCCGAAGGCAACAGGACCAGCGCCTCCTCCCCACACCCAGGCAACCAGGCCCTGACTGCACAAGCCTCAGCTGGCGCTGCTCACAGAGGTTGTCCCACTGGCCCTCTCGCTAGGCAGTCTCATTGAGGGCAGTGACGGGCTGCTTCTCTTCCGAAGGTAAGGGAAATGACAACCGGTACTCTTCGATCCCTTCAAGACTTTATATGACCTGAAGTCTTACTTCTTCTGGTGCCCTTGGAGTCAGTCTACATTTTAAAGTCAAGGAAAGTAACCAAGAAAGGGGGGTGGAGCTCTCTCCACTGGAGTCCAACAGCTACTGCAGCACTGAAAGAAAGTCTATTCCCCAGCATTTTTTCAGCACTCTGAGGAAATACTGTAAATAGTTACAATCTTAGGTAATTTACTTTAAAAAATATTGAAGGTTAGGGCCAGGGATTTAGGTCAGTGGTTTCACCACCTGCTGCGCAAGCGCAAGGACCCGAATTCGATACCCGGTACCAAAAAAAAAAAAATTGAAGGTTAATAATATAAAAAACATTTAAAGATAACTGCAGCAGGGTGTGGTAACACATGCCTGTAATCCCAGTACTGAGGAGGCTGGAGGCAGGAGGATCGCTGTAAGTTTAAAGCCAGCCTGGACTACATAGTGAGTTCAAGTTTAAAGCCTGCCAGAACTACACAGTGATACCCTGTGTCAAAAAAAAACCCCAAATATAAAAAATAAAGATGACCGTGATGACATTTAACTGTAAAGTACTTTCTTAGAACAAAAGTAAATACTATTCAGAAATACTGTATTTTTCTACTCTACTTTTTTAAATAACATAAAAGCTGGGGACGTAGCTCAGAGGCACTGTTCTGCCTGGCAAGTGCAAGATCCTGAGTTTGATTCCCAGTACAGAAAAACAAAATCCAAAACAATGCAGAAGTAAAGTCAGTATTTTTAAGGAAAAATCATGCTTATTACATCTATCCAGTACAGAAAAAGGACTTGAAATTAAAGCATAAAAACTAAATTAAAAAATAAAGTGTGTGGTTTATGAAATTCTCCAAAACAATTTAAGATTCTGTATAAATATTTTACTTTATGAGACAGGGTCTCACTATGCAGTTCAAGCTGGCCTCAGCCTTCCTAGTGCTGGGATGACAGGCGTGCACCACCACCCCTGGCAAGATTATGTATAAATATTTTAGAAACTGATAAATATATTCTAATATTTAACATTGAAATGAATCAAAAAGATGTCATAAAATACACAATTTCCACTTGTTTTGAGAAAATTAGAACCACAAGAAAAATTCCTACAACTTACAAAACCCCAGTGCTTCTGAGAGAGGAAGGAGGAGCCCTACTGACATGAGCATCTTGCAGAAGTACCCTGGGTATCTCATCTGATGAGGCTGTCACAAGGCGCTCTCAGGCACAGCTTCTGCCTTTCATGAGGTGAGACAGAAAAGCGTGCAGCATTCCCACCTCACAGGACGCCGCGCTGTGAGCTTGGGGCGTTTCTGTGACCACAGCTCCAGCGGCCGGGTTAGCCAGTCCGGGCGCCCTGCCCACGGGCGTCGGTCTGCCTCCTCGGTGACTCCGGCTGGCGCTGTGCTCAGCAGGGAGCAGACAGGGGCTGCACGGCTCGAGGAGTCGCCAACGCTCAGCGCTGAAGTGCTGGCGTTCAGGAGGTTCCGGTCGGATGAGCGCTTCTTTATTAGGGTCTGTTTTCGTCTTTCTTTCCTCCAACACATTGCTGAGCAACCAGTGAACTGAAACCTGGGTTCAACCCCGTGACGCCCCTCGCCGGAACAAAGGGATCCAGTAGGCTCCCTGCATTCCGGTTCCTTACACGGCCCCACCTTGAGAAACATCCGTGTCTACCTGGCCACCGAGGCGTGCGGAGCCCCCGGACGTGCAGCGCCTGGCCAGGGGGAAGACAGGACAGGCGCCCCAGGCACAGTGTTCGGGAAGGCGGCAGCTGGCGCAGACCACGAGCCCCATGCAGGAGCCAGCGTCCCGACGCCAAGTGGGGCCGCCCGGGCGAGGAGCAGCGTCGCCCAAGCTCCTTCCACGGTGCCACCCGCAGCAGGAGACGGGGGGCCAGCAGGCGGGAAACCGGCTGCCCATCCAGAGAGGCACAGGACGCAGGACACGGCCGAGCTGCTCTCCAGGAGAGAACACCCGAGGGCACACTGCGGAAGAAGACTCTCAGGGCAGAGGAACCGCGCCCGCCTGCACGAGGGGGCCTCTCCGCAGGGCCTTCGGGGCGGGGGGCAGCTGGGTCGGGGTGCGGGGCGCACAAGCTGCAGCTCCTCTTGGTTTAGAGTCGCCCCCAAATATCGCACCACAGTGGCTGCTGACGGGACCGGAACAACCTGAACGACTTCGTGCACTCTCCTTAAACGTGAGAGAGGAGCCAGGGACCACAGGCCTCAATGTTAAGCCATCTTAGTGTTTTTTAATTCGTTAATTTTTTGATACATTTTAGGTATCAATATGAGAATCTGTGCCTGTACATGATGTATCTTTTTGTTTGGTTTGGTTTCATACCGGGGATCGGGCTCGGGACCTTGCACTTGGGAGGCAGGCGGTGGCGCCACTGAGCTATATCCCGGCCCTTGTTTCTCATTCTCTCTAAACCTTCTTAATATTAAAATGGGCCCTGTCAGGCAGTGAGTGTAAAGGCAGACACCGGTAATTAACAGAATTAGGGACTCAGAGGAAGAAACAAGAGCATTTAGGACGAGCATATTAAACACAGGTGGATGCACAAGCCTAACCCCAAACCCGCACCAACGCAGCCCTGCTCAGAGTCGGGCCCCACCTCGGGACCTGCTGGGGGTGCTGGATGACTGCAGACGCAGCAGGCGCGCTCTGGGGCGGGAAGCCAGCGGGGAGGCAGCCACCACACGCAGAGTCTCCTCTCTACAGAGGGAGGGACGAGAGGCTGGAGGGCCAGCTGGGCAGCTCTCGGAGCACGCGGCACAAGCGGCGGCCACTCAGTTCTCGGGGTCCAGGGTGCCGGCTCCAACAGGCAGGCTTTGGTTTCGAGATTGGGCAGCGTACGGAGATAAAGGGCCCGGAAGTCCCTCTCACAGACGTGAGGCCGCTCTGAAGGCTTGGGCACGCGGCCTCCCAGCTCCGCAGCGCTGCAGGGCATGAGTGTGGCTGAGGCTTCTCCGTCGGGCAAAGTGCTCTCCCCTGGCGCAGCCTGAGCCAGGTCCTGCATCCCCTCCCCGGGCGCAACGACGGCCCCGCTCTCCTACCTGAGCTCCTTACCCCCAGCTCCTGCACCCAGTTATAGTCACGGGACAGTCAGAACGGACAGGGTCCCCAAGACCACACTTAGCAGATAGCTGCCAAAGTCTGGTCCTGTAAGAGAGCGGTGGGAGCGGAAAGACAGGACCCCTGCTCCAGATTCCAGTCCACCAAAGGAGCCTGACTGACACACGAGCATGCTGCCTGCGAGTACATTTACCAATCACATAAACTTGAGCAAGTTTCTCACCCCTCTGAGCCTCATTTATTTGACATGGAAGATGGAGATGTCTAGGCCCTCCCCTGCTGGGATTTTAAGTGTAAATGAAATACTGCCTATTAAATACTTCGTACAGAACGATGGTAGTACAGTTCTTATGTGAGAGTCAGGTTGTCTAGGAGGACAAAAAAGGTGGCACCAGAAATATGGTATCCTTAACAAATTTGAGAACCAATACCAAAGACATTCGTGCAAATAAGATCCAGAATCCAGGTATCAATAAATTATCCATTAGCAAACACTGAGCTGATGCCACTTGCCGTCCTCACAGGAGGTTCCTGAGTCTGTGTCCGATTTACATGTGTGACTGAGGGCTCCACTCTCTGTTCATGGCCAGGAGGGTGCTCACTGCTTTGGAACCACATCCTGGAGCTCCTAACTCCTTTCCAGGGCATATCCACCTTTCCCTGCGATGTCCACATTAATCTAATAATTAACCTCACATCTGCTAACAGAGAAACATCCCTGACGATAAATGCCTTGAAAACAACAAATTCCCTCTCTAGTAGAAGAACAATAAATTGTTTCATTAAAGCAAAATACAGAAGAGTTTGAGGGCAAGCAGATGGACACGGAAATTAATTCAATCTGTTGATTACATCCCGTTTTTACGATTAGGTGCTTATTACCCGCAGTAACTACAACTCTGATCAATAAAAATGAAGGTGAATGAGATTTCTGTAATACCAAAATCTTTCGAGCACATGTGGTGGCACACACCTGTGATCCCAGCATTCCAGGAAGCTGAGGCAGGAGGATCACAAGTTCAAGGCCAGCCAGGGCAGCTTAGTGAGACTGACTCAAAACGAAAGGCTTTAAACAGGGCTGGGGATGTGGCCAGTGCCACCACAACCACCACCACAAAAGGCTGACTCACCAAGAACCCGCCTAGTTCCATTCCAACTGCACACTATTTAACAGCAGCAGCACAACCGCATCTTTAAGCAGCTTCTGAAGTTACTAACACAGGCGGTTGTAATACGCCCACTCTTCACCGCAACCTGTGCCTGAAGACAACGCAACAAACCCACGCCTTCCACCGCTTTTTCTTTAAACCCGCATCTCTCTTCTCTGGCACCAGATGGCGCTCATGTCGAAGCGCCCCGACCCTGTGCTCCAGCGGCTGGGCTGTGGGAGGCCGCACACACGGAGCCAGGGTGAGCATAAAGCAGTGCTGGCTTGGACTGCTGTTGTCATCCATGCATTTCAGACAAACTTCAAAACCCGCATCAGGCGTTGCTGTTGCCACTGTCCTCTGCAGAGGATGTGGAGAACTTTCCTGATGGTTCTGCACAAAGAAGCCATGGGGCTGTGTGGCCCTGTGGTTAGAGCTCGGCCACGTGCACAGAGGGACCGGGCTTCACTCTGCTTTCCTTACTGTGTGATGCGGCAGGGCAGCTTCATCTCTGTACCTCAGCTATGCTCTCTAGACTGAGTGTGGTGGGAACACTGGCGTCCACCTCAGGAGGCTGCGGGAAGAGGAACCCGTGAACATCAGTCCAGGTGTGGGCGTTCCTCGGGCAGGATCCGCGTGCAGTGTGATCTGACACACTGATGGACAGACAGTGGGCGTGCGGTAAGGAACAACACTGAGACTGGGCTGCGTGTCCCAAGCCCACCTCTGCGTCTGCGGGGGGTGGGGGGACCCAGGCTGCTGGTGGGGGTCTCCTCAGCTGTGAATCAGGGATGAAGTAACCTTTGTCTGTTAAATGCTTAGGTAAATGCCGAGTCCTTGGTAGGTGCTTATTCTGTAGGGCAGAGAGCTGCTCAGCATTTGAGGATTTGGGCTGTGACCCTGGACTGACTGGGTATGTGGCTGCATCACCAACTTCCTAGAGCTCAGCCTGCAAAATGAGAAAGTTTCTGCAGTATCTGCTGCCCTTGAGCACTGTTTAGACTGCAGTACTGCAGACAAGGCTGTAGTTAAATGCCATGCAGGACAGACAGCTGCTGTGAAGGCATCTGCAAACCCCAGGAGCATCCACAGAGGGGCTTCATGAAGAGCAGCCCTGGAGAATGTGACCCTGCAGTCAGCCTGAGAAGACAGGATGGAGGCCACGGAAAGAACAGAACCCATATTCAGAGACAGAAATGGAAACGGGACAGGAACCAGAGAAGCTGGGGTCTGTGGCAACCAGGAGTGTGTGGTGGGGTTGACTCAGGAGCCAGGAGCCAGGCTGGGCTCAGGCCAGAGAGCTCCAGCAGCTTGGCCAGGCGCTGTGGACTTTCTCACTGGGACACCCGTGGTGCTGACTGGAATTGTCAGAAAGGGATGCAGGAGGAGTGGGTAAGCTGCCACGCAGTCAGCCTGCACCAACCAGCCCAGCAAAGGAGGCCTGAGTGGTCTTAGCTCGTGTTTCTGGGCACGGTCTATGGGGGAGAAACGGAGAGCAGTCGTGAGCATGTCTGCGAGTGCAGGCGTGTCCCGCAGGTGTCCTCTCTGCCCAGGGGCTTCAGACCACCCACTTCCTGGGCTGGGTCATCTCTGAAGATGGCCAAGTTCAGGCCCGGAGGAGCGATATTAACGCTGTATTCAAGGCCCTCAAATACAGACTGGGCAGAAAGGCCAGCAGACCGGCTGGCGTCCGGAAAATGCCCAGGAGCACACAGCTGTTCACACGTCGGGCTGTAGACCCACAGGCAGAGATGGCGCCGGGAGCACGGAAACCAAGCCTTTGCTCTTCCAGCTGCCGCCTGCTCAGGAGCCTGAAACCTGCACAAAGGCAGCAAGGCAGTGTCCTCCCGAGCGTGTCCTCTGCCAGTGTCACTTCCAACTCCAGTCAGATAAGGACTCGGCACGTTTGGTTTCTCAATCTTTTACGGAGGACTCAGACAGCAGGAACAATAATGCCTCTTGCATCAGTGCAGGATGAACCCATCACATCTACTTTGGGGCTGGCCCTGCTACTCAGTTACAGATGTGTGTGCTATGTGTTGCTTTCAATTGTTTACCTTTCACATTGCTCTGTGCCTGTGCTCCCAGCACTCTGGGAGGCTGAGGCAGGAGAGTCACAAGTTCAAGCCCAGCCGGGGCACCTCAGTGAGACCCTGTCTCAAAGGGCTGGGAACGCAGTTCAGCACAAAGGCCCTGCATTCAATCTCCAGTGCTGTCCATAAAAAGCAAGCCCAGACCCACTCCTGCAGAAAAGCTCTGCTTGCACTAGCAATAGCAGCGACAAGGTGGGTTCAAAGCATCAGGAACAGTGCACATGAGCGTGGTTAGCAGCCTGGGCATGTGCCCATAGCAGGTCAGCATCTGTGAAAACGTGAAGGCAGAAGTGACTAGGACACGCCAGAAGGGCAGGACTCTGCAAGGCGCCAGACAGTGGGCAAACATCCATTTTTAGTCTCGCCTTCTTCATGTGGCTCTCCTGGCCACTGTCCTCTGCGGCCCAACTGCAGGGCCCCTGCCTGGGGCCGGGGGACTTGCTGCTCAGGCCTGGCCTTCCACACAAGTCGCCACGCAATCACCCAGAGGACTGCAGCCGGGGCTGCTAAGACCCAGAGCCCAGGGCCGGCCTGCCGGGTCAGCAGAGGAGGTGGGTGGGAAAGGTGCCGGGCGACAGCTGCACTTGCAGTGTGTGCTGAGGCAGGGACAGAGATGCACACCCAGGCCATACTGCACTGCCTCCTCCACTCAGAGCCCCCTGAGATTGCAGCAGGCAGGGGAGAGCTCGGGGCGGGGGGAGGACCCCCAGGCTCAGGGCAGACACAGCTCCTCCATGCCAGCTGAGGAAGGTTCTACCTAGTGTGCTGCAGTCTGGAAGAAGTAAGCTTTCAACCAGAAGAATGTAAATTTTACTTTAAGCCCAGATTAAAAATTCATTCTCCTTTTGTTTATAAACTGAATTTCTGTAAGACACTGGTACTGTAAACATTTTTCACTCTGCATAATAAATTGAGTTTTTTCGTGGTGACACCACGTTATAAATGCGTTGTGTGATGACGTGCAGTATTTAATTTAGTGTAAACAAAACAGAGCGGCAGATGGAGGGGTGACCACCCCTCCCCAACTCTGCCTGTATCCATGGAAGCTGCTGGTGGTGCTGCCTCAGCTACAGTGACTTGGCTCCTTTGTTCTGGCCCTCGAAGGGCCCAAGACAAATAGCACCTCTCACATGGGAGAAACCCCCTCTCCTACCGAGTGAGGGTTGTTCGGAAGACAGCTTTCTGTTTTTGTTTTGTTTTGTTTTGTTTTTTGGTATGGGGGATCAAACTGGGGACCCTGTGCTTGCAAGGCAGGTGGTAGAACCACTAAGCTAAATCCCTGGCTCCAAGACAGCTTTCTGTATGCGGGACTTGTAAATCAGCTTCCTATCAAAATAAGTAGAGTCCCCTGGCAGTCTACTCTGGTGCCCCCAGACTGCTCTCGTTGTTTTAGGGGGCCAGGGCAAGGGCTTTCCCCACTGCGCTCACTAGTATTTTGACTATGCCATGTTTTTCTTTGATCATGTAATTTCACTTTTATACATTTATCAGGTTTTCAAGACTTCTTTTTAAAAATATTATTTTTGACAAATGCACTATATTCCATGCTGTCTGGGATGAGAAAAATTGAGGGTTGAAGATTTGTACTCCAACTTTGCTACAGTGAACCTGAGAAACCTACAGCCTAAGGAACTCTGAATGATGCTGGAGGCCCCACAACAGGACCTCCAACCCTTATGTTCTTTCCTAACAGAAGCCTCTCCCTTGGAAGTCGCTCAGAGAAAGGTGCCTTGCTGGTCCAGTCTGGAAAAATGAGTCTCCTCCACTGCACCATCAACTAATGGAAAGAAGCCAAGGGCAGATTCTCCTTTGTGCAGGGAGGAGAGAAAGAAAACTCCAAGAGTGAACAGTGGCTTCACTGTTCCCAAATCCATGACAGCCACATGTAAACTGTACAGATAGGGTTGTGTGCACACATGTGTTCCTGAAGGACTTAAAAGTGAATACAATGGAGTGACTGCTGATTACAAGAATTTATAATTCTGGGCTCTGGACTTAGCTCACTGGCACCGCGCCTGCCTTGCAAGCTCCAAGGTCCTGAGTTTGATCCCTGGTACAAAAAAGGAATTTATAATTCTAACACACACAAAAAATGCTTTAGACTGGGGGGTTGTGCGTGCATATAGTCTAAGACCATTAAAAAGGCATCAAGTTTACAAACATCATGATGAATGTAATCGTTATGCACTGCAAACATGTACTAATAAAACTTAACAAAAACTTTTATAAACAGAGGAAAGAGACCCCTCTGGTTCCGCTGGCATCTCTGTCCCGAGCAATGCTTCCTGTACAAGCATCCAAGGTCACGCACCAGACTTACTGCTGTGGCTGCCCAACATTTGTTTAAGAGGGTGCCCCTCTGCCAATTCCTGTATGTGGACTGCGTCACAGACATCAGAGCCTTACAAACAGTATTTTTATAGACTGACAGAGAAAGCCTATTCATGGCAGCCCAACTTCCCCTGAAGCTATGAAATAAATTTCCTTCCAGGGCTAACACTGCTCTGTTTCACTGTCATGGGCCCACTGTGGCACTTTGACCCTCTGCACGGGAACATGAAAATACCATCTATCATTTCCTGAACCACAGCAGCTTGGTCAGAGGTGCACAGTTTCACTGCACAAACATCTGTACTTTGACAGCCATCCCTCCAAATCTCAACCCTGAGCAGCTAACATCATGCTTACAAGAGGAGAAACACTTGAGCAGACAGCTCAAAACACTCTTAAATTTCTTCTCAAGTGGGACATTCAAGCTGGCTGAATGTCAGCTTTAACCATCACAGTGATAAAACCACGAACATCTGCCTATGCCTCCCTCACAGCTCACGAGAAGCACTATAACTTACTTAAGCTGTGGGACACCTCACTGTGAAGCAGACTTGAGTTCTCTGACAAGGCAGGTGCAGCCCACTGGCACGCTAACTGGCCATGGACAGTCTGCTCACACTATGATCTTCTGGGTACAGTATCAGCAGGTGCTGGGATCTTCAGGATATGGGGCGGGGGGGCGGTACTCAGAATATCTTCAGACAGTTTTCAGCACATGACAGAGAATCTCAAACAACTGGAGCACTTAAGAGTTAAACCAGAAAGATTTTCTGATAAATAAAACATTTCACATAGCCAGGTTTGGCGGTGCACAGCTGCAATTCCAGCACAGAGGCTGACACAGTGTCAAGAGCTGGGACCCAGCCCGGGCAACTTAGTGGCCAGTGAGATCCTGTCTCAAAACAAAAATCAAAGATGAAAAAGGCTGGGGATGCAGCTCAATCCAAAGGCTTGAAAATTATCAATAAATCTCTATTCATTCTGGATATATCACGAAGACTTGTTTACGAACATTTCACAGGTAAAGCAGATAGAGCAATGTATGTCAACTGATGACTTTACAGCCCACACCCCAAGAGGTGCTCTGTGTGAGTCTTGCACGTGCTCTTGTTAGCCGTGTGCAGAGCCACTTCTCCACAAAGCCATTCTTTCATTCGGAGATGCTGATTAAAGATCAGAAACACAACACAGGGTATTCTTTTAACCTTTTAAAATTATTTTTTAAACATTTTGGTATGCCTGCTTTCTTATTCTCCTGTGTCTATGTGCTTGGTTATGCATAAAAGTGTACACACACCCTTATTCTTCTGTTGAGTCATCCCAACAATTCACACCCACCTGACACTGGACACATTTCCCCACATTATCATACCTGACAAACTGAACAATGACAGACATGTATGTATTTTGTACTTAAACGTCCAAAACTGTCTTAGGAATATTCTTTACAGCTGTTTTACCCACCAAGAGTCCGAGCAGGGACCCCAAGTTCACCCCGTGAACTCATCCAGCTCCTTCATCCAGACCTGTCCCGCTTCCTGTCTCCCCGAGCCGGACATCTCCAAAGGCTCTAGTGTGGCTGTTTTGCAAAATGCCACAATTCAGATTTATCCGACTGTGTCATTTCCTCATTATTCAATCCAGGCTGAACATTTCTGGCAAGAATACTACACAAGTTATGACTTTGACTTTCACAGGGTCGTTCTATGAAGGGAAACAAAATTTAAACCCTGCTTTTTGTGCGTCTGGATTTGTTAGGCTGCTTACTGAAGAGGAATACCATGGTTTCATAAGCTACCCTAACCCCAAAATAGCCTACTTTTCTTAGTGGCTAACCTTATCTATCTGTATCAATTTTCTTTCAGGGCTTCTGCAATGAACTATACCCCACCCCTCCTTTTTTGAGACAGGGTCTCTGTGTTGCTCAGGGTGGGCTCAAACTTGTGACCTTCTGCTTCAGCCTCCTTGAGTGGCAGCATTGCAGGTGAGCACCCCCACACTTGGGGCTACTTTCTTTGTCTGTCTGTAGGAATGTTCACATTGACCGCTAGCTTGGCACTGAGGACAATGAAAAGAACAAGACAACATCAATGTGTTTTGGGATTTCCTGAAGTATCTAGGACTTTCTGTATAAGATGCAAGTGCAGATTTCTTGTCTGCTCTTAATTCCCAATGAGTCCCACTGAGATGCCAATGTGTACAACGTTCACAGCACAAGAACAGAACACAGAATCAGGGCCAGGCATGTGTGCCACTCAGTTAACACGGGGAAAGGACACCACTAGAATGATGACCGCTTTCTCAGAACAGCACTGTGCACAAAGAGGTGCCTTTGTAGAGTGGCCTTCTTTCTGAACGTTCTGAGAGGCTTTGGGGTAACTTCTGGAGTTCTGTGGGGTCAGAACTGAGGCCCACCTGTCATGGTTTTAGCCGAGGCTAAAGGGAGGGAGTGTAACTATTTGAGAGAGGGGGATATGCTAAAAACCACCATAGTTGGCCATCCAGATAAAGAAAGGTGAAAGTTCAAAAAATTATTTTAGTTGTTCCCTCCAGTAACATCTCAAGGTCGTCCAAAACCTCATGACCTACTGAACAATCCTGGAACCACAGGAATCTCCTGTCCTTATTATCTCAAGTCACTGTCAAGTGTAAGTTAAAATGACTTTCAGTACAGGTTTGGAGAATCTCCAACAGTTTCAGCACAGCTTCCTGAAGGTGGTGTATTTCAGGAATGTGAGCATGCCCAGCAACCTCTGATCGTGAAAACATCCTGCGTCCCACACTGCGAGTGTTTCTAGCTTGCTTTGGCTGCAAGGAAGCTCAGAGCAGTTTGTAGCAGCTGCACAGGACCTGACAGCAAACGCTAAGGAAGGAATAATCTTAGTTGTCACCGATTTTCCAGCCTTCATTTATCTTTGCCCCAATTTCTTCATTTGGTTATGCTGAATTAAGAAAACATTTTGTGCTGACAGCATAGCTTGGTAGTAATGCACTAGCCTAATATGTGTGAAGCCCTGGGTTCAATCCTCAGCATTTGGCCCCTAAGTTTACTATTTTTCCTTATTATGATGAAACACGTTTGTTACAGAAAATTAAAAAAATTTAGATAAACAAAAAATAAAAATAAAAATAAAATGTTCTAATACTAGCACCCACAATCAAGCACAGTGAATACTAGCTATTTAATTTCCCTTACTATCTATATACACAAATATTTGATTTTCTTTATGTATTTTATAATCTGCATCAAAAAATGTTGTGAATTATTCTAGTCATTCAATATCTTTCTACGACATTCTTTTAATGACCATGTATCTTCAAATCACATGATGTGCAATAGTTTATTTTATGAAACTTATGCAGCTAAATACTTAGTATTTCCTCAGCTTTCCCTCAATGGCCCTGCCGGTGTTAAGGGGCAGTTCTGGGCGTCCCTGCTGGGCTCGGCCCCTATTATCTTCTTGGGAGAGGGCTCTATCCGTGGGATTCCTGGGTAAGACAGAGCATGAAGGTTACAGGTCCCCTCCCTTTCCGGCACTGCCTGATTTATCCCTGGCAAAGCTGGGCACCAATTACAGCTCTCACCCTTCCCCGCACTGGGCCTTACCTTACCTAGGTGCCTTTCCTCTTGCTAATCTGTGAATCTGCACTGAGTCATCACTGACCTTTCTTAGAAGGCGGCAGTGAGACACAGATTTAAAGCAGCAACTCCAGCTGGGGCAATCTACCCAGCTACCAAGGGCGCTGCGCAGCCTGGAGCGTGCCGCTGCCTTCCGCACAGCTCTCTGAAGTGCTCAGCCAAAGGACAGTTCTCTCCTCAAAGTCAAACACCCCTGAGCGGGTCTCCCGCCCGGCGGGGAGCCGTGATGTGGAGCGAGGCGGCGTGGGTGCTCTGAGTCCCGGCAGCCCTGCCTGGCTCTGCAGCTCTTCCGTTGCCCAGCTGGCCCCTCTTCATCCTTCTGATCTCACCTCAGTGCCACCTCCTCGGGACCACCTCGCACGGGGTGGTGTGCAGGCTGCCTGGCTGCCCTCCCGCATCCCCATCACACACTGCCCGCAGCCTGGAGTTGGGGCTGGGCTGCGGTCAGGCAAATGTCCACTTCCTCTCCTGGACTGAAGCAGGTTTACTCTGAAATACCTGAGTCCATACTTCTGAACAGCAGGCACCACATTTTAAACCTCACCTTCTGTTGACCATTTGGTTCAGTTTCTTTGCTTTGCAGCCCTGGAGCAGGGTCCAGGCCCAGACACATGCTAGGCAGGCCTCTGCCACACCCAACACAGGCCCAGGCCCTTCTGCTGGCAGGGAGCCTCACTGGTCAGGCCTGGGTTTCCTCACAGCAGATGCGCATGTCTGTCCTCACATATGATGTCCATAATCAAATAAACATGCAAAAATATTTTAAAGGCTAAGATAAAAGCCATTTTCCTCTATTAACGGCCAGTCTAGCGGCTTCGCTCTGCCCTGTAGAGCAAGCAATTAGGACAAAGCCTAAAATTTCATTTGCATTAAGTTTTCTTAAGAACAAAGTTTAAAAGGAAAACAAAACAAAACCCAGCAGAGTAATTACTGCTTTGCAGCAAATGGTTTTTTCTATTGGCAGGAGGTTTCTTTCATGTGCTAATGGTGGCATTTTAAAAACCTCCTCGTCTTTAACTTACTTAGATCTCCAAGGACCTCACACATCTAAAGATTCCTTACATTCACCGAAACTTCCAGAGTGGTCTAAGGGTTGACAAGCAGTGCGATTAATGGACAGGATTGATTTAATTTCCTACAAGAGTTCTTCCTTCACTAAGGAGATGTTTGTCATTCACGTCAAGCATTCTCCCCTGCTTACAGATGCCAAAAAACAGAAGAATGCAGAGTGCACCCAGGGCTTCCTTTCCCTCTTAGAAATTCCATCTGCAAGTACTGGCCACGGAAATAAGAGCCTCTCCTCAACCTTAAGCCTCTTCCTAAGCGCAGCAAGGGAACTTTGACTTGAGGTTTTATTAGTACTTACCAGAAGAAGCAGAAAATAAGAATAAACTCAATTTAATAAGCTTCAAAATAGAAATACAAAGTGCTGCAGAAGTCACTGGGCTATTTTAGAAGAGAAATACCGAAACGACTTACAGATCAGTACAAAGCCGTCAGTTGCAGTGCAAGTTTCTTCACGGCCTTACCTGAAGTGCCACTTAGAAGCAAGTTAAATCCCCCTCCCCCAGAGATAAACAGAAGAGCTTACGTCTTATGTGCTAATTTCTATGTTGCCTATGAGGAAACACTAGATTTCTTAACATGTAAAGTGATGGCTCATCACTCGCCAAATACAGCTTTGGTGTTTTGCGCCCCTGAACAGCATCAGCATGGGGTGCAGGTCAAAGAGGGCGCCTGCCTGACGTGGGCCTGGCCCCAGATTCCATCCTAGCACGGCAAAAACAAACACGAAGGAAAGAAAACTACCCAGACGGGAGCTTGACGGCGCCAGCAGGAGGAGCATGTGCTGAGAGCCAGACCCCAAGAAGGTCACTGTGCCTGGGGCAGCCCTGGGCCCAGCCCACGCTCATCAGACCCCAGCCATGAGGGACCTGAGGCCGCAGAACCGGAACCACGCGGTGCTTCGCTGTGCAGACCAAGCCCACACAGCTCCACGCGGCTTCCCCTCCTGGAGGTCCTGCTGCTGCAGCCTCCCACCCAGGCTTCCTGTCTCTGGGCCTCGCGCTATCTAGTGCTCTTTTCAGGCACCACCAGGACGGGGGCTTCAGCCAGGGCAGAGGTCAAAGGGTTATCTGCCCTGTGTGGTTTTAGGGCAGAAGGATCTTTTTGACTCTTTCTTTCATTTTTCCCCTTAAGACAAAATATGTGCATGTGAATCACAGCAAGCTAATTCAAGTACTAGAACAGTGTCTCTTCAGAGGAGCTGCCTTCTCAAGAAAATCCCGAATCAACTTTTCTGTCTCCACGGAGAAACCAGATGCTGCAAAACTTGCCACACAGCTGCTAAAATAGTGAGGCAGTTTCTGGCCACCATTTAGACAAACGCATCAGTTTTGTTCTTGGGGAAAGTCTTTGCTTTGTCCTCTAAAACAAAAGCAGAGTGAGTAGCTGGTGGATTGGTTCTGTACACATGTTACACCTCATCTTATTAGGAAGACAGCTGTTTTTCACAGAGCAGTTCACTCTTGGGACTGGAGCAGCTCAAAAGGCAGTGACTACTCAGGACTGAGGGCTGAGAGTCTAAGGAAAGCATTACAATTCTGTTCCCAATTATTTTGTTGGGCTGGATATATTTTAGAAAGATTTGAAAAGCTGCCCAAGAAACGCAGGTTACATTGCTGACTTTTTTCTCTCTCTAAAGTGACTCTAACGCATGAAACAGAGTTCTGTGTTACACGGGACTGCCGCAGACAGGATTCTGACGTCCAGTTTGCCACACAGGAGGCAGGAATTTGGGAGCTTTCGCCCAGGAGTACGGTCAGCGACAACTCTGGGCTGCTGCATCCAAGGGCATTACAGCAAACAGTCATGAAAAGGCTTTCAAACACTGAAAAATGGAAAATAAGTATCTTCTGTGATTTTCCAGCAGATCCCACTGGAATGCCACCTCTAGTTCCCCATAATGTAACAGAGATAAGTCTAATCCCTTTTGTTTCTTTCTTCTTTAAAATTTGTCTTTTGTGGCAAGTAAAAGAGCCAGATAAACGTTTAGAATTGTACCAGACTGAGAATAAATATAAATATGGTCTTATCTATATGGAAAGAATTTCAGTTTCCAGAGGTCATAGAATTAAAAAAAAAAAAAAAAAAAAAAGCACTCCACTGAAAGTTGTAACTAAAACAAAGAAGAAAAAAGCCTAACAGAGTGGTCAACGTCTCACAAATCCCAGAGAACATCCAGGCTGGGGGTGCGGGCCTCTCCCTGGTCTCTAGCTGCCTGCTGGTTTTCCTGTCCTGGGAGCCAAGTGGGGCATCCACCCATGGAGGACACCTGCGCTGTCTGCAGCCTCTTGTGTGCATGCTTTCAGATGAAGCCAAGTTTCTGTAGTCCTAGAATGAGCACTTCCAACAGGGTTGCTGGGTCTTGTGGCATGGCTGTATTGGACTTGGTAGGAAGCACAATCCCAGACAGCACCCCAGGGCCCAGGCTCAGGATCCCCAACCCTCCTGACAACAGGGACTTTACTACATCCGGTCATTCTGCTTCGGTATGTGTCTGTGGCTTAAAACTTTGACTCCGCACTTCCTCAGCTTCGGTCTTGTGTCCTGAGGGCGCCCACCAGTCAGTCCCTGAGGGTCAGGTAAGTCCTGCCCACTGCGCTCTCTGCTGTCAGCCCTGCCTTAATTCACTCCTCATTCCGCAGTTTCAGCAGCCAGCCCGCTGATGCCTTCAGGTTCCCCTTCCTATAGCCTGCCCCATGACACCAGCGACAATGATCTTTCTGAAACAAGGTTGAACCCTGCAGCAGGGAGACCGAGTCCTGGCAGCAGGTCTGGCCCTGAGGACCAGGTCCTACTGTGCTGTGGGGTTCTCCCCTCAGCAGCCTCTACCCACATATCTGCTGCAGCCTGTTGATTTTTATTAGTTTGTTTTTGTACATTTTAAGCCTTTCTGACTGGGATGATTTTCTTCTATTTCTCCACCAGGCAAACTAGTCTTCCCCATACAGTGAAATTAGATATTTATCCTTGGTGCCTCCACACTCAGCCAAACCCCTTTCTGAGATGCTGGTAAACCCTCCATGCTGAAGGTAACCACTGTGGGGCAGGCACTGAGCGTTCACATTCCTGGTGCATCATACAGCGCTTGGCACAGGGTGCACGCACTCAACCATGTACACAACACCCCCACCCTGGGGAGAGAACCCAGGGTCTGCAACCCTGGGCTACATACCCAGTCCCACATCCCTTTAGTTTTTATTTGGAGACAGGGTCTCACAAAGATGCTAAATGGCCCAGGCTGGGCTTGAATTTGCAATCCTCCTGCATCAGCCTCTCAGAGTGCTGGGTTTGCAGGTGTGCTCTACCATGCCTGGCTGACAAATTTATAAAATTTAAAAATAACTGAAAATAAATATAAATTAAAATCTATAACCAGGATAAACAGTAAATCTATGAAACAAAACATGACAAATTGGTACAGACAGCAATCTTATATACTAAATTGTATATGTATAAAGTCATACTTGTATATATCCAAAGCTCTAAGAAAAAAATATATCATATCCACTCTAAAATTTAAACTTCCGCCTTTCTACAGGTCTGTTTCCTAGGCAGTGTCTTCGTAGAGAGTCAAGAACCACAGAAGTCAAAGCTGCACAATGCTTCAATTCCAAGATGAATTTACACTGGAGACAGCAGCCTACCCTCAGGCGCGTCCTAAGTTAGTTCACCTTCTGAGGTGCAAGGCCAGGAAGCTCTGCGTCAGAAGCCTCTGAGTGGCCGGGCGGGCGGGCCAGGGCCTGGGGGAGCAGCCTCCATCCTGAGCAGCTGTGCTGCACTGGGCCGAGCTGCGGCACCAAGAGCTCCCCACGCTGGGCGGCAGTGCTGAGTGGGCTCAGGAGCATTCCCCTTCCAGATGACCACTAAGGCTGCGAGCCTCCTGCTGTGGAGTCAGAACAACTCATGTTCTTGACTAACAAACTCCACGGCTGTAAGTCTTTTAACTTCTTGTTCATCCTACTACACAAAATCTGAGTAATCTGACAGTTTCACAGTGGCCTGCAGTGAGATGCACCAAAGCCGTCGTTCTCGGGGCTCGGGACAAGGTGCCAGCCTCAGCACTGTGGCTCTGAGCCAACTCATGCAGAGAGAGGAGGATCACACACACACTCACACACACATACACACACACACACACACACACGACACAAGTGCAAGTCAGCCTGCGAAGACAGATATGGACCAAAGACCCAAAGGCTGCATGGAACACGGGCAGGAGGACTCAGAGCCCGGCACAGGTAAGGCATTCAGATTACACTGAAGACCATACTCTCGAGAGTCAGATCAGAGTCCGTGACTGAAGCCACCCAACTCCAGTGACATGGCCGTGTGCCCCTGATGCTGATGGTATCACTGCAGTTGGTAAATGAAAATCTCTTTCTTTACTGTCTTAATAGTATTTTTTTAGTAATTGGATTTTTTCTAAAGAAAGAGATGCTCTTTTCTTTTTTTGGTAGTGGGGATTGAACTTGGGATCTTGCACTTTTGAGGCAGGCGGGAGCACCCCTGAGCTAAATCCCGGGCCCCTCCATTTCTTTTGAAATACTGATTTCTACATTTTTCAAATATTTATTCAGTTCTAAAATTTCAATCATATTTGGCATTTCAGATGCTGTGAAAACATTCAAATGTTTTTACTCTGCAGCTTCAATAGACTCTGGTTGATAGCAGACCAAATGCAACGTAAGAAAGGGAAATGTAGAGACTTAACAGTGAAGGAAGTGAACTGTAACTTGTAAATATTCCCTTTGTTCCATCACAACTTTCCCTGCACCATCAGTCAGTTTTCTGACCTACAAGAGCGGGTGGTTTCCAAATCATTTCTGTAAGAAATCTCCTGGCTTGGATTAGATGCGTTTCCATTACAACTCTGAACGGAGAGAATGAAGGTACAGTCACTGCTCAGAGGAACTATTTCCACTACTGAGAGTGGAAGGCAGCACGAGAAGAAGTCCAGAAGCAAAAATGTAAGGTATGTCCCCAAAGAGCTTGCCTCTGGTAAATAAATGAAAGCAACAGTGCCAATGGAATTGTTACACTCATCCTAGGAACATCCTCGGTGAGTGCTGCTCTGCGACGGAGAATGTGTGATGTCCACAGTCAGCTCTGTGTTACTCTGGGAGAACCCTGGTATCTGTAATGCCATCTGAGCTCGTCGCTCAGGAACAGAGTATCTGCAGTGAACTAACAGATGGGCTGAAAGCCCGATGGTGAAAGGCAGTGCAGCTGCCTGCTATTAGGATTGTTATAAATGTGGTGCATCTTGGACCCTCTTAAGATTTAAGAGGTGTAGCCCCAAAGATGTGAAAAATCACATCACAAGGGATGACCTTAGGATATTTCCACAGGTTTTCTGAGTCTTATCTGAGGCTCCCTGTGTGACAGGGTCAAGGGGGCCCAGACTCAAGATGACTCTGGCTTCCCTTAAAACACATCTTCCACATTTTGTAAAGTGAGTGATTCTAGCTCGCTCTCTCTTTTTAAAAAATTGCCTCTTTTGTTTGTTTTTTGAGACAAGGCTCTTGCTAGGTTGAAGCCCAGGGTGGCCTGGAACTCATGTCAACCTTCCTGCCTCAGCCTTTGGGCGTGTGCCACCATGCCTGGCTTTTAAAAAATTACTATTGTAGAAAGGTTCACAATGCAAAGTGATGAACTAAGTTTTTTTATGCAAAGGCACCTTCTCCTCCTTCTAGAGGAAAGGTCACAAAGCCCTCCAGCCCATGGCTGGTGCCAGTGGCAGCACTGCTGGTTTTCTTTCTTGATATAAAACCACACAACCAAACTTTATTCTACTGTGGCAGAATGTGTCACCTAGAAATTGGACTTCACCTTGACATGCTTCCTGATTAACCAAGAACTGTTTCTTTGGACTCCTTCCAACAGTACTGGGAGTTCCAATTTTGGATTTCTAAACAAACAAACAAACAGTGGGTTTTGGAGATCTACAAAGCACACACATTACTTTTTAAATATTTTGGAACTTTATATTTGGTGCTCAATTAATCATGCTTGTTATGAAATTAACTATAATAATACAAGTTCTTTGGCAAATAAAAGCTAAGGTGACTGAACATCAGGTCCTAAACTTTAGGCTAACAATGAAGTTTCTAACAGTCAGAAAACAGTCCCTTGGCATTTAGAAACTCCAACTTTGGAATTTAAAGCCAATTTCCAAAATAGAAATTTTCTGTTTATCAGTCTGTTATCAGCGATCACAAGTGTGTGATAAATTCTGCTTCAGTGTATGGTGTGATAAATATAACAACAAACATCTAGCTCATAATTGAGTGAACCACATAAAGTGCCAAAAAAAAAAAATTCAAGGAAATTAATGACAAAGACACAAAATCCTGAAGCAAACTTTAAACCACTGAACACAGCACGCTAAATCGTAAGACGGTGCTTTCCCCTGTACTGCCACATGGAAACCACTTCTAAAGTCAAATTCAAACAAACCACAATGTGAAACTCTTCCCGTTGCTCTGCTAGGATCTGAACCACACTATTAAAGGCAAGAGAATCTTTAATCACTTTCAAAACCAACGCACCCCATAGCCTGGTGAATTATGCTTTGAGTAAAATGTTTTAAAATAACTTTCACTCAGCACAAATAAATCTGATCAGAAATCGGAGGGGGAGCTGGACAAAGCAGTCATTGAAATACCTGCTGGTTCATCTTTCCTGCTCTGAGCAGAGCTGAATCCATCCCATCTTCATGCCACCCTACAATGCCTGGCTTAGGAAATATGCGAAAGTGTTCGATTGTCTTGAACTGAAAGACAAAAATCCATTTGCTGTTTTCTTCCTTTCTGAACAAAGAACTGTCTGTATTTCCAGGGAGAGTGTGTCCCAATCACACACGTTTCAAACTGCAAACTTGATTATTAGAGGTAGAAACAAAGGGGTGTGTTGGGGCATCAGGAGGGGGGGATTAGTATGAAAATGAAATTGTAAGACATCAGTTGTTACTCAAATTGACAGTGAATCGGTAAAGAGAAGCGTTTAATTTCATTTCTGAGTGCACTTAGTAAATCTAGCTCCAGCCCAAGCACCTTTCATGTGCAAAAGCTCAGTGGCTTTGAGGGTTCACCCTGTGGGATGCCGAGCACCCTTAACCTGCTGCCCTCAGAGCCATCATTCTCTGTTAACCAGGCAGCACTGCCAGATGCTCGGGCACAGGCGGTCACAGATGGTCAGTGGTGATCCGATCTGAGAGACAGCACAGGAGCTGCCAGGACCAGGGCCAAAGCCCTCGCCTACATCAGCCTGAGGCTGGACTGGCTCTGGGGTTAAAAGGCACCGAAGGGGACCCAGCCACCAGCTGGACGGTGTGTGAGCCTGCCCAGTACAGCAATGACATAGCTTTGAAGAAAGAAGTTCCTCTCAAGTTTTTATAAGCAGAGCCTTGTTTTCTTTTTCTTATAAACTTTCACTCTTCAGAACAAGCTACTTGTAGCATAAGCTCGAAAAGAGCACAGCAGAAGAGGAATGTTTTTACATATCTTCTACAGATTGATTCTTCCCCAACAGGATGCCAGAAGTACAGACTGGATCTGCAATTTTTTTTAACAACTGTCCCAACTCCTGCTTCCTGCTGATCCTAAGTAAAATATGTCTGAACCATGGGGGGTGGGAGGGCAAACAGGGAGCCCAGGCAAAGCAAATGTTGGAGGGAGGCTAGGGACAGCAAGCTGGATGACATCACTGCAGACCCTGGCCAGGAAGGGTCGGCCAGGACAGGAGCAGCTTCTCCTCATCTATTAGTCAGGTGACAGAGCCACAGCAAAACTTACGTAACCCAAGGCAGACTGAGTTAAAGACCAACCCGACACGATTACATGGCAAATCCCACCTGGCCATCTTGGGCAGCAGTGCAGGGTCTCCTGCATGGGGCTCCAACCTGGGGCTGCTGGGAAGAGCAGGGAGGAGGCCGAGGCGGAGCCTCCGAGAGGGAGCGCTGGCCTGCAGGTTCAGATGCTGAGGTTGGGAGCAGCAGGGACAAGCAGATTAGAGGACGCCTGGCACTTAGGGGGAAACCTACTTGTGGGCAGCGCCAACCCAACAAGGAGCTCACTTTAGATGCAGGTTTCTTAGCCTCTTACTAAGCGTGCTACATGAAATTCATTTCTTCTGCAGACAAGAAGAACGGGAGGACCAGGAACCCACACAGGATGTGTGTGTTTTCCCCAGCATCCCTGGGTCAGAGTTTGAGGACAGAAATATTTATGGTTACTGGATTACAGGGAAGGGCATTATTTCCTACATAATCGACGTAAATTACTTTACATCTGTGTGGCATGCTCAGGCAAATTCCAAGTTCCACCTGATGATTATTTGATCATTTGGTGAAATTCCTATTCCGCATTCCTGTTCTCCATCTACCACACTTCCTCATGAACTGATTGGAAGCTCACAGTACCAAGAGCAAACTCCAGAAAAGAACACTGGCAGAGCACAGGAGACAGCATGGCCACTGGACATCTGCTGCAGAAGCAGGACGGGCTCGGCAGAGGAAAACCAGACCTTCCCTTTTTCTTGACCCCCTTCTTCTGCCTGGGAGCTGCTGCCTCCCTCCTGGCTGTCCAGAGAGGACTCACCCAGGCCGCTGAGTGTGTGCAGGTGCTCCCTGGGGGCCAGGACGATGGGCCCGTGCTCCTGCTGCCCCTCCTCCTTGTAGAACAGCTTGTAGCCCTGGATGGCCGCAGGGTCCTTGGCGTCGCACTGCCACCTCACCGCGATGGTGGTGCAGTTCAGGGGCTCCAGGTGCAGCTCCGGAGACCTGGGGGCTGGAAACCCGCCAGGGGGCTGTGACCCACCCCTGTCCACAGGAACGGCCAGCCCCACCTGCCTCCCGCCAACCATACAAAGACGTCCAGTTCTAGCAATCGCTCTCTAACCTAACTTCCAAACTTTCACAATGACATTAAACGCTGACTCAAAATTTAAAAATACTAAAACATGCAAATAATAACAATATCTGGACAGGTATTTGCACTTTCAATTTTTTTCAAAGAGGCACTAACTACCTTCTCATTTCGCTAGACAGTAAGCTCTAGTGTGAGAAAACAGCCATCAACATCGGTCCAGTCCCAGGCGCCCCGGGAGTGTAAGAGACCGGGCCAGCATTTCCCAGCCTGCGGCCTTCCTTCTGAAAGATGCTTTTATTTGTTTTAAATCTCATTAGTATTAAATGAGTCTCTGCTAATAGATTACTTTTGGTAATTCTATTTGACTTGGATGAAGGCTTTGCTAAGCAAATTTATGATATAATCAGAAGTTTTATAAAATAAATGAATCCGATGCTGGAAGAAAGTTTAAAAAGAAGGGGTGGGGAAAGGGGAAAAAAGAATTGAGATGTGTTATGTACATGTAACAATTCCTCACAGTGAATGTAATCATTATGTAGTGCAAACATGGACTCATAAAAATAGAAATTTTAAAAATAAGAAAAGTTTTGAGCTATAGGCAAAAATGGACTACTAAAGGTTTAACTTTTTCAATCAAGTCTATAATCTGTGGGCTATTTTTATTCACAAAACCAAAATGTAAAATGTAACTGGAAGCGGGAGAATCTGCATCAGAGCTACACCTGGTGTTGGTCCCTGAAGAGCAGCTGGTACCTTGCATGCTGGTGGCCTTTGGTGTCTGGTGTGAGGTCCACACTGACGCCTCTCCCAGCCCCACACGGGTGGCCGCTGTGATGCGCACCAGGTAGATACTGTCTGGTCGCAGGCCCTGCAGCAGGTGTTCGTGCGAGGTGCCTGGGAGCTCCAGGACCTGGACGGCACTGTCGGTGCTCAGGCGGAAGGACAGGCGGTACAGCACCACGCGGCCTCGGCGATACTTGGCCGGAATGGGCAGCCAGGAGACGAGGATGTCGGTGGGGCTGCGGCTTGTCAGGCTGATCTCCGGTGGCCTCAGTGGAACTGGGCGGAGAGGGAAACAGACTGTTCAGAAGTATTCAGGGTCAGAGTGTCCTGAAGAGTTCTCTCAACACCCCAGAGGTGCATCCAGCTCTACAGAGGCTTTCGAGGAGCAGGGTACAAGCCAGGATGAAGGAGTGAACACGAGTGGACAAGCGCATGGAACCAACGAGAGCATGGTGCTGACCACTGTGCGATGCTTGCGGTCTGGGGTAAATGTGGGAGCACATAACACTCATGTAAAACGAGAAACCAGTTTTCCAATTACCTGCCACACATCTGGAAGCCAAGTGCAGGAAACTGCAGAAAGGCGGGTGCCTAGGGCTCCAGGATGACAACTTGATTAGCAAGAAGCCAAATACTTTACATCAGGGAAATAGGAAAGATGCCTTGACAGCACTGATGAGTGGTAAAAAAGTAAAAAGCTTTTGGGCTGGGGATTTAACTCCGTGGCACCACAACTGCCTTGAAAGCACAAAGTCCTGAGTTCGATCCCCAGTACTGTCAAAAAAAGAAAAAAAGTAAAAGGCTTTCCTTTGAGAAGAGAGCCTTATTAGTCTACCATGTCCAGAAAGGACTCCTAGGAAAATGGCTTCCCAGGATTTGATTCACAATACTCAGCCATCCAGGCACTGAGAGGCCTCTGCAGCCATGATCCAAACAGGCCTGGAAATTGCTCACGGTGGCAGCAGTCCTTGGCATCATCCATGTGGTGGTGGTTTTAGGTGCATGCAGAATGCAAGAGCTGTGGGGTCGTGGAGACCTCCACCCAGATTTCAGAGGAAGGCCTGTGAGGCCAGGCAGTGTGCCCCTGAGACATCAGTGGGTGAAACTGAGAGAATGAAGACACAGGTGAGTGGAGACCCCAGGAAGTCTGAGAAATCAGGAACATGAAATATCGAACCAAAACAGCAGGCAGTGAGCAAAGCCAGCCCAGGAGAGAGGGCCATGAGGGCTGCAACCACGGGCAATGCCACAGGGGCAGGGCTGCCCAAGCAGTCTGCAGTTCACATCTTTGCCCTAGGTGCTGGACAAAGAGCTACACGATTTAATGTTTGCCTTGCTGGGTTTTGTTCTTGCTTTAGTCTGATTTCTATTCACCTATTCCTTCCTTTTGGAATGGGAATATTTATCCTGTCATTGTATGTCAGGAGTGTTTTAACTTTCTTTTTGATTTTTTTCAGGGAGCCAGAGCTAAGAGTTTGCCCTGAGTCTCAGAGGAGACCTTGGAGCTGGATTCAACAATGCTGGAACTATTAGGACTTTGATGACTCTTAGAGATGGACTAATGCAGTGCACATAATGAGATGGACATGAGCCTTTCAGGGGCCAGGAATGGAATGCTATGGTTTGGATCTAGATGTCCCCCAAGAACCTCATGTACTCATACTCCAGGCTTTTGGGAGGTGGCTGGGTCACTGGGACAGCAGAGCTTACTTGTAGCTTCGAGGTGGGGTCTGGTCAAAAGAGGAAGGTCACTGGTGCTGTGACCTGGAAGGGTGACTCTGACTTCCTGGCTCCTTCTCTTTCTGCTTGTGGCTGTCATGATGAGAGCAGCTTTCTTCCACCCAGGCCCTTCCACCTTTCCTTCCTGCCTTGGAGTCAGCCTACTATGAACTGAAACTGTGAGCCAAGGTAAAACTCTCCTTTAAGTTGTGGGTGTTAGGTATTGTCTCAGCAATGAGAAAGTTACTAAGTCACACACACTCATGCACACACACAAATCAGCTTGTGTTTCACCTTAGACATACATAACATGTTGTTAAATGCAGTGTGTTTACTAGAGCTATCATAGATAGGTACACTGGCTCACTCTGAAGCACAATACACTCTTAAACGAAAGCTGAAAGTTGGAATTTAGCATCTAGATGAGTGGAAAGTTTTTATTCAGTGAAACTCTGATTTAAATAAGTGGCATTATAAATATATAAGTAAAGATCTGGGACCAAATGAACAAAAGAGTGGATTTGGGAATTACTTATATAACGTTATTTTGAAAACAAGCAGTGTATTCCCCGAGGCTGAGAAAACATCTGTAAAGGGAGAACAGTGAAATCAAGCACACATTAATAACTCTTCTACACTGAAATGGGCCTTCTAGAGCCCCTGGAGAGAGAGCGAGACTACCTTCCACAACACCCTATGTAGGGCCAAGAAGGACCCGTTTTCTGCCTCCAAATTCCCACTATGTTCTGGGCTCAGCCTCCCAGAGTGCTAGGACTGCAGGTGTGCACCCCATGCCCAGCTCCACTGTCATCAGACGTGGAGGTCTGTCGTCCCGAAACTCAGTGGTACAGCAACAAACCGAACAAGTGTTACACACACCTAATATATAAGCTAAGTGTCCTTTTATTACCTGAGGATTTTTTGAAACTGAAAAGTACTAAGTTTCATAAACTTCCAGTTCTAGAAGTCCAACACCATCATTCTATATACTTAATATATAACATTCATTGTATTTATTCATGCCTAGAAAACATTTTGTTCTATAAGGTAAAAAAGAAATTTATAATTTAAACTAGAAAATACAGTAAGAATTTACTATCAAATCTGTATTATGAATCGTAAATGAAGTTGTTCTTTATCCTAAGTGAGCTATTGGCAAAGGACTGCTTTAACCCGAAAGAGGCTACTTTCTCTCGCTGAGCTGCACAGGCACTCCCTCACTGCAGCACTTACCGTCCTCCAGGGTGCTCTGTGTCACGTGGTCCGACATCTGGCTGGCCCCCATTGGCATGTAGGCCACAATGTAGAACGTGTAGTTGCTGGCTGGCTCCAAGTCATCGATAATGTAATGAGTTGTGTCATTCCCGAGGACTACTTGGTACTCCTCATTATTTAGACCTAGAGAAAAGAATTCATGTTTACAAATTATGAATATTCAAAATAAAATTAGCAAAACCCTCTCCCTTGTTATGAAATACTTGGTTCTCGGGCCTAACCTCATCTCTACCTTTTATGACTTTTTATGTAAAAGTCTTTTGTGAACAGAAAAGTCTTAATTTTCTAAAAGTAACCACAGAATCTGTCTTGCTACAAATTACTAGTCTGCCTTTTTCCTAAGTAGATCAAATTGAAAAGAATTAAACTTCTTTAAACTCTGTTTCCCCTCTAGCCAGAGCCTCTGGCAAGGCTGCAGTCCAGACAACATGCAGAGCTCAGGCCGAGGGTCTGCTGTAACTCTTACTGCTCACACGCAAGGATCCTTTTCCTCTTTACACATCAGCGAAGGGACAGGGAATGGAACAAAAACAAACAGAACCAAAAGTTGTCCTGCTAAAGATCTCATTCTGCCCCTACAGATTCTACTAAATTTGATGGACACGAGTCATTCTGTTACTGATACATAAAGCAAAAGAACGGAGGGATCCTGAAGGTGCTTCAAAAAGCTTTGTCTTACAGTGATCTTTTTGAGGAGAAAAAAATTCTCAGCAATTCCGAATAAAATATGCATGGCAAAGTACAGAGGAAGATTTGTCTCGGTAGGGTTTAACTCCTATGGAGCAGATCCCACCTTGGAACAAGGGCCGGGTCCAGACTGCGCACAGCCTCAATCACCATTCTCCCAGGACAAGCCCCTGCCCCCACGCTGGAGTCATAAACAAAACAGAAGGCAAATTCCAGCATTCAGTTTTCCCACATTCCTGAATTAACTTGATAGCATTTTAATTAGACAAGATTACAGGCATTTCACAACAGACTGGCTAATGGCTGGTTAATTAGGAACGGCATAGTAGGTTTCTGACCTCCCAGACAAGGTCCTTGAGTTCGAATTAAAAAGCCTTGTTCTGCCCCTGAATAGACCACTGTGCTGCATGCAGAGGCACTAATGAAACAACCACAATGCGAACAAGAGTGGGCTCCACTAAGACCGCACTTTTTACCCCCTAAATCACCAGAAAGGGAATTAACATACTCCAGCACTCCTATCGCACTTCCATTCTTCTTGCTTCCACAGCCCGATTTACATTCAAAATATTCCTCTCAAAACACTTCTTCAAATTGCACAAAGCAAACAGCAGCAGCAACAACAAAACACCTGTCTCTATAGACAATTTCAACATAACTTCATTCTTTGGGCATTTGAATTTGTGCTTTCTGTATACTGCATAAAAGCTAGGGTGTTTGTGTCCAGAACTAAAATCTGTAAACCTCTATTATGGTTTCTATGAAAAGCTGATGGAGAAATCTCTAGGGTTTGTAAGTAGCTTTTCTTTTTTCTCTAAGGTGTTAGCCAAAAATAAGATATAAGGATTAAAAATAAAAAGTGAAACTAAGAATTTTAAGACAGATTTGGGTTTTGCTTTTATAAGGTAAACAAGTAAAGAGTATCTTGTAAAAAAAAAAAAAAAAAAAAAAAAAGAGGTGCCAGGGATTTAGCTCAGTGGTTCCACCACCTGCCTCGAAAGTGCAAGGTCCTGAGTTCAATCCCTGGTACCAAAAGAAAAAAAAAAGTATCTTGTTCAATTTTCAAAAAGTTCCAAATGATTTCGGAAAACATTCAAAAGACACAGAATCCAGTACATGGAGAATTTGACCTTGTTTACTTACCCCTTCAGAAAAACATGCCACAGTATCTACAGTTTACTGCATTATTTTACTAAACAGTCTGCATGTCACTGAATACTTAAACTGGTCTAAGTTTCAGGTAAGGAATTTACATCTTGGCCAGAATAAGATTCCTAAGTACACCACACTGTGATTTTTAGTAGGCTGAGATGCACTCCCTTAGGCAGGACTCATTTCTAAACAGAAAAATCTTAAACTATACTAACATAATATAAGGTATACAGGGCACTGAGAAAGAAGAAGACGTACAGGTGATGGATTATTTTATTAAAGAGGTACATGTCACAGAATTTCAAAACTATTTTGTGGATTAGGCAAAACACCATTCATCCTGAATACAATGCCCGGCCCCAGGGGGCACTTGGAAGACAAATGTCATTGCAACTCCGCACCTTCTGCTTTCATGTAGTGCACAGAGTAAGCGATGACTTTGTCCGAGTTGTAGAGGGGCCTCTCCCACGCCAGCAGGATGGCGGAGCTGGACACGGTCTCTGCGTGCACATTGCAGGGGGCGCTGGGCCTGTCCTCCGACATGACCACCGTCAGCCGGGCTTGAGACAGGACCGATCCCAGGGTGTTCTCGGCCATGCACTGGTAAATGGCATCATCTTCAGGGATAATCTGATTAATTACCAGTTTACTGAGGGAGAAAAAAATTATGTCCATGAAAAATTCTAAGAATGACATAAAAATAAAGTTCAGCTACTGTGAAACATACTCTGGTATTAAGTGACAAAAGTTATTGAGAATGAAAACCTGTATAATCACACCTAATTAAAAATATTCTGCACTACTCACTTAAAACTACTCTAATTTATTTTCTGAATTTTTGTAAATATTTATGATACCCAAGCCTTCTCTGCTTGACATGACAACTTAAACTCCTTTTGCAGATTTGGCGGTTGGAGCTGGGTATGGCCCAGTGGCAGACCACTTGCCTGGCCTCCACAAAGTCCTGGTACAGTCCACAGCACCACAAAAACAAGCAAAAAACCCTTCATCAAGAAAGGGCATTACTCTAGAATACTCCTCAATTCGTTCTATGAAATCAGGTCAGCAAAGTGTTTTAGCTTTGTTGAACATAAATGAGAATGTTACAAGAATTCATACTTTTATTAATAACAATGCATTATCCAACCTGGAGGAATTCTTAGAAAAAGAACTATTTCCTTCTGCTTTTCTCAGTGATACAGGAAGGAACAAGACCTGTAAGCATGGTGGGCTAACTTCGATCATGCCCACCCGGGCCAGAACCTGGATTTGGGGAATCATCCAACACTCACTTCACTGTCATCCACCACTTCTACCATCCATGTGTACATAAAACACAAAAAATCCATGGCATGCTAGTGCTAGAAATCTTAATTTCTTGTTTATTTAAATTTAGTTTTAACTGTCAAGATTGTTCACTTGATAAAATCACCATTTTACAAAAAATTACTAACACTTTCCACACAGCAGTGAGAAAGCGTCACGGCCCACCTGCTGTACATCTTAATTCTGCCATTCGAGTGCATCTTCCGTCCATTCTTCAGCCAGGACATCTTGGGTGCAGGGATCCCCTCAGCCTGGCACACCAACCGAGCAGTGCCGGCCCGGGGCCTTGTTAAACTTTCTGGCCTTTCGGTAAATGAAGGAGGAGCTATTTTCAAAGAAAAAAGAGAACATTTCTGTGATGCCAACAGGCAGGACAAGCGTCCCGGAGAAGCATGACAGACACACGAAGCACGAGCCAGCCCGAGGGTGTCTGCACGCTGCTCCTTTCCCTAGCCGCCCAGGGACCATTTGTGTTCCTGTGGCCCCCAACAGCCACCTGAACCCCCTGAAGATTGTGCATGCAGTCCTTCCTCACCGAGCCAACAAGCGCCCCCCCAAGTGGACAGGTAACAAAGTCAGGCTGGGTATGAATTTGTGGAATGTGAGGAGAGGGAGACAGAGACAGGAGGGCGTGTGTGCAAACAGCACAGTGAGTTCAGCAGGGCTGCGCTGCTGCATTTCAACACAGGAACTTAACTCTCTCCTAAAACTCCTTGTTCCTTTATGATTCTTTTCATCAGCCTTCGAATCAGTGCTACACAACTTAAGACAGGAACAAGTAGGCTCTGAGATAAAATGGCAGATGTGAAAATGTAAGATTCTCCTAATTACACAGGGAAAAAACCATACCGAGGACAGTTAAGGTTGCCATGGCAACTGTGAAGTTGCGCGTGCCCGGGGTGGTGGCCCTGCACACGTGCACCCCAGCGTGGTGCAACCTGATGTCAGATATCAGGAGGTTGCCGTTTCCAAGCACTCGAGTATTAAAAACATCGATGGACTTGTGATCTGTTTCAAAGAGAAAGAGAACACTTCCATTAACACAGTGGAACACAAATCTGAAATTACGTCGAGATGAGTATTCAAGCAATCAGTCACGAGACGTATAAAATTCTCCAGAGTAAAAGTCTCTATACACTGAACTGCCAAAGAGAAGCTACAGAATGGCCAAATGTGTTTTATCTAAAATAAATACATTACCAGTTTAATCAGAATAAACAAAGTTAAAGGACTCTAAGACTCCCCCTGCCCAGAGAACTTACCCAGACGGCTCCAAGAAATGATTGGCTTGGGGTTTCCGGTGGCCATGCACTCCAAAACTATAGTCTGGTGGAGAGACGCTGTGACATTCTGTGGCCCTGCTACGATGGTTGGAGCGTGGAAGGGTTTGGACTCCTTAGCTTTGAGGAGGAAGAGACAGAAATAAAAAATAAGTTATAAAAAATGAGATATAAGCAAGGTGTGTTAAAACATCAACTTATTCACTTTTTCTATTGAGATACAATTCATATTCCATGTAATTCACCTGTCTGAACCGTGTAACTAAATAGTCTTTAGAATCTTCAGGTATGCAACTATGACTAGAATTAATTTTAGGACATTTTCATCACTCCAGAAGAAACAGTCATCTTCCAATCTCTGCTCCACAGGTCGGCAGTCCTATCTTCTTGACTGTCTGGATTTGCCTATCCCAGACATTTCACGGAAACAGAGCAACACAGTATATGGCATTTTCTGACTGCTCATTCTTACTTAACATGTTTTCAAGGTTTATCCATGCTGTTGTGACATGTGTATCTTCCTTTTTAATGAATAATAAGTGAATAATATTTAATTATACAGGTGGAAAGTATTTTAGCTAGCCATTATCAAGGGATGGACATTAGGTTATTTCCATATGATTCAGTTCTTTTTCCTTTTGAACTACTTTACTGAAATATGATTAATGTCCAAAATGCTATACTTATTTTATATATATAACTTATATGAGTTTGGAGATATATATATATATATATATACACACTTGTGAGACTATTACTACAATCAAGACTATAGATGTATCTATTGCTGTAAAAAGTATCCTTTTTGTCTTTTCCTTTTTCCTTTTCATTTAAAAAATTGTTACAGTAGAACCTCTTAACATAGGATCTATTCTCTGCCATTTCTAAGCTGTAAAATATAGTATGGTTAATTGTAGGTCCTATGCTGTACAGGGGTTATTACTCCAGAATTTATTCATCGTGTACAGCTGACAGTGGTACCCTTTGACCAGCACCCCATCCCTCTATGCCTCTGTGAACACTGCTGTACTCTGGTCCTGAGTTTGACAATTTAGATGCCTCATAAAAGTGCAATTATGTGGTATATGTCTGGCTCATTTGACGAAATCTAGCATAATGTCCTCACATCTATCCATGTTATTTCAAATGGCACCTTTCCTTCTACAATGGTGGAGGAGTGTTATTTCATTGTATGTATAGATCCCAACTTTTGTATCTACACATCTGTCATTGGACAATTAGGTTTTCTCCATATCTTGGCTACTGTGAACAGTGCTGCAATGATACAGTGGTGCAGATATCTCTTCAATATACTGATTTCATATCCTTTGGATATATACCCGAAAATGAGATTGTTGGATAAAATAATCATCCTGTTTTTAATTTTTGAGGCACCTCTGTACTGATTTCCATAGTAGCACCACCAATTTACATCCCTACTAACAGTTCTATGGGTTCCCTTTCTTCCACATTCTGGAGATAAAACCTCACATCTGTTAGAATGGCTATTGCTGTTCACTTTTAATTGAGGTCCAAATGTTATTTAATACTTTCGGTAACCTTAGTAAGAATTCACATGACAGTGGAACTCGGGGAAGAAGTATGAGCACACTTGCGTCGCTATCTTTCATACGCTATCTAAGAAGAAAGCATGCTGGGCATGCGGGGTGGAACTGCCCAGCATGCGTGGGGCCCAGTGTCCCATCCCTAGCACTTCTGAAACACTAAATTAAGTTAAAAAGCATGGCATTATAAAAATAACTTCAGCCTTAATGTTTTTTAGAATGTTGTAAACCTTAAAAGATCTTTTAGGAAGTAATGTCTCTTATAAGAATATACATTCATGTGATGATCAACACTGTCCTTAGTGCAGGTTTTCTTCCTGTACAATCAAATACACTGACATTTAATTATTTTAAAGTAAAAACTGGCATCTGCATAAATTCCATTTTAATGAGCTATGCATTTCTTTCTTCATATCCATCTCTCTAGCATTCCTTCTAGCTACATTCACGTATGGCAAAACATATCACTTAATGTAACAATAATTTCTGAATACTAGGATTGGAGATGATATTTTTAACTTTTATAAAAATACCAGACAGGGCCGGGGATTTAGCTCAGTGGTTTCACCGCCTGCTGCGCAAGCGCAAGGACCCGAGTTTGATCCCCAGTACCAAAAAAACAAAACCAAAACCAGAGAAACAAATATCAACAATGGACAATTCTGGAGGAAAGATTACTGTATCCTCTTTTTTGTATTTTCTGTACTTTATGATTTTAAAAAACAAAAGTGAATGTTTATAAAAGAAATACTCAGTCTTTCTTAAAGAAGTTGACATAAAACAAGTTAGCCCGGGAAAGAAGAGTTGCTTAACAGACAAAAATGACCATTTTCCAGGTAGATTATGGTAAGATACTGCTGATGGTACGCTGTTCCAACAGGGGTGGGTGCTGCATGCGCCACCATCATCTCCTGGCCCTGGAGACGCCGGTCCGGTGTTACCTGGGGTGACGGTGAGCATGGCCTCTGCACTCCTGCGCCTGTGGGTCAGGGTGGTGGCCACACAGCGGTAGCTGCCCACGTCCCCCGGGCCCACACTGTAGATCTGCAGCACTCCTGTGGGCAGGGCAGCCATCCTGTTGCAGGAAGAAATGGAAGTCAATTTCCCGTAGCATATATTTTATTTAACACAACCTATGCCAAGAATGAACACACTTCACTTTTTTTACAGGGCTAGAAGCAATACTTCGAAGACCTTATGACACATCAGCCTGGGCTGGGGTGTGGCAGAGTCTTGCCTGGCAATCACAAGGGCCTGGGTTCAAAACCCAGCACCCCAAATAAAAACACATTAGTTGGATCCATGGCTTCATCTAGGTTTACAGATCTTTCAGCCATCAATGATTGTGCACAATAGGGTTTGTGAAATCTGTAAATCTAATTTTACAAAGTGTCTCATCTGACATTACAGATTAGATGGCCCACAGTTCAGTATGGTTTATTTTCAAACTCTTGGTTTTTTACTTATTACTATCTATGGTTTCTCCAAGATATACCTGGACATAATTTTTTTTTAAATAAAGCACTTCCTTGAAATAAACTGTCCTATCTTATTGCTCTAACATTTTAGGAAATGCTTTCTGCCTATTCAGGATTAGGGCAGAAATCAAATTTTTAGGAGTTACTACCAAGTTCTCGATCCCTGAGCCCCAACTATCCCCAGAGCACAAGGTGTGGATGCAGGTGTGCATGGGTGCACATGTGTGTGCAGTGTGAAGGGGCTAGGAAGCGGAGGGCAGCCACAGGACAGGGAGTGGCAGGGCCCCACTCTTCCTAGCACTGAAAGTGTCATCTGACTTCCTAAGACCTTGGCTGCAACCCAAACACTCACATGGGCCTAGGGGGGGCGCCAGTGGCTGAAGAAAGGAACAGCACAGCAGGATGATCCATCCAAATTCTGTGCTGGATGAGGAATCACAACCACACGCCAGCCATAGATGATGCCATTCTCTGCTCGAATTTACAATGTCTTATGCAGTCAGTCATGATGACCACTAACAAAAATCAGCTCCAGCAATGGCATTTCTCCTCTCTAACCTCATAAGAACTTTCATTCTCCCTTGCTGCCTCCAGAGAAAGCACCTCATTTACCTGTCCGTCATCATGGGTAGAGCTGTCCGGTTAAACTCCCAGGTCACCACTGCAGGAGGACTGGATGAAATCTTGCATGCAAACCTCGCAACTCCCCCTTCCTGGACCTCCATGGAAATCGGCTGAATTTCAAATGCAGAAATAGCTACAGGATAAAATTTGGCAAATCTAGGATGAGCACATGGGAGCTACACTTAGAAATAATGTTATGCTGGATAGTTTTACCAGACTTGAGCTGCTCACACATAATAAGATCAACCTGAATTGAGCAGAACAGAGATAATTTAGAGAATAACTGGGAACACCACTGGGCAGGCCCCAACATAGGGAGTCTGGTCTTTCCCATAATTAAATTCTAAACAACTTCTCAAGAAACTGTCTGTTTGGAGAGAAGAGATTAATATAACATAAATGAACCAAAATAAACAATAATGATGTATAATATGTACTACACAGTACAGTACAAAGTTCAATGTCACTGACTAGTCAGGTAAACACCACTTATGGGACCTGGTTTTGAAGAGCCCCAGGGATTCAGATGAAGTGGAAAAGTGGGACTTCCCAGGTTCAAGGACACCAGGAGAAGCTCAGAGGCAGGCGAGGTGCACCTGCATTCACAGGAACCCAGAAAGTAGGAGTGCCACGAGGAACTGCAAACGAACGGCTCCAGAGAAGCGGAAGGAGAGGGCAGCGAGGTGATCTAACCCTTGCTACAAATGGAAGGCAGCACCGAAGACTTCTGGGCAGAGGGGCGCTGCGATGAGAGCAACACCTGAGAATAGTCAAGCCGGTACCATCACACAAGGCGGCTGGAAGTAGCGTCTCCAGCCCATACCCAGCAGGCTGCTTAAATAGGAGCAAGAGCAGGGCTGGGCGCGGGGCATGGAGGGGCTCTGGAGAGGAGCACCTCGCAGGAAGGAAGACTTGCTTCTTGGACATAGACACGTTCCTGCGTCTGGATTCAGAGGAAGTTGGCACTGAGGGCAGAATGACAAAGGAGAAGACAAATGGTGCCTGTGATGGGCAGGAGGCAGAGGAACCTAAGAGACAGCTCTGGGGCTCACTCAACACAGCCCCAAGGGCCGGTGTTTGCTGGGGATGTCTGCAGTGAGCACGGCTCCCCACCAGGAGTCGAGACCGGGTACAATGTGATTCCCTTCTTTCCATGCATCTATCTCCAAGGTCTGGGGAAGGGTCCCAAAGCTCCAGGTGAAAATGGTTCTACAGGACATCAGCAAAGTGAGAAGTTAGGAAGGGAATATAAGAAACAGGGGCTAAATAATCTTTCACGTCAGCAGACCGGAACAGGTGAGCGGGACCTGACTTCACTTTCTCAGGAGAGGTGACAGGATTTTAGAGGAACTGGACAAGGACAGTCTACATCCAAACAAGGCACAGCTTAAAAGTATTCATTCATGTTTGTATCTCAAACGATGGCTATCAGTGATCCTCAGCATCAAGCCCCGCTTGAAGACTACATTTGCTTTGTCCCTTGCTCCTGAGCGCAGTGTCTTCCAGAGGCTGCTGACGTGGACCCTGCACAGACTGGACGCAGAGGTGGACGTGTGGGAGCCCGGGAGAGCTGCCGGCTGCGAGTGACACTGCTCTGCCCTGGAGTCTCCTGGACCTGGGGCTGTGGCTCAGGGACTCAGTGTGTGAAAGCCTCGTGGGAGAAGCCCTGCATTCCAGCCCCATCATATCGAAAACCTATTTTTCTTTTGGAAAATAGTGCTAATGTGTTATATTAACATGCAACTCATCAATGCTTTCATTTAATATGCACTATCTTTTAAGTTTTTCAGTTTAAAGTGTTAAAGGTATTACAAAACATAAGCTACATAAATAAAAGTTCATTGGGGTTTTCAGTGAGGTGTTTTCTGAGACAGGGTCTCGCTCTGCAGTTCGAGCTGGCCCTGAACTATGCAGCCCAGGCTGGCCTCAAACTCTCAGTGCTCCTCCTGCCTGAGCCCCGAGTGCTGGGATCACAGGCACGCGCCACTATGCCTGGCTTCAGTAAAACTGTAAGAGTATAAAGAACGAGACTGAAATGTTTTAAAACCCCTGCTCAAAACATCAGCCCAGCCAGGCATGGTGACATATACCTGTAATCCCAGCACTCTAGGAGGCTAAAACGGAGGACCACAGGTGTAAGCTCAGCCCTGGCCACTGGCCAGACCCTGTCTCAAAAGGGGGTGGGGAGAGGACATAGCTCAGTGACAAGGCCCTTGGTCCAATCCCCAGCACTCCCCACACTGAACTAGGGGCTGGGGCGTGGCTCAGTGGTACAGCACCCGCTCACGACGCACAATCCCCGCGTTCAATCCAAACATCCCCCCCACATTGAACTAACTGCATTTTAGGCCAAATTAGCTGAACTATGGAGTCAAAAGTTCTGAGAACTGATGGATAAATGGGTAAACCCTCCAACAATTAAAGGGTATTTCTTGATCCTAGTCTGGTTTTCACAGCATGAGAGGAGGTATGAAAATATAGCTTTTACTTTTCAAAAAACACACCGATAATGTCTCTTCTGGTACCTTTTGAAAATTCAACCCATTGGCCAAATAATTTTTCCCAGAAATTACCGAGCCAGATCGTGCTCGGGCCCGACCCGGCACTCCGAGAACGGGGCGGCGAGCGGCGGCCACGCGAGTCTCCTCCTCTCCGCACTGGCAGGGCTGGGTCGCGCCACGCCATCAGCCCCGGCCAGGCCTCCTCAACTGCAGACCCCGCACCTCGGCCACTTCTCTGGGCCGCACATGCGAGCTCGTACTCCTCCTGGCTGGCCTCTAACCTACGCAATTTACCTTCCAAAAATGAAGTGAAGACGGCACCAAACCTCCGGGGCTTTTTGTACTGCAGACTGAACTCAGGGCCTTCACACCGAGCTACATGCCCAGGCCTTTAGGGTTTTATTTGTAATTTTGAGACAGGGTTTCTCTAAGTTGCCCCGGCTGGGCTCAGAGCCGTGACCCTGCTATCTCAGCCTTGCCGAGTGCTGGGCCACAGGTCTTTCCCACTGCGCCAGAGCCCCCAACTCTTCTCGTGCTCATCCAGCAGCTCTCCTCTCTCCTTTCCACGAATCCCATATTAATACCAAGCGGCTTCTTTAAAACCACACCACTTGCCCACATACTCTGTAGTCCCATGCAGATAAGCTTGGACCACACATAAAATCTTCATAAAATCACAGGCTGGATTAGCTCCCCAGTCTACAAGACAGACTTTAATCACATTTATCTTAGAAAACATTCTGACTGAACCAGTCTCCTCTAACTTCACTCACTAATCCAACAAACATTAGTGTAGGGCCCGGTGCATTCGGAGTGCCGAGAAGCCAGCAATGAAAAGGCCAGGCAGCCCTACCCTTTGGTCTCTCCAAGGGCGGAGCTGCGGGTCTGGCGCGTGCTGCGAAGGAACGCAGATGTGTCTGACACAGGTGTCGAGCCCCTCAGCACTGACAGGATAACACCAGTGTAACACACTTTACTGCTAGGTACTACATCGTGTCACATGTTCTAGTTTATTTAAGCCTCACAGCCATTAGTGTACCTTTTTTTTGGTGGTACTGGGGATCAAACTCAGGACCTCGTGCTTGCGAGGCAAGCAGCAGAACCACTGAGCTAAATCCCCGGCCCTACTGTTCCAATTTTTAACTCAGGAAATTCAGGCACAGGCAAATTAAGTCACTTGCTCAAGATTTTTGGCCAGTTAAGTGGTACCCCGAATCCATGAAGTTGATTTCCAGGGACCTTGTGAGAATTCTCTTAAAAGTCTGAGACACTGAAAGTTTTGTGGTAGATAAAAGTCATGGGTTCTCTGTCCAAGCAAAGCTCTTATGTCCAGTGTAAGCTGAGGTGCACTGGCTTCTAGCTGGTAAAAATGGTGTTAGATTCTTGAATCTCCAGCAGAGTAACCCTTAAACCGCCTACTAGGATTCAGGACAGGACGTAAGTTGAACTGAACTACCTCAGTTTGTTTAAAACCGACTTAAGTGTCAGATATTTTTAAAATTTATTTTTAAAAGCAGTTTATCTTGGGCTGGGGATTTAGCTCAGGGTTCAGCCACCTGCCTTACAAGCGCAAGGTCCCAAGTTCTATCCCTGGTACCAAAACCCCCCCACAAAAAACCAGTTTATCTCATGGGAATGTCAGGTTTCTCTTTACCGTTATTCTCTTAGTTCCAAGCCTCCTCCTCATATTGGGGACTGAACCCAGCAACTTCACACAGACATGCCCAGCTCCCTTTTTCATTTTTTATTCTGAGATGGTCTCTCACTAAGTCCCTAACTTCCCCAAACCTGGCTTGTATTTGTGACCTTTTACCTGAGCCTCCCAGAGTGCAGGGATTACAGACGTGCGCACTGTGCTGGGCTGTCCACGTACATTTTGATCACCACAAAACCAAGCACTAGAAAGAGCGGCAGAGAGCCTGTGCAGAGCTCGGGAGAGAGATCTACCCAGGGAGGGAGGGGCTGGTAAGAGGCGAAAGGCAGGAGCCAGGTGTGCAGCGGCATGCAGGGAAGGACAGGGCCGGACCTGCGTGCTGAAGGCTCTGGCCTCACTAACTAGAAGGCTGGGGGCACGATGGCCACGGAGGAGGGGGAGGAGCGGATCCTGGCGAGCTCCGGGTCAGGGTTAGATCCAAAAAGCCCGCAAGTGTAGTCAGGTGAGGGACTGCCAATACCAGCAACTTCAAATATCTCCGTGTCTTGGTTTCTAAACCAATGGCTCAGACCACAGGCTGCCACTGAGAACCTCAAGTTTTTATCACAGCAGCCTACAAAACTAACATGTAAGATCAGCAGAGGAAAAGCTTTCTCACTTTGGAGGTCTGAGTGCAGGCAGGGTGTTCAAAGGTTTAAATTCTTCTGTTACTGTCTACTAAGCCAGATACATGCAGCTTTTATATACAGGTGCATAAAACGTAGAGAAACAGAAGTTGTTTTTCCATATTGAATACACACAAATTCTTTGAAGAGGGCAAAACCCACTAAGTCAACGATGCAGTGATAGGAGACAGGCTAGAAGAAGACAGGCAATTAAGTTCAGATCTCTACTTGCAGGATTATATACAGGGGTTTTAATTTTCTTGTCTCACTTATAGTTTTTCCTATAGAAGTGCATAATTAAGAAAAAGTAGTGCCTGATGAAGTCCCTGGTTCTTAACTTTAATCTGCCTTCTCAGTTCTTTGACGTCCTTGCTCCTTGGGCAGACATCTCCTGTGGTCTGTGCTCCATTCCCTCCCTCACCAGTGCCCTGAGCTGAAAATTGTAAGAAGAAGTATTCTGAGTAAAGGCCATTTACAATTTTTAAATTACATAAAATTTTATATCCGAACTTACGAACTTTTAGAAAGGCATGCCAACATGAAATATTTTCTCTTGAACTATATTTCCCAGCAAGTATGCTTCAATTTTGATGTTTCTGTGAGTTTGATGTTCTGCTGGAGATTGAACCCAGGCCAGTGCTCCCCCTGAGCTGTCCCCACCCTATTCTTTTTTTTCCCGGTACTAGGGATCGAACTCAGGACCTTGAGCTTGCCAGGCAGGTGCCGGCACCACTGAGCTAAATCCCCGGCCCCCCTTTTTTGACAAAAGCATTTATTCTCCCCCAATCCACCCCAACATAGTTTTTTTTCCCCTGCTCTATTCTGATTTTTTCTTCAAGTGGGACATTAGTCTGAGAAAATCAATGTGTCCTTCTCAATGAATGCAGAGCCTTCCAGAGTTTTAGATTGCAAATGATTTCCACTGTTAGCAAGATATTTTGCACTTATTTAGATGACAAACTGCTGTGTGCTCTATGCAAATCTTACTTCCTCTGTGGACTTTGCTTCTGATTTACAGTCCACAGCCACCTTGTGAAACCTGCCACCCTTCCCCCAGTCAGTGCTAACACAAGCCAGAGGCCGTAAGTCACGAGAGCCCTGCTGTTAAGAGGCCTGAGCTCCGTAAACCCGGCCACAACGAGGCTCAAGGAACGCAGTGCTCGCAAACACCGCAGACCAAGTGCCCCCTTCATCTGGAACCTGCTCCTTGTCCCTGAGAGCCTGATCATTTGCATCTGTGATCTAGTCAGGGAAAAGCTCCGAATCATAGGAAAGCTGCTCCATCAAAATGCTCTCCAAAACTTTATTCAATCAGAAAACAACAGATCTATGATTCTGCCCTAGAAATAAGATATGGCGAGTTACACTAATGGATCAACATCAGTTTGTATGTGAAACTAATTTCATAAACATCAGATTAATATGCCATTCCTGCTTCTGAAAAGTGTAATGAACAAAATATTTTATACATGTTGATTGCAAAGACAACAAAAACATTATGGATACACAGTGCGCAGTGAATGACCTGCCATCCAGTAATGCAGGGCAAGTTCACAGACAATTCCCTCACATAAGAAAAACATGCTTGTTTTAAAACTGCATTTAAAATATTCTTTCACTGAACAGAAAATGCTGAAGTCTGAATCAAATGCAGAGCTCCCTGCAGCTCAAGGCCTCCAGGGAGGGGGCTGTCCCACAGCCTCCCTGGGGATCCCACGTGGCTGGGGCATGGCCTCTTCCAAGTCCACCCTGGAAGGAGCTCATCAAGAATACAGGGAGTGTCAGGGACTTAGCTCAGTGGCGCCTGTCTCGAAAGCACAAGGTCCTGAGTTCAATCTTCAGTACCAAAAAAAAAGAATACAGGGAGAGCTGAGGCAGGAGGTTCACAAATTCAAACCCAACTGGGGAAAGTTAGCAACTTAGCAAGACCCTGTCTCAAAATAAAAACCGAAGTAGGAGGTGGGGCTGTAGCTCAGTGCAAAGGCCCTGGGTTCAATCTCCAGTACGGAAATAGAATAGAATAAAATAAAGGCTAGAAACTATGTAACAAAGTTGGGAGTCAGGGACTTGCAGAAATGTACCCTACCTGCAAAGATTTCACAAGCTAGATTATTTTCCACAAATTCTTACTGTACTCAAGTTAAATGGCGTATTTAGTGACACCAGAGGATTCTCTGCCTCTTCAATATCTGTCAGCCTCCATTTTATAAAAAAACCTCACATCTTTATCCAGCCTCCAGTTGATGGGCATTTGGGCTGCTTCCAAGCTTTCGCTATTACAAACTGTGCTGCTATAAACATGGGTGCACATATATCCCTATGGTCTGACTCTTTTCATTCTTTTGGGAAGACACCCAGCAGAATAGCGGGGTCAAATGGGACTTTACTGAAATTTAGATCACACATTACATATAATAATATCATTAAGTTTACTAAATAAAATTATTAGGTTATAGAAATGGTAGAGAAAGTCCAGGAAAAAGGTTTTAAAAGCTTTGAAATGAATAAAGTATGTTAGCTTTTGTAGGGTTATGGAAATGTTTTTCAAATTATATTGTGGTGATGTTCATATACGTTCATATACTTCTGAATATGTAAAAACTCACTGTGGTATACACATAAGAGAAGTGAATTTTCTGGTGTGTAGATTATAGCCAAATAAAAATCTGAGCTACAAATTTGGCCACTTGAAAATGTAGTATATGAAAGCAATAAAATATGAACATTTTTTCTATTATTTATAATATGTTCAACAGTGGCAGATGTATTTAAAAGCTGTGGTAACATTCAAAAGCTCTAAGTTTGTTTATAATCGACTAGTGAGCAAGTAAGAGTGGTTGTATCTGTAGTTGGTAATTTGTAGTACATGAGCTGAATTTCTTAATGTATCTTTACTGTTACTGACAAAATTAGTAAGTGCAAATTTTGAGGTATTTCAAATATTACCAAATGGATACTTGATAAAAAAAAAAAAAGAAGTAAAATTTACCTTTTCTTAAAAAACAAATCGGTCGGCCTCACTCCCCTGGTGCCATCCTGGGGACCTGCGCTCAGTTTCCCTGGCTGGAAGGAGGGCGACACCAGGCTTCTGCAGCTCCCTCCTGCCATTCGGTGGTTCTCATTTGTCTCTTATGAATGAACACTGAGTCCAGGGGTTTCCCAGCCCTCCGGGTTACTCTGGGCCCCACCCCTCACTCTGACTGCCGCTCACAGAACGACCTCCGCCTGTCACTGCAAGCAAGGACAGCGACCTCACCCTGCAGTGCTCTTCTTCCGAGTAGGGTGCTGTGCTTGGTGCATCACTCTCTGCCCGTGAGCCAGCACCTGGCGAACTGCCCTCCTCTACTTGCTGTGCTGGGTAAAGGGCCCTCACCAGAGGTGTCCCTGGGAGGGAGACCACATGCCCAGCAAGCCTGAGGCCCAGGGTTGATCCCCAGCAAAGGGCTATTATATGGGTCACAGACGATACATGTATGTGAAGCACATAACACAGTGCCTGCATAGAACACTCAGTATTAACTTCAGCTCCATGACTGTATCGGGCATGAATACCAAACAAGCTTTTCCTGAATGCTCGGGACTGAGCTCAGGTCTCGCTTGCTCTACCACCGAAGTACACTGCAGCCACAGGAACTGCTGGGGGTGGAGGAATGTTCCTGAGCTTTGTTGGGCCAGGCCCTGGCTGCCTGACTCTCAGAGGAGGCCAGGAGGACAGAGAGGACTGGAGGGAGCGTGTAGGGTCCTGGTGGCGAACCTATGGCACGCATGCGCAGTGGGCTGCTTGTAGTATTGAAAGCGCTATAAGGTTCGCCATCACTGGTAGAGGGGCGTTTGGGCCTTGGCCAAAGCTTTTGGAAGATGTAACAAGACACTTCCAATGGGCAGGGACACTGGGTCGGACACCGCCACAGTGGTTGCTGTAGTGGATGACAAAATGGAAGCAGAACATGGTTCTGTTTTCTCCTCTGCCCACCACACCCTTGCCTGGTCAAGGAAAGAAACTCAAGCCAGGGATTTAGCTCAGTGGTAACGGTGCCTGCCTTGAAAGCACAAGGTCCTGAGTTTGATCCCCAGTACCAAGAGAAAAAAGAAAAGAAACTGAATGGACAGTGCTCTCGTGGCCATCATCACCATTCCTTTGGTTCCCACGCTCACGGAGCCATAGCCTGACCTCACCTAGCGTCATCAGAAGATATGTGGGGTCAATAGAGGTTACTGCGCTAGCTACAGGGATTGCAGTTGTTTAACCAACGATCAACACAGACAATCTTAACCCTCAACATCAGACACCAAACCACACACACTGACCAGCACTGCTGAGGTTCCACACTGCCTGACTTCCCTACCAACAAGAAGACAGGCATGGGTAACTGGGCATCTGTCTCCTAGCACGTTCGAAGAATCCAAGAGCAGGAAATGAGCATGGTTTCAACGGGCCGAAAAGTCAGAGTGCTTTAAAGGTAATTTCATCATTAAAAGTCTACTCACAAGGGGCGGAGGATTTAGCTCAGTGGTTATGCCACTTGCTTTGCAAGCACAAGGACCCAAGCTCGATCCCCGGTACCAAAAAAAAAAAAAAAAGTCTACTCACATGAAACGAATTCACAGGAATTATGACGGCAATGTGCTCGGCAGGAAACTAGACCCAACAGACTCCAGTTCACAGGAACTTTCTTTCATGAAGTGATCTCAGCACAGTTGCTACTTTGTGTCTGAGTTCTAGTGGACATGGGGATGAAGCACTTCTATCTGGACCCAGGCAGTGAACAGGAAACTTGGCAGCAGCACCCAGGCCCCGCAGGAGCCAGCAGGCAAGGACTGTGACGAGAAGCCCAGCTGTTCTGCCATCGATCTAAGGAAGTGCGGACATGTGCAAGCAGAGGACCCTTCCCCAGGAACCAGCACGAATCAGCAAGGCTCTAGCTAGGGCAAAAAGATGTGGGAATCTCGGAGTGGCAGAAGGGCAAACACGGGCTGCTTTACCCAGTTCAGCCACATCTGAACACAAGAATGGAAAGCTAGCGACCTTCCATTAGAGTTTATACAGAAAGGTCAAGGAACTGGGACTGCCAAAATAGTTTCAAAAAAGAAAAAGAAAATGGGAGGACTCATGCGGTTTGATCTCATGACCTACGAAAATCTCAAGAATTTTGATATAGTTTCCGTCATTGAGGAGTATGGTTCTGGCAAAGGCCAGACATGCAGATCCGTGAGACAAGGACAGGGTGATGAACACGCCCCATGTTTTCTGGAACTGAACAATACCTCAATAGAGAACTTCTGACCGTTCCGTCACCTCCGTGAACATTTGTATACAAAAGTTAATCTCGACCTTGTGCAAAATTAACTCACAACAGGCCAAAGAACTACTGTGAAACATAAAACATTTAGAAAAAAGCAAAAAATTTTGTGTCCTTGGCCTGAGTAAAGAGTTCTTAGACATGACACACAAAAAAGCACAATACATAAAAGAAAAAATTGTTAAACTAAACTTCTTTTTAAAAATGCTGCTCTTGAGCCGGGGATTTAGCTCAGTGGTTCCACTGCCTGCCTCGCAAGGGCAGGGTCCCGAGTTCAATCCCAGTACCAAAAAAAAAGAAAGAAAGTAAAGGAGCCCCAGAGAGCAAAGCACATACTAAAGATCATATTCGGAATATTTCGACATCTCTCAAAACGTGATCATTAGAAAACAAATAACCAATGAAAAGTGGCAAAAGATAAACCCCCGACAAGACATTCCTCTCATCAGTCACAGGGCAACACAAACCAAAACACACAGGACACCACCACCACCTGGCAGGATGGCTCAGATCAAACAGAGGACACCAAGCCAGTGGGGCGTGGCTCCCAGGGCCTGCACCATCACAGTGTGACTGCAGGCTGGCGTCACCTTGGAAAGCCGCCTGGGGTACCCAAGTGCACACTGCATGATCCTCGACTCTAAATACTCAGTAGACATGGAAATCTGCATTCACACAAAATCTACATTCACCTGTATGAGAGGAGCACTCCAGGAGTTCAGCAATAAAAAGGGAAAACTACCGATGAGCAACACAGGCAAATCTCACATGTGCCATGGTGAATGAAGGCAGCAAGACCCAAAGGCTGCAGACCTTACAGGCTTGTTCACACTACACTGAGGTCACGGTGTCTAGGGCGGGCCAGGATCAGGGGAGTAGAACGCAGGCCGTGTGTGAAAGCCTGGGTGAGGACCCTCTTCTGGGCTCGAGACTCTGTCCACCCATCAAGACTCAGATCCACAGCTCAGGATGGGTGAGTTCTGCCCTCTGCAAACTAAGGGTGTTTAAAAAGGTCCCTTAACACCAGAGGACAAAGGCTGTACTTCCAGGTTCGAGCCTCTGTTAAATAAAAAAGGACGCCAGGAGAAGCCAGCCGACCAGGGTGCACACAGAGTTTTCATCGAGCGCTGACTGGTGCTCTCCTTCTGGAGTCGCTCTGGTCCGGAAAAACGACCAGGGTCCCTCCTATCCGTCAGCTCTCCCCATGGAACAGGGCCTGTGTCTTCTGTGTCTTCCATCTTCGTGCCTCAGGAATAGCACAACACACCCACAAGCCCCCCAAGGACTGGGGAACAGTGTAGACCCGCATGTACAGGGCCACTGCACTCAGCCGTCTCCAGCGCCTTTGAATGAAGAACAACATATACAGAGGCTCAGAGGTGCACATAATAAGCCCAAAGGACCGTGAGGCACTAGAGCTAAGTTTAAACTTTCTTTACACGCAGAAAGTAAGCAAAAATCCAAACGTGCCCTGCTCGCCAGAAATGGACCTCTGTCCCTGAGGGGCACGAGTCAGAACCCTGAGCAACCCCAGAGCCATCCTGCTCTTCTGCAGCAGGACTGGTCAGGAGCCAGGGGGTGTAACGTGGAGCTCATGAGCACACACACAGACCTGCACACACTCCTGCATACATGTACACACCCTGAGGCCCAGCCATCTCTGCACCCCAGCACAGACCTCACACCAGCTGCACCCCAGCACCTTGCACTGCGAGCCCACCTCAAGGAGGCTCAGAAGAGCTGATCAGATCCTGCCAGGCAGGCTGGAGATTGTCTGGTCCTAGAACCACCCAGACCATTCCAAGAAAGCTCAAGAAAGCAGCGGGTTTGGCTGCTCCTGCACGATGGAGAAGAGTCGTGGTAGGAGGCTGAAGGCCCCACAAGCCCGAGCCCTGCACACCCTTGTCCACTGGGGCGCAGCTCTCGATGCTCTCAGTGCCTGTCCCATGGGACTGACAGTGTCCCCAGAGACCGGCAGGGACTGCAGGATGGCATGGCCAGGGTGGCTTCTCAGGACCAGATCAGGAAGAAGGCTACGGCACCTGGGGAAGTGAAAGCCTGACCTTAGCAGGAAGTGAAGGAAGAGGTCAGGAGCAGGGCCACCACACTGAGGAGACACGAGGGGGGCAGGCTGTCCCCCGGGAAACCAGGGAGGGAAGTCCCCAACTCTAAAGTACCCTAAAACCACCACCGATTCCTTGGCTGTCTCCCTAAAACTGCATATCTTCTTTCTAGATTTGATCAAATAAAACCAAACCACTGTTCACTCTGCTTTACAGCTTTCCCAACTGCTTCTCAACCTTTAAATATAAAAGAATAATCAGTTTCCACATGAATGCTCGGAACTAGACAGAATCTTGCCCATCTGGGGTAAAATCTGATTCACTCTGAAAGCCATCCGTCCCCAAGTGGGATGTGCCTCCTCTCAAGCCTCTGCCTCCCCAGCAGCAGTATGTGGTCACAGAGGTGTGCGGGACATGCTAACGCGTGATCGAGTGATTATCCTTGGCTCCTCTGCTGGCAAAAACAAGCAGGAAGCAGCACAGGAAAAACATGCAGTGTGAGCCACATCAGCTAGCTTCAAAGCCGCTCAACTTGTGTGGCTGCTGAGACTCAGGGAAAGAAAAGTGCCACTGCTTTGTCTCCAAGACCACTTCCCCTCCAGCAGGTGCCTGCCAAGTGGTGCCTTCCTTCGCCTGATCCCAGAGACGCCTTTCTCAGGCCTCGATGTCATTCCGCCCGGAATTAGTTCTGCTCAACGGCCCAACTGTGCAGGAAGACACTATGTGCAATTTTACAATGGGCCTCAGAAATGGGGCAGAAAGGCATTAAGAAGAATGAAGTTCCTGTAACAAACCTTGTGCCACTTAGCAACTCCATCTATGCGGGTATGTATAACAGAATCACAAACCCATCAAACTGCAGCAGAAATACCTATGTTTCTACTCGATAGACACCTATATCTCCACCTGTGCTTTTACAGATGGTTTTCTCAAGGATACTTAAAACTAATTCAAGAGCTGCAGTATATTACTGAATGATACATTTTATAGCATGTTCTCCTTAGTAATTTCATACATCTATATTTACAATACTGCTTTCTCAGATTAGAAAATGCTGGCTTTTCTTTCTCTTCCTTCCCTTTCTCTTAACTAGATACTCCATGAATACTTAGCAAACATCTGTTCAGAGCGTAACTTATTAATAAACACAATTTATTACATTGATCAAATAGTCTACATATGATACTCAGTTCACAAAGTGGTACTCAGCACCACGAAATGTCTGGATATCTCCTTTTACTGTCCTAGTTGTTATTAAAGACCAGTCCAGCTGAATTGATACAAGAAACATACATACATCAGATGACCCCGAAAGAGAATTCATCAAGTAGACACTGGTTTCTGAGCTATCTGCCCACAACATAGTGAAGTCTGTTAATAATACTGCGGCTCACTTTTTTCTAGGCTTAACCACATAGCCCTGAAGGGGAGAAGAGAGAATTAACTGCCTACATATCGTGTATAATTAACTCATTTAATGCAATCAAGAACTTTAAGTACTATGGCCTTCACTTACCATTAGGGAAACACACATCCAGGAAATGAGACAATTTCTCAGAGTCATAGAACTTTAGTAAAAATGGGACATGTGTATTTTAATTTCCCAAACTGCTGCCCCGAGACAGGCGACCCACACAAGGAGCCCTACAGCCCCTGGAAATGAGAATACCAGTATGGATCCCAATAGACATATATTCATCCATGAATATATAGCTTTATTTTCTCCAATTCTCTCTCCTTTAAATATTTCAGGCAGCAGACACAAAAATGTATTTCCTGTCTTCCTTTTCACTCAGTAGTACTTCTCTCTCCAAATCAATGGGGGCTTCAGGATCTTTAGCCAACAATTCTTCATCCCTCTTGTACCTACTTTTGACCAAATCAATTCAACTACAATTATTTTTTTCTCATAGTTGGTACTGCTCTCCAATGTGGACTTTCTTGTCCAGCCCCAGAAAATCTACTTGCCATTTAAAAAAAAACACTCAGAATCGAGGAATATCACATGGTTCTTCTATAAAAGAACATCCCACAGGATGCCATAAACCTCCAGCTATCAAAATAAGGCTGAGTCAGGAAGCCTCTGCAGAGGAGGTGGTGGGGAGCTCAGGCTGAAGGACCAGGAACCGCCTGGCATCATTGGGAGTGGTCCAGACACAGCCCAGAGTGTGTGTGAAGGCACAGAAGACAAGAAGACATGGCACATTCAGAACTGAAATCCCACGCATAGGAATCTGGGATGTGGACAGATTCAGAGGCTGAGATCGGCAGAGGCACAGAGAGCTGGGTTGCGAAGGTGCCCAGGGCAGAGGGGGAAGGCTATGCCTGTCTGGAGGACAGTCCACCACCGCTCCTAGGTGTGGTCCTTGGCAGTCTCAGCACTTGTGTGAAATGCAGACCCTCAGGCTTCTCCAGATGCCAACTGGCATTTAAACACCCGCCAGGTGACTGTGTGCTCTTGGAAATGTGCCAAGCTCCACGTTAAGCATCTGGGCTGTCTTTTGAGGGTGACAGAGAGGCAGTGAAGTGCTTTAGATAAAGTATACACATGATCAGAGCTGAGAGCCATCCAGAACATCGACCAGGAGCTGCAGATTCGGAAACCAATGTGGGTCTTTTCAGTGGCTCCTGTGTTCCTGGATTCTTCAGTCTGAGAATGGTTGTGCTTCATAGCAGCCCTTTCCTGCCTCAACAGAGGCTCTTTGCTGAGCCTTTAAAGTCCTCTCAAATATCAAGATGCACCTTCTGTGGGATAAAAACATCTCTAAACCATTCCCAACTAGCGATTTAAGAATTCTGCAGTCTTTTTGCTTCCTTAACCCAAAGTTGTTGCATAAATGCCTTACTGTTAGGACTTCTATGTCTTTGATTACTTTGGATGGGGAGAAAGAGGCTGTACTACCTTCTCACAAAGCAAGGAGGAAAGCATTATTCTCTTGAAAATTTTTCTCTAAATTATTTGTAACCTTTAGCTCAGAAAAATAAAAGCACAAAATTCTGGACCACAGCCATATGGAAGTGCCCCGTAATGCATTCTATAAGCAAATGAGAACAAGGCTTAGCTTATAGGCGTAGGGTCAATAAACTGCACTTACATTTCATCTGCTGCCCAGGTCACCTTCGCTCAAGGAGGGGAAGGGTGACTGAAGAATCTGCTTTGTGTGGTGCTACTGGCAGTGGAGACAGCCAAGCCTGGACTTTTCTTTGATGGCTTATAATGAGTGTCATGCAAAACATTTTGTACTTAAAGAGAGACAAGGCCTGTTGAAAAGACAAAAGAACCGAGCTCCTTAATAACAACAAAAATGTAGTTATGCTGCATTCAGGCAGGAAGAGCATCTTTCATGGTGACCCAGAAACCATGATACTGCTGCCTGCATTCAGTCCCTGAAGACACTGGACCTAAGGCTGACACGCCTAGACCTTATGATTCTAATAAGAACAGAGCCACGGTCGGGACAGCTATAGAGCTGCATTCCCCAGCCCCGTGAAGAGCGCTGTTCATGGCTTGTGCAGACTTTTCACAAGGCTTACCAGAGCCCCTGCTTTCCCACTGAGGGATCTGGTCATTGGGGAGATTTCTGGAAGCCCTGGGCAGCCATGAAGGCAGCCTTTCGACTCCACTCTGACAGGTGCCTGTGGGCGTGGCACACAGGTGCAGTGGGTTGGAACTGAACCTGTGGATGAGGAGAGAGAAGAAAAGGGCAGAATGGAAAAGACAAAGGAAAACATTACATGAGAAGAACTGAGGCAAATGAAAAGCAGAACAAGGAGCCAAATGGGAATGAATGGTGCAAATAAAAGGAAGCCAGAGGGAATAAAGGAGCAACTCGCGCCCCCAATCCTGGCTTCTACAACACTGCTTGGTGACGCAGCTGGCTGTCCTGGTGAATGTCCTCAGGGGAAGCAAGGATGTTTTTAAAAACCTCTGGTTATCTGAGAAAACTGGTACTTAACACATCTCAGAGTTTTTCAAAGCCCCAAGGGACCTTACAGACAGTTCAGTTTAGTTCAATTTGTTTACAGCTGCACTTAACTGAGGAAGGTGTGACAAACAGCTCCTGGAAGGCTGAGACAAAGGAGGCCGTGGGTGAGGCAGCAACAGACACCAAAGCAGTTCCCACCACGTCGGAGCACTGTACCACACAGAGTGCCCAGCTAGCTAGATCACAGCCACTCTGGAAGACAGGCTGGCAGCTTAAGAAGTTAAACATATGCCCACCACGAACCCAGGCACTGCACTGCCACATACCACCCAAGAGAAAGGAGCCCACAGCTCACACAGCGACGGACAGATGAACACTCAGGACAGCTTTGCTGGTAACATCCCTGGACTGCTGGGGACAGTCACTGTCCATTCACAGGGAGTGGATAAACAGCCGATGGTATGTCCACTCAAAGGAGTGTTACTATTCAAAGACAAAGAGTCCACTGCAGACACCTACACAGCATGCATAAATCTCAAAACATGCCGAGTGACAGTCTCCATACAAAGACTTCCTAACACGCTGGAAAAGCAAACAGCTTTGCTGAGAGAAAGCAGAGATGTAGTTGCAACCTGAGCCAGGGGAGGAGGGCATGGGCTGCAGAAAGAACTTAGGGGAGAGATGAATATGTTTGCTGTCTTCACCACAGTGACATTTCCTTGGTACACACGGATGTCAAACTTACCAATTTGTGCACCTGAAATGCGTAAATTTTTGTACATCAGTCAGAACTCAATGAAGTTTTTTGTTTTTTGTTTTGTACTGGGATCGAACGTGCAACCTTGCGCTTGCGAGGCAGGCAGCAGAACCATTGAGCTAAATCCCCGGCCCCCTAATAGTTCTTTTTATGAAAATAAAAACTGTGTGTGTGGGGAGAGTGCACACACATCTGTAAATGACAGAAGAAAGTGCCCAAATAACACACACAACCCCTCAGAATGACTACCATACGGTCTCCATTATTTCAGCATTGAGGATAAGCATGTACAGTATTTTGTAATTTCAAAAAACAAAAGTAAAAGTCCATTATCCTTAAAAGCATTCAGAAGTTCCGGAAATTCCTACTCAGAATTACAAGTATTTTTACCAGTTTCATCAGCCACAAACGTTAAAGCACTGTTTCTTATCAGTTTTGTTTTTTATCCACTGACTTACACGGATGATAGCAACGTTATTCTATACTTTTCATTATACATGCACATTTAATTAGTTACTACATGAATTAATAAGGTCTATTTACAAGTTTTATTTTTTATTTGTAGTACTTTTCTCCATGGAAAAATGTTCCATTAACCCCGAACCACTAAACATTCACGTTTATTTTATGCTCAAATGCCTGAAAGATGTGGGTGTGGAGCTGTCTTTAAAAGCCACGTCTGAAAATTTAAACTGTTTTTACATTACAACAACCCAAGATTTAATGTTTTCTTGGTCCAGGATATTTACTACAGGAGTGTTTAATTATTTTTAATTTATTCTTAAATCACTCTTTCTTTTTGGTACCAGGGATCAAACTCAGGACCTTGTGCTTGGGAGGCAGGTGGTGGAACCACTGAGCTAAATCCTCAGCCCAAAACACTCATATTTTTAACAAATCTAGCAGTCTTCTGCATCTATAAGCTTAACTGTTACACTTCTTTTAATGCAATGACTTAATTCCTCATCAGTTTAAATAGATTAACTGATCAAAATTATCAATCACAAATGTACCGAACTCCCAAATTTTATCTAAGACACAATGAGAGATACAAGGCAAAGTGAAACCTTGCACCTGCTCTTGGGGAATTTGCCTCTTTCCTCCCCAAAAGGCCTTAAAATAGACATGTTAAAAATAAAATAAGCAAAACAACCCAAAAATAAAAATCACAAGGTGGGGAGGTTCAATAGTGAATGCAGCTTCACCAATACTTAGCTATGGCTTCTCAAGTTACTTAGCATCTTTATTTTAGTGTCTTAAATCTATAATGGTTGAACAATTTCCCTCTCAGGGTTGCTGTGAGGTTTGAGTGAAGTCTTGCACACAAAGGATTTGATTCTGCCCATTTCTCTGAACTCAATAATATTTCTGCCCATGTCTTCAGGTGTCTTTTCTGCCCACACAGCTGCCCAAGCTTGCTTCTGTCTCCAGCTGCTGTCGCTTCACTGCTCCTCCACGAACTTTTGTACTCGATTTTCAGCCTGCTGACTACAGTGGCCTCTCCTCGATGCCTGGCAGGCTGGGAGTCTCTCAGCATTTCTGAGAGAGGAATTCCCTCCTGACTCAGGCACAACCTTCTCTCACCTCGAGGAGGACACTTCTCCCACCCACCTTGTCTTCAGCCCTCTTGCTGCTCTGCACCACACTCTTTCTTAGGCAACTGTGGCAGCTTCTGATACTTAATACACCTCAAGACTCACTGCAAACTTGGCAAGACTTTCCCAATAAATCAATCAGTAGAGATAGCCAGCTAGATAGATAGGGGACTGGGGATGTACTTCAGTACAAACTTAGCAAAATTTTAAGAGAGAGAGAGTTGGTTGGTTGGGGTGGGAATGTAGCTCAGTGTGAAGTCCCTAGGTTTACTCCCCAGGACTGAAAAAAATTGTTCTCCCGCCTGCGCCCTGCCCCCACAGCAACCAGCTTAGCCAAGTGGGTGCCTGCAGCACCCCCACCCCCCACCTTTGGCCTCCTGGCTGTGCTCGTACCTGGTTCCGCACTATAGAGGCACAGGGTGTCATAAAGGCCATTGTCCTGAGCTCCAGAAGATAGAGCAAAAGTGAACAGCAGAAAGAGGGCCTCTCCCAGGCTCCCTGATGAAAACTGAAGCCCACTGGAAAAGTTGGAAAAGTGAAGAGAATCTCTGCAATAAAGGCACACCAGACCACTGTACTGGGTAAGTTGGAGGGATCATCACCACCCATAGGAACCTGGACTATCTTCAGGGAAAAGGCAGGTGGAACCTGCAGTAGAGCCTTACACAGTTCAACCCTGCAGGAGGACAGGGAGCTCAACTTGGGCCTTGCAGCCAGAAATCAGCCTGAATCTCAGGGGTCTGTGACTGGCTTGCTGAGACTCACTGACTTAGATCTGCACACTGCTGCCAACGTTGTCTACTGTGACAGCAGAGACATACCCAAAGGAGGCCCTTCATTTTTATCTTTTATTTGTTATTTTCAAAATTATTATTTTTTCTCTTATCTTTTTAATTTTTTTTACTCTTTTCAACTTTTTCTTTTTTATTCTTTTTATTTTCTCTTTTTGTTCTCTTTCTCTCTCACTCTCTCATTCTCTTGCTCCCCCACACTGTGCTTCATCTCCCTTTTTGTTCCTGTTCTGGCCCTCATTTGGATTTCTCCTTTATTTTTCCTTTCTTCTCTCTTTCCCTCTCTCTATTGTCATTAGTTTTAAAGGAAAGTAAATACAGTTTCTAGCCTCCCTGTTGCTGTTAGGTTGTTCTATTCTCGTCTTTGTTCTTTCATTGTCTTTTCCTCTTGCCTCTTAGACTTTGAGTGATCTTCCTATGTCCTCTGGCCTCTCCGCTAATCTTCCCCATCCTTCTACCTACCCATCCCTCCCTTCCCAACTCCTTCTAACTCCCCATCCCGAAGGGTAAAGTTGCTACATTGAAGAGTTTATTCACTATAAACATATGTTGGGCTGGTCCTCAATTCTGATTTAATTCACACAGTTAAAGGCTATACATTAATAATTACCACAAATTGTCATTTTCTAAGCTATGCTTGATGTTATGGTATTGCTGATTTTATCACTTGGGCTAAAGTGTTGTGATTGATCTAATGAGTTGTCCTTACCGGTACAATGAAAATTAGACAGCCTCAGAGTCATTAGAGACACAAAACCTAAAGACCAGGTATACCTGGAAGACACCTCTGAGAAGCAATCATTCCATAAGGGTTCTAAATACAAGCAAGAAAGATACTTACAATAAGCAATTTTGAAGTATCAACCCAGGAATTAAACCAAGGACAGTACCAAAAACAAAACTGAGAAGACATTAAAGTAAGGCACAAACTCAGACTTCCACCCCGCAAAAGGCAAATTCTGGGGGGAAACGAGGTGGAAAAGTCTGATAATGAACCACCTGGACACCCTGAACTAATAGTGCAGGAAGTAACAAAACAGATGAATGAGGTTCTAGAAAAATTCAAAACAGAAATAATTTCCCAGATAACTACAGAGATGGTGAGCAGAGTGAAAGACATGACTAGAGGCTCTAGAACAGAAGCAGATAAAAAAAATAGATGAGTTCAGAACCATGCGGGAAGCCATGAATTCCCAACATAAGAAAGAAATGGAAACCATGATCACCCAACATAGGAAAGAAATGGCATCCATGAAAGAAATTCAAACAGATATCCAGGAGATTAAAAACTCCACTGAAAGTATTCACAGCAGACTGAGCGAATGTGAAGATAGAATATCAGATATAGAAGACAGGATTGTGGTTAGTGACCATGAAAACAGAGATTTCTTAAAAATAGTAAGGGACCATGAGAAATCAATCCAACAGCTGCTAGATGATGCAAAGAAGAATAACATAAGACTGACAGGAGTCCATGAAAAAACAGGAGAAAGTACAAATGACATAAAAAAAACTGATCACAGAAGTAATAGTAGAAAACTTCCCAGACAGAGGTAGAGAATTGGACATACAGATAAGTGAGACATATAGAACACTACCCAGCCACGATGAAAAAAAAATCTACACCTAGACATATAATAGTCAACATCCCAGAAGCCCAACAGAAGAACAAAATCCTACAAGCAGTCAGAGAAAAGAAACAAATCACATACAAAGGAAAGCCCATCAGAATCACAGCAGACTTCTAAACACAAACCCTCAAGTCAAGGACAGCATAGAGCGAAGTATTTCAAGCCCTAAAAGAAAATAACTTCCACCCTAGACTGATGTATCCTGAAAAATTATCTTTCAAAATCGATGGGGGAAATTAGATACTTCCAAGACAAAGAACACCCGAGAAATTTCATGAACACCAAACCAGGACTCCAAACAATTCTAAACAATATCCTAGAAAAAGACAATGAAGGTCACAACTCCTAGAGGCCCAACAGAGCGAAGCCACCAGGCAAGGTAAGAAACTAAAGAGAAAGGGGGAAAAATAAATAAAAGAGCCAACAAAAGTAAAACATTATGACAAGGATGAGTCAATATCTATCAATTATAACCATCAATGTTAATGTCCTCAATTCATCAATCCAAAGAAATAAGACTGACAGAATGGATTAAGAAGCAAAATCCAGCAATATGCTGTATTCAAGAAACACACCTAACTCAAAAAGAAATTCATACACTGAAAATAAAAGGATGGAAAACAGTTCTCCATGCCACAGGAACCCAGGAAAAAGCAGGGGTAGCAATCTTATTTGCAGACAAAGTAGATTTCAAACCAAAACTAATTAAGAGAGACAAAGATGGTCACTACATCCTTGTGAAGGGAACAATCCAAGAGGAAGAGATGACAACCATAAACATATATGCACCAAATACAAATGCCCCCTACTATACAAAACAAACATTAATGGACATAAAAAACCAAATAAGCACTAATACAATTATAGTGGGGGACCTCAACACCCCTCTATCACAAATAGACAGATCATCTAGACAAAAATATCAACAATAAAATTCTAGAACTGAACCAAGCTATTGAACAGATGGACTTAATACATGTTTACAGAGTGTTCCACCCCACAAAATCAGAATATACACTCTTTTCGGCTGCACATGGGTCATTCTCCAAAATAGACCACATGCTAGGCTCACAGCACATGTTTACATAAATGTAAAAGAAATGAAGTTACCCCCTGTATATTATCAGACCATAGCGCAATAAAATTGGATATCAATAGCATAAGAAACTGCAAAACCCCCACAAACACATGGAAATTGAATAACACTCTCTTGAACAACCAATGGGTCACAGAAGAAATTAAAGAAGAAATTAGACAATTTCTACAAGTAAATGATAATGCCAGTACAACATACAGGAATCTATGGGACACAATGAAAGCAGTCCTATGAAGGAAATTCATAGCAGTGAATGCCCATATTAGGAAAACAGAGAGAATTCAAATAAATAACCTAATGCAGAACCTCAAGCTCCTAGAACAAGAAGAGCATAACAAACCCAAAGCTCATACACGAGAGGAAATTATAAAGATCAGAGCAGAAATCCATGCACTGGAGACTAAGAGAATGATACCAAAAAAATCAATGAATCAAAGAGTTGGTTTTTCAAAAGAATAAACAAAATTGATAAACCTTTAGCCAACCTTATCAAAAAAAAAAGAAAAGAAAAGGCTCAAATCCATGCAATTAAGAATGAAAAAGGTGAAGTCACAACAGATCCAGCAGAAATCCAGAGGATCATCAATACCTACTTCGAGAACCTGTACTCTAATAAAATGGAAAACACAGAAGAAATAGACAGATTCCTAGATACATATGATTTGCCAAAGTTAAACGAAGAAGATATAGAAATATTAAACACCCCAATTACAATGAGTGAAACTGAAAACATAATTAAAAATTTACCAACAAAGAAAAGCCCAGGCTCTGATGGCTTCACTGCTGAATTCTACAAGACATTTAGAGAAGAACTTATTGCCATTACTCTTTAAACTCATCAATAAAATTGAAAGGAAAGCAATACTTTCAAATTCATTCCTGGAAGCAAGCGTTACTTTGTTTCCAAAACCAGGTAAACGCCCAACCAAAAAAGAGAACTACAGGCCAATCTCCCTAATGATGCAAAAAAAGATATACTGGTAAACAGAATACAGTGGGTTATCAAGAAGATCATACACCCTGACCAAGTCAAATTTATCCCAGGGATGCAAGGATGGTTCAACATTCATAAATCAATAAATGTAATACACTATATTAACAGAGCCAAGGACAAAATCCATATGACCATCTCAACAGATGCAGAAAAACCATTTGACAAAATCCAACACCCATTCATGATAAAAGCCCTACAGAAAATTGGAATAGAAGGTCTTTATCTCAACCTGATTAAGGCTATCTATGAAAAACCAACAGCCAACATCATGCTAAATGGTCAAAACTTGAAAACTTTCACACTAAAATCAGGAACAAGACAAGGATGCCCACTATCACCACTCCTGTTCAATACAGTTCTGGAAACATTAGCCACAGCAATTAGAAAAGAGAAAGAAATAAAAGGAATAAAGGTAGGAAAGGAAGAAGTTAAACTGTCATTATTTGCTGATGATATGATACTTTACATAGAAGACCCAAAAAACTCTGCCAGAAGACTTCTAGACTTAATTGACAGATTCAGTAGAGTAGCTGGATACAAGGTCAACACTCAAAAAAGAATAGACTTCTTGTACATAAATAGCAGACTCACTGAGAGAGAAATCAGAAAAACAATTCCTTTTGCAACAGCATCCAAAAAAATGAAGTATCTAGGAATCAATCTAACAAAGGAAGCAAAAGACCTCTACAATGAAAACTATAGCACTCTGAAAAAAGAGATCAAAGAGGATACAAGAAAATGGAAAGACATCCCTTGCTCCTGGGTAGGAAGAACCAATATAGTGAAGATGGCCATACTTCCAAAACTACTATATAGATTTAATGCAATGCCAATTGAAATTCCAACAATATATTTCACAGAACTAGAGAAAACAACCCAAAAATTCATTTGGAATGAGAAGAGACCTAGAATAGCAAAAGCAATTCTAGGCAACAGAGACATGGCCGGGGGTATCACAATACCCAACTTGAAACTATACTGCAAAGCCACTGTGATAAAAACAGCATGGTACTGGCAAAGAAACAGACTCGAGGATCAGTGGAACAGATTAGAAAATGCAGAAACAACTACAGATATACTCAGCTGCCTCATCTTTGACAAAGGAGCCAAACACCCTCATTGGAGGAAAGATAGCCTATTTAACAAATAGTGTTGGAAAAACTGGATTTAAACCTGCCAAAGATTAAAAGTAGACCCATACCTATCACCATGCACTAAACTAAGATCGAAGTGGATTAAAGAGCTAAATATCAAGACAGAAACACTAAACTTGCTGGAAGATAAGTTAGGAAGAACTCTTGAAGACATTGGCATAGGAAAAGACCTTATGAACAAAAACTCAGTAGCATGGGAACTGGCAGAAAGACTCAACAACTGGGATCTCAGCTTATTAAAAAGCTTCTGCACTGCAAGAGAAACCACCAACAGAGCTAACAGACAACCTACATTGTGGGAAAAAAATTTTTAGCAGCTGTACCTCAGACAAAGGACTACTATCTAGAATATATAAAGAACTGAAAAAAAATCAGACTCCCCAAATTCAAAGACCCAAGTCAAAAATGGGCATCTGAAATGAACAGACATTTCTCAGACAAAGAAGTAAAAGCAGCAAATAAATATATGAAAAAATGTTCAACATCACTGGTCATTCGACAGGTGCAGATGAAAACAACACTGAGATTCCACCTCACCCCAGGAAGAATGGCTGCTATCAAGAAATCAACCAATAACAAATGCTGGCGGGGCTGTGGACAGAAAGGAACCCTGCTCCACCGCTGGTGGGAGTGTAGACTGGTGCAACCACTGTGGAAATCAGTATGGAGATACCTCAAAGAACTAGGACTACAGGTCCCATTTGACCCAGCTATTCCCCTGCTGGGTATCTTCCCCAAAGAATTAAAAGAATCATACCACAGTGATATATGTGCACCCATGTTTACAGCGGCACAGTTCATAATAGCTAAAGCTTGGAAACAGCCCAAGTGCCCATCAACTGGAGACTGGATAAAGAAGATGTGGGTTTTTTTATAAAATGGAGTACTACTCAGCCATAAAGAATGAGAAACTAGAGACATTTATAGCTAAATGGATGCATATTGAGGCAATACTCTTAAGTGAAATAAATAGGACATACATGTGTGACTACCAATAGTTTCTCTGGTGTGAGAAACTGAAAGTGTAAATAAGGATGAAAATGATTACAACCAGTAACTGATAATTTGAAATAGGAAGAATAGGCCCAAAGGGGTAGGGGAAGTGGGAGGGGAAGGGGAAAGGAACGAAGGGAATGGAAAAATTATGAGAAAAGGAAAAAAATAGAAACAAAGTCTTTGTAAATAGGGAGGGATGGAGGGAGTGAAGGGAGGGCAGGGAATGGGGAAAAAATAAGAACCAAGATACATCACTTACAGGTACAAGCACCCAATGATAAATGTAAGTGTACTGTACACCTAACGTGTACCAATAAAAGAATTTAAGGAAAAAGATTGTTCTGATGAAGTCAAATCACAATCCCACAGAGGGGGCTCTCGAGGAAAGTCCAGTGACCTAAGACAAGGGCTGTAATACACACAGATACGGCGCTGTAGCAATTATACTAAATGCAATCAGCAGATGTAACAATGTATTTCTTATTCAAGTATAAAATATTTTCATATTTTCTAAAACCAAGCACTTCTAAAATCTTAGCTGTGTTGAGGTATGGACAGTGCTAGAAGGGAGTGCGGAGTGAGGTGTCTGCTATCACAGTTCGCCACCCTAAGACCTCGGCACGTGGGCTCTGTGCCTGTTTCCTGCCTTATGGCCCAGCTCCCACAGTGTCTGCTGCAAACCTCAAGACAGTCAATCAGGTTATTTTCCACTGCCTGACCACTGAGGACACTTTCTTTAGATAATCCCAAATGCATTTCTAATCTGACTGATGCACTAATTCCATGACCGGAGGCACTAGACCACCAGAAATTCTCTGAATGGAGAGCCACGACCTTCGCCCCAGAAGCCAGCACTGAGGCCCGAGCTGACTCAGACCTGCAGACTTTAGACACTTCAGTGTGTGCAGAGCAACAGGAGGTTTCTTATCCCCGTTTCCTTCCTTCGAGAAGAGATAAATGCCTTTGACTTGGGATCACAGCATCTAGGGTCCACTGGGATATAAAACCCTGACTGTTCAGGGTCCAAACCAGAGCTCCACAGGCAAAACGAACATCCCATAACCTATTCAGTTTTTTGGGGTTTTTTTTTTTTTTTTGGTTTTTGGTTTTTTTGGTACCTGGGATCGAACTCGGGACCTTGCGCTTGTGAGGCAGGCGGCAGAACCACTGAGCTAAATCCCTGGCCCGACTTATTCAGTTTTAACAACCTGAAGGGCCAACCTGAGGTCGAAGAGGCAGTGACAGAAACTCAGAGAGGAGCAAAGTTGTAACTACATGTGGCTTGTCTGTGAAGAACACTAATTCCAGGTGAGGGAAATCAGTGGGGACCTTTGTGGTAAATGCTACGATGAACTCTTCATCTTTCTGAACTGGCGCCACTCAGAGAAGGCAGAGCTGAGTTACACAGTAGGTATGGCTATTAATATGTCCACATATTAACTCATTTATTTGCGATGTTGTCCAAGAACTGTCATGCAGACTACAGTACTCTCTTTAAAAATTCTTAGCCACAAATTTATAAACTCAGATTGACAACTGGTTCTCCAAACAAATTTTTATATCAATCACAATATTCCCATTTATTGTTAACTAAGATTGAGATTTTATTCAGAATACACAACATATGGGCTAAACAATAATGGAGCATAACCTAACCTTTGCCAAAGGACAGAGCCATTTCCCTACCTCCTAGCTCACACTGAATTTGAACTTAGCCTTCACATGCAAGGAGAGGTTTGGAATTCCAAGAGAATTTCAGTGGTACACTGCATCAGCTCCAGAAGGCAGTGTCTCAAAGCTGAGCGCCAAGAGGACCCAACCACCAAGAATGTAGTCTACTTTTTTTCACAAACATTTAATCTGTGTGTGGAGATGCACACTTATAATTCCAGCACTCTGAAAGGCTGAAGTTTGAGCCCAGCCTGGGCAACTTAGCAATTTAGTGAGATCTTGTCTCAAAATTTAAAAATCAAACAAAAAGGCTGGGGATGCAGCTCCCTGTGGAGGCCTTACCCTGACTAGCCAGATCACTGGGGGAAGGATGACTTCTCTGCCCTTTTTTCTTTTTATAATCACATTTTAAAGGTGTAGAGAATTCTTAAGATTCTACTTGCTGAGTTCTTCACAGACAAGAAAGACAACTTTACAGAAAGATGCGTGTTACAGGCACCTGTGTGCAGTGCTCAGGGGCCGTGTGCAAACTCAGCCGCACGGCAGTGCAGTGCTGCAAACACCAAGTCCCTAACCCTCGCCTGTTCCATCCTGGAGTCAGAGACCAGACTGTACAGGAAACAGAAAAACACTTGTATTTAACACAGTGACTCATTCTGGCTTCAAACAGAAGGCTGTGACTAGACGTACACAGGATAGTTCGCGTAAGACCCAGACAGCCCGCCCAAGCGGGCCATCCCCTCCTGGCAAAGTGCCAACACAAGCCTGTGCGGGGACTCTTCTTGGTCTCAATGTTTTCAGGAACCCTCAGGAGGTGCAGGCTCTCTCCTGCTCATTTACCAAACGTTTCTCTCAACCCCACCTCACAAAGGCAAAAGGCTACCGTACAGGTTCCCGGTTCTGCCATCTGAAAGCTTCTATCCTTCTCAAGAAAGAGAGGTATGACCTTTGACACTGCACTACAGCCCCAGAACTGCTCATGAATGTTGTCAAGAATGAAGCAGAAATCAATGATTTCATTTAATCTAGTGAATTATCCTGTAGAGTGACATAATTTTTTTTTTTTTGGTACCAGGGATGGAACTCAGGACCTTGTGCTTTCGAGGCAGGTGTGGAGCTACTGAGCTAAATCCCCAGCCAACAATATGTTTGAAGACTGAAATGTTCTTCTATTACCCAACAAAACCAAGGCTGCTATTTTGTTAAGGTAAGTTTTGCTTTTCCTGCTTTATTTTATTTAAATCATCATAATTTCACCATCATACATAGAAAATGTACAGCAGTTTAAAGGTGATGTGAATCACCATCTTTATTAAAGGAAAACCGCCTTGTAAAACTCATTCAAGTTTTTAATTTTGACCTTCTCAAATATTACAGCTATGCCTTGTTTATAACAATAGGCCTCTGAATGCTCAAATTATTTTGCATAAAGAATTTCACAGGTATATGTAACTGGTCTTATAAACACATAGTTTAAGCCACAGCCTGCTTGCTGGGGTGTCTGTGCGGCAGTGCTGGGTGACACACAGGCCCCAACACAGGCCAGGCCAGGCCAGCCATCGGCCACCGAGCCCCACCCCAGCCTCGGGAACCACTATCTTAGTTGAGCTGATCATGAAACAGAATAACAGAACTTCCCAGGAAAGCTGTAGTGCCCACAGCGGGAGCCAAGGATTGGTTTTCATTATCCTCGATGGTTTTACTAAAATATTTCAAGTGTTTACAGGGCAATGAGGAATAGCTGCATTTTGGTACACATCAACACATCAACACATCCACAAGCCCAGCGCTAGAAGACAAAATGCAGAATTCAAGACCGAGCCTGCTCCGAACCAAGCTTCCCTTCTCCAGCTGCCAGCCTAGGCTACGAGTCTAGCAGTGTTGATCTGGAGAACATCAGTTTAGCAGACAACTCAGGAAAGCAGTGAACAGCTTCATACACCAAGGCACGTCCCCACCCGCCACAGCAGGCTGAACCTGGGTCTTCACTCTGAGCTGCATCCTCAGCCTCCTACTTTGTCTTTGAGACAGGGCCTTGCCAAGTCACTGAGGGTAGTCATCCTGTAGGAGCAGGGTCCCCGCAGCAGCTCTGGGCTGAGAAAATGCAATTGTGGTCCAAACACTTGTGTGACACTAACCGAACTCTATACCCAGATGACACTGAGCAAAGTTTAAAGAAAGCACGAAAAGGTCTGATTTTACTCAATCACAGCACAATAGTATAATTTCTAATTTAAAGATAATAATGTTGAGGACTATGAAAACATCGAGAATCACCCCTGCAAAGCTTCAGCAAAGCCCCGTGTCCCTAATAGCTGCCTGTCCTCGAGGAAGCTGCTCTCCACCTCCAGCTGTCCAGTTCATTCTGGAACCGGACTGCTCGGCGCCCCCTTCCTCGGTGTTCTATTCATGTCCCGACCTTCCCGGCCCTGCCCGCTGCTCACCTCCGTGCTGGTGCTCAGCTCCAGCTGCAGGCCACAGCTCATCAGACCCCACTGCTGATGGCGCCACCTGGCTTCCATGCTCTCCGGCTACACACTGAGTGCCTGGCTCCTCCTGAAGTTCCTGTTTCGGTTGGCAGCACTGTCCTGACCTCTCCCCTTGCCCTTGAGAACCCGGCCCTCACCACCCCAGTCAGAGCCCAGGGTGCATTACCCACATGGCCTCCTCCAGGCCCTGCCAGCCCACTTCACCCACACCAGGTCTAGTCCCACTCCGACCATCACCTCCCGGGCTCCAGGGGACCCACCTGACCAGCCAGAGCTGCAGCTCCTTACGCATCACCTCCAGTGGCACCTCCCAGAGCACTCGTATAGGAGTATCCTCTGAGGCTGCTGCCTGCAGCCCCTACACCCCTTCTGGCTGTCACAACCTCCAGACCAACTTCCACAGCATCAGGCAGCCTCGTACTTAACACACAGCACGTCTGCCTCCATGCCTGCTGCACTGCCCATGCCCTTCTTCTGACCAAGTGTCATCTTCCTTCAGAACTCAGCTTGGGCTCCCCGCCACCAGGGCAGCTCCTTGCTGGGTCCAGGGGTGAATGGGGACGTGACAGGCAGTAAAGCGTCAGAAGGAAGAGAAGGTGGGAAACACTAACAGCTGCAGGCAGGTAAAGCCTGTCAGGTGCTCATTACACTTTCCCTTTGACTACTGTAGGGAGCTGAAATTGCCAAAATAAAAAGTCTGAGGAAATAACATCAGACAAATAAAGCTGCAGAGACCACACCGTACTGCTGTGTGGCACCAGTCACTGCCACCATAATTATGTATTTCACACCCCCTTCTCCACCATCTGTCTCTGCGGTCAGGGCTAGGTTTTAAACTAAGCACGTCACGCTCAGGACGTAGCCAAGCAGATTTTCAATAAGTATGTGTTACAGAGATGAATATCTGTGCTAAGTGAAGAACAAACACAGAATTGATTCTCAAGGCTCTCACAAATACCGTAGTAGTTTCTACACTATGCCCATCACTTCCCTGGGGCTCTGGCAGTGGGATATAGTGCTAAGCTGAGGTCCTGAAAGCTCCCCAGGGCTGGAAGTGCCCTGAGACAAGGAAAGAGGAAATGCAATTGCGATGCACACTGAAAACTAACACAGGAAAAGCCATGACTGTAGAGCAAAGTAAAGTTGGGAACTGAGTCCTCAGAGGTCAGGCATGAGGCCTCCAGGTAGGAAGACTTCCCTAAAGACTCCACCCTTTGTCTGATTCCCATAAAGAGCTCACTACGCAAACAGATGCTCCTGCCCACTAATGCTACAGAACACTCAAAACACCTTCCTCACCACTCACAGCGCTGGAAGGCCCAGGTTAACAGTCAACTTCTGGCCCAAGCTGTGGTGGCCCACAGGTGGCTGAGGCCACTGGAGGCCTCGCAGATAAAGCAGTGATTTTGCCATCACAACACAGCTGAGATCTGCAAGGGGGATCCTGGAACAGCTGGAGAAAGGATCAGTAGAAAAATCAGCCCACCAGCAAAATTAGCAGGAGCCTTTATTCTAGGTAAGGAAAATGCTTCCATGACAAACAAGAAAATAGGCCTACATCAGACATTTATTTACTCAACCAACTCAGCACAGCCAAAAAGTAATCCAAAACTTGGCCCATGACTAGGGAGACACTGAGGCATGCCACAAAAGCAGATGCCCATGGCATAGTGTGCATTGGGTCTCACCAAAGATGGGCTCATGATAAAAGGCCACAGACCACATAAAGGAGTTTCTACCACAAAGAAAAGTCACCAGGCACAGAAAAGGGAGGTGGATCTCAGGAACTTGAGATACTGTCACTGAAGGATACTGTAAGGTAGGGATTGTAAGACAAAACTAGAAATCATAAGGGAAACATCATGATTTAGAAAGAGAGAGAGAAAAGAAACAAAAGTGAAGAGATTCTGAGGGACACGGAAGGCACTGTCAAGCCAGCACACATCAGTTGCATAATAGATCCAGGGAGAGCTGGGGACAAGACAGGGCCAGGAGAACATCCGAAGAGATCACGGCTAAAAATGTTCCAAATGCGATGAAAGAAATCCTACACCCCAAGACACTCAGTGAATTCTATGTGAAATAAACCGAACGTAGCCCTCAGAGCAATGCATTTATAATCACATTGTTTAGCGATGGAGAGAGAGAGACTTGAAGATGGCAAAAGAGGGATGAGCCTCTACAACAAACTCCCGTAAACTCATTGTCATCTGTGAAGGCCAAAGACACTGGGAGGACACCCATAAAGTACGAAGAGGAAAACAGCAAAATAAGACTTCCGGATGTAGAAACGAGGCAGAAATGCAGACATTCCCTGACCAACAAATGCCAGAGCAGCTTGTTACTGCTGGACCAGCTCACCAAGAAACGCTGCACACTGGTCAGCTACCAGAGCTCTGTGAAGAAGTGGGTGCAGCGGGTGAACAGGTAAGAGCCATCACCAGCGTATATTTGGGGTGAATGCCTGTGCTTATTTCTTACACAACTCAAAAGACAAATGAAAAGAATCATAAATATGCATTCCTGGGCGGCCACTGTATAAAGATCTAACATGTGACAATAACGTAAGAGATGGAGCTACAAAGCACATAACTGAAGCTAAGTTGGTACCAATTCAAATTAGATATTATAAATTTATGATGTTAAGTATAACGCCTAGAGTAAAAACAAAGAAAATATCTAAAAAATACATAGAAAATAAGAAGGGAGTAAAAATGGCTCAGTACTAAAAAGAAAAATCAACTGATCACAAAGATGGCAGTTATGGAGGAAATGAGAGACAAAAAGGTACAAGATAGAAAAAAACAGCAAAATGGCAAAAGTCATTCCTTATAACCACACTAGATGTAAACAGATTAAATGCTCTGTCAAAAAGCTGAGGTTAGCAGAACAGATTATTTTTTGTTTCGTATCACTGAGCTAAAATCCCCAACAGCAGAATAGATTTTCTAAAACCAACAGTGCATGATCTAACTATGCTGTCTACAAAAGACTTGTTGGAAACCCTAAGACACAAGTTGAAAGGAAAAGCCCAGAAAAAGGTATATCTTTGCAAATGATAACCAACCAAGCCGGGCGACTGCACCAGGGGCAGGTAGAACACACTTCAAGCCAAAACTGTTCAAAAGAACAAAGGATGATACTATGTATTAATAAGAGGATCTATTCATCAAGAAGATATAACAATTATTATATACATATACTAGCCAAAGAGCAAATTGCCCAAATAACATGAATCAAATGCTGACAGAATTAAAAGAAAAGAGAGTTTTAAAATAGATAAAACATCTAGACAAAACATCAATAGGAAGAGAAAGGATTAAACTATACTATATGCCAGCTAAACATAACAACTGTAAAGACAACCCACCCACCACAGAATACAAATCTTCCTAAGGTGCACCAGAAAATTAATTACCCAGGGCAGAACGAATGTATACTAGGTCACAAAGACGTCTTAAGACATTTTAAATGATTAATATCATAACAAGTATTTTTCCAATCACACTGGAATAAAGCTAAAAATTAAGAAAGAATCTAACTGTGCCTGCCTCACAAGCACAAGATCCTGAGTTTGATCCCTGGTACCAAAAAAAAAAAAAAAAAGGAATCTAGAAAACTCCCAACATACTCTTTTTTTTAATTCATTAAGTCTATTGGTACATTTTAGGTGTACAATACAATTGCATTCATCATTGGGATCTTGCACCTGTACATGATGCATCTGGGTTCTTATTTTTCCCCCTTCCCCTGCCCTCCCTCCAACCCCTCTACCCTTCCCTATTTACAAAGACTTTGTTTCCATTTTTTCCTTTTCTCATATTTTTTCTTTTCCCTTCTTTCCTTTTCCCCACTCCTCCCACTTCCCCTACCCCTTTAAACCTCTTCTTCCTGTTTTATACATTTTGATCCTTATTTACACTTTCAGTTTCTCACACCAGAGAAACTATTGGTATTCACACGTGTGTCCTATTTATTTCACTTAAGAGTATGGCCTCAATGTGCATCCATTTAGCTATAAATGTCTCTAGTTTCTCATTCTTTATGGCTGAGTAGTACTCCATTTTATTAAAAAACCGCACATCTTCTTTATCCAGACTCTAGTTGATGGGCAACTGGGCTGTTTCCAAGTTTTAGCTATCACAAACTCTGCCGCTATAAACATGGGTGCACATATATCGCTGTGGTATGATTCTTTTAATTCTTTTCCCAAAATACTCTTAACCAATGGGTTAAGGAAAAGAAGACAAAGCAAGCTGGACCATTCCTTGAGACAAATGAAAATACAATCTTTCAAAACCTGTAGAATTCAGTGAAAGCCATATGCAGAAATTTACAGCTACAACCATCTACGTTTTAAAAAGAACAATTTGAAATCAATAAACTTGAGGAACTAGAATAAGTAGTAAAAAAAAAATGAAAAGCTAGCAGAAGGAATAAAATAGTAAGTCAGACTAAAGATAAATGAAATAGGGCATAGAAAAATGAAAGAGCATCTAAAAAAAAGCAAAAGTTGAGCTGGCCAAACCTTTAGACATGACAAACCTTTAGAATGACACAGGGCAGAGAGAAACAGAGAGATAATATAAAATCTGAAATGAAGGTGGAAGCTGGGCATCGTGGGGCAAACCTATAATCCCAGCACTTAGAAGGCTGAGGCAGGAGGGCCATGGAGAGTTTGAGGCCAGCTTGGGCTACAGAGTGGATTCAAGGCCAGCATGGACTGCACAGCAAAAAGCAAAGCAAGGTACAGCAAGATAAACATTGTACTAGAAGTTCTAGCCAAAGCAATTAGACAAGAAAAAGAAATGAAAGACATCCAATGGGAGAGAAAAAAATAAAGCTGTATCATTTCTAGACAATCTGATACTTTTCATTAAAAAAAAGCCAAAGGGCAGGGGATTTCGCTCAGTGGTTTTGCCACCTGCTGTGCAAGCGCAAGGACCTGAGTTCGATCCCCGGTACCAAAGTTCAGAAGTGTTTCAGGTACAAGCTCAATACTAATCAATGCTAAAGCAGTTGTATTTATATAACACTGTAAATAAACTATTTGAAAGAAGCATGTTTAAAAAATAATTCCATTCACACTAACATCTAAAAGAATAAAATGCCTCAGAATAAATTTTGCCAAAAATGTATTTACTGAACATTTGCACACTGAAAACCAGAAAACATTACTGAGAGAAAGAGACCTAAAAATATGGCAAAATGTGCCATTTATGCATTGAAGACTTAATACTGTTAGGACATCAAAACTGCCAAGGCCCCTGCAGATGCAATACAATTTTCATCTAATTCCAACACCCTTTTATGCAGAAATGGAAACCCAGTCTTCAGATTAAGGTGCCACTGCAGGACTGTGGGCCTGTCTTGGGGCCACATAGCCAACAGCGTGGCTCTCCGTGTGGCTCTGAGGAGCTCAGACACAGAGAGGCCCGCGTGGGCAGAGCCGAGTTTAAGTGGCTGAGCACATTATTTTACCAAAGGGGTCAAAATGACAGCCTATGCGTGGTGGGAAAATGCATAAAGCTGAGATATAAGTCATGTGCTCTAAAATGCATCCTGTGCAGCTCAGTGTGTTTTCGTGTGCTAGAGCATTTTCCTCAACCCCAAGGACACCCAGCAGCCGCTCCTTGTGCCGGCCTTCGTACTTCCTATCTACTTTTTTGGTGGGGGCAATAGTGGGGATTGGACCCAAGGCCTTCATATCAAATTACTGAACTACATCACTAGTTCTCTTTTTGTTTTAGACAAGATCTTGCTAAACTGTCCAGCACTCAAACTTGAGATCCTGCTGTCACAGCATCCCAAAGGCTTACACCACCATGGCCAGGCCCAGCCACAGTTTCTCATTACACACTTTGCTAAGTAGCAGCATTTTCTAAATATCAGAGGTTCTAAGTCCTCAATTTAGTGTCCTCTAAATCAATGAATTAAATTTCATGAAGCTGTTTTTATCTGTATACTTCTTTTCGTTTATTATCACAAATTTCTAAAACTCTGCTAAAACATCTGGGTGACAATATTTGTAGGCTTTGAAGAAATTACAGTCTATCACTGGGGTAACTTTTAATAATCCTTTTGGTAATCTTGTGGCTGTGTTCAAGTTGGTTCCTTCAGTTAAAATTATGCTAAAGGCATTAAGTCACAGTGTGAACACACAGAAAGTTAAGCCTTCTCATTGAGAAAACAGTAGATACATTTAACTGCTACAATTAGTTAAGGAAAGCTGTGATCCCTTGTTAAAACAAAACACAATGCCAACTTTAAAGCATGTTTTCCTATTTTAAAGCCACTTGGAAGTCAATATTTCAATCTAAATTACTTTAAATCCAAACAGAGGGAACAAACTGATTCAGTTTGAAAGCTAAGGGAAAAATTAAACCTTATTCTTAACAGAAATTGGCAGAGCAGGGAGCCTGTATAATCTGTTTCTATTAAAATACAAAAGTACTAGGGCTGGGGATTTATCTCAGTAGCACCGCTTTGCCAGCACAAGGTCCTAAGTTTGATCCCTGGGGCTGAAAAAAAAAATACTAGCAAATTTCTCCAGAAGAAGCCATAACTGTATTTTTAAGATACTAGGTCAAGATAAAATAAAATGTGACAGAATACATGATCAGCAGAACCAGACACCCATCCATAGAGTCACACAGCTCCCACACATGGTGCATGACCGTCCCAAGCCATCCAGGTCTGGACAGAGGAGCCTGTCTTCCTGGACCCTGAAATCAGAACCAGCACAAGCTGTCAGGAGGCTTTTGGCCTTCCTGCATCACCTCCAAGAAGGCAATTCAAACAGTCACCAAGCGGTGGTAAGTTCCTCAGTGATTTACACGACTCTCTCCCAATGTGACGGGACCCAGTCTCACCGAGGAAATGTTCACTGACAGCAACGCACATCAGGGGCGGGAGAATCACCCAAAGTCCTGTCTGCTCAGCTCCTGCCTCTTCCACTTCTCTACCACGGCCTCCAGCAACTTAGGAAGTAGAGCAGGTACCAGGAGCATTCGGCAAAGATTGAGACTGGTCCACTTGCAGAGGGAAATTGGGTAAAAATATTAACAATTCACCTTGACACAAATACCCTTTCTTGTTACAGAACTTTCCTTACACACAAGAAAAAGGGGCACCTGTCTCTCTGGCCCTGGACACTGAGGGCTCTGAACAGGATTTGGCGTAGCCTCCCCTGATGCGTGACCACCTGCCACCTCATTGCCTGAACTCCAAGGCTCCACAAGTGACAACAGCCACACTTCACCCAGCACTGAACAGAGTGGCCTGAGGGAGACGCGGCGAGGCCCTGCCAGCACTGCTAAGCGAGTGAGCCCCTGGTATGGCCTCCCGAGCCCTCAGCACCCGGAGGCCAGGGCCTGGCTCCTTGCCTAATGCGCCCTGTAGTCCCTGAGGTGCGTTGTCTCCAAGTCACAATCTGTGAGGGATGGGGGTGCTTCTGTCCAAACCCGAGCAGAAGGGCCTGATGCACCAGTGAGCTAATAAGATTTCTGCCAACCACTCACTAAAATCACCACCACCCACACGTGCTCCTCTGAGGCTGCTACCCTTCTCTCCAGCAGACATCACAAAAGAATCTCCCATACCCAAGAGGTCACTTATTTCCTCAACTGTGCCATCTATCACACCAAGAAAATACAAGGTACAAAACAAACAAAACTCTGAAGATGTCACTCAGTGGCCCGGCTCTGGCACCCAGCACTGCACCACACATGGCTTGGAACAGTGCTGAGTGGTTGAAGTTAGATAGCAACTGTACTGGGGCTGGGGATTTAGCTCAGTGGCACCACGCCTGCCTGGCAAGTGGAAGGTCCTGAGCCTGCCTGGCAAGTGGAAGGTCCTGAGCCGGTACCAGGGAATAGTACCAGGCTACTAGATAACAACTGTACTTACTCTGCCTAGACAGCCCAAGGCAAGTCCAAGTGAGCAGACTGCACATGGGTGGGGCCCTACTACAGCACCCTGACCAGTGCCAAGCCAGGCTTCAAAGCCAAGCTTCCTTCTCAATACTTAGCAAATTGCTCTCTGATCAGAAAATCAGCACTGCTAACACAGAGAGGGAGGGAGGGAGGGTATAAAGTAAGGAACAGCCACTATCACCCGCAAGGTCTTCCACTACCTTCTGAGCCATCAGTGGTGCTCAGGTAGGGCAGACCCCACTGCCCAGCGGGACCTTCTGGGTGTCTCAAGGGGTTGTGCTTGGCACCGGGCGAGTGAGGCTGCTACACATCACACTGTGCCCTGGACGTCCCCTCGTGAAGGATCATCTGGCCCAATGTGCCAGCTGTGCCAAGGCTGGGAAACCCTGAGAAATACCGTCCACAGCCAGAAATACGGTTTTTACTTCACACGGAGGAGTGGAAGATAAGTCACTAAGCGCTACCATGTTTTGAGGCAGCAGTGAAGGTTATAAAACAATTAAAGGGCTACTCTGGAGGGTTATTCCAAGAGTATGACTTGTTTAAAGCACTGTGTATAAAGCCACTTTGTGAAAGGAAAAAACCTGACACTGTTATGGCTTGTGTCCAGATGTCCCTCCAGAGCCTCATGTGCCTACAGGTGTAGCTGTTCAGAGGTGGCTGGCTCTAGGGTGTGTGAATATGGATTAAGGGTGTGAGAGCTGAATTAGTCCACTGCTTGGTTTAGCATAGTTCTGGGAGTGGATAATGGAAGCCCCTCCCCAGGTGTGGATGGCACCAACCAATAGGCCTATAGGGATGGGATGGGATAAAAGGAAAAGGGAAGCTCACTGTTCTCTGCCTCCCGCTCCTTCCTGCCTACCCTGCCATGGACTGTTTCTTGGCACGCCCCTCTGCCATGGCAACCTGCTTGAAGCCAGCTGACTATGGACTGAAACCTCTACAAACTACGAGGCAAAATAAACCTTTCCTCCTTTAACTTGTGGGTATCAGGTATTTTATTCTAGCAGCAAGAAAAGTAACTAAGACACTGTCCTAGATAAACAGGATTTATCTAGTTTCACAAGGTAACCTTTAAAAAGAACATTTCCTCTCTACAAAATCAGTGAGGACACAAATTTGAATTCAAAGCCCTGAACAATGTGTGTGTTCTCTAACAGTTATGCGATTAATCCTCCCACTAAAATGCCAGGCTGTCAAAAATACACACTTACAAACACGAGGGAAGGGCAAGCCCTCTGTCAACTGAAAAAACAAACACTTTTAATTCATGCCGTCTGCTCAGCCTGTAAGAATGTGGCTTTTAAAGGCTCATCAAAAGCAGTATCTCAGAACCAGAGGTTAAAAAGAAAAGAAAAACAAGGAATGTGAAAGTCAGGAAAGAATTTGTCAGATTAGAGTCACAGAGCACTGCCAGGACAGGGTGACAATTACACCTTCCTCCTCTGCATCCACCTCCCCACAGAAGCTCACCTGGCTGCCAGAGGTGACCTGGTCCATTTTTACCTTTTCTGGTCACCACTGCCAGCAACGCAGGCAGAGCCAGGGGAAGGAGCTGCAAGAGTTCCACAAGGATCACAGCTCTCCTCTGCTCTTCCTTTGTCATTTAGCAAGACTCTGATAAGGAATCCAGACAGAGTATTAAAACAGACTTGACAATGGAAATTCCTAGAACATCTCAATCACAGTTGCTTTTAAAGTTCAAGTAGGATCCACAATAAAACACCTGACCCAGCACGATTATTTTTCATATAAGTAATACTTACCGATTTAAAAGCCAGAAAGTCATCAACCGTAATTAAGGAACTCTGTAGGTGAGAACTAAAGATAATCTCTCAAAGCTTTAGCCAAGAATATCATGGTTTTCAGAAAAGTAACTTTAAATGCATGTGATTTATTAACTGAAATACTCCTTTAACCTAAAGCCCTGCTTAAATGATTTGTTTTCTGCTATTCTTTTAAATGCTCTGGACTTCGTCAATAGGCCCAGCTGTTAAATTTGGAAGCAGTGACCACATTCCCCAGGCAACACAACTCTCCTTCCGCAGCCATCAGAGAAAGCTGACAAAAGGCCAGCATGTCAAGCCCCCTTCAAACCCACCGCAAAGCGGACAGAAACAAAATAAATACACGACATTCATCTTAAAGAAACAGAATTCTACCCTGGGGTGGAACCTGCTTGCTCAAAGAAGCCAACAACTCTAAGCAGGGTGAGCTAGAAGAGGGAGCTAGCATTGCATTGGGGAAACTGGCTCCACTTCCCAGAGATCTCAGGCCCCGGGCAAATAGACCGACAGTGGCCAGACTTCAAAAACTATCGCAGGGCTCAAGCCTGTGAAGCCAATGTGCAACTTTACCTCCTTGACTTAAGCAATTTGAAGTCAATTCTAAATTACATATATACTTTTGAACCATACTGTCTCTTACAGTAGTGGTTTTCCTTGGATCCCAGAAAGTATCAACTGAATTTTATCACAGTGTTGGAGACTGGTCTCTCTAACCCCTCAGTAGTTCTGTCTGTGCTTCCAAAATCAAAGCTTCCTTCTGTGCCAGCACCTGGGGGCAGATGACTGCTACCAGCCTAACTTGGGGGGACCACCCTCAAATATGTGAGACTCTGTCCTTTCCAGCGATGACCAAACAGCGACCCTGCAGCAAAACTTTGCCTGTTTTGGGTCCAGGACTATTAATAAAATCCAAAAACCGAGGCTATAGTCTCATACTTCTAGTGACTTTTCAATATACCACTGTCCCTTTTTATTTTTAAGGGTTCTTTTGAGACAGAGTCTCATTCTGTAATTCAGGCCAGCCTTAAACTCACTCTGTAGCCCAAGCTGACCTCAAAATTGCAGCGATCCTTCTGTCTCAGCCTCCCAAGTGTTGGAATTACACCCATGCACCACCATGCCCAGCTCCTCCCTCTTCTTTTTTAAACATGATTTAAAAATGTTTTTAATATATTTTAACTTCAAATTTCAAAATCAACTTTGGATTATAATGAATAAATTAACTCTTCAGGACAGAAATCCAGACCCACAGAAGAGTTGTTCACTAAACCTTAAAGTTTCAATTTAATTTAATTAAGTGAAAAGCTTTTCATGAAAAATAATCTATCCTACTAAAGGAAAATATTTAAACTTACAGAAATGTACCTCTTAAACAACTTTACTGATGCCAAAGTTAACCTCAAAATTTTGAAAGAAAAGAACACCATGATGTTACAATAATTCCTTTCTCTTTCAGCTACAAATGTTCATGTAAAAATTATTTTCAGCCCAAGTGAAGTCATGATAAACCTAAGAAATCAGGCCAGCTTTATGTTCTCTTTCCCTCTATCTTAAGACTCAATTTCCACCTTTTATGGAAAGGAAATAAACAGCTCGCTTCCTGTTCAATCACTAGCTCACAGCCAGTCTTTTACACATCACAGAACACTGCCCGGCCCTCCTTGGCTTCTCTCCAATGTCTCTTATCTTAATTTAAACTTGTTGAAATATGAGACTTCTACCACACTAATGTTTTCCTATGAAATGTACTTCTTTCAATGTTAAGCAAGCAAGCAACGTCAAGTTGTCCAGTTATTTCTTATTCCTAAAATATCCAAACTAAATTATTCCTATAACAAAGAGTATCTAAGGTGAAACTATGATTTGCTAAAATTCTAAAAGATTTACGTTTATGGGGACAGTTCTGTATTTTGTTCTTACTATTGTACGCAACTGGAAAAGGGGCCTCCCCCCTTTCTGTTCTAATGACATTAAAATGTAAAACAGCGAAAATGGCAATCAAAGAAAAGGATTAACTTTTCTTTAAAGCTAAATATTACTTTAACCTTGTATTTTCCTTTAAAGATGGGATGCCTTAGCAAAACTGAGCTGGATGGATTCTTTTGTGCTTGGGTGAACAACAGGGAAGCCAGGCTTGGCCGGGGGAGGACTCACTGCTGTCGGGACTGTGATGTGCTGGGAGATAAGGCTCCACGGTGACACTCGAGGGAAGGCTGCTCGAGTCTGGACTCTGCATTCCTCGAGAACAATTCATGGCAATAACCAACTTTGCAGAGGAGCGACATGAAAGCTGGGGCCCATGAATGAGGGTCATCTGCTCTTTATCACAAGGGTAAACCTCATCCTGGCCAGTTTCTAACCTTTTAACCCTGTGAATTCCTAATTTACACATGAATAATGGAATTCTTGCCTAGAGTACAACTTTCAGCTTCTAGTTCCTAAGTTTAGAGACCAAGACTTGATTGCCTGGGTGTTAAAACCCTACAGCTTGCAGACTGAAGTTTTGCATTTCAGGGACTGTGCTGTTACATTTCTGAACCAAGACATGCTTGCTTACAACATCTCTAAAAAAAATAAAAGAAGACATGTTAGCCTGCTGTTACCAATAACTAGGAGAACTAGCTTTAAAAACCCCAAAGCAGAATGTCCACTGAAAGCCTATTCTCTTCCTGTTTACAGCAGATAACATCTTTACCCTGAAGGTAGGAAAAGCACTGGGCTGGGCGCCTCCAGGGAGGCTCAGCACTTCTTAGCTCCCAGAGCCAGCTATGTCAGTTCAGGGTCTCTGAGAAAAATCTAAATCTTCCGTTTTAAAATCAGTAATACTGGCTGGGGTTTCCTAGCACAAGACCCCCTCAGGGCTAAATAAAATGTGTGTAGTTAGCATTTAATAGCAAAGCAATGTTCTGGAGTTTCACTGCAAAGTACGAAAACTACTTCACAACGCACTTCAAGATGACTTCCATCTAGTGAAGCATTTATTATGTCTTCACAAACACAGAAATCTGAGAATTGTTTTAAAGCTAGTACGTTTGTGAGTGTGTGCTGGGGATCGAACCCAGGGTCTTGTGCATGCTAAGCACATACTCTACCACCGAGCTACCACATTTGTTTGGTAACCCTATCACACACCTTTCAGGCTTTATTCATGAAAATCAGAAAGCTCTGCGTGCTCTCAAAAGTGTTTCAGCAAGCCTGAGGAGTCTTCTCCGGAGGTCCCGGAAACAACATGTGCCGTGACAAATGCTTCGTCTCTTCAAGGCCTCCGCCCCATCCCCCACCCTGCCGCAGCCCTCCTGCAGCCCCTCCCGCAGGAGTCCTCTAAGGCACAGTTCCCGGGCAGCAAGCACCAGCCTCCACCAACCTGGAAACTGGAAGAAAAGCTGGAAGCCTGAAGAGCAATTTTGCATTAGACAGGAATTAAGTGAACAGAACTTAAATTCGAAAAGCACACTGTCCTGAAAAGAGTACTGGGTAGGAAAGCCATTACCAAATGGAAAAGGAATGACGAGCAGCCAATGATTATGATTACGGCAACAAGAAAGAAGAAAACCAAAGTTTTCCTAGAAATCCACTCCAGTTTATGCCTTCTTTGGCAGAGATGGGGGTGGGGTTACATCTGAAAATTCCTCTGGTATCTTTGCTTGCAATTTATCTTTATTGTAAAATTAAACAAATTACTAATACAAGGGAGGCATAATTATGGCCATGCACTTTTACAATAAACACGGGGGATTTCTGCCAATAGCCTAAGTTTAAATTGTATATACCTGTTTTTTGGTACCGGGGATCGAACTTGGGACCTTGCGCTTGCAAGGCAGGCACCAGAACCACTGAGCTAAATCCCTGGCCTCAATTGTATATATCTTAAAGAAACAATTTCTTAAAGATTATCCCTTTATCTCAAGAACTCCCTCTTCCTGTTGTTCATGTGTTGGTCAATTGTAGGGACAGTGCAAAATCTATCTTTTGTGAATTAACAAAAGCATGAAGTGAGGATGCCTAGAAAGCCACTCTAGGATACAGTTTGTTTCGTCTATCAACATCTAGATAATTTGCTGGAGTCCTGGCTGCAGTGTGGGACCCTCTGTGAGGCATAACCTCTAGGGAAGCAAGGCCTCACCTGGCCTCCACCCACCACCTACTCACAGTGCTCGGAACAGGTTGCTAACACAAAGGCCATCATTGGACAGCAAACAAGTCAGGGGAAAATGAGTGGCCTGGTTTTGGTTTAAGTCCATTAAGCATAGTATGAAAATGGCCTTAATCTCGTGCTCTGCCAGCAGGAAAAGACCAGGAAGGCTTCAAAGGCTAGAGAGTTGCTGACAATGCCCTCTCCTACAAACAGAAAGCCACATGGGTGATCTAAAAGCAGCCAGAGAAATGGGAGGCTGGGCTCAAAGAGAGATTTAGCACTCAGAGCCATCTACAAAGTAGAGAGATTTACTTCTGATTGTGTTCATGGCTGATTTCCACAAGATGAGTTTGTAGAACAAGTTCTGTTGTGTTGGCCAAACCTCTTTCTATGGGGTGACCTGAAATTTATGTAACGTCATCCTATGTAACGTCATCCCTGCAGGTTCTGTTTTGCTTGATTTTCTTTTCTTTTTTTTTTAGGTACCAGGGATTGAACTCGGGTCCTTGCGCTTGGGCAGCAGGCAGCGAAACCACTGAGCTAAATCCCCAGCCCCTGCTTTGCTTGATTTTCTAAACTCCAGTTGACTTCTGTGTCATTCATCTCACTTTCTGTGTGTATTCCTCTCTGCACGCCTCCATCAATTACTATCCCCAGGAAAATTATTAATGTGTGCGATTTTTAGGGCTATGATATTCATAACTGTCGCAATGGAAAATGTTGAGACCAATACCGCAACACTTACTTGATAAGGTGAGATGTGCTTTTTGACTCAGGATGGCTCCGTATTTGTTCACTGCCAAACACTGGTAAAATCCCTCATCAGACTGGGCTCCCCGCCTGCCTTCCACTTCGCTGATGTACAAAGAGCCATTAGAAAGAACCTGGATCCGTTTATTTTCAGACACTTTTGCTCCATTTTTCAACCATGTGACCTTAATAGGAACTTCTCCGTGGGCCTGGCAATCTAAAAAGACCGGGTCCTTTCTTGTGACAGTTACATCCTGTGGTTCTCTTACAAAAAACAGTTCGCTAAAGCACCACACGCCTACAGGAAAAGGGGAGAAAGGTATATCCAGAATTACAGGTATAAAATTATTTAACACACAGATGTAAAACACATATTCAGAGTGAAGGATGGAATCTAACTGTCCATATTAGTTAACATACAAGAGTTTCCTCAACTTTTTCAACAAGGTAAAGTCACCTTTTACCACATCCACACTAAAGGCAGAGTTTAAGCAACTTCTATCCCTTATAAGAATTCTCAAGTTCCTTGCTAGTTTCAAAATCTTCACTAAAACTCATGCTCATAAGCTGTTTGCTACTTTTACAAGCTTGTCAAAACGATCTTGAACAGAGGAAGTCGTAAAAGTCTAATTTTACAAGAAATCATTAGCAAAACTCCCACTCTGTGAACAAGCAAGTTATTTCCCCCTGCCCTGGAGTGTTTTTGGAACCCTTGGCGCCTACTTCTTTAGAAAGTGCCATTATCTTTGGTGACAAATTACAAGTTTTAATTTTTCTATCTCCCCCTTTACAGCTGGGATTCTGCTTTCTCTCCTTGAAAGAAATCCATTTACTTACTTTCTGCAAGGCCAGCTAGGTATTTTAAGGACAAACAATAGACTGAAAAGCTGGTAACTCTTGCTGCTTGTACTCAGTGGGCGATCGGGGCCATCGGATTAGGAAACTTTTATTTCGCTTTTTTAGAACTACCAACTGTTGGGAAAAATGCGTGACTAATCGGTCCTTACTGTCTAATAGGGAGAGAAGGCTGCTTAATCAGCCAATACACATTTTTATCAGAGCAGAGAAAATGCTTCACCCTAAGCAAATCCATCCCCCGGCCCCTCCAGGAAAAAGGATCCGGTGACCTCTCCATGCGAGCCGCAGTCCCGCCGGCCGCACCTGACTAGGTCCTTTCCGCCTGTGGACTGCGCGGGCGACGCGCGAACACGCGGGGGAACTATTGCCCCGGCAAGTCCGCCCGACAGCGGGGTCCGCGAGGAACCGCGCCGAAGCCAGGCACAGAGTGGGCTCCTCCGAGTTTGTGCACGACCCGCCGCCGACCACTCTGCGCCCCTCGCCCCGCGCCCCGCGCCCCGCACCGCCGCCCCCGCCCTCAGGGGACCCTGCCCCCGCCGCCCCGAGCGAAGACGCCGCCACGTGCGGCCGGACCTGGCGAGGGACAATGGCCGCGGGGTCAAGCGGCGCGGGGCCGGGCCGGGCTGGGGCCGGGGCGCGGGCGCGGAGGAGCCGGAGGACGCGCGCACCTGGGCTGGCGCCGAGCAGCGGCAGCAGCAGCAGCAGCGGCAGCAGCAGCAGCAGCGGCAGCAGCGCGCGCATCCCCGGCGGCCGCTCGGACGGCGCCATCAGCGGGTCCTGGCGGGCATGGCCGGGACAGGCCGGGCCGGACCGGGACCGGGACCGGGACCAGGGCAGGACCGGGACGAGACCGGGACCGACCCGACCCAGACCAGGGCGACCGCGCGGCGGCGTGCAGGCGGCGGGACGTGGAGCCGTGGTTCGGACGGAGCCGCGATGTGGACGGCGGCGGCGGTGTGGACGGCGGCGGAGGCGGCGCCGACTGGACAGGCGGGGACTACTTTCCGGGCGGGCGCGGAGGGACACGGGGCGGAGCGAAGCCTTGCCGGACAACGGCGCCCACCGCCCGCCAGGTCCTGCCCATCCCCGCGGTGGGAGGGACGGCGCCTCCAGACGGGGACCAGATCTGGGACCCCAGACAGGCACCCCAGGTGTGGACCCCGGCGAGGGCCAGGGGTGGGGGCAGAGACCAGCGCTCAGGCCTGACTCCCGCCACAAGGGGCTGAGTCCCAGGTCGTGAGAGCGGTGCGAAGGCCCTGTCCCCATGGCAGAGGCCCCCGAGGGCTCTGGATTCTAGGAGCCAGCGTGGCCACCAGACTCTGAACGAGCACCCCCGACCTCGGGAAAGGCACGACGATGGGAATGCGCCCCCAGCAGCTGCAGACACGGAAGGGTAGGAGAATCTGGGCACACAACCAGAGCGTGGATCACAGAGCGCGCTCACGCGTGGACACTGAGGCCACGGCGAAGGACAGGGCTGGTCTGGGAGCTCGGTCCGAGGCACGTTTTGCCCCAGCGCGTCCGGAAATCCTGAGAAACAGGCGATCAAAAAGACGGTTTGGGAACATCTACTTAGCAGTCGCAACATAACTCATGCAAAACTGCAGCACCCTTCGCCATGCTGCTTCCAAACCTCTCTTTTAATTTAGATGAGGTCAAACTATTTCTAAACACCAGAGTAAAGGTTCATGTAAAGGGAATCCTGTTTGTGCAATAAAATGAGAGCTTTGCAAAGATGTTTTAAATATCTAGTCAGTCACGTTTACACAGCTGCTGCTGTAGCTGCTGCTGATTTTTTAACTTGAATGACATTGTTCTCTCCCTCTTGACTCTTCCTTCTAGTTCCCTTTCAGTTGACCGTAAGTGCTCATATTTCCTGGATAAGAATCGTTGATAAGGTGCTGTTATGCTTTTTCTTTTATTAAATCCTTTTATTGGTACATTGTAGGTATACAACACAATTACATTTCTCATTGGGAATTGTACCTTTACATAATGCATCTTGGTTCTTATTTTTTCCCCATTCCTAGCCCTCCCTTCACGCCCTCCACCCTTCCCTATTTACAAAGACTTTATTTCCATTTTTTCCATTTCTCATCATTTTTCCTTTCCCTTCTTTCCTTTCCCCTGCCCCTCCCACTACCCCTACCCCTTTGGACCTTTTCTTCCTATTTTACATTATCAATTATTCATTCTAATCATTGGTACATTTTAGGTATACAATATGCTGTCTTTCTTGAATGAATCAGAATAAGAGCCAGAGGAGGAGAGAGATAACCTAAAAGGCAGGGAAGAACAGGGCTTAAAGAACTGCCACTTTGCCTTCCAACGTTTTCATCACTCCTGGGAGCCTTTGGTTCTCATGAGATAGCTTTGGACCTTGAGTTAGGTGCCTTGGGGAGCAGTTTTGCACTGTATCACATGGTGTGAGGTAATATAATGAAGGCAAACAACCTGCAAGGGATGTTACAGCAAGGGACTTACTCAGACAGTGTGATTTTGCCACTTTACGCAAAACTCAGAGCACACCCAAAGCGTTGGTAAATGCTCCCTTGATTCTCACAATAACCCAGAGAGCTGATTACTCATCTCTCCATTTTAACTTGAAGAATCAGGCTTACCCATGGCCACTGGTTAGTAAGTGGGAACTCAAACAGAATTCATGCCTTCTGATTTCTACTATCTGATCCTCTGCCTTAAATTTGAGCCTCTCCCTCCCCCCGCCTCCTTCTTTCTTTCCTTTCCTCCTTCCTTCCTTTTGCTCTTGTTCATCCTAAGATCTGTTGGCTTCAGAATTTACAGCACACATCTTTGAATAACAGCACCTGTCTTCACGCACACTTAGATCTCCTCTCCACGTAAGGCTCCTCTTGCCTTGTAAGCCAGGCTGGCAGCTGTTGAAAAGCTCTGATCCAGTCCTTCTCATTGCCCATCGTTTCCTCCGTCACCACATTTTGCGTGTAGTTTTAAAAGCCTGGGTTTTAGTTTCTAGCAGATTACAGTTCAGATTTCAGTGTTGCATAAACAAATTACTCAGGCTCTCAAATCTAATCTATTTAATGGGAATGACTGTGATACCACCGGGCTGCTGCATGGTGTAACCTTACACCTGGCACATCATTGCTATTATTATTTAGTAAGTAGAAGTTCCCTACAGTGACAAATCTTTGTACTTTCAACGTGGGCTTGATTTTGCATAATTTAGCTTTTTAAGAGTCAAATCTGATGTATTGTTTGGTTACTATGCTGCTGGGGCCTTGAAGGACTTCTTGGAGTGGTTTCTAAGCAGTTCTGAAGGAAGTAAGAAGTGTGGAGGTGTCTAACCTCCAAAGCCAAGGCCTTGGAGGACAAATCTCACCAAGGAAAACAACAGCCTTTCATATTCTGCGAGGACAATTATTTTCAGACTGTAAAGAGTAGAGCCTGTATACTGGAAAAAGAAATGAAATTTGAGGGGAAATTAAAAAACAGAATCAATTTTTTTATTAAATTCAAATCTCCTGTCCCAACTTTGAGGAGAAAATCACATAATAGCCATCAAATCATGGAGCTATATATTAAATGGCCTTCAAGCCCTCTGGCCTCTGAATATTGCCTAGTTCTATGGAGTCACAGGGCCATTTGTCAGACTGTGAATCATAGAAAATGTCAGAAGGTGATGAACCCCACCTGGCCGTCCTTTTCCAGTGCTTGGAGATTGAACTAGTGTCTTTGCACTGAGCTACGTCTGCAGCCATATATATATGGGTTGGACTCAAACTTGTGATCCTTCTGCCTTAGCCTTCTAGAGTGCTAGGACTACAGGTGTCCACCACTACACCTGGCTAAATCTGCTCTTTTAAACAAATATTTATGTACCTCTTCATATGTAGAAGACCAGGCTCGATGTGGGTCTCATTCCATGATTTTCATATTTCAGAAATCAGTTGCTGATAAGCTTAATGATGACCTCTGGAAGCATTCTGAAATGAGGCATTCTAAAAGTGCATTGCAGTTGTTGGAACTGTGAAATCCCCCAATTACTATCAAAAGCATTGTGAGACTCTTCAAAAAAACTAAAAACACAACCACCAAATAACCCACAAATTTCACATTTGAGTACATACTCAATAGAAGTAAAAACAGGCTTTCAAAGATACTTGCATACACATGTTCATTGCAACTTTATCCACAACAGCCAGAATGAACTTAACCTAAATATCTACCAAGGGATCAATGGAAAGTGAAGAAATATTATTCTGCCTTAAAGAATAATTTGGAGGGGCTGGGGATTTAGCTCAGTGGTTCCGCTGACTGCCTTGCAAGCACAAGGACCCGAGTTCGATCCCTGGTACCAAAAAATAATAATAATATGGAGTATTAAAATATGAAAATATTTCATTATTGTTATGGCTTGTTGTCAGGAGTCATTCTACATAATTTTGGGGGAAAATCATTTCATAATTAAAGTATGACTATAACTGTCTAAGGCCCAATGTCACCTTGCCCACCAGCTGACAGTGGCATGTGGAAACGTAACTCTTCTTTTGCTTCTGGTCGCAAGTTGAGGCCTCGATGGTCCTGTGATACTCTGATGCTCCAGGGCAAGAGAACAGCAGCCGAAAACATGCTGGTTCTTTGAGAACCGAGTAGTAATAGCCTGCTACCTTGTCCCACTTAGTATTATAAGAATGCTGTCCTTATTGCCTTCATCAGCATAAGATTATCATCACCCTCTGAGTCCTAAGTCACCTGATACTTTCTCCACTTATTGTGTGTACCCAATAAATAATGACCAGCTCGGCAGTGTCTTTGTCTTTGCCCACTCTGAGGCACTGACCTCCCAGCCCCACCATGTATTATGAAATTACACGTCTTTGTTGTCTTTCTTTAGCCCTCACTGTAGATTGGAGGATTGATCAGCTTCTGATAGCTTGTATCTAGACGTCCCCCCAAAGCCTCGTGCTCATAGGTGGGGCTTTTGGGAGATGGTTGGATCATGGGTGTGTGGTACTGGATTAGGGTATATGATACTGGTACTAAGGGTGTGTGATAAAAAGTGTGTTTAGAATAGTTCTGGGTGTGGATAATGGAAGCCCCACTCTGGGTGTGGGTGACACCAATCAATAGGCTTGTAGCCTGGATGGAATAAAAACAGACAGAAGGTAGGCAGGCTGCTGCTTGCTGCTTCCTGCTTGCCCTGCCATGGATTGTTTCTCCTCTGCCATGTCTCTCTGCCATGCCACCATGCCTTGGAGCAAGCCAACTATAGACTGAAACCCCTACAAACAGTGAGCCAAAATAAACCTTTTCCTCTTTAATTTGTGGGTGTCAGGTATTTTTTTCCCAACAATGAGAAAAGTAACCAAGATAATTACAGCATGTTATTCAGCTTTTAAAAAGAAGAAAAAAACTGGGCATTGTGATGCAGCCTGTGATTCCAGAGCTCAGGGAGGCTGACGCAGGAGGATCTCAAGTTTGAGCCCAGTGGGAGCAACTCAGCAACTTAGCAAGACCCTGTCCCAAAATATTTTAAAGAGGAGAAGCCTGGGTATGCAGCTTAGTGTGATGGCTCTGCTTTCAGACTCTAGTAGACGAGAGAGAGAGAGAGAGAGAGAGAGAGAGAGAGAGAGAGAGAGAGAGGACCTGTCATATGCTGAATCATGGTTGAAATTTGTGGGCTGGTTTTGTCTATTTATTTATTTTTTTGGTACCGGAGATTGAACTCTGGTCTTTGTGCCTGTGAGACAGGCGGTAGGCAGTGGAACCACTGAGCTAAATCCCCGGCCCCACTGGTTTTATTTTTAAACAAAATAAACCAGTCAGAAAAAGACAAAGGGTCCATGCTTCTGCTTCTGTTGAGTATTTTAAGTAATAAAATGCATATAAAAACAAAGTAGAATGTTGGTCATCAGGGACAAGGGGAAGGAAGAAAAGAAAGTTGTTCCATACCCATGGAGTTTCAGTAAGGGAAGATATAAAATATTTTTTGTTGTTGTTGTTATTTATCATTTTGTTGATTTCTTGTTTCTCAATGCACAATATTTTTGAAGAATAGCAATAAGATGTCCAAAATTCAACATTATTAAACATTCAAATAGTAAAATACAATGTGGAAAAAGCCCTCAAATGTCAAGTAATCTAAGCTCTATCTGTCAGAACCAATTGGGATAGCTGCTACTGGATTTATCACCGTGGTTCAAGATGAGAATTGCTATCCTCTGACCCAGGGAACAGGAACAAGTCTCAAATGTCAACCTGCCCTCTAGGAACTGGGGGAGCACTTTGGTCACCCTTTGCAATGTCTGGGAGATTTTCATAATGACTCTGCCTAATACAGCAATCTGCCCTCTCATTCCAGGTGTGAAAAAGATCCTGCTGCCAAGACAGTCAAAAGAAACTCCCATGATTACCACTAGAACATGAAGACCAGAAACGATCCCACTGTCCAGGAGGCGCCCCACGCCTGCAGAGTTCTCTGGTCCTTTGCTAAGAAACAACCCATTCTAAGAGCATGGGGAGAGGCCTTGTGCAGTGACCAGCTGAAGGCAGGGCAGCTGTGAGCAGCTTTTCACTTGAAGGCACAGGGTTCTCATCATCCAGAGGATGGGGAGTCACTGTTGTGAGCTACTTCAAAATACAATCCTACCTCTAAAAAATTGTTAGCTGCCATACATCTGATTGCAGTTTCAGCCTGGACTCTTGCAAGGCCCAGAGTCTTGATCACACCTGAAAATCTTGCTGTGCCCCTACTCCCTCTATAAGGAATCAGATTTCCAAGAGGTTGAGCCTCAAAGGAACACACAGCTGCAAGCACACAACAGGCAAAGATAAATACATGACTCTGTAGTGTGGGTGTGAAACTATCACACACAAAAAAAATCTCAGACCCCGAAATTGTTGATCACATGCTAGCAATACCTGGTAGAGTCTGAAACTGGTGATTTTCACCATAAAACATTTATCTACCATGACTTTGATCAACCACATTTAGCCTGACAAGCAAAAATGTATGAAAAACACTCTAATTGTTTTTAAAAGCAGATTTCATTAAGTACCAAGCATACAGATCAAGTTTACTGATAGTCATCAAGATACCCAACTTAAATAAATCCCTTTCAGTCTTTCCCCACCATCAGCTTAGTCTCCATGACAAGAATGGACAAGTGCCAACTGCACCTTGTCAGTGACCCGAGGGTTTGGTTGCATGAACTCTATTTTAAAGAACAGACCCACACTTTTGCTTGAGGGATCATCTTGAGTGCTTCCTGCTTTGGAAATCTCAGCATTATGAATGCTCTTTACAAACATGGGGCTGCTCAAACAGGAAACAAGAAGAAAACATAAAGGTGCATTTATTTATGTCCATGCCATCTAAAGCTACTGACAACAGCAATCAGGACTGGAGAAGGGATGAATCAGAACCTAAAACAAAAATAACAAAAACACTGGGACATTTGAATTGAAAGTCTGAGCTCAGAGAAAAATTGCTTGTTGGCAAGCCAGTTTTCTCCCTGAGAAGTTTGCTTCATACTCCGCTCTCACTCATGCATCTTCTGCCTGTCATGATTAAGGCCTGGACAGTGTTAGGAAGCTGTGCAGTCTCTCTGCAGAGCTGTCGGTCACCCATGGGCTCAGGCTGCCCAGTGCTCATCTCTGCAGGCTGCCTCCGAAGCTCCTCCATCATCCGGAGCAGGGCCACCTGCTCCACCTCCAAGGCCAGTGTGGCCTGCTTCAGCTTGCTCTCACTGGTCAGGAGCTTCTCTACCATAGCTTCAAGGCTCTGGATCTTACCATGTGCCACCTGCAATTGTTCAAGAAGGTCAAGGTTCTGTTTGCGTAAGCTGCTGTTGGTTTTCTCTAATTTATCCGTTCTTTGGTTGTCACTGACCAGACGGGAACCAATAAGTTCTTCTTGAAGGACACAGTACTCAACTTCATAAGCTTGTAACTGTTTAGCAATGTCCATCTCAAACACCTGACTGATGGTCTTCTGCATCTGCACCAGACCCAGGCTGGGTAGTGTGTTTTTTATGAAGTCCACTGTGGTTTCTAGGTTTTCATGCTACAGAATCAAAGGCTTATGGTTTCCCAAAAGACTTAGAGCCACTTTCAATATGACCTCTGACCCCTGAAGAAAGATCATATCAAAGACTCTGGCTCCAAATCCCAGCGGGAACTGAGGGGTGAAGACGGTGAGAAACCCTGGGGCAGGTGGAGGCTGGGCCCAGCCTCGTGCTCCTCCAGGTGGCCACAGAGGCCTCTGCGGTGGTTGGGAAGGAGCCGTGAGAGTTGGCACATCTGGATCTGTAAAATAATTATATCTGGCTGATACTGTTTCTGTAGTCCCATGTCAAACATCAGAAACTTGAGCATTTTAAGCGCCTCTTCCTCACTCATATGAAGTAGCAGGATGCCCGCCACAAAGCTGAGACCTTCGCAGTGGCCTACTTCCTGGTTGAGGAGTGAGTAGGCCTCCAGAATGTTGTAAAGGGGCAGCTGTCCTGCTCTGAGCTGGGCAGAGAGGTGTGGATGAGTAGGAAACGTTCGCCCCAGGTTGATGAGAATTGTGTGCTGCTGGGAGGTGAGCTGTTCTAAGAGTTCTTTGTAGGGCACATCCTTCGGCTGCTGCTTACTGGGAAATGGGTGTGTCAGGTGGAACTGCTCAGCCAGAAATTGCCAGATTTCACCCTGGTGATGACGTGGCATACCTTGCCCAACAGCTGAGTGCATTTTTTCCATATCAAACAATTTTTGATCTTCCGGGAGTGCTAAGCATCTTTTCCCACACTGTAGTTACTTCTTTAAGACAAGGAGTGATTTCTCCATAATCAAGTTTCAGGTGCTTGTTCAGCAAATCATTCTCCAGGGCTGCACCTGCAGCTTCCACGATGTCCTCTTCTCCTCTCCTCGGCCCATCTTCACACTCAGGCTCCAGAGAAGACCCAGGGGGAGCTCTCCTCTCTCTGAATACTCTTCTATTGGCCGGCAGAGGACTGGCCTTCTGTGGGGTGGCCACACGCAGGAGGGTCTGCTGCCACCACACGTGCCGCTGGGTCTTCACAGGGGTCTCCCCACGTCTCCCAGGTGGTCTGCTTTGGATTCAAAAGCCCTTTTTGCATTCATAAAGTCAGAGGTGTTATTCTCATGTACAGGAGCCAGAAATTTTAGAAAATTTGGCACAGAGGAGGAAGAATGAAGTTTTTCCGCAGGGCATTACGGTATAAGATGCTCTTGGGCACAGCATTCCCACTTTGCTCTCCACTGGAATTATGTTATAGATATTTAAAAAGGTTTGGCAAAGACACAGAGGGGTCAAGATGGGCGGGGGGAGCTGAAGGCTGCCTTGAGCAGTGCTCAGACTGGCCCGCACACGGATGGTCCAAGTTCTGTTCGTGAGGTGTCTCCGTGCTCACCAAGTGACACCTCATAAATCTAGGAGCATTGGTTGGTAATTCACTGTCAGTATTCTCTGCTGTAATCTGGGGTGTCTGCTTTATCTCTCCAATATGGATGTGTTCTTTTTGCTTTTCTTCATATAAACATCTCAGAAAAGAAATAATCAATTTGTTCTCTTGCTGCTCATTTCTTGGTCTCAATTTCTGCACCTCCTCACAAATAGTTGCCTGCTCCTGATTAGTCAGTGTCGTCAGGTGTGTCTGGAGTTCTAATTTGGTTTTGGAAAAATTCATTCCCTCTGTCCTCTCGCGGAACTTGTGGAGACCCTGCAAGGGGCAGGCCTCACACAGCTGGGCTGGTGCCTTCGCCCTCTGCTGCACCGTGGCCGCCATGAAAGCCTGTTTCACGGTCATCGTGATTTTGTCAACCAGAGCTTCATTTGTGCACTGGAACATGGAGCAGACAAAATGAAAGCCGCCACCGCCTGAAGACTCCTGGCAGATAAACCCAAAGTGGTCCATGTGTCTGATGCCCTGAGAGGAAAAGGATATCTCCTTAAAACTTTTCTCCAATGCTGTTTTTTTGGTGTCAGGACTGATGAGGTAAACTTCAGATTGGCCAGAGGTGAAGAGCGCAGTTCGATTTTCCTCAGTGTCTGTGGGCTGCATGGTATAGTGCCCGCTGATCAGGTGGTTCTCGATGCCATTCTCCTTGAAGGAGCTGAAGAAACTGCAGCTCCGCAGGTTGCCATCCTGGAACTCCCTCCTGTAGGCCAGTGAGCACAGCCCGGGGTGCGACAAGGACTTGCGCATGGCCCGGTGCCTTGGGGCTCGAGGGGAAGGGACCCCTGGGGCGGGGGCACGGGACCCTTCAAGGGCGGCTCGTGTCCACCCTCAGGCTGCAGCTGGTGTGGTTGCACTGTCGATCAGGGCCGGCGGCCTTCTTGTGCTCCACCATCACTCAGCCACAGAAGAGGACCTCGAACTTCTTGGCAAAGGTGTCATCGAACTCAGACGGGCAGCGCAGCTCCTCCTGGAGGGTGATCTTCCCAGCCTGGTGCATGGAGCTGATGATCTCAGGCACCTTGGCCACCCAGCCGAACACTGGAGACCTCGCGGGCCGGGTGGCGGCTCCTCGCCCGCCAACTCCCACTCACTCCCGCCACCAGCCCATGGGAGGCCTAAAATATTCTAAATATTGTTGCACAACAGTGTGCATGTCATTAATGACACTGTCCTGTAATTTAAAGTTATTAAGGTAAATCTGTGTTATGTGCTGCTTCTCAATGCATTGGAAAGGCAGCGAGTGAGAGAAGAGGCATAAGCCATGTCCGTAGCCCCATGGGCAAGCCGTGTAGCCACTCGTTGACCCTTAACCATCTCCACAGCTATGGATTACACGGCCAGGCCCTGTCCACCTGCCAACTCTGAATCAGCTCTGCACTTTGTTTCACCTTGGCTGGGACAACAAAGGCATCATGCAGCCAATCAGCATGATCTTGGAAGAGGCCAATGCCTGGAAAGGAAAGGGTTTCCAGAGTCACCCTCCCACGGTGACAGAGTGAGAGCCAGCCATCGCATACAACCTTGGAGAGGGTGGGAGGTGGACGTAGACCCCCTGAGAAGCTGAAACTCAAGCCAGGAAGAAAACAGTAAGAAACAGTAAGAAACCAGGCCTTTTGAGTGTGGCTTTCAGAGGTGTCTGGGTCTGAAAGTGCTGGCGTTAAGTCCAACAGTCTGCTTGGACCCTGGCCTGTGGCTTACATCCACCAGAGACTAATGATCTGATTGCTTTCTACCGACATGAGCAAGGACATACCTTGGCTTGGACAGTTAACACAGTCTGTGGTGTACTGACAGAGGGGTCTCAGGATTGGGGGCACATCACAACCTACAGGCCAGAAAGGTAGGCAGAGAAAATCATGGCTGGTTGGGTGCCAAGACTGCAGACTCTGGAAACCACCTACTCAAAAGTACAGAAGATTTGTTTAAATTCAATGTCTTTCTTTTTCCTTCATTAGTATTTTTATTTTCTCTTTTTTCCCCTCTGCTTACCTTTTTCTTTTAGTTTTCTTTTATTTTTCTCTGTTTTTTCTTTTTCTTGTTTTCTTGTTTCTGCTACTTTTATCTAATACGATTAATTTCCTTTTACTTCTCAATAAGATCTCTATCTCACTTTTCTTTCCTCATTCTCATTTCCCATTTACTAATTTTTCAAAATTTACTTTTTTCATTCTCCATTCCCTACCTTCCTCTATCTTGACTAGTATAACCATTAAGTTTAATGAATCTGTAGATAGTTAACTCTGTGCTGTTACTGTCTAATGCTTTTCTGTTGCTAATGGGGGTATAGTTGTTCCAGTTGGTAGATATTTATGGGATGTGAATACTTTGTTTGCCTTAGTGTTTATACATACAAAAGGCAAGGGGAGCTGAAGTGCAAGAAGTCTGTGGGAAAGTACCTGTCAATGGCCATCCCACCCTGAGCATGCCTAATCTTGTCTGTGGAAAACAACCTTCCCACGTGTGCTTCACATGGAACTGAGAACTATGGAATGTGAAAGGAATGTGAAGGATGGAGCTGAAGCTTCCTAGTTGAGCTGGAACAGCTTTCCAACGAGAACAGTCATAGTGGTATGAAAGAGCAAAGGATATTTGGGAACCTACAGGCAGTTTAGCAAAGCTAGAGTGCAGACCATTTTGGAGAGTGGAGAGAAGAGGCAGGACCACGTCAGAAGAGGTCTTGGGCTATGACAAGGAGTCTGAACTTGTCCTGGAGGCCATAGTTTCCCAAAAAGCCCCTGTTATGGTTTAGATCTAAAATGTCTCATGAAAGTTTCATGTTCAGAGGTGGGCCTTTTGGAAGATGTTTGGATCATAGGGATGCTACACATAGCAGGGGATAAGTCCACTGGTGAGTTCACAGTTGAATGTGCTCTTAGGAGCTGAATCCTTGTGAAAGACAGGTCACTGGGGTGTGAACTAGAAGGATGTATCCTTTTCCCTGACTTCTTCCTTCTCTCTTTGGTTCCTAGTTGCCATGGATTGAGCAGCTGTTTTCCACCAGGCCCTTCAACCATGCTATTTCTGCCTTAGAGTCAACTGACCATGGACTGAACCCTCAAACTGTGAGCCTAAGTAAACTTTTTCTCCCTTAAACTGCAAGTGTTAGGTATTTTGTTCCAACAATGAAAAAATGACTAATACAGAAAATTTGTTCGAGAGAAGTAGGATCATTGCTGTTACTATACTTGACCATGAATTTCCAAAGACTTTGGAGCCAGTTTATGGGAAGAGTTTGGACAAGTTCAGAGATGCAGGCTAGAGAATCTCTAGAATGTTGTAAACAGAGGTTGATGGGAGATTCTGGTGGGACCTCAGAAGACCAGAATATTTATAAGAATGTAGACAGTAAGGGTCAGGCTCATGAGGGTTCAGATGGGAATGAGGGCTCTTTGGAACCTGGACTAGAGACCATGAATGTTTCATTCTGAAAAAGAATTTGTCTACATTTTGTCCGTGTCCTAAGACCTTCTATGAGACTGAATTTAAAGGTGGTAGGCTAATCTGGCAGAAGAAATGTCAAGGCAGCCCTATGTTCCACTTGAAACATGGATACTGCTGGCTGCTAGATCTATAGTGAGGATCAGGAGCAAAAAGCAGAGCTTAATGATGTGAAAAATGTGCAACTTGGCCAGGAAGGGAGCAAGCAAAGTTGGGCCCCAAGGAGAATGTGGCTGCTGACAAGGTCAGGGGCGTTCAAAGGAAGCCCAGACTTGGCCATGTAGCTCAGGGCAGAGGGCCTGGGTTCAGTCCCTAATAATGTGCATGCACACGTGCACACGCACACACGCACACATGCACATGCACACTCACACATGCACACACACATGCGCGCGCGCACACTCACACACACAAGTACTTTGCACTGAGACAATTGAAAGCGTGACTTGAGGGCTTCTTAGGAATTGGTCAGACTCTACTCATCTCAGGTTCAAGGCAGTAAGAGTAAACTCTTTTGAAAGACATTGTTTTAAGAGAAGAATCCCGAAGCACCCTGCTCATCCAGGGGCACCTATGGAAGATTATCCCCAAGTCTAGCTATCCATGCGCTCAGAGACTGCTGCAGCCATTGCTCAAGCTGGTGGCTGACCTTCACATCATTCATGTAGTGTTGTGTTTTGGGTTTTTTTCACATGTAGCGTAGAAGAGTTTTGGGGTCAGGCAGACTTCCATTTGGATTTCAAAGGAAGGCCTGGGAGATCAGGCAAGGAGCCCCCAATGAATGAGTGACGCATGAAGCTGTGAGACTGACGTTGAGGGTACAGTGGAGACCCCAGGAAGGTGAAATGTCTGCTGAAGAAAGCTGCAGGCAGTGAGTGGAGCCAGCCCAAGAGAGAGGCCTTGTGGGCTGCAACAAGCAAGGTCATAGGGGTTAGGCTGCCTAAGGACCCTGGAGTTCATAGCTCACCACAATTGGGCCAGGGTGCTGGACATTGAACTACAGGATTTAATGTTTGTCCTGCTGGGTTTTGGTCTTGCTCTGGCTCACTTCCTTTCTAACACCCTATTCCTCTTTTTAGAAATGGGAACGTTTACCCTGTGCTATTGTATGTTCGAAATATTCAACTTTTTTTTAGACAGGGACTTACAGCTAAGAGTTTGCCTTGAGCCTGAGAGGAGACTTTGGAGACTTTTCAGTACTGTTGGAGCTATTAGGGCTTTGGTAACTCTTAGAGATGGACTAAATGCATTTTGCATAATGACACGGACATGAGTCTTTTGGTGGAATGTTGTATCTTAGATCTAAGATATCCCCCAAAAGTCTCGTGTGCAGAGGTGTTCAGAGATGGAGCCTTGGAAGATGACTGGATCACTGGGTGCTATGCTTATCGGTGAATTAATCCATTGATGAATTCATAGCTCCCATGCTGGTTAGTGGGGCCGGTTGGAGGAGGTGAGTCACCGGGGTGTGACTAGGAAGGGTGTTCTTGTTCTCAACTCGCTGCTGCCATCCCCCACTCCTGCTTTCTGGCTGCTATGGCTTGAGCAGCTTTCTTCTGCCATGCTCTCCACTTTGCCCTTTCTTCCTGGAAATCACCTGACCATGGACTGAACCCTCTACTCCTTTGAGTTTTGGGTCTTGGGTATTTTGTCCCAGTGATGGATGGGAAAGTGACTGATATAGCCACCCTTTGGAATGGCTGTCTATGGTGCAGCCTTTGCTCTGTGCTCTGTGCCATGAGCTCTGGCAATTCCATCTCAGTCATTGCTCAGAACTGGGTGAGCAAGGAAGGACTGTTCTCACTCTACAGATGAGCAGAAACTCAGCTCGGTTAAGTAGCTTGTACATGGAGAAGCAGGACCAAGACAAAGGCAAGATTCTCCCCAATTCTGACTCATGTCCTTGACCTCAGAACTCCCTCAGAGTGTCCTACAAAAAGAAGAAGAAACAGAAGTGTGACAGCTGGAGGGAGACAGATGGGGCTACTAACAGATTCTAACAAGGTCATACTTATTAACTGAGAGTCATGCACTCTGAATGGCACTTCCCTAGTTCCTGGCAGCACACTTCCATTCTCCTGTCCTAGCGTATCCAGCTTGCTACCCTTCTGCTTTTCGAGACCAATAATCTATAGCAACTGACTGAGCTGGGAGGTGTGAGAGGTGAGAAAGAGACAGATGTAATCCCTACTTCTTGGTTATTTCCATTGCATTTGCTGCAATGGAGTCGCACTGAGGCATGGGCAGCCCAGATATTTCTGCAGTTTGCAGGAAAAGACCTAGGGGTATTGATTGCAGCTGAGCCAACAGTATGTGTGGTTGTTGCTGCTATCCTGTGCTATGTTCATAGATTTAGATTCCAGGACAAGGAGAGTTTGGTCTCACGTATGCTGTCCTGGTTACACTAGGTCTAGCATAGGAAACATATCCCTAAATTCCACATTTTAAGAGACAAAAACACCCTGGAACACAGGCAGAAACTCAGAGTATAAAATGTTTGGAAATTGAAATACTAACACCAGCAATAGCGATAGCTAAAGCATCATCAGAGGAGGGCATGGGCTTGGAGATGGTAAGAAACTCTCCCAAGGTCAAACAGCCAGTAACGATAACGCAGAATTCAAACATGAGCTCGTCAGACCCATGCTTCATCACTTCCTGTGTGTTTTCTTTTCCTTAACCACACAGACAGTGGCTCTGTTTTTGGGCCTCGAGTTGTCTTTGCTGGTGTCCACAGGTCTCTCGGACACAGAATTTAGTGCATTTATTTCAGGGTTTGTAACAGTGCATTTAGGAAATAAGCCACATATGTACACAAGTGAAATATGGCAGTGGGATGCCTTGGCATGACTGCTGGGATCCAGACAGTAACCATCTTTCCTTGCCAGCAATGGTCTTCTCTTCCCATAAGAGCTTGTTTCCGGTTCTGTGTGCTGTAACTTATGGGGAAGAAAGAAGAAAAAAGGAAGCATAAAGCCTGATGGTGCTGAGCAGCACAGCGAGGCTCTGCAAAGTGAGACCAATGGGGACAAGAGGAAAAAGTGTTTAGGCCAAAGCAGTGAAAGTAGTGGAAGGAATTCACAGGGACAGCAAGGGAGCCATGGGCCCGGGAGGTCTCTCTCTTCCTCCCCACCCTACTGCAGGGCTCCTGACCTGGAAGAGGTGCGTGTTCCCAGTTGTGCTGTTTGGTGGAGGAGAAAAGGGAAAGTGATGGTGAGGGAAGAGCACTGTGTGCTGCAGTGCTGGCCCAGCACCTCCCTGCTTCGGCGCAGCCACCCAGGCTCTGTGAGAGCTCGGTGTCTCTGCTGCGCCTGCACCAAGTGTTTATGGCCGCCTTTGGGAGCAGCACTCTCTTAACACCGTAAACAGCACCAAGCAAAGGGCTTCATGCAGCATACAGGGCTTACCAGGGTTTTGAGAGGAGGAACAAAATACTTTTCTCTGCCTCTGCCCAGTACTGAAGACTGGACCCAGGGCCTTCACACGGAGCCACATCCCCAGCCCTTTTATTAATTTTTATTTTGAGACGGGGTCTCACCAAGTTGTTAAGTGGCCCAGGTTAGCTCAAACTGGCAGTCCTCCCGCCTCAGCCTCCCGGAGTTTGCCCCTCACCCAGTTCACCCAAAGCTCTTTGTTCTTGATGAATGGTGCTGATGAACTCCTCCAACTTGACCAGCACTTAAAGCCCAAGCTCCCTGCCATGGGAAATGTTGATGATGAACATGGACAGATAGTTTGGCAACTTCTGGCCAGGATTTACTGAGGTAGGCTTTATGGACCATCATCTTCCTGATTAATTCCTTAAAAACATCTATAAACTGGTAAATATTTAGTATCTCCCATGTTTGTTTGTTTGTTTGGTACCAGGGATTGAACTCGGGTCCTTATGCTATGAGGCAGTTGGCGGAACCACTGAGCTAAATCCCCAGCCCAGAATCTCCCATGTTAATAGCAGCACAAGTCATAAAAGCTAAATCGTGGAGGGAGTCTATACACCCATTAATAGATGAATGGATGAAGAAAATTTGGTATTTACCTACAGTGAAATACTACTCTGCTATAAAAAAGGATAAACTTGAGTCATTTGTAGAAAAGTGGATGCACCTTGAGACCATAATGTTAAGTGAAATAAATCAGACTCACAACTTAAATATCACATGGTTTCTGTTATATGAGAAACCCAAATATAAACAAAGAGCAAAATAAAAGGTAGATAATAGGAAGTAGGGAGATGGATCTTTCTTAAGGGGGAAGGGGGTCAGAGATGGGGGCTAAGAAAAGGTGACAAAAGTAGCAACCAAGATGTGTCCTGTACCTATGCCAACCCCGCCCGAGGCGTGTACAGATCACGCCCTGCGGACGGGACCAGCAAGTGGTCACAGTAGTAGTGGAAGAAGACACGGGAGGCCAACACAGTGTCAGTGCAGAGGCGAGGGTGCTCTGCGTGGTTCTGCATCCCAGCTGCTTGAGGAGTGAGTGTGGTGTCCTGTGTGCTTCCTGTGACCATGCTGTACCTGTCTCCAGTTTCCCACCAAATGCAGGACTTCCGCGTCTTCATCCTGTCGAGAACAGCAGTACGCCTTTGCGTCAGTCTTAGGTTTCAGACCAGCTACTGTAGCTTTCCAAGGCATTCTGTGAATTCCCAAGAGTAGAGCAAAACCTCAAATTTATATTAAACCCATGTCTTACTCACTAAGTTATTTCTGCCTATTTTTTCAATCTAGTAGCAATTCAAGTCTTAAACTACATTGGCAAAAAAAAAGTGCTTTTCATACCTACTCAACTCCACTTGGTTTTTAACTAATGACGCACACGAAGGCATCTTTCCAAACTCAGGAGTGACAGTCGCCGTGCGTGGTAAGGGTCCAGTTTAGGTTCAAATCAAATTTCTGTCACTTACTTAGTTTTGCCTTGGCCGAGTTGCTCAGTCCCCTCTGCGGTGTGGGTGATAACAGTACGTACAGCGTAGAGTCGTTGTGAAGGTTAAATGAGCGACACACATACACGACGCGGCCACTGCACACAGTGGCTGATAGACACAGGCCTGCTGCGTCTGCACACATGCTGTGTCAGGGAGCCCGTGCCCGGTTACAGCTCAGGCTTTGTTTCCAGTGGATATAAGGAGGATTCCAGGTTTTAAAAGGTCAGAAGGCTGGGCACAGTGGCACATAATCCCAGCACTCCAGGAGGCTCCAAACTCAAACCCAGCCTGGACGGCTCAGTGACTTAGTGAGACCCGGTCTAAGAATGAAAAATTTATTTTCAGGCTGGGGGTGCAGCTCAGTGGGAAGGCCCTGGGTCCAACCCCAGCACTGCCAGTAGTCAGTCAGAAACCCCCACACTCCTGTGTCCTGGCTTCTATGAACTGCTGTGGTCCAGCATAGGCACTGAATCCCAAGTGTACAGCGAACCAGAATCCAGCTGGGCCTTCACTGTCATCACAGACCCACCTACAGAGTGCCCGAGCACATTTCCAGAGAGCTGCGTTGTGTCTCTTGTCACCTTGGAGTCCAACAATTTACGAGTTTGTTCTAAAATAAATTTTTAGACATTTGAAGTAACAATGGCCTTGCATAAGAGCCTGTCGGGGTGGTGGTGAGCAGCTTGTAGACTCAGTTTCATCAGGCTTGCTTTCTGCGTGCTGCTGTGGGAGGCCCACGTGTGATTCTGGGAGCTGCTGAGAACTGCTGCATGACACCACTCACTCATCCCATGCCATTCTGAGTCCAGCATCTGTGCTTGTGCACGACTGGGGCAGAGGTCCACACTGCCACCCAGGCACAGAGGGTAGGTGGGATTTCTGCCAACCACTTCTGGAAGTGAGTTTGTCACCTCTGCCTGCTTCCTGTGGCTAGAACTCATCCTGGGGCCTTGTGGGATCTGCCCTGGTCTGGTTCAGAAGAATCGCAGAGGCTCCTGATGCGTGTGGAGGTGAAGGCTCCCTGTCTGTGTGGAGACCTGCTGCTGTCCCAGAGCTGTTTCTCTTGGCGAAGCCAGGACAGGACTCGATGCTCGGGGCTGGCCCCTCAGAGCTGGTGTGTGGCTCTGCGCGCAGCATCTGCTTGGCACGCACAAGTCCCAGGCTCCATCCCCAGCACTGAAGGAAAATGAGTGATCCCTTAGGATTATAAGGATTAAATAACATTTGTTAGAACCAAGAACATAAGGGGCATTTAAAAATATTCATTATTATAACTAAGACATTTTCAAGTCACGGGGCAAATGCTACTCAGGGAAAATATTCTTGCGTTTTCTTTTATTTGCTCCTTTTGTAACCAGTTTCCTAGTACCATCCTCCTCTGTGCCTTCTGCCTAGGTGAATAGCAATGGTGTCCTGTCTGTGAGTCTGATTTACTTCTCTGTTTAGGAGATGATGTCTTGCTGTGCTGCCTTGAACTCCTGGACCTAAGTGATCCTCCTGGCCCAGCTTTCTGACGGGCTGGGACTGCAAGTGTGGGCCACTGCTCCCAGCCTTATTTACTTTTTAATGCAACAGCAGAATGATCCCAGAAAGCAAAGCAAAACCGACAATGCCTTAATAATCTAGCTAAAGAATTCTGAGCCACTTCCTGTCCATCTGTGCTTGTCCTGTGGGCCAGCCAAGGCTGTGAAAGGGCTCTGCACAAAGATCTGAGCCCCCGGAGACCGGCTGGGAAGCTCATTCCCCAACTGCCTCTGCCCTCGAGTTACACACCCCTCCCACAGGCCAGAGGTATTTACCCTCCTGACACCCCAAGAGCCCCACCTTAAAACAACTGAAAAGTCTCTGATGCACTTCACTAACTTGAATTTCTGGGGGATCTTAGCAAAGGACTCTACAGACAGCCGCGTCTACAGATACACCGCACTCTCTCCTGGGAGGGTCTGGGTCACTTTGTCCAGAGGGGCTGGAGTGCTTGTTGCTCTTAGCTGGTCTGTGCAGTACCAGGGCTTGAATTCAGGGCTGTACTGTTGAGATGCAACCCCGGACTTTTGTCTTGAAACAGCTCTTGCTAAGTTACCCACTCTGGCCTACATTACGATCCTCCTGCATCAGCCTCCTAAACAGCTGGGATTACAGGTGTGTGGCCCACACCTGGCTGTCCAGAGCTATTTCCAGAGAGTCTGGGACTTTTCTGTTTTTTTAATGACAATTAATTGAGACATTTAATAGACAGTGCAAATCATAACTTCATCTTTCCAATGAGTTGTGCATCAGTTATCATAACGGCAACAAGGACCTTACAGCTGTGTTGAAAAACCGCATAGCTGGGATTTAACAATCTTGCCTGCTCTCATGAGAACACGGCCATTTAAAAAATTTCTTTCTTTCTTTTTTAATGGTAGCCAAGTTTTGTTAAAAGTAGGAAAAGAAACAGGCTCTGCAGAGCCTTTTGGGCCAAGTAAAAGTAGGAAAACCGTGAGGGCGGCCCCATGACAGAGCAAACCCAGTGGCAAAACAGCATGGAGCAACCTTTCTGTGTCACCCACTCCTCAGGCCAACACTAGGTCCAGGCCATCCTAGCAGAAACCTGACAGAGTTCTCCTGAGAAGGCCACGGAGAACGCGCCCATTTTAATCAGTGCCACAGGCTCCATAAGGTGGGGCTGGGGCGAAGAGGGATGGAGCCGTAACACAGGACCAAACCACAGCTCTCAAGGAGCCCGACGCCTGCACCCTTATATACAAGGGAAAGCCCAAGGCTTTGAAGAACCGCTCTCTGCCAGCACCAGAGAAGTCTCACAGATGTAGGACGAGTCGACTGACTTAGGACAGAAGCTACATTTTCAGGCCCTTTAACTGCAGGCGGTCAGCCCTTTCCATGGAGGTTTCAGCAGTGGCATTGGGATAGTCCGGAAGCTCGGTGGATTTGCAAACAGTTGATTTTGTAGAAATTCAACGTGATCAACAGCAGGATTCTCCCTCCTGCCCTACCCCACCAGGTGCAGAGCACGGTGTTCCTCCAATGCCTTTGGCCGGTGTCTTCCTCCGTCCTCTTCTTGGTGTGTTTGGGTGGTCGGCTGCGGAGGGAGCACTTGCCAGAGGAACTGTTAGGAGCAGGTTCACTGATCTCCAGCACATTCTCGTGCAGCGCCTGCTGTTCTGGTTCTGATTCTGTCGTGAGCTCGTCCTGGTCACTCCTCTCCGAACCCTCCTGGTGTGGACCTGGCTGCAGAACTCTCGGCAGGCGCTTGCTGGTCGGCAGGTCCTGCATGAACTCCTCAGCCTCATCCATGTCTGTGCTTCTTGAGTGGCCACCGTGGCCGTGGTGGTGCCGGCGTGTTCTTGAGGCCTTGGTGTGGGTGTTGGCGGGGACTCTGCGCCTCCTTGAAGCTCATTGTGTGTGTCTTCGTGTGCTCGAGGACCCCTTGCTATTTCTGGCGTCTGACTTCTTAGCAGCAGCCAGTTCCTGCTCTGTCTTCTCCTCTGGGGCCTCCCGTCCCCTGCTTAGCATCTCCTCTGTGTCCTGCAGACTCTGACGGCCTCCGGGGATCAGGGCATCCTTGCCCGCAACGCACTGCAGCCCCAGCTTTCCAGACACCAGTGTGGTTTCCACGCTCTTCCACCTCCACTGCTCCACTAGGCCAGGAATTTTCAAACCAAATAATTCCAAAGACTTTAAACACTCCTTTCTTTCCCTTCTCTCTCTCCCTTTACAGTTTGTGTTAAGTATAAAGCAGAGCCCAGGTGGCAATTCAGCACCGACCTGGTCTCTTCAGCTGCATCACAGGTCCATTAGACACATTTCCCACATCGCAAAGGTCACCCATCTTCAGCCTCTCAAAGTTCCTCTGATTCCCTGATGGCTTCCTCCAAGGCCACTGGGTGGCCACAGCCAGCCTTCTCTGACCTGTTCGGAATCCCCCGTGCTGCCCTTGAGTAGCACTTCTCCTTTCTCCTGCTGCCTGGCTCCACATTTCTTGAGTGTTTTCAGGTTTTATTTGGGCAGTGGCAATCATCCAGACCTCACTGCTGCAGCCCCTTCGTGTCCTACACAGTCAGAAGCATTTTCAGTCACAGGTCCTGTGAGCATGCATTTTCTGTGGCTGCTGTGACACAAACGTGGTGGCATAAGGCCACTCAGAAGGTGACCTTGCTCTGTGCTCAGGAGCCTGATGGCCCCTGGGCTGTGCTCAGTACTGAGCTGCATTCCTTCTTGGGCTCCAGGGCCATGTCCTGGGCAGTTCTCTGCCACTGTCCCTGGACCTGTCCTCATCCTCAAGCCCCAAGCCCTCATGTGCACCCTGCTCCTGGCCCAGGTAAGAATCTTTGGAATCGCTCGGGCCACCTGGCTGTCCAGGGTCCTCAGCAGACCAGCAGTCTGAGTCTCAGCTCTGGGATAACAACTGGGACGTGTTGGAGAGGAGCCACCAGTGCCCACCACCGTAGGGCACCAGGGGTGAGCAGGGCCTGCTCCTGCAGGACACACTGCCCGGATGCTGCCTGCCCAGTGCCCCGGGGACAAGGCCATGGGCCCCGCTCTGCCCTGTGGGCTCAGGCTAGGCTGACCAGTCCCACAGCTCCCCAGCAAGGGTCCTGTCCAGGGTACCCTGGCTTGGGGAGCCCCTGCGGGCCAGTCAGAGAAGACTTGACCTGTCCCTGCCCCACTGCCTGCGTGTGGCTCTCTCTGCCTCTCCTGCCGCCTGCCACCCTTCCTGTCCTGTGGATGGCAGCTGCTCCCTCTGTCCGCGGCTCAGCTTGCCTTTCCCCGAGCCAAGCGCAGGGGAACAGGGCTGCACCGGACTTAGCTTGATTTCCTAACGCCCAGGACCATGTGGCCAAGTTGAGTTGAACAAGGACAGAGTTTGAAGACCAGAACTTGGAGGCAAGCCCTGCTCTTCCAAGGGCAGCTCCAGGACCAGCCGGGGAGTCTGGAAGTGAGTAACTGTGTGGGAGGCAATTCAGGGCTGAGGACGATGCCTCCGGTCTCTCAATTGTCCTGTTGCTCAGATGACGTTGAGACTCATAGCCACAACACACACCTTGTCCAGATTGTTCATCCACTGAGACCCCTCAACCACAGAACTAGCCTTGGGCCTCCCCCCCGGTTTGCCCTCTTGGTGACACTCACAGTGAGGAGTGTGGCCTTTCTTGGGCCATCTACTCTTCTCTCCTGGCACTGTCCTGTGCCCCAGAGAGACTGGTGACGATTTCTCCGAAGACAGGATTTATCCAGACCCCTGAAATGTAAGTCCTCAGCCTCCTGTGCTCCCTCCTGTGCATGTCTCTCACCTGGACTCTCCAGAGACATCTGTGTTAGTGAAAATCACTGCAGCACCTGAGTTATGAAGACGGTTTCAAATTGGACAGCTCCAAAGCTGGCGTGGGAGGAGAGAATGCCTGTAATTCCAGCACACTGGGAGGCTGAAGCAGGAGGATTGCAAGTCTGAGACCACCCTGGGCAACTTAGTGACTTAGCAAGACCCTGTCTCAAAGTCAAAACAAAACAAAACACAACACAAAACCCTCAAACTAAAACTAAAGAAGGACTGGAGGAGATATATCTAGTGTGAAAGCCCTGGGTTCAACCTACAGTATTGCAAAAAATAAAAGAAAATAAATTAGCTTAAATTTCTTATAGTACCCAAGGAGATTTCTGGGTAATACATGAATTGGAAGGAAAGAACCTGCCGGTTTCTGGCCCAGAGATGACCTTTCAAAGACGTATTTGTTGGCTGTGAGTGACCCAAGTTAGAGCCATCCAGCACCATCTCTGCAGGGCTAAGTTGACCTTAGGTAACAAGGGCTTGAGGTCAGTGGGGTCAAGGTTGGTCCAGGAGAACTCTGCCTTTTGTGGAGACCTTTTAAAGGGGGGACCTCTCTGTCCCCGTCTGTCCTTTCTGGTCTTACCCAGCCGGCTGGGCTGTCTTCTGGAAACCACTGTGATTTGCAGTTTGACTCAGGCTGACCTCCCTGCCCAGGGTCACAGGGCAGCTGGATGCTGCCAAGGCCTCCTGATCGGGAGGGTGGCTGGGCCAAAAGGCTGGGCACGGACGTCTGGGAGCCCGTCCAGTGGGGTTCATGTGCCCCTCCTTGGCTCCCTGTGTGTGCGCCTCTGACCACCTATGCCACTCAGACTTTTGGGACGAGTTTTTCCTCTCATCCCCAAAATGAGTTTTGAGCCACGTGCTATGCTCTAGTGCCAAATCTTGATCGTTTAGCTAGAATGCCTATGCTTTTGGTAAAGTTCAAATGGGCCATTTTGCTTTCTACAACATCTGCGTCTCTAGGAAGGAGGGTGCTGGCTTGCTGTTCTTGCAAACCACTGGCCTCGTCCAAGGCGGAGCAAGGGCTTGGAGGCCTGGCTCCCAGGAGTCACCCTCTGCTTTGGCCCCAGACTATTTGAGGGGTTCAGTGAGAGCTCCTGCCCCTCGTCCCGGAAAGTCTCTGTGTGGGCTGGGGCTGGTTCCCCCGGACGACATCGGTGTGGCTCCTGTGGGGGTCTCTGCTGGGCCTTGGAGCTCTGTGCAGGGTTTCTTATGAACACCCTCTTCCCCCAGGTTTGTGCTGCATCTGCACGGACACCTTTAAACAGGAATACAGTGGCACGGGGATGCTTCCTCAGCAGACTCCATCAGCCACAGGTAAGGAAGCAGCGGCCCTGGTGTCAGGCTTCCTTCATCTGCCTTCCCCTCTCCTCCCCGTGGTGTCTGCAGGCTGTGGTCTTGGTCCCTGCTGCAGGGGCTGCAGCTCCCTGGAGAGCCCGGCCTTGCCCTGCAGGAGCCTCAAGCAGGCCATGCTGCTCTGGCCACCAGATGCTGGCGAGGAGAACATGACCAGGGAAGGGGTGGGCATGACTTGCTGGGGAGCACGGCCACGGGGTCCAGTGCATGTGCTAGAGAGGCAGAGTGTGTGAAGGGAGTGCACACGTGTGCTTGGGGTGCTGGGGATCAAACCCAGGGTCTCATGCACACTCTCAAGGGCTCTACCACAGAGCTGCATTTCTAACCCTATTTATTTTATTTTGAAACAGGATTGCCCAGGCTTTCCAATCCACCTTCCTCAGCCTCCCAGAGTGTTGGGATTCCTTGTCAATGTGCCTGGCCTCCACAAAACGTGTGTACGAGTGACACTGTCACGGGAGCAGTGCAGACGAGCACACCACGCAGAGGCATAGAGAGGAGGCCACAGTCTGGTGGGACAGGAAGCCAACCACACAGCCCCAGCCTGGAAATGATGCCACCCAAAGTCTGTAGGGAACAGTGAGGAGAGCTGCTCTGACATGACGCTGTGGCCCTGGGGGAGGCAGCATCTTAGCTTGGTTTGGAGCGTGGATCTGAGTCCGGGTAGAGGTTGGGGAATATTCCAGAGAGCAAAGAGAAAGCAGCTTGAATCAATCGCAGAGGAGGCAGCACATGGGGGAAGCAGCAAGCTCTTCAGTTTTAGCTTGCAAGTCATTTTGAGGAAGAGAAATGTGAAAGAATATCTACATGGAGGCAGGAAAAAAGTTACAGACAAAAGCCGAGTGCTTATGCACCTGTAACTCCAGCTCTCAGGAGACTGAGGCAGGAGGATTGCAAGTTCAGGCCAGAGTGGGCTACTCTGAGATCCTGTTGCAAAACACAAAACAAGACAAATCAACGTAAACAAAAACCAGAACAAGACAAAAGTTGAAGACAAGATCACTTTGGAGGCTCAGTTTAAAGTGACTCTTGTTAAGAAAATAATGAAAGAAGATGGTATAAAGCATTCTGCCAGGGTAAGGGTTGGGAACGGAAATAAAGCTCTCACATGGGCAGCACCTTGTATTTGAAATCGGTGTAAGGATGAAGAAGACAATGCTGAGCTGGCTCCCTGGCAGTTACTTACTTACTTTGCAGCCCTGGAGATTGAACCCAGCGTGTTCACACTGAGCTCCATCCCCAGCCTTTAAACTTTTTTATTTTGAGGCAGAGTCTTGCTGAGTTGCCCAGGCTGGGCCTGAACGCTCGGTCCTTCTGCCTCGGCCTCCCAGAATGCTGGGATGACAAGCGTTCAGCACGTATTCCACTTATTTTTCATTTTTAAATGATGCCCGTCACTGTTCTCATAGTCACATACAGCCTAGGTCTGCAACAGCAGGAGCTGAAAAGCGCTTGACCATGCGACAGGTGGTGGGAGCGTCGGAGTGGGCAGAGCGGGCTGTGGGCGCTGGCCTCAGCCCGGCGTCTGAGCTCGGCCAGCAGCCGGAGATGCTGTTCCCCGCGGTGCCCCTCCACGCAAGCCTCAGGCGCCCTGCACTCAGTGAGCGGCCACAGAATACTGAGCGGAACAACGTGGCACATTCTGAGCGCTCGGGGCACTTCAGTTTTATCTGTGGAGATTCACTTTCGGGGAAGCGCCCCGCGTCTCGAAGGCTGGCAGGAAGTGAGCCTGCAGCCGGGCTCTGACTCCCCGAGGGCGCAGGGAGGCCCAGCAGGCTCTGGGGACCCTTTGCCGCTTAGTGTCTTCCGCGCCTCTGCTCCCTGGCGTTGTGCATCCTCCCACTCCAGCGCGGTGCCACTGCTCAGCTCCAGCCTCCCCTGGCCGGGCCACTCCGCGTCTCCTGGGGGCACAAGTGTCCTCCGCTCCAGCCTCCCCCAAGCCACCCCCTGTGTCCCCGCTGTGCTCCCGGCCGGCTGGCGGACACCTCCTGTTGGCCCAAGGGCGGGAAACAGGTTCCCCGTGTGCCGAGGCCCCGAGCCGGGACTCCTGAGCACCTGGAGCCTCCTCCTCCCTCTGGTCCGGCTCCCTCCTGAGGGGCGGCGGCGGGGTGTCTTAGGTATTTCAGCTCCAAAGGCTTTGGTAGCTGGGGCTCTCCGGAGAGAGGAGAGCGCTGGAAATGCAGACCCGGGATCAAAACACCAGCAGTGACAGCCAGCCTGGGAGCGCGGAGGAAACCCAGCAAGTCTTCAGCGCAAAGCCCCACCTTGTTGCCCTGGGCGAAGACAGGAAATCTGCGGTTGAATGGAGGGCCGTGTGCCGTGGGGCTCCCGCCTTGGCCTCTTCCCTGAGCGGCTCGGGGGCATGCGGCTTCAGGGCCCAGCACCCACCCGGCCCGGCCCGGCCCGGTGAGGCGCTCTGCCTCCTCTTCCCCAGCCGGCAAGCTCAGCCTAAAGAGCCAACGCCTGTCCACCTGCAGTCCCAGGTGCTCTGGAAGCTGATAGAAGGACTGCATGCAGGTCTGAGAGAAACGTGGGCACTTAGTGAGCCCCGTGTGACACTGAAGACAAAACAAGGTTGACATGTGCCCCCGTGTTCCGTACCCGGGACATTAAAGGGGGTCTTAGGGATCACAGAGGCTCTTAGTGCTTGGATCTGAAATGACCCCCGACGTCTTGAATTTCGAGGTGCGGCAGGTCAGAGGGGTCGCGGCGCTGCCCTCCAGGCATAGCCCAGCTGTCCCGCAGGCTGTGCAGACAGTGTCAGGCTGAGCAGGGAAGGGGGAGTGGACATCGCCCCTGGGCTTCCCCTGCGTCCGTCCACCCAGCCCCACATCGGAGACAACCAGCCTTCACCCCCTCGCAGGCGCAGGCACAGGCCCTGGGAGCAGCATCTGTGTCGGCTGCGCTTTCTCGGCTCCTTCTCTCAGCCCACCCAGTGCAGCGCTGTCAGCTTCCTCTGCCCCAGCTCGTGCCCCGCGGTGCCAGGGCAGCCGGGCCCGATCCCCTCATTGCCCGGCCCGTTCTGTGCGGGGCTCCCCGGGCCCTGCGTCCCCCGCCTGGGCCCCGGCCGGCCGCTGTGTCTCAGTCAGGGCGCAGACGGCACCAGATGACGCATCCCCAGAGTCAGCAATCTTTGGTCCCCTCAGCACCTCGTCCTGGCAGACGACCGTCCTGGAACAGGATCAGGTCAGATTGTATCTAGAGTCACCGCTGTGAATCTGCTTCCTCGAGGCTGCGAGCCCAGGAAAGTGGGGATCCTGCCCTCGCCTGTCCCCAGGGCCCCACAAGCCATCTGTGTCACTGTCACTGAGCCCTGAAGGTAGGTCCGTAAGTCGGTGCTCTCGAGGGTCGAGTCCGCTTGGACAGGAGTTGAGGTCCGGGAGGGTACAACTGCTGGTCCTCGTGTCCCTTCCTTCTCTGGGCTCTGCTCCGGGACCAGGGCTTCTCTGTCCCCTCCTCTGTCACTCTGGTTTGGGGGCAGGGGGTTGCTGTGGCCTCCCCTCTCTGGTGGCTCCAGGAAGTCACTGATGTTCAGTCAGCTCAGCTCTTCTGGAGCAAGGGATCCCTGCCAGAAGGTGGCGCTCTCCACTGTGCCAGGGGCCCGGTGGCTGGGAAAGGACCAGGGCAGTTGTGCCTCTTCTCCCTCAGTCAACACGGCCCTGTCTCTCCCCTTCTTACCTCGTGTTCCAGGAGGGGCCACCGGGGCACTACCGCCAGGACCAGCCTGGGGAGGCGCGAGCATGGGGCTCCCGGGCCACCTGGGTTCCCTCCGGAGGTGTCCAGGTCCAAGCCCCTCAGCAGCACCATCAGACATCCCCATCTGAAAAGCTCTCAGCCCGGGAGAGAAGAAACTGACTTCTAGGAATGCTGCTAAGAAGAGGAACAACACGCCCAGCCTCAAAAACAGGGGAATGAAACAAATACGGTCTTAGAAAGTTATTATTGTCTGCCGCGATTTAGATCCGGAGAGGTGGCCTGGGGAGAACCTGCTGTCCCGAGGATGGGGTGACCAGAGACTTGGGGTGAGGAGGACATGGGGGGGGGTGCTGTGGGCCGGGAACTGGGCCCTGGGGCTCAGGGTGTGGCCTGGCAGCATGGGTCTTCCCCAAGCAGACCCAGCTCTGGTGGGGCACTGGCCCACGTGCTGTCCTCCTGCTCCTGTAACAAGGCCTGACACCCGGCAGCCCAAATGACAGAACTCACTGCCTCGTTCTGATGGGTGGCGGCCCCAAGCCCCCGCTTCCTCCCAGGGAGGAGTCTGTGCTGGCCTCAGCTCTTCCAGGCAGCCTCGGGCCTGGGGACAATTACTGCAGGCTCCGCACTGCCTGTGCGTCACACGGCCAGAGCTCCGACAGCAGTCAGGTGGGTGCGGCCCCACCCAGCTCCAGCATGGCCTCATCTTAATGCAGGACCCCTGTGGCTCCCCGTTTCCAAGTTAGGCCACACCCCAGGTCGCTGCAGGTTAGGACTGCGGGACTTGTGGGCACAGCTGGTGAAGCGTGGCTCCCATGTGTGCGTGGCTCACTGAGGCTCCAAGACATCACCAGCCTAGTGACCCTGGCTGGGGTCTGTGCTGTGTCTCCCGCTCCACACTGAGAAGCTCTGTCCTCTCGTGGGAACGGCCGTGTTGGGTTTGGGGAGCCATGCCCCAAAGACGGGGGGGATGTGGACGGGTACTGTTTTTAAAACAGGGTCAGGAAATAAAAATGACTTGGAAGGGAGGAAACCAGGCTTCGAGGGGGTGCTGGTCTCTGGCGGGACTGTGGCCACCACGTCCAGGGCCTTCTGGCTCCCCTCTGTTGGCACGGGGATCAAACCCAGGCCTCGAGTGTGCCAGGCCAAGTGCTTTCCGCAGGCTGCACCCCGGCACCCAGATTTCTCCCAGTCCCCCACCCTGAGGGCCCCAGGAGTGGGAGAGCTGCAGACAGGAGGCATTGCCAGAGCAGTGAGTGATCCCGGGTCACGCACCATGGGGGAAGGTGGCCTCTGCTCCCTGGAACACACAGCCACCTCCCAGAATGGACTTCGAGGTGTCTTGTTGTAAAGCCTCGACCATCGCTGCTGCATTGCCCTGCAGCCTCCACAACACAGCCAGGCCTGTGCTGTCACCTGGAGCCGTCACCATTGGCACCTGCACCTCACTGGCCACGTAGGTCGGGGGGCAGTGACTCCCCGGGGCGTCCAGCAGACGACAGAAGACTGCACAGTTGGAGCAGGAGGCACAGCCTGTCCCCAGGCCCTGCTCACAGAGGACACAGCAGAGGGGCCTTGGACCCTCCAAGGAGGGGCTGGGACAGGCGGCATCCAGTGTCCAGAAGCTGAGAGAACAGGGCTGGGTGTGGGAATGAGCCCTCGGGCGGCCAGAGGAGCAGCGGGGGTGCTGAGGAAGTGGTTCTGTTTTCACTCTGAGCTTGGCATGGAGAGGGAGGAGGAGCAGGCCGCAGCTGCAGGACCCGGAGGACCAGCAGAGGTCTTCCTAAGGGGAGGCGTGCAGGCACATCTGGAGCACATCTGACCTCAGGCGCTCACTGTCCCCAGATGCGTACCTGTCAGCTGCCATTTGGCAGTGAGGGCTGTGTTCGTGGCACAGGCTGTCGGCTCTGCCTCGTCCTGGTGGATGCACTGGCGTTGGGAATCCAGGCAGGATCGCGCATCACCAGGCTGCTGCCCTGGAAGCCAGCGAGCACCCCATCTCCTGCACCGAGGTCGGGCCACCCAGCCCCTCCGGCTCTCTCTGGAGTGGAGGCCACACCTGCAGCAGCCAGACCCTAATCCTGAGCTCGGCTGTGGGGCATCGAGGGAAACAGACCTGAGGCTTTGCAGTCTCTGGACAGACCTGGGGCAGCGCAACACCACACAGACCTCTGACCTCAAACATGGCCCTGAACACATGCACGCACTCACGTGCATGCACACAAACGCACACGCTTGCTGTCACAAGCCTTTTCTGAGGTCTCAGACAGCACAGTGTGGAGCTTCTGCTCTCATAAACATTAAAAATGGCAAGGCCTGATGGAACCATCTCAGCTTTCTCAGCTGAGAAGCATCACCCTGCAAGTGTTTACAGAACTGTAAGAAAAACCCCATGTTTAGAAAAGCCATCTGCTTGGAGGAAGAGACAACGAGCCAGGAGTGGTGAGAAAAGGCAGGGCAGCCTGGGAGCAGTGGGCCAGGCCCCCAAAGCCCAGACAAGCACACACGGACCCTCAGCCCTCCCTGGCTGTCTTGCAAGCCTCCTGCTCTTCACAGATGCCCTTTCCCCTTTGATCTGCTACTTCTGAGGCCAGGAGAGGAGGCTTCTGCTGCTCTGCGCATTTCGTCTCCCAGGGGCTGGTTCTGCTGGCGGGGGGGCAGAGGAGAGCAGGAGGTGAAGCCAGGTCCTCGGCCAGGTCCTCGAGCTGCATCCCAAAGTCAGCAGTGTGTAGATGAGCAGACTGCCTGCAGGGCTCATTCCCACACCACTGCCCTCGCTGCTCTGGCAGGGCCTCTGCCCCACCCTGTGCCCAACTTCCTGCCCCAAACAGTGGGGCCCTGGGAAGCCAGCACCAGCAGGCCAGTGGCCTGCCCTGACCCAGCCCCACCACTGTCCTGGCCTCATCCTGGCCTCTTGATTCCTTGCTCTCCTCGACCCAGCACCAGGTCCAGGTGGTTGTGCAGTGTTGCACAGGGGAGTGAGGGTTGTAGAAGTTTCTCCCTTGCTCTCTGAACTCTTCCTTTTCAGGGCAGAAGCTTGGGCTCTGACCTCAGGACAGAGTCCCCCCCGTGTGGTTGAGGAGGCCACAAAGGAAGGAACAGACCTGGCCGCTGAGTCACAGCAGCAGGCTCGTACCTGGTGCTGTCCCGGCCCAGGGCTCGGGCTCTAAACGGCCCCGTCCCAGAATGTGTGGACAGCTGACACCTGCAGATAGGGCTCCCTGCCGGGCCCATGGTCGTGGCCTTCCTGGTTGGCCCACGGCAGGTCCTGGAACGTGGGCGTCAGACCTCGCTGCTACTCACAGGCTGAGGTGAATAAAGACCCCCAGGAGGCAGGGAAGCATAAGCCTCCTTGGCTCATGGGCACAGGGCAGGGGCTCTCAGATTAGGACCCCTCTCCTGGGCCTCCGGACAGGACCTGGCAGCATTTGGAGGTGCGGGAGTGGTCGTGGGCACTGTCCTCTCCTCTGCTCTCTGGTCCAGCACCCATCTGTGTCATCCTCTAGGTCTCCCAATGAACTCACAGATTTCTGAGGCACTGACACAACCTTGTCACTGGATGGGGCCAGGGAGGTCCCCAAAGAGGAGATGGCAGGGAGGCTGCAGCTGGAAGCCTCCCATCATAGGACAGGTCAGGTCTGTCGGGATTGGGCAGAGGGCTCAGAAGGCTGGATTCTGAAAGAGCAGGCTCGGGAATGCCCTGGGCCCCAGAGGGAGAAGGCGTATGTGGCCGGGTCGGGGTTCCTGTGGATGTGGGATCCCCAAGAGGGTGACCAGGATGTGTATACTGATATCTGGGGTCCCCTGCCAGGTGAGCTGGTTGAGTACAGCATTTATCCAACTGGTGGATGAAAGTTGCTGTCCCTGCTGCAGTGGCTTCCTGAACACAGGGTGATAGGATTGAGTGCAGCACGTAGGGGCACTCAGCCTGGAGCCCAGGTTACAGGGCCTTGGTCTTCAGGCCTCAGGGATTTTCCCTAGAAGAAAAGACAGCTTGAATAACTTGTGTCCTAAAACTGCAAGTTTTCTAGAAAGTACAATTTTAAAATGTGATCCTCCTTTCTGGTTGTCCGTATTTCTTCCTGCTTCTCCCCTCCCATGTCCTCCTTTGGCTTAGCTCCTTTCTGAGCTCAGGCCTCTGCCACCTGTGTGTGACTTGCCTCCCCAGATGCTCGGGCGTGTCAATCTGGCTGGCCCCAGTTGGGACGGGGGTGAGCACCGCGGTCAGCGCAGCCTGTCCCTGCACACACTGTTAATGCGGACTGGGAAAACAGGTCACCCAGGATCCCACTGTTCTATGGCCTTGTCGTCTTCTATTGGCAGTGGACACAGGGAGCCGGCGGGTGTCTGGTTGCGCGTAGGGGAAGGATGGGAGGGACACGCAGCACCTGTCATTCCCACAGCCCCCTTCATTGGTGAGAACCGGGCTGCATGACTGCAAGGTGGTGACTGGTACTCTGGGGCCTCCCAGCACAGGTTGGACCCTGGTTGTCCTTCGGGGCCAGCCGGGTGGGGGCAGAGGGACAGTGGGTGTCCAAGAGAGGCTCCCTCCCACTCACCCTGGGGCCCAACAGGTCATTCAGACGTTTAGAAGCATTAGGAGGTCGCCTGGACCTGTCTGCTACAGGACGGCAGTGGCTGGTCAGAGGCCATGTGTGCCCTGCAGGGTGGCTCCACCCTCCCCTGGCCCGGGTTGGGTCAGACCACACTGGGCTGCCAGGCTGGGGCTCGGCCTGGCTGAAAGGGACAGTCGCATGGCCCGGCAGCGCTGGGCTGGTGTCCACCCCCGAGGGACCAGCTCCTCAGCCTCACAGGTCGCAAGATGTCCGGGGGGTGACCAGGCTGCAGGGACAGCTGCTGCGGTCACAGAGAGGACAGGGAGGGCTCCAGGTTGGTGGGGCAGCAAGCGCAGTGGGGTTAGGAGAGCTCAGCCTCCTGGTGGCTGAGCATGATGCCAGGCAGTGGTGGCAGTGTGTCCGCCTGCCGGTGCCATCTGTGTGTGCCACGCTCTTCCTGTCCTGCAGGGTGACTGGCAGGCTGAGCCCTGCCCTGAGCAGGTTCCTGCACACACAGATGCTGAAGGAGTACCTGCTTCACAGCCTGGAGGCCGGCGTCTCAGCCCCTTGTCCGAGCTGCCGGAAGCAGGTTTCCGGGAGCCATCCAAGGCAGGCCCTCACCAGGCCCCACTGACCTGGTCCTTGCTCATGGCCACTCGGCTGCACTGGGGCCGCTGGGCCTGGAGGAGGGCGCTGTCCGCGAGGCCAGGCCTGTGCTGCTCCCTGGCGGAGAAACAGGACCATAAGGATGGCTCAGAGTGGCCTGTCCCCTTCCTGGCCACGTTTCTCAGCACCACAGCTGGGGCTTCTCTCAGTGCCCCTGTGCTGGAACATTCAGGTAGCCCCAGCTGCTGCCCAGTGAGAACAGTTGGAAGAGCTGTGTGCTTCTGGCATGCTGCTTGCCTGCATTTGGAGTTGATGTTTAGCATCCTGCTAAACAGGAAACCCAGCTCCCTGTCAGGCTTCAAGGGTGCACTGCTCTTTGTGAGTACTGCTCTCTGCTGTTCTGGCCTCACTCAGGGCCTGTGGCTCCCCAAGGCTTCTCTTCTTCTCCCCACCCCTGGGTAGCAGAGCTGGGTGGGGAAGGAGGACACAAAGAGCCTGCTTCCTGCCCTCAGAGGCACACCCGCAGTTGCTGACATGGACGTGGCTATAAATGACCACTTAAAATGGGAAGAACTCGTTCTGTTGGAGACTCAGATAAGGCTTAGCAAACACGGTGAAGGGGGCAGCAGCAGTTTCCAGCTGCTGGGGTCCTGGAAGGCCTCCAGGGACAGTCACTGTCTTATGCCACTCACCCCCATTGGGGACAGTGACCTCCGAGATGTGAAAGGATCCTGCTAAGCAGAGAACTGGAGCAGCAGAGAGCCTGCCTTGTCTGCGTCCCCAGAGGCTTCTGCACTCATGCTGGGAGGGAATCATGTTTTACAGAGCTTTCCAGACTGGCTCATGTTTCAGGAGAGACAGCCCCAGCCGCAGTGACAAAGGGAGGTCTTCATTTTCTTTTGTGGCACTGGGGGTTCAACTCAGGGTTTTCACATTGAGCGATATCCCCAGCCCCTTTAATTTGTTTTTTTTGCGGGGACAGAGTCTCATTAAGTTGTTAAATTGCCCAGGGTAGACTTTCAATCCACCTGGCTCAGCCTCCCAGAGCCCTGGGGTTACAGGCATGTACCACACCCAGCAAAGGTCCAGGTAATTTTAGAATGAGGTTTTGCACACGTGCAGAGAGTGGAAGCCAGGCCGGAAGGGTGCAGACTGGAAGCATAACCTGGAAACACTGCCGCTTGTCCACTTACTCAGCAGATGTGTGGTTCCAACTCTGCAGGGCGCCAGGGACACAGGCTCAGGAGGCGCTGGGTGGACTGAAGAGCGGAACTCACTTATTAGATGAGGAAGAAGCAGAGCTTGGACAGGAAGGGGAGGCCGAGCTCACCCGTGGCCAGGGTGGGCCAGGGCGCAGGGACACTGCGTGGGACACAGCTGCCCTGCCTTCCTTTCCTGTGAGCTGCAAAACCTGCAGCTCCCCCTGCTCTGCCCCAGGAGGCTGGAAAGATGTGGTTTCCCAAGTGGATTTCAAAGCCATGTACCCAGTGCGGCTGTGTCAGGAAGATAAATGACTGTGCTTAATGAGGCCTGTGCCAGAGAAGCCAGCTTTGCAGAGCTAACATCCCAGAGCTCGAAGCCGGTCCCCGGGGTGATCTGACACAGCCTCCTTCTCCGCAGCCTGAGAGATGATAACGCTTGGGGCTTCTCATGGAGCCCAGCCTTGAGGCTGTCTTTTGAGGAGCCTGCACTTGGCTGGGGTCCCCTGGTATCTGCAGGGGGGCCAGAGGAAGATCCCCTGCCCCCCACCTCTCCCATTCTCTGCCCAGAACACTGTGACTCCTGCAGGAGGACAGCTTCGGGGTGTGTGGAGCCTGTAAAGAAAGCGGCACCTAGCCTCGGGGGACCCAGCCTCACTGTCTCCAAAGCTCCCAGGGTTCGCAGGTCTTCAGAGCCCAGGAAAGACGGGTCCAGGCGCCACCTCCTGGCAGAGGCAACACCAGGCAGGGCTGGGGGAGCTGGGGCCCTCCTCTGGGGTTACAGGAGGCTCTGAGCTGGGAGAAGCCCTGAGGCTTGTGCTGCTGACCCAGTCATTTCACAGGAGGGGAAACTGAAGCCTGCAAAAGCAATAGGACAGAATCGGTGGCAGTGCTGAGGCAGAGGAGCTGAATGAACCTTTCCTGAGGGCTGAGCTGGGGACTCAGAAAAGCGCTTTCTCCTCACTCCCAGGTGCAGGAGCCCTGACAGGGCTCCCCTTCCTCAGGAGCCTGCAGTGGCCTTTCCCACACGTGCGTGTCGTGCACAGATGCTCAGCTGGGCTGCACGCATCAGGAAGAGATGCCGTCCTGTGCTCTGCCCACTGACGCAGCCCTGAGGGCGATCGCTCCTCTGTGGACAATGAGAGGAGGGCCAGAGCCAGGAGGGGCCCAAGGAGAGTGGCCAGCAGCTGACCGTGGTCTCCATGAGCTGTTCACAAACGCTGGGCAGTAGCATCTTTGGAGAATTATCATCCCCGTTCTGTGGGGCACAGCAGCAGCAACTCTGCACACTCGTTACACAGCAGGCAGCTAGAGCTCTCTCCCCACTTAATGTCCTAATGGCCCCACATCTTCTCTGATTCCTTATCCAGCTTGGATACCTCCTAGGAACCCACTCACTTCAGGAACGGCCTATCACCTGCAGGAAAATCACTCCTGTGCTGCCACAGTCTCGCCTAAAGGATGCCTGCTGAGTCCCGACGGTGGCACCTGGCAGCCCTGGCCCCTCCATCATCTTCCACCTGCCATGGCTGTGTCCTCAGTCCTCGCTTCTCCTCGGGTCCCTGAGGGGTTCTCTCCTCCTCCCCGCGAGGCCCCTCAAGGAGACCTGGAAGACGCTGTGGTGCTGCTGATCACGGGTTCCTGGTGGCGCCTGGCCCGGTGCCGACTGCTACACAAATGTTGTCTCCAGTCCCGGGAGCTGTGTGAACGCTGCCCCTGCAGGGGTTCCATCTGCGGCAGTGGGGCCTGGGCCCATGCCCTCCACTCTTTCCGGACCTGACACAGGCTCCTGGCCTCCCTGCTGCAGCCCCGAGCACCCATACCACCCCCGGACAACAGCAGCATTATTCTTCAGTGATTTATCCCCACAACTGCACTTAATTTGCATCTTAATATTTTCTTCCAGGAAATCATTTTCATAATTACTACAGGTTATTTTGGAGAATCTATTCCAGCTGAGTTGTCCAGCCCTTCATATTTCAAGTCACCCCTCTCCTCCCCCTGGACCCACCTGACAGCGGCTTCCATCCCTCGCTGCCCAGGGAGCCCTGGAGGTGCTTGGGGACATGCGTTGGGCTTCGGCTGCCATCACCAAGTCAGCAATGGACTGTTCCAAGGAGCTTGACCCCGGTCCAGTGTTACCTGTGTGATAGCAGGGGTGACGCCTGCTGAGCCCCAGCTAACGGGGATTTGTGACCCCTGCAAAGGGGCTGCACGCATCAGGGTTGATGTAAAGATGACAGCTCTCTTTCCCAGTGGTCATTATTTTATGAGCAAAGTACCCTTACCAGCATTCACCACAGTTGGGGCCTCGCAGATGTGGAATGCCATCTGGATTCCCATGTTCAGAATGTCAGCCATGCATTCAGCTATACAGGTGTTGCATTGACACAGAACTCAGAGCATGAGCACAGGGGCTGTCTCCCAGGGGAAAGCACCCAGCTAAAGGAGGGCGGCTGCCTGTGGTGGCTCTTTAGGCTCGGCTACTTCAGACTTTCACTTCAGCATCTCTGAGCAACAGGGCTCCAGCGGGGCTGAGTTCTGGTCACCCTTCGGTAATGGAGGCAGCGAGCTCTGGAGTGGGTGCCATGTGGACATACTCATCATGGAGAGGAGAGACAGAAAAACTCTTACTGCCTTGTAACTGCTCCTTAGCTTAGCTGGGAAACACGGCGGCCTTTATAGCTGTCCCCAGGGAGGCCAAATGCCAGCCCCACTCGGGCCACCTCCCTCCATGCAGACCTGGCCCAAGACACAGCGCTCCTGTCCGGACCAGACCGGAACGAGCTCAAGCCTAGGCCAGGCCGGGAGAGAGGACGTAAGCCGCTCACATCCCCACCTTCTCTGCCTGTCCCACGCACAGGCTCTTGGACACCAGGATCTGTTTCTTGGGAAAAACAAAACAGAATACTCCAAACCTTTCTTTAAAATGAGAAGTCCTTTCCCCCGGTTAAGCAGTTCCAGATCAGCTGGGTCCTACATTTGGGGCTGCCTCCTGGGTGCTGCCGAGTCCCTGCAGGATCACCCTGGCTGACAGACCATGCAATTGGACCTCTGAATCCTCACTCCTGAACATGAGCAGAAAGCCAAGCAATGCCAGGTAGCTGGCCAAAGTGAATGAAAGAGCCAAACAGACAGGAAACTCAATTCCAAAGGAAACAATAACAATTCAGGGAGCAGAAGAGAATTTAAAACCACCAACCTGTAAATAGTGTCCTCAGAAAGCATCCTGTCCATCAAACAAGAACAGGATGTTATAGAAAAGGAAAATAAGCAAAAAACAAAAAAAAAAATGTTAGAAATTACAACATTATTGCTGAAGTAGAAATTCAGTAGCAACAGTAGAAGATAAAAGAAAGCTTCCAGAAAGTAAAATGGAAAGACAAAGAAAAGCATAAAGAACAGATATAGAAGGCCAACCAAGGAGGTCTAAATCCTGTCTCCGGAGTTTCCGAAGAAAAGAGTCATGAACACAGAGGAAGAAGGTTAAGGAGGAAGAATATACGAAAAGCTTCTGAGGCTGATTGACACTGCAATGTTAATGTGTGGCCTTGTAATCGGAGAGTCCACTCAGTGGGCCGGGCTGTGGCCCCACAGCAGAGTGCAGAGGTAGGGAGGGTTCTGGAGTAATTTGAATTTTTAGTTTGTAAGTATGTGGGGTTCTGGGTTTCATCTCCATGGCTGAAAGAAAAAATATCCACTGAGTGACAATAAATTAAGAAAATGGATCCATACGTACACACGGTGTGAGAGCTCACCATACTGACAATGAAGAAGACGCTATAGGCTCCGGGGAGAATAAAACAGCACATCTACAACGAGATAGAACTAGAAGGCCCATAGCAGCCACAATGCTAAGGGATAGGGGAGCACCGGACTCAAATTCTGAAGGCAAAAGATGATCGACTAGGAATCTGCACCCAACCAAACTGTCCCCGGAACCAGAGTAGAGACAAGACACTTTCAGATATGTAAGAACTCAAAACTATTTCATGCAAATCTTTTCCTAGTAATTCACCTTTAAGGTATGTTCTAGAAAAATAAGGAAGGGGCCGGGGATTTAGCTCAGTGGTTCAGCCACCTGCCTCGCAAGCGCAAGGTCCTGAGTTCGATCCCCAGTACCCCCAAAAAAGGGGAGCAATTTGAAAAAATAGGATTTAAGACTAGGTCCAGTATGGGCAAGTAGTTAAGGGATCCCAGGATTCCTGAAACAAGTAGCCAAACAAGATAGGAATCCCAGAAAGAGGTCTCTGGGGAAGATAGAGGCTCAGTAGAATACATCCGTCACAGAGGGCTCAGGAATAATTTGAAATATGATAAAGGCAACTGGTGGAGTAAGCATGAAAGAAAGCTAATGAGAAACCCAGGAAAACAGGAAGCTGCAACTTCAGTCACCATGTGTACGCTGTTTGAATGAGGAGCACAAATGACTCATGTGGTCAGGATAATTGGATTGCTCTTCCTGGTTTTCAGCTGCTGCTTCATATTAATAAGTAATATGAGGAAGATGAAATTATGTTTTCAGACCAAAATATAACTGTTTTGAATCTTCAAAATACAGTAGTAAGTTAGACAGAGTCAGGGGAAGAAGGGATGAAATCAACAGGAGGGAAAACGGGGTCTAGTAAGAAGCCAAGGAATAGGATTCACAGTAGATGAGAGAAGAGATAAAGGAGTTTTTCCTAAAGTGATACAAATGGCCAGCAGAGAAATCAAAAATAGGAGTTTGACAATGAGAAGCTTATGATGGTAAGAGGTAGAATCAATAAACTAAACAGTCTATTGTAGCCAGAAATAAATCCTGTGTGGGGTTGCTAAATCAAAGGGCAGAGTGGGAAACATTATTCATAGACATAGACAAGGGAAATAACTAAATTGCGGGTAGAACTGGGGATCAAATGGTTTCACTGACACATTTTCAATCTATATCATCTTCTTTATATTTTGAAGCAAGTTTAAAGAAAAGTTGCAAAACGTAGTCCGCATACTTGCCCTGTACCAGTACTTTACACCATCATAGCTCAGCGCGTTAACACTGATGCACCATCCCGAATCCCATCTGGATTTCTCCAGGCTCCCTGCTGTTGTGCTTCCTTTGGCAGCAGTCCACAGCTCTTTAGTGGTCATGCACCCTGTCCCTGTCTATGTGGGCAGTCGCTCCTGTCTGTCTCGTCTTCCATGGCTTTGGGATATTTGAAGGGCACTGGTCAGCTACTGTGTGGACTGATCTCAATTCGATTTTGTCTGCTGTTTTCTCATTATTCAATTGCAGTTTTCAGCAAGAGGGCTCTGCGTGATGCTGTGGTGCGTGTCAGGCACACAATGCCGAGAGTCCTCCGGGGTCCTTGGTCACCTGGGCAGGCAGGCCTTGTCTGCGGGTTTCCGGTTACTGTGTTTCTCTTGGAAACTGACAGCTTTGGGGAGATAGTTGAAAATAGGCCAACGCCCATTCATTCTGTTTCTCGCCCAACTTCTGCTGACTCTAGCTCCGGTGAGTCACTCCTACCTGCAACAATGTTGCCCTGGTCTGATGCCAGATTCTTTCACCCCCTCCCACGCACTCACTGAAGCTTTGTCAGGAAGAGAAGTCCCTTTCCCCAGGTTCAGGGGCTTCCAGTTTAGGATGTTTGATTTAGGATTTTTTTTTTTTTTACTTGACTTGCCATAAAAATGATACACACTTAGTAGAGATTGTGCTTTGAATTTTGATTTTTTTTTCCAGGTCAGAGATATTTTGTAAAATGCTCTCATGCATTTCTCGGCCAGGCTACTGACGTGTGTTGTGCTGCTGAGCTGTGAGGTGGATAAGTGGGACATGTAAATGCATTTTCAACTCGCAGTGTTTCCAGCTGAGGTTCACCAGGACACCACCGTGTGCTGAGGAGCACTGTGCATCCTCAGTGTGGGCCCTGGATGCTCGCTCTGTCCACACTTCAACGCCGTCCTCCCGGCCCTCAGGGTCAGCAGCTTCTCCAGCTTGGCACCTGTGTCCCTTTGGTGACCCTTATTGGTTTGAGCACTTTTTACATTCTGTAACCACAAGATGTTCCAGGCTCATCTTTATTTTTTTATTTATTATTTTGAGACAGGGTCTCTCTAAGTTGCTCAGTCGCCCAGGTTGGGCTCAAATTTGCAATCCTCCTGCCTCAGCCTCTCAGAGTGCTGAAATTACAGGCCTGTGACAACTTGTCCAGCCTCCAGGATCATTTTTATTTTCCTTTCCCCAGTCCTGGATTCAACTATTTTTCCAAGAAGATCTGGTTCCTGTCATAGAAGAATGATGGAATAGCTATCCACCTATCTATCATCTATCTCTATCTCTATCATCTATCTATCATCTATCCACCTGTCCATCTATCTATCCACCATCATCTACCCTGTATATATTGCACACCATCAGGTCCTTGTGATTCTTTCAGAGCTAGCCAACACAACAGAGCTCCTCCCCCTATTCTCCTTGGTAATTTGCTCTCCAGTCCTGAGAAATGAGGCTTTGATCATCTGCACTGTGTTTACGTATTTGTTTAATCTTGGTATCACCAGTAGACATTTCAGAATTGCTAATCCATGCCACTGTGAAAAGTAAGCTTATTAACTATAGTACAGTATATTCACTTTGTCTTGGCCTTATGTTATCCAATCAAAATATTGTTTTGCAAAGTTACTTAGGCTCTTTTATATTCACCCTCTTCAGCAAAGTTATATTGTTTATTTGCAACTCAGTGATGTGAAATTTTTACTATTTGTTTCCCACCATGGGTTCCTCTCATATCCTGATTACATTTTAATGTTTATTTGGGTGATGGGGCCGGGGATTTAGCTCAGTAGTTCTGTCACCTGCCTTGAAAGCGCAAGGTCCCGAGTTTGATCCCCGGTACTAAAAAAAAAAACCTATTTGGGTGATGGCATGTGAAACTGAGGTTCTAAACTAGAGCTTTACAAAAAGGTGCATTTGAGAAATGTTGCCCCCCACCCCACTCCATCTGTCTTCCCCTCTCTTCCTGCCCAGCCCTATGGAATAACTGGGTTTCCTCAGATTGCTGTAACAGGGTGCCTGGTGTGAGGTGGCAGAAGTTTATCACCCGTGTTCTGGATCCTGGAAGGCTGGAATCAAGGTGCAGCTGACGAGGTCCCCTCCCTCTGAATCCCTTCTCCTCCTTGTTCCTGTTCCTTGTGGGCAGCTGTGTCAGCTCAGCCTCGGGCCCGTGTCCCTGTCTGCACATGGCTACTTTCCCTCTGGGCACCATCGCTGCACTAGGGTTGTCCCTATGCTGGCACAGCCTCATATTAACTGACTTCATCAGCAGAGGTCCCGCCCCCAACAAGGGCTCATGCGGGAGCACTGGGAGTTAGGGTTCCAACATGGGCTTTCGGGAGGGACACAGCTCAACCCAGAACAGTCAACTATGCCTTTTGTTTTTGATTTGTGGTATTGTTTTTGCACAAAAAATACATATGCAGTATGATAAAAAAAATACAATGAATGCTTAAATTTTAAATAATTTGTTACAGTAGCAGATACATTGATCTCCCTCAAAATCCTCCCCTCCCTTTGAACACACTTATCCCATTGTTTTTGCCACTTCCAGAAGCAGTTCTGGAGTCCTTTTTCTTTCTTTCTTTTCTTGCCATACCAGCAATCAATCTCAGGGCCTTGTGTTTACAAGGCAGGTGCAGCTCCACTGAGCTCAATCCCCAGCCCCTGGAGCCTTTTTCTCTAGGGTAATCAGATGTGCTGTCTCTCAATATCCTGATTCAAAATGCTTCTCTTTCTCGGTCATTTTGACTTTGCGGAAGAGCCAGAAATCACATATGAGGACACAGCATCATGTTTTTATTTGAAATTGCCATACTGTGGCCAGGTGTGGTGGTACACACCTGTAATCCCAGCACTCGAGAGGCTGAGGCAGAAGGACTGCCTCGAGTTCAAGGCCAGCCCGAACTACATAGCGAGACCCTGTCTCAAAAAACAAAACAAAACAAACTAAGAAACCACCATACCAGAAGCGATATGTGACACAGAGCTTTGTCTTGATGAAGGGTGAAGTTATCTACCATTTCTCAGTCCATTTTCTATCTACATCATTTCTTAAACACGCTAACAAGCCCATATGATACTCATAATTCATGTGGGTACAAAGGCAACTCTTATAACCCCATGGAGGTAAAAAGTCACCATCAACACGGCCTTGACATTGCTCTTGATTGGTGTGCTTTTCTCACAAGAGCAGAGGTGGGTGATTCTCACTCTGAACCTCGGTCTCAGGTCATAAGTACATACCCAAGTCTCTTCTCCTGGGACAACATTTCTTCCGCAGCTGGAGTCTGACACGGTGTGACTGAGCAACTCCAAAGAAATGTGTCATGTGTGACCCATGGTTTACAACACGCTTTGAAACATACCTTCTCCAACCACACCTCACAACGAACTGCACCTAACAGTTGAGCTCGTCCCACCCTGTCACTCAGGTGCACGTGCCACTCTCCTGCTGGAGGCCCTTGGCAGCAGTGTTTGCTACAAGCTTCACTCACACCACGTTTTTTTTTTTTTTTTTGTACCAGGGATCTAATGCAGGACCTTGCGCTTGCAAGGCGGGCAGTGGAACCACTGAGCTAAATCCCTGGCTACCACATTTTTCTCTTATCCCTTCCTTCTTACACAAATCTGTACAATCCATGCTCTTATGCATGTTACTCTCCATTCAGCAGTATAACCTAGAAATCACTTCATATTGGCTTTATAGAGATCATTCTCATTCTTACATTGAGCTGGTTTGTACCATTTTGTAGATGAGATAGTTTCTCCCTTCAATCTCACAACTGAGCCTCAGATTTAGCTTATTCACTGGCAAGGTCTCACCAAATTCCCTCGTCTGCATACCCACTGGCAATGTACAGGATGCCTGCTACTCCATAGCCTGTAAATGTACCATGATTTTTTTCTTTTGGTAATCTAGGTGAGAAGTATCTCGGTGTTGTTTAATTTGCATTTAAAATCATGAGTCAATCTGAACCTTTCTTCATACATTTGAAAAATATCTTCCCCATTTTTCTACTGGGTTTGTGGTCATTTGTCCCTTAATTATTTTTTAATATCTTTATTGAGATATAATCCATGTACCATAAAATTTACCCCTTTCACATATACAACTCAATAGTTTTAGTATATTCACAGAATTCTGTAACCACTGAATACAATCCAGGCTGAGAGCATTTCGTGACCTTCCGGCAGAAATCCTAACCCCTGTGACCTGGCCCTCAGGTGTCCACCGACCAGGACTCGTCTCATGAATCTGCCTGCCTGGGCATTTTGCACAAGTGGAGTGTATGTGGTCTTTTGCTCTCTCGTACATAACGTTTTTCAAGGCCGGATGCATTAGTTCATTCTTCCTATTGCTGAATAATATTCATTGTATGAATATATCACATTTAGTTTATGCATTATTTAGGTGATAGACATTGGGTTGTTTCCACTTTGGGGGGCTTTTTTCTCTTTATCTCTCTTTCTTTTCTTTCTTCTGTCTTTTCTAAAATTCCTTTTTGTGCTGGGGATTGAACCCAGGGCCTTCCTTGGCATAATCTACAATGAGTTACACCTCCACCCCAAAACCATTATTTCTTACAAAGCCCATCTTTGCTCTATGGCTTGAGATGCCACCTTAACAAGTGTCTACTCAATATTCCATTCGGATCTATTTCTGGATATTCTATTTCTTTTTCAGGACTGGGGATTGAATCCAAGCCTCACTGTGCATGCTAGGTAAGCACTCTACCCTCACGCCACACCCCAGTCCTCTCTCCTTTTTACCAGTGTGTTTGTCCACTTGTGTTGCACCTCAGTAGCAGAGTAGTGACGCGTACTTTAGCGACAGATAGACCTACTCATCGCTCTAAGCTTTCGTTCAGCATTGTCTTGGCTATCCTTGTGCTTGCTTTTCCATATGAACTTTCGCATCAACTTGTCTTCAAAGCTTGCTAGTATAACATTAGATTTTGAAATTAAATTAGAGTGAAGTCTTAGTAATGTTAAATCATCCTGTGCAGGGATTTGTGTTTTTCACAAGGGTCAAATTACATGTAAAATGTGCTTGTTTTCCAACTACTTCAGGGACTGCACAGAGGGTTCAGGAATGTGACAGAACAGCACGGAGACCACGTGCATCACACTTTCTGCAGAAAACACTGGTGTCTGAAGGGCTAATCTGCGTCTCACTAAGCGCTGTTTGAAAACACAGTCGCCGGACTGACTAGTGCCTTTGATGAGGTTTTTATCAATGTCAGCTGCAGAGGGATGCTTGGCGCAGCCAGGAAATGCCAGGCATGAAGGATTATTTTCTTTTTCAGATCTGCCTCTCAGTACTCTGCAGGAAGCCAGATCTTTCCCACCTAAACCATAAAATTTCTTGAGAAAGATAAACAGTTTCTCTCTTCTTGAGGAGAGGGCAAGGGAGGCTCATAGAACCAATGGAGCCAATGATCTAAGACAAGAGCTTTCAGAACACAGCAGAGGAAAGTGAGGATGTCAGCATTTGCACCAGGACCAAAAGCCCTTGAGGTGGAGTGGCCAGGCATCAGTGATGGCAGAGAATGCACCCATGTGCTGGCATGAGGCCTGGATGCCACATGCAGCTCTATGGAGCCCAGCAGGGGCCCCTCTGTGAGGCTCACTTCCTGTCTGCTCTGATTCCCTGTGTGGCCTCTGGTGAGGCCTGGCAGTGTCTGGTTTTGCCTTTCTGGGTGTGCAGATGAGCTGGACGGCGGGCACCAAGTGCGACCTGGACCTTGAGTGCTGCAGGGACTTGAGCTCCAGCTCCTCAGGGTCCTAATTAGGGAGAAAGGGAACAGCTAGGCGGCTTTCAATCACATTTGTCATGGATTAAAAAATACCACTCACTAGCCAGCCGAGTCACTCTTCCAACCTCGGCTCCTCGTGTTGGGATCTCTTCCCGGCTGCATTGCCCTAGCCCTGAGACGTGGCACATGGGCTTCAGAGCCAGGCCCCTGCCACACCGCTGGTGGGCTAGGACAGGCTGAGTCGGAGGAGAAAAGCAATTGTCACTCTGGAAGAGATCCTGCAGGCTCAGAGAACCAGCGTCTGTTATGTTTAACTGGGAACCAGTGTAATTTAAAAGCCCTCACATTTACGTCTGCCCTTTTGGCGTCAGCACATTTGTTCTTTGTGTTCATGCCCAGGAACAGTAAGCATCTTTTGAGTAATTCAATACTGGGCAGGATTTTGTGGCATGGGTTTGTGAGATGCTTCTCCTACACAGAAGCCCCAGCGAAACCTCGTGCAGATGGGTAACCCAGTGACCCGGATGTGGTCGAGAGCTGCACAGTCCACACCACAGCCTCGTTCCTTCAGGACAGGACTGAGTGGCACAGGGGCCTGTGGGGTCTTTCCCAGCCCAGGAAGGGCCTCTTCTCCTAATGCCTCTCCCCATTTTGCTCTGAGCACAGCCGGGGCCAGGAATCTCCTTCTTTGGCTGTAATTTCCATCTCTTTGCTGTGGAAATGAGGGCTTGATTTGTAAGACTGATCACCAGGAAATAGGCAGCCACACAGTCACTTCTTCCTGGGTCTTGTGGGCCTGGGAGTGAACCCTGGGGAGTCAGGCCACCTGCGGGGGACATGGGCAGAGGGGTGTCTTCACCTCCCCGTAGTTCACTGGACCTGCACTCATCCTAGCCACCAGTGCTGCTCCCAGCGCCTGCTGGAGACCACAAGGCCTCTGGTCCCCACGTCCCCTCTGTCCCTGTCCAAACATCCCCAGCTGGTTCCCAGGCTCTACCCCTTCCCTGAGACTTCCAGGTCTCCGTGCCCCTGTGGCCTGGCCTGGCTGGGTTTCTCCACCACAGGTCCTGGGGGCTGGGTTCCCATGAGTGGCCTTCTGGCCCAGATGCTGGAGCAGCTGCTTCATGGCAAACACAGGTAGCCTGGCAAATGGGTAGGGTATAGGGCAGAGACCAGGGACAAGGCTGCCACGTGGTGTGCAGACAGCAGTGTTGTGTGGGCAACGCCAGCCCTCTGTGGACTGGACCGGGCTCCAGAGAGAGCTTCTGGCTCTCACGGGTCCGGTGATAGTTGAAACAGTGGAAGAAACCCAGATGCTTGGTTTGAGCAAGACACATTTCCCCACCAAACCAATCAGCACTTAGCTTCTTCTTCCAATAGCCACTTAAACTGTTTCACTAAACATGAAGTATGAAGTTGGGATGTTCTGTCTGCAGGTTCAGCCGGCTTTCTTAGCTGGGCACAGGTGATGCTGACTCCTCAGGAGCCATGATCACGTGCCTTGGTCCTCACTGCCTGCCTGCAGCCACTCCGCTCCTCCAGAGCCAGGCAGGCACAGCCCACGGACCTGCTCTGGGTGGCACCAGCGCCCTTAGTCACCCCAGCAGGATCTCAGGTCTACATGCCCACCTTTGCCCTTCTGTCCCTTCCGTCCAACAACAGGGCCTGATGTGACCGCTCCCTCCTCGGTCTGGCTTTGGAAGCAGCTGTGCCCCAGCTTCCCCATGGCAATGTCTGGGACAGTGCCTGTGTGCAGTCCTGCTGTCCCTGCCTGGGCAGGATGAGTTTCCGAAGTGCAGACAGAACACCTGTGCCGTGGCTGTGCACTGAGTCCTTCTGCACTGTGGCCAGGGACAGATCAGATCAGGACAGATCGCGGTCTATTTCTGTTTTTCCGGCCCAGGATAATCTCTGCCATTCCGCCCACTGGGAATAACTCGTAATTATCTCCAAGGAGTCCCTTATTTTATGTCGCTCTAACTCGTTTTCACAGGCCACACGCACAGCTGAACACGAGCAGGCTGGTTGTAGTTCAAAGTGTCAGCGGGTAGAGGTCCAGCAGAGGCCTTCCATCTGTAGCCCATCAGCCCCGAGCCCCTCCTGTACTGGAGGAAAACATAGCGTGGCCACCGGGGGGGCGGGGCGCCTCCTCCTCAGCTCCTGTCTGACAAAGCAGCGAGCCCCTCCGCTCGCTAGCCTGGCCGCGCTCCTGCCCTGGGGTGTGGCTCCTGTGATTCTCCACACTGGCTTTGCCCGCCTCCGTGGCTGTCGATGCTCCCTGCCGGAGCCGGGCTTGACCCACTTCCCGGAACTGCGGGAGCCTCTCGCCAGGCTGCCCTGCGCCAGGAGCGGAGCGAAAACTGTGTGCTGCTAGGGTCCACGGCTCCCTTCCCTCCAGCTGGCCGTCTTTCAGCTCCTCAGTGTGGATCTTGGAATTGCCAGAAAGCGACTGGATTCTGGGTTCTGCGGCTGTCCTAGGAGCACTTCCGCCCCATCCTGAAGCTGCCCAGGGAAGCCACGTTGGCGAATCCCGGGACGGAAGGGCTTTGAGCGGCTGCCTGCTTCCATGTGGCCCAATGCCTTCGGACTCCAGGGCAACCAGTACGGCAGCACTGAGTCCGTGTGGCCACCTGTGCTGAGACTGCAGTGTGCACCAGACAGACTGGCTGTGGAAGACCTAGCACCAAAAGTGAAAAAGAGCTTATCAGTCATTTTATATTGATTGCCTGACTACTTGTTGGATGATGTTGGGTTAAATATGCTGGGTTAAATCAAATACATTGTCACAATCAATTTCATGTATTTACTTTTTAGAATGTAACTACCAGGAAGTTTAAAATCACGAATTGGCCAGGTATGGTGGTGCATGCCTGAGACCCCTGGTACTTGGTCTAAGGCAGGAAGATTGAAAGTTTGAGCTCATCCCGGGCAAAACAGTGAGACACCATTGCAAAATACAAACTGAAGAGGGATGGGGGTGTAGTTTAGCACTTCCTGGGTCCGATGCCCAGTACCACTGAAAGGTGAAACATTACGCATGCTGCTTGCATGATGCTTCCATTGGACAGTGCTGGACGCGCCTCAGGGTGAGATCGCAAATGCATCTTAGCACGCCTCCAGGCCCTTTCCCACGCCGCCCCGGCAAGGCCACAGTTAGAACTGGATGCCAGAGTCCTTTCACTCTGTCCCCAGATGGGACTGGAGCAAGTGTGTGCAAGGGTGGGTGCCCTGAGCCTAGCAGTGACTGACTTCACAGAGCTCCCTTTCTCTCAGGCTCTGTTGAAGAGACGGACAAGGATAAAGCAGTGCTGAATCCCTCCTAGCTTTACCACACACCACTGGCCTCACTTGGAAGCTTTACACCCTTACAACAAACAGCAATGCTAAAAAAGCAAGCGTGGTTGGCAGTGAGGCATTCACCACCAAGGGCCTGGTTATCCCTTCGGAGGCCAAACAGAAGATATTTCACTGTCATCAGGTCTGGGAGAATATTTATGCTGAGCTTGGACTCAGGCCAGGGACTGATTCGGAGCAAAATCATCAATCGGGGCTGTGTTTTCAAGCCCAGCATGAATGGAAACCCTGTTTACTTAAACTGAGCTTATCTTTGGTTCACTGTGCTCATCACCTCTTATTAGTTTGGGAGAATATGCTTCACGTTCTCATTTATAAAACATATGTGTTAAAGAAAACTACTCTCACGAAGGCACGGGATCTGCCTTGGTAATGATTGATTACTTTTCGGAAGAAAACTTAAATCAGAACCTACATAATGGATTGAGTGTCGCCCACGAACCTGCATCAGGGGTTTACTTTCTGGTTATCCCATCAGGAGAACCCTGTTGCAGAGTCGTGATCGCGGTGGGTTTGCAGCTGCCGGGTGCTGGAGGCCCCCGCCTTCCCCCTGGAGACCTGGAACCCGAGCAAACACGTTTGCGAGACATGGGCAGCAGCTCTGGCCGCGAGCCCTTCCCTCCCTTCTTGGCTTCTCACAGTTTTGAACATGATTTCACTGGAAAATGAACAGAGGGGAAGAGCAGCGAGGCCTCTCAGCTCTCTGTGGAACAAGGAAGCCCGTAAGGATGAGCTGAGTCTAATTTCAGGCTGACGCAGCCGCAGTGTGGCTGGGGCACCCGACTTGGACTCATGAACTCACAGCCGCTAAGGCTAAACCCTCAGGCAAACGTCGGCATTGCTCATCTCTCTGGCTTCCCGTTGCCAAAGAACAGCAGCGCACTGCACACGGTAAAATGAGACTCATACATGTTTTTCGGGCAGGGTGTGCACCTCGCTTCTCCATCTTTTCCTTTTGCAGGAGGTAAGTTTTTAGGGAGACCCAGGAGCTGTCTCGCGCCCTACCCCTGCAGTTTGCGAGTCGACAAGGTCTTCCTCCTGTTATTATAGACAGATGAGCTAAGAAGACATATTAAAGGCAGCCAGACAGGGGTGAGTCCTTGGGAGGGCCAGGACAAAGGTGAAACACACCGCAGCTGCACGTGGGCGGAAAACCAGGCCTTGAGATGGAGACAGGATGACCGGACCCACATGATTCTCCAACGAACTGGGCTTAGTGAAGTACAGATAGGCATCGACTACCCTGGGGGTGACCGGAGACCTCTGGACCCACCGACCCCTGCTTGCTACCTGACTCACTTCCCAGCTGGACCACGATTGCCTAAGTGACTGTGCTTGTAACCTTATTGGATGATCATGGCTGTGGCCATGTTGTACCCACGTGGGCTTCACCCTATAAAACTCCTCTGTAAAGTGGGGTCCCCGGCTACCCACTGGGGACCCCTCCTGCCCCTCAGTAGCTTTCCTGTCAATAAATATCTTCCTACTCTTAACCTCTGTCACTCTCAGGGCTCATTCTTCGATTTCTAGAGAACAAGAACTCGGAGTATCATACAGTTAGCAGGTGGGGAGACATCACATTTCATGTTTCATACTTCCCGCGACACCATGATGGTGTTCGCCCGTGCATGGCTCACCAGGTTGTCCGGGTGGCCACAGCTGGTCGAGGAAGCTGTGAAGGCAGAGAATTGTCCAGTTGGTGGCAGGGGGAGCCCAGGGAGATGTGAAGCACAGACACACTGCTGGCTTGAAAGATGGAGAGGAACACGGGTGGTGTGAGAATGTGACCCCCGCTGTCAGCAAGCCAGGGACTTCCGACCGTGCTGCTGGGATTGGGCCTACAATGCTGAGCGATCTTAGGTGAGGAACTGAGCCTGGCCAGCTGACTCCTGGCCTGCCTGTGAGACTCATGAGGGCTTCTGACACAAGGAACTGTGAGACAGAAATACCAGTGTCCAGCGGGGTGCCACACCACGGTAAGCGTTTGCCTTGTGTGCTTGTGGCCTGGGGAGGGGAGCGCTTTAAGCTGTAAGTTTGTGGCAGTTTCAAAAGAAAATAGATGTCCATTTGTTGAATTCCACAGCTTTTCTTTCTGGCTGTGGCTCATGAGCCCCTGGGTCTGTGCTGTGGCTTCAGGTGATTGGCTGTAGTGGAGTCTCCCTGAGTTCCTGTGAGGGTCACAGGGACCCACAAAGTGTCATAGAGCTAGACCCCCTCTGCTTGGTCACTGATGCCCCGGTGTCTGCCTGGGACAGCACTGCCTGGCGTTGCTACTGCACAGCTCCAGGTACACAGCAGCTGCTCAGTGCTTGTGTGCTGGATCACAAGCAGTGCTCATCAGCCAAGTTCACATTCACCCAATATTTATGTTGGGAAAGGAACATTCAAGAAAAAACAGGTAGTTTCTATCCTCAAGCTGGGAGAGTTTGTAGGAGAAAATTATATAAACATTTAAGTGCAACGCTGTTCCTGCTCAAATGCTGTGCCATGCCCAAAGAGGGTAATTTATCAGGTAAAAATGAGGGTGAGAGACTTCAGGCAGAACTGGCCCAGAGGTGTCTGCATAATGGGGAGATGGAGCAGCCTGCAGGGAGGAGCAGAAGGAGCCCAAAGGAGGCCGGGACACAGATCCATAGCTGAGGTGGGCTGTGCCCACACAGTAGGGTCAGGCTTTACGATTGCACTCTGGATGCCACAAAGTTTGTTTCGCACATGGCACAGCAATCGGCTTAGGGTTGCTCAGGTTGCACTGGGGAGCAGTGGTACGTGTGGTACTTGGTAGGCTGTAGAGGATACAGTCTGGGGTGGAGACAGCAGAGCTGGGCCTGGAGAGTTTCTCGATGATCTTCAGATTACAAGGAAAACACACATGGCTCTATAAGACCCTTTTTTCAGGGGTCCTGAAGTTTAACATCTTTCGTAAAATGAATATCCCAGGCAGGACAGCAGGGACTTTCTGTGTGGAATAGATGTGTGGGTTGCAGGCACGTCCTGTCTGGTCAGGATGGGAACTGTGGGAGCAAGGATGGAGGCCTGGATCCCGGGGTTCAGAGTGAAGGTCTGTTGTGTGGCAGGAACCTGCAGCTGGAGCAGCACCTTCCTGGGGGTGGGTGGGGTGGAGTGGATTCTCTTCTGTAGCAGTCAGTGTTGGTTGCTGGACCAAACACCTGACACACACAATTTGAAGGAGGAAATGGTTTCTTTTTGGTCATGGTTTCAGAGGTTCAGTCCATGGTCAGCTGGCTCCACGTAGAAATGTGTGGAAGGGCGAATGGAGCAAAGCTGCTTACTTTGTGGTGTCAAGGAAGCAGAGGCAGGGATCAGCCCTGGAGAGGAAGGGCCAGAGACCTACACAGGCCCCAGGTCAGCCTCCATGACCCTCCCAGACACACCCAGAGTGTGCTCTGCTAAAGCCAATCACACCAACAAGCTTCTAACTGGACACTCTCAGAGCCTGGGCAGGAAGAGGAAAAGACAACTTATTTCTCAGCACTCAGAAACAACTCCTTGTCTGTCAGGAACACTGCTCTAAACAGTGTTCTGATACGTGCAACAGTGTGTCTGAAACCTAGTCTATTTGTTACTTTTTTTGTCTGTATTTCGCCATCAACCAGATTTCTTTTTCTTTTTTTGGTCATCAACCAGATTTCTGGTGATTGACTGTGGTTAGCTCATCAGATATAAATTTAAGATTGTCTTGAGAATTAGAAGACCTCACCCAGCACACTGGCTTGAAAACATTTCTATTTAAAAATCAGTCACAGTTGTTTTAAAAATTAGAATAGAACTTTATTTGTGGAATTAGGATTTTTTAAAAATGGTTTTATACTTTAAAATATGCAATAAATTTTGACACATTAATCTTAATCTGTACTTACCATATGAGGTTTTAAAAAACAATGTCAAATAGCTTGTAATAAAAATGAATTGTGTATAACTCAGTTATTTATATGGAATAACTTCAGCATTACAAATAAAAAACTAAGACGAATACCATTTAAATCTGCATTTGTGATACAATTTTATGTCTGTAACTCGCGAGGGTCCCTCGAAGGAGGTGGTGGCCGGGCCTCACCAGGGAGTCTGCAGGTGGGTCCAACGCGCCGCTGGGCTGGGAGAGGACCAGCGGGTGTACGGAAGCTCAGACGCAGATGCAGTTTCGCGGGAGTGCTGCTAAACAGGCGCGGGAAACCCTGCTTTCACATTCGGGTCTGCGCAAGAGGTCAGTTCTGGAACACACTGACCCACGCCCACGTCGCCTGGGTCGTCGATGGTGCAGCCCGCTCCGTGCCAGGTCACTCTGGTTGCAGGCGAAGGCATTCTATTGGGGCGGCAGCGTGGACCCCTCCCGGCATAGGGTGGCCGCCAGCAAAGCCTCCACTGGCAGTCTCGGCCCCCACAGCCCTCGGGTTAACGGGCCAGGCAGCCAGGTGGCCTTCGCGATGCTCGTCTGACGGGAAGGATGGGCTGCAGAGGCCGGGTCAGCTGCTGCTGCTCACTCGCAGGCCACGACGCGAGCGCCGAACCTGTGCACAGCTGCAGCCGACCCTGCAGTCGCCGGCCGGGCCCTTGCAGACGAGCCGCCGGAGGGAACTCTGGGACTGAGGTCTGCGGTGCCCTGGGCACCTTGACCTGGTGTTGAGCGTCCTCGCCATGCTCACCCCAGCAAACGCGGGCCCATGGCTAAAGGCTCAGAGCATTGCTATGCGTCTGAGAACGTTTCCAACGCATATTTACAGTTACTCCCTTATCACTAAAATACCCTACTCAGAAACACGTTTAATTCTGTATAAGAGCATTCTCTGAATAATGTTCCAATACAGAGATGAAACACAGAAATACAGTCTTCTTTTTGGCACCGGGGATGGGACTCAGGATCTTGCGCTTGCCAGGCAGGGTGTGGCACCACTGAGCTAAATCCCTGGCCCAAGAAATGCAGCCTTGACACGCTCCACCTTTGTAAGTGTGCTGGGACCTAGAATAGTCCCACACCTAGGATCCCGGCCCTCTGGGAGGCTGAGACAGGAAGAATACAAGTTCCACCCCAGCTTGGGCAACTTGGTAACTTTGCGAGACCCTGTCTCAAAATAAGAAATAAAAAGGGAAAAAGGGCTGGGGATGTAGTTCAATGCAAAGGCCCTGGGCTCAATCCCCAGTACCCAACAAACAACAAACAAACAAACAAAACTTGCTTTTCCCTTATTCTGCTCATCCTACTTTGGACTGTTTACACGTTCATTCATGTAAGTTCCTTGAAGGAAAAACTAAGCTGTATCTCACTGCCACTGGGGCCCAGCCTGGCACTGCACAGCGTTCGGCAGCGTTGGCTAGATTGGTGCCCAGGCCCGAGGAGCTTCAATCTGGTGCCAGTGCCTTCTACCTGCAGTTCACCTAGAGGACTCTGGATTTGTAACAAATCACCATCGTTTGCATAGTAAACAGTATTTTTTAGAAAGTATAAGAAATGTGGTAACAAACTTAATACAAATTATGCATTTAACTACTCTTTAACGTTTTAATATTTTCAATTTTTAGTATTTTAATTTTTAATATCATTTAAAAAACAAATTATTTGGTTTTTTAAACTAAAGTGATAGTAAAAATATAAAAATGCAAGGACAGAAACGGGCTTCACTTGTAAACACAATAAAGCTTGTAAACATGGACTCACACGCTGCAGCTGCGAGGAGCGACTAGGAAAGGCGAGCGCTAGAGACAACTAGAGGCAACTCTTGCAGGCACAAGGTTAGAATACGGCTCTGCTCCGTGAGACCTTCCGGTTGAGAGGAGAGAGGTTGACTCCATGGAAACACGGAGGTGCAGGCTGCACAGCCTGCAGTGCCCGCAAGAGGGAGCCTCTGACGCCATCGTCTCGCGAGCCGCCGTGTTTAGAAAAGCTTCGTATTAAGGAAAGCCTCATCCTTTTAAAGTGAAGAAGTAAACAACTTTTCTGCAAGTCAGTTGCCTACAAATATACGTAACAGAATCCATGGCTTTTCTAAAGCTCTGGGCTAAGGTAAGGTGCATGAGGCAAGTCTACAAAATAATAAACAGCTGCAAGTAACACTAAATACATTGTAGCTTACTCATTAGCTTTCCCCAAATGGCGGTTTTCCTTCTCAGAAAAGCATCAAATTTTTCACACATGACATTTATCACAGATATTTCACAGTTATAATTTCAGTAGTTTCAGAAAGCCCTGCCTGGCAGATTCTGTGAGAGGTAAATGTTAAGGACAAAACTCATTGCCTCAGACACCTGGACTCACGTCTATAGCGTGAACACTGCAGACAGGATGCAGTAACTGTACAAACGCACGTTGCTGAAAAGTGACTGGAATAACAGTAACACTGTCATGTTATTTCTTCAAACATTTTAACGATTTTCTCCAATATATGGGAAGAATCAGTGGCTGAGTTTAAATAGTTCCCTGGAAAATTTTAAGTCACAATTTTGTTTATAAAACTTGGCAGCAAAAATACCATAGATTATTTGTAGTCTAATCAACCCCGTCAAAACCCTGAGTGTTTTCGATCGCCATCTGAAGTTTATCCCATAATTCTTCAAATGACTCATAGGGCGGCAAGTCCAAGCGATTGAAGCTGAAAGAACAGAGAGGAGCAGTTAGGGCAACAGTGGGCAGATTCCCACGGGGAAGTCGGGGCACAGGGCGCTGGCAGACACTGGCTCCCCCGGATGCCGAATGCTGACCTTCACACATTTGCCTCCTCTGCCACACAGCCTCCAGGAGGGAAGCTCCCCCTCGAGGGACAGGCATGCCCTGGGACAGAGGGAGCCTAAAGCTTGGACCAGCTTCCCCACCCACAGCCCCCGGGGCTGGCGTTGCTGGCTCCTTGTCCAGTGCTGCCCAACGCAGCATGGAGGGGTTGCCACCGCTGGACCAACAAAGGAGCTGCGACCTTTGCATGCTTACCAGGTATGAGCCCTGGGCAGCTTCTCTGGGGCACCCCACAGCTCCACTGTGAAGGACTGTGGTCCACTGGAGCCTGGGAGAAGAAGAAAGTTCCTCGGTTTCCTTTCCCTTTTGAAAGCCACCTTCCTGTGTGGAACTCAGACACACAGGGACCTGATCTGGTTTCTTTAAACCCTGAAGAAATGAAGGCTGTCCTGTGCCTGAGGGCGAGGAGCCCTGGTCTGTCCTTTGCTCTGTGAGTGCCCTGACTCCTGCCCCGAGTGTGGGACATCCGAGGATGCCCTTGCTGGTGCCGGTCCTGGACAGAGCGGCAGTTGTACATATGATTTCCTGCAAGCATTCTTTCTTTCTTTGAGTTCCACTGAAAGCAGCTTTAACTCTTTTCTGGTTATATAATGTCACAGTTAGCATTATAGTCAGAATAAAACATAATGAAGGATGTAAAAATCACGTCAAACTCTACCATGAATTCTGCATCAAAGCTGGTCACAAATCTTTTTTGAGCACGTGTGTGTTCACATACAGAATTTCGTGTGCGTGTGATCATGTTACACAGTTTACATTTCCTTCACTGTGTACATTTTTAGAAAGTCTCTTTCTTCCTTCAGCATTTCCATTTAGCTCTTCCTTCTCTAATCCTTAACATCTTCCAACCACCAGATAATCGATGGTGAGGGTCTATCTCTAATTTTCCATACTTTTCTTCATGTTATAATCACATCCAATGTGTACGTGTGTAGTTGCCAGAAGTAGCCCTGAAACATTTAATATTCTCAATCTTAAAGTTTTCTCCAAAGCATAACTTCCCACAAACCACCCATCACAGTTATTATGTTCACAGCTGAAATCTCAGTACTTTTGCCACTATTCTCCAAAATGTGGAATCCTGTTATACGTATTTCTCTGCCTTCTGATTTTTTTACCCAGTCTACTGTGAAAACTCTAAGTTGATTGATTTAACTCCATATACACTTTATTTGCTACATAATACTGCATCGTGATACAAGCATCTTAAACCAACTGCCACTTCCTTCTGTAACACATAAGAATTTGATTGGTTTTTGGTGCCAGGGATCGAACTCGGGACCTTGCACTTGCAAGGCAGGCACTGGAACCCCTGAGCTAAATCCCTGGCCCCATAAGAATCTGAATTTGTATTCCAAAACAAATAACACAGGCTCTGTGTATGGCTGCTTCTCCCAAATTCCAAACAGTCCCTGAAGTCCGTGGATGCTTCAGACCTGGGCTGCACAGTGAGAGAAGGTGGAGCTCGGGGGGAGAGGGAACGGCCCTGCCCAGGCCTCCTCCGCTAACTGGCTAGAGAAGGCGAAGGGAGGGAGTCAGGCGAACCACGGAGAGACCGAGGCTCACGTTCCAGTCGGGCCGGGAGCAAGCTGGCCTTCAGCGAAGCTCAGAGCCACTGTGAGTGGGGACCATTCAGAGAAGCCAGCTGCTTGGCAGGCTGTGCAAATGCGTGTGACGTGGCCCACAAGGAGATGGGTGTTGCACAGCGAAGAGGGTCAGCGCCCCCAGGCAGCGGCAGCTTCTGTCAGCACTAGAAAAGCAGCTGAGCCCTTGGTGCACCATTCCCAACTCCTAGTTCCCAGAACTCTAGTCTTATTTGTTGCTTCGAGCAGGACTCCAAGTTTAGCTACACCTTTGCTTCAAGAGTTGTTCTTGGTGCCAGGTGTAGTGGCTCATGCATGTAATTCTAGGACTCAGGAGGCTGAGGCAGGAGGATCTCCACGAGTCTGAGGCCAACTTGGGCTACACAGTGTTGAAGGCCAGCCTGACCTACATAGTGAGACTCTGTCTCAAAATACCAAAAAGCGTTGTTCTTGGTATCTTTCAAAGCAAGTAAATGCCATTTGAATAAACAATATTACTCAGTATGAGAAAAATGGCCATGACTTACATCAGAAATAACATTTCTTTAAAAACCCATCACACTTCTAATGTGTACACACCTATCAGAAAATAACCTAAAGGGACAGAAAGAATTCCACTGCACAGAAGGCTGGCACTAACTGGTTTGGATACCAAGAGGCAGATCTTGGTGTCTGGTCTGTGCAGCCTGCCCCAAAGGCTCCCGACCCTACAGGAATGGAGACGGCCTAAGGAGATTTCCTACCCACAACTCTCACCACAAAAGAAAACAGATCCCAGGATCAAGTGAGTTTTGGAGGCTCTGCTTCAATTTTAACAGCAAAGTTTCTGAACGAGTCCCCCAAAATCCACAGGCTCCCTGCTATCCACCGGGTGTGGGCTGGGGCTGTGCCCTGCGATAATGCAGCGTCTCCAGCCGGAACAAGCTGTCTCCTCGCACACCTGCGAGAGTCTCCTCTCTAAATGGGGGACAGTGTGAGACTAACAAACAGAACAAATGAAATAATACATTGTAACAAAGTTCCACTGCCCTCGGTCTCTGTCTCTCTCTCTCAGCAGCTATTTAATATTTTCAGACTGTGGCTGGCGGCAGGTAACTGAACTCCCAGAATAAGAAGACTTGGGCCAAAGGACCACTGAGATTTCCTGCAGCCCACCCAGCCTTCCCCAGACGCACCCAACAAGGACTTGCTGTCGAGGTGCGCTAATGTTCCACGGGCACAGAATGCTGCCCAGCCGTGGGCTTGCAGGTAATGACAACCTCCGAGGCAGCAGAACTGGAAGTCAATGACAGAAAGCAACCCAAGCCGTTCCCCACCGGACCCCTTCAGTCTCAGATTAGAAGGCATAAATACGTTTTGGTCTATACCCATGGTACCCAGTCATATTAAAAATCTGAATTCTTTAAAAAAATTAAGCATTCAGATAAGTGATAGAAGCCTGAAGACTGATGAGCCATGAAACACAGTTGGTGCCGCTCTATTTTTTATTGATTTAAGGAAAATCCTTACCATATAGTTCAGCGAATCCATTCATAGGCACACGGGAAGTACCGGTGACAAACTGAAGTAATCGTATTCTTTTTTCTGAATCCATCATTAAAACAGCCTAAGATAAAAAGCTGTATTTAGTGAATACTGGAAAAATGGTACAACAATTATCCTGAAAAATATGCCATCAAAATGTAGTTACAGCATTAATAATCACTAAAGTTCCGTGTTCTTTAAGTCAAATGTGCCTTGACGGGTGGTTTATAAAGTTCTCAAAAAGTCCCTTTCCAAGGCTTCCGTGCAGCTTCGCAGGTGGGACCACAGCCCATCCAGGTAATGAGGCTTTCTTCTCAGATGGGAGTCACGGCTTTTAAAAATTACACTTCCTGTTAGTGCCGACGGGCACACAGGTTCTCTATGCAGAGACTCGCAGGAGCAGCCCAGGGCGAAGCGAAGCAGTGTTAGCCAGGCGCACTGCATCTGCTCGGTTTGTGAGTGCTTCCCCAAAGCAGGACACGCGTGTGCTTTAACCCAGCTCTGAGTGGTTTGTGGGCGCGGAGGCTGCACGCTACCTTCCAGAACCACTGGATGACTCGGTGGCCTGCACTGTAGCCGTTCTTGTACTTCGTGTGCTCTCTCCAGTCATTCACGTCCACGTCTCCCAAGCCACACATGAGAAGCTACCAGGAGAAACATGGCAAGGCCGTAAGCAAGAGAAGTAGCGTGCGACACCCGTTCTCACTTAAAAATGGTATTTCTTACCTCTAGCTCATTTTCATCAAAAATTTTGATGAGATCCTGTGGTATTAGTTCAAAAAACCCCTGGTAGAAAAAAGATGCATTTAAAAGCCTGGTTAGCAGGCTTGGGGGACATTCACACTCTGGCTTCTGCGTGCTGCTGGAGGGAGCTCAGCCGGCCCAGAGGCTGACGCCGGCCTGGGTCCCTCACTGGGACCTCATATGGGGAGCACGTGCGCCCTTGCCTGCCCAAGACTCCTCATGTAGCTAACATTCCTTGTAGCCCTCGCGCCTCCTACACATCGCCCCTCTGCACAGCAGAAGTATCTGTCCCAGGAGAGGGCGAGGGGCTCTCTGCAGCCTGCCTCGGCCTGGGGGTGACCTCCCAGCCCCCTCCCAGGACCTACTGGGGCGGCCGACCTGAGCACCGAGCCCAGCGCAGCGCCGGCTCCAGCATGGCCAGTGTGCCTGGTGCCACCACGCCCATGCGGTCCGGACAGCAGGGCTCAGCCGCCCGCGGGGCCTCCTCCTCCTCCTGGGGGACACCCCGGCCCTCCGCCTGCCCAGGGGCTCCCCTGCAGCCCCTCATCTGTCGGCAACAGGAAGGTGCTGCTTCCCAGGACCCACTTCTGCGCCCCTCACTTCCGTCCTCTCTGGGCCACAGGCAAAAGCCCCAGACCTGCGCCCACCCAAGGCCCTCCCCAGGTCCATGGCTGTGAGAACGGCCCTGCCGGCCTGGGTGGCCTGAACCTGCGCTGTCCCCTCGGGGCCTCGTGGCGGCTGCTGGCCGCCGCTCACTCAGGCTACACCTGCTTCCACACCAGCCGACGCACTTGAGTCTGGGATATGCTGCCGAAGAGCCACCTTCCTTCCCCCGGACTTCAGCGATATCAAGCTCCACTGCATAACCAACAGCCCCACAGCTGGCTCTGCTCAGCTCAGCCCAGGCCCTGCTGCCCGTCCAGCACACGCAGCTGTGCTTTCCTCCTGCGTGCAGCTCCTCCTTCTTTTGGGGGCACTGCTGCCCGCCGCTACCCTCACCCAGCTGTGCACTCCCGCTCCTCCAGGCCGGTCCTGTGCCTCACACACAACCAGACAGTCAGTGCTCAGCACTGAGGAAAGGAGGGAGTGTGGGCAAATACCGAATATGCGCTGTTACATTAGAGGAGTCCGCTCAGGTACAGTGGCGCACGCCTGTAAGCCCAGCTCCCTGGGAGGCTGAGGCAGGGGTCACAAGTTTGAGCCCAGCTGGGCGACCTAGCAAGACTGTCTTGAAACAGAAAAATAAAATAACAAGAGACCGGGAGCGTGGTTCAGTGGTGCTTTGCCTAGCACAGTGATGGCAGACCTTTTAAGGGTTTAAACGATGATAAACACCTGGCTGCGGTGTGTGTGCCATAGGTTTATTACCACTGGCCTGGCATGTATGAACCCCTGGGTTCAATCCGCCCAGGAAAGAATGAAAAGAAAAGAAAGAGACAGAAAAAATGAGTGCTTTGGCCACAGCTGAGTGTAGCTGCTTGGGAGGTTCCAAGAACTCGGGAATTTATGTCATGACTAAGACGAAGCACAAAGGGGGATGGCTGTGCACCTTGGTGTGCCAAGGGCTCTAGTGACACTTTCGGTGGTTCTTGGGGCTGCACCCAAGGCCTTCACCCAGAGCCATACCCCAGCCTTTATCTTTTATTCTGAGACAGCACCCCTCTGAGTCACTAAGTCGCCCAGGCTATGCTCAAACTTGTGACCCCCTGCCTCAGCCTCCCAGGGAGCTGGGATCACAGGCCTGCTCTGCCACGCCTGGGTCCCAATAACGACTTGACGAGGGAAGAAAGTGCAGCACAAACCCACACACAGCTCGACAGCATCCTTGTCCCATCCTCCCGAGGCTGCAGCAGGCAAGAGGTGGGGCTGGGAGGCAGCCAAGCACAGTCAGGATCTACTTCGAGGCCCTTGCGCACTTGTACTTCAGTAGCAAACATCCACTTGTGGAATATTTTGTAACATTATAAACAACAGTTTTACAAGGCCATGAACTTATTTTTCTCAGATGCAGTGAAGCCTAGCTTTCTTTTTGCCCATCAGTGAGCTTTCGCTTTTACTAGTTCACGTTTGCAGTAGCAATGATTGCATTCCTCCCGGGGAGGTGGCACACGGACAGAGCACATCTTCATCATTTTCTCACCCCTTCCTTTCCCTCCCTCCCTATGCCCTCCAACTTCTGGTCCCCTTCCCATTTGCAAAAGCTCTATTTCCATTTTTTCCTTCAATTTCCCCTCCCCTTTTCCTCCCCTTCCTCCCCACTTTCATTTGAAAAAGGTCTCCCTACTTCCTATTATCTTTTATTTTGCTCTTTAATTTGGGGGTTCTCATGTCAGAGAAACCAGGTGATATATATTTGAGACTTCCACTTAGAATGGAGATTAAAAAGGGCAGACAAAAGATAACAAATACCTCCTTAAAAGCAGCCATCTGCTTCTGGATTCTGTTGACAAATCTCCATTGTATTACAAGGCTAAAAAGAAAAGCAATTATTTTTCATATGAACCAAGAAAAATTTTATTTATGCCCATTAGAAACAGAAAATGAAGACTAGCTAAGCCCACAGCAAAAGCTGAGTGACAAGAGGTAACCCAAAGAAGAGACAAGAGCACTACAATTCTGGACTGGGGAAGAGAGTAAAAAAAATGCTCATAAATAAAGCACAAAGTGCTCCTAGTGCACTGACAAAATACTTACTAAATATATTCCTTTTTGTTCTTATTGGTGACAATGATTTCTGAGCCACCGTTTTTCAGCTCATGTTGGTGTGTCTAAAATTAAACAAGATACCTTGTTGTATTATCTTGGCAAGAGAAATAAAAAGTATACATATTATGGTTATACCAGAACCCCAGTGTTTTAAATTAAATCCATTCAAAAGCTAAACGGTAAGAAAATTTAAAATATTAGTTTTATCGAATATGGAATGAGTCAAAGGTCAAAGAAAGCACAAATTCTTGCTGAGAGATAGCTTTTGTTACTGAAAAATAAATGTGAAAACAGAGCAATGTATTGAGTGTGTGTATTAATGTCAAAACCTAAGTTAGATTTGCTTCACAAATTATACATCATTTTCATTGAGTAAAATTCACAAACCTGTCCAAAAAGTTCTTCATCTATGATAAACCTGAGGTCCAATTCTGTTGGGTCATTTTCAAGAATCCATCTCAATGAATTATAATACTCACTATCCTAGATGAAAAAAATTGCATTTTAAAAATTTGTACATATAAAGACACCTGAGCTTGGAAAAAATTGGGGAAAGGTGAAAGGGATAGCTGGACATCTTTCTCTCTCTCTCTCTCTCTCACACACACACACACACACACACACACTACAGAAGGGAATGGACAACAGTAAGTGTGGGAGAAAGTGGTGCCTACTTAAACGTGTAGAAACCAGGCATGGTGGCACAGGCCTGTGAGCCCAGCACTCTGGGAAGCTGAGGCAGGAGGATTACAAGTTCGTACTCAGTGGGGGCAATTTAGCAATTAAGACCCTGTCTCAAAATGAAAAAATAAAATGGGCAGGGGGTGTGGCTTAGTGAGAAGGCCCAGGGTTCAATCCCTAGTACCACAAAAAAGTTTAGAAATCTATCTTTATGTGGAAGCAGAGCCTTAAAGGGTTAAATAAAGCAGTTTGCAAAACCCTTCCAATACTTGTGGATACCCTGGAACACTGGAACTGCTCTCAGGTGACCTGAGGCTGTGTGAAAGGCTATAGGAGGCCCAAGCTAAAGAAAAATCACAACTAAATGTGAAAGCTCAATTAACCCACTCCAATAAGTGTGATCCCACGACTTATGAAGAGCCACCCTGTCTGCAGTCACGATGTGTAGAAGAAAAGAGTGAAACACACGTGTTACTGGGAAGGCGTCTCAGGACCCCAGCACCCAGCCGGGTGCGACTCAGCAGGACAACCCGAGGCTCTGAGGCTCCAGAGTTTGGCTCTTGGGCATCTCCTTTGCACAGCCTCACCCTACCTTTAGGCCACTGTTTAAAACTCGCCATATATCATAAAAGATCACAAAACCTGAATATGGATGCAAGAGATCTGCAGCTGCGGCAGTGAAGCACCCTGGGAAGGGTGTGGTATCTGCAACTTACACTGCAATGCACAGACTTGATGCACTGACAGATGCAGGCATAAGATGAAGTAGAAGCAGAAAAAAAGCCAACTGTGGATGGCGGATAAATTCTTTCAACTTTATCATATGTTAGGAATTTTCATAATAAAATGTTGGAGAAGATGTTCATTTGTTTTTTGAGACTTTACAATTTATTAATTTCTATGTCATTACAAGGTACTTCCTCAACATGTCCAGTCACCTGTTGGACCACACTCATCCACGCCCAAGCGAGACATACCACGGACTCCATGTCATGGAGCGTTATTGGCTTGTGTAGCATCATCTTGTAAAACGGGCGAATGAAAAAACCTTGCAAGAAATGAAAGATATTTAAAATGCTTGCAAAGTTAAAGAAAACAATTATAATTCAAAGAAGTTTTATACTTAACACGAACCATCCAACAGTTTGCCATGATAAACTGCCATCCCTGCTACCCGGCCGATAAACTTGAAGTAGGAGAGGTGGTCTTCATTACATAAGCCGGAGTTGGCATTTATCTGTAGGGTGTAATTATCCCTGTGAAGACAGGCATGTTTTTTGGTTTTTTTCAGTACCGGGGATCGAACGCAGGACCTTGGACTTGCCAGGCAGGCGCGGCACACTGAACTAAACCCTCAGCAAGACAAGCATGTTTAAATACTCTTCATATTTCAGAGAAAAATTTAATACTACAAATAATGATGCATTTTCTCTCTCTTTTTAGAGTTATTTACCTCTCTCTACTAGAACCACATGTGACCGTTGGGTTTAATAGTTTTAAAAAAACCATACTTTTGGGCTAGGGGTGTTGCTCCACGGTAGAGCATCTGCCTAGCAAGCTCCAGGCTGGGATTTGATCCCAGCACTGAAACACAATTCTGCCAAAAGGTGACGATAGCCCAAGTGTCCACAGACAGCTGAGTGGATAAATGAACTATGGTGCGCAGAGGGATGCAGCGAAGTCCTGCTCTCTCGCATCACAGGTGGACCTGAGAGTGCCACTCGGACTGAAATGCGCAGGCACGGAGGCTGACGACGGCACAGCACACTTAGTGCAGACCCAGGGCGCCAAGTCACGTGGGAGAAGCAGGTGGTGGTGCCAGGAGTCGGCCCAAGGCTTAGTGGGCACAGAGGGATTTTCAGGAAGATGAAGAAGTTCTGGAGATGGAGGGTGGTGCTGTTACCAGCAGTGTGAGCAGACTTAAAAGCCAGCGAACCACAGGCCAAAGCAGTCGGGACGGTCCATCCTACGTTGCATGTGCTGTACCACAGCCTTGAGGGTCTGTGACTTCGTTCTCACCCCTCCTGCTGCTGCGCTGCAGCACATTGCCTGTGCATCAAGCAACTCTCGTGTTACTTGCAGAAGAGCAATTTCTTTCTCCTGTGCACAAAGGCATTGAAAGATCTCTATGCCTGGCACAGGAGCACATGCCTTACTCCCGCCTCCTAGGGCGGCTGAGGCTGGATGGTTGCTGAGTCCAGGAGTTCAAGGCCAGCCTCAGCAACACAGTGAGACCCCCCCCTTAATTAATCCTTCACCAAGTACTTACGTAGCAGAATATTCAAACAACCCGTAATAAGGGTTAAACATTTCCTTGGAGAGTAGGAAGAACCACTCCCGGGCAACCCCTCCGTAATCCAATCCTTTCTCGCCGTCGAACTCAATCCAGAGCCGGGCTTTGAGGCAGTCGGCCCTCTTAGCGCCCATGACCCTCCGGTAAGAGTCCTCCAGCACAGTTGCTCGGCGAAGTTTCATTTCAAATTTGTTTGGAATGTCATTCTGAAAAGCCAGACAAGAGAGGCTTCTGGTTAAAATTAACTCGACCAGTGACAAGTCCGTCTCCCTCAGATGTCCATACTCTGCAGCCCGGACTGCCCAGGGAGCCAGGACAGCATGCCATCCTGACGCCCCTTGTGGCCTGGTGTCCGATGGCTCGCAGATGCAGACTTCCCACTTGTGTGTCGGGAAAAGCTGCTGGCGGTGAGCACTTGCCATGACAGGTCCCCGGGAGCCACTCTGCGAGGCTCTGGTCACCAGCAGGCTTTCCTTGGGCTCCTCCTTCCCCAGCAAGAGCAGGCTGTGCTAGGCACTGTCACTGCATTTCCATGGTCAACTCCCTCACTCTTCACCCCAGCAAAGAAGCTGCCACTGTCCCCAAGTCCACCTCACAGGTGAAGAAACTGAGGCGAACGGGAGTTATGGCCTTGGCTCCCCAGTCTGCCCTTTGGCAACAAGCTACAGCATCTGCCAGAGTGCCTTGGTCCTGTGATGTATGTCAAATGTACGGAACCATGCTTGGGCAGATCTCAGTGTAAATTTTATTACAATGCCTGGGTATTTTATTCCTGAGTGCTTCATGCACAATGTTCAAGAAGAAATCTTTAGGAGAACACAGGCTAAGGACATTCTGTCACTCTAGGAAACAAAAGGTGGGCGGGGATTTAGTTCAGTGGTTTCGCTGCCTGCTGTGCAAGCGCAAGGACCCGAGTTCGATCCCCGGTACGAAAAAAAGAAAAGGTTAGCTAAGGAAAAAGGTGAAAGAAACTCTCAGTATATTTAGGGAAATAGTCCTCTAGAAATACATTAGTCTAAGTAGTTTATGTCAGCAATGTAAACATAATACAAGTGGCTTCCCCTCCTCTTGTGCAACTTAGGTAACAGCACGACTGGAGAAAAGTGGTTGGTTTAGACCGGCCCCACGCAGCTGGCATGGCCAGGCCCAAGCTGGGTGGTACCACTGTGTGGCCAGGGAACGGAGGGCAGGAGGTGAGGCTGTGGAGAGAGGAACAAGTGTAAATGCTGTTCCTCCTGCAACCCGAAGAGACGTTCCTGGGCACAGGAGAGGCGGGGGTTAACTGCAAACGGGTCACCTAGGAGGCTAAGAGAGGAAGGCCGGGAGGGCCAAGGAAGGGACTTCCACAGCTCCAGGGACAGCACAGTGCGGGGGCGGAAGCCACAGCGCAGGGAGCTGGCAGACTCTTCTGGGGCTGGGAGCAGATGGTGTGAGCAGGTGAAGAAGTTTTCTGAGTACAGGAGCTTCGAGGCTGTTCAGGAGCTGATGCCCAGGTTGGGTACAAAAGGTGGCTCAGGGAAGACCCTGATGGAGCCCAAGCAAGAGAAAACAGACAGGCCTGAGAGGGTGATGGTGCCAGGCAGAGACAGCACTGAGACCTGGAGCATGAGAAGGGGCAGGCCTGAGCTCAAATCCCAACTCCACTCGCCAGGTGAGTGGCTGGATGTGGTGGATACCTTCTCTAAAGCTTGATTCCTTCCTCTGCAAACAGGGAAAGCAACACCACCTATCCCCTAGAGTTGCTTCAGGACTTATGGCACAGCACATTTGCAATGCTCACATAGTGTCTGGCTCAGAATGTGCTCGAGGACTATTCGTCATCACCACCCTAACCACTGAGACGCTGGGGACAAAGACAAAGGAAGGTTAAGACAGCTCAAGGCTATCAAGCACTGCTCATTGTATTTTTTAAATCGGTTCAGGTGTTCTGTTCTTTTGCTGCAAGGGTTCTAGATGTGGACTTTAATTTTTAAATCCTGCTTGAGGCTTTTTATTAACCTGCGGATTTGGATTCCCAGATTCTCCCCGGGTGCCTCAGCCTCTCTCGGAAAATTCCACATCCCAGACTTTCCTTCCGATGGTCATCCCTCATACACCTCGATGAAGTCCGGACAATCTCCACACAAAGCCTCTCTCCTAACTGCCAACATGACACATCCTGTTGCCAGGACTGCGGCCTCTGGGGCTGGACCACGTAGTCTGCACCCGGCCTGTCCTCCTAGTAGATGTGAGACTGGTCATATTACCTGACCTCCCCATGCCTCAGTTTCCTCTCCTATAAAATGTAGTAACAGTCCCTTCCTCACAGCATGTTGAGAACAAATCCACAATATTTGAAACCTACTGGGAAGAATGTTTGGAACTCGGTGAGAGATCAAAAAGCATTGCTTTCATTAGAACTGTTACAGTTGGAGGCCTGTTAACTAACATCTTGTCCCTCATCTCTGCTGGCTGGAAGACACGAATAGATATTTAACATGTTTACAAGGTCTCAGTGACAAACACAGGCACTGGGCCTTCTCTCCCACCAGCCTATTCTCAGTAAGAATAAAAACACTTTCCAGAAAAGCGCATTAGCAAAGATTTAAGATCCCAAAGCCTGGAATTCAGAGGCAAATTTCAGTAATTTAGACACAAGGGTATTCTTTAAGAAGAGTTTAACAGGTTGCTGTTATTTAAGGATTTTTCTAGGGCATAAAATAATTGCACCAACAAACAATCATATTCCACCTTTGTTGAACTTCTAGATGAAGCCCTATACCTGAGGTGGCCGACCCACCATCTTGAACGTTTGGAAAAGCTGTGGTCCAGTTTAAAACCCCAGAAAGCGTGGCCCGATATCGCCACCTTGTGGAAGTGTGGCTAAACTGCAAGGAAAGGGGAGAGGAGGGGCTAATAAGGACTGCTGGATGGGCAGGGCAGGGCAGGGGTGGGGTTCTGGACACTCAGCCTGGGGTGACCGGAAAGCACGAAGGATGCACCCGAGGAGCACGAGGAGACAGGAAAGACAGCGGCAGTCCCTCACAGGGTGTTCTCACGTGCACCACGCAGAGCACACTGTATTTGGAGCTGTAAGAGTGAATGTCCACTGTGGGAAACAGAAGTGGCCAAGGGTCCAGAGAGCTAGCTCTCCAACAGGTGCGAGACAAGGAAGACATCACCGCAGACCCCACAGACCCGGGCCACACACCTGTGAGAACACGAGGCTTACACACACCTTCACTTGGAATTTTCTGTATTAAAATATCTTGAAAAATAAAAACAGACATAAAATAATTATGGTTCCTAATGATATGTTAAGTTATTTGAAAAATAAACACACTTTCCCTAAGAGAAACCATTCACTCAGAGTCGTTTCAAACACAGAACAAATTCCCTAGCACTTTGAAAAATGCATTTCCCAGTATTTAAGATAAACACCACTAACCTGCTTCTTCAACTTCCTCCGGAAGAACTCATACTTTCTTTTGTAATCCCTGGAGTAGGGCACTGCCTTTAGTGGAAATTTTTTTTGGGAAAAAAAAAAGGTTTAGTTTTTTTAAATTCTGGAACAACTTTACAAGTTTCCCTCTGGGTATTTTATTTTATTTTATTTATTTTTTGGTACCAGGGATCGAACTCGGGCCCTTGCACTTGCAGGGCAGGCGGTGGAACCACTGAGCTAAATCCCTGGCTCCCTCTGGGTATTTTATGAACATCAAGTTAAAGACAAGAAAAGAGAGTATATGGAAATTAAAGTTTCACTCTAAGGAAAACAAATACAAATGAAACAATTTCATTTCTCTATTTAAGATAAAATTTTACCCAGCAATTTCTATGGCTGTAATTTTTTATGGATGTAATTTTCATCACACAACATTACTGAAAACAAGAGATTTATTCCAAGTAGAGAAATATTAGAAACAAAATTTTCCATTTCTAAGACTTTCAAAGTGATTTCTCCATTAAAGAAACAATTTGAAAAATTTTCTTTTTCCTTGAATTCCCAAGAGTTGGCTTTTTTATCCATTATTTAAAAAATACTACATACTGAAATACTAGACAGTAATTAAAAAACCCCTGTATGTTCAGTTTTACTTATTTTTGTGAGTTAGAAAACAAAATCTGAACAAAAATGGAAAAAGTAGCTAAATAAGAGAGAATAATAATTTTTCTGCCATTGACAGATGCCAATCTGGTGGTAATGTTTTTACTGAAGTCTGGGCACGTCTTACGTAGTGGACATCTACATCGACTTCCAGGAAACGGCTGGAGACATGGGCTGCACCCATCCCCACCCCATCCTGCTCCCTTGGGCTCCGCTCTGCTCGCAAGTCCAACCTGCCGCACACCATCTCAGCCTGAGCCCACGCCCACGCATTTGCCTGTGGCAGGGTTGGGGCCATGACTTCAGTCTTCCCACATCATTAAGTTGTGGCACAGGGGTGGTGCAGCTGTACCCCTCGGGCCTGTGGGTCACGCCCTTGACCCTGCCCTCCCAGAGACTCACTGGTCCAGTTACTGCCACACTCTGCAGCCGAGGATCCTCCCATTGTGTTCTTTTTATATCTGAAAGGAAGGCAAAAGAAGTTCCTTCTCACCTACAAAATTCAGTACTATAAAACAATGTCATGAAAGTCATACTGCACCTACTGTGATTGATGTAGAAGATTCTTCCATCTGTGTGAGTTCTCTCTTCCCATCCTGGCTATAATTAAAAATGTATTCAGGCATTTCAGAACAGGGTTTTGATGCATGGGTAAAAAATAACATTTGATTATGTGGGTAATTTGGTTGCACATTCCATTTTTAGTAGGAGGCATCAGTATTTTATGATTTTATCGCTGTCAGAGTACTACATTAAAAACACAAACTGCTTGAGACAGGCAGGTTAGATAGGGGACAATTCCGTGAACTTACAGGCAAGGGCCTCAGATCGCTGGAAGACTCAAGCGGTGCCTTTCCTCGGAGATGAGGTGGAATTTTCAATCTTGGATCTTCCTTTTTGGGTTGAACAAGTAAATAAAACAATATACACACATTTTAGAATAGTGAAAGTCAATGTGTTACAATGTTCTGCAATATCATTGGGTATTTAGAATATTCTCTTATAAAGCCTATTCATGCTTCATTTCCTTACCCTATGACATGACAGTTTCTCCTTCTGCAGCTCTCGCTTTCACTACACTGGTGAACGGCTCCACTTTGCGGCACCTTTCACTACCCAGAGCTTTCGCCTGGCACTGGGCACTGTGCCACCGCACGACTTTCCCCTGCCTACGAACTGGGGTGGGGGGAGCCACGTGTGATTTCTACACCCCAAATGTGCTTTTTGCCTCCTAACTGTTCCTATGTTCATTTTTCAATATTTCTGAAGGATAGGAAAGCAAGCCTTAAAAAAGGTTATTAAACTTAATTTAGATATTTTTCCTCACTGAATTATCAGACAATTTCAAGAATCACCTTAAAAATACTTGTCCTACTGAGATTTGCAGTCTTTTTGGTGGTAAATGAGATTTGGATTCAAAAGTGCTTTGGGATGATAAAGCCTCATATAAAGGTAAAGAATTATTACTAAATGTTTTCCTAAACATTTAGAGTGAGCAGACATAAGCATGGATGCCTCCAACACAATATTAACAAGAGGAGTAAGCGGATTTGGAGCAGCAGTAACATTACTGGGAGCAGCACATCATTTTTCAGCGAATGTTATAAGGCCGGTCAAGTGACACACACTGAAGGATGACAGTGAGCTCTCAGAGAGACGCTGCGGTTAGGTATCAAGCTGCAGAGTATTCGTTACCCAGGTGGTGCTTTTGGTGTTGTGGTCGATATAGAAAGGCCTCCCATTCGGCGTGTGCCGGACTTCCCAGCCTTGGGGAAGGGGTCCCTGATGGACCCTGGCTGGCTGGGTCAGCGGTGAGGCTGTATCACTCTCAGGGGGCCGCAGGCTGGCAGAGGAGCCCTGGCCAGAGGCTGTCAGGCTGGCTTCCACAGCGACCTGCACGGTAATGAAAGCACATTGGGAATTCCACAGCATCACAAACAGCCACGTTTAATAAGAAAGCTTAACCTCCAAGCCATACACACGTGTGAGCAGGGCCTAAGCATCTGAGGCCCACACACAGTGATGATGCTATTATCTTTTCCTCAGCTTTATAGCATTTTTCTCAATTTTTCCAACAAAGAATTTTGTCAAACTTTGTTTTTGTAATAATGTGTGATTTCCCAGCTACTTCTCCAGCAGTGAGATGGCAGTTAAGCCACCAGTCTGTTGTGGCTGTATCAGACCGAGTGAGGTACCCAGTCTCAGCTGGTGGTGGTGGGGCTCCCCAAGACTCAGGGTGGGGAAGCAGGCTCAGAGGTTGGGGAGACAAAATTAATGGCAAATATCCACCATGGAAAAGGACACTGGGAGCTGGTTGTGGTGGTGCACACCTGTGACCCCAGCACTCTGGAAGGCTGAAGGAGGGTCCCAAGTTTAAGCCCAGCTCTGGCAATCTGGTGACTTAGTGAGACCCTGTCTCAAAATTAAAAAATGAAGGGCTAGGGATGAAGCTCAGCATGAAGGCTCTGAGTTCAGTCCCCAGTATAAAAAAAGGGGATAACTGGAATTTCTTTTTTTGGTACTGGGGATTGAACTCAGGTCCCTGTGCTTGCGAGGCAGGCAGAGGAACCACTGAGTTAAATCCCCGGCCCTTGGAATGTAATATAGTCATATGATAGATTATTGGTAGTTAAAAGAAATAAACTGCATCTTAGTATAGACAGAGCAATGTTGCGCAAAAGATTTAGACTTACGTAGCACAACATCTGTAAAACTTGAAACACAGTCCTAAGCAGTTTGTGTACTGTTTTGCTCTTTGTGTAAAGACAGAAAATAGACTGGAAGGACATATAACAAACTATTTGAAATACACAGTCATAAGCAGTTTGTGTATTGCTTTATCCTCTCTGTACAGATAGAAAATAGACTGGAAGGACACATAACAAAGGACACATAACAAACCATGAATGGTGGCTCCCTCTGGGATGGAACCACTAGCTTGGCTGAGAGGTTAAAATTCAGCCCATCCGTAAGACTGGTGTTTTTTTTTTTGGTACCGGGGATCGAACTTGGGTCATTGCGCTTGTGCAGCAGGCAGAGAAACCATGAGCTAAATCCCTGGCCCCATAAGACTGTTTTTTAAAAAATAAAACCTCTGGAAATGAATGTGGTAACCTGTTAGTGGTGGTATCTTCTGGATGTTGAAAATATGAAGATTTGTTACATTTTTCTCTGCATTTTCAGTGTTAAAAAATTTTCTCAATAAGAGAAACAGTGATAAGATAAAACAAGGATTTTATAAAACACAGGAAGTACTACAAAAGGCATCCACTGTGTCCAGGGATAAAGTGCTATGATTGTGAATCACTCTAGTAGACACTAATCACCAAGATTATCTTACAGCAAAATAATGATCTTTACTCAAGTTACACAGTCCATCCAACAGACCAGGTTGTGCACTCTGTCCTCCTGTCCTCCACTTGGACTTGTTTTACACAATAACAAGCGGTAACTCATGTGATAAGAAATGCAGGAAAGAGTAAACAGCATCCATGTGAAAAAATAAGTAGAGGATGCTCGAGGTGTCCAGGGCCACTGCGAGGGGCCAGAATGGCTCGCACAGGAGTGTGAAAGCTAAATCCTATGAGGAAACAGGAGAATCAACTGCAGGGTACCTGCACGGGGGGCTTTGTCCAGGTCATAGTTTGGGAATTGTGATCTACATAATATGATCTTCCTCTTTTGTCTTGTTTTTCTTCCCAACCTGGTGGCAATCCAGATGAAGTAGGCAAAAGCTGAAGTGTGGAAGAGCACAGAATAAGTAATTAAGAGGACCACATTCCTTCTTTGCTGCTAGCTCTTTGAAATGAACCATATTTTATTTATTTTCAACTAAAACCATTTATTACAAGAGAAAATGGGTAAAAGGTACATTTTATTTTTTATTTTTTTGGTACTGGGGATCGAACTCGGGACCTTGCGCTTGGGAAGCAGATGGTGGAACCACTGAGTCAAATCCCCAGTCCCAAAAGGTACATTTTTAATTTAGTAAAGTGAGTCATAATTATGCAAAATACAGAGAACAATACTTCACTTGGGAAAAAACCAGAGCAAACTATAATGATGAACGAGATAAAAGGCCAACAAAGCCCGCCAACCCTTGCAGCCTCACATTGCGCTCAGCACGGATCATGTTGTGTAGCCCTGTGCCCAGGTTCATGACAGCACTGCTGAGTAACCTGCAGCCGAAGAAGCGGCAGCGAGACAGAACAAGGGCACGTCCACAGGTGTTGCATCAGGTCCAGTGGTTACTGCATGGCTCTCTAAGGGCGGGGCAGCTGTTCACTGCGGTTTGTTACAAGTGAACAGCAGAGTCTGCTTATTTCCAGGTTTACTTTAAATAGTCCTAGGGCCTGGCTTCTTTTTGTCATTGTGAACCAGATCCATTCTCTCCCAGGCATGGCTTGGCTCACCACATAAAGACCAGTAGCACCAGTCCCCTGACAGTTTCCGGGCCTTACGTGCAGCTTAACAAGTCTGTCAGCGGTGCACACGCAGCTGAGGTGGTCAGAGCTGCGCGGTGCATCCCAAGAGCTACTGATATGGGAGACAGTGTGCTATAGCGACGCCGGACACACCACACACACGACACACGCAACTCCCTCCATGAGTCTAGAAGAGGCAAAGCTGTCGCCACCCAGAGCAGAGGGTCCATGGGCCTGGGGGTGGGCAGGGGACAGAGGCTGGAGGGCTCTGAAATGGGACAGCAGTGACGTCTGCTCAGCTGTGCGAACTCACAGAAACGCATTCATCACACCTTAGAAGGGGCGAATTTTAAGGTATAGTCAAGAAAGCTGAACAACAAAACAAAAATCCAGTAAGTGTACTGAGAAAAGGAATGGGAACAGCTTTTCTGGTACATGAAATAGAAATCACTTCTAGATTCTCTTGCGCGTCTGGTGAGCTCAGAGCTGCGCTTGTTGAAGGTCGCCAATGAGACTGTTTTCCCTGTGTGGAGAGAGGGGAGATGCAGGGCAGACAGGGACCACGGCGAGGCTCAGGTGCAGGGCCCGGGGGCCTGAAGCGGTGTCCTGTCCCTCAGCACGGGGCCTGCAGTGCTCTCGGTACCACGGGGCTGACTGTTTAGACAGCCAAGGACTCGCAACTCCTGCGTTCCGGTGCCGCAGCTTGCATGAAAGCAAAAATTCCACTTTCCAAGACCAATACACGGGCTGCCACTCAGCACTGCCATGGGCCGGCCGGAGGGGGAGGAGGGGCGTGCACAGGGCCAGAGAGGCGCAGGACTGGGGCCTGCCGGGAAGGAAGAGCCCAGGAAGGGTGGGGCTGGGGACACGGACAGGGCGGGCTGAGAAGCCAGGGGCAAGGTTTCGGCGTTGCTGCAGGACAAGCGAGGTCCACAGAAAGGCAAGAGCGCTGGGTGTGTGGGGCTCAGGGCAGGGAGGGGAGGAGGGGGAACACAAGGCCGACCGCCTACGGCCCAGGACAGGAGAACAGGCCGGGAACCTCGGAGACAGGCAGAGGTGCTTTGCGTCTGGTGTGGACGGCCCTTCACAGTCAGGCCAGTGGCCAAGGGGCGCCGGGCACCAGAACCCAAGCTGCTGTGCCCGCATGGCCACTCAGGCAGGCTCCGCCCCATCTCGGTCCCCTCCCCAGCCCAACGCCCACCTCAGACCCTGCACAAGGCTCCGCCTCCTGCCTCTCAGCCCCACCCAGCCCTGGAAGCCCATCTGTGCAGTCGGACCGTCATGCTCAGGGTTCCCGTGAAGCAACAAATAAAAAGGTCCTGGGTTTCTGTCTTCCTGATGGCCCAGCGAAGAGGACGAAACTCACCACAGGAAGCGCTGGCTGTTCTTCGTAAGTACAGGCTTGCAAGCTGCCTCTTCTGCTGGAATGATTCTTAGAGACAGAACAGCAGCGCCTTCTTAGCTTTAGGCAGTGCATGCTGCGGGTCGGCTGGAGGCCCCACTCCAGTCCCCACACCCCAGGACCCACCTCCAACTTCACTGCTCTCTCAAACACATTTTCCTTCAAGTTAGGCTTTTCTTTTCTTTTTAATTTCAGGGTTTTGTCATCTTAATGATTATGACAGCAATGTCCTATTGGGTTTTTCTGCGTAAGTCTTACTCCCTTCTGCCTACACTGAGAGCTTGGCCAGACAGCAGTCCACAGCCTAGGCCAGGGCCTTGCTCTCTGGTGACTCCAGGTCCCCGAACCCTAGGACACAATGCTTCCCAACCTCAGTGACTTCCGTCTGCTGTATGGCTGACTTCCTGGAACTCCCATATGCTTTCTTTCCCTTTGCCTTTATACAGACTGCCGTTACCACTGAAATATCTTACTTTTGCTATTAAATGACATCCAAATTTATAATACACATATAAATTAATTCAGAATATCCAGGGAGGCATTGTCTGGTAGCAGGGAACTAAACAATCTGAAGTCCACCACAGCAGGACACTGCACTGGACGAGGTAAAGCTCCACTACACGAGGAGAAGTCTGAGGACTATTTCTGGTGATTTCAGGAGTCCGTTCCTGAAACAGTCCCATGCATGAGGATCTTGCAGCCTAGGCTGGACTATGGACAGCAACTCCCACAGCGGCACCAGAGTGAGAATGTTACCAATCTCCTCGCTCCATTAAAGCATGCGGCTCCCCTTCATACATGAGTGTGAGTGACGTTTGTGATATGGAGTTAGAGCCTCCTAAGTACTGAGGAAGAAAAGCAGCTCCTGACGTCCAGGAGCCAGCCTGGAATTCGCGAGCAGTGCACACCTACAATCCCTGCAGTCCGGGAGACTGAGGCAGGAGGACTGCAAGTCTGAGCCCAGTCTGGCCACTTCAGCAACTTAGGGAGACCCTGTCTCAAAATACAATAATAAAAAGGGCTGGGGGTGTGGCTCAGTGCAAAGGCCCTGGGTTTGATCCCCAGTAGTAGAAGGAAAAAAAGGTAACTCCATAATCTTGTCTGAACACAGACAAATGTGCATACTACAAAAACCACATACCTCCCTACCCTGGCAGTGCGTGGTGCTCCTCCCTGCTAACCTTTGCCTCGGCCTTGCTCCAGTAAGATCTGGAGTCCACAATTACAGAGCCCACTGCCCCTGGTCAACACGCCAGGCCCACACTGTCCTGTGTCCCAAGCCCTCCTCCAAAGCCCTCGTGTGCCCAGGCCCTGTGCGTGTTTCTAATGTACTACCAAGACTGTGTGCTCCTGCCTCCCACGGGCTTCGGGCTGGGGGCGCTTGATGCCAGTGACCACTGGGACTCCCTGCTCTAGGTCACTACCCAGGACGTTTGAAGAATGATCTCTATAAAGCCTCCGAGTGAAGACAAAATTTTACATAAAAGTTAGTTGTTGAGCAGAATAATATTTGTAATATAAAATCCTGAAGCAAAACATAATCAAGGGCCTCTTACTGAGCTGGATGCTGGCTGGCTGGTGGCTGAATTTCTGTGAACAGTGAGCCTGGGATTCAATTCTTCTGCAAGGTGAGGCCGAACGTCCAAGGCGCCTGAGCGGGGAGGTGGCGGGAAGGCCTGACTGTTGGACACTGTGGCTTCTGCCTCTCTTATGATCTCCCAGCTCTCGGAGGACTCCCTGATGCCACTGCTTTCCACCTCCTCAGATATCTGCCGCCTGGTGGTAAAGGCCCGCTGTGCCTGGAGCTGAATGTCACTGCTGTCGGCATCTGTGAGGTTGTCCCTGCATTGGGAGCACACAAAGCACCACTCACTTCTCGGGGCAGAATGACAGGCAACCATTAACAAATACGCACATTACATCAGAACTGTTGCTGGCCAAAGGCTATTTCAAGAAGCACACAAGAAACTGTGGGCATGCTGGCATCATCAGAGCACCTTCGGGAGTAAAGTTCTGTGAAAATGTGTAACACACCTGACATTTAGTTCATCACGGTACCTTGGATAATGTCTGACACATACAGGTGCTCATAAATATTAAGAATGTCACCGTATTATTACTTTACAATGTTACTACAAGAGTAAAATCTACAGTAGCTCTTAAGCCACACACACATCTCCATGAATCAGGCAACGTATTTGCTATCATCGGTCTTAAAAAGGAGCAGAGTTCCCCACATTGGCATAGGGAACAGAATGGAAGACAGGGCAAGGGCTCTGGATCTAAAAGCGAAACTGATCGGGGCTAAACAGTACCTGATTTTGTAAATAAGTATGGGCCTGTGGTGGGAAAGGATAATACCAAAGGCTCACCTGAATTTAGGAAAGGTACAACGTACAAACCACAGTTATTTCTAAGTTACACTGTATTACGCAGTTATTTTCATTTAATATAACCAGATTCTCAGATCAAGAGTTCTGTTCCAATATCTAATATCAAAAGTATCAACTTATTTAATATCATTTAAGCTCAGGACAGTCATAAAACCAGTTCTTTTATTTTTGAGACAAGGTATAGCTATGCAGCAATATGTAATTATTATATTTAAAACTTGACCCATGATAATTGTACAAAACACTAGGTGGTGTTTTGATACATATTTACATTGTTTAATAATCAAATCAGAGTGCACAGCATATTCTTTACCTCATGCATTTATAATTTCTTTGTGGTGAGAGCATTCGAATCTTCTAGCTTTTTCAAGTGTTCAGTACATGTTATTAACCACAACCATCAAAACTTACTTTTCTACCAAATTGTGCCTTGTATTGCTGCCCGTCCCCCTACCCCAGACTCGAGAAGATCGATTCTTACGGCGCTGTGGCTGGTTAAAACACAAGTCTGACAGATGTTTCAGATTGCTTTTTCTGCTTAAATATTTGAGTTCTGCTACCTGAAATGACATCAGCCATAGTAAAAGAAACAGGGTTCTGGTCAGGCCAGCTGGCCATAACAAGGAGGATGCAATCAGGTGGTTTTGCAGAATTTTAGTGTCTCTGCTTCTGCAGTCAGTCACTATACAGATATCAACGCCTCTTTGCCACGAAAGACTTAGATCCCTGATTTACTCTGGAAGGCTTTGTGAACAGGAAATACCTTTGAAAATTCTTGGGATATATCAGATACAAAATATCAGAACCAAAAATTAGGAGGTTAACAGACAAATTCAGAAAACTGTAAGAATGCATCCAACAGTCAGAGACTAAAGACAGCCATCTCAGGCTGCATGAGAGGGGAAGGGGTGGAGGGTTGACAACAAAGATAAAAAGAGATCTGGGACATGCACGTCCAGTCTGATGGTAATCAAAACATCACCGAAGAGACACGAGCAGAGCACAGCAGAGGCCATTCTGTCTGATCTGTGCACAGGGAAGGTGTGTGTACAGAGGCCAGACTGCAAACGGGTGCAGACACGAGGCCTTTATTACTAGGCCCTTTCTATTTTACAAGTATTTCATATTCTAGAAATACAGCGCTGCTAGGGCTGGGGACGTAGCTCAGTGGCACTGCACCAGCCTGGCAAGGGCAAGGTCCCGAGTTCGATCCCTGGTACTGGAAAAAAAAAATAGGGCACTGCAGAAATAGCATGTTATTATATTTTAATAAAAAACTATAAAATTGGCCCGGGGATTTAGCTCAGTGGTTTTGCTGCCTGCTGCACAAGCGCAAGGACCTGAGTTTGATTCTCAGTACCAAAAACAAACAAAAAAAACTATAAAATTTCCAAGATCTTTTAAGCCAATTTCAAAAGACAAAATGCAGCATTTTAAGCTTTATAATTAATAATTAATTAAAATTGAGTCAATTAAATCAAATGATTCTGAATACTATCAAGTCAGGTTAAAAAAATATGGCTGAGATAGCATTTTTCAAGGCCTGGGCTATAAAATCCTGGTTTTCTGCTGGCACGGTGTCACAGATCTATCATCGCAGCACTCCAGGAGGCTGAGGCAGGGGGCTGGCAAGTTCACGTCCAGCCTGGGGAAGTTAGCAATTTAGTAAGGCCCTGTATCAAAATGAAAAATAAATAAGGGCTGAGGGTGTAGCTCAGCGGGAAGACCTTGGGTTCGGTCCCCAGCACACACACACACCCTAGTCTTTACAGTTTAATGGGTCCCTACACCAGTCTGGGTCTGTCTGAGATCTGAACTCAAAATGAAACTCATGGCCAACAAGTGTCTAAAACACACGTGAGAGCCGTAGCACGTACTGGGGGCTGGGTCTTTTCCACTGTGTCCTCCGGGATCCGTGGTTCACGTAGTAGGTCCTCCCGAGGATGTCCTGCCTCTCCTCCCACCCCGGAGGGAGGGCAGACGGTTCCTGCTGCTGCTGCAAGAGGGAGGCAGCGTCCAGTTGGTCCAAAACAACCCAGCCAGGCTGAAACACAGATGAGGGAACCGGGAAGAATTATAAGCCATGTGCTGAAGAGAGTGCAGAGAGGCGGCACCTTCGTTCCAGAAAATGCACATCAACAGTCGGCACACCGTCGACTCCGAGGTCCTAAACACGAATATTCCATGACAGTGAGCTTTTCTTCACAAAATGATAACCATTTGGACTGTTTGAAAATGTTTCAAAATTTTCCCCAAAAGTTTAAAATCATATCTAACACGAAAAAAGGGACCAAAAGTCCCCGTAAATAAACAAACAGTGCGAAGCTGGGGTCATCGCGAGCTGCCGGTCTGTCGCTGCTTCATCACGGGGCACTGCTTCTGGTGGAAATCAGCTCCACACATGGCAGAGACGGTCAAGGCCGGGCAGCTCGTGAGATGAGAGCGAAGGGAACTGAGACGCCGAGCCGCAGAGCACTGCAGCAACCGGAAGCCTCTGGCTCCTGCCCGACGCACCCCCCCACCCCCACCCCCCGCCTTCCTGGCTTTATGACCTGACCATTTTGGCCCACTTTGCTCAGGTCATAAAGCAGGCAAAGAAAGACCGAGAAACAGATACCCTGGGAATTTGGTTTCTCTGAGTCTAGCAAGAAACGAAATACACATCAAGCCTTGGCTAGGGTAAAGTGAGGAACCAAAAGGGCAGTAAGAGCTAATGACATGATTTTATATGAGAAATCTTACAACAGAAGAGGTACCAGGCAAAGTATTTTATTAAATACCTGTACGTTATGAAAGTGTTGCAAATTGAAATAAATTAGTAAAGAAAATTTTAAGATGCTCCTAAAAGAATGAATGAAAACAGGCTAGGAAGACCCAGCCTCACGAAGATGTCAATTCTTCCCAAGTTGATCTATAAATTTGCCAAGATTATGATAAAACTACATCACGGATGTTTTAAAATAATAGCACGAGCCAATGGCCAAATTCAAATAGAAATGCAAACTAGGAATAATAACTAGGCTTATTCTAAAAAAAGAAGAGCAATGAGTGGACAGGAACCCAACAGAGTAAACATTATAAACTGTAATTGTTAAAACGGACTGTGGTGCACACATTTGTAATCCCAGCACTCTGGGAGGCTGAGGCAGGAGGATCCCACGTTCAAACTCAGCCTTGGCAACTAGTGACTTAGTGAGACCCAATCTCAAAATAAAAAAAATAGAAAGGGCTGGGGACCTCAGTGCAAAGGTCCTGGGCTCAATTCCCAGCACTACAAAAACAAAACAAAAATTACAAGAGTGAGCCATGTGGGGCCATGTTGCATGCAAAAACAGATGGCTCAAAAGAATGGACTGGAAAGACTCACATGTACAGGGATTCAGCAGATGATAAATTTCAAATCTGCGGGAAGGCAGCAAATTGCTTAGAAAATGGCCACCTATTAATTTTTTTAAATTGGCCCCCTACCTCATTCCTTTTACCAGGGCAAGTTTCAGATGGAGTAATAATTGTACTTTTTGAGACAGGGTCTTGCTATGCTGCCCAGGCTGACCTCAAATTCCAGGGTTCAAGCAGTCTTCCTGGCCACACACCATACCACCCCTGACTCAGGTTGAGTAATATTTATTTTATTTTACTTAATTTTTTGTGGCACTGGGGGTTGAACCCAGGGCTTTTGCACTGAGCTACATCCCCAGAGCTTTTATTTTTTCATTTGACCCTTCTGCCTCAGCCTCCCAGAGTCTGGGGTTATAGGCATGCACCATCACACCCAGCTAGACTAAATAATATTTAGATGTTGGAGAATAAACCCAAAAAGTATTAGAACAAATTTTGGAAAATTTAAAAAATATATTCCAAGAATAAGAAGCTGTTGAATATGACCTCAAACCTGAAAGGCATCAAAAAGAATATCTCTGTAAGTTTGACTATGAAACCTAGCCCAAGCAACTTAAGTCACTTACTGAGACTTTGTCTCAAAAACCAAAAAAACAAAAAAGGCCTAGAAGGTAGCTCTATGAGAAGACCCTATGTCAATCCCCAGTACCACAAAAAACAAAACAAACAAAAGAAAATTTAAGCTTTCTCTCTTAAAGATCTGCTTTTTGCTATCCAAGTATATCCAAGAAAAAAATTTTTTTAATTGATTAGAACCTTTTTAAAAAGCCTGTTTAAAATTTGAGGAGGTACAGTTGTACACTCAAATATCATTTAGAAAGTAGGTTTTCATTGTTTAAGTAGAATTCTTGTTGAACAGTTATCATCTACTATTTTTCATAAAGCAAGTTTCTAAGAAACAGTGAACTTAGAGCACTAACACGCAGCTGCTGGAGTCGGGCGGAAGGCTTGGAGCTCTGCACACATCAGTCACTGACCTCAGAGAATACAAACAGTGGACCCTAAAGTGGCATCAGGTGCAAAATCCCATGTCTCATAGTTACCTATCTCAGCCACAATTTACTAGGGAACACAGACTGCCTACAAGTGAGCCTCTTTTCAAAATTACAACTATTTTCTTCAGATAGACTTTGATATATTTGGTTACAAACTAGATGTCAGCTACCCAGAAGATAACTGAGCACAGGCTCATGTGTTTGAATTGCTAGGGCCTCTCATAAATAAACTCCTCCCACTCACACTCCTGAAATCACAGGTGCATCTGAGGGGATCTGAACAGTGGGACTCCAGGCTGCAGGGTGAGGAGACTGCTGCCCACAGGCCTGAGCTGTGAGCGGGACCAGGACCTACGATCTGTGCATGAGGGCAAAGCCCAGAGCAAGCTACTAAGCAATGAGATGCTGTTCATTTTTAAAAGTTATTAGAATATTTTCTGTGTGTGTGTGTGTGTGTGTGTGTGTGTGTGTGTGTGTGTGTGTGTGTGTGTGTGTAGTTTTTGAGGTGGTCTCACTATGTAGTTCAGGCTGGCCTCGAACTCACAGCAATCCTCCTGCCTCAGTCTCCCAAGGTGTGTACCACCATGCCCAGCTGCAATATTTTTTCTTTACAGTAGACATTTTTCATTTCAAACATAATTCCATTATGCAAGATATCCTGTGCACCAAGCTTCTACCCAATAAATACCTTAAAATTTTAAAAGTAATGACTATATGAAAAACCAGAGAAAAACTAATAGGAAGAAAGGTAATAAAGTCGGGTACAGTGGTATACGCCTGGAAGCCCGAGCGCAGCCTGGGCAATATAGCAAGACCCTGTCTCAAAAAAAAAAAAAAAAAAGGCGGGGATTTAGCTCAGTGGTTGCACTGCCTGCCTCGCAAGCACAAGGATCCGAGTTCGATCCCCAGTACCAAAAAAAAATCAAATAAGTGAATACAGACTTGAGAGGATCTCTTCTTTGCTCACCAAAGTAGGGGTTTTATCTATACTCTATGATTTGAAGAAACAAAATTTGTTCTTTCTATTATTATACATTACTCCTCAAAGTGAAATCTCACTAATGCATTTTTTAAAATCCCCGAGAGTCATGCTGCAAATCTGCTCCCCGTTCTGGGCCTCCTCTCGGGGCATGGCCACACGAGGGCATCCAGCCCTCGGAGACATCCCTTGGCTCCAGTTCGTACAGAGACCAAAGCGGGCACCCAGTTAGGGGCAAGACTGTTGGGGAAGCACAGGAAGGAACCTTTGAAGCAAAAGGGTGCCAAATGCTGGACAGATGTGGCCAGCTGTGACCAGCCTACCTTTGAGGGACCTCAAGGGGCAGGGCCTGTCCCCATCTCAGGTCAGGAATCTCTGGGGAAGAAGCCGCCCCAGAGGTGGTCACTGGGCGCAGCCTGCGGCCCTCCGAGGAGGAGGAGCCCCACCACAGAGGCCACTGGACCTCGCCTAGGGCTCTGCTCCCAGGCCCCTCCGGCCGTGACAGAGGTGCAGCCGCCTCTCCACCCACTCGAGTGCTACCCTGAACTTGGCGTGGACTTTCCTCTGTCTTGTGGCCCTAAGGTGTCAGATAAATGTGGCTTTTTATTACTCACACAGATGTCCCCTCTCTTTTCCTCCTCTTCACTGAGGCTTCCCACAGTAGGAGAAGTAACAGAAACCATGAGTTATGAAAGGCCTTATGTAGAGACTCCCAAAGGGCCCATACACTTAACTTATAAATCTAAATTGTGTTCTTGTTTTAAGAGAGAACATGACATGGTTTTAGAAAACTCTTAGAGACTTGAAACACCTAACAATTTGACCATGACACACACTTTCATTTATAAATATTGTATTCTCTATTTCCTAAACTGTAAGGAGGCCGTGGAGGGGCCTTCATTGTAAAGAGACCTGCAGAGGAAAAGGAACTGCTAATGGATGCTTGGGGAAATAAAATGTCTGAGTAAATGATTTTGGGGCACACATCAACTTCATTGAATAAAGTTATTTTTCTTTGAAATATAGTAAAACAAAGTTAGATATTTTCTTTTCAGTTTAACCAAATATTTATAAAATCTCACCTCTAATTCCTCAGCCTGTTCTGCATTATCATCTTCTGAGCCACTGGTTTTAGGTAAATAAGTCATTTTTAATCTCAGATAACCTTTCACTCTTGATTTGTGACTGCAGAAAAGAAAAGAATTATTCACAAAATGTTAACACTAGGCAGGAGGTATTATTTACTAAGTTTACTGAACACTTACTGGCTACTAGGGATTTCCTAGAAGAGATTGAAAAATAAGTTCCAGTGTAGAAGACATTCAGGAAAAGGAGGAGGTGGCGGAGGAAAAGGAAACACATGTAGTGAATAATTGTGGTATAAAGAAGAGGCTGAGCTGGGCATGGTGGCGCACACCTGTAGCACCTTGAGTTTGAGGACAACTTGGGCTGCATAGTGAGTTCAAAGCCAGCCTGGACTACACAGCGAGACCCTGTCTCAAAAAACAAAACAAAACAAACAGAGGCTAAGGAAGTTCAAGTAAAGGAGTAGAGAGTGCTTCAAGGGAGAGCTGGTATCTGGCCTGGGACTGGGAGGCCGGGAGGATTCTGATCTCTGGCAGTGGAGGGAAAGGAAGAGTGACAGGGAGCTGGGTCAGTTCGGGGATCGGCAGGAGGCATGCGTGGCTGGGGCAGGGCCCCTCCGGGGCGCTGGGGTAGGGACAGTCCAGACAACAGGGGTGTGCGAAGCCTGAATGGCAGCCTTCTCTTACACATGTCGGGCGCCACCCAGACCTTCTGGGACAGGGAAGGCACCCTCTGAGACTGCACGGGGCATGACTGCCACTGAGTGCAGGAGACAGAAAAGACCCTGCGGTTTGTGGGTCTCTTCATGGGTCTTCACACTGTGTTTCTTCTTTTCCATAATGGGTCACCCAGCTAAAGGCTCCTGTCCATTGCGGTCATGTTTTTAATCTTTTTTAAAAATTGCCTTTCATAAGCTTCTAAAGCTTAATTCTATCTTTTCTATTGCCTCCACCAATTCAAGCATCCTAAGGATTACTTAAGAAATACTTATTGTTCCTAGCTTTCTATATAGTTTATATTTTAATTTTGGTGATTTTATAGAGAGCAGGGCTGGGGATTTAGCTCAGTGGTTCTGGCACCTGCCTTGCAAGTGCAAGGTCCCGAGTTTGATACCCGGTACCAAAAAAAAAAAAGAGTTTATAGATGGCAGTTATGTAACCAACTATTCTTTGCCTTTCTAGGCAACAGTGTTTTGATCTTTTATTAAGATTTTATAGATGGCAGTTATGTAACCAACTATTCTTTGCCTTTCTAGGCAACAGCGTTTTGATCTTTTATTTCATCTTTGAGCAGTTACCCCTCCACACATCATTTTATTTGTTCTCTGTATAGTTCTCATGGTTTTGGCAAATTTAGTGTTCCCTGTCCTGAGTAGTCAGGAAAACCCTTGGCTCTTGTTTCCAAGGCCAGAGATGTGGCTTCCTCAGATGAGGGAGGCATGCTGACCGCTGCTGCAAAGGATGGGTAAGGAAGGCTCAGGTAACGTTCTGCAGAAAATGTCTCCATGATTGCATTTCCCATCTTCCCAAGCAGAATATAAGCCCATGGTTGACTTAGTGGGCCTCAAATATGGGAATATAGTACATTTCCTAACTAAATAAAGTTCTTTCTGCACTTGAGACCATACCCAGTGCAGATATAGAAGACATAAAGTGTTATTTGTAAAAGAAAGATAGTAAAAAACATCTCATAATTGAAAAGCAGGCTACTAGCACACTCAAAAAGAGAAGAACATTTGGCCAGTGGTTGTTGGTGTGCAGATTCACAATCAGTCTGGAATTGAATGAAGACGAGACTGGGCTCCTAGACTCCTGCTGAATTAAATACATGATGTCTCTGAGGCAGAGTGGACACGAACAGTCACAACACTGTCTTTCATTTTGTTTTATATTTATATTATGAAGAATAAGTTAAAGAAGTCATTTTAAGTGAAAAATTTTGCTAAGTTCCATTTTTCAAAGGCATTTTCTAGTTTAAAAAACAAGACAAATACTATTGTCCTTTTTCTGTTGACTCTGAGCTCTGTGACAATAAATCCACACACATTTTGATTAGATTTTACTTGACTGTGTGGTACAGAAGATTAAAAGTTTTAAAATTTTGACAAAAATCAGGTAATTCAGTTTAGGAAAATGGAATGATAAATTTGCTATTTGGGTTTTAAATTCCAGCCTCCATTTGTGTGATTTTCTCTAAATGCTTCTAAAATAATGTTTAAAAATTAAAGAATGCAAAATGCAGTTAGATTTCCCTGAAATTGGCTTTGAGCATGTCAAGTTGGATCTTTGTTTTAAATGATGTTTGTGAATTTTTAAAGCATAGTATGACAAAATTGTATATAGCTTCAGATACAAAATACATATCACAGTGAGTTTCAGCTTTCTGGTCTGATGTTGGAACAAATCTTTCCCAAAGGGCAGGATCTGTTTCTGTATCTTCAGAATGTGCAAATGGTATTTTAAAATCAGAAATAACAATAAAGCTTAAAAATAATACTATTTCACTAGTAGCTTATTTATAAGGGTTTAAACCCTGTATTTCCAAAGGGGCTACAGTAAGGTTTAGCCAGAGATAAAACCCTGAATGCGCTACTGACCTTCTTGGGTGAAGAACAAAATCCTTAAATGTATATGGTCTCTCCATTCCTGGGTTCTCTGTCTAGAATAAAACAGTGGGTTTTCAAGAGACAACTTTAACACAAACATCATGTACTTCTTAAAGAACGTTCACAAGCCGTGATCTAAGCATAACTGGAGTTAGAAGACAGAGTGATTTTAGTTACCAAATGGCCACCCTGGTGATTTTGCCCTCTGGACTGAGCTGAGCTGAGCAGGTAGCAGCACTGCAGCGGCCAGCAGGCTGAGGGACAGGGACAGCATGGGGACAGGGGACAGCACAGGAGGTGACAGCGGGAAGGTGCTACCCTCAGGCAAGAGGGCACCCGTGCCCTCAGCAGCCTGGCAAGGGCCTGGCTGAGTGGGCTGCCCATGACTTGTGGTCCCTGCACCCCAGGGACCAGCCAAAGAAGGAGGCCTTTCTCTCTGGAGAGTGCAGCAGGCCTCTGTCTACTTCCTTACCTGCACTCCGTGCTGCTGTCGGCTCCCCTCTGTCGTAAGCGCATTCCAGGGTCTCATGCTTTCACCCACCTGGCTTTTTCCCATCCTCCCCTGCCTGTCTTCTCTCCTCTGGCCCAACCGTGCCAGGGCTGTCAGTTTCTACCCCTCATCCCCCCCTCTCTCCCTCGCTCCCTTCCTTCCTCTTCTTTTCTTCCCTTTTTTCTCAGTACTACATTTCTATTGATATTTGCTATGTGCAAAAATAAATTTCTTGTATTTCAAAGAACTGTCTTTTCCTACTTATGACGCCACCTTCATCTTCCAAGTTCAGTTTGTACTATTTACTTTCTGCTTTTGTCTGTCAAATCCCATGCCAAACCCTTGATCTAGAGATGTGTCATTCAGAAGTGCTCCCCAGTCTGACTGCTGTCCTCCATTGCTCCACACCTGGCCTGGGCGGTACAGTCCTCGGCTGTCTGCGCCTCATGAGGCTGCAGGTAAGGAGGTGCCACAGAGAAGACTGACATGGAAAACTGAAATGGATTTTCAGAAAATGTACTGAAGAAAAAAAGCAGTATGAACTTTGTAAGTCTTTTTTTTTTTTTTTTTTTACCGGAGATTGAATTCGGGACCTTGCACTTGCAAAGCAGGTGCCGGAACCACTGAGCTAAATCCCCAGCCCCTATAAATCTTTATGTTAACCATACATGTAAGTCTTTATTACATTTTATTTATTTATTTATTTATTTTTATTTTTGGCACTGGGGATCAAACTCAGGACCTTGCACTTTCGAGACAGGCGGCAGAAGCACTGAGCTAAATCCCCAGCCCTATTTATTACATTTTAAAAAGAATAAATACAAGAAAACGAAATCGTGCACAACTATACCAACCGGTAGTGGATAAAGAGGAACATCCACTTGACCTAGGAAATCATCTCTTGTCTGTAAAAGAAGAAAAAATAAGATTAGTGATTAGTACTGTGCTTAATTCCTTCAGAAGACTTTGATGAGATATTGCCATTACTCACAGAAATGTAGGTTTTTCTATTGAATACTATGCGTCATCAGTGGAAAATAGAAAATGAAAAGTAGAGTTATGACGTCTGGTAATGGCAGAGTAGCATGTATGCAATTAACCCTTGTGCAAATAGTAGTAACTCAGACAAAAAATAAAAATAACGATTTGAGAGCAAAGCACAACAGAAAACCAAGCAGAAATTGGAGGGAAGGCAGCCTGGAAAGAAGGGACCACCGTAGTGAGCTCATGTTCCACAGTCGGCGTGCCACAAAGCCTGAGATGTGAGCAGAAATCGCAGTGTTGCTGGTTCCAGGAGCCAGATCAAAAGTGGGGTTAACAGCAAACCTGGAAAATGAGAGTGGACCCCAGAAAGACAGACACCTCCAGCGCCCTCGGCCTCTGTCCACCTCTACAAACCCCTAGTCTATCCCTGAGCTGCACAGGAAAGGCAAGAGCTGCAAGGCTGAGGGCTGGGGACAGCACCTGGTGCAGTCCCCAGGAGGGACCACGTCCCCAGGACAGACCACAGGAGAGACCAGGTCCCCAAGAGAGGCCTCTTCCCCGGGAGGGCCTATGTTACTTAGGGGAGACAGCATCGGAGTGCAGCCCAGTTCATTCACGAGAACACAAATCAGGGCTTCTCAGGGAAAAATAATCAAATCCACTGTTTTCATTACATATGAGATACACTATCGAGTGCACAATAAAAAGAAATCAATAAGCTCACAAAGAAATAGAAAAGTATAAGCAGTATCAAGAGAAAAAGTAATTAACTGAAACCAACCACAAGTTCGAATGCAAGATCTTGGAATAAGCAGACAGGGAAATTAAAGCAGCTACTATAAGGATATTCAAAGACACAAAGAGAAAATAAAGTCTTCACGAATGAACAAATGAGAAATCTCAGACAAAAGCCATAAAAATGAACCAAATGTATATTTTAGACTGAAAAATACAGTACATGAAGTAAAAGTCAGTGGATAGGCTTAACATGTGACTGAAGGTGTCTGGGGAAAAATTTTATGAACTCATAGATAGGTTAACTGAATTTATCCAAAAGGAAAAATAAAGAGGATTTGTGAGAAATTTCCAAGCAGTATAACAAATGTGTAACTGGAAACCCAGAAAGAGAGTGGCAGTGTAGAAAAATATTTAAGGGGAAGAGGCAAAAAAATATTTAAGGAGAAGAGGCAGGTAAAATGTTTCTACATTTGGAAAAACAGAAACCTCGATATTCAATAAGCTCAGTGAGCCAAGGCAGCATAAATATAAAGAATACATAAATAAGTACAACATTGTTGGATGCTGGAAGGTGAACAAAATCTCGGAAACAACAGATTAAAAACAACACATTCCACACAGGGAACAAGTTACATGGTAGCTGGAAACTCATCAAATATGAGGGCGCTAAAAGTCGGAGCAACATCTGTTAGTGCCAAAAGAGAAAAGCGTATCGCACTCGGTACCCAGTGAGAGACGCCCTTCAAAACGAAAGGAAAACGAGGAGGCCGCTGGGAATGAGGCTGAAAATGCTCCCTGGCAGACTAGCAGGGCAAGGACGCTACAGGAAGTCAGACCACAGGAGGAGTGAGGGCCTGAAAATGGTGAGCAAGTGTGTACTTAAAAACAGAGAACCGCCCTCCACCTCTCAGAGGACAGACACACTGCTGTTTACAGACAACACACCCTACACGAGTCTAACAGCTCTCAGGGTGATACAACATCACACAAGACACAAGGCATAAACGGACCTGCACTTTTGTACATATTTTATATGAAGTGGTGTGATTTAGATGAGGTCACCATTAATTAATCACAGAGCTAAAAAGCAAAGAGAAGAATTAAAATGCAATATTACAAATACTTGATTGACCCAAAATGAAGCAGGAAGAAGGAAAGAAAAAACAGATGGGACAAATGGAAATAAATAGCACATTTTGAGAACTAAGGATGACAAACCATATACTCCAGTTAAAGACAGATCGTCAGACTGGAAAGAATGAAAGACCTCACCGTGCAGTATCTACAAAAGATACCCACCACTATTATTATTTTAACATATTTTGATTAATCCTTTTTTATTTTGAAATAATTTCAGATTCACAAAAAGTTACAAAAATAGTGCTAAGAACTCACTTATACTTTTCACCCAGCTTCCCAAATGTTAGCTGTAATACAATGATCAGAATCAGGAATACCACTAACTCATCCACAGGTCAGACTCAAATGTCACCAATTGTCCCACTAATTTTAGTCCAGGGCCCAATTCAAACTCACACATTGCACTTAGTTGTCCTGTCTCCTTAGTTCCTTTTACTCTGGAAAATATCTGTCTTTTTTTGTTGTTGTGTGTTTGTCTTTTGTTTTGTTTTGTTTTCTTGAGACAGGGTCCCACTCCAGGCTGGCCTTGAACTATGTAGCCCAGGCCAACCTCGAAATTGTGGATATCCTCCTGCCTCAGCCTCCTGAGTGCTGGGATTATAGGCATATGCCACCATGCCCGACTATCTCAATCTTTTTAAATCTTTCATAGCTTGACATTTTATAAGACTAGTACTAGGTAGGTATAAGAGACACCCCACTTTGAGTTTGCCTAGTATTTCCTTATGGTTACATTTAGATGTACATTTTTTGCAACAATATCATAAAAGTAATGCTTGTGTTCTTCACAGGATCATAGCAGAAGGCACAGGAGGCCAGCTGGTCCTGTTAGTGGGGATATTAACTGATCATCTGGTGGCTGCTAGACTGCCTCCTTTAAGGTCAGTATCTTTTCCTCCAGAATTAGCAGTATCATGGAACAAACACTGATAACCTGCTTCTCATCATTCTCCGTCCCCAATGTTAACCGCAGGCAATGGGCTTGCTTGCAGTAATTACTGATGTCACATCTGCCAAATGGTAATTTTCTATTTCTGGCATTGCCATCACTCCTTCTACATGAATTGATTAGAATTTGGCTGAAAAAAAGAACTTTCCTCTTCCTCCCATTTATGCATTGAATTAGTTATAGCAGCATGGACTCAGGAATACTACTTTACCCTCTGACATATAAGCCATTACTGCCTCTCACTTTGTTACTCAAGTTGTCAAAGATCTGGCTGCTGGGAGTCACGTCAAGTGAGTCCTAATGTGCTTTTTGTCCCATCATTTTCTTCACCATTTCCTCACATCTGCATGCGTGGTGTACCAGGCTGGCTTCTGCATTCGTCTCTCAGCCCCAGAGGTAATCCTGTCCCCCATGAGCCTGATACACTCAATGGAGGAGCAGCATTCAGAGAGCACGATCCCAGTGTGAGGTGCTTTTTGCCTCTAGGCTCAAAAGATACACTTTAAATAGGTCCATAGATAAATTAAAAATAAAGGTATGGAAAAAGAGATACCAGGCATACAGTAAATGTAAGAAACCTGGAGTGGCTACCATATCAGAGCGAAGTTCATGATAAAGCGTATTGCTACAAATAAAGAGGGACATTGCATAGTAATAGGGGTCAGTTCATAAGGAATTCCTATAAGTGAACAATAGACTATCCAATTACAATGGGCATAAGGCTGAACAGGTATCTCCAACAAGAAGATAACTGAACGGCCAATAGCACATGGAAGGTGCTCACCACAACTAGTCATCAGGGGATGCAGATGACATCCTGGCGAGGTGCAACTTTAAACCCTCTGCAAGAGCTGATGTGATTCGTAAAAGTTCAACAACAGTGAATACTGGTGACAATGTGCTGCTCTTACAAAGTTAAACAAATACTACTCTATAACCAAGAAATCCTACTCTGCTATTTTCCCACGAGAAATGTAAACAAGTATCTTTAAAATATTTGTTTGAGAATGTTCATAGAATTGTACTTGCATTAGCCTCAACTGGACACGCCCAAATGTCCATTAGCAGATCCAACTATGATAAATTTATTTAGTAGAATTACTCAGTGTAAAAGAAAATGAACTGACACACTAACAGGGAGGAGCCTGAAGACATAAAATATAATGAACAAAAGCAGATCCGAAAGAGCACATGGCATCACCTGAATTGTGGAAGAAACAAAACAAGGGGCTGTGCAAAGAGAACAGTGAGGGAGACCGAGACTCCGCAGTACTGGTACTCAACCACCAGCCCTCGACCTCTCCGCTCCACTTCGCCCCTAGGATACTGGACAGAAAAGCTTGTGCTTCCTAGGGAAGAACCTTCCTCTCTGGACAAAGTAAGCAGCCAGAGGAAAAGACTTAACTGAAGCCTGGAAATCTTCAAATAAACTGACTAATTCCCTCGACTACCTCAAGGTGAGGTGCACTACTTAGTAGCTACACAAGAACAAAAGTCTTCCAGTAAATATTGGAATCTTATACATTACGGAAAGCTACATAAGCACTAAGTGCTTAACAAATACTAAATATTCAAGGAACGCGTATAACCTGAAAAACAAATCTAAACCAACATATATAAAGAAGGTAGTCAGATGAGTAAGAATCAAGTCAGACTGCAGGAAAAATTCTTCAGAAAAACTAGACAATATTCTTAGAGATAAGAGAAGATAAGACACCTATCATACAGAACAGATGGCTCAAAAAACAAAAAGCAAGGAGAGAAGAGGAAATCTCTTTGAAATTAAAAAAATTACTGAAATAAGATGTTTAAGATAAAGTTGAAAGATAGTGTTAAACAAATTTCTCAGAAAGTAGAGCTAAAATACAAAAGAATGGAGTGCAGGATACCTCAAACAAGGAAATTACAGGATAAAATCTAAAAGTCATCATCTAAATATAAAGGCATCCCAGGAAGAGGGAAAAAAAAGAAAATTGTCAAAGGAGTATTCTAAGAAACTTCCCCTGAACTCCAGGAAATGAAGTGTGATAGCAGAAGGGCCCACTTAGTATCGAGCAAAATGCACAAAGAAAAGAAAGACCTACAGCAGGACACACCGTGACCCTTCAGAGCATCAGAGAGAAATTCTAAAAGCTTCAAGAGATCCAAACGAGAGCAAATGTAAGGCAGAGAGCACTTCCTCCAAACCTGTGAGAGAGAAAGATTTCCAACATAGAAATCTATACCCAGAGAAAGCATCTTTTTCGATTTTGAAAGTAGACCAGACATTTTCCGACAGTGTGCTCAGGAAGGTAAAGGAGGATAACCCCAAACAAGGGGGTTAGCATGATAAGGAGATGCAGGAGGTTCAAGATCAGAGGGAGGCAGACAGGACCGGAAGGAACCCTCAGGACCACAGAGCAGCCAGCGTGGGAAGCGATGCCTTTAGGAGAATTAAGTGATATCACATTCACAGGGTGAGCTGGGTCACACCCAACACGCAGTGAGCATTCAGACTCTTAGAAACTGTATATTCAAAATGCTGCAGTCTATGGTGGTCGCTTCTTCCTTTCCCCATATCCAGTTGTGGAGATTTCTAGCAGATACCCACATGTGGAGAAGAGCTGCACACGAAGGCCAAGCGCATGAGCTTGATTAGTCATGAGCTGATGGTAATTTTTGAAATGGACAAGGTTTCAATGACGCTTCCACTGATACTTTAATGATTTTCCCTTCCCCTCTCCTCTCCTTTTCTTCACTGGGGATTGAACCCTCCATTAAGTCCAGTATGTCTCTTTATTCTTGTTTTTTAAAAAATCTCAAGTAGACCTTATACTCCATAAATCTGATCTTTAAGAAGCTATTAGTAAATAAGAAAGATATAATAAAAAAGTAAAAATATCACCCAGGATGATTGAGGAATTAACTATTTTGATGAACTAAATTATCGCCTTAAGTTTAGGCTTAACCAGATAAAACAACAGATGTTTTTAAAATTCAGTCTTACTGAACAGTTTTGCCCTTAGCAACCATATCTATCCATTGGATGATCTGTGATCTTTCACGTTTAAAAATAAGTGGCTGTTAACAGTGACCCTGGAGCAACACAGGCGAGGGATGGGAGGCGACTTTTGTGCTGGGGAACTGTCTCGAGCACCAAATACTCCCTGAGACCCTGGCCTCTACTCATCCCTTCCCCAGCTGTGCCAGCCAGAAGTGTCTTTTCTACTGCCAGATGTCCCCGGGTGGCAAAATCACCCTTGGCCAAGGCCCACTGTTCCAGAAAGTATGAGAGAACTTAACCAATGTGCAAACATCCCCCAGCTTTTTTACTAAATCGACTCATATATGACCCACCCATTTTAAATATTTTTTAGCATTTTTAGAGTTGTGCAAATTTCAGTGCAATCAATTTCAGAACATTTTCATCCGTGCAGAAAGAAAACCCAATCCTTAGCAGTCACTCCCCATTTCCCTCCCTTCCCCTGGGCCTGAGCAACAATCAACCTGTCTGTCACTGTAGGTTTACGTCTTCTAGACATCACTCATAGCGGAATTACAGAACACACAGTCCCTGGTGACTGGTCTCTTCGGTACCATAATGTTCCAGGGCTCATCCACACTGTAGCCAGTCTGCTATACTCCTAAATGTTACACAGCACGTATACACCACATTTACTTACCTGTTTATCAATTGATTCGACATTGGAGTTGTCTCTATGTCTTGGCTGCTATAGATAATCCTGCTAAGAACATCTGAGTACAAGTCTTTGTGCCAACATATGCTTTCATCTCTCTGGGTATATATTCAGGAGAGCGGTTTCTGGCCATGTGGCAACTCTGCTTAGCCTTTTGTGGAACCGCAGGCTGCTTTCCAAAGTGGGTGCACCACTGTGCATCTCAACAGCACTGGATGAAGGTTTCAATTTCTCCCCGTCCTTGCCAACAGTGACTTGTCTCCCCCCTCTCCATCCCAGTTCTGGTAATTGAGCCCAGGGAGTGTCCAGCTACATCTCCAGCCTTTTAAAACTGTATTTGGATACAGGGTCACACTAAGTGGCCCAGGCTGGGCTTGAACTTGTGACCTCCTGCCTCAGCCTCCTGAGCAGCTAGGCCTGTGGCACCACGCCTGCCCACTTCCCTTTTGAGGCCATCCCTCCTTGTGGGTGTGCAGCGGTGCATCCCTATGATCCTGTCTGTATCTCCCTGAGGGCCAGTGCCACCCAGCATCTATTCACACGCTTGCTGTGGTCCTTGTTTTTAAAGTCTTGCAACTTATGAATCTTTCCCATAGCTTCCATCTCCACTGCAGAGGACACGCTTGGTCCCTAGGCACGGAAGAAAGCATGTCCCATCCCCACCGCCCTCGGAGAGCACCTGGTTTTATTGCTTCCTGTTGCTTGTTCATTGGTGTCTTTGTGACAAAATATAGAATGAAAATCCCACAGTGAGAATCTTCTGTCTCAAGCGCCTTTGGTATACAAAAATACATTTTAAAATGTCCTGCAACACATTATCTTCCTTTTCCAAAATAAACTGTGTGAATGAGTTTCTTAACCTTTCCCCACTTTTTAATTACTGCATGATGGTAGTATGCAGTGCTTACCTTCCTTGTGTGGGGCTGGTCCATACACACAGCGCGTCTTCAGTCCCTTTTCATCTCCTTTTCGACCCTCTTTCCCCTCCATCTTCTGACCCTTCCCCTTCAAGAAAGCTCTGCCTCCGTCCTCCCTATCATCTATCTTTTATTTTGTTCTTTGCTTATATTTTAGGTTTCTCACATCAGAGAACCCATGGTATATTTAAGCTGTGTGTCTGATTTATTTCACTTAACATTATGGTCTCAAGAAATTTCTTTAACTTCTATGTAAAATAAAATAATGCCAAAAGACTACATTTCTAATATTAGAAGAAATTTTCCAAACTAAGAATTGATATGCATGGTCTATGAAGGAGATGGAGAATATGAAACTGCGAACTGTACTGGAAAGTCTGGGACTTATGGTTGCCATAAATATAGGACAATTACAGGCTCTTTTTCCACTTACAAAGGAAAAGTAATAATTTCAAGTTCATTCCTGTGAAGGCAAGTCAGTCTGTGATGTTCCTTAATGTTTCCCTAACCAATCAAATGTTCCAAATCCTGAATATCAAGCATTTCTTTGCAAGAGTTATTTCCTATACTTGAGTTCATACAGCTCACTTCAGAAAGAAAATTTGCATTTGATAAAATGTAAGTTATTTAAGAATGCTTGAAAATGTGAGAAAGAATTTAGAATGCCAGGGGACGATAAACAGAACTATTTGTAGTGGTCATGGGTTGGTCAGTAAATAATACTTTTTCTAAAATTTTAATGATATGAATTTCAGTTTCCTGAAATACTTTTTAGAATATGAAAAGAGGAAAAAATACATATTCATCTGCTGTAAAAAGTTCAGTTAGAATTATAAATGCTCTAACTTTAGGAACTCAGATTATTAACAACTTTGATAATGTTCTGCTTTAGAAGAAGCCAATGTAATAAAAAAATCAAAATTTTAAAAAGTTAAGTGTCACAGCTTAGAGGAATACACTGCTTTAAAAAGAGTTTCTATAGGGGCAGGGGATTTAGCTCAGTGGTTCCGCCACCTGCCTCACAAGCTCAAGGTCCCGAGTTCAACCCCTGGTACCAATAAAAAAAAGAGTTTTTATGAAATCTGAGTTATGAGTACTTTCTCAGGACAAATCTACTTAAAGCAAAGTATTAGAGGAAAAATTACCTCACAACCAGAACCCAACAATACAGCCCAAGTGTTCACTCTAATATCAAACTTTTATTTCAATCATGCATTTTTAATCAATAAAAATGAGCTTTCTATTTGAAAGCTTCTGTGTTTTTTTTTTTTCAGTTTTCTGAGTCAGGTGTCAATACTTTTCTAATCAGGATGACTACTGAAGTAATTTTAAAATGTAAATAACACATACACAATGTACACTTCTTAAGAAGAAGCACAAGGTGCCTCACCTCCGCCACAGCTGTTACTCTCTGGGTCTGTGTAACCCTCCAGAGTCTGCTTGGAGGTAGAGCTGCACACCATGCTTTTTCCTCTTAACCTCCAACTTGAGATCCTGTCCCATATCAGGTCCTAGAGAGAAGCTGGCCTTTCCAATGGCTGTACAACAGACCACTGTCTGGAATACCACATTTATCTAATTCCTCTTAGCAAACATTTAGCTGGTTTCTAATGTTTTGCATCATGAATGATATGTCAGTCAATAAGCTTACATTTACCATTCATTTCACATGTATACCCTCGATGATTTTTATATGGTGTCAGACAGCAGTAAACTAACCTGAAAGAGAAACAGATGGCTGAGCAGATGTTGCCAAAGGAAACAGTTTTCCAAGGGAGCCAAAAATCTGAGCTACCTTTATTACAAAGATAAGATTAAGATCAGGGGCTAGGGATGCAGCTCAGAGGTGGAGCTTTTGCCTGGTATGCACAAGACCCTGGGTTTGATCCCCAGTGCCATGAAGGGAAAAAAAGAAAAGGCATTTGAATTTGCATCTCAGTGCTAACAATTACTGTGTTCACATGCTGCCCTTAGGTCCGCTATGTGCAAATGTTATTTCTCTGCACAGGTTACCTAATTCTAAAAGAAATTTGGGCCGGGGAGGTAGCTCAGTAGCACAGCACCTGCCTGGCAACTGGGAGACCCTCAGTTTGATTCCCGGTACCAAAAAAAGAAAAATAAATAAATAAAAGAAAATTGGAGAAGGTAGTAAAAAAGAAATTGAATAGATGTATAGCCATAAATATGATCAAGCCATTGTTAAACATATTAAATTAAGCCAAGATATACTTCAGGGATCATAAAAAACTAGAGTACAGTTAAAAATTTGGAAGCTGGGACACTAAAAGTGAAACTACCTAAGAATTTCTTTGTTTAGGGCTGGGGATTTAGTTCAGTGGTTTTGCCAAGTGCAATGACCCCAGTTCGATCCCGGGTACCAAAAAAAAAAAATCTCTTTGTTTAAGGTAGTTTAGTGATTCTCCTGCCACAGCCTCCAAGGTGGCTGGAATTACAGGCATGCATCACATGGATGCTCAATTCTTTAAAGAGCTTTTTACTTCATCTTCGGGGGAGGGTGGAAGCCAGGGGCAGTGAGCCCTCTAGGTAGTTGGAGCTATCTTCCTCTGGATTTTACCTTTTTGGACTGCTCCATAATCATGACAGACTTGTCGAAGCAGATGATTCACCTTGACAGACTCATCTTCCCATGTTTTAAAGTTTCTTTTGTAATTTACTGTGAGAATTTCAAAATATAAACCATTTAAAATATACTACAGAAAACAGGGAATTGGAAACAGACAAGAAGTCAGAAGTTGTGCTGAATATGAATAGGATTTTATATTTTCAAAGTTAAAATTTAGTATGCCCAAATACTTTAGAAGGAATCTGTATTACACACACACCTAAATGGGATGACCATGAGAGGTGGAGTTTGCATTTATTTCACCCCTACCCCCATGAAAGAAGGGTTCATCCCATCATTTCAACTTCCTGTTTCTAAGCAGAGGAGCATAACAAGAGGCTTGCACATATAAACTTACAAATCAATCTGGAAACACAGCTAGCCAGCGATAGAAGGGACAAGGCTCTTCCTTTCAGAGAGGAAGCGCTCATTCTGGATTGAAAACTCACAGAGATTCCGTCTCCTGAGCTCCAAATCAACTGTTGCTGTCCTGCTAAGCTGCTAGGGAGGAGGAGAGGGCAGCTTCCGAAGGAAGCTGAAATGACCTTCCCTGGAGTTTAAATGAGAACCCAAATTGGCAGGCGGCGGCCACCGTTGAGAAGGACAGAGCAACTTCAGCATGAAGAAAGCAAGGAGCAGCGCTGTGTAAAATCTGACACATTCTATTTTAAATCAAATAAAATGCAAGAAGATGGATTTCAAATGGGTAAAAGGAAGTGCAGCAGCTGAGGAGAGCAGACTGGAAACTTCTGCCCCCAGCCTGGCTTGGGGTTCCACTTCCGTCACTCAAGTGTGTGCTCTAAACTTCCGGTGTCAGAATCGCTTGGAGGCCTGCGCGCGCGCTGTGTGTGTGTGTGTGTGTGTGTGTGTGTGTGTGTGTGTGTGTGTGTGTGTGTGTGTGTGTACCACCACATGTGGCTTTCTGATGGCTTTTAAAAGTGGGCCTCACACCCAGTATTTCTGATTCACTCAGAATTTCTAGGGTAGAACCAAGAATGAGTCTCAGGTGATAGGAATGCCATGGTTCTACAATCCACCTTGTGGATCATGTATCTGTTCAATTCATGGAGAAAACCAGGAGAAGTGAACAATCATTGATGATAGCTGGCAGTAAAGGAGCAGCGCATCTAAATGCATCCATTTTCATCCTGCCTATTTCCTAATGGAGCTGGTAGTTATAAGCTGGCAGCAGGCCTACATATATAAAGTTGTAAGTGCGTAAGATGACACAATGAAAATCAAGACAGTTAAAGATAACAGAGCAGAGTCCTCTAAAAGAAGCGAGGAGCCAAGTATCTGGTTGTATTTCTTTCTAGTTTATGTTGTAGAAAGGAAAATATACATTTGTACTCAAATTATGGCAATCCTCTTTTAAAAAGAAAACTTGCTAAACTGAGGAGTTGCTACAGCACAAACATCACTTTCCAAGTGTACTCTGAGGAATAACAAATCTGCTGGATTTTAAGATTTCAAAGGCTGTCATAAAATTGGGATGCCACTGGCTAAACCAAGTATAATTTATTTCCTGAAGGGCTTTAAGAACTTTAATTTACTAGTATGCATTGTGATACTATAAGAAATACAGCACGTGGCATTACACAAACTGATTTGCCAGTGGGATAGTTGTTATTTGAGGTATCATAGAGATTGGGGAGGAACACATTCTAAAAATACTATTAAAATACTACTTTGTGCTAGTCATCCCAGCACTTTGGAAGGCTAAGGCAGGAGGATTACAAGTCCTGGCCCAGCCTGGGTAACTTAGGTACTTGGTAAGACCCTGTCTCAAAATAAAAATAAAAAATAACTAGGGGTGGCTGACACCCATGCACATACAGTAAGGGGTATCTGAAATTGTAAAAGAAAAGCACAAGATCCTATGGATACAGTAGGAGAGGGATTAGGAAACATCTTGTTTCTTAATCCTAATGTGCTCTGCCTTTATAGATATTTAATACCTAGAGATAAATTTTAAATTAGTTTTTAAAAAAAACAAATAGTATAACTTAATGGAAAATACTGTCATCTTTGTCTCAATTAGTCTAAAAACAAGCTATTTAGACCTGACAGAGTACCCTGTGGTGTGGAGGGAATGTACCAGGAAGAACAGAGTAGTTGTTCCAGCACAGTGAAGCCAGATCAGCAATTGTGACAGGAAACACTAACATCGAAGGGACATGGTATCAGATTTCTCTTGATTTTTAGGCACTGGCCTCTTTAGTCCCACTTCCCCATTCCAAAGGGTCAGACATTCAGCTAAGCTGGAGCAGTAATCTGAGGGGTAAGCAGCCTGCTAGACTCTCTATAGTCTGCCTTCACCACCGTGCCCTTGAAGTTACCTCTGCTGCCAGGGTGCTAACTAGGTGACACATGGGTGACAGACTGGCTGGCTGAGTCCTTGCCCATGTTTCTCAATGCTCCAACTATGGTTTATGCCCCATATTGTGCCCAGGGGCCAAACTATTCCTTTCAAGTTGTGAGATGTGGCCACTCTTGGGAAGGGTGGCCCAGCCTTCTTCCTTGTTCCTAACCTTTCCCGCCTCCAGCAGCCCCTTGCCACATACCCAGCTTTGTCCTGCCTGATGGGCCCCATAGAATCTGCACAAGGCTGGTGAAATTGACAGAACAGAACATTATACATGGATCTCTAGTATCCAAGTCCCATAAAAGCACAACCCTGGTCTCCTTGAGATACCAACTCCAATTAAAAATATATCCATTAGAGGTGAAATTCACAGCTCAAGTAAAGTCAGCATCAGATAAAACTATCCCACTTAGAGTTTCCATACTATCTAAGAACATTTAAACAATGTTTAATTAACAAAGGAAGTTAAAAGTAATTCTTAAAATTTCCCATATGGTGCAAGGTCTAGCAATGCACACATGGTATGTAGTAGGAAGTTGTCTTTTCGTCCATCATTAGGTTGTTAGGGTATTGCCCCAGATTCTAGGTATAATATCTGTAGACATAATGGAATTTATAAACTGCTGAACTTCTTGCTAAACATGTTTCTCCTAAACAGCAGCTAGCATTAGTGAACTACAGAATGCTGTTAATCCTCCAGGACTTGCCAGTGTTTTCTGTCTGCAGACTTTCATGAGGTGACCTCCTCAAACTTTTTTCACACAAGGACAAGCAACCTTCAAACTGCAATCATTTCCACTCTCTGGTCCCTTCTTTAATAATTTCAAGCCATTTAATGTACGTTCTCTGTTTTCACTGCCATATCAAAAGTTGAGATGCTATTTTCTATTCTTTTGTGTTTCATTAACAGAAGACATGTAAAAAGTAAAATCTGTTTGTTAGATTTTTCAGTAGTAATTTCTGTAATTATAAACAAATAGCAACAAGCACAAATGATGCCCAGTAACCAGCGAAAGCATTCAAAGATTAATTTTCAGTACAAAAAACATAATGTGGGAAGTATGTATAAAAATTATATGTACAGGGGCCGGGGATGTAGCTCAGTAGTTCTGCTGCCTGCCTCACAAGCGCAAGGTCCTGAGTTAGATCCCTGGTATCAAAAAAAAAAAAAAAAAAAAAAATTGTATGTACAGGCCAAGAATATATCTGAACAACAAACAAAATAATTAGCAAATAAGGACTCTCAAAGTAGTTTCTCTCCTATTCTCCCACACCCCAACAAACCTTGGTACAAGAAGACTACTTTGTATGGCAGAAGAACAAAAGGGTTTCTCTAACAATTTTTACTTTTTGAAGTTAATAGCTTTTTCTCAGTTTAAAAAAAATTCCAGAAGTTAGAAATTGATTATTCTTACATTTAATTATTGGATCAACTATAAATTTAGCCAATCCATACAGTTTTCTAGATGTTTTTCCCAAAGCTGAAAACTCACCTAATTTTTATTGCAGATTGTATCACTGGAAACAGGGAGGAAAAAGGTGTGGGTTACTGCTGTTTAAGGAAATAAGAACTCAATGGATTGCTTTAAAACTGGCGTTTTTCTTGCTTAAACAGCAAGGCAGGTCCTGGTGGAGAAAATGAGGCCTTTGGATGAGGTTCTGCTCCCTCAGCCACAACCACCGCATCGGCAGCTGCTGGCACTTTGCTGCACACATGCAGCATTGTCGGGAGCAGCAATGGCCCTAGCTCAAAACCTGTTTCAGCCATGGTGGCCCACGCCTGTCCTGCAAGCACTCTGGGATGCTGAAAGGGGAGGATCACAAGTGTGATCCCATCCTGGATAATTTGGTGACTCATCGAGACCCTGATTCAAAACATAAGAGGGCTGAAGATCAAGCTCAGCGTGAAGGCCTGGGTTTAATCCCCAGTGCTGCACAAACCACCATCACTGCAACAAACCCCAACATTCCCGAGGGAGCCTGTCCAATACCACCCCTGGGGCTGTGCAGCGAGGGAGCCACAGAGCACATGTGTTACTGAGCACTCAAAATGTGGACTTCATGTAAATCTCAGCAGCCACATGTGGCCACTGGAGAGCGGTGTTCCAGGTGATTTTTTAGAGAAAGAGTACTTTCTAGTTTTGAGTTTTATTTTTAGTTCTTCTTCCCTCTGGGACCCAGACATGGCCCCAGGGCTGTATTCACAATCACCAGTCTGATTTTTTTTAAACAATGAAGCTGTCTCATTATACCTAAGGAAAGGCTGAGCTCATCCTTATAAGGACCCTATGGGAGACCTCATCATGGGAGTGGAGGGGACACAGCCCAGAAGACACGGCAGATGCAAGAGCGAGGCCAGGAGGCAGCAGGTCCAAGGCTGCTATCAAGGCAGCCCAGGCTCCTGGGAAAGGGGTTTGCTCCAGAGCTTGCAGGAGCAGCCCAGAGACCCCTGAAATGCTTGGGGCCTTCACAGCTGCAGAACAGAGTTAAACTTGGTTGTTGCTGTTATTTTTGTCTCCACTGGAGGATTGGGAAAACGTGGGTTACATGCGGTAAATAAACAGACTTGACTGACTGCTTCAAAAATAAGGTGTCAGTCTAACATAGTTCAGCAGTTTTACACCGAGCTGATAAGATTTACAAAGGAGTCCGCAGGGTAATATCCACCCTAACTCTAGAAGGGTAAAGAAAAATCCCAAAGGCCAAGTATATAATTACTTTCATAAAGGAAAGGATCTCTATGAGAAGGCTTTAAAAACCTCACCAGATGGACAAAACTGAATCACATAAATGTGATTATGTGACTCATACTCAATAGAGCTTTTATGCACATCCTAAAAGAGTAATCATATGAATGCAAAATATTAATAGCTGACTTGCTTTGCTTTTACACTATTAACAATTGCCAACTAAACATTTTAATATAAGGATAAATGAGCACCCTGGAATGTTTTCTTTTGTAAATGTAATCTGTTAAAATCATGAAAAAATATATAATAGCTGGAAGATAGTTTCATTCCAAAAGATCAAGAATAAAATAAAATCAAGTTATACTAGTAGCTTTTACTAAATATATACTGATTTTAATGCCTTCAGATATAATAAGCTCATTTAAATGGAAACAATGCTATTAGGAAAAACTGGAATCTGTCTATTGAGAGAACCAGAATTCTTCAGTTCATAAGCTATAGAGAAGGAATCTACCACTTCCTGTCTAGAAGCCAACTCTACCAATGCCATGACCAGTAAGACACACCATTATCTACAGGTGTTTCCAATGGGTGATTAAAAAGAAGAGGTTACCTTCTCTAGAACTGCCAATGCTGAATATTTATGTGGGACTGGTGATGCACATAGAAAAATTTCTGATTGCTAATTTGCTAGATAATTCTTTTTTGTTCTCCTGGTACTGGGGGTTGAACCCAAGGGTAAGACAAGGTCTTACTAAGCTGCCCAGTCTAACCTCAACCTTCTCCTTGCCTCAGTCCCCCGAGCAGCTGGCACTACCCGTGTCTGTCACCATTCCTGGTTTATATAATTCTTACATAATCATTCATTCCTATCATCCTCTGGTGCAGCTAGTCTTGACACAGCTTTGCCCTGAGAATATATACGTAATCAAAATTTGTAAGAATTGGGCCAGGGATTTAGCTCAGTGGTTCCGGTGCCTGCCTCTCAAGTGCAAGGTTCCGAGTTCCATCCTAGGTACCAAAAAAAAAAAAAGTTTGTAAGTATAAGTAAAAAAATTGTGATTTAATTTTTAGTAGGGCTTTAAGAAACCTCTATTCCTTTAGAAATATACCTTGATCTTTGCTTAAGTGCTTTAAAGAAAGGCCTTCCCAAATCTGTAGATTGTGTAGTACTTTTTAATAATGTATTCTTCCATGTATTTCTTATTACTTATCAACCTGGTTTCTTAACTGCATATATGATTCTGTTTGTACCTATATAAAGCAATTACTGTTATGCTACATATCATAGCACTTCACAGTTTGCAATGCACTTCAGGCACTCTCAGGACAGTAGTCTAAGGTAGATAATAACAGCTACTCTTTATTGAGCATCATCTATCTGCCAAATACATGTAAGATTTCCAGTACTCAAAACAACTCTGCAAATGTCCACTGATTTCATAAAATGGACATTAAGATTCAGAGAAGTTATAAAAGTGGCTAATACAATTCTTCACCTTAGGGCTCATTCTCGAGTTTGTTTTGCCTTCTCAGGAGGAAGAAGGCAGGTATTGCTGATGTCTGAGCCTGAAACGCAGCGTGGGCTTGGGACTGAGATAAGGGAGGCATGTGCAGGTGGTACGCTCCAAGAACGGACTGGTATCAAGACTTAGCTGAGTAAAGAAACAGAAAATCTGGAGTGAACACCTGGCATGGTCAGCCTCGTAGTAAAGTGGATACCATAAGGTTGAGGAAGAGTTAAATGTAAGCTAAAAGCTATATACTCACCTTGAACTTACTGAATACTAATGTGGTGGCCCAGATGACAAATTATTAATTTGTTAAGTGTGATAACTGCATGATGGTTTTATATATTTAAAAGGTTCCTATCCATCACAGATTCATTCTGAGGAGTTTATAAGTAAAATATGATGTGTGGGATTTTTTAAAAATCCAATAAAAGAGAGGGGAGGAGATGGAGGAAATGATCGACAAAAATGTAGATAAACAGAGTGAGGCATATATGGGGTTTCACTGCACTATTCTTTCTACTTCTTTATGCATTTGAAATCTTCCATAATAAACACCCTAAAATATTTGAAAAAAATAGGCAATTTGGACTGATGCAGGTTGTTCGATTTAGGTATTGAAAAAGAACATGAGAATGAGATGAACACACAGTAGGTGTTATTTGACCAATAAGAGTAATCGTAAAGACAAATAATTCTAAATCCCCCTCATAAGTCAGGAGAAAAGTATTTGAAAGGGAAACAGGATCTCTAGTAACATGTTAGGTAAATCCGCAAATCTAGCTTCCACTCAGCAATGGCTATAAAAAAAATGGATTTGACTGGACTCTTAAGTTTTTCAGAATGTGAGTTACTCATCAGATTTGATTGGCCCAAATGGAATTTTCCTGATGCTAATTTTACCAAAATAATGTTCTCTAAGTGGCTTTATTTTCTCCTTAGATACATAGAGTGCTGAGCTTTCTCCAACATGTGCTAGACTGATGATCTTGAGTAAGTCCTTTTAACCTATGGGACCTGTTCCTTATTTCTAATATGGAGATAATAACTATCTCAGAGAGGATTTTTTTTTTTAAAAATGTGACATATAAAGTGTGTTAGCCAGCTTAATCTTTTACAGATTTAGGGTTAAGAGTTTAAAAAAAGAATATAGGGCTGGGGATTTAGCTCAGTGGTTCCACCGCCTGCCTCACAAGCGCAAGGACCCAAGTTCATTCCCCGATACCACAAAAAAATAAATAAATAAAAATAAAAATGAAAAAGAATATAGCCAGCTTTCCCCTAAGTTAAACTCGTAGTTGGGTGTGACGTTGTAATGATGGTAGGCTCCGACACTAACTGCAGTGGGAGGCCACATGCTATCTTCTTCCACCTCACTCTATCTTCTCAGCACATTTTAGATGGCTGGTTCTCTTCCTCTGTGTGATAAGCATGCATATCTACACATCCCTGTATTGCCAAAAATGCAAAAGGCTGAAAAATATGTCAGGGAAACCACATTATCATTATTGTTACCACCACCACTACCACCACCATCAAGATTTTGCTATTTGGCTCAGGCTGATCTTGAACATCTGGACTCAAGTAATCCTCCTGTCTCATCCTTCCAAGTAGCTGGGACTACAGGAGCCTGACTACTCATTTTTTATTATAAGGAATGCTTACTTTACTCTTTCTAGGAGTATACTGACTTCTACACTATCACAGGGTATGGCAGACAACACACACAAAAATCAATTATTTCATTTACTGCAAATTATCCTCAGCACCTTAAGAATTCAGTAAGTAAATATCATTTTTGAGATACACTTTACCCTGAATTAACTCAGATGCAGAACCTATGGGAGAGTCATTTCTAGTTTGTAACTAATTATGGCTGTGAAACAGTACTGGGCCCCACTGATGGAAGCTGGGCCTCAGAGAATGACTTTCAGGTGGGAGCGGCTGGAGGTCTCAACACAGAAGCCACCATCCACAAAGCCTCTTGCAGTTAGAGAACCACAGGGAACTATATACGGATCATTTCAATATGAACACCAGGAGCAAAACATCCAATAAAAAATGAAACAAGCAAAAGCAACAGCAGCAAGGAGCCCAGGCAATGTAGGACCCACAACACAGCTTTAAAAAAAACAAAACAAAAAATATCAGAGGTGTAAGAGATTGCATTTGTATTTACAAACTAAGCAGGGTGTTCAGAATAAGGAATCAGCAGAAAATCAGAAAGAACTTTGGAAGTTAAAAATAACCAAAAGTTTAAAATTAAAGAGAAGGGGAGATGGGAGAAAATTTCCAGAAATTAGAAAAAGGAGATAAAGAAACATAAAACAAGAGGCAAAACACAATTATAAGATCCAAGAAGTGCAAACTTTGGCCAGTACAAATTCTAGGAAGGGATACAGAGAAAAGGAAAATCTTGAAGGAACTGATATCAGACCTTTAAAGTAGGCATGTGTGTTACAGGGACCATCACAGTCTCAGAGTGCAGGTGCTGGTCTACCCAAAGCAGGCAGGTGGGCATTACTGTATATTACACTACACAGCAGCCACAAAGTCTGTTTCTGATAAATATCTGTCAAACTCGTTTTGTCAAACACTAAGCTCTGTACCTGTGCAAGAGGGTGCAGCCTGGTATGAAAGCGAAGGTCATTCTTAGTGAAAGCAGTTGCCTGAAACTCCAGGAAACTGGGAACCCTGGCTTGTGCATCAAATTTGGAAGGAGGTCATTGTATTAAAAACTATAAATTTAAAACTAGTCAAACGACCTGTATTTAAGTTCCCTTAAACATCACTGCCCACTCAATTTTCTTTTCCGAAAACCTGATCTGAGCTTCTAGCCAGACACAAGTTCTATGGTACCAGTCAGTGGAATATGTAGGCTATGAATCAGACTCTCCTGAGGAAACTAATCCTTGAGTCATGATCGTGATATTCCACTGGCATCCTCCCCGGGAACAAAGTATGCATTGAAGAGCGCCATTCTTTCCCGCAAAGAGGGAGCAGCGATGGCTCCCACTCATCACTACTGTCACCACTGAAGCACCTCCCCTGGTTATCTGTTTGTGCAGTCACTAACAGGACCCCACAGTCATTTCTAACTCACTCCAAGGGTCTCTGGTCTTAGTCACTAATTTAATAAATATACTGAGGGTCAGTGTTGGCCTAGTCACTGTTGTAAGTACTGGGGATATTGCAATAAACACAACAAAAAGCCCCTAATTTGGGGAATTCTACACTAGTAAACTCAGCCCAGACAAGATCATTTATTTGTTTAATCTGTTCTCCTCCTCTGACCCATTCTGGAGAATTTACACTTTTCTACCCGATTGCCTACTTGCCAGTGTCTATAGCTCTATCTTTAACCTTTCCCCCTATTTCTCCTTTCTCATTTTTTTTTTTTTTACCTGAAATGTTATGAGGCTCCCTGAAATTGGGCCAAACTATTAACATCCACAGAAGACTATAAAACTCAGCCACCAATAAGATTCTTAAACTACTCCAAAGGAGAAGTTTCTAAGATTTTCAAATGTTGATTATACTTAAGAAATAATACATGATTTAAGTAGTATTATAAATATTCTCCTTCAAACTATGAAAAACACAGCTGATAACTAAAGCACTGATATATGGGTATTTCAACTCATCCCCTAAGCCACTGTGAGATACAGACATTCTTTGTTCTTTTTGTATCCTAACCAGACCAACAAGAGGATAGCACATTAAACAGACTGAAGTTGATGCTTGAATAAGCCAGAAGAGTTTTTAAAAAAGAACATTTCAGTTACGTATTTTTCAGGTCTTATGTTTGAAACAAGAAAAATTAATGTAGGCTAAAAGTTTTAAAACTACATAAATGAGGGATGAGGATGTTGCTCAGGGCTGGAGCATTTGCTTAGCATCCACAAGACCTTGGGTTTAATCTCCAGCACTGTGGAAAACAAAACAAAACAAAATAAAACCCTGGGCTGGGGATTTAGCTCAGTGGTTCCACCATTTGCCTCGCAAGCAAGGTCCAGAGTTAGATCCCTGGTACCAAAAAAAAGAAAACCCACCATAAACCAGATTACAACTGTAGTGAATTCAAGAGATTTACCTAGAACTGCATGCTTTGTAGACCAGTACAATATTTTCAAGCTCTTAAATGAATCTAAAATGTAATCCTGGAAAATGTAAACATCAGCCTTTTTTGTTTATTTATTTTTAAAAAAAATTTTTTTTGGAATCCTAGGGATTGAATCCAGGGTAGTTATACTACTGAGCTACATCTTCAGCCCTTTTTGAGGCAGTCAGAGCACTTGCTCAGACTGACCTAGAAGTTGCAATCCTCCTGTCTCAGCTTCCTAAATACCTAGGATTACAGGCATGCATCACCGAAGGAGGCTATCTCAGAATTCTGTAAATCATGCTAAAGTTCTTTTATAAGAAAGGCTCTTAAGTGATTCTTGGTCCAAATTATCTCTTCTATCTTACGTGGTGTTGATCAAATACTGTACTTGTCTAAATGACTAAGTGGATTTAAAATATTTTGTATGTTTTTTAGGCCTGGGCCTCAAGGCTACCTATGGCCCACCTTTGTGTACAGGGGAAGAGTGCTCCAGTAACCCAGAAGCAAAGCGAGTTTCTTCTTTTCACTCCATGAAAGTGTCTGTGTGCACCTGTGCTACCTAACGTATGTGGGTGTGCTTTTAATCGGTCATTCATTACAATGACATTTCAGGGACTCACTGGACGTGATATATGGACCCCACTGCCGTTCTTATCAAAGAAGGCCTAGCAACTGCTTCTCCGGGTGGGCCTGGGTGCCCACAGCATTGGCATGATCTGGGAGCTTGTCAGACACGCTATAATCTGGCTAACAAGCCCCCAGGAAATTAGTGTGCCCGTGAAAATCACTAGTTCAAATGACATACTGTAAAACCCTTCTCTGACTCTGATCTTTAAGAAAGCATTAGACAGCAGCCTCAAACAAATATTTGAGAGAAAAAGAAAAGAAAAACAGAAATAACCCTGGATCACTTTAGCTATTATAAAATAGTATAATCTCAGCTTTTGTAAGAGGGAAGTGAGACTAAAATCTGTTAAGAATGTTTCTGGACCAGTGAACCACTGAGCTTAAAGACATCAGTGCCCTTGGGGACAATTTTCTCTTGCTTGGTAATATGTTTTATATTGAGGAAGACCAAACTTTCTGTGGTGTTTCGGTTCTGTAACATCTCCCAGAGAAGGCCTGAGATTTCTTTCTTCCCACAGAATCAAGAGCCCCCCACAGATGCTGGGGACCTGCTGTTTCGGGGTGCTCTTTGCTGGGGATGGCTCTAGAGGCTACAGGACCACACTCCCATCTGTATCCTGGTCACATCTCAGCAGCTTGGTTAAATCTCGGTGAAGATAAATTGCTTTTCAACAACTTCCATGTTGACAGCCTCCCCACACCGTCTCCCTGAGGGGACAGGTTGCTTAACTGTGTCTTCTAGAATCTCCAAGCGTCTACAATTCTCTGGCTATCGCCTTCCATCTCACATCAGGGCAAACCAAGAAGCTGAACCAGAGCCCGAAGCAAACTGAGCTGTTTCCTGGATGTGCTGAGGAGATGTGAACTCCTCTCCCAGCTCCATCTTTTCCTGCTGACCTGGACCTGCCTGTCCCTCTGGCCCTGCCCCTCAGCTTCCTGTCCCTGTCCTAAGGCTCAGGACCCTGTCCTGGTCCAGAGAGGGAGGCTTCTGGACAGGAGAGTTTCCTGCAGGGCCTCACCCTAACTTGCTTTCTTTGAGGAAGCTGGGTTTTGTTTCGTCCTCTTTTTGGTGGTAGGGAGGGAACTGAGAAAGTCAGAATAAGAATGTCCAAATGACTGTGAATATTCACAGTGGCTCCAGTTCCCACTGTCTATTTCCCTTCCCTTCATTTGTGTGGCTGGGCCCCCGTTTCAGTGATCACTGCCTGTTTACTCAGAGTGACAACCTTTTCCTCCGTCCTGGAAGAGACTGCACTCTGGAGTGGTAAGTGTGTCCCAGAGTCATAGTGTTCTCCATGAGCCTTGCTGGCGCTGTCTCTCAGGCGTCGTAAGCTATTCAGCAGGCCACCTGTGCGCGCCCCTCCTGCTGCCTCACCTACTGACTGTTCCTTCAAACTGCCTATCATCCCTGGTGTCAGGCACCCCAGAAAAGGTCCCCCTGGGAGATCACTGAGCACCTCCTGCTTGTATCTCTCGTGGGTGCTCAGCCCTCTGCCCTCCCTGTGACTCCAGGTCACCGTGACTCCTGGCCGTCTGGTGGCTCTCCATCGCCTGTCTCTTCCTTCGCCATCTCACTGAAACCCCTGGTGCTCAGAATTTGGCTTGCACTCCCCTCACATCTCAGTTCTTGCTCTCCCTGGCTGAGTTCTTCCTACCTGAGCTTTAACTCTCTCCCAGCTCCCACTCTGGGTCTCCAGTGCTCCCCACCCTCCTCTGCATCCCCAGGTGCCCCTGACAGCAGCGCAGACTCAGCCACACAACCACCTTCTTCATCCACCCCAAAGCTGGCTCCTTCCCACTTTCCTATCTTGGCTCATGACATCACCATTCACCCAGTCATCTGAGCTAAGAAAACTCTGATCCATTTATAATCCATTATGTTACAAAAACTTATCTTCTGCAAACATAACAACAAGCCCTCTGCACATCAAATACAGTATGATGTGTGTCGCCTAACTGCTGTCACCAGGGACACACAACTTTCTCTTCAGCAGGAGGGGCTCCGACCCACCCCCTTTCAGCCCACCAGAGTGCAAACCACTTACAGTGAGGGCCGGTTGTGTGGGCTTTGCCTTCTGCCTGAGGTAGTGATGCTCGGGTAGAGGGGGTCCTGCCCCTGGGGACATTTGGCAATGTCTGGAGACACCTGGCTGTCACTCTGCAGAGGGGCGTGACTAGCATCTGCTGGTGAGAACCAGGGCTGCTGCTGAAACCCTTCCATGGGAATTATGCGCCCCACACAGAAGTGTGCTGCAGGTAACAGCCCCACCATCAAGGAGCTGCCTGATAAGCTCCAACTGCTTCTCAGACACTCTCAAGGCCCCTCTTTCACTTGCTCCTTCCTCTTAAAAAGTCCTGCCCTGTCTTCCTCAGACACCCTTTCTCAGCACACTGGGTACTAAGCACATAGAAACAGTTCTGTTCACCTGTGCGCCCTTTCACTATAATGGGAGCTCCCGGCAGAGACTACATTTTATTCATCTCTTATTCTTAGCGCCTGGAGCTCAAATGTGTGCTGGATGAATGAAAGGAAGAAGACACAGCCGCAGAGAACTCAAAGGATCTCAAAGCAAAATGCTCAACTTCCCCTACTCCGAAATCAAGATCACAGTTTTTAAGTTCTAAGAAATGAACACACACATTGTCCACAGAATTTCCAAAACTGGTCATCATAGCTGTCGTATCATAGTTTTAGAGTTAATATTTAGAAATTACATTTGTTTTCTGGGAAAGATTGAGGACCGTTCACAATAAGGTTAACCAAATGTCTAAATAGTCTGCTAAATTTAATAAAAGAAGGGATGGGAAAATAATGGGACACTAAAATAAGTTATGTATTTAAAATGTTTATTAAATCATCACAATGGACAATCTTGAGTAGTAAAGACTTTGAAATCACTGGAGTGATAAAGACTGAAATAATTGAAAAATAAATTATTTAAAAGTTCAGTTCCATTAGGCTGAAGAAATTTACCTATCCAGAATTAAGTAACAGATAATGAACAAAAACTTATATAACAAAAAGAAAAACTATAAAAAATGGTTCTGATAAAACATGCATATACGTAGTGAACAATACAAGCCTGGTCACAATTGTAAAGCATCTTAGATAATCATCAGATAAGGAAGACTCTGGGCCTCTCACAACATAACACAGGAGATTCAAAAAGCAGGCAGAGTAAAATAACAGAGTAAAGTAACTACTATACAGATTTGAGAAATTTCAGTAGTAATGATTTTTGCAGCTCCACAAGTACCTTAGTTCCTTAACCTATTTGTTGACTGAGCTGACAAAATATTATTCATAACGATAAAAATCAAATTTCTATTTGGAGATCAAGTCACTATATAGCCTTTACAAAAGTAATATTGTATTTCAAAAGGCATATAATAAACATATGCCAGTTACTGTTACATTCTTTGCTGTGCCCAGAATAAACATTATTCAGACTACAGAGTTCCAGCTTCCTTCTAACTTGTAAATACAGAACAGAGCCTGTGTCCCAACGCAGGTAAAAGTTCTCACTAGATTTTTTAAATTAGTCATTAACAAGCTGTTGATTATAGAGAGCTAGAAACCTGATACCACACTGCTGGAGGCTGGGAGCTAAACACAGAAGAAAAGAATCTGTAGAACTCTTGGTGCTTTAGAAACCAGGGTCTCTGACTGAAGTGGTGATTTAATTTCACACTGCCCGGTACAGATAGCTGACATTACCAAATGCTGCTCTAATATCAACTTGTTAAATGCGAATACAGACTCAGCATATCAGAATACTAACCCAGACTAGCTGGAGACATGGGAAATATTTTGGGATCTGTTTATTTATAAATGGGTTACAATATACCACTATAATTAGATTAATATATAATTATTGATAAATACAGGATTATCTAGAAAATCCCATTATTGTTGTCACTGCTATGTTTAGAAAAAGCAATGTTAGTGTCTTCTTCATAGAACCCTTGATTTACTACTAATTAATTAGATCAATTTAGACATAGTTTATATTGAATTTAACTGTTGTATTATTTACAATACTTTTAAAAGAAAAGTTGTTTAATAAACACCAAGGGGAAGAACAATTTAAAACTCCGATAAACTACACACTTCTGAAGTATTTTGTAATCCAATAATCTAACAAAAATTAGAATTGGCACAAAGTTGGTTATCACAAAAAAAATTTGTTGACTTTCCTAAGTTTAAATAAGACCAAAAAAATGTGTATTTTAGCAGTGCAAAGGGCTTAATTTACATTTCATTAAAAATACCCTTTCTGAAAAGCATCAACAAATTATAATGTTACCACAAAATAACTATTTTAAGGTTAAATATTTCTATAAATATTTCAAGGTTAATTATTCATTTCAGGTTATTTCATTAAATATAAATTTACAAATAACATTAATTCAATTGCAAATTATTAATAGGTTTCTTTGTAGTGTCATTCCATTTCTTTCTTGGGGGGAGCAGCCAAATGGATTATTATAATCTCCTAAAAGCTGGTTTTAGAAAAGTTGTTTAAGTGAAATCAGTAATTGTAAAACATAGTTCAAATCTGAAATTTGATCTCTTTCCATCCTTCACAAATTAGTTGCTTAGATTAACATCTGGGTCTTAGTAATGATGATATTTATCAGATTTCAAAATGATTGTATTTACTAGATTTCAAAAGAGAGAAAATCAGGGCCAGGGACGTAGCTCAGTGGTGTCTCGCCTGCCTGGCAAGTGCAAGGTCCTGAGTTTGATTCCCCAGTACCACAAAAAAAGGGAGAGAAAATCAACTAGCAATTATTTAACGTTGTATTTACCTAAAGCCTCTTATCCAGAAGTTTGCCCTCAACCTTTAATAAAGATATGGGGTGTTACATAAACACAGGTTAAACAGTAAGGTTTTTTCCCTCCCAAACAATGTGCTGTCATCTAGACCGGGTTTAGTCAGAAAATGTTTAAAATTTCCTCAAATCTACTAAGACATGAATACAGATATTTAAAAAAACTATTTCAGTTCAAAACACTTCTAATTCTTTTGAAAAGACAAATTATTTATAGAGACCTATTTTGACTAAGATTTATTAAATTACTAATATAATGAAGCACAATAGTCTAAACAACAAATTAATACTGAAAATAGAAAATGATGGAAAATACCTAGTAATTTAAAGCAGATGCATTCATAAAACTCAGAAATGAATATTGTTGAGTTACACTTTCAAAGACAGTATTAACTGATAGCTACAGAAAAACAGAGTAGAAACAAAATTCCTACGGTTAGGGTATATACAAAGGAAAATTATGTTTAGCTTCCCTGTTTAAGTGTGCAATATGATAGTTTTTATCAATGATCATATAAATATATGTATTTGAAATATTTCTTCTATACTAATTATAAGATCTCTACATTTTTATATTTTGGTTTAATATTTTAAATAAGAACTTTATATTTATTTTATTTCACAATAACTAAGGAGAAAACGGATCATTTTTGAAAGTAGGAATAATATGGAGTTACACATGAAAATATTGTGCTACCTGAAAGAAAAATGTATCAGGATAAAGTGTTATGAGAGATTATTTAAAACTTAGTTTTATGCTACAGAAACATTTTATGGCTTAAATCATTTAGGAAAGTGTTTTTAAATACAGTTTGTCAATCTGTGAAAAGACAAAGAATGGGAAAATTACAAGGGGGAGTCTTCAGCTTTACACAAATATAAAGTTTACGACTATAAAATACTTGCTAGCTAAGGACCAGGAAGCCACATAAACTGCTAAATTATAATACACTTTATTGTAACATAAACTGACATTAAATAAGACCAAAGGCAACCTACCTTGCAAGAATTAGCCAGTCCATTTGTGAAATTGCTGGCGCTATCTCCTGATAAACTGTCAACTTCACCTTCGTTTCCAGATGAAAACTTTATGAGTAACTGCGATGGTCCCCCCTCAGAACAACTGTGCTTAAGGCTGGATAAACAGGAAACATTTGGATAAGTTCCTCCCAGTGAAATACTTCTTTGTAAGACAGTGTGGCTTTTGTTTGTCTGTGAACTTGATCTTTCCAGCTCGCCACTGTGCTTTCTTTGGTAGTCCGGGTCTTGAGGGGTCGGCACACTTGAGGATGCTCTGTGCCGGGGCTTAGTATACTCTGGATCAGAATTGGGCTGAATGTCTGACATCTCCAGTTTACAATCACCATTTGTTATTTCACAGTCTAACGTGGCTGCTCTTCGTTGGGTGAAATGCATGGAAACACATGTATACCCTTCAGGTGACTTTTCACAAACACTCTGCTTTGGACTATTATTTGAAATCACAACTTTCTTCTGGGATGAGCCTGCGTGAAGTGGCCGTGAATCTCTGAGTCTGCCATGAGCACAGACTGTTTTAGATAATCGAAGTCCACTGACAGCAGTCGACAGAAACCCCCTGGCTCCAGAACCATCTTCAGGATGTGCAGCTTCACCAGGACAAACGATGAGCTGCTGTGAGGTCTGACAGGGACCCTTGCTGGGGAGAACACCTGTACCTGCTAGAGAAGTTGGTGGGGTGTTTGAGGGACTCCGAGGAAAAATGACTAAGGAGGAGCAACGCTTCAGTGGAATTTTTGCATTCCTGCTCACTGGCAGTTTAACAGTCTGGAGTCCATGCTCCAAGTCATTCTGGACAAAGGGAACTGTGCTTGGGCTCCTTGAAAAACTCTCACAGGGAGCGGCACTCCTGTTTGGCACATTTCTGCTGGAGGTGCTGTCAGCAGATAAGTTTCCACTGAAAAAAGTGCCCTTGCTTGGTGGAAAAGCGTGACCACTGCTGTCACTGACGACACTGCTGGTGTAGGAGCCTCCACTGGCACTGCTCACACACGACCCGTAATCGCTGCTGATGCTGCTGTAGGACCCATGCTCACTGGCTGCAAAGCTCCCCAGGCTTCCATCACAGACAGCAGGACTGCTTACCAGGTCACCATCATTCCCAGCACTGCTGCGGATGCCATCCTTCAAGGCACAAGGGAACGAAGCTTTGTCACCATCTGCTAACACACTGCTAGGCTGAAGACTCCCACTGTACCTTGGAGGCTGCAGTGAAATCTGCAGGCAGCTGCTCTTCTTCTGGATGTTTTCAGGTGAAGGGACAGAGGGTTCTTCGTGAGCTGTCATACTCTCCTTGGTCAGTGGAGCCAGTGCAGTCTGCCTGGGAGTCAGCTTCATCTGAACAATGTTGGCTGAGGAAATCCATGCTGGTCTCTGGAAGCACATGTGAGCCTGACTACCTAGATCATCTGCAGAGCTTTCTGACAAAGGGTAAGTATTGCTTCTTTGGGCTGCAAAGTGCAATCGTAAGCTTTGTGCCATTTGTTCTCATTTCCAAACATGTTAAGGGCTGAGAGTCAAAACAAAGATCTCTGTCCACAGACAGGCTAGGAGCAGCTGTGCTGCAGCGAAAGCGCCAGTCATTTGTGGTGCCTGACAGCTCTCAAGTCGTGGTCTTTATCCTGCTTAAAACGTTCATTAGCAGATATCATAAAAGGAGAACGTTGACACACTCCTGGATGCACGTTCCCCAAATGTCTTGAATTGCTCGTAGCTCAAGCGTATTCACTCACACAGCGCTTGATTTCCAGCGACCTTTAAGCTGAGCTCAGCAGCACACTGACTCGAACACAGCCAGCCTTGTTTCAATTATACCTTCTCCAATTCACATGAATGAGTAACCCAAGAACAACAGCCTTCTAACATTCCAAGCTGAAACAGTATTTTTTCACACCAGCTCTACTAAATGCACATTTAACTCCGGGAGGGAGTCTCAGTGCCTATACTTTCTCCAGCAGAGTCTGATCACTAATATTTTTACCCGAAGGTATAGAATTACAGGAAGTTGGTAGGAATGAAGCCTCATGTAATTGAGTGTCAAATCAAAGATTAAATTTCCAGATAGTACCCATACTAAGAATCTTGGCAAGTTAGTTAAGGCAGAAAGGAATATGGATGGTTAAATTTTTTAAATTGAGCAGATTCAAACAGTTGTGTAAATTTGGAAATGCCAAAATGTTGGGGTGAATTAAAACTTCAGCATTAAATCAAGAGATAAATATTTTAGCTTTCAAAATACCAATTACAAAAAGTGAAAGTTTACACATAGAATGGCAAAATAAACCTAGTGATACTACTGCAAAAATGGGCATACGTTTGGGGGGGAAAAAAGAAGTGTAAGAGACACTGTCACTAAGCATTTTCTCCTGTAATTTTAAGGCCTTTTCCAGCCAAGCAGTACAGTCTTTAAATGATGCCATTTATAGTTTGACTATTAAAACTCTGCCAAGAAATATCCTAAGCAAACATTCCATTAAAAATATATGCAGATTAAATAGAAAAACTATACCCAATATAGTTTGAGCACATTGGGCATTTCATTCCACTCTCTCTGCAATTCGTTCACTTAACAGAGGTTGTGGTGCGTAAAGAAGTCTAAAAAGGATTTAACACATCAAATAAACATATCTCAATGCCAATTCTGTTCTGAAAACTCTAAGAGCTCTTTGCTGGCCCCTACTGGTGCTTTGAAACAATCCATGGAGCTGTTCCACATCCATAATGAAACAAGTCATCCTGCATATTTCTTTACATAAACAAAGCACATGCTTGTTTACATTTTTGAGTACTAGCCTGGCCTTGGAGGTGGAATTACTTACTAGTGCTGATAAAACCCTCACAGTAGAGAACAGGAGGCTGTTTGTCTTTTTAGAGGTTGTGATGTTATATGTATATTTTTTTCTGCTTTGTATTTATTTAAACTTTATTTTCAGTGTACTAGGCAATAAAAGTTCAATAATTTAATTTCTCTCCCAAATGTCACAGACCAAGATTGGTATTCTATTTGAAAGAAAAAATTTATTTTTAAATAATACTCTAGGGTATATTTAAACCCCTTACCTGAATTTTATAGCTGGAACTCCAGTAATAAATATATATTGGCTCATTCATAGGAAAGCAAAAAGTAAAATAGTTCAGTTGTTTACACCACATGGTACTACACCCAAGTTTTATTTTTCTAAGTAAGTTTTTTTTCTGGGTAAAAGCAAATATGTTGAACATATACTTATACTTTAAAAAGGAAAACTACTCAAGTTAGATCTGTTTTCAATCACAATTTTCTAAAAGTATTTTTAATCAATTGAGACATGACAAAATAGAAATAAATGAATCTGTTAAATATTATGAGAGTGGAACGAGATATTGTTGTTTTAGGAGGTATATAACAGTTGTAAACTTTGTAACTTTATGATATTGATGATGATTACCAAGGACTGAATCTAGAGCTTTCCCACTGAACTACATTTTTAGGCCTTTTTTATTTTATATATTAAAACAGACAAGGCCTCCCTAAGTCAGTAGTGGCAAACCTGTGACACACGTGCCACAGCAGGCTGCTGCATCACTGAAAGCTCTAAGAGGTTTGCTATCACTGTGGTAAGTTGCAAATCTGGGATCCTCCTGCCTGAGCCTCCCAGAGTGCTGGGATTATAGGTGTGTGCCACCATCCCCACCTTTATTGTGGTTCCAAACAACCTATTTCCTTTATGATTTGACAGAGTTCAGTAATAACTCTTACTTATTCTTTTTTCTTTAAAGAAGGAAAGTCCTAATCATTTCATGTTCTGTTCCAACAACTTCAGCTTTTCTTCTGGGACTAAGTAACTCACTTCTACTAGGCCAGTAGGCGTGGCTAAAATCTCCAGTCAATAAGAAAAATCCCTCTGGTTATTAATATAAAATAATGAACTGCAGACATTGGATCAGTAAATAATTTCTCTGTGGTTAGCCAGCTTCACTACAAGCACCCGGTTCAAGTCTCTGACTACACTCTAAGCTCTCTGACTTCGGGACATTTCTTCTAATCTTTTGGGGTCTTGCTGTGCGCAAACTAAGCATCACATAGCACCAGATAAGAAGGTAGGTGGGGAAGTGGGTGGAGGTCACTCTGACTCTAATATTTTCTTTCAGGGTTTAAAAAAAAAGTCAATCCAGTTGCTCTTTCTAAAGAAATATCAAGATGCTTGGCATGGTGGTACACACCTGTGATCCTAGCACTCAGAAGGCTGAGGCAGGAGGATCACAAGTTCAGAGTAAGCCTGGGCTACACAGTGAGTCCCTGTCTTAAAAACAAATTAAAAAGCTCTCCAACTGGACAAGAAGGAATGATGCTTGGAAAATTTACAGAGAGGGTTTCAGCCAAGGAGAAGTGAGGGAAGAGAATTGTGTACTTCACAGCACTCCAGTCTGTTCAAATCCTAGAGGCCGAACAGTTCTCCTGGCTGGCTCAGGCTGACCACAAAGGACTTGCACCCCCATGCTCACAGCTCATAGGGAACCAGTACCGGGGGCAGTGCTGCCCTCAACCTGGTGGATGGCAACTTGGAGAGACAATTGGGCAGTGTGGCAGCCTCCCCTAGGGTCCACACGAGCCCCACAGAGCCTCACTTTCTGGATCAGGACAGACTGTACTGTGGGCAGAAGCTCAGGACCCGGCACTCCGAGCTGCTTGGTGACCAACAATCTCACCAGAGATACTGTGACTCTTTCCAAGGTGTGGACAGGCTCCAGATGGCCTGACCACTGATAGGTGCTCTCAGGACCAAGTTCCTGGTGATGGTGAGGTCATGTGTACAGCTGCTTAGTCACATGCTGGCCCAAATGTTGCCATGAGGTATTTTTAAAGATGTGATTAATATCTGAGACTCTGAGTAGAGCAGACTACTTCCATATCCAACCGGCGGAAGGCCATGAGAGCAAAGACTGAAGATTGCCACAGATGCAGTTCCGCCTCATCCCTTCAACAGGGAGACCGGCCTGCACGCTCTCTGGCCTGCCCAGCAGAGCTGACCTAAGTGTGCAGTGTTAATCCCATCTCAGTCCCCAGTCTGCAGGGCCTACAACCTTGTGAACCAGTTCCTTAAGATCCCACCCTCCCACTATAAAATTTCCTGCTTCTCTGGATGACCAGTTCTGGGATAACTATTCAGCCCAAGAAGCAGTGTCTCACCCAGAACACAGATGCAGCTCCCAGACTTGGGTGGCTGAATGTGTGCAGGGGAATCTCTTAGAAAAAGATGGAACGATATTCACAGGGGCACAGGTCTTTCCTTGCTATGTAACCAGGCCTGGTATTCCACTGTTGGCTGCAGCTTCCATGGTACTTAAGTGATGTCTGTATTTCACATACAGGCAAGGGCCAGGGCAGCAGACAAAGCACGGCAGGCACCTAACACAGCAGACAGACTAAGAATGGCAAACACACTGGCACCAACAACAGGAACCCAGACAGCCACACATGTGTGAGTCCCTGCATGTGAAGTACCCCTCGTGTTTGTGTCATGATTTCACAGCCACCATCTGCTTTTATCCTCAATATACACTGATGAGAGAGGCGGACAAGTACTTAACCTTTTAACATGAGAAAATATTTTCAGAAGGACTGAGTGATCTGCCTAGGGTTCCAAGCTAGTGTGTCAAGCTAGAGGCAGGATTATAATAGAAGTTTTGACTCCTTGGTGTGGGGATCTACTGCATCTTGATTAACACATTATCGGTAAAAGCCTGACATTTTTATACACCATCCAACTGATGTCAGAGGCAATGCTTTCTTCTCCAGAATTATTGAAGCACACTATGTGTGCAGCGTTGGTACACATAGTAAGCACTCAAGGAATGTTAATGAACCAAACAGTGTTTGAAAATACCAATTTTGGCAATGAAGAAAACAGTCACACCACACTGTTACCAGTAAAAAGGACTAGACAACTAAGCGTGGTGAAACAATAAATAAAAGAGCTCACAGAAATATGCCCAAGGATCAAAGTACACATCACAGAGACACTCAGACATGTATACGAGGAGACAGTAAAACCACAGACACAACACTAATGCCTGGTAAGGAGGATTAATGTGTAATTTATAATACTGTACAAACACAGGCGATAGGAGCTGCGCTGGTAAAATGTGTCATTCCGGATCAATCTCATGAAAGCATGTCCAGGGAACATACTCAGAGAGATACTATTTTCATAAATTCAAAAATACACAAAAGGGAGGTTCCCTGGCTGCCATTCCTCCACTCCCAGGGCAGAGGAGGTGAAATGCTTGGGGGCCAGCAGACCCCCCTCCCCCGTTGAAATGAGAAGACACATAAATAAGTCTCCAAACCAGACTTCCGGATCACCTACACCGACCCCAAAGGGAAATGAGATGGAACAAGCTGATACTCAACCACCTAGACTCGCTGAACTGGCAACAAAAGAAGATCTCGGAAAAATGAAATAAAAAATAATTTCTCAGATAACAGCAGAGATTGTGCCCATAGTGCAAGACATGATTAATAAATCTAGAGAGGAGCTGAGGAAGATGGTGGAATCCCAACATAGAAAACAAATGGAATCCATAAAACAGATACAAACAGATTTCCAGGAGATTAAAAACTCCACTGAAAGTCTCTGCAGTAGAATGAACCAATGTGAGGACAGAATTTCAGATATAGAAGATTGCAATTAGCGACCAGGAAAAGAAAAATTGCTTCAAAATTGTAAGGGACCATGAGAAATCAATCTGGCAGCTGCTAGACGATGCAAAGAAGAATAACATAAGACTGACTGGAGTCAGTGAAGAAACAGGAGAGAGTGCAGATGACATAAAAAAACTGTTCACAGAAGTGATGACAGAAAACTTCCCAAGCAGGGGAAAAGAACTTGACATACAGATAAGTGAGGCATAGAGGACTCCAAATAGCCTACATCAAAAAAAAAAATCTACACATAGGCATATAATTGTTAGGATTCCAGAAACCCAAGAGAAGAACAAAATTCTACAAGCAGTTAAAGAAAAGAAACAAATCACATACAAAGGAAAGCCCATCAGAATCACAGCAGACTTCTCAATGCAAACCCTCAAGCCAAGAAGAGCTTGGAGTGATGTATTCCAAGCCCTAAAGGAAAACAGCCTCCAACCCAGATTGATGTACCTGCAAAGCTATCTTTCAAAATTGATGGAGAAATAAGATACTTTCATGACAAAGTGCACCTTAGGAACTTCATGGATACCAAACCAGCACTCCAAAAAATTTTAGACAATATCCTAGGAAAAGACAATGAGGATCACAACCCCAGGAAGCCTAGCAGAATGAATCCATTGGGAGGGACAAATTAAACGCAAAAGGGGAGAATCCAACAAGGCTTTTAAAACCTTTAACTTCATCTCTCTCATGAGTGTATAAGTCAATCTTGTTATTGTACTGATTAGTATCTTTCTGATTCTAGTGCTGCACACCTTTCCTTGTGCTGTACTGGGTATTTATCATCTTCTTGCGTCTACTTTTTAATTGGGTTGTCTATTAATGAGCTGTAAGAATTCTTTATATAGTCTGATCATAGGTTATATGCATTGTAAATATGGTCTGTTTAAGGACTACTTTTCATTTTAATGATGTCATTTAAAGTTCTAAATTTTGATGGAATCTCATTTATCAATTTTTTTTATACATCAGGTTTTTTGTATTCTAGGAAGTTCTTGCCTACCCCAAATTCATAAACATTTTCCCTCATAATTTCTTCTTAAAGTTTTATAGTTTTAGTCTTTCATATTTAGGTTCATAGATCCTTTCAAGTTATTTTTATGTATGGAAATAAAGGGCTGAAGATAATTTTTTACGTACGGATACCAGGTGTTCTAGTGCCATTTGCTGAAAACACTATCTTTTCCTCTGGTCTTGAATTGAGTTTATGTTCTATAAAATGTTAATGTTAAATAATCTTTCAAAGCTCAGTGGACCATATATGTGTGGTTCTCTTTCTAGATTCTCTGTTTCATTCCAATGATCTATATGTCTTTCCTTACACCAACACTGCCTTGATTACTGTAGCTTTAGAGGAAGTCTTAAAATTAGGTACTAAACGTATTCCAAAACTGTTTTTTGTTTGTTTTTTACTTTTCTAGGTCCTTTGTACTCCTACATAACTTTTAAATTTCAATATCCAATTCCTTATTTATAGCAAGTATACATAGACCTAATTTTTATATATACCTTGTGTTTTCTAATCCTGCTAAGTTCAAATACAAGTTCTAGGGGCTCCTAGAGATTTCTTAGTATTTTTTCTGTAGATGATCATTTCATCTACATATAAAGATTTTACTCCTACCTTGCCAATCCTATCCTAATTGTGTCATTTTATTGACAGACTATTTTGGTTTGGGCCTGTGTTTCAAAGTTTAATGGATAGATGAAAAGTAGGCATATCTGTCCTTGTTCCTCACCTTAGGGAGAAAGCATTGTATCTTCTCCATTCATAGAAGGCATTCTCGCTAGAAGTATGGAGCACATGTCTTTCATATGTTGAGTAGGTTCTGCTCTACTTCTAGTCTCCTGATAGCTTTTGCCATGAACAGCTGTAGAATTTAGTCCAATACTTTTTCTCTAACTAGTGACAGGATCATATGGCTTTTTCCTTTCCTCTGTTAAAATGATGACTTTTAGGGGTGGATCTTCCAATGCTGAACCAACACTGCCATCCCTATAATAAAACCACTTTCTACCTATTGCCAGATCTGACTTCTAATAGTTTGTTTTGTTAAACAAATTTCTATCTATGTTCATACTTTTTTCTTCTATTATCTTTATCCAGTTTTAGGATTAGCACAATGTTATTTCTTAAAATGAGGGGAGAAGTGTTCTTTTTTTTTTCTGCTTTAAATGTTTGATATAATTTATCAGTTAAAATGTATATGAGCCTGTTGTTGTCACATAGGTAGGTTTTCAAGCTAGGAATATACTTTCTATAATAGGTGCTATTCAAACTTTATATTTCCTCCGGAATTAGTTTCATTAATTTGTCTTCCAAGCTACTTCTTAGAAGTTGTCAAATTTATTTCAAGAAAGATTTTTGTAATATGCTTTCTATATCCTTTTAAATTCTGTAAAATCTGTGGTAATGTCTCCTAGATCTTGATATTGTAATTTAAAAATATATAATTGATATTGTGTAATAGGAAGAAAAGGTCTAAAGGGGAAGTGAGAGGGGTAGGAGAAAGGAAAGAAGGGAAAAGAAAAAATATGAGAAAAGGAAAAAAATGGAAACAAAGTCTTTGCAAATAGGGAAGGGTGCAGGGGGTGATGGGAGGGCAGGGGAAGGGGAAAAAATAAGAACCAAGATACAACATGTACAGGTACAAGATCCCAGTGATGTATGTAACTGTATTTTATACCTAAAATGTACCAATAAACTTAATGGGGAAAAAAAAGTCTAAAAAACAAAAATACACAAAAGGGGTTCTGGGATGGCTCTGTGATGCTACCACCTGCCTCACAAGTGCAAGGTCCCAAGTTTGATTCCTGGTACCAAAAAACAAAACAAAACAAAAATACACAAAAGGAAATACTATGATTTTTAGGGACATATCTTATAAAAATATTCTAGAAAGCAAAGCTATGATAAGTACAAAATTTAAGTCAGTAGTTACCATTTGTGGGGTAAGAAAGGAATGCCACTGGGGTGGGACTACAGGGCGAGCATCAAACAAGAGGCATGTTCTAGTTCCACAGGGCAGTCATGATTGAATAAACACTTGTCATATTGCTAAAAATAAAGATTTACTTTATATGTACATTTTTGTACATTATATGATTTAAAAACAAAACACTAAATTTCATCTGGTCCCACCTAGAAAGAAAACAGAACTATACAGATGTGGTAGGGGGATTTCCATTTCCATAGAAAGAACAAAAGCACAAACAGAAAACAGAAAAGCTGTAGAATGGACTACATCCGTACCCAGATTCCCAACATCCTTCCCTGGGCCTTACAAGATGAGACTGCCCATCCGTGATACCACTGCCTTTGCGGCAAACTCTGCCTGCTCCCTATGCTATGATTTCACTGTCAGTATCTTTGGTATTAGTAAAAGCATCACTGCTTGAAGGAAGAAAAGCATGGTATGCTGTCAACACAAAATCCAGATTCTTTAAAAATCCAGTTTCTTTGTTTAAAAGAATGAGTAATTCCTTTTTTAGTGTTTGTGTTTAATAACTGATGAGCTTGGAATACTTAAAACTGTTTGTATACTTAAATGCAGCTGAAATTTTACAGGTTTAAAAATACAAACGTAAGACACTAAAGAGGGATCCCAATGAGACAAAAGTAAGAAAAACACACATAAGAGTGTAGGGTAATCTTCAGGAAATCTCGACTCAGAGCTGTCACTTTATAAAAACAGGAGCCGGTTTGTTTCCCTCCACTTTCGGCCTCTATGAGAGCTGGAAACCCTAAAGGACTTTCTCTGCTCACTGCTGTTCGGGGCGGAGGTGGAGGGCTGCACTTAGGGAAGAGTACATGGAGCGCAGGGTCGCAGGCGGGGACTGAACACGTGCCCTCCAGAAAACACCACGCTGAGCGAGCACCGTGGGTCACTGGGTGACCCAGACCACGGACCAGGACCCCCGCTGTCAGGACGCCCGAGGGAGCCCTCCGGATATCCCCGAGGAAAACCAGGAAGCAAGAAGCCTCCGTGTTTCCGGGCAGCCCAGATCTGTCCCCAGTCACAGACCCCCAGGCCCCATGCAGACCTTGCTTCGCCCTCGTGTGGCAGCGCGGAACTTACCAAACGATTCTCATCAAACACTTCAAAAAGGAGCCGGTGCTGCTGAGGGTGGACCTAGTAAGAAAAGCACAGCCTTGCTTTAAAACAAGAGAACACGTGTGTCCAGTAAATGCTCTAAAACGTTGCCATTTGCTAGTTGCTGACGTGCTGTAAATTCCACAAAACACGCATACGAGGCAGACCATTCAGGAGCCACACATCTCCTGTCAGGTTTGCCAGAACAACAAAGTAGATTTAGTCGCTTATTTTTCAGATTGTTCTAAAATAGGGTGAAAGGAAGTAAAATCAAATTCAAAAGAGTATTTATATGTTTGTTAAAACTTTAAAAATGTACACTAGGTAGGGCCAGGGATTTAGCTCAGTGGTTCCGGTGCCTGCCTTGCAAGCACAAGGTCCCGAGTTTGATCGCCGGTACCAAAAAAAATGTACACTAGGTTTTAACGTCTCATGATCAGTTTTATTTACTTCTTATTGTCAGTCTACAACGACCAAGCTGGGTGTGGCTTTCATGGAAACTGGTGTTCTGAATCTTCTCAGTACTAACTTAAGAAAGCCATGTGTGCTGCTAGGATATAAAGTACACAGGAAGTCAAAAGTATACCCGGGATTTCCACTTACTGTTGAGATTTTGTAGCATGTGACTAAAAATACACATATACTTTTCAAAGCCAATGCCCTTCATTTTTGCTGAAATGTTTCAATCTCAAGTTAAAAATCTATTTAATATCAAACACAAAGAAAATATTTAATACTTTTTTATATCAGAGGTTAAGATACAGTATAAAAGCACATTCAGGTGGTTTTATACAATACGCATATTACACTGAACACAGTGATATTCTAAAACTTTGGTGTACATGTCAGAAACAAAAGGGCCTCTACTGCTCACGTGATGAGAGTGTCTGAACACTGAGTCCTGCATCCTCACTCCCTCCCTTGTTGGAACACAGTCCCAATGGTACATGCACAAACGCACCCTGGCCCAACACACTGCACATCTCCTGAGTGGACCACTGACATTTTAAAAATTGAAGGAGAATGTATATTCAGGAAGGTATAGCCATGTGCTAACCTGAACTATACAGCTTGGTAATTTTTACACATGCATGCCATGCGGTCATCACCCAGATCAAGATCTCAAATACTCTACGCAGTGCTTTGTTATGGGTAATTGTTTGACATGACAACCTGAATATATGTCTAACCACACATCCCTTGAACCTGGGGAGTGACCAGTGAAGCAAACCAGTGGCAGGCATTGGACAGGACTTCTGGGAGCTCATCAGAGAGGAATGGCCTAGCCGGGAGATTCCCTTTACCTGCTGCACTTCTCTTTCCTGCCTAGGGTTTGGTTAGGAGAGTGGGCACCCCTGACGCCATACTGTAACCAGGAACCAAATGAGGAGAGAAATCCCAACCAAGAGTCAGGTACCATGGGGGCAGAAACCCAGTGTAAGGGAACAATCTTCTCAAAGAATATGCCGAACTTGTGAGGAGAGAAACTGAGTTGCAACTTGAAAAATGGGAAAAATTTAAATAAGGAAATGTAGAGAACATTTACAGCAGGGAGGGTACTGAGGAAAGAAGTCCTGCGGGCAAAGGGTATCAGACTGAAAAGGATATTTCTGTAACAGAGTGGAAGATAAAGTGGGCTCAGGCTGAGCCAGGGGGAGAAATTTGGATCTAATCAGCAGGGAAAGTGGGTTTAACAGGGAAATGACACCATCAGATTGAGCGTTCGTGCATCTCCTCAGTGGTCCAGGATGAGCTGGACTGGAAAGGCCTGCGTCCCAGGGACTGTGACCCAGCGGGGGCTCGTGGCTCTCAAGCACCCCGAGTGCTGCTGGTGAAGTGCCTGCGTTGTGTGGTCCAGAAGACCTCGTGGCTGGCTGGTGCTGCTGAGGAGGCACCCTCTGCTGCCCCATCCTCCCGCCTTCCTGCACCGCCCTGCAGACAGTTCTCACCTGTGCAGTGCTCACCATCACAGAGCAGGGCCTCGATTCCTGCACTCTGACCCACTAGAACCTCTGCAACACTCAGGTCTCCATTCTGCACACCAGACACCCCTCCCTAGCCTAGGCCTCCACGCTGACTCCTCCCTCCAATGCAGCTGCCTTGGCCTCTCGTGAAAGTTAGCAGGGCGTGCGTGTGGCATCTCCCCACTGAACTGCCACTCCAGCAAAGATCTGCACGGTTTCATGTACACAGGCACACAATAAATGAGAAATGATTTAAAACATGCAGTATGAGTATTAATGCAACATGGCTACCTGACATCCACCTTTCATTGTCTTCTTCCAGAGATCCTATTTAAATGCTAGAAAAGGGTTGTGTAAGATGAAATCTCACAGCAGAGACAGGAGGAGAGGACACAGACAGTGAGTGGGAGAGACTTGCCACACCAGGTAGCAACACACCAGACACACACAAGACACACACACCAGACACACATACAACACAGTAACACACCATATAGTAACAACATACTACAGAGCAGCATACTACACACACGCACACACATCCCACAGGAACAAACACAACATTTTCTTTGTATCAGATTTCAGGTAAAGATTTAACAAAAAATGTAAGCATTAGTTTTAATATATAAAGTATAAATAGTAAATAAAGATGCAACATGTGATTGTTGGATGTACATGCATTTTATTAGAAATAATGGTTTTTCTGTTTTATCAGTTAAGTATGACTAGATTACCAGAAATCATAGAGGGACCCTTCCAGTCCCCAAACAATGTAGTTTAGGAAACTAAAGAAAACCATTTTCAAAACTGTTTCTAAATCCTTTAAGTATTTAGTACAGTTGTTTAGAATAAAATTGTTCATAATATTTTAAAATCATTTTTAAATGTGTGTGATTTCCCATTCTGATTTCTGATCCTGCCCATTATGTGGGCTAGGTAGGGTATATTTGTCAATCTTTTCAAAGAACTAAATTTAATTTATTTTCTATACTTCTTTGTCCATTTTCTACATTACTGATTTCTACTATAAGTTTTTCTACTTTTTTCTTAAGGCATAAAGTAGGAGTTTAAACCTCTGATTTTAAAGCAATCTTTGCAGGTAGGTATTTAAAGGTATACATTTTTCAGACAGAATTAGCTTCATCCCACTTTCTAGTATATTACACTATAACTATCAATCAGTTACATGTTTTCTTTTCCTTATGACTTTTTTTCTCATCCATGGTTTATTTAAAGCATGTTGCTTAATTTCCAAATATTTCTGGATTTTTCAGATATACATGTATTACTGAACTCTGATCTGTTGTGATCAGAAGAGATATTCTGGGGAACTGTAAATCTTATAAAGGTACTCTGACTTATTTTATGGCTCAATATATGGTCTATCTTGGAAAATGTTCCAGGGGCATTTAGAAAGAATGTATATTCTTCAGGTATTAAGAGTAGCATTCTTGTTTTGTTTTGTTTTTGCGGGTACCGGGGATTGAACTCAGGACCTTGTGCTTGCCAGGCAGGCGCGGTGCCACTGAGCTAAATCCCAGCCCAAGAGTAGCATTCTATACATGCTACTGTTCAAATCATCTAGGTCCTTACTGGTTTTCTTTTTGTTTAGTCATTCTATCATAAAATCTTAATCACTGTGGGTTTATTTCTCTATTTAGTTCTGTGGTTTGCTTCATAATCTTGAAGATCTATTATTGGGAACATGCACATTTAGGACTACAGGTCTTCTCCATGAATTAGCCCTTTCAGAATTATGAGTGTTTTCTTCAGTGCTGGGGATGAACGCAGGACTATGTGCACCCCAGGGAAGTGCTCTAACGAGCTACATTCCAGCCCTGAATGTCCCTCTCTCCCTCTGTAAATACTGAAACTCTTGGGTTTCTGCCCTTTTCTATTTGTCTTCATCTCTCTTTTCCTTCCCTTTGGCTTTTTTTAACAGCTCTTTCTTAAAGGTATTCTATTCTATTTCCTTTACTGGATTTTTACATATAACTTTCGTTTTAATTTCTTAATGGCTGCTCTAAAGATACATATCCTTAAATGAAGCAACTGTAACAGCCAGAGCTGAGCTACTAAGATTTCTCTGGCTCTCTTTCAAGAGACCCTCCTGTGGGGACACAGCAGACCACCGGCCCAGCCTGTGGAAACCCCTGTGCCTCCAGCTATGTCTCCCTCCTTGCTCCTGGCCAAAGGCTGGGCCAGCTGGCCTTGCTCACCCTGATTTCTCATGCGCCTGCAGGACACGTTCTTGGGGCTGTGCTTTAGGGCGAGGCAGGGCACACCCAGCCTTCCGGCCCCTCCTTGCATGGCTACAGTGGCAGGAAGGCTCTCTCCATCATCAAACCCCAGGAGACCTTTCACAGGTCTAACTGCATTTTGAGGTCCCAAACCAGCACAGATGGGCTGTGTGCGGCTTGAGGTCTAGCACACACTACCCAGCCTGCATTGAAGGGGGACATCCTTAGTCCCACCCCACGTCAGTGGCCCAACTCTAAGGTCTTCTCTGGGTCCGGCTGGAGGGGAGCACTCTGGCCATGGTGATGTTTTAGGCACTGAACTCTGTGGGGAGAATAACACCTACAACGACAATGGAGTTGACTGGTTACACTACATCACATCCATGTCTGCAGAAAGATAAGGAGAGAATAGGCAGTTAAGGAACAGCTTGACTCAAGAGGCCTCTTCCCAAGCTGGTGCCCAAACCGCCTGGTGTGGAAAAGCAAATACAACGGAGGCAACTTGGGGTGGACAGAGGTGCAGGGCTCCAGAGAAGTGAGATGTGCGGCCTGACACTGGTGCCCTGCGGTCAGGGCTTGGCCAGGAATAGCTGGGAAACCTGAACCAGCCCCTTGGGACAGGAGCATCTCAGTGGAGGTCCCTGAGGATCTGGCTCTGCAGACCCCAAGTCCCTCACCACTTGGAGAGGGGTTGTGCCCTGTTGAGTGCAGCTGGAACTCCATGCAGGAAGACATACAGTGTCTCCTTCCTCCAAGGAAAAGGGCTCCCCAGGAGCTACCCCACTTCTCTCCTGGTTGCATGTAATAACCAGTGCTGCGCCCTAGCATAACCAGATGGGCTTGATAAAGGAAGAAAAGATTACTTCTTGAAGAGTTCTGCAGAGTCACCCAGCATAAACCAGCAGGAGACAGTCAAACCTCTTTGGGGACTAAAATGCTTGATCAAAGGAGCAGAGCATTAGGACTGGATAGGCAAAAATCCATTAACCATGGCCCTTATCCAGAAGAGAGATCTGATACAGTGCCCTGTCCCGGATCCTGTGGCCAGGATGACTCCCAGAAAACTGGAAGACTGATAGTCTCCACTGTACAAGTAGAAATGCCTGAGCTGCCCTAGCAGCAGACAAAGGAAGCTTCAAGAGCGTGCAGGTGACACACCACGTGCCACAGCTACCTTATGTGAGCTGGCGAGAGGTTAGCAATGTCACCACAGCGCTGCGATGGCTCTCTTCTGCACACTGGGACTGATGGATGGCAGAAGAGCTGGTCCACACTCATCCACGGCCATGAATCAGGGTGTTCCCGCCTACTGCTCCCCAGGAACTATCATGAGGCCCAGGCTAGGGTGCAGTGACACAGACCTGGCTGCAGGAATAGAGCACGGTGTTTCCTAGGGAAGACAGGCAGGTGACCACGGAGGGGCTGCTTGGCATCTACAGTCACAGGAAGACAAACATGGAAAGCAGAAGGCTAAGGACAGTTTCCCCAAGTGAAAAAAAAGCACAGTCTTTCCTTAAGTCCCCTGACCAAAGCCCATTGGCTGAAGAATGAACTAGTCCCTGAGAGGAAGGGATCCTGGCAGGAAGTGCTATGACAATGACTCCCTCCTTTCCAAGGGGATTTATGGCCATTTATTTCAGGAATGTGTATTGGGGGAAATTAATCCTCAAACTTATTTAGGAATGTTGGAAACAGGATCTGTGTTGATACTCAGAGACCCAAAGCATCATTATGGCTCCCCTATTACAGCAGACTTAAGGACCCAGAGAATAAATGGGGTCCTGATAAAGTCCAGCTCTAGTAAGTCTGTTGGTTCTATAGCTCTACCAGTGCCAGCTCTGGTTCTCAAGAGTCTATGCAGAACTGATGTATCTAGCAGCTGGATCCTCCTACCACACCCCACTGGATCTGTGGCCTATGGGATAAGAGCTGTTATGATGAGAGAGCCAGTGGAGGACTCTGAAATGGTCCACTCCCTGTTAAGATAGCAAATCAAAAACAAGATGACCAAGCAGGACACAGAGCATAAGCGACAACAGAAAAATAGATCAACTGAGCATCAAGACTGAAAATTTTTGTGCTTCATAGGACATTATCAGGATGGTAAAAAGATAATTCACAGAATGCAAACCATGTATCTGATGGGGGACTTGCATGTAGAATATAAAAAGAACTATGACAACTAGGTAATAAAAGACAAATTACCGAACTATAAAATGGGAAGAGATATGAATAGACTTTTTCTCAGAGAAGATATACACAAGCCAACAAGCACAAGAAAAGATGCTCAACATCCTTAGCCATCAGAGAAATGCAAATCAAAACCACAATCAGACGCCACCATACACCTGGAAGAAGAGTGCTGATAATGAGTCAGCGAGGATGTGGGGAAACCAGAACCCCTACACTGCCAGTGGAATGTGCAATGACACAGGTACTTTGAAAACAGCCTGGCAGTTCTGCAAAGAAGCCACTATGTGATTCAGAAGTTCCACGCCTATGGACATACTAAGGAAAATTAGAGCATGTCCACACAAAAAATCAAACACAAATGTTCATAGCACCATTATCATAATACTCAAAAACTGGAAACCACCCAGATGTCCACCATCTTATTTGCAGATAAATAAAAAGTTTCAACTCCCATCACAGAATGCTATTTGGCAAGTAAGAAATGGAGTATTGATATATGCTACAATATGACTGAGTCTTAAAACATGCTAAGTAAATGAAGCCACACACAAAGGTTTACATATTATATGATACCATTTATACGAAATGTCCACAACACAAATCTAAAGAGACAGAGTGCAGTTTCCTAGAGAGAGGGATAGATATTGGGGGGAAATGGAGTCATATCTAGTTCGTGTAGGGTTTCTTTATGGGATGATGAAATGTTCTAAAATTTATTCTGGTGATGTGGACAAATTTTTAACTTTATAAAAAATACTGAATCCTATACTTTAAGTGGTTGAATTATATGGTATTTGTATTATATCTCAAAAAGACTGTTTAAAAAAACAAGCAAAAATACTGCAGCCCAATGGGATGTCAGATTAGTGATATCACCAGAAGCCTAAAGGAGACAAGTAGAGTTCGTATAATATGTCCCCTTAATCTACCACATAAGCAGCTCAACCAAGTCACAGCTGGATGCCTGCTGGTTCCTGGACTAAGCTGCAGTTCCCTGGAACCCTTGCTGTGTTGTTCGTAGAGTTCACTTTGTGGACCTGAACCTCTAACCCCACAGAAGCCAGAACTCCAAGGACAGGAAGCATAAGGTACTCCATTGGGTTATTAGTGATAATAGTAAACTGGGTCACTTCTACTTCTTTGCTCCTGGTCCCATGTATCCTTGGGAACAAAGTTTCATATTGAAGTCTTTGATTTAATGGATCAACGATACCCCAGGAATGGTATCCCAAGTTTGCAGAGAGCTGGCTCAGCCTGATCCTCCAGCTGTGTCCTCCACAGGCCATTCCAGGGCTCTGTAGGCTCTTCCTTTGGACAGAGGGCCAGGATGTGACCTGCAAAGATGCCATTTCACAGGCTGGGCCACACCTCTATCCATGGGGGCCCTGGAAGGATGAGTTGTTGAGTGGATTTCCATCCCTTGGGATCATGCCTCTGAATCCCCTCCAAAAGGCAGACACTCCTAGGCAAGGAATCTCTCCATGTGTGGACAAATTACTGGCCTTTCATAATGGAAGGGACCTGATTTAATGAACTTAGAGCTTAGTTCATGAAGGATAATGATGTGCAGTTTTATTTTCTTATAAAGTCTCTGTCTGGTTTTGCTAGCTTCATAAATGAACTGGGACATGTTTCTTTCTCTTCTATTTTTGCTAAGGCATTATGTAGAACTTAAATTATTAATCCCTTAATTGTGTGGCAGAATTCAACTGCAGAATTATCTGGGCTTAAAGAATTGCCAATTTGGGCCAGGGATTTAGCTCAGTGGTTTCGCCGCCTGCTGCGCAAGCACAAGGACCCGAGTTCAATCCCCGGTACCAAAAAACAAAACAAACAAACAAAAAGAATTGATAATTTTTAAACTTCAAATTCAATATCTTTAAGAGTTATACAACAATTCACATAATTTACTTCCTTTTGAGGGGCGGGGATCAAACTCAGGACCTTCTGCTTGCCAGGCAGGTGCAGCGCCACTGAGCTACATCCCCAGCCCAATGTATTTCCTTTTAAGTGAGCTTTGGTAGTAGGTGTCTTTATTTCATTTATTTCATCTAGGTTAATGAAGTTATGGGGACATAATTGTTCATCCTGCCCCCTATTATTCATTTTGAGGTCCACAGTTTCAGTAATGATGCTATGTTCTAGTTCTTATGGTAAAAATTTAGATTAATGATTAAGGAACTTTTTTTCTAACAAAAACATTTAATGCTATATATTTCTCTTCATACATTGCATTAGCTTCAACCTACATACTTTGATTTTGTATTTTTATTTCATTACGCTAAAATATTTTTTTAATTCTCCTGGAGAATTCTTATTTGACCCATGAATTATTTAGAAGTATATTATCTTCCAAATATTTAGGGAATTTTTCCACATAGCTTTCTGCTACAGATTCCTACTTTAATTCTAGTAGAGTCAGAACAGTAAAGTTGTGCTTAATTTTCATGATTTCTATTCTTTAAAAATTTTTAAGGTTTGGCAATCAACAAGTAGGATCTCTTCTTACTAAAAATCTTCTGCACAGGGCCAGGGATTTAGCTCAGTGGTTCTGCCACCTGCCTCGAAAGCGGAAGGACCCGAGTTCGATCCCCGGTACCAAAAAAAATTTTTTTAAGGTTTGGTTTCTGGCCAGTTTACTCAGTACAGTAAATATTTCATGTACACTTGAAAAGATAACATTAAGTTATTATTGGATGGAGAGTCTCTAGATAGTGATCAAGTAACACCAGAAGTGTTGTAAGGACTTGGTATCTTCCCTAAATTTGTTTTTTTTGTACTGGGAATCCAACTCAGAGCCTTGTGCTTGTCAGGCAGGCACTGTGCCACTGAGCTACATCCCCGACCCCTCCTCACTGAATTTTAGTCTACCTGTTCTACCAATTACTGAGAAAGAGAAGAGTTTCAGGTTCTCCAAGAATAATAACATATTTGCCTATTTCTCTTTTCATTCTATCAGTTATTGTTTTGTGCATCTTGAAGCTTTGTTGTTAGGTATATACACAGTTAAACTGTTATTTTATTTCAGGGATTGATTCTTTTTATCACTTTGTAAAGCCCTTCTTTATCCTTCATAATTCTCCTTATTGTGAAGCCTACTTTGATTTAATATAGATATTTCAGTTTCTTTTTATTGCTTTTTGCATGGTATGTCTTTTTGTGTCTTTTTTACTTTAATCTAGGTATTTCATTATATCTAGGTTTCTTCCTTTTTTCCAGATTTTTGAGATGTAATTATCAATTACATATGGTTTGATTTAATGGATCAACAATATCCCATGATGTATACATGATAACTTGGTATACTTTGTGAAATAATTACCATATTAAAATTAACACACCCACTACCATAAAGTTAACCATTTTGCGTGCATATGTGTGGACACTTAAAATCGACTCTTAACAAATTTCAAGCAAACAATACAGAATTATAGCTATAGTCTATGCTATACATTAGATTCCTCTATACATTACTCTATACAGTACCTCTACACATTACTTTCCTCTTATAATTGATAGCTTGGACCTCCTCACTAACATCCCTCCATTTCCCTCTCTGCTCCCCACTTTCTAGTTGCGTATAGCATCAGGTTAAACCCAATATCCTATTATTATATCATGGCTAAAACTGATCATGTGGTTTTTTTTTAAACTCCTGCAAAAACAGCAATAGCTGAATATCTCTAATATGATAAATAATTAAAAGCTATCCATGTTTAATGGAGACATGTTAGATCCATGCCCATTAAAATTGAGGACAAGATAAATATTAATTCATCACTATTTTGACTATTTGACATAGGCAAGCCAATGACAGCAGAAAAGAAAAAAGGTAGGATATATAAAGAAAACTTGAACACATTGAAAATATATGTTTCTGAGTAAAATGCAATAAAATCAGTAACATAATAATCCTAAATAAATAAAAATCTCAACCACTTAGAAGGACTTTCAAATTCTCTTAACTGCCAAAGCAGCAACCAGACCAGACACCATCAAGTCTGGAGTTTATTCTGGTGAAAAGTAAAACTGATATTAGACTCATTTTTCTCCATGTGACTATCCAGCTGACTCAATACCATTTCTCAAGAATCCACAGTTCCCAGACCGACTTAAAATGCTGTTTCTATGCCGTGCTAACCAGAGCACGAAGCACATCAACCTCTAAACAAACTGGAACAATCCTGTGCTAGCGATTGGGTCAGCAACAGCTTTCATACCTGGCTTCAGTAAAGCTGTCCCTTCGTTTACAATTGAACAAAGCAAACCAAACAACGATCTTAAAAGTAGGAGACAGATGAGTGGCTGCTTTCTTCCTGGGTGAGACCAAGTGAGGCGCTTCCTGAGCCCAGTCGAACGGGCCAGGAGCTGGAGTGGGGAAGACCTGGGTATGAACTGGGAGCCAGGGAAGCAGAACCCAAGGGCAGGCGAGTTTCTCAAGATGCAGGTTTCTCAGGTGAACAGAGAAAGAAAGGAGCCAATGGCTGAAGGAGAAAATGCCACCAAGGAAAAATGCTTTCAGGTCAATACAGTGGGACAAGTCCAGGAGAGAGGAGGGTGAGGGTCTTGCCACTGTGAGAGACACCATTGGTGCTCCCTCAAGGAGCCTGCAGGATCCCTGCTGGGCGTCTGCCCTGTGGCCCAGGGAGGAGAGGAGAGCAGAGATGGGCAGGTCAGGCAGGACGACTGAGCGAGGGGCGTCACACGCTGTCAGGCCCCACAGCTCCTGCCTGGGCCAGCCTATTCAATAAGTGACCAGGAGACGCCAATATCACACCATTTGGAAAGAACAAAATCTGCTAAACTGGAACATGACTATCATAACCCTCTAAATCAGGGATGGCGAACCTATGGCATGTGTGCCACAGTGGGCCCTTCTGAAAGCTCTAAGGTTCGCCATCACTGCTCTAAGTCAGTTTTGTTCACTACAATGTGGTAATTCCAATTTTAGAGTCATCTTCTGCCTTTTATTTACCTTCCATTGAGTCTCATAAAATTGACAGTGGTGATGGAACATCTAACTTTAACTCTTTAAACAATTTTTTAAACTCTAGGCAAATTCCAAGATACATTAAGTATTATAAATGAGAACTTACAGTTCTAACCTATGAAGAAAAAATTTATTTTTGTTTTAATAAAATAAAACACAAACTTACTCTGAATAGTATTTCTTCATTCCACTTTGGATTCAAAGACTAAAAGATAAACATAGTATAATTAATTTTTAAAATGTTTTATCACATCAAAATATAACAAAGTTCACAAATTGTTTTGAATATTGATAAATCTAACCTTTTTAATGGTTTTCGTTTGCACATTTGTAAAAACTCCATTCATTGGGTCATACAGGGTCACTCTCACATAAGGATCACTGTTAAAATTTAGAAAAAGAAAATGTTTAATTGTGGCTTAGTCAAACCTCAGATTACAGAAACCACCAGAGTCACAGAATTTTCCTCATTAACAATTTCTACAATTATTTCCTATACTTAAAACATCAACTATAGTTTTACAGCTTGTGAAAAAGTTTAAATATCATGTTAGTAAAACAAAGAATTAGAAGAAAAAACCTTTTAATCATAGGTGTAATGACTTCTAAGCTTTTTAGATTTTTGAAATTTTGTTTTATTTTTATTTTTATTATGTGCCTTTTAAGTTAAAATTCAATGACTGATCTTTATTTTATTTTATTTTTTAAATTAAATTCTTTTATTGGTACATTGTAGGTATACAACACAATTACATTTCTCATTGGGAATTGTACCTTTACATAATCTATCTTGGTTCTTATTTTTTCCCCATTCCTAGACCTCCTTTCACACCCTCCACCCTTCCCTATTTACAAAGACTTTATTTCCATTTTTTCCATTTCTCATCATTTTTCCTTTCCCTTCTTTCCTTTCCCCTGCCCCTCCCACTACCCCTACCCCTTTGGACCTTTTCTTCCCATTTTGCATTATCGATTATTCATTCTAATCAATGGTACATTTTAGGTATACAATATAATGACATTCATCATTGGAAATTTGCACCTTTACATAGTCTCTCTTGGTTCTTATTTTTCACCCTTGCCCAGCCCTCCCTTCAACCCCTCCAGTCCTCCCTATTTACAAAGATTTTGTTCCTATTTTTCCATTTTCTCATATTAATCCCATTCCCTTCTATCCTTTCCCCTAGCCCTCCCACTTCCTTCCCCTTTGCCCCTTTTCTTCCTATTTCACATGACCTATTATACATTTAGTCCTTATCTACACTTTCACTTTCTCACGCCAGAGAAATTATTCGGTATTTATTCATGTGTGTCCTATTTATTTCACTTAAGAGTATGGCCTCAGTGTGCATCCATTTAGCTATAAATGTCTCTAATTTCTCATTTTTTATGGATGAGTAGTACTCCATTTTATTAAAAAAACACATTTTCTTTATCCAGTCTCCAGTTGATGGGCATTTGGGCTGTTTCCAAGTTTTAGCTCTTACAAACTGTGCTGCTATGAACATGGGCGCACATATATCACTGCAGTATGATTCTTTTAATTCTTTGGGGAAGATCCCCAGCAGTGGAATAGTGGGGTCAAATGGGACTTTCAGTCCTAGTTCTTTGAGCTATCTCCATACTGATTTCCACAGTGGTTGCACCAGTCTACACTCCCACCAGCAGTGGAGCAGGGTTCCTCTTTCCCCACAGCCCTGCCAGCATTTGTTATTGGTTGATTTCATGATAGCAGCCATTCTTTCTGGAGTGAAGTGGAATCTCAGCATTGTTTTCATTTGCATCTCTTGAATGACCAGTGATGTTGAACATTTTTTCATGTATTTATTTGTTATTTCGACTTCTTTGTCTGAGAAATGTCTGTTCATTTCAGATGCCCATTTTTGGATTGGGTGTTTAAATTTGGGAGGTCTGATCTTTTTAAGTTCTTTATAGATTCGAGATAGTAGACCTTTGTCTGAGGAAGAGCAGGTGAAGATTTTTTCCCACATTGTGGGTTGTCTAAGACTGATCTTTAAAACCTGAGGTTGTTCCAGGTTTTCTTGTGGGTATAAACAACTCCTCCTCTCTTTCCCTTCCTCTCTTCCTCTCATGCCCCCCCCCCTTTTTCTGAGGTATTGGGGATTGAACTCTGGGCTTTCACATTGAGCTACAACCCCAGCCCATTTTATTTTTTATTTTGAAACAGAGTCTTGTTAAGTTGTCCAAGCTGGGCTCAAATTTGTTCTTTCGGGGGGGGGGGGGCGGTACTGGGGATTGAACTTGGGACCTTGCGCTTGCGCAGCAGGCGGCGAAACCACTGAGCTAAATCCCCGGCCCTCAAATTTGTGATCCTTCTAGAGTGCTGGGATTACAGGTGTGTGCCACCATGCAAGCTGTAACTCTTTCTATAAAAGTAAGTGGCTTGCAGTTAAAAATAAGTTTGTGCAACATAACTCCTTCTAAAAGACACCATGGAGAAGAAAGATCCTGTGATACACAGGTTTGGATGCTTTTCTTGCCCATGGTAAACTGTCACCCATTTCTCCTGGGCGTTTCAAGTACTCACCAATCTCCACCACCCTCTCCAAGCCAACCCACCAACTGCCAGCCCTCACTTCTCCTACTGTCTTTACTTCCTACTTTAACCAACAAAAGCCAGAGCCACTGGATGCCCCTAAATCCCAGTGTGGATCAGAACCCGTCCTTTCTGCTCCCGCTATGCCCAGGTCCTCCTCCTGTCTGCGGCCAGGTCCCCTTGTCCAGCATGGAATTCCCTCCTCTGGATCCTCTATTTAGCTTTCAACTCTCCTCCCGTCCCCTCACTGCATTCTAACTCCTCAGGCTCCTCTCCTTCCAACTGCTGGGCACACACTGATAGTCCCTCAAAACTGCCCTGCCCCTGTTCTCCAGTTTCCCTTTCCAGTCTCATCAATGATACACCGTCACACACGAACATATAATGTAAAATATGTGTCATTGTCTCAACCACCCAGCTAGACATTTGCAGTTGGATAGTCCACAGACATTAAGACCTTTTCCATGTTTAACTGGCTTTAGAAAAATATTACTGTTGACTTCTGAGAGTTCTTTATATATTATGGGTTAAAGATATTTTAACCCATAAATATATGGGTTTGTCAGATATATACTTATTTTTGCAGTGATAAGACCATTTAACATGAGTGCTATCCTCTTAGATTTTTAACTGTAAAGCACAGTACAGTCAACTACAGGTGCAAGGCTGTATAGATCTCTAGAGTTTACTCATCTTGCTTGACTAAAGCTTTATGCCACTGCATGAATATAACCCCCATTTCTACTTTCCCCCAGACCATTCTTTGACTTTATGAATTTGATGATTTTAGATACTTGACATAAATTATACAGTATTTGTCTTTCTGTGACTGGCTTCTTTTTCATCTTGCATGATGATGCAAGGTTCATGCATGCTGTCCCACATAGCAGAATCTTCTCTTTTAAGGACGAACAGTATTCCATTGTATGCATACACACTCTATCTACCATCTGTTTATGGCCATGTATGTTGTTTCTAGATATACATTTGAAAACATATCCTCTAATCTGGGATTAACTGTTTTCTTAACTGTGTATTTCAAAGAAAATAAGTTTTAAATTCTGATGCAGTTCATTGTAACATTTTAAAATTTTTTATGGGGCCGGGGATTTAGCTCAGTGGTTCAGGTGCCTGCTTTGCAAGAGCAAGGTCCTGAGTTCGATCCCTGGTACAATAATAATAATAATAATAATAATAATAATAATAATAATAATACAATTTTTTATGGTTCATGCCTTTAGGGTAGTAGTTAAAAAATTTTGTACAACCCAATAAAGCAAAGTTTTCTCCTATGGGTTCTTCTAGAAGTTTTATAGTTTTGGCTCTTATTTTCTGTATGATATACGATATAGGAAAGGCTTGCTTGGTTCCACCCAGATCAGCCGTGCCAGTACCTTGTACTAAAAAGATTACTACCACTTTTCCTCTTCAATGACCTTAGTATTTACATCAGTCAGCTTCTCATTGCTAGAACATACACAACTTGAAGAAGGTAGGGTTTATTTTTGCCCACAGCTCCAGAGGGTTCATTCCATGATAAGCTGGCTCCAAGGAAAGAATGGCACAGTGAAAGGACATGGCGGAGAACAGCCGTTCACCTCATGGTGGCTGGAAGCAGAGCAGGGAACAGCACCAGAGAGGAAGGGGCCAGAGACCAGTTACAGCATTCCAAGGTCTCCATGACCCACCGAGACACTCAGAAGTATGTGTCACTAATCCCCTGGGCCATTTTCAAACCAGTCAAGTTGACAAGCCTGCTTAAGTGTCACAGCATTTTTGCTGAAAAGCCACCGACCATGTATATGTGTGTGCATGTGTGGATTCATATATACCTTTTCTACACTATTCTATTGCCAATGCTATCTGTCTTGATTAGTACAGCTGTACCAGTCTTAAAATTAGGTATCATAAGTCTTCCAATCTTACTCTTTTTTGAAATTGTTCTGGTTATTCTATATGCCTTGACTTTACATATAAATATTTCAATAAGCCAGTATATTTTTAATGAAACTAATTTTTTTGCATTATTTAGTGGTTTATCTATATATTAAATATATCCCCTTAAATTCTTATTTCACTTACACTTTATATGTCTCACTCCACTAAATAGCTGCATTGCACACACTTTGTGTCCTTCACATCAGAGCTGTCACAGCCATTCTTTTTACTGTTTTTCTATTTTTTTTTCCAGTACCAGGGATCAAACTCAGGATCTTGCACTTGGTAGGCAGGCACAGGACCACTGAGCTAAATCCCCAGCCCAATTTATTGCTTTTCTTTACACCAGGCTTACAACAGTTTGACTAGCATATCTGTTTGTTCTTAGTGTTTATCCTGCTTCATGTTTTTGATAAAATAAATTTATGGATTTCATCAAATTTGGGGAAAATAGGCTATTATTTCTTTAACAAAAAGTTTTGCCTCATTCTTTACCTCTTCTCTCCTTCTGGGACTCATATATATATTAGACAGTTTGACTTTATCTAACAAATCTTCAAGGCTCTGTTTAACTTTTTTTTCTTTTTTCGGTGCTAGGGATTGAACTTAATGGCCTCACACATACTAAGCATGTGCTCTTAAACTGAGCTAATTTCCAACCCAACCTCTACCCCAGCCCTTTTAAAACTTTTTTATTTGGAGAAAGAGTCTCACTAAGTCACTGGCCTTTAATTTGTGATCTTCCTGCCTCAGCTTCCCAGAGTGCTGACATTACAGAATGTGCCATATGCCCAGCTGTTCTTTCTTCCTCCCAATCTTTTTTTTTTTTCTGTACTGGGGATCAAACTCGGGACCTTGCGCTTGTGAGGCAGGCAGTGTTTGTGAGGCAGGCAGCGCTTCCTCCCAATCTTTTTCTGTGTTACCTTTTAACTGGGTAATAATTTCTACTATTCCTACTGATCCACCTTTAAATTCAGTTAAACTTTCTTCTTTATTTTCATTCTATTAAATCCATCCAAGAATTTTTATTTCAAAAATATTTTTCAGGACTGGGGATTTAGCTCAGTGGCACCGTGCCTGTCTCACAAGTGTAAGGTCCTGAGTTCGATCCCCAGTACCAAAAATTTCAGTTCTGGCATTTTCATTTTTTATGGTTTCTATTTCATTTCTGCAAGTTCCTACCTTTTATTTATTGGGACCTATTTTATTTTCTCTACTGATAAATGTGCTCCATTTTCATGGTTCTTTAAAGATCAGGTAATTTCATATCATATTCCAGATGTTACAAATGTCACATTGTGGGGACTCTGTCATTTTCCTCTGCTGAGTCTTGATTTGCTTATCTATTTACCACACAGTTACCAGGTTTGGAGAGGGCTCTGAGCCCTGTGTCATGGATAAGTGACCTTTGCTCAGTATTCTGATACAGCCCAGCTGCAAACCCACTCCCACCCCCAGCATCCTCCCACCTGCCCTGCTGCTTAAGACAAAGGCTATGAATTCCCATACCGCATGACCGTCTTGTCCAGGTTCTGATTCCACTAACTTCAGACTAATTCTTAAAACTGGGATCTCATTCAACAAAACGCCTTCCCTCCAAATCTGAAGACCACAAGGATCTCCCCACCACAGTCACCTCCACTACATTCAGGTAACACTTTCTGTATTATATCCACAATTTATAGCTGTTATCTGCCAAATGATTAGCCTGTTCAAATTTTATGAATTTCTGGAGGCAGAACTAAATAATACATCTTATAATTTCCACCCTGATTTGTGTTTGCCTAATTTCACAAATGTAGTAATTCATATACCAAGAGATTTAGAAAACTGCCGCTTAGAAATGTTATTTGTTACAGCTTGCATCTAGATGTCCCCCAAGCCTCACACACTCAGAAGCAGGACTTCTAGGTGGTGACTGGGTCGTGGGTGTATGATGCTGGATCATGGTTGTGTGATGCTGGATTAATCCACTGATGGGTTTATAGCTGGCTGTGATGCAGAGAGGCGAGGCCTGGTGGGAGGAGATCGGTTACTACGGGCATATGTATCATCTCTCCTCCCTGGAGCGTGCTGCTTCCTGCCTGTGGGTGTTGGGTATTTTGTCCCATCAATGAGAAAGTGACCAAGGCATTATTATTCTACTTTGTATAGCGATTTACTAGTAATACTTGATTTTTCAATTAATGAAGGCTTAGAAAAAAATTAGTTAACAAATGAAAGTTTAAAAATTCCAACACAACTGATATACTTACCTAGATCCCAAGATATCTTTCTTGGCAAGGCCTATTCCAGCTATAACTTTCACCCTCACAATTCGTGAATTTTCCTAAAATACAAAATTTATATTTTATTGTTACATATTTGTAGCTTAGCTTTAGAATGATTGTTATATATTTGCTATGCATAGGTCAAAATTCCTCAGAAGGTTTTGACACTAACAACTGTGATAAAGAATACCCAGTCAGAATCCTTAGATTGAGAAGACAGCAGTGGTTCTCAAAGTGTAAATCCTAAAGCAGCAGTGTGACTATCTTGTGGGAATGTGTTACATATGCAAACAACCACACAAATCTCAAACACATTAAAAAAGAGAAACAGGACATAGAAGAGGACACAGGACACACAATTCCATTCACATGCAGTTCCAGAACAGCTCCCTGGATGCTGGACTGGAAGAGGACTCGAGTGAGTGCTCTGGAGTGACAGAATCTACATTTAACAGGGCTGCTGGGCTATGAGTATTGTCAAAAATCACCAAGTTATACGCTTAAAAGTTAAGCATTTCACTGTTTGCAGATTTCATTCCTCCCCACCCAAATTCCCCAAAAGAAAAAAGCCAAAAAATAGTCATTTTCAAAAAACAGAGAAAGTTTATTACCAGCAAACCCTCAGTAAAAGAAATTCTAAAGATGTTATTTCAAGCAGAAAAAATGTAATTCCAGAAAGCAAGAGATGATGAACATCAACTATAAGAAACAGCATTAACAATGTCAATGATGATGTGTACACATTAATTCCCTTCTATTTGGGGTCTAACTCCAAATCTTCACATGGCCGCCAGCTGTGGCCAACCTCTCTCCCTTGACGCTGCACCCATGTCCACCATGCTGTCCCCTTTGTGTCCTCCTCCAGTCCGCCTCAGTGCGTGCAGCTCTGTGAACCTGCAAGGCTCTCTGCTCTCCTCCTCCCCAGCTACCTGCTTTCTTCTGTCCTCGGCTCTCACTGAAACATGGCTTTCTCACCCTTTCCCATGCCCTCTGCCCCTCATCAGGTGAATTGCCTTTCTCTGTTATATGCTTGTATCTCACATTTCTTTTCCTTCATAACATTTATAAAACATGGATACACAATTATTTATTACTTACTCTCTCTCCCTCTAGGCTAAAATTCTGTAAAATCTGTTGTCCATCACTATAATCTCATGTATTGACCAATTGCCTGGCACACAGTTAAGTGTTCAACAAATACTTGTTAAGCAAATACAGAATTCAACTACTTTAGAGACCCCTAAATGACACCAAAAGACAGATGATGTGGAAATGACAGCATAAGATTAAAAGCTAACAATGCACATGTTCCATTCCTCATCTTCCTGAGAAAGTGTCTTTTTGCTAAATTATTTTATATAGCTGTCGATCTGCAGCAGGAAAGTGCAAAGACCAAGTTTTTGGTGCTAAAGAGATCTGGGTTTCAATCCCAGATTTGTTATTTACTAAGAGGGTCCTGGAGAAAACTAGTATCTCAGATGTCTAGTCTGAAAGCGGGGCTAACGGTCCCTATTGCCAAAGGATTGTCGTGAAGGCGCCTAATCTGGTGTCTGACATGCAGCAAGTGTTCAACTAAAGGCAGCTATGAAAAGAGCAGGCCCACTCCTTCTCCTAAGAGGAGGGCATTTGCACTAAAGCACCTTCATGTCCCATCACGACTGTTTACACTGTCCCGACACTGTCTACACCAGTGGCAGCTATGAGTTATAACAATGGGCTACAGGAATATTTATTTTCAAGTCCTTCAGAAAAGTCTGACCAAAACCCTTTCATTTGTGCAGTACCCTGCTCTTTGTGTTTATCTCCAGACTTCTCCTACCTCTCCATTCATTTATCCTTTTCCAACTTTGATAGGATTGGGAGGGGAGCCAGGATCAATAGAAGATTTAAGGAGGAAGAGGTTCGTAACATTGGCTGCCACAGAATTCAGCAGAATGGAGGGTTTAGCAATTCAAATCAGCAATCTGGCTTCAAGACTTGGTGCTAGAGCACAGAGCCATGACAAAGTGAATAGCAGATATGTTCAAAGGTTCTTACATGCCTCTGAGTGCTGCAGATGATTTCTAACACTGCAAACTATGAGCAGATGGAAAGAATCAGCTCATTTAAATACCCTGCTCGGATGTTAAATAATTATGCAAGATCACCATGTAAGGGACAGGGCCAGAATTCCAACTGAGGTAAATCCCATACTCTATACTCCTACTCATGAGGTTCTTTTCTGCTCCAAGATTCTATTCCTAGGTGACACATGAATCCATAATAGTTAACTGTTAGAACTTATAGTCCCTCTGCATCTTCTTCTTTCTTGTGTAGAGAAGCAGATGGCAGGCCCACCACAGGCAGGGGTTGTGGGCAGGGGTGTTTCTGGGAGCTGTGTGGTCTGCATGTCCACAGCACGGGTCCTGGGGCAGGTGTGAGAAGCTGTGTGGACAGGCCAGTAGGGTGCCACCTGTGGGAGCGTGCTAGAAATGCAAGTGCAGTGTCCTCATTGGAATCCACAGACCCAGGGAGCTGAGAGCAGGACACAGAAGAGGCAGAGATGCCAGCGTGGCTGGAAATAATTAACAATGAACATGTAAGTAAATGAGCTGAAGAAATAAGGAAATATATTAAGGATAACAAAAGCCAGATGTTTCAATGTGACAGAAAGTACCTAAGGCTAGAAAGGAACACTAAGGTGTTGGATTTGAATGGAGAAATCAGAATGAATTCCTGGTTTTCAGGTGAACGTACACAGGCTGATACAGAAATAGTTACAGCTATATGTGTGTACATCTACACACACATAAATACACACTCACGGCCTAACTCTGCTCAGAGACAGCTAAAGAGCACATCCAGGAGCAATGGAGACACTGCACACTCAGATTCTGGCCTCTAAAACCCATTTCCTCCTGAAGAAAACCAGTGCTCCTTGGAGTACTGGAAAAATCACTGTTTTCAGACAGATCTGGGCAGGAAAAAGTATGAACCTGGATTATCTTCTACCAGAAAGTAATGTGAAAAGGAATGAACACTCTTATTAGTTTCACAATCTCCTGAAAGGACCTCCCCTGTCATCTGGGACAATTTGAGCTAAAAATACTTAACAGTGATAGACTACAATCCACCAAATAAAGTGGGATTCCACAGGTCTATGTTGATATAAATGAATAAATAAATGGAAATGGAAACCTCTTCATATACAGGATGCTAAATAATAAGAATGGAAATAAAAAGTGGTGGTGTTTGATTCAGATGGAATTCATACATAAATGATAAAACTGAGGAAGACTTGATAAGGAATAGGATATTGACATAATCTCAGAATGTCCCTATAAAATACTAATCAATTATAAATATAAAAGTGCTCACACTATGTGCAAGAAAGCTGGCAGACCCCAGAGGGCCAAGGGACAAAGATTATCACTGACAGTGAACGCACAAGCAAGCTCATGTAACCTGATACGATGCAGAGAAGAATGCGGCTCTGATCTGTGACTGCTGTGAAGAAATCCTGACCATCACCTGCTCACTGGAAACAGGACTCAGACTGAGATGAGGAGTGCCCTGCAAAGCACACAGCCTGTACTCATTCACATTCTTGTCCAGGACAAGAAGGCAGGGAACCATGCAGGTTAGAAAAAACTACAATGGCAAATGCAACATTGTGTTCCTAGATGGGACCTTGGACCAAAAGAGGAAGAAGGGAAATTAATAGAGCAGCCATCAAGTCTGAATGGCATCTGTACAGGACAGCACTGTCGCATCAATACTGATTTCCCAGCTTGGAAAGAGTTCTTGTTCTAGGGCCAGGGATGTAGCTCAGTGGTGCCATGTCTGCCTGGCAAGCTCAAGATCCTAAGTTCAATTCCTAGTACCAAAAAAAAAAAAAAGAGTTCTTGTTCTAGAAAAGTACAGGTTAGAGTATTTAGAGATGATGACGCACAGTGTCTGCAAATTATCCTCAAATGGATCCAAAAAAAGACTACTGAAAATAGCAAAACAAACAAACAAAAACTGGCACAATTATGGTGAGATGTTAACATGTGGGGAATCTGCATGGGGAACATGAAGTTCTGAGTGCCACTGACTTAAAGTAATTCAAAAATAGATTATTAAAAGTAAACTACATTTATTCACTTGTTTAATAAAATTCTTTAGAAGGCCGGGGATTTAGCTCAGTGGTTTCACCACTTGCTGCGCAAGTGCAAGGACCCGAGTTCGATCCCTGGTACAAAAAAAAAAAAAATCTTTAGAATGACCTTGGATTAAAAAGTTGCAAGAAAGAAGCAGAGGCAAAAGCAATGTATGAAAGGTTGGGACAGATTACTGTGCAGGTACTGCTTAAACTGTGCCTCCCCTCCTTGCAGAGAACATCGTTCCTAGGTGCTGCTGACACCAGGGCAGGCCAGCTGCTGTGCAGCCCTCGGGGGCCCAGAAGAGTCCAAACGTGGTCTGCTTGTCTGCTTGTGGTTATGCAGGGCTGCAGCGGTGGTCCCCAGAGGCACCCACTCTTCTGTGGGTGCAAACTGTGCTCCCAAATTGGCAGCAGAGACTCAACTCTTTCTTTGTTATTTCTTTTCTTCTTTGTCTTGCTTTAGTCAGGCTTCAGTTTCAGGAAACAGAAATCACTCTAGATGTTTTAAGAAGAAAAAAGTTAATGCAGGGATGAGGTGCTCAAAAAATTGTCAGGAGAGGTAGGAGTAGGCTTTAGGCTGGACGAGTGGAGAAATGGAAAATGACATAAAAGCTGCCACCTAGAAAGCTGCCGCCTCGGTTCCAGCCAGACAGATGGGTAATCAGGGACCTCAGACCAGAATTGTGTCTGTAAGAACAGACCCATTCAGACGTCTGGGAGCTGCTGCTGCCATCACCACACCTGCAACTTTCTTCCAATGCCCACAAAACAAGGCACCAGCTCTTAATTCTTTTGTAGAAAAATTTAATGTCTACATGACTAAGCTTGCTATCAGAAAAAGGCAAACAAGAAATAATCTGCTCCATTCCCACCTCCAAAATCCCCAGTAGGTGCCTGAGCTGGGGAGCCTATTCCCCACACAGAACAATCACCACCCAAAGGGAAATGTGGTGCTTACTGCCTTCCAGCCTCTGCACACTTGGGAGGTCCACAGGAAGAAGGCGGAGTTCCAGTCCCCAAGCAAAGCACACTCCTCCCAGCGATCTGAGTCATTCTCTACTGTCAACCCCAACAACTGAACGAATCAGGTATGAATTAGGTTACACTGCCTTCCTCACAAATGCTTTAACATCAAAATTCTGTACACCATGTCTCTTATATAAAGACAAATGTGGAAGCAGAGCTGCAACTCACAGAAAAGTGGGAGAGATATAATTTATGATATAAATTTCAGTACACTTTCATACTTAGATGCTTACACAGAGGGATCTAGAGGTATGCATAATTCTCTCTGTTCTATCTTATTTCTAGTCATTTTTCTCTGAGGTTTAGTTTCAATTTTGTAAGAATCACCTCCTTTCAAGGTTATGTAAAAAGCTACTTTACTTTTAATCAACAGCAGAGGGCTGCCGATTCCCACACAAGTCTGTGAGTGTTATAAGTGAAATACTTGAAATTTTTTGTAAAGGGGTGTGTGTGAGAGGGTTTTCCACGTAGACCAGGAAATAAATGGCAAGCGTAGCCACGAGATGGCGCCCCAAACCGAAAACAAGTGGTTTGTCTTTCACACCACAGTGCAGTCCTTAGGGATGAGACTGTATCTGGTACCTGGCATGAGGCCTGATGCACAGCAGCCAGGTAATGCTGTGCGTTGAAGATACCAGTTACAGTGAAGAGGCTTGACCATCACGATTCTTGTCTTCCTAGTTCACTCTCCCTTCTTGTGGACAAAGCAAACACAGAGCGACCAGAAGTCACAGAATTCACCGCCAGACCCATCCTGTGAACAGGCCCCGGCCGTGAAGCTTCCCAGAAGCATAAACTGCCAGCGAGCGTGGGAAATCCTCATTTCAAGGAGGAACTGTGGCCCTGCTGCTATGGGACTAACTGCCACAGTCCGTTTTCGTTGAGCTGGGCAAAGGGGTGGAAGAGATTAACAGAGCACAGATCTTGACGGAGACAGAGAAAGCAGACGGCTAACGGCAACATTCGGTTTGTGATCAGCTGGCTCCGCGGGAGGTGGATGAGGGTAGACAGCTGGAAAGCTGCGCTGGCGGGGCTCAGCCTGAGGGTCAGGGCAGCAGGAGCTGTGGCCGACGGGAGGAAGCGTCCCCTCCTATCTGACAGAGAAAGGCCTTGGTGAGGAAAGCACCTACAACTTCCGGACAGCTGTGTCTGAGGGACCCCGTGCAGCGAGCACCTGCCATCATACTCTACCTAGCAAGAACTAAGGAATTAAACTCTTTAAGCCAAAGTGTAAAAACACAAAACTACGACTTTCTGGCATACGCTGCTCTTTCGATACACGTGCACACTGCGAAAGTTCACAGCAGGATAAAACCCGTCCATTGCTCCTCCACGGTGCGCGCGCGCGTCCTGCTCACTTGCGGCGCCGGCCCGCAGCACCCAAGCCTCCCGCTCTGTGCACCGCCCGGGACCCGCACCCCGCAGGGGCCGAGTCCGGGACTACAGGCCAGCAGCATTCCGCACAGGGCGGGCGGCGGAAGCCGAGCCCAGCCACCCCTCGTCCGGAAACGCGGGCAGACTGCCGCGTGGATTCCGTGCACGACGAGGCCTGCAGAGAGCCCGCGGGGACCCCGAGCCCCGGACACAGACCCCGGGACGCCGACCTGCGGACCCCGAGGCGTGGGCACGCGCGGGGAGGGGCCGCCTGCCAGGGAGCCCTCCAGGGGGCGACAGCGGGGACCGCGCGGAAACGGCTCGCGTCGCTGGTGCGCGACTGACTGGCGAGCAGCACCCAGGTCTCCACGGCGCCCACCCGCGCGGGCCCCGATCCCGAGTCGGACCGGGCCCCGGCGTCCGGGAGCAGAACCCGCTCCGACCCACCTCGTCCTCGGGGAGCCCGCGCACGTCAGCCGATTCCATATCCACCGTCCAGGGCGGGGCAGGGCGGGGCGGGGCGGGGCGGGGCGGGAGAAAGGCGCGCAGGAGGGGGAGGAGGAGGGGGAGGAAGAGGCGGAGTCGCACCGCCTGGTGTGGGCGCGGCCCGGCGGGGAGGGAGGGGCCTGGGCGCAGTGGGCGGGGCCGTGGGCGGGGCCGGTGCCCTCCTAGACTCGGCCAGCCTCGCTCCGCGGGGTCTCCAGGCCACTCCTCCTCCCCGCGCGAACCCACGTGGACGACCGTGCGGTCCGGGGCTGGGTGGGCGCGGGGACCCAGCTAGCATCTGAGCCGGAGATCTGCGCCTCCTCTGCCCGGGCTGGAGCAGGACGGACCCGGCCGCCCCGTGCCCCGACGTCCCGAGCAGCGACCGTCTCCACGCATGTGTGCGGCCTCTTGGTTCCTGCACCAAGCAGCGCACACGCGAGCGGCCAGTGGGAAGCCACACGCCCCCCTGGCTCAAGCCCCAGTTCACTGCTTGCCGTGTTGAAATTTGGCGAAGTGTGGAAACTCAAAACCTAGTTTTAATTTTCCTCAAGAAATCCAGATCAGAGGGCCGGGGATTTAGCTCAGTGGTTTTGCCGCCTGCTGTGCAAGCTCAAGGACCCGAGTTCGATACCCGGTACCAAAAATAAATAAATAAATAAAAAATAAGAAATCCAGATCGATTGTGAACTACTATTAATGGTTTCACATGTCGGTGGGAACAAGACGCGCCCCACTTTATTGGTTTCATGATTCTAAGTTAGCATTGCTTTTCTTTATTTTATAACCTCAGTTATCTGTGTTTTGTGTTAAAAATAAAGTAATCTGAAAATATTCAATGTGCCCTTTTATTTTGGGGATATTTCCCCCATTTCTCACGATACACGTTTTTTATAATCTTAGGTCGTTCAGGTCATTTCACGGCGCCTTTACAGACCAGGGTGGAAGCCACTTCCTTTACTGCTGGTAAAATTCAGCGCAGGATGAGATTCACCAGCGGTGGGAACTGGGAGGAAACTCGGCCACAGTGACCACGATTCCCAGGCAGCAGCTCCCTCTGCAGACACTCTGCCCCCAACCAGGGGCTGCGCTGGCCCAAACCGAGAGCCTGTTAGGAAGGTGACCCTGAGGAAGCCCACGGGCCCCTCGCGCCTAGTCAGCTTGAAGGCCGCAAGTTCTAGAGGTCAAGCAGCTGGACGCGGCAACCCGAGTTTCCACCAGCTTTGCTGTGGGTGACACCGCTGGTGGGTAGTTACAACAGCGTGGCCTGGACCCAAGGCCACTTGTTCTTGAACCCACCTGAGGTGGAAGAGAAGGTTTGCATGGCCTCCTTTATCGTCCCAGCCCCGGGGGATTCTCTCACTGAGAAAAGCTGATCCTTTAAAGCTGTTTTGGTCAAGGCTGTGGCCCACTGCTCAGTGAGCCTGCTGCCCATTGGAGCTGGGTTGTGTTTTCTTTTTCTTTCTCTGTCCCCTTTTCTGCTCCCACCCTATGCTTCTTCAGAAGGCACTAAGGCCCAAGTGTCTGACATCCTTGGACCCTGTCATCCAGTCCAGATCCACAGGCCAGGGTGCTCAGTGCAGAGTGGTGGTGCTAGTAACATGATCATTCAACAGCCTTCGGGACAAGGTGACTTGTGACCACTGATGGTCTGGACACTGTCCCGGCTGCTACGGATTCTTGAACTTCAGCCCAGCCCAGTAAGACCTGCTGCAACCTTGTTCTGTGACCAGGCCCTTCTTAGCCAGTTGCTGATTCCCTTCAGCCAAAGCCCCCGTTTGGCTGATCTCACAAAGCTTTGCCCAGGGAGGAGTGTGTGTGATTGCACTAATTGGCCCAATCTTGTTTCTACTGTCTCTGAGTCAAAAGATCCCATTGCCCCATATCACAGATACCACTGATTTGACTCATGGTTCTTATTCTTTCTGTCCAAATCCAAAATCATAATGAAGAATTGAACAGGCAACAACTGATACAAGATGAACTAGAATAACAACTCTAAGCCTAGCTGACACCTGGCTCCTGAAACTGAAAAGGAAGTGCAAATGGGGAAAGGCCAACGGCCAGTGGCCTGATAGCCAACCAGCAGAGGAAGCTGTTTAGGAAAGAAAACCCCCCTTCTCCATGTATCACTCAACTTAGTGGTGTTCTTATGTTGCCAAATCCATGTGGATTTTGATGTGGCTGCCCATGTACGAGATGTGTGAAGCATGTGATGGTGTGCCTAACACTGTGTCTCATGCCTTGTGCCTCTGCCAGGGGTTCCTTACCTGAAAGCCCAGGCAAACTCAGCAACCTCCAGTGGCATCACTGTTTCACCTCTTGTGCTTGATCCTATTCTCCCCGCAAATCTGCCTTTATCCAAGATGAGAGCAAAGCAATAAAGGAATAACTGACCCTGTGGTATTCATTGTGGTGCATAAACTGACGAAGTTTCTTTTAGTTTCTAAAAGAAGACCCCTTGCTATAAAAATTGGGTGTGGGATGACTGATCTAATAATATGAAAGTCACTTCAGTGTTGGTGATAATTCTTCAAGGAATATGAAGAAAAAGTCTTGTATGGAAGTTCACTCTGGCTCCCTCTGGCTGCTGGCTGCTGGCTGCATCTGTTACTCTTACTAAATGCCTGCATCCTCTCCTGCATGGACTCCCGGCTGTCGCTCTTTGCCACTTGTTTTAGAGGAGCCTGTCTCAGACCTAGAGTTCAGGAATGCAAGAAATGTTAGTATTTGATTTTCTGTTATTGAACTTAGTTCATATAACAGTAACTATGTTTAACATGTTTTCAAATTGTAGAAACATTTTAAAAATTAAATTTTGAATTCAAACAAAAGACAATAAAAATAATGATATAAAGTATAGCAATGAAATGAGCATTTGAACACCCATCACCCACTGTAAGGAAATGAATATTACCAAAAACTCTTGCCACTTGTATTTCCTTCTATTCATACCCTTTCCTCCTTGCCAAGAGATAACTACTATTCTGAATTGTGGGTTTACCATTGTCTTTAAAGATTGTCTCAGCACACATGACTGAGGTCCTAAACTGTTCATTTTTGCTTCTTTTAATTTTACAGAAATGGAATCATGAAATAACTTGCTTAATTCATGTTGTTGTGGTTGTAGTGGTTAATTTTTCACTACTGTGTAATACTTCCATTTGACAACTCTACAACCATAACTCCCTTGCTGGGCACTGGGCATTTTTGTTTTGATTTTTAGTTTTCATTTATAAAACTTTTATTATATGATTCAGCTCTTTCAAATATTTGCAGTGTATCATTTAGATAAATTACAATGACATCTGTGAAATTTAATGATTCAAAACTTGTGTCAGTTGAAATAACAGGAGTCAGTGAAATTATTGAGCTTTATCCAAAGGAAGTATTTATTAAAATACCAGTTTGCTATTACAAGACTCACGTTTTTGTTCCATTATACTTTTCTTAGTGAAAGGAAATTCTAAAAGTTTTCCCCCACTGACACCCAAACAAAGAACACTGCTTCTTATTTTGACTTGGTTTTCTCTTCAGAAAGCACCTATTCAAGTTTTTTGCTCATTTTTCTATGTTAAATTGTTCATTCTGTGCTAATCTTCCTCCCAGAACGTCATGCATTCTGGATGCCAGTCCTGCATTCTGGATGCCAGTCCTGCCTTGTGAGACAAGTGTCAGCTGTGACGCAGCACAGGCAAGGTTGAGGAGGGCAAGGGAGCGAGGGGCTGCAGGACAGCGCAGCAGGAAGGGGAACTGCCAGACACAGGCCCAGGGCCCTGTGCTCAGGGAGAGGGCTTTGAGGTGGAAGGTGCCAGTGGCAACTGAGAATTGGTTCCCCTTGGGGGAAACAGATGGGTAAACAGATGAAGACCACAAGAACCACACATTTTTCCACTGCTGAAGAAGGGCATTATAAGAATGGGAAGGAAGCAAAATGACCATTAATTCTCCTCAAAATACTCTAAATCCTCCCATTGTTCAAACACACTTATCCCACTGTTCTTGGCAAGGTACCTTTAAAGTAATAAGGCTTTTAGATTTGAACGCTAACTCTATCCTTTGATCACCCTTTGTGTATAGATACATATAGAAATCAATGTAGGTGTTGACATGTGTTGCACACCCACACATGCACACAATGGAGCCTCCACACCTGCGTGCAATGAGGAGCCAGGAGCAGTGACACCTGAAAGCTCAGAGCACTGTCACCAGACAGAGTCTAAGGACGTCCCCAAAGGGGAGATGGGAAGCTTGACTCACTCTGCCATGGGGCAGGTTGGAGGTTCGGACTCCCATCACAGATCTGTCATTAACAGGCATAGAGGTTTATTGAGCAGAGTTCTAAAAGTATACAGTCGGTGTGCAAGGCTCAAATGATGCACATGGGAGCTGGAGCTGGGTGTATTTGTGACCTCGGAGGGTTCCAGGTCTGGAATGTGTGTTTTCCCTGTCTGCCAGTCCACCTTCCAGCTGTGTCTGGAGATGGGATGTGCTGCCTGTGGAATGGTTGGCTTTTGCAAGGATGGGGATCCGAAGGAGGGGCTTGGCTTAGAGTAAAGGGTGGAGGCTTCCTGTCTTTACAACTCTTAGGAGACCCTGGCAGGGAAAAGGGCCTGAGTTACTTTTGTGTCCTGAAGCTGTGGTTTTTCTTAAGAGTACAATTCTTAAATTATAATTGTCCTCATCTCCTTTCTACCTATCTTTATTTCTTCCATTCTATTTTTGACACCTTACACCCAGATCTTCCCCTCATTTACTGAAATGAACCTTGGCTCCTTGGAAAAATGGCCAATTCCAGGACCAGGTCACAAATGTGACAGATGAACCTGGAAACATTTTCTTTTTTTTTTCCCATTAACTTTATTGGTACATTTTAGGTATAAAATACAGTTACATTCATCATTGGGATCTTGTACCATTACATGAGTATCTCAGTTCTTATTTTTTTCCCCATTCCCTGTCACCCTTCACCCCCTCCACCTTTCCCTATTTGGAAAGACTTTGTTTCCATTTTTTTCCTTTTCCCTTCTTTCCTTTCTCCTACCCCTCCTACTTCCCCTGCTCCTTTAGACCTTTTCTTCCTACTACACAGTATCAATCAGACATTTTTTAAATTACAATATCAAGATCTAGGAGACATTACCACAGATTTTACAGAATTTAAAAGGATATAGAAAGCATATTACAAAAATCTTTCTTGAAATAAATTTGACAACTTCTAAGAAGTAGCTTGGAAGAGAAATTAATGAAACTAACTCTGGAGGAAATATAAAGTTTGAATAGCACCTATTAAAGAAAGTATATTCCTAGCTTGAAAACCCACCTATATGACAACAACAGGCTCATATACATTTTAACTGATAAATTATATCAAACAATTAAAGCAGGAAAAAAAAGAACACTTCTCCTCTCATTTTAGGAAATCAACATTGTGCTAATCCTAAAACTGGATAAAGATAATAGAAGAAAAAAGTATGAACATAGATAGAAATTTGTTTAACAAAACAAACTATTAGAAGTCAGATCTGGCAGTAGGTAGAAAGTGGTTTTGTTATAGGGATGGCAGTGTTGGTTCAGCATTGGAAGATCCACCCCTAAAAGTCATCATTTTAACAGAGGAAAGGAAAAAGCCATATGATCCTGTCACTAGTTAGAGAAAAAGTATTGGACTAAATTCTACAGCTGTTCATGGTAAAAGCTATCAGGAGACTAGAAGTAGAACAGAAACTTCTCAACAGATTAAAGACATGTACTCCATACTTCCAGCGAGCACACCTTATAAAAATGGAGAAGAATGGAGAAGAATGCTTTCTCCTTTAGGTGGGGAACAAGGGCAGATATGCTTACTCTTCATCTGTCCATTAAACTTTGAAACCTAGGCCCCACCAAAATAGTCTGTCAATAAAATGACACAATTAGGATAGGATTGGCAAGGTAGGAGTAAAATCTTTATATGTAGATGAAATGATCATCTACAGAAAAAATACTAAGAAATCTCTAGGAGCCCCTAGAACTTGTATTTGAATTTAGCAGGATTAGAAAACACAAGGTATATATAAAAATTAGGTCTATGTATACTTGCTATAAATAAGGAATTGGATATTGAAATTTAAAAGTTATGTAGGAGTACAAAGGACCTAGAAAAGTAAAAAAAACAAACAAACCAAATAAAACAGTGTTGGAAGACGTTTAGTACCTAATTTTAAGACTTCCTCTAAAGCTACAGTAATCAAGGCAGTGTTGGTGTAAGGAAAGACATATAGATCATTGGAATAAAACAGAGAATCTAGAAATAGAACCACTCATATATGGTCCACTGAGTTTTGAAAGATTATTTAACATTAACATTTTATAAAACATAAACTCAATTCAAGAGCAGAGGAAAAGATAGTGTTTGCAGCAGATGGCACTAGAACACCTGGTATCCGTATGTAAAAAATTAACCTCAACCCTTTATTTCCATATATAAAAATAACTTGAAAGGATCTATGAACCTAAATATGAAAGACTAAAACTATAAAACTTTAAGAAGAAATTATGAGGGAAAATGTTTATGAATTTGGGGTAGGCAAGAACTTCCTAGGATACAAAAAACATGATGTATAAAAGAAAAAAATTGATAAATGAGATTCCATCAAAGTTTAAAACTTTAGGGCTGGGGATTTAGCTCAGTGGTTTCACCACCTGCTGTGCAAGCGCGAGGACCCGAGTTCGATCTCCGGTACCAAAAAAAAAAAAAAATTTAGAACTTTAAATGACATCGTTAAAATGAAAAGTAGTCCTTAAACAGACCATATTTACAATGCATATAACCTATGACCAGAATATATAAAGAATTCTTACAGCTCATTAATAGACAACCCAATTAAAAAGTAGACACAAGAAGATGATAAATAGCCAGTATAGCACAAGGAAAGGTGTGCAATACTAGAATCAGAAAAATGCTAATCAGTACAAAACAAGATTGAATTATACACTCATTAGGGAGATGCAGTTAAAAGTTTTAAAAACCTTGTCATGACTTTTTCTTTTTGTTGGATTCTCCCCTTTTGCGTTTAATTTGTCATGCCCAACGGATTCATTCTGCTGGGCTTCCTGGGGCTGTGATCCTCATTATCTTTTCCTAGGATATTGTCTAAAATTTTCCGGAGTGCTGGTTTGGTATTCATGAAGTTCCTAAGGTGCTCTTTGTCATGAAAGTATCTTATTTCTCCAGCAATTTTGAAAGATAGTTTTGCAGGGTACATCAATCTGGGTTGGAGGCTGTTTTCCTTTAGGGCTTGGAATACATGACTCCAAGCTCTTCTTGCCTTGAGGTTTTGTGTTGAGAAGTCTGCTGTGATTCTGATGGGCTTTCCTTTGTATGTGATTTGTTTCTTTTCTCTCACTGCTTGTAGAACTTTGTTCTTCTGTTGGGTTTCTGGAATCCTAACAATTATATGCCTATGTGTAGATTTTTTTGATCAAGGCTAGTTGGAGTCCTATATGCCTCATTTATCTGTATGTCAAGTTCTTTTCCCCTGCTTGGGAAGTTTTCTGGCATCACTTCTGTGAATAGTTTTTTTATGTCATCTGAACTCTCTCCTGTTTCTTCATTTACTCCAATCAGTCTCATGTTATTCTTCTTTGCATCGTCTAGCAGCTGCTGGATTGATTTCTCATGGTCCCTTACAATTTTAAAGCAATTTTTCTTTTCCTGGTCACTAACTGCAATCTTATCTTCTATATCTGAAATTTTGTCCTCACATTGGTTCATTCTCCTGTGTAGACTTTCAATGGAGTTTTTAATCTCCTGGAAATCTGTTTCCATCTGTTTTATGGATTCCACTTGTTTCCTATGTTGGGATTCCATCATGTTCCTCAGCTCCTCTATTTTTTTTTTAATCTGTGTCTGCTCTAGATTTATTAATCATGTCTTGCACTATGGGCACAATCTCTGCTGTTATCTGAGAAATTATTTCTAATTTCATTTTTCCCAGATCCTCTTTTGTTGCCAGTTCAGTGAGTCTAGGTGGTTGAGTATCAGCTTATTTCATCTCATTTGCTTTTGGGTTTGCTGTAGATGATCTGGAAGTCTGTTTTTGAGGCCTGTTTATGTGTCTTATTTCCACTGGCGGGGGAGCAGGGTTGCTGCTGTCGCCAGCATGCCTCACCTCCTCTGCCCTGGGAGTGGTGGAATGCTTAACTTCCTTCTTTATATGTAAGATTTCTGAGGCAAAGAAGTGATTTTCAAGTTACATATAGCCTCAAATGTATAAAGCACTGAGAAAACTGTCTTCAAATTTTCTTGTCAAGTACAGACTACCATTCCAGTTTTGTTATTAAGAACAGGTGAGTGATATAATGGCTTGAGGGTTTTACAGGAAACCACTTACAAATTAAGCTAAATGTTCTATCTACTTGCACAAACTTGTTTAGGTTTTGGTTGAAGGGACTCAAGAGCAGATAAACTGCAAGCAACTTGTCAAATAAATCTGGTACATGCAAATTCTTTCTCCCTCTCCTGACTAATTTCTGAAACCAAATATAAACTCACTTTTAAACAAGTATTTTGGAGGACAAAACAAGTGCTGTCTAGTGTACAGTGAGAAATAATTTGGCATTTCTTATTGAGAGAATTTATAGAGGCCCGGAATTCTAGATCAGGAAAGCATTCCCTCATTGTATGTGTTAGTTGAAACTGAAAGATTCAAGTTTTAGTGTGGAATAAATTTTTAAAAATCCCAACTGCAAATGTAACATTCTTTTTTACCTTTTTGTTCCACACTGGGGAGTTGTTGTGTGTAAATATTTTGGTCTTCTATGTAGAGGAACATGTCATCTGGAAATAATGATACTTGGACCTCTTTCTTTCTCTGTCCTTTCTGGATATTCCTTTTGTTTCTTTCACTAGCCTGATTGCTCTGGCTAATGTTTTTTTGTTTTGTTTTTTGGTTTTTTTGGTACCAGGGATCAAACTTGGGTCCTTGCATTTGCAGGTCAGGCAACAGAACCATTGAGCTAAATCCACAGCCACCCTGGCTAATGTTTTGAGTCTTCTATTGAACAGGAGTGGTGACAGTGGACATCTTTGTCTTGTTCCTGATTTTAAAGGGAAAACTTTCAGTTTCTAACCATTTAATAATATGTTGACAGTAGGTTTGCCATAAATGACTTTTATCTGATCGAGATAACATCCTTCTATACCTATTTTCTTCAGTGTTTTATCATGAATAGATGTTGAATTTTGTCAACGACTTTTTCTGAATCTATCAAGATGATTGTGTGATTTTTGTCCTTGCTTCTGTTAATGTAGTTTGCATATGTTAATTGATTTGTATATTTTGAAACATTCCTGCATCCCTGGATGAAGCTTATTTGGTCATGATGTATGATCTTTGGGGTTTTTTTTTTTGTTTTTTTGTTTTTTTGGTACCGGGGAATGAACTCTGGTCCTTGCACTTGCGCAGCAGGCAGCAAAACAACTGAGCTAAATCCCCGGCGCGATGTATGGTCTTTTTAATGATTTGTTGCATTCTGTTTGCCAGCATTTTGTTGAGGATTTTTGTGTCTATGTTCATTAAAGAGATTGGCCTGTAGTTCTCTTTTCTGGTTGGGTTCTTTTCTTGTTTTGGAATCAGGGTAATGCTAATTTCTTCCCTTCGATTGTATCAAAGAGATTGAGGAGTCTTGGCATTATATCTTCCCTGAAGTTCTTGTAGAATTTAGCCATGAATCCATCAGGATCTGGGCTTTTCTTAGTTGGCAGTTTTTTGTTTTGCTTTTTACTGATTCACCTTCACTGCTTGTTATTGGGTTATTCAGAGTTTTTATATGCTATTATGTTATTGGCTTAGTTTTGTTAACTCATATGTATCTAGGAATCTATCCATTTCTTTTATATATATATATATTTATTGGTACATTTTAGGTATAAAATACATTTACATTTATCATTGGGTGTTTGTACCAGAACATGATGTATCTTAGTTCTTATTTTTTCTCCCATTACCTGTTCACCCTTCACCCCCCACCCTTCCCTATTTAAACAGAGTTTGATTCCATTTTTTTCTCATAGTTTTTCCTTTCCCTTCTTCCCTTTCCCCTTCCCCTCCCACCATCCCCAAACCCTTGGACCTTTTCTTATTTCAAATTATCAATTATTCATTTAAATCATTTTCATCCTTATTTACACTTTCAATTTCTCACACTAGAGAAACTATTCGGTATTTACGCATGTGTGTCCTATTTATTTCACTTAAGAGAATGGCCTCAGTATGCATCCATTTAGCTATAAATGTCTCTAGTTTCTCATTATTTATGGCTGAGTAGTATTCCATTTTATTAAAAAAACCACATCTTCTTTATCCATTTTCCAGTTGATGGGCACTTGGGCTGTTTCCAAGCTTTAGCTATTACAAACTGTGCCTCTATAAATATAGGTGCACATATATTGCTGTGGTATGATTCTTTTAATTCTTTGGGGAAGAGTCCCAGTAGGGGAATAGCTGGGTCAAATGGGACCTGTAGTCCTAGTTCTTTGAGGTATCTCCATACTGATTTCCACAGTGGTTGCACCAGTCTGCATTCCCACAAAAAAATGGAGCAGGGTTCCTTTCTCCCCACACCCCCACCAGCATTTGTTATTGGTTGATTTCATGATAGCAGCCATTCTTTGTGGGGTAAGGTGGAAGCTCAGTGTTGTTTTCATCTGCATCTCTCAAATGACCAGTGATGTTGAACATTTTTTCATATGTTTATTTGCTGTTTTTACTTCTTTGTCTGAGAAATGTCTGTACATTTTGGATGCCCATTTTTGAATTGGGTCTTTGAATTTGTAGGGTCTGATTTTCTTTCAGTTCTTTATATATTCTCAATAGTAGACCTTTGTCTGAGGTACAGCTGCTAAAAATTTCTTCCCACATTGTAGGTTGTCTCTTAGCTCTGTTGGTAGTTTCTCTTGCAGTGCAGAAGCTTTTCAATAAGACAAAATCCCAGTTGTTGATTCTTTCTGCTAGCTCTTGTGCTACTGAAGATTTGTTCATAAAGTCTTTTCCTATACCAATGTCATCAAGAGTTCTACCTAACTTATCTTCCAGCAAGTTTAGTGTTTCTGACTTAATATTTAGATCTTAATTCCACTTCAATCTTAGTTTAGTGGACAGTGATAGGTATGGTTTAGTTTTAATCTTTGGCAGGTTGAAATCCAGTTTTTCCAACACCACTTATTAAATAGGCTATCTTTCCTCCAGTGAGGTTGGTTGGCTCCTCTTTGTCAAAGATTAGGTGGTTGAGTATGTCTGGAGTTGTTTCTGCATCTTCTAATCTATTCCACTGATCTTCGGGTCTGTTTCTTTGACAGTACCATGCTGTTTTTATCACAGTAGCTTTGTAGTATAGTTTTAAGTTGGGGACTGTGATATCCCCAGCCATGTCTCTGTTGCCTAGAATTGCTTTTGCTATTCTAGGTTTCTTCTGCTTCCAAATGAATTTTTGGATTGTTTTCTCTAGTTCTGTGAAGTATATTGTTGGAATTTCAATCGGCATTGCATTGAATCTATATAGTAGTTTTGGAAGTATGGCCATTTTCACTATATTGGTTCTTCCTACCCAGGAACAAGGGATATCTTTCCATTTTCTTATATCCTCTTCGATCTCCTTTTTCAGAGAGCTGTAGTTTTCAGTGTAGAGGTCTTTTGCTTCCTTTGTTAGGTTGATTCCTAGATATTTCATTTTTTTAGATGCTATTGTAAAAGGAATTATTTCCCGCATTTCTCTCTCAATGAGTCTGCTATTTACGTATAAGAAGGCTATTGTTTTTTGAGTGTTGATCTTGTATCTAGCTACTCTACCGAATCTGTCAATTCGGTCTAGAAGACTTTTGACTGAGTTTTTTGGATCGTCTATGTAAAGTATCATATGATCAGCAAATAATGACAGTTTAACTTCTTCCTTTCCTATCTTTATTCCTTTTATTTCTTTCTCTTTTCTAATTGCTATGGCTAAAATTTCCAGAACAATATTGAACAAGAGTGGTGATAGTGGGCATCCTTGTCTTGTTCCTGATTTTAGTGTGAAAGTTTTCAGTTTTTGACCATTTAATGTGATGTTAGCTATTGGTTTTTCATAGATAGCCTTAATCAGGTTGAGAAAAAGACCTTCTATTCCAATTTTCTGTAGCGTTTTTATCATGAATGGGTGTTGGATTTTGTCAAATGCTTTTTCTGCATCTATTGAGATGATCATGTGGTTTTTGTCCTTGACTCTGTTAATATAGTGTATTATATTTATTGATTTATGGATGTTGAACCATCCTTGCATCCCTGGGATAAATTTGACTTGGTCAGGGTGTATGATCTTCTTGATGACCCTCTGTATTCTGCTTGCCAGTATCTTGTTGAGGATTTTTGCATCTATGTTCATTAGGGACATTGGTCTGCAGTTCTCTTTTTGAGTTGAGTCTTCCCCTGGTTTTGGGATCAAAGTAACACTTATTTCCAGGAATGAATTTGGAAGGCTTGCTTCCCTTTCAATTTCCTTGATGAGTTTAAAGAGTAATGGGTATAGTTCTTCTTTAAATGTCTTGTAGAATTCAGCAGTGAAGCCATCAGGACCTGGGCTTTTCTTTGTTGGCAAGTTTTTAAATTACATTTTCAGTTTCACTCATTGTTATTGGGGTGTTTAGAATTTCTATATCTTCTTCATTTAATTTTGGCAATTCATATGCATCTAGGAATCTGTCCTTTTCTTCTGTGTTTTCCATTTTATTAGAGTACGGGTTCTCAAAGTAGGTATTGACGATTCTCTGGATTTCTGCTGGATTTGTTGTGGCTTCACCTTTTTCATTCTTAATTGCATGGATTTGAGCCTTTTCTTTCCTTTTTTTGATAAGGTTAGCTAAAGGTTTATCAATTTTATTTATTCTTTCAAAAAACCAACTCTTTGAGTCATTGATTTTTTTATATCATTCTCTTAGTCTCCATTGCATTGATTTCTGCTTGGATCTTTATAATTTCCTTTCTTGTATGAGCTTTGGGTTTGTTATGCTCTTCTTTTTCTAGGAGCTTGAGGTTCTGCATTAGGTTATTTAACTGAGTTCTCTCTGTTGTCCTAATATGGGCATTCACTGCTATGAATTTCCCATGTAGAACTGCTTTCATTGTGTCCCACAGATTCCTGTATGTTGTACTGGCATTATCATTTACTTGTAGAAACTGTCTAATTTCTTCTTTAATTTCCTCTGTCACCCATTGGTTGCTCAGGAGGGTGTTGTTCAATTTCAGTGTGTTTGTGGGAGTTTTGCGGTTTCTTATCTTATTGATCTCCAATTGTATTGCACTATGGTCTGATAATATACAGGGGACCAGACCACTATGGTCTGATAATATACATCGCCTGTCTATTATCCATTTCTTTTGAATTCTCCAATTTACTAGAGTACAGGTTGTCCTCAAAGTAGTTACTAATAATGTTCTGGATTTTGGTGGTGTCAATTGTGATTTCACTTTTTTTCAATTCTCATTGCATGTATTTAGGGTTTTTTGTTTTGGTTTGTTTTGTTTTTGTGGTACTGGGGATCAAACTCAGGACCTTGTACTTGTAAAGCAGACATGGCGCCAGTAAGCTAAATCCCTGGCTCTATTTAGATCTTTTTTTTTTCCTTTTTTTGATATGATTGGCTAGGAGTCTATTTTTCTTTATTCTTTCAAAAAACCAGCTCTTCAATTCACTGATTCTTTGTACTTTTCAATATGAATTTCATTAATTTCTGCTGTGATCTTTATAATTTCTTTCCTTGTATTAGCTTTGGATTTGGATTGTTCTTATATTTCTAGGACCTTGAGGGGCATCATTAGGTTAGTGAATCCAAACAGATTCACTCTGTTTTTCTGAGGTGGGCATCACAGCTATAAACTTCCCTCTTAAGACTGCTCTCATTGTGTTCCATAGGTTCTGGTATGTTGTATCAGCATTATCATTTGATTCTAGGAACTGTCTAATTTCTTCCTTGACTTCTTCTGTGCCCCATTGATTATTTAAGAGTTTACTGTTTTATCCTTACATGTTTGCATCATTTTTGTGGCTTTTCATTGATTTCTTATTTTATTGCTCCTATGATCTGATAGTACGCATGGGATAATTTGGATCCTTTTGCATTTCCTTAAGCAAGGTCCATGGGCTAGCATGTAGTCTATTCTGGAGAAAGTCCCATGTGTTGCTGAGAAGAATGTGTATTCTGTTGTTGGGTAGAACACTTTGTAGATACCAAGTTCATTTGTTTGAAAGTTCGTTTGAACTGTGATATTTCCTTATGCTTTTTTTGTCTAATTGATCTGTCTATGTATCACAGTGGGATATTCAGGTCTCCCAGTATAATTGTGTTGGTGTTTACCTGGTTTTTTATATCTGGTAATGTTTGTTTTATGAAGTTGGGCATGCCAGTGTTGGTGCATACATGTGTATAATTGTTATCGCTTCTTGTTGAATTGTTTCCTCAACGAGTATGTAGTGACCTTCTTTGGTTGTTCTGATCAGTTTTGGCTTACAGTCCACTTTGTCTGAAAATAGAATAGTTTCCCCTGCTCATTTTCAGGTTTCTGTTGCATGGAATATTGTTTCCCATTTTTTAATTTTAATTTGTGAATTTCTTTTTGGACTAAATATATTTCTTGTGTACAGCTATTGTTAGGTTTTGTTTCTTGATCCATTCTGCCAATCTATGCTTTTTGATTGAAGAATTGAGACCATTCACACTGAGAAGTATTACTGAAAAGTATTGGCTTATTCTTGTTATTGCATTATTTTCCTGTTGCTTCTTAACCACTCACCTTTCCTGGTGTATTCATTCTATTTGATTTATTGGCACTGTTGGCTTCATTCTTGCTTTCTAGAATATCCTTGAGAATTTTTTGGAGTGTTAATTTAGTGGTCAGGAATTTCTTTAGGTGCTCTTTTTCATGGAAATATCTTATTCATCCATCAATTTTGAAAGGTAGTTTTTCAGGATATATAAATCTAGGGTGGAAGTTGTTTTCTTTTAGGGCTTGAAACACCTCTTGTGGCGCTCTCTTGGCCTTTAATGTTTGTGTTGAAAGTTTATTGTAATTCTAGTAGGTTTACCTTTATAAGCAATTCATTGTTTTTTTCTAAAAGCTTTTAAAATTCTGTTCCTGTGTTGGAACTGTGGAATTTTGACTATGATGTGTCATGGAGAAGTTCTCTTTTGATCACGACTATTTGGGATTCTGTATGACTCACTTATTTGTATGTTTAATTTTCCCTCGTATTTGGGAAGTTTTCTGCTATTATTTCTGTAATTGGGTTTTTAAAGTGCTATTTGTGCTGTCTTCTGATTTTTTTCCTGTTCCAACTAATATTAGTCTTCTTTGCATCTTGTAGCAACTACTGGAGCCATTTTTCATCTTGTCTTGCTTTTTTCCTCCATAGCTTTATGCTACATTAATTTTTTTTTTTTGTACCTGAGATCGAACTTGAGACCTTGCCCTTGCAAGGCAGGCAGCAGAACCACTGAGCTAAATCCCCAACCCTTCATCTTGTCTTGTTTTTAACGTGTCTCTGAATAATTGGTCTTTGACAGCAGCTCTATCTTCTAATTCTGACACTTTGTCCTCACATTTCCTGCTTCTGCTTCCCTTACTTCCAATATAATTTTTAATCTTCTGGATTTCTGTTTGGATCCTTTTCATGGACTCTAATTCTTTTTGAACTGGTCATTAGAGTTTTGTTTCATTTTGTTTAGCCCAGCTGTTAGCTTTTTATTAGTATCTTCTGTATGCTCCCTGGTTATTTTATTACATCCATTATCTATTCAATTCTATCATCTATGAGCCTACCAAGCACCTTATTGATCCATTTTTTAATCTCCTCTCTTATGCTTTTGAATATCTCAGCTATGTAGCTTTGATTTCCTCCCTTTAATGCTCCTGGATTGGTTTCAGGAGAGTTGGAAGTTTTGGGAGGCATTTTGTTGCCTTGCCTTCTCATGTTATACTGTTTTTTGTTCACTTTGTTTTGTTTTTTGCAGAGGTTTGTGGGTACTTTTAGTGTAAAGACTTTGTTGCTAGTATGGAGATTTCTTTAGTTTCTGCTTTTCAGTGAAGGACTCTTGGCACGACTTAACTCTAGTCCTTTGGCTCTGTCCCATGATCTGACCACCTCTGCTACTTTGGGAGGGGAGGATGCAGTGTAACTGGCTCAGCACATAGTTCTCTGTAATGAATTCCAGTATTGTTAATGACAAATCTAGATATTGGTACACACAGAAAACCTATTAATAGCATCAACTATGTCATCCTGACAATAGCAAGGTATTGAAATGCTGTAAGAACCAATAATGTACAACCCTTATCCATGGAAAATTTATCTGTAATTGTAGTATAAACACTGAGACAAACCAAATATTGGTATACAGTAAATATCTACTAAATATCTCAAATATACATCCACTAACAATAGAAAAAATTCAACAGTAATAACATATAGTAACTAATATATAAAGATTAATACAGCTTAATGGTTATACTAGTAGAGATACAGGGAATGGGAACAGGAGAATGAAAGAAGAAAATTTGAAAAATTAAACAAGGGAGATGAGAAGGAGGAGAGAAAAATGAGACAAAGAACCTTATTAAAAAGTAGAGGGGTATTTATAGAATTAGATAAAGGTAACAGAAAAGAATAAACAAGAAAAAGAAGATAAAACAAAAGGGGGAGAAGAAAAGGAAAAATATGGAGAGTAAAAAAGAAAAAATAACAGGAAAAAATTAAAAGGAAAAAAGAGAAAAAAAGGAGAAAGGAACATTCACCAACTCCTAATAAATCACTGAAGAAGAAAAAATTTAAAAGTGTCTAACCGACCCTGCCGAGGTCCCCAGTCGCGCGGAACACACGCCGAATCAGCCCGCTGCAGACAGACAGGTCTGCCCACACCCTGCCGAGGTCCCCAGTCGCGCGGAACATACGCCCGAATCAGCCCGCTGCAGACAGGCAGGACTGTGCACGCCCTACCGAGGTCCTGAGTCACGCGGAAGATGCCGAATCAGCCCGCTGCACACAGGCAGCTACCTGATTCCACATTATCAAGGCGCAGAGGACACCAGACCACCAGACCAAGGTACTGAGTCCCACTGTTCCCGGCCCAGAGGTAGGGTCTTCTGAGCCGTCGTCCCACTGCTCCTGGTCCAGAGGAAGGGGCTTCCCAGTCACCATCCCTCCCGCTGCTCCCAGCCCAGAGGAAAGGGCTTTTGGGCCACCTTCTGTCCCACTGCTCCTGGCCCAGAGGAAGGGGCTTCCGGGCCACCATCCCTCCCACCGCTCCCGGCCCAAAGGGAGGGGCTTCTGAGCCACCATCCCACTGCTCCTGGTCCAGAGGAAGGGGTTTCCCGGCCACCATCCCTCCGGCTGCTTCCAGCCCACAGGAAAGGGCTTTTGGGTCACCATCCCTACCGCTGCGCCCGGCCCCTGTCCCACCTCAACCAGCTCAGAGGAGGTAATCCGTGCAGGCGCTAACAGCCCCCCGCCCCAGTCGAAATGAGAAAACACATAAGTAAGTCTCAAAACCAGACTTCCAGATCACCTACAGCAACCCTAAAAGTGTCTAACCAGTTTGTATTAACTAAAACTTGGAAACAGCCCAAATGCCCATCAGTGGAGACTGGAGAAAGAAGATGTGGTTTTTTTATAAAATGGAGTACTACTCAGCCATAAAGAATGAAAAACTAGAGACATTTATAGCTAAATGGATGCACATTGAGGCCATACTCTTAAGTGAAATAAATAGGACACACATGTATAAATACCGAATAGTTTCTGTGGTGTGAGAAACTGAAAGTGTAAATAAGGACTAAAATGTATAATAGGTAATGTGAAATAGGAAGAAAAGGGGCAAAGGGGAAGGGGAAGTGGGAGGGGTAGGGGAAAGGAAAGAAGGGAATGGAATTAATATGAGAAAAGGAAAAATGGAAACAAAGTCTTTGTAAATAGGGATGGGTGGAGGGGGTGAAGGGAAGGCAGGGGAAGGGGGAAAATAAGAACCAAGATACATCATGCACAGGTACAAGATCCCAATGATGAATGCAACTGTATTGTATACCTAAAATGTACCAATAAACTTAATAAATTTTTAAAAATATCTAAAAAAGAAAAAGAAAAAATAAAAAATTTTCTCTATTTTTGAATGAGTGGTTTCTTTTCAGAATCCATAGCTTTGGAATTTAGCAAGTGAGTTTTCTGCCCCTAGATTTTTAGCCTGTTCCAGAGAAGTGCCAACCATCAAAGCCCAGCCATGTCCTTGCTATGTTGGTAGATGGGGAAGGCAATCAGACCTCGGGTCCGTGCTGGATGTAGGCAACAAGGCAAGGGTTCAAGTGCTTAATGCCAGTACTTTCAGAACCAGTCATTTCTACACACCACACAAGCTTGGCCTGTTTTCTCACCATGGAGGGCTGGCCTGTGTCCTTCCCAGCCTGAGCTCAAACTTCTCAGGGGCTCCCTGTCCAGCCTGCTCCCTGTCTGTGACTGTCTCCCATGGCTGTCCCTCACCCACTCGTTGTGGGAGGGGTATGCTGAGGACCCTGATGAAGTCTCACACAAGACTCACACAAGACACTACAGTGAGCTCCAGTCCTTCGACTGTGCCCTTCAGATCTCCAGCGTGCAGACCTTTTGCTCTCTTCTACACCTGACTCTGTGGGTGGCCATTGTAAGCAAATCTTGTAAATTCTTATGTATTTATGTATCTTGCATTAAATCTATTTCTCTAGTAAGCACTGACTGATACACTGACCAGCTCATTTTCCTATGGGCATGACTCTTGACTGCTCCTGATGGTGTGTCTAGCTCTTTACACGCTGGCTCAGCCTGTCCAGGGCTTCCTACAGCCCCCTCCCCGCACAGCCTTCCACCAGTCTCTCTTGCTGCCCCGTGATCTTGGGAACCATATCTGGTCCCTGGCCTCTTTTTTGGCCTCTTCCCCTGCCTGTGTTTCCTGTGAGCAGCTTTCCCCTGCCAGGCTTTTCCACCATTCTGTTTCTGCTTTGGAACCAGTTGACCATAGACTGTAACCTCATAAACTGTGAGCTAAAATAAACCTCTCCTCTTAAGTTGCAGGTGTTAGGTATTTTGTTCCAGCAAGGAAGAGCTGACCAATTCAGTAAACTTATAATTTTAAGATGGAAGACATTTTACGAGGGAAATACTGTTGGGACTTTAGTTGATTTACCCCATAGAACACTGGATATGTTCAGAAATTGGAATGCCAGGTCTCAGAGGCATTCAAGAGTTAGGGTGTGTGTGCGTGTGTGTAGTAAAAGCAAGAGGAGTGTTTTAAAGTCTGTATAGTTGGATTCCCAGGTTGGAACACATACTACAAGTACTCAGGGCCCACTTCTTCCCAGCAATAGCAGCAGAAAGGATGTTTTGGGGAAGCTGAACTAGGATTGAGGTGTGTAAAGATGAACTGGCAGATTTGAAACAGGTGATATTCTGCATACTGAAAGGTAGTGTTCTCTTTCCCTTACTGATTTTAGAATAGCAATATCCAATAGCAATATCTTTTTAATATCTTGTAGTCTCTAACTACAAGCAGGAGATGGAGATAAAAACAGCCTCAAAAAAAACAAAACCTTTGGGATAACATGAAAAAAGAGTCAGCTGGTCACATGATTGCTCTGAGATACAAATGACCAGCAGGCACTGTTCACGACACAACTTGGATATCTGTCATCTGTGCATCTATCTAGTTGTAGAAATGGAAAACATTGTAAATGGACTTCATGCCAGGCATAGTAGCACATGCCTACAATCCCAGCATTTGGCAGCAAGTTTGAGGCCAGGCTGGTCTACATAGTGAATTCAAGGCCAGCCTGAACTACATAGCAAGACCTTGTCTCAAAAAAAAAAATTGTCAGGCTGGGGATTTAGCTCAGTGGTTCCACCACCTGCCTCACAAGCGCAAGGTCCCAAGTTTTTGGTTGTTTTTTTTTTTTAATAGGAAACCCTTGTGCTTTAATTTTTTTTTTTTTGACTTATAAACAAGAATGCAATCTGGGTTGAAGCACAAGGCAGAAATGAGAGAAAAAAAACAATTATTACAAGTAGATGGTCCACCTTTTAAATACCCATAAAGACTTTTAACAACTGCTTGGTTAGGAACCTTTAGAAAGCAACAAAGCTTATCTGGCTTTTAAATTCCAACAGAACTATTTTGAACTTTAGATCTGCCAACAATTCCTTTTGCATTCCACTTGCTCTAAAAACTAAGTATATACTTGAAATAAAAAGTCCATATCCTAACTAAGCCTTTAACTACCTGAAAACCTGTCCAAGGAAACCAACATGAGGGGAGATCCAAGAAGAAGCACTGTTAATACTGGCCACCCCTGAGCAGGCGGGCTACTACCAACCGCTTGCTGTTACAGCAGGAAAATTGAGGTGAACAGTGGTATTACATTTATACCAACAAACCCACAATCAACAAGTTAAAAAAAAGTCCTGCTTTCCAAGGAATCTGATCAGTTGTCCGCTGGTGGTCTGGAAAGGTCTCCCTAGCTCCCTCTGGGTTGCCACAGCTTAGGTCTACAAGTAGAAATTACATTTACACAATTTAAGTTTGTAAATAGCTCCCTATAGATAGTTAAGCAAGGCCTTACAATCCAGTAGTTGTAAAGTATTAAAGGCAATTAAACAGTGATTTTGTCTAGTTACAAGTAATGGATTTTAAAAAGAGAGGTGGGAAAATTGGAGAGAAGGAATAGGAGTCATTTGGTTTATAAACTGTGCATTTTACTTTGCTTTAATTCAGCTGCAGAAGCTTCACAAATTTAGCACTCCACAAGTGTTGTTTTTTTAAAATAATGCTACAAAATTAGTTTTATGTGACCATTTTCATATATTGAAAACACCACACAATTTATAACACTTGGAAAAATATATTAAATCCCCATCAATTCTCAAATCCTTTCACGGTAAGATACTATCAACTTTACAGTCTACTGTGACTTCTAAAATAAGAAAGATCAGATATAAAGGGTCAATATCACAGACCAATGTGCTTGGCATTCTTAGGCTTACACATTTTAAACCACCCAAGAAGCTGGGTAAAATGCATTTTGATTTTTCCTCTCATGTTGTTTCTGTTTAAATAATATCAAAAGCTATATAGACATGACCACTGGGGGGATCACTTTAATTTGCCATCATCGAAACTATAGAACTAATGAATGCATACAATATTATCAATTTTAAAACTTGTTGAAATTGGTTCATAATATAAAAACACTTATCTGTGAGGTGACTGATTTCAGGTTATTTCTCTGAGGCATAAGAGAATTCTAAGTCATTTGGGGTACATTTTATGACATCTTCAAATAAGGCAGACATATTAATTGTTGCATACGCTTTAAAAAAGGATGAAAAATATTAAATTCAGACCCTCATCTATTAGAAGGTCCTCACAAGATAATTAAATTCTTCAAGTAATTAAAAATTGATAATGTCAAACTTAATGTTTAAATTTGAAAGTCAGCAAAATCTTGACATTTTATCTCTTGCATTTCACAGCTTTGGCCAGATCATAGCTGGATTAAAATATTCAATTGTTAAAACTGTAGGGCAAAAAACCCTACAGGGAAGAGGAGTCCTAAAAATGACACCATTGGACTTCGAGGTGAAAATCTGTTCCACCAAGTCTCTCTTTTCCCCGGGGAATAAAACTGAATCATTTTAGCCCTACTTAGCCTTTCAGAAGGAAGAGGCTCCAGAGTACAGTTTCATTTTCCTGATGACAATACAAAAAATTCTATCCCTAAAAGGGCTCAAAGTAGATCATTCTAGTAAGGATTAAAAACAGCCACCACCACGACACCCACCCAAAGCTTTCTCCACAGTAATATTTAAACGGTAAAACTAAAGTGTGCTATCTAAAGCACAATGCCACTCAACACACGTTACATATTTAAAAAGCGAAGTCAATTCGAACCATAAAGTTGGAAGTTCCATTGAAAATGGGGCCTTTCGCACCTATCCTTAGAAGATCCGCTCGTTCGGTCTGGATTTAGACAGTGTCCTCTGAAACGAGATTTGTGGCGAGCCTCACCTTCCGCTGGGCGGATTCTCAGCAGTCACGCAGATTCGGTATTTTATAAGACAGTTCTTCTGGTCTCGAAATGAAAATAGATCGTTAGGGAGAGAACAGTTTGCACTCCCAAAAGTACTTCACAGTGCATGGTGGCATTCATGCTGTGAATTTAAATTGGGGGTGGGGGGTGGTGTGCTAAGCTACCTTCAGGGAAAACCCTGGTTAAAAACGAAAGCGAGTCGGAGGAGCCAACCTGGGAGGGACCGCTGGCCCGCGTTGCTGACGGGGGCACTCACCTAGAAACAGTGCAGAACGCGCTTAGACGCACGACCCCGGAACGCACGCTAATGAGGCCGGGCGCTCGGGGTGCTGGCCTCCACGCGGCGGCGGAGTTTGAAAACGGACGGGGAGCCCTTCCCGGAAGTCAGCTCCTGTCGCTCGGTGCCTGCTGAGGCTCTGGGTCCGGCGGGCCGCAAAGATTCCGCTGACGAGTGTAACGGACTGAGCTGAGCTAGAGACCCAGCTGCAACAGTGCCCGCTCACCCGTTCCCGAATCATTCTGGCAGCTTCTTGAGGCCACAGTGAACGGAGTACGTCGGTGCCACAGCAGTTTACTTACTTTTTACATCTGGTTCCCGTTGAATCATCCGTTCAACAAAAGCAAGCCCTCCACAGCTGTGAGCAACAAGAAATACATTCTCGGCAGAAGACTGGGCTACGGAATGGTCCCAAACTCCCAAACGTAGACTGCACGCTCTTCGGGAGACCCGTTTTCCCTGATACACAATTGCATCATTTCTTTCACTCTCTGAGGGTCACCATGCTTCTCATAGAAATCACGCCGCTTCTTTGTTTCTTTAGAGACTTTATCTTTTCTTTCCCTTTTTTCTGCTGGTTCATCTGCACTGTCAGAATTTGGTTGTACACGTATCTTCGGCTTTTCTACTTCAATATAGTTTTCATTGGGATTCAGCACTTAACTCCATATCCTTCATGCACAGCTCTCTTAATAAAAGGTATCTGTGTCCCACTGTCCAGATCTTCATTTATAATAAGTCTTTGAGCCCACTGACCTGCCCTGACAACACCGCTTCCGTGAATAAGGACCACCAGCTTTGTGGGTTTGTCAAAGGTCCTCACTCATAAAGATAAAACTCTTTGGCTCACTTTCAGTGCCATCTGCTTGGAAGAGTGGTTTTTTTCAGATTACAGTCCTTTTCCAGGAGCTCACACACATACTTCGTAATGATCTCTCCCAGAGCCTGTATCTTCTCTGGTTCCACCTGTGCAAGTCTTCCCGTAGTTAAAAGCAAATGGTTCCCCAGTTTCCATATGTCTTAACTCCCCCTTTTCATTAAAAGCATATTCAGATCCTTCTAGGGTATCAGGAAAATCAAGAGGTGGTTCATCTTTTTTCATTAGTTCATCCAAATCTACCCTAGATAATAAATCTGACCTCTGGCCCCAGCTACAGGGCTGTGGGGGTAGGCGGGAGGAGGCGTGGCCTTCCAGCTCGCTACAGGAGCTCCCTCATGCGGTAGGTCGTCAGGACTTTCCCTCTCGGGATCAGCACCCCGGCCAAGTTCGAGGTGCACCCGCAAGGTCCCAAGTTTGATCCCCAGTACCAAAAACAAAAATGTCAAGTAGAAAAGTTTGCATATTATATAGAAACATGAAAGTAAACCCTAGGAGAAACATAAAAGAATTGAAAGTGATAACATCTAAGGAGCAGATGAAGAAGATGAAGAAGATAAGCACTGCTGTTTGTTATATGCCTTTATTATTATATAAATTTTAAAGTTATGAACTAGTATTACTTTGATGGTGATGTAATATTCAGTTAGTGGTAAGTCAGACAATTTCTTTTCAATTAATAATTTGGAGAATGCATACATTACTTCAATTAAACATGAGGAAGAAATGTTTATCTTGGCTCACAGTTTCAGAGGGTTCAGTCCATATCCAGCTGGCTCCAAGACAGAAATAGCATAGCAGAAGAGGATGGCGGGAGAAAGTGGCTCACCCTGTGGCAGCCAGGAAGCAGAGGGAGAAGAGAAGAGATGAGGACAAGAACATAGCCTTCCAAGTCACATCCCAGGGACCACCTCCACCTCCACCTCCTAACAGCATATTCACCCATGAATTCACCAATGGATGAATCCACTGAAGAACATAGCACCCCGTGATCCAATCACCTTCCAAAAGCCCAACCTCTGAATACATGAGGCTTTTGAGGGATATTTTAGTTCTAAACCATAACAAAGAGGTCTTAAATAAATAAAAAATAACCAAATGTCATGAGAAAAGCTCCAAGTTCAGAAGGTTTGATAAAACCTTTAAACCATAAATGTTTAACATTCATCTTCCCACAGTGGCCCTTCAACACATGGCAGTGGGCACATGGTTCATCAACTATCTTCAAAGTCAGGACAGCATCCTTGAAGTAATGTTTTAAACTACTGGGGCAGGAATATAGCTCAGTGGTTCCGCTGACTGCCTCGAAAGTGCAAGATCCCGAGTTCAATTCCAGGTACCAAAAACAAAACAAAAAGTACATTGTCAGCAATAATTTCATGGAAAAATAATGTCTCAGCTGTCTCTAAAGGTGTTCTGGGATAGTATTGCAGATTTCAGCCAGAATTATTTTGTCTCCTAAAACTATTCTGCAGCAAACTACTGAGTAGTGGCATCCTTGTTGGTAAGGTAGACTCTACCCATAAAGAAATTATGTAATTGAAGGGTTGAATGGATTTCTAAGTTCAAACTTTGCAAAGGAGTCTCAAAATCACAGCATTTTGTATTTGTATGTATGAGCCAAGCCTTTCAGAGAAAAATGGCCTTGTTTGGAATTCAAAGAGGGCTTGATTTCAAAACTTAATCCAAATTAGAGGATCAGAGTTTAAGCTTTAAAAAAAAAGTTGCCAGAGGGTAGGTAACTACACACTGTGAATCATGGGCGGTTCTCCTAGCTTCTTGACAGTTAGAAAACCAAAGAAAATATTCTGTGGGCTGGGACAGAGAAATCAGAGAAAGAGAGAAAGGATGCAGGAGAGCTATGCACTCATGTGCCACCTGGTCCCCAGGCATTCTGGTCAGAAGTGTGGTGGAAACAGGTCAGTGCAGCATGGTTCAGGAATCAGAGCAGAGGCACTCATACTCCATTCCCATGTGGACATCGAGGAGGGACACCCAGCCAATAAGGGGGCCTAGCGGAGGAGAAATGGGACTGTGATGATTTGACAGATTCAGGGAGGTTGAGTGAATGTCCCATCAGCCCCAGTGACCTGGACAAGGTCTAGGGATCCTTCCTCAGCCTCAGACGGGAAGGAGCACGTGGTATGCAGGCCCGGTGTGCTACTGGAGGCAGGTACATGGCAGCTTGTAGGAGAGCAGAATGTGCAATGCTCTTCAGAAGGCTTCTTTTTGGACTCTGAGTAGTCAGTGAATTCAGCCTAGAAAAGACAGCTGCTCACCACTATTTGAATTTTTTTTTTTTTGTACTGGGGATTGAACTCGGGTCCTTGCGCTTGCGAGGCAGGCCACGGAACCACTGAGCTAAATCTCCAGCCCTTGCTCACCACTACTGATGTAAAGCAAGTGCCACCATGCACTCCCGACCTGCTTCTTGGGGAATATTATTCAGGGTAGGAGAGAAGCGATGTTCCCCACACTGTAGGAAGATCATCCTACCTGTGTCCTCCTGGCACTAGCTACAGCCTACCTGGTAATCATCCATCTGGAGAGGCTGTCTGCTCATGATGAAGCCACCTAAGCGGGGGTACAGAGGAGAATGAAGGTAAGCCACAGGGAAGGGAGGTGAGCACTTTGTTAGGACCAAGGCCTCCTTGGTAAACCTAGAGGGGTACCCTGCAGAGAGGCCTTCTTAAGTGAGCACGTCGAGATTAAATGTCTTTTTTCCCCAGTACCATGCTAGAGAGTGAGCCCAGAACCTTCACACTGAGCTACACCCCAGCCCTTTTTGTATTTTTTATTTTGAGATGGGTCCCACTAAGTTACTATGTTGCCCAGGCTGTGCTCAAACTTGTGATCCTCCTGTCTCAGTCTCTCAGAGTGCTGGGATTACAGGTGTGTACCACCATGCCTGATCTAGATGAAGTGTCTATGAGGGTCACAATTTTCTAGAAGAAATCAATTTGGAATTTTGGATGATACTTGGAAATTATAAGTCAAGATTTGTTTTCTTTCTCAAAATGATGCTTGTTACTCAGTTGTCGCCCATCCATTCAAATGGCATATGTCAATTCAGGAGCAGAGATTCCACCTTGAACACAGAGGCAGCTGAAAAACCAAGTCCTCGTGGTTGCTGCTGCTTGCTGCTCGCTGCCTGCCCTGCCATGAAATTTTTCTTCTCTGTGATCCCTCTCTGTCATGCCACCCTGCCTTGGAGCCAGCTGAGTATGGACTGAAATATCTCCAAACTGTGAGCCAAAATAAACCGTTCCTACTTAAAAAAAACCAAAACAAACCAAGTGCACATGTGAATTAGTGTGATGTGTGTGCTACATCTGGTCTTTGTGTGCAAGACCCGGATGTGTGTGGTCTGTGTGCATGTGTGTGTGTTCAGTCTACAGTTTTTCTTTTTTTCTTCTTTCTGAGACATGGTCTTAATGCATTGCCCAGGCTGGAATTTGGTCTCAGACTGGGGGGCTCAAACAGTCAGTCTCCGGAGTGGCCAGGCATAAGCTTGCACACTGCACCTGTGTATGTTTACGTGCAAAGCAGGCCTCTTGCCTGAAACCTACGAAGGCAGTGGGGTCAAATGATTCATGGGGAAAAACTTCATGTGTCAATTAAAATAGCCCCTCCTTTGATTAAGTAATGGAAACAAGTCATCCTGGCCCCTTTTAAGGAAACTCAGACACAGATTAAAAATCTCATTTCTTTTGGGAAACAATCAATGCAGGATTCACATTTAGATAATTTGAAGTCAAACTCCATGTTTAGGTTTTTCTAAGTCTCCTTGTCCTTTGCACAGGGCTGTGCCCTGAGTGCACTTGGCAGGCACCTCGCTTCTCTCCAGGGAAGCCTTGGGCACCTCCTCCTCCAGGTAGCCCACACAGGACACCCACAGCTGCTACTACAGACAGCTGCTGTCCCCAGCCTCCTCACCCACTCACCCTGCTGTGGCTGTGCTGCCTCAGACTGGCTGGGGTGCTCGGTGAGGGAGCCCTTCCCAGTCTCCAGATGGAACCCGGGCAGAGCCACACTCCCATCTCTTCTGCTCTTTCCAGCTCCTGCTTCCAAGACAGGAAGGGCTTTTATTGCCTTCTGTGCAACAGGAACTTGCCGTGACCTCATGTCCTGTACCTTATGGTTTCCATTAACCCTCCCAACCCCCCTTGCATCAGATCCAGATACTGAAAGAGATCATTTGTGAGCTGAGTACAGGACAAGGGCCTGCTCTGCTCTGGTGGCCCTGTTTTTGGCTAGCCGGCCTGGCTTGTGTGTCCTATGGCCACCCCCCACCTACTCTGCCCAGTCTGTGGCTTCCTGACCCCCTGGGAGGCCAGAGGCCTAGGTGTGGGCTGAAAGCAGCTGTTCTGTCCCTATGTACCCAGTCTCTTTGGGGAGCATAGTCTTGTCTCCCCGTCCTGCTGATGTGGCTGAGTCCCTGAGAGACTTCACCACAATCCTGCTTGGCCTCTCATCTCCACTGCTTCCTGGGGATCCAGTTACCTAGGTTAGTTTTCCTCTGCTGAAGTTCTTAAAATGGGTTGCTTTCCTGGTTAGGCCAGATGTCAATTTTAAGACTCTGTGTCCTGAAATGAGCCTCAGAAGTTGAACAGCAGTTCTTTTCATTCCTAAGTAAGCAGAGTATACTCATGTGTTTCAAATAACCTCCCTCCCAAAGCATCAGAGTGCTGTGTTGCATTGCCTCATTCATGGTGGACGTCTGCTACCCTATCTGACCGTGAGTATGGTCTCAGACGTAACAATAATCCTCAGGTCTTTTTGTGGCCCTGCACTGTCTCTTACTTGTCCTGGAATGTACCTGTTCCCATGGCAAGTCTCACAACCCACTGAGCTTATTGAAGTAATGGCAGTAGATGTTTCTCATTGGCAAAAGTGTGGATGCTATGAAGTTGTAGTCATCTGTGTGTAACAACTGTAATGACCACTTTAGTGAACTTCCCATGGTAGACCCTGAGGTCACACAAATCAAATGGTGGGCCAGGCAGGTTGTGTGACCAGAAAAGGGGATGGTGCATGCTACAATGGGGAGCTGCACGCTGTGGAGAATGGGGGGCTGGTGTCTTGCCTCCCAGAAAGGCTCTGCCCAGCCCCAGTTGGGTTGCTCATGAGAACAGGAACCCATCATTATGTGACCTTTTCCCAAATTTTTAAAGAGAAGCCAGAAATCTAGATTTCATGTGACAATCATGACTTGTAAAGTAATATCATTTAATTAAAAATTTAAAACAGGGTGAAAATTTAATTTTTAAAACATATCTGCAGCTACAGAGGACCCCAAGTCACGGGTTTTGAATGTCTGTCCTAACTGGATATTTTATATTGAAACAATACACATTGTGTGCTGAAGTAATTCTGCCTCAACTCAATCAAATTTGAGACTGATGTTTTAGATGTGGTATAGTCTTTGGAATATTCTGATTTATATGAAATATATACTTTTTAATGTAAGCCCATTTTACTTTTAAGTAACCAAAATAATAACATGAAGTTGTTTTATAATCAGAGAAAAAGTATGAAAAATTAATTTTTCCTCTCTTGCTTTGACTACCCGGTGCCTGTCCATTGTAACATTCTCATTGTTGTGTCCTACTTCACAGTCATGTCTTGTTTCCTTCTATAAACTGTTCCAGCAACTTTCTGTTTACCTGAGTCTTAAACTCTCCTGGGTGCATCTTATCCTGGAGCACTAATAGGTATCTAATACAATGTTATGCACTCAAAGATAAACAAACAAAATCTTTGCCCTCAAGAAATTCCTATTCTCTTCTTTCTAGCAGGTAGGAGGGCTGTGGTTGTGGGAGCAAGGAGTTCAGGTGGTTCATTAATCACTACATCAAAGAAATCTCCAGGGATATCTCCAGCACTGACTAAATTAATTGTAATCTCTGATCGCCAGTTGATTTAAAGCAATTAGCTTTAAACTCCTTCTCAAATCTTACCTCTGCCAAGAAAACTGTGTCATAAATTCTGCCTATTTTATGTAGCACTCACCCTTTATCTTGGTCTATCAAAGGGCTACTTGAGCTTCAAAACTTAAAAAAAGAAAAAAAAATCTGAAAACTTTTGGAGTTATTTTTTCTGTTTAGTTTCCATGTGTCTTATGCATATGTTACATTTACTTTCAGGTTTGAAGCTGGCATATGATGGCACATGCTTGTAGTTCTAGCTACTCGGGAAGCTGAGGCAGGAGGATCGCTTGAGCCCAGGAGTTCAGAACTAGCTCAGGCAACCTAGTGAGACCCAATCTTTAAAAACTCTGCATACTGTTACACTGCTTTGAAATGTTTGAATTCTTGTCTTATCCCTACTAGACTACAAGGCAATTATAGCCTTATCTACACCTCATATTAGATCACTAACTAGGTACTCTTTTTAAGATTTTCTGTGGAGTTGGTGAAAAGATATATATCCTAGTGGTAAACTGAAAAACTGCACGCAACTCTGGCCTTGCCTAAAAATCCTACTGTAGAGCTGGAAATGATAGGGGAAAAAAATGCCTGTGAATGGTACCGATTGCTCTAATCCTAAGCAATTTTGTAGAATGTACTATTACTTTTCCAACAGATACAAATCCTTCTTATGACATTTGAGATCAAGACACTAAGAAGTTTCACTAGGTGATAAAAGATGATACTGTAACTAGGTCTCGATGTTTGTTTGGGGCAACAAAGACTGAAGCCAGCAAAACAGCAAACAGCCAACGGTGGGAAATGGCCACATGCGTGTTTGTTAGAAAGGGTAAAAGAGAAGTTCTCTGCTGGTAGGAGAGGAGCGGTCCATAGGCGGACACCATAGATGTTTAGGTCTATTGGGTTTTTACCGTTTGGGGGACACAGTGAAGTGACAGAAAGCAGGGATGCTCCTGGTTGCAGAGACGCCTTTGAGGTCTGGAAAGCAACCTGCTTCCTCTGTATTTTACTTCCTCTGAGGTCTCCCACTTGGTTAAGAATCTGTTCTTTCATCTCTTGCATTTCGTTAGGCTCTGATAGTCTGTATGATAGCTAATTCACTTAGGCCCTGACTTTTAGTTTACTGTTCAGGACCTGCGCCCTATCTCCTGGATTCAATACAATCTTCAAAATTCCTTTCCATGGCTAGGATGACTTTTATGTTACGCTTTGACAGTGTCTGTTACCATTAATTTCTGACCCATAACAAACAGCAGATGCTCTCAGACTCATTTAGTTCTGCAATTTGTGAAATTTGTGAATTAAAGGTTAATCAGTAAGATCAGATTCTTGGTACAATTTTTTTTCTTAGCACATTTACAGTACATAATGATCACACTCCTCGTGGGGAATTGGTACATGTATGTAACACACTGTAATTTCTTTTTCGTCTCTCTCTCCTCTCCCTCCCACTCTCTCCAACCCTTGATCTCTTTCCCCTTTGAGAAAGATCTACTTCCATACTTCCTATTATCTATCTTTTATTTTGCTCTTTATTTATATTGTGAATTTTTCATGTAAGAAAAACCATGTGATACCTAAGCTTGTGGGCATGACATTTCACTTATTATTATGGTCTTGAAGTACATCCACTTCCCTACAAATGACTCAAATTTATCTTTCTTTATAGCATAGTAGCACTTCATTGTGTGTAAATACCACATTTTCTTTATTCATTCATCTATTGATGGATGTATCGGCCTTTTCCAAAATATAGCTGTGAACTATGCTGCTATAAACATGGTTGTGCGTGCATTACTGTAATATGATGTCTTTAACTCTTGGGAAGATACCCAGAAGAGGAATAACTGGGTCAGATGGAATTTCTAAGTGTAGTTTTTAGAGGAACCTCCACATTGATTTCCACAGTGGTTGTACTAGTTTACGTCTCCCAACAGAGTAGCAGAGTTCTTTTTCCTCACAGCTCCATCGGCATTTTTATTATTTGATTTCTTGAATACAGCCATTCTTTCAGGAATAACATGGAATCTCAGTGTTGTTTTAATTTGCATTTCTGTAATGGCCAGAGATGTTGAATATATTTTCATGTATATATTGGCCAGTTGTACTTCTTTTTCTGAGAAGTGTCTTCATTTCAGTTGCCCATTTTAATTGGGACTTTTATATTGGGAGCCTAATTTTTTGAGTTATTTATATATTCTAGATGTTAGTCCTCTGTCCAAGGAATAGCTGACAAAAATTTTTCCCATCCTGTAGGTTGTTTCTTCACTCTGTTGTTTTCTTTGATTTGCAGAAGCATTTTCATTTAATATTGATATAGGGGGAATAGATGTAACTCCCAACCTGCTAGATGTCAGATATGCCAAGTTCATTTTCCCCAAAGTTGAAGAGTGAATTCTAAGGAACAACGGAGGTTAAGAGTAGAAAACTTTATTGGAGAATAGGAATGGGGAATAAGAATAGCTCCTGAGAGACAAGAGGGGTCCCCAGTGGGTTGCCAATGAGCCCACTTCTCAAAGTAAATTTTATAGAGCAAAGTCATGATGGGTAGGTACAGCATGGGTAAAAACCATAACCAATAAGATTACAAGTATAGTCAAGTATAGTCACTTAGATAATATTGATCCAATAGTAACAAGGGTATATAGATGACATCATTAACCTTAGTCGATAATCTGTAGTCTAGTCTTAGTAGTTTTAGTGGTTTTAGTCTTAGTGGGTGGGAGAGGACAGCCCACCCTCAGTGAGATAGTGGTCTATCTATAGGAGAAATCCCAAAAGGGTGGTACAAATAATCTTAAGCTTCTGTTCATTCCTTAGGGAAGTATGCAAATCTGGCCATTGTGACTTGTCAGGAGAAATTCTGCATAATTTTAGGGAAAAATCATTTCACAATTAAATTATGATTAAGCCTAGTTTTCCTGCTGATAGGCTGGCTATGGCATATTGAGACATAACTCCATTTTGTCTGTAGTCACAGCTAAAACTTCAATGGTCTTGTGATGCTGTAATGCTCCAGGGCAGGATTATATCAGCTGAAGACATCCTGGGGAGAGAAAATTTTTTTTAAATTCCAAAGAGCTTTAATAAATAAAAACCTCCATTATTTCCAAATGTCCATCAAGAAGGAAATAAATAATCAGTCCCATCAGTATTCATCAGAAAACTAAACAAAAAAGGGAGGAGAGATGATAACCATTCTTTTTCATAAAGATAAAATACTGCTTCCTCAAGTAATAATGAAATGTTACTTAATGATATGAATCAGAGGGAAGAAAATAACTGGACAATACGGTTTCCTTTACACAGTATTGTAAAATGAAATGCCAAGTGCACGATTTAAGAATGGCTTGCTAAAACGTTGAAAAAGTGAAAGACTTCGTCCTTGTCATAGATGGCTACTTCAGTGGAACACTCTGCACACATGACCAGGTGGTAGATTTCTTCAGCTTCTGCCTGATCGCTGGGATCTTCCTGGTTAGACCACAGCTTCTTGTAGCCCCACCTTTTCTTCCTGTTGTCTGGGTTTTGCATCTTAGAACCTCCTCTCTGTTGACAGAACAGTTCATCACAAACATTGCTCTGTACTGAGTTTTGTAGGACTCATGCCTTTGGCAATCGAAGCACAGTGTGGTCATACAGTCAGGGCAATTCGAGACTGCGTCACTATGTGGAACCAGCTGCTGTTGCTGATGTGGCCTCTGTGGTCCAAAACCATGATAACCTCTTCTCTGTGCATCAAGCCAGGCCTGGTCTCTGTTCTCTTTTTCAGGATCACATAGTAATTCATCATTTGTTGGAATTCTGTGCCATCTCTTCTTTTTCTTCTTGGTTATCCATGCTGCTTTGTCTTCATCTTCAGAATCAGAATCAAAATACACATCATCATAGTACTTTGCTGGAGCTATTCCAATTTTTTCATTTCCTGAGGAAGACCCTGTTCTGAGAGAAGAGAGCTTGTCTTCCATTGTTTTCATGGTGGAATTTAACTCAGCTTCCATTTCTTTTCAAATTCATCTTTACTAGAGGACTCACTTTCTCCAGTAAGACACTCTCTGATGAGCTTTCGTTTCTGTCAGGGGTTCCATGTAAAAGCACATCCACTTCATTTTCAGAGTTGCTCAGAGCAGGCTCCTCGTCGCTAGGCTCCTGACCACGTAGGGGTCCTAGCCATGGTGTCCTGGAGTGGCCTACACCAACTCAAGACCTCAGCGTCTCTGTTTACTCGCCACAAATTCTTCATCAACATAAGTTCCGCGTGACCTAGGATCTTCATCCGCATAAGTTCCTCATTGTTCTAGGATTATCACCACTGCCCTCTGAGTCATCTGTTACTCCTTTCTCTTGATGACCCACAAATCAGCTGTGGAGGAGTTGGGAGTTTTGGGAGGCAGTTTGTTGCCTTGTCTTCTTGTGTTGCTATTGTTATTTGTGTGTGTATGTGTGTATGTGTGTGATGTTGTTTGTGGGTTAATTATAGTGGAAAAACTTTGCTGCTGTTATGGAGACCTCTTTAGTTAGTGTCTGCTTTCCAATGATGCACTTTTGATGGGGCTAACTATAGGCCTTTGCCTCTATCCCAAGATCTGGCTACTTTTATTAATTTGGGGAGAGATGCTATAATGTTATCGACTCAGCACCCAGTTCTGTTGTATTGGACTGCAGTCCTGTTAAGGACACAAATGCAATCCAGATATTGGCATAAGAGAAAACCAGTTAATAGCAACAACTATACCATTCTGGTGATAACAATAATATTAGCAACATAACATCAAAGACAAACTGAATATTGACATACCATAAGAACCAATAATGTACCACCCTTAACCATAGAAAAGAGATCTATGATTATAGTATAAATATTAAGATAAACCAAATATTAACATATAGTAAACATTTATTAAATGCAGCAACTATACCTCCACTAACAATAGAAAAGTATTCAACAGTAACAACATAGAATTAACTGTCTAAAGATTAATAAAGCTTAATGGTTATACTAGTAACATAGAGGGGGTGGGGAACAGGAGAATGAACAAAGTAACAGAAAAGGACAAACAAGATAAAAAAGAAACAAAGAGAGCAAGATTAAGGGAAAAAAAGAAAACATAAGAAGGAAAAAAATTAAAAGGGTAAAAAAAAAATCCCAACCCCCCAAAAAAAACCAATGAAGGAAAAAACTGAGTCTAAAAATTTTTCTCTGTATTTCAAATGAATGATTTCTTGCTAGGATCTGTACTATTGAAATTCAAGAAGTTACAGTTTTCTCTGCAGAGCTTTATTGCTTGTGGGTTTTTGTGGCACCATCTCCCTGCTCCAGAGACCCCTCTGTTTGTATACCCCAGGCTGTGGCAAATATCCAAGCTAAGTTGTGTCCTTGATCATTTGGTAGATGGGAAAACAATAAGATCACTGTTCACTGTGATGGATGTAGGGGGATGGGCAAGACTCAAGCAGAGAACTGGACTTAATCTCAGGACTTTCAGATACAGTCACTTCTGAAAGCCATACTCACTTGGCCTGGCTTCTCACCAAAAAAGGCAGGACCCTAGTATCCTTCCTAGCAGAACTTAGACTTTTCAGGGAGTTTATGTGTAGCCTGAACCCTGTTCATGCCAGTCTCTCATGGGTGTTTCTCACATAGTCATTGTGGTTTGTTAACACTGAATACCTTGAAGTGAAGTTATTCTGTAGTTATACTGTGGTTCAGTCTTAAACAATTAACCCCTTCCCCAAATGGCTCCTGATTATACCCCTTCCAATATGGCAGGTGCTGCACTGGATTTCTTCTCCAACTCTAACCTGCCATATGGAAGGAGTCACTTTCAGAGTAAAACTTCATACTGTGTTTGTAGTTTATAATAGCTGTGGGCTTTTCTTAGGGCTAGCACTTTCCCCCTGGAGCTTCTCTCCCCAGTGTTGACATCAGCCATGATTGGGTTTGTCATTTTGTTGGTGCATCTGACAAGGGAAACAAAATGCAGAGTGGGCTCAGAGTTAGCCTTGCCAGGGCCAGAATGTGCAACCCATGGAAGTGGAGTTGGCCAGAGGCACACACAGCTCTCAGACTTTGTGGGCTCCTTCCATGGCAGCAGCTCCATGGAGTTCTGGCTATGGAGGCTTTATGGTGGCACTCAGAAGTTTCAGGGGCTCTATCCTTAGTACAATTCTATTATAGTGGTACCTCGGTTCACGAACTTAATTCTTTCCACAATTCTGGTCACAATTCTGGATGAGAACTGATTCAAATTTAATGGCTGACCGTATGAGGAAATTTGATTAGGTTCTCATCCAATTCTTTTTGTGACCAGAATCATGACAGAAATTAAGTTCATGAACAGAGGTACCATTGTAATCATTAAAGAACAATTCCAGAAAAGTTAAGGTCCGCATTATGAAATGCAGGTTTCCACAGAAGTCTTCAGATCAGAATTGCTAGTAGCTCAGGACCTTATACACATGCACTCTGAAAATCAGGATACTAGTGCCTTCTTTACAGGAATGGAACGGCTAAGAGTCCTATCTGACAAGGTTTCAAGTGTCCACTGCTCTTATGTCCCATTTCCTCCCTACTTTTCTTGCCCTGGACTCATCTCTTGACTCGGATCTGGTCATCTGACCACATGACCAGGAGAAATGGCAGCAGTGGCGGTCTATAGAGACCCAGCTTCAGGTGGCCTTGTAGCTCCTGCCTTCTTCTGGGGCCCTGCCCCAGGAATGTCATAAGGACTGTGGTACAGCCTGTCAGAGATAAGGAGACCTGAATGGAAAACAAACCGCTGACACTGACACCGGGATCTGTCAGGGAGGTCACTAGGATGTTCCACTCCTGACGCTCCTGCTCAGGACAGCCATGTGTCAGGCAGCAGACCCAGCCCAGGAGCTGCACAGCCCACCCTCAGAGCTGGATAGGGAGCTATTTGTCAAACCCAGCTCACAGGACCAGCCTAGATTCAGAGGATGGGAAAGATTTCCAACTTTTTGCTACCTAGGACTCCCACCCCATCCCCAAATTTGCAGCTACCCTAAATTCATCCCAGAATTTCCATCTCATTTATCTATTGGACTGTAACTTGCCATTCCAAATTTTAGTGGTTTAAAACAACAATCATGTAGTCATTCACAATTTTGGGATTTGGATTTTGCAGACAGTTCAGTGCCTGCAATTGGAAATCAGAACAGGCTTTTCATGCATCTGATGTCTTCTGGTGAGGTTCATATGTTTCTGGGATTCATACGTTTCTCTCTCCATATGCTCTGTTTATCTGCATAGCTGAGTTTCTTTCCACAGTGGCTCAGGGGTCCCAGAGGCCACAGTGGGGCCTGCTTAGTCTTGTAAGAATTGACACAGAATCTCTTCTGCTGCATCTTGTTGTGAAAACAAGTCACAAAACATCCCAGAAAGAAAAGGAGGGGAAATAAACTCAGTGTCACAATGAAGGGAGTGGAAAAGATTCTGCGCTCATCTTTAATCCACCACAGTCCATTTCTGGTCATAAATTATTTGTACGTCTCCCACATGCAAAATGCGTGTTTCTCCAAAACTCCCAGCATTTCATCCCATATGGCAGCAGCCCAGCATTCAGAAGCTTATCATCAGCGTTAGGCTTGGATGTGGATCAGCTGCTGTGAATGCAGTGCTTCTCAGTCTGGAAACCTGTGGACTAAAAATCCAAGCTATCATCTGCTGTCACTGGCCTCACCATAACCCCATGCAGCAATAAGAGGAGGGTTAAGAAATGTAGTACTCCCATTCCCAAGGAGAGGACACTGAGGGCACCCAACAGACATGGGTCCTTAGTGATTCCAAGATCCAGCCAGGCAAGAGCTGACTGCTCTCCTGGCTCCAGAGGCAGGACTGTCACAGGATCAGGCCCTGTTTCTGCCCTGGAAAGGGTTCCTTACTCCACTATCCCTGGGTGAAGGATCTGTCCCCTCAGACCTTCTCCCTTTTCCAGGAGAAATAGTTCATCTTTGTAGCTGGGTAATTTCTCAGTCTATCTGTTGCCCGTAGCAAGTTGTGGACCCAGGGGTGTCTTTTCATTTTGACTTGTCTCTAATGTGCACAACTCCTTCAAATGTCTATGCTTCTTTATGAATTAAAATTTACCCCACCAGGCAAAGGCCACACTTACTTCCACATGCCACTCAGAGGGAGCCTTCTCTACTTTGGCCACAGGGTCTTCAGGCAGGTCTTAGCAGCACCCTCAGTTGGATGCTATAGATGAAGGCTCCATCTTGCTGGTGGTGTTTTTTTTAATCTTCTTTTTTTTTTTGTACTGGGGATCGAACTCTGGACCTTCCACTTGCAAGGTAGGCGGTGGAACCACTGAGCTAAATCCCCAGCTTGCTGGTGGTTTTTTGAGGTCACCGTGAGGTCACTTATGGTCAGGAGAGAGGGTTGTTTTCCAACACAGCACACCCTATATTGAAATAGTTACTCTAAATTCTGCTTAAATACTGAACTGCTCCTTCTTTGGTTCATCCCTCCTTCCAATATTTTATCACAGGAAGTTAAAAGAAGCAGAGTAGTCCCATTTGGCATTCAACTTGGACGTTTCCTTAGGTGAGATCCATGAGGTTCATTAAGTACATTTCTTACCCAACATGCTACTATTGTCATCAGTTCATTGTTTTCTACCTTAAAACACTGATAACCATCTTTCCTGTCTCCAAAATTCCCTTGCTGTCCTACCAACCTTCCAGCCTCCCCACTGCTCATTATCCCAACCTTACCTCAACAACATCCCGCTTCCAAACCCTTGCTATCTGCTTCCTAATCTATTGCTATTTAAGAAGCCACCAGAAAGTAATGATTGTCACTTTCTGTGATTTTGTGGGTTGGGCTTAGGATGTTGGCTGTGCTCCTCAGAAGCCAGCTGGGGTGGACTATCCCGGATGAACCTCTGCTCCCTCAGGGCATCTCCATGTGGCCTCTGGTCATGCAATGGCTTAGCCTGAGAGGTTTCTCATCATGCTGGCTGGACCCTGGGGAGGGCACTTGAGAGATCGGCTCTGTGCTGCTCGTGTCCCACTGCCCAAAGCAGGTCACAGACTGTCCAGAGCCGAATGGCAGGGAGACCCTGAAATCTGGAAGGCTCCCTGAATTACAGGGGGCCACTTCCTGCTATACTGACTTTGTGTTTTCTCCATGTCTTCCCTTTTTCACTACACTGAACTCACCCTGGGTTCCTTGTTCACTGACACACAATTGTTGCTTTGATTTTCTCTTCTTTAATCACTTGGTTCCTAGTCTTTAGTCACTGTTCCTGTTATGTTCTTTCAGGTGTCAACTGAAATGTCACTTTGCCCTCCCAGTTACTATCATAGTACTTTGTATCCTTCTTTTTTAAAATTTTTATTTTATTGGTACATTTTAGGTATACAATACAATGACATTCATCATTGGAAATCTGCACCTTTGCATAATCTCTCTTGGTTCTTATTTTTCCCCCTTCCCCTGCCCTCCCTTCAACCCCTCCACCCCTCCCTATTTACAGAGACTTTGTTTCCATTTTTCCATTTTCTCATATTAATTCCATTCCCTTCTTTCCTTTCCCCTACCCCTCCCACTTCCCCTTCCTCTTTGCCCCTTTTCTTCCTATTTCACATTATCTGTTATACATTTTAGTCCTTATTTACATTTTCAGTTTCTCACACTAGAGAAACTATTGGTATTCACACGTGTGTACTATTTATTTCACTTAAGAGGATTGCCTCAATGTGCATTCATTTAGCTATAAATGTCTCTAATTTCTCATTTTTTATGGCTGAGTAGTATTCCATTTTATAAAAAAAAAACACAATTTCTTTATCCATTCTCTAGTTGATGGGCACTTGGGGTGCTTCCAAGCTTTAGCTATCACAAACTGTGCTGCTATGAACATGGGTGCACATTGTGGTATGATTCTTTTAATTCTTTGGGGAAGATACCCAGCAGGGGAATAGCTGGGTCAAATGGGACTTTCCGTCCTAGTTCTTTGAAGTATCTCCATCTTTGCATCCTTCTTGATATCTGAAATGATCTTGTTTATGAATCTTCTAATTTTTTCCTTCCCCTACCAAAGTGTGAGGTCTAGTGGTACCATATGCCTTGTTGACTAGTGTACTTTTAGCACCTCCAAAGGGCCCCCCACAGTTCTTTCTTTTTTGGTACCGGGGATTGAACTCGGGTCCTTGCGCTTGCGCAGTAGGCAGCGAAATCACTGAGCTAAATCCTGGGCCTCCCCACAGTTCTTAACAAATGTTTTTGAATGTATCATGAATGAACAATGGATGAATGAATGAAGGAACTAAATCTTAGTTTAAAGGAATTTATAAGTAAATGTGTTTATTTTTACAGAAATTATTTCAAATTTTAAACAACTCTTAACTATTAAAAGCCAGAAGTGATGAAAAATTTTTTTGAATGATTGGCCTTATCATTGAATATAGCTTGCCCAAATATTAAAGAAATGATACATTTGAAATTTGCTTCAGAATAATTTGGAGAATAAGGAAAAGTGAGTTGGAGCACAGTGAAATGAGGCTGACTGAAGACCAGGTGCCCACAGCATTTAACAAAACCCAGCACCAATTTGTGATTTTAAAAATCCTAAACTAAGAAGGCAACTTCCTCACTTTGTCAAAGAATATCTACAAAAGCCCTACAGTTAACATTGTATTTAATGAGGAGAAATGCAAATTTTTCTATTATGATGAGTAACTTCTTCTTAGCATCATACTAAAATTCTATCTAACACAATAAGACCAAAAAAAAACCAGGAGAAAAAGGTATACAGGTTGGGAAGAACGAGTTTTCATTCACAGATGACATGACTGTCTCTGTAGAATAATCTCAAAGACTCAATAACAACAACAAGAAACTCCTAGAACTCATAAGGAAATTATACCAAGGTGGCAGGATATAATATTAATGTATAAAAGTCAGTTGCTATACTATATATTAATGAACAAGGGGATTTTAAAATTTAATTTTATTGGCACATTTTAGGTATACAACATAATGACATTCATCATTGGAAATTTGCACCTTTACATAATCTCTCTTGGATCTTATTTTTCCCCCTTCCCCTGCCCTCCCTTCAACCCCTTCATCCCTCCCTATCTATAAAGACTTTGTTTTCATTTTTTCCTTTTCTCATATTAATTCCATTCCCTTCTTTCCTTTCCCCTACCCCTCCCACTTCTGCTTCCCCTTTGCCCCTTTTCTTCCTATTTCACATTACCTATTATACATTTAGTCCTTATCTACACTTTCAGTTTCTCACATCAGAGAAACTATTTGGTATTCACACATGTGTGTCCTATTTACTTCACTTAAGAGTATCTCCTCAATATGCATCCATTTAGGTATACATGTCTCTAATTTCTCATTTTTTATGGCTGAGTAGTACTCCATTTTAGAAAAAAAACACATTTTTTTTTTTCTTTTTGTACCGGGGATTGAACTTGGAACCTTGTGCTTGAGTGGCAGGCGCCTGAACCACTGAGCTAAATCCCTGGCCCCTAATTTCTCATTTTTTATGGCTGAGTAGTACTCCATTTTATATATAAAAAATTCCACTTTCTTTATGGAGTCTCCAGTTGATGGGCATTTGGGCTGCTTCCAAGTTTTGGCTATTATAAACTGCGCTGCTATGAACATGGGTGCACATATATCACTGTGATATGATTCTTTTAATTCTTTGGGGAAGATACCCAGCAGGGGAATCGCTGGGTCAAATGAGACTTCCACTTCTAGTTCTTTGAGGTATCTCCACACTGATTTCCACAGTGGTTGCACCAGTCTACACTCCCACCAACAACAGAGAAGGGTTCCTTTCTATCCACACCCTTGCCAGCATTTGTTATTGGTTGATTTCATGATAGCAGCCATTCTTTCTGGGGTGAGGTGGAATCTCAGTGTTGTTTTCATTTGCATCTCTCGAATGACCAGTGAGGTTGAACATTTTTTCATATGTTTATTTCCTATTTCCACTTCTTTGCCTGAGAAATGTCTGTTCATTTCAGATGTCCATTTTTGGATTGAGTCTTTAAATTTGGGAAGTCTGATTTTATAAACTTCTTTATAGATTCTAGATAGTAGATCTTTGTCAGAGGAACAGCAAGTGAAAAATTTTCCCCACACTGTAGGCTGTCTCTTTACACTGTTGGTGGTTTCTCTTGCAGTGCAGAAGCTTTTCAATAAGAAGAGATCCCACTTGTTGATTGTTTGTGCTAGTTCACAGGCAACTGGGGTTTTGTTCAGAAAATCTTTTCCTACCCCAATGTCTTCAAGAGTTCTACCTAACCTCTGTTCCAGCCAGTTCAGCATTTCTGTTTTAATATTTACATATTTAATCCATTTTGACTTTAGTTTAGTGCATGGTGAGAGATATAGGTCTAGTTTTAATCTTTGGCAAGTTGACACATAATTTTTCCATCACCATTTATTAGAGGCTATGTTTCCTCCAGTGAGGGTGTTTGGCTCCTTCATCAAAGATGACATGGCTGAGTGTGTCTGGAGTTGTTTCTGCATCTTCTAATCTTTTCCACTGGTCCTCAGGTCTGTTTCTTTGCCAGTACCATGCTGTTTTTATCACAGTAGCTTTGTAGTATAGTTTCAAGTTGGGGGTTGTGATATCCCCTGCCATGTCTCTGTTACCTAGAATTGCTTTTGCTATTCTGAGTCTCTTCTTGTTCCAAATGAATTTTTGGATTGTTTTCTCAAGGTCCATGAAGTATGCTGCTGGGATCTCAATTGGAATTGCATTAACTCTATATAGCAGTTTTGGAAGTATGGCCATTTTCACTATATTAATCCTTCCTACCCAGGAGCAGGGGATGTCTGTCCATTTTCTGATATCATCTTCAATCTCTCTTTTCAAAGTGCTACAGTTTTCAGAGAGGAGGTCTTTGATTTCTTTTGTTAGGTTGATTCCTAGGTATTTCAGTTTTTTGGATGCTATTGTGAAAGGAATTGTTTGCACTATTTCTCTCAGTGAGTCTGTTGTTCATGTAGAGGAAAGCTATTGATTTTTGTGTGTGACTTTGTATCCAGCTACTTGACTGAGTTTGATTATTAAGTCTAGAAGACTTTCGGTGGAGTTCTTGGGATCTTCTATATAGAGTATCATCTCATCTGCAAATAATGACAATTTGCCTTCTTCATTTCCTATTTTTATTCCTTTTATTACTTTCTCTTGTCTAATTGCTGTGGCTAATGTTTCCAAAACTATGTTGAACAGGAGTGGTGATAGTGGACATCCTTGTCTTGTTCCTGATTTTAGTGTGAAGGATTTCAATTTTTGACCATTTAGTATGATATTGGCTGTTGGTTTTTCATAGATGGCTTTTATCAGATTGAGGTAAAGACAATCTATTCCAATTTTCTGTAGGGTTTTTTTTTTTATCATGAATGGGTGTTGGATTTTGTCAAATGCTTTTTCTGGATCTATTGAGATGATCAATAGGTTTTTGTCCTTGGCTCTATTAATATACTGTATTACATTGATTGATTTGTGTATGTTGAACCATCCTTGCATCCCTGGAATGAATCCCACTTGGTCAGGGTGTATGATCTTCTTGATGAACTTCTGCATTCTATTTGCCAGTATCTTATTGAGGATTTTTGCATCTATGTTCATTAGCGAGATTGGCCTATAGTTCTCTTTTTCGGTTGGGTCTTTCTCTGCTTTGGGGATCAAGGTGATGCTTGCTTCCAGGAATGAATTTGGGAGTATTGCTTCCCTTTCAATTTCATTGAAGAGTTTAAACAATAGTGGCAGTCGTTCCTTTCCAAATGTCTTGTAGAATTCAGCAGTGAAGCCATCAGGACCTGGGCTTTTCTTAGTCAGTAGGTTTTTAATTATGTTTTCAATTTCATTGATTGATACTGGGCTGTTTAGAATTTTTAGGTCTTCTTTGTTCAACTTTGGTAATTCATATGTATCTAGGAATCTGTCCATTTCTTCTGTGTTGTCCATCTTATTGGCATATAGGTTCTGGAAGTAGGTATTGATGATCCTCTGGATTTCTGCTGGGTCTGTTGTAATTTCACCCTTTTCATTCCTAATTGCATGGATTTGGGCCTTTTCTTTCCTTTTTCTGATAAGGTTGGCTAAGGGATTGTCAATTTTGTTTATTCTTTCAAAGAGCCAACTCTTGGCTTCATTGATTTTTTGTATTGTTCTCTTAGTCTCCATTGCATTGATTTCTGCTCTGATCTTTATAATTTCCTCCCTTGTATGAGCTTTGGGTTTGTCCTGCTCTTCTTTTTCTAGAAGCTTGAGGTTCACCATCAAGTTGTTTAATTGGGCTTGCTCTGTTTTCCTAATATGCATATTCACTGCTATGAATTTCCCTTGTAAGACTGCTTTCATTGTGTCCCATAGATTCCGATATGTTGTACTGTCACTGTCATTTAATTGAACGAACTGATTTCTTCTTTAATTTCCTCTGTGACCCATTGGTTATTCAGAAGCGTGTTGTTCAGTTTCCATGTGTTTATGAAATTATTGTGGTTTCTTTTCCTATTGATCTCCAATTTCATTGCACTATGGTCTGATAATATACAGGGGATGACTTCAATTCCTTTGCACTTATTAAACACGTTCTATGAGGGAGTATGTGGTCTATTTTGAAGAACAACTCATGCGCAGCTAAAAAGAATGTGTATTCTGATTTTGTGCAGTGGAACACTCTGTAAACATCTATTAACTTCATTTGTTCAAGAGTTTGATTGAGTTCTAGTATTTCATTGTTTGTTTTTTGTCTAGTTGATCTACCTATTTGTGACAGTGGGGTATTGAGGTCCCCCACTACTATTGTATTAGTGCTTATTGGATTTTTCATATCTGTTACTATTTGTTTTATATAGTTGGGTGCACTAGCATTTGGTGCATATATGTTTATGATTGTCATCTCTTCCTCTTGGATTGTTCCCTTTACAAGGATATAGTGTCCTTCTTTGTCTCTCTTAATTGGTGTTGGTTTGAAATCCACTTGATCTTCAGAGGATAGCTATTCCTGCTTTTTTTCGGGTTCCTGTCGCATGGAGTATTGTTTTCCACCCTTTAACTTCAGTCTATGAGTTTCTTTTTGAATTAAGTGTGTTTCTTGTCTGCAGCATATTGTTGAATTTTGCTTCTTGACCCATTCTGCCAGTCAATTTATTTTGATTGGTGAATTGAGACCATTAACACTGATGGTTATAACTGATATGTACTGACTTATCATTGTCATGACCTTTTCTTTTTGTTGCATTCTCCCCCTTTGCATTTAGTTTCTTGTTGTGCCTGATGGATTCATTCTGCTGGGCTTCTTGGGGTTGTGATCCTCATTGTCTTTTCCTAGGATATTGTCTAAAATTTTTTGGAGTACTGGTTTGGTATTCATGAGGTTCCTAAGGTGCTCTTTGTCATGAAAGTATCTTATTTCTCCATCAATTTTGAAAGATAGTTTTGCAGGTACATCAATCTGGGTTGGAGGCTGTTTTCCTTTAGGGCTTGAAATACATCACTCCAAGCTCTTCTTGCCTTGATGGTTTGTGTTGAGAAGTCTACTGTGATTCTGATGGGCTTTCCTTTGTATGTGATTTGTGTTCTTGAACTGCTTGTAGAATTTTGTTCTTCTGTTGGGTTTCTGGAATCTTTTTTTTGATTTCTGGAATCTTAACTATTATATGCCTATGTGTAGATTTTTTTTGATGAAGGCTATTTGGAGTCCTATGCCTCACTTATCTGTAGGTCAAGTTCTTTCCCCCTGCTTGGGAAGTTTTCTGCCACCACTTCTGTGAACAGTTTTTTTATGTCATCTGGACTCTCTCCTATTTCTTTATTGACTCTGATCAGTCTTATGTTATTCTTCTTTGCATCATCTAGCAGCCGCTGGATTTATTTCTCATTGTCCCTTACTATTTTAAAGAAATTTGTCTTTTCCTGGTCACTAATTGCAATCTTATCTTCTATATCTGAAATTCTGTCCTCACATTGGCTCATTCTGCTGTGTAAACTTTCAATGGAGTTTTTAATCTCCTGGAAATCTGTTTGCATCTGTTTTATGGATTCCATTTGTTTCCTATGTTGGGATTCCATCATGTTCTTCAGCTCCTCTATTTTTTTATCGGTGTCCTCTCTAGGTTTAATAATCATGTCTTGCACTATGAGCACCATCTCTGCTGTTATCTGAGAAATTATTTCTGATTTCATTTTTTCCAGACCCTCCTTTGTTACCAGTTCAGGGATTCCAGGTGGTTGAGTATCAGAGTGTTCCATCTCGTTTCCCTTTGGGGTTGCTTTAGGTGATCTGGAAGTCTGGTTTTGAGACTTGTTTACATGTCTTCTCATTTCAGTGGGCTTGGGGTACGTGCTGCTGGCCCCTGTGCAGCTCACCTCCTCCATGCTGGGGTATGGGGGGTTCTGCTCCTCTGCACTGGGGCGGTGGTATGGCAGCCTGAAAGGCTCAGGTACTCAGTGCTGTGGGCCTCTCCCAAGTGGATTTTTAAATTAAAAATACAATATGATTTATAATATTATTCTCCAAAAGGAAGTACTTAGGTACAAATCTAACAAAATATTTATAAGATCTGTATGAAAAAAACTACAAAACTCTGATAAAAGAAATCCAAGAACTAAATAAATGGAAAGATATTCCATGTTCATAGATTTGAAGACTCAATATTATCAAAATGTTAGTTCCACCTTGATCTATAGATTCACTGCTCTTCCAACCAAAATCCTAGCAAAATATCTTGTGGATAGTCATAGTCTGATTCTAAAATTTATATGCAGAAGCAAAAACCAAGAATAACCAATACAATATTGAAGGAGAAGAACAAATTTGGGAAACAGATGGTATTTGACCTATAGACTTTAAGACTATAATAATCAATATGACATTGGTGAAAGTACCTTTTTCTCACTAGTTTTTTGTTTTGTTTTGTTTTGGTACTGTGGATCAAACTCAGGACCTTGCACTTTCAAGGCAGGTGGCAGAACCACTGAGCTAAATCCCTGGCCCAAAAGTACCCTTTTTCCAAGTTGGCTCTTCAGTCCTTCTGACATGACCTTTCAATCTTTCTTTCAATCTTTCTTTCTTTCTTTCTTTCTTTCTTTCTTTCTTTCTTTCTTTCTTTCTTTCTTTCTTTCTTCTTCCTTCCTTCCTTCCTTTCCTTCTTTCTTTTTTTGGTACTGGAGGTCAAACTTAGGATATTGCACTTGCAAGGCAGGTGGCAGAACCATTGAGCTAAATGCCCGGCCCAATGTTTCTTTGCTATCATGTGTCCCCACCAATGTTTCAGTTCAAGTCAGGACTGTGGGGTTTTATTCAGCATCCTATGTCTTACTTTAGTATCTGCTTTCTTCTGAGAATCTGTGTTCTTGGGAATCTGAGAATGACAAGACTAGAATATTACAATTAGTTTGCATTGCCTTGTGCCACACACAAGACACTGTCATCAAAATCACTCCTTCTACAGCACCAATATGATGCACAACATTGAAAGATTGTTTACATATGGTTTCTCTGTTTTCTAAAGTTGTATTTTATCTACATTCTCAGAGCATCTGTCCAAAACATAGTGTTCATCTCCTTTTTAACCCTCATGTAGCCTTGGTTGACAGTGAGTATTGAAAGCTCACTGCAAGTCCTTAGACAGACTCCTTTCTAGTCATTTGGACTCCTAGTAGCTAGATCCCTTAGGAAACATGCAAGGGAACAAGACTGAATGCATTCCACAATGTTTCCAACAATGGAGGCTGTCTGTCAAACTTAAATTTTTATCAACCTGATAAGTTGAGAAGTGGTATCTTGATGTAGTCTTAATTTGTATTTCTTTTCTCATGCATAGTCAGGCTAAGTAGTCTTTTATGTTTAAAGATCATTCCTCTTTCCATGAGCTGTCCAACTTTTGTCCATTTTTTAAATTGGAATTTTGGGCTTCTCTTTCCCTCCATGTTAAGACATTTTCCATATCATGGTTATCACCCTTCTGTATGTGATATAGGTTACAGTATCTTTTCCTAGTTTGTCATTTGTCATTTGACATTACTCATAGGGTATTTTGGTATGTGACTCTATAGTGTGTTTAATACTTTGTCAGGCTAGCCCCTCAAATAATGCTTTGTTCTTCAGATTTTTTGGTTATAAAAGTATGTTCTCATTTTAAATGTATATTCATCTTGGGGCCATATTAATTTTGTCAATGAACTTGGGAGAATTGATATCCTTATGATGTTGAGTTTATTACCTCTTCCTCAAGCCTTCCAGTAAAAGTGTTTTTAATATCTTCCTTTCATAAATTTTGCATACTTATTGCTAAGGTCAAGCCTAAAAATTTTATCTCTTGTTATTAGTATAAAAGGGCCTTCTTCTGCAGTATATCTTTAGAAAATGATTGCATACTTGTATACATATGTGTGCATATGAATATATATGAAAATTATACATATATATGTGTATATGTATCATATGAGAAGGCTATTGATTTTTAAGTATCAAAGGCTTTTGAGTTAAGGGTTGTTGCGGTGACCTATATAAATTATCAGGGAAGTGACAGATCATTCAGGGTTTCACATGAGAGATGAATGCATGAATCATGCAGGGTCAGAAGGGAAAGGAAGGATCTGTAGACATGGACCCCAAAGGTCTAGGACTTGGAAGTTTCCTTGATGTTGAGGAGAGAATGAAGGAAAGGCTATGCAAGCTTTCAACTAGTTGCTGAAATGATGATGTTAACAAAAAATAAGAAGAGAGAAGCTTGGGTAAAAGAGAATGAATTAGAGTCATGAGCATTTAGATTTTGAGTTACAGAAAGGTGAAATCTGAAAATTTCAAGTTGGAATTCATCAAGTAGAACTGAAGAAATGACTAGGGCAATTAGAATAAGAAGAGAAAACCCAATAACAGAATGTCGGAGAATTTCTGTATTTAAATAATGGGCAGAAGAATCTGGTCCCTGAAAAAGACAGAGTGAGGGGTCTGAGGGGGTAAGAAGTGAATCAGAATGCAGAGTCATACAAACCCAAAGAACAAGAAATGGTTTGCCAATTATGAAATCTCCAGTAATTTTTGAGACAGCAATTTCAAAGTGATTGTGAAGGTATGGTAAGATTGTAAAGGATTAAATAGAGAGATACTGACTAGGGTGTATTTGTGTCAGGATATTTAAACTGTGTGTATTTTAAACATGCCAAGTCCAAATACATGAGGTCTCATAATGAAATAATCTATGTTGATACCAGTTAAACAAACATGCTTATATATAAATACTTTGGTTTAACTGAAATTTTTACCAACAGTTCTTCTTTGTGGCAATTAACTCAATGTTCAACCCTTTGCCTGAATATACATTCATACTTTACCTTCTGACCATTGTATGTTTGTTTCCAAGTAAAACTTACCATTTAATGCTGAAAAAAAAACCAGAAGAAATTTCCCACTTAGGTAAACATGAATCCTTTTACATAGGCTTTTGTAACAATTATTGCAGCTTAAGATTTACAATTTACAATTTATAAATTTACAATTTATAAATTTAAGATTTATAATTTTTCACTGAGCTTTACAGAAGATTCCAGGATAAGGAAGGACCAGAAGTATTAAGGACATGGATTATTTCTCAAAGGGTAGAAAGGGTAGAAAAATGATAGAGCCATGTCTAGATCATAGACGTTCTTGACCCCTAGCCCACAGGCATGAGTACAGGAAAGTTTATTCTAGGTATTGTAGAAAGAAAAGGATTTAATGCAGGGAATTAGGTGCTCATAAATAAGTGGGAGAATAGATTTTAGGCTCTGCCTCTAGCAGTGACTCCTGGAACAAACAACACAGAGCTGATGATTGCAGAGTCATCTATGGGCTCATCCCTGGAGTCGCGCCAGCCATCAGGAAGGCAGACTGGAAGTCACTGGAACTGCCATCGCATCACAGGCCCCACATTGACTCTTGGCAGTCAAGCAAAACACTTGGACTCAGTGCCAGAACGTGGTCTTGTCTCCTAAGAATCACAAGTGTGAACTCTAGAGCCCTGCTGCTGAGAGTGTTTCTCTCCACGAGCTTGCTTGCAAGGAAAGGTCACTTGAAAGAGGTAGGATATGTATGGTTCTGCTTCATTTTCATACCTCAAATCCTTCAAGAATGAATCTAATAGATGGAACATAATTCATATACAGAAACCAAGCTGTGAGAAAGTCTAAAACACATAGTATTTTGCTTTCCAGAAAGAGGCTGGAAAAGAAATTGAGCAAATCAATCCACAGCATTTGGCCTCCCAAACTTTTTGTGTTTTAATTCAACGTATTGGCAAAAATAATGAGTAGGCCAAAACTATGTGCTTGAATGGAAAATGCTTGTTTCTGGGGTCATGGTTATAACTGACAGAGCTGAGACTTAAATCCAGGTCTGACATCAATGACCAGAATGCTATATTGCTTTTCAGTTTGCTCCATTGATTCTCTTTAGTTACGCAGTTTAGAATCTAACTAGTCTTTTTTTTTTTAAGTCTCATTTAATTGCTATACTCAAATGTTGTGCTAGAATCAAAGCATTCCAGGGTCATCTCCTGACTTACAAGTCTCAGTGAAAAAGAGATGCAGTTTTCCATTAAGCCATGATGGTCCAGAGATCCCTGTACTAATCTAACATTTCCCCATTCTTGCTTAACACTTTCTGGTGGGCAGGTTGGCTAGAATTAGGATTTCTGTTGAGTGACTGAAGACTCAAAATAAGTAGGACTTAAACCCTAAAGAAATGCATTTCTCTTGTGTAAACCATCCAGAGATCCTGAGTTCGGTCCCCAGTACTAAAACAAAACAAAACAAAACAAAACAAAATCCAGAGATTAGAGTCAGAGGGCAGCTCCCCTCATCAATTCCAGGGCTGCAGTCTCCTATCTGGTAACTCCATCATACTCAGCATGGAGCTCCACCTCAAAGTCTAAGGGAACTACTTGAGTTCTAACCACCATACCTGCATTCCAGCAGTGGGAGAGGACAGGAACACTTTAGAGGCGTAGCATACAAATCTTTTGATTACATCCTTTTGGTTGAGTACTTGGCAAGAGATGCCACTGTACTACAAGGGAAGCTGTTAGGTGTAGCCTGACATTCAGATGACTATGTTCCCGGCTAAAAATGAGGTACTTTAACAGTAAGGAAGAAGGGGAAAATGCATACTAGTGATAAACAGCAAGTCTCTTGATATAGTGACTTCAGTGCATCCTGCAGTCCTTTGCATGCATCTTCCTCATTTTATTGAAAATTTTCAAAATGGCAACTGCCTTCCCTAGCACCTAGTATAGAGATTGACATATTTTAGGCATTATATTATTTATTCAACAAAAATCTAGTTTTTATTTTCTGGTAAAATTTTTAAAGTGCTTTAAAAATAAATATGACTATTTATACTTCTAAGACTGTGCTTGAAAAGCTGTGTGTAAGACAATGTTGTGTATTTAAATCTTATTTTCTCTTGATACATCAAGGTGTATGTTTCCATGGATGGAGGAAATGGAAAGGGACTCTAAAAAGGGGGAGGGGTGATATGAAACAGGAAAAATCTAAAGGCAACAAAAGAAAAAAATTTTTTTCCAGCAGATTGTTTCTGTTTTAACATATAAATCTTTGATCTATTCAATTTTAGTTTAGTATGTGGTGAGATTCAGTCTTCTTCTGCATGTGGATAGCCAATTTCTCCAAAATTATTAAAAAGACTATCTTTCCTCCAGTGTATGTTTTTGGCCACTTTGTGAAAGATCAAATAGCTGAATGGCATTGTTTTTGCTTCTGTTTTGTTCTATTGATCCATGTATCTGTGTTTGTGCCAGTACCATGCTGTTTTTAATCAGTGTAGTTTTGTAATATGATGTAAACATCCAGAATTGTGATGTCCACTGCTTTGCTCTTGTTACCCAGGAACACATTTTCCATTCTGAGTCTCTTCTGGTTCTATTGAATTTTAGGATTGTTTTTGCTAGTCCTGTGGGGACTGCTTTTGGTAATTTGATTGGGATTGTATTGAATTTATACATCAGTTTTGGAAGTATGACCATTTTAACTATATTGGTTCTGCCTGTCCAGGAATCCAGGATATCTTTCCATTTCCTGATGGCCTCTTTGATCTCCTTGTAAAGATTTCTATAGTTTTTGTTATAGTCTTTCACTTTGTTAGGTTAAATTTTAAGCACTTAATTTTTCTTGATGCTATTGTGAATGGAATTGTTTCCTAATATCCTTCTTAGTGGTTTCGTTATTGGTGTACAGGAATGCTATTCATTTTTGTGTGTTGATTTTGTATTCTGCTACACTACTGAATTTGGTTATTAATTCTAGGAGGCTTTTGGTGAAAATTTTTGGGTCTTCTATGTAGAGGGCCATGTTTTCTGCAAATAATGATACTTTACCTTCTTTCTTGCTAACCATATCCCTTTTATTTCTTTCTCTTGCCTGATTGCTCTGGCTAATTTTTTGAATGCTATATTGAACAAGAGTGATAGTGGACATCCTTGCCTTCTTCCCAAGTTTAGAAAGAAAGCTTTCAGCTTCTCTCCTTTAAGTATGCCTGCTTCCTGGAATGACTTTAGGAATACTGCTTCCTTCTCTATCTAATTAAAGAGTTTGAGGAGTCTTGGCGTAAGATCTTCTCTAAAGTTCTTGTAGAATTCAACAGTGAATCTATCAGGACCTGGCCTTTTCTTAGTTGGTAGGGTTTTTTTTTTAATTACTTCTTCAATTTCACTGACTGATATTGGCTTATTTACAATTTTTGTATCATCTTGGCTTAGATTTGGTAGATCATATGTCTCTAGAAATTTATCTATTTCTTCTAAATTTTCCATTTTATTAGAGTTCAGGTTCTCAAAGTAGTTATTAATAATCTAATTTTTGGTGGAATCCAATGTGATTTCACCATTTTCATTTCTAATTGCATGGATTTGGCTCTTAGATAAGAATGGCTAAAGGTTTGTCTATTTTGTTCAGTCTTTCAAAGAACTAACTCTGATTCATCTATTCTTTGTGTAATTTTTTTAGTCTCAATTTCATTAATTTCTGCCTTGATCTTTACAATTTCCATCCTCATATTAGCTTTGGGCTTGTATTGTTCTTGTTCTGGGGCCTTGAGGTACATGAATAGTTATTTATTTGAACTTGTTCTGTTTTTCTAATGTGGGCATTCACTGCTATAAACTTTCCTCTTAAGATTGCTTTCATTGTGTCCCATGGGTTCCTGTATGTCATACTAGCATTACTATTTGATTGTAGAAACTGTCTACAATGTATAGTTTCTGTGGTGTCTTTTGTCATTGATTTCTAGTGTCAGTGCACTACGGTCCAATAATATGCATGGGATAATTTCACTTCCTTTGCACTTACTTAAACATACTCTACGGGCTAGTATGTGGTCTGTGTTGGAGAAGGTCCCATGCGCTGCTGAGAAGAATGTGCACTCAGTCATTGTTGGATGGGTCACTCTCTAGATCTCTGTTAAGTCCATTTCTTCGAAGGTTTGGTTCATCTTTGATATTTCTTTGTCGATTTTTTGCCTAGTTAATCTATCCATTTGGTGGGATATTACAGTTGTATCAGTGTTTCCTGATTCAGTGTTTTTACCTCCATTAATGTTTGTTTTATAAAATTGAGTGTGCTGGTATTTGGTGAATATATGTTTATAATTCTTAATTCTTTGTTGAGTTGTTTCTTTAACAAATATATAATAACCTTCTTTATCTCTTCTGATCAGTCTTGGCTTGAAATCTATTTTGTCTGAAATTAGGATAGCACCTCCTGCTTTTCTCTGGGTTTTCTTTGCATGGAATATTGTTCTTCATCCTTTGAGTTTTAATCTGTATCTTTAAATTTTTTAAAATTTATTTATTATTACTATTTGTTTGTTTTTTGAGACAAGGTCTTGTTTTGTAGTTCAGGGTGGCCCTGAACTCACTATGTAGCCCAGGCTGGCCTTGAAATCACAGCAATCCTCCTGCCTCAGCCTCCCGAGTGCTCCCACCTCGGCCTCCCGCATGTACCACCATGCCTGGCAATCTGTATCTTTTTTAATTAAATGTGTTTCTTGTACACTGGATATTATTGCATTTTGGTTTTTGATCTATTCTGCCAGTCTGTCTTATGATTGGAGAAATGAAATCATTCACACTGAGAGTTATTACCAAGAAGTACTGACATATTTTTGTCATTGCATTATTTTCCTGTTGCTGATTTCCTCATTTACTCCCCACCCGCTTTTGCTTAGCTGCTCATCCAACCAGGTATATTAATTCTTTTTGATATAGAGGTATTGCTGGCTTCATTATCCCATCCTAAGTTATTCTTGAGAATTTCTTTGTAATACAGATTTGGTGGTTTTCAATTTAATGAGGTGCTCACTTGTCATGAAATACCTACTTCTCCATCAATTTTAAAAGAAAGATTTGCAGGGCTGGGGATTTAGTTCAGTGGTATCACTGCCTGCCGTGCAAGTGCAAGGACCTGAGTTTGATCCTAGGTACCAAAAAAGAAAAGAAAAGAAAAGAAAGATTTGTAAAATTTGGGGTTCAAAATTTCTGTGTTACAGGTTTAATTACTTCACTCCAAGCCTGCTCGGCCTTTAAGGTTTGTGTAGAGAAGTCTGCTATAATTCTAATGGGCTTACCTTTATATGTGATTCATTGCCTTTCTGTAGAAGCTTTTAAGGTTTTTTTCTCTGTGCTGGACTTCTGGCATGGAGAGGTTCTCTTTTGGTCAGGGCTATTTGGGGTCTATCTGCTTCATTATCTGTGTCTTTATTTCTTTCCCGATATTTGGGAACATTATCTGCCATTATTTATTATTTGTGTGAACAAATGTTTTTTTAATGCCATTTGTGCTATCATCTGACTTTTTACTTATTCCAATTATTCTTAGATCTTTTTCCTTTGCATCACCTAGAGTTTTTGGATCCATTTTTCATGCTGTCTTATAGTTTTTCCCTTTTTCCTTTCCTTTTTTTTTTTTTTGTACTAGGGATCGAACTCAGGACCTCGAGCTTGCCAGGCAGGTGCTCTGCTGCTGAGCTACATCCCTGGCTCTGTCTTACTGTTTTTAAGATGTCTTTGAAGACATCATTGTCTTCTAGATCTGAAATTCTGTCCTCACATTGATTGGTTCTACTGCTCATACTTTCAATGTGATTTTCAATTTCTTGGATTTCTGATTGAAATCTTTTAATGGACTCTAATTCTTTGGTAAACTGGTAAAATCTAATTCATGTTCTGTATTATTTTGTTTAGCCTAGTGGAATGAATACATCAGGTAGGGTTAACAGTTAAACTGAAGGAGGAAAAAAGGAATCAGCACAGGAAAATAATGCAATGACAAGAAAAATTTAATACCTTTCAGTAATAACTGTCATTGTGAATGGTCTCAGTTCCCAAATCAAAAGACATAAATTGGCTGATTGCATCATAAAACAATACCATAGTTATGTTGTACACAAGAAACACATTTAATCCCAAAAGAAATTCATAGGCTAAAATCAAAGGATGGAAAACAATATTCCATACAACTGAACCTAAAAACAAGCAGGAATACCTATCCTATTTTCAGACAAAGTGGAGTTCAAGCCAAAACTTAATCAGAACAGGCAAAGAAGGTCACTATATATTGCTTAGGGGAAAATTCAACAGAAAAAGATAACAGTTATAAATATATATGCACCAAACACCAGTACACCCAACTCCATAAAACAAACACTCCTGAATATAAAAGATCTGGTAAAAATCAACACAATCATAGTGGGGGACCTCAATACCCCACTATCACAAATAGATCAACTAGACAACCAACAAACAAATATCATAGTTAAATTACACTTTTGAAAAAATGGATTTAATAGATAGCTACAGAATGTTCTATCCAACAAAATACACACTCTTCTCAGTAGAACACAGAACCAAAATGGACTGTATACTAGCCCTTTAAAGTAGTCTGTAATGAATACAAAAGTATCAAAATTGTTCCATGCATATTATCAAATCATTGTGCATTGAAGCTAGAAGTCAGTGGCAAAAGAAACCACAAAATTAGTAAGCACATAGAAATTAAACAATACACTCTTGAATAACCCATTGGTCACTGAAGAAATCAAAAAAGAAATTAGACAGTTCATAAAATCAAATGATAATTCCAGTACTGTATGCCAGAACCTATGAGAGACAATGAAAGCAGTCCTAAGAAGGAAGGTTATAACTGTGAATGCATCAGAAAAACACAGTGAGATCAAATAACCTAATAATGTATTCCAAAGTCCTAGCATAAGGACCTAAATCCAAAGCTAGTATAAGGAAGGATATTGTAGAAATCTGGTTCTAAAAAAGAATAAACAAAATAGACAAATCCATAGGCAAGCTTAACAAAGAAGGAAAGAAAAAACTCACATGAATGCAATTAGAAATGAAAAAGGCAAAATCATAGTGTACATCAACAAAATCCAGAAGATTAGTAGTGACTACTTTGAAAAACTATACTTCAATAAATTGGAGAATCCAGAAGCAAAGGACAGATTTCTAGACACATATGAATCATCAAAACTGAACTAAGGACGGGCCAGGGATTTAGCTCAGTGGTTCCACTCCCTGCCTAGCAAGTGCAAGGTCCTGAGTTTGATCCCCGGTACAAAAAAACCAAAAAACAAAAAAAGCACTGAACTAAGGGCTGGGGATGTAGCTCAGTGGCACTGCACCTGCCTGGAAAGCACAAGGTCCTAAATTCAATCCCTGGCTCTGTAAAACAAAACAAAAACCAAAAAACTGAACTAAGGAAATATAAAACAGGCAAAGAAACTAAGACAGTAATAATTTTTTAAAAACCCTACCAACCAAATTATGCCTAGGATTCATCACTGATATTTACAAGAACATCAGGGAAGATCTATTGCCAATACTCCTCAAACTCTTTTATGAAATTGAAAGGGAAGAAGTACTGTCAAACTCATCTGTTGAAGCTGGCATGACCCTGATTTCAAAACAAGGCAAGGATCTAAGTAAAAAAGAAAACTATACACCAATCTCTTTAATGAACATATATGCAAAAATCCTCAACAAGATACTGGAAAACAGTGCAACAAATCATTAAAAAGATCATAAATCGACCAGGGATTTAGCTCAGTAGTTTCGTCGCCTGCTGCGCAAGTGCAAGGACCCAAGTTGGATGACCAGTACCAAAAAAAAAAAAAAAATCATAAATCATGACCAAGTCGGTTTCATCTCAGGGATGCAAGGATGGTTCAATATATGCAAATTAATAAATGTAACAGATTACATAAACAGAGCCAAGCACAAAAATCACACGATCATTTCAATAGATGCAGAAAAAGGCTTTGACAAAATCCAACAGCAATTCATGATAATAAAAAAAACCTGTAGAAAATAGGTAAGCTTATCTTAATCTAATAAAGGCCACTGATGACAAACCTACTGCCAAAATATTAAATAGGGGAAAAACTGAAAGCTTTTCAGAAACAAAACAAGGAAGTCTGCTATCACTATCCCTTTAGAAAAACCTTTTATTAGTATATGTTTGCAGTACATAATGATTAAATTCACTTTTGGGAATTGTTACATGTAATCTTCCTTTTTCGTCCACCCCCATTTTATTTTTTCCAGCATCAAATTCATTTATTTTATGAGACCATATAGAGTTAGTTATCCTAATACAGATTGAAAGCCAGACTAACAGGCCTAGGAACATATAAAATATGTAAGACAATTTCACTAAGTCCAGGTATACTTTTAGATGCATTGTCTGTGCAAGATTACAACACCTTTTACCCCTATTATCTGTCTTTTAATTATATAGTTTTTCCATATAAGAGAAACCATGTGATATTTAAGCATGTGTGTCTGAGCTACTTCACATAACATTATGGTCTCAAGGTGCATCCATTTTCCTATAAATGACTCAAGTTTATCCTTTATGGCACAGTAATATGCCACTGTGTATAAAAATAGCATTTTCTTTATCCGTTCATCAGTTGATGGGCATATCAGCTGTTTCCAAGATTTAAATATTATGAATTGCCCTGTTATAACATGTTTATGCGTACATCACTGTGGTATGATGTCTTTAACTCTTTTGGGAAGATACCTGGAAGGGGAATAGCTAGGTCAAATGAAACCTCTGGTTTTAATTTTTTGAGGAATAGCCATATTGATTTCCGTAGAGGTTTTATCAGTTTACACTTCCACTAACATTTGGAAAAGGGTTCCTTTCTCCCCACAGCCTCATGAGCATTTCATTTTTGTTTTTGGGGGGGTTTTTTGGTACTGGGGCTCAAACTTGGGACCTTGAGCTTTCAAGGCAGGCGGTAGCACCACTGAGCTAAATCCCCCGCCCTCATGAGCATTTCTTATTTGTTGATTTCTTGATGGTAGCCATTGTTTCTGGAGTGAGCCAGTAATGTTGAACATTTTTCATGTATTTATTGGCCATTTATATTTCATCTGAGAAGTGTCTATTCGTTTCAGGTGCCCATTTTTAATTGGATCCTTAAATTTGGGGTTTCTAATTTTTTGAGTTCTTTATAAGTAGCTGAGAAAAAAATTTTCCCTATTCTGTAGGTTGTCTCTTCACTCTGTTGGTGGTTTCTTTTGCTGGGGAGATTTTTAATTTGATGTGATTCCATTTGTTGATTCTTGGTATTGTTTCTTGTGCAACTGGGGTTTTGTTCAGAAAGTCTTTGCCTATACTTATGTCTTCTAGCAGTTTAAGTGCTTCTGTTCTAATATTGAGATATATGATCCATTTTGATTTTAGTATATGGTGAGAGATATGGCTGTAGAGTCAACCTTTAGTATATGGATAACTAGTTTTCCTAGCACCATTGTTGAAGAGGCTCTCTTTCCTCCAGTAAAAGGATTTGGCCCCTTTGTCAAAGATAACATAGCTGAGTGTGCCTGGAGTTGTTTCTGTATCTTCTTGCTGTTCCATTGATCCATGAGTCTGGTTTTTTGACAATACCATGCTGGGTTTTTTTAATCACCATAGCTTTGTAATGTAACTTGAAGTCCAGGGTTGTGACGCCCCCTGCCTTTCTTGCCCTTGCTGCCCAGAAATGCTTTTGCTATAATCCTGTATGGGATAATGGTTCTGGTTCCATATGAACTTTAGGAGTTTTTTCATTCTGTAAGGAATGTTATTAGTATTTTTATTGGGATTACTGTTGGGAGCAATGCTACATAATTCTAGGGAAAAATCATTTGGTTAGCCTAGGTCTCTTGCCTACAGCCCAGCTACAGAATAACTCCAGTTTGCCCTCCGGTCACAACTGAGACTTCAGTGATCCAGTGATGCCGTGATTCTCCAGGACAAGAAACATCCTGGGAGAACAAACATCTGCTCAGTTCCTCGTTGTTCTTGGACTGTTAACATCTTGTTTGCCCGAGATGTACTGAACTCTCTGCAAGCCTTCTGTTACACCTTATTTATCCCAATGTGAACTGTTGAACTCTCTGCAAGTCATTTGTTACATTTGTTTCTCCCGATGTACTGAATTCTCTGCAAGTCATTTGTTACGAGGTACTGAATAAAAGGTGTGGTAAGCTGGGGGCTTTTGTCTTTGCTGCCCAGAGCAGCACTGATCAGACCCAAAGCTCAGCTTCTTCTCAGTCTCATTTTTCTACCTTTCCTGTAATTCGCCGTGTGCTGCCGTGGCTCACAGGAGACTAGGACTTATTGCAGAGGTTCTAGTAACGTCCCCTTCCCCTGTTCCCCACAGATTACATTAAATCTATATACAGTGGTACCTTGCTTCACGAACTTAATTTATTCCACGTGATTCTGGAAAAGATGGCTACTTTCATGTTTGTGTGGGACAGATCACTGTGATCATGTTCATCAGCCAATGCAGAGTTCACAAACAAAACCAAATTTTTCCAAACACTTCTGTTTGTGAACCAAATTGTTTTCAAACAAAAGTGTTCATGAACTGAGGTACCACTGTGGCAGTTTTGGAAGTATGGCCATTTTGACTACATTGTTTCTACCTCTATGGAACAGGGGCTGTCTTTCCATTTTCTGATATCTTCTTCAATCTCTTTTTTCAGAGAGCTCTAATTTTCATTTGTAGAAGTCTTTTACTTACTTGGTTGGGTTAATTCCTAAGTACTTCATTTTTCTTGATGCTATTATAAAGGATATTATTTCCCTAATTACCTTCTCAGTAAGTTTGCTATTGTTGTACAAGAATGCCATTTTTTTTTTCTTTTTGGTACTTGGGATCGAACTCCGGACCTTGTGCTTGCAAGGCAGGTGCTGGAACCACTGAGCTAAATCCCAGGCCCCTGCCATTGATTTTTGAGTGTTGATATAATGGATCCTGCTTTGCTACTGAATTTAACTGTTATTTCTAGGAGTCTTTTGGTGAAGTTTTTGGGGTCTTCTATGTAGAGGTTCATGTCAGTCAGCAAATTTAACATTTTTCTTCCCTATCCATACCCCTTTTATTTCCTTCTCTTGTCTGATCGGTCTAGCTAATGTTTTGAGAACTATATTGAATAGAAGTGGTGTAGCAGGCATCCTTGTCTTGTTCCTGATTTTAAGAGGGAAAGCTTTCAGCTTTTCTCCATTTAGTATGATGTTGGCCATTGGTTTGTCACAGATGGCTTTTATTAGCTTAGATAAAGACCTTGTATTCCTTCAGTTTTTTTTTCTTTCATGAATGTATGTTGGATTTTGTCAAATGCTTTTCCTGTGTCAATTGAGATGATCACGTGATTTTTTTTTTTTATATCGGGGATCGAACTCAGGACCTTGCACTTGCAAGGCAGGCGCGGTGCCTCTGAGCTAAATCCCTGGCCCGATCACGTGATTTTTGTGGAGTCTATGTGGTGTATTATATTTTTTATTTGCGTATGTTGATCTATCTATGCATCCCTGTAATTAATCCTACTTGGTCATTATATACGATCTTTTTGATTTGTTGCATTCTGTTTGCCAGTATCTTATTGTGGATTTTGGCTTCTGTTCATTAAAGAGATTGGCCTGTAGTTCTCTTTTTTGGCTGGGTCTTTTTCTGGTTTGGAACTTTGCTTCCAGGAATGTCTTTGGGAGTACTGCTTCCCTTTCAATTTCATTAGAGTTTGAGAAGTAATGGCAGTAGATCTTCTCTAAAGTTCTTATAGAATTCAGCAGTGAATCTGTTGGGACCTGGGCTTTTCTTAGTTATTAAGTTTAAAAAAATATTATTACTTTTTCAATTTATCTGACTGATATTGGCTTATTTTCAATTTTTGTATCTTCTTGGCTTAGCTTTGGTAGTTTATGTGTATCTAGGAATTTATCCATTTCCTCTGAATTTTCCATTTTATTAGAGTTCAGGTTCTCACAGTGGTTACCAATTATCTTCTGGTTTTTGGCAGAATCCATTTTGCTTTCACCATTTTTTTTTTTTTTTTTTTTTTTTTTGAGACAAGGTCTAGCTATGTAGTCCAGGCTAGCCTCAAACTCATGGCAATCCTGCCTCAGCCTTCCCAGTGCTGACCTTTTTCATTTCTAATTGCATGGATTTGGATCTTTTCTTTCCTTATTTTGCTAAGATTGGCTAAGGTTTTGTCTATTTTGTTTAATCTTTCAAAGAACCAACTCTTCAATTCTTTATATTGTATTTTTATTCTAAATTTCATTAATTTCTGCCCTGATCTTTATAATTTCCTTCCATGTATTAGCTTTGGATCTAGATTATTCTTAGTTTTTTTATGACTTTGAGGTGCATCATTAGGTTATTTGAGCTCATTCCGTTTTTCTGATGTGGGAATATTACTGCTACTAACAAAAAAACAAAAACAATTTTAAAAGCCCCAACAAAATGAAGAAAAACAAACAAAACATATCAAAAGAAAAAATTTTCTTGGATTTTGAGCCTGTGGTTATCTTCTGTGGTCTACAGTTTTGTAGCAGTGTCCAATTCAAGACATGTCCATGCTCTCACTAGTAGACAAAGGAGGCAGTCAGAGCCCACATCTATGGTGGATAATCACTGACAAGCAGCCAATAGGATTAGGGCAGGGTACTAGGACTTTCAAATCCACGAAATTCAGGTGGAACCTAACTTCTGGTTGCAGGGGTGGATCCTGGGTCATTTAGCTTATAATACTCTTGGTGTCTCTTGCCTGCCTATGGACATCTCCTGTGGCTGTCCCTCATCTAGTCACTGTGGGAGTATAACACTGGGATCTCTGAGATGAAGCCTACCTGTAGCTACTCTCAGTCCCAGGTTCAGGTGGCCCTTTCTTAGACTGTCGTTCAACAAAGCACTCTCTCTAGGGCAGATGCTTGGGCTGGAGTCACTCACTGGATGTTGTAGCACTCAGCATCTACTGGTCTGTCCCACTGGTTTCTCTCCGAAGGTCTCTGGAGTCACTGTTTTCACTGTCTGTATAGATTTGATCATCCTTGCTCATGAGCCACAAGCCAGGGGCCAGGGAGAAAGTGCCGATTACCCTTTCCTTTTTCTGCATTGTGTTCAATCTCTTCAATTCCTCTGTACGCTCCAATTTTCCCATCATATCCTTCCTGGATCCCAGCAATCCATCTCCCTCCTTATTTTATTCCCCAAGTTGTTACCTCCCACTGTCCAGATTCTGAATCTTAGAGGGGCTGATTTATTGCTGGTTACTGCTCTGAAATCCTCCTGAAGTCCCTGCTACCACCACTCCTGTTCAATATAGTACTCCAAACACTAGTCCGAGCAATTAGGGAAGAGAAAGAAATAAAAGAGATACAGGAAAGGAAGAAGTCAAACTATCCTAATTGACAAATGATATGATCCTTTACATAGAAAACCCCAAAATTCCACCAAAAGACTCCTAGAATAACCAAACTCAGTAGTGTAGCAGAATACACAATCAACACATAAAAATCAATACCATTCCTATACACCAATAATGAACAGTTTGAGAAGGAAATTTGAAAAAATTCTCAGTAGCATGAAGAAAAATTAAAGATTTAAAACTTAACCCAACAAAGAGAGAATTAAAAAACTATAGAACTCTTAAAAAGGAAACAGAGGTCATCAGAAAAGGGAAAGAGATCCTGGGTTCCTGGATACGCAGAACCCGTGAAGTCAAAACGGTCATACTTCCAAAGCTGATACATACATTAAAGGCAATCTCATTCCAAATACCAACATCATTCCTCATAGAACTAGAGGAAAGTATCCTCAAATTCAGTGGAGCCAGAAAACTCAGAACAGAAAGGTCAATCCTGGCCAAGAAGAGCACAGCAGGAGGCATCACAGTCCCAGATTTCTGGTTATAGTAGAAAGCGTGGTCAAAAACAGACATGTTCATCAGTGGAACAGAACAGAGGATGCAGAAGCACCCTAAGCACAGTTAGCCATCTGAATTTTGACAAAGAAGCCAATAACATGCTGGAGGAAAGATAGTGGTGCCAGGAAAATAGCTGTATACATGCAGAATATTGAACCTAGATCTGTATTTCTCACCATATACTAAAATAAAAAGATTAAATATCTAAATATTAAAACAGAAAAAACGTGCTGGAAGATACAATAGGTAACTCTTTTTTGTGGTACTGGGGATCTCACTCAGAACCTCGCACTTGCCAGGCAGGCGGCGGAACCACTGAGCTAAAAATCCCCAACCAATAGGTAACTCTTAGAGACAGGTGCAGGCAAAGACTTTCTGAATAGAACTCCAATTGCACAAGAAATCCTGTAAAACCAAGAATCAACAAATCCAATTGTATCAAACTGAAAAGGCTCTGCACAGCAAGACAACCAACAGAGTAGGTCTACAGAATGGTGAAAAATTTTTGCCAGCTATTTCTCACACCGAGGACTAATATCTAGAATATACAAAGAACTAAAAAGTTAGAACTCCCCAAATAAAAGAACCAAACAAAAGAAGAAAAAAAAAGGTGAGGGGACTGAAATGAATAGACATTTCTCAAAGAAATACAAATGGCCTATAAATATATGAACAAATGTTCAAGATCTCTGGCCATTAAAGCAGTGCAAGTTAAAACAACACTGAGAGTTGATCTTACTCTAGGAAGGCTATCATCCAGAAATGAAATAAGAAATGTTGGCAAAGATGAGGGATAAAATCCTTCTAGATTACTGTTTGGAATGTAAACTTCCAACCACTACAAAATTCGGTATGAAGATTCATCAAAAAAAGAAAACTAGAAATTCCATTTGATTCAGCTATTCTTTGTTTAGGTATCTTCCTGAAAGAGTTAAAGACATCCCTTTACAGTGATACATGTATATCCGTTTATAGCGGCGCAGCTCACAATAGCTAAATCAGATACACAAACTTAAATCTCATGGTTTCTCTTATATGAGAAGCTCTAAATATAATTTAAAGCACAAAATAAAAGGTAACAGGAACCTGGGAGATAGATCTTTTGCAAATGTGAAGGGGACCAATAATTTAGGGGTGAGGTGGAGAAGCAAGAATTAGAAAAAAGATGTTATGTACATGTACCAACTCTCCAAAATGAATGTAATCATTTACTGCAAACATTTACTAATAAAATTTAATTAAAATGTTTTTAAGACATAAAAGGATCAGAGGATGAGAAAAAAATCTGTAACATTTTCAAAATTTCCTAATTTTTTAACCAGAATAATTTCAAAGAAGCCACTAGATAATACTATTGCAGTAGGTATAGAGGTGAACATTATCTTAAATAGAGTATGTTGGTGAAGAACTGAGCCTTGGAATTAAGATAATCCTGGCTCTACCAGTTATTAGCCCTGTTTCCTCTACTGGTTAATTTCTAACTAAAATTTTCTCATTTGAAGAAGGGTATTTTCAGGATTTTTAATAATCAGGAAGTATGAATATATGCAAATATTTGAGTTAAGAAATACTTTATACATAATACCATTTTGATGACATACAGTATTTTACTTAAAAAGTTTTCCCTTCTCACCAAGCACTTAGAAATAAAATTTTTTTTCCTTGATGCAAGTTGTGTTATTACAAAATCCATCTTAATGAAGTAATGATCCCACTTTGCTCAGAGGTTAACAGTGCAAATGGCACTGCACTGGCCGAATCTTAATGAAGAGTATGTGACAGCAGGTAAGCAGGAGATGGCAGAAGGAAGCTATTGTGATAGGCAGATAATTACAAAGGAAGTCGTGTCTTAGGTAATGAGCAGGATTCACATCACATCTTCTCAGTCACAGTGCAATTCTCCAGCTCTGTTTATAGGAATCTGTGGGATTATTTGACAGCAAGGTGACATTTTGACTTTGGAACAAATTTTTCTCATGGAAAGCACAATTACCTGGTGATATTGTGATGTGATGTGAAATTAGATACAGCCACACTGCATAATTTAGATTAGTTGAACATACAAAAAGTGGATATGTTGTCCTTTAGGACCTGAGAAATAAAACATCTTGAAAACTGAAACTTTTTGCTTTGTCCTCCATGATTATAGCTGCAAGACTGGCATTCATATTTTTAAAACTTCAAGTTATATAATAAACAATCCCTTCCACAAATTAAAAAATTTATAGCAATGCATGTTAAAATCAATTTACTTCACAGATTTGTCAAAAATAAAAATTGGTGTTCTATTATGGTAGGATCTAAGCCAATTTGCATTCAATACTTGATTTTTCAGGTCATAGAGAAGGCACAATACTAGCTCAGTAAACATGTTTATATATGTATATTAATGTATATACATAGATATATATGTAAAAAATACGTATTTTTTTGGTACCAAGGATCCAACTCAGATCCTTGTGCTTGCAGGGCAGGGGTCAGAACCACTGAGCTAAATCCCTGGCCCATCAGTAAAACATATTTCTAAATGTAGTCTTTGTTAAGAACCTTCTTTTTGCTTCTTAGCAACTCAGAGTAAACGCTCACCTCTTTTCTTCTACATAGTATATTATGTATACCACTGGCGCTTACCAAAGACCATACACTTTTTTACAAAACTGTGAGGTGCTCAAAGGTATCTTATTGCAGCTAGCTATTCAGTTTGCAGTGCCTAGTCACCTCCCAAACAGCAGGTACTTAACATGGTATCTGAGGTTATGGAACTTATTAGATGGATGACCTCAACAGGACCGTTCTGTTTCTATGAAAGATGAATTGTGTAAGCAAATGGCTTTAGGGTTAGACTTTGTCTTGTCCAATGAGGCTAAAAGGGTTTGTAGCATGCTTAATGGGAGATTCCGGCAAAGATTATTTTCCCTCTGATAAAAGGTAATGATGGGTTGGGGATTTAGCCGGTAATGACAACTGCTCTTTTTACTAAGGGCATATGAGTGTTAGAGCTGCAGAAGCCATACCACGACCATATTAAAACACAGAAAAGCAGAATCTGGTTCTCATCAGTAAGTCATTGAAAGAAACTACTTCAACTTTCTTCTCTAAAACTTTGAGATGGGGTCTTTTTGGTACCGTGGATTGAACTTGGGACCTTGCGCTTGCAAGGGAGGCGGCAGAACCAGAGCTAAATCCCTGGCCCGACGGGGTCTTGCTGTACTGTCCTAACTGGCCTCAAAACACCTGGGCTCAAGTGATGGTCTGATTCAGCTTCCTAAGAAGCTGGGACTACAAGCATGTCCCAAAATACTACACTAAAAAGTTCTCTTAACACCAGTTTTCTATTACTAGCAAATGAATACACCTCAGGTTACACAGTGTCCCCTCTACACCAGCACTTACTGTTATTATATCCTTGGCTCCTGCTTTCCTGCTCTTGTATGAGATCTCTGCTGCTACTCACTTCCATGGCATAAAGAATCCTAACATACTTAAAGCCACACCCCCATATTCACATTTATCTTAGTTACTGATTTTCTTATGATTAGTTTCATTTTTAAGTGCTGTGGAATTTGATTTGCAGGCTCAGCTTGTGTAGGATTCTTCCTGATCTTTTACCCACAGTCCTCAATCTTCATTCTTTTTGTAGTTGCTTCTACCTCTTGTCCCAACTCAAGGCTCCAATCCTGTGGTGACAGTCATAACATAGATCTACAAAGATCATATACAGTTGACCAGGATGTTTGACTCAGAACATGTCTTATGTTAGTCCTGGGCACTGGTTGGTGCTGATTTTCAATCAAAAGCAAATTCTATCCTAGGTCCTGGTTTCATTACTTTGCAGGAGTTGAAATTTCTGGCCTTTTCCATCCTGTCTGCAACAAATTCCCCAGCTTCTGGCTTACAAGTTCAGTATACTTTTCATTTTATATTTCTGGTTCATGGAGGTGGACTTTTAAATTTCTTATTATTTTTCTATTCAATGCTGCAGATATACATCTAACTAGATACTCCCTGGCTCTTTTAAAGCAAATACTATGCAAAAGATGACTTTTCTTTTATCTTTTTTGGGGGCACAACATAAAGCTCTCTGCTATGCACTAATGGTAATATATTGTAAGTGAACAGGAAAGCTCCAATACATGAAATGAGATGTGTTCTAGATTAATAGCAAAGAAGATTAGCAGCACTGTTCTGCCTTCATGTTCATTTTTACTACTCTAAATTTCATAAGATCAAAGGAGGTATGGCATTGGGTCTATTTATAAAATGGTACATTGCCTATATAAAATACAATCCATAAATCATCTTAAAATCCAGCCAGTTTAATATAAAATGTTTTTAATTGTTTTTGAAAACATTTAAAAAACAATTTTGAGCACTTTTAATAAAAAAGAGAACTGAAATGCTACTGCAATATTCAACTACTGTAGTTTCAGCAGGTACAACAGACAACAAAACACTGGGGAAATCTGACTTTTTGCACTAAATGAAAACATGAAACAGGGCTTGTTTTTGTCATTTATGGTGTAGTAAAGCACACTGCAGAACAAGACTATTATTTGAACCTCAGATGCACTGCACAAAAAACATTTTCCTTCTTTTCAGTTCAAAAGTCAGTGCTTATTGCAATTATATGCAAAATTATTTTCTTCATGAAGTCATCATGATAAACAGTATGCAAAATGTTTTAACATCGGAACAATGAAAATAATCTGAGAAAAGAACATACTCGACAACAACTAAGCAGAATTAGTAAACATAAAAAAGTAAATAACTTGTGAATAACTATGCTTGTCTGGTTAACACAACCAGTTTCAATACAGCCAAGAAAAAAAAAGTGGTTACAGGAATACCTAGTACTGTACAAGATAAGTCAGTAACACTCATGCACATTTGTGATCATGTATTAACATGGTGAAGCAAACTAAATTCTTCCTGCTGTAATATTCTCATGTAAGAGAATAAGAAATAGAAATATCTCATTGAGATCAATGCACATTGCTACATAAGACAATTGTATCTGTCACTTTGATGACATTTTGTCTTTTCATAATGAAACACATTTAAAAAGTTTAATCTGTGGACTGTATTGGTTGCATTTATCCTAAGAGATGTGCCTACCACAGGTTCAACAAATTTAGTGCAATATTATGAACCCCAGAAAGTTTGTTGGACGAATTCAACCAAATTTAAAGAGTTTGCTGCAATACTGTACAAGGGGTTAAAAATCCTCCAGTCTTTATATTTTTATCAAAAAAGATTTCCATTATTTTTATGTTAGTAGGAAGCTAATAGTGTAAACAAGGGATTAGAATGGCCTCAAAATCTTTTCAGAGTATCTCATATAGAAAGGCTCCCATCATTTGTTAAAAGAAATCACACAGTTTTCCTTTGGGTATTGCATACTTTGGTGTGCAGTAGTGCTGTCTCAATGTACAATGAAGAAATAATATCAAGGAAAAAACCACTAACAGATCATTAAATCAAAATAACAAACAAATGCCAATAAACTAGGACATATTAATATATAAACCTCTGAGCTGACCCTAGCACCATTTATCAAAATGTTAATAACCTAACTTTCAAATTTATTGAGCAATGAAACCTTATTAAATTAAACCCCTTCATCACATTTGTTAAATATTCATTGATAGTAGTCTTCTGAATGGTTTATGAATTAAAGTAAAGCTTAGCTGGTCTAAGATAGCACAGCAAAGAGTTTAATGTTAGCTTTAAAAGTTTAATGTTAATTTTTAAATCTCTTTGAAAGTGATCTTGAAACTCATTTAAATGTAGCTCTCAACTAGTGAGTAGATATGTCAATATGAAATTCATAAACATTATTCATAAAACAAAATGGGAGCCATAGAGAAACATTTTAAAACAAATCCTGAGTACTTTGCAATTTTTTAATCACAATAAATAAATTAAGCATGTAATAAAACGTTCCTCTTCTTCAAGTACTATTGTCCCCTTTATTTTAACAGAGTTATAAAGATTTGTGGCTTCAGTCAACCTTAGGTGGTGAAATGCTTTCTGCTAAGGTTGTAATGTTAGCTCCTTCCTGCCTGTTTTTCATAAAGATCCCATGGTCAAACTGCATAACAATATTCAGGAGCAAAGGAGTCAGTCACCAAATTGAGGAGGCAAAAAACTTATTACTAAAGTATATCATAGTGAAAAAGATTTCAAAATAAATCCTATACAGAATTCTATTTAAAATTGCAGCCATTGTGGTAAAACTAAGAAAATGCTTTTCCTTCTAATGCTCATCTCAACTAACAAATAATACATCAGTTTTCTAAAATGTATATATTCTATTAAATTACAATATGTGGAGTTGTTTTATGTGTATGTCTATCAACGTTTTAAAATGGCTAATGCAAAGTCACAAATATAAACAGCTACTAGTTTTTCCTCTTAAAAATTTTAGTGCAGCTTTTACTTTTCTTAAGTTAATACTTAATTTTCCATTATCGTCTCCTATTTAAGCCCTTCATTGTGGGGGTAAATGGTACTGAAGCCCCAGAAAGTCCTACAGAGACTTTTCATCCTACAGTAGTTCTATGCTTCAAGCCTAAATATTTATAACCTGAATATTATCCCTATTTCAAGGAAGACCTTTTTGCCTACAGTTTACCTTAACTATGACTTCATAGCTAAACAGAATGCCAACAATAAAATAACCCCTATCTAAAATTGATGGTTTCCTCTAAATTCTGTGCAGATCAAATAAAGAACTGAAATTAACTTATACAAAATAAAGATCTAGACTGCTTTTGCAAAAGCTGGACAGTGGATTCTTTACTAGCAAGCAATGTGATTAAATGGGGAACATTCTAAAATTTAAACCTAATACTTTTCTACTGCCTGCTGTCTCCAGAAACTTGTTAAGAACCGAGGCAAGTCTAACCATTTCCTACTGAAGAAACCACTTCTGCAGCAAACGCTTTTAAAATGTCACAATTAATATTAAGTTTCTGCTGCGGGAGGCACTTCCATTAAGACAAATACAATACATATGTCTTTAGATACAGTGTGCTACATGTTATAAAACACTATTTAACCCAACATTTCAACAGTAGGATGGTCCTTGCTATCTATCCACTCAAAACCTGATGAAGTCATAGAGTTCATGGATTCACTGCAAATTTGTTGAAATAACGGGTCATTCTTTAATTCTTCCAGTGTAGCTTCATCATCTTGTCCCTGCTGACGCCCTGGATCAAACAGTAGATTTGGGTCTAAGGTATTCAAATCATTGATACTGCCTGAGAGGTCAGACGACAACCTGATATCACTAGAGAAATCAGATGCAGTATTGGTGAGATCAGATGCTACCTGACCTACCAGCTGCTGGCTGGTATGCAAGCTGTCTCCACTCAACAGGTCTTTAACAGTGTTACTGAAATCTAACTGTTGCTCTCCAATTTCAGATTGTGCTTGATCATCTCCAGGAGAAAAACTGATCTGATCGGTGCTATTACTTTTGGTGAGGTAAGATGGTGTTTGGAATTCATAAACAGAAGTGCTGGAATCAATCATATTCTGTGAGTTGGCACTAGGGAAAACAGTGGAAGTTTCCAAAATCTGTGTGAGATTCATCCGGGCCGTGTAATTGGAGGGCAGGTTGTTCATTCCCAAACCTCTCACTGCATCATCATTGTCAGAATCAAGTTTACTCAACAAAACATTGGTTATTTTTTTATTGTTTGTTTGTTTTTGAAGAGCATTTGGGAAGGCTGTTTGCATCATGACTGTCAATGGAACTGACTGACTTCTCTGAGCTATGTTGGCACATGCATCTGGGTGAACATTTGTGAAAACGTGGACTTCTGGGGCTACTGGACTTCCAAAGGGGGTCACATTGGATCGTGGGATATTAGACACTGGATAGAGGGTGCTTCCACTAAGATTACGTTGGCGATGGACAGCAGGGCTCACACTCCGGCACCTGAAGTTGCTGCTGGCAGATGAAATAGTTCCTTTATTATCAAGAGGGGCAGGGACTGCAAACCCTTCCTGTTTGTTGGTGTTATTTACAGTGGCACCTTGATGCTGTACAGGAGAGACAGGAGTCAAACGACCAAAATGAGTGTCATGATGTCTGGGTTGAGACTGATAAGACTGTCCAGGCACAGCAAAAGCATGAGGTTTCCTGAAACGGTCTTCTACCAGTTCCTGGTAGCTTGGGAGAATGCCGTGGCCAGAAACCGATGAACTACCAACCCCACTATACCCATTATTCATCCATTCAAGCTTGGTTTTATCAGGGTGTGTGGCCATGGGTCTCTGCATTGGTTTCACAGGACTGCTTGAGACAATGCTGGCATCATGGTATGCCATACTGGAGCTTATTGGGGTGAATGCAAATGGATTCCTGCACTCAACAGGGCTGGGAGGGACACTACTGCTGCAGTTTGAATGGGGAGTACCAATGGGTGTATGTCGGCTACTTCCTAAAGCACTATCCACAGGTGTGGTTTGGGCTAGCCTGGAGCAAGGGCTCTCCCGTGACAGACTCTGAGAACCAGCAATCATTTCAGATGTGGGGGTTGGAGTTGGAGTTGGAGTTGGGGTAGGAGTGGGTGTAGGTGTGGGTGTATGAACTGGAGTGCCATTGCTATGGATTGGATGATAGAAGTGGGTGCTGGAGGCATGAGAAGACATTGGACCTCCTGAACTCACCGACTGACTCTGAAGAGCCATTCCCAAACAGTTACCATACGAATGGGAATTGTTCATGGACATTTGCTGTTCCATAAGCACCAGCTCTTCCACAATACTGTCTTGTGTGAGCTCGTCATCAAAAGGAAAGTAGCTTTCATTTGTCTGGGAAACAAAAGGCTCAAACTCCTTCAGTTCAGGCTGCAGAGGTAACTGATCTGAAGACTGTGCTTGAATTTGATTCAGAGAAGGTTCTTGTATCGGGCCATGGAGCTGTTGGCTGTATGTGTCCTGCGGCATTCCTTCTAATTCCCAAACAGACTTCTCTAAATCATTGATATCAGGGTGCTCTGGAATTGCCATAACACTGACATCCTGCTGTTGTTCACAGCTGGTAGATATAAACTCAGGATCCTTAGTGACTTGTTGCCATTCATTTGGATGAAAGCTGACTTCTGATTTTGAATCATTCTCCATGAGAAAGACACTCCCTTCAAGTTTTACTTTTCTATCTGGAGATGATGATGGTGTTTGCTTTTCCAAAGCTGAATCACTGGTAATAAGAGCAGAATTCAAGGCTTGATTTTCCACTGTGTGTGAATTGACATTAACTGATACTTTATTAGGAATCTGAGCACCTGCTGCTGAACTTTCGGTTTTCCCTGAATGTGGAACCTTTTGGTCCTTCTTAACACTGCCTGGTTTCTGACCTTCTATGATACCTGCAGAAAGCTGTTCCACAATTGGTTTCTTTACAGGAGGCACCTGGGACTCTTGTAATGTAGAAGACAGTCGTTTTCTTGGACTTCTAGTGCATAATTTAGGGTCTTTGTTTATTGAGTCACCATTAGATGGTGAACTGGTGCTGGTGAAAGTTAAGTTCTGAGCATCAACTGAGGGCACAACAGTGCTCTGATTACTGCCTGCTGATGTGCCTGGCAGAACTTCATCACAGCGACTTTTACATTTTGTCCTCTGGTCACTGATCTTAGTTGCTTTTACTTCAGTGACACCTTCATTTGAAGGTTTCTGTACTGCTTCATCTGTGTTACTTTTCTGCCCCGAAAGGACACTAGGTGTTGTTTGAGGAGCTTTAGCTCCGTCAGGGTTTTCTTGGCACTGGTTAGGATGCTCGTCAGATGATGTTTCAGGCTCCATTTTAACTTCTACAGCAGATGTCCCCCCAGTGCCACTGGTTTTGGGCCCAGGAGACTGAAGGGAAACAACAGAACCATTTTTGATCTGTGGAACGCTTCTGGATTCTTCTGCTGTCCCGGGAGCGCTGCTGACTGAGGCAGAGTGCTTAAGAGGGGTGTTGCTGTTGCTGGGGGTAAGGGAGATGGCTGTCATCTTCACGACATTTAGAGAGCTCACGTGTGAGGCAGGTACCACGGCAGTCTTGATAGGGCTGCTAGTGAAGAGGACAGTGGTAGGGGAGCGGATGGTGAGGGCACTGGTGTTGGATGGCTTGGGTAAGATCTGAGGGTAGCGGTGCCGCGCAGAGCGGTCCCCACCAGGGCTGGCTGGGATGTTCTGAGGTGTCTTTGGTGCCTGCTTCACAGACTGCATGTGCTGTGTGACCACCTGCACGTTGAGAGGAAGAACTTTGCCATCAGAAGAGCTCACTGGACTTGGTGAAGTTACCAACTGCCTGGTCCGCTGGACCTGTGAAAAGGTAGAAAATAAAACATCAAGTCTAGGATACACGTGTTAATCTGTACACCTGTAAGTATTAAAACATTTATTAAATGTTAATGTTAAAAAGAAACAAGACTGTATGTTAGAAGAGAATTTTTTTAGACCGGGTCCTATGCAATCAAATACACAAATGTAAGAAATGTAAGCATGCAATGTTACAAAAATATAGTAATATCTAAGAACATTACGATACTTTTCAGTTAACATGAATAAAAACTTTACACTTGTGATGAATACTTGGTGAAATAATGACTTAAGGAAGTTACAGGAAGAGGAGATAAAATCTGAAGATAGAAGGTATCTATAAGTCAGTGCCAAGAAGATAACACTGAAGGGGAGTCAGTCTTATAAAATGGGTGTACTCTGGACTTGAGTTACTGAACCACTGTGGATAAAATCCCAGCCAAAGTTGCCCCCTAGGTTAGTCTGCTCTACAGTGAGCAGTATGATCACTAGGTATTTTACGTTTTAATAATGTAACAACGCTAATGATAGGAACAAGAAAAATAAGATAAAATGTCCCTTTAATCATGTTATCAATAATCACATAAAGTATCACCTTACTTTAGCAGGTTGTGCTCTCATTTTAAAAGCCCCTCCACTATAACCTCAGTTGTGTGGAACAAGAAAGGAGTATACTACTAATTTCAATTTGTAGATAAGGAAACAAACTCAGAATGGCTAAGAGACTTGCCTAACATCCTACTCCTACATCCAGCAAGGCAAAAAGATAAGCTTACTGTATCATCTGTATATTTTACATTACAATTTTTTTCCACCCAAATATTAAGAACATAACCAAAAAGTCTACATTATATTTTCTTGGCTCAGCAAGGGATAAAACAACTTTGAAAATGAGTCATCCTTACAGAAGGCTCTCCCTTTAAACATATTTTATGCACATGTAAATCTTGGATATCTATACCTTCACCTATGGCTGTTTTATAGGTTTCCTAACATCTATTCGGAATGGAAGATGACTTGGAAACCTGTGGTCACCAAGCCAGTTTATGATGGTATCTGCACATCTACCTGCCTCTTTCCAACTGCCACTTTTAAATGATTAAGTAAGGCCAAACACTATTTAACAGAATTACCGGAATGGGACTAGGGACAGCTGCCACGACGATACCAATGGGCTGGGGAGAAAGGATCGCGGGGTTTCCATTAGGAAGATTCGTCACTCCGTTGGCTGCAGTGCCTTCTGATTTTTTTGCTGAGGATTCTCCTGGCAAGGGAGATTGTAGTTTCTGTTCCTGCTGCTTTTTTTGGATTTTCCGTTGCAACTGCTGTTTAGCATCAATAGGAGATGGCAAAGTCTTCACTTGAGGCTGAAAGGAATTACTTTCAGCTGTAGGTATAAAAGCAGAAGGCTGGGTAATTCCTGCAATTCCTGAAAGTGAACAGAAGGGAAAATAGAAATCCCCTCCTTTAGAGGAAGCAGTCATAACTTGATTTCTTTGAATATGAAGCCATCTACTGGACAAAGCAACCAAGACAGTAATTTTTAACTCACAATTTCTTTACAAAGTCTTATCAGACTTCCAAATTATAGACATTTGTCAATACAGTTTTGACATGTTAAAATATGGTCGAGCTCAGGTTCAGTTAAATCAATAATAAAGTACCTATGTCATAAATGTGTGGAAAAAATACCATTGTTCCATTTTATCAGATGTCAGTAAATTTTCCTATCCTCATCTCTAAGTAGAATAAAATTCATGCATTTTCAGGATTTTAATACTCAGTGCAGAAGGAGTGTTCAATATCTGCTGAAACCACTTCATATCTTAGGAAAAAATCCGTGTGGAGAAAACAATTTTTTCAATCCTACCAGAAATAGGTAACATTATTTTAATTGGTAGTATATGATTATTTTGGTGTGATGTGGAGAAATTAAGTAGAATTTCCTAGTAAGAATAACATTGATATTCTGCAAATTGTCACTAAGTTAATTTTTTTTCCACTAAGTTAATTTTTAAAGAAAAGAATAGCAGACAAACAGAAAAGGAATAATAAACCAGTAACATAAATTTTAAGAATTACATAATAAAACTGATTTTTTAAAAAAGCTTACTTAGGGAATGGCAGTCAGTAGAAAGTGAACTGTGGCTAGTAAAAGCAACTGTGGAGGAAGGGGAGGAAAACACTACTCTGCCCTGCAAATACACCTGCCTTCTGTCCCCAGCCCCATTTCTGCTTCTCATCATTCTAGGTAACAGCAACAACTTGGTGGAGACTGGGGAAGGAAGACCAGGGAAAGGGAAAGAAGAAGCTGTAAGTCTTTCCCACACACTCACTGCTCGGTATCCATCGTCTTTGACTTTCTTTCTTTACTGTGTGTTATTGGGGACTGAAACCAAGGGCTCTGCTAAGTGGCTAATGTCCCCAGGCTGAGCCTGAATTAGGAATCCTCCTGCTTCAGGCCCAAGTGCTGGGATTACAGATACATGGCTGTCTTTTTAAAAATTACTGAAGTAAGTACTATGTTTCTCATCACATCCAGCTGCACTGTCTACTCTGAGCCTCAGCTCAACTGCTCACCACCTGCTCACAGCTTAGATGTCTGATTCCTCCCGCCAGGGTTTCTGGCAGCAATGAGTTCCAGGCAGCTGACTTACAAAAAGGACATCTGTAACACAACCTGTTCTCAGTATGGATGGAGACTGTATTTAAAAACACCAAATTGGTCTTCAAAGAATGAAAATTAATTTGCTACCAAGTTTATTTTTTAAAAATGTAGTAAGGGCTGAGAACAAAATTTCAAGAGATTTAAAAAATGTTTTGAGTAATAATACAATTGGTAAAACATTCAGTTGTTCTGGTAATTACTTTCAAAAGGGGAAAACACCTGTTTATATAATTTTCAGTACTTTTGTTTAAAAAATTTACACTGACATCTTAAAAATTCATTCTATTCACTCAATATTTGAGTCAGATTTGTGAATAATGTGGAAAATAAGAGAGGTGGATACATTCCTTTTTCTCATGATTCCTAAATCCTCAATCTGCTGAAGTACCCTTCTTGGTATCATAGGGAGAGGGAGAAAGAGAACAAAATAAGCTGCAGGATCTACACTTTTTATAGCCTTATTCTGCCAGGATATAAGAACACAGTATGACATAACTGAATGAACCTGGGCTTTGGAGACAGACAGGAATCAAATCCAGGTCCCCTACTTATCTACCCATGGACAAGTTATTACTTAACCTCCCTAAGCCTGTTTCCTGACCTGAAAATAGACTAATATCACCTACCTCCAAGGACTGCTGGGGGAATTAAATGAGGTAACATATGTGAGCTGCCTAGCTATATTCAGGCTGACCAAGCCCTCTCTTGCTTAGAAGTGAACTGACACATTTAGGTCAAACACAGTTTACATGCACAGAAAAATTTGTACTAGTTCTTTAAGAGATTATTTTGCTGAAACTGATCCTCAACCACAATACAAGAGGTCAGATTACACAAAATGGATTGCACAGATATAATTCTGGATGTAGATCTATTGTAGATTTAAAAATATTTAGATTTCACTTTTTAAAAAAATTTCACTTTTAACTCATTTAGAAAACATGTTTCATGTTAATATACTTTTCATAGAAATAATTTTCTGTAATAAAGCAATCTATTCAACCTTTAGGTTTATAAGGTATGAATGAAATAAAACAAATTTTCTTTCAAACTTCACATAGCTACTAATTTAGAAGGAAGCCATTTATTCTAATATTTATTCTAACAGTGCTGGTAATTCCTGAAACTGTCAGTTCCAAAATTCTTCTTTGAATTAAAATTCTCATATGAGTACATGTTTTTAAAATATCCTTCACGGTATTTTATAGTAATGTTTCACACAGTTTATTTTTTGTGAGACAAATAACTTGTCTCTGTGTCCAAAGCTCATTTTATTCATAAACTTAGTTTCTAGGACAGGAATTTAGTATGTAATTTTAAAATTTAATCTCATTTTACTTCTAATATTTCAATTGCTAATTTAGGTACATATACTCAAATATAGTACATACATTTTTAAAACTGAAAAATAGCAATGGAAAAATTAATAAAACATCAGCAGGGGAATCCAAATAGTTTTACATTCTGGCACAACAGTGTACAAAAATATAGCACTAAGCGCTACAATTAAAGGGTTGTTGTTCTTATTCTGTTGGGATAACAAACCAATCTGAATTTAGTTTAAGGTGGAGGAAGAATGAACTCAAGTACTACAGGCTGGGCATGGCAGCCCACGCCTGTGATGCCAGCACTCAGGAGGCTGAGGCAGGAGGATCGCTCCAAGTTCGAGGCCAGCCTGAGCTACACAGTGAGTTCAAGGCCCGCCTGCAGGGAATAGCAAGACCCTGTCTCAAAAACAAAACAAAACCCAAGTACTATATAAGATGGTGTTCTCTGGCCAAATTCTTATTTTGCTACAACTCAAGAGAGAGCAGAGTCAGGAACAAGGAGCTTTCAGCTTAATGGTGACTTCGTACCTGCTGATGCGGCTGCCATTACAGTTAGAGCTGCCACTGACTTGGTGCCTATGTAGTGACTTTTTACAAGAAAGCGGGCTAATTCCAAGACTGTGTCAAAAGGCTGGCTTAATACTTTCTGGGCCCACTCACACACAAGACGGCAAGCAGAAGAGATAACTTCCTCATCAATATTTTGAAGCTGCCCAGAAGGTTCAACTCCTTCCAACTAAAAAAAGGAAAAAGGAAAAGTTAACTTTTAAAAGAAAGTTCAGAGACACTAAATTCAAGCACATACAAGATATATGCCCTTAATTATGGGTATAAACATGTTTCAAATCTAAAAGCTTTTCTAAAATCAATAAAACAAAACTATATTAATAGCTACATTTTCTCTTCTAAAAACATATTTTGGGGTACCGAGTATCAAACTCAGGACCTTGCACTTGCAAGGCAGACATGGTGCCACTGAGCTATATCCTTGAACTCTAAAAACATTTTTTAAAGAGGGACAAAGGTTTTTTTTATGAGTATATATTTGTGATACATAATAATTACATTTGTCTTGGGGATTGGTACATATACACATTGCATCTTGATCATTCTTACTCCTCATTCCTGAGAAAGAAATCAGGAAAACAATGCCATCCACATAGCTTAAAAAGTATTAAATACCTAGGAATTAACCAAGAAAGTGAAAGATCTCTGTAATGAAAACTATATTGCTGAGCCGGGGATTTAGCTCAGTGGTGCCACGCCTGCCTTGCAAGCAAAAGCTCCTGAGTTCGATCCCTGGTACCAGAAAAAAACCAAAACAAACAAACAAACAAAAAACCTGTATTGCTCTGAAAAAAGAGGTCAAAGAGGATACTAGAAAAATGGAAACCCATCGGTTATTCTTGAACAATTACTGTTCATCCATTGTTCTTCAACAAGTACTGTCAAAAATGGCTGTAATACCAAAAAATGATATAGTTAATGCAATTCTAATTAAAAATTTTAATACAAATTACATATCTATAAATAAGTAGCTTTAGGTCTCTGTTCTCTCAAATTTCATGTTGATGCAGTTCACTTACATGAACATCTTTAAGCCACTGTAGAATTTTTTTTGCTTGTTTACTTTGTAAAAGGCACAGTTCTTGGTTCCTGGTTTTATCCAAATGATTTTACAGGATGCATTTTAATTTTGGTACGGCCAGGTGTGGTGGCGCATGCCTGTAATCCCAGCACTCGGGAAGCTGAGGCAGGAGGATCGCTGTGAGTTTGGGGCCAGCCTGCGCTACAGTGAGTTCAGGGATAGCCTGAACTACAAAGGGAGACCCTGCCTCAAAAAAACAAAAAGAAAGGTACAATTCCATATATTGAAAAGAAATGGTAGAATTCTTACCCCATCTCCAGTTTTATGAAAGTCAAGGTTGGGCAGTGTTGGCATATGAACAAAAGCTTTTTTTCTTAGTCCACTGTAGCAATACGTAATAAATAGTTAAGGTCTAAAGCACTCTAAATTAATGGATTGCTTACACAGATAGGACTTGAAAAGTAACCATATATGAAATGAGAATAAAATTAGCATGATAACATCTACTTTCTGAATTCTTCAGTACAAAAACCTTAGTATTAGAAACTCAGCACACTCTTTTGAAACAGGAATAATACTTACAGAATGTTAAGTATTACTGTCTTAAATGAAATAATTCTCATCTGTTATACATTTTATGAATAAATGTTCCTAATATGCTGTGCCAGCCACCAGAAACAAACAGGTCAGAAGGAAAGGAACAGCCAGATGGAAACTTGGCATGGGGAAGGGAAACTTTAGCCCAGGGCACTGGGACAAAACCAAGTCTTAAGAGTGTCACAAGGACTTTAAGCTCTTCGTTTCTCTTTTTCTCAGAACACACAGGATTATCGCCTTTAACATGCCAAAGACACAGTAAGACATTACTTGTATTTAGGAAACAATGACGGGCTCTGCAAGTGGCTAAAAAGCACCTGGAGATGCCTGAGAAGGGCAGCCCCCCTCCTTCCCCTTCCTCTCGTAGCCTTCACATAGCTGATTTTATGCTTTCAAAAAGCCCAAGATCTGACAAGCAGAGGGAAAGCGAACATAGTTCTAATAGGCTCTCTATTGTACAATATTCTTTTAAGAGTATAGACAATTTTAATAAATCCTTAATTTTCATTCCCTTACTTCTGTTTGTCCCCAAGTACTGGTCAATCACAAGAAAGGTTTTTTTCTATGCCTTTGCTTTAATTCTAATTCAGGCTTCAAGTTGCTGGCCGGAAGAGTAAAGTGAACCCTAGGCATTTCAGTACAAATTCCCCAAGAAATTTTTTGAATATTGTGTTATTATTACTATTATATCTTTTAACCAAGGAGATCCCTATTCCCAAATTAGAGGAAGGGAAGAAGCTAACAGCATCCTCTACTTTTACTAGTTTACAACTGCTGAATACATGGTATGTCTCACTAATTCTTATTAAAGCAAAGTAGATCAGACTATTGATATCACTTTAAAGTGATAGAGAAAGGTAAAGTCTACCAAATAAAACCAAATAAACTCAAGAACTATTCTTTGTTGTTTCTTTTTCAGTTTGGTAATGGCTGGGAAAATAACATTTGCAATTATTCTACTAAGTACTGTTTATATTTGTTGATTTAAATTTATTTCCAAATATAGTTGCCAGCTGAACTACAATAGCAAATGTTCTATAATAAGTAGGAACTCGAAGAGATTAGTAGTAACATTCCAGTAAAGGATATTTAGATTTGCCTCTAGTGCCCAAGCGACGTGCCTTCATGTTTGGAAAGACATTTTTCATAATCTTTCCAAAGTCAGCAGCACTTAATGGATGGTAACCAAGATTGTCACAATAGCTCCTGCAAAAGAAAATGGGACCAATTTAGAAATGTGATAGAATTCAGCCTTACGTAAGACTGTGCTACTTCAATACAATTTGAATTCTTTCACAAAGTGAAGCAATGGATCTTCAAGTCATTCACTGCAACTTACAGGATCATCACTCTTTGGAAATGTGTTAGGTTAGATTTAGTTACCTGGTTTCACTGTCAAGGTGCACGGTATTGTTTTCAATAGCATGCAAAAGAATTTGCAATAATAAGATAATGTTGGTACAAAGTTTTTCAGCCCATGCTGTAAAATATCTAAAATATCCAGCAAGGCTATTGAGTTTCCACAAAGGCTATTGGGTCGGTCACATAACAGGATAATTTCCAATATAAGCATCATGCATGTTGGACATTACTGATAACACTGCTAGATGTTTTAAAATTCAGGAACATATGTTAGAACTAAAAGGGACCTTAGAGATCGATCATCTGCACCAACACTCTCATTTTACTGATAAGGTTAAAATCAAGGGCAGAGAGAGAGGGTCTGAAGGTCTACTGTTTTCCACTCCTTTCCCTAATATACCTTTAATTTTATGAAAGTTTAGGATTAGAAATGAATCCAGAAGTTGGATACTTCAATTTCTTGCCAGATACAGAAATGGTCCTATTCTTGGGTCATGGATTGTTAACCTCAATGTGAACACCTGCTCCAAGGACAGCTTTATGCTGTGAGGGAGCCCACCCAAACTGCAAGGATTACAATTCTTAAAGAAAAGAATTCTATTATGAAAGCCTCTTTCCCACTGGGAAGATTGAGACATTTGATGATTCTGTTTTAAATGCAATTTATGAGTATTCAAAGGATAAATATTCATAATTTTGAAACCGGTGCTTGACCATAAGCCATAGGTCATCCCAGGACATGTGGAGCTCTTGGTTAGTTTACATCTTATTTCCCTGATTCATAACTTTAACCACAGGTTGATCAAGCACAATACAGTATCAATTAACACCTAACTCAGCATCAGATTATATTTATGCAACATTCAACAAAGGGAAAACAAAGAATGTTCTACTCACAAGGTAACTAACACTCCAATGTTATTTTATTTTATTTTTTTTTGGTACCGGAGATCGAACTCAGGTCCTTGTGCTTGCGAGGCAGGCGGCAGAACCACTGAGCTAAATAAATCCCCGCCCCCTCCCAATGTTAGTCTTAAAGTAAGTTTTTTTTCTCTTGCTCCTTATTTAAAATAAGCCCATTATTCAATATGACCATGAAAGAGTCACTCAAAATCCATGCTACCAATGGAATGGTTATTTTTACCACTTATAAATTAAATACATAAATTTAAGGTAAATACTGTCTAATGGTATGAAATTTTAAAGCCCTAAAACATTGATGGTAAAATATAGCTATATGATACTGAACCATAGCTGGCATTGTTTGAATGCTTTGTGTTTTTTCGTATAATGCCACCCAACAACCTGAGGCAGGTATTTTTATTAAACATGTTCTATACATGAGAAACCTGTGTATAGAAGTGTACCTGAAAAGGATATGGTTTAATCTAATTCATTTATCTTACAGATGAGATACTTTAACTGTAAGTATACTGAATGCTTATAATACAACCAAAATTACATTATCAATTTTTCCTAATATTTATAAAGAGAAGAGTTTATTAAGAATGACCATTTTTTGGCTGTGAGTGATGCCATGCCTATAATCCCTATTCCCTGGGAGGCTGAATTAGAAGAATCGCAAGTTCAAGCCCAGCCTGGTAACTTAGTGAGACCCTGACTTAGACAAATAAAGTAAGATAAAAAGGCTGGGAAGGTAGCTCAGTGAGAAGGTCCTAGGTTCACTCTCCAGTAGCAAAGAGAAACGAAACTATTAAAACCTCCCTCTTACCTAGACTTGCACTATTATTTTAGGGAGTCTTGGCGTTCATGCATGTCAATATATAAGACTTTAGGAATGTCCCAAATGCACAGCAGAATTGTATTCCCTTTGAAGCACTAATCAAACATTGCACTTGTTAGATAATCTGGAAGACAAACGTGATGAGAGAAGTATGGCCGAGAATACAATCAGCCTGAGCCATTCAGAGTGAGACAGTCACTGAGACCCTCTCACGTTTTAAAGGTGTTATTAGATCCCAAGACTCTGGAAAGACAATTCTTGACAGTGCTATGTGTCTGTGAACCAATTCTATTGTAACAATCATTTTTGTGGTAATCATACAATGAACAATATAGCTGAAAGACTGCTTTGCTTGAAATCAATATTAATTTAAAGCAGAGTTAATCATGTATACAAGTTAGGCAAGTGCTGTACTATTTAGCCACACAACTATCCCCCTTCTTAAACAGGTCCTTCCCTTTAATTTGCTTTTCCTTCCCATCATTTTAGTTAGTGATCCTATGAAAAGATTTATCCATGGTCAAGGACCTTTTCCTAAAGGATACAGACCTTATCCTAAAGTTTATAAATTACTAATACAAACTTTAGGGATAGTCATCTGATAAATTCTCAATATTTTAAAAGGGAAATTTGTGTCCTTAATCCCATTTAAAAAGTAAATTATAAAACAAAGAGTTTTTTTACTCACTATTGCTAATAAAAGAACTATTCAATGAGTATTCTTTTGGTTAAGTCTGGCTTATTTTTAAAGCAAACATATATATACACATACATATACAAATATAAAAATGTTGATCACATACATGTAGCACAAGCTTATTTATACACTTACTTTATTATTATTATTTTTTATACACTTACTTTCATTTCTGGATTGTCTCAGTTCTTTTTAAAATTACATACACAATGTTCAAATTATGTGAGTACAGACATTAGCCACCTATAAATTAAGAATTGACAAAATACTGAAGGAGACCTCGATCCAATGAATTGCATAGTAAAGACTTCCTCCATAGTGAACAAACCCACGGTGAAGTCTTGTCCTTAGGGAGGTGAGGTGAAGATAAAAACTGTCAATGACCATTTCAGGTGAGTGTATTAAATTTGTGGCTGCTGAAGACAACTGATACCAGTTGAAGCAAACACGAAACTAATTGGAAAGCATAAAGAAAACCTGGATAAAAAAAGATGTGTGGAGACACTGTGGACAAGCTGGACATATTCCTGGGAAGCCAGAAGGCCATACACAGGCAAAGGGCTGTGGACATGCTCAGGAAAGACCTGAGAAGGCCGTATGCTCTCACTTTTAGCTAAACTTGAGGCCTCCTGAAAGCAGGAAGTGAAGGCTAAGGAAGAGTACCTAACTGTAAGACTGAGGGTTAATACTGTACTCCAACACACACATAGCCCCTAGGCAAAAGTTGGGAGATTTATTGGTTCCAGATGCCTAAGGAAATTTGTACCTAATGATTAGCTGACCAGTAAGCTGAGTAGAGACTTCTGCAGCCATACAAAACAATGAACACAAACTTTATGATTCAGAAAAGGGACAAACAATTATTACAATGATTAGCAATAACCACAAACTCTGGGCAAGGAATTGAATTGGATTTCTAGAGTACCCCATTATCTAATTTTAAATGTCCACTCTGCAACAAAGAATTCATGATATGCAAAGAAACAAGCCATACATCTTGACTCTTACACAGGAAACAAATCATTAGGAGCTGTGCTTGAGAAAGCTCAGATTTTAGACTTGTTACACACTTTAAACCAGCTATTTAAAATATGTTCAAGGAGCAAAAGGAAATCATGTCACACTGAACAGAAAATGTCAATAAAGAGAAGTTATATACATGAATAAAATTTTTATATAAAAATGACTATGATTCTGGAGTTGAAAAGTATAGAAGCTGGAAATAAAATTCAACAAGGGGCTCAACAGCAAATCTGAGCAGGCAAAAAATCAGCAAATGTGAAGATAAGGTCAATTGAGATTACCTTGTCTGAAGAACAGAAACAAAACAAAATAAATAAAGACAAAGAAACAGAGCCTTAGAGATCTGTGGGACACAATCAAATACCAAAATATACATAATAAAGAGAACAGAGAAAAAGATCAGCAAGAATATTGAAGAAATAAGAGCTGAACATGACCTAAATATAATACAAACATTATATATCCAAAAAGCATTACAGGTAATAAAACTCCCAAAGAGACTCACACCTACACACATTATAATCAAACAACTGAACACCAAAGACAGAGAGAATAGCTTGAAAGAAGAGAAGAGACTCATCACACACAAAGCAACAGCTTATTTCTTGTAATATGGAGGCTAGAAGGCAAGGAGATGACAATGCTGAAAGAAAGACTGTCAAGCGTGAATTCAGTACCCGGCAAATCAAACTGTCCTTTAAAAGTAAAGGAGACATCAAGACATTCTCAGATAAACAAGAAATGAGAGTTCAACACTAGCAGACCTGTCTTACACAAGCAAAAAAATGCTGGCAAGGTGTAGAGAAAAAAGATAACATACACTCTTGGTGGGAATGTAAATTAATATAGTCACTGTGGAAAACAGCATGGTGGTTCCTAAAAAAATTAAAAATATATTTTCCATATGATTCAGCTATGTTAGCAATGGCCAAATATGGAATCAGCCAAGGTGTCCATCAACAGAAGAATAAAGAAAATGTGTTTTATATAAATAATAATGTATTTAGCCATTAAAACAAAATAGTAATGGCAGTCATTCAGGCCTAAATGAAAAAACACTAGACAGGAACTCAAAATTCACTGGTAAAGGTAACTTCGTAGGTAAAGATAAAACAGATTGGGGGGGGGGGTTGTAACTAATATTCTTCTATCTAAACTGAGAGAGAACTACATTAAAACACCAACTAAAAATCTCTGCAGCCTGGCATGGTGGTGCACACTTGGAATCCCAACACTTGGGAGGCAGAAGGAGCAGGAATTGAGGCCAGCCTGGACTAGGTAAGGACCTCAAGGCCAGCCTGAACTACATAATGAGACCTTGTCTCAAAAAAACACCAGAACAAAAAACAGATAAACCAAAAAAACCCCTATGCAGATGGGTAGTGTAGGAGTTTTTGTGTACTTGTGAAATGTGATACGAACCAAAACTAGTTTTTTAAAATAAATTATGTTAATAATAACATCTGGGACAACCATTAAAATAATTAAAAATATATATAGTAAAAGAAAAAAAGCATGGAAATAACTCAGTAGAAAATATCTATTTAATTACAAAAGAAGACAATAATGGAGGAACAGAAGAACAGCAACAAAAGAGACACAAGACATGCAGAAAACAAACAGCAAAATGGCAGTTACAATTTGTACCTCTTCAGTAATTACATTAAATGTAAATGTATTAAATTTTTCAACTAAAGCTAGGTGTTGGTAGAAGAGATTTAATCTAAATGTGATCAAACTACTATATACATGCTATATTAACTTTCAATTCAAAGACACAAGTAGGTTGAAAGTAAAAAAATAGTAAAAGAAAAACAGCATGCAACTAGTAACTGAAAGAACTGGAGTAGCTATACTAATAATGAAAACAAAACTTTTACCACAAAAATTGTTAATAAAGACAAATATATTATTTAATGATATGGCCAAATCATCAAAAGCTAAAATACAGTGATATCTCTGTTCACAAAATTAATTTGTTCTACGATTTTGGAAAAGATGGCCACGGTCATGTTCATTACCTGACACAGTTTGCAAACAAAAATGTTCCTGAACTGAGGTACTACTGTAATTATAACCTTTCATGCATCAAACAATAGAGCCCCAAAATACATAAAACAAATTTGACAAATTAATGGGAGAAATAAGATAATAGTGGGAGGACCGGGGATGCAGCTCAGTGGTTCTACCACCTGCCTCACAGGCGCAAGGTCCTAAGTTCAAGTCCCAGCACCAACAAAAAAAAAAAAAGGAAAAAAGATAACAGTTGGGGACTTCATTGCCTCATTTTCAATTATGAATGAAACTATGCAAAAGATCAATAAAGACACAGATGACATGAACCATGCTATAAACCAACCAGACCTAACACACACCTACAGAACATTCTACTACCTAACAGTAGAATACAAATTTTTTCAAGTGTATATGGAACATTTTCCAGAATATTTTAAGCTACTGAAACAGTCTTAATAAATTAAAAAGAACTACATCATACAAAATATTTTCTGACTCTCAATGAATGAAATTAAAAACCACCAATTCAAGTGGAAATTCACAAATATATGGACATTAAATGATAAATTCTAACTGATCAATGGGGTCAATGAACAAATCACAACAGCAATTAGAAAATAATTAGAGGTAAAATGAAAAGATAATATACTAAAATTTGAGGGATGTAATGAATGTAATGAAAGTAATTAATAGTAGAAAATTTATAGCTACATATTCCAATATTAGAAAAGACCTCAAATTAATAACCTAATCTTTGAGCTGGGCATGGTAGGGCACATGCCTGTAATCCTAGTACTTGGTAAGCTGAGGCAAAAGGATTGCCGTGAGTTCGAGGCCAGCCTGAGCTACATAGTAAGTGCAAGGCCAGCCTAAACTAATAGTGAGACTCTGTCTCAAAACAACAAACAAAACTAATCTCCCATTTTAAAAAGCAAAAACGAGAGAATGTTAAGACCAAAATAGAAAGAAAAAAATAAGATGCATCAGAATGGGTAAAAATGAAATAGGGAACAGAAAAAATTAGCCCAAATGTTGGTTCTTTGAAAAGATCAACAAAACTGAAGAGGAAAGGAAAAAATAAAAAAGAAATGTGAGAAAATGGAAATGACTAAAATCAGGAATTAAAAAAAGGACTATTACTACTGTTACTAAATAAAAAGCACTGTAAAATAATATGGAAAACTATATGCCATCAAAGATTATGTAAAATGGACAAAATTTCAGAAGTTACCAAAATGGATTTAAAAAGAAACAAGACAATTTGCTGTATAATGGAGTGAGTGAATTAGTGAGCTAAAGCACCTACGAAGAGACTCCAGCTCAGACTGCTTCACTGGTAAATGCTACCTACCAAGCACTTAGAAATAGCAACCCTCACAGACTTTCATAAAGCTCACTGTCAGGCCAGCACCACCCTGATACCAAAGCCAGACAAAGACATGACAAGAAAGAAGACAACAGAACAATATTTTTTATGAATGTCGATACAAAAATCCTTAGCAAAACACTGACAAATGGAACCTAGCAGTGTACATAATGTATTATAAACAATGAATCAGTATGATTCATCCCAGAAATGAAAAATAAGTGCAACATACAAAACAATCAATAATACACTATTTTAATTGCATAAAGAAGAAACTCAGTATGATCATCTCTGAGGCAGAATATTAACAAACATCCAACAAACGTAATAGGATGAAAATTCCTCAACCTGATAAATCTACAGCTAACAGCATACTGAAAGGTTTTTTTTCCCTTTAGATTAGGCAAAAGACAGGCTTTGTCCACTCTCACTATTTCTACTCAACATTATACCGGAGAGTCTACTGAGGGCAATTAGGCAAAAAGTGATACAAGACATTCAGATGAGAAAGGAAGATACAAAATTACTTTTAGTATCAGATAACAAGATTTTTTTTAATAGAAAATCCTAAGAAATGCACTAAAAAAACTATTCCTAGTGTTAATAAACTAGTTCAGCAAGACTGGAGGTTACAAGTTCAGCATTCAAAAATAGTCTTACAGCCGGGGATTTAGCTCAGTGGCACTGCCCCTGTCTCTCAAGCGCAAGGCCGAATTCAATCCCCGGTACCAGGAAAAAAAAAAAAATCAGTCTTCTACACACTAGCAATAAACAATTCAAAACAAGAGAAAGTAATTCACTTATCAGAAATAAAATATTTTAATAATAAATTTAATAAGTGTTAAGATGTATACATGAAAATTACAAAACATCACTAAGTGAAATTAAAGACAATATATGGAAATGGAAAGAGAGCCTGTGTTTATGAATTGAAACATACAATATTACAACGATGGCAATAATCCCAAACTGATCTAAGATTCAATGCAATCCTTATTAAAATTTCTACTACCTGCCTTACTGAAACTGACAAGCAGATGCTAAATTCCATACAGAAATTTATGCAACCCACAAGACTCAAAATAATCTTGAAAAAAAATGAAGTTGGAAGACTCACATTCCTCAGTGTAAAAATTTACCACAAAACTAGGATAATCAAGGCAATATAGCACTGGCACAAAGATACATAGAGGAATGGAACAGAATTCTAAGTCCAGAAATAAGTATCCATCTATGGTCAACAGAGGTCCTTCAAAGGTGCCAAGACCATTCAATATGGAAGAAATAGTCTTTTCAACAAATAACACTGGAACAATGGGATATCTGTATGCAGGAAAATGAATGTGTACCTGTCTCACACTATATACAAAAATTAACTCAAAATACAAAGATCCATGTTTGAGCTAAACCTATAAAACCCATGAAGTAAACAGTGTCAATCTGCATGACCTCTGGTTAGTCAACAGTCTCTTAGATATGATACTCCAAAGTAAACGCAAACAAAACCAGAATTTCATCAAAATTAAAAATTTATTTATCAGAAGACACCATCAAGTGAAAACAGCCCAGAAGGGGAGAAAATATTTACAAATCATAATGGCAATAATGAAGACAGAGACAAGGAGTGGGGAAGATACAAAGATACTACAATCCTCTGAGATTTCCATTGGTGGATATATGAATGGTGCAGTCATTTTAAGAAATAATTTGGCAGCTTCTCAAGAAGTTAAACAGAATTTCCTTTCTTTTCTTTTTTTTTTTTTGTTACCGGGGATTGAACTCAGGTCCTTGCGCTTATGAGGCAGGCGGCAGAACCACTGAGCTAAATCCCTGGCTCCAGAATTTCTTTATAAGCCAGCAATTCCACTCCCTGTTTTATGTCCAACGGAGCTGAAAATGTACGTCTGCACAAACACTAGACAATGTTCACATTAATACTCATAATAACCAAAAACTGGATGAACCAAATTGTGTATCAACTAAAATAGGAATAAACAAAATGCAGTACTGATTGAGTATCCCCTATCTGAAATGCTTGGGACCAGAAATGTTTCAGATTTCAGAGTGTTTTACATGTTGGAATATTTGTTGGGACTTTATTAGCTGCTCATCCCTAATGCAAAAATCTGAACAAAAAGGCTCCAAAATCTGAAACTTTTTGAGCCAGAGCTCAAAGAGGTTTTTTTTTCTTTTTTGGTACCAGGGATTGAACTTGGTTCCTTGTGCTTGTGCAGCAGGCAGTGAAACCACTGAGCTAAATCCCCGGACGAAAGAGTTTTTGATTTTGGTGAGTTTTGGTCTGGTTTAGCAATGTTCAACCTACATACTCATACAATGAAATACTATTTGGGTAGAAAAATGAGAAGGAAACCACACAGAAAAATCTGTATAGTCTAAGATTTCATTTGTATGAAATGTCCAGAACAGGTAAATTCAGAGATAGAAGACAAATTATCTGTTAGTAAGACTCTGAAGAAGCAAACAGTGACTGCTATGGACATGGAGTCTGGGGGAGGTGATGAAAACATTCTGGAATCAGTGTTTCTGCTGCCTCAACTTTGTAAATATTTTTTTTTTTTTGGCACTGGGGATTGAACTCGGGTCCTTGTGCTTGTGCAGCAGGAAGCAAAACCACTGAGCTAAATTGCTGGCCCTGTAAATATTTTTAAAACTATTGAATTATATGATTGAAAATGGTGAATCTTCTAATGTGACATCTTAAAATTAAGAATCAAAACAAAATTATAGTTTTGACTATGAGTAACACTCAATGAAATATAATAAACTGATTTCTGCTACTGCATGAATCTGAATCACATACATTAAGACTGAGGAGTAGATATGATTAATCTGTCAGTGTATGGGTCCTGCAAATCACACTTCCATCTAGTAATGGTTACTAATGGTTCTCAAATCACCCAGATCTATGTAGTTCCAAAACAACAATTTCTCTTCTACGTTAAATGTAAATCCAAGTCAGACAACAAATGACTTTAAAAACACAGCTTTGTTAGATCTGGGCACAGTGATATACCTGAAATTTCAGCACTCTGAGAGGCTTAGGTATAGGCTGGCAAGTCTGCAGGAAAACAGGAAATAAGAGTAGGAAGGACTCCCAATAGAATTTAAGATACAGTACTGTGAATATTACAATGGAGCATCTGGATAGAACTCAGGGCACATAGATACATAAATATAGGATAAATATATATTTTTCTTTTTTTGAGACATGGGTGTATACATAAATATAGCATATATATACAAATATATATGTTGAGGCATGGGTCTGTATGTAAATATAGATTGTTTCCTTTTTGATCATGGGTCTTGCTATTTTGCCCGGGTTGGCTTTAAACTCACAATTTCCCCCCTCAGCTTCTTCACTGACTGGGATTATGACTATCTGCCACTGTACAGGTAAGACAGAATAAAATTTTTTAAATGAAAAAGGCAATTACTAACACAAAAGCTTTACAAGGAATGAAATTTTGATAAGCTACTCTTGCAATGAATAATATCAAATTGATGTCAACACTGATTACTGATTTAATTAAAAAAGTGGTATAATCAATTGAGATGCTGGGGTAGGCAAGTGTATGTGGGACATATGAGAAAGCAGAAATTCATTTAAGTCATTTAATGATAGTTAAAACTAATACTAAAGAACTAGAGTTATAAGCACATTTGTTATAAACAAGTTAATGTCCACCAGAATTATTAAAACTAACATCTGCAAGAGAGGCAAATGGGGAATAGGTTTTCCTCCTCTGAAAACTTTATTATTTGCATTTTAAAACACGTGCATGTACTTTGGGGGTGGGAGTGGGCAAGAAAAACCCAAATTGAAATAAATGATAAAAAAGAAGATTCAGGCCAACAGCTGTCAGAAAAGAGACAGATCAAATAGTAGGAAAAAAACTCATGGGAGGGGGATGGACTTTTGACAGAATCTAATAGGAAAGTTGAAGAAGAAAAAAAAATGCTTCAGATGGGAAAACAACTAGACTGAAAACTTCCTATAGGCAGATATTATTCTGTAGTCATTGATAGATACCTTACAAATAGGAGCTTAGTAAATATTCCTTTAATGAGTACTGAATGCTGGCAAATTTTTATACAGTAAATGGAGACTATTCACAAAAATTAACAATATAAGGAAAATAAACAAGGTAACTAGAAAGGTAATAAATCATACTTAGTGTTTTAAAGTTGTAGACTATCTTGGTATTTCTGTAAGCAAACACTCATCAGTATTATTGTGGTTTTACCAAAGAAAAGGTCAAAAATAACAAGGAAAATAGATAAACTGTACTATATCAAAAATAAAAACTTTTGTGCATCAAATAATTCAACCAACAGAATGAAAAGGACTTTTACTTTTCATGGCTGAATAGCTTTTTCATTCCATGGATTTCAATGGAATGAAAAAAAAGTCTGCAAATCATATGTAATAAAAGGTCAACATCTAGAATATATAAAGAACACATAACTCGGCAACATAAACAACCCAATTTTGAAAATGGGCAAAAGACATAAATACACATTTCTCCAAATAAGACATACGAATGTCCAATGAGCACATGCAAAGATGTTCAACACCATTAATCATTCTGGAAATGTACATCAAAACAGGAGGATGCCGGGGATTTAGCTGAGTGGTGGCGTGCCTGCCTCGCAAGGGCAAGGGCCTGAGTTTGATCACTGGTACCAGAAATAAACAAACAAAAACAAAACAAACCCACAATGAGGTTAAGATACCACCTTATACCCAAAAGGATGGTTACTATCTAGAAAAAAGAAATCGGTGCTGTTAAAAACTGAGAGAATTAGAATTCTTGTACATGCTGGCAGCAATGTAAAATGGTGATAAAATTGACCCTCTTACCATTTTTAAAACATGGTTCAGTGGCATTAACTACATTCACACTGCTTTGCTACTATCAATCCCCCATCATCTCTTCACTTGCAAAACTGAAATTCAGTAATTACAAAACCGAGTAACTCTCAATTACGTCCTCCTCCCAGTCCCTAGCAACCACCATACTACTTTCTGTCTCTTATGACAGAAATGTTTTCCTGTACACCACAGTATGGCATCTGCCCCAAAACTGAAAAATAGAATTGCTATATAAGCCAGCAATTCCACACCTGGATATACACTGAAAAGAAGTGAAAGCAAGGACTCAAACAGATATGGGCACACCCACATAGCAGCATTATTCACAACAGCAAAGGGTGGAAGCAACCCAGTATCATCTATCAATGGGAGAATGGACGAGCAAACCGTGGTACATAAATAAATCGATATATTAAGATAGCCTTCAAAGGAAAAAAAATTCTGACACATATTAAAGTATGGATGAATACTGAAAACATTATGCTGAGTGAAATAAATCAATCACTAAAGGATAAATACTGTATGATCCCCACTTAGATAAGGTAACTAGGTGGTCAAATTCATAGAGACAGAAAGTAGTATGTTGGTTGCTAGGAGCTGGGAGGAGGAGGTAATCCAGAGTTACTGTTCTATTGAGTACTGAGTTTTAGTTTTGTTAAAGGAAAAGAGATAACGTGGATGGATGGTGATGATAGCAAAACAAGGAGAATGCACTTAATCTCACTGAACTGAATACTTAAAAATGATTAAGATATTTTATGTATAATTGAAATTATTAAATATTACTGTGATTTTATTAATAAGCAACACCTAGTGCAAGGTTAAAAAAATATGTATTTGGGAAGAGGAAACAACACTAAACATTTAAAAGGTGCTTCACTGAAACAGACAGTATGGTTCACTTCAAATACATAACATAAATCAGCGATTTTTGACTTTTCTTCCCTTGCCCTATTGCATATGAATTCCAACAGTCACATTCAGCAGCTACAGTAGCTCATTTTGGATGTCGACAAGTAAAACCAGGCCAGTAACTATGGTCAATAAGGGATTTAAGGATGGGGGGGGGGTCCTCTGATAGCACAGAGCTGCTGAAAAGAACAATTAAACTCTTGCTGAATCACAACTGGAAATTTTATTCTATACTCATGAACTTAATTCCTACTAGTTAAGGGTAAAAAAAAAAATCTACTTTTATAACGTGACTCCCATATTTCTCTTTCTCCATTCCTTCAAAAACTGCTTTCTTTTCCCCCATCTTTTTAAAAATACTAGCCTCTACTCTTAAGTCTTTTTTTTCCCACCTATCTACCTTTCAGGGCATTCAGGGCATCAGGTTTCATTCTCAAATACAAAATGGAAAATGTTCTGTAGCAGATCCCAATGCCCTACTGACTGGCAAATAGATATTTTTCTTATCTTTACTTGAGCTGTCTGAGGCACATGAGACTGGAATGAACTCCTTTCTTAGATTATATTATGCTTTTTTGTTTTTAAGTTTCTCATTTATTACTCTGCCAAATCTAAAAATACCAGTTCTCTCTTTAATCTTATTATTTTTCACTTTCTGAGCTGTTGTCTATTGCTTGATTTTCAATGATTCTCCATGGCCTTAATGGGGTATGAAGTCTAATCCGATATTTCCCCCTAAACTTTGTGACTACAAGTCTTTGTATACTATTTGGTATTGCACTTGCCACCTAGAATGCCTATCTGAATTCCTAGCCTGCTTGGAAAATTCTACTCCATTTTTATGATTTCATACAAGTTGCCTCATCTGTGATGCCTGCTCTGCCTTCACCAAATTGAAGGGGTTTTAACTCTTTCTTTGTGCCCCATTTACCTACTAGTTTTGTTTTTTTCGTATTTCAGAGTAGGGGCTGTACACATCTAATGTTTGATAATCTGAATGACTCATTTATTAATCTACAGAGCAGTACCAATTTGTGCCATATCTCCTTGTGTTTACAAGTGGTAATACTGAATTCTTAGTTGTTTTAATTAAGATAAAAAGTACTGAGTGCCCAATGACTGCTACATATTATTTTGCGGGCAGGTTAAAAAAAGGCAGTAAGGGCTAGGATTCAGTTCAGTGGTTTCGCGGCCTGCTGCACAGGCCAAGGACCCGAATTCGAATCCTGGTACCAAAAAGAAAGGCAGTGAGAGCAAGTGTTGCATTGACAATTCAAAAGTTTCAGAGGACTCCAATTTTAAAGGAGAAGACTTGGAATCTAGTTGAAAAAGTTGAGAAGGAATAGATGAGGAAAAATGAGAAATCTATGATAATTCAAGTAGAAAAGAGGAAAGAAAATACAGATCAACCATACTCTTAAGGGTAAAATCACTGAAAATATAAGGACAATCCAAAAACTGGGATAAGAAATTTCACAATAGACCACACCAAGGATATACCGGGGGGGGGGGGGGGAGACTAACCTGAAAATTAGTAACAAATGATAGACAATACATTTGGGGTAATAATTTAGACATTTTCTATTACTTTAAGCCTAAGTGGTAAAATCTTAAGCCTATTTATAACTTAAGGCATATTATTATCTCTGTCAAATAGGAAAAAATATTCAGTGATACTGACTTGATAACGTTATTCCAGTGTGGTCTGTGCTAGAGTATTTTTTCTATGCCAGAATGTTACTACATTTTGGAGAGTTTTTCCATTTCCATTTCAGTTTCAGCTTCCAGGTGTTTCTGAAAATATCTTCTATAAGTCACTCTCTTTCTCAGGATTATCTCTATTTGTCAATAATGAAGGGCCTGTATTTTTGCCAAGAGCAATGTCATTTTTTCCTATATTATTACTACAAAGAGTGTTTGTTCTTTTGCTCCTTCTGTAGGGAAAAGTTCATGATCAGAACTCAAGCCTAAAGTGGGTCCTCTGCTGGGCAGAACATAATGCTGCTTTCCAGCAATCTCATGGGGAACCTTCCCTGGTGCTATCCAAAATCTACTTTTTAAAACCCTACTCCCCAAGGTGATGCCGCTGGGAAGACGATTCCTTGAGGGGCAGGGCGTGATTCAGTCACACAGGCAGAACAGTGAGAACACACCATCACCAAGAAAGCGAGCTAGCTCACTAGAACCTGACCGCACTGGCTAGCACTCTGACCTTGGCCTTTCCAACCTCCAGCAGTAAGGAACAGATTTCCATTGTTTATGTAAGAAAATTATACTAGAATTAAGGCTTGACAAAAGCTACTCTAAAATTTTAATTAAAAGATACTTTGCAGGTTTAATATGCTAGAAGATAAAACAGGTAAAACTCTTGAAGACACAGATGTAGGCAAAGACTTTCTGAACAGAACCCGAAGTGCACAAGAAACTATCAAGCATAAAGAAATGAGATTATAACAAATTTAAAAGCTTCTGCACAGAAAAGAAAACAACCAGTAGAATGAAGAGACAACCTACAGAATGGGAAAAAAAGTTTGCCAACTACTCTCAGACAGGATTGATATCCAGTATACGCCCCCATAAAAGACACAATCAAAACATAGGCAACTGAAATGAATAGACACTTTTCAGAAGAAATGCAAATGGCCAATAAGTCCATGGAAAAATGTTCAACATCTTAGAGAAGTATAAATTAAAACAACACCAAGATTCCATCTTATTCCAGAAAAAATAGCTATCATTGAGAAATCAAAAACTGCAAATGCTGGCAGGGTGTAGGGGAAGTGGAACCCCTTTACATTGTTAATGGGAATGTAAACTAGTTACACCATTTCGGAAGTCAGTAAGGCAATTTCTCAAAAACCTAAAAATAGAAATTACATTCAACACAGATTTTCCGCTTCTAGGGGAAATGTATTACAGTGATACATGCATAACCATATTTACAGGAGGACAATTCATAATAGCTAAAGCTTGGAAGTGGCCTATATGTCCATCAATAGGTAAATGGATAAAGAAAACATGGTATTTAACACAACAGACTACTACTTAGCCATAAAAAGGGGACAATTTGAGTCCCTCGGAGGAAAATATATGTACCTTGAGACTGTAATGCTTAGCGAAATAAATCAGACACAAGCTTAAATATTGCATAGTTTCTCTTACATGAGAAACTCAAAGTATAAATAAGGAGAAAATAGAAGGTGGAAGAAAGAGGGAGATAGAAGTTTTACAAATGAGAAGGGGAATCTAGAGATGCAGGGAATGGGGAGGGAGAAAAGAGAGGAAGTAAAAGGGATTAAAATGCAGTATGTACATGTACAAACTCCAAGATGACTGTATTAATTATCGCCTGTAAAGATGTGCTGATAAAAATAATTGTTACTTAGGCTGGGCTCAAGCAATCCTCCCACCAGAGTATAATGAGTGCCGGGACATGCACGCACTACCATACCTGACTTTAAAAAGAAAAGTATTTGGAATGAGTTCCTAGAAGTGGTAGGCACAAATGCAGAAAGAGCTTGGCCTTGAAGCCAAAAAACCTGGGTTCATATTTGTCTACAATAACTAATTTCTTTGAGCCATAAAGATTTTATGAAGGTGGGATAGTCTTTAACTGCCTGTCTTATATAACATTAGACAACATTACACATATGAGAAATTTATCAATATGCACATAGACATGGCCTAGATTTTAGAAGGGCAGGAAAATGTTATTTAACTCACAAAATACTGCTTATTTTAAGCTCTTAAAGCACATGTTATCCGAATCTCTCCACCTACCAAGTTCTGCTAAGAATTTAACTTGTATTGGTTAATAAAATGGAAATCACAAACGTAGGCATGGCAGTATCTCACACATAATTAGATACTAAAAATGAAAGCCTTCATATTCTTTAAAAAATTAGATTAAAAGATCAGACTTGGGAGAGAATATTTGTGTACCAGGAAATAATACAGCCAAAGCTGTCAAGTTTAAAAATCTGAACATTTGTGATTCTACCCAAAGTGAAAACAAACAGATCTTCAGGACTGCTAAAACAGGTCATATGTTACTTAGTAAGACATCCATTTCATATCAATACTGGAATGTCTCTAGCATGTAGCAGGAAAAAGTAGCAGAGTAGTAGTTATTTTGGCCATGTGTTTGCATACGGTTTTTGGACTGATTCATTCCACCAACTTATTCTGTCAGTTAGATTTTTAAGATCAAAAAATCAAGAAAACTTTATAGAAACATAACAATGCAAAGCACTTTAAATGACATCAATGGCAAGAACAAAAAGACAAATATATGCATCAGCTATATAACCAGAATGGCTCAAAAATATTGATATCAAAGAATTCAGGGTAAAATATTGTACATCTAATGTACTGTGTGAAGCATCAGACAAAGAGTAATGGTTTTGGGGCACAGAATTTGAAAGATATGAAAAATTTAAGAGTATATTTTGTGAATATTAATGAATATACAGTGGGATATAAAGTGAATGTGCAGAAATATTTATAAAAACTGATAATTTGCTAGACTAAAAGTATACTTCAATATTAAAGATCAGAAATTAAGCCATATTCTTGAACCACAACAAAGATGAAAAATCAATTAAGATATATGAAAAAACTCCCTCAGATACATGAAAAGTTAAGAATGAAACAAAACACTTTTTATTAATTTGGATCAAAGAAAAAATCAAAACTGTAGTTTCACACTACAGAAAATAATGGGAATTGTGACAACTCATATTGATACTAATGGGACATAGTCAAAGCAGATGCATATTCATAGATATAAATATTCAAATGTTAAACATGAAAGAATGAAATGTTATCATTATATTTAAAGAGAAAAACATCCAAGAAATCAGAAGGAACAAAATTAAAGGCACTTAATAAATGAAAATAAAATTTTTTTCTTGACAAAAGAAAACTGAATTAAGATAAACTATGGCCTAGGAAAACCTGAAAAGGGGGGGTGGGTGGTAAAAAAGTCCCAGACTAGAAGTATCAAAAAGCAAATATAGAATATATTACATGAAAAAGTGTAATATGCTAATGTTACATAATATTAGCATAATTAAAAAGCATACATAATATGCTAAAATACAAAAAACAAATTATCAAAATTGATTAGTGAAGTAAAAACCTAACCAAAACAAAACACAAAACTGTTTCAAAAATTTTTCCCAAAAAGGATTTAGGAAACCTAGATGGTTTTATATTCAAATTCTCTAAAACTTTTAAGGACAAATAAGTCCCAAGCTATGAAACTGTTTTAGAGCACAAAAAATTAGGGAAAGAGTTCCAAATTCATTTTACAAAACTGGCCTACCCTCAAATGAAAACATGATAAAGCACAAAAGAAATTTAGAGACGAAATTCACTTATAGATATAGATGCAAAGATCCTAAATAACACTTAAAAATAGAACTCAATAATACAAGACTATACACCTTGACAGAACATTCATTTTATGAAAAAGCTTGTATATTAGATAATATTTTTATAAAATATAGCATTCTGTTAAGTCAAAAAAACAGTACAAAATAATCTCAATAGATGCCTAAAATGTGGTCAATTTTAACATTCATTTGTCATAAAAATAAAGCCTGGGTCAAGTATAAATGATATATGCTTTTTTTTTTTGGTACTGGGGATCAGACTCGGATCCTTGTACTTGCAAGGCAGGCGGCGGAACCACTGAGCTAAATCCCCGGCTCAATACATGCTTAGTATTAGAAAACCTGCTGTAAGAAGAAATGACATTTATCATTGTAGTGGTACCTCAGTTCATGAACTTGATTCTTTCCATGATTTTGGTTGTAAACTGAGTTTGATGAGAACCAAATCAAATTAAATGGTTAGGTTGAACATTGATCTTATCAGGAAATTTGATTCGGTTCTCATCCAGTTCGAGTTGTGACCAGAATTGTGGAGGGGATGGAGGCTGCAAACCAAGGTACTGCTGTATACTTAAAAGTTGGGAGGAAATTCTAATGTAATAACAAAATATAGGCAATGGACAAAGTACACGGGATAAGCGAACAATAAAAGTCAGAAGTAAAAACTAAGGACTAAACAAAATTTAGTAAGTATAAAATATACAACATAAAGACAAGATTGCCCGTAAAACAAATGAACAATAAAACAATGAAACATTTTTCAAAAGTTACCAAGGAATAAACATAATGAGAAAAATAATTAAAGCAAAATAAGTAAAATTTACTAATCAGCATGAGAGAAAGATGTAAACTAAAAACATTTCTAGTCTAAACTTTTTAAAATAAAATTTTAAATCAATGAAGACTGAATCAAAAATCCCTGTGGGGTTTTCTTAAGTTAGAAAAGTGATTTGTAACTTCTTATGAAAGTATTAGCTGATCAGAAAATAAAACCAAGAAAAATTGTGCAACAGAGGAATAAGGAGGAAAGACTGATCCTGCCAGCTATTTAAAACATTTAAGAGCTTAAGAGCTGAAATACTGTACTTAAATGGTGTGATACTGGTGTAAGTATCACAATAAAAAGTCCAGGAGGCTCTAGTAAGATGATGGTTACATTACAGATTAGTGCTGAGAGAAAAATTATTCAACAGAAGGCCTCGGATAATTAAACATACAAAGAAAAGTAAAATTAGTGCCTTATCTAATAATAGCATTTACTAAATTAAATAGACTAAAGGTTATATGTGAAAAGTGTAATAAAAAATATCTAGGAAAAATACAAATAAGTGTTCAGCAACTAGTGGCATGGGGAAGATTTTTTAAAAGCATAATGGCAGGGCCAGGGATTTAGCTCAGTGGTACCACCACCTGCTTCGCAAGTGCAAGGTCACGAGTTCGATTCCTGATACCAAAAAAACAAAAAGCATAATAGCAATGCTGTAAGCTGGGAAAAAAGTGGACAGATCAGACATAAAAACTGAACTGAAATTACATAACAGCAATTTTGGAAAACAATTACATTTTAATATTAATGTCTTTAATATATAAAGGTTCAAAAACATTAATAGACACATAAAAAGCAAGAATGAACTATCAGAAAAAATGCATTTCATGATAACAATTACATAATGTTTACTAAGTAATCCCAAATCTGGTTAATCTACACTTAATTATAGCCAAGGATATTTACTGCAGCTTTAAATGCAACTGCCTCCTCCCAAGAATTATATAAACAGTGGGGCTAAATCTGGTTAAACAAGAATAAATACATAAAAGGAGGTATTAAAAAAACCAAGTGGAAATAAACAGGGTTATTTTTAGGTATTGGGATTACTACTACTTTTCTTTATACATTTGTAAGTCTAAGCGCAAATGTCCATATGAATATGTACTTGTGTAATTAGAAAAATAATATAAAATGCATTCATAATCATTTTGTAACTATGATGATCAATTATCATACTGAAGTTTCATTCAACAAAAAACATCTGGTTTTTAAGTTAAACTACCCTTGGAAATCTCTTAAAGCCTTTTAGTTGTATTAATCTTAAGTTGGCATAAACACAGTTAAAAGAAGCTAGCCATTACTGTCTGAGATTACATCTGCTTTTCCCTCAAAGGGATTTCGAGGTTTTTTTTGGAACCGGCAATCTAACTCAGGGCCTCGCGCTTGCCAGGCAGGCACTGTGCTGCTGTGCTGCATTCCCGGTCCCCAAGGTATTTTGATCTTAATGATTATATCACTGCAATGAATTACAAAAGGATCCATATACAATAAGAATAGCTTGGAATAAAGGTATATTTCAAATTATGAATCAACTTAAGATTGGTCATTCTGTTAGGTTTGTATTCAGAAAATTTCATTTAGGCATTTCAAATATGAAAATGCAGTCTTAGGAAGAGACAAAAGTTTCAAATTTCCTCTAAAAATCTTTACTGACTGGAAATATTTGTGTCAAAGTATAACCTGACTTTCTATGATTTAACATTTTGTTTTCAAAATAAAATATACAGCTATATTGCATTTGGTTTCTTTTTGGTACTGGGGATTGAACTCGGGGCCTTGTGCTTGCGCAGCAGGTGGCGAAACCACTGAGCTAAATCCCTGGCCCCGTGCATTTGTTTTTTTAAGACAACACAATTTGAAAACTTTTGGTATTTCCTAATACAGTGTACTTTAATCTACTTTTTACTTTTCTGTAGTCTATATTTTTTATACATATCAAATTATTTCAACAGACATGGTAAATTATGGTTTTAGGTGAACAGCATTCAACTGAAAGGAATCTGAAGCTTCTACCTGCATCCAACCTGTGGAAACACAACTACTTTCTTAGCATATGTCATATTAATTGTGCTGTGTTTTGCCATATCCATATTATTTCTGTGAATGTATACTAATCATGTGTACACTAATCCATACTCAGGTTTGCCTTCTTACCTATTACAAAACACTGAGTCTTGTATACCTGTCCCTGACTAGTTTTACAACAACTTGGGAGTGTCACCTATCTTCTCTGGGTTTCAGTGTCATTTATAAAATGCACACAAGAGCATAAGAAAGATATGAAAATTGTATTATCAATTTTCAAGGACCAGGTTCCATCCTAATAACCTTTAATATTATATTATTGCTTACTCTGTGCAGACACTATGGGGAACACAATAGTAAGGTATATTCTAATAATGAAATATTTTTTATGTACTAAAATAACCACATTCATAGTTTGTGTACAGTACTACAGTAATTATAGAGGCAAAATCATTAACACAATTCTTTCCAATTCTATGAAGGAAAGTGGTATTTCTTAGTTATATTATCAAAAGTTTCCCTTATCTATGACTTTCTTTTTAAAGTATAGACTCTTTAAATCACTTCATTTTATCTCTAATGCTCTCTAATAATCTGCAAATAAAATACTCCAAATTGGGGGCCAGGGATTTAGCTCAGTGGTTCCGCTGCCTGCCTCGCAAGCTCAAGGTCCCAAGTTTGATCCCTGGTCCCGTCCCCCCCCAAATTGGAGCTCTTACTACTTCTTCCAAAGATTGTGATGTTTAGATTTCTTTTGCTTAGGAAGGATTCGTAACTTTTCTTTTCTCCTCACCCTCAGTACTGGGGATAGAACCAAAAGCTTTCACACTGAGCTATATCCCTAACCCTTTTTATTTTTTATTTTGAGACAGAGTTTAAGTTGCTCAGGCTAGGCTGTAATTTGCCATCTTACTACCTCCACCTCCCAGAGTTCTGGGTTCATAGGAATGCATCACCACATCTGGCTAATATATCTTAGGGGAAAAAAAGAAAAAAGGATTTATATAAATCTTAGAAAAAGATTTCAAGGAAAAATTCAGAATAATAATATAGAAAAATATAACCAAGCCTTGCCCAAGGCAGAAAATTTTTATGAACATATGGATTGCTCTCATGGGCTAGAGTTACACTTGTACAAATGTAGGGTACTGTCTCTACTGATGATACAAAAGGGTTAGTACAGATGAAGGACATCACTTCAAGAATATATGAATATCCTGGGTTCCCTCATTAGTTCACTATGAAAAGTCATATATTCATTTACACAATTTGTCTTATAGGAAACTAGCAAGAAATCTTAGTATAATTAGTTCCTCAACATTTCCTACTTTAGACAAACTTTGTACTTTTAAAGCTAAAAGAAATTTCATGCATTTTCTTTTTTTTTTTTTGTCAGCATAAATTTCCTTTATTTTTGCATTTATGGTAGGATTTTGCTTTGAGGTTTTCCTTATCAAGTGAGTATAAAGTTTTCAAATCATTTAAGATGAAAATGGACATGTGGAAATTAACTTAAAATTAATTTTCTTCTGTAAAGTCTACCTCTTCATCATCTTCTGCATGTTGATCCTTTCTTAATTGACAGGTAGATACCTGTCCTGTTCCAGATACACCCTTAGCTGACAGTGATCTCTGAAGAGGTGATTTTGAATTTGCTTTTACAATATCTAAACAAGATGGATAATCTAGTGGATACAGAGAATTTTGGAAAACCTCTAAATCTTCATCCTCATCAATCTTTTGTATATTTTGGTAGGCAGCAGTGTAGACCTCTAAAGCTTTGCCATGAAATAACATTTCAATTGTGATAAATTCTGAAAATATATTCTTTTTATTTTTCCTTTGGTACTGGGGATCGAACTTGGGTCCTTGTGCTTGCGCAGCAGGCAGTGAAACCACTAAGCTAAATCCCCGGCCCTGAAAATATATTCTCGATATCCTTTATTTTCTGCTTTTCGAAATTGTCAATAGTTTCCTCCAGATGACAAGTTGTTCGGGTAACATCTGTTGAAGCTATGTGTAATTCAGCTTCTGCCTGTGAAATTACATGTCGATCAGATGGGTTTCGTTGCTTGGTTCTTTCTGAGTTAACTGCTCAGCTTCTCTATTCCTTGCTGTTATCGCTGCTTTGAGATCATCCCGTTTGTTTTACAATTGCTCTATAAGCTTTTAAAGGTTCAACTTCTGCTTGTCGATAATCCTGAAGTTTGGCAAAGTCACCAGTGAAATTTTTCAGGCCTTGCTTTAAATTTGGGGTCTCTGTAGAGGCATACATGTTAATTTCATCCACCAGCAGGTCTGCTTTGTCTCGTGGTCTGGCAGTTTTCTGCACATAAGCAGCAAAGATTTGGTACAGCTCCCCAAAATCCTTCTCTGCATTTGTGACAGCATCTTGCAGTTGTCTGGTTTGAGCGTTCCGGCTTTCCAGGGTGCACCTTAACGTCTAGCCTCGCAACGGCCAGGAGCCAGGGGCTGGAGCCCAACAAATGGGGCTCCCAGGTGCCCAATGTGTGCTGGGTGTGAGCCACATGCACCTCTCATGCATTTTCTATTTTTTTTTTTGGTACCGGGGATCGAACTCGGGTCCTTGCGCTTGTGCAGCAGGTGGGCGAAACCACTGAGCTAAATCTCCAGCCCTAAATTTTTTTGTTGTTGTTGTTCCAGGGATCGAACTCATGACCTTGCGCTTCCCAGGCAGGCAGCAGAACCACTGAGCTAAATCCCTGGCCCTCTCTCATGCATTTTCAACTGCTTTATTTTATAGATGAGCAAACTGATAAAATGAATAGTTAAAACGCTATCTAGGTCATGAGTTTATTGATGAAACCTATTCTCTTTATCTTCAATCCATGGTTTCTTCAACATATCTCACCAATTTGCTGGTTATTTATAGTCCTTAACTGGATTCCTATTTGCTTCTTTTCAATTTCAGGTCATCTCTGTTTCAATTATGTTCCTGATGAGGACAGAGGCTGCCTCCCTCTTACCCATCACAGACTCAGAATTTAATAGGTCTTACACACAGTAAGTATTCAATAGACTATTGTAGGTTGAAAGGGTGAATGACTGGATCACATGGACACTTAGTTTTAACCTTTCTGAAGAGAAACAAATGCTAAAGTTTTCCAGTTTAACTCTGTGTTCTTGATTATTTCAGATATGCTTCTCTAGCCTCTTTCCAGCTCCATTATGTTTCTTTTAGGAAAACAGTAAGAATTTAGAATGAAGGTAGAAAGCTTCCTTTCTACATACCAATAATCTCAATAATATAAGTTCCTTTGTATTGTCTTACACTGGTTGACAACAGTGCTTACTTGACAATTTTCTTCCAAATCACATGGTTACCACACACTGGAGGTTTGATATTTTAGTAACTAGAAAATTTTGGTTTTGTTTACTCTGCTAAAATAAATTCTCCCTCTCAAATAAATTATAAATGAGTGAGACTGGATTTAGCACCTTTTAATTTTTTTATATGTAGAAGTACCTTTCCATCTCCACATTTTTGTTTCCAGTAGTTAAATAAATTATCTGTATAATCTGTTTGTGTTTAATATGTGCAAGTCACTGACTCTCTTATTCTTCAATAACTAATCCACAACATTTTTCAGTTGGCACGGAAGATTGAGGATTTTTGGTTTAATGAAAGGGGCTTTAAAAAGGTCAAGTAAAAAACATGTTTTCGTTACTGATCTGTTTATAGTCTTCCATTGTCCCTTCAAGCCCAGACATACTCTTCCTGTGGTCCTTAAGAACATTACAGGAATCCTTTTTTCAAAATTTTTTTTGGTACCCGGGATCAAACTCAGGACCTTGCGCTTGGGAGGCAAGCGGTGGAACCACCGAGCTAAATCCCTGGCCCCAGGAATCCTTTTATTCAGAAATCCTATGCTATTAATCCTCTACCTGTCCTGAAGAACTCTACACTTGATCTTAGCCAAAAGGCCAAGAAGGGATCCTGAAGAACACTAGAAAAATATCCTTTATTCAGTAATTCTGCTCTGTATCAGGTACTACCACAGAAGCTTAGAGATTGGGAGAAATCTTAAGAGATTTCTTAGTGCAATTCTCGTAAATTGGTTTGATATTCACCAATGATAAAATAAATGACGAGTACAGTACTGAATTTTTCTACCATGGCATGTCTTACACATATTATACTCACTTGTATTCATCATAGACTTCCTGTTTGGGCAGTGAAGTCTCAGGATGTTCCTCTAGAGTATTCCGAATCCAAGAAAAGGCATGCATTTGCTGTGCCCGACTAGATGACATGGCATTCTGATCACTAATCACAAAATAAAAACACACTTTAGCTAAACTAGACAGCAATTTATTAATCATTTGAGTCAGGTCTAAATATTCTATTAAAGAACTGTGTGCAAACTGTACATACAAATTTTCCACCTGCAGTTGTGAGCCATATTTTACAGCAAGCTTTAGACTGAAGTTATTACCCTCTTCCATTCCTGTGTGGTTTCTAAAAAGTCACAGGAGGTGGTATAATGACAATATAAGGTATCGGTTTTGGTGAAAATTACCTCTGATGGCTATGTGCTTACGTATTTGTTCATTTGCCTATAATCAGAATCATGAAACTTTTAAGACAAGTATTATGGAAAAATTGTTTATTTTCTATTTTTTTCAGCATACTCAAAAGAATATACAATATGGAAATAACTGCCTTGAAATCTTACTAAAGCCCTCTATCTCCAGAATGGAATTCACACCAGAGAAATCCTGGAAGGACACATCTCCTATAATCCTTTCTGCAACCATCCCCCTTACCCTAGGCTAACATATCCACCAAACATCCTTAGATTTTATTACATGGTAGTATCATTTATAAACTGATCCCATGAACTGAACATCAATAACAGCATGATTAAAGCTGCTTTACTGATACACCTTACTATCATATGAATAATTTATTTAATTTCAAAGAAGATATTGAGCAATATCTTCTTTAGGTTTTAAAATACCCAAGCTCTTAAAACATATTTATCATAAATTCATTTTTCATACCGGTAATTTCTTTCTATTATGTGATGTGCTCACCTGATGGTACCTTAAAAAAAATTCCTGCACTTTGTTTCTTGCAATACTTATCCATTTATTTTTTCATTTTCTGTTCAACTTTTATAATCCCTCACACTACATAAATATATCCATTTGCCCACAAAACATAATTCAAATCACATATTACAGCAAATACTCAGTTGCATAAATGAACTAGCAAAAAATGCAAGTATATACTTAATTAAATATCATCAAAGACTCAAATGATCTATTATTTTACATTCTGTTTTCTGATGATTTTAGGAAATGTTCTAAAATATTAACAACCACAGGACACACAGCACACATACATCCTAGGGATGTCCTAAAAACAATGTGATTACAGCGGAGATAAGAACAGGTATACCTTTTCTCTCCACTGCTGAGACCAGAAGGCAGCTGAAGGTAGAGGTAGAGTTTCTCTAGGTCTGTAAACTTCTCAACTTCTTGCTGGTTACAAAGGATTAAAAAGAAGGATTATTTTTAATGACACTTGTTTTCCTCCCAACAAAATGTACTAATATCTCCCTAACTGATTTTAAATTTAAATTTAAAACAGATGCAATGAATCACCTGCCAAACAAAACAAAATCTAGGCTTTTTTCTTGCCATTAAAATACAATTAAATTGTTGAATGCTTTCATTGCATATAAGTTAACAGAATATGGTATTTCTCTATTAATTCTTATAGGTATAAATAAAACCAAAGATCAATGCTAGAGAAAAGATCCTCATTTTAATCTTGTTTAAAGGAGGGTTTTATTTAACTGCAGGACAATTACTGGACCAGGAGTTAAGAGAAACGTTCATTAGTTAGACTAAGCATTAACTGAAGTAGCTATGGCTCTGGCAAATTTTCCTTATAACTGTAAAATAGATGACAGGATTTTGAGGACCCTTTTCTAACTCTCAAACACCTACAACATGTGACAGATGCTGCTGCTGTTACCTGTGAATAAAATTGAGGTTAAAAACACTGAAATAATCTGGACTATGCAGATGTAATTAGTCTTTGACTTGGAACAGCAGCTGCTATTTAAAGAACTTAGTTATAAGATTCTCTACTGCTACTGTTCTGCAACTGTGTCACTTTGTCTATAAATATACCCTTAAAAACAATTTCTGCATTCCTCTTTATAAAATTCCTTTCCCAGGTGAAGCTGCCACATAATAGCTTCAAAAGAGCAACAAATTCTGTTATAATACAAATATCCATAGTAAAAATTTGGTAGCCTATTTCAAGCAAAACTCCACTTTAATGTAGAGAATACTGGCCATTTCTGTGACAGAATTTATTGTTACTTAATAAAGCACAGCTTAAACACAGATCCAGTTTCTGAAAAAGCTTCTAACTGAGCCTATTACTCTTACCAAAATTCACCCACAAGAGTTAAATCTTGAGATTCATTCACAGAATGATTTAAACTAGGAATGATAAGCAAATAGCCCCTAAAACTGCTTTTTAAAAAAATCCCACTGTCTATGGGTAGCCTCTGATTACAGATTTACAAGTTCACCCTCTCTGAAAGGACATCAGAGATATCTCCTTCCTGTTACTTCCTATCACCTTCTTTTCTCTATTTTCCAAGAGTTTGGTTTCCGAGTGTAAATCTGTTCTTGGTACATTCCACATAATTCTATTTTTAGACCTCTCTTTGTCCCACATTTTCCTAATCTCTACTAGTCTAGGCTTTTAGCTATTTTTCTTTTAATACGGAAGGAAAATTCACTTGGTCAATAGCTTATTTTATTTTCTGCTATAGTCACAAATTACGTAAGGTAACTATGAAGCTATATCATGAATGTATATCATGAATCAGAGAAAGACTAAACATAGCACCACACACATAAACAATACAACACTGTCTTTGTCCTTAAGGACTTATAATGACACATTATTAAAATGTCTAATGGTTTCCCTGCATCCAACCTCTATACTTTACTATGTCTTAAATGTAGTGTCTAAAATACTTTTTGTCAAATCCTATTAACAACTCCCACTTAATCCCAAGAATGCCTATATTAAATCCAGGAAGGTTATGTTATAATAATAAAACATATATTATTATGGACAAAGTCTGAGAAAATATAACAAAAATGATTTTAGCTAACTAAGAATAAAAATATCTCATACTGGTAGTGATACCTGGGATTCTACAGTTTTCAAATTTCACATATACTGAATAAAACAATCCTAGATAATATAAATTAGGATAAAGCACCAGAAATGATTTTTTAAAAAGTGGATTTGGAAAAGATTAAACTCAATGTCCTGTTATTACTTTTTCTTATTTCAAACAAAAAACCTTCCACATGTTTCATTTGCTACTTAGAGTTCAAACAAAGAGTAGCACTAAAACTGATAGTATAGAAATTCTATGAAGCAAATGGAAACAAAATGACTCAAATGTATACTGACAGTATTTGAGATCAGCAAGGCTGAGTTTACCACAAAGATTATTAGTTTTGGATATATTGTGTCATTCAATGCTAATTATTGGCTTCCACTGCTCACTGGTCAAGTGAAGACCCTAACCTTGCTTATCAGGGCAAGTGTATCATGTAGCAAAGGTATTAAACATGTTATTTGAAGGGCTGGGGATTTAGCCCAGTGGTTCCACTGCCTGCCTCGCAAACACAAGGTCCCAAGTTCGATCCCTGGTACCAAAAACATATTATTTGGTATGTTTTGTGGAAATTTAAATGTCAAGAATGAAAATTTTTTGTTCCATGTTGAGATTCACTGAACATCAAAAGCAAACACATTTGGCTGGATTTATGAAATGAAGGCTAATAATAGTGTGCTCTATCTGTACAGCACTAGAGAAAAGACCAATTTCATAAATTTTTAAAAACTGTATTTTTAATATTCAGCTATAGAGTACTGATACATGTTACAATATCAACCAACCTTGAAAATGTTATGCTAAGTAAAAGAAGAGGCCACAAACTATATGACTCAGTTATATGCAATATCCAGAGGCAAATCTGTAGAGCAGCGGCAGTGAACCTTTTAGAGCTTTCAATGATACAGCCCATTGCAGCATGTGTGCCATAGGTTCACCACCACTGCTAGAGAGACAGAAAATAGATTAGTGGTTGCCAGGGGCTTGAGAGGAAAGGAGTATGATGACTAACTGCTTCAGGGGTACAGGGTTAATTTCTGAGGGTGATGAAAATGTTCTGAAACTAGGCAGAGGTACTAATTGTGTAACACTGTGAATGTACTAAAAATGACGGAATGGTGTTATCTTGTATGTGTCTTACAATTAAAAAACTCAAAATTTTAACAGAGCTTGGTCTATCTGGCAGTCAGGTCTAGAGATAAGACCTGAAACTTCAAGTAACACAAATCAATATCCCTACATCCCAAGGCATAAAAACTTCCATCTTCTTGAGTTGAAGAAGTTATATTCTCAAAGTGCAGAAATGAAAATATTTTCTAGTATAGGGGAACTTCAAGTATTAGCTGGTCTACTGAAAAAATTAGGTAATTTCACAGAAACATGAGGATAGCAAAAGGGCTTTTCCTTACAATCACAAAAGCCTTCATTTGCAAATGTTTAGAATAGTATAACTTATTTTCAAACTTCCAAGGATGTTAATCAAGAGTATATTCACACTCACCAAAATGGAGCATGGGCAAAAAACAGGCTATATTTTTTTTAATTTTTTAAATTTTTTTTTAGAAATATACAATCTTGGTGTTCTTTTTTAGTTAACTTACAAAAATAACTAGTTAAAACTTCAACCCTGAAACTCTGTATACATGAGTCTTCAATATGTTTGTTCCTCTACTTTGGGCCACAGCATGTACTTGGGAAAGTGTTCAATTTATACTCAGATAATTTGCATTTACTGATCCTTTAATGTTTTCTAACATTTAGGTATACTCTCCACCTTAACTAGACTGAAGATCCTATTTCATCTAAATTCCATCCCTCTGTGAGGCAGGATCCTGAAAGACCAAAATAGATATTCTGGAACCCTTTTATTTTAATACTCCATTTAGTTTTTAAAATGTAATACTACAAAGTACTTCAAGTGAAGTGGAGAAAGTAGGTATGTATCACTCCTTATTTCAAAGATGCCTTTTGTCAAGACTGTTTAAACTTTACCTCTTTAACAGGATATATAACAAATATTATTACTGTATGAAATTCATTTCTCTACTGAAAGACAATTACTGCAAAGTTTTACATTTCAAATACTGCTGCATTGTCCTAGTGGGAGTTTTTAGTAAGAGGTGCGCCTAAAAGTTGAAATGTTTGCCATAAAAATTATGTCTTTTATTGTATTTATTATTTATATACTTATCATTTTCAAAAATTTCCCCAAAACTGTTATATTGTTATACTTCCACCAGCAATGCTACAGTTTCAATACTTACCATCTGTGTTTCAACAGAGTGGTTTTCAAATTTTAGCATGTATCAGAATCACATGGAAAGTTGGATAAAACAGACTGAAGGGCCTGACCTGCAAGCTTCTGAGTCAGCAGGTCTGATTGAAGGCTTAGAACACAAGCTACTTCCCATTGATGCTGCTACTCAGAGTCAGAAAGGTCACCTCTGAAGAACCACGGGCTAAGGACCTTTTGTATACTTAAAATTGAGTACACTTGTCATGCAGGCTGTATTCTCACCTTCTAATTGTTGTAGTACTGCTAGTATCTTCTCCTATTCTCAACTTATCTGTTCATTTTGTTTTTGGAGTCCTATGGTACACAGAGGCTTTTCGTCTCCAGGCAAATATAAGAATCTTTTCCTTTATTCATATTCAGATGTTCTTGTCTTATTCTTAAAATCTTTCTCTATTTTGATGTCACAAAGATATCCTTTCTTTTTAAAGGTTTAAAATCTTTGTTTTTCACATATACTGCTTTAATATATAAATTTTACATATAGTTTGTCCATGTCCTGAGACCTTGTGGAGGAAATTTCAAGGCAGCAGAGCATGTAAACTCTGGCATGGATACTGCTGGCTACTTTTAGCCAGATTTACAGTGAGAATCAAGAGCAAAACACAAACCTGAAAGATTTCAATTTGGTTAAAAAGGAATGCCATGCACAGGTGAAACCAAAGAAGGTGCCACTGTTGGAGAGATTAGCCTTGTTAAACAGAAACCAAGCACTTTGCACCAAAACAACAGGGAAGATACCTTGATGGAATCTCAACGAAGTGGCCAGACTCCACCCACCACAGGTTCAAGGATATAATGGTATACTCATCTGGAAGACCGAGGAGTCTCTCTTCTCTTTGAGAAGAGAGCAATGGGGTATCCTGCTAGCACAGGGCCACCTAGGAAGTTGTTTCCTCAGGACTCATTTCACTGTGCTCGGCCATCCAGGCACTCGAACACTGCTACAGCCATGGTCCAAGTGGACCCAGCTACTACTCAAGCTGATGGCAGACCCAGTGATGTCCATGTGATGTCCATGTGATGTCCATGTGATGCTGGTTTGCAAGCAAGCAGAATCCAACAGTTACAGGGTCACAGAGGTTTCCATCAAGATTTCAAAGGAAGGCCTGAGAGGCCAAGCGATGTATGACAGGATCAGAGTCCCTACAGACAGCCTGAGATGGTGGGTGATACATGAAGCTGTGAGAGTGAAGCCAAAGCTTCAGTAAAGATCCCAGCAAGCTGTGGATGCCAAGAACATGGGACATCTACTGAGGAAGGCCAGAGGCAAAAAGCAGAGCCATTCAGAGAGGCCTTACCTGGCAAGGCTGTAGGAGTGAAATAGGACTATAATGAGAACCATTTCTAGGGATGATGTTTCTCCTTATAGTTAAATTCTACAAAACTGACCACCATGTAACATTTCTCTGGTGCATTCAGGTGAGGCAAGGATAATAGTGATATTTCTGTGAGCTACATAAAAGAGACCCTAGGCTTCTTCAGAGGTGGGGACATCAGTAAGGAAGGTAACGTTTACATCTTCCTAGTCACTGTGTTTTTAACTTTTTCAGCATGTAATGACAAGGCAGCTGCCACCATCACACTTTCAAAAACCCGGATTTCTACTTGGTTTTTCAAGACTATAAAACTACACCTTTAACACAGACGTAGGAAACATCAGTTCTTTAATCCCTGTCTCTCTTCTCCTGGTGATTTTTCCTTCTTTTCTCCCCTAAGTTTGAAATGACTTGAAGTTCAAATATAGAAGAATTAACATACTATAAGAGTTCATTTGCTTTCTCTCAGAGCACACTTTGAATAGAAAGATATTAATGAAAGATGAATTTCTTCTATGTAATGGTAACAGATTACCATCAAATTATTTCCAATTTAAGACAACAAAATGAATCTGAAAGCTACCTGACAATGGTTAGAAAATATTTTTATAATTATTAAAGAGAAGAGTTACCAGAACTCATGACTTGGGCCTTAGTGGCAATTTAGGCTGCCTGAATGCCTAGCAAGAAAAAAAAAAAAAAAGCAGTAATAAATGTTTTCTTCCCCTAAGGAAGGATGAAACAACTGAAGTGTTTAATGTAAAACAAGAAGAGAGAGCTGGAGGTAGAAGATCATGAAGCTGCAGTGAGCCTGGAAAACAGACCCTGCCTCAAAAAACAACAAAAACAAGTTAAGAGTTAAAAAAGTCAAAATCCTATAAATTAAATTGATATAGCCTTGTATTAGCTTTCTTGTTGCTGGGGCAAAATATCCAACACACACAACTTAAACAAGGACAGGTTTAATTTGGCTCATAGTTTTAAGAGGCTCAGTCTATGCATGGCTGGCTCCAAGGCAGGATCATGGCAGAAGGGCCTGGTGGAACAAAGCTGCTCAGTTTATGGTGGCCCAGAAGCAGAGCACAGGGGAAGAGCACTAGTAAAGCACTAGTAAGAGACACATTCTGCTAAGGCCTAGTGAGCGCCTCCTTCAACTGGGGCTTATTGCCTAACAGCACATTCAGTTATTAACATCAGAGGATTAACTGACAAATTGAGATAGCCAGCACTGACCTCATGCAGATTATTTCTTTTGTGTAATACTCTAAACCAAACTAAAACTTGCTACTTAAATCTAGCCTCTTTCCTAAATTTCTCCCACCCAAGTAAATTCAATATAAACATGCTCTTGTTTTTGAAAATTCTCTATTTCTTCTTTACCAAGTAACTGAAGTGAGTCAAATTCTGAGATGTCTTTACTAACAGTAACCTCAGCACCATATCACAAGATAAATGTCATCTTTCAACATAAGCCTTTTTAAAGCCATGATGTATTTTATTTAAATATTCCAAAAGAAAATGTTTTGTTTCACTTAAATCTGGGTAAGGTGACCTTGGTCACACTCATCATTCATTATGACAAGAATCTGAGGTGAGAGTGCATTGCTTTCTCCCATAAAGAAGGAAAACAAGGGCATCTTCAGATGACATGTATCTTATATATATATATACCCTCCAGTGATGTAGCACTGAGGGGCAGGGGTAGGAGAGAAGGTGGATCTCTTATTCAGAAGTACTACTTGAGTGAATTACTCAAATTTATTACTAGGAGTATGTCATCTCTCTTAGCAGGCCTCATTCTAGTACTACTGGTTTTCAGGAAGCACTTATCCTATATCCTAATGTCTCAAATAGTTTTTAGTTTCTATTCAGTCATTTTAGCAGTGAGCCTATTAAGAGAACTAGCTTCTGATTTAAAATACTAATGATGAAATACACTTGGAAAGTTTAAAACTTAAATGAGATTACACATTGACTCATCCAGCTCTAATGCTCCCTAGCTCTAGGCACCACAGTTGCCTACCTACAGCAGAGACTCTCAAGAGTTACCATTATTCTTTGGTATATCCTACTTTTGCTTCCTATTGATTGACTGTTTAATGGTCAGCCAAGATAAGAACTGATAGTAAAGAGTGCCTATCACTAAAAGACCAAAAATTCAGGCTTTCTCCCCACTGTCTGTTCTCATACATATTATGGTTCCCCTAAACTGTAAACAGTGGCTCTTGGAAGAAACTTGCCCAGGAAGATCCCCATGAAATTCAACTCAAATGTCAGGCAGGTATTACAAATGAGTGAAGTAGACCACAGCTAATAAAAGCACTTGTGTTGAAGTATAAGCACAGTGGGACTGAGAAGAATGGAATGCATGTCAAGTCTGAAAGGAATAGCTGCCACATTTGTCCAGCTGTTGTCATGTGGAAATAAGAGCTCAGTGCACTAAATTTTCAAGAGAAACCAGACAACTAATTTTGTTCTGTGAACTCTGCCAATTTTGAGATAGATTAATGTGAGCCAAATAAAACACTCCTGTGGAATAGATCCCAGCCCGTGGGTCTTCAATTTAGCCTTTCTGGTTTATCTATCTACAGGATCAAAAAGTTGATTCCTTCCAGGGCCATTAGCACTAAGGTGCTTAATTTGCTGGACCAGGCCCGTTTATTATTACATCCAGTACACATCTGAGCTACCATATGCTTTAAAATCCAGGATCTCTGAAATGTCTTGTACTTAGAAAGCAAGGCACACCAGCAAGATGCCATAAGCCAAGATGAAATACTTCCAGAAAGCTTATACTCCATAAAATATTCTCTTTTGCAGTGTCTTAAGAGATTATCCTGGGTGAGAACCCAAGTACTACTGAACTTCCACACAGATAACCATAACAAATAAATATACTTCTTACAGATGGAAGGCTTGGACTATCTTTCCCTACATGTTTTTAAATAACTTATTCTATACCAAATTGGATTTTTTTTTTTTTTTGGTACTGGGGATCGAACTCAGGTCCCAATTGGATTTTTAACATGGAGTAGTTAGGACCTCTACTGTGATTCTCTTTTTAGATTTTACATTTTGTATTAGACAACTCACATGTGACCAGAGAGTTGGTTTTTAAAGTTTATCTAGTAATAGTCTTTAATGTCAGCCAAAGTGGTCAAGTCTTGAGACAAATTTTTAGAGATCCCAGATTTTACAAACCATGGTTTAAGTTATTAATTCTGTTCATTTTCCTAGGGAAGACAAACACTAGGCCAATGGGAATGGGAAGTGGAGACAGAACCCCTAAAGGAATAATCAGTAATCAGGATCTGAGGTATGATACAGATTCAAATTTTTAGTATTCATTTGGCAGAGCCCCCCATTAAGAATTCTTCCCTGGAAAGAACCTGCCTCACCATCCAATTATCTGAATGACGGTGTCTGTCACCTAATCAGGAAGTGACTCTTTCCATATCCCCCAGAACAAACAGGCATTCTGTCAACCCCACATCATTATTAATTTCTCCTAATTACAGTTCTAGAAAATCCTCCTTTAATCAGTTCTCATGAACAACCTGTATACTTCAGGAGAGCTCACAAGTCAGTGAGCCTGTCATGCCCTACAAAGAAGATGCTTTAATTAGGCTACGCTAAACCACACACACAAGGATAATACCATTATAGCTTTTAAAAGCTTAGGCTGTTACCCAAGTCTTAAACTTACTTGTTGGAAGAATTAGGCTTCTAATCCAATGGTCAGACTCCAGAGCCCAAGACTTTGGGTAAGTTACTTATCTTGTATGAGCCTGTTTCTTCAACTGTAAAATGAGGACGCTAACATATTAACCTCATAGGCAAATTATGAGGACTGACCATAAAACTTTTACATGGCATATGGTCAGTACTCTATTAATAAACAACAAATAAAACAATAAAGCAGGCCAGGGATTTCACTCAATGGTTTCATTGCCTGCTGTGCAAGCGCAAGGACCCGAGTTTGATCCCTAGTACCAAAAAACTACATAAATAAAATAAAGCAATAAAAAATATAAAGAAACTATTTGTGCATACTATTATATTTTTGACAATTATTGTTTTCTTAAAAAATCACCTAGCAAATATTTTCTGTTTTCCAAGTACTAGACACAGCTAAGCAATGAGGACACAAAGTCGAAGAACCAGTCCTTACCTCCAAAAGCTTATTTTTGGAGAAGAAAATAAATGAAGCTGTTAATCAGTATACTCTGATAAGGGCTTTGGTGGGTGTATACACAGGGTATATGAAAGTAGGACCCTTAACATGGGATGGGACATGGATACATAATAGACTGGATACATAGTATGCATATTGCTAACTACTTCAGAATACTCGATGTCACTGGTGAACCTTTTAGAGCTTTCAGCGATAACAAACAGCCTGCTGTGACATTTGTGTCACAGGTTTGTCATCACTGGTCTATGTCCTAGTTTCCCTTGCAGCGAGGGGAAGGTAAGGTTGAATGCGGGTGAAGTTCCTGAATGGAAGTAGACATCCTGAATAGAAAGACAGATTCCCTAAAAGAAAGCTCTTTCCTTCTTCTCTTCTTGTTTTAACAACTGGATGGAAGGGACATGACAAAACAAAAGACACAGCAAATAAAAAAGAAGTGAAAACGGGTAGCATTTGAGTTACTGCACTACTCTGAAATGCCTAATTCTGGATGTCTTACTGGCTGGCACAGATACTTACTTCTTTAAGTCACCAATAGCTAGGATTTTCTGTTAGCAGCTGCTGAATATATTCCTAAACAATAAACTTTGTAACAAAGGCAACTTCTGATCTGAGTTGAAAAGAAGATACCCTCCTCCAAAAAAAGGAACACGAAGAAGGCACAGCTGGCAAAAGCAGATCACCTACAAGGGCCTGCCCAGGAAGGAAGCCTGGAGTCCAGGCTGGCAACTGTTCCACAGGGTGGGTGCACCTTCTGGCTTCCTGGATGGTTTTAGACAGGTGATCCCCACCCTCTCTATCTCCCACTGCCCATGCCTGAAGAATTCAACACTCCGACCTCAGTGGTTCTATATGGTAAGCATTTGCCCTTAAACAGCAAGTTCTTTGGGGCCGGGGATTTAGCTCAGTGGTGCCGCCGCCTGCCTCATAAGGGCAAGGTCCCAAGTTCGATCCTTGGTACCAAAAACAAAACAAAAAAACAGTAAGTTCTTTGATGATAAACATAAAACTGATCCTTGACTAATGTTCAGACTTTCAGAAATACATATTTATGGAGTTTAAATTAATTAGCGCCACATTATCAATTTATACATACAACATCTAAAACTAAAACTTCCATGCACGCTTACCATATGCCCGGCACTCTATACCAATTAATATTCACAACAACTCAGTGGAGTAGGAACTATTATTACTACCTTCTTTACAGGGCTAAGTTAAAATTACACAAGGCTGGGCAATAATGGCAGGGCACGGATTCAAACTGAGGTCTACTCCATTAGATAGCCCGAGTGCCAAGCTACTCTGCTGCATTGCTTGCCAGCTAACTTTACTCCAACACGCGCATCCCACTTCGCCTGCTGGGATCCTTCCTTCCGTGGAGTGAAGTCTTGGTCTCACACCAGGACTCTGGGGAGAGGTGTGGGAGGAAAAGGAAATAGGACAGAAAAAGAATAAAGATTCTTTCCTCCTAAAGGAATGAGACAGTATTTTGTTCTTACTGGCAAAGTATGGATAATTCTAAAAAGATTTTCAAATGTTTCAGTAAGCGTATGTTCCTAAAAGATGGCAATATTTCTTTATACAGTATTTAAAAAACTGTAATCTATTTAATAATTGGTTTATTCATTCATACGTTCATCAAATATTTATTGACTATTTTCATGTTCTTCTGGGTATATTTCAATGAATATATTCCTACATTCAAGAAGCCAAGAATAAAAATGAAACTTTTATTTACCACAGAGGTAAAAGCATCATACCAATAAAGGTAAGCATGAGATATTATGGAACAGAAGACATACCAAACTCTGTCCTGAGAAATCAGTTTTTCTAAAAGGGAGATGTTAAGATAAACCCCCAAAATGTAAGCAGGAATAGCAAATAATAAGATAGTTTAGACAAGAGTTTCTCCACCCCAACATTCTGACATCTTTAAGTCTATGGGGAGGGAATTCCATGTTTTGTTGTTTAAACAGCACCCCCAGCCTCTATGCAATACTGGTAGCACTCCCCCAAAGTAAAAACCAAAGTGTTTCCAGATATTGTCAAATGTTGTGGGTGGAAGGCGAGGCAAACATTACCTCTGGTTGAGAATCATTATTCCAGATCTGTGCTGTTCAGTGTGGTTGAACTAGTTCACTAGTTCAACTGGATATTTAATTAAAACTAAAAAAAAGTTAAAGTCCAGTTCCTTAGTCACACTAGCCACATTTCAACCGTGTAATAGCCCCATGTGGCTAGTGGCTACCATACTGAAAAGTGCATTACTGCACAGAACACTGCTATGACCTCTGAAAGTTCTAACAGACAATGCTGTTATAGACTGAAAGAATATTCTCTTTTCCTATCTCACTCTGCTTACCATACCTTACTGGTAGCCTGTGGAGGAAGTAGAGGGAGATGAGTATTGTTAGATCAAAAATGACCCTCTCCAAACTCTCATGTGCTCAGAGGCAGGGTTTTTGGAAGGTGATTGGATCAGGGGGATACTACAGCTGACTTGCTGTTAGGAGGTGGGGTTTGGTGGGAAGAGGTGGTCATGGGAGCCATGACCAGGAAGGGTTTATCTCCCTCACTGGCTCCTTCTTATCTCTCTGCTTCATGCTCACTATGTGAGCAGCTCTCTTTCATAGCAGGTCCTTGCACCATGCTGTTTCTGTCTTACAGCCAGCTTACCATGGACTGAAAACAGCCAAATAAACCTCTCCTCCTGTGTTGGGTACAGTACTTTGTCCAGCAACAAGAAAGTAACTAAAACAATGAGATTAGACCCAAAAAAAGTAGAGCTGAGTATGAAGAGTCTGCTTATACCATTAGGTAGAGCAATAGGGAGCCAATGAAAAGTTTTAAGTAAAGGTGTGAAATAAACAGAAAGATGTTTGTGGTAGCCGCATGGAGAATGGCATGAATGTGGAGAAGCTAGATGCAGAATAACAGCTGTATTATCTCAAGTAAGTATGATGATCTGGATTAATGCAGTGGTAGTAAGAATAGACAAAAACAGCAACCAAGGAGAACCGATAGGACTTGGTACTTGACTAGCTGTAAGACAGGGTGGAAGAGTCAAGACTGATTTCTAGGTTTTAAGATTGGACACATGAATACAATTCACTAAGTATAACAGAATAACAGTCTCTCAAAATGTTCATGTCTTAATCCTCTAATTCCTGAAGCCTGTGAATCTGTTTATACACACAGCAAAAGGCTTTCCTTCTGTGATAAAAATCAAGAACCCTGGGACTGGGGATTTAGTTCAGTGGTTCAGGCGCCTGCCGTGCAAGCACAAGGTCCCAAATCGAGATAGGGAGATTATCCTAGGTTATCCAAGTAGGCCTAATGTACACTCAGGTGTTCTGATAAGAATAAGGTGGAGGGAAATCTGACTACAACAGTGTCAGTGATGCAGAGTAAGAAAGAGTCAGTTGCAGCTCCTAGAAGCTAGAAAAGCAGAAATACATTTTCCCCTAGAGTGTCTCATGGGAACACCTTAATTATCCCACTGAGATCCATGTCAGTTCAACTATAGAACCCTCAAATCATAAATCTGTATTAAGCCACCAAATATATAGTAATTTATTATAGTAGAAAATCACAGAAAACTAACATAGAAAGGTACAGAATTTGTAGTTTTACACAGTGAGTTCTGGAAAAGTTGAGTATGAAATGGCTATGAGATACACAGTATCAGTTAGATATAAGGGTTTGTAGCTTAAATTGGGTATATGAACTGAGAGTCACCAATATATTAAGATTAATCAAAACCATCAGAATAGATAAACTCACTCTGGACAAACAGAATATACAGGAAGAGAGGCCCTTGAAAGAAAGTGAAAATGGATATGCCAAGACATTAGCAGGAAAACCAGGACAATGTGCTATCTAAGGAATTTAAAACACGAGACTGCCAAACCTGGGAGAACGTGATGGTATGTGCAAAAGGACTGTCAAGAGTCGTTACAGTCTGTGTCTTCATGTCCCCCAAGCCTCATGCAGTCAGTTGTGAGATGGGCTTTTTCTGAGGTGAGTGAATCTAGAGTGTGCAATGCTAGAATTAAGGGCATGTGGTCACTAAGCCCCGATACGTTGAGTGACTGGTTTGGCACCACCCTAATCCCCAGTAGTCTGAACAAAAGGAGCAGAAAGACTCTGTTAAACCCTCTTGTTATCTTTGCTGCCCTGTGCAGGCCATGTTGTCTCTTCACTGAGATGCCTGTTTGCCATCCCTGCCTTGGAGCCAGCCGATTATGGACGGAAACCTCTACAAACTGTGGGCTAAATAAAACCTGTCCCTTTTAACTTTTGGTGCCAGGTGTTCTGTCTCAGTAATGACAGAAAAGTAACTAACCTAAGAGTCAAATGAAAAATGGCTGTCAGTTGGGGCTGAGATTATCCATTGTATTTAGAAAAAAAGAGGTCATGGTGTCTTTGATAAATGCAAGTTTCAGAGGAATAGTATTAAAAGATATTTGCACAGGATGTGGTGGCACATGCCTGTAATCCCAGCACTTGGGAGGCTGAGGCAGGAGGACTGCTGTGAGGTCGAGGCCAGCCTGGGCTACACAGTGAGGTGAAGGTCAGCCTGAACTACACAGCAAGACCCTGTCTCAAAAAAACAAAACAAAACAAAAAACAGATATTTGCCACTGGGTTGGAAACTAAACAGGTGACATGAGTTGAGTTTAACCAGTACTGATTAAACTTTGACTTTCTTCTTTCAAAACAAAGGAAGACAGGCGATAGCTCAAGAAGGGTTACGAGTTTCAGGAAGACTTTTTTTTAAAGATGGGGAAAATTTAAGCACTTAACTATTAATGGGAAAATTTATAGTTAAGTAAAAAAAGGAGATAATAAAGAGAAAAAAGCTAAATCATGAAATGAGTTCTAAGGAAGGGACAGGAAGCAAAGCCTAGGCAGAGAGTGATCAGCTTTCAGAGAAGCAGCTCCTCTTGGGAGAAAAGGGAAGAGAAGGGAAGGAAGGAAGCAATGGTAACTAGCTGGGGATTTATCTACATTACAACTTCCTGTTTCCTCAGAGAAGTAGAAAGTGAGAACATTTGACAGTGAGAGAGGAGCTGAGTTCAGCTTGAGCCAAAGAAGTCTGAAATAGCTTTAGTGGCAACAGTGGAAAATAACTTAACAGGAAACGGTGTATGAGGGGACCTTATATTTTATTGAATACTAGAAGTAGCAGTTAATGGCTATTCTACATGTGGCCACACTGGAGTACCTGACACTGGGAGCAACTCTCCCAGCTTCACCAATTCAAAATATATAACAAAAATAATTAACAACTGTTTCAGAAACTGGACAACAAAAGCACAAGGCTGTGGGACCTGAGAGAAAAAATAATAAAATGACATGATTCTACAGAGGCTCCCTTCTGGACAATGATACCAAAGAGCAACTAAGCAAACAAGGCAAGACTGCTGAGGTGAAGACTGAAATTGGTGTTTGAGGAGGCATGTATGGAAGGAAGACTGAGATCATTAAAATCTACAAAAATCTCTATGCAGATTTGGAATATACTACTGAACACTAAACTGCATATTTGTAGAGAAAAAGTCTATGAGGCCGAACAAAGCATTATCAAGGATCTATAAATGGCTAACACATTTTCTAGTTCTAACCAGTCAGAGTTGAGAGAACTCAGTGAATACCCGAGAAATTCAGCAGTCAACAAGGCCGGATAATGATGCTTCAGTCAATAATGGCACCACCTAAATGATGGTAGTTCCCTTAGATTACAGTGCTTAGTTAATACTCTAGTCATCCTGGCTTATGTCTATACAACAACAGAATCACCAAGTGATGTATTTCTCAGAATACATCCCCACTGTTGAAAGGCTCATGACTACAGACACCAGAGGGTAACATTTTAGTATAAAAACTCAATTAGCTCTAGTGTAGAAGTTACTCCAGACCTGCCCTAACTAAGCTTAAATATAAGCCCCTAAAGGATCAAGCTAATCTCATCTACAGGTATCTTAGCTGCTTGTCAAAACAAACATCAATACACTTTGAGAATAAAAATCAAGATGTTCATGGGCTGGGGATTTAGCTCAGAGGTTCCAGCGTTTGTCTCTCAAGCACAAGGTCCTGAGTTCGATCCCCAGTACCAAAAAAAAAAAAAAAAGAAAAAAAAAATCAAGATGTTCAAAAAAACCAAACCAAACCAAACCAAACCAAACCCCAAGACCATAAAAATTGGTGTCCAGAACGAAATTAAAACTTACACTGACAAAGAAACAGAAAATCAATACCATGATTGTACCAAAAATCAGTAAAAAGACCCAGGAAGGACAAAGATAATATAATTGGCAAATAAGAACTTTAAAGCAGGTATTCTTTTTTTTTGGTACCGGGGATCGAACTCCAGTCCTTGCCCTTGTGCAGCAGGTGGTGAAACCACTGAGCTAAATCTCTGGTCCTAAAGCAGGTATTCTAACTATGTCCAAGGATTTTAAAGGGAGACAGGAACAAAATAAAGATATTAAAATATAAGATATAGTTCCCAATACTAAAAAGAGTGATCTAAAGCAGAAAATCTAACAGACGGGATTGATATATTAGACATTTCAGTGAAAAGATTTCAGAATACAGGGCAGAGGATTTACCTCTGTGGCACTCTGCCTGCCCTGCAAGTACAAGGTCCTGAGTTCGATTCCCAGTACCAAAAAAAAAAAAAAAAGATTACAGAATATGATAATACAGAAATATAAACTAGCAATAAGTACAGGAAAATAATGTGATAAAAACCTACATGTGCATGTATGTGTTCTCTGGATATCAAACCAAGGACCTCATAAATGCTAAGACTAAGCTACATCCTCAATCCCTTCAACATGTAATTACAATTAAAACAAACTAAAATAAATGACAAAAAAATAGTAAAACAAGAACATCTGCTCTTAACCTTTGCTATCATTCTTTCCTTGACCATCCCTAAATTTTAGCACACTGAAATCATCGTCTTCAAATAAACCAAACTCAATCCTCTTGAATATTTGTATTGTTCCCTCTGCCTACTGTGCATGACACTGGCAGGTGATCATGCAATGCTGGTTTCTCATTCAGGTCTCTACTCAAAATGTTTTCTCTTCAAAGATACTTTTTCTGATCATCCACTCTGGGTTTACTCTAGTCACCATCACTTGCCTCCTTCCGCCTTTTTAAAATTTTGTGATGGCACATCACTATCTGAAGTTACAATGCTTATTTATTTCTTCACTTGTTTAATTTTCACCTTATCCAATAAAATATAAGGATCATGAGGATAAGTGTCCTATTTTACCACTGAGGTGTCCAGGGCCTGTAATAGTATTGAAAAAATTATAGACTAAAATGATATATATTAAACCTTTCAATAAAATATAAATACTTCAGAACTTGTCCATGGTTTTTGTTTTTAAAAGTTTATTCTTATTTAGTATAATCATCATACTGTATAATTTTTGCTAGTCTTCTGCCTCTATTTTCTCAGTGAGAAAAAAAATGAGTGATCCTCCAAAGTTTATATTCCTTATGTGTATAATGGCAGACAGGAGATATTCCATAATTATTTTTTGAACTATACAAAACAGTATCAGTTACTTTATTTCTAAAAGGGAGGGAACAAGATCACCTACTTCAGAGGATTATTGTGGAGATGGAGTTTTTAAAAAATGAAAGGGAGGGAGGGGGAGGAAGGAAGGGAAGGGAAAGAAAAGAGTTAAAAGAAAGGGAATGGGAAAAACACCCCTACAAAATCCTCTTTCAGCTATTAGGACAGAAAAGTGTAGGAGTATTAGCCAAATTCTCCTATGAACTATTACTATTTATACACCTTCTAGCACACTAGACACTAAAAAGACTAACAATAACAACAAGAGTCATATCAGCTTTTAAGAAGACTCAAACTTGGGTAAGGCAGTTCTGAAATCACAAGAAAGAAGATGAACTACACTGACACCTCTAGTAATCTAACAGTACAGATCCACTAAATGTCCCAGGCCCTATGCTGCATTCTGTGGACAAAGATTTCATAACAAAGTCAGCAATAATCCAGGCATTTCAGTAGTTGCATGCTTCTTTCCTCACATATTTAAGACCTAAGGAACTACAAAAATGATATAAATTTAAACATTATTGTGGGCTGAAGTCTAACAGTTGCAACCCCAAAATGGAAAGTATAATACAAAGAACAAAAACTACCAGGGTATGTTAAAAGCTTAAAAAAAATTCTTACAGACTTCTATGAATATAACCTAAATTTAAACTATCATTGCAGTTTAATTTCTGAAAGTTAGCAACTGAAACATGAAAAATATGCTATTGTAACAAAACTAAACCATCAAACATCTTAAAAGTTTTTATTTAGATGCTGGGCGTGGTGGCACACTCCTGTAATCCCAGCACTTGGGTGGCTGAGGCAGGAGGATTGCCGGGAGTTCGAGGCCAGTCTAGGATACATAGTATCCCAGGGTAGCCTGAACTACGTAACAAGGTGTTGTCTCAAAAAGAAAACAAAGTAAAAAAAAAAATTTTTTAATTTATACAAATTCTTACAGTGTTACTAAAATAGAGAAATACCAATTTGTTTAAGCAATCTTTCAGTAAAGGCTAATAAGACCCAAAAAATGCCATTATCTCAGACTGTGATTTCAATATTGATGAGCTACAGGAAAAAAATCTAGATACTTTATAATAATTTACCCACAGGATTGTAATTAAATGTCAAATTTATTCACTAAATTGGGTTATATTTAGAATCAGTACTCAAAAATTGGACATTTTATATAGTGGTAACAGCCTTATTACAAAAGAACTGAACTTTTAAGTTACATATTTCACTTACCAAAATGCAGTCCACTTTAGATTGTACAGTTTTGCTAAAAGAGAAAGAAAGTCAGGTTAGTAAGAATAAAAAGTTTATTAAATATTTGAAATACTATCAAACAGACATGATAATTACTCCTCCATTATAAAAAAAAGTAAGTAAAGCTCTTAAGATTAGGCAGTTTCCTAAAACTGTCTCACTCATAAAGCAAACAAAAATCTATTTCCCACTCATTGTTCTAGATTCAATTCTGAAGTGAGATCAAAATATTCTGAGTTTACTCTTACAGTCAACTACTGCTGTTACACTATAATAGATGTTTTGAACAGACATGTTTTTAATAGCACATGAGTGTAGATATAGTACTACAGCTAGAAAAAGGACACAAAATTTTAAAAATTATGATTTTTACTGTCTGCCTTCTACTCTGGACAATGATTTGCTTAGCATTTAAAAGACCACAATGACAACATAATGGGTAGCTCTCAAGACTTAATGTAAAATGAATTTATTTATTTTTCTTCCCCATCCCATCCCATCCCATCCCAGCAGCACTCTCCAGACCTAAAAGGAACAATACAAATGAACTAATACGGTAATAAATCATGACAGTTGACAAATACATTTAGAAGTAATACAAATAAAGCTATTATTTAATTGAACTAATGAACATAAGTGAATTATTTATTATACAAAAGCCAGTATAAAATAATGTCATTTGGATTTTGTGACAACACTGATTATAGTACAAATGCAAATAAATCATGCAAAATGTTGAGAAACAGTTTATATACGATCTTCAAGAGACATTATAAACCAAATTATCTTCCATAAAAGGTCTAGAGTCAAATAAATGCAAACAAAAACTGGTTATTTGCCTTTTTATATAGCCATACAGCAGTTACAAAATAAAAATCAGGCTGGGATTTAGCTCAGTGGTGCTACCGTCTGCCTCTCAAGCGCAAGGTCCCAAGTTCAATCCCCGGCACCAAAAATATATAAAAATTAAAAAATTAAATAAGAATCAATGTGTAAAACATTTCATTTAACGCAACCAACATCAAAATTTTATACCCATGTCCAGATTTCAAGTTTCATTTTTTAAAACAACAAAGTATAATTGGATTAAGTTTGCAAAGTTGGGAAGGACGGAAAGGAGCAAGAAAAGCAAAGGGTATCTCTAGGTAAGTGGGACTGAAATTCCCTTCCCTCAATCCTACAAGATCTTTAGAGGTTTTTAAATTTTCCTTTGGGATCACCTGTATAGCTTATCATTTACTGGCAGCTAACGTGTGCTATTTTTCTCTCCTCAGTAATTCCCATAGTATCCCCTGAGATCAAAGTAATCTATAATGAACTGCTGCTAAAAAGCAATATATCCAAGATCTAACCATCTCTATCACCTTGATCTAAAGTAACACTGTGGCCTACAGTGTGATAATAACCCTTAATAATAATAATGATCTTTACCCTGTCACAACTACCATGCCCCATGGGCTACTCTCACACTGGCTTCACAGTGATTCTTTGTTCAAGCCGCATTATGTGTAATTCTTTGCTCCAAAGTCATTATCATGGCCAAAACAGCTTTTTCATCTCATCTCCTACTAGTTTGTTCATTTGTTCAGATCAAGCCAATGGGGCCTCCATGCTGCCAAGTCAGGGCAAAGCCTCACACTGGCCTTTTTTCACGCTGGCTTTTTTTGTCAGCCTTTAAGATTCTTCACCCATCAGGACTCTGCTTGACGTCCTCTACAGGACAGTTCATCTACGACTTCACCATGTAAAATACTTCTAATCATTATCACTCTCACCTTGGTTTATTTTTCTGCACTGAACATTCCACCAGTCATTATACTTTTATTAATTTGATTACTGGCCATCTTCCTCGACTAGAATTTAAACTTCACAAGAGCAGGCTGTTTTGCTTACTACTGAGTTTATCATCTGGCACGTTAGGTATGCAATACAATTTGAAAGAATACGTAACAAAAAATATTTAGTCTGCCATATGAAGAAAACTCTTTTGGAAAGATGGGAATTGCTTAAGAACGAGTTTTTAGAGAAGCTAATATGAAACCTAAAAATTTGGTTGCTCTGTTGTAGCAGACATCCCTGCTATGAGTGGCACATATTTCTTGCTTTCTCTAATTTGGGTATATTGTTTTATATTAGGAGTCAGACCAAAGCCCTAAGTGACTCAAATGGGCTGTCGGCAGAGTTGGGCTAGTACTGCTCTTTTGCTAGTTAGTGGCTGTCACTGAGGCCTAAGTTCTGGTCTGTGAAGTGGCAGGGCTCTGCTGAGTTACTTGCAGCTGAGGTCAGTGTGACCCCAATTAAAACCCTTTCCCCTGAATTACCGCTTCTCACTGACCTGATGGGTTGCATGTTAATTGCACCTGGTCCCAGTACAGGTTTGTTCCATCCAAGCAAGATCAGCAGTGCTGACTCTCTGACAGCCCTGCCTGGCTCCGTCGTGCCAGGTGTTTGGCAGCGTCTCACTAGGTGCCTTCAAAGCACCCTGCTCCCTAGTCCTTCCCATGGCTGTGTTCAATAAACACTGGACATGCTTGGGGGCCTTTGTCTTTGTTGTGTAGAGCAGCACTGATCAGATCCCAAGACCCAGCTTCTCTCTAAGTTTCGTTTCTTGTCTTTATTCTTTAATTAGCCTTGTGCTGTCATTGCTCACAGATCAGGACCCACTGCAGGGGTTCTGGTACTCTCCCCTTTCCTGTTCCCTATTCTTTACAAACCAATATACTTCAATATATTGCCATCTGCCAGCAACTGACTACTCAGAGACTGTTTGAAGATGCTTAGGACTACCCATCACAAACATCTTGATAAATCTCAGAAAGTATATATAAAATTTGTAAAGTCTTATAAAAAATGTATCTATAAAGGAAAATGAAAGCACTTCTGAGGTGGACAGGAATCGTGGCAATCATTTAATCTAGTCCTTTGATTATTTTTACTATATTCTTAAACCAAACATAACAAAGTGAAACAGATGAAGTTTAAGTTCCTTCCTTCTTCTGGGTCATACTACTCCTTTCTTTCCCAAAGGGAACCATCAGTAAGCTCTGTGACTATTTCAGTACTTATATTAATACATAAATACCTAAAAGTAGCATATATTCTTGCACCCTTAAGCTTTTAAATGTTTATATAAATGTCATTACAATATAGATATTCCTGGTTTCTTCACTAAAATTTCTGAGGGCCATCCATGTTGATACACTTAGATGAAGTTTGTTGTTACCTCTGAAAAATACCACATTCAACATTATCAAATTAATTCATCTATTTATCTATTGAGAAACAACTGTGCAGTTTCCAGTTATTCTACAAACGATAATGAAATAAATGTCTTTGTATATGCAAAAATTTCTATTACAAGTCTAGAAGGCGATTTTCTGGGGCTTCTGAATATATCTTTTCAATTTTATTATATATAACTAAATTCCTTTCCCAAGCATTTGTATCCACTTGTATTTTTACCAGCACTTCATGACAGCTATTACATTATACCCTGAGCATTAAAATTATAAACTATATTAAAAACTTGCCATTTTGTGGATATGAAATGGTATTTAAAATATATATATATATAAAATCTTCCCAATTACTAACATTACTGTGTACTTTTTCACTTGCTTATTGAACATACAACTTTTCTCCTCCATAAATTGTTGGTTCGTATCTTTTGCTGATTTTTAGAGTCGACTATTTGTTATTACATGATTTTAATTCTTTATATATCCTGGATATTAATTCATTACATATATTTAACTTTGTTAATGGTACTATTTTTTTTTTTGCACTTTATTAAATTCTTTTATTGGTACATTGTAGGTATACAACACAATTACATTTCTCATTGGGAATTGTACCTTTATATAATGCATCTTGGTTCTTATTTTTTCCCCATTCCTAGCCCTCCCTTCACCCCCTCCACCCTTCCCTATTTACAAAGACTTTGTTTCCATTTTTTCCATTTCTCATCATTTTTCCTTTCCCTTCTTTCCTTTCCCCTGCCCCTCCCACTACCCCTACCCCTTTGGACCTTTTCTTCCTATTTTGCATTATCGATTATTCATTCTAATCATCGGTACATTTTAGGTATACAATATAATGACATTCATCATTGGAAATTTGTACCTTTACATAGTCTCTCTTGGTTCTTATTTTTCACCCTTGCCCAGCCCTCCCTTCAACCCCTCCAGTCCTCCCTATTTACAAAGATGTTGTTCCTATTTTTCCGTTTTCTCATATTAATTATATTCCCTTCTATCCTTTCCCCTAGCCCTCCCACTTCCTTCCCCTTTGCCCCTTTTCTTCCTATTTCACATTACCTATTATACATTTTAGTCCTTATTTACACTTTCAGTTTCTCACACTAGAGAAACTATTTGTTATTTACACATGTGTGTCCTATTTATTTCACTTAAGAGTATCGCCTCGATGTGCATCCACTTAGCTATAAATGTCTCTAATTTCTCATTTCTTATGGGTGAGTAGTACTCCATTTTATTAAAAAAACACATTTTCTTCATCCAGTCTCCAGTTGATGGGCATTTGGGCTGTTTCCAAGTTTTAGCTATTACAAACTGTGCTGCTATGAACATGGGTGCACATATATCACTGTGGTATGATTCTTTTAATTCTTTGGGGAAGATCCCCAGCAGTGGAATAGCAGGGTCAAATGGGATTTCCAGTCCTAGTTCTTTGAGGTATCTCCATACTGATTTCCATAGTGCTTGCACCAGTCTACACTCCCACCAACAATGGAGCAGGGTTCCTCTTTCCCCACAGCCCCACCAGCATTTGTTATTGGTTGATTTCATGATAGCAGCCATTCTTTCTGGAGTGAGGTGGAATCTCAGCATTGTTTGCATTTGCATCTCTCGAATGACCAGTGACGCTGAACATTTTTTCATGTATTTATTTGCTATTTCTACTTCTTTGTCTGAGAAATGTCTGTTCATTTCAGATGCCCATTTTTGGATTGGGTCTTTAAATTTGGGAGGTCTGATCTTTTTAAGTTCTTTATAGATTCGAGATAGTAGACCTTTGTCTGAGGAAGAGCAGGTGAAGATTTTTTCCCACATTGTGAATTGTCTCTTCACACTGCTGGTGGTTTCTCTTGCTGTGCAGAAGCTTTTTAATAAGAAGAGATCCCATTTGTTGATTGTTTGTGCTAGTTCACGGGCAACTGAGGTTTTGTTCATAAAATCTTTTCCTACACCGATGTCTTCAAGGGTTCTACCTAACCTCTATTCCAACTGGTTCAGAGTTTCTATTTTAATATTTAGATCTTTAATCCATTTTGATTTTAGTTTAGTGCATGGTGAGAGATACAGGTCTAGTTTTAATCTTTGGCAAGTTGAAGCCCAATTTTTCCAGCACCATTTATTACAGAGGCTATCTCTCCTCCAGTGAGGGTGTTTGGCTCCTCTGTCGAAGATGAGATGGCTGAGTGTGTCTGGCATTGTTTCTGCATCTTCTAATCTGTTCCACTGGTCCTCAGGTCTGTTTCTTTGCCTGTACTATTTCTTATTAAAGTGTAAATTTTTATGTAGTCAAATTTATTTTTTTGTTTATGCTATTTTTGATCCTTAAGAAATCTTATCTAGCGAAGTTTATAAAGGTATTCTATATTTTATTCTAAAAGTTTAGCAGTGTTTTTAATTTTGATCTTTGGGATTTGTTCGTGTGTATGGCATAGTATAATACACACACACTTTTTTCTCTCTCTCTGGCAAACCACTGTTCCTTATTTTATTAAGTCTAGTTTCCAAATACGCTTCACTCTTGTTCTCTGAGCTTTGCTTCCCCAAACTACAGTAGGGATAAGCCAGGATGAACTCACCTTTTAAGTTTCTTGTCCTAAGGATCACAGCTCTATGCTTTATTAATTTAATGCAAAATAAAACCAGGTGCTTCACAAGTATTATTCAGATACACAATTAATTCTGGAGAATGGGTAAATTCAAACTTGATTTTTTTCCCACTAGTGTGGATTGAACCCAAAGGCAAGTGCTCTACCACTGAGCTATATTCTCAGCCCAAAATTAAAATTTTATTTTGAGACAGGGTCTTGCTAAGGTACCCAGGCTGGCTTCAAACTTACAATCTTCCTGCCTCATCCTCTTGAGTAGGTGGGATTATAGGCATGCACCACCATGCCTATATCCCATTACTCCATTAAGACAGGATCTTTAAGTTAAGCTGTATCAACACCAATTTTAAAGATAATACATATTCATTAAAATTTAAGAAATATAAAAATGTAAATTAAAACTTCAAACAAGAATATGCTTCATGTATAGCACTGCTAAGTTGTGTTTTCTTGTACTTATATGCATATATCTGTATAAACAAAAAAATATATAAACGCTGATGAAATTAAGTTTTGTACTTTTCCCATTTAACACTGCATTAATGGATAAAATCTTTCTATAGCTCAATACATCTTGATAGTAATTTTTAAATGATAATAAGCAATCTCTGTGGGACACTCATATTCTACCACTATAAATACTTTGTCCTCAGATGTCACATGGCTCACTCTATAATTTGGGTCTTTGTTACACTGATGAAGGCTCCCTTACCAAGTATTTAAAACTGCAACTCTCTTCTGCATATATATACTTCCTATTCTACTGCTTTACTTTTCTTTAGAGAATTTACTGTCATATCATGTAGTACACATGTGATCAAAAAATACAGTGAATGTTTAAATTTTTTTTTTTTTTTAAATGTGTTGCAATGAAAAATACATTGCCATTAACTCCTATCAAAATATTCCCTCTCACTTCACACACAATTATTCCATTTTTCTTGTCATTGTCTGAAGCAGTTCTGGAAGTCCTCTTTCTAGAGTATCTTTAGTTGTGCGGTCATGCTCCCCTGATGTTGTCAATCAATTCAAAACATTCAGCTTTTATGGTCATTCTGACTTTGGGAAGAGCCTGGAGTTGCACAGTGCCCAACTTGGTTAATAAGGTGGATGACGACACTCTATAATGTCTTTGTGCTTTTCTGGTGGATGGCAAGTTGGCAGCATTATTTCCCTGTATTTCTTATCACAACTAGTGAAGCTACTCAGAAAACAGAACCTGTAGAATTTCTTCCAAAAGTGCTAAGAATGAGGGAAGTATGTCTGAAGTGAGGGGCAGTATTTTCAGATTAATAGCAATGTCTCTCATAATTGTTTTTTCTTCCCAGTACTGGACATCGAACTTAGGACCTTGCTCTTTCGAGGTAGGTGCAGTGCTACTGAGCTAAATCCTCAGCCCTCATAATTGTTTTTTAAATTAATTATTAACCATATAGTTTGATCACATTGTATATGTCTCCTACCATAACAAAAACTTCTATGAAAGTATTTATGACTATTTTTATTAATAAAGTCTCAGATTTATGAGTACCTTTCTGATAGTTGATGCTTAATACTTAAAATGTTTCTTCAAAAAATGATTCTTTTAACACAGTGAGAAGAGGAAAGCATTACTGTTAAGGAGTACAGCCAAAGAGGAGAGATTTAAGAAAACAGCAAGCACTCCAAGGCTACTCTGTAACATGAAAGGGCTGCAAGGCAAGGCCACCCTTAAGGTTACCAAGAAACCAAACGCTACCTTTGATGACCTGCAGCTAATACAAACAGGACGTCCTGGGCTACTCGGTGAAGTGGAACAAATTGAAAATCTTCCTATTAACATTTTCATAAAATTTTGTAAAACAAACTGTCCTAAACTGGATAAAGAAGATGTGATTTTTTTATAAAATGGAGTACTATTCAACTATAAAGAACGAAAAACTAGAGTCATTTATAGCTAAATGGATGCATATCAAGGCCATACTCTTAAGTGAAATAAATAGGACACACGTGTGAATACCAAGTTTCTCTAGTGTGAAAAACCAATAGTGTAAATAAGGGTTAAAATGATTAAAATGAATAACTGATAATGTGAAATAGGAAAAAAGGTCCAAAGGGGTAGGGGTGGTGGGAGGAGATGGGGAAAGGAAAGAAGGGAAAGGAAAAGTTATGAGAAAAGAAAAAAAAAAAAAACGGAAATGATGTCTATGTAAATAGGGAAGGGTGGAGGGGGTGAAGGGCGCACAGGTAATGGGGAAAAAATAAGAAACAAGATACATCATGTACAGGTACAAGCACCCAGTGATAAATGTAAACATATTGTATATCTAAAATGTACCAATAAAAGAATTTAAGCAAAAAAAAAAAAAAAGTCCTAGTCCCTGTAAAGGAAATTATGAATAAGACAAAGGAAGAGTAAGAAGCTAAACTAGAAAATCAACACAGAAAGAAATTTTGAGGTATCTGGATTTGATTCTATAAGCAATTTTAAAATAAGTATTTTAAGGGCCAGGGATTTAGCTCAGTGGTTTCGCTGCCTGCCTTGCTTGCAAGCTCAAGGTCTGGAGTTCAATCCTCCATACCATAAATAAATAAATAAATAAATAAATAAATAAATAAATAAATATTTTAACAGTAAATTACTCATTTCACAAAGGCTCAAAAATACATAAAAAGGAAAAAATATTTTGAAAACCACTTATATCACCAGTTACCAATAAGCAACATTCTGCTGTTTTTCTTCCATCTTCTAAGATCAGGGTTTTATGTGTTTAATTGTATGTGTGAAGCTGTGAATACTGCATTTTTTAACCTCACTAACATTCCATCAAAACAATTTATTTCTGCAATGCATTCTTTCTTAAACATTTTAATATCTGCATTACTGTTAAATTTTATTCTGTCCTGGGCTGGGGATTTAGCTTAGTGGTTCCGGTGCCTGCCTTGCAAGCGCAGGGTCCCGAGTTCAAACCCCAGTAACCACCCCCATTTATTCTGTCCTGAAAATCTTTTAATTTAGGTTATACATTTTTTTAAAAGTATGATGTTTTGGGGTTTTTTTCTGGTACCAGGGATAGAACTCGGGTCCTTGTGCTTGCAAGGCAGGCGCTGGAACCACTGAGCTAAATTAAATCCCCAGCCCTTTTGGTTTTTAATTTTAAGTAAAATTTATATTGTTTGCTCTCAGGTATCTTCTACTACTTTTAATGGAGAAAAATCCTTTACTCCATCAATTCATTTCCATTTTGTTCTCATTTTCAAAAATCATCCCTTCTTTCATTTATTCATCTAAAATTCTGAAGACTGCTGTGAGATGAGGCTCTACATGTTATTCCTCCTAAGTGCTAACCACTTGCATGAATATAATTTCTTAAATAATCTCCCTGACTTGCAAACTTCCTTTAACAGTTATTTGCATTACAACTAAAATATAACACTGTTATTCTTAATGAAAAAAAAAAGGCATGGAATGCCAAGGCAGTGCAGCTCTATAATCTTAGCACTCTAGGAAACTGAGGCAGAAGGGTCACAAGTTTAAGCCCAGCCTGGGCAATTTAGCAAAACTCTGTCTCAAAAACAAGAAAAGACCTGGGCATATAATTCAGTGTGAAGGTCCTGGGTTCAATCCCCAGTATTTCAAAACAAAACAAATACAAAGGCTAAAAAACAAAATTTAATCACTTCTTCTGAATGTAATAGGTTTTTTTGTTTTTTGTTTTGGTACCGGGGATCAAACTTGGGTCCGTGCACTTGTGCAGCAGGTGGCAAAACCACCGAGCTAAATTCCCGGCCCTGAATGTAACACTTTTGTATTTTGAACTGAAGGGCTTCAACTGGAATAAATCCCTAGATCATTAGGCTGGTATTTGCATATTTTCTGAGACATCATTTTCTCCTCTCTAAGCAAAGTGTATTCATCAGCCTTCCTTTGCATGACAAAATGCCTAAGATAATCAACAGTTCATTTTGGCTCACAATGTCAGAGGTTTTGGTCCATAATCTCTTGACCCTCTTGTGGCACGGTACATTACAGCAGAAAAGCATGGTGGAGACCTGTTCACTTCAAGGCCAAGGAAGGGGCCAGGGTCTTAATATCCCTTTGAAGTTTCCAGTAACACTGTTTCATAGTGCAAGGATCTGATAATGGTTTCTTATCTCCAACACAACTCCTCTAACACTTCTGTCACTCATTTCACTTATCCATGAGCTATAATGACCGAATACACTGTTGCTAACATTATTTTGAACAAACTGACTCTACAGCCCGACTCTACACTACACAAGGTAAGATTTTACCTTTTCTCCCTGCTCTTCCTTTAAATAGATCTGAGTGTCTGACCTGTATCATTTTCTTTCTTTCTGAAGAACTTTTCACATTTTTTACAAGACATGTTTACTAGTACAAATTCCACAAATTTTTGTTTGACAAAGTATTTCTCCTTCACTGTTGAGAAATAATCTTACTGAACACAGAACACTTGGCTGGTAGAGTCTTTTCTTTGTTAAACTGTTTTACTCCACTCTCTTCTTGCATGGTTTGAACCAAGTGGTTTCCACTCTCTGGTTTCTTTCAAGATTTTCTATATTTAATTTTCTGCAGTTTGAATAAAATGTGTAGGTGTCAATTTCCTACCATACTATTTCTACTATTTTCTATGAGTTTCCTGCATCTGTGGTTTGATGTCTGTCATTAATTGTGGAAAATTCTCAAGTCATTGCTACTTCAAGTATTTCTTCTGTTCCTTTCTACTTCTGTTCCCATTATGAACGTTACACCTTTTGTAATTGTCACTTGTTAAATATTTGTTCTGCTTTTTTCTTTTTTTGGTACCGGGGATCGAACTCAGGACCTTGTGCTGTCAAGGCAGGTGGCGGAATCACTGAGCTAAATCCCCAACCTTGTTCTACTTTTTTCTTTATATGTGAGTTTCAGGAGTTTCTCCTGACATCTCTACATTCAGTCTTTCCCCGGTCATGTCCATTCTACTGATCAGTCCACTGAAGGCGTTCTTCATTTCCATTACATTTTTTATTTCTAACATTTGTTTTAAATTCTTTGAGTTTCCATTTTTCTGCTGATCCATCTGTTCTTGTATGTTGACTACTTTAGAGCTCTTAGAATATTAATCATAGTTATTTTTAGTACTCAGTTTGATAATTTCAAACTTCGTCATACCTGATTCTTATGTTTGGTGTGCCTCTTTTTTTTTTTTGGTACCAAGGATCGAACTCTAGTCCTTGAACTTGCAAGGCAGGCGGTGGAACCACTGAGCTAAATCCCCAGTCCTGGTGTACCTCTTTAGACTATTGCTTTGACCTTTTGGTGAGCCTTGTAACTTTTCACTGAAGGCTGGCGTGATGTGGAACTGAGATATACAGTCCTCTCATATGAAGTTTTATGTTATTCAATTAGGAGTTGGACTATACAGTACTATTTGTTATATTATGGTGTTATAGGCTAAGAAATTTTTTCCGAGTGTCTTTTTGTCTACCGTTATGTTCACGTGTTTGTTGAGACGCCTCAAAAAGGTGTGAAAGTGTCTGATTCTTTTAGGTTCTACACCCTGTGATTATACAGGAGCCCTACAGTGAGGTGGTAGTAAAGTACAAGGGAAGGGGAAACATGCTACAGTCTTATGATTAGGTCTCGTGTTTTTTATTAGTGAGCCTGAGCTAAGTGTTTCTGCCCTATCAAAAGCCACAGAAGGCTAGAGTTGGGCGTTTGCCTTCCTCTAGGCCTGTGATGCCAAACCTTTTAGAGCTTTCAATGACACAAACAGCTTGCTCAGGGGCCATAGTTCACCATCACTGCTCTAGGTTAAAGCCCCAGATGATCAGGCTCTGGTAACCTTCCTTTCAGGGCAGGTGTTGTTAAAGAGTACAGATAGCTTGAACATATTTCAGAAAGACACTTGTCTCTTACCTCTGCAGGAAACACTGGGGGATTTTTCTCTGATCCACAGTAAAAACCAGCTAGGGTTCTTATAAGTGAAATTCAGAAAGTGTGGGCTTTGCCTTCAAAACTGAGCCCTCTTGGGCCAGGGATTTAGCTCAGTGGTTCTGGCGCCTGCCTTGCAAGCGCAAGGTCCTGAGTCCGATTCCCAGTACCAAAAAAAGAAGAAACAAACAAACTGAGCCCTCTTAAAAGTTTTAACTCTCAAGCTAGTTCACCCTGAGCCTCAGGGAATTCATCAACAGTAGTTTAAAGGGCACCTACCTATACTGGCTTTAAGTTGTGGGCTTCTAATCCTGCTCTGCAGGTAAGCTGTGATTATATGTATCGCGGTCTGATTTTTCCTGTGACTTCAATTGTCTACAAGAGATCTAAGAGGTGATTTTCAGCCTGTTCAACTTTTGTTGTGATGGCCTAAGTGAAGACTTCCAACCTCTTCATGTGTCAGATCAGAAGCCAGAAGCCAATACTTTACTAGTACTCTTAGAAATTGAGTTAGTTTCTATCCTTGAAATATAACTCTATTTGCATATAATCCAGGATTTGGCAGAGAGGGGGAAGGGGAGGGAGGGGGGAGGGAGGGAGGGAGAGAGGGGAGGGGGAGAGGGGAGGGGGAGAGGGGAGAGGAAAGGGGGGGAAAGGGGGAGAGAGGGGGAGAGAGGGGGAGAGAGGGGGAGAGAGGGGGGAGAGAGGGGGGGAGAGAGAGGGGGAGAGAGGGGGGAGAGAGGGGGAGAGAGGGGGAGAGAGAGGGAGGGGGGAGAGGGGGAGAGGGGGAGAGGGGGAGGGGGGGAGGGGGGAGAGGGGGAGGGGGGAGAGGGGGGAGAGGGGGGAGGGGGGGAGAGGGGGAGGGGGGGAGGGGGGGAGAGGGGGAGAGGGGGGGGAGAGAGGGAGAGGGGGAGAGGGAGGGGGGAGGGAGGGAGAGGGAGGGGGAGAGGGAGGGGGAGAGGGAGGGGGAGAGGGAGGGGGAGAGGGAGCGGGAGAGGGAGGGAGGGAGAGAGAGCCCTTGAGAGTACTGTGCTGAATAGAGTGCTGTGGTCTGGGGTTTGGGTGTGGTGTATCTCCTAAATGGTCCATTGTGATTAAAGGTTGAGCCCCTCAGAAATACCGCTAGGTGGAGGAATGCTTGGAGGTGGGACTTACTTAGTGGGAGGTCCTCAAGGGTAAATTAGTTTCTGTGTGACCCCTTGATAGTTCTCAGATGACCCTTTAGTTTCTCTGAAAAGACTGTAATAAAAGGAGCAATTGAAGCCATGACCATCCTCTTTGTCTCCACTCCGGATCAAGATGTGATGTGACCACTGGCCCTGACACAGTGCCTGCTATGCTGTGGAATCATCTATCACACTTACCAGAGGCCAAACCTATATAGCTTGTCCAATCTTGGATGCTGAACCTCCAAATCTACTGTCTTAGTTACTTTCTTGTTGCAGAAACAAAATACCCAACACCCACAAGATAAAGCAGGAAAGATTTATTTAATATTTTTGGTACCGGGGATCGAACTCAGGTCCTTGAGCTTGCGAGGCAGGCGGCGGCACCACTGAGCTAAACCCCTGGATCAGGAAAGGTTTATTTTGGCAGTTTGTAGAAATTTCAGCCTGTAGTCAGCTGGGTCCAAGGCAGGGCAGCATGGTAGAGAGGCAAGTCTGGCTAGAAGCAGTGCACCACCAAAGCAAGAGGGACGTAGGTATATACCCTTCCAGACTACATCTACGACACACCTCTTCCCACCAGACTTTACCCACCACCATCAAAACTAGCTAGAAAGCCATCAGTGGACTAATCCATATCACATAACCATGACCTAGCCATCTCCCAAAAGCCCCACCTGTGAGTATACCAGGCTTTGGGAAGCCATCTAGATATAACCGCAACAACTATGAACAAAATCCTTTTCTCTTAAAAAAGTCTGCTGCCTCAGGTATTTGGTTCTAATAATACAAAGCTAATACCAAGAGAGAAGATCAAGAACTGTTATCTGTATTCTTTGAGTTGTCTTCCCAGCATGGTAATGGGCTACAGGGGTCCACAAACTACTGAGGGCCAAATCCAACCACTCCCATTCATTTATATATTATCTATATATTACCAGATATAATGGCAGAGTAAAGTAGTTGCAGAAGAGACTCTATGCCCTACAAAGCCAAACAAAAAACTATCTGGCCTTTTGGATTAGAAGTTTGCTGACTGCTGTGTTAGACATCTTATACTCTATTGTGCATTGATCACTGGTATTTTATGTGTGTGTGTCTGTTCTTTAAATGTTGACTATAACTGTGTGTACTATGTGTTTCATTTTTATTCATCAATTCATTTGATATACTGAAACTACAGATTTGGCTTAGTAGAAAAGTATACATATACAACAGTATAACTGAAAATACAGACAAATTATATTCAAATACTATGAAAATTAAAGTAAAAGAATTAACTCTATTTGCGGTACTTAGGAGCAACCAAAAATACAGAAACTGCCATATGACATTGTGGCTTTTTTAAACTACAAAACCAATCTTCCAATCCGGTCATTCAATTATAATAACCTGAAGGTCTAATTAAAACAGAAACTGCTGACCATACCCCAAGTTTGTCAGAATAATGAAGGAAGCCTCAAACTTTACACTATAGCAAGTTCCCAGGTGATGCTACTATATATGCATCACTTGAGAACCACTGCTCTAACCAAATAGCCTAATCCTGTGTGAGACAAAGGCCTTGAGTTCAATTCCCAGTACCAAAACAACAAACAAATGAAGCAAAAATAAACAACTGAAAGGGTCTGCTAAAGTAAGATTACCACACAACAAAAAAATCAAGGCTTTGTGTCAAATAGAAGGTTCACCAGTCTGAGTAGCCAAATTTTATGAATGTGAAATACTTCCAGGTCTCCAAGTTGTTTTCCTATTTTAATTATGTCCTCACCTCTAGACAGATCTACCACCTTCATTATTTACCCTCATTTATAGATTTCCTTTGCCATCTTCATGGTTTTGCTATGTATACAGAAGTTGCCTTAGTCTTGGGTCTTACTGTCTAAAAAAATAGCCAATACCCTCTACTGGAACCAAACTTTAAGAAATCTATCTCTAATTCAACACTAAAGTATCTTAAAAGTTCCAAGTTTTTATCTTGGGATCTAAGCTGGGACACAATATAATCAGACCACAAAAACCTTGCTAAATACTGTTTTGTTATATAGACAGTCATGAGAAATTACTGAAACATAGTCATTTGCTTAGTATTTTTAAAACAAGGGACACAGTTGGGACATTTATTATCATTTTTAATCTGTAATAAAAGACCTAGGACTAACAAAAGTGAAACTCTTAATGAATTATTATTTCAGTTTCCACCAATACAAATTTTTAAAAAATCAATTGCTGGGCCAGGGGTTTAGCTCAGTGGTACGGTGCCTGCCTTACAAGCACAAGGTCCTGAGTTTGGTACCCAGTACCAGGGGGAAAAAAAGTCAATTGCTATAATTTCTTTATTCTGTAAAATGCACCATGAGTTAAATAACTTGCTTGGCAAAGAAAAGTATCCATTAAATGTATCAAATGCAGAAACAGTATGTAGGAAAAAGTGCCTTTAAAAAAGTAGTAAATGAGATATTCACTAGTATCTCCCATTAGATAAGATACAAAAGGTGTTGTCTTTTGTATCAAGGACTTTTATTAGAGAAACATAAAAAAAGATGACTAACTGCTTAATCCTACAGAATTTACTATACAATGTGAAGTTTAAGAAAAATGGCCAATATGGACTATACTACCTAACAACTGTTTCATAGTACACTGACTTCAGCTATGACTTCCAAATCACAATTAAGCAGAACCTGGAAACAGAAGTGGCAATTTCAGTACCAATATAAAGGAGAAACAATGCAGGAACCGAAGTAGGGCCACATGATGTAAGACAAATAGTAAAACACCTACTGGACTGAGGGGGGATGTGAATGCTAGTGAACAGCAAGAAATAGGGCTGGATTCACTAAATGCAGTTAGATTACACAAGGGCTTGAAACCTGATGGAAATCTTTAGACATAAAATAGTGGGCAAGAAGAAATTACCAAAGCCTTTTAGAAGGGGACCACATAAAAAGATGCTTTAGAAGACTTACTTTGATTGCAATGTTGCATAGTTTTGTGGGGAAGAAAGGCCAAGGATAGAAAGCAGCTATGAGCTGCTGTAATAATCCAGGAATAAGATGATGAAGCACTGAACTATCGTTTGGCCAGTGGAAATAAGACAAGATACTTAAGTTACATTGCAAACAGGGCAACCAGTTAAAATACTGGGCATAAATACCAAAGAGAAAAATCAAAGCTGAAACCAATACTGCCAGGTTGATAGAAGAATAGTGACATTAACTATCAAAAGAAGTAAAATAACTGGAAACGAAGCAAACAGACATGGCCAGGTACCAAGACAAAGTAGAAAGGCATGCCAAGTAAAAATGCCAAGTTTTAGGTAATGGTGGTGGGTATTTGTACTTTGGCCCTCCGCTCTAGTTTCCCAACCAACTTCATCCTTTTCTCTCTTTTTACCTTACATTAATTCCTGTACTTTTGTATATAGTAACTGGTTGGTTACTTAGTAAATTCTCCAAGCAAATTTTCCTCTATTCACATTGGTAAGGCTCACTGTCATCAACTCTGAATCTAATTCCTGAAGTGAAAATAAAAAAGCCCTTGTAAGCATATGGTTTAGTGTATTTGGATCTAGTTTTTCTCTTGATGTTTTCCTTAAGGCTGTTATACTGCATTTTGCAAATAAAAACATTTTATAACATTGACAGGTCCGGGGATTTAGCTCAGTGGTTCTACCACCTGCCTCGAAAGCAAAGGATCCAAGGTTTGATCCCCGGTACCAAAAAAACCCCACATTGATTATACCATTAATGCATTTAACAAACTCTTACTTTGGTTAAATTCAACTGGTGATACATACTGCATAGCTATTACATGAGGGTAAATGGTTTAAAAATAGGGACTGTATCTTTTTTTTTTTTGTACCAGGAATCGAACTTGGGTCCTTGCGCTTGCGAGGCAGGTGGCGAAACCACTGAGCTAAATCCCCGGCCCTGGGACTGTATCTTTTTAAATGCCACTATGCCTTTAATTTAGGAGATATATTAAAATGAATATGCACTGAATTCAGTTTTTTTTTACCACTTGCTTCTACATATGCAGAATTGATCTAGGCCTTATTTCCTAGATACTTTTATGTATAGAATTTTCCCAAATGTTGCTTGCTAATAGCTCTTGCTTCAGGAAAAAGGATCATGCATTTAATAATCTGTTAAATTTCATATCATAGACTGCTTATACACACATGCTATTAATATAGCTAATGACAATGAAGTTGGAGAAGTGATTTATATTAACTGAAGCATTTTGTTGGAATGCATTTCCCAGAGACATCAATTTCACTCCAAGCAAGATGTTACTGAAGTGACACTCTTATTCAATTAAAATTTTAAATTTCAGGGGCTGGGGATTTAGTTCAGTGGTTCCATTCCACCATCTGCCTCGCAAGCGCTAAGATCCCGAGTTCGATCCCCAGTAACAAAAAAAAAAAATTTAAATTTCATATACATCACAAAAACAATGACAAGTTCTTTCTTGGCTTCTCCTTATACAACTTATTTTATTGTCATACCTTGAGTTACTAATTTTACAGTGATTGCTTTGTTTCTGATATAGTCTTTGAATTCCTATGAATTTTACCTATTAGAAAATGAGAATGTTTCATTTAAGCTCAGCAAAAACTAATAAAAGTGGACTCATCTCATGCAGTAAGGCCAGTTTAAACTACCAAAAAAAAAAAAATTACACAACTCATGGTGCTGGGGATGGAACCTAGGGCTTCACATGTGGTAGTCAAGTGCTCTGCCCGTGGAGCTACATCCTTCCATCCTTCCTTCCTTTCTTTTGAGACAGGGTCTCACTATGTAGTCGAGGCTGGCCTTGAATTCACTATGTAGCCCAGGATGGCCTTGAACTCATGATACTCCTCGGGCCTCAGCCTCCCAAGTGCTGGGATTACAGCTGAGCACCACCATACATACATATTACACAACTCAGATCACTGTTCCCTGGGAGTCTGAGAAAGGTTCATGAGGCAGTGACTCAGGAGTTGCAGCTTGTACCAGAAAAAGAGAATGGTTCTTAAGGTAGCAGGTAAAAGACCATCAGCATAGGCACAGAAACAAAATAAAGCAAAGAAAAAGAAGGTCTACAGATAGTGCAAACAAAAGTGGCCACTTAACAGAAACCTATTCTCATCTTAGCTGGCAGTACTAAGATGCTCTTAGTACTTGAGTACTAAGATGCTCAAAATAAGAAAGCCAGTATGGTGGCATATGTCTGTAACTCCAGCTACTTGAAACAAAAGGATAGCAAGTTTGAGCCCAGCCTGGGCAATTTGGTAACACTCTGTCTTAAAATTCGAGAGGGCCGGGGATTTAGCTCAGTGGTTTTGCCACCTCCTGCACAAGCACAAGGACCCGAGTTTGATCTCCAGTAGCCAAAAAAAAAAAAACAAACTGAGAGAGAGAAAGAGCATGAGCATGCATGGGAGGGCAAGTACAAGAGCACACAAGAAAAGTACCAGCGAGCTAGGTGTGTAGTCAGTAAGCCCGGGGTTTAATCTCCAGTACCAAAAAAAAAAGTTATTCAATTATAAGGAATATATACTATCACTTTCTATTCCCATGTCTTTGGTAGACATCACTAATCAATCAGATTTAGCATGAAAATTCAAATCAATTTGCTAATCCTATGTTAGAATGAGTATAAAGGTATTGTTTATCTGAATCCTTGCTATTCAAATTGAGACAACTAATGAAACAATTCAGATAATTTTTTTGTGTAAGAGGCAAGGCTATTTGGAGGAAATGGTACACACAGTATTTTACACAATATGGGCTCTTGCCAAAACTCCAAGGCACATAACAGACTGGAATCTGCCACTCTCTGGCCTCTCACTCTCTGAACTCAGAAGCCACAACAGCCAAAGAGGGCCAAGGATTTAGCTCAGTGGTTCCGCTGCATGCCTCCCAAGGGCAAGGACCTGAGTTCCATCCTTGGTTCCAAAAAAACCCAAATAAAATAAAAACGTAAGGGCCGAGGATTTAGCTCAGTGGTTCCGCCGCCTGCCTCGCAAGCGCAAGGTCCTGGAGTTCACTCCCTGGTACCAAAAAACAACAACAAAACAAAACAGCCAAGGAGCAAGGAATAACTTACGTTTTCACTTTGTTCTCAGGCATGAGAAGATATAAAACCTCACTTCCCATCCAACTTTTTGCAATATATATAGAAGCTATATTGGGGCTGGGGATTTAGCTCAGTGGTTTGGCCGCCTGCTGCGCAAGCGCAAGGACCTGAGTTCATTCCTTGGTACCACAAAAAAAAAAAATAGTGTTTGTTTGTATATAGAAGCTATATAATAGATGCCTGATAAGACACTGTACACAATTTTAAAACCTCGTGTTTCTATTTCCTCTAATGAACAAGAAGTATTTATAGTTCATGAGGCAAAAAAAAGTAAATGCCTGTCCACAGTCTCAAAAAAGAAAAATTAAATCACGTTTTAAAGTTTTTATTTATGTGGGTATGCAGTTTATGCACCTTTATTTATGAGTACTATCTTAATCTCATGGTCAGCAATCAAGAGCATTAAGTCCTTAGAGCTCATTGACCTTTATTATCCTGCTCAGAGCAGGAAGATTCTCCCTCCAGTTGGTCTATGCTGCTCATCTTTAAGGCAAATTCTTAGAACCCTTCAGAAAACAAGAGAACTAAATAAAGGACTAGACAGGCAGAAACGGAGGCACTGGATAAAAGTGGTCCACTCTGGCCAGCAAAGTGGAGTAACCATCTTACCATCTTGGTTTTTTTGGTACCAGGGATCGAACTCGGGTCCTTGCGCTTGCACAGCAGGCGGCAAAACCACTGAGCTAAATCCATGGCCCTCCATCTTGTTCTTTATAACTTAGAAAGACAGTGTCACAATTACTCTTTAAAATGTTTACCCTAGATGAAAGAAATAGTTGAGAGGCTCAACACCACACTAAATTATTCTGAAAATATATACCTTTCTTATTTAAGTAGTCAAATTAACAAGATGACATTCACTACTGCCTTACAGTACTACTTTATTACTACAGGAAAAGGCTCCTATAAGAGGCACTTATAAGCATCTCTTTTTTAAAAAATCAAGTGAAAGAAGCACACAAAGAGTCCCCTAAAGTCACCTAGTGATCTCCTAAACAACCAGGATCATCCCAGAGCCTAGTATATTTTTACATAATAAACAGCTCTTAAAATACTTTAAGCTCATACATGCTCAAAAAGTATTTATACACTTAATCTCACCTAACAGAACTCTAGCACAATATAACAATTAGTAATACCTTCAAATAATCCTGAGCTAACACCCAAGGAAATGCTGACAATTCATAATCTGTCCACTTAAAATGCTCTTGCTTATGATAAGTTAATTACATTAGTACTTCACTGTGCTTATGGGATGTTTAGTAACAGCCACCGAAATTTAAGTGAAAGGAACTTGTAAAGTCATTTAGTATAATACTCTTATTTTATAATTTCTTTCCGTGGTCCTCTAACTGATTAAAAGCAAAGTTTACTGCATATTTCTGCTTACATTAGTTTTACAAGGTTAATATTACAAGTGATTGGCATTCCTCAAATGCCAGTCTTTAGCATAGTAATGTACTTTGCATACAGCAGATAATCCATTGAGTACTTACATATTGTTCTTTCTTGAAGTGTTTATATTTGAATAAATGACAATGCTTACTTAATTTTCACTTGTATAATTTTAATTCAAAGCCTATCTTTCACTTCTGTCCTTCCTACCACTGTAAAACTCATTTTCCCCATTTAATACCCCAAACCAGTAATTGAGACAGAAGCCAAAGAAGTTCTGCACACACCATCATCCAAGATACTTAACAAGGAAGGAGCAAATTGGTCCATTATGTATACATGTACACATTATTATCCAAACTAAACAAGAGCAGAAACCTGACATGCTTGAAACTGTTTAACTAGCCAGGCCTCCATTCCCAGAACTCAGGAGGTTGAGGCAGGAGACTGACTGGATGTTCAAGCCCAGTCTGGATAAAGTACCGAGACCCTGTCTCAAAATAAAAAATAGAAAGGGCTGGGGATATAGCTCCATGGGAAGGCCCTGAGTTCAACTCTCAGTATTGGAAAAATAAAACCAATAGGAAAGACAATTTCATCAGTTTCAAAACACAGGAAAGCAAGGAACTGCCTTCTTTCTGAAACCAGAAACACTTGTAGGAACACAACCATCACTGGGTTTTATCCAGACAAGCAAAAAGCACCAAAGCCAAATGATACATACTCAGTCTTTAATTTTAAAGCAAAGGGAAGATCATGGACTTACGGTTAATAAGTATTTCCCACTGCACTTGGTGAAACAACTATTTCCCAGAGCTGGCAAACTGCATGATTTCAACTACTGAGTCTTATAACAAAGGACAAAAATCAGGATCAATATTGCATTATTATGTAAACATTTATGATCACCATACTTTGCTCACTGTACTATGGTGGAAGTGAGATGAATTGCTTAATGTCTAGATGTTTATTGTTATCACATTTAGTAAGTAAAACAAAATTACTCAATTGGGTTTAAATTCAAATTCAGAAAACATTCAAAATGAGCCACATACATAATCCTTAGATTATCTCTAAATCTAAAATGTGCCAGATTTGAAAGTCTGTATGCCTTACATTGTGGTGATGGTGAAACCTTTAGAGCTTTCAATAATACAAACAGCCTGCTGCAGCATGTGTGCCACAGGTCTGCCACCACTGCCTTACGGGACTAAATAGCGAGAAGGAACACTGATCCTGGAACTTGCTGCTTCCGGGCTCTGATAACAAATAGAGGAATTTTGTAGCTTCCCTGACATCAGTTTATCTTTCCCTAAAATGGGTAGAAAAATGATTCATTTTATAGGACTATTTTTTTTAATAGGACTATTTTAAGAAAACCAGGTGTGGTAGCACACGCCTACAATCCCAGTATTCAGGAGGCTGAGGCAGGAGGATGACCAGGAGTTTCAAGGCCAGCCTGGGCTCCACAGTGAGTTCAAGGAAAGCCTGGACTATATCAAGACTCTGTCTCAAAACCAACCAACCAACAGACTTATAAGGTTTTACCTATAAAGAGTTAATGTAAACAACAGCAATAATTATTTTAAGAATCCCTGAGTTTGTTTGCCGAATCAATAGATTTTCTACAACAAAATATTAGGACTTCCTTTGACTTTCTATGTTAAAGTTTATTATCTATATTACAGCCTAATTGAAGATGCATTAAGTCTCTACATGGTATGATCTATTCCTAAACATAACTAACCACAATGGACAGAAGAGACCTCAAATGTAATGTTTATATCCTATTTTTCCATTCCAATTCTATAATGGTTTCATGTAGAAATTCTTTAAAAAGGAAAAAGACTTCTTAAAGTTAATTGTTGTTTGAGCTAAATACAAATTTTCATGTTTTTTTTAAAACTATAAAGGCACTGGGAGATAAGGGGAAGGGAAAACTTGGCTTGATACTGTTTTTAAGTAACTAAAGAGATGCAATATAAAGAAGTTCACAGTTAGGTTGGACTGTAAGTTTAAACTGACAGTATAAACCTTCATTTAGAAAAGGTATGGGTTTACTAGTAATTTTTATGGGAAAGTTTATTTTAAAATTCTATCTAGAAAATACAAGGCCGGGGATTTAGCTCAGTGGTGCCGGCACCTGCCTCGCAAGTGCAAGGACCCGAGTTCGATCTCCGGTACCAAAAAATTAAAAAAGAAAATACAAATAACTCTATAGCATATTCAATATTAAAACATACCTCTACAAATCAATCTCCTTTCAAGCAAGGAGGTGTTATTAATCTGTGGACCTTTTGCCTATGGTATAGAAATAAAGGAGGTCAAGAAACATACAGGCTTAGCTGGGTGTGGTGGCACAGACCTGTAGTCCCAGGATTTGGGAGGCTGAGGCAGGAGGATTGCCAGCCTGGGCTACAGAGTGAGTTCAAGGCCAGGCTGCACTGTGTAACAAGGAAAAAAAAAAAGGAAAGAAACATACAGGCTTGTTAACCTGGACATCAGTAAAAGGTGCTCAAAGATTTTTTACACAAACATAACACTATCTAGTTAGTAGTAGTGTGTATTTTATATTTTCTAGAATAAGTTAAATAATACATAACATTTCCAATTCTTAAGTCTTCAGTACCATGATTTCAACTTGGGATATTTAATTTTTTCAGACTCATTTAATATTTGGAATTATAATGAAAAACTTTTATCAAACAGCATATAAATAAACAAAATTATGAACTAAGATAATAACTTGTCCGGCTAATGGCCTACATCACATACTATATTTATATCTGTAGAGTAGGAGGACAAGTACAGACTTGTTGTGATCTGCAAGACCAATAATTTAGAAACTATGATCAACCTAAATGCAAACCTATTTGATAAATTTAAATGGCACATTTCTTTTGAATCTAATTTAAATTCTTAATGGTAAAGGTACCAAAGGATGATACAGGAAGTAATAAAAAAACTCTTAAAACATCTGTTAAAAATTATCAGGTGATTAGAAACTGGTCAAAAGGAAATTATTACCTTTAAAAGAAATGGAAAAAATGGAAATAAAGTCTTTGTAAATAGGGAAGGGTGGAGGGGGTGAAGGGAGGGCTAGGAATGGGGAAAAAATAAGAACCAAGATGGATTATGTAAAGGTACAATTCCCAATGAGAAATGTAATTGTGTTGTACACCTACAATGTACCAATAAAAGAATTTAATAAAAAAAAAAAAAAAGAAAGAAAATATATCTATTCAAAAAACAAAACAAAACACAACAAAAAAACAAAAAAAAGCAAAGATCCTAGGCCGGGGATTTAGCTCAGTGGTGCTGACGCCTGCCTGGCAAGGCCAAGGTCCAGAATTCGATTCCCAGTACCAAAAAAAAAAAAAAAAAATCAAAGGTCCTGGACAACTGCAATCATATCTGAACAACTGAATTCAAACATACACTCTCTCTTAGCAGAAAAGGTAGTAAAGGAACTTTCCCTTTTTAATGTCTTTGTCACTTGAATAATAATAATCCAATTTTGTGGAACGGAGGTGTGAATCCATATGGTAAATATATTCACTAATGTTTATTATCCAGTCATGTTTATTATAAAGTTTTAAATATAAAGAAATATTTTTGCAAACAATTTCTAGTAAGCGTGCTATTACAATTTTAAGTGATACAAAATGGTACATTTTGAGGGCTGGGGATTTAGCTCAGTGTGCCTGCCTCACAAGCACAAGGTCCCAAGTTCGATCCCCAGTAGCCCCCTCCCCACAAACGGGCACATTTTGAGATTAAGGAGTCTGCTTGCTTTTACTTTTTCAGAGAAAGAACCAAAAACTCAAGTACCCTCTACATGAGAAGTTTTTCTCATTTTAAAGTCAGCATATTTAAGTTGTATACATGTATATCAATTATCAATGAAAAAATTAAATCACCATTTACCAAAAAAACACTCCATTATCGTTAACTTTACTCAGTGCCTACACAACTCACTTATTTCAAAAGTACTGATTCCTCTCCCTTATTGTTCTCATATAAAAATACAATTTACTAATTCAACTTTTTAAAATTTGCCTTTAAAAGGATTTTAGTCCTTTAACTGAATGCTGAGTATAAAAACCAGTGTTTCATTCAATTTAATTATGATTTCAGGAACACTAAGTTGTAAATAGGAAAAGAATCATCTCTTCATTTAAATGTCAGCTTTAAAAAGGGGTTTAGGGTATCCAATGAATAAAGCCTGCTTTCTCTCTTTTTTCCCTCTCACACACCATTAGAATACATCTGACCTAGTCAAATTCCCACATGACTACTGTCAGAGCCAAAAAGTTCTCCTTTAAAATACTTAAACTCCATTTTAAAATTAAAATTGAAAGCAAGATATTCAACGTCAGCTACTGCATAGTATGAAACTAGTAAAGCCTGCCCTGACCTACTTCATATTACTATCACGACAACGTGGTTGCATGTCAAGAAAATAAGAAAATTACTATTACTATTTTGTATTTTAAAATTGTCACTATTTTTAAATATGTAAATACTGTACAAGTAGTAACATTTGGTTTATTTACGCTTGTTTTTAAATTGCAATATAAAAGTAGTTTCGGTATTTCAGCAGTCATGTCCAATGATGGACGGACCTGGACCTGCAAGACTTTCAAAAACAAGGTTATTTTTAATGCCACAATTAAATTCAACTTTTAAACTTCTATTAAAAGGAATCTCAGACCAAATTCCAAACATTGGTTTCCATTTTTAAAATAGTGCTACAGTTCTTTAAAAATGTCAGTTAATTAACCCTACAAAGCAAAGCAAGCTCTTGTACGAAGAATATTTACAATGGCTCTAACAGAAGATGGACCTAACTCAGCTTCTTCAAGGCTGGTACCAGTTTTTAAGAATTCAATTTAATGCTTATATGTTGGAAATTCTCATACAAGAAAATACGGAAATAGCAAAAGGTGTTTCACCTATTGTTTCTTTTTAAAAATTACACGAAATGACAAGACATGTAAGACTCCTTATATTTTAACTAAAAAATAACTTTACAGGGTAAACTACCACCTTAAAATAAGATGTTTTATTATTTGAAAAGTACTTTCTTCACAACCTATCAAAGAATAAGCTCTCTGGAAGGAAAATTTAATGAGAATAAAGGAGTCAAAATCAACCAGAAACAGCAGCTAACCCAACTGAGAGGAACAGATGCACTGGATGTTGTGCTGCACAGTAATACCCTTATGCACAACGTATACTTGGAGAAAATGCACCACACACCTCTTCTCCCCTTACGACCACAACAAGGAGTAAACACACTTCATGTTCTCAGTTCCAAATTCGCGGTGCCATCATGCAATAGGGCTTAATTGTGACCCATATTCCTCTTAGGCTGAGTGAAAAACAACACCTTGTTTACCCGCACCCCAATGTGGGGGTCTGCGGCCGGGCCCGGCGGGCGCACCCGGGGCCCTCCCCGCGCGCCGCGACCCCGCACCCGGGGCCCTCCGCAGCTCCGCGCCCGCCCCGCGCCCCGGTCCTCACCAGATGGAGCTCTGGATCTTGCGCTGCAGCGCGCTGGCCTCCGGCCCCGGGAGCCCGGGCACGAGCGCCGGCAGGGCCGGGCCCGGGCCGAGGCCGGGCTGCGGGCGGGCGTCGGGCTGCGGCTCCTCGGCCATCGCTGCCGGGCGCGGCGGGGGGGGGCGCGGCCTACGGCCCGGGGCTCAGCGCGGGGCCGCCCGCCGCCGGGGGGGGCATCACCGGGCCGCTCACCGCGGCCGCAGCATGGCGGCGCCTCGCCGCACGGGCCCGGGCGTGGCTCCCGACCTCGAGGGCGGTGCTGGTCTCCGGCGAGCCGCCCGCCTCGCCAGCGCTCTCCTCCGAGTCCCCTCCGCCGAAGACCGGCCGCTCCGCGCCGCCGCCCCGCGCGGCCCGTGCGCAGCCGCAGTGCGGCCCGGGACGGCGAGGCGAGCGGCAGCGGGGGCGCGCGCGCGCGCGGCGCGCGGCCGGCGGCGGCGGGCCTCGCGTGAGGGGGAGGAGACGCCAAGGTAACGGCGCGCGGCGTGGACCCGCTCTGGTGTCTCCACGGCGAAGGGAAGGAAGCGACGCCGCCCCTCCCCCAGGGCGGAGGACTTCCGCCTGAGCCCAGCGGGCGCGCGGGCAGGTGAGGGCCGGGACCGCGAGGCCGAGCCCGCCAAGCTGCCCGCAGAGACTCGGCGACGGAACCCGGGCCGGGGCTCCGGGCCGGACGCTCAGACTCCTCCGGATCTGGCCCCACTGCGGCCGTCCAATCCCGGCCGTCGCCTTCGCCTGCGAAAGCGCGGGCGCCAATCAGCGCGGTCTCCATACGGCTCCGCGCGCGCGAGCGCGTCCACCTCTGCGCCCACCCGCGTCTTGTGCACCGCCCCGCACGCGAGCGCACCCTTCTCGTCCCCCACCCGCGCCCCTCTCCTCAGTCCTCCGCGGGAGCGCACCGTGCACGCCCCAGGCTCCGCTCCACCGCCCTGCATGCGAGCGCACCCTTCTCGTCCCCCACACTCCGTTCGAGCTCACCTTCCGTGCCCCCGACTCGCGTCTTCTCCACGTTCGAATGCACCCGCTGTACACCCTCACCCGTGCACCCCTCCATCTGCCAGTGTCCAGGCATCCACTCCCCTCCGTGCCCCCACCAGGCCCTCCTGTACAGCTTCCCCCACGCGTGCGCCTCCCCCGCCAGCCCAGGCTCTCCGTGTTCAGCTCGAGTTGCAGCTTGCCAGCCTGCCTCTAAAAGAACATGTGTAATACAATGGGGAAGATCAGGGCTCCCGGCAGGGTGCCAGCTAGAACCGGGACACCGATGCTGCCGCCCCCCGCATACGTGCCCCTCTTGGAGTAGGACCACCCAACCACAAACGACTCTGTACCCTTTAGGAGCCAAAGAACTGGCCTTCCTACGTGGGGCTGGTCAGCTGGCCGCGCTGCCTGGCAGAGAAGATGGCAGCCAAGGCCTCTCGCGCCAGCCGAAAGCTGCTCAGTCCCTGACCGGCTTCACCTTTCCTCAGTTTCCGTGAGGCTTGTACCTGTCAGACGTTACGGCTGCTTTCCTGCTGTGAGTGGACTTTGAGCTGTGAAGCCCTACCACCTTTCAGATTCCTAGTGAGTGGTGAGTCCGATTGGCTTGGGTTGCCTGGGCTTTAGTGTTCCATTCAGTTCCCTGCCATTGTGCCCTGTGAGCCGCGGCCTGGTTCACAGACTCGCTGAATGCTTGCACTTCAGCGGGTGGAGCTGTAGAAGCACTCCTCCTCCATGGGGGTCCATGCGCTCCAGATCCCCACTGCAAGGACGTCGTGCACACCAGTGAGCTCCCCTTCCCGTAACGTAACTCAAGGTCGGGATTAGCTCTGCCACTTTAGGAAACTGTAGGCTGTTCATAAAATTTAAGTTGCATACGTGCCCTGGTGTCCTCTGGAAAGACTTTTCTGGACCTAATCAGTAGACATGGTGTACAGTAGACAGACATAAGCTCTGAAGAAGAATAAAAATAGCTAATACTTGTGGAACACTTTCAGAGCTCTAGGCTAGCACCTTCCATACATTATCAGTTATTCTTTCACAAAATTGTATAATTTAGGTACTATTATTCTTCCCTTTTTACAGATGAAAAAGAAATTTAGAGTGGTTAAATAGTTACTGGGTTACTAAATGTGAGGTGGAAGATTTGAATCTTGGAAGTTTAATCCTACAGCCTGCAAAGTATGTAACTGGATTACACAGAAAAGTCGTGAACGTGTGTATGTAAGCTCTGTGTCCGTGGGGAAGATGGAGAAAGTAAAGAGGTGGAAAAGTTTCCAAGTTCCCCCAGGCTGTAATATTATCTTGCTAAGAGAGAATGATGGCTTCACATTGTCACATGAGGGAGGGGAACATCCTTAGACTGCAGAAAACTCACTGAAGGAAGGTAACTGAGATCTGCTAAAGGCCCAAAGAAAAGAGCTGAGAACCAAGATGTCTTTTAAAACGTTTACTACCGGGTGTCACACAGGCTGGCTTCCCAAGTGCAACTTTCTTGAGTGTTTAATAGGTTCCATAAAAGAGCCACCTCGCCCCCAGCAGCCACTAGAGGGCTTGGCAGAGCTGCTGCTGGAGCTGCCCTCTAGCGTTGGTGCTGCCAGTGACCCTGTTGGGCCTTCTCAGGTCCCACCTCTAATGAGAGGGTTTGCGTATAGTATCCGACTGAATGAAACATCCTTTCAGGAAGGGGAGGGTCAACCCCTGCTACTCACCTAACACTTGTGAATAGAGCCAGTGCTTTAGTACAGTCTCAGCACTCTTCGAGGCCGAGGCAGGAGAATCTCAAGTTCTAGGCCACCCTGGGCAGCTTAGCCAGACCCTGTCTCATACTTTTTTTTTTGGTACTGGGGATCAAACTCGGGACCTTGGGCTTGCAAGGCAGGCGCTGGAAACACGGAGCTAAATCCCCGGCCCTGGACCCTGTCTCAAAATAAAAAGGGCTGGGAGAGGTATGGCTCAGTAGGGGAGTCCGTACAGGGGAGTGGTGGGTGGGGGTTGGCAATGAAGTTACCCAAACTTGTCGTTGAAAATTCAAGCCAAACCCAGAGTCCCTGAGTGAAGTCCAGAATACGGCCATGTGCTTGTCCCCTCTAGTTAGGAAACCCCATCCTAAAGACTCTCGAGGACTTAAAACTGACATAGCTCGTGTTTTCAGTTTCAGTTTAACTCAATGGGCAGTAATATAAAACAGTAGAGTAAACATGGATTCTTAAGACAATAGTAGATATTAAGCTTCTCCCAACATTTGAGGAGGATAAGTTTGTGCTCCTATGGAAAGGGTAAGACAGTGGAAAATTCTGAGGAATACTGATATGGTTGGGAAAGAAAACTCTAGTCTTGGAGTCAAAAGACCTGGAAATTCAAATCTTCTGTTTCCATTTCTATAAAAATGAAAATAGTGACCCACTCCATCAGGTTGTTGTAAGGAACAATGTAGCATGTAGGGTGATTGATATGTAAACCACAGAAGCACCGCACAGAGGGAAGGGAAACTACAAGTTTGAGGTTGAGGACACCTCAAAGGTGGTGACTGTTTTGTTTATTCTAGAAGCTCTAGGTTGTCATTCCTGACTCCTAAATATTTAATAAATACATTTCAATTCAGTGACTACCTACTCTCAGTATATTTTAAAGACATTATATTTTATTTTTTTATTTTATTTTATTTTTTTTAGTACCGGGGATTGAACTCGGGTCCTTTAGAAGACATTATATTTTAAATAAGAGAGTATATTTTAAAGATACTGCCTTGCTCTCTTATGTCAGTGAACCCTGTCTTCTTTATGAGACTGTAAATTGTTTATACTTTCCAGACTGTGGCATGCACATGTATCATATACAGTATTCACTATGCCTAGTATATGATAGTATCAGACACAGAAAATATAAATGAAACCTAAGACCTAGTCTCAACTCAAAGTAGTTTATATTCTGTGAAGCAGAAAATCATACTAACATATATTAATTATATGAGATGATGAGTTCTAAAATATAATCATGTCCACTAGTGCTATGGAGATATAATGAAGAGGGCCGGGGATTTAGTTCAGTGGTTCCACCACCTGCCTCGAAAGCTCAAGGACCGGAGTTCAATCCCTGGTCCAAAAAAAAAAAGATGTAATGAAGAAATTTGGTCTGTTCTGGGTTAAAAAAAACCCAAAAAACCCAAACATTTCTTGGCTAGATTTGAATTGGGCCTTCTGGAAGGAGCAGCTCGTCAGTAGGCAGGGCCTGGTGACGATGATTTCCGGTAACAGGGCTACATAGCACTGGTAAGAAGCCGTAGAAAGGTACTGTTTGATGAAAGAACCCATAGCCCTATATTAGCTCTGAAAGCACACACTTAATGGAGTGTAGGAGAGGTGAAGCAGGCACTAGTTCATTTTATAAAACACAGTATTAGTTATACAGTAGTACCTTGGTTCACGAACTTAATTCATTCCATGATTCTGGAAAAGGTGGCCATGTTCATTTTTGTAAGGGAAAGATGGCCGTGGTTGTATTCATCACCCAATGCAGAGTTTGGAAACAAAAGTGTTTGTGAATTGAGGTACCACTGTACTGTAGTTGTTCTGTCAAAAGAAGATGAAGCCTAAAATAAGTTTCATCATTGGTAAATACTGGTTAAGTGCCAAAAGGGAATTTCATTACCACACATTGTGGTGATTTTAACACTTATGGAAAAGATAAGATTCTTCTCCTTTTTTCCACCTTGCAGATAAAAACCTCCTCTTTCCCCCTATTCATTACTTTTTCTGCCTTCTTCTGTTGCAAATGTTTCCCTCCAGAAGTGAAAATAAGACATGTAGTCCCCTGTGTTATTTAAGAGAATAAGGAAAGAGTTCTCCACCCTCCAACCATCTTTCATAGCAGAAAGCAATGGTTAGTTTCTTTGGGCTAAACTTTGGTCTTTCAAAAGGGAAGTAGTCCTAGGAGGGCTGAAATATTAAGTTCCCATGTTGAAATATGATTGAATTTTCAGTTTTTAATAGCTTTAGAGGGAGGGAAGAGAGAATTGGGGTTGGGGAAAGTAAAAGAGAAAACAAGATTATAAGAGAAGGAGTTCAGGCTTTCTCTCTCTCTCTCTTCGCTCTCTCTCCTCTCCCTCTCTCCTTCCCTCCTTCTCTCCCTACTTTTATATCTATAGAGTCTGCCCAAAAATGTATACAGCAGGAAAGAAAAACGTATAAATATTTTAATACTAAATGTATTGAGACATCATGAGATTTATACAAGTTACCTTTGGCCTCTACAATTGCAAGAGATGCTCAAAATGGTGGCCATTAGCTTCCAGACATTTTTTTTTGGTATCCGGGATCGAACTCGGGTCCTTGCGCTTGCGCAGCAGACAGCGAAACCACTGAGCTAAATCCCTGGCCCAGGTTCCGGACATTTATTAGTACGGTGAACTGCTAAAGTGTATACATTTTTTGGTGGAGAGAGAGAGTCTGCATATATATATATTTATATTTATATGTAACATGTATATATGTAATATGTGTATCTATATGCAATATGGATATTATGTCCCAAGATACATAATAGGTACTTAAATATGCCTTGAAATGAACTGAAGAAAGATAGTTTGTGCATAATTTGTTAGGCTTCATGCATTCTGACCACACTGGCACTGACTTCATCACTGTTGGATTGTCCAGGAGGAGATCCTTTGTTATGTAAAGAATTAGTTTACGTAATTGTGGGTGCTGGCCAGTCTGACTTCAGTAGGGCAGGCTAAGCCAGAAACCCTTGGGTAAGAGTAGATGCTGCAATCCGAAGATGGAATTTGTTTTTCCTCAGGAAGAATCTCAGTTTCACTTTTAAGGCCTCGCTCTTTTTTTGTTGTTTTTGGTACTGGGGATCGAACTTGGCACCTTGCACTTGTGAGGCAGGCGGTGGAACCACTGAGCTCTTGATTGGACAAGACCTACCCAGATTATTCAGGAGAATCCCCTTTACTTAATGTTAACTACAAATACTTTACAAAACATTAACTACAAATACCTGCATTTAGGGTAAGATGTAATTGAATAACTGCCCATGTATCAGCCTGGCTACGTCTAGGAACTGTCACACTCACCACACTCTTTAAGTCACCTTTCACTTATCTGAGAAAAAGATACATTGAGTCTAACATTCTTGATATGGATCTCAGGAGAAGTCATTTGCTACATAGGCCAATCTGTCTTCCAATAACAAATGCTGGTGGGGCTGTGGGGAGAAAGGAACCCTTCTCCATTGTTGGTGGGCGTGCAGACTGGTGCAACCACTGTGAAAATCAGTATGGAGATACCTCAAAGAACTAGGATTAGAGGTCCCATTTGACCCAGCTAGTCCCCTTCTGAGTATCTACCTAAAATAATTAAAAGAATCATACCTCAGAGATATACGTGCACCCATGTTCATAGTGGCACAGATTGTGATAGCTAAAGCTTGGAAACAGCCCAAGTGCCCATCAATTGAAGTCTGGATAAAGAACATGTGGGTTTTTTATAAAATGAAGTACTACTCAGCCATAAAGAATGAGAAACTAGGGACATTTATAGCTAAATGGATGCACATTGATGCAATACTCTTAAGTGAAATAAATAGGACACACACGTGTAAATACCGAATAGTTTCTCTTGTGTGAGAAACTAAAAGTGTAAATAAGGATCAAAATGTATAATTGGTAATGTGAAATAGGAAGGAAAGGTCTAAAGGGGTAGGGGAAGTGGGAGGGGTAGGGGAAAGGAAAGAAGGGAAAGGAAAAAATGGAAACAAAGTCTTTGTAAATAGGGAAGGGTGGAGGGGGGTGAAGGGAGGGCAGGGGAAGGGGAAAAATAAGAACCAAGATGCATCATGCACAGGTACAAGATCCCAATGATGAATGGAACTGTATTGTATACCTAAAATGTACCAACAAACTTAATAAGAAAATAAAAAAATAAAAGGTTTCACCACCTAGATGAAGAAGTTTGAATAAGCAGCCACTGTGAGAAGACAAGCTGAAAGGGTTAGAAGAGATAAAGTACTTGCTTAGTAATTGTAGATGCTGGAGGCCCAGGAATTGACGGGAACTCAGTAATTTTCAGTTGGAGTGCCAGAATGAAGGGGCACACTTGGGGAAGAACAACCTCAGAGCACCAGCCAGCCTTGGGGAAATCCAGAGTCTACCCAGAAACTCAGGAACACAAGTATAAGTGACCTCATAGACACTCAAAGAGATTGAGAATGACAGCTCATTTAGGTATAGTTGGGCCACTGATTTGTTTTCTCAGATCTCAGGAACAGGCTTCCATCACTCCCTTAGTTTGGTGTGAATCTCTCTTCCTTTAAAATACCTTACAGTTATGGTCCTCATCATCTGAAGGGTTTACTAATCTGTCAAGAATTTCATTTTCTCAAAAATCTTGCCCTATCAATGGAAAGACCCAGCCAGACTGAATTAGCCCTGTCCTTTCTCTCCTTTTGTGGTACCTTATATTGTAACATTATATCATTGTGTGGTCACGGTAGAGCTGTTTACTTGTGTGTTGCATCTACCTTTGCTGTCCCTGGAGCCCAGAACTATAATGATATCAGGAAGTATGTTTTCATTCTTCTCTGTATCTGCAACATATAACATAGTCCCTATCATAAAGTAGCCAGACAATAGATGTTTGTCTGTTACTGAATTTGAAAAAACTTGTCTAGTCCAAGAAATAAAAGCAGAATGCTAGAAAAAGCTGGGTGGGCTAATAAGAAAGCTCAATAACACATTCATAGAGTGTAGGAGCTGAAAACTTAGTTAATTCATACTCAAAGTTCATATCTACAAAATTTCCCACCAACAGTTTTGTCTCTTCAGCGTGACATCTGGTGCCGTGAGTCTCCAGTAGTAAAGGCGCTCTGGCCAGCCCATCCCTTCCAAGGAGAAGAGCTGGCTGCATTCTCCCTTCAACCTCCAGCTCCTCTTCTTGATTCAAACCCACACTCTTGGGTGGGTCAGGCTGAGGCTCACTCTCAGGGAGGTTGCCTGGTGTCAGAGATTAGCATTCAGATTCAATCCCATCTCTCCTTTTGCCACTTCTGTGACTTCAGGCCAGTTCTCTGCCTTGCTAGGCATCTGTTTTCTGACTGGTAAAAGAGAGAATAATAATTCCCTCACCCAGTTGTAGTGAAAAGTCAATGCAAAACATTTGTGAAAATGTTCAGCACTGGGCGGGGGATTTAGCTCAGTGGTTCCACCGCCTGCTTCACAAGCACAGGGTCCCGAGTTTGATCCCAATTGAAAAAAAAAATGTTCAGCACAATGCTGTACACATAGTAAGATTAAAATCGGGAACTTTCCTTCCTTTTTACTTCTGGGGAAGTGGAGAAGGTAAGGGAACAAATAGGGTGATGGTAGAGAACAAGGACCCTGACAATGACAGAAGCCTTTAAAAACAGAAGCTGTACTAGCCTAATTAGTGATAAAATGAAGCTTATTATCACCAAAAGCCACGCAGCACCCAACCTAGCTGCTGCAGGAGATTTCTTGATCAGCTTGGAAGGACATTCAAACCTTCTTGGTTATCAACCCCAGTACTGAAAAAAAGGAGGAGGAAGGTTTATAATTAATTGGGAAACCTCAAAGACTATTTATATGAATTTCAAACCCATATCCACCCTAACATCCCCCAGGGAGGACGATGCCAGCCACCCTTTTTGGGTACTTAAAAGCCGAGGGGTCGGGAGGCTTCCAAGGCCTATGTTTTCCAGCCATTGGAAGAAGGGTTCCCCTGTTTAGTATGAAAAACCACGGGGCTGGGGATGTAGCTCAGTAGCAGATTGCTTCTATAGCATGTGCGAATTCCTGGGTTGGATCTCTAGCACTGTCAAAAACAAAACAAAACAGAACACCGGGGATTTAGCTCAATGGTTTCGCCACCTGTTGTGCAAGCGCAAGGACCCGAGTTCACCCCCAGGTACCAAACAAAACAAAACAAAATGTAAAAACCAAACAAAAACTGTTAAAGCTATCCTGTGAGTCCAAGAAGGATGAACATGTAATGCTCTAGAATCACTGGAGAAGCTAGTTAACTTGTAGTTGCCTAAATATGGCATACTTGTAAAATTAATAACATAAAATTAAAGTCTAGTTTAGGTAGTGGTAAACTTTTTCTGTGAAAGGCCAGCAGTGAATAATTCTGGTTTTGTAGACCATACAATCTTTTGTCAAAACTACTCCACTCTGGGGCCGGGGATTTAGCTCAGTGGTTTCACCGCCTGGTGTGCCAGCGCAAGGACCCGAGTTCGATGCCCGGTACTAAAAAACAAAAAAAAAATACTCCACTCTGCAGTTATAGTATGAAAACAGCCATAGATAATAGGTAAAAGAATGAACGTCCCTGTGTTTCAATAATTAAAAATATGAAATCCTCACGTGAAGTTTCATAAACTCAGAGCAGAGTAAATGAAAATCAAGTAACACTGACAAATCAGAATGCCAAAGCATTAATGGCAGTAATGATTTATATGGAAAAAATATCTACAGCGAACAATAAGTAAACTAATAGATGTTTCAAAATCAACAACAGGAAAATGGTGAAATTAAAGCCTCAAATTTCTGACTTTAAGTAAATTTGATTATGTCATTGTTTACTCAAATGAAATATCTTTCAGAAATTAGGAAACTTCCAGGTTAGAAGAGGAGAACATAGTTAAAATAATGTACTTTAGCAGACAGAAATTGAAAGCAGGAAAAGCAATAATGTAGGCACAAGATTTGGTGGAAAATGATGAATGTGTTTACGTGAAAATAAAACATATTGGGCCAGGGATTTAGTTCAGTGGCTTTGCCGCCTGCTGTGCAAGCACAAGGACCTGAGTTCGATCCCCGGTACCAATAAATGAATGAATGAATAAATAAATGAATAAATAAATGAAAAAAACCTATTGAGGCCAGGAATTTAGCTCAGTGGTTCTGCCGCCTGCCTTGCAGGCACAAGGACCCAAGTTCGATCCCCGGTACCAAAAATCAAATAACACATTGAATGTAAAATTGTGTCGGTAACCATTAGAAGAGTAGAGCATATATATGTTACAATCCAGTAGGTAATCAAAGTAAAATTTAAAGATTAAATATAAATTTTATCAAATATATTACAGAATAAAATATTCCAGATTGGATTTAAATAATGTAACTCTACAAGATGCCCCTAAGTGTTAAATATGAAGGCTGAACACAAAAGTAAGAAAAATTATGAAAAACAAATAAGCAATAATTAGCTTGTGTATTCGTACAGTTATCTGGCCCCCAAAAAAATCGTCTCTAAGGCAACACAGGAGAAAAATATAAGACTATTAATAGAAGTGAGAAAGTGGACATGCTGTGATATAGGGGAGACATTTTTTAAAAATGCATGATAGTGAATGAATATCCCAATGAATTAAAAGCCTTGAAGAGATGAGAAATTTTGTAGAAAAACAAATTCGTGGGAAACAGAAATATGAAAATGCTCAAGATTTTAAGCACTGTGTTTATTTTAAAAGTCTCTTCTCCCTCCTCAAAAAATACAAAAACAAAACTAAGAGCACATAAGCTAAATAGTTTCACAAATAAATACAACTAAACATTCATGGAAGATGTAATTATGATCCTATAAAAACTCTTCCAGGGAAAAGAAAAAGAGACAGCATTGCCCAACACATGATACAAGAGCAATAACCTGGACAACCAAAACAACTAGGGGCAAATAGGAAAGAAACTTTCAGGCCAGATTTACTCATGAACGTATCTGGCAAACATAACAAATATAATGTTACGTATCTAATAAAACAAAAGATTTCAAAATGCCCAATGACAAAGTGCAATTTACATCTAAATTGCTAAAATGATTCAATATTTCAAAATCTATGAAATTAACTACTTTTTGATATTACAGAAGGAAATGAATATACAGCTAGCAATAGAAACTGAAAAATCATTGGTTAAATTTTAACACTTTGTATGATTTCTTAAAATGCAATCTCAGCAACCAAAGACTACTACCTGACTTTGCTAACCCTATATAAATGAACTTCCACAAAGCTATGACTTAATAGTAACATATAAGAAGGACTTCTTTGATAATTATGAAGGAAGGAAGAGTGATAATTACCACCTTTTCTGTTCAATATTACAATGAACATGCCAACCTAGAGGTAAGATGAAGAGAAAGAATAAAATACTCAAAGAGGAAATATAGAGCAAAATTAAGAGAAAAGGAGAAGTGCATATTCACACATATCCACATATATCCACACATTGTTGGCCAAAATATGAGTTATGAAATATTTTAAAAGGGTAAAGACTTTTTAGGATATAGTAAATTTTATTGAAAAATAATATAGAGCTATTAATAAAAGTAGAGATAAGTCCTGTTGATAGTAAAAAATACTCAGTATTTTCTTTCTTCAAATTAATTTTATTGGTACATTTTAGATATACATAGTGATCACACTCATCATAAGGAATTTGTACTTGTACATGATGTATCTTAATGCTTCTTTTCCTCAATTCCCTCCCTTCCCTTCAACTCCTCTTCCTCTCATTTACAAAAGCTTTGCTTCCCTTTTTTCCCTTCTATTCTCTTTTTTCCTTTTCCTTTCCTCACCCCCCCCACCTTGTTCCCCTTCCCATTTGAATATTTTCTATTTTCCAATATCTATTATATGTTTTGGTCCTTATTTACTCTTTCAGTTTCTCATACCAGAGAAACAATGAAATTTTTTGTTTTGTTTTGTTTTGTTTTTTGGTGCCGGGGATTGAACTTAGGACCTTGTGTTTGCAAGGCAGGTGCAGGAACCACTGAGCTAAATCCCCAGCCCAGAAACAATGAATTTGAGGGGGAGGGGACCTGGGATGGAATTCCGGACCTTGCGCTTGTGAGGCAGGTGGCAGCACCACTGAGCTAAATCCCCGGCCCAAAACAAAATATTTAAGTGTGTGCCTGATTTTTTTCACTTAAGAGTATGGTCTCAAGATGCATTCCATTTATCTAGAAATGTCTCAAGTTTATCCTTCTTTATGGCAGAGTGGTATTCCATTGTATTAAAAAAAAATCCATCTTCTTTATCCGCTCATCTGTCTTTTGGAAAGATACCAAGAAGAAAATAGCTGAGTCAAATGGAACCTCTAGTTTTAGTTTTTTCTTTTTTTTAAATTTTTTTTTTTTTTTTGGTACCAGGGATCAAACTCGGGTCCTTGCACTTACGAGGCAGGCAGTAGAACCGCTGAGCTAAATCCCCGACCCTAGTTTTAGTTTTTTGAGGGATCACCATACTGATTTCCACAATGGTTCCACCAGTCTACCCTCCCACCAGCAGTAGAGAAGGGTTTTTTTTTCTCCACAGCCCTGTTTCTCCTCCAGCATTTGTTATTGCTTGCTTGCTTGCTTTTCTTTTCTTTTTTGGTACTGGGGATCAAACTGTGGACCTTGCTCTTGTGAGGTGGGCTGCGGAACCACTGAGCTAAATCCCTGGCTCAGTTGATTTCTTGCTAACAACCATTCTTTCTGGAGTGAGATGGAATCTCAATGTTGTTTTAATTAGTGTCTCTGGAATAACCAGTACTGTTGAACATTTTTTCATGTATTTGTTTGCTATTTGTACTTCTTTGTCTAAGACATATCTATTCATTTCAAATGTTCATTTTTGGATTGGGTCTTTAAATTTGGAGGGTCTGTTTTTTTGAGTTCTTTATATATTTTAGATATTAGTCCTTTTCTGAGGAACAGCTGACAAAATTTTTTCCCACTCCGTGAGTTATCTCCACTCTATTGGTGGTTTCTTTTGTTCTGCAAAAGCTTTTTAATAAGATGAGATCACAGTTGTTGATTCTTTGTGATATTTCCTGTCCAATCTGGGTTTTGTTCCTCAACTCTTTACCTAACCTATCTCTTCAAGAGTTCTACCCATTCTATCTTCCAGCAGATTTAGTGTTTCTGTTTTAATATTTAGATTTTTAATCCATTTTGATTTTAGTTTAATACATGGTGAAGAATACTCAGTATTTTCTTAGGTTGCTTTTCACAAAACCTATAGATTAACTACAGTTCCAGTAAGGAATTTCATGGAGTTTTCTGGTAGATTCTAAACTATGTATAAAATTTTCATGAGTCAAGAATTGTTTAACTTCAGGAACAACAACTGCCTTGTCCCAGTTCATATCCAAACATAAATGATTTTGGTAATTAATACAACATTAGATTAGTGCAAGAATGACAAACAAGTGAAACACAATAGAGTGCTCTCGAATACCCATATAGATAGGAAAATTTATTCAATGCATGATAGGATTACAGATTATTGACTAAAGAATATATCATATAAGTGAATTAAGCCAGGCACAGAAAGACAACTGTATGATTTCACTTAAATGTGGAATCCAAAAGAGTTAAATCTCATTAGGAGCACAGAGTGGAAAGACAGTTACTAAGGGGTGGGGTTAGCAAAGAAAAGAGGGAAAAAGGGAAGATGTTGATCAAAAGATACAAAGTCTCTGAGTGGTACCAAAAACAAACAAACAAAAGATACAAAGTCTCATTTTTTTATCTATTGCCCTGCGTGCTGACCATAGTGAATAATAATGTATTTTTCCAAATTGCTAAAAGATTTTTAAGCTCTCGCTACACACACACACACACACACACACACACACACACAGTCAATGAGGTGATAGATATGTTAATTGACTTGATTAAATTGCTAATTATTTGAATGCATAGATTGAAATATCACTTTGTAACCCATAAATATTATTATTTGTCAATCATAAAATTCTGAAATGGTAACATATTAGTGCAAGAGTGCACAATAAGTAAGAAAAATTTTTTCAAATTAATTTTTCAAAGGCTTCTAGATCCTGAGACAGCATTGGAAAGCCCCCTGGTGCCTCATGAAGTTTCTGCACGTTGGATGGATCCAAAGTATATTTAACATCTTCCTTACAATGCAGAAGGGGTCCCTATGAGGAAGTGACCATGTTGTCATAAGGTTATTCTCTGGTCGCTCTATATATCTCTCTATATTTATATATCTATATGTATATGATATATATATAAAAATCCTGGTCTATAATTATAAGGTCACTTATAATCTAATAAAGAGTTACTTTCAATAGAATTACATCAGAAAACCTCAACTGTAACAGGTTAAGGATGTGTGATCAGAAAGGTAAATTAATAAAATTAAAAGAAAAGGAAATGTTTGTAAACATTATTATTAAGTTTAATGTGTACATATTTATGCTAATCTAAATTTATTTCTAAAACATTTAATGTCCAAAAATCTCTCCTTCAGGAAACCAATTTCTTGACAAAGTATATAAAATTTATTTTCAATAAAAACATAAGACTTCCTTTCTTTTTTGAAAAAGAAAGTAACTCTCAGTGTACATACTAATATTTGTATAATTTAGTCCCTCTCCCTGAATATGCTACTGTGTTTTAGTTGTTACTAAGAAAAATAGAAAATATAAAAATAGGAGAAAATGTGTCTTGTCTAGCAAATGCAGCTAGTGTAACCTCTTGCTATTCCAAAAAGAATCCTTATAGATGATCACCAAAAACCTAATTTATGCTCTACTTACTGTAAAGGATAACTAAGAATTTTCCAGTTTTAGAATAACCAAAGAAATTTATTGTTTGACTGACTTTGGATTATTGAAAAGCATTACCTTGAGAAATGACAATGATTTTTCTGTAATCATCATTTTGGAAAGATCTACAGAATTGATGACCATTAACTTTGACTTTTTTTTTTTTAACTCAAACTGTCTTTAGAATTATTTCTTTAAAAAAAATTGGTTCTATTAGAAATTTCAGTGTCATTCATTAAGTCATGAATTTTCAACTCTTCCTTATTCAAATTTATCTATTTTAGGGAGATAACAATACTACTTGAAATATTATTGGCAGACAGAGCTTTTCCCTTTAAAAAAAAAAGTGTTCCTTCACAAGTGCAAGGTCCCGAGTTCAATCCCCAGTACCAAAAATAAATAAATAAATAAATAAATATAAAAATAAAAAGTATTCCTAATGCTCATTTAGATACCAACTAAATATTGAGTTAGTTAACAAAAAGTGAAACATGTGAATGGTTGCAAAAGATAAGCATACCCCTCAGAAAGACACAGTTGATTCACTGGATAGTTTAGTAATGAACTTATTTAGTAATGAACTTCAAGATACATAGTGCTATAAAAAGCATCATATAGGGCCTGGGATTTAGCTCAGTGGTTTTGCCACCTGCTCCGCAAGCACAAGGACCTGAGTTCGATCCCCGGTACCAAAAAAAAAAAAAAAGCATCATATAAAGAGTAAAATTCCTGAAAAGTAAGAATAATTTTTTAAATGATTTAGAACAAAGCAAATGTATGTTATATGATCTAACCTTCATAATAAATTTAAGGTTTCTCTTGAGACAACATGGTATACAATAATTAAGAAATGATTTGAAATCTGTCATGCAAGATAGATATTCAAAAAAGAGATTAAATGAATACAGAGGTTTAAAGATTGAGTTGATGAGGGTTTTTTTGTTTTGCATTTTCTTTATCAGTACACATGTTAGAATAGAATTGTGGGTTTCATTGTGACAATTTCATACACACTTATTATATATTTGATCATAGCCTTCCTCCATTTACCTCTATTACCCTCCCCTCCTCTGGTCCTTTTCCCCTTCTTCAGTAATCTCCCTTCTACTTTTATGTCATTTTCCCTCCTCCAGATCCTTCATAGGAGAAAATACGAGATTCTTGTCTTTCTGAGTCTGGCTTATTTCACTTCACATGATGATCTCCAGTTTCACCCATTTTTTAACAAAATATATCATTTTGGTTTTTTATGATGGAATAATATTGCATTGCGTGTATATATGTACCACATTTTCTCTTTCCATTCATCCACTGATGGACACCTAGCCGATTATATGACTATGCTATTGTGAATAGTGCCTGGATAAACATGGATATGCAGGTACGTCAATGATATGCTAACTTGGATTCCTTCAGGAATATTCCTGGGGTGGTTGCTGGATCATATGGTAATTCTATTTTTAGTTCTTTTAGGAACCTCCATAATGATTTTAATTTTGGAGGAACCTCTGTACTGATTTCTATAGTGGCTGTACTAATTTACATTCCCATCAACAATGTAGAAGGATTCCTTTTTCTCAGCATCCTCACCAACATTTAGTATTTTTTGTATTTTTTTTTGTACCAGGGATCAAACTCAGGACCTTGTGCTTACAAGGTGGGTTTGGTGCCACTGAGCTAAATCCCCGCCCAATTTTTTGTATTCTTAATGATAGCCACTCTGACTGAGAAGGAATGTAGTTTTTATTTACATTTCTCTAATGGCTAAAGATATTGAACATTATTCATATAGTTATTGACCATTGGAACTCTGAGAGCGTCTTTTCCGATCGTATACCCATTTACTGACTGGATTTTTTAAGTACTAGGAATTGAACTCAGGACCTCTGCCCTGACCTACATGCCCAGATTTCTGGGTCTTCCCAAGTCACTCTGTTGCTCAGACTGGGTTAAACTGGTGATGCCCCTGCCTCAGCCTCTCAAAAGTGCTAGGATCACAGGTGTCAGTACCACGTCCAGTGAACTGTTTATTCTTTTGGTGTAAGTTGAGAATTTTTCAATATATTTTGGATTTTTTTAGTTTTATATGAACACATTTTTAAACTTTTATTAACACATGTTTGTGGTACATAATGCTCACATTCACTTTAGGGGATTGGTACATGTACATAATCTTCTGTTGGAAGAGTAACTGGCAAAGATTTTTCTCCTGTTCTGTAGTGCCTCTTTGTTCTGTTGTTTCCCTTGCTATACAGAAACTTTTTAATTTGATGCAATTCCATTTGTTGATTCTAGCTTCTAGTAGTGATTTCCTTTTTTTTGCATTATCCATCAACATTTACTCTTTGGAATTCTTATGTAGGAAAGGTTTGTCACTCATTCTCTCTCTCCTTCCTTCTTTGTTTAATCATTTTATATCAGTATGTACTCATGGATATTTACTTTATTTTCTTTGTTACCCACTGCTATCATTATTTATTTTCTTGCTCACATTTTTTCCATTTTGAGCCATGAAAAGTTTTTCTGTTTGGCTCCTTTTAACCTGTTTCTTTTTTTAAAAAATAGCATTTTATCACTTTCTGGATTTATAAGACACTCAAGACTCATTTTATTTTCGGGTACCTGTTTTCATTTATTGAAGATTAATCTGTCTGTATGTCTAACAATCTTGACACATATCAAAATAGACAGATGCATACTGCTGTTCCCAAATGCAATCCAGCATGGCAGGATTAATTCCAGCGTCCTCTCCTTGTTTATCTGTAACTTCTTTAAACTATAGTGTAAGACTGCACTTTAGGCATCTACTGTGGGTTCACAAACGTGTAGTTTCACATGTGCTATCCCATACCCTTGTGAGAAACACATTTACCAAGCACAGTTTTTGTGCGCGGTTCCCATGCCTCAGAGTATCCAGCCAAAAGGCTATTTTCTGAATTTATGTCAGGATCTTTCATCTTCACCCTCTTCCATATTGTTATGTAATATTTTTTTAATACAGTAATTAGGTTCATTTTTCATTGTTCACAATCCATTTGAATTCACGTAAATCCTGGTTGATCTACTTTTTAAATTTTAAAATTAATTTTATTGGTACATTTTAGGTATACAATATGATGACATTCATTATTGGGAATTTGCACCGTTACATGATCTCTCTTGGTTCTTATATTTTTCCCCCTTCCCCTGCCCTCCCTTCAACCCCTCCATCCCTCCCTATTTACAAAGACTTTGTTTCCATTTTTCCTTTTCTCGTATTTTTTCCTTTCCCTTCTTTCCTTTCCCCTACCTCTCCCACTTCCGCTTCTCCTTTGCCCCTTTTCTTCCTATTTCATGTTATCTATTATACATTTTGATCCTTATTTACACTTTCAGTTTCTCACACCAGAGAAAACTATTCGGTATTTACACGTGTGTGTCCTATTTATTACACTTAAGAGTATGGCTAGGGCCGGGGATTTATCTCAGTGGTTCTGGCGTCTGCCTTGCAAGCTCAAGGTCCCAAGTTCGATCCCTGGTACCAAAAAACAAAACAAAACAGAGTATAGCTTCAATGTGCATCCATTTAGCTATAAATATCTTTTGTTTTTCATTCTTTATGGCTGAGTAGTAGTCCATTTTATAAAAAAAAAACTCCACGTCTTTATCCAGTCTCCAGTTAATGGGCAATTGGCCTGTTTCCAAGCTTTAGCTATTACGAATTGTGCCGCTATGAACATGGGTGCACATATATCGGTGTGGTGTGATTCTTTTAATTCACTGGGGAAGATCCCCAGCAGGGGAATAGCTGAGTCAAATGGGACTTCTAGTCCTAGCTCTTTGAGGAATCTCCACACTGATTTCCACAGTGGTTGCACCAGTCTGCACTCCCACCAACAATGGAGAAGGATTCCTTTCTTCCCACAGCCCGGCCAACATTTGTTATTGGTTGATTTCTTGATAGCAGCCATTCTTTCTGGGGTAAGGTGGAATCTCAGTGTTGTTTTCATTTGCATCTCTCAAATGACCAGTGGTGTTGAACATTTTTTCATATATTTGTTTGCTGCTTTTACTTCTTTGAGAAATGTCTGTTCATTTCAGATGCCCATTTTTAAGTTGGGTCTTTATATTTGGGGGGTCTGATTTTTTTGAGTTCTTTAAATATTCTAGATAGTAGACCTTTTTCTGAGTCAAAGTAATGAATTTTAAATTGCTTTCATGAATTTCTTCATGATTGTATTCTCTTAATGTTGTTAATGTTCATTTTCCTAAAGTTGTTTCACTTTATCAATCTTTCTGAATAAAATCTATTTTACTGATCTTATATAAACAGATTTGCTGATTACTTTGAATTGATTTTCTATTCTTGGTTCTTAATATCAGATTATTTGACATATTTTAAAATTATCTTTTCCCTTTGCTTTGAGGTGAAGGCTTACTTCACATACTCATATTATTCCTTTTCATTTTCTTGTCAAGAAACCCAATGCTTGCTTACATATTATCTCTCTGAGCAGTATTTTCTTTCTCCTTTTCCTTTCTGTCTATTTCTCTGGGGATCCTGGCTATTAATTTCTAATTCTTGTTTTGATTTCCTGTATAACCTAAGTGTAATTTATGAGTGACTATGGACTTATGCATTGTCTGACTTGTTTACAGCCTTTTTGTATTTAGGTTTGTGGTGTGTGTGCATGTTTGTTATTTTGGGGGGGACTAGCCATGATGTACATAGCTTAGTGAGGGGCCAGATTCTAGGCTCCGCAGTGTTAACTTGTCTCGGGATCAGAAGTGTGCAAAAGACCTAGACTTCCTGACTGTGGGAAAGCCATGATCCCTGCACTGCAGAGACAGGATAACTCCTACTGAAGGCAATAAAAAATGCAGACATCTGGGTGTGGGGAAGGACCTTAACTTTTCCCTTTGAGATGCTAAACTTGTTCCCAATCTTGCTATCACAACTTACTGCAGTCCCTGTTCCTGGAATAGTATACTACCCACTCCCCTGCCCTTCTTGGAGAATAATAAAAATGGGCCCCAGTGGAGTTCATTGAACCCTATCCACTAGAGATAAATTCCTCCTGGTCACCCATTACAAATTGAATATTGTTTCTGTCTCTTTTATTCTCCATTCTCCCTACAGGTATTTAAGGGTCTAAGGGGCTCCTGATATTATTTAATGAACAGGATTTCAAAACTACCTACTCATTAGATGGGCTACTGGTTTGAGACAGGGTCTTGCTATGTAGTTCAGGCTAGCCTTGAACTCACTGTGTAGCCCAAGCTGGCCTCGAACTCATGGTGATCCTCCTGCCTCAGGCTCCCAAGTACTGGGATTTGAAGTATGAGCCATCAGGCCCAGCCTCAGTTTTCCTTTGTTTGTTTGAGTTAACAAGTTCAAAATTTATAGGGTTGTGTTTTGTAAATTTCTAAATTTCTAGTACTTCCAGTGCTTCATGCTTTTATCAGATGTCCCTGCATTTTTATGATTTTTTTTAGGACTCTGATACTGCCGTGAGTTTTCTGGGGTTATTTATATTGGCAGATGCATAACTTTAATGTGGGATATATTTAGGTAACTTGATTGCAAATCTTCTGCTGCACCACAGTCATTCCATAGATATTACAGTTCTCTTCTTGTCATAGACATTTGACTTAAAAGTATTCTTTCCATCCATTGGTATTTCTAGCTTCATATGAATACCATTCGTGTAATATGAAGCATTTAATGATGTGTGAATATGTGCAATTCTTTTAGTTTTTGTTACCAAGGACCATTTATAAGACCCAAATGATTCTAATCTGCTTCTCCATTTTTAAAACTTTCTTCCTTGTATGTGGAAATTAGTAAGGATCTTCTGAAGTTATTTAACTATAAAATCTAATAATTTATGGGGGCCAGTTCTTCCTATGACAGATTAAATTTACTGGGTGTTTAACCATAATTAGGGTGTTATCTTAACTCAGCCTGCTCCACAAAAATGTATCGCCAATTGAGTGTCTAATCACACACACACACACACACACATATATATGTGTGTGTGTGTATATATATATATAAATTTTTGAGACAGATCTCACCATATAGTTCAGGCTGGCCTTGAACTCACTATGTAGCTCAGGCTGTCCTCAAACTTGAGATGATCCTACTGACTCAGCCTCTGGAGTGCTGGGATTTACACTACCATGCTGGTGAGATAATTTTTTTTTTTTTTTTTTTTTTGTAGCAGGGAATAGAACTCGGGACCTCTTGCTTGCCAGGCAGGCACTGTGCTGCTGTGCTGCATCTCCAGCCTCATATACTTTTAACCATTGTGGAGGATGAGAAAATATAGAGAGCATCTGTTTGCTAGTTCATTCTTGATAGTATTATCAATGTGTCTTCACATATCAAAAATGATATAGCAACTTTTCTCTGGACGGTTGTAAGGACACTGACTTCATTCATAAGAAATCTACCCTCAGAATCAGCCCGTTGCAGACAGGCAGGTCTGTGCACGCCCTACCGAGGTCCTGAGTCACGCGGAAGACACCGAATCACCCCACTGCAGACAGGCAGCTACCTGATTCCACATTACCAAGGCGCAGAGGACACCAGACCACCAAACCAAGGTACTGAGTCCCACTGTTCCCAGCCCAGAGGTAGGGTCTTCTGAGCCGTCGTCCTACTGCTCCTGGTCCAGAGGAAGGGGCTTCCCGGTCACCATCCCTCCCGCTGCTCCCAGCCCAGAGGAAAGGGCTTTTGGGCCACCTTCTATCCCGCTACTCCTGGCCCAGAGGAAGGGGATTCGGGACCACCATCCCTCCCACCGCTCCCGGCCCAGTGGGAGGGGCTTCTGAGCCACCATCCCACTGCTCCTGGTCCAGAAGAAGGGGTTTCCTGGCCACCATCCCTCCAGCTGCTCCCAGCCCACAAGAAAGGGTTTTGGGTCACCATCCCTACCGCTGCTCCCAGCCCCTATCCCACCTCACCCAGCTCAGAGGAGATAATCCGTGTAGGCGCTAACAGCCCCCCGCCCCAGTTGAAATGAGAAAACACATAAATAAGTCTCAAAACCAGACTTCCAGATCACCTACAGCAACCCCAAAGGGAAATGAGATGGAACCCTCTGATACTCAACCACCTGGACCCACTGAACTGGCAACAAAAGGGGATCTGGAAAAAATGAAATCAGAAATAATTTCTCAGATAACTGAAGAAATTGTGCCCTTAGTGCAAGACATGATTAATTAATCTAGAGAGGAGCTGAGAAACATGATGGAATGCCAACATAAGAAACAAATGGAATCCATAAAACAGATGCAAATAGATTTCCAGGACATAAAAAACTCCATTGAAAGTCTACACAGCAGAATGAGGCAGTGTGAGGACAGAATTTTGGATATAGAAGATAAGATTGCAATTAGTGACCAGGAAAAGAAAAATTGCTTCAAAGTTATAAGGGAACATGAGAAATCAATCCAGCAGCTGCTAGATGATGCAAAAAAGAATAACATAAGACTGATTGGGCTCAATGAAGAAACAGGAGAGAGTGCAGATGACATAAAAAAATCTCTTCACAGAAATAATGGCAGAAAACTTCCCAAGCAGGGGAAAAGAGCTTGACATACAGATAAGTGAGGCATATAGGACTCCAAATAGCCTTGATCAAAAAAAATCTACACATAGGCATATAATTGTTAAGATTCCAGAAACACAACAGAAGAACAAAGTTCTCCAAGCAGTCAGAGAAAAGAAACAAATCACATACAAAGGAAAGCCCATCAGAATCACAGCAGACTTCTCAACACAAACCATCAAGGCAAGAAGAGCTTGGAGTGACATATTCGAAGCCCTAAAACAAAACAGCCTCCAACCCAGACTGATGGACCCTGCAAAACTATCTTTCAAAATTGATGGAGAAATAAGATACTTTCATGACAAAGAGCACCTTAGGAACTTCGTGAATACCAAACCAGCACTCCAAAGAATTTTACACAATAGCCTAGGAACAGACATTGAGGATCACAACCCCAGGAAGCAAAGCAGAATGAACCCATCTGTCATGACAAGAAATTAAATGTAAAGGGGGAGAACACAACAAAAAGAAAAAGTCATGGCAATGACAAGTCAATACGTTTCAGTTATAACCATCAACGTTAATGGTCTCAATTCACCAATCAAAAGAAATAGACTGGCAGAATGGGTCAAGAAGCAAACTCCAACAATATGCTGCATACAAGAAACACACTTAATTCAAAAGGAAACTCATAGACTGAAAGTTAAAGGGTGGAAAACAATACTGCATGTGACAGGAACCCCCCAAAAAGCAGGAGTAGCTATCCTCTTGGCAGATTAAGTCGATTTCAAACCAACACTAATTAAGAGAGATGAAGAAGGACACTACATCCTTGTAAAGGGGATGATCCAAGAGGAAGAGATGACAATCATAAATATCTATGCACCAAACACTAGTGCACCCAACTATATAAAACAAATACTAACAGACATGAAAAGCCATATATGCACTAATACAGTTGTAGTGGGGGACCTCAACACCCCACTGTCACAAATAGATAGATCAACTAGACTAAAAATAAGTAATGAAATACTAGAACTCAATTGAACTCTTGAACAAATGAATTTAACAGATGTTTACAGAGTCTTCCACCCCACAAAATCAGAATACACATTCTTCTCAGCTGCACATGGGTCATTCTCCAAAATAGACCACATACTCACACATAGAACATGTTTAAGTAAGTGCAAAGGAATTGAAGTTGTCCCCTGTACATTATCAGACCATAGTGTGATGAAATTGGAGATCCATAGCAAAAGAAACTCAAAAAATTTCATAAACATGTGGAAATTGAACAACACAGTTCTGAATAACCAATGGGTCACAGAGGAAATTAGAGAAGAAATCAGACAGTTCCTTCAGTTAAATGACAATGACAATACAACATATCGGAGTCTATGGGACACAATGAAAGCAGTCTTACGAGGGAAATTCATAGCAGTGAATACGCATATTAGGAAAACAGAACGAGCCCAATTAAACAACCTGATGCTGAACCTCAAGCTTCTAGAAAAAGAAGAGCAGGACAATCCCAAAGCTCATGCAAGGGAAGAAATTATAAAGATCAGAGGAGAAATCAATGCAATGGAGACTAAGAGAAAAATACAAAAAATCAGTGAAGCCAAGAGTTGGTTCTTTGAAAGAATCAACAAAATTGATAAACCTTTAGTCAACCTTGTCAGAAAAAGGAAAGAAAAGGCCCAAATCCATGCAATTAGGAATGAAAAGGGTGAAACTACAACAGACCCAGCAGAAATCCAGAGGATCATCAATACCTACTTCCAGAACCTGTACGCCAATAAGATGGACAACACAGAAGAAATGGACAGATTCCTAGATACATATGAATTACCAAAGTTGAATGAAGAAGACCTAAAAATTCTGAACAACCCAATATCAACCAATGAAATTGAAAACGTAATTAAAAACTTATCAACTAAGAAAAGCCCAGGCCCTGATGGCTTCACTGCTGAATTCTACAAGACATTTAGAGAGGAACTGCTGCCACTACTGTTTAAACTCTTCAATGAAATTGAAAGGGAAGCAATACTCCCAAATTCATTCCTGGAAGCAAGCATCACCTTGATCCCCAAAGCAGACAAAGACCCAACTGAAAAAGAGAACTATAGGCCAATCTCATTAATGAACATAGATGCAAAAATCCTTAATAAGATACTGGCAAACAGAATGCAGAAGATCATCAAGAAGATCATACACCCTGATCAAGTGGGATTCATCCCAGGGATGCAGGGATGGTTCAATATACGAAAATCAATTAATGTAATACACTATATCAATAGAGCCAAGGACAAAAACCATATGATTATCTCCGTAGATGCAGAAAAAGCATTTGACAAAATCTAACATGCATTTATGATAAAAACCCTACAAAAAATTGGTATAGATGGTCTCTACCTCAAACTGATAGAAGCCATCTGTGAAAAACCAACAGCCAATATCATACTAAATGGTCAAAAACTGAAATCCTTCACACTAAAATCAGGAACAAGACAAGGATGTCCACTATTTCCACTCTTGTTCAATATAGTTCTGGAAACATTAGCCACGGCAGTTAGACAAGAGAAAGAAATAAAAGAAATAAAGATAGGAAATGAAGAAGTCAAATTGTCATTATTTGCAGATGACATGATACTCTATATAGAAGACCCCAAGAACTCCACCAAAAGTCTTCTAGACTTAATAACCAAATTCAGTCAAGTAGCTGGTTACAAGGTCAACACACAAAAATCAATAGCTTTCCTCTACACCAATGACAGACTCACTGAGAGAGAAACAGGGCAAATAATTCCTTTCACAATAGTATCCAAAAAACTGAAATACCTAGGAATCATCCTAACGAAAGAAATCAAAGACCTCTTCTCTGAAAACTATAGCACTCTGAAAAGAGAGATTGAAGATGATATCAGAAAATGGACAGACATCCCCTGCTCCTGGGTAGGAAAGGTTAATATAGTGAAAATGGCTATACTTCCAAAACTGCTATATAGATTTAATGCAATTCCAATTGAGATCCCAGCAGCATACTTTGTAGACCTCGAGAAAACAATCCAAAAATTCATTTGGAACAAGAAGAGACCCAGAATAGCAAAAGCAATTCTAGGTAACAGAGACATGGCAGGGGGTATCACAATCCCCAACCTACAACTATACTACAAAGCTACTGTGATAAAAACAGCATGGTACTGGCAAAGAAACAGACCTGAGGACCAGTGGAACAGATTAGAAGATGCAGAAACAACTCCAGACACACTCAGCCATCTCATCTTCAAGAAAGGAGCCAAACACCCTCACTGGAGGAAAGATAGCCTCTTTAATAAATGGTGCTGGAAAAATTGGGCTTCAACTTGCCAAAGATTAAAACTAGACCTGTATCTCTCACCATGCACTAAACTAAAATCAAAATGGATTAAAGATCTAAATATTAAAATAGAAACTCTGAACCAGTTGGAACAGAGGTTAGGTAGAACCCTTGAAGACATCGGTGTAGGAAAAGATTTTATGAACAAAACCTCAGTTGCCCGTGAACTAGCACAAACAATCAACAAATGGGATCTCTTCTTATTAAAAAGCTTCTGCACAGCAAGAGAAACCACCAGCAGTGTGAAGAGACAATTCACAATGTGGGAAAAAATCTTCACCTGCTCTTCCTCAGACAAAGGTCTACTATCTCGAATCTATAAAGAACTTAAAAAGATCAGACCTCCCAAATTTAAAGACCCAATCCAAAAATGGGCATCTGAAATGAACAGACATTTCTCAGACAAAGAAGTAGAAATAGCAAATAAATACATGAAAAAATGTTCAGCGTCACTGGTCATTCGAGAGATGCAAATGCAAACAATGCTGAGATTCCACCTCACTCCAGAAAGAATGGCTGCTATCATGAAATCAACCAATAACAAATGCTGGTGGGGCTGTGGGGAAAGAGGAACGCTGCTCCACTGCTGGTGGGAGTGTAGACTGGTGCAAGCACTGTGGAAATCACTATGGAGATACCTCAAAGAACTAGGACTGGAAATCCCATTTGACCCCGCTATTCCACTGCTGGGGATCTTCCCCAAGATTAAAAAGTATCATACCACAGTGATATATGTGCGCCCATGTTCGTAGCACAGTTTGTAATAGCTAAAACTTGGAAACAGCCCAAATGCCCATCAACTGGAGACTGGATAGAGAAAATATGCGGTTTTTTTAATGAAATGGAGTACTACTCATCCATAAAAAATGAGAAATTAGAGACATTTATAGCTAGGTGGATGCACATTGAGGCGATACTCTTAAGTGAAATAAATAGGACACACATGTGTAAATACCAAATAGTTTCTCTAGTGTGAGAAACTGAAAGTGTAAATAAGGACTAAAATGTATAATAGGTAATGTGAAATAGGAAGAAAAGGGGCAAAGGGGAAGGAAGTGGGAGGGCTAGGGGAAAGGATAGAAGGGAATATAATTAATATGAGAAAACGGAAAAATAGGAACAACATCTTTGTAAATAGGGAGGACTGGAGGGGTTGAAGGGAGGGCTGGGCGAGGGTGAAAAATAAGAACCAAGAGAGACTATGTAAAGGTGCAGATTTCCAATGATGAATGTCATTATATTGTATACCTAAAATGTACCGATGATTAGAATGTATAATCGATAATGTAAAATAGGAAGAAAAGGTCCAAAGGGATAGGGGTAGTGGGAGGGGCAGGGGAAAGGAAAGAAGGGAAAGGAAAAAATGATGAGAAATGGAAAAAATGGAAATAAAGTCTTTGTAAACAGGGAAGGGTGGAGGGGGTGAAGGGAGGGCTAGGAATGGGGAAAAAATAAGAACCAAGATGCATTATATAAAGGTACAATTCCCAGTGAGAAATGTAATTGTGTTGTATACCTACAATGTACCAATAAAAGAATTTAATAAAAAAAAAAAATAAAGAAGTCTACCCTCAAGACCTCATCTAATTCTATTACCCCCTACAAACCATACTTCCAGTGCAAGAACATTCATGCTTAGGTAGCATTCAGTTTGTAAGTGATATTGTACTAGATTGAAAGATAATCATAGACTGAGTCTTTTTCATAAGGATCTCTATGCTCTCTATGCAGGCTTATGTCCAATAGCTACCAGAACTTTCTAGCTTTCATTTTTGCTATAGAAAGGATTAACAGGAATCCTTACCTTTTACCCAATATATCTCTAGGATATGAGTTCCATAATTTCCTGCACAGTCATTGGAGAATATTGGAGAATTCCCTTTTGTTCACAAGACAGGATGGGATTCCCCAAATAGACTTGTTTAAGAGAAAGTAAGTCTGTAGCAGTATTAACAGAATCATCATGGGCAACTTCTGCTCCAACAGGAACACTGCTGGAACTCTACAAATTTACCACAGGTGAGGGTGAGTAGAATGGGGGAAAATGAAAATAGCTTTAGTGGTGCCCTTTTTAGGTGAATAACAGGATGAAAGGAGAAGGCTGGATTATCCATCTTTCAAAGTGTATAATCTCAAAGAGTAAGTACACAGAAACTTATATGGGTTGCTCACAAGTACTTTTTCTGCACCCAAGAAAAAGAAAGCAGTTTTCTGAAAGTCTGAGTCTGATCTGTTATTTTCTTAAAAAAAGAAGCCTTAGGAAGATGATTAGAAAGAGAAAGCAGAAGTAACTCTTTCTACCATTTCAAGGTTTTACTTAGCAATGTTTGGGTATGAGATTGTGTTTTATGACAACACTGTTCCTCATATTGTTTCCAATTTTATTTCCTTTTAGGTTACATTTAATTCCTAGGCATATGCTGAAAGAAAATGGCCCATTTCCTTCTCTTTATCAGGTGGCCCAAAAGGACACATCTCTGGCCCTTGGCATGGTTTTCTTGATGCTTCATTTCAACTGGACCTGGGTAGGACTTGTCATTACAGAAGGCCATGAAAGCCATCGGTTTCTCTTAGATATCCAAGCAGAGGTGGAGAGGAACACAATCTGTGTAGCATTAGTGAAAATGCATCGTATATACCAAGTAAACATCAACAGGTTATCCTGACTGGGGAAACATCACTGGTAATTGTGCTTATAACTTACTAGGATATTGATTGTCTAGGTGATGTAAACTATGATATACAGCCATATTTAGCCACATGGAGAATCTGGATCACAAATTCACAGTGGCATGCTGACACTGATACAGGAAATAATACCAGAAATACGAAATATTATATCTCCCAACCTGTTAGCTGTATGATACGTTGAATTCCTATTCTGTAAAAATTGAAGAATGAATTCTAGGAACAACAGAGGTTAAGAGTATTTATTGACAGGAAAGCTCTTGAAGGGCAGGAGGGGATCTGAGTGGGTAGCCAGGGAGGCCCACTTTTCAGAGGAGTTTTATAGGGTGAAGCCCACGTGGGTACAACATGGGCCACAGCCATGATCATCCAATAAGATTACAAGCACAGTCGCTTAGGCAATAGTGGTCCAACTGGGAAGCAAGTCATGTAACAAGTGTGGGTAGAAAGAACAAAGATTCTCCTAGGAAGTGGTGGGTCCAGAGGTCTCTGGTCACCACCAAGGTGGTTGATGTCTATCTAGACTTTATTAGGCCCAGTGTTTGTTCTTTGAGGAAGTATGTAGGTCTGGTCATCTTGTCTTTATCTGAGGCCCAGTTTCCAATCGATATGTCTCTGGTCTGTTGACCCTCTCCAGGACCTAGCCCTGTCTGACTACTTATAATCAATTACCTAACTCATCTGTATAATAACATGGCTGGGAAAAATTTTATACTTGACTCATTCCATGGGATTCTCATTTTTTCAAACTACCATGAGGAGATTTCAGGCTTCAGAAATTTTGTCCATGTAGCTAACCTTTTCAAGTATCCAGAAGACACATACCTCACTAATTATTGGTTCAATAATTTTCATTGTTCATTTTCTGATTCTGATTTCACAGTGAAGAATTGTACACCTAATGCCTCTTTGGCGTGGTTACCTGTGAATCATTTTGACATGACCATGAAGTAGGAGTCACAATGCTGTGTATGTGGCAGCCCTTGCCCTTCACAAGATGCTTCTTCAACAATTAGAAATGCCACATGAGAAACAGAGAAGTGATGGTGTTTTTCTCCTGGCAGGTAGTTTCTTCCATTGTATGGAATAGACTATCAAGGTGCATTTATTAAATTATTCCACTTGTGCCCTACCCATGAAGTTTAGAGTCTTTAATCCAAAAAAAAAAAAATTGTAGCAGGGTCACTGACAAGGAGATAAATCTTGAGCTTGGTAGAAATGGCCATCAGGGAACCATTGGTAAGGAGGAAACGTGAGACAAGATATTTGCTTTGATATAAAGGATGCCAATGCCTCACCCACGTAATGCTTCATTTAAAAAAATTAAACAGGGCTGGGGATTTAGCTCAGTGGTTTCGCCGCCTGCTGCACAAGCGCAAGGACCCGAGTTCAATCCCCAATACCAAAAAACAAAACAAAACAAAACAAAAAAATCTAAACATTTCCCAAGACGTGCTTACAAGACAACAGGAAAACCTAGTCCTATATGAACGTAAATAGTACCAAATCCTACAGTGGATATATTATATGAAATTTTTTCATTAAATTCTGAAACCTCTTTCCATATTGATAGTCACATTTAGCAGATAGATAACATGGGAAAAATCATAAAACAAAATGGATGTTGGAAGTTTTGATTCCCCAGTGAATTTTTGTGTAACATACATGTACAATATTTGCTTAAATGGGTTTAGATTGAATATTTTCTACTGAAGCTGATTTTTTTGAGGAATATATTGACATATTAGTCCTCAGTAGGGTGTTATTTGTTGTGGTTTATTAGAAGACAGGGTTAAAGTAGTGTTATGAAAAAGGGATTAAAGACAAAGGGTCTTCATTCATGTTTTCTGTCTCTGTACTATTCACTGTAGTATGATGTGTTTGTTTTCAAGCTGTTCCCCTTCCTGAAAAACACTCAATTTAAGAATCCTGCTGGTAACCAAGTGAATTTGGATAAGAAAGGGAAACTGGATGCAAATATGACATTCTAAACTTTTTGAACTTTCTAGAAGGCCTTAGACTTAAGGTGAAATTAGGAACATTTCCCCCACATGTTCCACTTGTTGAACAATTTTCTATATCTAAGGATATGCTAGAATGGGGGCTACCAATTAGAGAGGTATGTTTGGCCTAATTGCACTTTGTTAGCCACAAATAACCAAAATGTTGTTGAAGGTTTTGTGTATGCAGTTTTGCTCATAAAATGGTCATATGGAAACTGAATAACTCAATTTTCAATCTCAAAAATTTTCTCACTTACCATCTTTGTGATGAATGGAAAAGGAACATGTTTATTTAACTGTATTTTTTTAAATATTCGCATATTTATTATTAACTAAATATGCCATTTAACTACATAATTAAATTTTGTGGATACACAAATTTAGTTTATTCCTTTTGTTTTAAAGGAGTAAGTAAAATTCTAAGAATTTTCCAATCTATAGTTTTCCCCTTAGATTTCCCATTTTATATGCAGTGAGAGTTGCAATCCTGGAAAACTCCTTAGGAGGGAGTTATTTTGATAGCATCCCTTGTCCAGAAAATGAGATTGCCAATGATACTGGTAAGAGCATGTCTTATGGACAGTTCCTCTTTTTACCTTAAGTTTGTTCTATTCAGTACTATTATTTATTTATTTATTTATTTATATTTTTTGCAGAACCAGGGATCAAACTCAGGACCTTGTATTTGCCAGGCAGGTGCTGGTGCCACTGAGCTAAACCACCAGCCCAGTACTATTATTTATTAAAACACATCTGTTCTTTCCCTTAAACTACACTCTTTTTCACTTATTTATCTTTTTCTTTTCATTTGTATTTTTGACATTGTGGGCGATTGGATTGAGAGGTCCTCTAGCACTGAGCTGCATCTCCAACCATTTTTATTTTGGTATTTTGAGACAGAATCTCATAAGTTACCCCGGGATGGGGTCAAACTTGTAATTCTCTTGTTTCAGCCTGCTGATTAGCTGTGATTACAGGCATGTGCCACTATATCTGGCCACTTTGATTCATTTTGTTAGAACCGTGAAAACATTTTTTTAAAAACCCTTTCCCTATCCAATGGTTTCTAAGTTTCATCTCCATCATAAAGTTTAACAAAATATTGTTAAACACCAACTCTTTACATTCTTTGAAACTAACTTAGAGTACACTTAAGACAAAAATTTTCCAGTGACTTACTTTTTTTTTTTTTTTTCTTTTTTGGACACAAAGCAGATGGGAGGGAATGTGTTTGGTTAGAGACAAAGGCATGTTTTTGGCATACAACATATTTGTACAGCACAACCTCAATTACTAGAGATTTATCTCTTCTATATTAGAATTCTTAGGTGAGTATGGGGAATATCCTATATAATAAATCATGATTTGTGCCATGCTTTTGCAATGATAATATGTAAACAGAAAAAGATATTTTTAAAATGATGATTATCTACAATTTTTGGGAGAGTGTCAAAGGCATTTTACAGAGGCAGCAAAATTAGTATTTATCAGAAAGATGAGAGGGCATAAATTTTTAGAATGAGCAGAATTGGCCATAGTGGCATCCCCTTTTCAATTTCTATTTAGTTTTTACTATATTAAAAATTATTTTTAAAATTTGCATTCTTATTAGTACATGTTCGCAGCATAAAATGGCCACATCTCTTGTGGGAAGTTGGTACATGTACATAATGCACCCTTACTCTTTTTCCATCCTGTTCTCCTTTTCCTACCTGCTGCCTTTGTCTCCATTCAAAGAGCCTAAAACAATGTTCAATGTCATTAAAACACAGATAATGTGAGGATGGGGGTTGAGACATGGGGTAGAAACGTTACAGAAACCAGTGTGGAATATTTTTGCATACCACAGTACCACTTTGGAAATACTTGAATGTATGATAAATTGTGACATGCTAAAATTACCTTTCTACTGGATATATTCTAATTTGTTTTTATGGCTGATATGTGGGCATGGGTTTTTTTTGTTGTTGTTGTTGTTGTTTTGGTACCAGGGATCAAACTCTAGACCTTGCACTTCCAAGGCAGTCGGTGGCACCAGGCTAATGTGTGTTTTGATCACAACATACTAAGTATGATTTCAATTTGCTGTGAAATATGTCAAGAGTGATTATAAGGTATACTATGTACTTAATTTGGATACTTGTTATTAAGGTTTGGTGATATGGTACTTTTATTTAAGTGTTACATATATGCACCCAGCAATGTCAATTACTTCATGTTTCTGGTTTTTGAAATACAGTTCTCAACAATCTGTAGTTTATAGCATAGATTTAAATACAAGTGAAAAATATGTAACTGAAAATATTACCTATCAAATCCTAAGAGTTGAAGTTGAGACACAAATGTACATTTTATATTATATCTACTTACAAGCTCTTCTGTATATTTAAATGAAGGCTGATATTTTCCCTATGAAATATTCATCATAAGGTAAAAAATGAAAACCAAATTTGTATGCAAAAATAGAAGATAGGAAATGATATGATAAGGATTTTTAAGAAATTATAAGAAATACATAGAGAAATAACTAAGTTGACTCTGGTTAAAAATATATTAACAACCCTTAATATATTCTAACAAGAAGAAGGAAAAAGGGTTGCAAAGCAACATAATATGACTACAATGTAGATCATTTGTAGAGATATACAGAAAATTTATTATATGAAATATAGTAGTATTTCAATTGACTTGAAAGTTGACTTAAAATTTAAAAAATCAAAAGAAAAGTAAGCAAACTAGTCCTAAGGAAAAACTCTGTACAGTACAAGGTTTACTAAGAAATTTGAGTTCGGGCCGCGCCGCCCCGCCCCTCCCCCGCCCCCGCCCCGTGCCCCGCCCCGCCCCGCCCCGCCCCGCCCCAGGCCCGGCCGCGACCTGAGCCGCCTGCCCCGGCTGGTCGGAGTCCCCACTCCAGTGCAGGGCGGCTCTAGCGCTGCCGCCAGCGGGCAGCCCACCGGGGAGCCCCCTTCGGGCCCCTCCACTCAGCCTCGCCCGGGTCGCGACTCCAGTCCTGATGCAGATTCGGACACCGGCCCCTCGAGCAACTTAACTTTGGTCCCAGTGTCCCCGAACAAAACACTGTCGCTGCCCGCTTGTCCTGAGGAGCCCCCGCTTCTGGGCTGGAGATAGTATGTTCGATCGTGCTGAGCTTCTCGATACAGGCTTTCAAGAAGCCTTAAAGGACTGTGACTACAACTGCTTTGTGTTCAGTGATGTGGACCTCATCCCGATGGAAGATCGTAATGCCTACAGGTGTTTTTCACAGCCACGACGTATTTCTGTCGCAATGGACAAGTTTGGATTTAGCCTACCTCATGTTCAGTATTTTGGAGGTGTCTCTGCTCTAAGTAAACAACAGTTTCTTGCCATCAATGGATTTCCTAATAATTATTGGGGCTGGGGCGGAGAAGATGATGACGTTTTTTAACAGATTAGTTTTTAAAGTCATGTCTGTATCTCACCCAAATGCTGTGGTTGGGAGGTGTCACATTATCCGCTATTCAAGAGACAAGAAGAATGAACCCAATCCTCAGAGGTTTTCCCATATTCACACACAAAGGAGACAATGCACTCTGATGGTTTGAACTCACTCACCTACCAGGTGATGGACATAGAGAGATACCAATTATATAACAAAATCACAGTGGATGTCGGGTCACCAAGCTAGTGTTTAGGTGCAAATAAGAGACTGAAAATGGCCAGAGACCTCTGCTGTGTGTCTTTGTCAGTCTTTTGGGCTGGTTCCTCTCATTTGTACAATCTGAATAATAGGTCCCCTCCCTCATCATTTGGACACCTTTCCAGATGACCAGGAGGAGTGGAATATTTTGTCTCCAACTTGGCTTGGCATGTGACTTCTTAGCAGTACAAAGTGTTTATCAGTGTAGAAGCTGTCAGTCTTTGGGGCTTCTTGACACGTTCACAGTGTCACCCAAAGCCTCAGAACTGTGCACAGCTCAAAATTGGTGACTGTGGGACTCAGTCCCACTGATGAAACTCCTAAATTGTGAAATGGGTAAGAATTTTGCTTTAAATTGTGATGTTTTTATTACTTCATGAAAAATTGGAGTCTGCTGCTGAAATTGGTTGGTATGATATCTTTTGGTTGTAAAGTTTTAACAGAAAAACACAAAATCTCAACAAGTTTCATATTACGTCCCCTCCCTCACCCTCTTTCAGTGGTATGCAATCACTGTGTGTTATGTGAGACTTTTCATAGCAAAAGAATTTTAAAACTTGAGCCTTGAACCTTTGTCCTGCTTATGTATGAATCTCAAGGCAACTTTAGCCATCAGAGCAAAGGCCCTGGGTATTTAATCTCACTTACAGTGCCTATCTTCAAGTTGTCTGTTTTCTGAATGTAAAGATTTTTTTTTTAAAGAAGCAGCTTGTAGTATTTTTAAAAACAAATCAAGTTCTAATTATGGTCTAGCTTGATTTTGTGTTGATCCAAATTTGCATAGCTGTTTAGTGTTAAGTTGTGACAATTTATTTTTCTGGGCATGTTATGTAAACTTGAATTTCCTATGTATTTTTTATTGTGGAGTTTTAAATGTGGGAGAGGATTGAACATTTTTTAGGAGGAAAAAAAACGTGTCCTGTAATGGCCACAAATAGGCCTCTCAGGGGACTGGGGATTTAGCTCAGTGTTTCCAGCGCCTGCCGAGCAAGCAAGCGCAAGGTCCTGAGTTCAATCCCCAGTACCAAAAAAAAAAATGGGCCTCTTGATTTAGCTGGCAGGCCAGGTTTTATGAAGAGCAAAATCACCTTTGGATCTTTTGATGTGGGTAAGGCCTTCTGGTCAGCATTATCCTGCCAGACCTCTGGGGCAGAGACCTGAGAGCCAGGCTCAGCCTCCTGGGCAGAACTCTCCACCTCTCCAACCATCCCCAGGTGGGCAGAGCCGAGGGCCTCAGCCTCCTGTAACTGACCCCATAAGGCCTTAGGTAGGCTCTGGGCTTGTAAATAACAGCAGTCGGCTTGTTTACCACCCCCTAGCTCCTCCCCAGCTGGAGGGAACCTCTGTTCAGGCTGAGACTGCCTTCCCAGAGCCTCTGTGGCCACACTCCTTGGCTTACCCTGCATTACCAATTCTCCTTCCTTCCTGCCCTGCCTTTCTTCTTTCTTCCTCTCCCGTTTAGTTCCTTTGTCTCTTGCCTGTTCCCTAAAATTTGCCTGTGGCACTCAGGGTCAAACAGACTATTCATTCTCCAGCATGACTGTGCCTTTTAATTAGTGATCTAGAAAGTTCAGCTGTACCCACACCCCCAGCTCCTCCTGAGAACTCTGGTGCCTACAGCCTCTCATCCCCGCTCAGGGTTTTAGCAGGTGCTCCCACACCTGTGAAGCCCAGCCACAGGGGATCCTTCACAAACCCACCTCTCCTCATCTGGGATGGGTAGCAGCCTGGGGTGAGATGGCAGGAGGCACTCCTACCACAAAATGCCTCTCCAAGATCCATCCTGGGCTTAGGTCCTAAGGTTCAGCTGCCTAATCCTAGGCTTGAGGCTTTTGCTCTGGCAGGCAGGACCCAAGCTACTGCCCTCTTGGGCACCAGCCCTGAGTGTGGAGGCTGAGCTGATACCTGGACCCAAATTCTACCTGTGCCTTTTAATCATTTTGAGCATCTTGAATATTGACCTGGTTCTTTTTTTTTTTTTTTTTTTTTTTTCCAAAAGTCTTAGTATTGGTTAGACATTATCTCCCTCTGCAGAAGCAGCCAGGCCTATGCAGAGTATTCCTTCATCAGTTCCCCACGCCTTAATAGTGATGTTATTAAAACACATTGCACTGGGCCGGGGATTTAGCTCAGTGGTTCCGCCACCTGCCTTGCAAACGCAAGGACCCAAGTTCGATCCCTGGTACAAAAAAAACACAACACATTGCACTGACAGAGAGATTTGAGAAATGCAGAAGCCTTTCTGTTCCTAGATCCTGACTTTTCCAAAGTGCCTTAAAAGAAAGGAAACAAATGCCCTGAATGGTGACTTTTTAATTATTTCCTTCACTCTTAAAATTCTGCATTTTCTTGTTTCTTTCTTTCCTGTTGTGTTTTCATTGATATGAGTATGTGGTTCATTCTCAGAACCAAGGGAAATTCTGCTTCACCTGTACCCCCTACTTGCTGACTTTCCAGTGCTGTCAGGGGATATCCCCAAGCCCAAGGACATTTTCCCAGCCCAAGAAATGCTGTGGATCTGGTTTCCTCACTGGAAATTCCAAGGCTGAGAGTTCAGGGAGCATTTCCTTCTCCTAGCAGTTACTACTATGGAATTGTCGCATGCTGTGCTTTTCTCTGTGTCCACCCTGTTGCTGGTGACTCCATGTGAAGTGACCTTTGGGAAAGATCAAAGTTGGCACAGGAGAGTAAAGGAAATGCTATACTGGCTTTTAGCCTGACCAGAGTCTCCGCTGACCACTGCCCTGGGTGTGGGGTGCCCCATACAACCAGGAAACAACTTTCATGTCCTCGAGACCTGTTGTTCTATGTATTTTTATTTCTTGAATATACAAATATGTGTATTTTCTGTGTGTGGGGGCAATATCTGACCTTGATGTTCAGAACAGACAACTGTATTTTTGCCTGTGAAATCCAGTAATATAACATGAATAAATGACCCTATCTTTGTTAAAAAAAAAAAAAGAAAGAAATTCGAGTTCATATTTTAATGCTTTCCCACAATTTTTATGTGAATTAAGAATATTAGTGATGAAGTTTATAATTAATCTGGAACATGCCAATACTCAAACTCTTTCAGAAAAAAAGGAAAAGTGGGAAAACAATTTATATTAAGAGAATAGCTAACTTCTGTTACCTATATCTGGCAATGACATTGTATAAAACAAAGTTTACAGGGTACGTTCCTTATTGAACTAGTATTATATTCTGTTTCAAGTTGAGGTGTATATTTTCAGGAGGGTATACCCTGACAAAATTAAGTTTATGAAATATAATTGACCATACTAGTTTCTTGGAGAAAAGATATGATATCAATAAATGAAAAATATAATAAAATTGAACACCTGTTTAGGATTACAAGTAAACAACAATAGTTTCTTTTTTATTTTTCAGTACCGAGGATCGAACTTAGGACCTTCCGCTTGCGAGGCAGGCAGCAGAACCACTGAGCTAAATCCCTGGCCCTACAAGTAAACAACAATAAAAACAATTGTTAGGAGTAAGGGAAGCTGTATAAATCCCATCAGTTGTCCTTTTAGAATCCTAAAGCAATTCTAACATTTTGTGGTTCAATTTTGAAAGCAAGAGTGAGACAAGAATTTCCTATGTCACCATTTTGACCAAACATTACACTGGATATTCTGGCTAGTTCAATAGAGTCAAGAAAACACACAAAATAGCAAATTATATTGGACAGGAAGTAATATAACTGATAATAATTCCCAATACTATGAGTATTTACATATAAACCCATAGAAATAATAAGTTAATTTTGAATTTAGTGGGGATGAAATACAAGATTAATGTAAAAGTGTATTTCTATAGTTCATTCATAAACCATTTATAGATCAAAATTTAAAAATTGACATTTACTCCATCTTAAAACTATTAAATATCTAGCAATAAATCCTGTAATGGTTTTGAAAATAACATCATTAAACTATCGAAAAACATTTGTGAACATAAAATTGTACGAAGTGGCTCAGTAAGTATGTTCATGGATGGAAATGCTCAATAATTAAAGAATATTAGTATTTTTCAGTTTGATCTACGATTGAATGCAAATGTAGTAAAACTCTAATTTTTTTTTTTTTTTGGAAACTACAATCTTTTCTAGGGTGGTGCAGCTTTCTATGACATTAAGTACTATTGATCATATATGTTCTGGAAATTAGTAAATTATGTTGGTTTCTTAATAATGATTACTCATTAATGACTATCCCAGGCATCACTTATGGAGGTATGATTGAGATAGGTAGGTCTTGTATTGCTTTGTGAAAACAGAAAGATGCTTTTATAATAATGCCAGAATAATTAGAATAAATAACAGGACTGTTCACTATCTAACCTGCATTTTCAGGCAGACTACATTTGGAGTTGTGTTTACTGTGGCTATTTCTACTGTCTTGGCCAAAACTATTAGTGTGTTTCTGGATTTTAATATCATTACACCAGGCATGAGGATGAGGCAGTTATTAATATAGGGGCATCCAGCTCCATTATTCCCATCTGCTTCCTGATCCAATTCACTGTCTATGGAATCTGAATAGAAAAAAAAACGAACAGAACACTCTTTGTTGGTGTAGATGTACACTCTGAACATGTAAAGAAAGAAGAGAGAGAGAGAGAAAGATTAGATTACTTCTGGAAGCAGTTTGAAATCCACCTATTTATCTCAGAATGACTGCAGGTGCTAAGAGTGGTAAAATAAGACATTAGAAAGGAGATTCTCCTGCTCCTTCTGACCAAGATAAAGAAATCAAAATAGTGGGGCCGGGGATTTAGCTCAGTGGTTTCGCCGCCTGCTGCGCAAGCGCAAGGACCCAAGTTTGATCCCTGGTACCAAAAAAAGAAAAAAAAAAAAATTACAAAATAAAAAGACAAAGGCTCAAACTTGGTTTTATAGTAAGGCAAAAAATAGAAGGGAAATAAAGATCTTATCTAAATTTGTAGATGTGGTATTAAAAGAAAAGGTACTCAGAGTAGATTAAACTATTAAAAGAAATGCTGTTGTGGCTTATTTAAAAAAAGAAATAATTGCTAACCCTTCGGGGGAGGATTCTAACTGACTAGTCTATTTATAGTTATAAACCTACAGCTATAAAGAGGCTTATTTTAATTGAACATGGCCAATATATATAAAAGTGCAGTTACATTTAATATAGTTGATTTATGTACTTCTTTTTGGTTTGTTGGTCTGCCTATTCATCTGTTTTAATGGTTGGTTAAATAACCTACAGGCTCTTCATTTAAAAAAAATTTTTGAGCTCAAACATTTGTTTTTATTTCCATTTTTCCCCTTATAAAGTTATTTTATTTGGAGATTTCTGTGGAAAACCTGTTATCTTGTTTTTCAAACTCAAAACATTACAGGATAAGCTTGAGGTTTATATAGGACTTACAAATAAAAGCTTTAAAGTTTTATAGCATTGGTTTGATGTATATGTTTCTGTGTATCAATTTTTTGTTTTATAAATACAATGTCTACTGTTGTGTGTGTACAGTAACTTAAGAGTTTTTCCTTTGTTGAAATAAAAATACATAGCTCAGAAATGTTAACTATGGTTATGCTTTGGTTCTCATGAGACATCTAAAATAATGGTTAAGTGAAATAGGTATATAGAACCCTAACCCTAAATAGGTTTAACCCTAACCCTAAATGGTTAAATTATATAGCTAATACATCTATTTATTTATTTATTTTTAAATAAATTTATTGGTGGATTTTAGGTATATAATATAACGATATTCATCATTGGAAATTTGCACCTTTACATAATCTCTCTTGGTTCTTATTTTTTCCCCAGTCCCTGGCCCTCCCTTCAACCCCTCCATCCCTCCCTATCTACAAAGACTTTGTTTCCATTTTTTCCTTTTCTCATATTAATTCCATTCCCTTCTTTCCTTTCCCCTACCCCTCCCACTTCCCCTTCCCCTTTGCCCTTTTTCTTCCTATTTCACATTATCTATTATACCTTTTAGTCCTTATCTACACTTTCAGTTTCTCATACTAGACAAACTATTTAGTTGTAAATGGGACATGTGTGCCCTATTTATTTCACTTAAGAGTATGGCCTCAATGTGCATCCATTTAGCTATATATGTCTCTAATTTCTCATTTTTTATGGCTGAGTAGTACTCCATTTTATTTAAAAAACCACACTTTCTTTATCCAGTCTCCAGTTGATGGGCATTTGGGCTACTTCCAAGCTTTAGCTACTACAAACTGTGCTGCTATAAACATGGTGGACATATATCACTGAGGTATGCTTCTTTTAATTCTTTGGGGAAAATACCCACCAGGGGATTAGCTGTGGCAAATGGGACTTCCAGTCCTAGTTCTTTGAGGTATCTCCATACTGATTTCCACAGTGGTTACACAGTCTACACTCCCACCAGCAGTGGATCAGGGTTCCTCTTTCCCCAAACCCCCACCAGCATTTGTTATTGGTTGATTTCATGATAGCAGCCATTCTTTCTGGATTGAGGTGGAATCTCAGCATTGTTTTCATTCGCATCTCTCAAATGATCAGTGATGTTGAACATTTTTTCATATGTTTATTTGCTCTTTCCACTTCTTTGTCTGAGAAATGTCTGTTCATTTCAGATGCCCATTTTTGGATTGGGTCTTTAAATTTGGGAGGTCTGGTCTTTTTAAGTTCTTTATCAATTCGAGATAGTAAACCTTTGTCTGAGAAAGAGCAGGTGAAAATTTTTTTTCCCACATTGTGAGTTGTCTCTTCACACTGTTGGTAGTTTCTCTTGCTGTGCAGAAGCTTTTTAGTGAGAAGAGATCCCACTTGTTGATTGTTTGTGCTAGTTCACGGTCAACTGAGGTTTTGTTCATAAAATCTTTTCCTACCCCAGTGTCTTCAAGAGTTCTACCTAACCTCTGTTCCAGCCAGTTCAGCGTTTCTGTTTTAATATTTAGATCTTTAATCCATTTTGATTTTAGTTTAGTGCATGGTGAAAGATACAGGTCTAGTTTTAATCTTTGGCAAGTTGAAACCCAATTTTTCCAGCACCATTTATTAAAGAGGCTATCTTTCCTCCAGTGAGGGTGTTTGGCTCCTTTGTCAAAGATGAGGTGGCTGAGTGTGGCTGGAGTTGTTTCTGCATCTTCTAATCTGTCCCACTGGTCCTCAGGTCTGTTTCTTTGCCAGCACCATGCTGTTTTTATCACAGTAGCTTTGTAGTATAGTTTCAAGTTGGAGGTTGTGATACCCCCTGACATATCTCTGTTGCCTAGGATTGCTTTTGCTATTCTAGGTCTCTTCTTGTTCCAAATGAATTTTTCAATTGTTTTTTCAAGGTCTGAGAAGTATGCTGCTGGGATTTCAATTGGAATTGCATTGATTCTATATAGCAGTTTTGTAAGTGTGGCCATTTTCACTATGTTGGTTCTTCCTACCCAAGACCAAGGGATGTCTTTCCATTTTCTGATATCCTCTTCAATCTCTTTTCAGAGTGCTGTAGTTTTCAGAGAAGAGGTCTTTGATTTCTTTCATTAGGATGATTTCTAGGTATTTCAGTTTTTTGGATGCTATTGTGAAAGGTATTGTTTGCCCTATTTCTCTCAGTGAGTCTGTTGTTCGTGTAGAGGAAAGCTATTGATATTTGTGTGTGACTTTGTATCCAGCTACTTGACTGAATTTGGTTATTAAGTCTAGAAGACTTTGGAGGAGTTCTTGGGGTCTTCTATACAGAGTATCATCTCATCTGCAAATAATGACAATTTGACTTTTTCATTTCCTATCTTTATTCCTTTTATTACTTTCTTTTGTCTAATTGCTGTGGTTAATGTTTCCAAAACTATATTGGACAGGAGTGGTGATAGTGGATATCCTTGTCTTGTTCCTGATTTTAGTGTGAAGGATTTCAGTTTTTGACCATTTAGTATGATATTGGCTGTTGGTTTTTCATAGATGGCTTTTATCACATTGAGGCAGAGACAGTCTATTCCAAATTTTTTGTAGGGTTTTTATCATAAATGCATGTTGGATTTTTGTCAAATGCTTTTTCTGCGTCTATTAAGATGATCATATGGTTTTTGTCTATTGATATAATGTATTACATTTATTGATTTGTTTATGTTGAACCATCCCTGTATCCCTGGGATGAATCCCACATGGTCACGGTGTATGATCTTCTTGATGATCTTCTGCATTCTATTTGCCAGTATCTTGTTAAGGATTTTTGCATCTATGTTCGTTAGTGAGATTGGCCTATAGTTCTCTTTTTCAGCTGGGTCTTTTTCTGCTTTGGGGATCAAGGTGATGCTTGCTTCCAGGAATGAATTTGGGAGTATTGCTTCCCTTTCAATTTAATTGAAGAGTTTAAACAGTAATGGCAGTAGTTTCTCTCTATATGTCTTGTAGAATTCAGCTGTGAAGCCATGAGGACCCGGGCTTTTGTTAGTTGGTAAGTTTTTAATTATGGTTTCAATTTCATTGATTGATATTGGGTTGTTTAGAATTTTTATGTCTTCTATGTTCAACTTTGGTAATTCATAGGTATCTAGGCATCTGTCCATTTCTTCTGTGTTTTCCATCTTATTGGTGTATAGGTTCTCGAAGTAGGTATTTATGGTCCTCTGTATTTCTGCTGGGTCCATTGTAATTTCATCCTTTTCATTCCTAATTGCATAGATTTGAGCCTTTTCTTTCCTTTTTCTGATAAGTTTGGCTAAGGGCTTGTTAATTTTGTTTATTCTTTCGAAGAACCAACTCTTGGCTTCATTGATTTTTTTGTATCATTCTCTTAGTCTCCATTGCATTGATTTCTGCTCTGATCTTTATAATTTCCTCCCTTGTATGAGCTTTGGGTTTGTCCTGGTCTTCTTTTTCTAGAGGCTTGAGGTTTAGGATCAGGTTAATCTGTTTTCCTCATATGAATATTCACTGCTATGAATTTCCCTCATAAGACTGCTTTCGTTGTGTCCCATAGATTCTGATATGTTGTATTGTCATTGTCGTTTAATTAAAGGGACTGTCTCAGTTCTTTTTTAATTTCCTCTGTGACCCAGTGGTTATTCTGAAGTGTGTTGTTCAATTTCCATGTGTTTGTGAAATTCTTGTGGTTTCTTTTGCTATTGATCTCCAATTTCTTCCCAGTGTGGTCTAATAATATACATGGGGTTAATTCAATTCCTTCGCACTTACTTAAACATGTTCTATGAGCGAGTATGTGGTCTATTTTGGAGAACAACCCGTGTGCAGCTGAAAAGAATGTGTATTCTTATTTTGTGGGGTGGAACACTCTGTAAACATCTGTTAAGTTCATTTGTTCAAGAATTTGATTGAGTTCTAGTGTTTTGTTGTTTATTTTTTGTCTAGTTCATCTAAGAATTTGTGACAGTGGGGTATTGAGGTCCCCCACTACTATTGTGTTAGTGTTTATTTGATTTTTCATGTCAGTTAGTATTTGTTTTATATAGTTAGGTGCACTAGTGTTTGGTGCATATATGTTTATGATTGTCATCTCTTCCTCTTGGATCATTCCCTTTACAAGGATGTAGTGTCCTTCTTTGTCTCTCTTAGTCAGTGTTGGTTTGAAATCCACTTGATCTGCAGAGGATAGCTACTCATGCTTTTTTTGGGGTTCCTGTCACATGGAGTATTGTTTTCCACCCTTTAACTTTCAGTCTATGAGTTTCTTTTTGAATTAAGTGTGTTTCTTGTATGTAGCATATTGTTGGGTCTTGCTTCTTGACCCATTCTGCCAGTCTATTTCTTTTGACTGGTGAATAGAAAACATTAACATTGATGGTTATAGCTGATATGTATTGACTTATCATTGTCATGACTTTTTCCTCTTTGTTGCATTGTCCCTCTTTGCATTTAGTTTCTTGTCTTGCCCAGTGGATTCATTCTGCTGGGCTTCCTGGGGTTGTGATTCTCATTGTCTTTTCGTAGGATATTGTCTAAAATTTTCTGGAGTACTGGTTTGGTATTCATGAAGTTCCTAAGGTGCTCTTTGTCATGAAAGTATCTTATTTCTCCATCAATTTTGAAAGATAGTTTTGCAGGTACATCAATCTGGGTTGGAGGCTGTTTTCCTTTAGGGCTTGAAATACATCACTCCAAGCTCTTCTTGCCTTGAGGATTTGTGTTGAGAAGTCTGCTGTGATTTTGATGGGCTTTCCTTTGTATGTGATTTGTTTCTTTTCTCTAACTGCTTATAGAATTTTGTTCTTCTGTTGGGTTTCTGGAATCTTAACTATTATATGCCTATGTGCAGATTTTTTTTTTTTGATCAAGGCTATTTGGAGTCCTATATGCCTCACTTATCTATATGTCAAGTTCTTTCCCCCTGCTTCGGAAGTTTTATGCCATCACTTCTGTGAACATTTTTTTTTATGTCACCTGCACTCTCTCCTGTTTCTTCATTGTCTCTGATCAGCCTTATGTTATTCTTCTTTGCATCATCTAGCAGCTGCTGGATTGATTTCTCATGGTCCCTTACTATTTTAAAGAAACTTTTCTTTTCCTGGTCACTAATTGCAATCTTATCTTCTATATCTGAAATTCTGTCCTCGCATTGGCTTGCTCTGCTGTGTAAACTTTCAATGGAGTTTTTCATGTCTTGGAAGTCAGTTTGCATCTGTTTTTTGTATTCCATTTGTTTCCTATATTGGGATTCCATCATGTTCCTCAACTCCTCTATTTTTTTTTAATCTGTGTCCTCTCTAGAGTTATTAATCATGTCTTGCACTATGGACAAAATCTCTGCTGTTATCTGAGAAATTATTTCTGATTTCATTTTTTCCAGATTGTCCTTCATCGCCAGTTCAGGGATTCCAGGTGGTTGAGTATCAGATTGTTCCATCTCGTTTCCCTTTGGGGTTGCTTTAGGTGATCTGGAAGTCTGGGTTTGAGACTTGTGTACATGTCTTCTCATTTCAATGGGGAGGGGTTAGGAGGGATGTGTGCTGTTGGCACCCACATGGCTCTGCCCCTCAGCACTGGGGGCAGTGGTATAGCTGCCTGATAGGTTCACCTCCTCTGTGCTGGGGGCAGCTCTGCTCCTCGGCACTGGGGGCCAATACATCTATTTGTATTCAGTAAGGCTGTTTCCTAAACTTCTAAATGGTCTGAAAATATTTTATTTATTGCTAACCTCATATATTAAATGCATTTGTGTTTCCTAAGTGTGCAGGTCTTTGAAGATGCAGAACTTTAAAAAGACATGATACTGATGACCTCCAGACTAAAGTGATTCATGATAATGGATTTTTTTCAGGTTTAGGGTTATAGGATTGTTATATAACTGTGTTATGATGGTTATATGTATCTAAATAATATACAGTCCAAATAGTGTCACTCTAAAAATGAAAAACTGGACAATTGTTAATATTTAAATATCTTAAAATATTCTTGTCTAGAAAGATAACATATTTAGATTTAAATTTTCTTTATGTCATTTAATATTTTATAATTAGATTAAGGTGACTGCTAAAAGGTTATTTTATACTAAAAAATTTAAATATATTTTTATAAATAAAAATTTCAATGGTTCTAAAATAATAATGCCATCATAATGGTGAAGCTAAGATGCTGTTTGTTCTTGATTTGTTTTGAAATTTAAAAATTAGCCAATGTCTCTTCATAGAGTCTTTTATTACAAAGAAATATACATGATGTGAAGAATTTTACATATATTCTCCATGTACCATGGAGCAGCTGTATGTTAACCATCTAATGAGAAGAAAGCTGGTAATTTATAATAAAAATGTTGACAATTTGCATATGTAGAATCTATCATCTAATATGAGAAATGTTCCTGTAATCAATGAAATTGTTTCCCTTTCTAAAGTCAGAGCTGGAATGACAGTAACACAAGGAGATTCAATTACCCCTTCTCCATATTGATAGAGTCTATCTCCATATTGATGGGTCTATGCCTCCACTTTACTCAGCATACTGGACTTGTGAATCCTGAAAATGTAACAAAAATCTGTCATCCACAAAACAAATATCAAGACATTTTGTATAACAGCTCATATATATGAATGTTCTTTAAAGAATAGTCAGCTGCATGTAACAGCACACTTTACCACAGCAATAGCAGCGATTCTTGACTTTCTAGTGGGAGATCAAAGGTCTGAATCTGATCTCATACCTGACTCTTCATAGGAGTCACACATCCTCTCTCCAGCCCACAGGTGAAGGGTGCTTAGCAAGGAGCTGTTACTGAAACATAATTTCACTTTTGTGCTCATGGTTTTGTCATCATCCTGAATTCTTCATCTCAAGGAAAGGTGAGTGTAATATTGAAGATGTGAGGTGCGGAAGAACAGAATTAAGCACACCACACTCACCATGTCTCCAAAGGTATTCATGGTCATGGTGAAGCGTATTTCCACTGATTGTATTTCCTATTGTGCAATTCAGTCATTTCCACATTCTTCTCCCAGACTGCTCACCTCCATCCTCCCTGTCTTTAGAGGCATATATATCTAATGGTCTTTATTTCTACTTAAAACCCAATCCATGCTTACTAAGTGGATTTGGAGATCCTGATGGAAGAGAAACCATGGCCAATGTGAAGCCAGGGCTGGCTTTTTCCCTCATAAGAGCTGTTCCCCATGGCAAGACATGACAGGGAATTTGTCTACATTGTACTTACAGTGCAGGCCATTAAGTTTACTGCCTGGTGAGACCTGGCTTCTTGAAACTACTCTTTGATTATGAACACTCAACAGCAACCACCATTCTCTCTGATGTGTCTGTGAACATTTCAGATATTATCAGCCATGCCATATAGCTGCCTGTATGTTGCCTTCCACTGGGGCCATTGTGCATCTAAACTGTGATCAGGTTTTGAAGCTGCTGATGCTTTTCCCAAGCAAAGGATGTCCAGGAAGAATGAATACTTCATGCTTCAAAAAATCATTAGAAGAAATGTTGGATTAGACCAATTCTTCTAAAAAGCTTTCTTACTCTTTCCCACCAAATTATTCCACCATGGTGGAAGGAAAAAACAAACAAACAAACAAACAAACAAATAAACAATTTTCCCAAGTATTTTCTTAAGGGGTGTGGAATGTCATAAGGACATAGTTGCAGGAATAGAGACCAAATGCAGGTATTGGAGCCACCAAATGAAAAACAGCCTGCCTGCTGGGGGCACTGCTCTATAGAGCATTATGGCCAGGCCTAACTTGCTTCCTTCTGTGGATGAGTCAGGGCCCTGCATGGAATGAGGAACACGCATCTTGTTCACTTCCTCCCATGAGGCAGGGCCCCATGGGAGGAGAACAGGTGACAAAAGGGCATGGTGGAGCAAGGCCAGGCAGAGAAGAGGCCAATCTTCCTGCCCATTCCCCAGAGAAATGTCAGACATGATGTCCTGCAGACCTTAGCCTCGGTTGTAGACCAGCCCTTTTTACCTCCCCCTGCACTGCCCCTATCTCTGCCTCTATAGACAAACGTGTGGCCATTTGCTTGGTCTTTTCCTCCCAACAGGGGTTAGAGCCCCACCTGGCCCTGCCTATACCTTATTATATCTGTCTGTCTTCGTTTGTTTTTTTTTTTTGGTACCAGGGATCGAACTTGGGACCTTCCACTTGTGAGGTAGGCAGCGGAAACACTGAGCTAAATCCCCAGCACCTTGTCTGCCTTTCTTAATCTCTCACCCTCATTTCTCACTCTGTGAACCCTTCAGCCATGAAGGCCGTGGGACCTGCCCAGAGTCTATGAATTGAAACAGCGTTTGAAATAATTTAGGTTTTAAGAACTGTGAGAGGTACCTGTTGGTGGGTCAGAATTTTACTGCAACGACTAGAAAAGAAGGAAACTCAAAAGGCCCAGGTGTTGTACCAATGGTCAGAGGACACCCAGGTGAAAACCTCAGTAGTGAGTGTGTCTAATACCAAGCAGGGGCAGAAATCAGGAGAGTCGGGAGGCCACCCACACCTCCTTACTGGCTAATGTATGTAACGAGGTGAGCTATGCCTTGGAACCTGCCCTTCTTGAGTTGAACCCTTTCTGAATTGCCTCCACGGGAGCTGCAGGACTGTGCGCTTGAGTACCAGAGGAGCCCCATGCCCCGTGGAGCCTTGGGGTGGGGATGCCAGGCCGGGAACATGCAGAGCATCTCCTCACACACTGGGCTGCAGAGGACGCATGCAGAGGCTCAGGAAGGACCGGAGTCATCGCAGCCCTCGCAGAAGTCCAGCCACCTGGGCCTGGAGATGGCGCCAACTGAAGTCCGGCAGGCACATCCGACCCTGCAGACCTTGCATCTGCCTGAACCACCAGGGACTCATCTGAGACACAGACGGCCCCACAGGCTCTGTCTGCAGTGGCCAGGCCTCGGACTTTTGGGGGTCCTGGCCCCCAGCTGCCACTCACTTGACCTGCCCCGCCCCTGCTGCTCACCCTCCGTGTGATTGGCTCTACCAGCTGCTGGATAGGGCCTGCTGGCTTTGATTCCCTCAGATCCCAGCCTGTGGGAAGCTATAGCCCCACACTGTAAGACCTCCAGGCCCACACAGAGGGACCGCTTTGATCTCATCTGAGCACAGACACAAATATCACAGGTAAATTGTATTCTGCATGTTCTGACAGGTTATCCAGGGACAGAATGCAAGAAAAAGAAAGCAAAATTACCAAATATATCAGTAAGACTATTTCAAATTTGAAAAACTACCTTCTGATGAATTCATAAGAGATACTGTATTTATTGCTGTCTCTTAGGGTCAGAGTAACAGCCAGAAGAGGTGTGTAATTATGTTTCCTCATGGGGAAAATCAGTACACAGAAGCCATATTCAGTATCAGTTGAGACATAGTTCTTTGCTTGAATATCAATTTTTATCTCAGGTTTTGAAATATAACATAGCTTCCCATCTCCCAAAAGGGGCCCTTCCATCTTTGTGAAAGATGCAGTTGCAACTCTCTCCCTCCTGAGGCCCACCATTTCTCATTGATCTCGATATCAAAGAAATGTTAATATTTTGAACCATAAAATAGTATAAAATGTTTTGTTAAAGTGTAGAAATATAATATGTGAAGTAGGACATAATGTACTGCATTTTGTGGGAAAAACCCCAGAGAATAAGAATTCTTATTCTGTGTTCTTAGGGCACAAACATGATGCCATGAAACAGCCCCACTGAAGAACATATGCAGTGGGATTCAGGTCAGAGATATGGAAGCGAGTGGATCTCATGTTCCCTCTAAGACTGGTGGCCCAAGCAGCCAAATAAAGTGGGTTTGGAAACATCAGCCACACATGACTGCATGTAGGGACTTGCCTCAGGAATCAGAATTATGGGGAGTGGGTTGTGTGGGACCAGCTGCACATCCTCTCCTGGGGAAGTTGATCCCCTGCCCTCTGCATGGGCTTCTCAAAGGGCACCACAGACCCAGATGAGCAGCAGAGCTCAGCATCAGCCCTGGTCTGGAAGTGTGTTGAATGAATCTTTCAGAGTAAACTCCTGTTCCATGCTGCCTTGTGCTGGTGAGCAGGAAAGCTGATTCTCTTCAAGGAGCTCCGGTTCCAAACAACTCCAGCTGGCAGCCTGACCTGCAATATGAGAGGGGAAAGGGGTGATGACTCCCAGTGCTGCTCTTCTCTGAGGGGCACAAAGCCCAGGAAGGCACGGGGGGAAGTGCAGGTTGGGACAGGGAGTGGACGCCCACTCTTGTCTGTATTCAACCACCTCAGCAAGAGACAGTCCTTTTGTTTCTTATTAGGACTTTGTAAAATTTTCTGATTGGTTGATATATCTATGTCTATGTCTGTGTGTGTGTGTGTGTGTTTTAAATTATTTTTTGAAAATAGGTCTCACCATGTAGTCCAGGCTGCACTTGAACTCACCATGTAGCCCAGGCTGGCCTTGCATTCATGGCAATCATCCTGCCTCAGCCTCCCAAGTGCTAGAATTACAGATGTATGCCACCATGTCCAGATAAATTATTTTTCTTGTTATTCATTTTTATTTTTTCTTGCTCTTGTTCTCTTTTTTTCTTCCTTCTAATACTTATATTCTTTTATTCTCTCTTGGTCACTTTGAGGGGCTTCACTTTTTATTTTCTTCTGTTTTTTCCCTTTTCCCTTTTAATATATTCTTTTACTTCTCCATGTTTTCTTCTCTCTTAATTAATTATATTTTTATCAACTTTAAAACATACATTACTTTGTGTTATTTCTGACCCTACAAATCCTGTTGTCAGCATTGTGGGCATTGCAGTTATACTCGGTTTTTACTTTATTACTATGTCTGGTTTCCTGCTATTTGTCACAGTTATGGTTATTCATTTCCCCATTCCTATGTGTTTTTGAGGCCTGAGCAGGTCACTTCAGGTATTTGGAGTAGGTGCTCTGACACTGAGGTACACTCCCAGCCCAGCTAAGAGACAGGACATCTTGCTCCATTCACAACCCAGCCCCTCTTAAACTTCACCAAATATTTTAATTCAAAGAATAGGCATTGAAACCCAGACAATGACTATAGTCTTTTGACAAATAGCCAAAGCTCAGCTAGTTACAGCAACTGGGCTTGTCAAGTGCAGAGTCATGAATTAAGCTGACTTTGTAATCAATGAAGCTGTGTTTGTGCCTAAGTTCAGCTCACAGTTGCTGCTCTTCTCACTGCATGCCCTGGCTCTTTGAATCTTCTCTGGACCTGAGAGCTGCCAGGTAGGGGAATCCTTTATTTTATTTGCTCAAATAAACTGCTAAGTTTCACTTATCTAAGAGTTTTTTCTTTTTAATATTAACCATGGGATAGACACTGAAATTTTATTTCAGTGTGATTAGAAATGGGAGATGTTTAGTGTTTATATTCTCCATCTGTAAGTAATCTACTAATGCTGGGTATGGTGGTGCCTGTAATCCCAGCTACTCAGGAGGCTGAGGCAGGAGGATTACAAGTTCAAGGCCTGGCTGGGCAATTTAGGGAGGATGGGGTGGAGATGTAGCTCAGTGCAAGACCTTGGGCTTATTCCCCAGTACCACACACACACACAAATCTAATATTTTCAATAAAAATTTTATTATAGTTTGTGAAGCATATTATATTTTAAGATTTTGCCTTCAAAACAGTTAATAGTTTGAACAAAAATGAAAACAAAAATTCAGTGGTTAGCATTTATTTATAAAAATAAATTTCAGGGAAACAAAAAGTTTATATGGCGATCTAGTGAAGTTATATACAAAGTCTCACTATTTGTTTATAAAAATTTGGGAAAAGGTGCAGTCTTAAGTTTTCAAGTCCCTTTCACTGATTTGGTGCAGAGAGAAGAGCTGGCAGGAGCCAAAGATCCCCTGCTGGACATCTCTGCCCAAGACCCAATTTTGGTGGAAAAGAAACAGAGTTCTGTGCACAAAGAAGGGTAGTGCTGACCTCCCTGTTGCCAGAAGGCCAAGAGTGCAGAGGGAGGCAGCCCTACTTGGAGGTCCAAGGGGGCTCTAAGTACTTGCTGAGGTTAGGGACCTGTAGTCCATGGTGCTTTATGTTCTGCAGACTGCTGCCTAGTGGGATTAACACAAAGTGCTGGATCTTGTCTCTCCTCAGCACATGAGAAGCCTCTTTTTATGGCCTCGGCCCTTATCCAGGATTCAGTCCTGGGCAGGTTTGCGCATGAGCACCCTCCAGCATCATTAACTTCAAGCCCCACCTTCCTGCTAAGCTTTCCCTAGGCCTCACTGAGACCTGAGCAGCAGGACTATGGGGTACAAGTAAGGAAGGGTCCAGATGTATGGAGAGAGGCCAGGATGGACAGCAGCCTGGTGGGGAGAGGGCACCCCACAGTCAGCAACCAGGGTCAGGTTATGGTGAGTGGCAGGGTGTAGCATTGGTGTTGGGTGTTGGATTAGAGTTTAGGGTTTGGGCTTGGGTTTAGTCTTTATGGGTTAAGGTAAGGTTAGGGTTAGTTTCATGTTAACATAAGGTTTGTAAGTAAGTGTTAGTGTTGGAGTTTGTGTTATGCTTGGCACATGCCACAGTGTGAGAATGTGCTTCACTGCACACCATCCTGCTGAGTTGCTTCATGGGAGGAGGAGGAGGGGCTCTGACCCCATGACTCAGTTCCACATTTTGGTTGCATACTGGAGAAGAAGCCAATCTTCTTGCTTGTAAACCAGCAGCCCAGCTGTATGAAGAGGAAACCCACAAACTACCTATAAGCCAAAAAAATCTGAGGGAGGAGAGGAGTGAATACAATAGTTCTTAGGGCTTCACTGTATTGTTAGGTTTACATTTACAATTAGGTTAGGTTAATGCTCTGCCAGAAAATCAATGGAGTTTTTATAGGATAATGCAACCCTTAGGCTCACTTCACTTTCACCACCTGCCCTGCCTGGGAGAAAAATCCCTTTTCTTTTTCGAAACAGTTTTCTTTTTCTGGAACTCACTTTGGGACAGTTCACCATTGCCACGACCTTGAAAAATCTAAAGAACACATCTGGAGTCTACACCAGCCTGTTGGCCTTCAGACTTCAACTAGGACATTTACTCTGCAGATTTGGACTTGTCCTGTAAAACTAACTAAAATGACAAGAATACCTGAGCATCATCTGTCCAGAATGCCAGACAACACTGCCATGAAGCAGCAAAATTTGCCTGCCCACCAGCTACATTTCTCAGCTACGGTAGTCCTATCTTTTTTTTTTTTTTTTTTGGTGCAGGAGTATTCTGCCTTTGCGTGGGTGTCATCCTTATATTGTCTGCAAAGCGCACCAAGAAAATAGAGATTAATTACACAAAAAATATGCAAAAATTGTGCTCATTTGCGGGAAAATGCCTTTAACTTTCACAAAGAATATACCTGCTCTATACCCTTTTACCTTCCACAGAAAATGGAGGGTAATGTTTATATGTACTACAAATTGTATGGCTTCTATCAGAATATCTATCGATATATTCGATCCAGAAGTAATAACCAACTGGTGGGTGAGGATGTGAGGGATATTGAGGATTGTGCTCCATTCAAAGTATCTCACCACAGTACTCCCATTGTTCCTTGTGGTGCTATTGTCAACAGCATGTTCAATGATACCATAATTCTTTCATACAAACTTAATTCACATATGCGTATCAGAGTCCCAATGCTAAAGAAGGGACTTAAATGCTGGACAGATAAGTATGTTAAGTTTTAGAATCCAAGTTTCAATAATCTTTATAGCTAATTTGCAGGAAGCACAAAGCCCCTGTACTGGCCTAAACCAATCTATGATCCGGATAAAAACAATGCAGAAAACAATGGCTTCCTCAATGATGACTTCATTGTCTGGATGCGGACAGCTGACTTTCCAACATTCAAAAAACTGTACTGTAGACTCTATCAAATTCACTATTTTACTGAAGGCTTGCCTGCTGGTAATTACAGTTTCAACATATCCTATAATTTTCCAATAACCAGGTTCCACGGAGAAAAATCTGTTCTTTCCACCCTGACATGGTGTGGAGGTGGTGGCTTTTTCTTAGGAGTTGCCTACACAGTGACAGGACCATTGACGTGGTTGGCCTCCTTTGCCTTAATGGCAGTTCACTTGATATGGAAAAAAAAGAAAGTAACCTTCCGACAGTAAAGTCATGCTTTAAGAAGATATGCAGAAAACAGAAGTGGACAATGAAGTGACAGAGCCAAAAATCTCTGACATGGCTTGAAATGACTGAGATATTTCAAGAAGGGGAACTAGATTGGCTGAACAAATACAATCCCAGATAAATAAATTGTGACAATTTAGGAGGTGGGGAAGGCAGAAAGTAGAGGAGGAATGGGGGGGGGGGCGCGAATATTTAGTTACAGTAAAATGTTTTTGGAAAGGAGAAAATAAATCATCCTTGAGTTCTAAAAAAATAACATCCATTTTTGTTTGAATGCATGTCTTCAGTTCTTCTGGATAGCTACCTAGGAATGGAAACATAAAGCAGAATAGCAAATGTATACTCAACTTTTTGAGGATATGGCAAACTATTTTCGAACACAAACTGTACTATGTATAAGGGTCAGCACTTGTTACCTTAAATTATATGGATGATAGGTGCTGTACTAAGGGAATCTCACTGTGGTTGTCATTTGCATTTCCTTAATGGCTGAGATCTTAAGCATGTTTGTATTTAAATTGATTTTAATACATGTGTGAGCTATGGGTCTGCATTTAATCTTCTGCATTGGGACCACCAGTTTTCCCAGCATAATTTGTTGAAGAGGCTGTCTTTCCTCCAGGGTATTGTTTGGGCCCCTTTTGTCCAAAATCCAGTGGGTGAAAGTGCCTGAAAGCATTTCTTCATTCTGAATTCTATTGTGTTGATCAACGTATCTGTTTTGATGTTTTCATCACTGTACTTTTGTCATATAACTTTAAATCTGGGATTGTAATGCCTCCTGCTTTGCTTTTCTTGCTCAGGGGTGTTTTAGTGTCTCTAGACTCTACAAATTCCTTTTAAATTAAAGGAGTGTGATATATAGTTCTGAGAATAATACTCATGGTATATTGATTAGAATTAAACATGATCATTTGTGAAGTGCCATCATTTTGACAATATTGTTTCTGCCTATCCAGAAACAGGGTATGTCTTTCCAGTTTATAGTTTCTTCTTCAATCTCTCTTTTTTTCTAAACTGCCATAGTTGTTGTAGGGGATTTTTACTTCATTTTTTGCCCAATTTCCAGGTTTATGTTTTTTTTTAAAGCTATCATGAATGGTATTATTTCTTGATTTCTGTCCAAGGGGGGTTCATGATTAGTGTACAGGAACACTATTGAATTATACCCTGAACTATCCCCATCATTATATTTTCTTTGGTCTGGTACACATTTTTGGTTGGTTTTGATAGACACTAAGAATGATTTGTGTATTTTGAATACAAATGTGTTCTCAGATATGTATTTTGTAGAGAAGTTATCCAGTAAGTGGCTTGTCTTTTTTATATCAAAATAGGGTTAGTCACACAGTAGAAAATTTAGTTTTATGAAGCCAATATGATTGATATATTTACTTTTGTGAAGAGGATTAGGGTTTGAGGTTTAAAGTAAGTTTGAGAGTGAGGATTAGGGGTTAGGGTGAGTAAATTTGAGAATTTGAGTTATGTAGTCCAGCTAGCCCTATGGTTTGGGTTAGGACTTGAGTTTGATTTGAATAGAAGTAGGGTTATAGTTAGGGTTAATAATTGAAAAAATTACATTGAAATTTTCTTATATTTTATCAGTTAAATACTATTCCAAGTATATTGTGGTAAATTAAGGATTTAAAGGAAACAATAAAACAGTCCAACAAAGTATAGTGTATTCTTTTGCTAATTTTGACAAAAACATTACAGATTTGGCTTTAAAAATTTATTTTCTTAAAGGTCTGAGGGGTAAAATCCAAGCAAAAGCTGCCTGTAAAATTTCTCCTGAGCCTTCTGTCTCTGACTTGCAGACAGCTGACTCCCAGCCTCACATGGCCTTTCAGATGTTCTCCACTGGTGTCTCTTTTGTAAGGACAAGTCAAACTGGGTTAGAATAGACACACATTCTTGTCTCCCTGTTAATGTAGTACAAAAAATTGGCTCATACCAGTGTGGTGGTGCATGTCTGTAATCCCAGCACTCATCCTTCATTCCTCAGGGAGATAAGAGAATCTGGTTGGAGGGGCCTCAGACACTCATTTCCACTCTGTGGACATCCCTGGATGGTCTGGCCAGTGGTCCTAACACAAGAATTCTTAGAAAAATTCTCAGGAGGCACATGAGTGGCAACAGTATCTCCTCTAGTCATCGAGAGCTGATGGCCAGTACCAGTCTCTCAGAGCTCAGCCTGGAAATATTATCATCAGGGGGCTTGCAGTGCTGGAATACATTCTACACCAGGCTGCATTGGTCCTAAGGTGCATCTCTGGGTTCCCTTAGCATCCTCTGTCTAGAAGGGGCCTGGACATACTGAGGGAAGTGCAGCTGGTGGTAGGGATAAGAAGGAAATATGTTCATACTGAAGTGCTTTCTTTCAAACTTCATGTCCTTTCCTGACTTCATGGGCCTTATTATTCTGTAGGAGAAAAAAGAGATCAAAGTCCCCCTCCACTCAAAAAGACCCTTTGACATTAGGTATTTTGAATAAAGTAGACCATGTTATTGGGATAGAGGACAGCACAGAGATGGGGTACAAAGTACATTGGGTGAGGAGGGAGGGCTTCCCAGGGGAGGCAGTGTGAGCATTGACCCTGCTAAGAGCTGCAGGACCAGGAGCAGAGAAGACACAATCCATGCATGGCTGCAAGCTGCCCAAGACCTTAGTGCATCACAGCACTATCCAGTTCTAGCAATGTCAGTGTTTCCATTCCTGTCTACTGTACATATGGCCAGCTGTTTGCTCTGTCCTCAGCTGTTTTGGGTAAATCTTTAATATAGAATTCAGTGTGAGATTGGGATGGAAAATCTTAACTTGATTTACTTACAAATTTTTCTTACTGTGATTTCAGTTAGCAACTGTGTCATATAGAGTAAGGTATAAAACATTCATTAAACATTTATTTATGTCTGGGGTGTCTCTGCAGGTGATGTTCTAGTCAAGGCACAATTTAAAAAACCCCACTTACTAACTCCATGTTGTGTATGTACAATTCCAAGTAACTGGGAACATCCAGGTGATCACATTCTTGAGAATTGCCCCCAGGGATTCCACATTGTGTGACTGCATTTCCATAATTTATGTAGAGCTGGCATTTAAAATCCTTGTGAGGATACTTTCTTCTTCACTCCTAACATATACAAACTATCACATGATATTAAATGTTCTTACATATGAAAGAATAGGGTTATTTAAACTGTCATGCTATAAAATTATGATTTTAATGTGATTCCAACAACAGTCAATAGATTTAATTATTTTCTGGAGGTAGAGAAGTTTATATGCTCAATGAGTTAAGCTATTTTCTGTTACTATAATTGTGTGCCTCAGACTGGATAATTTGTAATGAATAAAGGTTTGTTCAGCCTGAGGTTCTGGAGGCCCAAGGTCAAGGACTCCCACTTGGTGAGGGAACCACCATCTTCCTCGTGGGGCTACTCTGCAGATTCCTGAAGCAGAGGTGCATACAAACATTGGGCCAAACTGGCTTTTCTAAGAGTTCCACTTTACAGATGACTCAGTAAGCCATTAATGTATAGCTTAATTACTCCATTTATGATTTAACCACCTTTAAAGACTCTCCCACTACCAAGTATTTAATATTTCATAAAGGAAATTAAATTTCAATATGAATTGTGATGCGGATGTTGAAACCATAGTAGCTTATAAAGAAAAATCAAATAGTAAATGTAGCCAGTAAAATCCTGAAATTTAAAGTCAATATAGTCCAGGCTGGGGATTTAGCTCAGTGGTTCTGGCACCTGCCTCACAAGCGCAAGGTCTCAAGTTCAATCCCCAGTACCAAAAAATAATAATAATAAAGTCAATATAGTCCAGCTAGCCCTAAAATATATTATGACCCTCCATAATGAAAAGATTATGGTGGTGTTGGTGAACCAATAGTTAAACTAATGTTTAAAATTTCCTAGAGTTGGGCATGGTGGCACATGCCTATAATCTCAGCACTTGAGAGACTGAGGCAGGAGGATCTCTGTGATTTCAAGGCCAGCCTAGGGTACATAGTGAGTTCAAGGACATCCTGAATTGGATATCGAGACTATGTCCAAATATAAATGAATGCAAACGGTCTATGAATACTTTATTGCACTGTATTTAGGTCATTAATAAAATCACAAATCTGGGCTAGGGATTTAGCTCAGTGGCACCGCACCTGCCTCACAAGCACAAGGTCCTGAGTTCAATCCCCAGTACTGCAAAAAACCCCACAAAACCCCCACAAATCAGAAGGTAATGACTGTGCTTTGGGATAATGATAGACACTAGGAAAAAGTTAAAACTGGACTTGTACTGCCATTATATATAACCAGACAAAAATCAAAAACTGAGAGATCTAGAAATGAAAAATAATGTCACAAAATCTGTAGAAAAAAGAATTAAGGGAAATGTTTTCCTGTGACCTAAAATACAGAATTATAAAATACACGAAACTGATTTTTTTTTTGAGACAGGGTCTTGCTATGTAGATCAGGCTGACTTTGAACTCATTTATGTAGCCCAGGTAGAATTCTAACTTGTGGTGAATCTACTGCCTTAGTCTCCGAAGTGCTGAGATTACAGGCACCACATCAGGCTGAAAATTAAGTTTTGCATAGCAAAATAGTAAGACCAAAGTGCAAAGATATTGGGGAAAGGCCAGGCTATAGCTCAGTGGCGCCGCGCCTGTCTGGCAAGCGCAAGGTTCTGAGTTCCATCCCCAGCACCAAGCAACAAACAAAAACAAAAACAAAATCCAAAGACACCGGAGAAACTTTTTATCTGCAGCACAGAAATGGCAAATGTTCTCAATGTATCCATAACACTCCTAAAAATATAGAAACTAAGGCCTAGAAAAGGACCGCCCCACTGGACCAAGGAATCTTAGACTCCCTAGCGTATCTCACTGAGGGCTAGGTGTATTCTAAACACTAGCGGAGGGCCATCATTAGACCCTGGGCAATGAATCTGCAGGGACTGGCTGAGGATCCTGTTTACTGTAGTCATGGACCACACCAAGGATTCTGGGTAATGTAGTCCTGGGGACGGGTCATGCCAAAAATTCTGGATATTATAATCCCATAGGGGCACGCTGAGGATTCAGAATATTGTATTCCATTTTGGGGGGGCTGAAAACACACCAAGGATTTTGCGTACCATAGTCCTGGGGCGTGTCTCAGTAAGGAATCTGGATACATTAGTTCATGAAGAAACCTGCCGAAGATCCAGGGTACCTTTTTCCTTAAGGAGGTACACTGAAGATTTTGTGTTCTGAAATCCTGTGGGCTGTGGAAGGTTTTAGGTATCATATTTCTTCAGGACGGACACGCTGAGGCTTCTGGGTATTGCAGTACTTGTATGGGTTACACTGAGGATTCTGGATAGCAGAGTCCTTGGGAATCATTCTGAGTACCTAGTTCTTGCAGAGCACCCAGAGAATTCTGGGTCTTGTTGTTGTTGATGTTGTTGTTGGGGGAGGGGTGGTTCTGGGTACTGCAGTCCCAGATGTGGAATTGTCTGGTATCCTGGAAGGGGTGTGTGTGTCACAGCGATACTTAGAGCTACTGCAGTACAGGCGTGTGCATCCAGAGGCGTTTGGTTACTGTGGTGGATTGACTAATGGTCAATTTAAGCAGAATGTCCAGCTGAACTGAGTCAGTGTGGTTCTGGGCATGGAAGACCCACCTGAGAAGTGTTGCCAATGGTACAAAAGGAGAATAGGAGGGGAAGATGCATGATGTTTATTTTCCTAGAGAAGCTTGCTTCGGATGGTTTTCCTGATAGAAACTTGGCTGTTTTTGTTGGAGAAGCAGTTGTGGTCCTCGCTGTCACTAGGGATGGCTGCTGTTCTCTTCAGGGGAGCTCTGGTCTTCACCTTGAATGTCGCTTTCTGGCTCCAGTGTGAATCCCTTAGCCTTCTGGCACAGATCCTTTACCTTGCAGCACAGACTTTCTAAAATCCATCACTGGCCTTTGGGGCTTCCCAGTGCAGATCCTTGATGCAGACTCATGGAGGACATTTCTGTGGGCTCTAGGCCTTTGGCTGGACTTTTCGGGCTCCAAGACTTGGCTGGATTCTTTAGGTTTCCAGCACACGGACAGATCTCTTGCACTCTTCTGCATTTGACTTTTGGGGTGAATATTATAAAATAATCCTATAAATTATGTGTGCCCTGCATTAAATCTATTCCTTTGCAAACCACTGACTACAGCAAGTACTTTGATCCTTCCGGGCGCCTTCCTGGTACCACAGTCATGGGCAAAGAGGTGTCCTAGGGAGGTTACCATGATGAACCACGATGGGTGGTGGTGACACGCTGACATTTCTGGGTACTGTAGTTCAGTGGTTGAGGCACACAGAGTTTCTGGGAGAGAGTCACAGGGAGGATTATGGGTACCAGGGTAGGGGATGTGCTAAGGCTTGGGCCCATGGTGGGGTATCCATAATCTGGATAATGTAGTCTGTGGGGGGGGGTCACACCAAGGATTCTGGGTAGTGTAGTTCTATGATTGGGGCAGGCAGTCTTCTGGGTACTGTAGTCCTGGGTGTGGGCTGTAAGGCCAAGAATTCTGGGTACTGTAGTTGGGGGTGCACAGCAAGGGTTCCAGGTTGGGTTATCACGTGCAAGATTCTGTGACCTCTGGCGGGCGATGCTGTGGAGTCAGCAGCTGTTGTCAGCAACCTTCTCGTGTCAGTTGCCCTGGTGAGCTGGACTCCTGCCTACTCTCTATCCAGTGGGACAAAAGGGCTGAGAAGACCAGGCTGGTAGGGCGTTCCCGCTGGATCAGAGCTCGTCACTACTGTGACTGGCCCCAGGGTGCCCACACTTGAGAGGTTCCTTCTCCCGTGACCCGCCCTGCTGCGCCCAATCCGGACGCACCCGGGCCACACCCCTCCTCCTCCAGAACCCAGGCCCCGCCCCCTCACAAAAGCTCAAGGACACCCACAGTTGAGGTGCCCTGGCTCCGCCCCCTCCGGTAACCCGCCCTGTTGGGCCCAATCCTGGTTCTCCTGGGCTATGCCGCTTCTCTTCCTGAACCCAGGCCCGGCCCCTCCCATGACCCTGACCCGGACACCCACAGCTGAAGAGCCTGGCCACGGGCCTCCTCTTCCTGTAGCCAGGCTCCGCCCCCTCTGGGGACTCGCCCTGTTGTGCCCAATCTTGGTGCTCCCTGGCTATTCCCCTCCTCTTCATGAACCCAGGCCCGCCTTGGCTGTGGCCCAGCCACGCCCCTCCCAGGACGCAGCCCCAGGACGCCCACAACTGAGGCGCCTGGCCACACCCCTTCTCCTGTAGCCAGACTCCACCCCCTCCAACGACCTTACCGGCTGCACACCCTACTCTCTGGACCCTTCCGCCCGCTGACCAGAGCGCGGCAGTTGGCCATGCTTTATGTCTCGCAGAGAATGCTGCTTCGTCTCTGTCCTCAGCAGGTGAGGAGCCTCCTACCATGACCTCGGCTTCCTCCCCTGGGCAGTTGAGGCGTGAGCACCTGCCGGCCTCACCAACCCCAGGCCTCACCTTCCCGCCAAGCTCATGCTAGGCCTCACCTTCCGACAAGCCCGCTCCAGCCTCACAAACCCCTGCCCCAGCCTCACCAGTCCCAGGCCTTACCTTCCCGCCAAGCCTGCCCTAGGTGTCCCTCATGCTGAGGGACAGGAGTGTGCGGTGCAGCAGTTAAGGAGGGGTCTGCATGTGTGGTTGGGGCCTGCACGGACGGGGAGGCTGGATGGAAAGGGCAGCCCGCCATCAGGAGCCAGGATTAGTAGAATGAACTGCAGGGTTAACACTGGTGATAGGTGTTGGTTAGGTTTGGGCTAGTTTTACACTATCCTCGAGTTGTAAGGAAGTATTCATGTTGGAGTTTGTATTATTGCTTGACATGTTGTTAGGTTTATCACTTACAATTAGGTTAGCTCTGTGAGGAAATCAGTGGCATTTTTATAAGATAATGCAATGCTTAGGCCCACTTCACCCCTTACTCTGCCTGAGAGAAAACTTTTAATTCATGAATTGCAGATTCAGGCTATGTCTTTACATTCCTCTGTTTTGACAAAAAACTTAAATTAGCTATTTTGGGAATTTGTCAACTAGTTTGAATTTTCACAACTGGCATATGTCACAATCAGCCAATATAATTATTTCCCCTGAAAGTCAGTAGTATTTTTTTGGGGGGGGACTGGGGATCGAACTTGGATCCTTGCGCTTGCGCAGCAGGTGGCAAAACCACTGAGCTAAATCCCTGGCCCAGTCAGTAGTATTTTAACATGAAATATAACTATAGAGTGGCTAATTTTTAGGGAAATATTGTTGGCAAAATGTAGGTGGTATATCTCATCAAAATTATATTTGTAGGAATTTCTTTAGCATATTAATTTGGAAATTCTTCTATTTATAATCTCTGTTTATATAGAATACCTGAGAACAATAATTCCTTCAGTGTAAATTACTGTTAAAATGTATTTTCAGTTTTTTAATTTAGTGACACCACTTCAGTTAAATTGGTTTTGTTTGTTTGTTTTGTTTTGTTTTTGAGACAGAATCTCACTCTGTAATTCAGGCTGACCTTGAACTCATCATGTAGTCCCAGCTGGCTTTGAACTCATGGTGATCCTCCTGCTTCAGCCTCCTGAGTGCTAGGATTACAGGTGTGTGCCACCACTCTTGGTTTAAACTTCTTGTTTATCAGTAACCACAGGATTGGTGTCTAACTTTCAATGCCAGTCAGTGATGACTGTCACAGCGGAGTTAAATGGCTTTCTTGCTGTTCAGCTGTTACAGGCCTAAGATTGTTAGAGCATCTTTGAATGTCTCATCTTTTTTAGTTTTTCAGTAAGTACAGTTTGTCAAATAACTTTTGAGGCACTGGGACATACCTGAATTAGGAATGAGCTCATCTTTTACTTGTCTTTATACTCAAAGTCAAGTATCCCATCTAAAGTGTGTACATACCCTGTCTGGAATTCCCACACATCCCCAATTAGGTCAGAGACAAGAGAGGAGGAAACACTTTTGATTAAGATGTGGGGTTGGGAGAGTGAAAGAATTTTTTTGTAGACATTACCCTTTTGCAAATATTACAAATGGGGAGTACAAAGTAGAAAAAGTATACAGTAGTTAAAACATTTGCTCTATAAATTGTTAACCTTTAGAGATATAATGGCTGCTAAAAATAGAGTCCTTACACTAAAGAAAAATGTATGCCATTTTGAAAATAAAATCTTGTTCCATAAATGCAGCCCAACTAAATATTAATGTTAGCTCACAAATCAATGCTGTCAGGGGAATGAGTAAAGTAGAAAAACTTTCAACTTTTGATTCTAAATTATGTAGTATAATCAAACATGGTCATCCAGAATTTTTATATTTTTCTTTGTACAGAGGTTATGTATTCTGGGTATTTTTTTTAAAGGAAACACTTTAAATCCCACAAATCAGCATTTTCCATCAATCGTAAGATTTTCTCAGTACTCTGAAATTTCTTTACATTATATGCGTAACAGCTGAGATGCTGGATTTTTTTTTATGTGTGATGAAGATTTAATTTCATTTCTATCCATAGCAACCAAAATTAACTAAGTTTAACATTAAACATTTGAACATCTACTGGAATTTAAAATTGGAAAGGATGTTCATCTAGCATAGCAGACCTGCTCTGAAATACCAGCTTATTGAAATTAGATGCTTTAATATAATTACATAAATAAATTAAAATCACTAAAATGTCATATTGCACATCAAGCCTGGATAATTCAAGTTTCTTTTCACTACTTATAGAAATAAGTATGTTTTTTCAAGACAATTCTTTTTAATCTAGAAATTATAACCAAGATGAACTGGCTATTAAATATCCCTTCAGAGCTAAATCTGTAGGAACATTGCACATTTCCTATCATTTTTTTCTGACTCTTTCCACAGAAGGGAGAAGAAGAAATTCCAAGGAAAAGAAGAAGTATAGACAAGCAAATATGCTTATGGTCATTCAAAGCCAGATGGTTGAGCATGCTTGACTGCTATTGGTGAGTCAAATAGAAAATGACAGTACCATTTATCGTATTATATTATACACAAAATTTTAACAAAGGCAAGGCAAATCAGACTGCTGATTTCAGCCATATGTTATATTTGATAGCAATTCATAGATGTGTACTACACAAAATTAAAATAAATGCCTTAATTCTTAAGGTAGAAAAGGCTGGATTGTTTTTGTATATATGACTGCCTCCACCTGAAATACTGTCAGAAGTACTTAAAGGGCAGTTTATCTTGTACATGAAATTTTTAGAGTTGATAATGCATTAACTTATTTTATAAACTCTTAGATTATGTGTATTTGGCCTGTAAAATGTATAGTTTAATGTCAGCTATCTATAAATACTGTTCTGGCTCAGGGATTTAGCTCAGTGGTTCTTTCGCCTGCCTCACCAGCACAAGGTCCCAAGTTTGATCTCCAGTTAACAAAAAAAAAACCTGTTGTATAAGTTTCTTTGGTTAGAAACATTTGGACATGTAGTGCCACTTGGGTCAGGATGTTCTTCAGTACTATTTATTTAGCAAACTATTTTTGGTTTATGCAACTAGCAAAAATTTGTATGATACAATAGAATATAGTTCTCACACTTAACTTTCATATGAGGAGTTCTTCTTGAACCAAGTTTAGCAAAATTAGAGGGAAAGTTCTAAGAATATTTAAGAGAAAAAGTTAACATTTTCAGGCTAAATAGTTGAATCTAATAAAGATAACAAATAATGTCTATTATCTCAACTCTCCAAAGTTTGGGGTTAGTGTTTAACTATCATTTGAGCTTATTCATGAGGTAGGTGAATAAAAGTAGGCAGCTAAATTTTAGTTTCATGTTCCTCCTGTATAAACAGAAAATAAGCAGTTATTGTAAACTGACTTGCAGATAAATCAGGAACTGCCCTGCATAATATTTAAGGAAAATGAATGTTTAAAGACTTATTTACTTCAACATTTAATTTTAACAATACAATAGAAAACACAAGAAATTACTTCAACACATCTGTAGCCTTTTAAAATAGTTTTGCTTTCAATTTTATTAAGAACAGATCTCTATCTTAAGCTTTATTCTTTTAAACAGATTTTGACATTGTTTTTCTGTACTACAATTTTTAAAAAACATTTTTACAAAAAACTGTCTTTAGAAACATTTTATTCAAAAGTTATACTGTTAACATATATGATCAATTTATAACAGAAACATAACTTTTATATTATAAAATTATACCAATGGATCACCAGCATTTAAAAATTGTTATTAGATCATATTTGTGCCTCAAACTGTCATCTACTGATATAACCGCTGGATACCTAAAAAAGAACACACATGTATAACATATTTGAGGTTGGAAACACCCAAAATCATTGCTTTTCAACTTAAAAGGAGTTTTAGTAGAAACAGAGATTTAAAAATAAAAACTCATTTTAAATACTTAATTTAAACAAAGACTACATAGACACTAAATTAGTAGCACTTTAGTTTTTATAGAGAAGCAAGGAAGCCATTTACTATCTCTTGAAACTATTAGCATTAGGCAGCATAAACAAACACATTAAGGTGAGGTAACATAGCTATTAACTCTATATCAAAAGAGTTTTTAAGAATTTAAAAACTTATTAGAATATGAAATAAATTGTGCTTACATAAATAACTTAAAATGATAAACAGATATAATCCTCAATCACTTTGAGAGTTATTTTCTTAAGCTCATTTTCACTAGTTGACCTGTAGATTAATAAAACTCTATTTTTAGATATTTGAGCTTACGTTAGTGATATATGTGAGACATATATGAGCAACCTATGAAATATATGTAATATTTAAATATATTATCATTTATAAATTTTAAATAATATATGAATTTATATTTAACAAATCCTTAGTATTTTAACTTAATTATAAATAACTTAGAGCTTTTATCTGTTTAATTTTTAAAAACTACATTTACATTGTATGTAAAATATAAAATATATGACAAACACAAGTAATAATCTTAAAGCAAACTTTTGTTGAGAAAAAAATGTAAAAGTTGTCAATATCTCAAAATTCCCTTTGCATACACTATAAGAGACTATTATTTAAAATTTTGAAGGTTTTTTGGGGGCTTTTGAACTTGAATCTTCATATTGACCTCAATGAATTATTTATAATCACATTTTTATGTCACCAAAAGCAAACTATTTTGGGAAACAAGGATACCCATAAGTGAACTTTATTAATTGTGGGCATTGAAAATGGAGTAGCTCAGAAAATCTGGAAAGATCCAAGAACTGTAGGGAGAAATATTTTTTTGTATAATCATTTTAGAGCTGAGTGAATTAATATCTATGTAAATGTGGACTCAGCTCTTTCAGGAAATTAGGAAGAAGTACAGCATGGCCGGACAGTGCTTATTTAGACACACATTAGTGTATAAGACAAAATTCCCTGTTTTTTTTTATATAGACTTAGTAAGAAAGCTTTCCAGTAGACTTTTATTAGATAATATCTAATGAATAGAAACTTTAAAAAGTGTTTCCATTTTTTAACTTTAATAAACCATAGGAGAGGTCTGTTACCTAACTCATGCTGAGTAGAATAACCAAGTAGAAGCTGTCAGGCTCCGTAAACCACTCTTGGTTAAGAAAGCAGCCTTGAGAACATTTTGGAAGAAGCCAGTCCTGAAACTACTGTAGTCCTGGCATGCAGACCACTACAGAGGCAAGAAACAGCTAGACCTGGGCCTTTACGTGCTATTTATTAAAAAGCATGATTTTCATTTTGTTATTAGGGACTCAAGGGCCATTCTTGCTGCAAATTTTAACTTTTTAAACTAATGTCTAGGAAAATATGGATAGATTTTGTTATAAACCCTAACATTTTTGCCAGGAATGGTGGTGCACACCTGTCATCCCAGCACTCGGGAGGCTGAGGCAGGAGGATCGCTTTGAGTTTGAGGCCAGCCTCTGCTACATAGTGAGTTCAAGTCCAGCCTGAACTACATAGTGAGACCCTGTCTCAAAAAAAAAAGGGGGCCAGGGATTTAGCTCAGTGGTTCTGGTGCCTGCCTCACAAGCGAAAGGTCCCGAGCTTGATCCCTGGTACCAAAAAAAACAAAACCAAAAACAAAACACTCTAACATTTTAAACTAATGTCTATCAAAAAACAGGACCCCTGGTACAAATTTAGAAGCGGTCTTTATACTGACTATTGTTATATATCATTGTTTGAGAAGCTAAATAATTTAAAATAAAAGAATACCCAGATATTGGTATATTCATATTGTCTCAGTGTTGAACTGACTGATTTTTAAGAGTTTTTAGGATCCTAACAAACTCAAAAATTTCAATTATATTTTTATGCTCTTTAATTTCTTTTTTTGAGACAGGGTTTCACAGTGTAATTCAGGATGGCCTTGAACTGATTATGTATCCCAGGGTGTCCTCAAACTCACAGCTCTTGCCTCAGCTTCCTGAGTGTTGGCATTACAGGCTTATGCAACCACACCCAGCAATTAATATCTTTAACTTTTGTGCAACTGAAACTTTTTCTAAAGTTAAAATACCTCAAATATAAATTTGATTAGCTAATGTAGTGAAAATTTACATTAGCAGGTGAGGACACCTTTGTTATATCTTTTAAAACTCTTCTTTTTCTTTGTTTGTTTTGAGACAGGGTCTCACTGTGTAGCCCAGGGTGGCCTTAAAATCTTCCTCTCTCATCCTCCTGCATGCTGGGATTACAGGAATGCATCACCATACTGACCTTTTAAAAACATTTTATAAAAGTCATGTGATCAAAGAGGTATTTAGGTTTATGTTTTTAAGATATTGAGTACTTTTTAAAAGAAGTAATCTGGTACCATCTCAACAATATATAAATACAAGTATACAGGTAGGCATAACATAATATATACATTTATGCCAATACACATAAAGCAATGACTTAAAGTTATAATTTATCAGCTTTTAAAAACATATGTCTCCAGCCACGGGGGAGGATTCAGAGCTGGCACCACGCCATTACTGTAAAGGAGATGGCATCTGGACCACCATACATCTGCTCCCATCTAATGGAATGCTTCCGAAATGGCCCAGAACCGCTCACAGGAATACAGAGAATGGGTTCGACCCACCTTACCACATCTCCTGCTTTGGGGCAGGTTTCCCGGCTGGCACCACACAGCTCCCTGAATGCAGGTGGCATCCAGGCTGTCGTACAGCTGCTCCCATCTAATGGGATGCTACCAAAATGGCTCAGAACCAATCACAGGAAAAAAATAGCATGTGTTCGATGCACCATAACACATCTGCCACGGGGGAGGATTCCGGGCTGTAATCAGATCTCTGCCATCATCACTCTCACCTGCAGGCTCTAGTACTGAGTCCCTGGTGCCCTGGAGGGTGACAGCCACTGTGTCCAGATGTGCACATCTGCCTACAGCTCTCCCTTCCAATTGCTGCCGGGCTGGGCAGTACAGGGAACCAGAAAGGGACTGAGGTGGTGATGATTAGATCCCAGGTGGACCATAGCTGGTCAGTGTTGCCTAGGACCCCGAGTCCCTGAGTGTACCTGGAGGGTATAGATTGGGTCCTCCCTGGCTGCTTCCATGCCTGGGAGTTCACACATCTGGCTGGCATCCAGGTTGGATGGAGGCAAACTTGCTCGCATCCTTAAAAAGATCTTAAAAAGAGGCCTAGAACTGTACAAGTAAAGATGGATGCAAGCACCTGCTCGGTCCCCTGCAGGAGGACCCTGTGTGGAGGGAGTGGACTGATCCAATAGTTCCTCCTGAGACTTCCTGCAGCCCAGTCTTGCGCCCATTCATACATCCTGAGGCGGATCCCTCCACCAGGCTTCCAATTATCCAACAAGGTAGGGCTGGCCAGGGCCCCAGGGAAGCCTGGGGCTTTGCTGTATAAGGAGGACGTGTTGCTGTCTTTTCAAGTTTTAAGAAAGCCAAATCCCTGGAATTTAGATAAATCAGATAGGCACTACCAGGTTAGGGTTAAGTCTCCAAGAATGGCTTTGCGAGTAATTACAGAAAACAAAACCAAGAAAAAAGCCCAGCAGTTATTAGGTCCTAAGTAATTTGCAGCCTGTTTCACCCGAGCTAATTAAAATGTAATCGGGATTGTCTGGCAACGTGTATTCTGTCAGTAGTTTTTCTTGGGAAGAGAAATCAAGCCAAGAGACCATGAGAAAAGCCTTTCACGGGAATTGGCTCGATCTAAACTGCTTCTGTAGCCGCTGCAACTGTAAAACAAGTAAATCACTGCAACTGACAATAAAAAGGTGGAGGGAGGGACATCCTTGTCCTCTCTGGAGATGGGCTGGTGGTTTCTGCGTTGTGTTGCGGTGTTGTTCAAACACCCGCGTGGCATCTTCTGGGGAGAGGGACTTTGGTAAGGCGGTGGATTTGAGTCAGGTGTGTGGGGACAGGCGCCTGCCTGGATGTCGATGTCCTGCTACCTCGCTACAGAGGTAAGCGTCGGGTTTCGCTTCCCCGCAGGCCCTGAAAGAGGCTGAGTGTCCTTTTCTACTTTCTCCTGACAGACACTGTTTGATTCCGAACAAAGGCTCGCAAAGTTCACCGGTGGGCCTCAGCTCTTCAGATCCCAACTGTGAGCCGTCCGTAGGTCGCTCTCTGGCACACTGGCGGGGAAGGCCACCCGGAGGGCTGCGGACAGACACCCGAAACTGCACCCTCCAGAACTGATCAGCGCCGGTTCCAGCTGCTCGGATCCCTGATTCCGGGAGCCCCTCCTTTGCTGAGCCCCCTCTACTCCACTGGGCCTCGGCCGGCCGGAGGGGTACCCAGTGTAAAGGCAGAGGGCTCTGCTTCCAGTTCCAGCCTCACCTGGGAGCCTCCAGAATTTTCCCTGGGGCGAGAAGCTGGGCTGTTGGAACAGGTGGGTAGCTCAGGGGAGAGGCGAGCAGCAGAGGAGGAGGCCCGCAAGTGGATGACTCGAGGGCCTTGCGCCCTCGGAGTCCGGGAGCTGCTCGGGCGCCCACCCGCTTTGGTGCAGGTCCAAGGGCGCCAGGAGTGCACTTCCAGGAGCCTCCTTCGCCCCTCTCCCCCCCACCTTCCGCACCCTCAAGCTGGAACAACCTACTCGGGCTGGGGGAGCCCTTGGCCCCGGGGATTCTTCCCCGGAGCATCCAAGCCTGGCCCCTGCGTCCTGAGCCCCACCCTTCCCCTGCCACTGCCGGTCCTCTGAGCCGGTGGTTAGTAAGGGAACCCTTGGAGCTGCGAGCGGGACGCGCACCGCGCACCCCGAGAGAGCGCACAAGTCGGCCCCGGGGCCCTGGGTGGGTCTTCCGGAGGTGGCTAGCGAGCCCCAGACCCGCCGGTTAGGAAAGCTACAGCTCAAAGCCGTCCGAGGCGTCCGGCACCCCGGCACCTGCGACACTGGGGCACCGCGCGCGCCTTGGAGACCCCGGGAGTGTCCGTGCCGCCGGTGGGGAGCGTCCCGGGCGGCCCGGAGTTGGCGGAACTCCTCCTCCCTGGCGCCGAGTTGCGCGCGCTGCGGTCCCGGGAAAGTGACAAGCCCCACGCAGACACCTGGGAATCCGAAAAACTGGTCTGCGTCCCCTAGAAAGAGCGAGTGCCGCCCGTCCCGTCGGCCGCCGGGGAGAAGGGATTTGGAGAAGATGCCCAGGAGAGAGGCTTGGGGAGCCCGGATCGTGCAACCCACGCGGAGGGAAAGCCGGGCAGAACTTTGCGCCCGCCCAGGCTGGGAGGACCTCGCGCGCACGCCGAGGCCCCAGGGCTGCAGAGGGGATCCCGGCGGGGCGGGGGGGGGGGGTGGCGAGGGCGAGGGCGCTCGTACCTGGAAGTGCTGGAAGAAGGCGGAGAAGCGAGTGGTCTGCAGGCGGAGGCACCTGGAGGCGCAGCGCGTGCGCTGGAAGCTCCGGGCGGACAGAGACTCGTCCAGCCGCCGTGGGGTCGCCGCCGCCACCAAGCCGGGGCCTGAAGCCAGGCAGCCCCCCGAGGCCGCCAACCAGAGCCACAGGCACAGGGTGAGGGCCGCGCTGCGCCCCGTACTCCATGGCTCCCCGCTCGGAACCGGGGCCGCGCTGCCGGGCACCTCGCCGCCGCCGCCGCCAGTCGGCTGCAAAGTTCAATCCTCGCTCTCCGGTGCCTGCCGACCGCCCGCCCTCCCACTCCCCGGGGGCGGGGCCGGGGTGATAAGCGGCGGCGCCATTGGTCGCCAGCAGTGTGAGCAACAGGGGGCCAGGCCCGGGCGCCGGAGCCGCTGCTGAGCGGATCCAGGGCCGCACTGACCCCGTCCTGTGCCCTGCTCCCCGCCCCGCCTTCCAGGTGAACTCAGGTGTGAGCGAGGGGAGGCGCCCTCTCGGGTAGCAGGGACCCTGGCCCTGGCTGAGGAAGGGCAGAGCGCCCCTAGGGAGGCTGTCCTCTCCCCGTTCCCCACCTCCGGCAAGCCCTTCTGCTTCTGCGGCGTGGGTCACTTGCCCTGAGCCCTAGCATTGGGAAGGAGGTAAGAGAACGGAAGTGGACGGAAAATTGTCTGGATAATTGCACAGTGCCTTCATGTATGACGAGGCCTGGAAAGCTGTAAAGCACTTTTGAAAGGTAAATGTTTCCAGGTTCCTAAAATTTTACTTCTTAAAATGGTTGGTTTTGAAAGGCCCTGTTGCTTATATAGAAATGGAACCTGTGTCTAAACAACTCTTAGTAATATCGGATTGTAGCTCTTGATCAATTCTATTTACACCAACAACCTAAGAAATGAATAATAAGGACCTAGTTGAAAATTCCTGAAAACTACAGGATCTTCGTTTTTCTTCTTGCGATTGCTGGGATGTGTTTGGCCCAGGTGATCAATGCTTAGTTGCAAGCCTGTGGCACTATTGTGAGACAGTGGAATCTTTAAGACACAGGGCCTCCTGGGAGGAAGTTAGGCCATTGAGGATATGTTCCTGAATGGGATACTGGGAATCTAGCCCTTCCTTGTTTTGTTGCACTATATGCTTCCCTGCATGATTTGTTATCTCACCACAGGCCCAAAGCCACAGAGCCGATTGACCATGGGCGGAAACCTCTGAAACTGTGAGCCAAAATAAACCTTTCCTCTTTGCAAGTTGTTTATCTCAGATACTTGTTACAGTAATGGAAAGCTAACCAACAGAGGCCGCAAGCTGACCCCACAGCCAGTTATTACTTTCCACATGGTCTGATCCTGGAGTCTCTTAGTTTAAGTCTCACTAATCAAGTCACCCTTCTCCAAACACAAAGCATGGAAGAATGAGGAGAAAGGGAGAAGAAAAGGAAGATGAGGGTGGGGGAATTTTCAGGCCCATGATGAGCTAACCTGAGACATTATCTTTCTAGTAATATACTTAACAGCCACAGAGAGGAAGCCCTCGAGCTTGAGAGCAGAGGTGTGGTTTGCAGGGCTCTGTGATGAAGAAAACTTGGTGTAGTCAATATGTAGAAATTCTCCATATTCACTCCTAATCTTGAAAATGATTGTACATCTTCTCTTCTGCATAATATTTCTACTATAAAATACTATGTGTAACTGCTTTTCAACAGGAAATTTCTTGCCTATCTGTGCTTTGATCACTGGTCAAAATCTTATTTCACTGAGCTACTGATTTTGGAAAAATGTTTTGAAACAAAGATAGACAACACACCATATTAACTGCCACCCAGGGCAATTTCTCCTCTCTGCTTTAGTGTCACATTATTATCAGGAAGAAATGTCACATAAGTATAATGCATAAATTATAACATTGGTTTTTTGCCTTATCAACTGTCAGAGTAATCAATGAAGACATATAAATTTCCCAAAATGCCCAGAGGATACTATACAACATTTTTAGCCCATTTGCTAGATGTTTTGATGAGGGTATTTGCTGAGAAATCATATCACTTTTGTCATATGCTGAAAGGGTCAATTGGTTCTTTTTCCTTAGAGATATGCTCTTTCAAGTCCTTTTTCATAAAAAGTTCTGAAAAGTCATGGTGAGCTTTTTTCACTACTAACAGAAGTGCTGGGGATTTAGCGCAGTGGTTCTGCCGCCTGCCTCACAAGCCCAAGGTCCCGAGAGTTTGATCCCCAGTACCCCCCCCAAATAAATAAAAATAAAAGTGCCTGTAACTACTAATAGAATAATTTTTAAAACATTTACTCTAAAAAGACTCAATATAAATGTTAAAAATGAATGTTGAATTGTATTTGTTACTTCAGTGGTTGAAATTAGAGAAGAGAAAAAGGATGTTAAGAATTTCTTCTGTATAAATTTTTATTTGGTTTGTCCTCCTGATTCCAGCATTAACGGTCTTCATTCAAATTTCAAGCTTTGTTGTCTTTTCCATTTCCAAATCATCCTCTTTTCCACTTGTCTTATACTCCCTAGATGTGAAGGTCATGTCATCATGTTATAATATGAATTTCTCATCATCCTTGCTAGCATTCCATAGCTCCTGGGTCATTCAAGCTCATTTCTAGATGATTTTAGCTCTGGAAAGAAGGTACTGAGTCATAGAGTAAAAACATTTCTATGCAAAAAAAAAAAATGTTCCATTGACATTCCCTCCCCAAAATCATATACTCCAGCTGGAAATTCAGTGAAATAATTGTTCCTACTGCAGGGGTCCACATTGCTCTCTTTGACTCAAAGTCAGCACTGAATTCCCAATAATGCATGTCCACATTGTCTCACTCACACAAGTCAAACCCTGTTGTGCTTTCCCTTGTGCCATTTGTTGTCAAATGCTATTTTTAGCACACACATTCACATTTTCCTTACCAAAATTTCAGATAACTTGATGGTTCAGACAGAGTTCTCTTTTCTTGTGGCTTCTCCCACTTCTCAGTACCCCCTGTGCCTAAGGTCTGTCATTGCTCAAATGAATTAGTTTGGTTATGAAGGGAGCTGGGCTGACCTCATGAGTCACTGGCAAGACAATTCTGAAGCCCATTCCAGGAAGGATTCAGCTCTTTCCATGCATTTTGCTGCATAATAAACCACCCCACAAGTTAGTGGCTTATTTGGTTATTTTCATGATCTTGTAGGAATCCTGGGCTTAGAGGGATGATTCTCCTGCTTCATGTGATATTGGCTGCAGCTGCAGTAACACTGGGTCTTGAATATTCTGGGTGATCCAATATGGCTCCTTCACTGGCTGTCACTTGGTTCTGTTGACTGGGACCTCAGCTATGGTGGTCTAGTGAGGTACCTCCTATCTCCTCCAAAGGTCTTTCCATGTGGCTCTCATCGAATGCTGGCTAAGTTCCAGGGGGCCAGAAAGTACTAGAGACATATGCCTACAACTCTCCAAAGATCATATTCTGTAGCACATAAGACTCAGGCCAGTAACAGCAATCATTATAGCTACAGTAATAGAGGTGATTACTATATTTTAGCCCTTGATTTGTTTGCTTTTTTTTCCTTTGCACAAAACTAGCCTATGGTAGGTGATTATTTTGGGTTTTTTTGTTTTAATTTCTTTTATTGGTACATTGTAGGTATACAACATAATTACATTTCTCATTGGGAATTGTACCTTTACATAATGCATCTTGGTTCTTATTTTTTCCCCATTCCTAGCCCTCCCTTCACCCCCTCCACCCTTCCCTATTTACAAAGACTTTATTTCCATTTTTTCCATTTCTCATCATTTTTCCTTTCCTTTCTTTCCTTTCCCCTGCCCCTCCCACTACCCCTACGCCTTTGGACCTTTTCTTCCTATTTTGCATTATTGATTATTCATTCTAATCATTGGTACATTTTAGGTATACAATATAATGACATTCATCATTGGAAATTTGCACCTTTACATAGTCTCTCTTGTTTCTTATTTTTCACCCTTGCCCAGCCCTCCCTTCAACCCCTCCAGTCCTCCCTATTTACAAAGATTTTGTTCCTATTTTTCCATTTTCTCATATTAATCCCATTCCCTTCTATCCTTTCCCCTAGCCCTCCCACTTCCTTCCCCTTTGCCCCTTTTCTTCCTATTTCACATTACCTATTATACATTTAGTCCTTATTTACACTTTCAGTTTCTCACACCAGAGAAAGTATTCGGTATTTACACATGTGTGTCCTATTTATTTCACTTAAGAGTATCACCTCAATGTGCATCCACTTAGCTATAAATGTCTTAATTTCTCATTTTTTATGACTGAGTAGTACTCCATTTTATTAAAAAAAACACATTTTCTTTATCAAGTCTCCAGTTGATGGGCATTTGGGCAGTTTTCAAGTTTTAGCTATTACAAACTGCGCTGCTATGAACATGGGTGCACATATATCACTGTGGTATGATTCTTTTAATTCTTTGGGGAAGATCCCCAGCAGTGGAATAGTGGGGTCAAATGGGACTTCCAGTCCTAGTTCGTTGAGGTATCTCCATACTGATTTCCACAGTGCTTGCACCAGTCTACACTCCCACCAGCAGTGGAGCAGGGTTCGTCTTTCCCAACAGCCCCACCAGCATTTGTTATTGGCTGATTTCATGATAGCAGCCATTCTTTCTGGAGTGAAGTGGAATCTCAGCATTGTTTTCATTTGCATCTCTTGAATGACCAGTGATGTTGAACATTTTTTCATGTATTTATTTGCTATTTCTACTTCTTTGTCTGAGAAATGTCTGTTCATTTCAGATGCCCATTTTTGGATTGGGTCTTTAAATTTGGGAGGTCTGATCTTTTTAAGTTCTTTATAGATTCTAGATAGTAGACCTTTGTCTGAAGAAGAGCAGGTGAAGATTTGTTCCCACATTGTGGGTTGTCTCTTCACACTGCTGGTGGTTTCTCTTGCTGTGCAGAAGCCTTTTAATAAGAAGAGATCCCATTTGTTGATTGTGCTAGTTCATGGGCAACTGAGGTTTTGTTCATAAAATCTTTTCCTACACCAGTGTCTTCAAGGGTTCTACCTAACCTCTGTTCCAACTGGTTCAGAGTTTCTATTTTAATATTTAGATCTTTAATCCATTTTGATTTTAGTTTAGTGCATGGTGAGAGATACAGGTCTAGTTTTAATCTTTGGCAAGTTGAAGCCCAATTTTTCCAGCACCATTTATTAAAGAGGCTATCTTTCCTCCAGTGAGGGTGTTTGGCTCCTTTGTCGAAGATGAGATGGCTGAGTGTGTCTGGCGTTGTTTCTGCATCTTCTAATCTGTTCCACTGGTCCTCAGGTCTGTTTCTTTGCCAGTACCATGCTGTTTTTATCACAGTAGCTTTGTAGTATAGTTGTAGGTTGGGGATTGTGATACCCCCTGCCATGTCTCTGTTACCTAGAATTGCTTTTGCTATTCTGGGTCTCTTCTTGCTCCAAATGAATTTTTGGATTGTTTTCTCGAGGTCTATGAAGTATGCTGCTGGGATCTCAATTGGAATTGCATTAAATCTGTATAACAGTTTTGGAAGTATGGCCATTTTCACTATATTAACCTTTCCTACCCAGGAGCAGGGGATGTCTGTCCATTTTCTGATATCATCTTCAATCTCTCTTTTCAGAGTGCCATAGTTTTCAGAGAAGAGGTCTTTGATTTCTTTCGTTAGGATGATTCCTAGGTATTTCAGTTTTTTGGATGCTATTGTGAAAGGAATTATTTGCCCTGTTTCTCTCTCAGTGAGTCTGTCATTGGTGTAGAGGAAAGCTATTGATTTTTGTGTGTTGACCTTGTAACCAGCTACTTGACTGAATTTGGCTATTAAGTGTAGAAGACTTTTGGTGGAGTTCTTGGGGTCTTCTATATAGAGTATCATGTCATCTGCAAATAATGACAATTTGACTTCTTCATTTCCTATCTTTATTCCTTTTATTTCTTTCTCTTGTCTAATTGCTGTGGTTAATGTTTCCAGAACTATATTGAACAAGAGTGGTGATAGTGGACATCCTTGTCTTGTTCCTGATTTGAGTGTGAAGGATTTCAGTTTTTGACCATTTAGTATGATATTGGCTGTTGGTTTTTCATAGATGGCTTCTATCAGTTTGAGGTAGAGACCATCTATTCCAATTTTTTGTAGGGTTTTTATCATAAATGCATGTTGGATTTTGTCAAATGCTTTTTCTGTGTCTATGGAGATAATCATGGTTTTTGTCCTTGGCTCTATTGATATAGTGTATTACATTGATTGATTTTCATATATTGAACCATCCCTGCATCCCTGGGATGAATCCCATTTGATCAGGGTGTATGATCTTCTTGATGATCTTCTGCATTCTGTTTGCCAGTATCTTATTAAGGATTTTTGCATCTATGTTCATTAATGAGATTGGCCTATAGTTCTCTTTTTCAGTTGGGTCTTTGTCTGCTTTGGGGATCAAGGTGATGCTTGCTTCCAGGAATGAACTTGGGAGTATTGCTTCCCTTTCAATTTCATTGAAGAGTTTAAACAGTAGTGGCAGTAGTTTCTCTCTAAATGTCTTGTAGAATTCAGCAGTGAAGCCATCAGGGCCTGGGCTTTTCTTAGTTGATAAGTTTTTCATTACATTTTCAATTTCATTGGTTGATATTGGGTTGTTCCGAATTTTTAGGTCTTCTTCATTCAACTTTGGTAATTCGTATGTATCTAGGAATCTGTCCATTTCTTCTGTGTTGTCCATCTTATTGGCGTATAGGTTCTGGAAGTAGGTATTGATGATCATCTGGATTTCTGCTGGGTCTGTTGTAATTTCACCCTTTTCATTCCTAATTGCATGGATTTGGGCCTTTTCTTTCCTTTTTCTGACAAGGTTGGCTAAAGATTTGTCAATTTTGTTGATTCTTTTGAAGAACCAACTCTTGGCTTCATTGATTTTTTTTGTATCATTCTCTTAGTCTCCATTGCATTGATTTCTCCTCTGATCTTTATAATTTCCTCCCTTGTATGAGCTTTGGGGTTGTCCTGTTCTTCTTTTTCTAGAAGCTTGAGGTTCAGCATTAGGTTGTTTAATTGGGCTTGTTCTGTTTTCCTAATATGCGTATTCACTGCTATGAATTTCCCTCGTAAGACTGCTTTCATTGTGTCCCATAGATTCCGATATGTTGTATTGTCATTGTCATTTAATTGAAGGAACTGTCTGATTTCTTTGCTAATTTCCTCTGTGACCCATTGGTTATTCAGAACTGTGTTGTTCAATTTCCACATGTTTATGAAATTTTTTGAGTTTCTTTTGCTATGGATCTCCAATTTCATCACACTATGGTCTGATAATGTACAGGGGATAACTTCAATTCCTTTGTACTTACTTCAACATGTTCTATGTGTGAGTATGTGGTCTATTTTGGAGAATGACCCATGTGCAGCTGAGAAGAATGTGTATTCTGATTTTGTGGGGTGGAAGACTCTGTAAACATCTGTTAAGTTCATTTGTTCAAGAGTTCGATTGAGTTCTAGTATTTCATTACTTATTTTTAGTCTAGTTGATCTATCTGTGACAGTGGGGTGTTGAGGTTCCCCACTACAATTGTATTAGTGCATACATGACTTTTCATGTCTGTTAGTATTTGTTTTATATAGTTGGGTGCACTAGTGTTTGGTGCATAGATATTTATGATTGTCATCTCTTCCTCTTGGATTCTTCCCTTTACAAGGATGTAGTGTCCTTCTTCATCTCTCTTAATCATTGTTGGTTTGAAATCTACTTGATCTGCAAAGAGGATAGATACTCCTGCTTTTTTGGGGGTTCCCATTGCATGGAGTATTGTTTTCCACCCTTTAACTTTCAGTCTATGAGTTTCCTTTTGAATTAAGTGTGTTTCTTGTATGCAGCATATTGTTGGATTTTGCTTCTTGACCCATTCTGCCAGTCTATTTCTTTTGATTGGTGAATTGAGACCATTAACGTTGATGGTTATAACTGAAATGTATTGACTTGTCATTGCCATGACTTTTTCTTTTTGTTGTGTTCTCCCCCTTTACATTTAATTTCTTGTCATGACAGATGGGTTCATTCTGCTTTGCTTCCTGGGGTTGTGATCCTCAATGTCTGTTCCTAGGCTATTGTGTAAAATTCTTTGGAGTGCTGGTTTGGTATTCATGAAGTTCCTAAGGTGCTCTTTGTTATGAAAGTGTCTTATTTCTCCATCCATTTTGAAAGATAGTTTTGCAGGGTCCATCAGTCTGGGTTGGAGGCTGTTTTGTTTTAGGGCTTCGAATATGTCACTCCAAGCTCTTCTTGCCTTGATGGTTTGTGTTGAGAAGTCTGCTGTGATTCTGATGGGCTTTCCTTTGTATATGATTTGTTTCTTTTCTCTGACTGCTTGGAGAACTTTGTTCTTCTGTTGTGTTTCTGGAATCTTAACAATTATATGCCTATGTGTAGATTTTTTTTGATCAAGGCTATTTGGAGTCCTATATGCCTCACTTATCTGTATGTCAAGCTCTTTTCCCCTGCTTGGGAAGTTTTCTGCCATTATTTCTGTGAAGAGATTTTTTATGTCATCTGCACTCTCTCCTGTTTCTTCATTGAGCCCAATCAGTCTTATGTTATTCTTCTTTGCATCATCTAGCAGCTGCTGGATTGATTTCTCATGTTCCCTTATAATTTTGAAGCAATTTTTCTTTTCCTGGTCACTAATTGCAATCTTATCTTCTATATCTGAAATTCTGTCCTCACATTGGCTCATTCTGCTGTGTGGACTTTCAGTGGAGTTTTTCATGTCCTGGAAATCTATTTGCATCTGTTTTATGGATTCCATTTGTTTCTTATGTTGGGATTCCATCATATTCCTGAGCTCCTCTCTAGATTTATTAATCATGTCTTGCACTAGGGACACAGTTTCTCTTGTTATCTGAGAAATTATTTCTGATTTCATTTTTTCCAGATCCCCTTTTGTTGCCAGTTCAGTGGGTCCAGGTGGTTGAGTATCAGAGGGTTCCATCTCATTTCCCTTTGGGGTTGCTGTAGGTGATCTGGAAGCCTGGTTTTGAGACTTATTTATGTGTTTTCTCATTTCAACTGGGGTGGGGGGCTGTTAGCACCTGCACAGATTATCTCCTCTGAGCTGGGTGAGGTGGGACGGGCCCGGGAGCAGCAGTAGGGATGGTGACCCAAAAGCCCTTTCCTGTGGGCTGGGAGCAGCGGGAGGGATGCTGGCCTGGAAGCCCCTTCCTCTGGACCAGGAGCAGTGGGACAGTGGCTCAGAAGCCCCTACCTCTGGGCCGGGAACAGCAGGACTCAGTACCTTGGTCTGGTGGTCTAGTGTCCTCTGCATCTTTGTAGTGTGGAAACAGGTGGCTGCTTGTCTGCAGTGGGGTGATTCTGTGTCTTCCACGCAACTCAGGACCTCGGTAGGGCGGTAGGGCATGCACAGACCTTCCTGTGTGCAGCAGGCTGATTCAACGCGAATTCTGCATGACGGGGACCTCGGTAGGTTATAGGCAGACCTGCCTGTCTGCAGCGGGCTGATTCGGGGTGTTCTGTGCGACAGCAGGTGATTATTATTTTCAGTTTACAGAGGAGAATACTAAAGTCAGAGAAATTAATCCCTGGGCATTGAGCTGGGACTGAAAGCCAGAAATCCCAGATTCAGGAACTATATCCTCAATCAGTCTGCTTTTGGCTTCTCAACATTTCTGAAACAAAATTTTTGACTTATCATTTGAATTTTCACTTCTCTTCAGAAGATGATTTAAATTTCAGGAGTAGTTAGGCATTAGAGGGTAAATACAAAGCTATGGGTAATTAGGTAATTTCTAACTTCTAATGATGGTTCATCCATCTATTGCCATTCCTTCAATGAATGAAGGTGTTTTTACTTTAGAGGATCTCAGAGATTTATGACTAAGTCATGAAAACTGCAAGGAAATAAAGTGACCTTCATCTTCCATATGCCCAAGTTTACATTATCTAAATACTTCTAGGTAAATCAGGGAAGAAATAAAATACAAAGCCACCTAAGTTGATGCTTAATTCATTTTGGTTTTCACACTTTAGTTTTGCATATGTATACTTTATCTGCTACTTTTGTCACCAATTTGCATTACTTTGTGAAAATATTCTCTGGCTAGCTTCTCACAAAACCAAAGACACTCAAGAAAAGAGAAGTAAACTCTGAAGTTACATTTCATATATGCAGCACATATATACAGCAGAATAATATCTGGCTATGAAAACAATACCATACCATCATTTGCAACAACAAGGGCAGAACTGGAGATCATTAAGGTGAACAAAATAAGCCAGGCACAGAAAGACAAGTACTGAATGATCACATTCATGTGGAATCTAAAAAAGTTGATCTCATAGAATTTGAGGAGAGAATGGTGGTTATTAGAGGCTAGGGAGAGTAGTGGGTAGGGAGAGATGAGGGAGGCTAATTAAAGGGATCTAAGATATGGTTTGATGGGAGCAAGAAGCTCTGGTGTGCTACTGCACTGTAGAGTAACTGCATAAAATGTAATTACAAAGCAAGAAGGGCTACAGACATTTTCACAATAAGGAAATGATAAATGTTTGAAGATATAGATAAATATATTTAATATATATATTTAACCAGACTTAAAATGCATATATATAGTGGCACATCAGATGGTAAATCATTATGTACAATTTTCATGTTTTTATAAATCATTTTTGAAAAGCAACTTTAGTGGGGTGTTCTCTTAGAAAGAGAATAGTTTTCTAAATAAAGAAGAATAGCTCCAATTTTCAATTCTTTGTGTGATGGATTATTGCTCCTCTTGTTATCTATTCAGTCAATGTCACAGAGCTCTTATGTTTGGCCTTTCAATGCAAAAAGTAGGAAGAATAGTTAATACTAAATGTTAAAAATGTAAATCTATTCCATTTAAATTTAGATGCTATGTCACATTAGCTTCCATGTATTCATTTCCACTCTGAGGATAAAAACACTTATGGACTGAACAACAATTGCAGAAAGACCCACTAGGATAGACACTTTTATTGAGAGTTATTGACTTTGAGGTATTTGATAAGGTTTTTATATACAAATATTACTAATGATATTTAAAGCCTGTTTATCTTTAAATTGCGGATTTTCTACTCAGTAGCATGGCTGCAATGTTTCTGAGTGTTCTGTCCATGCCTCTTGCTGTGTTTTGAATTTCCATGTCCCTGGTAAATGTCTTCAAAAATCTTATTTTATTTTTAAAACCAGCTTAATAAAACTTGATCAGGCACATAGCAGAATCAATAGGAAGCTAATTGTCAGTAATGAGAGAGATTTCTTTCCTTAGAGAATGAAGAACCGAAGCATAAATCGCTTTTAATGGGTCTTTGCAACAAACCATACATAACCCTTTAAGAAAAAAACAGAAAGGAAACACACAACTTCCTGTGATGGGGGTGCCTGCTGCTTTCATGAAGGATGAAGGGATGGACTGTGGACGGTTTTCTAGGATGTCTACAAGGATAGAGATATCTGGAAGCTATTTTGGTTTCTGATGAGTCTCAGAGGCCTTGACACTTTCCCCCTTAACCATTTGAGGACATCTTTGTAGCCAGAGCTGTCTTTATATGATGGCAAACGGCGTGGGAAGGAAAACCTTCACACTTGTGTAATGTCAGCTTTGGTTTGGAAGAGTAGTCTTTAGAAACAGTTCTGTATTCTCTGTTGTCTCATTTACTTCTTACTGGATTGATTATTTTTAGAAACATTCCATAATTCTATATTTTCTGGCTTCCCAAAATGAGTGTATTTTCTTATGTCTAAAGTAGTTAACATGTGTTGCTATCTAATTTACCTCTTTCTCTGTATTTCAGAGTAACTCTCATTTATTTCACAAAGAGCTGAAATAATTGCTGAGAGGACAACACACCTTGTCTTGGCTTGTGTCTCTGAGATGAGAGGGATACCTGATTATAATCCTGTTAGCCACTAGGCAGGTACTTTTAGGGACCATTACCTGGGCTTGAAGAGGGAGGGCAGGATGCTGCCCTTTAAATGACAATTAACATATTTTCAAACTTTCTTCATTATGGCTAAGGCCCTGATCCGTTCATTTTAGGTGTCCTAAACATTACTCTTCACAATCCTGAATTTTACACCTGGAAGCTTTCGCATCTGCTACTTTTTAAACATGTGATACAGAACCTCTAACTGAACATGCTCAGCAATGTGCCCACATGGTGTGGAATGGTGAGTCTTTCCTGTGTGAACATAGGTAATATCCCCAATAAAAGCCCCTTGCTTTCTTTGATAGAGTAGAATATTTTCAGTCATGCCTAGCACTCTCCTTTCCTGCTGCATGGATTTGCTTTCTTTGATAGAGTAGAATATTTTCAGCCATGCCCAGCACTCTCCTTTCCTGCTGCATGGATTTGCTTTCTTTGATAGAGTAGAATGTTTTCAGCCATGCCCAGCACTCTCCTTTCCTGCTGCATGGATTTGCTTTCTTTGATAGAGTAGAATGTTTTCAGCCATGCCCAGCACTCTCCTTTCCTGCTGCATGTATTGACCTCTCTAGAGTGGGTACCCGTTAGCAGCGAGAGGTTGACAACCCTCAGCAGCAGAGCCCCTTCCTGAGGCCATCCTGCCCAGCTTGTACCCAGTGGTCGTCAGTGCAGCAGCACTGAACAAAGCTACACAAGGTAGAAGCAGACCTTTGCTGTAAGACCCACTCACCCGTGCCACGAGCCCTGAACTATCTTCTCTAAGTTAAGAGCAACTTACCTGAAGCTAAAAGCCTTGTGTGAGGCTGAAGGATATGATCTTGTCAAGTTGGAGCTTTAAATACAGAATTCTAGAAGGAAGACAAATGTTGGGAGCAATGCTACATAATTCTAGGGAAAAATCATTTGGTTAGCTTAGTTCTCTTGCCTACAGCCCAGCTACAGAATAACTCCAGTTTGCCCTCCGGTCACAACTGAGACTTCAGTGATCCAGTGATGCTGTGATTCTCCAGGACAAGAAACATCCTGGGAGAACAAACATCTGCTCAGTTCCTCGTTGTTCTTGGACTGTTAACATCTTGTTTACCCGAGATGTACTGAACTCTCTGCAAGCCTTCTGTTACACTTTGTTTATCCCAATGGGAACTATTGAACTCTCTGCAAGTCATTTGTTACATTTGTTTCTCCCAATGTACTGAATTCTCTGCAAGTCATTTGTTACGAGGTACTGAATAAAAGGTGTGGTAAGCTGGGGGCTTTTGTCTTTGCCGCCCAGAGCAGCACTGATCAGACCCAAAGCTCAGCTTCTTAGTCTCATTTTTCTACCTTTCCTGTAATTTGCCATGTGCTGCTGTGGCTCACAGGAGACCAGGACTCACTGTAGAGGTTCTGGTAACGTCCCCTTCTCCTGTCCCCTACATTTGGCTCCCAATGTGGATGTGAATTGGATCCACGGGTGAACTCGCCTGTGAGACAAACTCGGAGTAAAAGAGACAGCACACGGATCTCCCAGGACGCTTTCGAGACTCAGAGGAGGGACTCTGGTGGTAAGTGTGTCCAGCTGGGGGTAATTTTCTATCTTTGCTGAGTTATAACTATGGGTCAGTCTCTGTCATCGGAGAAGCGTAACTTTGCCAAATTACTTAAGTCGCTATTAAAGCAAGCTATGTACCCAGTACCTAAGGATACTGTGATAGATTTGTTAAAAGGCATACAAATGTACATCCTATCTTTTCCCCAGGAAGGGACAACTAACTTAATAGCATAGGAACGTGTAGGTACCATTCTCCATGAGGCCTGGTGAAGGAGTGATTGTCTCTCCCCCTGAACACTCTCCACTTGGGCCTTACTCCACTCTGTTCAGAGGTCAGAGTTGCTAGTCATTATATTTGTGATTGAAAACTTCCCTCCCCAACCTCTTAATATTTTAAGTGATTCCTCTTACGCAGTCTGGTTGACTCAAAGACTGGAAGGAGATACGGTCTGCTCTACCTTAGAACCTAAATTATTAAACTTGTTTTTAAGATTACAAAAGGCCATATGTCAAAAAATTCCTCTTGCCTTAATAACGTGGGGGAGAGGTTTCACCTGTGTCCTAACAGATAATGGGAAAACCTTGTGGCTGCCCTCCCGGAACGTGAGACCATGGGTCACGCTGGTGGAACTGCCAACATCTCGCAGAATGAGTGATAGCACCCTGGCTGAAAGCGATGAGCCAGCTGCACCTCAGGGACCCACCTCACCAGCGACAAACCAGCAAATCCATGGCAGGGTCCAGGACTGAGATGATGCCCCCAGAGGAATGATAATTATAGATCTATGGTAAAAAATTTATAAAGGTGGGGGACAACTTCAAAATGCTCTTTTTATATTTACAGGTATAAAAGCGCTTTCATTCCTTCTGATTCTAATTTCAAGAGATCTCTGTTAATTATTCCAAAGTTTTTGACCAGTCATATACAATTACAAATCTAATAATCATAAAAAGGATATTGTAATTCAATTTGGCCAAATATATTTGAGTGCACTCTAATTTTATAAATTGTCTTATATGTTTGTCTGTTGTCTGTTTGTTTGTACAGTTGAGCTCAATTTTTTTTCTCTTTTCCTTTTCACCTTTAAAAAAAAATTTTTTTTTTCTTAAAAGATATTCACCTATTATTAAATTGGCTTACAGATAAATGTTATTAAATTAAAGGCATGCCCTCCTTCCCAGGTTAACTGATCAAAGTGCCACCAAGATTTATTTTATAAAAGTAATGTGTATTGTCACCTACATGCAATAATCAAATTGCAATAAGCAGTTGTAAAATAAGAAGATATATATTCTTATTCTTTGTTTGTCAAAATAAATAGAGACTGTGGGTACTCCCTTTGGTGAATAAAGAAGTGGCCACCCAGAAAATAATTATTCTGGTCTTAATTCACTAAAGGGACCCCCTAGTAATTTTTATAATCTTATGGGAGACACACCACAACAATTATTGTCTCAATATGTTATTATAAATTGATTACATTGGTTATCATTGAAGTTTAAATTCTAAATATGTTATAAATCGATTACATTGGTTATCATTGAAGTTTAAATTCTAAATATGTTATAAATTGATTACATTGGTTATCATTGAAGTTTAAATTCTAAATGTTATAAATTGATTACATTGGTTATCATTGTAGTTTAAATTCTAAATATGTTATAAATTGATTACATTGGTTATCATTGATGTTTAAGCGCTAAATATGTTATTGTAAAATGTTTACATTGGTTAAGTTCTGAATATGCTATTGTAATATGTCCACATTGGTCATCTTCAAAAGCTTAATTTCTGTGTCATAAAAAATAGAGTGTTATTAGAAAGATGGTTTTGGTACCAAACTACAGTGAAGAACATAAGGTTTTATGCAACTGTGATATTTATTACTGCTCCTTTTCTGGTGTTCAAAATGTATTCATGCCCTCTAATTGTATGGATCTTCCAACATATTGTTTATGGTAATAACCTTTTGATTCAGGTATTGGCCCTTCTCTTATGCTCCAGCCACCTATGAAAATAGGCACACTTGTATGCTGATATATTTTCCTTAGATGACTTCCTATAAAAAGCTACTCAGGGATTCAACCACAAGAACAACTATCATTGGCAATAATAACAGTTTAACTATATTTTTATTCCAAAATGCTTATATCCAGGTAAAATTATAATAGTTGAGTTCACTACTCCTCTTACAATGCTAATGTTATTGATCTTCTCTTCTGGGTGTTCAACAACCAAAGTTTAGAGACCAAAACTGAAGAGGTATTTGGGCTAAGAAGGCAGCCAGTATTTTGGCCCTGGCCCTCCAAGGTCAACAACAATAACAAAAAGATCCAGGACATGAGGGAACCATCTCCGAGATCCTGCATTTTTGGTGAGTCACCCAACCTCCTGAGCAGGGAGGTTGCTGAACACCAAAACAGTAAAGATCCAACAAAAAGTGTACCAAAGGAATGTCACCTGGAGGAAAAAAATCTCCCATGATTTTGCAGGAAGCAACATGGTCAAGCAAGGCCGTGACATATCCTGATGGCTGACACTGACAGAGGAGCTAAGAGGCTCTATGCATGGTTCCAAGACAGTGGCTGTGGAGGCTTAATTGACCTTGTTAGATAACAAGAGATTGATTTTATTTAATATAGGTCTCACTGTAACTTGGTTTTAAACAACCAGTAGAAAAGTATAACTAAAGACAATGCTACTTTGAGTTCAACAAAAGTTTTAAGTTGTTAAGCCCCATGTTTAAAAACAAATTGCTAGATTTTTAATCCTTTTTAATTTTTAATCCTAAGAAAAATTATGCTTATTATAGACAGCTAAGCCAGTCAAACTATAGATCCTCACACTACATAGGGACAAGCCATTGTTGGGTGTGCTTGCTTTTCATAAAACCCCTTCACATAAAACAAAAAGAAAGGGAGATATGTTGGGAGCAATGCTACATAATTCTAGGGAAAAATCATTTGGTTAGCCTAGTTCTCTTGCCTATAGCCCAGCTACAGAATAACTCCAGTTTGCCCTCCGGTCACAACTGAGACTTCAGTGATCCAGTGATGCTGTGATTCTCCAGGACAAGAAACATCCTGGGAGAACAAACATCTGCTCAGTTCCTCGTTGTTCTTGGACTGTTAACATCTTGTTTACCCGAGATGTACTGAACTCTCTGCAAGCCTTCTGTTACACTTTGTTTATCCCAATGGGAACTATTGAACTCTCTGCAAGTCATTTGTTACATTTGTTTCTCCCAATGTACTGAATTCTCTGCAAGTCATTTGTTACGAGGTACTGAATAAAAGGTGTGGTAAGCTGGGGGCTTTTGTCTTTGCCACCCAGAGCAGCACTGATCAGACCCAAAGCTCAGCTTCTTAGTCCATTTTTCTACCTTTCCTGTAATTTGCCATGTGCTGCCGTGGCTCACAGGAGACCAGGACTCACTGTAGAGGTTCTGGTAATGTCCCCTTCCTCTGTCCCCTACAGGCAAATGCTTCTGGGACATCTACAAGGCAGAAGATGATCCGGAAAGATGATCACATTTGGCATCTAGCCCTTTTCACATCCTCAGAGCCTCAGAGCCTCACCAATGTTTTGCTCTGACACTGCAATTCCTGTCTTGGAAACTAGCCTCCTGTCCCTCTTAACTGCCCATATCACTGGCCCTTTGTACACCAAGGGCGCTCTCTTCACTCCCCCCTCTGCCCCTGCCCTGTACTGGGGGTCAAACCCAGGACCTTCACACCAAGCTACATCCCTTGCCTTTTAAAAGTTTTTAAATTTTTGAGAGAGAATGTTGCTAGGTTGCCCTGGCTGGGCTTCAATTGGCAATCCTTCTGCCTCAGCCTTCCAGTATGCTGGGATTACAAGTGTGCACCACTGCTACTGGCTACTCCTCACTGTTTTTTAGGATCCCAATTGTGCTTATGGGCTTTGTATGTATCAAGAGGTGAACCTCTTACAACTAGTAAGAATGTGTGGACCAGTCATGCTGGGGGCACCGAATCAGCCCGCACCCTGGCAGCAATCCACTGGATCCCCCACTCCCCCACTCCTTTGGCCTCTTCTCTGTACAGCCACCTGGTTCCACACTACAAAGACACAGAGGACAAAGGGAAAGGAATGGAAAAAGAATTAAGATGTGTTATGCACATGTACCAACTCCCCACGAGGAATTCAATCATTATGTACTGCAATAATGTACTAATAAAACAATAAAGAAAAATGAAAAATGACACGATAGCAAATTGCAGTGTGTGATCCTGGGTGGGGTCTTGGATCAGGCAGATAAACTGCCATAAAAAAACCCCACTATTGAAGTTCTTACAGCCTAGTTGTACTTGTAGGACTCTATGCGTTGATGTCAAGGCATTTTTTCACACCTCCTTCAGTGCTACTTCCTGCACATGCGCACTCTTTGGTACCTGCGCGACAACAGGCGTCATAAGAACATCTGGGGGTCGTAAGAACATCCGGGCACTTCCCAACTGGTGTGCACTTGGCGAGCATTAGCAGTACCTTCCCATGCAGCTGCAGCGCCGGACTGCAGTGGTGGACTCTCAGTCCTGTGAGAGGTTTCTAAAACTGACATATGTAAAAAATGTGATTGAGGCCCAGTCCTCCAGACCCCTCTGTACTGAACAGGCTTTGCAGGCTTTCCTCCTCATGTTTCCATTCGCTTGGTTTGGCTGTAGGTTGGAAGGGAGGGAAGTGGCCAGCAGCGCCTTGATGAAGTGCTCTTGAGGTGGTACAGCTTTCCGCAGGGATGAGGAGCTGGCTGTGCAGGGATGGCTCAGGCTCAGAGCAGAAGGTTTTTCCCAAGACTGTGTCATAGCAGGCTTAGAAAAGCAGGTAAGGCCCGACAGTAGACATCCAGTGCACGGGTTATCAGCATGTTTAAAAGACTCCGGAGCAAACGGAAGTTTTTTAAAAGTTGACGGAAAACATTAAATGGTCTGTTTAAAAAGACCTAGCCCTAGCCAAAGTAAAACTGACAGATCTATCCAGGACCAGGGTATAAGCAACCGATGTTTTAAATTTTGAAGGTAGGGGCCAGGGGTTAGCGCAGCGGTGCTGCACCTGCCTGGCAAGCGCAAGGTCCTGAGTTCAATTCTTGGTACCCTTTGAATATCTTGTTTAGTGTAGTGTTCAGAACTGATGTCACAAACATCATTGCAGCCTTTATATCTGGTATAGATTTAGCTATTGAAAGCACACCTCTAATATTTCTTCTTTATTTGTTAAGTGTGGCGCTCAATATCTTTGTGTTATTTGAGGGAGGATCAGGTTCTGTTGTGTTCCTGTCTACAGATCTCATGCATTTTCTACTAACCTCAGCAGAGGAATAAACCTTATAACACACTGGAATAATTAGATGGATCCATGAGCGACTCTTGAGCAACTAGGCAAGTATTTCCACAGGAGTATGCATGTGCTGTTGCATTGGTAATAATACATTGGTAGAGTAATAATACATTGGAAGAGTTTGATAGTGGTAAAAAATCCTCAGTGATATGATCATATGGAGATTGTGCAGGTAGACAAGGAAAAGGAGAGCAGTAAAGGATAGGTTATCTTGGGCATCTTTTCCAGTGACCTGTCCTGACCTCCCTTACAGTGAGTCATTAGAGGCCATCCCACTGAAAATCTCCACCTTCCAGGTAGGGGCATGTATGGGCATCCATCATAGCAGGAGTCAGAGGATGTCCATAGGCATTGATAAGTGATGGTGGGGTCCATGCATGTTGATGTGGCTTTATTTTAGGTGCAGGAGCCAAGGTAAGGAAGGAATGTGAAATCCAATTCAGCACATAAGAGTTTGTTGTCAGATGCAGGAAAATGAATGTAGAGGGATCTGAGTGACTTGGGATTGCTTTTTCCTGGTCCAGTGACACTGTTGTGGACCAGTGTTCTAAGCATGAAGCACAGGAATCTAGAGTTGAACATTTGATGAGGAAGAGTGTCTGGTGATGACAGTGTTTCCCTTGGATTAGTTCTAATATCAGGGTCAAATGAAGGCCTCTGTGGAAGTGGTGATGGACAAGGAATTTGCCAGGTTTTCTTGTATAGCAATGTATGTGAAGAACAGGATTGTTAGACTTCCCTTAAGGAAAGTATATGGAGAGACAGAGAAAACCTTTCTGAGTCAAGATTGCTGATCATCAGGCAATTCCTAACATGGATGTAGCCTCATTCTCAGAGGCTCATGTTTCTTAGTGAGGTCAGAAAACAGGCTCAGTGCAGCATGTTGTTGGCAGTATTGTAACCGGGTATCCTGGGAAGGGCCCTCTGCTCACCAAGTCTTGTGAAATGTTACTGTGTTCAGATATAGGACACTTTTATTTTCTGAATATACACTGGAGGAAGCTACGTTGGCAGCCTTGTCTTTTGTTTGCTGTTTGACATGTGTGATACAAAGCTAGAACAAGAGAGTCTTCCCAACCAATAAGTTCCTCATTTTCATGAAGGATTGCAGGTCACTAAAGTTGTTTCCATGCTCACTGTGGTACATGGAGAGGCAGAGATTCTTGTCAATTTCCAGATTTCCACAACCAGTCCTACTGACTTTGGAGGTTCTCCAGGTTTCTGTTCGAGAAATGAAGGTGTCTTTTACCAGGCTTTGTACATGGAGTTCCCCAAGGACCCAGGTAGTCAAGCAAGTGGGCTCCTCAAGTACGTTGCCCTCTGCACTTCTTACATGTAGTTGTGCAAGGAGCCATGGACTAAATCAATATTCTTGATGAGTTTTTAACAGGGGTTCTGATGTCATGGTGTGGCCTGCAGCACATTCCTGTGGATCACTAGAGACATCAGGTAAGTGTGGGATTAGCAGAATCTACCAATGAGTCATTGCCAACATTGCACAGGGGGTAGATGAGGAAGATTGCTCTGGGCATTCCCACCCCTTTCTTGATCAGGTCAGATAGGATTGCAACCACGCTGATGCTATTGCCTGAGAGTGGCCCCTTGGCATAGACAATGTCAAGTGGATGCCAAAATGGTGAGCCTTAAAGGGTGACCCTATGGAGGATTTTGTGCTTGTTTTGGCCAATCCCAAGGAGCAGTAAGCAAAGGAGTGTTTACAGGTGTCCACCTAGAAGAAGTTTGACCTGGAGTCAGGACTCTCCCTGTTAATCATCCTAGCATCCAGGTACATTTCCATTGTCACTCTGTGGTTTTACAGGCACTGGATTTCTCACAGGGTGTACATGAACACCTTCCTCTTCCTCAGAGATGCTGAGAACTTGGTGGTCAGAACCTCATATAAATGTCAGGTAAGCATTAGGGAGCTGGTGCCTGGTTGGTGACCACGTGATCTTCAGTATTCCAGTGGATATCAAGAGTATATTCATAAGGAGACTTTGTCATTTTCCTTGGTGGGCATCTACTGAAGTTCTTGCCTATTGTAGGGTTGAAGGCCTATGTCCATTTGCCCTCAGTATCTTCTTTCAGATATAGATATGACTGCAGAAGTTGAGGTTCTCATGTTTCACCCTTTAATTGGAAAGTGTGGCATTCAGTGCCTTCTTTCTATCCTTAGGAAGCAACAAGTGCTGATGGATCCAAGCCAGCAGGTCTGTATTTCCCACTGGTTACAGTAGAGGCATAAGTTGGATAATCATTGTCATAGAGTTGGTTCCAGAGATGCGCAGTGTAGCAGTTTGTCAGGTATCACCCTGGGAATGTCAGTTTTCTTTTGCAAGGCTAGGCTGTGGCATGCAGGTAGAGTCCATAGACTTCAGATTTTAGGATGACATGAAGATTGGGCAGGTGGACAATGAAATGTTTTCCAGTAAAGAATGGGTTTTCTTGGACATCTCTTCCAGCGAGTGGTCTAGAACTCAGTGAGCCTTGAAATGCCATCCTGTTGAATACCTCTAGGTTTCCAGTAAGTGCAGTTGTGTGCCTCCCTCCTGCCAGGTGAAAGGAGATCTCCATGGTGTCTGGTAAGTGATGGTGGGGTGCCTTTAGATTGTTGTGGCCCTGCTTTGTGTACAAGTGACCAAGGAAGCAACAAGGGTAGAACTTAGCCAATCCAGTGCACATGATTGTGCCCTCAGTGTAGAGGTCAGGCACATATATGTTGAGGGATCTAAGGGTCTTTGATTGCTATTGCCCTGGTCCAGTGACCTTTTGGTGAAGCAGACAACTGAGCATGCAGCACAGTATTCTTAGCAGGTGAGCACTCAAAGTGGATGAATGGGGATGATAGTGTTCCCTTCAGGTTGGTTCTGGAACCAGAGTGAACTGAAAGTCTTTTGTGCCAGTGGAGATAGCCAAGGAAAGGGCTGGGTGTTCTTGCAGAAAAAAATGTGAGCTGAATTATATGCTTTTCACATAGTGTTATAGGACTTCCCTCAGGTAGGTGTGCTCTGTGACAGAGAAGTTTTTTTGAGATTACAGATCATCAAGTAAGTCCTAATATGGACATAGCCCATGTCTAGGCTCTTGATATTCCTGGTAAGTTTGAAAAGCAGCCTTGGCCAAATCTGTTTTTGTCAGGTACAAATCAGGGTGTTGGGAGCTCCTTGGAATCATGAAATCTTTCATATTCTGATGGATGTCAGGTGTTGGTATATAACAAAATATTCTCATGTTTCCAGAGGGGACATGCACGAATGCTTTTGGATATTGTAGCATTCAGACCAATGTCACATTTACCCTCAGAGCCTTTTTTTCTAGATACAGATTTGAGTACTGCTGGTGAACCTGTGATGTTTTCTTTTTTATTTGACAAGTGTGGTGTTCAGTGCCTCCTTGTTCTTTTGAGGGAGCACCAGGTGGTGTTGAATTCCAGCATACAGACCTTCTGAATTTCATACTGGTTCCAATGAGGGAGTAATCAGAACATCAGGTCATTGTCATGGGATGAGTTCCTGAGATACAGATTGGACATTTTTGCAAATATGTCCTTGGAGGTGCCCACCTACTATTGCATGGATAGTCTGTACACACAAAGGAAGAACCTTGTAGTGTCGATGAATCCAAAGTGAAACTATAATGTGGAGATTGTGCAGGTGAACATGGAAATATCTACCAGTAGAATATGGATTTTTGTGGACATTTTTTTCAGTGAGGGAGGGGTCTGGTTTTCATCATGAGCCATGAGATCCCATCCCATTGAACATCCCCAGGTTCTCAGGAGCTCTAAGTTTAGGTTTCCATCATCACACCAGACATGTGATTACCATGGATTTTCATAGGTTATGGTCAGATCTCTGTGGGTCATAGCAACCATGCTTGTGGTGCAGTTGCTCAGGGAAATGATGAAGTGGGAAATAAGCCAAACTAGGGACTGTGAGTTTGGGTATGGTGTAATTATAGGAAAATGAATATTGAGTTATCTATGTGTTCTTGGGTTGCTTTTTCCCAGACCCAAAACATTGTGTTGGACCAGACTTCTGAGCAGAAAGCATGGAATCTTGGCAGGGGACCAGCTGATGAGGATGGGTGTCTCACAAATTTGGTGTTCCTCTCAGATTGATTCTGGTCCATGTGTGGTAAAAGTCTTCTGTGCCAGTGGACATAGCCAAGGAAGGGGCAGCTGTTCTTACAGAGCAAAGTGGTTGCTGAATTGCATGGTTTTCCATGGTGTGGTTGGACTTTCCTTCAGGTAGGCACATGTAGTGGTGAAGCAGTTTTTTGGAGTTGAGATTGCTGATGGTCAGGTAAGTGGTAACATGGACATAGCCTGGATCTTGGGCCTGATGATCTCAGTGAGTTTAAAGAGAAGCCTCTCCCTGACCTGGTGTTTCCATGTTTCATTACCAGGTGTTCTGCAAAGGGATTTTCTAGAGATCAGGTCTTGTGAGTTACCACCCTCAGCCATGGTTACACTTGGTTTTTTCCTCTGTGACAGTGAAGGTAAAACAAGAATTTTCAAATGGCTATTGATAAGAATTACATTTTCATGTAGGATGTCTGGGCCCTCAGGCAGTTTCCATGCTGTTGTCTTGTATGATATGAGGCAGAGATTCTTGTGACTATCTAGGTGTCTAGTATTCCCAGTGGTGACTCTTAGAACTTTTGTAGGTTTCTGTTTAAGGAAGCTAGATTTTCTCATAACAGCTCTTGTCCCTGGAGCTCTCCAAGAAGCCAGGTAATGAAGCAAGTGAGCTCCACAAAGAGACACAGTGAACCCTGCAATCCTTACATGTGCTGGTGCAAGAATATGTGGACTAAAGCAGTATTCCTGGTGCATATTTCACAGGGCTCCTGAAGAGGTGTATGAAGAGCTATTGTGGATCCCTACAGACATCAAGTAAGTGTGGGTTTGATGTCAGGCCACCAATTAGTTCTGCCTGCTTCATGTGCATGTGTTGGAAAGTGTCCCTCAAGTGAGTGACAAGTGTTGCAAGTGAGGAAAATGTCCCTCAGGATTTCTTGCTCCTTTATTGATTTGAACTTCCTCTGATCAGAAAGAATGAAGTCCTTGGAAATCCTATAGTCTGTGAGGGGACTCTTGGCAGGGGTGAGGTCAGGTAAATGCCAGGATTATGGGCACTGAAGTGTTATTCTGTGCAAGTTTGTGGGCTTGTTTCTACCCTACAGGGGAACAGGAAGCACAGTAGTGTTTTCAGGAATCCACATAGGAGAATTTCTTTGATTCTGGGAAGGGTACTCTTTCCTTGACAATAGTCCCAGCATCCAGATTGGTTTCAAATGTCCCTCTATTGTTATCAGGGACAATGAAATGCACATTGGCTCTACACCTCAACCCTCTGCATTATATTATTTCAGGTTGCCTTCAAAAGACGATGGTGATGCCAAGAAGTCTGTGGGCAGAACCTCATACAAATGTCAGGAAAGAATCATTTTGCTGGTATGTCTTTGGGATCACATGATCTTCCATCTTCATGTGAATATAAGGAATGTGTACATAATGAGGTATTCACATTTCCTTGACACATATCCACTGAAGAACACAGTTGATGTAGGGTTCAGGCAAGGGCAACATTTCTCCTCAAGGCCTCATTTTCTGGCACGAAGTTGACTGCTGATGGTGAATCTGATGTTTCCTCATTTATTTGGCTAGTGGGTTCAGTGCCTTCTTGCTATCCTAAGGGGGCAGCAGGTGCTGTTAAATTCCTGCAGGCAGATTTTGTGCATTTCATACTGGTGCCAGAAAGGGAATAGGTAGTACAACAAGTTCTTATGGTAGGGTTCTTCCCTGAAAGATGGATTGGAGAAGTTCTGCGAGCATGTTTTTAGGAGTGTCCACTTACTATTGGTTGACTAGTTCATGGGCACATAGAAGCCTGGCAGTGGTGATGACACCTAAATGATAGGATGAGTTAGAGATTGTGCAGGTGGACACAGAAAATTAGAACAACAAAGAATAGGTTTTCTTGGGTGCCTTTTCCAATGTGAGGTCTGGAACTCACTGTGAGCCATGAGACACCATCATGTCAAACATGGCCAGTTTGCATGCAAATACATGTGTGGGTCTCCCTCCTAGCACCGCACATTGATCTATCTGGACTTTGGTGAGTGAATGTATGGTTCCTATGTGTGGCCATGGACATGACTTCTGTGTACAGCCTGGGGAACCACTGAAGAAGGTAGTAAGTCAATCCAGTGTCCAAGAGTATGCCCTTAGTGTGGATTGCTGGACATCATGTTGAGGGAATTTATCGATCCATGTAGGTAAGGAGTTTATCAATCCATGGGATTGGTTTTTCTCTGTACTAATGAGACTGTGGTGGACCATCCCTCTGAGAAGGAAGCATAGGAATCTTGTCAGGTAACCTGCTGTTTAGTATGAGCTTCTTGGGATGATAGTGTGTTCCCCTCAAATTGGTTCTGCTGCCACGGTGGAGTGATACACTTTCTGACAGTGGAGATAGACGAGAAAGGGCAAGGTCTTCTTGCAAAGCAAAGGACATGCTAAAGAACATTCTTTTTACATGATACTGTTGTACTTTGCTTCCAATAGGTATATGCAGAGATGAAATAAATTTTTTGAGTCGAGATTGCAGGTAATCAGGTAAGTCTTAGCTTGGACAGAGTCTGGTTCTTGGGGCCTGGTGGTCCTTAGTGAGATCAAAAAGGAGCTTCTCCTAACTTAGTGTTGCCATGTTTTGTCACCAGGTGGTCTGTGAAGCTCCTAGATGGTGGTCAAGTCTTCTGAGATTTGCCACCTTCACCCATGTGATCCCTTCTTCTATTCCCATGAACTGTGGACCTGGGCCCTTGGGCAGCCATGTCTTCTCCTTGCTGTTTGTGACAGTGAAGGTGAAACGATTGACTTTTCCCAGTGTCTACAGGTAAGCATCACATTTTCATGTAGGATGGTGGCCCAGTAGGTGATTTTCCAATCTTGTTGTTGTATATGAAGGGGCAGGGCTTCTTGTTAATATACAGTTTTCCACCAGCATGGATATTAACTCTTGAACTTCAGCAGATTTCCATTTTAGGGAGAAGGATTTCTCTTGCCTGGCTTTCTCTGTGGAGTTCTTCAAGGTCCCAGGTTGACATAAGTGGGCTCTCCAAACAAACATAATGACCACCACAATTATCACATGCAGGTACAAGGAGACAAGGACTGAGTCAATATTTGCAATGTGTTTTTCACAGAGATCCTGATGTCACAGTGAAGCCTACATCGTACTCATTCAGATTCCTACAGAAATCTAGCTGGTAAGTGTGGCCTTGTAGATCTCAACTCCTCCACATGCACAGGGAGCTGATGAAGGTGTCCCTAGGCATTCCAGGCTTCCTCCCAGCTTTGACAATTCTCTGGTTAGAAAGGAAGCCATCCTTGGTGTTGCTGTTATCTGATGGATCCCATGGTGTATATGAGCTCAAATGGATGCCAGAATGATGTGTATTGAAGTACTTAGTGACTCTGTCCAGGTTTTTGTGTTTCTCTTGTCCATACCCATGGGCAGTTAACCTAGGAGAGTTTGCACAGGCCACCTAAGAAAGGGTGGCTTCTGTGGACAAGAATGTTTCACTGGCAATCATCCCAACATCAAGGTAAGTTTCCAGTGCCACTCAAATTCTTCTGGCTGACTGAAATGCTCGTTGGCTCTATGCTGACATGCACTTCTTCTCTTTTTTTCCAGGTTTCCTTGAAGAGAGGGGGATAGGGATGCCAAGAAGTCTTTGGCAAGAAGCTCTTATAAGTATCAGGTAAGAATCAGGGTGCTGATACTTTGTTCTGACCTTGTGATCTTCAGGATCCAGGTGGATGTCAGGAGCATGTGCCTAATGACATGTGTTTCTGGGTCACATCCCCTGAAGGTCTTAGGTAGTGCAGAGTTGAGAGCTAGTACCACATTCACCTTCAGAACTTTTAATTTTTACACATAGAGTTGAATACTGCTGGCAAATGTGATATTTTCCCTTTTATTTAGCAAATTTTTGTTCAGTTCCTTTTTGGTCTCATGAGGGAGCTAAAGGTACTCTTGAATCCCAGCCTGCAGATTCAGTGCATTTCATGGGGCCCACATGACCTGCAAGATGCAGGTGGCTCAGGAGGATGTGGTAACAAGGTATTCTCATGTTTCTTGGAGATGTATCCTCTGAAAGACAAAGCTAGTGAAGGGTTCAGAGCTGATGCCACATTCAACCACAAAGCTTTTTTTCTTGAATAGATTTTGAATATTAATGGTGAACTTCTGCTGTTTCTCCATATTTGGCAAGTAGTGTTCAGTGCCTTCTTGCTACCCATAGGGACCATGGCACACTATTGCATCCATGTCGTCAGATTTCACATGTTCCCTAATAGTCCCGCTGGGCAGAAAAGCTGACCAACAGGTCATTTTCACAGGTGGACCGCTGAGAGTAGGCATTAGGGTGCTGTGGCAAGTGTTTCCTCATGAGAGTCCGCTCACTGTTTCTTGGCTAGTGTGCCATCACCAGGGAGTGCCTGGGAGTGCCTGTGGGCCTGAGTGACAGGGTGATGTGGGGACTGTGCTGATGGATGCAGAAGGGCACTGGCCAAGGAAGCTGTGTCCCTGGACACCTTTTGCAGTGAGCAATCCTGAGCTGAGTGTGAGTCTCGAGAGGCCATTCAATTGAACACTGCCAGATCCAGGTAAGGGTAGGCAAGAGCCTTCATCACAGTGCGGTCAGAGCATCTCTATGGGCTTGGGTAAGTGATGGTTGGCCCACTTTGGGCTGCTCTGGCTATGCTTTGTGTGCAGCTGCCCAGGGAGCAATAACTGGGGGAATGAGCCAATTTTATGACCATGAGTTTTCCCTTGGTGTATGGTGCAGTACAGGAAATGTTGAGGTTCTGTGCATCCAGGTAGTGTTTTTTCTTGATCCAGTGACATTGTGGCAGAACAACCTGCCCAGAAAGAGGCACTGGAATCAGTGCAGGTGACCAGTTGATGAGGATTAGTAACTTGGGATGATAGTTTTCCCCTCAGATTGGTTGTGGCATCCAGGTGGGGAGAAAACATTTGTGCTAGTTGTGATGAATGATGGAAAAGCCATGTGCTCTTGCAAGGTATGCTGAATTACATGGCTTTAAAATGGTTTGTTTGGCCTTCTTTTCAGGTATATATATTTATATATGTGCATGAAAGTCAGTTTGTTGAGGTGAGATTCCTGATGGTAAGGTAATTACTAATGTGGACATAGCATGAGTCATGCTTCCCTAGGGAGGTCAAAAATGAGCTTCTGCCAAACCTGATATTGTGATGTTTTGTCACAAAGTATCTCAAAAATGCCTGAGTCAAGATCAGATCTTGCATGTGGCCAACTTCAGCCATGGGTCATCATTTATTTTTATTTGTTTGAGACAGGGTCTCAATATGTAGTTCAGCCTGTCCTTCAACTCACTATGTAGCCCAGGCTGGGATCAAACTCAAAGCAATCCTCTCAGCTCAGCCTCTCAAAAGCTGGGATTACAGGCATGTGCCACCATGCCCACCTTTTGTTTCTCAGGAATGTTGGAGGAGGGCACATGGGCACCCTTCTGTTTGTACCACTGTTTGGTGTGTGTATGACTCAGGGTAGAACGAGAGAGTCTTTGTGGTGGTTACAGGTAAGCACCCCATTTCATGTAGAATGATTAGGCCTTAATGTATTTTTTGTGTTCACAGCCAGAGATTGCTGATTGTATCCAAATGCCAATCACTGGGGATACTGACCCTTAGAACATCTTCAGGCTTCACTTTAACGGCTTTGTCCTTTCTGTTCTACAAGGACCCAGATTGTCCAACAAGTGGGCTCTGCAAACTAATGCAGTGACCTCTGCCATTCTCACAATTAGTGCTGCAAGGTGATGTGTACTATGTCAGTATTCCTCAATGTGGTGTTGACAGAGCTACCTACGCATGTCAGAGTGAGCCACAGAAAATATGCAGGAGAATCCCTAAAGATAGATGGTAAGTGTGCATTTAGGCCCAGCACACCTGCCAGGTGAGAAGATAACAGAGGTGTCCTTGGGCATTCCAGGCCCCTACCTTGAAATTCAGGTACTTAGATCAGAAGGGATGGAGGCTTTGGTCATGCTACTATTTCAGGGGATCCTTGGCATGAACAGGGACAAATGGATGCCCAACTGGTGAGCATTGAATGTGTGATTCCTTTTTTTTTTGGTACCGGGGATCGAACTTTGGTCCTTGCTCTTGGGCAGCAGGTGGTGAAACCACTGAGCTAAATTCCTGGCCCTGAATGTGTGATTCTATCCAGGGTTTGTACTTGTTGGAGCACTGCCCAGGTAGCAATAAGCATAGGAGAGTTTGCAGGTGTCCCCTTAGGAGAGGTTTAATTCTGGGGATTGGACTGTGTTCCTGGCAAGAATCCCAACATTGAAGTTGGTTTCTTGTGTCATTCAGCAGTTTTCTTGTGCATTGAAATGCTCATCAGCTCTATGTTGAAACTTTCTTCCTCATACTTTCTCCAGTTTCCCTTGAAGAGAGGATCCTGAAGTCTAAAAGCCTGTGGCCATAAATCATGTGAAGGTAGCAATCAGGGTCCTTGTATCACTTTAGGGAATACATCATCTGGATCCAGATGAATGTCAGAAGGGAACATATACTGAGATGGTCTCATGTTTCCTGGGAATATCTCCTGTGAACAAGACTTCCTGGTTTTGTGAGGAAGCATTAGGTGTTATTGCTTCCCTGCCTGCAATTCTCATCCATTTTATACTTGTCCCAGCAGGGGAATAAATGGGGCAACACATCACTGTTACAGGGGCGGTCCTTGGGTAGGAATTGGGGCAGTTGGGCAGATATCTTCTGGAGAGTGTCCATTAACTGTTGACAGCTCATCCATGGGCCCATAGGAGGAGCACAGTGGAGGTGATATACTCTGAATGAGAGGAAGACGTGGAGATAGTGCAGGTACATATGGAAAAAAGGACTGGTAAAGACTAGGAGTTCTTGGGCATCTTTCCCACTGAAGAGTCCTGAAGAGATGGTGACCCAGGAGAAGTCAAACCTTGGAGTAGTGCCAGGATCCAGGTAAGGGTAGGGATGGGCCTGCATCTCAGTACAGGACAGAGAATCTCCATGGAACTTGGTAAGTGATGGTGGGGGCAATGAGGTTTGTTTTAGTCTTATTTTGAGTACAAGTACCCAGGGAAGCAATGAATATGGAACTTTGCTAGTCTAGTGACCAGGAGTTTGTGCTTCATATATGGTGAAGGAAAATGAATGTTGAGGGCCTGTGTGTCCTGAGATTGCCTGTACCCTCATCTAGTGACACTGTTGTGGACCAGTGTGCAGAACAGAATGAAAAGAATTTTTGTAGGACTAGTTGATGATGATTAGTTTCATGGGATGATAGTGTTCTCCTCAGATTGGTTCTGGTATGTGGGTGAAACAAAAGACTTCTCTTCAAGTAGTGATGTCCAATGTGAGGGCTGAATACTCTTGCAGAGCAAACTGCATGGTGAATTACATGGTGTTATCACAGTGTAGCTGGCAAAATGCAGCAGTTAAAAGTTTGTTGAGGAAAGATTGCAGATTGTCAGGTAACTCCTAATGTGGACATAGCCTGTTTCACAAGGCTTGTTGTTCATCAGAGAGGTCAAAAGGAATCTGTGCCTAATCTGGTCTTGCCATATTTTATCACCAGCCATCCTGCTAAGGGCCTAGCTGGTGATCAGGTTTTGTGAGATGTTGCTCCCATTGTCTATAGAACACCTTTCTTTTCTGCTGAACATTGGAGAGGAGACCTGAGCATCTTGGTCATTTCTACATTTTTGGACATTTGTGCTACTGAAGGTAAAAATAAGAGGCTTTCCCCAATGGCCATGGGTAAGCATTCAGTTTTCGTGTAGGATGGCTGGGCTACATACAGTTTTCAAGTTCTCCATCCTTGAACGAGATGCGTGGATACTTGTTCATATCCTGCTTTCCACCAGTATTGATCCTTGGAACTCCCTCAGATTCCTGTATAGGGAGAGATAATTTTTACCAGGTGTTGTCTGTCGACTTCTGCAAGGATGCATGTTGTGAACCCAGCAGGCTCTGAAAACAAACACAGTAACCTTTTCAGTTCTCATCTGTACTGGTGTGAGGAGATGTGGACTAAATCCCTCTTGTGTTATTGCTCTTGTGTTTTCCCTCTTGTGTTTTTCACAGGGCTCCTGTTGTCAGAGTGAGACACACAAAGTACAGTGATCTCTACACACCTCCATGGAAGTGTGGACTTGTGTCCTGGCCACCAACAAGGATGCTTGAACTCCACATGCACATGTGACAAAAGCGTCCCTCATTCTTCCTGTCCACTGTGTTGATTTGGAGGATTTCAGGTCATGTGGAGGGAATCCTCAGCCAGTCCAGTGACAACAAGGGTACACTGGGCTTGGATAGGTCAAATGGATACCAAACCAGTGAGCATTGAAAATGTACTTCTGTGCAGGTTTTGGCACTTGTTCTGGTTGGTTGCAGTAAGCATAGGTGAGTTTGAAGGTGTCCACATAGGAGAGTTTGAACTCTGGGGACAGTAATGTTTCCTTGGCAATCCTCTCAGTATACAGGTAGGTTTCTAGTGTCATCAAAGTTTTTATTGTGCACAGAAATGCTTATGGACTCTACACTGACACCCTCTTCTCCATGTCTTCTCAAATTCCCTTCAAGAGAAAATATGAAATGTAGAAGACTCTGGCTGCAACCTCATGGACATCTCAGGTAAGAACCATTGTCCTTGTACCTCATTGAGGACCATGGGATCTTTTGTATCCAGGTGGACATGAGGAGAGTGTGCATAAGGTGTTGTCCTGTTTCCTGGACAAGTATCCTCTTCAGGTCTGGAGTAGTGTAAGATTCTGAGCTGATTTCATATTCAACATCAGCGACACTATTTCTGGCATAGATATGACTATTGATGGTGAACTTCTGATGTAACCCACTCTATTTTGCAAGTGTGTATTCAGTGTCTTTTTGCTATTGTGTGGGAGAATTAGATGATATTGGATCCCTGATGTCAGGTATATCCTGCATTTCACACTAGTCACACTAGAGATCAAGTGGGGCAACAGGAAATTGTCATAGGGTGGTTCCCTCAAGTAAGGATTGGAGTAGTTTGGCAGGCATCTTTGGGGGAACTTCCTTTACTGTTTTCTAGCTGCTCTGTGGCAGAGGGAGGAGACTGTAGTGGTGATGGACCTTGAATGTAGGACAACATGGAATTGGTATAGGTGGACACATAAAGAGGCGTGGGTAAACAGTAGTTTCTTCTGGGCTTCTTGTCCAGTGAGAAGTGCAGATCTGATGGAGAGCCAAGAGAGGGTGTCCCATTCAACATCTCTGGGACATGGGTAAGGGCGTGTAGGGGCCTCATAGCTCCAGGCAAGTTCTCTCTATGGATCTTGGTAAGAGATCCTAGGCCCTCTGTTGGTGGCCAGGCTTGGGTGCAGGTGCTCAGGGAAACAATGAAGGGCAAACTTAGCCAGTTAAGTAAATAGGAGTTTGTGCTTATTGTAGGGTGCAGGGAAATGAAGATTGAGGGACTTTGTGTCCTTGCTCAAATGATATTTTTTATTTTATTTTATTTTTTTCAAATGATATTTTTGTGGACCAGCCTGCCAAAGAAGAAGCACATGATCCTCTGCAGTTGACCACTTGATGAATATAAGTGCCTCAGAGTGAGAGTGCTCCACTCAGATTGGTTCTCCTATCTGGGGAAAGTGAGAGCCTTTTGTGCCAGTGGTGCTGGCAAATGGAAAGGCCTGGTGTTCTTGCAGAACAAAGTGTGTGCAGAATTCTGTGCTTTTAGCATGGTGTGATTGGCATTGGTGTGATTCTCTTTATCTTTATACAGATATGAATAATTGGTTGTTGACACAAGATTGATAGGTAAGCTGTATTGTTCAGATTGTGAGGTAAGTCCTGTCATGGACATAGCCTTGTTCACAAGACCTGATCGATGTTCCTTTGAGAGCTCACAAAGGAGCCTCTGCCTAACCTGGTGTTGCCATGATTTATCAGTAGGTATCCTGCTAGGGAAATCAGGTCTTGAGAGGTGTTGCCACCTTCATCCTTGAGACACCTTTTTTCAGATGAATATTGAAGGAGGACACTTGGGCACCCTTCTGCCTTTCCAAATACTGTTTGACCTGTGTGCCAATGAAGGTCAAATAATGGACTCTTCCCAGTGGCTACAGTAAGCCTCCCATTTCATGTAGATCGGCTGGCCTATAATGAATTTTTCATGCTCACAGTAATACAAGAAGAGGCAGGGATTCTTGCTAATATCCAAGTATCCAGGCCTATAGACATTGACCCTTAGAACATCTGCAGGTTTCCCTTTAAGGGAAGAATTCTCTGACCAGTCTTTGTTCTTGGAGTTCCAAAAGGGCTGTGGTCATCAAGCAGCTAGGTGACACAAAACCACACAGTGATCTCAACAGTTCAGACATGTGCTAGTGCAAGGAGATGTAGATGAAATCATTATTCCAAGAACTGACTTTGTTTGGGCTCCCAATGTCACAGGGAGCTGTACTATTACCCTGGTGGATACCTACAGACATCCAGGTAGGTGTGAGCTTAGGCCCAGGCCACTGACAAGGTGTTCTGAGGTCCATTTCCTTGCATAAATGACAGAGGTGTCCCTTGGCACCTTTCCTGCCCCTTTCTAGAAATACAGGTACTCAGATCGGAAAGGAAGGTGTCTTCAGCCATGCTAGAGGTTATATGAGGACACATGGCCCAGGTGGGCTCTAATCTCAAATGGATGCTCACCTGTTGAGCACTGAATGTGTGACTGTATCCAGAATTTGTGCCTGTTGGGGCCCTCCCTGGGAACTGTGAGCATGAGTTTTTAGTTGTCCCTTAGGAAAGGTTGGATTCTGGGGACAGGACTGTTTCACTGTATCCAGTATCCCAGTATCCAGGTTGGTTTCCTGTGTCACTAAGGGTTTTCTTGTGCACCAAAAAGCTCATCAGTTCTACTCTGATACCCTCTTCCACATCTTTTCTCCCAGTTTCCTTCAAAAGAGCTAACCTCTTGAAGCCTACAAGACTAAGGGCAGACTTCTTGCAAATCTCAGGTAAGAATCAGCATCCTAGTCCCACAGTATGTTCATGTGATCGATCTGCCCTGTCTTGGTAGATGCCAAGAGGGTGTGTATAATGAGATCTCACTTTTCATGGGTGGGAATCCTTCAGATATCTTGGCTAGTGTGGGGTCAGAGCTGATGTCACATTCAACATTAGAGCCTTTTTCCCAGTATGTCTTTGAATGTTGATAGAAAACTTTTAGTGTTTATTCAGGAATGTGTAATTCTTTGTTTAATGTTCCTTCCTTTTTAATTCCATGTTTATTCCCTTTCAAATACTCCATTTGATAATCAGTGCCTACTTACTGTTATGAGGGAGCCTCAGGAGATATTGCATTCTTACCTGCAAAAATTGTGCATTTTTATAGTAATCCCAGTGGGAGAATAAACAGAGTAAAATGTCATTGTTACCATTGTGTGTTCTTGGGATAGGGATTGGAATGATTTGGCTGGTGTCTCCTCAGGAATATCCATTTATCAATGCAAGGTTAGTCATTGGCCCTTCAGGAGGAGCATAATAGAAGCAATGGACCCTGAATGATAGGATGATGTGGAGATTATGCAGGTGGACATGCGTAATGGACCAGTAAATGATAGGTTCTCTTGGGAGCCCTTTCCAGTGAATGGTCCTGAATGCATGTTGAGCCTGATGTTCATTGGGAAGGTCAGAAAGGAACCTCTGCCTTCCATAGGTGTTCCTGTGTTTCATTGCAGGTATCCTACTAAGATGATCCAGCTGGTGGTCAGGTTTTTGAGGCCTCATACTGATCACCCATGGGACACCTTTTCTGATGAGAATTAGGACTGGACTTGGACTCCCTTGTCATTTTGCCACTGTTGGACACATGTGCTACCCAAGGTAAAACAAGAGACTATTCCCAATGACTATGGGTAAGCATCTAGTTTCATATAGGATGGCTGGCACATAATATGGCTTTCAGGCTTGCTGTGATTGTTGAGAGGCATGGATCCTTGTTAGTATTCATGTATCCACCACCACAGATATCAGGCCTTGGAAAGTCTTTGGGATTTTCTTTTCAAAGAAGAACGATTTCTTTTACCAGACACTGCAAGGACCCAGGTCATGAACCAAGTAAGTTTACAAACAAATGATCTCCACAGTTCACATGTGCTTGTGTAAGGAGACATAAACTAAATCCACATCTCTTGTGTTTTTCACAGGCCTCTGAATGTCAGAGTGCCCTGTACAAAGTACTCAGGTGGATCCCTACAGATACCCACATAAATGAGGGCCTCAGCCCAGCAACTGACAAGGTCCCAATCTCCATGTGCATAGGTAAGTGAGGAAGGTATCCCTTGGCCTCCCAATCCCTTCATAGGTTGAGTGGTTCTTAGCTCAGAAAGGTTGGAGTTCTCCACCATGACAGTGCTATGAGGAGACACCTTCCATGGATGAGAGAGCATTGTTGCAAAACCTGTGAGTACTCAAGGAGTGATTCAGTGCAGGTTTTTGTGCTTGTTGTGCCATTCCCCAGTGAGCAATAAGCACATGAGTTTGGACTCTGGGGACAGGACAGTTTCCTTGACAATCATCCCAGCATCCAGGTATGTTTCCAGGGTTACATGATGGTTTTTTTATAGTCACTGACATACTTATTGGCTCTACATTGGCATCCTTTTCTTGACGTTTTTCCAGGTTGCCTTCACCAGAATACAGGGACAGAAAGAAGACTATGGCTGAAACCTCATGGAAATGTCAGGTGGATCAGGGTGCCTGTACCTCATTGGGGAGCACATGGTCTTCTGTGTTTAGGTGGATGTCAGGAGCATGTACCTAAGCAGATATTTCTCATGTTTTCTGATCACATATTCACTTTACAATTTAGCAAGTTTAGGCTTCAAATCTTATGCCCCATTCAACCTCAAAACCTTTTTGTCTGTTATAGATTTGACTCTAGATGGTGAATCGCTAATGCTTTGCCTTTTTGGGGGGCAAACATGATGTTCAGTGTGTTCTTGCTATTGTGAGGGAGCACCAGGTGCTGTTTCTAATAAACCAATATTTCCAATCAAGGGAGTAAGATATCTCTTAACCTGTCAATAGAAGTGATGCATTTCATAAGAGTCCTGGTAAAGGAATAAGTGGGGCAAGAGTTCACTTTCACAATGTTGGTTTCCACAATAGGTACTACAGTAGTATGGTGGGTATCCCAAACTGTCCACTTGCTGTGCACGCATAGTCCATGGGAGTTGTTATGATTCCAAAAAGATATGATGACATGGAGATTGTGCAAGTGGAAATGGGAGGTGGGACCATAAAGTATAGGTTTCCTCAGTGTCTTTTCCAGTGAGGGGTCTGGAACTCACTATGAGTCACTGAGCATTGGCTATCCCATTCACCATTTCCAAAGTACTATGTAAGTGTAGGTGTGAGCCTCCTTCATTGCATCAGACAGAGCATCTCTATGGACTTCATTAAATGATGGAAGGGTCCTTGTGGGTTGTTGCGGCTGTGCTTGAGTGCAGGTGCTCAGGGTAGTGATGAAGGGGGAACTAAGCCAATCCAGTGACCATGAATTTGCCCTTGACGTAGGGTGCAGGAACATTGAGGGATCTGTCTTGGATTTATTTTCCCTTCTCCAGTGACAATGTGGTTGAGCCACCTTGTGAGCAGGAAGCACAGTCATCTTGGCACATGACCCCCAGTTGAGAATGAGTGTCTCTGGGTGGTCATCTTCCCTCAGATTAGTTCTGAGGATTGAAAGTCATTTCCAGCAGTGGGGATGGCCAGGGAAAGGGTCAGATATTCTTGCAGATCAAAGTGCATGTTGAATTATTTGGTGTTTACATGGTGTTCTCAGACTTCTTTCCAGGCAGGTACAAGTAGAAATATAAAGAAATTTTCTTGAGTTGAGATTGCAGAAGGTCAAATAATGTGAATGTAGCCTGTTGTGGGGGTCCTGATGTTCCTTGGTGAGTTTGAATAAGACCCTCTATCTGATCTGATGTCATGTTTTGTCACCAGGTATGCTGAGAAGTTTGCAAGTGGGGATCAACTCTTGTGGGATATTGGCAACTTCAGTCATTGGACACCTTTCTCTTTTCCTACCAATATTGGAAGAGAGCTCTTGGCAACTTTGACTTTGTCTGCTGTTTGACATATGTGTGACAGGGAAGGTCAAACAAAAGAGTCTTGCCACTAGCAACCAGTAAGTGATGAATTTTCAAGGCAAACAGTGGGCCCCTAAGGCATTTTCCATTATTGGTGTTGTATATGGAGGGGTAGGACCTCTTGTTAATATATAGGTTTCCACTACTATGTATATTGACTTTTGCAATTCCTGCAGGTTTCCAATCAAGGGAATAAGATTTCTCATTTGTGGTTTTTTCCATGGAGCTCTTCAATGATCTAGGTAGTAAAACACATTGGGTCTGCGTAAAAATGCAGTGAACTTCACAATTCTCATCCTTGCTGATGGAAGGAGATCTGGCCTAAATCACAATTGGTGATGTGTTTTCACAGGGATCCTGTTTTCACAGTGAGGCAGACAACATACTCATATGGATCCTAGACACATCCCAGCAACCCTGAGATCCTGCTGCCTACCTGTGCATAGGTAAGATAAAGGTGCCCCTTTGCATTCCTAGGCCACTCTTGGAATTGAGGGTACCCAGGACAGAAAGGATCACATACTTTACAGGGAGTTGTCTGTGAGGGGGACACTTATCTTGGGTAAGGTCAAACAGATGCAGAAATGGAGAGCATTGAAGGAGTGATTCTGTCCAGGTTTTTGTGCTTGAGGAGGGCAGTTTGTCCTCAATGTGGGGAGCATTAAGCATAGGGCAATTCTCAGGGTTGCAGGTAGGATATGTGGGCAGGACTGTTTCCCTGGCAATCATCCCAGCATCCAGGTAAGGTTAGTGTCTTTCAGTGGTATATGGATAACAAAATGCTCAGTGCCTCTCCAGTGACATCTTCTTTTTCATGTTTTTAGGAATGCTCATTAGGCATTTGTGGCTAGAACTTTGTGAAAATGTCAGGTAAGAATTAGGGTTCTGGTATTTCCTTGTGGACCACTTGATGTTCTGTGTTCAGGTGGTATTCAAAAGTGTGTGTAAAATGAGATATCTCTTGTGTTTCCCAGGTACACATTCACCTTAGGACTTGACAAGTATACGTTTCAAAGCTTATATCCCATTCGCACTCAGAGCTTTCTTGTGTGGAACAGAATTGACTACTGATTGTGAAACTTTGATGCTTCACCCTTTCTTGGGCAAGTGTGATGTTCACTGCCTTTTTGCTAACTTGAGGCAGCACAAGTGCTATTCATTTTCTGTTGGCAGATCTTCTGCTAGTCCCAGAAAATGAATAAGTAGGGGAAGAACTCATTTTTATAGGTTGGGTTCCTGAGATAGGAATTAGAGCAGTTTGGCAGGTGTTTCCTCCAGCATGGCCATTTACTGTTTTTTTAAAAATTAATTTTATTGCTACATTTTAGGTATACAATATAATGACATCCATCATTGGAAATTTGTACCTTTACATAATCTCTCTTGGTTCTTATTTTCTCCCTGCCCCTGCCCTCCCTTCAACTGCTCCATCCCTCCCTATTTACAAAGACTTTGTTTCCATGTTTTCATTTTCTCATATTAATTCCATTCCCTTCTTTCCTTTCCCCCATGCCTCCCACTTCCCCTTCCCCTTTGCCCCTTTTCTTCCTACTTTACATTATCTATTATACCTTTTAGTTCTCATTTACACTTTCAGTTTCTCATACTAGAGACACTATTTGGTATTTACACGTGTGTCCTATTTATTTCACTTAAGAGTATCCCCTAAATATGCATCCATTTGGCTATAAATGTCTCTAGTTTCTCATTTTTTATGGCTAAGTAATACTCCATTTTATAAAAAAACCTCCCATTTTCTTTATCCAATCTCCAGTTGATAGGCATTTGGGCTGCTTCCAAGTTTTAGCTATTACCAATTGTGCCGCTATAAACATGGGTGCACATATATTGCTGTGGTATGATTCTTTTAATTCTTGGGGAAAGATACCCAGCAGGGGAGTAGCTGAGTCAAATGGCACTTCCAGTTCTAGTTCTTTTTTTTTTTTTGCTCTTTTATTGGTACATTGTAGGTATACAACACAATTACATTTCTCATTGGGAATTGTACCTTTACATAATGCATCTTGGTTCTTATTTTTTCCCCATTCCTAGCCCTCCCTTCACCCCCTCCACCCTTCCCTATTTACAAAGACTTTATTTCCATTTTTTCCATTTCTCAGCATTTTTCCTTTCCCTTCTTTCCTTTCCCCTGCCCCTCCCACTACCCCTACCCCTTTGGAACTTTTCTTCCCATTTTGCATTATTGATTATTCATTCTAATCATTGGTACATTTTAGGTATACAATATAATGACATTCATCATTGGAAATTTGCACCTTTACATAGTCTCTCTTGTTTCTTATTTTTCACCCTTGCCCAGCCCTCCCTTCAACCCCTCCAGTCCTCCCTATTTACAAAGATTTTGTTCCCATTTTTCCATTTTCTCATATTAATCCCATTCCCTTCTATCCTTTCCCCTAGCCCTCCCACTTCCTTCCCCTTTGCCCCTTTTCTTCCTATTTCTCATTACCTATTATACATTAGTCCTTATTTACACTTTCAGTTTCTCACACCAGAGAAATTATTTGGTATTTATTCATGTGTGTCCTATTTATTTCACTTAAGAGTATCGCCTCAATGTGCCTCCATTTAGCTATAAATGTCTCTAATTTCTCATTTTTTATGGCTGAGTAGTACTCCATTTTTTAAAAACCCACATTTTCTTTTTGCAGTCTTCAGTTGACGGGCATTTGGGCTGTTTCCAAGTTTTAGCTATCACAAACTGTGCTGCTATGAACATGGGTGCACATATATCACTGTGGTACGATTCTTTTAATTCTTTGGGGAAGATCCCCAGCAGTGGAATAGTGGGGTCAAATGGGATTTCCAGTCCTAGTTCTTTGAGGTATCTCCATACTGATTTCCACAGTGCTTGCACCAGTCTACACTCCCACCAACAATGGAGCAGGGTTCGTCTTTCCCAACAGCCCCACCAGCATTTGTTATTGGTTGATTTCATGATAGCAGCCATTCTTTCTGGAGTGAAGTGGAATCTCAGCATTGTTTTCATTTGCATCTCTGGAATGACCAGTGATGTTGAACATTTTTTCATGTATTTATTTGCTATTTCTACTTCTTTGTCTGAGAAATGTCTGTTCATTTCAGATACCTATTTTTGGATTGGGTCTTTAAATTTGGGAGGTCTGATCTTTTTAAGTTCTTTATAGATTCAAGATAGTAGACCTTTGTCTGAGGAAGAGCAGGTGAAGATTTGTTCCCACATTGTGGGTTGTCTCTTCACACTGCTGGTGGTTTCTCTTGCTGTGCAGAAGCCTTTTAATAAGAAGAGATCCCACTTGTTGTTTGTGTCAGTTCATGGGCAACTGAGGTTTTGTTCATAAAATCTTTTCCTACACCAATGTCTTCAAGTGTTCTACCTAACCTCTGTTCCAGCTGGTTCAGAAGTTGGAACTTTATTCTATTTTAATATTTAGATCTTTAATCCATTTTGATTTTAGTTTAGTGCACGGTGAGAGATATAGGTCTAGTTTTAATCTTTGGCAAGTTGAAGCCCAATTTTTCCAGCACCATTTATTAAAGAGGCTATCTTTCCTCCAGTGAGGGTGTTTGGCTCCTTTGTCGAAGATGAGATGGCTGAGTGTGTCTGGCGTTGTTTCTCCATCTTCTAACCTGTTTCACTGGTCCTCAAGTCTGTTTCTTTGCCAGTACCATGCTGATTTTATCACAGTAGCTTTGTACTATAGTTGCAGGTTGGGGATTGTGATACCCCCAGCCATGTCTCTGTTACCTAGAATTGCTTTTGCTATTCTGGGTCTCTTCTTGCTCCAAATGAATTTTTGGATTGTTTTCTCGAGGTCTATGAAGTATGCTGCTGGGATCTCAATTGGAATTGCATTAAATCTATATAGCACTTTTGGAATATGGCCATTTTCACTATATTAATCCTTCCTACCCAGGAGCAGGGGATGTCTGTCCATTTTCTGATATCATCTTCAATCTCTCTTTTCAGAGTGCCATAGTTTTCAGAGAAGAGGTCTTTGATTTCCTTCATTAGGATGATTCCTAGGTATTTCAGATTTTTGGATGCTATTGTGAAAAGAATTATTTGCCCTATTTCTCTCTCAGTGAGTCTGTCATTGGTGTAGAGGAAAGCTATTGATTTTTGTGTGTTGATCTTGTAACCAGCTACTTGACTGAATTTGGCTATTAAGTGTAGAAGACTTTTGGTGGAGTTCTTGGGGTCTTCTATATAGAGTATCATGTCATCTGCAAATAATGACAGTTTGACTTCATTTCCTATCTTTATTCCTTTTATTTCTTTCTCTTGTCTAATTGCCATGGCTAATGTTTCCAGAACTATATTGAACAAGAGTGGTGATAGTGGACATCCTTGTCTTATTCCTGATTTGAGTGTGAAGGATTTCAGTTTTTGACCATTTAGTATGATATTGGCTGTTGGTTTTTCATAGATGGCTTCTATCAGTTTGAGGTAGAGACCATCTATTCCAAGTTTTTGTAGGGTTTTTATCATAAATGCATGTTGGATTTTGTCAAATGCTTTTTCTGCATCTATGGAGATAATCATATGGTTTTTGTCCTTGGCTCTATTGATATAGTGTATTACATTAATTGATTTTCATATATTGAACCATCCCTGCATCCCTGGGATGAATCCCACTTGATCAGGGTGTATGATCTTCTTGATGATCTTCTGCATTCTGTTTGCCAGTATCTTATGAAGGATTTTTGCATCTATGTTCATTAATGAGATTGGCCTATAGTTCTCTTTTTCAGTTGGGTCTTTGTCTGCTTTGGGGATCAAGGTGATGCTTGCTTCCAGGAATGAACTTGGGAGTATTGCTTCCCTTTCAATTTCACTGAAGAGTTTAAACAGTAGTGGCAGTAGTTCCTCTCTAAATGCCTTGTAGAATTCAGCAGTGAAGCCATCAAGGCCCAGGCTTTTCTTTTTTTCTGTTTTTTGGTACTGGGGATTGAACTCGGGTCCTTGCGCTTGCACAACAGCTGGTAAAACCACTGAGCTAAATCCCTGGCAACCGGGCTTTTCTTAGTTGATAAGTTTTTCATTACATTTTCAATTTCGTTGGTTGATATTGGGTTGTTCAGAATTTTTAGGTCTTCTTCATTCAACTTTCATAATTCATATGTATCTAGGAATCTGTCCATTTCTTCTGTGTTGTCCATCGTATTGGCATATAGGTTCTGGAAGTAGGTATTGATGATCTTCTGGATTTCTGCTGGGTCTGTTGTAATTTCACCCTTTTCGTTCCTAATTGCATGGATTTGGGCCTTTTCTTTCCTTTTTCTGACAAGGTTGGCTAAGCGTTTGTCAATTTTGTTGATTCTTTCGAAGAACCAACTCTTGGGTTTATTGATTTTTTTGTATCATTCTCTTAGTTTCCATTGCATTGATTTCTCCTCTGATCTTTATAATTTCCTCCCTTGTATGAGCTTTGGGGTTGTCCTGCTCTTCTTTCTCTAGAAGCTTGAGGTTCAGCATCAGGTTGTTTAATTGGGCTGGTTCTGTTTTCCTAATATGCGTATTCACTGCATGAATTTCTCTCTTAAGACTGCTTTCATTGTGTCCCATAGATTCCAATATGTTCTATTGTCATATTTAATTGAAGGAACTGTCTGATTTCTTCTTTAATTTCCTGTGTGACCCATTGGTTATTCAGAAGTGTGTTGTTCAATTTCCACGTTTATGAAATTTTTTGTTTCTTTTGCTATGGATCTCCAATTTCATTGCACTATGGTCTGATAATATACAGGGGATAACTTCAATTCCTTTGCACTTACTTAAACATGTTCTATGTGTGAGTGTGTGGTCTATTTTTGAGAATGCCCCATGTCCATCTGAGAAGAATGTGTATTCTGATTTTGTGGGGTGGAAGACTCTGTAAACATCTGTTAAGTTCATTTGTTCAAGAGTTTGATTGAGTTCTAGTATTTTATTACTTCTTTTTTGTCTAGATGATCTATCTATTTGTGACAGTGGGGTGTTGATATCCCTCCACTTTGGGAGCGGCGTGGTGCCATCCTGGAATCCTCTTCTGTGGCATTGGATGTGGTAAGGTGAATGGAACACATTCTCTTTTTCTTGCGAGTGCTTGTGAGCCATTTCTGAAGCATCCCATTAACTGGGAGTGGCCATACCGAGGACCAGAAACTGTCTCCACTATGACAGTGGCCTGGTGCCAGCCAGGAATCCTGCCTGGTTGCAGGATGTGTAGTAAGGTGGACCAAACATTCTCTTTTTTACTGTTAGTGGTTCTGTGCCATTTCCAAAGCATCTCATTAACTAGGAGCAGCCGTATGGCAGAACGGATGCCACATTGACTATGGGAGCAGAGTGCTGCCATCCCAGAACCCTCCCCCATGGCAGGAGATGTGGTAAGGTGGATCGAGTGCATTCTCTTTTTTCCTGTGAGCACTAGTGAACCATTTCCAAACTATCCCATTAGATAGGAGCTGCCATCAGTAGCCCCAAATCCACCTTCATTATGGGAGCAGTGTGGTGATAGGCCAGAATCCTCCCCCATGGCAGGAAATGTGGTAAGGTAGATCAAACATGTTCTCTTTTTTCCTCTGAGTGGTTCTGAGCCATTTTGGGAGCATCACATTTGCTGGGAGCAGCCGTATGGTGGCCCAATGCCCCCTGCACTAACAGGAGCGGTGTGGTGCCATCCAGAAATATACCCCCATGGCAGGAGATGTGGCAAGCTGGACTGATCACATTCTCTTTTTTCTTGTGTGCAGTTCTGAGACATTTCAGAAGCATCCAATTACCTGGGAGTGTCCGTATGGTGGGCCGGAAGTGGCCTCCACTATGGGAGCGGAGTGGTGCCAGACCAAAATCCTCCCCTGTGGCAGGAGATGTGTTAAGGTAGACTGAACACAATCTCTTTTTTCCTGTGAGTGGTTCTGAGCTATTTTGGAAGTATCCAATTAGCTGGTATCTGCCATACCCTTGCCCAGAAGCTGCCTACAGTACAGGAGCAGGGTGGTGCCATTCCAAAATATTCCCCTGTGCCAGGATATGTGGTAAGTTAGATCCAATGCAATATCCATTTTCCTGTGAGTGTTTCTGAGCCATTTTGGATGCATCCCACTAGCTGAGAGTAGCCATATATTGGCCGGGCAGCCACCTCCACAAAGGGAACAGGATGGTGCCATCCCAAAATATTCCCCATGGCAGGAGATGTGATAAGGTGGATGGAATGAATTCTCTTTTTTTCTGTGAGTGTTTCTGAGCCATTTTGGAAGCATCCCATTAACTTCGATCATTGGTACATTGGCCCGAATGCTGCCTCCACTATAGGAGTGGCATGGTGCCATGCCAGAATCCACCCTCGTTGCAGCAAATTTGGTAAGATAGATCATTCACATTTGCTTTTTTCCTGTGAGCCATTCTGAGTCATTTTGGAAGCATCCCATTAGCTGGGGACAGTCATACAGTGGCCCAGAACCACCCTCCACTTTGGGAGTGGCATGGTGGCATCCAGAAATACTCCCCCATGGCAGGAGATGTGGTAAGATGGATTGAACGCATTCTCATTTTTCCCTTGAGTGGTTGGGAGACAGTTCAGAAGCATCCCATTACCTAGGAGTGGCTGTATGGTGCCACAGAAGCTGCCTCAATTACAGGAGCAGAATGGGGCCAACCCAGAATTAACCACCATGGTGTGAGATGTTGTACGGTATACTGAAAGCATTCTCTTTTTTCCTGTGAGCAGTTCCAAGTCATTTCAGAAGCATCCCATTAGCTGGGAGAGGCCATACTGTGGCCTGGAAGCCGCCTCCAATATGGGAGCAGCTTGGTGCCATGCCAGAATCATCCCCCTTGGCAGGAGATGTGCTAATGTAGATTGAATGCATTGTCTTTTTTCCTGTGAGTGGTTCTGAGCCATTTTGGAAGCATCCAATTAGATGGGAGAGGCCTTATGTCAACCTGGAATGTGTCTCAATTATGGGCACATGGTGTTGCCAGGCCAGAATCTTCTCCCATGGCAGGAAATGTGGCAAGGTATATCAAACACATTCCCTTTTTTCCTGTGAGCTGTTCTGAGCCATTTTGAAACATCCCTTTATCTGGGAGCGGCCGTATGGTGGCTCAGAATCCTCCTCCACTATGGTAGCGGTAAGGTGCCATGCCACAATCCTCCCCCATGGCAGGAGATGTAAGGTAGATTGAAAGCAATCTTTTTTTTCCTGTGACTGGTTCTGAGCCATTTCAGAAGCATTGTATTATATGGGAGCAGCCATTTGTTGGCACATAAGCAGCCTCCACATCTGGAGCAGGCTGGTGCCCTCCCGAAATATTCCCCTGAGGCAGGAGATGTACTACGGTGGATCTAATGCATTATCTTTTATGCTGTGTGTGATTCTGAGCCATTTCAGAAGCATCCTATTAGTTGTGAGCATTGGTACAATGGCCTGGAAGCCACCTCCACTGTGGGACCAGCATGGTGGCAGGGCAGAATCCATCCCCATGGCAGGAGATGTGGTAAGGTGGATCAAACGGATTCTTTGTTTTAGTGTGAGTGGTTCTGACACATTTTGGATGCATCCCATTAGCTGAGAGCAGCCGTATGTTGGCCCAGAAATGCCCTCCAGTATGGGAGCAGCATGGTGCCATCCCAAAATATTCCCGCATGGCAGAAGATGTGGTAAGGTGGATGGAAGGCATTCTCTTTTTTCCTGTGAATGGTTCTGAGCCATTTCAGAAGCATCCCATTAGATGTGAGCATCATTACGGTGGCCCAGAAGATGCCTCCACTATGGAAGCAGAGTGATGCCAGGCCAGAATCCTCCCTGGTGCCAGGAGCTGTGGTAAGTTAGATTGAACACAATCTCTTTTTTAATGTAAGTGGTCCTGAGCCATTTCAGAAACATTCCATTGGCTGAGAGCATCTGTATGGTGCCCCAGATGCCACCTCCAGTATGGGAACAGAGTGTTGCCATCAAGAAATATTCCCCCATGGCAGGAGATCTGGTAAGGTTTGTCTAACGCATAATCTTTTTTCATGTGAGCAGTTCTGACCCATTTTGGAAGCATCCCATTAGCTGGGAGTGGCTATACAGTGGCCCAGAATCCATCTCCACTACAGGAGCAGTGTTTTGGCATTCTGAAATATTCCCCCATGCCAGGAAATGTGGTAAGTTAGATCAAAAGCAATATTTTTTTCCTGTTAGTGGTTCTGGGCCATTTCAGAAGCATCCAATTAGCTGGGAGTGGCCTTATGGCAAGCTGGAATGCGCCTCCATTACTACAGCATGGCTGTGCCAGCGCAGAATCCTCCTCTATTGCATGAAATGTGGTAAGGTACATGGAATGCATTCTCTTCTTTCCTGTGAGCATTTCTGAGACACTTTGGAAGCATCCAATTAGCTGTGAGCACAAATACAGTGGCCCAGAATCTGCCTCCACTATGGGACTGGCATGGTGCCATGCCAGAATCCTCCCCCATGGCAGGAAATGTGGTAAGGTAGATCTAATGCATTCTCTGTTTTCCTGTGAGTGGTTCTGATCCATTTTAGTAGCAAGTGATTAGCTGAGAGCAGCCATACAGTGGCCCAGAAGCCCACTCCAATATGAGAGTGGCAAGGTGCCATCCCGAAATATACCCCCATGGCAGGAGATGTGGTAAGTTGGATCGAATGCATTCTCATTTTTCCTGTATGTGGTTATGAGCCATTTCTGAAGCATCCCATTAGCTGGGAGGGGCAATAGGGTGGCCAGGATTCAACCTCCACTACAGGAGGGGCATGGTGCCATCCTGAAATATTCTCCCATGGCAGGAGATGTGGTAAGGTGGATGGATCACATTTTCTTTTATCCTGTGAGCAGTTCTGAGCCACTTTGGAAGCATCCCATTAGCTGGAAGAGGCCATATGGTGGCCTGGAATCTACCTTCACTCCTGGCATTGGGTAGTGCCTGGCTAGAATCCTCTCCCTTGGCAGGAGATGTGGTATGGCAGATTGAATGCAATCTCTTTTTTCCTGTGATTTTTTTCTGAGCCATTTCTGAAGCATCCCATTAGCTGGGAGTGGCCATACAGTGGCCAGGAAGCTGCCTCCACACTCTTAGCGGCATTTTGCCATCCCCAAATATTCCCCCATGGCAGGATATGTGTTATGTTCATTGGAATGCATTCTCTTTATTCCTGTGAGTTGTTCAGAGCCATTTCAGAAGAATTCCATTAGCTGGGAGCGGACGTACAGTGGACTGGAATTCGCCTCCACTATGGGAGCAGCGTGGTGTCTGGCCAGCATCCTCCCCCAGGACAGGAGATGTGGTATTACAGATTGAACAAAATCTCATTTTCCTGTAATTGGTTCTGAGCCATTTTGGGAGCATCCCATTAGCTGGGAGTGATTGTACTGTGGCCTGTAAACTGCCTCCACTAAGGGAGCGGCATGGTCCCAGGACAGAATCCTCCCCTGTGGCAGGAGATGTGGTATGGTATATTGAACACAATCTCTTTTTACTGTGAGTGGTTGTGAGACATTTCAGAAGAAACCCATTACCTGAGAACAGCAGTATGGTTGCCAGAAAGCCACCTCCACTAAGGGAGCAGCATTGTGCTATCCCAAAATATTCCCCAGTGGCAGTAGATGTGGTAAGGTGGATAGAAAACATTCTCTTTTTTTCCAGTGAGTGGTTCTGAGCCATTTCAGAAGCAACCCATTAGCTGTGCTCATCAGTACCTTGGCCTGGAGTCTGCCTCAAGTGTGGGAGCAGCATAGTGCCATGCCCGAATCCACCCCCATTGCAGCAATTTGGTAACATAGAACGAATGCATTCTCTTTTTTCCTGTGAGCTGTTCTGAGCCATTTCAGAAGCAACCTATTAGCTAGGAGTTGCAGTTCGGTAGCCAGGAACATGTCTCCACTTTGGGAGCAGCATTGTGTCATCCCACAATAATCCCCTGTGGCAGGAGATGTTTTAAGGTGGACTGTACACATTCTCTTTTCTCTTGTGAGTGGTTCTGAGCCATTTCAGAAGCATCACATTTAGAGCGAACAGCCATATGGTGTCCTGGAATCCACCTCCACTACTGAAGCGGGGTAATGCCAGGCCAGAATTCTCCACTTCAGTAGGAGAAGTGCTGTTGCAGATTGAGTGCAATCTCTTTTTTTGTGTTATTGGTTCTGAGAAATTTTGAAAGCATCCCTTTATCTGGGAGTGGCCATATTTTGGCCAGGAAGCCACCTCCTCTATGGGAGCAGCATTCTGGGATCCTAAAATATTCCCCGTGGCAGGAGATGTGGTAATGTGGATGGAGCATTCTCTTTTTTTCTGTGAGTGGTTCTGACCCATTACAGAAGCATCCTGTTAGCTCTGATCATCAGTACCTTGGCCCAGAGTCTGCCTCCACCATGGGAGTGGCATGGTGCCTTGCCAGAATCCTCCCCCATTGCAGGAAATTTGGTAAAGTAGAATGAGTGCATTCTCTTTTTTCCTGTGAGTAGTTCTGAGCCATTTCAGAAGCATCCCATTAGGTGGAAATGATCATATGGTGGACCAGAATCCACCTCCACTACTGAAGCGGGGTAGTGCCAGGACAGAATCCTCCCCTGTGGCAGGAGATATGGTATCACAGATCTAATGCTATATCAGTTTTTCTGTGATTGGTTCTGAGAAATTTTGGAAGCATCCCTTTAGCTGATGGCAGCCATATTGTGGCCAGGAAGCCACCTCGTCTATGGGAGCTTCATTGTGCCATCCCAAAATATTCCGTCATAGGAGATGTGGTAAGGTGGATGGAACACATTCTCTTTTTTCCTGTGAGTGGTTCTCAGACATTTCAGAAACATCCCATTAGATTTGATCATTGGTACAGTGCCCCAGAATCTGCCTCCAATATGGGAGTGGCATGGTGCCAAGCTGGAATCCTCCCTCACTGCAGGAAATTTGGTAAGGGTAGATCAAACAAATTCTCTTTTTTCCCCATGAGCAGTTCTGAGCCATTTTGGAATCCACCCATTAGCTGGAAATGGTGGTATGGTGTCCAGGAAAATGCCTCCACTTCGGCAGTGGCATTGTGCCATCCCAGAATATTCCCCCATTGCAGAAGATGTGGTAAGGTGGATGAAATGCATTCTCTTTTCCTGTGAGTGGTTCTGAACCATTTCAGAAGCATCCCATTTGCTGGGAGTGGCCATATGCTGGCCTGGAAGCTGCCTCCACTATGGGAGTGGAGTGGTGAAATGCCAGAATCCTCTGCTGTGGCAAGAGATGTGGTAAGGTAGGTTGAACACAATCTCTTTTTTACTGTGAACTGTTCTGAACCATTTCAGAAGCATCCTATTAGCTGGGATTGGATGTACGTGGGCCAGGAAGCCACCTCCAATGCTGGAGCGGGGTAGTGCCAGGCCAGAATCCTCCGCCATGGCAGGAGATGTGGTATGGCAGATCAAAAGCTTTCTCCTTTTTCCTCTGAGAGGTTCTGAGCCATTTCAGAAGCATCCCGTTAGCTGTGATCATCAGTACCTTGGTCTGGAGTCTGCCTCCAGTATGGCAGCTGCATGGTGCCATGCCCGAATCCACCCCCATTGCAGGAAATTTAGTAACATGGATCAAATGCATTCTCTTTTTTCCTGTGAGCAGTTCTGAGTCATTTCGGAAGCAACCTATTATCTGGGAGTGGCGGTTCGGTGGCCTGGAAGATGCCTCCACTTTGGGAGCGGCATTGTGCCATCCCAAAATAATCCCCTGTGGCAGAAGATGTTTTAGGTGGACTGCACACATTCTCTTTTCTCTTGCGAGTGGTTCTGAGCCATTTCAGAAGCATCAAATTTCCTGGGAGTGGCCATATGGTGTCCTGGAATCCGCCTCCACTATTGGAGCAGGGTAGTGCCAGGCCAGAATCCTCCCCTGCTGCAGGAGATGATTTATCACAGATTGAACACAATCTCTTTTTCCCTGTGAGCTGTTCTGAGCCATTTCAGAAGCATCCCATTAGCTGGGATCATCCAAAGGATGGCCCGGTATCTGCCTCCACTACTGGAGTGGGATAGTACCAGGCCAGAATCCTCTCCCATGGCAGGAGATGTGGTATGGCAGAAGGAATGCTTTCTTTTTATTCCTGTGAGTGGTTCTGAGCCTTTTTGGAAGCATCCCCTTAGCTGTGATCATTGATGCATTGGCCTGGAGTCTGCCTCCACTACTGGAGCGGTATGGTGCCATGCTGGAAACCCCCCATTGCAGGTAATTTGGTAAGGTAGATCGAACACATTCTTTTTTTTACTGTGAGTGGTTCTGAGCCATTTCAGAAGCAACCCATTAGCTGGGAGTGGGAGTAGTGTGGCCAGGAAGCCGCCTCCACTATGGGAGAGGCATTGTGCCATCCCAAAATATTCCCCTGTGGCAGATGTGGTAATGTGGATGGAAAGCATTCCCGTTTTTCCTGTGAGCAGTTCTGAGCCATTTTGGAAGCATCCCATTAGCTGGGAGTGGCCAGGAGGTGGACCGGAAGCTGCCTCCACTACTGGAGCAGGGCAGAGCCAGGCCAGAATCTTCCCCCATGGCTGGAGTTGTGGTATAGCGGATGGAACGCAGTCTCTTTTTTCTTATGATGGTTTCTGAGCCATTTTGGAAGCATCCCATTAGCTGAGAGTGGCTGAACAGGTGGCCCGGAATCTGCCTCCTCTATGGGAGTGGTGTGGTACCTTGCCAGAATCCTCCCCCTTGGCAGGAATGTGACAAGGTAGATGGAACTGAATTTGTTTTTTCTTGTGAGTGGTTCTGAGCCATTTTGGAAGCAACCCATTAGCTGTGTCTGGTGGTACAGGGGACAGGAAGACACTTCCGCTAGGAGAGCAGCATTGTGCCATCCCAAAATATTCCCCCATGGCAGGACACATGGTAAGGTGAATGCAACACATTATCTTTTTTTCTGTGAGCAATTCTGAGCCATTTTGGAAGCATCCCATTTCTGGGAGTGGCCATTAGGTGGCCAGGAATCCACCTCCACTTTGGGAGTGGAGTGGTGCCATGCCAGAATCCTCCACTGTGGCAGGAGATATGGTAAAGTAGATCGAATGCAATCTGCTTTTTACCATGCACTGTTCTGAGCCATTTTGGAAGCATCCCATTAGCTGGCATTGGACATATGGTGGCCAGGAAGCTGCCTTGACTACTGGAATAAGGTATTGCCAGGCCAGAATACTCCAGTGTAGCAGAAGATGTGGCATGGCAGGTCAAAAGCTTTCTCTTTTTTCCTGTGTTTCTAAGCCTTTTCAGAAGCATCCCTTAAGCTGTGATAATCAGTAAGGTGGACTGGAGTCTACCTCCACTCTGGGAGCAGCATGGTGCCATGTCAGAATCCTACCCCATTGCAAGAAATTTGGTAAGGTAGATCGAAAACATTCTGTTTTCCTGTGAGTGGTTCTGAGCCATTTCGGAAGCAACCCATTATCTGGGAGTGGCAGTATGTTGGCCAGGAAGATGCCTCCACTGCAATAGCACCATTTTGCCATCCCAAAATATTCCCCCGTGGCAGGACATGTGGTAAGATGGATGGAACACATTCTCTTTTTTGCTGTGAGCTGTTCTGAGCCATTTGAGAAGCATCCTGTTAGCTGTGATCATCGGTACTGTGGCCAGGTGTCTGCCTTCAAATTGGGAGCAGCATGGTGCCATGCCAGAATCCTCCCCCATTACAGGAAATGTGGTAAGGTAGATTGAACTCATTCTCTTTTTTCCTGTGAGTGGTTCTGAGCCATGTCAGAAGGAACTCATTAGCTGGGAGTGGTGGAACAGTGGCCGGGAAGATGCCTCCACTTGGAAAGCATAATTGTGCCATCCCAAAATATTCCCCCGTGTCAGAAGATGTGGTAAAGTGGATGAAACACATTCTCTTTTTTCCTGTGAGTGGTTCTGAACCATTTCGGAAGCATCCTATTAGCTGGGAGTGGCCGTAAGGTGGCCTGAAGTTGGCTCCACTATGGGAGTGGAGTGGTGCCATGCCGGAATCCTCCCCTGTGACAGAAGATGTGTTAAGGTAGATCGAACGAAATCTCTTTTTTACTGTGAGAGGTTCTGAGCCATTTCAGAAACATCCCATTAAATGGGAGTGTCTGTACTGTGGCCTAGAAACAGTCTCACCTAAGGTAGCAGCATGGTGCCATCCTGAAATATTCCTCCTAGGCAGGAGATGTGGTAAGTTAGATAGAACACAATCTCTTTTTTACCTTGAGAGGTTCTGAGTCAATTAAGAAGCATCCTGTTAGCTCAGACTGGGCTTATGTCAAACCAAAAGGCACCTCCATTACAGGAGCAGTGTAGTGCCAGGACAAAAACCTCCTCTGTGGCAGGAGATGCGGTATCACAGATTGAACACAAACTCTTTTTTCCTGTGACAGGTCCTGAGCCATTTTGGAAACAACTCATTAGCTTGGAGTGGTGGATCATTGGCCAGGATGACGCCTCCACTTTGACAGCAGAATTGTGCCATCCCAAAATATTCCCCCATGGCTGGAGATGTGGTAAGGTGGATGGAACGCATTTGGGTTAGGGTTAGGGTTAGGGCTAAGGTTAGGGTTAGAGGTTAGGGTTAGGGATAGGGTTAAGGGTTAGGGTTAGGTTAAGGTTAGGGGTTAGGGTTAGGTTTAGGATTAGGGTTAGGTTTAGGGTTAGGGGTAGGGGTTAGGGTTAGGGTTAGGGTTAGCATTAGGGTTAGGGTTAGGGTTAGAGTTAGGGTTACGATGATGGTTAGGAATGGCAAGTGGATCAAATACCCAGTTATTGTAGTATGAGTAGGATTGTTAGAGTTAGCATTAGTCTTAGGTAAAGTATATTGTGTTGTTACATGTTCCTGAACATTGCAGTGTGGCTGTGATGGGTAGTGTTTAGGTTAGCATTGTAGTTAGGGTTAGGATAAGGTTTGGGGTTGGTTTTATCTGTATGTTCAGTATTTTTCTTCCTCTGTATTGTAGTGTGGTCATGATGGTTAGAATTAACCTTAGTTTCATGTGAGTGTTAGGGCCAGAGTAGCAATTCAGTTCCTTGTGTATTGGATTTGAAGCATGAAGATTAGGGTTAGGGTTCAGTCTGTCATGAGTATCAGGGTTCTATTTCATGTGCGTGAATTTTGAAATGTGGGTATTATCTCTAGGGTTTGGGTTCATGTTCATGTAAGCGTTACAGATGGGGTGAAATTCACATGGCTTACTCTTGGAGTGTGTGTATTATGGCTAGTGTGAGGGGCAATGTTAGGCTGAGGAACAACAATTGTGTTGGAGTTCCAGGACCTGATTATTGGAGTGTGAGCATGATGGACAGGATAAGGTAAAGGGTTATGTATTGCACTGAATTCAAAGTACCTCAGCATGGCAGTGAGGCTACAAAGTGACATATTTGTGTGAGTGTTATGGTGAGGGTCACAGACAGTGTTAGATTTGGTGTCAGAGATAGTATTGGAATATAAGGATCTTTGTATTAGAGGTCAAGTGTGCTAGTTAGTGTTAGGGTAAGTATTAATCGAGGGTTTAGATAGTGTGGGAATTCATGCACCATGGTCTGTGAAAGTAGGTATGAAGCCTAGGTTCAGGATTGAGTTCAGAATGAAGTTTTGGGTTCAAATTCATGTCATACAAATTGAAGTGTGAGTATGATTCTTAGAATTGGGATTCATAATAGGGTTAGGGCTCTGTTTAGTGTTGGAATTCACATACCTCAATATTAGAGTGTGGATTTTATGGCTAGTGCTAGGTTTAGGGTGTGGATAAGTGACAGGGATAGCTTAGAATGGCCATTATATGATTATCGACATGAGAGAGTGATGTTAAGGTTAGGTTAAGTGTGATGGTGAGGCATAGGTTTGAAATTCATGTAGCAAGTAAGACTACATGTAATGTAAGTGCTGGGGTTAGGGTTAGAGTTAGGGTTAGGGCTAGGGTTGGGTGATAGCATTGAAATTGAAATGTCTGTGTTTTCAAGTGTGGGTTGGAAAGTTAGTATTAGCATAAGTTCATGGGGAGGGTTATGGATAATGTCGAATTTCAAGTACCTGGCTAATGGAATCTGGTCCTGCTGCTTAGGGTTAGGGTTAGGGTTAGGGTTAGGATTAGGTTTAGGTTTAGGGAACCAATTCATGTACCTGACATTTGGAGTGTGGGTATGATGTTTAGGGTTAGAGTTCTTCTTTTCGTAAGTGTCATGTATAGTGCTGAAATAGAGGTACCTAAAAATGATTTAGGGTTAGGGTAGGGTTAGGGATAAGGTTAGGGGTAGGGTAATAGATACCATTGAAACTGAAATTCTTGTGTCTTCAAGTGTGGGTTGGAAAGTTAGTATTAGCGTAAGTTCATGGGGAGGGTTAGGGATAATGTCGAATTTCAAGTACCTGGGTGTTGGAATTTGGTCCTGCTGCTTAGGGTTATGGTTATGGTTAGGATTAGATTTAGGTTTAGGTTTCCAATTCATGCACCTGCTGCTTAGGGTTAGGGTTAGTATGAATTTTAGGTTCAGGGTTCCAATTCATGTACCAGGCATTTGGAGTGTGGATATGACATTTAGGGTTAGGGTTCTTCTTTTCGTATGTATCATGGATAGTGCTGAAATACAGGTAAATAAAAATGAGTAAGGGATATGGTAGGGATAGGGTTAAGATTAGTGTTAGGGTGATAGATAGCATTGAAATTGAAATGCTTGTCTTCAAGTGTGGGTTTGAAAGTTAGTGTAAGTTCATGGGGAGTATTAGGGATAATGTCGAATTTCGAGAACCTGTGTATTGCAACTTGGTCCTGCTGCTTAGGGTTAGGTTTAGGGTTAGGTTAGGTTTAGGTTTAGGGTTCCATTTCATGTACCTGACGTTTGGAGTGTGGGTATGGTGTTTAGGGTTAGAGTTCTTCTTTTCGTATGTGTCATGGATAGTGCTGAAATAGAGGAACCTGAAAATGACTTAGGGATAGGGCAGTTTTAGGGTTAGGGTTAGGGTTAGTGTTAGGGTGATACATAGCATTGAAATTGAAATGCCTCTGTCTTCATGTGTGGGTTGGGAAGTTACTATTAGCATAAGTTCATGGGGAAGGTTAGAGATAATGTCGAATTTCAAGAACTTGGGTATTGGAATTTGGTGCTGCTGCTTAGGTTTAAGGTTGTGGTTAGGATTAGATTTAGGTTTAGTGTGCCAATTCATGTACCTGACTTTTGGAGTGTGGGTATGATGTTTACGCTGAGGGTTCATCTTTTTGTAAGTGTCATGGATAGTGCTGAAATAGAGGTAAATGAAAATGACTTGGGCATACTGTAGGGTTAATGTTCAGGTTAGGTTTAGGGGGATAGATAGCATTGAAAGCAAAATGCCTGTGTCTTCAAGTGTGGGTTTGAAAGTTAGTATTAGCGTAAGTTCATTGGGAGGGTTAGGGATAATGTCGAATATCAAGAACCTGGGTATTGGAATTTGGTCCTGCAGCTTAGGGTTACGTTTAGGGTTATGATTCGGTTTAGGTTTAGGGTTCCAATTCATGTTCCTGACGTTTGGAGTGTGGATATGATGTTTAGGGTTTGGGTTCTTCTTTTCGTAAGTGTCATGGATTGTGCTGAAACAGAGGTACCTGAAAATGACTTAGGGTGAGGGTAGGGTTAGGGTTAGTGTTAGGGTTAGGGTGATAGATAGCATTGAAATTGAAATGCCTGTGTCTTCAATTGCGGGTTGGAATGTGGGTATTGGCATAAGTCCATAGGGAGGGTTAGGGATAATGTCAAATTTCAAGTACCTGGTTATTTGAATTTGGTCCTGCTGCTTTATTTTTGGGTTTAGGGTTAGCATGAGGTTTAGATTTAGGGTTCCAGTTCATGTACCTGAGGTTTGTTGTGTGCTTATGATGTTTAGGTTTGGGGTTCTTCTTTTCGTATGTGTCATGGTTAGTGCTGAAATAGAGGTTCCTGAAAATGACTTAGGTTTAGGGCATGGTTAGGGTTAGAGTTAGTGTTAGGGTCATAGATAGCATTGAAATTGAAATGCCTGTGTCTTCAAGTGTGGGTTAGAATGTTAGTATTAGCATAAATTCATGGGGAGGGTTAGGGATAATTTCGAATTTCAAGTAACTCTTTATTGGAATTTGGTCCTGCTGCTTAGGGTTAGGTTTTAAATTAGGATTAGGTGTAGGTTTAGGGTTCCAATACATGTACCTGAGGTTTGGCGTGTGGGTATGATGTTTAGGTTTAGGGATCTTCTTTTCGTAAGTGTCATGGATAGTGCTGAAATAGAGGTACTTTAAAATGACTTAGGGTTAGGGCAGTGTTAGGGTTAGGTTTAGGGTGATAGATAGCATTGAAATTGTAATGCCTGTGTCTTCAAGTGTGTGTTGGAATGTTAGTATTATTGTAAGTTGACGTGGACGGTTAGGGATAATGTTGAATTTCAAGTACCTGATTATTGGAATTTGGTAGTGCTACTTAGGGTTAGGGTTAGGCTTAGGATTAGGTTTAGGTTTAGGCTTCCAATTCATTTACCTGACGTTTGGTGTGGGGGTAAGATCTTTAGGGTTAGTGTTCTTCTTTTCGTAAGTGTCATGGATAGTGCTGTTATTGAGGTAAAGGTAGATGACTTAGTGTTAGTTAACAGTTAGGATTAGTGTTAGGGTTACTCTCAGGGTGATAGATAGCATTGAAATTGAAATGTCTGTGTCTAGCAGTGTGGGTTGAAAAGTTAGAATTAGTTTAAGTTCATGGAGAGGGTTAGGGACAATATCAAATTTCAAGTACCTCGGTATTAGAATTTTGTCCTGCTGCTTAGGGCTAGGGTTAGGGTTAGGATTATGTTTAGGTTTAGTGTTCCAATTCATGTACCTGAAGTTTGGAGTGTGGGTATGATATTTAGGGTTTGGGTTCTTCTTTTCATAAGTGTCATGGATAGTGCTGAAACAGAGGTAACTGAAAATAACTTAGTGGTAGTGTAGGGTTAGGCTTAGAGTTAGGGTTATGGTGATAGATAGCATTGAAATTGAAATGCCTGTGTCTTCAAGTATGTGTTGGAATGTTAGTATTAGTGTCAGTTCAAGGGGAGGTTTAGCGAAAATGTTGAACTTCAAGTCCCTGATTATTGGAATATAGTCGTTCTGCTTAGGTGTAGGTTTAGGGTTGAGATTTGCTTTAGGCTTAGGGATTGAATTCATGTACCTGACGTTTGGAGTGTAGGTATGATGTTTCGGGTTAGGGTTCTTCTTTTCATATATGTCATGGATAGTGCTGAAATAGAGGTACCTGAAAATGACTTAGGGTTAGGGCCTGGTTGGGTTAGGGTTAACATTAGTGCTAGGGTGAGAGATAGCTTGAAATTGAAATGGCTGTTTCTTCAACTGTTGGTTGGAATGTTAGTTTTAGCGTAAGTTCATGGGGAGGACTAAGGATAATGTCGAATTTCAAGAACCTGGGTATTTGAGTTTGGTTCTGCTGGTTAGGGTTAGGTTTAGGTTTAGGGTTAGGTTTTGGTTTAGGGTTCCAATTCATGTACCTGACCTTGGGAGTGTGGGTATGATGTTTAGGGTTAAGGTTCTTCTTTTCGTGTCATGGATAATGCTGAAATTGAGGTACCTGAAAATGACTTTGGGTTTGTGTAGGGTTAGTGTTAGGGGTAGGGTTAATGTTACGGTGATAGAAAGCATTGAAATTGAAATGCCTGTGTCTACATGTGTGTGTAGCAATGTTAGTATTATCTTAAGGTCACGGGGAAGTTTAGGGGTAATGTCAAATTTCATGTACGTGCATATTGGAATTTGGTCCCAATGCTTTGGTTTAGGGTTAGGGTTAAGATTAGGTTTAGGTTTAGTCTTCCAATTCATGTACCTTACGTTTGGAGTGTTGGTATGATGTTTAGGGTTAGGGTTCTTCTTTTCGTGTCATGGATAGTACTGAAACAGAGGTAACTGAAAATGACTTAGGGTTAATGTAGGGTTAGGGTTAGGGTTAGTGTTACGGTGATAGATCGTATTGAAATTGAAATACGTGTGTCTTCAAGTGTGGGTTGGAATGTTAGTATTAGCGTAAGTTCATGGGGAAGGTCAGGGATAATGTCATATTTCAAGAACATGGGTATTGGAATTTGGTCCTGCTGCTTAGGGCTAGGGTTAGGGTTAGGATTATGTTTAGGTTTAGTGTTCCAATTCATGTACCTGACGTTTGGAGTGTAGGTATGCTGTTTAGGGTTAGGGTTCTTCTTTTCATAAGTGTCATGGATAGTGCTGAAATAGAGGTACCTGAAAATGATTTAGGGTCAGTGTAGCGTTAGGGTTATGGTTAGGGTCAGGGTGATAAATAGCATTGAAATTGAAATGCCTGTGTCTTCAAGTGTGGCTTGGAACATTAATATTAGCTTAAGTTCATGGGGAGGTTTAGGGATAGTGTCCAATTTCATGTAACTGGGTATTGCAATTTTGTCCTGTTGCTTAGGGTTAGGGTTAGGGTTAGGATTAGGTTTAGGTTTAGGGAACCAATTCATGTACCTGACGTTTGGCGTGTGGGTATGATGTTTAGGGTTAGGGTTCTTCTTTTCATATATGTCATGGATAGTGCTGAAATAGAGGTACCTGAAAATGACTTAGGGTTAGGGCCTGGTTGGGTTAGGGTTAGGATTAGTGCTAGGGTGAGAGATAACTTGAAATTGAAATCTCTGTTTCTTCAACTGTTGGTTGGATTGTTAGTTTTAGCATAAGTTCATGGGGAGGACTAAAGATAATGTCGTATTTCAAGAACCTGGGTATTGGAATTTGGTCCTGCTGCTTAGGGTTAGGGTTAGGGTTAGGAGTAGGTTTAGGTTTTTGGTTCCAATTCATGTGTATGACGTTTGGAATGTGGGTATGCTGGTTAGGGTTAGGGTTCTTCTTTTCGTTTCATGGATAGTGCTGAAACAGATGTAAATTAAAATGACTGAGGGACAGTCTAGGGTTAGGGTTAATGTTAGAGTTAGGGTGATAGATAGCATTGAAATTGAAATGCCTGTGTCTTCAACTGTGTGTTGGATGTTAGTATTAGTGTAAGTTCATGGGGAGGTTTAGGGACAGTGTGGAATTTCCAGTACATGATTATTGGTATTTGGTCCTGCTGCTTAGGGTTAGGTTTAGGGGTAGGGTTAGGTTAAGGTTTAGGGTTCCAATTCATGTACCTGACGTTTGGAGTTTGTGTATGATGTTTAGGGTTAGGGTTCTTCTTTTCATAAGTGTCATGGATAGTGCTGAAATACAGGTATATGAAAATGACTTATTGATAGGGTAGAGTTAGGGTTAGGGTTACGGTGATAGATAGCATTGAAATTGAAATGTCTGTGTCTTCAAGTGTGGTTTTGACAGATAACATTAGTGTAAGTTCATGGGAAGGGTTAGGGATAATGTCAAATTTCAAGTACCTTGGTACTGGAATTTGGTTGTGCTGTTTAGGGTTAGGTTTAGGGTTAGGGTTAGTTTTAGATTTAGTGTTCCAATTTATGTACCTGAAGTTTGGAGTGTGGGTATGATGTTTTGTGTCATGGTTCTTCTTTTCATAAGTGTTATGGATAGTGCTGAAATAGAGGTATATGAAAATGACTTAGGGATAGGGTAGGGTCAGGGTTAGGGTTAGGGTTAGGGTGATAGATAGCATTGAAATTGAAATGCCTGTGTCTTCAAGTGTGGGTGTGAAAGTTAGTATTGGCATAAGTTCATGGGGAGGTTTAGGGATAATGTCGAATTTCAAGTACCTGTGTATTGGAATTTGGTTCTGCTTCTTTATTATTAGGTTTAGGGTTAGGATTAGGTTTACGTCTAGAGTTCCAATTCATGTACCTGAGGTTTGGCGTGTGGGCATGATTTTTATGGTTAGGGTTCTTCTTTTTGTAAGTGTCATGGATAGTGTTGATATAGAGGTACCTGAAAATAACAGGGTTAGGGTAGGGTTAGGTTAAGGTTTAGGGTTAGTGTGATAGCATTGAAATTGAAAAGCCTGTGTCTTTAACTGTGTGTTGGAATGTTAGTATTAATGTAAGTTCATGGGGAGGGTTAGGGATAATGTGGAATTTCAAGTACATGTTTATTGGAATTTGGTCCTCATGCTTAGGTTTAGGTTTAGGGTAATGATTAGATTTAGGTTTATGGTTCCAATTCAAGCACCTGATGTTTGGAGTGTGTGTATGATGTTTAGGGTTAGCGTTCTTCTTTTCATAAGTATCATGGATAGTGCTGAAATAGAGGGACCTCAAAATGACTTAGGGTTATTTCAGGGTTTGGTTTAGGGTTAGGGATAGTGCTAAGGTGATAGTTAGCATGGAAATTGAAATGCCTGTGTCTTCAACTGTTGGTTGGAAAGTTAGTATTAGCATAAGTTCATTGGGAGGGTTAGGGAAAATGTCAAATTTCAAGAACCTGGGTATTGGAATTTGGTCCTGTGTGGGGGGCCTTGCCCCCCTGCTAGAACTCTTGAGTGCCTTTTTCGGACATATCCGGGCCTGCTGCAAATCTACCCAGCAACAAGGAAGTAGCCCCAGTACCCTCCTCTTGCTCCTCCCCTCTAGCCCTACGGTATATATGTTGTAGCAGCTTCCGCAATAAACGAGACTTGATCAGAAACCTGTCTTGTCTCCATCTCTCGTGTCCCCTGTCCTTTGTCATTCTCACCCCCCCTCTAGGGTCTCCGCTGACTTACCCGTGGGCCGGGACAAGTGGCGCCCGATGTGGGGCCAGAGAACGGGGGGATCCAGTGAAGAACGCTGCTCGGGGGCCCAATAAAATAAAATAGAAAAAAGAGGATTGCGTCTGGCGTGAACCTGCCATCTTTCCTGCACCTCGGTGAGTTGAGCAGCGATTATGGGACAGGGCATTAGCTAGCATGAGTTATTTGTACAAGGTCTTAAAGAAACTTTACAGGCACAAGGGGTAAAGGTTACAGTCAAACAGTTGTTAAAATTTTTTTGATTATATTAGAGATCTCTGCCCTTGGTTTCCCGCTGAGGGTACTATTGATGAGAAGAGATGGAAAAGAGTAGGGGAGGCCCTTAAGGATTACTATGCTACTTGCGGACCAGAAAAGGTCCCGATCACTGCATTTTCTTATTGGAATCTTATTAATGACATTATCTCTCAAAAAACCAAAGATCCGATGGTGGCTCAAGCCATCCAGGTCGGGGAGATAGCTCTCCGATCGGAGGAAGGGTCAATCACTCTCCCTCAGAGTGAGGAGTTTGTAAATACCCTGCAAGATGCCAAGATGGCGCCGAGGCCCGAGCCCCTGCGGGACGCCAAGATGGTGCCGAGGCCCGAGCCCCTGCGGGACGGGACTCCCTCAAAGGATGAAGGAGAAGACTTGATGTCTTTTGATAGCGACGATAACTTAGACAAGAAAAAACAAAATGTTATTGATGAGGGCCTACAGGCGGGCTCTGCCTCTTCCAAGTCTTTTAAAGAAAAGCTTCGGCGCTCCTCAGCTTCCGCCTCCGCTCTTTCAGCCCCTGCCTCTGACCCCGCCCCACCTGTTAAGGAGGTACCAGCCTTGTATCCTTCCCTCCGACATTTCAGAAACCCCCCCTTTTCACAGAACGGTCCGGGAGAGGCTGACTGGGCCAACCTCGAGGAGGAGGCAACCAGATATCGCAATCCTGATTGGCCACCCGTAGTTCAACGTCCACCTCCTTATCTTCCAGAACCCAACACTCCCATTGCGCCCGCTCTAGCATGCCCTGTTGTTGATCCCCAAAAGGAACTCCGGGACAAAATAGAATTTCTAAAAGAACAGATAAGGTTAGAAAAGAAACATCAAGAACTTATTACCCAGCTTGAAGGCTTAAGAACAGGCAAAGCCCATGAAAATGTCCGTAGAGAAGACACCCTTAAGCCACGACCCCCCATTAGAGGGGCGACCCCCAGGGTGCCATCTGGATCAAGGGTACCCCTAGAACTTGAAACTGTGTAAGTCTTTCCTGTAACTGAGACTGCTGACGCACAGGGACAGGTGTGGAGACACCATAGTGGTTTTGATTTCAAGGTTATTAAAGAACTTAAAACGGCCGCAGCTCAATACGGGGCCACTGCACCTTACACCATGGCTATTTTAGAATCGGTGGCAGAAAATTGGCTCACCCCAATTGATTGGCAGACTCTGGCCCGCGCCACCCTTACAGGAGGTGATTATTTATTATGGAAATCTGAATATGTTAAAAATTGCCGAGATACTGCTAGACGCAATGCTCAGGCGGATAATGGTTGGATACTTGATATGCTTCTAGGGGATGGGGCCTATGCTACCAGCGATCAGCAGATGCAATTTGATGCGGGGTTATATGCCCAGATTCAGACCGCAGCCACTAGAGCCTGGAGAAAGCTCCCTTCTAAAGGGGATGTGAGTGCTTCTCTCACCAATATCCGACAGGGGCCTGATGAGCCCTTCGCGGATTTTGTTCACTGCCTGCTCACAGCAGCGGGTCGGATTTTTGGGAGCGCAGAAACTGGGACAGATTTTGTTAAACAGCTTGCTTTTGAAAATGCAAATGCTGCTTGCCAGGCCGCCATCCGCCCTTATAAAAAGAAAACTGATCTCTCATGTTACATTAGCCTTTGCTCAGAAATTGGGACCGCCTACCAACAGGGACTTGCTATGGCTGCTGCCATGCAGGGTTACACGGTCAAACAGTTTTTGTCGCGCCGCCCAGGCAACAAGTGTTTCCGGTGCGGGACAACGGGTCATTTTGCCAAGGAATGTCAGGCCCCTAGGGGGTTGGCCCCTGGGGCCTCACTTCCGGGGCCTTGCCCTCGATGCAATAGAGGAAGACATTGGGCGAGAAAATGTAGGTCCAAGACGGACCCTCAGGGCCGGCCCCTCCCGCTTGTCCATAACCCAGATCAGGGAAACGGGAGAGGGGGCCAGCCCCAGGCCCCTGCACCCAAACAAATTTACGGGGCACTCAATTTTGCTCCAACAAACAACAATCCATTTCAGACCTCTTCAGAACAACAACGGGAAGTGCCGGACTGGACCTCAGTTCCGCCGCCCACACAGTATTGACTCCAAAAATGGGGGTACAGGCCCTTTCGACAGGGGTCTTTGGACCCCTGCCTAAGGAGACCTTTGGGCTTGTAATAGAAACAGCACTATAGATGGGCTGCTGGTCTCCCCCGGGGGTGATTGATAGTGATTATTCCGGAGAGATTAAAGTTATGGTTTCTTCCCCCAAAGTCATTAATACCATTCAATCAGGCCGAAGATTTGCTCAATTGTTACTCCTTCCCCTTCTCTCTACCTCTAATAAGGCTCTTAACAATGCCCGAGACAGCCAGGGATTCGGCTCATCCGATGTCTACTGGTCGGAGATGCTTTCAGCCCAAAAGCCTCTCATGACCTTGTGGTTGGATGGGAGACAATTTTCTGGATTGGTAGACACTGGTGCTGATGTAACTGTCATCAAGGGAAAAAATTGGCCTCAGGCGTGGCCATTAAAAGACACCCTCACCCATCTCAGGGGTATAGGTCAGAGTCAAAATCCTAAACAAAGTGCCAAAGCTCTGACCTGGAGAGACCAAGATGGTAATCAGGGCACCATTCAACCTTATATCATCTCAGGGTTACCCATTAATCTATGGGGGAGAGACCTATTATCACAAATGGGGATGATTATTTCTAGCCCTAATAAAATTGTCACTATACAGATGTTTAAAAATGGGTACATTCCAGGCAAAGGGCTAGGTAAACACTCTACAGGTATTGTACAGCCCATTGAGCCAGTCCTTTGTAGCTTCAGCTATTCAGGCCGTACGTAAATCTTGGGCCCAAATGTATGTTATACACTATATGGATGTCACACATTACCCTAAATTTGGAAATCTTAAATATATACATGTCAACATTAATACATATAGTGGATTTGTATTTGCCACCCTACAATCCGGGGAGGCTACTAAACATGTAATTGCCCACCTTCTAGTTGCCTTCTCAGTACTTGGATGTCCACAGCAAATTAAGACAGACAATGGTCCAGGCTATGCCAGTTCTGGCTTCTCAAAGTTTTGCAAGCAATTAGAAATAACACACATAACGGGAATCCCATATAATCCACAGGGACAAGGCATTATAGAAAGAGCCAACCTCACACTCAAAATTACATTAGATAAAATAAAAAGAGGGGAATGGTACCCTATCAAGGGGTCACCTAGAAACCTGATATCACATGCACTATTTATTCTTAACTTCTTAAATTTGGATGCCAAAGGTTTATCTGCAGCCAACCGTTTCTGGCAACCAGAGACGCAAAAACAATTTGCCTCTGTGTTGTGGAGAGACCCCCTGGACCACTCATGGCATGGGCCTGATCCCGTACTCTTCTGGGGCCGAGGGTCAGTGTGTGTTTACTCCAAGGAAATGAAGTCAGCCAGGTGGCTTCCAGAACGCTTAGTAAAACAAGTTGATAAGCGTGTTGATGATGCCGATGATCCAACATTGTCCAATTTCAACCAGTTAACAATGGTGTCTACAATTACAATCTAATAATCATAAAGAAAATAGTATAATTCAACTTGGCTAGTTATATTTGGGTGCACCCTAATTTATACACTGTATCATATGTTTGTCTATTGTCTGTTGTTTGTGTTCGTACAGTTGAGCTCAATGTTTCCCTTCCTCTTCAAACGATATTCGCCTATTGTTAAATTGACTTATAGATAATATTATTAAACTAAAGACATGCTTTTCTTCCCAGGTTGTTAATTGATCAAAGTACCACTGAAATTTATTTTATGAAAGTGACGTGCATTGTCACCCACATGCAACAATCAAATTGCAATTAACAGTTACAAAATAAAAAGATATATATTAATTGTTTGTCAAAACGATTATAGATGGGAACTCCCTTTGATGAATATAGAAGTGGCCACCCAGAAAATGATTATTCTGGTCTTAATTCATTAAAGGGACCCCCTAGTAAATTTTATATTATATAATCTTATGGGAGACATATCACAATGAATATTATCTAAATATGTTATAAATTGATTGTATTGGTTGTCCTTGATATTTAAGCACTGAATATGTTGTTACAAAATGTTTACATTGGTTAAGTTCTGAATATGTTATTGTAATATGTCCACATTGGTTATCTTCAAAAGCTTAATCAGGTTAGCCTAACTCTCTTATCTACAGCCCAGCCTTGTTTACATCACAGGACGAAATTTTGCTTACAGGTTAAGAAGATGACATCCCTGATTCCGTTGCATGGTCTGTTGCTGTTCCTGGCATCGACAACAAAAAGTGGATTTCAACCAGTTAACAAAGAACAATTGCTCATTGCCCTGTATGGTAACCCCTGTGACTGTGCTGGGGGTTCTGGCAGGGCTGCACCCACAAGTTATACTCGTAGTACTGATTGCGGTGACAAGATTGCCTACTTAGTTTATGAGGCCGCATTAGTGGGAGGATATAACCAAAAATGGAAATGTGTCACTAAGCCTAAAATCATACCAACTGTCAATGGCAAACCAGGGCCATGCCCTGCCAGTTGTGTCATGGCCTCAGAGATGCATTCTACCTGTTACACTGAAGCCCAACAATGTACATATTCCGATGGAAAAATATATTTAACTGCTGTTCTACAAAGAACTTACAGGGGCTCCGTCGGAGGTGACTGGGATTTTCCCAGCCCCACTGGATATTCTAAATTTGGCCAAGCCTCTTGCAATGGCGGTCTCGGCAAAGATGTCTGCTGGCCGCCACAGGCCCCAATCCATATATCTGATGGTGGTGGGCCTTCAGATCAGCTCAGGGAAGAGCGAGTGCAAAAACAACTTGAGACTATCATCCAAGAGATGTATCCCTCCCTAAATTATCATCTACTGGTCCTTCCCAAACCTCGAGGCCCAGACCCTGACGCCCAAACCCTGAGTGTCCTAGAGGCCACTTATCATTTGATCAATACATCCAACCCAGCCTTTGCTGCGGATTGTTGGCTATGCTTGACTCTTGGCACACCCCTGCCCCTCGCCTTGCCAGTTGTCGACCAAACTAACTATGCCAACAGTTCTAGTTATAATTGCAGTTTTTCTCTGCCCTTCAGGGTCCAGCCAGTACAGTTCAATGCCTCAGTTTGCTATCTAAATACGGGCCACAACAATAGTTTCGATATACGTGTTGGAGTCCAAAATTTCTCTCTCTGCTCGGTAGTGCTTAATGGCCCTGCCGCCATTTGCCCTGCCCCGGGTCACGTGCTCGTCTGTGGAGGGAGCTTGGCATTCACCTCCCTCCCTACTAATTGGACTGGGCTGTGCGTGGTGGCGACTGTCTTCCCGGACATCTCCCTTATTCCTGGAGATGAGCCAGTGCCCTTGCCCAGCTTTGACTATATCGCTGGGCGACATAAAAGGGCCGTCTCACTGGTCCCCTTGCTCGTGGGGCTAGGGGTGTCCAGCACCCTTGCCACTGGCTCTGCTGGCGTCGGAGTGGCGTTACGTTCCTATGCCAAATTATCCAACCAATTGATTAATGATGTTCAAGCTCTCTCCAACACTCTTACAGATATACAAGATCAGATTGATTCTCTGGCTGAGGTGGTCCTTCAAAATAGAAGGGGTCTGGACCTCCTCACGGTGGAACAAGGAGGGATTTGCATAGCCCTAAATGAATATTGTTGTTTCTATGCCAATAAATCTGGGATCGTCAGGGGAAAAATTCACGAACTTCAGGAAGATTTAAACAGACGACGACAAGAATTCACTCAAAATCCCCTCTGGACTGGCCTCAATGGTTTCCTCCCTTATCTCCTCCCTTTGCTGGGACCCTTATTGGGTCTACTCTTGCTCATTTCTTTAGGGCCCATACTTTATAACAAAATCATGGCCTTTCTTAGAGCCCAGATAGAGGCAATAAAAACAGCACCCATACAGGTCTACTATAATAGATTGGCAATGGCTGACCAGGACGAATGTCGGACCATCGATTAGGTCCTTGCCGTGGCGAAGTGTTCTCGCCCCACCTGGTGAGTGGGCTGGCAAGCCAATGACGGGCAACTGAGCAAGCGTGCCATGCAATGAGAGAGCCCTCGTGTGCCGCCTAAGACAGGTGCCAGAGCCTTGATTCTCTGGTTAACCGATGACGGGTAAGGTGCACGGTGCAGACACGTATGTTGCTCTGACCCAAGACAGGCTCAGCCCCCTCAGGCTTGGCTCTCCTGACGCCTTTCTTATAATTATAATTTTAAAGGGAGGACCTGTGGGGGGCCTTGCCCCCCCGCTAGAACTCTTGAGTGCCTTTTACGGACATATCCGGGCCTGCTGCAAATCTACCCGGCAACAAGGAAGTAGCCCCAGTACCCTCCTCTTGCTCCTCCCCTCTAGCCCTACAGTATATATGTTGTAGCAGCTTCCGCAATAAACGAGACTTGATCAGAAACCTGTCTTGTCTCCATCTCTCGTGTCCCCTGTCCTTTGTCATTCTCACCCCCCCTCTAGGGTCTCCGTTGACTTACCCGCAGGTCGGGACAGTCCTGCTGCTTAGGTTTGGGGTTAGCGTTAGGATTAGGTTTAGGTTTAGGGTTATAGTTAGGTTTAGGTTTAGTTTTCCAATTAATGTACCTATCGTTTTGAGTGTGGGTATGATGTTTAGGGTTAGGGTTCTTCTTTTCATAAGTGTCATGGATAGTGCTGAAATAGAGGTATATGAAAATGACTTAGGGATAGGGTAGGGTTAGGGTTAGGGTTAGGGTGATAGATCGCATTGAAATTGCAATGCCTGTGTCTTCATATGTGTGTTTGAAAGTTAGTATTAGCATAAGTTCATGGGGAGGTTTAAGGATAATGTCGAATTTCAAGCACCTGGGTATTGGAATTTGGTCCTGCTGCTTAGGGTTAGAGTTAGTGTTAGGATTAGGTTTAGGTTTAGTGTTCCAATTCATGTACATGATGTTTGGAGTGTTGGTATGATGTTTATGGTTACCATTCTTCATTTCGTAAGTGTCATGGATAGTGCTGAAATAGAAGTAAAAGAAAATAATGTAGGGATAGTGTAGGGTTAGTGTTAAGGTTAGGTTTAGTGTGATAGATAGCATTGAAAGTGAAATGACTGTGTCTTCAAGTGTGGGTTTGAATGTTAATATTAGTGTAAGTTCATGGAGAGGGTTAGGGATAATTTCGAATTTCAAGTACCTGGGTATTGGAATTTGGACCTGCTGCTTTATTGTTAGTTTTAGCGTTAGGATTAGGTTTATGTTTAGGGTTCCAATACATGTACCTGAGGTTTGGTGTGTTGGTATGATGTTAGGGTTAGGGTTCTTCTTTTCGTATGTGTCATGGAGAGTGCTGAAATAGAGGTACCTGAAAATGACTTAGAGTTGGGCAGGGTTAGGTTTAGGGTTAGGGTTAGTGATAGGTTGATAGATAGCATTGAAATTGAAATGCCTCTGTCTTCATGTGTGGGCTTGAAAGTTAGTGTTAGAGTAAGTTCATGGGGATGGCTAGGGATAATGTCGAATTTCAAGATCCTGGGTATTGGAATTTAGTTCTGCTGCTTAGGGTCAGGTTTTGGGTTAGGGTTAGGTGTAACTTTAGGGTTCCAATTCATGTACCTGACGTTTGGAGTGTGGGTATGATGTTTAGGGTTATAGTTCTCCTTTTTGTAAGTGTCATGGATAGTGCTGAAATAGAGGTACCTGAAAATGATTTAGGATTAGTGTAGTGTTAGAGTTATGGTTAGTTTCAGGGTTAGGGTGATACATAACACTGACAATGAAATGCCTGTGTCTTCAAGTGTGGCTTGGAACGTTAGTATTAGAGTAAGTTCATGGGGAGGTTCAGGGATAGTGTAGAATTTCAAGTACCTGGGTATTGGAATTTGGTGCTGCTGCTTAGGGTTAGGGACAGGGTAAGGATTAGGTTTAGGTTTAGGGTTCCATATCATGTACTGGAAATTTGGAATGTGGGTATGGTGTTTGGGCTCAGGGTTATTCTTTTCTTAAGTGTCATGGATAGTGTTGAAATAGAAGTACCTGAAAATGACTTAGGGTTATGGTAGGATGAGGGTTAGGGTTAGGGTTAGTGTTAGGGTCATATATAGCATTGAAATTGAAATGCCTGTGTCTTCATGTGTGGGTTGGAAAGTTAGTATTAGTGTAAATTGTTTGGGATGGATAGGGATAATGTGGAATTTCAAGTACATGATTATTGGAATTTGGTCCTGCTTTTTAAGTTTAGGTTTAACGTTAGGATTAGGTTTAGGTTTAGGGTTCCTATTCATGTACCTGTCGTTTGGAGTGTGGGTATGATGTTTAGTGTTAGGGTTCTTCTTTTTGTATGTGTCATGGATCTTTCTCAAATAGAGTTACCTCAAAATGACTTAGGGTTAGGTCAGGGGTAGGGTTAGGTTTAGGGTTAGTGTTACTGTGATAGATATCATTGAAATTGAAATGCGTGTGACTTCAAGTGTGGGTTTGCAAGTTAGCATTAGCATAAGTTCATGGGGAGGGTTAAGGTTAATGTCAAATTTCAAGAACCTCGGTATTGGAATTTGGTCCTGCTGCTTAGGGTTAGGTTTAGATTTAGGATTATGTTTAGGTTTAGGTTTAGGGTTGCAATTCATGTACCTGACATTTGGAATGTGGGTGTGATGTTTAGGGTTAGGGTTGTTCTTTTCCTAAGTGTCATGGATAGTGCTGAAATAGAGGTAAATGTAAATGACTGAGGGATAGGGTAGGGTTGTGGTTATGGTTAGGGTTAGTGGGATAGATAGCATTGAAATTGAAATGCCTGTGTCTTCAACTGTGTTTTGGAATGGCATAATTAGTGTAAGTTCATGGGGAGGGTTAGGGCCAATGTGGAATATCAAGAACATGGTTATTAGAATTTGGTCCTGCTTCTTAGGTTTACGGTTAGCTTATGTATTACTTTTAGGTTTAGGGTTCCAATTCATGTACCTGACGTTTGGAGTGTGGGTATGACACTTAGGGTTAGGGTCCTTTTTTTCGTATGTGTCATGAATCTTGCTGAAATAGAATTAACTGAAAATGACAGGGTTAGGGCAGGGTTATGGTTAGGGTTACGGTTAGTGTTACTGTTATAGATAGCCTTGAAATTGAAATGCGTGGACCTTCAAGTGTGGGTTTGATAGTATTAGTGTAAGTTCACGGGGAGCGTTAGATATAATGTCGAATTTCAGGAACCTGGGTATTGGCATTTGATCCTGCTGCTTAGGGTTAGGTTTAGGGGCAGGGTTGGGTTTAGGTTTAGGGTTCCAATTCATGTACCTGACGTTTGGAGTGTGGGTATGATGTTTAGGGTTAGAGTTCTTCTTTTCATAAGTGTTACGTATAGAGCTGAAATAGAGGTATATGAAAATGACTTAGGGATAGGGAAGGGTTAGGGTTAAGGTTAGGGTTAGGGTGATCGATAGCTTTGAAAGTGTAATGCCTGTGTCTTCTAGTGTGGGGTTGAAATTTAGTATTGGTGTAAGTTCATGTGGATGGTTAGGGATAATGTCAAATTTCAAGTACCTGGGTATTGGAATTTGGTCCTCCTGCTTAGGTTTAGGTTTAAGGTTAGGATTATGTTTAGGTTGTTGGTTCCAATTCATGTACCTGACGTTTGCAATGTGGGTATGATGTTTAGGGTTAGGGTTCTTCTTTTCGAAAATGTCTTGAATAGTGCTGTAATATAGGTACCTGTAAATGACTTAATGTTAGTGTAGGATGAGGGTTAGGGTTAGGGTTATTGTTAGAGTAATTGATAGCATTGAATTTGAAATGCCTGTGCCTTCATTTGTGGTTTTGAGAGTTAGTATTAGTGTAAGTTCATGGGGACGGTTAGCAATGATGTCTAATTTCAAGAACATGGTTATTGGAATTTGATCTGACAGCTTAGGGTTAGTTTTAGGGCTAGGTTTGGTTTAGATTTATGGTTCCAATTTAAGTACCTGACGTTTAGAATGTGACTATGATGGTTAGTGTTAGGGTTCTTCTATTCATGTCATTTATAGTGCTGAAATAGAGGTATGTGAAAATGACATGGGACAGAGTAGGGTTAGGGTTAGGGTTAGGGTGATAGCATTGAAATTGAACTGCCTGTGCCTTCAATTGTGTGTTTGATAGACATTATTAAAGTTCATGGGCATGGGTAGGGATAATGTCAAAGTTCAAGAACCTGGGCATTGGAATTTGGTCCTGCTGCTTAGGGTTAGGTTTAGGGTTAGATTTAGGTTTAGGTTGAGTGTTCCAATTTATGTACCTGAGGTTTGGCGTGTGGGTATGATGTTTAGGGTTAGGGTTCTTCTTTTTGTTAGTGTCATGGATAGTGCTGAAATAGATATACCTGAAAATAACTTAGGGCTAATATAGGGTTAGGGTTAGGGTTAGGGTGATAGATAGCATTGAAATTGAAATCCTTGTGTCTTCAAGTGTGGGTTTGAATATTAGTATTAGCATAAGTTCATGGGGAGCGTTAGGAATAATGAAGAATTTCAAGTACCTGTGTATGGGAATTTGTTCCTGCTGCTTAGCGTTAGGTTGAGTGTTAGGGGTATGTTTAGGTTTAGGGTTCAAATTCATGTACCTTTCATTTGGATTGTGGGTGTGATGTTTAGGGTTAGCATTCTTCTTTTCATGTCATGTATAGTGCTGAAATAGAGGTACCTCAAAATGACTTAGGGTTAGGTCAGGGTAAGTGTTAGGGTCAGGGTTAGTGCTAGTGTGATAGCATTGAAATTGAAATGCCTGTGTCTTCAACTGTTGGTTGGAAATTTAGTATTAGTGTAAGTTCATTGGGAGGGTTAGGGATAATGTCGAATTTCAAGTACCTGGGTATTGGAATTTGGTCCTGCTGCTTAGGGTTAGTGTTAGGGTCAGGACTAGGTTTAGGTTTTCGGTTCCAATTCATGTACCTCACGTTTGGAATGTGGGTATGATGTTTAGGGTAGGGTTCTTTTCGTAAGTGTCATGGATAGTGCTGAAATAGAGGTAAATGAAAATGACTGGGGGATATGTTAGGGTTAATGTTATGGTTACAGTTAGGGTGCTAGATAGCATTGAAATTGAAATGCCTGTGTTTCAAGTGTGGGTTGGAAGGTTAGTATTAGTGCAAGTTCATGGGGAGGGTTAGGATAATGTCGAATTTCAAGAACATGGATATTGGAATTTGGTCCGGCTGCTTAGTGTTAGGTTTACGGTTAGGGTTACGTTCAGTTTTTGGGTTCCAATACATGTAACTGACGTTTGGAGTGTGGGCATGACGTTTAGCTTTAGGGTTCTTTTTTTGTATGTGTCATGGTTCTTGCTAGAATAGAGGTACCGGAAAATGACTTAGGGTTAGTGTAGTGTTAGGGTTAGGTTTAGGGTTATGGTTAGGGTGATAGCATTGAAATTGAAATGACTGTGTCTTCAAGTGTGATTTGGAATGTTAGTATTAGCTTAAGTTCATTGGGAGGTTTAGGGATAATGTCGAATTTCAAGTACCTGGGTAATGGTATTTGGTCCTGCTGCTTAGCTTTAGGGATAGGGTTAGGATTAGGTTTAGGTTTAGGGTTGCATTTCATGTAATTGTCATTTGGAGTGGGTGTATGATGTTTAGGGTTAGGGTTCTTCTTTTCGAAAGTGTGATGAATAATGAAGAAATAGATGTACCTGAAAATGACTTAGGAGTAGGGTTAGTGTTAGGGTCATAGATAGCATTGAATTTGAAATGCCTGTGTCTTCAATTGTGTGTTTGAGAGTTAGTATTAGTGTAAGTTCATGGGGAGGGTTAGGGATAATGTCGAATTTCAAGAAGCTGTGTATTGGAATTTAGTTCTGCTGCTTAAGGTTAGGTTTAGGGTTTGGGTTATGTTTAGGTTTATGATTCCAATTTATGTACCTGACGTTTGGAATGTGAGCATGATTTTTAGGGTTAGGGTTCTTTTTGTAAGTGTCATGGATAGTGCTGAAATAGAGGTACATGAAATTGACGGGATAGAGTAGGGTTAGGGTTAGTGTTAGGGTTAGGGGGTTAGATACCTTTGAAATTGAAATTCCTGTGTCTTAAAGTGTGGGTTTTAATGTTAGTATTAGCATAAGTTCATGGGGAGGGTTAGGGATAATGTCGAATTTCAAGTACCTGGTTATTGGATTTTGGTTCTGTTTCTTTATTGATAGGTTTAGGGTTAGGATTAGGTTTAGGTTTAGAGTTCCAATTCATGTAAATGAGGGTTCGCGTGTTGGTATGGTGTTTAGGGTTAGGGTTCTTCTTTTCCTAAGTGACATGGATAGTGCTGAAATAGATGTACCTGAAAATAACTTTGGGTTAAAATAGGTTTACGGATAGGGATAGGGATAGTGTGATAGATATCTCTGAAATTGAAATCCCTGTGTCTTCATGTGTGGGTTTTAAAGTTAGTATTGGCATAAGTTCATTTGGAGTGTTAGGGATAATGTCAAATTTCAAGAACCTGGGTATTGGAATTTGGTCCTGTTGCTTAGGGTTGTTTAGGGTTAGGATTGGGTTTAGGTTTATGGTTCCAATTTATGTACCTGACGTTTGGAATGTTAGTATGATGTTTAGGGTTAGGGTTCTTCTTTTCCTAAGTGTCATGGATAGTGGTGAAATAGAGGTACCTGAAAATGACTTAATGTTAGCGTATGATTAGGATTAGGGTTAGAGTTAGGGTGATAGCATTGAATTTAAATGCCTGTGTCTTCAAGTGTGGGTCTGAATGTTAGTATTAGCATAAGCTCATGGGGAGCGGTAGGGATAATGTCGAATTTCAGGTACCTGGGTATTGGTATTTGGTCCTGCTGCTTAGGGTTATGTTTAGGGTTAGGGTTAGGTTTAGGTTTAGGGTTCCAATTCATGTACCTGTCGTTTGGGGTGTGGGTATGATGTGTAGGGTTAGGGATTTTCTTTTCGATAATGTCATGTATAGTGCTGAAATAGAGGTAACTGAAAAAGACTTGTGGTTATAGTAGGGTTAGCGTTAAGGTTAGGGTTAGGGTGATAGATAGCATTGAAATTGAAATGCCTGTGTCTTCAAGTGTGGGTTGGAAAGTTAGTATTAGCATAAGTTCATGGGGAGAGTTAGGGATAATGTCGAATTTCAAGGACTTTGGTGTTGGAATTTGGTCCTGCTGCTTAGGGTAAGGGTTACGGTTAGGATTACATTTAGGTTTAGGGTTTCAATAATTGTACCTGACGGTTGAAGTGTGGGTATGATGTTTAGGGTTAGGGTTCTTCTTTTCATAAATATCATGGAGAGAGCTCAAATAGAGGTACCTGAAAATGACTTATTGTTAGGGCAGGGTTTGGGTTAGGGTTAGGGTAAGTGTTAGGGTAATAGATAGCATTGAATTTGAAATGACTATGTCTTCATATTTGGGTTGGAAAGTTAGTATTAGCATAAGTTCATGGGGAGGGTTAGGGATAATGTCAAATTTCTAGTACCTGGGTATTATTTTGTCCTGCTGCTTAGGGTTAGGGTTAGGGATAGGATTACGTTTAGCTTCTGGTTTCATATTCATGTACCTGATATTTGGAGTGTGGGTATGATATTTAGGGTTAGTGTTCTTCTTTTCGTGTCATTGATAGTGCTGAAATCGAGGTTCCTGAAAATGACCTAGATTTAATGTTGGTTTAGGTTTAGCATTAGGGTTTGGGTTAGGGTTATGGTGATAGATAGCATTGAAATTGATATGTCTGTGTCTTCAAGTGTGTGTTGGAAATTTAGTATTAGTGTAAGTTCATGTTGACATTTAGGGATAGTGTCGAATTTCAAGTACCTGTGTATTGTAATTTGGTCCTGCTGGTTATTTTTGGGGATAGGGTTAGTATTAGGTTTAGGTTTAGGGTTCCAATTCATGTACCTTACATTTGAAGTGTGGGTATGATATTTAAGGTTAGGATTTTTCTTTTCGTACGTGTCATAGATAGTGCTGAATTAGAGGCACCTGAAAATGACTTAGGGTTAGGGTAGGGTTAGGATTATCATTAGGGTTAGGATGCTAGATCGCATTGACATTGAAATGCATGTGTCTACATATGTGGGTTGGAAAGTTAGTATTAGCATATGTTCACAGGGAGGTTTAGGAATAATGTCGAATATCAAGTACCTAGTTAATTGAATTTGGTCCTGCTGCTTAGGGTTAGGGCTAGGGTTAGGATTAAGTTTAGGTTTAGGGTTCCAATTCATGTACCTGACGTTTGGAGTGTGGGTAGGATGTTTAGGGTTAGGGTTCTGTTTTTCATAAGTGTCACGTGTAGTGCTGAATTAAAGGTACCTGAATTTGACTTAGGGTAGGGTTAGTGTTAGTGTTAGAGTGATAGCATTGAAATTGAAATGCCTGTTTTCAAATGTGGGTTGGAATTTTATTATTAGCTTAAATTCATGCTGATGGTTAAGTATAATGTCGAATTTCAAATACCTGTGTATTGGAATTTGGTCCTGCTTCTTAAGTTTAGGGTTAGGGTTAGGATTTTTACGTTTAGGGTTCCAGTACATGTATCTGATATTTGGAGTTTACGTGTGATGTGTAGGTATAGGGATCTGCTTATCATAAGTGTCATGGATAGTGCTGAAATAGAGGTACCTGAAAATGACTTAGGCTTAGGGTAGGGTTAGGGTTAGGGTTAGGTTTATGGTGATAGATATTCAAATTGAAATTCCTGTGTCTTCAAGTGTGTGTTGAAATTTAGTGTTAGCATAAATTCATGGGGAGTGTTAGGGATAATGTCGAATTTCAAGTACATGGGTATTGGAATTTGGTACTGCTGCTTAGGGATAGGGTTAGGGTTATTATTAGGTTTAGGTATAGTGTTCCAATTCATGTACCTGACATTTGGATTGTGGGTATGATGTTTAGGGTTAGGGTTCTTCTTTTCATAAGTGTCATGAATCGTGCTGAAATAAAGGTTCCTGAAAATGACTTAGTGTTATGGTAGGGTAGGTTTAAGGATAGGGTTAGTGTTCGAGTTATACATAGCATTGAAATTGAAATGCCTGTGTCTTCAAGTGTGGGTTGGAAAGTGAGTATTAGAGTAAGTTCATGGGGAGGGTTTGGGATAATGTAGAATTTCAAGTACCTTGGTATTGGAATTTGGTACTGCTGGTTAGGGTTAGGATTAGGTTTAGGTTTAGGGTTCTAGGGTTCATCTTTTCGTAAGTGTCATGGATAGTGCTCAATAGAGGTACATGAAAATGACTTAGTGTTAGGGCAGTTTTAGGGTTAGGGTGGGTGTTAGGGTGATAGCTTTGAAATTGAAATGCCTGTGTCTTCAAATGTGGGTTGGAAAGTTACTATTTGTGTAAGTTCATGGGAAGTTTTAGAAATAATGTCGAAATTCAAGTACCTGGTTATTTGAATTTGGTCCTGGTGCTTAGGGTTAGGGTTAGGTTTAGGATTAGGTTTAGGTTTAGGGTTCCAATTCATGCACCTGATGTTTGGTGTGTGGGTATGATGTTTACAGTTATGGTTTTTATTTCCATTAGTGTCATGGATAGTGCTGAAATAGAAGTATCTGAAACTGACTTAGGTTTATGGTAGGGTTAGAGTTAGGGTTAGGGTTAGGGTGACAGATAGCATTGAAATTGAAATGCGTGTGTTTTCAAGTGTCGGCTGGAATGTTAGTATTAACATGAGTTCATGTGGCGGGTTAGGAATAATGTCGAATTTCAAGTACCTGTGTATTGGAATTTGGTCCTGCTGCTTAGGTTTAGGGTTAGGGTTAGGATTAGGTTTAGTTTTAGGGTTCCAGTTCATGTACCTGATGTTTATAATGTGGGCATGATGTTTAGGGTTAATAGTCTTCTTTTCATAAGTGTCATGGATAGTGCTGAAATAAAGGTACCTGAAAATAACTTAGGGTTTGAGTAGGGTTAGGGTTAGGGTTAGTTTTTGCGTGATAGATAGAATTGTAATTGAAATGCTTTTGTCTTCAAGTGTGGGTTGGAAAGTTAGTATTAGAGTAAGTACTTGGGGAGGGTTAGGGTTAATGTGGAATTTCAAGTACCTGTGTATTGGTATTTGGTCCTGCTGCTTAGTGTTAGGGTTAGGTTTAGGATTTGGTTTAGGTTTAGTGTTCCAATTCATGTATCTGACGTTTGTAATGTGGGTATGATGTTTAGGGTTATGGTTCTTCTTTTTTGTAAGTGTCATGGATAGTGCCCAAGTAGAGGTACCTCAAAATGACTTATGGTTCGGGTAGGGTTAGGTTTAGGTTTATGGTTAGGGTTCTTCTTTTCATACGGGTCATGGATAGTGCTGTTATAGAGGTACCCGAGAAGGACTTAGTTTTAAGGTAAGGTTAGGATGCATGCATCTACCCCAGCCACCTGGACTGATAAGCAGGGACAGTTTCTCAAGGAGAATGCAAGTTTGTCCAGGAAATGGAGTATGATTCTGGGAAAACCAATATAATAATGTCTACTTCATTACAATTATTGTGCAATGAATTAGAGTTGAAATGTTAGCTTATTAATTGCAAGTGCTTCATAAAAAGGCAAATGTTACTCAGAAGTCAAAGACTTTCAATGCTAATTTATTTTAGAGTCAAGATTATTTCTTAATATGGTAGTTAAAGTTTGAAAATTGGGTTAAGATTTTAGTCCTTTGTCTCACCATTCAAAAACTTATTCTATTTCTAAATTGAAGCATATCAATGAATTCACATGCTTAAGCCTCAAATGCAAATTGAAAAAGGAATAAAATTGAAGCTAGAGATATTATGTATTTAACTCAGTCTAAAGGATTACAGATTTGAGCTAACAAAGATTCCAGAGTGCAACCATCTTATTCTCCATCAAATTTGCAATTAAAAACCCCAATGTAAAGTCACATCACTTTGACTGGGTTCATGCCAACATTTCTGACTACTTGTCAAAAAGGAAAATTTAATTAGGAAGTTGACATCATATATTAGAAGGCAAGAGTGGGCTTCATTCTTTCTCTTAAATAGCTCATATTAAAAGGTTCTAGTGGAAAGTTCCCAAGCATGTTGAGTTCCTAGGGCAGAGAAAACTCTAAGAAATTTCTGTTGTCTATCCAGTCATTTAAGCAACTTTTATTAGCAGCAAGACAAGTCTACTCCTTTAGGGTCCATTTTAAATTCACTAAGTACTTGAAACTCATATGTCTTCCTAGCAGCCACAGTCCACATTTGTAAAGGTACCTTTATCAAATTCTTATGTGCACCCATGAAGGAAGAGAAAGGCTGACCAAAATAGTCCTATATTCTAGCTAGCATGTAAAAACAAGAATGCAAGATACCAATTGATATTTTCCCTAGTGTAAGACAAAACAGTTGTTGCAGGTTGCCTTAGTTTGACTTTCTGGAAGGAGGAGTGGTCTGACTACAAGGGATTCTCAAATGAACTCCCAGTGAAGTGAAGAAAAGTTTAAGGGGAGTTTCTAACTCACCAGCAGAGAGAAAGTCCAAATAAAGCTCAAGCTGGTTAAACATCCAAAAATCATCATATAGCACTCCATAACCAATCAGCAAAGGTATTTTCCACACACATAAGTGATGAAGACCATGTCTGTTGGTGAGAAAAGGCTCAGGTAGCTTTTAATATATCCAAGATTCATTTTCTACATTTGTCTGGAGGTCTTATTAGTACTAGAGAAAGCAGTCCAAACCCGTAGCTCAACTCCTAACAGAGGCCTAAGAAAAGGCTCTGATGGCATCATTTCAGATCACTCTGAGACAGAGGATATCTGATAATCACTGACAGAGTTCCCCTTTCACCTTACTGAGGAGTCCAGATAGGGACACGATGTGGATTTTCTATTGATTACCCAGATGGGCTTTTGGGAGCTAGTTTCTTCTGAGGTACCTTTGGGTATCTGCCAGAGAGTAGCCCTGGTCATGACCTTTCAGTTGCCACATCAGGTTCTGCTAGTTCCATGCAATTAAGCAACTAAGTCCAAATGCAACACATACAAAACAAGAATAAAATGTAATTTTAACAAAAGACAATGCATAAAGGTACAAGTTCCCAATGAGAAATTAAATGTATTGTATACCTAAAATGTACCAATAAAAGAATTTAAGAAAGATTAAAAAAAGAAAGAAAATTAATCAGAATATTTCAGTTCTCTCAAGAAATAACTAACTCAAAATGGGATAAAGATATTCTCAGAATTGCTCCCAAAAAAGATGATATAAAATTACTCTTTTATATTTTCTGTGCTGATAGAAAATAATAGTATGTATAATTATGAATAATAAATGGACAAAAATTTAAAAAAAAGAAAAACAAGAAATTTGCAAACACTTAAAACACACAGCTTAAAATTAAGACACTTTTGAGACAAAAGCCAAAACAAAGGCCAGAATTTATGAAACAAAAACCAGAATCTATGAAACAAATAGCTAGAGCCTATGTGATTAATAGCAGCAATTATGAAGCAAAACAACCAAAGTTAGAACCCATGGAACAAAAGCAAACTCTTACCTCTGACCAGTAATCTCGGTGGAACCTCCAAAATGACATAGGGGGAAGAGATATAACCCTCAAACCTACTAAATATCTAAAACAAGAGTTCATGGTCTCTAAAATCAAAGAATTCTAGGAACAACAGAGGTTAAGAGTAGGAAAAATTTATTGTAAGAAAGAAAGCTTCTGCCTGAGAGACAGAAGGGGGACCAGAAAGTGGATTGTCCCTCTTCTTGATTCATAGACAGCTTTCTTTTCACTGTGCTCAGACATGGGAAGAGGGAGCAGGATCTTTCAGTCCTCTTTCATAAGGGCATGAACACTGTTAATGTGGGCTTACCCTCTTGACCTAATTCTTCCCAGTGACCCTTATCTCCTAATATGATCATCGTGGGATTAGAATTTTAACATGCAAATTTTGGGAGCATGCAAATGGACTACAGTGATGTATGTACTATGTTTTTGATTTAAAATGTACCAGTTGAAGGTAAGTTTGATCTAATCATCGTAATTTACATGAAAAAGAATGCATCAGTATGACTTTGTGTGAGCACACAAATATTCATAGAAATGTGGTTTTTTAATTCCACATGGTTTGAGCTAGGGAGGAGGATATCATAAACTAAACTTTCAAGATGTGAATCTTAGTTCAGCCACTAAATACAAGGTGAGATAAAATACATTGTGAATATTTAAACTAAAAATTATTATAGAAATTATATTAGTTGCCATTCATACCCTCAAAGTACTCCATTTTTGCTTCAAACACACTTATCCAATCATTCTTGCTACTTTCTGAAGCCTTTCTGGAAGTGCTTTTTCTACAATGTCCTTAGTTTCAGTGCTGGGGTCTCCTCCGTGTCCTGAATTGATTCCTGGCATGTATGACAATTTCTATGAAATGAACACATTATGGTGTAGACTCATTTATCTTATTCACTGGATCTGGCACTGTGAAATTTCTGGCTTTTCCTCAAAGCCAAAATGATTGTGAAATGTTGAATCCTTGAGTTGAAATCTCCGAAGGATTATGTTAGAAACAGAGGGAAAATAGCAAAACTGAAACCTACATTAAATTCAACTCAGTGCCTTGCTAGGATTAAAGTGATGTAACCTACTCTGTTTGCCTTCCAGACAAAAAGACATTACGTGGAGTCTCTCCAGATTTTACACAAAGTATTTGGCACTGAATTGAAGTAATGCACTAAGCACCCTAAGAGAAATCATATGGCTGAAAATAAAGATTAACATACAATGAACAGGAGTGACATACAGGTGATAGTTATTAGAGTTAACTGACATAACTTTAAAATATATTTTATGGTTTTATTGAGGTATAATTGGTAAATATTTTTTCGTTTTGTCTTTTGATTCAGAGTGTCCCTATGTAATTCGACAGGCTGTTCTTGAACTCATTATGTAGCCTAGGTTGGCCTTCAACTCTCAGGAATCCTCCTGCTTCAGCCTCTCAAAAGCTGGGATTACAGGTGTGCACCACCACACCCAGATAAAAGTTCATTTATAAATAAAAATGTTCTCTGAAAATTGACACAAAATGTTTGTGTGTGTGCGTACTGTGAACATAACAATTCAGTTCAAAAAGTACAGATAAATGCAAATGATCAAAGTGACAAAGTAGATCTTTGGGGGAAAAGCAAAGTGGGGCAGGTTCAGCGTTAGATGTAAAGACAATATAATAGAACAGTAATTTGGAAGGGATGACATTGACAAAAACAGGCAAACAAAAATAAAGAGTATAGAACTGGAAAAAACTCGCATATTCACTTGACTTGAGAATGTGACACTGCTTTGCAGGTAGGACAAAGTGAAGTTTTCAATTATGATCATTTTCATGTACTCTTGGAAATAAATCAACACCAATGTCTATGTTATACCTATATAAAAATAAAATTCAGATGTATACACATATATGGGAAAGGCAAAAATAAATTTATATATTAGGAATTGTACAATACCTAAATAAGCAAGATCAGGAGCAGGTGTGGTGGTGCATATCTGTAATCCCAGCACTCAGGAGGCTGAGGCAGGAGGATTACAGTGAGTTCAAGGCAGCTTGAAATGCATACTGAGAGTGCTTATCAACCTCTCCCTTACCAAAATTAAATATATAAAAATATAAATAAGATATAAAAATCATTTACCAGAAAGAATAACTTTCCTCAACTAAGCTATATTGAAATTTAATTCTTCTTTTTCTTTTAGTTAGTATATGTGTGTAATACGTAATGTTCGTATTCCTCATGAAAAATCAGGACAGAGACGCAGTAACACATCTTAATTACTTTTGACATTCTCTTTTGGTTCCCTCCTCCACTCTCTTCTTCTCTCTCTTGCAGCATGATATGTTTGCACTCCTTGTGTGCAGCTGGTGCAAGCACATAACACAAAAGGACTAAAAGGTATAAAAATGATGTGAAATAGAAAGCAAAGGGGAAAGGGATCCAGTTCCTTTTTCTCACCCTTTATCCTTCTCTGTCTCCCCTCCCTCCACCTCTTGATCCCTTCCCCTTTCAGAACAATCTATCTCCTTACTTCCTATTATCTGTATTTTATTTTACTCTTTATTCGTACTCTGTTTCCTGTATAAGAAACGTGACATTTAAGCTTGTGTGTCTGAGTTATGAAATTTAAGAGTTGTATTAAACAAAAGATACATTGAGAGATGGCAAAAAGAAATCACAGAGTGGGGTAAGATGATATATAATATTTTTAACAAAGAACTTATTCAGAATGTACAGATGAGTCCCACAAATCAGTAAAATAATCCACTAGAAAAATGGGCAAAAGACAAGAAATTTCACTAAAGAAAATTTGTTAAATGGTCAAGTAAGTGAAATGTGTAAATTTTTTTAGCCATCAAGGATACATAAAACAATAGTATGTAAAAGAATATAATAAGCTAGTACCCCTATCCACCCACAAGAATGGCTAAAAAAGTAACACACAATGATATAGACAATATCAAGGTTGGAGGATAAGATAGGACAATATTGTCTTTTATATGCTACTGGTGGTAAAGAAATTTTGGAAAACTTTTTGTTCTTGTTTAATAAATCAGAGTACAAGAATAGCTTTTGACCCAGGAATTCCACTTCTAGGTGCAAATGCACGTAAAGTGATTCATTACTGTTTACAGAGTAATGTGATGGGTCCCAGTTGGAAGCAACCTAAATGTCTTCCAATACCACCAGATTCATGAGTGGAACACTTTATAGCAAGTAAAATGGGTAAATCTCAACTGCAGAACACACAAAGTGAACATCACAGTCATGTGGAACCAAAGAGACTAGACATAAAATACAATATAAAATGCAAGCAGGATGCTTCAGAAACAGGTGAAATCCATCTGTATTTTAAGAAAGAATAGGAAGCAAGCGTTCCCAGGACCACAGAGCAGCTGCTATGGTGATGATACCCTTATTCTCTTACATATATGTCGGTTATGCTGGGATATTAGTTTTGTAAAAGCTCATCAATATACACACTTGTGAAGACATTTTTGTGAATGGATCAATTATTAAATCAAAAGTTTACTTAGAAAATAATGTTCATTATTCATCAGTTTTCTGGGAATATTATTTTACAAGTTCTCAGAACACAGTTTACCTTGAACTTACTAAAATCTGTTATTGGTTATCAACATTGCCATTAATCTTGCTTTATACACTTTTATAACAGTTGGCATGTATTAGTGTCATAACTTTAAAAAAATGCAATAAAGTAAAAGTGAATTTTAAACATAGATTCATTCTTGAAAATATCATAAATAGAACTTCAAAACATATTTTTCAATGTTATTTTATTAGCTTAGCTAATAATATACATTTGGTAATTCTTATGATTCAAAAAGTCTAAATCTTACTACTTTCACTTTATTTTTTGTACCAGGGATCAAACTCAGGACGTTGTGCTTGTGAGGCAGGTGGTGGAACTGAATCCCCAGCCCTACTTTCACTTTTAAGATAGAACAAATAATATATTTCTTATTAGGGTAATATAGGATTAAGCGATAATATGAGTAATGGTTCAATATATTCTACTAATGTTGAGATAGACATAAATTATATTTTTATGGTGTCTTTAACTTTCCAAATGTAATGGCAAAATTTCAACAATAAGTTATATGTCTGCGTTCCTTGGTTATTATGTAACTTTTATTTAGTGTGACATACACAGAAGGTTGGAAGCTGAAGAACTGATCTACAATAATTATTTGTTGATCTACTTTTCTTTCACCATGATAATCAATGCTACTAACTTACTACTTTTTGTGAAAAAAACTCTCATGAAGCAGAATGTTCAGTTTGACTGAAGATTTTTGCCTAAAGATTTTTCTATTTAGCCTAAGTTTACTATCAACTAAAGCAAATAATTTAGCCTGAAAAGCATGTGCCTACTTTGTTTTTGCTTTAATTTCTACTGCATGACTGCTCCATATTGCTGTGGTTAAAGTCGCCCCCTCACTCATTCTTTTTCTCCTCTGTCTAGGAACCATGAACTGGATAAGGTCAGGCTCTTAGAAACTGATTTTCTGGAAACCTAAATACCGATTCTAAAGATACTTTTTATTAATAAATTACACAACGTTAAACATAAATAATGAATAATGTTTCATCATTTGCTGTCTTTCCTGTGAAATATAATTGTTACTAAGACTTCTAATTTTATCGCCTTCCATGAGCCACTGTAATTCTAGGCTGGCAAATGATTTCTTAAACTGATGGGTTACAATTTTTTCTATAGAAAAAAACCCCAAGTGTTTAAGTAAAAATCACAACACACAGTTTTTTTTAAAAATTAAATTCTTATATTGGTACATTGTAGGTATACAACACAATTACATTTCTCATTGGGAACTTGTAACTTTACATGATGCATCTTGGTTCTTATTTTATCTCCAATCCTAGCCCACCCTTCAGCCCCTCCACCCTTCCCTATTTACAGACTATATTACGATTTTTCCATTTCTCATCATTTTTTCTTTCCCTTCTTTCCCTTCTCCTCCCCCTCCCACTACCCCAACGCCTTTGGACCTTTTCTTACTATTTTACATTATCGATTATTCATTCTAATCATCGGTACATTTTAGGTATACAATATAATGACATTCATCATTGGAAATTTGCACCTTTACATAGTCTCTCTTGGTTCTTATTTTTCACCCTTGCCCAGCCCTCCCTTCAACCCCTCCAGTCCTCCCTATTTACAAAGATCTTGTTCCTATTTTTCAATTTTCTCATATTAATCCCATTCCCTTCTATCCTTTTCCCTAGCCCTCCCACTTCCTTCCCCTTTGCCCCTTTTCTTCCTATTTCACATTACCTATTATACATTTAGTCCTTATTTACACTTTCAGTTTCTCACACCAGAGAAACTATTCGGTATTTACACGTGTGTGTCCTATTTATTTCACTTAAGAGTATGGCCTCAGTGTGCATCCACTTAGCTATAAATGTCTCTAATTTCTCATTTTTTATGGCTGAGTAGTACTCCATTTCATTTAAAAAAAACCCATATTTTCTTTATCCAGTCTCCAGTTGATGGGCATTTGGGCTGTTTCCAAGTTTTAGCTATTGCAAACTGTGCTACGAACATGGGCGCACATATATCATTGTGGTATGATACTTTTTAATCTTTGGGGAAGATCCCCAGCAGTGGAATAGCGAGGTCAAATGGGATTTCCAGTCCTAGTTCTTTGAGGTATCTCCATACTGATTTCCACAGTGCTTGCACCAGTCTACACTCCCACCAGCAGTGGAGCAGGGTTCGTCTTTCCCAACAGCCCCACCAGTATTTGTTATTGGTGGATTTCATGATAGCAGCCATTCTTTCTGGAGTGAGGTGGAATCTCAGCGTTGTTTTCATTTGCATCTCTGGAATGACCAGTGACGTTGAACTTTTTTTCATGTATGTGCTATTTCTACCTCTTTGAGAAATGTCTGTTCATTTCAGATGCCCATTTTTGGATTGGCTCTTTAAATTTGGGAGGTTTGATCTTTTTAAGTGCTTTATAGATTTGAGATAGTAGACCTTTGAGGAAGAGCAGGTGAAGATTTGTTCCCACATTGTGGGTTGTCTCTTCACACTGCTGGTGGTTTCTCTTGCTGTGCAGAAGTCTTTTAATAAGAAGAGATCCCATTTATTGATTGTGCTAGTTCATGGGCAACTGAGGTTTTGTTCATAAAATCTTTTCCTACACCGATGTCTTCAAGGGTTCTACCTAACCTCTGTTCCAACTGATTCAGAGTTTCTATTTTAATATTTAGATCTTTAATTGATTTTGATTTCAATTTAGTGCGTGGTGAGAGATGTAGGTCTAGTTTTAATCTTTGGCAAGTTGAAGCCCAATTTCTCCAGCACCATTTATTAAAGAGGCTATCTTTCCTCCAGTGAGGGTGTTTGGCTCCTTTGTCGAAGATGAGATGGCTGAGTGTGTCTGGCGTTGTTTCTGCATCTTCTAATCTGTTCCACTGGTCCTCAGGTCTGTTTCTTTGCCAGTACCATGCTGTTTTTATCACAGTAGCTTTGTAGTAGAGTTGTAGGTTGGGGATTGTGATACCCCCTGCCATGTCTCTGTTACCTAGAATTGCTTTTGCTATTCTGGGTCTCTTCTTGCTCCAAATGAATTTTTGGATTGTTTTCTCGAGGTCTATGAAGTATGCTGCTGGGATCTCAATTGGAATTGCATTAAATCTATATAGCAGTTTTGGAAGTATGGCCATTTTCACTATATTAACCTTTCCTACCCAGGAGCAGGGGATGTCTGTCCATTTTCTGATATCACCTTCGAGCTCTCTTTTCAGAGTGCCATAGTTTTCAGAGAAGAGGTCTTTGATTTCTTTTGTTAGGATGATTGCTAGGTATTTCAGTTTTTTGGATGCTATTGTGAAAGGAATTATTTGCCCTATTTCTCTCTAAGTGAGTCTGTCATTGGTGTAGAGGAAAGCTATTGATTTTTGTGTGTTGACTTTGTAACCAGCTACTTGACTCAATTTGGTTATTAAGTCTAGAGGACTTTTGGTGGAGTTCATGGGGTCTTCTATATAGAGTATCATGTCTGCAAGTAATGACAATTTGACCTCATTACCTATCTTTATTTCTTTTATTTGTTTCCCGTGTCTAATTGCCATGGCTAATGTTTCCAGAAATATACAAGAGTGGTGATAGTGGATATACTTTTCTTGTTCCTGATTTTAGTGTGAAGGAATTCAGTTTTTGAGCACTAAGCCTAATATTGGCTGTTGGTTTTTCATAGATGGCTTCTACGTGTTTGAGATAAAGACCATCTATTCCAATTTTTTGTAGGGTTTTTATCATAAATCCTTGTTGGATTTTGTCAAATGCTTTTTCTGCATCTATGGAGATAATCATATGGTTATTTTGTCCTTGGCTTTATTGATATAGTGTATTACATTAATTGATTTTCGTATATTGAACCATCCCTGCATCCCTGGGATAAATCCCATTTGATCAGGGTGTATGATCTTCTTGATGATCTTCTGCATTCTGTTTGCCAGTATCATATTAAGGATTTTTGCATCTATGTTCATTAGTGAGATTGGCCTATAGTTCTCTTTTTCAGTTGGGTCTTTCTCTGCTTTGGGGATCAAGGTGATGCTTGCTTCCAGGAATGAATTTGGGAGAATTACTTCCCTTTCAATTTCATTGAGGAGTTTAAACAGTAGTGGCAGTAGTTCCTCTCTAAATGTCTTGTAGAATTCAGCAGTGGAGCCTTCAGAACCTGGGCTTTTCTTAGTTGATGAGTTTTTCATTACATTTTCAATTTCATTGGTTGATAGTGGGTTGTTCAGAATTTTTAGGTCTTCTTCATTCAACTTTGGTAATTCATATGTATCTAGGAATCTGTCCATTTCTTCTGTGTTGTCCATCTTATTGGCGTATAGGTTCTGGAAGTAGGTATTGATGATCATCTGGATTTCTGCTGGGTCTGTTGTAATTTCACCCTTTTCCTTTCTAATTGCATGGATTTGGGTCTTTGCTTTTGCTGACAAAGTGTGCTAAGGGTTTGTCAATTTTGTTGATTCTTTCGAAGAACCAACTCTTGGCTTCCTTGATTTTTTGTATTTTTCTCTTAGTCTCCATTGCATTGATTTCTCCTCTGATCTTTATAATTTCTTCCCTTGCATGAGCTTTTGGATTGTCCTGCTCTTCTTTTTCTAGAAGCTTGAGATTCAGCATCAGGTTGTTTAATTGGGCTTGTTCTCTTTTCCTAATATGCATATTCAATGCTATGAATTTCCCTCGTAAGACTGCTTTCATTGTGTCCCATAGATTCCAATATGTTGTATTGTCATTGTCCTTTAATTGAAATAACTGCCTGATTTCTTCTTTAATTTCCTCTGTGAAGCATTGGTTATTAGGAAGTGTGTTGTTCTATTTCCACATGTTTATGAAATGTTTTGAGTTTCTTTTGCTATGTGTCTCCAATTTCATCGCACTATGGTCTGATAATATACAGGGGATAACTTCAACTCCTTTGCGCTTACTTAGACATGTTCTATGCCTGAGTATGTGGTCTCTTTTGGAGAATGACAACTGTGCAGCTGAGAAGAATGTGTATTCTGATTTTGTGGGGTGAAAGACTCTGTAAACATCTGTTAAGCTCATTTGTTCAAGAGTTTGATTGAGTTCTAGTATTTCATTATTTTTTGTCTAGTTGATCTAGTTGTGACAGTGGGGTGTTGGGGTCCCCCACTACAATTGTATTAGTGCATATATGACTTTTCATGTCTGTTAGTATTTGTTTTATATAGTTGGGTGCACTAGTGTTTGGTGCATAGATATTTATGATTGTCATCTCTTCCTCTTGGATTCGTCCCTTTACAAGGATGTAGTGTCCTTCTTCATCTCTCTTAATCAGTGTTGGTTTGAAATCGACTTGATCTGCAAAGAAAACAGCTACTCCTGCTTTTTTGGGCGTTCCTGTTGCATGGAGTATTGTTTTCCACCCTTTAACTTTCAGTCTATGAGTTTCCTTTTGAATGAAGTGTGTTTCTTGTATGCAGCATATTGTTGGAGTTTGCTTCTTGACCCATTCTGCCAGTCTATTTCTTTTGATTGGTGAAGTGAGACCATTAACTTTGATGGTTATAAATGAAACGTATTGACTTGTCATTGCTATGACCTTTTCTTTATGTTGTGTTCTCCCCCTTTACATTTAATTTCTCGTCATGCCAGATGGGTTCATTGTGCTTTGCTTCCTGGGGTTGTGATCCTCAATGTCTGTTCCTAGGCTATTGTGTAAAATTCTTTGGAGTGATGGTTTGGTATTCATGAAGTTCCTAAGGTGCTCTTTGTCATGAAAGTATCTTCTTTCTCCATCCATTTTGAAAGATAGTTTTGCAGGGTACATCAGTCTGGGTTGGAGGCTGTTTTCTTTTAGGGCTTGGAATATGTCACTCCAAGCTCTTCTTGCCTTGATGGTTTGTGTTGAGAAGTCTGCTGTGATTTTGATGGGCTTTCTTTTGTATGTGATTTGTTTTTCTCTGCTTGGAGAACTTTGTTCTTCTGTTGTGTTTCTGGAATCTTAACAATTATATGCCTATGTGTAGATTGTTTTTGATCAAGGCTATTTGGAGTCCTATATGCCTCACTTATCTGTATGTCAAGCTCTTTTCCCCTGCTTGGGACGTTTTCTGCCATTATTTCTGTGAAGAGGTTTTTTTATGTCATCTGCACTCGCTCCTGTTTCTTCATCCAGCCCAGTCAGCCTTATGTTATTCTTCTTTGCATCATCTAGCAGCTGCTGGATTGATTTCTCATGTTCCCTTATAATTTTGAAGCAATTTTTCTTTTCCTGGTCACTAATTGCAATCTTATCTTCTATGTCTGAAATTCTGTCCTCACACTGCCTCATTCTGCTGTGTAGACTTTCAATGGAGTTTTTCATGTCCTGGAAATCTATTTGCATCTGTTTTATAGATTCCATTCGTTTCTTATGTTGGGATTCCATCATGTTCCTGAGCTCCTCTCTAGATTTATTAATCATTTCTTGCTCTAAGGGAACAGTTTCTCCTGTTATCTGAGAAATTATTTCTGATTTCATTTTTTCCGGATCCCCTTTCGTTGTCAGTTCAGTGGTTCCAGGTGGTTGAGTATCAGAGAGTTCCATCTCATTTCCCTTTGGGGTTGCTGTTGGTGATCTGGAAGTCTGGTTGTGAGACTGATTTATGTGTTTTCTCATTTTAACTTGGTCAGGGCCTGTCAGCGGCTGCACGGATTATCTCCTCTGAGCTGGGTGAGGTGTGAGAGTGGTCGGGCGCAGCGGTAGGGATAGTGACCCAAAAGACCTTTCCTGTGGGCTGGGAGGAGCTGGATTAATTGTGGCCGACAAACCTCTTCCTCTGGACCAGGAGGAGTGGGATGGTGGCTCAGAAGCCCCACCCTCTGGGCCGGGAGCGGTGGGAGAGATGGTTGCCCGGAAGCCCCTTCCTCTGGGCCAGGAGCAGTGCAACGTTGGCTCTGTAGCCCCTACCTCTTGGCCGGGAGCAGCGGGGCTCAGTACCTTGGTCTGGTCGTCTGGTGTCCTGTGCATCTTTGTAGTGTCGAACCAGGTGGCTGCCTGTCTGCAGTGGGTGATTTGGCATCTTCCCTGCACCTCTGGACCTCTGAAGGGCATGGGGAGACCTGTCTGTCTGCAATGGGTGATTCGGGTCTTCTGCGAGACTCGGGACCTTGGTAGGGTGTGCGCAGACCTGCCTGTCTGCAGTGGGCTCCATAGGTTTTTCTTATACTTTTCAACATTTAACTCATGAAAGCATATTATCTTACTGTAAAGAGGTCTTATTGTCTTAATATCTGGAGATCATGTGGACAATGATGGTCAAAGACAGGAATAAATTTTAAAAATAGGAGGACACAAAGTATAAGTAATTTATGGTAGTCTTTTTTCCATAAACTGAGTAAAAATTATAGTTGAAACCCAAATTATAACACCTAAATTATTTACTGAGTCTTGTCAATAACCAGATGGGTAGATGACAGGTGTACATAATCTAATATGTGAGTAGATATTTTGTTTTCGGAAAGCATTCCTTTTACAGATTAAGAAATTGAAACGGTTTTTTTGGCTACAGAGTTAGCGTTGCTCAGATTCAGTCAAATCATCTTACATTTTCTTCTTGTCTGTCTGTGGTGAACTATGGAAGACCAGTGGGAACAATGAGTTCTAATTGGCCTCCTTGGCGAGCACTGAGAAGACAGAGGGCAAGCAAGCTGCTGACAAGCTGCAGGGAGAGGCCACAGCACCCGAGGTCGAGTTGTTCACCCAGAGAAGCGCTGTGGAGCGCGGGAGACAGGTGGATTCTGTGAAACCCTAATTGCTTGTGCTGTGTCTGAGGGACTGAATCCGAGGTTCGCCAGTCACTCGGGGCTCTATGTGGAAGGGAGACACGAGGCCCCTGGGCCCTCAGATTTTAACCTGTTTCTGTGTCTCTTTTTTATTTTTATTTTTCATCCTCGTCACCCCTTGGTCAGGCTCGAGCTCGTAGGCTGGTTCCTACAGCGAACCATTGTGCAACTAGTCACAGAGCCAGGCCACCGAGCTGCGCGTTTACCTTGGTCTTCGGAGGAACCTTATTTTAGGGACCAGGGGGATGGCAAATCCATACCATGCAACACGTACCTGCTTCAAACACTCTTGAATTATTCCAAGGGCATTTCTGTGTGCACCACGTTTCTGGTTGAAGCAATGATGTAAACCAGGGTGTTATGGGTCTTGAGGTTATTTTATGTCCTGTAGGAAGAAAAGCAACTTCAACTAAAACCCAGTAAGAAGACAGAAATTTCCTTTCAAATGGAACATTACTTGGCGGGTGCTTTCTAGGAACTTTTGGTCCAAAAATCCCGCAGGTAGCCACTAGATGGCAGTAAGAGGCTTTGTTACAATCTTCTGTGGCCTTAGCTTGGAAGCATGCTGAAGAAACTTTCAAAATGATTTGTACCTGGGACTTCTGAGGTCCCCAAAGGCTTTGTAAAACTATCTTTTTTATTATATTATTATTAACATTAGTTATAAATAGTGGATTCAGCAATATTTCCATACATGCTGAAGCATGCACTGATCAAATGCAGTCACACGCACAACTTTTCCAATCCCTAATAATCATTATTCTCCTTTCAGGACAACTTGTTTTGATTTTCACATATGAAAAAGAACAAGTGGTACTTGTCTTTCTGTGTCTACTCATTTCACCTAATACCACGACCTCCAGTTTCATCCATTCTGCTATGAATAACAGGATTTCATTGTTCTCCATAGCTGAATAACACTGTTGTTTATATATATATATATACAATATTAATCTGTTTATGTACTAATGGGCACCTAGGGCTGATTCCATAGGTGTGCCGTTGTAAAGCGTGCTACAGTAAACATGGGCATGCAGGCGTCTCCTCAGTGTTCTGATTTCATTTCCTAAGTGGGACAACTGGAGCACAGATGAACTTTTAGTTCTTTGTGGAACTCCATACTATTCTCCATAAGAACTGTACTAATTTACATTCACACCAACAATGAATAAAGGTAAATCTAACCCACAAAACCTGTGGGAGCATAATAAATGTATTCTGAAGTTCATCCCACCACCATGCAGAGTAGTTTAGATTTCCTTTCTATAGTGGAAAGTAAAGCTTTCACTAGACAACAGAACACCATTTAGCTCCTATAAAGTTTGATTTCTTGAATTATATTGATCACACCTTATGCTATTGGAAGCATAATTTTGTTTGGTGCTCTATAACATACAGTTAATCTCCAGGATCATTGGCTTTTCTTACACGTCACACTAAACTATGAAATAAGAAACTTGTGATCATTAAAATTACTGTATTTAACTGGTATTTAATTAAAGTTGAAATCCCTATGCACACACTATGCTGTTTTAAATTGATCATGTGAATGTGCTTCTGCAGTTCTAAAGAGATAATCTGACAGCCGCATAAATACAGAACGAAGAGCAGATATGAACATCTCTTTCCCAATGGTGTGGAAGAAAGAGTCCTCCATTCAGATGTAACAGTCAGTCCTAGAATGCACTCCGATAGGACAGAGGCACACATTACTTTTATTCATAAAACCTACTTCTAGTCGTACTTTCACTTGCAAGTTTTCCTGATTTACTTAAGGTGCCCTTGGACTCTTTGCTGGCAGGATTGTGTGGAAGAATACATGAACAACTCAATAAACCTTTGCCACCATCTCCAGACCACATACTCATCACAATGCAGAGTCCTTCATGTTTTCTGCTAGAGAGGGCACCCAGAGGCCCAGAGACCTGTGCCCCTTCCTCTCCACATAATCTTACTCTTTACTGGGAATAGTTTTAGTCTGCACTGACTGCAGATGGACTAAGTGAGTTATGATCACAAAATATAGTATTTAAAATTTAAAGAATGTATTACATTAAAAGATGCATTGCCAATTATCCCTCCCCCAAATACACCAAGTCACTTTGCACACGTTTATGCGACCACTCTTCCACTTTCTGAAGAAGTTCTGCAAGTTTTCTTTGTTTTTAGTTGTACTACTGTTGCTGCCTCAATTCCCTGAACCAATTCAAAATGTTTGTCTTTTGTGATTGTTCTAAATTTGTAGAAGAGCCAGAAATCACACTGTGCCAGATTCCTGGTGAATGAGATGAATGAGGACAGATTATATGTTTTTATGTGCCTGTCTCCATTGTATGACACTAGAGCGCAGCACTCACCATATGTTTGATCATAAAGGCATGAAAAAAGGACTTCCAGAACTGCTTCAGAATGTAGCAAGAATGATGGGAAAAGTCTGTTCAAAGAAAGGGGAGACATTTTGAGGGAGCTTAATGGCAGTGTGTCTTTCTACAATAGTATGTTCTTAAAAATATAAATATTCACTAGATACTCCCTTTGATTTCAGATATTTCTCAGATATTTCCATCACACACTGTATATTTTGGGAGGATAATTATCAAATTTTAAAGAAAAAGAATGCACTGAGCAAATCTGTTGTGACCCTTTAACAGTTTAAATTGTTGGACAGTTTAAGCATCTGATATGTCAGGGTGACCCATTAACTTTGTAGGAGTCTCTTCTATCTCCTTTATCATATCATTTAAAAAGCTTCGGTGATAACTTCTATTGTACCAGGGATTGAAATTGGGTCGTTGGGCTTGCGCAGCAGGCAGTGAAACCACTGAGCTAAATCCCTGGTCCAGAAAAGATTTTGATGTACAAAAAAATTATGAATTTCTACAAAAAGTTCTCATATGTTGCAATCCAATTTCTCATTCATTGCCATCTTCTGGCACATTTGTCATAATTAAGTAATATCAGTTCACTTATTAATGAAAGTCTTTACCTCAATTCAAATGGCCTTGCCTAATTCCCTTTTCTGTTGCAGGATTTGGTCCAGGAATGTTGACTATGACAATTTCTCAGATTTTTTGGTTTTGACATTTTTTGCAATTTTCACAAAAATATTGTTTGGGTTGGATAATTTATAGAATGTTTCTCAGTTGGCATGAGAGTAATGTTTTTCTCATAATTTAAGTAGGCTTATGGGTCTGAGAAGAAAGACCACAGAATTAAAGTTCTCATTACTCAGTATCAAGGGTACATGCCATAAATATGATGTCACACTTGATGGTAACCTTGAAAATGCAGCTGAAATTTGTTGTCAGGTTTCTTCACAGTAAAGTTATTCTTTTTAAAATCTCCCATTTCCCCCAAGAGATGGAGGGAAGGAGAAATTAATATGTTATGTACATGTTCCAAATCACCACAATGAATGTAATCATTATGTAATGTAAGGATGAACTAATACACATAAAAACTAAAAAAATAATTTAAACTAAAAAAATAAAATCTAATTTTTTTATGTTCTTTGGGAGCAAACCAGTGTACGTAGTCTACACTTAGGGAGTTATGCTCTAGATTTTTAAAGTTTAAATACCTATCCAAATTTTTTGAAATTATTCTGCATTGGAGATTTATCTCTTCTTTCACATTGAGCCATTTATTCAATCATTTATTCATCTCAGTATAGACTTGTGGATATTTATCTCATGGCTCTCAGTTATAATTCAATGATGCACTACATATTATTTTGCTCAAGTTATCCTAGCTTAGGACATTAGAAGCTCTTTCAGTTAGCTCTGTTATCCCTTTGACACATGTCATCACTGAAATTGAACACTTTCTTGGTTTCTGAAATGAGATGTTCCAGGATCATCTTATATATGCCTTCTCCAGTCCTAGAGTTACCCATGTCTCCAAGCAGCTGTGTTACTTCTTGTTGAATATTCTTGGAAACAAAGATCTGGGTGCTATTTTTTGTCATTGTTAATCAACAACTTGAACATTTCACTTATAATTTATCCCCAAATTGTTTCCATTGTCTTCAATCGTAAAGTTCCTTTTCCTCTATTACTATGCCCATTGTTAGGAGCTGAGACAGGACAAGTAAGACATCTTTCCTCACATCACCCAGGTCTCCCTAACAATAAAGTCACAGAAGGTACCTACCCAGAAAGAGTACTTTTATCAAAACTTCAATCAGTACCTGGTGGGGGGAAGCAAATGTAGACTTAGGAAAAAGCCTAGTATTAGCATACTGGGAACCTAAATCCTGTACATTCTCATTTCAGCAGCCACAAGTCACATGGCCACATTTCAAGTGTCAAAATAACCAGAAATAGGGTCGTAATTTGGACAGCCAAGTGTCAGAAGAGGGGGTATGGATTTTGAAATATAACCATTTACAGTTGGAGGATTGGAGTGATTGTGTTGGATTGTACATTGTGGTAGGTCTCCCATTTGGAAGGAATCGTACTGTGGTGATTTAAAACCAATTCTACTCACAAATTGTAGCTCAATCTCTAATCTTTTCCTTTTAATTCAACTAAGCAGCCATTTCCTGTAACATTTTGGTTATATCCCAAACTCTATTATAGTTCTCAATTCAGAAAATACAAAGATTGGACTGACACAATCAAGATGGTAGGATAGTAAGCAGTTTCCAGAAATTTAGTTGTTGCATTCCATAGTATTTTTCACTGTCTTACATATATTTTACCAATTAAGTTTTGATTATTTTTCTATCCTGCACATATATCACTGTGGTATGATTCTTTTAATTCTTTTGGGAAGATACCCAGCAGGGGAATAGCTGAGTCAAATGGGACCTCTAGTCCTAGTTCTTTGAAGTATCTCCATACTGACTTCCACAGCAGTTGCACCACTCTGCACTCCCACCAGAAATGGAGAAGGGTCCTTTCTCCCCACAACCCCACCAGCATTTGTTATTTGTTGAATTCTTGATAGCAGCCATTCTTTTTGGGGTGAGGTGAAATCTCAGTGTTGTTTTCATCTGCATCTCTCGAATGACCAGTGATGTTGAACATTTTTTCATATATTTGCTGATTTTACTTCTTTGAGAAATGTCTGTTCATTTCAGGTGCCCATTTTTGAATTGGGTCTTTGAATTGGGGAGGTCTGATTCTTTTCAATTCTTTATATATTCTAGATAGTAATCCTTTGTCTGAGGTACATCTGCTAAAAATTTTTCCCATACGGTAGGTTGTCTGTTAGTTCCGTTGGTGGTTTCTTCTGCAGTGCAGAAGCTTTTTAATAAGATGAGATCCCAGTTTTAGATTCTTTCTGCTAGTTATGCTGCTGAGGTTTTGTTCATGAAGTCTTTTCCTATGCCAATGTCTACAAGAGTTCCACCTAACATCTTCCAGCAAGATTAGTGTTTCTAATTTAATATTTATATCTTTAATCCACTTCGATCTTAGTGTATTATCTAGTGATAGGTATGGGTCTAGTTTAATCTTTGGCAGGTTGAAATCCAGATTATCCAACACCATTTATTAAATAGACTATCTTTCCTCCAATGAGGGTGGTTGGCTCCTTTGTCAAAGATGAGGTGGCGGAGCATGTCTGGAGTTGTTTCTGCATCTTCTAATCTCTTCCACTGTTCCTCAGTTCTGTTCCTTTGCCAGTATCATGCTGATTTTATCACAGTAGCTTTGTAGTATAGCTGTAGGTTGGGGATTGTGATACCCCCTGCCATGTCTCTGTTACCTAGAATTGCTTTTGATATTCTGAGTCTCTTCTTATGCTAAATGAATTTTTGGATTGTTTTCTCAAGGTCCATGAAGTATGCTGCTGGGATCTCAATTGGAATTGCATTAAATCTATATAGCAGTTTTGGAAGTATGGCCATTTTCACTATATTAATCCTTCCTACCCAGAAGCAGGGGATGTCTGTCCATTTTCCAATATCTTCAATCTTTTTCAGAGTGCCATAGTTTTCAGAGAAGAGGTCTTTGATTTCTTTTGTTAGGTTGATTCCTTGGTATTTCAGTTTTTTGGATGCTATTGTGAAAGGAATTATTTGCCCTATTTCTCTCTCAGTGAGTCTGTCATTGGTGTAGAGGAAAGCTATTGATTTTTGTGTGTTGACCTTGTATCCAGCTACTTGACTGAATTTGGTTAAGTCTAGAGGACTTTTGGTGGAGTTCTTGGGTCTTCTATGTAGAGTATCATGTCATCTGCAAATAATGACAATTTGACTTCATTACCTATCTTTATTCCTTTTATTTCTTTCTCTTGTCTAATTGCTGTGGCTAATGTTTCCAGAACTATATTGAACAAGACTGGTGATATTGGACATCCTTGTCTTGTTCCTGATTTTAGTGTGAAGGATTTCAGCTTTTGACCATTTACTATGATATTGGCTGTTGGTTTTTCAAAGATGGCTTCTATCAGTTTGAGGTAGAGACCAACAAAATGAGAAATGCAGACAAGTGGCTTTTCCTCTTCTATCCCTACTCTTGTGGTCAGCCCTGGAGAGTCTGATCTTCCTAGGTCTTGGTTTGCTTGACACATTTACATGTGAATGGTTTCTAGAGCCAGCCCCTGATCTCTGAGGAGAAATCTTTCTGAATCACATCCTCCACTGGACTTGGTCTTCATGTTTGGAGAGGGGAAGCTGGCACCTGGATTTCAGAGTTAGTTTCCTGTGAATTCTGTGACTCCTTACAGGCCAGCTGATGATAAGCTTACTCAGTCCACATTTTTAAAAAATAAATTGAATGTATTTTTATATCTTCTGCAAAATAAAAATTTTTTTGTTGGGATTTTATCACAAATCCATGTTGGATTTTGTCAAATGCTTTTTCTGCATCTATGGAGATAATCATATGGTTTTTGTCCTTGGCTCTATTGATATAGTGTATTACGTTGATTGATTTTTGTATATTGAACAATCCTTGCATCCCTGGGATGAATCCCACTTGATCAGGGTGTATGATCTTCTTGATGATCTTCTGCATTCTGTTTGCCAGTATCTTATTAAGGATTTTTGCATCTATGTTCATTAGAGAGATTGGCCTATAGTTCTCCTTTTAGGTTGGGTCTTTCTCTGCTTTGGGGATCAAGGTGATGATTGCTTCCAGGAATGAATTTGGGAGAATTACTTCCCGTTCAATTTCATTGAAGAGTTTAAACAGTAGTGGTAGCAGTTCCTCTCTAAATGCCTTGTAGAATTCAGCAGTGAAGCCATCAGGGCCTGGGCTTTTCTTAGTTGATAAGTTTTTCATTACATTTTCAATTTCGTTGGTTGATATTGGGTTCTTCAGAATTTTTAGGTCTTCTTCATTCAACTTTGGTAATTCATATGTATCTAGGAATCTGTCCATTTCTTCTGTGTTGTCCATCTTATTGGCGTATAGGTTCTGGAAGTAGGTATTGACGATTTCTGGATTCTGCTGCGTCTGTTGTAATTTCACCCTCTTCATTCCTAATTGCATGGATTTGGGCCTTTTCTTACCTTTTTCTGACAAAGTTGGCTACGGATTTGTCAATTTTGTTGATTCAAAGAACCAACTCTTGGCTTCAATGATTTTTTTGTATCATTCTTAGTTTCCATTGCATTGATTTCTCCTCTGATCTTTATAATTTCCTCCCTTGTATGAGCCTTGGGGTTGTCCTGCTCTTTTTTTCCTAGAAGCTTGACGTTCATCAAGTGTTTAAATTGGGCTCGTTCTATAGTCATAATATGCGTATTCACTGCTATGAATTTCCCTCGTAAGACTGCTTTCATTGTGTCCCATAGATTCCGATATGTTGTCTTGTCATTGTCATTTAATTAAAGGAACTGTCTGATTTCTTCACTAATTTCCTCTGTGACCCATTGGTTATTCAGAAGTGTGTTGTTCAATTTCCACGTTTATGAAATTTTTTGTTTCTTTTGCTATGGATCTCCAATTTCATCGCACTAATGGTCTGATAATATACAGGGGATAACTTCAATTCCTTTGCATTTACTTAAACATGTTCTATGTGTGAGTATGTGGTCTGTTTTGGAGAATGACCCATGTGCAGCTGAGAAGAATGTGTATTCTGATTTTGTGGAGTGGAAGATTCTGTAACCATCTGTTAAGTTCACTTGTTCAAGAGTTGGATTGAGTTCTAGTATTTCATTACTTATTGTTAGTCTAGTTGATCTATTTGTGACAGTGGGGTGTTGAGGTCCCCCACTACAATTGTATTAGTGCATATGACTTTTCATGTCCGTTAGTATTTGTTTTATATAGTTGGGTGCACTAGTGTTTGGTGCATATTTATGATTGTCATCTCTTCCTCTTGGATTCTTCCCTTTACAAGGATGTAGAGTCCTTCTTCATCTCTCTTAATCATTGTTGGTTTGAAATCGACTTAATCTGCCAAGAGGATAGCTACTTCTCCTTTTCTTTGGGTTCCTGTCATATGCAGTATTGTTTTCCACCCTTTAACTTTCAGTCTATGAGTTTCCTTTTGAATTGTGTGTCTTGTATGCAGCATATTGTTGGATTTTTGCTTCTTGACCCATTCTGCCAGTCTATTTCTTTTGATTGGTGAATTGAGACCATTAACTTTGATGGCTATAACTGAAACATATTGTCTTGTCATTGCCATGACTTTTTTTTTTGTTGTGTTCTCCCCCTTTACATTTAATTTCTTGTCATGCCAGGTGGGTCCATTTTGCTTTGCTTCCTGGGTTTGTGATCCTCAATGTGTGTTCCTAGGCTATTGTGTAAAATTCTTTGGAGTGCTGGTTTGCTATTCATGAAGTTCGTAAGTTGCTCTTTGTCATGAAAGTATCTTATTTCTCCATCCATTTTGAAAAATTGATTTGCAGGGTACATCGATCTGGATTGGAGGCTTTTTTGTTTAGGGCTTGGAATATGTCACTCTAATCTCTTCTTGCCTTTATAGTTTGCATTGAGGTGTTTTGTGATTCTGTTGGGATTTCATTTGTTTGTGATTTCTTTTTCTCTGCTTGAAGAATTTTGTTCTGTTGAGTTTCTGGAATCTTAACAATTATATGCCTATGTGTAGTTTTTTTTATCAAGGCTATTTGGAGTCCTATATGCCTCACTTATCTGTATGTCAAGCTCTTTTCCCCTGCTTGAGAACTTTTCTGCCATTATTCCTGTGAAGAGATTTTTTTATGTCATCTGCACTCTCTCCTGTTTCTTCATTGAGCCCAATCACGCTTATGTTATTCTTCTTTGCATCATCTAGCAGCTGCTGGATTGATTTCTCATGTTCCCTTATAATTTTGAAGCAATTTTTCTTTTCCTGGTCACTAATTGCAATCTTATCTTCTGTATCTGAAATTCTGTCCTCACACTGGCTCATTCTGCTGTGTAGACTTTCAATGGAGTTTTTCATGTCCTGGAAATCTATTTGCATCTGTTTTATGGATTCCATTTGTTTCTTATGTTGGGATTCCATCATATTCCTGAGCTCCTCTCTAGATTTATTAATCATGTTTTGCCCTAAGGGCACAATTTCTCCTGTTGTCTGAGAAATTATTTCTGATTTCATTTTTTCCAGATCCCCGTTTGTTGTCAGTTCAGTGGTTCCAGGTGGTTGAGTATCAGAGAGTTCCATCTCATTTCCCTTTGGGGTTGCTGTAGGTGATCTGGGAGTCTGGTTTTGAGACTTATTTACATGTTTTCTCATTTTGACTGGCGGGGGCTGATGGACCCTGCCTGGATTACCTCCTCTGACCTGGGAGAGCTGGGACAGGACCCGGGGACAGCAGTATGGATAGTGACCCAAAAGACCTTTCCTGTGGGCTGGGAGCAGCAGGACAGATGGTGGCCGGGGAGCCCCTTCCTCTTGTCCAGGAGCAGTGTGATGGCGGGTCACAAGCCCCTACCTCTGGGCCAGGAGCGGCAGGACAGAATTTGGCCCAAAAGCCCTTTCCTCTGGGCTGGGTGTAGCGGGAGGGATGGTGTCCAGGAAGCCCCTTCTTCTGGACTAGGAGCAGTGAGATGGTGTCTCAGAATCCTCTACCTCTGGGCCAGGAGCAGCGGCATTCAGTACTGTGTTCTAGTGGTTGGGTGTCCTCTGCGTCTTTGTAGTGTGGAACCAGGTGGCTGCCCAGAGGAGCGGAGGGGAGGGATGTCCAGTGGATTTTTGCTGGGGCGCGGGCTGATTTGGCATATTCTGCAGGAATCGGGACCTCGGCTGGGTGTGAGCAGACCTGCCTATCTGCTGTGGGCTGATTTGGCATCTTTCGCGTGACTTACATCCCTGGGATAAATCCGACTTGGTCAGGGTGTATGATCTTCTTGATGGCCCTCTGTATTCTGTTTGCCAGTATCTTGTTGAGGATTTTTGCGTCTATGTTCTTTAGGAAGATTGGCCTGTAGTTCTCCTTTGGGGTTGGGTCTTTCCCTGGTTTTGGAATCAAAGTAACACTTGCTTCCAGGAATGAATTTGGAAGCCTTGCTTCCCTTTCAATTTCCTGGATGAGGTTAAAGAGTAATGGCATTAGTTCTTCTTTAAATGTCTTGTAAAATTCAGCAATGAAGCCATCCGGACCTGGGCTTTTCCTTGTTGGTAAATATTTTATTACATTTTCAGTTTCATTCATTGTATTTGGGGTGTTCAGAATTTCTATGTCTTCTTCATTTAACTTTGGCAATTCATATGTATCTAGGAATCTGCCCATTTCTTCTGTTTTCCATTTTATTGGACTAAAAGTTCTCAAAGTAGGTATTGATGATCCTTTGGATTTCTGTTGGATGTGTTGTGACTTCACCTTTTTCATTCTTAATTGGATGTATTTGTGCCTTTTCTTTACTTTTTTTTTGAGAAGGTTGGCTAAAGGTTTATCCATTTATTCTTTTAAAAAACCAAGTCTTTGATTCCATTGAATTTTTTGGTATTGTTCTTAGTCTCCATTGCATTGATTTCTGCCCTGATCTTTATAATTTCCTCCCTTGTATGAGCTTTGGGGTTGTCCTGCTCTTCTTTTTCTAGCAGCTTGAGGTTCTGCATTAGGTTATTTATCTGAGTTTTCTCTGTTTTCCTAATATGGGCATTCACTGCTATGAATTTCCAACGTGCCTTCATTGCGTCCCACAGATGCCTGTATATTGTACTGGCATTTTCATTTACTTGTAGAAACTGTTTAATTTCTTCTTTAATTACTTCTGTGACCCATTGGTTGTTCAAGAGGGTGTTATTCAGTTTCCATGTGTTTGTTTCGGTTTTGTGGTTTCTTATATTATTGATCTCCAATTTTATTGCACTATGGTCTGCTAGTATACAGGGGGTAACTTCAATTCTTTTACCTTTACTTAGACATGTCCTATGAGCTAGCATGTGGTCTATTCCAGAGAATGACCCATGTACAGTCACGAAAATGTGTATTCCAATTTTGTAGGGTGGAACACTCTGTAAACATTAAGTCCATTTGTTCAATAGCTTGGTTCAGTTCTAGAATTTCCTTAACCTTTTGTCTAGATGATCTATTTGTGATAGTGGGGTATTGAGGTCCCTCACTACAATTGTGTTAGTGTTTCCTTGGTTTTTCATGTCCATTATTTGTTTTTTATAGTTGGGGGCATTCGTACTTGGCGCATAAATATTTAGGATTGCCATCTCTTCCTCTTGGATTGTTCCCTTCACAAGGATGTAGTGACCATCTTTGTCTCAGTTTTGGTTTGAAATTTACTTTGCAAATAAGATTGCTGCCCCTGCTTTCTTCTGGCTTCCTGTGGCCTTAAGAACTGTTTTCCATCCTTTTACTTTCAGTCTATGAGTTTCTTTTTGAGTTAGGTGCGTTTCTTGTATACAGCATATTGTTGCATTTTCCTTTTTAATCCATTCTGCCAGTCTCTTTTGATTGGTGAATTGAGGCCATTAACATTTAGGGTTATAATTGATAGATATTGATTTATCCTTGTCATGATATTTTACTTTTGTTGGCTCTTTTATTTCTTATTTTTCCCCCTTTCCCTTTAGTGTCTTACCTTGCCTGGTGGCTTCCCTCCATTGGGCCTCATGGAGTTGTGGCCTTATTGCTTTTTTTCTAGGATATTGTTTAGAATTGCTTGTAGTGCTTGTTTGGTGTTCATGAAATTTCTCAGGTGTTCTTTGTTATAGAAGTATCTAATTTCCCCTCAATTTTGAAAGATAATTTTGTAGGATACAACAGTTTAGGTTGGAAGTTACTTTCTTTTAGAGCTTGAAATACTTCACTCCAGGCTGTTCTTGTTTGTTTGTGTTGAGAAGTCTGCTGTGATTCTGATGGGCTTTCCTTTGTAGGTGATTTGTTTCTTTTCTCTAAGTGCTTGTAGGATTTTGTTTTTCTGTTGGGTTTCTGGGTATTACATGTTTAGATGTAGATTTTTTTTTTTGATCATGCCTAGTTGGAGTTCTATATGCCTCACTTATCTGCATGTCCAATTCTCTACCTCTGCGTGGGAAGTTTTCCACTATTACTTCTGTGAATAGTTTTTTATGTCACTTGTGCTTTCTCCTGGTTTTTTATGGACTCCTGTCAGTCTTATTCTTCTTTGTATTGTCTACCAGTTGTTGGATTCATTTCTCATGGTCCCTTACTATTTTTAAGAACTCTCTATTTTCATGGTCTCTAACTGCGATCCTGTGTTCTACATTTGATAGTCTATCTTCAGATTCCTTTATTCCGCTGTGGATATTTTCAATGGAGTTTTTGATCTCCTGAATATCTGTTTGAAACTGTTTCATGGATTCCATTTCTTTCTTATGCTGGGTATTCATGTCTTCCAGCATGTTTCTATGCTCATCTTTTTAAAAATCTGTTTCTGTTCTAGAGCCTCTAATCATGTCTCTCACTCTGCTCACCATCTCTGTAGATATCTGGGAGATTATTTCTGCTTTGAATTTTTCTAGAGCCTCATCCATATGTTCCTTCCTGTGCTATCCGTTCAGGGTATCCAGGTGGTTGGTTATGGGACTTTTCCATCTCATTTCCCCCAGGATTTACCCTTGGTGGAGTGGAAGTCTGAGTTTGTGCCTTGCTTAAATGTCTTCTCATTTTTATTTTTTGTACCATCCTTGGTTTAACTCCTGGGTTGATAGTTTGAAACTGCTTATTGTAGGTATCTTTGTTGCTTGTAATTAGAACCCTTATAGAATGATTGCTTCTCAGAAGTGTCTTCCAGATATAGCTGGTCTTTGAGTCTCTAATGACGCTAAGGCTAGCTGATTTTCCTTATACTAGGAAGCTTCTTTGACTAGATCAATAACAACACCTTAGCCCAAGTGATACATTTGAGCAACACCGTTGCATCAAGTACATCTTTGCACATGAAATTTTGTGGTAGTTATTAATCTATCACCTTTAGGTGTGTGAATTAAATCAAGATCGATCAAGGACCAACCCAACATATAGTGAATAAATGCTTCAGTATAACAACTTTACCTTTTGGGATGGAGAGTTAGAAGGGGTTGGGGAGGGAGGAACAGATGGGAAGGAGGATAGAGGAAATTTAGCAGTGTGGCCAGAGGACACAAGTGAGAAGGAAAAAGAGAGTAATAGGAATATAAAGAACTCTGAATGAGGACCAAAACAGGGACAAAAAGGGAAGATGAACAATGTGGGAGAGCAAGATGGTGAGTGTAAGGGAGAGAGAGAGAGAGAGAGAGAGAGAGAAATGAAAGAGAAAAGAAAAAAGAAAAGGAGAGAAAAACAAATATTTGCAAACAGTAGGAAAAAAATTAAAGAGGAGCAAAAGAGAACAGAAATAAGCTAATAATACTAATTTTGGGAGTAAAAAATAATGAAGATGAAGGGCCTCTTTCAGGGTATGTCTCTGCTCTCACAATAGACAACTTGGGCAGCAGTGTGCAGATATAAGTCAATGAGTCTCAGCAAGCTAGTCACAGACCTGTGAGATGCAGCAGATTTCTAGCTGCAAGTCCCAAGTTGAGCTCCCTGTCTTCCTGTAGAGTTGAACTCTGCAGAGTTGTATTGCAGGTTCCAGCTGCCCTTCCCCTGAAGATAGTCCCGGTCGTGATGGGAGGAGGAGATGACTCCAACTTACCCAGTACAGTGGTCTGGAGGTCCGGTGTCCTCTGTGTCTTTGTAGTGTGGAACCAGGTGGCTGTACAGAGAAGAGGCCAGAGGAGGGGGGTGTTGTCCAGTGGATTGATGCTGGGGCGTGGGCTGATTCGTCATGTTCCTTGTGACTCCTGACCTTGGTACAGCATCTGCAGATCTGCCTGTCTGCAGCAGGCTGATTCAGCATGTTCTACGTGACTTGCGACCTTGGTATGGCGTCCCTATATTTTTTAATTATCCAAAATTTGGGGTAAAGGATCATAATTCAATATATGCATAAGGTGTGCAATAACAATTTCAGAGTAGTTAACATTTGCTTATTTCTCTAACATTTAAAAAATATTTTATTTAACACGTAATATTTGTAGTTACATAGCACAATGTGATATTTCAATCCATGTACCATACATGTAATGATCCAATTGGAAAACATAGCATATCCATTTCATTATAATTTGTGTTTAGGGCAAGCTGTTCTTTACTAGTCACTCAAAGTATTTAATAGCTTCTGTGAACTATATTTATATTTAATGGCTTCTATTGACTATAGTCAACCCACTGTAACAGAACACTAGAACTTATTTCCACAAAAGTCTGTTTCACACCCATTTTGTGTAACACAATTCCTAGGATACGTACATGGGTATCTCAGCACTGAACTGATGTGGGCAGAAATGGAAATGAGAAGGCCCAAGGAGCATGTAATCGCATTTTTATAATTGTGGCACCTAACACAGCCATTATCTCAATATTATGACTTATTTTCACTGAATATTATTAAATTCCACTTTTCAGCCTTTTTGTAGGTTTCTCAATGATGAAGATATTAATTATTAATATCTATAATCACAATACTGGTTTTTCACTGCCCAATATCCAAAATTATACTTATCTAGAACCTTCAGAAAATGTATGTTTTCCTCAGGAAAAAGGACAGAACACGGATGTTGAACACACTGGAAGAACACAAATTTAAACTTTGTAACACTTTTGCTGGATTTTTATGCCCATTAAAATCTGAAAGACCATAGAAATAGCTAACAATATCTCTAGTTCTTTCTTCTCGTCTACAGATCTTATCAGGGAAAGTGCAAAGGGAAACAAAACCTATAGTTGTAAATAAGAGAAACAATATGGTAAATTTTGGAAAGCCTATCAACTTTGGAGTCAGATCCATCAGAATGCTATGGGACTCACCTTGTTTCTACTTTCAGGTTTTCATAACTCATAAAACCTGTGATAAATGTCTAACATGACCTCAAGAGAGAGAACAGGGTAATGTCACCAGATGTATGTATTCACATCAAACATCCCTTGATAAAAAATTGAGTAAGTTATTTGTTTAATGGTGTCATACCAAGGATAATTTCTTAATTTAAAAAAAATCTGGTTATCTAAGTAAAATTATCATACAGAGAAGCTAGGTAAAGGATATATAGGAACTCTGTTATTTTCACAATTCTTTTATCAAAAGTCTAAAGTTTCCTTTTGAAAAAGCCTATTTTGAAGACTTTTAGGAGTAAACCTTCAGAGAAATGAGCAACTTGGTATTTTTACTGCTCTTACGTTTGTTACATCAGTGAGCCTGCAAGGCTGTCTTGTTTGTGGTAACTTGTCAGAGTTACTTTTACTTGTTTTTAACTTTCCTACCTTGCTCAGCCCTCTGGGCAGCCACTGATTTGAAGGTCCAGAGGCCCTGGGAAAACTTACAGGAGAGTTCAACTCCCCAGTACAGAACTTCAAACTCTCAGCCTTAATGAGGGCCATGAGGGCTTCAACTCATCCCTAGAGGTTCTTGTGACTCTAGTCATATTTTTCACTTACTGCTTCTGTGTTAATTGGAAACAGGTGCAGAACTAGCAGCCATTAACTTCTCAAGGACTCCAATTTCCAGCTGAGAATGACGGCGGGGAGAGTTGAGAGCAAGGTCAATCATTAAAACTTGTCATCATTACAATAGAAACAATAACCAGATTAGGAGATGCCCAAGGTCTCAATGTATCAAGAGACCTGTTGCTCAGCACAGTCATGAAGTTGCCAAAGTTTGCTCTGGATGCACCTGCTCTCTGCAACTCCCCCGCCTCACTCACAGGTGATGTTCTATACTAGGCCTTCAACCACACTAGACCAAGTTTCTGGGAGGCACCCTGTACTACTTCTGATCAATCCCTACAGTGAGAACCTTCAGAGATATCTGTTTCTTGTAACTATAGGACTTCTGTCCTCCCTGCAAGCTTAACTCTCCCTCCATGAGCTCTTACAAGGTACTACTTTAGAAATTTTCAAAGATTTCTTGCTATGTTTGGTTATTGTATTTTAGTCCTTATGGTATTGAAGTCCTTATAGTCATCAGAGGTAAGATGAAATTCACCCTGACAAGTTGGTTGAGGCAGAGATTTTTGATTCTACAGCTATCTAAAGATAATCTTTCCTGTAATAGAAAAATTAGTTTGTCCTATATTTATTATAATTGTCTGTAATTGCCTATAGATTGGCCTAATGACCCACCTGCTCACAGGACTTTCCAAAATGTTTTATTTGGTGAATAAGGCATTAAATATATTCTGCATAGTTTATAACGACACAGTAATGCAAGGACTTCCTTGAGTTGTTCATATTGCTCAATCATCCCTAATTTATATGTTTTCACTGCTTAAAAATTCTAAACCAAATGTTTTCAGCTAAATTGATTAGTAGTCAAGACACTCATAGCTCTGTTGGATTTTCTGGCTTTTTCACATCCTATCAAAACTGAGTGCAACACAAGAGATTAGAATTTTAGATAACTCATGACTCTCAATTGATTAAAAATAAAAAACCACAGAGAATAATTGAATTCTCTATTTACACCCTTAATTGTGGTCTAGAAGTAGCTAGAAACCATAATTTTAGGTGGCAAAAATATCTTTTCTGCTGATACTTATAATTTTCCTTATTGTTTGTGAGCCAATAATTGAATGAAATTAATCAGAGCCTCCATATCAAGGTTACATTGAGAGGTCTCTGTCCAAATCTGAGATGAGATATTGTTGAGCAGAGAGAAAAAGAAAAATTCAGAAATTTTTTGTATAAGAACGACAGAGATAAGAGAACTGACAGAGTAATCTACCATTGGTGGATAAAATTGGGTGTCATTTGCTCTCAGAATTTAAGATTTGTAACATAACCAGAATAAATGTGAAAGTTACTGTTACTGTCCCGATGATCAGAAGTGTTAATCTAGAGCACATCTCTATAAATCTGGAGTAAGCCCCTTCCCCAAACATTTTTATTTATAGCATTATCTCCTGCAATAAGTTTTGATCACTTGGGTCCATAGAGTCTAGGGGCCCTTTAGGTGGGTGGCTAGCCACATAAGAAAATGATATAACCAAAAGATCTATAGACAGCCAATAAACACACGAAAAGCTGTTCACATCTATTAATCGTTAAATGGAACTAAAAACCACAAGGAGACAGAACTTTACAGCCATTGAGATAGCTGTAATTAAAAACAAATACACAAATAAGAAATAAGTGTTGTTCAGAAGGTGGAGTTATTGGAACCCTTGTCTATTTTGGGTGGGAGTGCAGAATGATTCAGCCACTGTGGAAAACAGCTTAGCCTTCTCATAATTTAAGCATAAAATTATTGTATAATCCAGTAATTATGTTCCTTGTTGACAATCCGAAGAAATGAAAACACATGTCCACACAAAAGCTTGTACACTAATGTTTATGGCAGCATTATTCATAATAACCAGAGGTAAAAACAACCCACAGGTCCATCAAGAGATGGACAGCCGGATGCAGTTGTGAAAGCCTGAAATCCTAGCACTCTGGAAGCCTGAAGCAGGAGGATTCCAAGTTTGAGCCAACATGGGTAACAGAGACTCAGTGAGACTCTCTCCAATTAAAAAAATAAAAGACAGGGATGTAACTCAGAGTGAAGGTCCTGGGATTCACCTCCACTACTGGGAAAAAAGGAGGGAATGCAGAAAGGATAGACAAATTGTGATATATAGAATTGCTCCCTCAGTACCCATGAAAGTTTGGACGCAGCCCCTCCCCTTCCTTGAAGGTACCACATTCCATGGATGCTCAAGTCCCTTACATAAAATGCTGTAGTATTTGAACATAACCTACAGAGATCCTCCTGTATATGGCACATAATATCTAGATTACTTGTAAAATTTAACACACTTACATTTTATGTAAATAGTTGTTATATTTAATTGTTTAGGGAATAATGACAAGAAAAAAAGCCTACATATTTAGCATAGAAATAACTTTTTTCTAGATACTTTTAATGCACTGTTAAACCCATGGATGTGGACATGAAGGGCTGGCTGTACATACAGTAAAGTACAATTCAACCATAAGAAGAAAACATGGTATTATTTAGATAAACTTTGAAAACTTTATGTTAATTGAAAGAAACTAGGTGTAAAAGTTCTTATATTTTATGACACTTATTATATAAAATATCCAGAAGAGATAGTTTCATAGACACAGCAGATTACTAGGTGCTAAGGACTAGGGGAAGGGAAATAGTAGTGATTAAAGGGAAAGATCTTATCTTCCAGATTTTTTTGACACTAGAAATAAGAGATTGACACCATGGATGCACTGAATGCCAATGAACTTTAAAGTGTTTAATTGTATATAATGTGAATACTACCTCCAAAAATAAGCAGACCCAGAGAACAAAGGATGTGTATCTCTAAAGGAACAAAAGCTTTTTCTTTTTCTATTTCACTTTCAATAAACTCCAGAGGAGACATCTCTTGAGTTCTGAATGTATTAAAAAAAACTACCTGTAATTACACTTCATTTCATTTAAAAATTAGGTAAGGAAAATATTAGTAGTAGAGTTCCACCTTAATATAAAAAAAAGGAAGCAGAATACAGTTCTCAGTATAAGACACTTTAAAATCCAAGAAGCTAAAGGAAAATTTGTTATAAAAGTTTATGGTAATGGGATAGAAAAATATTTTAAAAGGCTGTATGTATGAGATATAATTTGATATGGGAAGATTTTGTATGCTATATTTTGTCTTGCTAAAAATATAAAAAGAAAGATAATGATAAAACCAGAAAGTCCATCTGTGTCAAAGAAAAACTTACAGAGTAGTTTATCCAAAAATATATATGTTTTATGGTTGGTTTTGTAAAGCCCAGAGTGCTCCTTCTAAAAGATCCTTCTTGATCTAAAGGACTAGGGGACTATGGCTTGACTCACAAAGTAAAACTATATCTACTGGTTTTGATTAAACATTTTATTACATAGATGAGGTACAATTGTATGAGTTAATAAGTATATATGTGGTCATTAACACTAAAACTTTTAAAAATTGGCTTTCTTTTGATGTTAGAATGCTTGACAAGAGGACAATAGATAAAAACCAACTGTGTATATTTTTCAGGTGGTGACTGGGGACAAAGAATAGCCAGGGCATCCAGACCAATTTTCTTACATGGGCTTGTGGCTGAACATAGTCCAGACCTGATCTGCATGGAAAGAGGCCTGCCTCGAAACATACTACAGTACTTGTGGCCCAAGCTGAGCCTAAAACAGACATGAGGGAATCAGCTCTGCTTGAGGCCACAGGGATAAAGGAAAGACCACATAGCACAAGGCTTACATGAAAGTGTACCTTGCCCAGCTACACAAGAAATCAGAGTGAGCTTAAGTAGCAGAAAGGGTTAATGGAGGACACACTGAGACAGCAGTGTCAAATAGAGATCCTCTCACTGAAGGTGAGCTTTGAGAAGGCTTCTGCAGGTAGCGGGTGGAAGAGGTAGAGTATCTAAAGCAATCGGCAGAAGTGCATACCCAGGCCAAGGTGGAAGTGGAGTGGAGGCACAGGAACTACAATGACACATGCAGGGGGAGAAAAGATGGTGAGAAGAGTCAGCAGTGGATGTGCAAAAATAGAAACACAGCATCTAGGAAGAACTGAATCATCTGTGGCAGAGTTCAGAGGTGGAGATCCACGCCAAGACACAGCAAGTGGAGGCAACTGAACACAGGAGGCGACACACCAAGGAGGAGATCTATGTCCTATGTCCACAGGTTAAAACAACAGAGCACCTGTGTGGTGGGGCTGAGGGTGAACTCCAGGCTCTGTGTGCATGGGCAGCAGAAGCACAAATGCTGCAGGCACAAGAAAAGACTAAACACTTGTGGAGGCAAATGTAGGAGGAGAGGCAGCACCAGCATCAAGAAGAGAGAACCGGTCTCGCACATGAAGGCTGAAGCTAATTCAACTCAAGAGGGGCAGAGGGCTCTGCAGGCACTGGAGGAGCTGTGACTGCAGACCAAGGAGGCAGAGACAGAGTGGACATGCCAAGTGCAGTTAGCCCTGAAGATAGCTCAGCATAGCATAGAAGCAGGGCTACAGAGCAAACACCCCTCTTTTGCAGAGAAGACTGCACACATGGCACACACCTTGCAGGAAGAGCATGTGGCAATGGCTCAGCTGTGGGAGGAAACAAAGCCATGGGCACAGCAGCAGGCAGAAGCTGCACGTGCTTATGAGGAGGCTGAGCAGAAGCTAGAGCTCTGGCAGCTAAAGGTCAATGAGGCAATGAAGCTGTGGCTGCAGGCAGAGGAAGTGACACAGCGGAAGAGATTAATGGAGTCTGAGAAACAAAAAAATGGAGACTATATTTAGATAAATCACCAAAGCTGGGAACAGATGAGCTATGTGGACTAACACATGAGGTTCTTGGGGTGTGGGTCAAAGATAACCCCCCTGGGTTGGCTGTAAAGCAGACACTAGTGATAATGACAAAAACATTTAAAATGTCTCTTAAAACACAAAATCTTGGCTAAATGCCAGTCATCTAAGAACACCCTCCTCTTGCCAGAACATAAGCCAGGAACTAATATAGACCAGTACACGGCTTGCCTGCTGTGAATTAGGCCATTAAAAGCATCCACCCAGTGGTACCAAGTTGTACACATTGATGAACTCATTCGGCAAATGCTGTTGCTGATGCTGTTGCTCCATGTGCTGAAAACAAGTACTAATAAAAAATTGTTTCCAAATTTAAACTTATTTGCAAGTTTTAAGGAAACATGATCCTAGCAATTTTTGGCCTCTAATTTATGAGTTTGGTAACCCTGTATAACCATTTTTAAAAAATAAAACCCTAACAAAGCCAGATGCCTGTAAGGGCAAAAATAAAGATAAGAAATTAATGTGAGCTCAGACATAATTTTTAAATGAAGAAGCTTCAAGTACTTTATCCAATTGCTTAAACATAGATTATCAGGAAGAGAGACAAACACATAGGACACAAAGTCTCATTAAATCAAAGTGAAAATTGGCCATGCTGAATTAGAATAATCTTTTTCCTCTTTTTAGCTTTGTAACTATAGACTTATCAGTTAGAATTCTTTCTGCTACTTTTTAAATATAAATTATAGCAGTATTTTTTCTAAACTCCAAACTAGTTTAGGTACACTTTTCTTCCTGTTAACACCACAAGATTATAACCACTAAGTCAGAAAGGGAATAAAAAAAGAGCTACAGAATACTAAATGAGATTTTTCTTTTTTCATCCTTATAATACTATGTTTGAGACCTTATCTTTTTACTCTTTAATTTACATTTAGAGAAAGAAAAAAGTCTTTAAAAATTTTTCCATTTTATATTACTCTTGATGTAAAATATCACTCAAAGATGATATTTTTAGGATAGTCATTGAATTACCCATAATCTAATAAGAACCGTACCTTCAGGATCTCCACTATGAACTTCTGAAAAGAGATGAAAGAAATAGAGAAAAGACGGGATCTTATTTTGCTTCTGGGGTCACTGTGTGTGGCCAATCAGCCCCACCTGGAGTCAGTCTGCCCAGGGCCACCCGCTACACCTTCCTGCTGAGTAGCCTAGGGGTCCATCCCGGGCAGGCAGAACTCTTCCCTGAATCACAACACTGGCCAGTCCTGTTGCTGCTATAACTGTCAAGTCCCTGAGTGGGTCTAGGGTTGGAGTCTACCCTTGGGTTTTCCCAGGGTTGTCACTCTCTTCAAAAGAAGAAACAGAGAAGGCAGTCCAGAGTCAAAGTAGAGTTTATTAACTGAAGAAAGATACAAAGCCACTTCCAGCAGTGGAAGACTGAGAGCTAGGTAACTGCTGAGTACGGGCAGTAGTCATTTTTATGGGGTGGAAGTGGTAGTCTCTCCTCTAGGGGTGGCCCCACCTGACTGGTTGGTTTGTTGCTAGGGGTTTGGGTCTCACTGGCAAATGGAGGAACTTGCAACCATTCAGATGGACAATAGTACAAAAGCAAGACAGCAGACTGCCTGTTGTTTACATTCTTGGAACACTACAGAGGTTGTCTTCCTCCTAAGTGCTAAAGGGCCTGTTATCCCATTTTTTCCTACCTAGAGTGTCTCTTCTGTCCCTATAAACCATAGTACAAGCATCATTACCTCTGACGAACAACTTCTTCCATGGAATGAGCTCTCAGAAGCATGCAAACACTTCTTTGCATCTTTTACAGATCACATAAGCAGGAAAATATTTGGACACAACAGCTGGGCTTTCTCAAAGAGCCACCACAAAAGTCATTATATCTAGGCAAGGCCATTTAGGCACATTTTCATCTCCCCTTTTGTTTCTTCTCTTTCCTGTTTTCAATCACTCATTGTGAATACAAATCAGTAAATAACAGCCAAAAAGCCTATTAACTGATTTGCAGAACAGATAATTTAGGTTTACTTTTTTGACTTCATGTTTCTGTTCTCCACCATAATTTGCTCATCTTTCTCTTATGTATTAAAGTATGCATATTTATTTATTTAGGTGTTTTCTCATTATGTAGTCCAGGCTGACCTCAAACTCATGGTGATTCTCCTGCCTCAGCCGCCCATGTGCTGGGATTACAGGCATGCACCAAGGTCTCAGGGGTTTTAAATGAAACATACCATTGATGGACTATTTGAAAGCCAACTCAGATATTTTAGTGTTCTAGTTTTATTTCAACCCTCTTCCTACCATGTAATACATAAAGCATTCTATGAAAAAGTTTAAGGATAAAATTGGTGAGAGTATAAAACTGAGCGAATCAATATACAAGTAGTGTTTTGTCCAAGATAATCATTTATGTTGACCAACAAAATTGCAGTATAGTGAATTAACTTATGGAAGTATAAAAAGAAGACAGTCAAGCTTATATTTATTTTATATAGTCTCAGATGCCTAATGTGAATTTTTGCAGTAAAAACTGTCACTGGAGTTCTGAATTTGATCCAACTTGATACCTTCATATGCTTGATGTTCAAAAATGAGTGGGTCAGGCTGCTTCTACTCTAATTTCTGCTACGACAACACTCCATTTCAGGTGCTACAACAGCAGCTAGGAGGAACAACATGCCTTGCCAAAAATAACACGATGTATAGTCTCTGAAACGTAAGTATAATTATTGGTGTTAACAATGAACCAACAAAAGCTTTCTCCAACAGCTAGAAAGATGGTTAGGTAAGAGATTCCAATTTTTTCTTAACTTCAGACATTGTTAAAAAAATTTTATTTTATTGATACAGTTTAGGTATAAAATATAATGACATTCATCACTGAAAATTTGCACCTTTATATAATCTCTCTTGGTTCTTATTTTTTCCCCACTCCCCTGCCCTCCCTTCAACCCCTTCATCCCTCCCTATTTACAAAGACTTTGGTTCCATTTTTTCATTTTCTCATATTAATTACATTCCCTTCTTTCCTTTCCCCTACACCTTCCTATTCCCCTTCCCCTTCTCCTTTGGCCCTTTTCTTACTATTGCGCATTATCTATTATACTTTTTGTCCATATTTACACTTTGAGTTTCTCACACTAGAGAAACTATTCAGTATATACACGTGTGTCCTATTTATTTCACTTAAGAGTATGGCCTCAGTGTGCATCCACTTAGCTATAAATGTCTCTAATTTCTCATTTTTTATGGCTGAGTATAAAAAAATTTTTCTTTATCCAGTCTCCAGTTGATGGGCAATTGGGCTGCTTCCAAGTTTTAGCTATTACAAACTGTGCTGCTATGAACATGGGCACACATATATCACTGTGGTATGATTCTTTTAATTCTTTGGGGAAGATCCCCAGCAGTGGAATAGCGAGGTCAAATGGGATTTCCAGTCCTAGTTCTTTGCGGTATCTCCATACTGATTTCCACAGTGGTTGCACCAGTCTACACTCCCACCAGCAGTGGAGCAGGGTTCCTCTTTCCCCACAGCCCCGCCAGCATTTGTTATTGGTGGATTTCATGATAGCAGCCATTGTTTCTGGAGTGAAGTGGAATCTCAGTGTTGTTTTCATTTGCATCTGTCCAATGACCAGTGATGTTGAACATTTTTTCATGTATTTATTTGCTATTTCTACTTCTTTGTCTGAGAAATGTCTGTTCATTTCAGATCTCCATTTTGGGATTGGGTCTTTAAATTTGGGAGGTTTGATTTTGTTAAGTTCTTTATATACTTGAGATAGACGTTTGAGGAACAGCAGGTGAAGATTTTTTTCCCATACTGTGGGTTGTCTCTTCACACTGCTGGTGGTTTCTCTTGCTGTGCAGAAGCTTTTTAATAAAAAGAGATATCACTTGTTGATTGTGCTGGTTCACGGACAACTGAGGTTTTGTTCGCAAAATCTTTTCCTATACCAAAGTCAAGAGTTCTACCTAACCTCTCTTCCAGCCAGCTCATTGTCTCTATTTTAATATTTAGATCTTTAATCCATTTGGATTTTAGTTTATGTATGGGGAGAGATATAGGTCTAGATTTAATCTTTGAGAAGTTGAAACCCAAGTTTTCCAGCACCATTAATTAAAGAGGCTATCTTTCCTCCAGTGAGGGTGTTTGGCTCCTTTGTCGAAGATGAGATGGCTGAGTGTGTCTGGTGTTGTTTCTGCATCTTCTAATCTGTTCCACTGGTCCTCAGGTCTGTTCCTTTGCCAGTACCATGCTGTTTTTATCACAGTAGCTTTGTAGTATAGTTTCAGGTTGGGGATTGTGATAGCCCCAGCCATGTCTCTGTTACCTAGAATTGCTTTTGCTATTCTGGGTCTCTTCTTGCTCCAAATGAATTTTTGGATTGTTTTCTCGAAGTCTATGCAGTATGCTGCTGGGATCTCAATTGGAATTGCATTAAATCTATATAGCAGTTTTGGAAGTATAGCTATTTTCGCCATGATGATTCTTCCTACAAAGGAGCAAGGGATGGCTTTCCATTTTCTGATATCATCTTCGATCTCCCTTTTCTGAGTGCTATAGATTTTAGAGAAGAGGTCTTTGATTTCTTTTGGTAGGTTGATACCTAGGAATTTCAGTTTTCTATTGTGAAAGCAATTGTTTGCCCTATTTCTGTCTCAATGTGTCTGTTCGTGTAGAGGAAAACAACTAATTTTTTTGTGTTCATTTTGTATCCAGCTACTCTACTGAGTTTAGTTATTAAGTCTAGAAGACTTTTGGTGAAGTTCTTTGTGTCTTCTATATAGAATATCATGTCGTCTGCAAATAATGACAATTTGATATCTTAGTTTCCTATCTTTATTCCTTTTATTTCTTTCACTCATCTAATTGCCATGGCCAATGTTTCCAAAACTATATTGAAGTGGTGATAGTGGACATCCTCCTTTTGTTTCTGATTTTAATGTGAAGGATTTCAGTTTTTGACCATTTAGTATGGTATTGGCTGTTGATTTTGCATAGATGGTTTTTGTCAGATTGAGAGACCATCTATTCCAATTTTTGTAAGGTTTTTATCATAAATTCATGTTGGATTTTGTCAAAGGCTTTGTCTACATCGATTGAGATGATCATATGGTTGTTGTCCTTGGCTCTATTGATATAATGTATTACATTGATTTTTGTATATTGAACCATCCTTGCATCCCTGGGATGAATCCCACTTGATCAGCGTATATGATCTTCTTGATCTTTATTCTATTTGCCAGAATCTTATTAAGAATTTTTGCATCGATGTTCTTTAGTGAGATTGGCCTATAGTTCTCTTTTTCATTTGGGTCAGTCTCTGCTTTGTGGATCAAGGCAATGCTTGCTTCCAGGAATGAATTCAGGAGTACTGCTTCCCAATTTTTTTTAAGAATTTATACAGTAGTGGCAGTAGTTCCTCTCTAAATGTCATGTAGAATTCAGCAGTGAAGTCTCCGGGACCCGGGCATTTCTTATTTTGTATATTTTTAATTACATTTTCAATTTCATTGATTGATATTGGGTTTAGAATTGTTATTTCTTAATTCAACTTTGGTAATTCCTATGTATCTAGGAATCTGTCCTTTTCTTCTGTGTTTTCCATCTTATTGGCATATAGGTTCTCGAAGTAGGTATTGATGATTCTCTGGATTTCTGCAGGGTCCATTGTAATTTCATCCTTTTTCTTCCTAAGTGCATTGATTTGGGTCTTTTGTTTCCTTTTTTCATAACTTTTACTAAGGGTTTGTCAATTTTGTTTGTTTTTTTGAAGAACCAACTCTTGTCTTCATTGATTTTTTTTGTATTATTCTCTGTCTCCATTGCATTGATTTCTGCTCTGATCTTTATAAGAGAAGAATTTCCCCAGACCACTTCACAAATACCAAGAGACCAGTAAACAAGCAATGAAGAAGTTTCAAAGGGAAAACTTATTGTAAAGTAGAATACAGCTCCTAGACAAGCCAGGACACAGCCAGAATGTGGGTAACAAGGAATTCTTTTGTTTCAGTGTCTTTCATTTTACCATACTTCCCTTTTTAGGATGTCCCATACCCTACTCTTGCATAGTTATGATTTATTATTGCCCTGATTTTAGTTTTGAGATGTTTATCTGTTTTACAATCATTCACTAGTAATTAATGGCATGCATGAGAATTAGTGAATATGGATGACTTGTTAAGCATATGATGAGTGTAGTCAATCCATTTAAAGCATTTTAAAGCAATCAGTGCTCATGTTTCACTGGGAGGAATGTCTATAGTTCTATTATGTGGTTTGTGGTTGCCTCTCCACTGAAAGTCCTTTTAGATTGGTTGAGGATCTCTCACACCCTCTCACATTTCCCCTTATGAAAAATAACTGGCACAGTTCAACCATCCTCCACCATTTGCATAAAGAACTGCCTGTCTCACTGCTCATGTCTGACTACCTACCTATATGTCCCCCTCAAGGACTAGTAGCTCTTTATTATTCAGGATATGGAGTTTTAAACTTATTCTAGCTACTTCTTGCTGAGAGGGGCTGTCCTGGGGCAGGAACTAAACTCCTTGCTCTCTGTTGGTGCACAGGTGGTCCAAGAGAGCATTTTCCTATTGTTTCTGAATTTTTACGTGAATGAGGGGTAGGTAGGTATCAAAGGCCTATTGTACAGCCAGAACTCACAGGAAGAATACTCTTACTTGAAGCATGTAAATTCTGTCTTCTAGATATAATTTTGGCCAGTTGATCTACCAGTACCATTGAGTAGAGTTTGTTTTGACTTCCTGTAGTTTAGTCTTACATGTGTACCAAATGGTAGAGCAGAATTGGTGCCAAAGGATTGTAAAGAGATTGTTTTGTTATCTGTTTTTCCATACAAATAGGACAAATCTTTATTATATAAAATCTTATCACACCAAAAATATATCTTCATACTTATAACCTCTTTTATATTTTCATTTCTCTCCTGCAATCTGTAAAAAGCATAACAAGCTTAATAGCCACCTGCATTTTAAAATCCCCCTTGTACAGTTTTTGTATTGGTCTCAGATTGAATTTATTATATTTGCATTTTAATTAGTACTGGCTAGTCAACAGACCTCCAAGTGGCCTTGAGTGGCATTCTATCTTAGCTCAAGCAGTGAGTAGTAGAACGAGTTAACCCTGTAATTGTAGTTTAAGAACGATCTCGTTCAAGAAGTGTTTTAAGTGTATCAATTAACAAAACAACTCAAATTGGAATCTAAAAGTAAATTTGTCAATCATCCAAGAATTGTTTCAGAGATGAAAGTTATAAGCTTTGTCTAAAACCATCAGTTTATCTGACATTCAAGAGGCAAGAAGAGCCATTTAGTAGGTGGAAAGAAGAGTAAATGACAGAAAAAAAGTGATCAGAATGGAGACAAAGACTTATAGACAAAACTTGCAAAACTTAGAAGTAACCAAGGCAAAATATTTCTGGTGCAGGAAAAGACTATGTGACAAACATGAAACATAAACCTACCAGTTGCAAAGGAGTTTCATAACCTCAGAAAGTTCTGAATAGTGACTGAAAATGAGAGCAGAAAGGATTCTTGGAGAGGAGAGGGCAGACTGATCATCTTGACTTAACAGACCTCAATGTTGGGGGTGGTGCTTCCTAGATCATGGTTCCTGGATTTCCAAGCTTTCTGAGCTTCCTAAAGCTCCTGAGTCTTGGCACCAAAATGTCACATGACCTTTCCTAGCTCTTGATGACCTTAGGAAAAGAATCCACCCTGGCCATCTCATGAATGGTGAAAGACCATCGCAAGCGAGGAAATAGTTTCAAAGTGAGTTTATTGTAAATTAGGATGCAGCTCACAGACAGGCCAGGAGGCCACCAGAACATGGATGATGAAAAGTTTCTGTTTTGATTTCTTTTATATTACCATACTTTCTGTTTTAAGGTGCATCTTGCCCTATCCTTGCATATTTATGCTTTATCTTTGCCTTGCTTTTGACTTTTGTTCATGTGTTTTCCCATCATTCATCAGAAAATGGCATGCATGAGATTCAGAGCATAAAGATGAGACCCTAAGCTTATAATGAGTATAGGTCAACCCAAGGGTACTTGGGGCAGTTGTGCACATGACCTGATGGGTGGAAAGTCTGAGGTTCTTATTTGTGGTTGGTTTGTGGCCACTTCATTCAGGGTTCTTTTTGATTGCTTGAGGCCTTCTCACATTCTGACCTACTACCTGGTATCAAATAAAGCTGGCACAGTTCAAGCGTCCTCAACCACCTGCAGAAAACTGCCTGTCACACTGCTCATGTACGACTGCTTCCCTATAATACTTGTTTTTTAGTTTTATGCTTATGGGCTTGCTATAGATCTAAATTACTACTGATAGTATCTAATATTTACAGTATTGAGTAAAAAACTTAAATCTCTATCAATTCGAAAAATTAATATACAATTATGGTAGTTTTCTTCAGATATTTGGTGTTTCTTGGCCCTATGCCAATTCTTCAAATATCTTTCTGATTATAGAATTTTTAATTGTGAGCTTCATTTTAAGATAGAATATGATTATCCTGCCAAATACTCTTTCATTCCCTCCTACTCTGAGTATAAAGTACTCTCAATTACCACTGTTTTAGTAGCAGTATGTATCGCCTTATACATTTCAGTGCTATCAATCTATATATTTCTTCACAAACTGGACACATATTTTGATTCTTTGGAGTCCACCTAATAAATTGAAGCATGGCTTTAGAGTTCCTTTAAATATTTACCTTACCAGTTTGAAAGTCTTGATGAAGTAGGGAAGAGTCTATAATATACATTCAGTTCAATACTTTCAAATGAAAATCTATGATGCCTTTCTGCTACTTTGGAATAATACAGCACTTTTCTGATGAAAAAAAGAAAAGATTTATTTAGATAAATTAACTATGAGAAATGGGTCCCCAGTCGAGCAGAACACATGCTGAATCAGCCCGCTGCAGACAGGCAGGTTTGTGCACCCCTTACTGAGGTCCTGAATGGCACGGAAGACACCGAATCACACCGCTTCAGACAGGCAGCCAACTGATTCCACACTACAAAAACGCAGAGGACACCAGACCACCAGACCAAGGTACTGAGTCTCACTGTTCCCGCCCCAGAGGTAGGGTCTTCTGAGCCGTCGTTCCACTGCTCCTGGTACAGAGGAAGGGGTTTCCCTGTCACCATCCCTCCGGCTGCTCCCAGCCCACAGGAAAGGGCTTTTGGGTCACCACCTCTACCGCTGCGCCTGGCTCCTGTGCAGTTCACACAGGTCAGAGGAGGTAATCCATGCAGGCGCTAACAGACCCTGCCCCAGTCGAAATGAGAAAATATAAATAAGTCTCAAAACCAGACTTCCAGATCACCTACAGCAACCCCAAAAAGAAACGAGTGGAACCCTCTGATACTCAACCACCTGGAACCACTGAACTGGCAACAAAAGGGGGATCTGGAAAAATGAAATCAGAAATAATTTCTCAGATAACAGGAGAAATTGTGCCCCTAGTGCAAAACATAATAAATCTGGAGAGGAGCTGAGGAACATGATGGAATCCCAACATAAGAAACAAATGGAATCCATAAAACAGATGCAAATAGATTTTCAGGACATGAAAAACTCCGCTGAAAGTCTACACAGCAGAATGAGGCAGTGTGAGGACAGAATTTCAGACATAGAAGATAAGATTGCAATTAGTGACCAGGAAAAGAAAAATTGCTTCAAAATTATAAGGGAACATGAGAAATCAATCCAGCAGCTGCTAGATGATGCAAAGAAGAATAACATAAGCGTGATTGGGCTCAATGAAGAAACAGGAGAGAGTGCAGATGACACAAAGCTCTTCACAGAAATAATGGCAGAAAACTTCTCAAGCAGGGGAAAAGAGACTGACATACAGACAAGTGAGGCATATGGGACTCCAACTAGCCTTGATCAAAAAAATCTACACATAGGCATGTAATTGTTAAGATTCCAGAAACACAACAGAAGAACAAAGTTCTCCAAGCAGTCAGAGAAAAGAAACAAATCACATACAAAGGAAAGCCCATCAGAATCACAGCAGACTTCTCAACACAAACCATCAAGGCAAGAAGAGCTTGGAGTGGCATAGTCCAAGCTCTAAAAGAAACCAGCCTCCAACCCAGATTGATGTACCCTGCAAAGCTATCTTTAAAAATGGATGGAGCAATATGATATTTTTATGACGAAGAGCACCTTAGGACCTTCATGAATACCAAACCATCACTCCAAAGAATTTTATACAATATCCTAGGAACAGACATTGAGGATCACAACCCCAGGAAGCAAAGCAGAATGAACCCATCTGGGGTGACCAGAAATTAAACGGAAAGGGGAATAATCCAACAAAAAGAAAAAGTCATGGCAATGACAAGTCAATACGTTTCAGTTACAACCATCAACGTTAATGGTCTCAATTCACCAATCAAAAGAAATAGACTGGCAGAATGGGTCACGAAGCAAAATCCAACAATATGCTGCATACAAGAAACACTTAATTCAAAAGGAAACTCATACACTGAAAGTTAAAGGGTGGAAAACAATACTGCATGCAACAGGAACCCGAAAAAAAGCAGGAGTAGCTATCCTCTTGGCAGATCAAGTAGATTTCAAACCAACACTAATTAAGAGAGATGAAGAAGGACACTACATCCTTGTAAAGGGAAGAATCCAAGAGGAAGAGATGACAATCATATCTATGCACCAAACACTAGGGCACTAATCTATATAAAATAAATACTAACGGACATGAAAAGTCATATATGCACTAATACAATTGTAGTGGGGGACCTCAACACCCCACTGTCACAAATAGATCAACTAGACTAAAAAGGAATGAAATACTAGAACTCAATCGAACTCTTGAACAAATGAACTTAACAGATGGTTACAGAATCTTCAACTCCACAAAATCAGAATACACATTCTTAGATGCACATGGTCCATTCTCCAAAGTAGACCACATACTCACACATAGAACATGTTTAAGTAATTGCAAAGGAATTGAAGTTGTCCCCTATATATTACCAGACATTAGTGAGATGAAATTGGAGATCCATAGCAAAAGAAACAAAAAAATTTCATAAACATGTGGAAATTGAACAACACACTTCTGAATAACCAATGGGTCATAGAGGAAATTAAAGAAGAAATCAGACAGTTCCTTCCATTAAATGACAATGACAATACAACATATCGGAATCTATGGGACACAATGAAAGCAGTCTTATGAGGGAAATTCATAGAAGTGAATACACATATTAGGAAAACAGAATGAGCCCAATTAAACCTGATGCTAAACCTCATGCTTCTAGAAAAAGAGCAGGAAAACCCCAAAGCTCATCCAAGGGAGGAAATTATAAAGATCAGAGGAGAAATCAATGCAATGGAGACTAAGAGAATGATACAAAAATCAAAGAAGCCAACAGTTTGTTCTTCGAATCAACAAAATTGACAAACCTTTAGCCAACCTTGTCAGAAAAAGGAAAGAAAGGCCCAAACCCATGCAATTTGAATGAAAAGGGTGAAATTACAACAGAACCAGCAGAAATCCAGAGGATCATCAATACCTACTTCCAGAACCCATACGCCAATAAGATGGACAACACAGAAGAAATGGACAGATTCCTAGATACATATGAATTACCAAAGTTGAATGAAGAAGACCTAAAAATTCTGAACAACCCAATATCAACCAAAGAAATTGAAAATGTAATGAAAAACTTATCAACTAAGAAAAGCCCAGGCCCTGATGGCTTCACTGCTGAATTCTACAAGACATTTAGAGAGGAACTGCTGCCGCTACTGTTTAAACTCTTCAATGAAATTGAAAGGGAAGCAATACTCCCAAGTTCATTCCTGGAAGCAAGCATCACCTTGATCCCCAAAGCAGACAAAGACTCAACTGAAAAAGAGAACTATAGGCCAATGTCATTAATGAACATAGATGCAAAAATCCTTAATAAGATACTGGCAAACAGAATGCAGAAGATCAAGAAGATCATACACCCTGATCAAATGGGATTCATTCCAGGGATGCAGTGATGGGTCAATATAAGAAAATCAATGTATTATACTATATCAATAGGGCCAAGGACAAAAACCATATGATTATCTCCATAGATGCAGAAAAAGCATTTGACAAAATCCAACATGCATTTATGATAAAAGCCCTACAAAAAATTGGAATAGATGGTCTCTACCTCAAACTGATAGAAGTCATCTATGAAAAACCAACAGCCAATATCATACTAAATGGTCAAAAACTGAAATCCTTCACACTAAAATCAGGAACAAGACAAGGTTGTCCACTACCACCATTCTTGTTCAGTGTAGTTCTGGCTGGAAACATTAGCCACCGCAATTAGACAAGAGAAAGAAATAAAAGGAATAAAGATAGGAAATGAAGTCATATTGTCATTATTTGCAGATGACATGATACTCTATATAGAAGACCCCAAGAACTCCACCAAAAGTCTTCTAGACTTAATAATCAAATTCAGTCAAGTAGCTGGTTACAAGGTCAACACATAAATCAATAGCTTTCCTCTCCACCAATGACAGACTCACTGAGAGAGAAATAGGGAAAAAAATTCCTTTCACAATAGCATCCAAAAAACTGAAATACCTAGGAACCATCCTAATGAAAGAAATCAAAGACCTCTTCTCTGAAAACTATAGCACTCTGAAAAGAGAGACTGAAGATGATATCAGAAAATGGACAGACATCCCCTGCTCCTGGGTAGGAAGGATTAATATAGTGAAAATGGCCATACTTCCAAAACTGTTATACAGATTTAATTCAATTCCAATTGAGATTCCAGCAGCATACTGCATAGACTTCGAGAAAACAATCCAAAAATTCATTTAGAGCAAGAAGAGACCCAGAATAGCAAAAGCAATTCTAGGTAACAGAGACATGGCTGGGGGTATCACAATCCCCAACCTACAACTATACTACAAAGCTACTGTGATAAAAACCGCATGGTACTGGCAAAGAAACAGACCTGAGGACCAGTGGAACAGATTAGAAGATACAGAAACAACGCCAGACATACTCAGCCATCTCATCTTCGACAAAGGAGCCAAACACCCTCATTGGAGGAAAGATAGCCTCTTTAATAAATGGTACTGGAAAAATTGGGCTTCAACTTGCCAAAGATTAAAACTAGACCTATATCTCTCACCATGCACTAAACTAAAATCAAAATGGATTAATGATCTAAATATTAAAATAGAAACTCTGAACCAGTTGGAACAGAGGTTAGGTAGAACCCTTGAAGACATCGGTGTAGGAAAAGATTTTATGAACAAAACCTCAGTTGCCTGTGAACTAGCACAATCAACAAGTGGAATCTCTTCTTATTAAAAGGCTTCTGCACAGCAAGAGAAACCATCAACAGTGTGAAGAGACAATTCACAATGTGGGAACAAATCTTCACCTGCTCTTCCTCAAAGGTCTACTCTCTCGAATCTAAAAAGAATTTCAAAAGATCAGACCTCCCAAATTTAAAGACCCAGTCCAAAAATGGGCATCTGATACAAACAGACATTTCTCAGACAAAGACGTAGAAATAGCTAATAAATACATCAAAAGATGTTCAACATCACTGGTCATTCGAGAGACGCAAATGAAAACAACGCTGAGATTCCACCTCACTCCGGAAAAAATGGCTGCTATCATGAAATCAACCAATATCAAATGCTGGAGGGCTGTGGGGAAAGAGGAACCCTGCTCCACTGCTGGCGGCAGTGTAGACTGGTGCAAGCACTGTGGAAATCAGTATGGAGATACCTCAAAGAACTAGAACTGGAAGTCCCACTTGGCCCTGCTATTCCACTGCTGGTGATCTTCCCCAAAGTATTAGAATCATACCACAGTGATATATGTGCACCCATGTTCATAGCAGCCCAGTTTTTAATAGCTAAACTTGGAAATAGCCCAAATGCCCAACTGGAGACTAGATAAAGAAAATGTGTTTTTTTAATAAAATGGAGTACTGCTCAGCCATAAAAAATGAGAAATTAGAGACATTTATAGCTAAGTGGATGCACATTGAGGTAATATTCTTAAGTGAAATAAATAGGACACACATGTATAAATACCGAATAGTTTCTCTGGTGTGAGAAACTGAAAGTGTAAATAAGGACTAAATGTATAATAGGTAATGTGAAATAGGAAGAAAAGGGGCAAAGGGGAAGGAAGTGGGAGGGCTAGGGGAAAGGATAGAAGGGAATGTGATTAATATGAGAAAATGGAAAAATAGGAACAAAATCTTTGTAAATAGGGAGGACTGGAGGGGTTGAAGGGAGGGCTGGGCAAGGGTGAAAAATAAGAACCAAGAGAGATTATGTAAAGGTGCAAATTTCCAATGATGAATGTCATTATATTGTATACCTAAAATGTACCAATGATCAGAGTGAACAATAATCCAAAATAGGAAGAAAAGTTCCGAAGGGGTAGGAGTAGTGGGAGGGGCTGGGAAAGGAAAGAAGGGAAAGGAGAAAAATGATGAGAAATTGAGAAAATGGAAATAAAGTCTTTGTAAATAGGGAACAATGGAGGGCTAGGAATGGGGAAAAAATAAGACCCAAAATGCATTATGTAAAGGTACAATTCATAATGGAAAAAAAAAGAAATATTAGAAATAAAGAGGCAACAGTTTATCTCTTGAATGATATTAAAATAATAAGATGAAGGCACATAAATCCTGTATTTGTGTTTGGTGAGAAGAATTTCAACAGGGCTTTGTTTTCTGAGAAATACGAATTAGTAAGGTACTATGGATTAGAGTACAAAGAGCTGATGACAGAACTGAGGTTTCAAGAAAGGACAAAGATCATGATTTAAAATAGTTTTATGTCAACACGGTTGAAGCATTTTAAAAATTTTTGTAGCACTGATCACAGCCATCATAGGAAAGGGGAGCAGAGTGAAATTCAGTGGCAATATCTCTCTGGGCCACCCACTCAAATCTTCCCCTTCATTGTGTAACAAGTCTTCATGCTTACTAATTCCAGAAACAACTGCACTGCAACTGTGCCGAGAAATGACTCCTTTCATTCTTTCCATCCTATTAATTTTCTTCTTGCCAGACCACTGTCTGTAAATTTCTAGCCTCTGGGTAACACTGTTACAGAAATGCTGTAGATGACAAGTTCTTTTCCTACTCTTAACTTACTCCTTTCCTACTCCCACAGCAATTTACAGGACTATTGAGAGTCACCATTGAAAAAGAAAGCCAGATTTTAAGGAAGGAGAGTAATGTGTCTTAAAGACAGGCTAAAAAGCGAACGTTTCAACTTGAAAACTAAAGATTGATAATTTTAAATTAATCTTCCACAAAGGAAGAGAAAACAGTAATCTGGAGCTCAGGGAAGTTATTCCTTGAGTGTCACTTTCAACCCTCACAGGTCTACAGCTGTAAGGCACCTCAGGAAACAGGAGAGGATTCCTTGACTTTCCAGTGCCCTTTTCTGAGAAATAAACAGAATCTCCATGAACCAGTTTTGGGTTAGGTTAGGTTAGATTTTCAGGTTCTCAGGTTATGTCAGGATTGGATTCCCTTGAAGAAGTTGGCGTCATGCTACTCCACCGCAGTACTTGAATGATCTTTAAAAATCATAGTCCTTGCATTTTAAGAAAACCCTTTTTAAATCCACAATCATACATGTGATATTTATGATTCACTGCACCTAAATCATAGTTCTTAACATGCAAGAAACACATTTTTAAGTCTTTTGTCTGATAAATTTTATTTTTAATTTAGAAAAATGATTCAGCAGAGTTTTGGGGGATTTTTTGTTTGTTTATTTTTGCTTTTTGAGAAAGAGTCCTCCTATGAGGCCCAGGCTGGCCTAAACTCGTAGTGATGCTCCTGCCTCAGCCTCCTGATTGCTGGAATTACCGGTGTGCACACCGCTCCAGAATTTAAACACATTTTTATTTCCTTTTTCTATTTCATCTTATTTATTTATTTATGTATCTGATTCCAGAGCTCTGAGTATCCACAGCACCCCCCCCCTTTAAATTTTGAGGCTGGATCTCAGCAAGTCATTAAATTGCCAAGACAGTGCTTGAATTTGGAATCCTGCTGTCACAGACTCCATCCTTTTTAAAAGTCATCAAATCAAACGTGAATTTTACTTCCCACTCACTTTTCACCAAAGCAGTTCCTACAGTTCATATTGTATCTGTGTAAAAATAAATTTTCCAGTTTTGACTAAAATTACATTCAGATATTGAAAACCTTGGGGTGAGAAAATATGTATAAATTTTAATTATATATATATATTTTTTGGTATCGAGTGTTGAACTCAGCACCTTGCACTTAAGAGGCAGGTACATTGCCACTGAGCTAAATCCCTCTGGATTATATTTTTTAAGGAATGTCAATTGTTACTTTTTTACGTATAAAAGAATGTTCAGAAAGCAACTTGAACTAGGGAAAACTAAACCTAAATCGGGAAATATAGGGCAACTAACACTAATGAGGTAATTCTGCAATAAAAATGCAAATATTATAACACAGGTAATAAGCTAGAACCTCATCCACTTCTATTGATAAGAGAAATTACCAAATAAGTATCAGAAAGTACAAAAATACCTTGAAGAAAGCGGAGAGGTATTTTTTTGTTAGGAATAGAGAGGATTATCATAGAGAGGGTATAAAAGTTCCTAAGAAAATTTTGAGAAAAATATAAATACATATCTAATGTATGCACCCCAGAATAAAATTATCAAAATAAAATTTAAAAATACATTCAGATAAAACTAATAACCATTCCATATGTCAGTAATTTTTGAGCATGATAATATTAAGGTGTGAATAAAAATTTTTACTGAATAAGAGAACAATAAACTTTAGTTTCAAAATATTTTGTTTAAAAGAGACTTGATACATATCCTCTCATTTGGGTCTTGCTGTACAATAATGTCTGACTGTACCAGGGGAAATATTTCCTTTCAGGGATGTATTAGTGCATTTGCATGAAGTTGGTTAATGCAACTTAGTTAATATTCTAGAAACTGTGATACATTCAAGGCATAAAATAAGTAAGACCTCTTGCTCCTAAAGAATTCACTGTAATATTTGGATCTTAGGTGATTACAAAACAATATCACAAGAAAAGGAGGACCTATTAACAATACTGTTCTTGATAAGCTTCTTCAATGCTCAAAACAAATTCCAGTTTAATGTCAGAAAACTCTACCTTAAAAAAATTCCAAGAATAAATTAATAATAGAATAAAAAAGGTATTATTTAAACTAAGGATATTAATATCTTTATTAACATCTTTATGAAGACATTTAAACTAAGGATATTACTATATTAGAAGTTACCCCTAAAAGCCCTCCACAGGGTTGTGTTTCATTGCATTTCCAAAAGTGTTTTGTAAGCTAGATTCTTCGGCATCAGCAGCTGGATTATTCCATGGTCCTCGATGAACATAAAAAATTTTCCATCCATTTTAAGGTTATCAAACTTGAAGTTAAAATAACCAAAAGAGCAGACCATAAAAGTGGGTCATTTGAGAAGTAGGTCCAGTAAAGAGTGAAGGAATTAGAACGTGATGCAGGGAGAAAGAGTGGGTTGATCAGATAACAGAGACCATTTAGTCTTAGGACAAAATGTTCCCTTGAGTGTGGTAACAGAAGATAGAAAGCAGAGCGGAGCCCAGCTGTAGTGCTCAGGCAAAAACACACGACAAAATGGCATACACAGGGTATATCAAAAGGTGTTGGTGCTGTATTTGTACAGCAAAGCCGGATGGCCAGTGTAATATGTAAGCCCAACAGAATTACCAAGGTGAATGTGATATTCAAAATAAAAAACCAGACACTGCATAAGTCATTTTGCTAGATAACATTAATCTAGATAACAGCTATCTAGATATCATTCTAGCTAATTTAGATCTAGCTAATATCTAGCTAATCTAGATAACATATCTAGATAACAGCTATCAAAATTAGAAATTAAGAAAAAGTCACTTTTAAAACCAGAGATTATACATAAAGAGAAAAAATGTAGTCCCAAGAACAAAAAGAAGACTAAATACCAAATATAAAAGTCATATCGAGAACAAAAAGAAGGAAGTCTTTCATGGATGTCAATTCGATCCCTTCTACTAACAGTTGCAGAGGTATAAAAGATGTTATAAAAAACACAGCCATGGATCTTGATCTTCTGCAAGTTGGTAAGACATCCATGAGATAGGAAAGAGGGAATAAAGACACAGAGACAGAGACTTGAGAGCAGCTGGGTCTTGGGCTGATCTAATCTGCTCTGGAGAGCAAAGAAAAAAACACCAATGACATCCAGTGTTTATTCATTACAAGTGTAGGAAGGAGGGAGTGGGGTAGGCCTGGAGACACCTGCTGATAACAGTTTAATGCAAGGAGGATCATAGAATGTGGGCACTAGCATATCTTTGCTGATGAGAACAAGCAGTTAATTCAGAGGGGAAGAATTTAGTTGGAGTCAGTTGACTTTGGCTGGAAGTGTACTCAGCTGAGCCCTTGGTGCTTACAGTGTAGCACACCTGAATTATGGAGGGGGGAGAAGCTTGTGCCACTGCAGCCTGCTAATACTGGAGATGTCTGCTCCACAGATCTGCTCTGCACTCAAGGGGATGTCTGTGGATTTTCAGGCACACCATCTCAACTAATCTTGTCACCTTGTAGGCTTAATTATTCTGCATCTTGGAGATACAAATGCTGAGGCTAGAATAAATTAAATGGTTTCTCCAACATTATATATTATGTAGAACTAGGATTCAATGTTCTGATGATATGCATTTTCCTTTTCATCAAAATATATTGTTTCAGAGATGAAACTTCATAAACATTACCAAAAATGCTTAAGGCAAAGTAAAACAACTTTCATCATGAATTTCTATGGTGGAGAACAGAATCCCAGAAAACTATAAATGTCTGTTATGGTAAATAAATCAGAAAAAAAAAATCTAAATTTCAAACAAAATTTAAATCCTTAGTTAAAGTTCAGTACATACAGTAATCAGTCTTTCCTTTTATTCTTTGGATAAAAAGTATAAGTTATGAAATAACTAAACTATTCTTCGTGTTGAATTGCAAAAGTAATCTGTGAACTCTATTCTCATTGGTATAAAACTGCTTTAGATTTGGGCAGCACAGAGATCAGTATTTTTATAAATGGATTTTTTTTAGGGAATATCATGTTCTTCCCTTTTCGAAAGCAGCTGATATTTGCAAAAGCAGGAACATCCAATTACTTGCTTAAGACCTCAGCCTTTTATACCCAAAATACAAAATATTAACAAAGTACAAAATATGCACAACCTAGATTTTCGCTAATTTGATTACTATTAAATCCTTAATTTAAACTTATAAACATAAGTTCCACAGATATAAGTGGAAAAGTATGCAAAGATAAAAATGCACAGTAATTTATGAGTGAAAATTTTGAAACAAATATATACCAAATAAAAAGAAAAATTTTAATAAAATGTAGGAAAAGTTATTTAATGGACTATTGTGTAGCCATTAGAAATAGAAATTACAGGTGGGTGAAGGAGCTCAAGGGTAGAGGTCCTGCCTGGTATGTGTGAAACCATGACTTTGATCTCCAGCATACACACACACACACACACACACACACACACACAAGAAGAATATCCTTTATTTTATAGGAAAAGCAGGTGATAGAAAATTTTGATAGTCACATTCTACAAATAGCTGGAAATATATGTACATATGTATCAATGCATACGTTAGAAAGTCTGAAATGGTAAAATAATAAATTATAATTTATTTATAACTGATCTATGTTATATATTGTTTTTATATTAAAGCAGAACTCTCAGAAGCAGAGGCAGGGAAATGACAAGTTCAAGCCACACCCGGACAATTTGGTGACTCTGCTAGATTCTGTCTCAAAATAAAGATATAAAAAGGGGATGTGTCTCAGTGCAAAGGTTCTGGGCTCAATAGTACTGTAAAAAAATTTTATGGTAGAGGAACATTTGAAAAAAAGACATATAGCTCCCTGACTAACCTAATGTATTCATTCAATTGCGTACTTTCCAAACATTTACTGAAAATGTTACCCTCTGGGATAAGTAAAATGAATTTGTGTATAAATATGAACTCATAAACAAAATCAACAACTCCAACAGAGGGTGACATAGGTTTCGGTGGCTATGTGTGGATACTTTGAGAGCTTGGACAAGCAGCTTCAGTTTGATATGAATGGAATACAGAAAAATCCTGCTGGGTTAAATCCCACACTTCATCTACAGCAGTTATGCAAATGAGGGCGAAAATAGTTCAGTCATAGATAAAACTAGGGAAAAAGCTTTGAGGCAGATAAAAATCTGACACTTTTGAGAATCTAGGCATCATCTGAATAAATTTTAAATTAAGGATATGGAAGTATTTACGTTTTAATGCTAAATAAGAAAATATATGTAATGAATCTAGGTTTTGTGTGAAAATAATGGAGGTTTAATACTATAGTCTAGACAGGAAAACAAAATTATATTTGAAACATAGATAATTCAGGAGAATAAATAACAATAAGGAAAGCAGAGCTTGTGTCCCAAAGCGTTAGAAGACCTCCAGATGTCTAAGATCAACATTAATTTTAATAGTCAAGTATTTCTAACTGGAGACCTTACCCTGTGGTCTTGAAGAGAAGTCAGGCCTGTACCCAGAACCTCTAAAACTTTCTACTGATGCCTACATAATTTATTTTGAAAACTGAACCTCTCCTACCTTTTCTAGGATCAGCTCTCTTCTCTTGTATATGACTCATACCATTGCTGCTAAAGTCCTTAATGAAGATTAATGAAGACTTTTTTTGATCACTAGGAAGGTACCACCAAACAAAATTTAAAGAGGAATGTCAGATAGTGCTTGTCCTTGTGTACATCAACCTTGTCAGGTCACAGAGCCCTAGAGGGAGCTCCTTTTTAGCTTCCAACCATTTCACATGTTTCTGGACTGTACTTCTTACATTAGATCTCTCTCCTCTCCCATCCTCTTCTTCTCCTTCTCCTTCTCTTTCCTCTTCCCCCCTTTATCAGGTCCCAGAAAACCTAAGAATACAAATATCCATTACTAGCCAAATACCCCAACATCAATAAACATAATTATTTAGCTTTATTTTGAAGAGCTTTTCTACTAATTTTGGCTAATATAGCTGAAGTTGGATTATTTGAGTGTAATTAAATGATGTTTTTCCAAATAAATGAATCCTTGAAGATGAATTTCTACAATTCATAGAATGTTAAAGTATCTGTTAAGTCAGCAATTTTTGCCCTATGTACTACAAAATTATTCAATAAAAAATGATAAAGGTCTAAATTAATGCAGGATTGGTACACATTAAAATGAGAATATAGTTACCAGAAATTAGAACAAATCAAAAATAGACTTGATGAATGGATTTGAGTCATAAACACACTGTCCCATGTGCTCTGAGCATCTTGATGGGGGGGATGAAAAGAGCTTGTAGCACTACCCTTCCTTCACCTATGGCACATCATTACAATTCAATTTTTAAATTACTGGTATCAGTAACAGCTCATAGAACCACCTTTCAAAGGTGCTTAACTGGATAATGCAACATTAGTTGAAATAATTTGGATCCTGTGCCCTTCTAGAAAATGTCCTGTAAGTAGCTAAATTTTCCAATCACTGAGTATAATTTCAAATTTTTGATATCTAGAATGATACTTACCTTACCTAATAATAAAAATTGCAGTATATTGATGTTAATAGCACACTTTTTATTGGTGTTGATTATATGGCAGATGAACACCCTGACAGTCCATTTGCTCCAAAATCTACTGCCATGTATGGCCACTTAGAGACTCTCAATGTCATTTTAAATCATGAAATATTCTAATAATTCTTTAATTTTTATTGACAGTAGAAATAAAATATCATGTTACTCATTTGCTAATATATTTTTTCTCCTACTATAACAAACCATGGTGACTCATGAGCCAATGACTAAAAATAGCTGTACTGTCCCAAACTTCCTACATTTTATGTTAGCATTCACCTATATGTAAGAATCTTGAAAAAAATTCAAAGTTCAATAATTGAAAATAGGTAGTACCTAGGGCCAGGTTAATGGTGGGGGAAAAGGGCAACAGTGATTAAAGGCTCCAGGGTTTCAGTCTTGCAGAATAATTAAAGCTAAGGCTGTGTGGCATTGTGCTGTAGTTAATAGCATTTTATGGTATACTGATTGTATGCTAAGAATAGATTTCAGGCATCCACAGAAAGATATGAGATGACTATTTGCTTGCCTGTAATAATCATCACACTATGTATATAATGCATCATGTGCATGCTTTAAATATACAAAATTTGAAAAGACTTTAGGACTGAGCAGATCCACCAAGTGCTTGTAGGTAGAACTACTCCCCTCAAGTCATCAAGAGCCCCTTAGAATGAAATAATCTATGTAAAAGCCATGATTTGTATAAGGGTGGTACTATTTACTTTTTCTGATTTCATCAAATATAGTTTCTCTTATTTGTTCTGGTGATGAAAGTTGAAATAGAGAATTTGGAGGAAGTTATGCAAAGTATGGATACCAACCCAAAGAGCTGACTTACGTGAAATTCTGCCAAGACCCTCTTCAGACTTGATGATGTTAGTTACCATTTTGAGGACAATTACATTACTTGAGATTTTGTGTCTGATGTTATCTAATTATGTGTTCTAGTGTAACACAGGTAAAGTCATGCTTGACATAAGTAGCCTTACCCTATCTTATAATTATTTATAAGGCTGATTAAAATACAACCTAAAAATCTAGAATTCTTCATTAGGTATAAGGCACAATAAAAGGGGTAAGAAACATTTAGTACAACAGCAGTATTCTAAGTGAAGAACAATATGTAGATTAAAATGTGTCATTGCATTTTAGGGAATGACGAAAAACGATGTAATATTTGCAAAAAATTTAAGTAAAAATGGGAGATTTTTGAGAGAAGAGAGCTGTAAAATAAAAAATAAGTAGTTTTAATCTAAAAGAAAGTTATTCTCTGACTTTTGTGCAACAGATGACAAAAAGTGTAGAGATTTCTACTAAAACAATCTGTCATGTACAAGAACGGTAAAATATTTTTGATCCGTAATGTGTTACAAAGTATATACTTATACACAATGCCCAGTATTTTCTCAGAAATAATCATAAGTGACTAAGAAAAATATGGGAAACAGAACAGGGAAGACAGCAGGGGAGGAAAACAAGTGTCGGCAGGACTCTGAAGCCAGTCCTTTTGGAATCTGCAAAACAAGCATGTGAGGAAATTCTGAGTTATAGTTAGGAGAATCTGTGGTTGAATTTTTCACCTCTTGCCATGCACTGCTTTCTTCTCCAATCCTGCTTCCCTGACTACAGTTATCAGAATGAACAAGAAAGGAGAAATAAGCACAAAGAGGATGGAAGTCAGTTTTGAAGGAATGAGGAAATGGAAGAAGTGCAAAGGCTCTGACCTCTTTCTAAACATGGGAAGGAACTAAGAGCATGACACTCTGGTTTAAAGCAAGGAAAATGAGGATTTTAGTGTACAAGATGGTTCCTATAATTCAGAAGGCTTTGGTTTTGGGTTAATTATTTCTTTTCTCAGTTGTTTTGTTCCAAAGAGCATGCTGTGAAACATTTGCTTGACTTTACTTGATTGTTGCTGGTCTTTACTTAGCTGTGGGCAACAGAAAAGGGATGGTAGATATAGGTGTATGTGAGAGGACAAATTCAAACCTTTAGGGTTACAAGTTCTTTCATATAAACAATCTCAAAAATATATATATTGAACTGGTCGGGGATTTAGCTCAGTGGTTCCACCGCCTGCCTCACAAGCGCAAGTTCCTGAGTTTGATCCCCAGCACAAAAATATATATATAAAACATTGAAATATGAAAAAGGAAGCACAAAATGATTCTAAATTATTTCCTGTCAATTACTCCTTCAATGGTCTGTTTTCATTTGAATCTGGAAGTTTCTGTCAATACCATTTGTACACCACAATTTAGTGGTACTGTACTTGCTTGGTCTTTTAGTCGTCTCCACTGACATTATAGCTCCTGATGTCTTGCATGCTCTAAAGTCTTCTGTGTAACTTAATGAGGGAACGTGTGTGTGTGTTTGCATTTAGCTATATACCTCTTGATTCTTTTAGGTGAAAATTTATACAGCCTTATTTAACAACACTGCTGCTTCATAACTTTCCTTTCTCTAGGATTTCTTTGTTCTTCTCCCAGACTCCTCTTGTTACTATTTTATGTTTCCATGTGATACACTCTGTCCTATTTTCCACTACTTATATTTTCGCTTGTTCAAATGAATAATGCTACTAATATTTCATAAAGTATTGCATTAATCATTTTTCCTCAGTGGGATAAAACACCTGACACTTGCAACTTAAAGGAGAGGTTTATTTTGGCTGAGAGTTTCAGAGGGTTCAAGCCATAGTCAGCAAGCTCTAAGGCATAAAGTGTATGATGAAAGAGCATGGAAGGAGGAAGCTGCTCACATTACAGAGACCAGAAAGCAGAGAGTGAAGAAAGGACCCAGGGTCAAGAATACAACCTAGCGGGCCTGAAGGCCTCCAGAGATGGAGGGGGCAGGGATGAGGCCCCGGGCAGCCCCTCGCCAGCCCAGTCTCTGAGGAGCGCGACCCTCACGCGCTGCACACATTTGCCTGTAAAAGACGAAGCTGAGGCGCTCGGAGCACCCAAAAAGGGGAACTGTCAGGTCGGCAGGAACTAGATTTGTCCCCTGCTGCTGCGGCTCGGTGGCAGAGCTGCTTCCCCTGTCTCCTGGCCTGGGGCCTGGGCCTCGCTTCTCGCGGTCCGTCCCTGTCTCCTGACGCTGAGGGCTCCTGGTGTCCACACAGGGTCTGCCTTCTAATGGGCGAGAAGGCGGGTGAACGAGCGAATTGAAAACAACTCCGAGCACTGCAGGGCTGGCGGAGAGAGGCCGCTGAGAACCGGAGCTGCTGGGCCAGCCCGCCCGACCCTACGTGAGGCCAGGGCTGTGGAGAGGCGAGGCCAGGCCTGTGGCAGCCCACCTGTGGGGGGCAGAACTGCGGGGACTCTGTTACCGGTGCTCTGAGCCCTCGGCCTGGCGCAGCCGTCCTGAATTTGCTGTAGGGTGTGACTTGGACCTGAGCACTTAAACTTGTTTCCGACATGGCCATGCAACTGCGCAGCCTCTGGACTTTTCCACCACCACTCAAAGGCTACAGTCAGTGAAAAGCAAGAGTGAACTGAGGGTGGACGGTTTCCTCACTTCCACCTCTTCTGTTCCTTCCTCCCTGACAGAATGAATATCTACGTGAAGATGATGCTAGAGTTATTGAATATGAAGATAACCGCCCCCTCTTAGATATGTTTCTGCAGAAACCAATGGGTTTACTATCCCTACTCGATGAAGAAAGTAGACTTCCCAAGGCCACTGACCAGACCCATAGAAAAATTTGAAGGTAACCTAAAATCACAGTACTTCTGGAGACCCAAAAGAATGGAACTTAGCTTTGGAATTTACCATTATACAGGAAAGGTCCTCTACAGTGCAAGTGGGTTCTTGGCTAAAAACAGAGACACTCTCCCAACTGATATCGTGCTGCTTTTGAGATCATCAGAAAACGGTGTGATTCGGCAACTGGTCAGCCACCCTCTGACCAAAACAGGTAACCTGCCACTATCCAAAACTAAAAATATAACAAATTATGAAATGAAGACTTCCGAAAAATCAATTAACTTGACAAAGGGTGAAACCGGAGAAGCCATCCGTCATGCCCTGGAAACAACCAATATGAAGACACAAACAGCGGCATCGTATGTTAAAGAGACTTCGCTGTGGCATGTTGTGCTTAGGTATGTTATTGTAAATGAGTTACAGATAACACAACCTGGTAACTAGTGTCAGAGCGCTGGGCAAAAGAGAATGTTTATTATATCCCATTTAAGTATTTGTTAGATCCAGGCTATGTAAGAATGTATTGTCAAAAAACTTGATATTTAAACTGCGAAAAAAAATTTTTTTGTTTTTCCATGATACTCTTAATGGAAGTCTATAGCTTGATTAAAATTTATCCATAGAATCAAATGCATTCCTACTAAGATAAAATCTAAAAGAGTTATTAATTAAATGCTATGAATATGGTTCTCCTTCCCCTCCTGAACGATTTCAGGACTATTAGAAGGCACAAGGCTGAGCATGCATCTCTAGTCCCTGTCTCCCTGCACATACATGAGCTGATATCCTAGCAGGACAATAGAAGCGAGTGTGGGAATGCAGTGTGGAGAAAAGTCGGGGAATTTGCTCATCAACCAAGAAGACCTGCCCAGGACAGTATGGGGAAAGAAAAAGCAAGCAGCTCATTTTCCTCATGTTCTAGATAATCCTTCCTTATTTTTATCCCTTCTGATAAAATCAGGTTGGCCAGCCAGTGAACATGAAGAAGATATCATCTAACACTGGGAGATTATCTGTCATAAAGTTGAATGTGAGGGAGGTAAAGGAAATTGGATTGTTTGTTATGAGTGTCAAAGAATATATCCAGTTCTCTAAGAGTTTCATGAAAGACTTAAGCTATCTGAATACTTTGATCAGATATTCTCCAAGCCCTAACTCATAGCAGACCATGTAAACAGTCATCCATTAGTGGTGTCTTGATGTCTTAACCTCAGCTGCGAATACATTCCCTTCACATCAAGGAGGAACCATAGAATCACTGAAAGTGTTTAGTGCTAGATTATTTTCTCTTTTCTGTGAGTTATCCACCTTATTGTCATAACTCTCTGCTGTTGGCATCAAACTCTGTATGTATATTTAAACCGGATTAGTTCATAAGATCATTTTCATCTTCAGGCTGAAGTGAAAAAATGATAGAAGCTAATTCTACACAGCATGTAATTTTGTTTTGTTTTGGTTTGGTTTTGATATTTTTGGTACTGAGGATCGAACTCCGGACCTTCCGCTTGCAAGACAGGTGGCAGATCCACTGAGCTAAATCCCCTGCCCCAGCATGTAAAGTTTTTAAAGCTATTTTCATTCTGCAGACAAGAGTGAATATAGTACAATGCTATGCCTTGCTACCTAAGAAAATCCGGTGCCTCAATTGCAATATGCTCCTGCTCAAAAAGCCAACAGATATGTGTCACCTTTGTATCACAGTGCCTGTCAGATGATTGTGTGACAAAGGGACCAATGACTCATGGATAAATGTAATGAAGAGGCGCTCCAAAGTGGCAGACCAGCTTTTGGGAAAGATCACATCTGATCCAAGAGGAAGGCATGCAAATTCAGTGCTTTGTCAGTTGCCCGATTTCAGTATTTTTTGCACTGTATGATTGTAGGCTTTCACATTTCCAACACAGAAAGAGGTACATTTGTCAGCATTGTCCATGTCTAAATATTATTTCACCAGTAAATTGTGATCTTGGCCCTTGAGGTACTGATTTGCTAAAATTCTACTTTCAATGAACCATGATCTTCCTAATATGTTTTTCTTTATTGCCCAGTCATTGACTTCTCTTTAAGTACTGCTTATTATATGTAACATCAAAAAATTCTCCTAAAATAAAGTGAACAAGCTAAACTAGGATACTTACAGTGAATAACAACTTGCATATTTTTATTTCTATGCTCTAAATATTAAATTGCATTAACTTCTTTGTCCTTATTTTAAAGACGGTGTGATTGGGATACTAAAGTGTGTACTTTTTATACTTTCTGTAAAGAGAGATTTGAAAAAGAAAATTATAAACTGAATTAAATTGTGTGTCTCAATTTTGTAATTCAGTAAGTTTGCCTGAAAGGATGCAATTACTCACAAATTATATCAAAACTAATTTTACCTGTTAACCAAAGTTGCCTAAAGAGTTTATAGGCAAACTTTTAACAGTCAACTCCTGTCTTATTGCTTCCACATTTCTATAAGTAAGTCTGTAACTTTTACGATATACTGCAAGTAAAATATGCATTATTTAGACCTCCTTCCACTTACTGTGTTAATACGACCATCTGTTATCCATTTTTCAAATTTTATCACTGTAGTAAAAAGACCTGCAAGCTCATAAGTTTATGTATGCTACACCGGGGAATTTATTTTGATTGCATGTCATAGTACTCCCTGATGGATCTGTTATCTAAAATGGTGGTGGACCAGCCTCACTTTGTCCGCTGCATCAAACCAAATAATGAGCGTCAGGCAAGAAAGTATGACAAAGAGAAGGTCCTACTACAGCTTCTCTTTCCGGGAATTCTGGAAACAGCAAGAATTCGATGGCTGGGATACTCACATCGGATACTTTTTGCTAACTTTATAAAGCTGTATGTGGATTTCTTTAAGTTGCTATGTATACATAGCTTACATAAAAATTCCTCAGAAAAATTATGGGAAACCAATAGGAAAGCATTACCTTGGTGGTCAAGAAGATAGGTGTTTTGTTCATGCAAACGATCAAACAAACATTGAGAAGGCCCTCTGTGGAAGTTTAGGGCCCAGGCAGGAAGGTCATGAGGTCCAATTCTGCACTGAGCAGCCGGAAGACCCAGGTTCTCATCCTAGTCCCACCACTTGTTATGCAACCTGTGAAAGCCATCTTAGCCCGGAAGAATCTTACTCCTCAAAAGGTACTTGGCAATGTCTGGAGATATTTTCGTCTGTCACCCCTAGAAGGGGAACTTTCTCCCTGCACCTGGTGGATAAAGGCCCCAGATGCTGCTAAACATCAGGTCTACAATGAACAGAGCACCTCCCCACCACAAAGAATTCTCCCACCCAAATAGCAGAGCTGGTGCTGAGTAACCGGCCTATGTGGAACCTCATTTTCCTCACCTACTAAATCTGCCATGACTGCCTGATAGGATGACCATAATGGTTAAAACAAGATATTATCCCTAAAGGTGATTTACCAGATATAAAAAGACACTTAGGTCTATGTCAACTAAGAAAATCAGTTTTTAAAAGTCAATTAAGTATAAGAAATTATTTTAACATTCTAGACTAATGTAAAATTAATTAAGCTACATGGTACAGTATTTGGGGGAGGGATGGTAAGACGGTCTCCCTGTGTGGTTCAGGCTGGCCTCAGACTCTCAGCAATCCTCCTGCTTCAGCCTTCTAAGTGCTGGGACAACAGGTGTGTGCCACCATACCCAGTTGGTAATTCTATTAATTAATATATTAATGATAATAAAAGGTTCAATATCTTATGAGTTTAAAAAAAAGAATACAACCTTCCCAGTCATAGCCCATAACCCACCACTTCCAACCAGACTCTGCCTCCAAACAGCACAGTCAGCTATGAACTCATCAATGAGTACAGCACCCCACGGTTGAGTATAGCACCCCAAAGTCCAATCACCTTCAGAAAGCCCACTTCTGTACACAACATTTGGGGGACATTTTAGATCTAAACTTTAACATTCCCCTGTTCCCAAAAATGTACATCTTATAATGCACAGTGCATTTTGTCCATCTCTAAGAGTTGCCAAAATTTTAACAATTACAGCATTCCTTAAAAGTCCAAGTCCAACATCTCCTCTGAGACTCGAGCAAACTCAGCTATAAGTCCCTATAAAAATCAAAATGAAAATTAAATATTTTCAGCATAAAATGAACAGGGTATACATTTCTATTCCAAAAGGGAGGAGTAGAGGGATAGAAAGAAATCAAACAACACACAAAAGCCAACATGGTAAACACTAAATCCTGTAGCTTCATGCCCAGTATTGGTGGCAGGTTATGATGAAATATGAGCTCCTAAGATTTAGCCACCCCATCCCTATAGCCTTGCCAGTTGTAGTTCACATGACTGCTCTCTTGGAGTAGTTCCACTCACTGCTTGTGATTTTGCTTAACAGATAGATGATCCATTTTTCAGGCATCTCCAATTTATTGACTTCTCCACTGCACCCTCATATTTGCTGGCAGAGCTCATGTTGCCTTTGCAAGGGCTCCTGGAGGAACTGTAACCCTAACATACAATCTTGCCTGATCTCAGAGGCATTTTTAAATTTGGTGGAAGCCTCAATGACTTCTACAACTCTTGAATTTTGCATACCTGAAAAGCAACACCATATAAATGATATCAAGATTGGCTGACAACTTGAGAAGTATCTGAACCTCCGTGGACCATGGCTGGAGTGGTCTTTGGGTGTCTGGATGGTTGAACTAAAAGCTACACTTTTTCAGGTAGCACTGATTGTGCAGGGTTCCCAAGGACATGCTTCTCAAATGAAAGACTTACACGCCAGGAATGGTTGGGATCTTGCTGATTTTTGAGATGGCCTCAAGGCTTGTTCCTGTACAAAGTAATTTCTTACTGGACTCTCTTAGACAAATTACACAAACACTAAAATGTAGGTCTGAATGCTGTCCATGGAATGAGCTCCAAGAAATTGAATAGAATATTATTGTTATATGCCATTCATACTCATCTAGTTTTGCGTTAAACATGTATCCACATTATGTTTAAAACAAGATCTATATTTAAACTATAAGAGAATGTTAATTTCCCAGGAAATGTGTTCAAAACTTTTGCAACATCAGAAATGAAAAATGTATCATGAAAATTTAAGGAATTTGTCTATTTTACTGCCTTTTAAATATCAATTTTATTGGTACATTTTAGATACACATAATGATCACATTCATCATAGGAAATTTGTATCTGTACGTGATATATCATAATTCGTTTTCTCCCCCACTTCCTTCCCCTTCCTTCAATCCCTCATTGCTCACACCAGAGAAACCATGAGATATTTGAACATGTGTGTAATGTTTACTTCACTTAAGATTATGGTCTCTATGTGCATCCATTTACTTATACATGGTTCAAATGTATCCTTTCATTGGGCAGAGCAGTAGTCCATCATTTTAAAATAACACATCTTCTTTATCCATTCATCAGTTGATGGGCATTTAAACTGTTTCAAAATTTAGCTATTACAACTCTGCTGCTATAAATGTGTGTGCTCATATATCACTGTGGTATGATGCTTTTAATTCTATCATTAACATAACAAGACGAGGAATAGGTGGATCAAATGGAACCCATAGTTTTAGATTATGTAGAATCTCTACACTGATTTCTACAGTGGTTGCATGAGTCTACACTTCCACCAACAGTGGAGAAGGGGTCTTCTTTTCCCACAGCCCTGCTATTGGTTGATTTCTTGATAACAGTCATTCTTTCTGGGTTGAAATGGAATCCCAGCATTGTTTTAATTTGCATCTCTTGAATGACCAGCGATGTTGAACATATTTTTATATATTTATTTGCCATTAATACATCTTCACCTGAGAAGTTTCTATTCATTTCAGATGCCCACTTTTGTATTGAGTCTTTAAATGTGGGAGTTCTGATTTTTTGAGTTCTTCATATGTTCTAGATATTCTTTTCCTGAGGAACAGCTGAAAAAAGTTTTCCCACTCTGTCTCTTCACTCTATTGGTGATTTCTTTTGCTGTTGAAAAGCATTTTAATAATATATCCCAGTTGTTGATTCTTGTAATATTATGCAGTTGAAGTTTTGTTCATAAAATCTTTGACTACACCTATGTCTTTGAGAGTTCTGTCTTCTAGCAGATTTATTGTTTCTGTTTTAATGTTTAGATCTTTGATCCATATCGATTTTAGTTTAGGGCATAGTGACATGGGTCTAGTTTTAGTTTTCAGCACATGGAAAGTCAGTTTTTCCAGCACTGTTTATTAAAGAGATTATCTTTTTCAGTGAAGGTCTTTGGCCCCTTTGTCAAAGATAAGGTGGTTGAGTGTGTTTGGAGTTGTCTGCATTTTCTAATCTGTTTCACTGATCCTTGGGTCTGGTTTTTTTTTTTTTTTTTTAGCACCATGCTGTTTTTATCAAAGTAGATTTGTAGTATAATTTCAAGTCAGAAATTGTGACATATCCTGCCTTGCTTTTGTTGCCCGGGATTCTTTTGCTATTCTAGAGCTCCAATTGGTCAAATAAATGGAAGTTCTCATACCTAATAAATTTGGAATGTAGGATCTTGGGAAAGACTTAAAGTCCAAGAGCCAGCTACACCTAGAAGATATCTCATAGGAATAGCAATTTCCTAGGGATAAAGCTACCTAACAAAGCAATCTGTATCAATACACAAAACAAATTTAAAATATAGAAAGTAACACAGAGAAGCAAAATGCAACCCCAAACTCCAGCCCACCCAGGGCAAGTCCATGGGATAATGAAGTGGAGGAAATCAGAAGCCACCCGCCTCAATTTTCTGAAATAATAGCAGCAGAAGTAACAAAACAGAAGGGTGAGACTACTTCTTCCTACCTTAGCTCAGGTTTTGCTCCTAAAATATAGATTTTAGAATTACTATTTTGATAGTGCAATCATTAATTTTTCTTTAAATTTTCTATTCTTGTTCTAGAATTATTATATTCATGTTTTTGTGACTCTACTTAAAACAATTAGACTTACTGACAGCTTTAATTTTATTTTTTGCCATCATATTTTTTATATTTTTCCTAAATTCTTGTGTTACTGTTTTAACATAGTATTATTTGGTAGAAAAAGTATAACATTAGGTTTAGTTTGTAATTGTTTACATTGTATATGACCATACTTTTACTTCATGTATAGTGATTATATTATCTTAATCAGATATTTAATTTGCATTTCATATAATATCAACTATAGAGTCTAATGGGCTCAATGTTCCTCTTGCCATATGCACTATGCTTATTTCCATCAGTTGCAACTATATGGAGAATAAACTGCAGTACCCAACTGGAATCAAGGCCAGTATAGCTTCCAAATTGACATAGACTTATTCAGGAGAATGTCTTTTCCACTGAAAGCCATCTTGTGAAATCTCTGATGAATATAGAAGCAAAAATATCCAATGGGATACTACCAAATTAAATCCAACTTCACATTCAAAGATTATGCACCATGATCAAGTGAAATGTAATCAAAGGAAACAAGGATGATTTAACTTGTGAAAATTAATAAATATAAAACACCACAACTCCAAAGGGTAAATAAGAAGCAAGATAGAGATTGGATATTGGAAAGTAGGAAGAACACATTAAATTGGGAAGTGAAACAAGGTACGGGGGAGTGGGAAGGGAAGGAAGGGTAAAAGGATTTTTTTAAAAAAAAAAAGAAGGAAAAATGGAAACAAAGCTTTTGTAAATGCGATGAGAAGGACTGAAGGTAGGGAAGGGGAAAAAATTAAGATATATTAGGTACAGGTACAAATTCCTTATGATGAATGTGATTATTAGGTATGGGAAATATTTACTAAAAATCCACAACCACAAAACAAAAGACAAAATCCATATGTTTATCTCAGTAGTTTCAGAGACAAAAATCATTTAATAAAATTTAATATCCTTTCCTGACTAAAAACTGAACAAATTGGGTGGAAAGGAAGCACCTTCACATAATTAAGACAATATATATGAAAAATCCACCACCAATGTCATACTAAATGGGGAAAACTTTTCATCTAAGACTCAAATAAAACAAGAAAACCCTTCACAATTCCTATCATGGTACTAGAAGTCTTAGAGTAATTAGGAAAGAAAAAGAAGTGAAAAATCACCCAAACCAAAAATGAGAAAGTCAAATTATTCATGTTATCAAATTTTGTGATTCCCATCAACACACTGTGAGAAGTGATAAGCATGTTCTATGAAGCTGTAATATATACAATTAATATAAAACTCAGTACTAATTTATACACCAATAATGAACTGCTTGGGATGAAATCATGAAAGCAATCACATTAACAGTAGCCACAAAAAATATTAGAATACGTGGAAATAAATTTAACCAAAAATGAATGATCTAGAAATGAAAAATACAAATCATCAATGAAATGAAGATGTAAAAAAAATGGATGACTAATGAAAAAATCGCACACACACACACACACACACACACACACGAACACACACATACACTAGAATGTTATCCAGCTTCTTAAAAAAAAGGGAAACGGAGGAGAGCTTTTCATTTAGGACAATACAGATGAATCTGGAAGGTACTATGTATTGAATTTTAGTGTATGTGCTGTCGAAGCCAGCACAGCATTATATATTGCATGCAATATGCCAGACACAGGCAAATGCTGCATGAGCCTCTTTCTGTAGAGCCTAAGATTAACTCATGAAAAAATAGAAAAGAAGTGTGGTTACCAGGGGCAGCAGTTGAGTGAGATGGAGAGATGTGGGTTAAAAGTTAAACACTGGCAATTACATAATTAACAATTTTTGGAAACAGTGTACTCCACAGAAATTATCAATAATAATGTGTTCTATACTTGAAATTTGCTAAAACAGTAGATCCTATTATCATCACAAAAAGCTCACTGTATGAGTAGACGACTATAAGAAGCTTGATTACTACAATCTGTTCACAATGTGTGTATCAAAACATAAAAGTGTGTGTCTTGGGCTGGAGATTTAGCTCAGTGGTTTCGCCGCCTGCTGCACATGTACAAGGACCAGAGTTCGATCACCAGTACCAAAAAAAAAAATAAAAATAAAAAAAGAACAAGTTATTTCCTTTAAAAAAAAGGGGGGGGTGTGTCTTCACATATACAGATTTCATTTGTCAATTATACCTCATTAAAGCTGAACTACAGAAAAATAAAAATACACAATAATTATTGTTAATTCATAAACATTGAGCCTTTTGTCAAGTATATGAAATGTCACGGCTTTAGAAAACTTACCAACACATATATTTCTCTTTAGAGGTAATTATAAGATTCGTGCCCTTAAGAACACTGGATAATACTTCAGAACTGTGCTTGTTAAATGGGAAAGTGAGCCCTAAAAAACCACACAAATGAAAAAGAAAAATAATACTAAATAAAGCAGGAAAAAGTTACTTTGGGCCCTATGGTTGATGAAAGGAAAAAGCAGAGTAGCTACTTGTTTCACCTCAGGTATGAATGCATTCCTGCCTTCTCCTATCACTACATCAAATATAGAAATATTGTTTGCCTTTAACTCTGTGGTCTGTTAACTGCTGGAGGGAGCCTATTGAATAAATAAGACTACTAGATCCTATGTAGAATTAATAATTCCCTACAGCTTTTCTCCATCTCTTAAGATCAAAGAAACCATATATATTATGTGTTCTCATTTCTCATTATTCTTTTTTTGAATTAAATTCTTTTATTGGTACATTGTAGGTATACAACACAATTACATTTCTCATTGGGAATTGTACCTTTATATAATGCATCTTGGTTCTTATTTTTTCCCCATTTCTAGACCTCCCTTCGTGCCCTCACCCTTCTCTATTTACAAAGATTTTATTTCCATTTTTTCCATTTCTCATTTTATCTTTTCCTTTTTTTCCTTTCCTCTGCCCCTCCCACTACCACTCCCCATTTGGACCATTTCTTCCTATTTTGCATTATCGATTATTCATTCTAATGATTGGTACATTTTAGGTATACAATATAATGAAATTCATCATTGGAAATTTGCACCTTTACATAGTCTCTTGGTTCTTTTCACCCTTGCCCAGGCCTCCCTTCAACCCCTCCAGTCCTCCCTATTTACAAAGATATTGTTCCTATTTTTCCATTTTCTCATATTAATCCCATTCCCTTCTATCCTTTCCCCTAGCCCTCCCACTTCCTTCCCCGTTAATCCTTGTATTCCTATTTCACATTATCTATTATACATTTAGTCCTTATTTACACTTTCAGTTTCTCACACCAGAGAAAAAATTCAGGATTTACACGTGTGTCCTATTTATTTCACTTAAGAGTATCGCCTCAATGTGCATCCACTTAGCTATAAATGTCTCTAATTTCTCATTCTTTATGGCTGAATAGTGCTCCATTTTATAAAAAAACCCCACATTTTAATTATCCTGTCTCCAATAATGGGCATTTGGGCTGTTTCCAAGTTTTAGCTATTACAAACTGTGCTACTATGAACATGGGTGCACATATATCACTGTGGTATGATTCTTTTACTTCTTTGGGGAAGATCCCCAGCAGTGGAATAGTGGGGTCAAATGGGACTTCCAGTCCTAGTTCTATGAGATATCTCCATACTGATTTCCACAGTGCTTGCACCAGTCTACACTGCCACCAGCAGTGGAGCAGGGTTCCTCTTTCCCCACAGCCCCACCAGCATTGGTTATTGGTTGATTTCATGATAGTAGCCATTCTTTCTGGAGTGAAGTGGAATCTCAGTGTTGTTTTCACTTGCATCTTTCCAATGATCCGTGATGGTGAACGTTTTTTCATGTATTTCTTTGCTATGTCTACTTCTTTGTCTGAGAAATGTCTGTTCATTTCAGATGTCCATTTTTGGATTGGGTTTTAAATTTGGGAGGTCTGATCTTTTTAAGTTCTTTATAGATTCGAGATAGTAGACCTTTGTCTGAGGAAGAGCAGATGAAGAGTTTTTCCCACACTGTGGGTTGTCTCATCACACTGCTGGTGGTTTCTCCTGCTGTGCAGAAGCCTTTAAATAAGAAGAGATCCCATCTGTTGATTGTGCTAGTTCATGGGCAACTGAGGTTTTGTTCATAAAATCTTTTTCTACACTGATGTCTTCAAGAGTTGTACCTAACCTCTGTTCCAGCTGGTTCAGTGTTTCTATTTTAATATTTAGATCTTTAATCCATTTTGATTTTAGTTTAGTGCATGGTGAGAGATATAGTTTTAGTTTTAATCTTAGGCAAGTTGAAACCCAATTTTTCCAGCACCATTTAATAAAGAGGTTATCTTTTCTCCAATGAGGGTGTTTGGCAAAGATGAGATGGCTGAGTGTGTCTGGAGTTGTTTCTGCATCTTCTAATCTGTTCCACTGGTCCTCAGGTCTGTTTCATTGCCAGTACCATGCTGTTTTTATCACAGTAGCTTTGTAGTATAGTTGTAGGTTGGGGATTGTGCTACCCCCTGCCATGTCTCTGTTACCTAGAATTGCTTTTGCTATTCTGGGTCTCTTCTTGCTCCAAATGAATTTTTGGATTGTTTTCTCGAGGTCTAAGCAGTATAATGCTGGGATGTCAATTGGAATTGCATTAAATCTATATAGCACTTTTGGAATATGGCCATTTTCACTATATTAATCCTTCCTACCCAGGAGCAGGGGATGTCTGTCCATTTTTCTGATAACATCTTCAATCTCCTTTTCAGAGTGCCATAGTTTTCAGAGAAGAGGTCTTTGATTTCTTTCATTAGGATGGTTCCTAGGTATTTCAGTTTTTTGGATGCTATTGTGAAAGGAATTATTTGCCCTATTTCTCTCTCAGTGAGTCTGTCATTGGTGGAGAGGAAAGCTATTGATTTTTGGGTGTTGACCTTGTAACCAGCTACTTGACAATTTGGTTATTAAGTCTAGAAGACTTTTGGTGGAGTTCTTGAGGTCTTCTATATAGAGTATCATGTCATCTGCAAATAATGACAATTTGACTTCATTACCTATCTTTATTCCTTTTGTTTCTTTCTCTTGTCTAATTGCTGTTTCTGTTTCCAGAACTATATTGAAGAGCGGTGATAGTGGTCATCCTTGTCTTGTTTCTGATTTGAGTGTGAAGGATTTCAGTTTTTGACCATTTAGTATGATATTGGCTGTTGGTTTTTCATAGATGGCTTTTATCAGTTTGAGGTAGAGACCATCTATTCCAATTTTTTGTAGGGTTTTTAATCATATGTGCATGTTGGATTTTTGTCAAAGGCTTTTTCTGCATCTATGGAGATAATCATGTGGTATTTGTCCTTGGCTATATAGATATAGTGTATTACGTTAATTGATTTTCGTATATTTAACGATCCCTGCATCTCTGGGATGAATTGCACTTGATCATGGTGTATGATCTTCTTGAAGATCTTCTGCATTCTGTTTGCCATTATCTCATTAAGGATTTTTGCATCTATGTTCATTAGTGAGATTGGCCTATAGTTCTCTTTTTTAGTTAGGTCTTTGCTTTGGGGATCAAGGTGATGCTTGCTTCCAGGAATGAATGTGGGAGTATTGTTTCCCATTCAATTTCATGGAAGAGTTTAAACAGTAGAGGCAGCAAGTTCCGCTATAAATGTCTTGTAGAATTCAGCAGTGAAGCCATCAGGGCCCGGGCTTTTCTTCGATGAGAAGATTTTAATTACGTTTTCAATTTCGTTGGTTGATATTGGGTTGTTCAGAATTTTTAGGTCTTCTTCATTCAACTTTGGTAATTCATATGTATCTAGGAATCTGTCCATTTCTTCTGTGTTGTCCATCTTATTGGCATATGGGTTCTGGAAGTAGGTATTGATGATCCTCTGGATTTCTGCTGGGTCTATTGTAATTTCACCCTTTTCATTCAAATTGCATGGTTTTGGGCCTTTTCTTTCCTTTTTCTGGTAAGGTTGGCTAAAGGTTTGTCAATTTTGTTGATTCTTTTGAAGAACCAACTCTTGGCTTTATTGATTTTTGTATCATTCTCTTAGTCTGCATTGCATTGATTTCTCCTCTGATCTTTATAATTTCCTCCCTTGTACAAGCTTTGAGGTTGTTCTGTTCCTTTTCTAGAAGCTGGAGATTCATCATCAGGTTAATTGGGCTCGTTCTGTTTTCCTAATATGCATATTAACTGCTATGAATTTCCTTCGTAAGACTGCTGTCATTGTGTCCCATAGATTCCAATATGTTGTATTATCATTGTCATTTAATTGAAGGAACTGTCTGATTTCTTCTTTAATTTCCTCTGTGACCCATTGGTTATTCAGAAGTGTGTTGTTCAATTTCCACATGTTTATGAAAGTTTTTGAGTTTCTTTTGCTGTCGATCACCAATCTCATCGCACTATGGTGTGATAATATACAGGGGATAACTTCAACTCCTTTGCGCTTACTTAAACATGTTCTGTGTTTGAGTATGTGGTCTATTTTGGAGAATGATCCATGTGCAGCAAAGAAGAATGTGTATTCTGATTTTGTGGGGTGAAAGACTCTGTAAACATCTGTTAAGTTCATTTGTTCAAGAGTTCGACTGAGTTCTAGTATTTCATTACTTATTGTTAGTCTAGTTGATCTATTTGTGACAGTATGGTGTTGATGTCCCCCACTACAATTGTATTAGTGCATATATGATATTTCATGTCCTTTAGTATTTATTTTATATAGTTGGGTACACCAGTGTTTGGTGCATAGATATTTATGATTGTCATCTCTTCTTCTTGGATTCTTCCCTTTACAAGGATGTAGTGTCCTTTTTCGTCTCTCTTAATCAGTGTTGGTTTGAAATCTACTTGATCTGCCAAGAGGATAGCTACTCCTGCTTTTCTTGTGGTTCCTGTCACATGCAGTATTATTTTCCACCCTTTAACTTTCAGTCTATGAGTTTCCTTTTGAATGAAGTGTGTTTCTTTTATGCAGCACATTGTTGGATTTTGCTTCTTGACCCATTCTGCCAGTCTATTTCTTTTGATTGGTGAATTGAGACCATTAACTTTGATGGCTATAACTGAAATGTATTGACTTGTCATTGCCATGGCTTTTTCTTTTTGTTGTGTTATCCCTCTTTCCATTTAATTTCTTGTCATGCCAGATGGGTTGATTCTGCTTTGCTTCCGGGGGTTGTGATCCTCAATGTCTGTTCCTAGGCTATTGTGTAAAATTCTTTGCAGTGCTGGTTTGGTATTCATGAAGTTCCTAAGGTGTTCTTTGTCATGAAAGTATCTTATTTCTTCATCCATTTTGAAACATAGTTTTGCAGGGTACATCAGTCTGGGTTGGAGGCTGTTTTGCTTTAGGGCTTGGAATATGTCACTCCAAGCTCTTCTTGCCTTGATGGTTTGTGTTGAGAAGTCTGCTGTGATTCTGATGGGCTTTCCTTTGTATGTAATTTGTATCTCTGACTTCTTGGAGAACTTTTTTCTTCTGTTGTGTTCCTGGAATCTTAACAATGAAATGCCTGTGTAGATTTCTTTTTTTGATCAAGGCTATTTGGAGTCCTATATGCCTCACTTGTCTGTATGTCAGTCTCTTTTCCCCTGCTTGGGAAGTTTTCTGCCATTATTTCTGTGAAGAGATCTTTTATGACATCTGCACTCTCTCCTGTTTCTTCATTGAGCCCAATCAGTCTTATGTTCTTTTCTGCATCATCTAGCAGCTGCTGGATTTATTTCTCATATTCCCTATAATTTTGAAACAATTTTTCTTTTCCTGGTCACTAATTGCAATCGTATCTTCTATGTCTGAAATTCTGTCCTCACATTGGCTCATTCTGCTGTGTAGACTTTCAGCGGAGTTTTTCATGTCCTGGAAATCTATTTGCATCTGTTTTATGGATTCCATTCGTTTCTTATGTTGGGATTCCATCATGTTCCTCAGCTCCTCTCTAGATTTATTAATCATGTCTTGCACTAGGGGCACAATTTCTCCTATTATCTGAGAAATTATTTCTGATTTCATTTTTTCCAGATCCCCTTTTGTTGCCAGTTCAGTGGGTCCAGGTGGTTATCCGAGGGTTCCATCTCATTTCCCTTTGGGGTTGCTGTAGGTGATCTGGAAGTCTGGTTTTGAGACTTATTTATGTGTTTTCTCATTTCGACTGGGGCAGGGGACTGTTAGCACCTGCACAGATTATGTCCTCTGAGCTGGTTGAGGTGGGACAGGGGCCAGGAGCAGCAGTAGGGATGGTGACCCAAAGCCCTTTCCTGTGGGCTGGGAGCAGCCAGAGGGATGGTGGCCGGGAAACCCCTTCCTCTGGACCAGGAGCAGTGGGATGGTGGCTCAGAAGCCCCTCCTTCTGGGCTGGGATCCGTGGGAGTGATGGTGGCCCGGAAGACCCTTCCTCTGGGCCAGGAGCATTGGGACAGAAGGTGGTCCAAAGCCCTTTCCTCTGGACTGGGAGCAGCAGGAGGGATGGTGACTGGGAAGCCCCTTTCTCTGGACCAGGAGCAGTGGGATGATGGCTCAGAAGCCCCTACCTCTGGGCCGGGAACAGTGGGACTTAGTACCTTGGTCTGGTGGTCTTGGTGTCCTCTGCGTCTTTGTAGTGTGGAATTAGGTGGCTGGCCTGTCTGCAGCGAGGTGATTCAGGGTCTTCCATTGCACTCTTTCTAATATTTCTTTGTGTAGCTATGGGGACTTACCCTTTGGGATTTTTCTCATATATCTGATCATTCCTACTTTCTTTCTCCTGAAAACTTTCCCCCTCTCATCCTGTCCATATTGCAGTTTCGTTGATGTCAATCATTACTTAGACTCTTCTTGTAGGTGAACTCTTTGACTTCTATATTTTTTACTTCCAACTACATTACAAAACCTCATTGTGATATTCCTCTATCAGCTTTCTCAGAACAGTGGCTGTACTGCAGCCCTGCCCCACTCCCCTGCAGGAAGGTGGTTGTGGGTGATTACATGGTCCTTTGAGCTGGATACTGCTTTACCCTGGCAGACAGCTGAGTGCCTGTCTGACTCATGACCAAGTGTCTCTCACAGAAAAGTTGTCTATATTGGCTGAAGCCCCTATGGTTCTTTTCTAAACCATCTGGTTTATTCCTGCCAAGATAGCCATTTCCAGGAGAACACTGGCAGAACCAGAGTTAGGTTCAGGTACATTGGACAGACAAGACACACGAGAGTCAGTACAATACAACATGAAAAATAACAAAAGTGGTATATTTCTCACATATTCCAGAGAGAAGAAGACAGATACAATAGGAAAAAGGGGGAGCTGTCTGACATACTCTCACTCAGTGGTTGGGGAAAAGAAGGATTTGAGGGCCAAATCCTTCCCTGGGTTAAGGCTTTTCCTGGACACGTTTCCCTTGGGCAGTTATGATTGGTAAGTTCAGAAGAGGCAGGTGTGAGCTCTGTGGTCATGCTGTACTGAAAGGTGGCCACTGTACCCATCACCCATCTGGGTTGTCCATGGAGGGTATAGGGATCAATAGGAGCAGTCAAATAGGCTCATCTAGCCAACCCAAATGAATGCAGTTGCCAGAAGGTGGCTGGATGAAGTAGACGTCTGGATCAACTACCTTGAGGAATTAGGAGCAGGTGAAGAGCTGGAAGTGTCAAGGGTGACTGAAATCTTCTGGTATGACAAAATCTCATATGCACAATGGATGTCAAAGCAGCAAACAACTGAATAATTCATTACACTTTTAGACTTTATCTCAATTCTAGATTTCTCCTCCAAGATTCCTAATTGCATATATAATTGTTTGCTTATTGACTTCTTTTGCTTGACTGAATCAGACTTCAATTGTCATATATTCAATCTTAACTCAATGCTTTTTATTTTTAAATCTCCTACTACCTCAGTGTTTCTTACCATATTAATGATAATCTACACTGTTGTTTATTCCAAAACTCTGAATTCCCACAACTGTTCATCAAAGTTGACCATTTAGACTACCAGGGCATATTTTGCATATATCCAGTACTCCATCTTTTCTGTGTTTAAAATACAACTAAATTAATCATAGTTTTGGGGAGATGACATATTGCTATAGTTAGTATGTATATATATATTTAATCTGTGATTTCTACTAACTAAATTGTGGTGGAGCTATTAACTTCATTCTATTACCTTTACCACATATCATTTCTCACAAAACTTTCTGTGAACTTCCTACCTGGAATGTCTACTTTTGCCCCTTTAGAATCTCCTTTTTCAAACTCTATGCAGAGTCCACAGGGAGCCCAGGCTGGTCGACGGGGACATTCCCTGCTCTGGTCGTGTTGAAGTGAAGCACAGGGACAGGTGGGGCTCCGTCTGTGATTCCGACTTCTCTCGAAGCTGTGTCTTGTGCAGAGAACTTCAGTGCGGCTCAGCCATCTCCATCCTAGGGGGAGCTCGCTTTGGGGAAGGGAAAAGACAGATCTGGGCAGAGGACATGGCCAGGCCTGGAGGCACATTCCACTGCACTGGGACTGAGGGGCACATGGGAGTCTGTCCTGTGACTGCTCTGGGTGCATCGCTGTGTTCCGAAGGGCAGATGGCCTCTGTCATCTGCTCAGGTAAGAGGATGAAGGACCGCCTGTGATGAGTCCCTCCTATGGTGGTGTGCTTTACAACCAGGTGTGCCTCCAGTTGACAAATATAACAGGGAATCATTCATTTTGAGGGTGATGAGGCCTGTGCCAGAATAGTGACCTCCCTTGCCTTGTTAGAAAAGGAACACTTTGTTTTCATGAACCTCATTGGTATTGGGTGCTCACTGTGGCCCAAGCTCTTCTCAGAGCACCTGCTTTACCCTCTGCCTGGTTGACCCATCCACCTTCCCCTCTCCTGAAAGCCATGTTTGTCCTCAACTCATCTGTGTCACATCCATCTGAGGCCCATTCTTCACCCTAACCTTTTGCATAGTATATGATGGACCAATTTGGTGTCTGCAGGAAACCAGTCCCAGAGATTATTGCCATGGAATTCATCATCTCTGATGCCAACCAGCTCTACCAGTCCACTAGAAAGTGCCATTGCCTGCCTAGGTGAGAAACAGTGGCCAACCTTGAAAATGATCTCAATCTTTAAGAATGTTTTCATTAGTATTTTGTTTCTTTTTCCAGGAAGCAGTCACACTTGCTTGGTAGATAGACCAGGCCCCTGTGCTGGGAAAGTGGAGGTCCACCATGAGGGATTTTGGTGCACCATCTGTGATGGCAGCTGGGGACTGGGTGATGCCCATGTAGTGTGCAGACAGCTGGGCTGTGGAGTGGCTATCGATGATGCTGGTTCTGCTCATTTTGGGGAACAGGACCTGTCTGGCTGGATGAGGTCAACTGCAATCGAAAAGAAGCCCATATCTGGAAGTGCCATTCCCATGGCTGGGGTCAGCATAATTTCAGGCATAAAGAAGATGCAGGAGTTATCTGCTCAGGTACAGTTTGCACATAAGCCTGGTCACAATTACATAAAAAAAGACTGAGGTGGGACAGAGGGTAGTGAATGAAATTACAGTAATTCAAAAGATTTCCCTGAAAATCATATTCAAGGAGATAATTGCCAGAGTTAAGATTCCAGAAGTCTGAGTTTGACAAGTTAGTGCTGCTTCATTGGCAAGGTAGTGTAACATTATAAAGAGCAAAATCCAGAAATGGGCTTGGATATCATGAAGATTTTAATAATAAAATTGTTGTATGAGTAGATATAGAACTGGATATTTAATAAGAATTACAGGCTAACACTTAATAAAAATAATATTAAAGTAGGTTAAAAGGATCAAAAAGAAATATATTCCATGCATCATTCTATGGAGACATATAATCATCATGTCTAAGTAGCTGTTCCGTGAGATAAACGAGACTCTATTCTCATAGCTGCAAGAACTATCTTAAGAGGTCACTGCTCTTGCCTTGTATACATGACAAACTTTAGAAGCTAGTGTGAAATAGAGAAATATCCTCAGTTGTAATATATAGAGGAAAACAATACCATGACTATCACTTTTGCAGCCAGAATGGCTGATTCCTAGTTAATGACATAAATCTGGTATAGGACATGCACATAAAATCTGAAGTTTCAGAAAAGGAAATGCACTAAGACTCCAACTGACAAGTTTCTTTCTGGGAGAACATTTGTAAGTTGGATTCTTTCATAAGTCTGATAAAAGTACTCATATACCTTTGACACAAATATACAATGTAAAGCATAAAAAAAACCAGACAAATACAGTAAAGTCCCTGACTCTACTGAACCACTTACACTATTACACTGTTCAGTAAGCACACAGCAGCACAACTGTTATGGTGTTGAGCAGACATGTGAGCTACAGCCATGATTTGTTCGCTTCTACAAATGTAAGGTAATGCAAGGTCCTTTCATATCTGTGAAAGTTCTCAGCCCAAGTGTTTGTAAGTGGAGGACTTATTGTATTTCATTTTAAGACTGTACATGGAATATTGGTTTCAGTACCTGTGTCTCACTAAATTTTTAAAATCAAAGACTTTTGTCAAAAATAAGAAACACAGAAGTGAAACACGTGGTAACACTTTGCTTTGCTCACAAAACATGTACACATGTATTGAAATATCACACTCTACCCCTAAAACACATACAACTTCTATGTATCAATTAAAAACAAACAAGAGCAAAGATCACTGAAGCTAAAATTACAATGTTAGTGATAAAGTCCAAACTGTGTAATTAAAGAAAATCTCTGAGGTTTTAATTGGATCAGGAAAACATCACTGACAGCGTTGTAAAAAAGACTCAAAGTACAAAAAGAAATCCAAGACTAGAAAATCAGAAGGTATGCATAGCATAAATACTATATTTCACTAAGATCAACTATATCATCCAGAAGTTACTAAACACATACCAGTGATTGTCAAGCGATGTCTATTTTTAAAGCCCTTCTAACTCAGAGTAAAGGAAAGGATTCTTCCAGATCTCAAGAGGTGTCAAACTACTAACACTGTATTTCACCTCAGAGTTTATGTCTCTGAGGCTCACAGGGGAAAGCAGCAGAGGGGCCTGTGCCGGATGTCTGGAAGTGTTTTACAGTGGAGTCTAGGGCAGCGTTGGCAGCAGTGCCAGGTCCCTGGCCACGGTGGGGGTCGCGTGCAAGCAGCTTGGCTCTGGAAACAACGGAACACTCAAACCTGCATTGCCAGGCAAAACACCAGCCAGGCCGATGTGGTTGGACGAGGTGCGAAGCCCAGCAGGGCCTGACACACTGTGGCAGTGCACATCCTCTCCGTGGAGGCGGAGACTGGCCAGCCCCGCTGAGGAGACCTGGGTCACATGTGATGGTGGATGTTCACTGGTCCCACAGGATCCCACTCTGCAGTCCTAGGTCCCTTTCAGAGAAAGAACCTTAGGCTTTATTTTCCTATTCCCACAACAGTTTACCTTGTTAGAACTTATTCAGCAGGATGGGTGAACTCTGCGTGATCTCTATTCTACCTGCATAATGTATTGAATATTCAACTATTACCAAATCTTAGCAAATAATATTCAGATATTATCTTACGACATTGATATAAGAAAATAAGCAGCTAAAAATTCAACCCTGCAGTATTTTCCAGTTCTACACTTCCTTAAACTGTGAATGTACGTGGCATTTTCCCCGGCTCTTGTCTATTTTTTAATAAATTGCTTGTATATATCAATTTAAAAGTGTACAAATATTTCAAAAAACACAACAAATATAAGGTAAACATAAAACACACATAAAAGAGAAAGTTATATAGACACACGTGTTTACCAGTGACTCAATAAAATGTCCTGAAAGTGTGTTAATTTGACACTATTCCACTCGTACCTCAAAACAGACTACAGTGATTATATATATAATGATATAAAAGGCAGTTCAACAAGAACCCACAGTTGTTAATACATATTCTACTAAACAAAGCACCCAACCATATAAGGCAAAAACATGAAACTGAAGGTAAAAATCATAGATCCACAAATATCCCTGAAAACTTCAAAGCATCTCCCTCTGAAACTGATAGTTGAAGAAGGTACAAAGATCTGCAATGGGAGTCAAAATCAGCAACATCTTGCCTCAAGTTGAGCATCACACTGTATGCAAAGCACAGAGAGCACGCAATCCTCTCAAAATCATGAGAAATATTCATCTGAATAGATCGTGCTCATAGCAACAATGAAGACCTTAAGATATCCAAAGAAATGGAAATCCTGCAAAGGGAGTTCTCAATATTGGAGTGAAACTAGGAATTGACAGCAGAAATATATTTAGAATACAATAACCTTTTCTTCCTCTTTCCCTTTTCCTATTATCTATTTCATATTTATTTATTAACTTTTAAATATAAGTACAATCGTGCAGCTCAAGCTTGTGTGTCTGATTTATTTCACTTAACACTGATCTCAAGGTGCATCCATTTTCCTGCAGATGCTTCAAGGTTATCCTTCTTTGTGGCAGAGTAGTACTTCATTGTTTATAAGCACATTTTCTTGATCCATTTGTCTGTTGAGAATATGGACTGCTTACAAGATTTAGGTATTATAAATTGTGCTGCTATAAACATGGGTATACATACATCACTGTTGTATGATATTTTTCACTTTTTGGGAAGATACCAAGAAGAGGAATAGCTGGGTCAAATGGAATTTCTATTTTTAGATTTTTAAGAAATATTCATACCGATTTCCATAGTGATCACCTCAGTTTATACTCCCACCAACAGTGGGGAAGGTTTCCTTTCTCCCCACAACTTTGCCAGCATTTGTTATTGGTTGATTTCTTGATGAAGTGAAATGGAATCTTAGTGTTGTTTGTTTTTTTTAATTAATTTTATTGGTATATAATGTAAAATGTTTTAATTTGCATCTCCCAAATACCCACTGACATTGAACCTTCATATATTAGCTGATTTCATTTCTTCCTGTAAGAAGTGTCTATTCACTTTGATGCCCATTGTTATTGGGTTTTAAAATTTGAGGTATTTAGGCTTTTATGAGTTCTTTATGTATTCCAGATGTTGGTCCTTGGAGGAGTAGCTGGCAAATAATATTCCCCATTCAGTAAGTTGTCTGGGAAAATGGCTACTTCACAATTACAATGTTAATTTTGTTCTTTTGACATTTTCTGTTTTTCACTATGATTCTTATACATGATTCTTATGAAATACACTGAGTTTACTAAAAGGACAAGCACTTTCACTGAAGGTAAATTTTGTAAACAACATAACCTCTGAAAACTTGTGCACATGAAATAAAGGTTTTAAACAGAGTTCGAAAACGGTTTTAAATCTTCTCCTGTAGTCTTACAGAAGCCTCAGTCTTAGAAATAATCCAGGTGTCTCTGATTTTTCAGACAAGATAAGGCCGCATGGAGGTCTGGCACGGCGGCTCCCGGGGCTCAGTGTGCAAGGACTCCTGGGACCTGGGCGATGCGCAGGAGGTCTGCAGGTAGCTGGGCAAATAGTGATGGCACTGAAAGAGGTAGCGTTCGTTCGGGGGACTGGACCTGTGTGGCTCAGCCAGGTGAAGCACAGAGGAAATGAGTCTTCCCTGTGGAACTGCCCCGAAGGATGATGGGGGTACAGTGACTGTGGGGACAAGGAAGATGCTGCAGTGCGGTGCCTCCCAGGTCAGTGGCAGGAACCCAGGAGCTTAGACCAACTGGCTGCAGAAGAGGGTGGGCACTGCAGTGTGTCCTGTAAAGCCAGGACGGAGGGCAGGGGGTGCAGTGGGGACACCGCCTGCTGTTTCTATCCAAAAGCATGAGAAATATTTACTCTGTGGCTCCCGGATTCCATCTCTTTCTCTTCTCTCATACAGGAACATCAGAATCACCACCAGCACCAGGTACAGTGTGGGGCTCAGGAGTTCAGGACCAGTTAGCTGTACCCTTCTTGTGCAGAGAGTTTGGGTCCAAAGGAGTCCTGAGGACTTAGATTTACTTGGGGTCCTGTACCTGAAGAAAGAGATATTTAATAACTAGGCTCCGGATCATTCATCTCAGACATCATCATCTCTCTTGAAGCTTCCTTTTTCTTAGAGCACAAGGCTCTCAGGTTCTGTGATCTTTGGAATCATTCTGTTGGCCCTTATCAGATTCCTCACATGGATTTTGAAAAAGAGACAGATACGGAGGCTTACAGGTCAGAGACAAATTGTGGTCTTTCTGTTTCTACAGCATAAGGGTTTTCTTCGGAGAAAAACAAATCAACAACAGAAATAGCTTCAAGTTTCAAATGAACAGGAAGCAGGTGCTAAGATAGGAGTTCAAAGAAGTGAGCGAAGTGCACTGTAGGGAGAGAGAAGGACAGACATAAGAAAGGACAGCATGTTTGTTGCTCTGCAGTGAAAGTTAAGTCTAAAGACAGAAGCTGCTGGCAAAGGAAGGACAGATTATGAAGCATTTATATTCACTGGGAAGGTGACTCACAGTCATTAAAGTACCAAGGAGGCAAGTAAGATGGCCAGGCTAGCTTAAATGTAGGGAGCTCTTTTGACAATAGGATATAAGAAAGCCAGGAATGGCATTTTGAAACAGTTGAGATGAAAGATGAAAAGCACTTTACAGGGAGATGGAAGAAAAAGTAAATAGTTTTGGAAAGATTCAGAAAGCCTTCCAGTGCTTTATGAAGAACTAGTTGTTTTCATGTGGGAAAGGTGATTGTTACATGGTGACACCAGGGGTGACTTAACCTTGTGCCTATTTCATGCAAGTGTGCAGCATTCTAAGGGAAAAGCAGGGAAAGGACAGGATGGATAAAGATTGGGTACCTTTGCACTGCTAAGGCACACAGAGAGGAGGGAAGGTTATACGGAATGGTCTGCTGATCCATAACCCAGGACCTCTGTTGTCAGTTTTCTCAGGAGGAGAACATTTGTTTCCACCACATCAGATAAGAAGAGATGAAATTTAATCTGAAGGTGAATGATCTGGACCTTCCAACCTCTTTCGGTCAGTGGATTCTTCGAAAACTGATACCCGGGAGGCTCAGACTGGTGCCTGCAGCCAAGGCTGAATATTCTACTTTAATGAACAGTAGGACATGATCCAAAACCTGTGATAAGAGGTTTATAATTCATGCAAGGGGGAAAGGCCATAATGAACTGAAAATTATTTTCAGAGAACAAAATATATTGCAACCCTATGGAGGCCTCTAGCTTAACAGGCCCATGCTTATTTCTGACCGGTACCAATGACCATACAGGAGAATATTATGACTGGGACCTCACTTTATAAAAACAGAAATGATTCTTCTAAAAGAATATCAAATTGGGCTGGGGATTTAGCTCAGAAGTTTCTTCGCCTGCTGCGCAAGCGCAAGGACCTGAGTTCGATCCCCGGTACCAAAAAAAAAAAAAAAAGAATGTCAAGGTGACACTTTACATTTTCTTTGTTTTGGGAGAATTATTGTGTGTACTTAAGGTACACAACATGATGTTATGGGATACACATAGGTGGGAAAATGCCACTAATTGTGAAGCAAATTACAATATTCCTTGACTCACATGGATCTGGGGCACAAGAACAGGTAAAGTCAACTCAGTAGGAATCTGGTGCACAAGGTATTGCTACAGTGCTCCTGTTGGACATCAGCTCTCTAGATGTGTTCAGCCTACAGTTCTACTGTCTCATATCCTCCAACCTAAAACTTTCTTCACAGTTTTGGTTTCTTCCTGAGCTTGATGTTTTGTTCCGGAAAATGTGAGAGCTTGAATGTTCCATATCTTTATTCCAAGAGGACCCAGCAATACCGAGATGCTCCCTCATCCCACAGTGCTCCCTTTTCTGTCCTTGAACCTCCATCTTGTGCCAATTCACTGAGTCCGTCTAGGCATCATAACTGTTGGGGTTGGGAGAAACAGCCCAGTGCTTGTGGTTCTTACTGCACCAAGACATCTTGGTGTGTGAGAGGAGCCAGTATCGTTCAGTCCAAAGGGTTTGGCAATAGCTTCTGCAACTTTGAGAAACATATTTAAGGGCCAGAAAAGACTTTCTGTGCCTTACATTGCACCTGCTTGCCTTCCTTGTTGGAGGAAGTCTTTCTAGATGCTCAGGCACTAGATTCTCAGGCACTTGAGGAAAGGTGTGCTGTATTGCCCAGTAATTATATTCTTCCTCCCATGAAAGCCACTGGAGCTTTCATGGCTTTAATGTTGGACTAATTTCAGTGTCTAAATAACATTCTGTTTTTCGAATAGATAAGGAAGCTTCTCTGAGGCACAGTGATGAAAATGGGAATCTGTATCCCAGTGAGGTAAGTGACGGGAATACATTTGTTATTGGTCAAAACAGGTGCATTCCTTTGGCCTCTCTTGCAATACAAAGAATGCATTTTCATGTTTGTTTTCCTGTGCATATGTGTGTTTATAAGTGCATACCCATAGTCAGAATATATAACAGCTTTTGCCAAATGTGACTCATCCTTTTATAAATTACATATTTATGCTGAGCAATAACCGTGGTACATCCAGGCCCTAAGAAAAAACTGGGTAACAAGTGAATAAATATTTTAAAGTTATTACCTTACAAATGATGGAAAGATAGAGCCTCCGTGGAAACAGTGTATCACAGATTCTGCCCACAGCAGAAATGAGAATATATTTTTTACAATTCAAAAGCACATATAGAATATATTTACGATGAAAGTATAACAAAAGAAAAAAGTTGAAAAACTGAAAATGGTGAAAAATTTGTTAAGCTGCATAACAAAATGAAAATTTGGTGAAATTAATTGGCGTATTTTCTATTTTTAAAAACAGATAAAGAAGGACTAGATAACTAGAAATAATAGAAAAGTAATTTGTCATTGTAGAAATATTACATATGACATATAAGAAATAGTCTGACACAAACGGTTAAAGCTGGAACTCTTAAAATTATATAAAATGTAATCCAGCTGCTGTTGCTTGCCTGTAATCCCAGCACTCTGGGAGGCTGAGGCAGGAGGATCATAAGTTTGAGCACACCCTGAGCAATTTAGTGACTAAATGAGACTCTGTCTCAAAATAAAAATTTTGAAAAGGGCTGGGAATATAGCTCATTTGGAAGGCCCTGGGTTCAATAACCAGTTTCAAGAAAAATAAGTATATGAAATGTATATTTGGTCTCCAACAGTGCAAACAACAACAAAACATTGTAAATGTAAATGTATTATATACCTAAAATGTACCAATAAAAGAATTTAAGCAAAACAATTAAAATGTTATAAATTAAAATCTATAAAATGCAGTTAGTTATATTTATTCTTATAAAATGCATATAGCATGAAAAACTTTAATATATGTGTACCTTTTATATGTGTGTAAACAATATTCAACGCATAATTGAAAAAAGTTATGGAAAGAATATTTGCATAAAAAGAAGTCAAATGACAAACATTTTAAATATGCAAATTCATCAATATGTCTGGAGAATTCAAATTATAGCTAAAATTGCCATATCACTTTGTATAGATGAGTCTCTCTAAATTTTAAAATAGATAACATTTGTTGTTGATGGGAATACAAAGTTTATTTCAATCACTGCTACTGAAAGAGATGTAATGGCCCTTGGAGAAATAATCTAGTATATTGTGACATAATAATAATAATAAAAAGCCTCACAGATCCTTTGACCCAATAATTCTAATCCTGAAAATTTTTTCATACAATTAAAATAAGGACATCCATTTAAGGCTTTATTTTTGCAATGCGGTTAGTAATGACAAAAATATTGGAAACAAAGTGAATGTCAGTTAATGGAATAGTGTCTGAAAAATTATGATTTAGCCAACTAAAAAGGAAATGTTCGCCATAAACATGTAATGTGATTCCACTTATATGATTATGTTATTGACTAGACTAATAAATAAAATTGTTTATGTCTACAAATTATACTAGACACTATATATATGTATATGTATATATATGCATATATAATTCTAACAGCTTTATGAAATGAGTACTATGAATTTTTGTTTTACAATGGAAACATTTGAATACTTTCTGATATGACAAAGACTAAGCTACTTTTTTCTTTAAAAAAATCACTACTTCATAACTACTTCAGAAACATATAAAAATGGCCTTTATTAATTCCAGCATGGTTCCATAGTATAAAAGTGATTCTTGTGTACACTAAATTATAAAAAATATTGCATTTCTGGTTTTCTGCTCACAATGGGTAGTACACATTTTATGTGTGTGTGTATATTACAGTATAATGCATTCATCTATTTATAATGTATATAAACAGAAAAATAACATCCTTCTACTTATGACTTTTGTTCAGCCTTTCAGATACCTTGGTGAAGACCCATTGAATGGAGCAAAAGTCCATCTTTTCCACTGATCTTTGCAGTAGTATTTGTATAAAGTCCTTTATGTCTTGGTATTGCAAAGACTGCTGGTGAACCTTCAAAAATTAAATCTGTGAATGTGACTTCTTAGTAGCATATGCAAAACTTTCCGGGGGATTAAATAAAAAACATTATTACCAGTTTGAGTTTGTATTAACTTTGTATTTTTAACTTTCAGAATTTCTGATTGCATTTTATGAATCTTTTAGGGTTTCTTAAGTAAAGTAGTATGTCTTTTCATTGGATGTCTTATTTGCATATACTATTTGTTGTTTTCTAGCTTGCTTTAAATAATTTTCAAATAGCAAAGAATAATTTTTTTAACACTTTTTAAGAAAGAGAAAGTTAATGATGGTGAAGGGTCTAATGACTACAAGGAATGACTTTCATTGGCTCTTTAGCTGCTTTTCGTAACATAATTATGGTCACTGACATGAAATGCATAATATTGCTTGAAACAGTAAGGCTAAAAGTCACAGTGTTTTAGTTCCTCATTCCTTAGAAAAATATTGCTGAGGGACGGGGGATTTAGCTCAGTGCTGCCACCTGCCTTGGTCCTGCAAGGTCCTGAGTTTGATCCCGGGTACCAAAAGAAAAGAAAAAAAATATATTGCTGAAGCTGAAGTGCATAGGTTATGTTTTTTCTCTCTAAACTAGTATGGAGTAAGTTCATATGTTACTAAAATTAACTTCTCCCCCTTAAATATTAATGTATTTAGAAGATAACTTTAAAGTAGCTGAAAACTGAGCTTAGATTTTTGTTGAATATCAGTGTTCTATGGAATTGATTTTTAAAATCGATTCATGTTTTTCAATGGCAGGTAAACACAGATATTTGTCATGTAAATATGATATTTTGAAATATGTATACATTGAAGAATACATAAAGCTAATTAGCAAAAATGAGTTCCCATAGTTATCATGTTTTTGTATTGAGAACACTTAAAGTGACTTCTTTTAGAAATTTTGAAGGATAAAATACATTATTTTTACCTAGAGTCACCATATGGTATAATAGATCTCTTGATCCTATGTGACTGACATTTTGTATATCTAACATTTCCCTGACATCTCCTCTAATCCCTAATAACCACCATTGAGTTCACCAATTTTACTTTCCATATATAAATGAGATCTGCTATGTGTCTTTCATTTAAACATTGTCCCAAATGATAAGATTTCTTTTTTTTTAAAGAATGAGGAGTGTTACACTGCATTTTCATAAACATTTATTTGATGGAAACATCTTGCTTGATTTCATATCATAGGTATTGTGCACAGTGCTGCTATGAAAATGGGTGTGTAGATTTCTCCTTGGACATATTGATATCTATGGTAATTTTGTTTCTATTTTTCTGAACAACATTCATAAATTATTCCATGACAGCTGGGCTTATCGACACTCTCAAGAAATGTGTACAATGCTCTCTCTGTTTCAAGTTGTTTCATACCATTTCTAATACTTTTGTCAATTGCTTCTTAAGTAGTTTGCTTTTGTCATTCTAAATGTGTTTTTTTCTTTGAACTGTTAACTGAACTATTACTGATATCTAAATTTCTGATTCTCTTGAAAATCAGAATATCTTCAAACACTGGGTGATCATTCTAACATGCCGCAGCTGCAGTGAGCTCTCGCTGAGTGGCTTAGGACATAAAATTGCCACTTTAGCCCATTCACTCCAGACTTCCATGCATTTACAATACCTACATTGTCACTCCAGGCAAATGCATTTATTGGGTGTTGAGTGAGTCAAAGATACAGATGTTGTCTTGCCCTAAGTTACTATATGACTGTATCACCTGGTGGTGGTGTTATCGACTTTTTCACTTCTCCAGCTTGGTTCATAAATAGGAACATTCCTGCCTGGCCAGGGGGGTTTTTAGATCTTTGTAGCTCTACATGCTCTTCTGTAACCATCCTTGGTCTCTCAGACTGGAAACAAGTGCCTTATCCTCCTGCTAGCCACATGCTTCTCAGGCTTATCTCTTGTTGAGAGGGACCTAGTGTCCCCTGACAGATAGGCAGACCTAAATAGCTTGTACATATCCCTGACATCTGCAACCCTATTTTCACTTATGCTCTTTCTCTCTCGGTCTCTCAGTTAAGAATAAAAGTTATAAAGCTAAAAGGAAAATATTTGTATATATTTGAACTTACAATTTCTTGCTTCCTCTTCATTGTGAGAGTTTACGCTGAATTTCTGGGGCATCATTTATCATGAAACCACATAGATGGGAAGGAAAAGGGAACGTCTCACCTACTACCATAATTTGACTTATTGTGATCACACTAAAAGAAAAAGGCTTCATGCAAAGATGCCTAATGAGAAATTATATAACTAAAAGCCTTTATTATACATATTTTGGAGACTTACAATAATTACACGACTAGAGTATGTTTGCATTACAGATGTAGGAAAGCTTGCTAATTTGCCTCTTTTAAGCTTATTTCCTTAAGATTCTTCCAGGCATGCTTTCACAAAAGTACATTTTCATTTCTTTCTTTAATAAATTTTTTATATTGGGATAATTTAGGATTTGCAAATAAGTTGCAAAAATAATAAAGATTTTCACTTCTTCACCATTTTCAACTCTTTCTGATTTCATCACTTTACATCACCATGGCACATTTTCAAAATTAAAAAAATTATATTACTGTGTCTCTTCCCCCTCAAAAATGGCATAAGACCTATCCTCTGGTACCTGTTACTGTGACCTCATTTGGAAACATATTTTTTTGCAGATGTAATCAAGTTACAATGTTTTGATAGGATTAAGGTGATTTTTCCTTGTGAGAAGAAAATGGGAGTACAAAGACACAGGGAGAAATGCCAGGGGTGGGAGGTGGGACCGAAGCCCAGGATGGGGTGAAGAGGTCCAGGGTGCCTGGCACAGTCAGCAAACAGCAGAAAGAGGGAACGGACCCACTGAGACACTGCCTCACATTTCTGTCATCCTAAACTATAACATGAATAAGTTTCTCTTCTTTTAAGATACTTAGTACATGAGCAGAGTGCTGAAAAAGTCAGATTTCTATGGAGGTGTCTACCTGGGTTGTAGACAAACCACTTTCTCTCTGTCTTCTTATGTCACCTTTCCTCTGAGCACACGTGGAGAGAGATCCCTAGCATATCTTCTTATAAAAGCACCAATGCATCTGTTAAGGTCTGGTTCTCATAACTTCATTTAACTTTAATCCCCTCTGTGAAGAACCTATCTCCAAATACAGCTACATGATGGGTGATTGCTTCAGCTCATAAATTTGGAAGGGACACAGTTCAGCCTGTACCATTACTGCATCTAGCTCCCCAGCACTCCTGTTGTTCTCTCATGTAAAATTCATTCACCCAATGACAATGACCCTAAAATTTCTCATCTCATCACCAGTTTTAAAGTCCAGAGTCTCACCTTATGTTAGAGGTGAGTCAAGGTACAATTAATTCATCCTTAGGAAAAATAATTCTCCAGCTGTAAACCTGTGAAAGCAGACAAGTTTTATGCTTCTGTAATACAAGGATAAGACAGGCATGGAATATACATCACTATTCCCAAAGGAAGAAACAAGAAGGAAAGAGTGATGGATCCCAACCAAGTTCAAAACCTTGCAAGGCACATTCCACCAGGTCTTAAGGCTTGATAATCCTCGTGTAGTTACTGGGATGGCAACTTTGCTCTCAGAGCCCTAGGTAGTAGCTTCATCCCTTCAGCTTTCCCTGGTCTCCCTGCCCCACAGGTGCTGGGGTGAAGTCTGGAACATTGAAGCTGTGAAACTTCTCTCATCCCCTGAAACTAAGTGAAACATCTTTCTTTTAGACCTTCATGAACTCTGAATCATTTTGGGGTCAGCCTTATCTTTGCTTGAAGAATAAGGCATGTTCATAGTCAAATATCTTTATTTTTCCAATGTAAAGAACCAAAAAGTCAAATAATCTTTTTTAAAAATGTCCCATCTCTTTTCCCTTTGGTTCAAGATGATAGTGCCTCTGCTGGTGAAATTCAGTCTCTCACACTGGCTTTTGCAGAGGTGACCATTTAAAGTCATGGATAACCTCTCCTTGAAGGGGCTTTCCCCCTATAGTCGTTTTTTTTGTTGTTTTGGTTTTTTTTTTTTTGGTACTGGAGATTATTCTCAACACAATAGTCTTTCTGAGTTTTTTGAGTTTTGCGTAGGCTGAGACTTTTCCAAATCTTCATGGCCTTCTTTCCTTTTACTTAATGAATTCTTTAATTTCTCCTCCTATCACATTCGACCAGAAGGAATACGAAGAAGCCAGGTGGTTCTTTTGCTTACAATTTCATCTAAATGGTCAAGGCTCTTGTTCAAAAGCTCCACCTTCCCCAAAACATGAGGACAAAATTGTGTCAAATGTGTTTTCATTTTTAATAAATTTTTAAAGTAATATCTCTCCAATAATATGTTCCCTGTTTCCATCTGAGATTTTACCAGAATTGCCTTTAGCATCTTCTTTCTCTGCCCATAGTCTCTTTAAGACAATCCCCTTTTTTATAGTATGTATCTCGAAGCTGTTCTAGCTTCTACTCATTACTTTCAAGGCCATTTCCGAATTTTTAGGCGTTGATAAAACAGCACTTCACTTCTCAGTATTAAAATCTTCATTAATCTCCTTTAATTGGAAACAAAATGCCATAGAATGGATGACTTAAACGACAGAAATTTACTTTCTGGAGATAGAATTGCTATGACTGTGTTGCTAGTAAATTTAGTTTCTAGTTAGGGCTCTTTCTGATCTCTCACAGTGGCTTCTTGGGGATTTTGGAACTTGCTCACAAAGATGCTGCAGGTGTATTAATTTTCTTTAGTAAACCACTTCCTGCTGTAAACACCTAAAAAGCAGTTAGTCTGATGTCTGATTTTAAAGCCTCTGGTATCCTTGAATTCAAGAGAATTACATTACTCTAGAAAGAATTATATTTTGCTGAGTGGGGCAAGAGTGCCTTAGACTTTCATTTTCTCCTTTTAAAGTGGAGAAATACAAAGAATGAAAAATATTGGTAAGAAATTTGTTGATCATGTAAATCAAAGAGTATAAAAGAAATTACTCAATAAGAATTATCCCTAGGAGACAAAGTAATAGAAGGACAAACATAATTCTCCAAATAAAGAGAATGGGAAAAATTATTTAAAATTTTTCAAACAAAATCAATAACAAAAACATGGAAAAGGAAGGCAATGTAAAATAAAATGTAAGGTGAAATAGAAGAAATGCCTCCAGAAAACTCGAGAAAAAGATAACATCCGAATGTAGAAAGTGGCACACACCCCAAACAGATGTAAACACAAGAGACTAATAGTCCATGTCCACTTTACATATCTTAGAGTGAATTTGGATTTTGTGGTTCCTTATCACAAACTGTTATTATCAGCAATGAAGAGGCTTTTCCAAATTATTTTACTTCCTATTTTATGTAGAAACCTCTTATAGAACTTTTCTGAGAGGACTAGAAGTTTTATATTTCTACTACAAAAAGTTCCTTTCACCTCACAAAACTACTCTGGGATCTCTCTCTTGTCTGTCTCTCTGTTTGTCCTTCTGTCTCTGTCCGTCTTTCTATCAGTCTCGCTCTCCTTTCCCTTGCTCCCTCCTCCAGTCCCTATTATACCTCTAAAACATCTGCTAGAGATTTCCACTTGGATGACCGAATAATCTATGATAACACAGTTATTGCATACACTTAGAATGAAAAGAGAAGAAAAGCAGAGGCAGACATATATATGATATGTAAACATGACAATGAATTATATGTTGGAAATTATATGAGAACACCTATGCTAAGAGGGGAGAGATAAAACTTCATTTCACTGGATAGTCAAGAAATAAGAGTTTGGAGGGTGATATGTTTTGTATACATATGGTGCAGGGGCTTGGTCCCTAGATTGGCACTATTAGGAGGTAGTAGAAACGTTAAGAGGTGGGGCCTAGTGAGGGGTTTTCAAATAATTGGGGTCTTGCCCTTGAAGGGCATCCATTCCCTCCTTCTCTCTCTCTTTTACTCCTTGGTTATGAGGTAAATGTTCTTGCTCTGCCATGCAATCATGCCATGGTGTACAGGCTTGCCATAGGCTAAAAGCAACAGGGCCAATTAGGCATGCACTGGTCCAAAACTGGGAACTAAAATAATCCTTTTCTAAGTGTGATGCATTTGATACAGTGATGGGAAGCTGAGTAACATAGAAGTCATCACAATTTGAAGAGGAAAAGAAAATCTGTACCAATTTCTCACCCATCCATCCCCAGTAGAATTCTTACAGTATTTAACTGTAAGAATTATAGCAGTTGTATAAGAAAACAATATAATCTAGACAGAATATTTTAAATGTTTAAGTGATGGTGCTATGGGGCCATCCTGAACAGAGAGAAGAAAGCTGCAGTTTGGGATTCAGATGCTGCTTAGCTGTAGAGTATTTTCTTTACCTGTAGGAATGACTCTGTGTGTTGCTTTACCATCAGAAGACAGCCTGTCACTCACTCGTGGTTTCACCTGGATTGAGATTTGGATTGAATAAAACAGTGGAAGAAGCCAGAAATTTTAGAAAAATTTCCTTGTAAAATAGAACTTTTTTTGAGAGTTTCAAAATATTTATTACATTCTTTTTCCCCAGTAAGCAGAGATAATGGGAGGTCTCAAAATCTCCTGATTGTGACCCACTGCCACAGGTGACTCACTTCAGGCACAGTTATTCTCAAACTGATGTCCCAGGAGAGCAGATCTCAGCCTTGGAATCCCAGAACGCTCTTGTTAGTCTCACGAGTATCGAGGTTTCTTTTCCGGTCCCATCTTCCTGCTCCCTCAGAACTTCTGTCCTTAATGGCTCCATAAGATGCACTGAAACAAGAAGAAAGTCTCTTGAGGGGCCGGAGATTTAGCTCAGTGGTTTCACAGCCTGCTGCGCAAATGCAAAGACCCAAGTTCGATCCCTGGTACCAAAAAAAAAAAAAAAAAGTCTCTTGGTTACACAAATGAGCCAGAAGAAGGAAGATACTGACCTTAGAGAGTAGAAATGTGCAAAAAAATCAACATGTTTTTGTACCTTCAGACACTTAGAGAAATCCTCTTAGCATAGGACAACACGACCTTTGACCCATAGTTTGCCAAATACTTGTTCCAGGAAATTATTATTTTATAAGATGAATACAGAACAAATGGGAGTAAAGAAAACAGTTTCAACTTATCTATCCCCCATTAAAAGACCAAATCCTTCTTTGTGATTTTTGCTCTGATTCTCCAAATTTCTCTGCAGACAATGCCAATGTTTATAAATTATCCCCAAGTAGTTGCTATTGCCTAAAATCTAGAAGTCAGTAGACATCAAAGAACTTGCAACTTTCATCTTCCACAGCAAAGAGAAAACAATAATTTTTTGTGTTAGCTAATTAAAAGTATTATAGCTAATGTTGTCTATATAAGCACCAGTGCTTTCAGCTCTATTAGTTGATAAGAAAGTATGTGATTATGCTCTCCCCCTCTAGCCCAAGGTGCTATTTATCTATAAGAAAAATCAGGGCCAGGGATTTAGCTCAGTGGTTTTGTTTCACAAGCGCAAAGACACGAGTTCAATCCCTGGTACCAAAAAAAAAAAGGATGGGGCTATAAGAGGATTCATCCTTTCTCTTGTTTGCCAGTTGTACTTAAAACACTGAATCAGCCCACTGTAGACAGGTAGGTCTGCGGACGTGGTCCTGAGGTCACCAGTCATGCTGAAAAGACCGAATCAGCCCCCCACCCCACTCCTTTGGCCTCTTCTCTGTACAGCCACCTGGTTCCACTCTACAAAGATTCAGAGGACACTGGACAACCAGACCACTGTACTGGAGCTAATCAAGTTCTCAGCATTTAAAGAATTCCTGCACAGAGGTAGGGGCTTCTGAGCCACCGTACCACTGCTCCTGGTCCAGAGGAAGGGGCTTCTGGGCCACCAACCTTCCTGCTGCTCCCAGCCCAAAGGAAGGGGGTTTTGGGCCACCATCCCTACCACCGCTCCCAGTACCTGGCCCACCTCTCCCAGCTCAGAGGAGGTGAGCAGGCATGAACAGCACCCCCAACCCCCCCAGTCAAAATGAGAAAACACCTAAATAAGTCTTAAAAACAGACTTCCAGATCACCTACAGCAACTCCAAAGGGAAATGAGGTGGAACACTCTGATAACCACCTGAACTCACTGAACTGGCAACAAAAGGGGACCTGGAAAAAAGGAAATCAGAAATAATTTCTCAGATAATAGGAGAAATTGTGCCCCTAGTGCAAGACATGATTAATAAATCTAGAGAGGAGCTGAGGAACATGATGGAATCCCAACATAAGAAACAAATGGAATCCATAAAAAAGATGCAGATTTCCAAAAGACGAAAAACTCCATTGAAAGAATTCACAGCAGAATGAGCCAATGTGAGGACAGAATTTCATACACAGAAGATAAGATTACAATTAATGACCAGGAAAAGAAAAATTGCTCCAAAATTATAAGGGAACATGAGACATAAATCCAGCAACTACTAGGTGATGCAAAGAAGAATAACATAAGACTGATTGGAGTCAATGAAGAAACAGGAGAGAGTGGACATGACATAAAATAACCTCTTCACAGAAATAATGGCAGAAAACTTACCAAGTAGGGGAAAAGAGCTTGACATACAGATAAGTGAAGCATATAGGACTCCAAATAGCCTTAATAAAAAAAAAAATCTACACATAGGCATATAATTGTTAAGATTCCAGAAACTCAACAGAAGAACAAAATTCTACAAGGAGTTAGAGAAAAGCAAACAATCCCATACAAAGGAAAGCCCATCAGAATCACAGCAGACCTCTCAAAACAAAGCATCAAGGCAAGACGAGCTTGGAGTGATATATTCCAAGCCCTAAAGGAAAACAGCCTCCAACCCAGATTGATGTACCTCGCAAAACTTTCAAAATTGATGGAGAAACGGGATACTTTCATGATAAAGAGAACCATAGGAACTTCATGAATACCAAACCAGCAGTCCAAAAATTTTACACAATATCCTAGGTACAGACATTGAGGATCACAACCCCAGGAAGCAAAGCAGAATGAACCCATCTGGCACGACAAGAAATTTAATGTAAAGGGGAAAAAACCCAACAAAAAGAAAAAGTCATGGCAATGATGTCAATATGTTTCGGTTATGACCATCAACGTTAATGGTCTCAATTCCCCAATTAAAAGAAATAGACTGGGAGAATGGGTCAAGAAGCAAAATCCAACAATATGTCGAAACATCCCTGCATCCCTGGGATGAATCCCACTTGATCAAGTTGTTTGATCTTATTCATGATGTTCTGCATTTTATTTGCCTGTATCTTATTAAGGATTTTTGCATCATGTTCATTAGTGAGATTGGCCTATAGTTCTCTTTTTCAGTTGGGTCTTTCTCTGCTTTGGAGTTCAAGGTGATGTTTGCTTCCAGGAATAAATTCAGGAGTATTGTTTCCCTTTCAATTTCATTGAAGAGTTTAAACAGTAGTGGCAGAAATTTCTCTCGAAATGTCTTGTACAAGTCAGAAGTGAAGCCATCAGGACCCAGGCTTTTCTTAGTTGGTAAATTTGTAATTCCATTTTCAATTTCATTAGTTGATATTGGGTCGTTTGGAATTTTTAAGTCATCTTCGTTCATCTTTGGTAATTTGTATGTATCTAGGAATCTATTTCTTGTCTATTTTCCATCTTATTGGCATATAGGTTCTCAAAGTACGTATTGATGATCCACTGGATTTCTGCTGGGTTCATTGTAATTTCCCCCTTTTCATTCCTAATTGCGAGGATTTGGGCCTTCTCTTTCCTTCTTTTGATAAGGTTGGCTAAGGGTTTGTCGATTTTGTTTATTCTTTCAAAGAACCAATTCTTGGTTTCATTGATTTTGTTGTTGTTGTTCTCTTAGTTTCTATTGGATTGATTTCACCTCTGATCTTTATAATTTCCTCCTTTGTATGACCTTTGGTTTGTCCTGCTCTTCTTTTTCTAGAAGCTTGAGGTTCAGCCTCAAGGTTTTTTTTTGTTTTGTGTTGGGTTTTTTTTGGTACTGGGGATTGAACTTGGAACCTTGTGCTTGTGAGGCAGGCAGTGGAACCACTGAGCTAAAGCCCCGGCAGCATCAGGTTGTTTAATTGGTCTCACTCTGTGTTCCTAATATGAGTATTCACTGCTATGAATTTCCCTTGTAAGACTGCTTTCATTGTGTCCCACATATTCTGATATGTTGTATTGTCATTGTCATTTAATTTTTGGAACTGTCTGATTTCTTCTTTAATTTCCTCTGTGACCCAGTGGTTATTCAGAAGTGTGGTGTTCAATTTCCGTGTGTTTATGAAATTCTTGCAGTTTCTTTTGCTATTGATCTCCAATTTCATCACACTAGATCTGATAATATGAAGTGGATAACTTCAATTCTTTTGCACTTACTTAAACACGTTCTATGAGCGAGTATGTCATCTATTTTTGAGAATGATTTGTGTGTAGCTGAAAAGGATGTGTATTCTGATTTTGTGGAGTGGAACACTCTGTAAAGATCTATTGAGTTAATTTGTTCAACAGTTTGATTGAGTTCTACTATTTCATTATTATTTTTTGTCTAGTTGATCTATTTGTCACAGTGGGTATTGAGGTCCCCCACTAATATTATGTTAGTACTCATTTGATTTTTCATGTCCATTGGTATTTATTTTTTACAGTTGAGTGCACTAGTGTCTGGTGCGTATATGTTTAGGATTGTCATCTCTTCCTCTTGGATTGTTCCCTTTACAAGGATGTACTATACTTCTTTGTCTCTCTTAATCAGTGTTGGTTTGGAATGCACTTGATCTGCAAATAGGACAGCTACTCCTGTTTTTTGGGGGGGATTCCTGTTGCTTGGAGTATTGTTTTCCACTCTTTAACTTTCAGTCTATGAGTTTCTTTTTGAATTAAGTATGTTTCCTGTATGGAACATATTGTTGGATCTTACTTCTTGACCCATTCGGCCAGTCTTTTTCTTTCCGATGATGAATTCAGACCATTAACATTGATGGTTACAACTGATATGTATTATCAATTCCAAGAATTTTTCTTTTTGTTGGATTCTCCCCCCTTGTGTTTAATTTCTTGTCATGCCTGATGGATTCTAGGGTTGCGAGCCTCGTTGTCTTTTCCTAGGATATTGTCTAAAATTTTTGGAGTGCTGGTTTGGTATTCATGAAGTTCCTCAGGTGCTCTTTGTCATGAAAATGTCTTATTTCTCCATCAATTTTGAAAGACAGTTTTGTAGGGTACATCAATCTGTGTTGCAGTCTGTTTTCCTTTTGGGATTGAAATACATCACTCCAAGCTCGTCTTGCCTTGAGGGTTTGTATTGAGAAGTCTGCTGGGATTCTGATGGGCTTTCCTTTGTATTTGATTTGTTTCTTTTCTCTAACTGCTTGTAGAATTTTCTTCTGTTGGGTTTCTAGAATTTTAGTTCTTGTATGCCTTTGTGTAGTTTTTTTTTTTTTGATCAACGCTAGTTGGTGTCCTATATACCTCACTTATCTGTATGTCAAGTTCCTTTCCCCTGCTTGGGAAGTTTTCTGCCATCACTTCTATGCACAGGTTTTTTTTTACATCATCTGCACTCTCTTCCGTTCTTCATTGACTCTGATCAGTCTTATGTTATTCTTCTTTTCATCATCTAGCGGTTGCTGGATTGATTTCTCTTGGTCCCTTACTATTTTCTAAAATTTTTTTCTTTTCCTGGTCAGGAACTGCAATCCTATCTTCTATATCTGAAATTCTGTCCTCACATTGGCTCATTCTGCTAAATAAATTTTCAGTGGAGTTTTTAATCTCCTGGAAATGTTTGCACCTGTTTTATGGATTCCATTTGTTTCCTATGTTGACATTTCTTCATGTTCCTCAGCTCCTCAATTTTTTTTAAATCTGTGTCCTCTCTAGATTTGTTGATCATCTCTTTCACTATGGGCACAATCTCTGCTGTTATCTGAGAAATCATATCTGTTTTCATTTTTTTCAGATCCTCTTTTTTGCCCGTTCAGTAAATCCAGGTGGTTGAGTATCAGAGTATCCCATCTCTTTCCCTTTGGGGTTGCTTTAGGTGTTCTGGAAGTCTGGTTTCGACACTTGTTTACGTGTCTTCTCATTTTAACCACAGTGTGGGGGTGCAGCTGGTGCCTGTTTGGCTCACCACCTCGGTGCTGGGGGTGGTGGTACAGTGGCCTGGAATGTTCACCTCCTTGGTGCTCGGTTTCAGCTCTGCTCCTGGGTGCTGGGGGCAGTGGTACATTCGCCCAGAAAATTCACCACTTTGATGGTGGGGGCAGCTCTGCTCCTCATTGCTGGGCTCCATTTTTCCTTTTTTAGACCACACTTCTTAATAATGCCATGGGGAATGAAGTTTCCAACACATGAATTTTGGATGACACATTCAAACCATGTAACTCACTACTGGAACTTTCTTTGATGAAGTACCTTTGCATTACTAATCTACACTATGATACTGACTACCATTTTTATGAAGAACTATGATAAATTCTTCGCCCTCTTTTCTAAAGGAGACCCCACAAAAGTTGTCTACTGCTTTAAGTCACTTTTGCTAGAGGTTCCTATCTTAATTCCCCAGGGTGGCTGTGGCCCAGCATCACTCCTCAGTGGGCACAATGATCCTTGTTCTTGGATGAACACCATTTTCTGTAATGTGACCAGTGAAGATCCAGTGACAAGGTAGTGATGTGTCATAATAGTCTTTGCCATTTCCCTTCTTTTTTCATCTTAAGTAGCTTCCATACACAATTTCTGTTTGCCGTGAGTACAGTGGATGCTCTCTTAAGATCCACACAAAATACAAAAGAGACATCACAGCCACCACGACACTGCCAAAAAATGTAAAATGTGACCATTGCTCATTTGGACAAGTCAGCAGAGGACTAACCACTTGCACTGGACAGGTTCTCATCCAACTGAGAAAATAAAATCTCAGGCAAAAATGTCAAAGGTCATCGTGGGTTGAAATAACTGCATAATTCTTTTTTTGGGGGGGTATTAAATTCTTTTATTAGTACATTGTAGGCATACAACGCAATTACATTTCTCATTGGGAATTGTATCTTTATATAATGCATCTTGGTTTTTTGTTTTCCCCATTTCTAGCCCTCCCTTCACCCCCTCCACCCTTCCCTAGTTACAAAGATTTTATTTCCATTTTTTCCATTTCTCATCATTTTTTCCTTTCCCTTCTTTCCTTTCCCCTGCCCCTCCCACTACCCCTACCCCTTTGGACCTTTTCTTCCTATTTTACATTATCCATTATTCATTCTAATCATTGGTACATTTTAGGTATACAATATAATGACATTCACCATGGGAAATTTGCACCTTTACATAGTCTCTCTTGGTTCTTATTTTTCACCCTTGTCCAGCCCTCCCTTCAACCCCTCCAGTCCTCCCTATTTACAAAGATCTTGTTCCTATTTTTCCATTTTCTCATATTAATTCCATTCCCCTCTTTCCTTTCCCCTACCCCTCCCACTTCCCCCTCCCCTTTGCCCCTTTTCTTCCTATTTCACATTACCTATTATACATTTAGTCCTTATTTACACTTTCAGTTTCTCACACCAGAGAAACTATTCAGTATTTACACATGTGTGTCCTATTTATTTTACTTAAGAGTATCGCCTCAATGTGCATCCACTTAGCTATAAATGTCTCTAATTTCTCATTTTTTATGGCTGAGTAGTACTCCATTTTATTAAAAAAACCACATTTTCTTCATCCAGTCTCCAGTTGACAGCATTTGGGCTGTTTCCAAGTTTTAGCTATCACAATCTGCACTGCTATGAACATGGGTGCACATATATCACTGTGGTATGATTCTTTTAATTCTTTGGGGAAGATCCCCAGCAGTGGACTAGTGGGGTCAAATGGGACTTCCAGTCCTAGTTCTTTGAGGTATCTCCATACTGATTTCCACAGTGCTTGCACCAGTCTACACTCCCACCAGCAGTGGAGCAGGGTTCCTCTTTCCCCACAGCCCTCCAGCATTTGATATTGGTTGATTTCATGATAGCAGCCATTCTTTCTGGAGTGAGGTGGAATCTCAGCATTGTTTTCATTTGCATCTCTCGAATGACCAGTGACGCTGAACATCTTTTCATGTATTTATTAGATATTTCTACTTCTTTGTCTGAGAAATGTCTGTTTGTATCAGATGCCCATTTTTGGATTGAGTCTTTAAATTTGGGAGGTCTGATCTTTTTAAGTTCTTTATAGATTCGAGATAGTAGACCTTTGTCTGAGGAAGAGCAGGTAAAGACTTTTTCCCACCTTGTGTGTTGTCTCTTCACACTGCTGGTGGTTTCTCTTGCTGTGCAGAAGCTTTTTAATAAGGAGAGATCCCATTTGTTGTTTGTTTGTGCTAGTTCACGGACAACTGAGGTTTTGTTCATAAAATCGTTTCCTACACCGATGTCTTCAAGGGTTCTACCTAACCTCTGTTCCAACTGGTTCAGAGTTTCTATTTGAATATTTAGCTCTTTAATCCACTTTGATTTTAGTTTAGTGCATGGTGATATAGGTCTAGTTTTAATCTTTGGCAAGTTGAAGCCCAATTTTTCCAGCACCGTTTATTAAAGAGGCTATCTTTCCTCCAGTGAGGGTGTTTGGCTCCTTTGTTGAAGATGAGATGACTGAGTGTGTGGTGTTGTTTCTGCATCTTCTAATCTGTTCCACTGGTCCTCAAGTCTGTTTCTTTGCCAGTATCATGCTGTTTTTATCACAGTAGCTTTGTAGTATAGTTGCAGGTTGGGGATTGTGGTAGCCCCAGCCATGTCTCTGTTACCTAGAATTGCTTTTGCTATTCTGGGTCTCTTCTTGCTCCAAATGAATTTTTGGATTGTTTTCTCAAGGTCTATGCAGTATGCTGCCGGGATTTCAATTGGAATTGCATTAAATCTATATAGCAGTTTTGGAAGTATGACCATTTCACTATATTAATCCTTCCTACCCAGGAGCAGGGGATGTCTGTCCATTTTCTGATATCATCTTCAGTCTCTCTTTTCAGAGTGCTATAGTTTTCAGAGAAGAGGTTTTTGATTTCTTTCATTAGGATGGTTCCTAGGTATTTCAGTTTTTTGGATGCTATTGTGAAAGGAATTATTTGCCCTATTTCTCTCTCAGTGAGTCTGTCACTGGTGGAGAGGAAAGCTATTGATTTTTCTGTGTTGATCTTGCAACCAGGTATTTGGCTGAATTTGGTTATTAAGTCTAGAAGACTTTTGGTGGAGTTCTTGGGGTCTTCTATATAGAGTATCATGTCATCTGCAAATAATGACAATTTGACTTCTTCATTTCTTGTCTGTATTCCTTTTATTTCTTTCTCTTGTCTAATTGCCATGGCTGTTTCTGGAACTATATTGAACAAGAGTGGTGATAGTAGACATCCTTGTCTTGTTCCTGATTTTAGTGTGAAGGATTTCAGTTTTTGACCATTTAGTATGATATTGGCTATTGGTTTTTCATAGATGGCGTCTATCAGTTTGAGGTGGAGACCATCTATTCCAATTTTTTGTAGGGTTTTTCTCATAAATGCATGTTAGATTTTGTCAAATACTTTTTCTGCATCTATAGAAATAATCACATGGTTTTTGTCCTTGGCTCTATTGATATAGTGTATTACATTGCTTTGCATATGTTGAACGATCCCTGCATCCCTGGGATGAATCCCACTTGATCAGGGTGTATGATCTTCTTGATGATCTGCATTCTATTTTCCAGTATCTTATTAAGGATTTTTGCATCTATGTTCATTAATGAGATTGGCATATAGTTCTCCTTTTAGGTTGGGTCTTTCTCTGCTTTGGGGATCAAGGTGATACTTGCTTCCAGGAATGAATTTGGGAGTATTGCTTCCCTTTCAATTTCATTGAAGAGTTTAAACAGTAGTGGCAGCAGTTCCTCTCTAAATGTCTTGTAGAATTCAGCAGTGAAGCCATCAGGGCCCGGGCTTTTCTTAGGTGATAAGGTTTTAATTACGTTTTTAGTTTCATTGGTTGATATTGGGTTGTTCAGAATTTTTAGGTCTTCTTCATTCAACTTTGGTAATTCATATGTATCTAGGAATCTGTCCATTTCTTCTGTGTTGTCCATCTTATTGGCATATGGGTTCTGGAAGTAGGTATTGATGATCCTCTGGATTTCTGCTGGGTCTATTGTAATTTCACCCTTTTCATTCAAATTGCATGGTTTTGGGCCTTTTCTTTCCTTTTTCTGGTAAGGTTGGCTAAAGGTTTGTCAATTTTGTTGATTCTTTTGAAGAACCAACTCTTGGCTTTATTGATTTTTGTATCATTCTCTTAGTCTGCATTGCATTGATTTCTACTCTGATCTTTATAATTTCCTCCCTTGTATGAGCTTTGGGGTTGTCCTGCTCTTCTTTTTCTAGAAGCTTGAGGTTCAGCATCAGGTTGTTTAATTGGGCTCGTTCTGTTTTCCTAATATGCGTATTCACTGCTATGAATTTCCCTCGCAAGACTGCTTTCATTGTGTCCCATAGATTCCAATATGTTGTATTATCATTGTCATTTAATTGAAGGGACTGTCTGATTTCTTCTCTAATTTCCTCTGTGACCCATTGGTTTTTCAGAAGTGTGTTGTTCAATTTCCACATGTTTATGAAAGTTTTTGAGTTTCTTTTGCTGTTGATCACCAATCTCATCGCACTGTGGTCTGATAATATACAGGGGATAACTTCAATTCCTTTGCACTTACTTATGTTCTATGTGTGAGTATGTGGTCTATTTTGGAGAATGACCCATGTGCAGCTGAGAAGAATGTGTATTCTGATTTTGTGGGGTGGAAGACTCTGTAAACATCTGTTAAGTTCACTTGTTCAAGAGTTGGATTGAGTTCTAGTATTTCATTACTTATTGTTAGTCTAGTTGATCTATTTGTGACAGTGGGGTGTTGAGGTCCCCCAGTACAATTGTATTAGTGCATATATGGCTTTTCATGTCTGTTAGTATTTGTTTAATACAGTTGGGTGCACTAGTGTTTGGTGCATAGATATTTATAATTGTCATCTCTTCCTCTTGGATTCTTCCCTTTACAAGGATGTAGTGTCCTTCGTCTCTCTTAATCAGTGTTGGTTTGAAATCTACTTGATCTGCCAAGAGGATAGCTACTCCTGCTTTTCTTGAGGTTCCTGTCACATGCAGTATTATTTTCCACCCTTTAACTTTCAGTCTATGAGTTTCCTTTTGAATGAAGTGTGTTTCTTGTATGCAGCATATTGTTGGATTTTGCTTCTTGACCCATTCTGCCAGTCTATTTCTTTTGATTGGTGAATTGAGACCATTAACATTGATGGTTATAACTGAAATGTATTGACTTGTCATCGCCATGACGTTTTCTTTTTGTTGTGTTCTCCCTCTTTCCATTTAATTTCTTGTCATGCCAGATGGGTTGATTCTGCTTTGCTTCCTGGGGTTGTGATCCTCGATGTCTGTTCCTAGACTATTGTGTAAAATTCTTTGGAGTGCTGTTTTGGTATTCACGAAGTTCCTAAGGTGTTCTTTGTCATGAAAGTATCTTATTTCTCCATCCATTTTGAAAGATAGTTTTGCAGGGTACATCAATCTGGGTTGGAGGCTGTTTTGCTTTAGGGCTTGGAATATGTCACTCCAAGCTCTTCTTGCCTTGATGGTTTGTGTTGAGAAGTCTGCTGTGATTCTGATGGGCTTTCCTTTGTATGTGATTTGTTTCTTTTCTCTGACTGCTTGGAGAACTTTGTTCTTCTGTTGTGTTTCTGGAATCTTAACAATTATATGACTATGTGTGGTTTTTTCTTATCAAGGCTATTTGGAGTCCTATATGCCTCACTTATCTGTATGTCAAGCTCTTTTCCCCTGCTTGGGAAGTTTTCTGCCATTATTTCTGTGAAGAGATTTTTTATGTCATCTGCACTCTCTCCTGTTTCTTCATTGAGCCCAATCAGCCTTATGTTATTCTTTTTTGCATCATCTAGCAGCTGCTGGATTGATTTCTCATGGTCCCTTATAATTTTGAAGCAATTTTTCTTTTCCTGGTCACTAATTGCAATCGTATCTTCTGTCTGAAATTCTGTCCTCACATTGGCTCATTCTGCTGTGTAGACTTTCAGCGGAGTTTTTCATGTCCTGGAAATCTATTTGCATCTGTTTTATGGATTCCATTCGTTTCTTATGTTGGGATTCCATCATGTTCCTCAGCTCCTCTCTAGATTTATTAATCATGTCTTGCACTAGGGGCACAATTTCTCCTATTATCTGAGAAATTATTTCTGATTTCATTTTTTCCAGATCCCCTTTTGTTGCCAGTTCAGTGGGTCCAGGTGGTTATCAGAGGGTTCCATCTCATTTCCCTTTGGGGTTGCTGTAGGTGATCTGGAAGTCTGGTTTTGAGACTTATTTATGTGTTTTCTCATTTCGACTGGGGCAGGGGACTGTTAGCACCTGCACGGATTACGTCCTCTGAGCTGGTTGAGGTGGGACAGGGGCCAGGAGCAGCAGTAGGGATGGTGACCCAAAAGCCCTTTCCTGTGGGCTGGGAGCAGCCAGAGGGATGGTGGCCGGGAAACCCCTTCCTCTGGACCAGGAGCAGTGGGATGGTGGCTCAGAAGCCCCTCCTTCTGGGCTGGGATCCGTGGGAGTGATGGTGGCCCGGAAGACCCTTCCTCTGGGCCAGGAGCATTGGGACAGAAGGTGGTCCAAAGCCCTTTCCTCTGGACTGGGAGCAGCAGGAGGGATGGTGACTGGGAAGCCCCTTTCTCTGGACCAGGAGCAGTGGGATGATGGCTCAGAAGCCCCTACCTCTGGGCCGGGAACAGTGGGACTTAGTACCTTGGTCTGGTGGTCTTGGTGTCCTCTGCGTCTTTGTAGTGTGGAATTAGGTGGCTGGCCTGTCTGCAGCGAGGTGATTCAGGGTCTTCCATTGCACTCTTTCTAATATTTCTTTGTGTAGCTATGGGGACTTACCCTTTGGGATTTTTCTCATATATCTGATCATTCCTACTTTCTTTCTCCTGAAAACTTTCCCCCTCTCATCCTGTCCATATTGCAGTTTCGTTGATGTCAATCATTACTTAGACTCTTCTTGTAGGTGAACTCTTTGACTTCTATATTTTTTACTTCCAACTACATTACAAAACCTCATTGTGATATTCCTCTATCAGCTTTCTCAGAACAGTGGCTGTACTGCAGCCCTGCCCCACTCCCCTGCAGGAAGGTGGTTGTGGGTGATTACATGGTCCTTTGAGCTGGATACTGCTTTACCCTGGCAGACAGCTGAGTGCCTGTCTGACTCATGACCAAGTGTCTCTCACAGAAAAGTTGTCTATATTGGCTGAAGCCCCTATGGTTCTTTTCTAAACCATCTGGTTTATTCCTGCCAAGATAGCCATTTCCAGGAGAACACTGGCAGAACCAGAGTTAGGTTCAGGTACATTGGACAGACAAGACACACGAGAGTCAGTACAATACAACATGAAAAATAACAAAAGTGGTATATTTCTCACATATTCCAGAGAGAAGAAGACAGATACAATAGGAAAAAGGGGGAGCTGTCTGACATACTCTCACTCAGTGGTTGGGGAAAAGAAGGATTTGAGGGCCAAATCCTTCCCTGGGTTAAGGCTTTTCCTGGACACGTTTCCCTTGGGCAGTTATGATTGGTAAGTTCAGAAGAGGCAGGTGTGAGCTCTGTGGTCATGCTGTACTGAAAGGTGGCCACTGTACCCATCACCCATCTGGGTTGTCCATGGAGGGTATAGGGATCAATAGGAGCAGTCAAATAGGCTCATCTAGCCAACCCAAATGAATGCAGTTGCCAGAAGGTGGCTGGATGAAGTAGACGTCTGGATCAACTACCTTGAGGAATTAGGAGCAGGTGAAGAGCTGGAAGTGTCAAGGGTGACTGAAATCTTCTGGTATGACAAAATCTCATATGCACAATGGATGTCAAAGCAGCAAACAACTGAATAATTCATTACACTTTTAGACTTTATCTCAATTCTAGATTTCTCCTCCAAGATTCCTAATTGCATATATAATTGTTTGCTTATTGACTTCTTTTGCTTGACTGAATCAGACTTCAATTGTCATATATTCAATCTTAACTCAATGCTTTTTATTTTTAAATCTCCTACTACCTCAGTGTTTCTTACCATATTAATGATAATCTACACTGTTGTTTATTCCAAAACTCTGAATTCCCACAACTGTTCATCAAAGTTGACCATTTAGACTACCAGGGCATATTTTGCATATATCCAGTACTCCATCTTTTCTGTGTTTAAAATACAACTAAATTAATCATAGTTTTGGGGAGATGACATATTGCTATAGTTAGTATGTATATATATATTTAATCTGTGATTTCTACTAACTAAATTGTGGTGGAGCTATTAACTTCATTCTATTACCTTTACCACATATCATTTCTCACAAAACTTTCTGTGAACTTCCTACCTGGAATGTCTACTTTTGCCCCTTTAGAATCTCCTTTTTCAAACTCTATGCAGAGTCCACAGGGAGCCCAGGCTGGTCGACGGGGACATTCCCTGCTCTGGTCGTGTTGAAGTGAAGCACAGGGACAGGTGGGGCTCCGTCTGTGATTCCGACTTCTCTCGAAGCTGTGTCTTGTGCAGAGAACTTCAGTGCGGCTCAGCCATCTCCATCCTAGGGGGAGCTCGCTTTGGGGAAGGGAAAAGACAGATCTGGGCAGAGGACATGGCCAGGCCTGGAGGCACATTCCACTGCACTGGGACTGAGGGGCACATGGGAGTCTGTCCTGTGACTGCTCTGGGTGCATCGCTGTGTTCCGAAGGGCAGATGGCCTCTGTCATCTGCTCAGGTAAGAGGATGAAGGACCGCCTGTGATGAGTCCCTCCTATGGTGGTGTGCTTTACAACCAGGTGTGCCTCCAGTTGACAAATATAACAGGGAATCATTCATTTTGAGGGTGATGAGGCCTGTGCCAGAATAGTGACCTCCCTTGCCTTGTTAGAAAAGGAACACTTTGTTTTCATGAACCTCATTGGTATTGGGTGCTCACTGTGGCCCAAGCTCTTCTCAGAGCACCTGCTTTACCCTCTGCCTGGTTGACCCATCCACCTTCCCCTCTCCTGAAAGCCATGTTTGTCCTCAACTCATCTGTGTCACATCCATCTGAGGCCCATTCTTCACCCTAACCTTTTGCATAGTATATGATGGACCAATTTGGTGTCTGCAGGAAACCAGTCCCAGAGATTATTGCCATGGAATTCATCATCTCTGATGCCAACCAGCTCTACCAGTCCACTAGAAAGTGCCATTGCCTGCCTAGGTGAGAAACAGTGGCCAACCTTGAAAATGATCTCAATCTTTAAGAATGTTTTCATTAGTATTTTGTTTCTTTTTCCAGGAAGCAGTCACACTTGCTTGGTAGATAGACCAGGCCCCTGTGCTGGGAAAGTGGAGGTCCACCATGAGGGATTTTGGTGCACCATCTGTGATGGCAGCTGGGGACTGGGTGATGCCCATGTAGTGTGCAGACAGCTGGGCTGTGGAGTGGCTATCGATGATGCTGGTTCTGCTCATTTTGGGGAACAGGACCTGTCTGGCTGGATGAGGTCAACTGCAATCGAAAAGAAGCCCATATCTGGAAGTGCCATTCCCATGGCTGGGGTCAGCATAATTTCAGGCATAAAGAAGATGCAGGAGTTATCTGCTCAGGTACAGTTTGCACATAAGCCTGGTCACAATTACATAAAAAAAGACTGAGGTGGGACAGAGGGTAGTGAATGAAATTACAGTAATTCAAAAGATTTCCCTGAAAATCATATTCAAGGAGATAATTGCCAGAGTTAAGATTCCAGAAGTCTGAGTTTGACAAGTTAGTGCTGCTTCATTGGCAAGGTAGTGTAACATTATAAAGAGCAAAATCCAGAAATGGGCTTGGATATCATGAAGATTTTAATAATAAAATTGTTGTATGAGTAGATATAGAACTGGATATTTAATAAGAATTACAGGCTAACACTTAATAAAAATAATATTAAAGTAGGTTAAAAGGATCAAAAAGAAATATATTCCATGCATCATTCTATGGAGACATATAATCATCATGTCTAAGTAGCTGTTCCGTGAGATAAACGAGACTCTATTCTCATAGCTGCAAGAACTATCTTAAGAGGTCACTGCTCTTGCCTTGTATACATGACAAACTTTAGAAGCTAGTGTGAAATAGAGAAATATCCTCAGTTGTAATATATAGAGGAAAACAATACCATGACTATCACTTTTGCAGCCAGAATGGCTGATTCCTAGTTAATGACATAAATCTGGTATAGGACATGCACATAAAATCTGAAGTTTCAGAAAAGGAAATGCACTAAGACTCCAACTGACAAGTTTCTTTCTGGGAGAACATTTGTAAGTTGGATTCTTTCATAAGTCTGATAAAAGTACTCATATACCTTTGACACAAATATACAATGTAAAGCATAAAAAAAACCAGACAAATACAGTAAAGTCCCTGACTCTACTGAACCACTTACACTATTACACTGTTCAGTAAGCACACAGCAGCACAACTGTTATGGTGTTGAGCAGACATGTGAGCTACAGCCATGATTTGTTCGCTTCTACAAATGTAAGGTAATGCAAGGTCCTTTCATATCTGTGAAAGTTCTCAGCCCAAGTGTTTGTAAGTGGAGGACTTATTGTATTTCATTTTAAGACTGTACATGGAATATTGGTTTCAGTACCTGTGTCTCACTAAATTTTTAAAATCAAAGACTTTTGTCAAAAATAAGAAACACAGAAGTGAAACACGTGGTAACACTTTGCTTTGCTCACAAAACATGTACACATGTATTGAAATATCACACTCTACCCCTAAAACACATACAACTTCTATGTATCAATTAAAAACAAACAAGAGCAAAGATCACTGAAGCTAAAATTACAATGTTAGTGATAAAGTCCAAACTGTGTAATTAAAGAAAATCTCTGAGGTTTTAATTGGATCAGGAAAACATCACTGACAGCGTTGTAAAAAAGACTCAAAGTACAAAAAGAAATCCAAGACTAGAAAATCAGAAGGTATGCATAGCATAAATACTATATTTCACTAAGATCAACTATATCATCCAGAAGTTACTAAACACATACCAGTGATTGTCAAGCGATGTCTATTTTTAAAGCCCTTCTAACTCAGAGTAAAGGGAAGGATTCTTCCAGATCTCAAGAGGTGTCAAACTACTAACACTGTATTTCACCTCAGAGTTTATGTCTCTGAGGCTCACAGGGGAAAGCAGCAGAGGGGCCTGTGCCGGATGTCTGGAAGTGTTTTACAGTGGAGTCTAGGGCAGCGTTGGCAGCAGTGCCAGGTCCCTGGCCACGGTGGGGGTCGCGTGCAAGCAGCTTGGCTCTGGAAACAACGGAACACTCAAACCTGCATTGCCAGGCAAAACACCAGCCAGGCCGATGTGGTTGGACGAGGTGCGAAGCCCAGCAGGGCCTGACACACTGTGGCAGTGCACATCCTCTCCGTGGAGGCGGAGACTGGCCAGCCCCGCTGAGGAGACCTGGGTCACATGTGATGGTGGATGTTCACTGGTCCCACAGGATCCCACTCTGCAGTCCTAGGTCCCTTTCAGAGAAAGAACCTTAGGCTTTATTTTCCTATTCCCACAACAGTTTACCTTGTTAGAACTTATTCAGCAGGATGGGTGAACTCTGCGTGATCTCTATTCTACCTGCATAATGTATTGAATATTCAACTATTACCAAATCTTAGCAAATAATATTCAGATATTATCTTACGACATTGATATAAGAAAATAAGCAGCTAAAAATTCAACCCTGCAGTATTTTCCAGTTCTACACTTCCTTAAACTGTGAATGTACGTGGCATTTTCCCCGGCTCTTGTCTATTTTTTAATAAATTGCTTGTATATATCAATTTAAAAGTGTACAAATATTTCAAAAAACACAACAAATATAAGGTAAACATAAAACACACATAAAAGAGAAAGTTATATAGACACACGTGTTTACCAGTGACTCAATAAAATGTCCTGAAAGTGTGTTAATTTGACACTATTCCACTCGTACCTCAAAACAGACTACAGTGATTATATATATAATGATATAAAAGGCAGTTCAACAAGAACCCACAGTTGTTAATACATATTCTACTAAACAAAGCACCCAACCATATAAGGCAAAAACATGAAACTGAAGGTAAAAATCATAGATCCACAAATATCCCTGAAAACTTCAAAGCATCTCCCTCTGAAACTGATAGTTGAAGAAGGTACAAAGATCTGCAATGGGAGTCAAAATCAGCAACATCTTGCCTCAAGTTGAGCATCACACTGTATGCAAAGCACAGAGAGCACGCAATCCTCTCAAAATCATGAGAAATATTCATCTGAATAGATCGTGCTCATAGCAACAATGAAGACCTTAAGATATCCAAAGAAATGGAAATCCTGCAAAGGGAGTTCTCAATATTGGAGTGAAACTAGGAATTGACAGCAGAAATATATTTAGAATACAATAACCTTTTCTTCCTCTTTCCCTTTTCCTATTATCTATTTCATATTTATTTATTAACTTTTAAATATAAGTACAATCGTGCAGCTCAAGCTTGTGTGTCTGATTTATTTCACTTAACACTGATCTCAAGGTGCATCCATTTTCCTGCAGATGCTTCAAGGTTATCCTTCTTTGTGGCAGAGTAGTACTTCATTGTTTATAAGCACATTTTCTTGATCCATTTGTCTGTTGAGAATATGGACTGCTTACAAGATTTAGGTATTATAAATTGTGCTGCTATAAACATGGGTATACATACATCACTGTTGTATGATATTTTTCACTTTTTGGGAAGATACCAAGAAGAGGAATAGCTGGGTCAAATGGAATTTCTATTTTTAGATTTTTAAGAAATATTCATACCGATTTCCATAGTGATCACCTCAGTTTATACTCCCACCAACAGTGGGGAAGGTTTCCTTTCTCCCCACAACTTTGCCAGCATTTGTTATTGGTTGATTTCTTGATGAAGTGAAATGGAATCTTAGTGTTGTTTGTTTTTTTTAATTAATTTTATTGGTATATAATGTAAAATGTTTTAATTTGCATCTCCCAAATACCCACTGACATTGAACCTTCATATATTAGCTGATTTCATTTCTTCCTGTAAGAAGTGTCTATTCACTTTGATGCCCATTGTTATTGGGTTTTAAAATTTGAGGTATTTAGGCTTTTATGAGTTCTTTATGTATTCCAGATGTTGGTCCTTGGAGGAGTAGCTGGCAAATAATATTCCCCATTCAGTAAGTTGTCTGGGAAAATGGCTACTTCACAATTACAATGTTAATTTTGTTCTTTTGACATTTTCTGTTTTTCACTATGATTCTTATACATGATTCTTATGAAATACACTGAGTTTACTAAAAGGACAAGCACTTTCACTGAAGGTAAATTTTGTAAACAACATAACCTCTGAAAACTTGTGCACATGAAATAAAGGTTTTAAACAGAGTTCGAAAACGGTTTTAAATCTTCTCCTGTAGTCTTACAGAAGCCTCAGTCTTAGAAATAATCCAGGTGTCTCTGATTTTTCAGACAAGATAAGGCCGCATGGAGGTCTGGCACGGCGGCTCCCGGGGCTCAGTGTGCAAGGACTCCTGGGACCTGGGCGATGCGCAGGAGGTCTGCAGGTAGCTGGGCAAATAGTGATGGCACTGAAAGAGGTAGCGTTCGTTCGGGGGACTGGACCTGTGTGGCTCAGCCAGGTGAAGCACAGAGGAAATGAGTCTTCCCTGTGGAACTGCCCCGAAGGATGATGGGGGTACAGTGACTGTGGGGACAAGGAAGATGCTGCAGTGCGGTGCCTCCCAGGTCAGTGGCAGGAACCCAGGAGCTTAGACCAACTGGCTGCAGAAGAGGGTGGGCACTGCAGTGTGTCCTGTAAAGCCAGGACGGAGGGCAGGGGGTGCAGTGGGGACACCGCCTGCTGTTTCTATCCAAAAGCATGAGAAATATTTACTCTGTGGCTCCCGGATTCCATCTCTTTCTCTTCTCTCATACAGGAACATCAGAATCACCACCAGCACCAGGTACAGTGTGGGGCTCAGGAGTTCAGGACCAGTTAGCTGTACCCTTCTTGTGCAGAGAGTTTGGGTCCAAAGGAGTCCTGAGGACTTAGATTTACTTGGGGTCCTGTACCTGAAGAAAGAGATATTTAATAACTAGGCTCCGGATCATTCATCTCAGACATCATCATCTCTCTTGAAGCTTCCTTTTTCTTAGAGCACAAGGCTCTCAGGTTCTGTGATCTTTGGAATCATTCTGTTGGCCCTTATCAGATTCCTCACATGGATTTTGAAAAAGAGACAGATACGGAGGCTTACAGGTCAGAGACAAATTGTGGTCTTTCTGTTTCTACAGCATAAGGGTTTTCTTCGGAGAAAAACAAATCAACAACAGAAATAGCTTCAAGTTTCAAATGAACAGGAAGCAGGTGCTAAGATAGGAGTTCAAAGAAGTGAGCGAAGTGCACTGTAGGGAGAGAGAAGGACAGACATAAGAAAGGACAGCATGTTTGTTGCTCTGCAGTGAAAGTTAAGTCTAAAGACAGAAGCTGCTGGCAAAGGAAGGACAGATTATGAAGCATTTATATTCACTGGGAAGGTGACTCACAGTCATTAAAGTACCAAGGAGGCAAGTAAGATGGCCAGGCTAGCTTAAATGTAGGGAGCTCTTTTGACAATAGGATATAAGAAAGCCAGGAATGGCATTTTGAAACAGTTGAGATGAAAGATGAAAAGCACTTTACAGGGAGATGGAAGAAAAAGTAAATAGTTTTGGAAAGATTCAGAAAGCCTTCCAGTGCTTTATGAAGAACTAGTTGTTTTCATGTGGGAAAGGTGATTGTTACATGGTGACACCAGGGGTGACTTAACCTTGTGCCTATTTCATGCAAGTGTGCAGCATTCTAAGGGAAAAGCAGGGAAAGGACAGGATGGATAAAGATTGGGTACCTTTGCACTGCTAAGGCACACAGAGAGGAGGGAAGGTTATACGGAATGGTCTGCTGATCCATAACCCAGGACCTCTGTTGTCAGTTTTCTCAGGAGGAGAACATTTGTTTCCACCACATCAGATAAGAAGAGATGAAATTTAATCTGAAGGTGAATGATCTGGACCTTCCAACCTCTTTCGGTCAGTGGATTCTTCGAAAACTGATACCCGGGAGGCTCAGACTGGTGCCTGCAGCCAAGGCTGAATATTCTACTTTAATGAACAGTAGGACATGATCCAAAACCTGTGATAAGAGGTTTATAATTCATGCAAGGGGGAAAGGCCATAATGAACTGAAAATTATTTTCAGAGAACAAAATATATTGCAACCCTATGGAGGCCTCTAGCTTAACAGGCCCATGCTTATTTCTGACCGGTACCAATGACCATACAGGAGAATATTATGACTGGGACCTCACTTTATAAAAACAGAAATGATTCTTCTAAAAGAATATCAAATTGGGCTGGGGATTTAGCTCAGAAGTTTCTTCGCCTGCTGCGCAAGCGCAAGGACCTGAGTTCGATCCCCGGTACCAAAAAAAAAAAAAAAAGAATGTCAAGGTGACACTTTACATTTTCTTTGTTTTGGGAGAATTATTGTGTGTACTTAAGGTACACAACATGATGTTATGGGATACACATAGGTGGGAAAATGCCACTAATTGTGAAGCAAATTACAATATTCCTTGACTCACATGGATCTGGGGCACAAGAACAGGTAAAGTCAACTCAGTAGGAATCTGGTGCACAAGGTATTGCTACAGTGCTCCTGTTGGACATCAGCTCTCTAGATGTGTTCAGCCTACAGTTCTACTGTCTCATATCCTCCAACCTAAAACTTTCTTCACAGTTTTGGTTTCTTCCTGAGCTTGATGTTTTGTTCCGGAAAATGTGAGAGCTTGAATGTTCCATATCTTTATTCCAAGAGGACCCAGCAATACCGAGATGCTCCCTCATCCCACAGTGCTCCCTTTTCTGTCCTTGAACCTCCATCTTGTGCCAATTCACTGAGTCCGTCTAGGCATCATAACTGTTGGGGTTGGGAGAAACAGCCCAGTGCTTGTGGTTCTTACTGCACCAAGACATCTTGGTGTGTGAGAGGAGCCAGTATCGTTCAGTCCAAAGGGTTTGGCAATAGCTTCTGCAACTTTGAGAAACATATTTAAGGGCCAGAAAAGACTTTCTGTGCCTTACATTGCACCTGCTTGCCTTCCTTGTTGGAGGAAGTCTTTCTAGATGCTCAGGCACTAGATTCTCAGGCACTTGAGGAAAGGTGTGCTGTATTGCCCAGTAATTATATTCTTCCTCCCATGAAAGCCACTGGAGCTTTCATGGCTTTAATGTTGGACTAATTTCAGTGTCTAAATAACATTCTGTTTTTCGAATAGATAAGGAAGCTTCTCTGAGGCACAGTGATGAAAATGGGAATCTGTATCCCAGTGAGGTAAGTGACGGGAATACATTTGTTATTGGTCAAAACAGGTGCATTCCTTTGGCCTCTCTTGCAATACAAAGAATGCATTTTCATGTTTGTTTTCCTGTGCATATGTGTGTTTATAAGTGCATACCCATAGTCAGAATATATAACAGCTTTTGCCAAATGTGACTCATCCTTTTATAAATTACATATTTATGCTGAGCAATAACCGTGGTACATCCAGGCCCTAAGAAAAAACTGGGTAACAAGTGAATAAATATTTTAAAGTTATTACCTTACAAATGATGGAAAGATAGAGCCTCCGTGGAAACAGTGTATCACAGATTCTGCCCACAGCAGAAATGAGAATATATTTTTTACAATTCAAAAGCACATATAGAATATATTTACGATGAAAGTATAACAAAAGAAAAAAGTTGAAAAACTGAAAATGGTGAAAAATTTGTTAAGCTGCATAACAAAATGAAAATTTGGTGAAATTAATTGGCGTATTTTCTATTTTTAAAAACAGATAAAGAAGGACTAGATAACTAGAAATAATAGAAAAGTAATTTGTCATTGTAGAAATATTACATATGACATATAAGAAATAGTCTGACACAAACGGTTAAAGCTGGAACTCTTAAAATTATATAAAATGTAATCCAGCTGCTGTTGCTTGCCTGTAATCCCAGCACTCTGGGAGGCTGAGGCAGGAGGATCATAAGTTTGAGCACACCCTGAGCAATTTAGTGACTAAATGAGACTCTGTCTCAAAATAAAAATTTTGAAAAGGGCTGGGAATATAGCTCATTTGGAAGGCCCTGGGTTCAATAACCAGTTTCAAGAAAAATAAGTATATGAAATGTATATTTGGTCTCCAACAGTGCAAACAACAACAAAACATTGTAAATGTAAATGTATTATATACCTAAAATGTACCAATAAAAGAATTTAAGCAAAACAATTAAAATGTTATAAATTAAAATCTATAAAATGCAGTTAGTTATATTTATTCTTATAAAATGCATATAGCATGAAAAACTTTAATATATGTGTACCTTTTATATGTGTGTAAACAATATTCAACGCATAATTGAAAAAAGTTATGGAAAGAATATTTGCATAAAAAGAAGTCAAATGACAAACATTTTAAATATGCAAATTCATCAATATGTCTGGAGAATTCAAATTATAGCTAAAATTGCCATATCACTTTGTATAGATGAGTCTCTCTAAATTTTAAAATAGATAACATTTGTTGTTGATGGGAATACAAAGTTTATTTCAATCACTGCTACTGAAAGAGATGTAATGGCCCTTGGAGAAATAATCTAGTATATTGTGACATAATAATAATAATAAAAAGCCTCACAGATCCTTTGACCCAATAATTCTAATCCTGAAAATTTTTTCATACAATTAAAATAAGGACATCCATTTAAGGCTTTATTTTTGCAATGCGGTTAGTAATGACAAAAATATTGGAAACAAAGTGAATGTCAGTTAATGGAATAGTGTCTGAAAAATTATGATTTAGCCAACTAAAAAGGAAATGTTCGCCATAAACATGTAATGTGATTCCACTTATATGATTATGTTATTGACTAGACTTAATAAATAAAATTGTTTATGTCTACAAATTATACTAGACACTATATATATGTATATGTATATATATGCATATATAATTCTAACAGCTTTATGAAATGAGTACTATGAATTTTTGTTTTACAATGGAAACATTTGAATACTTTCTGATATGACAAAGACTAAGCTACTTTTTTCTTTAAAAAAATCACTACTTCATAACTACTTCAGAAACATATAAAAATGGCCTTTATTAATTCCAGCATGGTTCCATAGTATAAAAGTGATTCTTGTGTACACTAAATTATAAAAAATATTGCATTTCTGGTTTTCTGCTCACAATGGGTAGTACACATTTTATGTGTGTGTGTATATTACAGTATAATGCATTCATCTATTTATAATGTATATAAACAGAAAAATAACATCCTTCTACTTATGACTTTTGTTCAGCCTTTCAGATACCTTGGTGAAGACCCATTGAATGGAGCAAAAGTCCATCTTTTCCACTGATCTTTGCAGTAGTATTTGTATAAAGTCCTTTATGTCTTGGTATTGCAAAGACTGCTGGTGAACCTTCAAAAATTAAATCTGTGAATGTGACTTCTTAGTAGCATATGCAAAACTTTCCGGGGGATTAAATAAAAAACATTATTACCAGTTTGAGTTTGTATTAACTTTGTATTTTTAACTTTCAGAATTTCTGATTGCATTTTATGAATCTTTTAGGGTTTCTTAAGTAAAGTAGTATGTCTTTTCATTGGATGTCTTATTTGCATATACTATTTGTTGTTTTCTAGCTTGCTTTAAATAATTTTCAAATAGCAAAGAATAATTTTTTTAACACTTTTTAAGAAAGAGAAAGTTAATGATGGTGAAGGGTCTAATGACTACAAGGAATGACTTTCATTGGCTCTTTAGCTGCTTTTCGTAACATAATTATGGTCACTGACATGAAATGCATAATATTGCTTGAAACAGTAAGGCTAAAAGTCACAGTGTTTTAGTTCCTCATTCCTTAGAAAAATATTGCTGAGGGACGGGGGATTTAGCTCAGTGCTGCCACCTGCCTTGGTCCTGCAAGGTCCTGAGTTTGATCCCGGGTACCAAAAGAAAAGAAAAAAAATATATTGCTGAAGCTGAAGTGCATAGGTTATGTTTTTTCTCTCTAAACTAGTATGGAGTAAGTTCATATGTTACTAAAATTAACTTCTCCCCCTTAAATATTAATGTATTTAGAAGATAACTTTAAAGTAGCTGAAAACTGAGCTTAGATTTTTGTTGAATATCAGTGTTCTATGGAATTGATTTTTAAAATCGATTCATGTTTTTCAATGGCAGGTAAACACAGATATTTGTCATGTAAATATGATATTTTGAAATATGTATACATTGAAGAATACATAAAGCTAATTAGCAAAAATGAGTTCCCATAGTTATCATGTTTTTGTATTGAGAACACTTAAAGTGACTTCTTTTAGAAATTTTGAAGGATAAAATACATTATTTTTACCTAGAGTCACCATATGGTATAATAGATCTCTTGATCCTATGTGACTGACATTTTGTATATCTAACATTTCCCTGACATCTCCTCTAATCCCTAATAACCACCATTGAGTTCACCAATTTTACTTTCCATATATAAATGAGATCTGCTATGTGTCTTTCATTTAAACATTGTCCCAAATGATAAGATTTCTTTTTTTTTAAAGAATGAGGAGTGTTACACTGCATTTTCATAAACATTTATTTGATGGAAACATCTTGCTTGATTTCATATCATAGGTATTGTGCACAGTGCTGCTATGAAAATGGGTGTGTAGATTTCTCCTTGGACATATTGATATCTATGGTAATTTTGTTTCTATTTTTCTGAACAACATTCATAAATTATTCCATGACAGCTGGGCTTATCGACACTCTCAAGAAATGTGTACAATGCTCTCTCTGTTTCAAGTTGTTTCATACCATTTCTAATACTTTTGTCAATTGCTTCTTAAGTAGTTTGCTTTTGTCATTCTAAATGTGTTTTTTTCTTTGAACTGTTAACTGAACTATTACTGATATCTAAATTTCTGATTCTCTTGAAAATCAGAATATCTTCAAACACTGGGTGATCATTCTAACATGCCGCAGCTGCAGTGAGCTCTCGCTGAGTGGCTTAGGACATAAAATTGCCACTTTAGCCCATTCACTCCAGACTTCCATGCATTTACAATACCTACATTGTCACTCCAGGCAAATGCATTTATTGGGTGTTGAGTGAGTCAAAGATACAGATGTTGTCTTGCCCTAAGTTACTATATGACTGTATCACCTGGTGGTGGTGTTATCGACTTTTTCACTTCTCCAGCTTGGTTCATAAATAGGAACATTCCTGCCTGGCCAGGGGGGTTTTTAGATCTTTGTAGCTCTACATGCTCTTCTGTAACCATCCTTGGTCTCTCAGACTGGAAACAAGTGCCTTATCCTCCTGCTAGCCACATGCTTCTCAGGCTTATCTCTTGTTGAGAGGGACCTAGTGTCCCCTGACAGATAGGCAGACCTAAATAGCTTGTACATATCCCTGACATCTGCAACCCTATTTTCACTTATGCTCTTCTCTCGGTCTCTCAGTTAAGAATAAAAGTTATAAAGCTAAAAGGAAAATATTTGTATATATTTGAACTTACAATTTCTTGCTTCCTCTTCATTGTGAGAGTTTACGCTGAATTTCTGGGGCATCATTTATCATGAAACCACATAGATGGGAAGGAAAAGGGAACGTCTCACCTACTACCATAATTTGACTTATTGTGATCACACTAAAAGAAAAAGGCTTCATGCAAAGATGCCTAATGAGAAATTATATAACTAAAAGCCTTTATTATACATATTTTGGAGACTTACAATAATTACACGACTAGAGTATGTTTGCATTACAGATGTAGGAAAGCTTGCTAATTTGCCTCTTTTAAGCTTATTTCCTTAAGATTCTTCCAGGCATGCTTTCACAAAAGTACATTTTCATTTCTTTCTTTAATAAATTTTTTATATTGGGATAATTTAGGATTTGCAAATAAGTTGCAAAAATAATAAAGATTTTCACTTCTTCACCATTTTCAACTCTTTCTGATTTCATCACTTTACATCACCATGGCACATTTTCAAAATTAAAAAAATTATATTACTGTGTCTCTTCCCCCTCAAAAATGGCATAAGACCTATCCTCTGGTACCTGTTACTGTGACCTCATTTGGAAACATATTTTTTTGCAGATGTAATCAAGTTACAATGTTTTGATAGGATTAAGGTGATTTTTCCTTGTGAGAAGAAAATGGGAGTACAAAGACACAGGGAGAAATGCCAGGGGTGGGAGGTGGGACCGAAGCCCAGGATGGGGTGAAGAGGTCCAGGGTGCCTGGCACAGTCAGCAAACAGCAGAAAGAGGGAACGGACCCACTGAGACACTGCCTCACATTTCTGTCATCCTAAACTATAACATGAATAAGTTTCTCTTCTTTTAAGATACTTAGTACATGAGCAGAGTGCTGAAAAAGTCAGATTTCTATGGAGGTGTCTACCTGGGTTGTAGACAAACCACTTTCTCTCTGTCTTCTTATGTCACCTTTCCTCTGAGCACACGTGGAGAGAGATCCCTAGCATATCTTCTTATAAAAGCACCAATGCATCTGTTAAGGTCTGGTTCTCATAACTTCATTTAACTTTAATCCCCTCTGTGAAGAACCTATCTCCAAATACAGCTACATGATGGGTGATTGCTTCAGCTCATAAATTTGGAAGGGACACAGTTCAGCCTGTACCATTACTGCATCTAGCTCCCCAGCACTCCTGTTGTTCTCTCATGTAAAATTCATTCACCCAATGACAATGACCCTAAAATTTCTCATCTCATCACCAGTTTTAAAGTCCAGAGTCTCACCTTATGTTAGAGGTGAGTCAAGGTACAATTAATTCATCCTTAGGAAAAATAATTCTCCAGCTGTAAACCTGTGAAAGCAGACAAGTTTTATGCTTCTGTAATACAAGGATAAGACAGGCATGGAATATACATCACTATTCCCAAAGGAAGAAACAAGAAGGAAAGAGTGATGGATCCCAACCAAGTTCAAAACCTTGCAAGGCACATTCCACCAGGTCTTAAGGCTTGATAATCCTCGTGTAGTTACTGGGATGGCAACTTTGCTCTCAGAGCCCTAGGTAGTAGCTTCATCCCTTCAGCTTTCCCTGGTCTCCCTGCCCCACAGGTGCTGGGGTGAAGTCTGGAACATTGAAGCTGTGAAACTTCTCTCATCCCCTGAAACTAAGTGAAACATCTTTCTTTTAGACCTTCATGAACTCTGAATCATTTTGGGGTCAGCCTTATCTTTGCTTGAAGAATAAGGCATGTTCATAGTCAAATATCTTTATTTTTCCAATGTAAAGAACCAAAAAGTCAAATAATCTTTTTTAAAAATGTCCCATCTCTTTTCCCTTTGGTTCAAGATGATAGTGCCTCTGCTGGTGAAATTCAGTCTCTCACACTGGCTTTTGCAGAGGTGACCATTTAAAGTCATGGATAACCTCTCCTTGAAGGGGCTTTCCCCCTATAGTCGTTTTTTTTGTTGTTTTGGTTTTTTTTTTTTTTTTTTTTTTTTGGTACTGGAGATTATTCTCAACACAATAGTCTTTCTGAGTTTTTTGAGTTTTGCGTAGGCTGAGACTTTTCCAAATCTTCATGGCCTTCTTTCCTTTTACTTAATGAATTCTTTAATTTCTCCTCCTATCACATTCGACCAGAAGGAATACGAAGAAGCCAGGTGGTTCTTTTGCTTACAATTTCATCTAAATGGTCAAGGCTCTTGTTCAAAAGCTCCACCTTCCCCAAAACATGAGGACAAAATTGTGTCAAATGTGTTTTCATTTTTAATAAATTTTTAAAGTAATATCTCTCCAATAATATGTTCCCTGTTTCCATCTGAGATTTTACCAGAATTGCCTTTAGCATCTTCTTTCTCTGCCCATAGTCTCTTTAAGACAATCCCCTTTTTTATAGTATGTATCTCGAAGCTGTTCTAGCTTCTACTCATTACTTTCAAGGCCATTTCCGAATTTTTAGGCGTTGATAAAACAGCACTTCACTTCTCAGTATTAAAATCTTCATTAATCTCCTTTAATTGGAAACAAAATGCCATAGAATGGATGACTTAAACGACAGAAATTTACTTTCTGGAGATAGAATTGCTATGACTGTGTTGCTAGTAAATTTAGTTTCTAGTTAGGGCTCTTTCTGATCTCTCACAGTGGCTTCTTGGGGATTTTGGAACTTGCTCACAAAGATGCTGCAGGTGTATTAATTTTCTTTAGTAAACCACTTCCTGCTGTAAACACCTAAAAAGCAGTTAGTCTGATGTCTGATTTTAAAGCCTCTGGTATCCTTGAATTCAAGAGAATTACATTACTCTAGAAAGAATTATATTTTGCTGAGTGGGGCAAGAGTGCCTTAGACTTTCATTTTCTCCTTTTAAAGTGGAGAAATACAAAGAATGAAAAATATTGGTAAGAAATTTGTTGATCATGTAAATCAAAGAGTATAAAAGAAATTACTCAATAAGAATTATCCCTAGGAGACAAAGTAATAGAAGGACAAACATAATTCTCCAAATAAAGAGAATGGGAAAAATTATTTAAAATTTTTCAAACAAAATCAATAACAAAAACATGGAAAAGGAAGGCAATGTAAAATAAAATGTAAGGTGAAATAGAAGAAATGCCTCCAGAAAACTCGAGAAAAAGATAACATCCGAATGTAGAAAGTGGCACACACCCCAAACAGATGTAAACACAAGAGACTAATAGTCCATGTCCACTTTACATATCTTAGAGTGAATTTGGATTTTGTGGTTCCTTATCACAAACTGTTATTATCAGCAATGAAGAGGCTTTTCCAAATTATTTTACTTCCTATTTTATGTAGAAACCTCTTATAGAACTTTTCTGAGAGGACTAGAAGTTTTATATTTCTACTACAAAAAGTTCCTTTCACCTCACAAAACTACTCTGGGATCTCTCTCTTGTCTGTCTCTCTGTTTGTCCTTCTGTCTCTGTCCGTCTTTCTATCAGTCTCGCTCTCCTTTCCCTTGCTCCCTCCTCCAGTCCCTATTATACCTCTAAAACATCTGCTAGAGATTTCCACTTGGATGACCGAATAATCTATGATAACACAGTTATTGCATACACTTAGAATGAAAAGAGAAGAAAAGCAGAGGCAGACATATATATGATATGTAAACATGACAATGAATTATATGTTGGAAATTATATGAGAACACCTATGCTAAGAGGGGAGAGATAAAACTTCATTTCACTGGATAGTCAAGAAATAAGAGTTTGGAGGGTGATATGTTTTGTATACATATGGTGCAGGGGCTTGGTCCCTAGATTGGCACTATTAGGAGGTAGTAGAAACGTTAAGAGGTGGGGCCTAGTGAGGGGTTTTCAAATAATTGGGGTCTTGCCCTTGAAGGGCATCCATTCCCTCCTTCTCTCTCTCTTTTACTCCTTGGTTATGAGGTAAATGTTCTTGCTCTGCCATGCAATCATGCCATGGTGTACAGGCTTGCCATAGGCTAAAAGCAACAGGGCCAATTAGGCATGCACTGGTCCAAAACTGGGAACTAAAATAATCCTTTTCTAAGTGTGATGCATTTGATACAGTGATGGGAAGCTGAGTAACATAGAAGTCATCACAATTTGAAGAGGAAAAGAAAATCTGTACCAATTTCTCACCCATCCATCCCCAGTAGAATTCTTACAGTATTTAACTGTAAGAATTATAGCAGTTGTATAAGAAAACAATATAATCTAGACAGAATATTTTAAATGTTTAAGTGATGGTGCTATGGGGCCATCCTGAACAGAGAGAAGAAAGCTGCAGTTTGGGATTCAGATGCTGCTTAGCTGTAGAGTATTTTCTTTACCTGTAGGAATGACTCTGTGTGTTGCTTTACCATCAGAAGACAGCCTGTCACTCACTCGTGGTTTCACCTGGATTGAGATTTGGATTGAATAAAACAGTGGAAGAAGCCAGAAATTTTAGAAAAATTTCCTTGTAAAATAGAACTTTTTTTGAGAGTTTCAAAATATTTATTACATTCTTTTTCCCCAGTAAGCAGAGATAATGGGAGGTCTCAAAATCTCCTGATTGTGACCCACTGCCACAGGTGACTCACTTCAGGCACAGTTATTCTCAAACTGATGTCCCAGGAGAGCAGATCTCAGCCTTGGAATCCCAGAACGCTCTTGTTAGTCTCACGAGTATCGAGGTTTCTTTTCCGGTCCCATCTTCCTGCTCCCTCAGAACTTCTGTCCTTAATGGCTCCATAAGATGCACTGAAACAAGAAGAAAGTCTCTTGAGGGGCCGGAGATTTAGCTCAGTGGTTTCACAGCCTGCTGCGCAAATGCAAAGACCCAAGTTCGATCCCTGGTACCAAAAAAAAAAAAAAAAGTCTCTTGGTTACACAAATGAGCCAGAAGAAGGAAGATACTGACCTTAGAGAGTAGAAATGTGCAAAAAAATCAACATGTTTTTGTACCTTCAGACACTTAGAGAAATCCTCTTAGCATAGGACAACACGACCTTTGACCCATAGTTTGCCAAATACTTGTTCCAGGAAATTATTATTTTATAAGATGAATACAGAACAAATGGGAGTAAAGAAAACAGTTTCAACTTATCTATCCCCCATTAAAAGACCAAATCCTTCTTTGTGATTTTTGCTCTGATTCTCCAAATTTCTCTGCAGACAATGCCAATGTTTATAAATTATCCCCAAGTAGTTGCTATTGCCTAAAATCTAGAAGTCAGTAGACATCAAAGAACTTGCAACTTTCATCTTCCACAGCAAAGAGAAAACAATAATTTTTTGTGTTAGCTAATTAAAAGTATTATAGCTAATGTTGTCTATATAAGCACCAGTGCTTTCAGCTCTATTAGTTGATAAGAAAGTATGTGATTATGCTCTCCCCCTCTAGCCCAAGGTGCTATTTATCTATAAGAAAAATCAGGGCCAGGGATTTAGCTCAGTGGTTTTGTTTCACAAGCGCAAAGACACGAGTTCAATCCCTGGTACCAAAAAAAAAAAGGATGGGGCTATAAGAGGATTCATCCTTTCTCTTGTTTGCCAGTTGTACTTAAAACACTGAATCAGCCCACTGTAGACAGGTAGGTCTGCGGACGTGGTCCTGAGGTCACCAGTCATGCTGAAAAGACCGAATCAGCCCCCCACCCCACTCCTTTGGCCTCTTCTCTGTACAGCCACCTGGTTCCACTCTACAAAGATTCAGAGGACACTGGACAACCAGACCACTGTACTGGAGCTAATCAAGTTCTCAGCATTTAAAGAATTCCTGCACAGAGGTAGGGGCTTCTGAGCCACCGTACCACTGCTCCTGGTCCAGAGGAAGGGGCTTCTGGGCCACCAACCTTCCTGCTGCTCCCAGCCCAAAGGAAGGGGGTTTTGGGCCACCATCCCTACCACCGCTCCCAGTACCTGGCCCACCTCTCCCAGCTCAGAGGAGGTGAGCAGGCATGAACAGCACCCCCAACCCCCCCAGTCAAAATGAGAAAACACCTAAATAAGTCTTAAAAACAGACTTCCAGATCACCTACAGCAACTCCAAAGGGAAATGAGGTGGAACACTCTGATAACCACCTGAACTCACTGAACTGGCAACAAAAGGGGACCTGGAAAAAAGGAAATCAGAAATAATTTCTCAGATAATAGGAGAAATTGTGCCCCTAGTGCAAGACATGATTAATAAATCTAGAGAGGAGCTGAGGAACATGATGGAATCCCAACATAAGAAACAAATGGAATCCATAAAAAAGATGCAGATTTCCAAAAGACGAAAAACTCCATTGAAAGAATTCACAGCAGAATGAGCCAATGTGAGGACAGAATTTCATACACAGAAGATAAGATTACAATTAATGACCAGGAAAAGAAAAATTGCTCCAAAATTATAAGGGAACATGAGACATAAATCCAGCAACTACTAGGTGATGCAAAGAAGAATAACATAAGACTGATTGGAGTCAATGAAGAAACAGGAGAGAGTGGACATGACATAAAATAACCTCTTCACAGAAATAATGGCAGAAAACTTACCAAGTAGGGGAAAAGAGCTTGACATACAGATAAGTGAAGCATATAGGACTCCAAATAGCCTTAATAAAAAAAAAAATCTACACATAGGCATATAATTGTTAAGATTCCAGAAACTCAACAGAAGAACAAAATTCTACAAGGAGTTAGAGAAAAGCAAACAATCCCATACAAAGGAAAGCCCATCAGAATCACAGCAGACCTCTCAAAACAAAGCATCAAGGCAAGACGAGCTTGGAGTGATATATTCCAAGCCCTAAAGGAAAACAGCCTCCAACCCAGATTGATGTACCTCGCAAAACTTTCAAAATTGATGGAGAAACGGGATACTTTCATGATAAAGAGAACCATAGGAACTTCATGAATACCAAACCAGCAGTCCAAAAATTTTACACAATATCCTAGGTACAGACATTGAGGATCACAACCCCAGGAAGCAAAGCAGAATGAACCCATCTGGCACGACAAGAAATTTAATGTAAAGGGGAAAAAACCCAACAAAAAGAAAAAGTCATGGCAATGATGTCAATATGTTTCGGTTATGACCATCAACGTTAATGGTCTCAATTCCCCAATTAAAAGAAATAGACTGGGAGAATGGGTCAAGAAGCAAAATCCAACAATATGTCGAAACATCCCTGCATCCCTGGGATGAATCCCACTTGATCAAGTTGTTTGATCTTATTCATGATGTTCTGCATTTTATTTGCCTGTATCTTATTAAGGATTTTTGCATCATGTTCATTAGTGAGATTGGCCTATAGTTCTCTTTTTCAGTTGGGTCTTTCTCTGCTTTGGAGTTCAAGGTGATGTTTGCTTCCAGGAATAAATTCAGGAGTATTGTTTCCCTTTCAATTTCATTGAAGAGTTTAAACAGTAGTGGCAGAAATTTCTCTCGAAATGTCTTGTACAAGTCAGAAGTGAAGCCATCAGGACCCAGGCTTTTCTTAGTTGGTAAATTTGTAATTCCATTTTCAATTTCATTAGTTGATATTGGGTCGTTTGGAATTTTTAAGTCATCTTCGTTCATCTTTGGTAATTTGTATGTATCTAGGAATCTATTTCTTGTCTATTTTCCATCTTATTGGCATATAGGTTCTCAAAGTACGTATTGATGATCCACTGGATTTCTGCTGGGTTCATTGTAATTTCCCCCTTTTCATTCCTAATTGCGAGGATTTGGGCCTTCTCTTTCCTTCTTTTGATAAGGTTGGCTAAGGGTTTGTCGATTTTGTTTATTCTTTCAAAGAACCAATTCTTGGTTTCATTGATTTTGTTGTTGTTGTTCTCTTAGTTTCTATTGGATTGATTTCACCTCTGATCTTTATAATTTCCTCCTTTGTATGACCTTTGGTTTGTCCTGCTCTTCTTTTTCTAGAAGCTTGAGGTTCAGCCTCAAGGTTTTTTTTTGTTTTGTGTTGGGTTTTTTTGGTACTGGGGATTGAACTTGGAACCTTGTGCTTGTGAGGCAGGCAGTGGAACCACTGAGCTAAAGCCCCGGCAGCATCAGGTTGTTTAATTGGTCTCACTCTGTGTTCCTAATATGAGTATTCACTGCTATGAATTTCCCTTGTAAGACTGCTTTCATTGTGTCCCACATATTCTGATATGTTGTATTGTCATTGTCATTTAATTTTTGGAACTGTCTGATTTCTTCTTTAATTTCCTCTGTGACCCAGTGGTTATTCAGAAGTGTGGTGTTCAATTTCCGTGTGTTTATGAAATTCTTGCAGTTTCTTTTGCTATTGATCTCCAATTTCATCACACTAGATCTGATAATATGAAGTGGATAACTTCAATTCTTTTGCACTTACTTAAACACGTTCTATGAGCGAGTATGTCATCTATTTTTGAGAATGATTTGTGTGTAGCTGAAAAGGATGTGTATTCTGATTTTGTGGAGTGGAACACTCTGTAAAGATCTATTGAGTTAATTTGTTCAACAGTTTGATTGAGTTCTACTATTTCATTATTATTTTTTGTCTAGTTGATCTATTTGTCACAGTGGGTATTGAGGTCCCCCACTAATATTATGTTAGTACTCATTTGATTTTTCATGTCCATTGGTATTTATTTTTTACAGTTGAGTGCACTAGTGTCTGGTGCGTATATGTTTAGGATTGTCATCTCTTCCTCTTGGATTGTTCCCTTTACAAGGATGTACTATACTTCTTTGTCTCTCTTAATCAGTGTTGGTTTGGAATGCACTTGATCTGCAAATAGGACAGCTACTCCTGTTTTTTGGGGGGATTCCTGTTGCTTGGAGTATTGTTTTCCACTCTTTAACTTTCAGTCTATGAGTTTCTTTTTGAATTAAGTATGTTTCCTGTATGGAACATATTGTTGGATCTTACTTCTTGACCCATTCGGCCAGTCTTTTTCTTTCCGATGATGAATTCAGACCATTAACATTGATGGTTACAACTGATATGTATTATCAATTCCAAGAATTTTTCTTTTTGTTGGATTCTCCCCCCTTGTGTTTAATTTCTTGTCATGCCTGATGGATTCTAGGGTTGCGAGCCTCGTTGTCTTTTCCTAGGATATTGTCTAAAATTTTTGGAGTGCTGGTTTGGTATTCATGAAGTTCCTCAGGTGCTCTTTGTCATGAAAATGTCTTATTTCTCCATCAATTTTGAAAGACAGTTTTGTAGGGTACATCAATCTGTGTTGCAGTCTGTTTTCCTTTTGGGATTGAAATACATCACTCCAAGCTCGTCTTGCCTTGAGGGTTTGTATTGAGAAGTCTGCTGGGATTCTGATGGGCTTTCCTTTGTATTTGATTTGTTTCTTTTCTCTAACTGCTTGTAGAATTTTCTTCTGTTGGGTTTCTAGAATTTTAGTTCTTGTATGCCTTTGTGTAGTTTTTTTTTTTTTGATCAACGCTAGTTGGTGTCCTATATACCTCACTTATCTGTATGTCAAGTTCCTTTCCCCTGCTTGGGAAGTTTTCTGCCATCACTTCTATGCACAGGTTTTTTTTTACATCATCTGCACTCTCTTCCGTTCTTCATTGACTCTGATCAGTCTTATGTTATTCTTCTTTTCATCATCTAGCGGTTGCTGGATTGATTTCTCTTGGTCCCTTACTATTTTCTAAAATTTTTTTCTTTTCCTGGTCAGGAACTGCAATCCTATCTTCTATATCTGAAATTCTGTCCTCACATTGGCTCATTCTGCTAAATAAATTTTCAGTGGAGTTTTTAATCTCCTGGAAATGTTTGCACCTGTTTTATGGATTCCATTTGTTTCCTATGTTGACATTTCTTCATGTTCCTCAGCTCCTCAATTTTTTTTAAATCTGTGTCCTCTCTAGATTTGTTGATCATCTCTTTCACTATGGGCACAATCTCTGCTGTTATCTGAGAAATCATATCTGTTTTCATTTTTTTCAGATCCTCTTTTTTGCCCGTTCAGTAAATCCAGGTGGTTGAGTATCAGAGTATCCCATCTCTTTCCCTTTGGGGTTGCTTTAGGTGTTCTGGAAGTCTGGTTTCGACACTTGTTTACGTGTCTTCTCATTTTAACCACAGTGTGGGGGTGCAGCTGGTGCCTGTTTGGCTCACCACCTCGGTGCTGGGGGTGGTGGTACAGTGGCCTGGAATGTTCACCTCCTTGGTGCTCGGTTTCAGCTCTGCTCCTGGGTGCTGGGGGCAGTGGTACATTCGCCCAGAAAATTCACCACTTTGATGGTGGGGGCAGCTCTGCTCCTCATTGCTGGGCTCCATTTTTCCTTTTTTAGACCACACTTCTTAATAATGCCATGGGGAATGAAGTTTCCAACACATGAATTTTGGATGACACATTCAAACCATGTAACTCACTACTGGAACTTTCTTTGATGAAGTACCTTTGCATTACTAATCTACACTATGATACTGACTACCATTTTTATGAAGAACTATGATAAATTCTTCGCCCTCTTTTCTAAAGGAGACCCCACAAAAGTTGTCTACTGCTTTAAGTCACTTTTGCTAGAGGTTCCTATCTTAATTCCCCAGGGTGGCTGTGGCCCAGCATCACTCCTCAGTGGGCACAATGATCCTTGTTCTTGGATGAACACCATTTTCTGTAATGTGACCAGTGAAGATCCAGTGACAAGGTAGTGATGTGTCATAATAGTCTTTGCCATTTCCCTTCTTTTTTCATCTTAAGTAGCTTCCATACACAATTTCTGTTTGCCGTGAGTACAGTGGATGCTCTCTTAAGATCCACACAAAATACAAAAGAGACATCACAGCCACCACGACACTGCCAAAAAATGTAAAATGTGACCATTGCTCATTTGGACAAGTCAGCAGAGGACTAACCACTTGCACTGGACAGGTTCTCATCCAACTGAGAAAATAAAATCTCAGGCAAAAATGTCAAAGGTCATCGTGGGTTGAAATAACTGCATAATTCTTTTTTTGGGGGGGTATTAAATTCTTTTATTAGTACATTGTAGGCATACAACGCAATTACATTTCTCATTGGGAATTGTATCTTTATATAATGCATCTTGGTTTTTTGTTTTCCCCATTTCTAGCCCTCCCTTCACCCCCTCCACCCTTCCCTAGTTACAAAGATTTTATTTCCATTTTTTCCATTTCTCATCATTTTTTCCTTTCCCTTCTTTCCTTTCCCCTGCCCCTCCCACTACCCCTACCCCTTTGGACCTTTTCTTCCTATTTTACATTATCCATTATTCATTCTAATCATTGGTACATTTTAGGTATACAATATAATGACATTCACCATGGGAAATTTGCACCTTTACATAGTCTCTCTTGGTTCTTATTTTTCACCCTTGTCCAGCCCTCCCTTCAACCCCTCCAGTCCTCCCTATTTACAAAGATCTTGTTCCTATTTTTCCATTTTCTCATATTAATTCCATTCCCCTCTTTCCTTTCCCCTACCCCTCCCACTTCCCCCTCCCCTTTGCCCCTTTTCTTCCTATTTCACATTACCTATTATACATTTAGTCCTTATTTACACTTTCAGTTTCTCACACCAGAGAAACTATTCAGTATTTACACATGTGTGTCCTATTTATTTTACTTAAGAGTATCGCCTCAATGTGCATCCACTTAGCTATAAATGTCTCTAATTTCTCATTTTTTATGGCTGAGTAGTACTCCATTTTATTAAAAAAACCACATTTTCTTCATCCAGTCTCCAGTTGACAGCATTTGGGCTGTTTCCAAGTTTTAGCTATCACAATCTGCACTGCTATGAACATGGGTGCACATATATCACTGTGGTATGATTCTTTTAATTCTTTGGGGAAGATCCCCAGCAGTGGACTAGTGGGGTCAAATGGGACTTCCAGTCCTAGTTCTTTGAGGTATCTCCATACTGATTTCCACAGTGCTTGCACCAGTCTACACTCCCACCAGCAGTGGAGCAGGGTTCCTCTTTCCCCACAGCCCTCCAGCATTTGATATTGGTTGATTTCATGATAGCAGCCATTCTTTCTGGAGTGAGGTGGAATCTCAGCATTGTTTTCATTTGCATCTCTCGAATGACCAGTGACGCTGAACATCTTTTCATGTATTTATTAGATATTTCTACTTCTTTGTCTGAGAAATGTCTGTTTGTATCAGATGCCCATTTTTGGATTGAGTCTTTAAATTTGGGAGGTCTGATCTTTTTAAGTTCTTTATAGATTCGAGATAGTAGACCTTTGTCTGAGGAAGAGCAGGTAAAGACTTTTTCCCACCTTGTGTGTTGTCTCTTCACACTGCTGGTGGTTTCTCTTGCTGTGCAGAAGCTTTTTAATAAGGAGAGATCCCATTTGTTGTTTGCTTGTGCTAGTTCACGGACAACTGAGGTTTTGTTCATAAAATCGTTTCCTACACCGATGTCTTCAAGGGTTCTACCTAACCTCTGTTCCAACTGGTTCAGAGTTTCTATTTGAATATTTAGCTCTTTAATCCACTTTGATTTTAGTTTAGTGCATGGTGATATAGGTCTAGTTTTAATCTTTGGCAAGTTGAAGCCCAATTTTTCCAGCACCGTTTATTAAAGAGGCTATCTTTCCTCCAGTGAGGGTGTTTGGCTCCTTTGTTGAAGATGAGATGACTGAGTGTGTGGTGTTGTTTCTGCATCTTCTAATCTGTTCCACTGGTCCTCAAGTCTGTTTCTTTGCCAGTATCATGCTGTTTTTATCACAGTAGCTTTGTAGTATAGTTGCAGGTTGGGGATTGTGGTAGCCCCAGCCATGTCTCTGTTACCTAGAATTGCTTTTGCTATTCTGGGTCTCTTCTTGCTCCAAATGAATTTTTGGATTGTTTTCTCAAGGTCTATGCAGTATGCTGCCGGGATTTCAATTGGAATTGCATTAAATCTATATAGCAGTTTTGGAAGTATGACCATTTCACTATATTAATCCTTCCTACCCAGGAGCAGGGGATGTCTGTCCATTTTCTGATATCATCTTCAGTCTCTCTTTTCAGAGTGCTATAGTTTTCAGAGAAGAGGTTTTTGATTTCTTTCATTAGGATGGTTCCTAGGTATTTCAGTTTTTTGGATGCTATTGTGAAAGGAATTATTTGCCCTATTTCTCTCTCAGTGAGTCTGTCACTGGTGGAGAGGAAAGCTATTGATTTTTCTGTGTTGATCTTGCAACCAGGTATTTGGCTGAATTTGGTTATTAAGTCTAGAAGACTTTTGGTGGAGTTCTTGGGGTCTTCTATATAGAGTATCATGTCATCTGCAAATAATGACAATTTGACTTCTTCATTTCTTGTCTGTATTCCTTTTATTTCTTTCTCTTGTCTAATTGCCATGGCTGTTTCTGGAACTATATTGAACAAGAGTGGTGATAGTAGACATCCTTGTCTTGTTCCTGATTTTAGTGTGAAGGATTTCAGTTTTTGACCATTTAGTATGATATTGGCTATTGGTTTTTCATAGATGGCGTCTATCAGTTTGAGGTGGAGACCATCTATTCCAATTTTTTGTAGGGTTTTTCTCATAAATGCATGTTAGATTTTGTCAAATACTTTTTCTGCATCTATAGAAATAATCACATGGTTTTTGTCCTTGGCTCTATTGATATAGTGTATTACATTGCTTTGCATATGTTGAACGATCCCTGCATCCCTGGGATGAATCCCACTTGATCAGGGTGTATGATCTTCTTGATGATCTGCATTCTATTTTCCAGTATCTTATTAAGGATTTTTGCATCTATGTTCATTAATGAGATTGGCATATAGTTCTCCTTTTAGGTTGGGTCTTTCTCTGCTTTGGGGATCAAGGTGATACTTGCTTCCAGGAATGAATTTGGGAGTATTGCTTCCCTTTCAATTTCATTGAAGAGTTTAAACAGTAGTGGCAGCAGTTCCTCTCTAAATGTCTTGTAGAATTCAGCAGTGAAGCCATCAGGGCCCGGGCTTTTCTTAGGTGATAAGGTTTTAATTACGTTTTTAGTTTCATTGGTTGATATTGGGTTGTTCAGAATTTTTAGGTCTTCTTCATTCAACTTTGGTAATTCATATGTATCTAGGAATCTGTCCATTTCTTCTGTGTTGTCCATCTTATTGGCATATGGGTTCTGGAAGTAGGTATTGATGATCCTCTGGATTTCTGCTGGGTCTATTGTAATTTCACCCTTTTCATTCAAATTGCATGGTTTTGGGCCTTTTCTTTCCTTTTTCTGGTAAGGTTGGCTAAAGGTTTGTCAATTTTGTTGATTCTTTTGAAGAACCAACTCTTGGCTTTATTGATTTTTGTATCATTCTCTTAGTCTGCATTGCATTGATTTCTACTCTGATCTTTATAATTTCCTCCCTTGTATGAGCTTTGGGGTTGTCCTGCTCTTCTTTTTCTAGAAGCTTGAGGTTCAGCATCAGGTTGTTTAATTGGGCTCGTTCTGTTTTCCTAATATGCGTATTCACTGCTATGAATTTCCCTCGCAAGACTGCTTTCATTGTGTCCCATAGATTCCAATATGTTGTATTATCATTGTCATTTAATTGAAGGGACTGTCTGATTTCTTCTCTAATTTCCTCTGTGACCCATTGGTTTTTCAGAAGTGTGTTGTTCAATTTCCACATGTTTATGAAAGTTTTTGAGTTTCTTTTGCTGTTGATCACCAATCTCATCGCACTGTGGTCTGATAATATACAGGGGATAACTTCAATTCCTTTGCACTTACTTATGTTCTATGTGTGAGTATGTGGTCTATTTTGGAGAATGACCCATGTGCAGCTGAGAAGAATGTGTATTCTGATTTTGTGGGGTGGAAGACTCTGTAAACATCTGTTAAGTTCACTTGTTCAAGAGTTGGATTGAGTTCTAGTATTTCATTACTTATTGTTAGTCTAGTTGATCTATTTGTGACAGTGGGGTGTTGAGGTCCCCCAGTACAATTGTATTAGTGCATATATGGCTTTTCATGTCTGTTAGTATTTGTTTAATACAGTTGGGTGCACTAGTGTTTGGTGCATAGATATTTATAATTGTCATCTCTTCCTCTTGGATTCTTCCCTTTACAAGGATGTAGTGTCCTTCGTCTCTCTTAATCAGTGTTGGTTTGAAATCTACTTGATCTGCCAAGAGGATAGCTACTCCTGCTTTTCTTGAGGTTCCTGTCACATGCAGTATTATTTTCCACCCTTTAACTTTCAGTCTATGAGTTTCCTTTTGAATGAAGTGTGTTTCTTGTATGCAGCATATTGTTGGATTTTGCTTCTTGACCCATTCTGCCAGTCTATTTCTTTTGATTGGTGAATTGAGACCATTAACATTGATGGTTATAACTGAAATGTATTGACTTGTCATCGCCATGACGTTTTCTTTTTGTTGTGTTCTCCCTCTTTCCATTTAATTTCTTGTCATGCCAGATGGGTTGATTCTGCTTTGCTTCCTGGGGTTGTGATCCTCGATGTCTGTTCCTAGACTATTGTGTAAAATTCTTTGGAGTGCTGTTTTGGTATTCACGAAGTTCCTAAGGTGTTCTTTGTCATGAAAGTATCTTATTTCTCCATCCATTTTGAAAGATAGTTTTGCAGGGTACATCAATCTGGGTTGGAGGCTGTTTTGCTTTAGGGCTTGGAATATGTCACTCCAAGCTCTTCTTGCCTTGATGGTTTGTGTTGAGAAGTCTGCTGTGATTCTGATGGGCTTTCCTTTGTATGTGATTTGTTTCTTTTCTCTGACTGCTTGGAGAACTTTGTTCTTCTGTTGTGTTTCTGGAATCTTAACAATTATATGACTATGTGTGGTTTTTTCTTATCAAGGCTATTTGGAGTCCTATATGCCTCACTTATCTGTATGTCAAGCTCTTTTCCCCTGCTTGGGAAGTTTTCTGCCATTATTTCTGTGAAGAGATTTTTTATGTCATCTGCACTCTCTCCTGTTTCTTCATTGAGCCCAATCAGCCTTATGTTATTCTTTTTTGCATCATCTAGCAGCTGCTGGATTGATTTCTCATGGTCCCTTATAATTTTGAAGCAATTTTTCTTTTCCTGGTCACTAATTGCAATCGTATCTTCTGTCTGAAATTCTGTCCTCACATTGGCTCATTCTGCTGTGTAGACTTTCAGCGGAGTTTTTCATGTCCTGGAAATCTATTTGCATCTGTTTTATGGATTCCATTCGTTTCTTATGTTGGGATTCCATCATGTTCCTCAGCTCCTCTCTAGATTTATTAATCATGTCTTGCACTAGGGGCACAATTTCTCCTATTATCTGAGAAATTATTTCTGATTTCATTTTTTCCAGATCCCCTTTTGTTGCCAGTTCAGTGGGTCCAGGTGGTTATCAGAGGGTTCCATCTCATTTCCCTTTGGGGTTGCTGTAGGTGATCTGGAAGTCTGGTTTTGAGACTTATTTATGTGTTTTCTCATTTCGACTGGGGCAGGGGACTGTTAGCACCTGCACGGATTACGTCCTCTGAGCTGGTTGAGGTGGGACAGGGGCCAGGAGCAGCAGTAGGGATGGTGACCCAAAAGCCCTTTCCTGTGGGCTGGGAGCAGCCAGAGGGATGGTGGCCGGGAAACCCCTTCCTCTGGACCAGGAGCAGTGGGATGGTGGCTCAGAAGCCCCTCCTTCTGGGCTGGGATCCGTGGGAGTGATGGTGGCCCGGAAGACCCTTCCTCTGGGCCAGGAGCATTGGGACAGAAGGTGGTCCAAAGCCCTTTCCTCTGGACTGGGAGCAGCAGGAGGGATGGTGACTGGGAAGCCCCTTTCTCTGGACCAGGAGCAGTGGGATGATGGCTCAGAAGCCCCTACCTCTGGGCCGGGAACAGTGGGACTTAGTACCTTGGTCTGGTGGTCTTGGTGTCCTCTGCGTCTTTGTAGTGTGGAATTAGGTGGCTGGCCTGTCTGCAGCGAGGTGATTCAGGGTCTTCCATTGCACTCTTTCTAATATTTCTTTGTGTAGCTATGGGGACTTACCCTTTGGGATTTTTCTCATATATCTGATCATTCCTACTTTCTTTCTCCTGAAAACTTTCCCCCTCTCATCCTGTCCATATTGCAGTTTCGTTGATGTCAATCATTACTTAGACTCTTCTTGTAGGTGAACTCTTTGACTTCTATATTTTTTACTTCCAACTACATTACAAAACCTCATTGTGATATTCCTCTATCAGCTTTCTCAGAACAGTGGCTGTACTGCAGCCCTGCCCCACTCCCCTGCAGGAAGGTGGTTGTGGGTGATTACATGGTCCTTTGAGCTGGATACTGCTTTACCCTGGCAGACAGCTGAGTGCCTGTCTGACTCATGACCAAGTGTCTCTCACAGAAAAGTTGTCTATATTGGCTGAAGCCCCTATGGTTCTTTTCTAAACCATCTGGTTTATTCCTGCCAAGATAGCCATTTCCAGGAGAACACTGGCAGAACCAGAGTTAGGTTCAGGTACATTGGACAGACAAGACACACGAGAGTCAGTACAATACAACATGAAAAATAACAAAAGTGGTATATTTCTCACATATTCCAGAGAGAAGAAGACAGATACAATAGGAAAAAGGGGGAGCTGTCTGACATACTCTCACTCAGTGGTTGGGGAAAAGAAGGATTTGAGGGCCAAATCCTTCCCTGGGTTAAGGCTTTTCCTGGACACGTTTCCCTTGGGCAGTTATGATTGGTAAGTTCAGAAGAGGCAGGTGTGAGCTCTGTGGTCATGCTGTACTGAAAGGTGGCCACTGTACCCATCACCCATCTGGGTTGTCCATGGAGGGTATAGGGATCAATAGGAGCAGTCAAATAGGCTCATCTAGCCAACCCAAATGAATGCAGTTGCCAGAAGGTGGCTGGATGAAGTAGACGTCTGGATCAACTACCTTGAGGAATTAGGAGCAGGTGAAGAGCTGGAAGTGTCAAGGGTGACTGAAATCTTCTGGTATGACAAAATCTCATATGCACAATGGATGTCAAAGCAGCAAACAACTGAATAATTCATTACACTTTTAGACTTTATCTCAATTCTAGATTTCTCCTCCAAGATTCCTAATTGCATATATAATTGTTTGCTTATTGACTTCTTTTGCTTGACTGAATCAGACTTCAATTGTCATATATTCAATCTTAACTCAATGCTTTTTATTTTTAAATCTCCTACTACCTCAGTGTTTCTTACCATATTAATGATAATCTACACTGTTGTTTATTCCAAAACTCTGAATTCCCACAACTGTTCATCAAAGTTGACCATTTAGACTACCAGGGCATATTTTGCATATATCCAGTACTCCATCTTTTCTGTGTTTAAAATACAACTAAATTAATCATAGTTTTGGGGAGATGACATATTGCTATAGTTAGTATGTATATATATATTTAATCTGTGATTTCTACTAACTAAATTGTGGTGGAGCTATTAACTTCATTCTATTACCTTTACCACATATCATTTCTCACAAAACTTTCTGTGAACTTCCTACCTGGAATGTCTACTTTTGCCCCTTTAGAATCTCCTTTTTCAAACTCTATGCAGAGTCCACAGGGAGCCCAGGCTGGTCGACGGGGACATTCCCTGCTCTGGTCGTGTTGAAGTGAAGCACAGGGACAGGTGGGGCTCCGTCTGTGATTCCGACTTCTCTCGAAGCTGTGTCTTGTGCAGAGAACTTCAGTGCGGCTCAGCCATCTCCATCCTAGGGGGAGCTCGCTTTGGGGAAGGGAAAAGACAGATCTGGGCAGAGGACATGGCCAGGCCTGGAGGCACATTCCACTGCACTGGGACTGAGGGGCACATGGGAGTCTGTCCTGTGACTGCTCTGGGTGCATCGCTGTGTTCCGAAGGGCAGATGGCCTCTGTCATCTGCTCAGGTAAGAGGATGAAGGACCGCCTGTGATGAGTCCCTCCTATGGTGGTGTGCTTTACAACCAGGTGTGCCTCCAGTTGACAAATATAACAGGGAATCATTCATTTTGAGGGTGATGAGGCCTGTGCCAGAATAGTGACCTCCCTTGCCTTGTTAGAAAAGGAACACTTTGTTTTCATGAACCTCATTGGTATTGGGTGCTCACTGTGGCCCAAGCTCTTCTCAGAGCACCTGCTTTACCCTCTGCCTGGTTGACCCATCCACCTTCCCCTCTCCTGAAAGCCATGTTTGTCCTCAACTCATCTGTGTCACATCCATCTGAGGCCCATTCTTCACCCTAACCTTTTGCATAGTATATGATGGACCAATTTGGTGTCTGCAGGAAACCAGTCCCAGAGATTATTGCCATGGAATTCATCATCTCTGATGCCAACCAGCTCTACCAGTCCACTAGAAAGTGCCATTGCCTGCCTAGGTGAGAAACAGTGGCCAACCTTGAAAATGATCTCAATCTTTAAGAATGTTTTCATTAGTATTTTGTTTCTTTTTCCAGGAAGCAGTCACACTTGCTTGGTAGATAGACCAGGCCCCTGTGCTGGGAAAGTGGAGGTCCACCATGAGGGATTTTGGTGCACCATCTGTGATGGCAGCTGGGGACTGGGTGATGCCCATGTAGTGTGCAGACAGCTGGGCTGTGGAGTGGCTATCGATGATGCTGGTTCTGCTCATTTTGGGGAACAGGACCTGTCTGGCTGGATGAGGTCAACTGCAATCGAAAAGAAGCCCATATCTGGAAGTGCCATTCCCATGGCTGGGGTCAGCATAATTTCAGGCATAAAGAAGATGCAGGAGTTATCTGCTCAGGTACAGTTTGCACATAAGCCTGGTCACAATTACATAAAAAAAGACTGAGGTGGGACAGAGGGTAGTGAATGAAATTACAGTAATTCAAAAGATTTCCCTGAAAATCATATTCAAGGAGATAATTGCCAGAGTTAAGATTCCAGAAGTCTGAGTTTGACAAGTTAGTGCTGCTTCATTGGCAAGGTAGTGTAACATTATAAAGAGCAAAATCCAGAAATGGGCTTGGATATCATGAAGATTTTAATAATAAAATTGTTGTATGAGTAGATATAGAACTGGATATTTAATAAGAATTACAGGCTAACACTTAATAAAAATAATATTAAAGTAGGTTAAAAGGATCAAAAAGAAATATATTCCATGCATCATTCTATGGAGACATATAATCATCATGTCTAAGTAGCTGTTCCGTGAGATAAACGAGACTCTATTCTCATAGCTGCAAGAACTATCTTAAGAGGTCACTGCTCTTGCCTTGTATACATGACAAACTTTAGAAGCTAGTGTGAAATAGAGAAATATCCTCAGTTGTAATATATAGAGGAAAACAATACCATGACTATCACTTTTGCAGCCAGAATGGCTGATTCCTAGTTAATGACATAAATCTGGTATAGGACATGCACATAAAATCTGAAGTTTCAGAAAAGGAAATGCACTAAGACTCCAACTGACAAGTTTCTTTCTGGGAGAACATTTGTAAGTTGGATTCTTTCATAAGTCTGATAAAAGTACTCATATACCTTTGACACAAATATACAATGTAAAGCATAAAAAAAACCAGACAAATACAGTAAAGTCCCTGACTCTACTGAACCACTTACACTATTACACTGTTCAGTAAGCACACAGCAGCACAACTGTTATGGTGTTGAGCAGACATGTGAGCTACAGCCATGATTTGTTCGCTTCTACAAATGTAAGGTAATGCAAGGTCCTTTCATATCTGTGAAAGTTCTCAGCCCAAGTGTTTGTAAGTGGAGGACTTATTGTATTTCATTTTAAGACTGTACATGGAATATTGGTTTCAGTACCTGTGTCTCACTAAATTTTTAAAATCAAAGACTTTTGTCAAAAATAAGAAACACAGAAGTGAAACACGTGGTAACACTTTGCTTTGCTCACAAAACATGTACACATGTATTGAAATATCACACTCTACCCCTAAAACACATACAACTTCTATGTATCAATTAAAAACAAACAAGAGCAAAGATCACTGAAGCTAAAATTACAATGTTAGTGATAAAGTCCAAACTGTGTAATTAAAGAAAATCTCTGAGGTTTTAATTGGATCAGGAAAACATCACTGACAGCGTTGTAAAAAAGACTCAAAGTACAAAAAGAAATCCAAGACTAGAAAATCAGAAGGTATGCATAGCATAAATACTATATTTCACTAAGATCAACTATATCATCCAGAAGTTACTAAACACATACCAGTGATTGTCAAGCGATGTCTATTTTTAAAGCCCTTCTAACTCAGAGTAAAGGGAAGGATTCTTCCAGATCTCAAGAGGTGTCAAACTACTAACACTGTATTTCACCTCAGAGTTTATGTCTCTGAGGCTCACAGGGGAAAGCAGCAGAGGGGCCTGTGCCGGATGTCTGGAAGTGTTTTACAGTGGAGTCTAGGGCAGCGTTGGCAGCAGTGCCAGGTCCCTGGCCACGGTGGGGGTCGCGTGCAAGCAGCTTGGCTCTGGAAACAACGGAACACTCAAACCTGCATTGCCAGGCAAAACACCAGCCAGGCCGATGTGGTTGGACGAGGTGCGAAGCCCAGCAGGGCCTGACACACTGTGGCAGTGCACATCCTCTCCGTGGAGGCGGAGACTGGCCAGCCCCGCTGAGGAGACCTGGGTCACATGTGATGGTGGATGTTCACTGGTCCCACAGGATCCCACTCTGCAGTCCTAGGTCCCTTTCAGAGAAAGAACCTTAGGCTTTATTTTCCTATTCCCACAACAGTTTACCTTGTTAGAACTTATTCAGCAGGATGGGTGAACTCTGCGTGATCTCTATTCTACCTGCATAATGTATTGAATATTCAACTATTACCAAATCTTAGCAAATAATATTCAGATATTATCTTACGACATTGATATAAGAAAATAAGCAGCTAAAAATTCAACCCTGCAGTATTTTCCAGTTCTACACTTCCTTAAACTGTGAATGTACGTGGCATTTTCCCCGGCTCTTGTCTATTTTTTAATAAATTGCTTGTATATATCAATTTAAAAGTGTACAAATATTTCAAAAAACACAACAAATATAAGGTAAACATAAAACACACATAAAAGAGAAAGTTATATAGACACACGTGTTTACCAGTGACTCAATAAAATGTCCTGAAAGTGTGTTAATTTGACACTATTCCACTCGTACCTCAAAACAGACTACAGTGATTATATATATAATGATATAAAAGGCAGTTCAACAAGAACCCACAGTTGTTAATACATATTCTACTAAACAAAGCACCCAACCATATAAGGCAAAAACATGAAACTGAAGGTAAAAATCATAGATCCACAAATATCCCTGAAAACTTCAAAGCATCTCCCTCTGAAACTGATAGTTGAAGAAGGTACAAAGATCTGCAATGGGAGTCAAAATCAGCAACATCTTGCCTCAAGTTGAGCATCACACTGTATGCAAAGCACAGAGAGCACGCAATCCTCTCAAAATCATGAGAAATATTCATCTGAATAGATCGTGCTCATAGCAACAATGAAGACCTTAAGATATCCAAAGAAATGGAAATCCTGCAAAGGGAGTTCTCAATATTGGAGTGAAACTAGGAATTGACAGCAGAAATATATTTAGAATACAATAACCTTTTCTTCCTCTTTCCCTTTTCCTATTATCTATTTCATATTTATTTATTAACTTTTAAATATAAGTACAATCGTGCAGCTCAAGCTTGTGTGTCTGATTTATTTCACTTAACACTGATCTCAAGGTGCATCCATTTTCCTGCAGATGCTTCAAGGTTATCCTTCTTTGTGGCAGAGTAGTACTTCATTGTTTATAAGCACATTTTCTTGATCCATTTGTCTGTTGAGAATATGGACTGCTTACAAGATTTAGGTATTATAAATTGTGCTGCTATAAACATGGGTATACATACATCACTGTTGTATGATATTTTTCACTTTTTGGGAAGATACCAAGAAGAGGAATAGCTGGGTCAAATGGAATTTCTATTTTTAGATTTTTAAGAAATATTCATACCGATTTCCATAGTGATCACCTCAGTTTATACTCCCACCAACAGTGGGGAAGGTTTCCTTTCTCCCCACAACTTTGCCAGCATTTGTTATTGGTTGATTTCTTGATGAAGTGAAATGGAATCTTAGTGTTGTTTGTTTTTTTTAATTAATTTTATTGGTATATAATGTAAAATGTTTTAATTTGCATCTCCCAAATACCCACTGACATTGAACCTTCATATATTAGCTGATTTCATTTCTTCCTGTAAGAAGTGTCTATTCACTTTGATGCCCATTGTTATTGGGTTTTAAAATTTGAGGTATTTAGGCTTTTATGAGTTCTTTATGTATTCCAGATGTTGGTCCTTGGAGGAGTAGCTGGCAAATAATATTCCCCATTCAGTAAGTTGTCTGGGAAAATGGCTACTTCACAATTACAATGTTAATTTTGTTCTTTTGACATTTTCTGTTTTTCACTATGATTCTTATACATGATTCTTATGAAATACACTGAGTTTACTAAAAGGACAAGCACTTTCACTGAAGGTAAATTTTGTAAACAACATAACCTCTGAAAACTTGTGCACATGAAATAAAGGTTTTAAACAGAGTTCGAAAACGGTTTTAAATCTTCTCCTGTAGTCTTACAGAAGCCTCAGTCTTAGAAATAATCCAGGTGTCTCTGATTTTTCAGACAAGATAAGGCCGCATGGAGGTCTGGCACGGCGGCTCCCGGGGCTCAGTGTGCAAGGACTCCTGGGACCTGGGCGATGCGCAGGAGGTCTGCAGGTAGCTGGGCAAATAGTGATGGCACTGAAAGAGGTAGCGTTCGTTCGGGGGACTGGACCTGTGTGGCTCAGCCAGGTGAAGCACAGAGGAAATGAGTCTTCCCTGTGGAACTGCCCCGAAGGATGATGGGGGTACAGTGACTGTGGGGACAAGGAAGATGCTGCAGTGCGGTGCCTCCCAGGTCAGTGGCAGGAACCCAGGAGCTTAGACCAACTGGCTGCAGAAGAGGGTGGGCACTGCAGTGTGTCCTGTAAAGCCAGGACGGAGGGCAGGGGGTGCAGTGGGGACACCGCCTGCTGTTTCTATCCAAAAGCATGAGAAATATTTACTCTGTGGCTCCCGGATTCCATCTCTTTCTCTTCTCTCATACAGGAACATCAGAATCACCACCAGCACCAGGTACAGTGTGGGGCTCAGGAGTTCAGGACCAGTTAGCTGTACCCTTCTTGTGCAGAGAGTTTGGGTCCAAAGGAGTCCTGAGGACTTAGATTTACTTGGGGTCCTGTACCTGAAGAAAGAGATATTTAATAACTAGGCTCCGGATCATTCATCTCAGACATCATCATCTCTCTTGAAGCTTCCTTTTTCTTAGAGCACAAGGCTCTCAGGTTCTGTGATCTTTGGAATCATTCTGTTGGCCCTTATCAGATTCCTCACATGGATTTTGAAAAAGAGACAGATACGGAGGCTTACAGGTCAGAGACAAATTGTGGTCTTTCTGTTTCTACAGCATAAGGGTTTTCTTCGGAGAAAAACAAATCAACAACAGAAATAGCTTCAAGTTTCAAATGAACAGGAAGCAGGTGCTAAGATAGGAGTTCAAAGAAGTGAGCGAAGTGCACTGTAGGGAGAGAGAAGGACAGACATAAGAAAGGACAGCATGTTTGTTGCTCTGCAGTGAAAGTTAAGTCTAAAGACAGAAGCTGCTGGCAAAGGAAGGACAGATTATGAAGCATTTATATTCACTGGGAAGGTGACTCACAGTCATTAAAGTACCAAGGAGGCAAGTAAGATGGCCAGGCTAGCTTAAATGTAGGGAGCTCTTTTGACAATAGGATATAAGAAAGCCAGGAATGGCATTTTGAAACAGTTGAGATGAAAGATGAAAAGCACTTTACAGGGAGATGGAAGAAAAAGTAAATAGTTTTGGAAAGATTCAGAAAGCCTTCCAGTGCTTTATGAAGAACTAGTTGTTTTCATGTGGGAAAGGTGATTGTTACATGGTGACACCAGGGGTGACTTAACCTTGTGCCTATTTCATGCAAGTGTGCAGCATTCTAAGGGAAAAGCAGGGAAAGGACAGGATGGATAAAGATTGGGTACCTTTGCACTGCTAAGGCACACAGAGAGGAGGGAAGGTTATACGGAATGGTCTGCTGATCCATAACCCAGGACCTCTGTTGTCAGTTTTCTCAGGAGGAGAACATTTGTTTCCACCACATCAGATAAGAAGAGATGAAATTTAATCTGAAGGTGAATGATCTGGACCTTCCAACCTCTTTCGGTCAGTGGATTCTTCGAAAACTGATACCCGGGAGGCTCAGACTGGTGCCTGCAGCCAAGGCTGAATATTCTACTTTAATGAACAGTAGGACATGATCCAAAACCTGTGATAAGAGGTTTATAATTCATGCAAGGGGGAAAGGCCATAATGAACTGAAAATTATTTTCAGAGAACAAAATATATTGCAACCCTATGGAGGCCTCTAGCTTAACAGGCCCATGCTTATTTCTGACCGGTACCAATGACCATACAGGAGAATATTATGACTGGGACCTCACTTTATAAAAACAGAAATGATTCTTCTAAAAGAATATCAAATTGGGCTGGGGATTTAGCTCAGAAGTTTCTTCGCCTGCTGCGCAAGCGCAAGGACCTGAGTTCGATCCCCGGTACCAAAAAAAAAAAAAAAAGAATGTCAAGGTGACACTTTACATTTTCTTTGTTTTGGGAGAATTATTGTGTGTACTTAAGGTACACAACATGATGTTATGGGATACACATAGGTGGGAAAATGCCACTAATTGTGAAGCAAATTACAATATTCCTTGACTCACATGGATCTGGGGCACAAGAACAGGTAAAGTCAACTCAGTAGGAATCTGGTGCACAAGGTATTGCTACAGTGCTCCTGTTGGACATCAGCTCTCTAGATGTGTTCAGCCTACAGTTCTACTGTCTCATATCCTCCAACCTAAAACTTTCTTCACAGTTTTGGTTTCTTCCTGAGCTTGATGTTTTGTTCCGGAAAATGTGAGAGCTTGAATGTTCCATATCTTTATTCCAAGAGGACCCAGCAATACCGAGATGCTCCCTCATCCCACAGTGCTCCCTTTTCTGTCCTTGAACCTCCATCTTGTGCCAATTCACTGAGTCCGTCTAGGCATCATAACTGTTGGGGTTGGGAGAAACAGCCCAGTGCTTGTGGTTCTTACTGCACCAAGACATCTTGGTGTGTGAGAGGAGCCAGTATCGTTCAGTCCAAAGGGTTTGGCAATAGCTTCTGCAACTTTGAGAAACATATTTAAGGGCCAGAAAAGACTTTCTGTGCCTTACATTGCACCTGCTTGCCTTCCTTGTTGGAGGAAGTCTTTCTAGATGCTCAGGCACTAGATTCTCAGGCACTTGAGGAAAGGTGTGCTGTATTGCCCAGTAATTATATTCTTCCTCCCATGAAAGCCACTGGAGCTTTCATGGCTTTAATGTTGGACTAATTTCAGTGTCTAAATAACATTCTGTTTTTCGAATAGATAAGGAAGCTTCTCTGAGGCACAGTGATGAAAATGGGAATCTGTATCCCAGTGAGGTAAGTGACGGGAATACATTTGTTATTGGTCAAAACAGGTGCATTCCTTTGGCCTCTCTTGCAATACAAAGAATGCATTTTCATGTTTGTTTTCCTGTGCATATGTGTGTTTATAAGTGCATACCCATAGTCAGAATATATAACAGCTTTTGCCAAATGTGACTCATCCTTTTATAAATTACATATTTATGCTGAGCAATAACCGTGGTACATCCAGGCCCTAAGAAAAAACTGGGTAACAAGTGAATAAATATTTTAAAGTTATTACCTTACAAATGATGGAAAGATAGAGCCTCCGTGGAAACAGTGTATCACAGATTCTGCCCACAGCAGAAATGAGAATATATTTTTTACAATTCAAAAGCACATATAGAATATATTTACGATGAAAGTATAACAAAAGAAAAAAGTTGAAAAACTGAAAATGGTGAAAAATTTGTTAAGCTGCATAACAAAATGAAAATTTGGTGAAATTAATTGGCGTATTTTCTATTTTTAAAAACAGATAAAGAAGGACTAGATAACTAGAAATAATAGAAAAGTAATTTGTCATTGTAGAAATATTACATATGACATATAAGAAATAGTCTGACACAAACGGTTAAAGCTGGAACTCTTAAAATTATATAAAATGTAATCCAGCTGCTGTTGCTTGCCTGTAATCCCAGCACTCTGGGAGGCTGAGGCAGGAGGATCATAAGTTTGAGCACACCCTGAGCAATTTAGTGACTAAATGAGACTCTGTCTCAAAATAAAAATTTTGAAAAGGGCTGGGAATATAGCTCATTTGGAAGGCCCTGGGTTCAATAACCAGTTTCAAGAAAAATAAGTATATGAAATGTATATTTGGTCTCCAACAGTGCAAACAACAACAAAACATTGTAAATGTAAATGTATTATATACCTAAAATGTACCAATAAAAGAATTTAAGCAAAACAATTAAAATGTTATAAATTAAAATCTATAAAATGCAGTTAGTTATATTTATTCTTATAAAATGCATATAGCATGAAAAACTTTAATATATGTGTACCTTTTATATGTGTGTAAACAATATTCAACGCATAATTGAAAAAAGTTATGGAAAGAATATTTGCATAAAAAGAAGTCAAATGACAAACATTTTAAATATGCAAATTCATCAATATGTCTGGAGAATTCAAATTATAGCTAAAATTGCCATATCACTTTGTATAGATGAGTCTCTCTAAATTTTAAAATAGATAACATTTGTTGTTGATGGGAATACAAAGTTTATTTCAATCACTGCTACTGAAAGAGATGTAATGGCCCTTGGAGAAATAATCTAGTATATTGTGACATAATAATAATAATAAAAAGCCTCACAGATCCTTTGACCCAATAATTCTAATCCTGAAAATTTTTTCATACAATTAAAATAAGGACATCCATTTAAGGCTTTATTTTTGCAATGCGGTTAGTAATGACAAAAATATTGGAAACAAAGTGAATGTCAGTTAATGGAATAGTGTCTGAAAAATTATGATTTAGCCAACTAAAAAGGAAATGTTCGCCATAAACATGTAATGTGATTCCACTTATATGATTATGTTATTGACTAGACTTAATAAATAAAATTGTTTATGTCTACAAATTATACTAGACACTATATATATGTATATGTATATATATGCATATATAATTCTAACAGCTTTATGAAATGAGTACTATGAATTTTTGTTTTACAATGGAAACATTTGAATACTTTCTGATATGACAAAGACTAAGCTACTTTTTTCTTTAAAAAAATCACTACTTCATAACTACTTCAGAAACATATAAAAATGGCCTTTATTAATTCCAGCATGGTTCCATAGTATAAAAGTGATTCTTGTGTACACTAAATTATAAAAAATATTGCATTTCTGGTTTTCTGCTCACAATGGGTAGTACACATTTTATGTGTGTGTGTATATTACAGTATAATGCATTCATCTATTTATAATGTATATAAACAGAAAAATAACATCCTTCTACTTATGACTTTTGTTCAGCCTTTCAGATACCTTGGTGAAGACCCATTGAATGGAGCAAAAGTCCATCTTTTCCACTGATCTTTGCAGTAGTATTTGTATAAAGTCCTTTATGTCTTGGTATTGCAAAGACTGCTGGTGAACCTTCAAAAATTAAATCTGTGAATGTGACTTCTTAGTAGCATATGCAAAACTTTCCGGGGGATTAAATAAAAAACATTATTACCAGTTTGAGTTTGTATTAACTTTGTATTTTTAACTTTCAGAATTTCTGATTGCATTTTATGAATCTTTTAGGGTTTCTTAAGTAAAGTAGTATGTCTTTTCATTGGATGTCTTATTTGCATATACTATTTGTTGTTTTCTAGCTTGCTTTAAATAATTTTCAAATAGCAAAGAATAATTTTTTTAACACTTTTTAAGAAAGAGAAAGTTAATGATGGTGAAGGGTCTAATGACTACAAGGAATGACTTTCATTGGCTCTTTAGCTGCTTTTCGTAACATAATTATGGTCACTGACATGAAATGCATAATATTGCTTGAAACAGTAAGGCTAAAAGTCACAGTGTTTTAGTTCCTCATTCCTTAGAAAAATATTGCTGAGGGACGGGGGATTTAGCTCAGTGCTGCCACCTGCCTTGGTCCTGCAAGGTCCTGAGTTTGATCCCGGGTACCAAAAGAAAAGAAAAAAAATATATTGCTGAAGCTGAAGTGCATAGGTTATGTTTTTTCTCTCTAAACTAGTATGGAGTAAGTTCATATGTTACTAAAATTAACTTCTCCCCCTTAAATATTAATGTATTTAGAAGATAACTTTAAAGTAGCTGAAAACTGAGCTTAGATTTTTGTTGAATATCAGTGTTCTATGGAATTGATTTTTAAAATCGATTCATGTTTTTCAATGGCAGGTAAACACAGATATTTGTCATGTAAATATGATATTTTGAAATATGTATACATTGAAGAATACATAAAGCTAATTAGCAAAAATGAGTTCCCATAGTTATCATGTTTTTGTATTGAGAACACTTAAAGTGACTTCTTTTAGAAATTTTGAAGGATAAAATACATTATTTTTACCTAGAGTCACCATATGGTATAATAGATCTCTTGATCCTATGTGACTGACATTTTGTATATCTAACATTTCCCTGACATCTCCTCTAATCCCTAATAACCACCATTGAGTTCACCAATTTTACTTTCCATATATAAATGAGATCTGCTATGTGTCTTTCATTTAAACATTGTCCCAAATGATAAGATTTCTTTTTTTTTAAAGAATGAGGAGTGTTACACTGCATTTTCATAAACATTTATTTGATGGAAACATCTTGCTTGATTTCATATCATAGGTATTGTGCACAGTGCTGCTATGAAAATGGGTGTGTAGATTTCTCCTTGGACATATTGATATCTATGGTAATTTTGTTTCTATTTTTCTGAACAACATTCATAAATTATTCCATGACAGCTGGGCTTATCGACACTCTCAAGAAATGTGTACAATGCTCTCTCTGTTTCAAGTTGTTTCATACCATTTCTAATACTTTTGTCAATTGCTTCTTAAGTAGTTTGCTTTTGTCATTCTAAATGTGTTTTTTTCTTTGAACTGTTAACTGAACTATTACTGATATCTAAATTTCTGATTCTCTTGAAAATCAGAATATCTTCAAACACTGGGTGATCATTCTAACATGCCGCAGCTGCAGTGAGCTCTCGCTGAGTGGCTTAGGACATAAAATTGCCACTTTAGCCCATTCACTCCAGACTTCCATGCATTTACAATACCTACATTGTCACTCCAGGCAAATGCATTTATTGGGTGTTGAGTGAGTCAAAGATACAGATGTTGTCTTGCCCTAAGTTACTATATGACTGTATCACCTGGTGGTGGTGTTATCGACTTTTTCACTTCTCCAGCTTGGTTCATAAATAGGAACATTCCTGCCTGGCCAGGGGGGTTTTTAGATCTTTGTAGCTCTACATGCTCTTCTGTAACCATCCTTGGTCTCTCAGACTGGAAACAAGTGCCTTATCCTCCTGCTAGCCACATGCTTCTCAGGCTTATCTCTTGTTGAGAGGGACCTAGTGTCCCCTGACAGATAGGCAGACCTAAATAGCTTGTACATATCCCTGACATCTGCAACCCTATTTTCACTTATGCTCTTCTCTCTCTCGGTCTCTCAGTTAAGAATAAAAGTTATAAAGCTAAAAGGAAAATATTTGTATATATTTGAACTTACAATTTCTTGCTTCCTCTTCATTGTGAGAGTTTACGCTGAATTTCTGGGGCATCATTTATCATGAAACCACATAGATGGGAAGGAAAAGGGAACGTCTCACCTACTACCATAATTTGACTTATTGTGATCACACTAAAAGAAAAAGGCTTCATGCAAAGATGCCTAATGAGAAATTATATAACTAAAAGCCTTTATTATACATATTTTGGAGACTTACAATAATTACACGACTAGAGTATGTTTGCATTACAGATGTAGGAAAGCTTGCTAATTTGCCTCTTTTAAGCTTATTTCCTTAAGATTCTTCCAGGCATGCTTTCACAAAAGTACATTTTCATTTCTTTCTTTAATAAATTTTTTATATTGGGATAATTTAGGATTTGCAAATAAGTTGCAAAAATAATAAAGATTTTCACTTCTTCACCATTTTCAACTCTTTCTGATTTCATCACTTTACATCACCATGGCACATTTTCAAAATTAAAAAAATTATATTACTGTGTCTCTTCCCCCTCAAAAATGGCATAAGACCTATCCTCTGGTACCTGTTACTGTGACCTCATTTGGAAACATATTTTTTTGCAGATGTAATCAAGTTACAATGTTTTGATAGGATTAAGGTGATTTTTCCTTGTGAGAAGAAAATGGGAGTACAAAGACACAGGGAGAAATGCCAGGGGTGGGAGGTGGGACCGAAGCCCAGGATGGGGTGAAGAGGTCCAGGGTGCCTGGCACAGTCAGCAAACAGCAGAAAGAGGGAACGGACCCACTGAGACACTGCCTCACATTTCTGTCATCCTAAACTATAACATGAATAAGTTTCTCTTCTTTTAAGATACTTAGTACATGAGCAGAGTGCTGAAAAAGTCAGATTTCTATGGAGGTGTCTACCTGGGTTGTAGACAAACCACTTTCTCTCTGTCTTCTTATGTCACCTTTCCTCTGAGCACACGTGGAGAGAGATCCCTAGCATATCTTCTTATAAAAGCACCAATGCATCTGTTAAGGTCTGGTTCTCATAACTTCATTTAACTTTAATCCCCTCTGTGAAGAACCTATCTCCAAATACAGCTACATGATGGGTGATTGCTTCAGCTCATAAATTTGGAAGGGACACAGTTCAGCCTGTACCATTACTGCATCTAGCTCCCCAGCACTCCTGTTGTTCTCTCATGTAAAATTCATTCACCCAATGACAATGACCCTAAAATTTCTCATCTCATCACCAGTTTTAAAGTCCAGAGTCTCACCTTATGTTAGAGGTGAGTCAAGGTACAATTAATTCATCCTTAGGAAAAATAATTCTCCAGCTGTAAACCTGTGAAAGCAGACAAGTTTTATGCTTCTGTAATACAAGGATAAGACAGGCATGGAATATACATCACTATTCCCAAAGGAAGAAACAAGAAGGAAAGAGTGATGGATCCCAACCAAGTTCAAAACCTTGCAAGGCACATTCCACCAGGTCTTAAGGCTTGATAATCCTCGTGTAGTTACTGGGATGGCAACTTTGCTCTCAGAGCCCTAGGTAGTAGCTTCATCCCTTCAGCTTTCCCTGGTCTCCCTGCCCCACAGGTGCTGGGGTGAAGTCTGGAACATTGAAGCTGTGAAACTTCTCTCATCCCCTGAAACTAAGTGAAACATCTTTCTTTTAGACCTTCATGAACTCTGAATCATTTTGGGGTCAGCCTTATCTTTTCTTGAAGAATAAGGCATGTTCATAGTCAAATATCTTTATTTTTCCAATGTAAAGAACCAAAAAGTCAAATAATCTTTTTTAAAAATGTCCCATCTCTTTTCCCTTTGGTTCAAGATGATAGTGCCTCTGCTGGTGAAATTCAGTCTCTCACACTGGCTTTTGCAGAGGTGACCATTTAAAGTCATGGATAACCTCTCCTTGAAGGGGCTTTCCCCCTATAGTCGTTTTTTTTGTTGTTTTGGTTTTTTTTTTTTTTTTTTTTTTTTTTGGTACTGGAGATTATTCTCAACACAATAGTCTTTCTGAGTTTTTTGAGTTTTGCGTAGGCTGAGACTTTTCCAAATCTTCATGGCCTTCTTTCCTTTTACTTAATGAATTCTTTAATTTCTCCTCCTATCACATTCGACCAGAAGGAATACGAAGAAGCCAGGTGGTTCTTTTGCTTACAATTTCATCTAAATGGTCAAGGCTCTTGTTCAAAAGCTCCACCTTCCCCAAAACATGAGGACAAAATTGTGTCAAATGTGTTTTCATTTTTAATAAATTTTTAAAGTAATATCTCTCCAATAATATGTTCCCTGTTTCCATCTGAGATTTTACCAGAATTGCCTTTAGCATCTTCTTTCTCTGCCCATAGTCTCTTTAAGACAATCCCCTTTTTTATAGTATGTATCTCGAAGCTGTTCTAGCTTCTACTCATTACTTTCAAGGCCATTTCCGAATTTTTAGGCGTTGATAAAACAGCACTTCACTTCTCAGTATTAAAATCTTCATTAATCTCCTTTAATTGGAAACAAAATGCCATAGAATGGATGACTTAAACGACAGAAATTTACTTTCTGGAGATAGAATTGCTATGACTGTGTTGCTAGTAAATTTAGTTTCTAGTTAGGGCTCTTTCTGATCTCTCACAGTGGCTTCTTGGGGATTTTGGAACTTGCTCACAAAGATGCTGCAGGTGTATTAATTTTCTTTAGTAAACCACTTCCTGCTGTAAACACCTAAAAAGCAGTTAGTCTGATGTCTGATTTTAAAGCCTCTGGTATCCTTGAATTCAAGAGAATTACATTACTCTAGAAAGAATTATATTTTGCTGAGTGGGGCAAGAGTGCCTTAGACTTTCATTTTCTCCTTTTAAAGTGGAGAAATACAAAGAATGAAAAATATTGGTAAGAAATTTGTTGATCATGTAAATCAAAGAGTATAAAAGAAATTACTCAATAAGAATTATCCCTAGGAGACAAAGTAATAGAAGGACAAACATAATTCTCCAAATAAAGAGAATGGGAAAAATTATTTAAAATTTTTCAAACAAAATCAATAACAAAAACATGGAAAAGGAAGGCAATGTAAAATAAAATGTAAGGTGAAATAGAAGAAATGCCTCCAGAAAACTCGAGAAAAAGATAACATCCGAATGTAGAAAGTGGCACACACCCCAAACAGATGTAGACACAAGAGACTAATAGTCCATGTCCACTTTACATATCTTAGAGTGAATTTGGATTTTGTGGTTCCTTATCACAAACTGTTATTATCAGCAATGAAGAGGCTTTTCCAAATTATTTTACTTCCTATTTTATGTAGAAACCTCTTATAGAACTTTTCTGAGAGGACTAGAAGTTTTATATTTCTACTACAAAAAGTTCCTTTCACCTCACAAAACTACTCTGGGATCTCTCTCTTGTCTGTCTCTCTGTTTGTCCTTCTGTCTCTGTCCGTCTTTCTATCAGTCTCGCTCTCCTTTCCCTTGCTCCCTCCTCCAGTCCCTATTATACCTCTAAAACATCTGCTAGAGATTTCCACTTGGATGACCGAATAATCTATGATAACACAGTTATTGCATACACTTAGAATGAAAAGAGAAGAAAAGCAGAGGCAGACATATATATGATATGTAAACATGACAATGAATTATATGTTGGAAATTATATGAGAACACCTATGCTAAGAGGGGAGAGATAAAACTTCATTTCACTGGATAGTCAAGAAATAAGAGTTTGGAGGGTGATATGTTTTGTATACATATGGTGCAGGGGCTTGGTCCCTAGATTGGCACTATTAGGAGGTAGTAGAAACGTTAAGAGGTGGGGCCTAGTGAGGGGTTTTCAAATAATTGGGGTCTTGCCCTTGAAGGGCATCCATTCCCTCCTTCTCTCTCTCTTTTACTCCTTGGTTATGAGGTAAATGTTCTTGCTCTGCCATGCAATCATGCCATGGTGTACAGGCTTGCCATAGGCTAAAAGCAACAGGGCCAATTAGGCATGCACTGGTCCAAAACTGGGAACTAAAATAATCCTTTTCTAAGTGTGATGCATTTGATACAGTGATGGGAAGCTGAGTAACATAGAAGTCATCACAATTTGAAGAGGAAAAGAAAATCTGTACCAATTTCTCACCCATCCATCCCCAGTAGAATTCTTACAGTATTTAACTGTAAGAATTATAGCAGTTGTATAAGAAAACAATATAATCTAGACAGAATATTTTAAATGTTTAAGTGATGGTGCTATGGGGCCATCCTGAACAGAGAGAAGAAAGCTGCAGTTTGGGATTCAGATGCTGCTTAGCTGTAGAGTATTTTCTTTACCTGTAGGAATGACTCTGTGTGTTGCTTTACCATCAGAAGACAGCCTGTCACTCACTCGTGGTTTCACCTGGATTGAGATTTGGATTGAATAAAACAGTGGAAGAAGCCAGAAATTTTAGAAAAATTTCCTTGTAAAATAGAACTTTTTTTGAGAGTTTCAAAATATTTATTACATTCTTTTTCCCCAGTAAGCAGAGATAATGGGAGGTCTCAAAATCTCCTGATTGTGACCCACTGCCACAGGTGACTCATTTCAGGCACAGTTATTCTCAAACTGATGTCCCAGGAGAGCAGATCTCAGCCTTGGAATCCCAGAACGCTCTTGTTAGTCTCACGAGTATCGAGGTTTCTTTTCCGGTCCCATCTTCCTGCTCCCTCAGAACTTCTGTCCTTAATGGCTCCATAAGATGCACTGAAACAAGAAGAAAGTCTCTTGAGGGGCCGGAGATTTAGCTCAGTGGTTTCACAGCCTGCTGCGCAAATGCAAAGACCCAAGTTCGATCCCTGGTACCAAAAAAAAAAAAAAAAGTCTCTTGGTTACACAAATGAGCCAGAAGAAGGAAGATACTGACCTTAGAGAGTAGAAATGTGCAAAAAAATCAACATGTTTTTGTACCTTCAGACACTTAGAGAAATCCTCTTAGCATAGGACAACACGACCTTTGACCCATAGTTTGCCAAATACTTGTTCCAGGAAATTATTATTTTATAAGATGAATACAGAACAAATGGGAGTAAAGAAAACAGTTTCAACTTATCTATCCCCCATTAAAAGACCAAATCCTTCTTTGTGATTTTTGCTCTGATTCTCCAAATTTCTCTGCAGACAATGCCAATGTTTATAAATTATCCCCAAGTAGTTGCTATTGCCTAAAATCTAGAAGTCAGTAGACATCAAAGAACTTGCAACTTTCATCTTCCACAGCAAAGAGAAAACAATAATTTTTTGTGTTAGCTAATTAAAAGTATTATAGCTAATGTTGTCTATATAAGCACCAGTGCTTTCAGCTCTATTAGTTGATAAGAAAGTATGTGATTATGCTCTCCCCCTCTAGCCCAAGGTGCTATTTATCTATAAGAAAAATCAGGGCCAGGGATTTAGCTCAGTGGTTTTGTTTCACAAGCGCAAAGACACGAGTTCAATCCCTGGTACCAAAAAAAAAAAAGGATGGGGCTATAAGAGGATTCATCCTTTCTCTTGTTTGCCAGTTGTACTTAAAACACTGAATCAGCCCACTGTAGACAGGTAGGTCTGCGGACGTGGTCCTGAGGTCACCAGTCATGCTGAAAAGACCGAATCAGCCCCCCACCCCACTCCTTTGGCCTCTTCTCTGTACAGCCACCTGGTTCCACTCTACAAAGATTCAGAGGACACTGGACAACCAGACCACTGTACTGGAGCTAATCAAGTTCTCAGCATTTAAAGAATTCCTGCACAGAGGTAGGGGCTTCTGAGCCACCGTACCACTGCTCCTGGTCCAGAGGAAGGGGCTTCTGGGCCACCAACCTTCCTGCTGCTCCCAGCCCAAAGGAAGGGGGTTTTGGGCCACCATCCCTACCACCGCTCCCAGTACCTGGCCCACCTCTCCCAGCTCAGAGGAGGTGAGCAGGCATGAACAGCACCCCCAACCCCCCCAGTCAAAATGAGAAAACACCTAAATAAGTCTTAAAAACAGACTTCCAGATCACCTACAGCAACTCCAAAGGGAAATGAGGTGGAACACTCTGATAACCACCTGAACTCACTGAACTGGCAACAAAAGGGGACCTGGAAAAAAGGAAATCAGAAATAATTTCTCAGATAATAGGAGAAATTGTGCCCCTAGTGCAAGACATGATTAATAAATCTAGAGAGGAGCTGAGGAACATGATGGAATCCCAACATAAGAAACAAATGGAATCCATAAAACAGATGCAAATAGATTTTCAGGACATGAAAAACTCCGCTGAAAGTCTACACAGCAGAATGAGCCAATGTGAGGACAGAATTTCAGACATAGAAGATAAGATTGCAATTAGTGACCAGGAAAAGAAAAATTGCTTCAAAATTATAGGGAATATGAGAAATAAATCCAGCAGCTGCTAGATGATGCAAAAAAGAATAATATAAGGCTGATTGGGCTCAATGAAGAAACAGGAGAGAGTGCAGATGACATAAAAAATCTCTTCACAGAAATAATGGCAGAAAACTTCCCAAGCGGGGGAAAGAGCTTGACATACAGATAAGTGAGGCATATAGGACTCCAAATAGCCTTGATCAAAAAAAAATCTACACATAGTCATATAATTGTTAAGATTCCAGAAACACAACAGAAGAACAAAGTTCTCCAAGCAGTCAGAGAAAAGAAACAAATCACATACAAAGGAAAGCCCATCAGAATCACAGGAGACTTCTCAACACAAAACATCAAGGCAAGTAGACCTTGGAGTGACATATTCGAAGTCCTAAAAGAAAACAGCCTCCAACCCAGATTGATGTACCCTGCAAAACTATCTTTCAAAATGGATGGAGAAATAAGATACTTTCATGACAAAGAGCACCTTAGGAACTTCGTGAATACCAAACCAGCACTCCAAAGAATTTTACACAATAGCCTAGGAACAGACATTGAGGATCACAACCCCAGGAAGCAAAGCAGAATCAACCCATCTGGCATGACAAGAAATTAAATGGAAAGGGGGAGAACACAACAAAAAGAAAAAGTCATGGCGATGACAAGTCAATACATTTCAGTTATAACCATCAATGTTAATGGTCTCAATTCACCAATCAAAAGAAATAGACTGGCAGAATGGGTCAAGAAGCAAAATCCAACAATATGTTGCATACAAGAAACACACTTCATTCAAAAGGAAACTCATAGACTGAAAGTTAAAGGGTGGAAAATAATACTGCATGTGACAGGAACCCCAAGAAAAGCAGGAGTAGCTATCCTCTTGGCAGATCAAGTAGATTTCAAACCAACACTAATTAAGAGAGACGAAGAAGGGCACTACATCCTTGTAAAGGGAAGAATCCAAGCAGAAGAGATGACAATCATAAATATCTATGCACCAAACACTAGTGCACCCAACTGTATTAAACAAATACTAACAGACATGAAAAGCCATATATGCACTAATACAATTGTACTGGGGGACCTCAACACCCCACTGTCACAAATAGATCAACTAGGCTAACAATAAGTAATGAAATACTAGAACTCAATCCAACTCTTGAACAAGTGAACTTAACAGATGTTTACAGAGTCTTCCACCCCACAAAATCAGAATACACATTCTTCTCAGCTGCACATGGGTCATTCTCCAAAATAGACCACATACTCACACATAGAACATGTTTAAGTAAGTGCAAAGGAGTTGAAGTTATCCCCTGTATATTATCAGAAAACAGTGTGATGAAATTGGAGATCCATAGCAAAAGAAACTCAAAAACTTTCATAAACATGTGGAAATTGAACAACACACTTCTGAATAACCAATGGGTCACAGAGGAAATTAAAGAAGAAATCAGACAGTTCCTTCAATTAAATGACAATGATAATAAAACATATTGGAATCTATGGGACACAATGAAAGCAGTCTTGCGAGGGAAATTCATAGCAGTGAATACGCATATTAGGAAAACAGAACGAGCCCAATTAAACAACCTGATGCTGAACCTCAAGCTTCTAGAAAAAGAAGAGCAGGATAACCCCAAAGCTCATACAAGGGAGGAAATTATAAAGATCAGAGTAGAAATCAATGCAATGCAGACTAAGAGAATGATACAAAAATCAATAAAGCCAAGAGTTGGTTCTTCAAAAGAATCAACAAAATTGACAAACCTTTAGCCAACCTTACCAGAAAAAGGAAAGAAAAGGCCCAAAACCATGCAATTTGAATGAAAAGGGTGAAATTACAATAGACCCAGCAGAAATCCAGAGGATCATCAATACCTACTTCCAGAACCCATATGCCAATAAGATGGACAACACAGAAGAAATGGACAGATTCCTAGATACATATGAATTACCAAAGTTAAACGAAGAAGACCTGAAAATTCTGAACAACCCAGTATCAACCAATGAAATTGAAAATGTAATTTAAAACTTCTCAACTAAGAAAAGCCCGGGCCCTGATGGCTTCACTGCTGAATTCTACAAGACATTTAGAGAGGAACTGCTGCCACTACTGTTTAAACTCTTCAATGAAATTGAAAGGGAAGCAATACTCCCAAATTCATTCCTGGAAGCAAGCATCACCTTGATCCTCAAAGCAGAGAAAGACCCTACTGAAAAAGAGAACTATAGGCCAATCTCACTAATGAACATAGATGCAAAAATCCTTAATATGATACTGGCAAACAGAATGCAGAAAATCATCAAGAAGATCATAAACCCTGGTCAACTGGGATTCATCCCAGGGATGCAGGGATTGTTCAATATACAAAAATCAATCAATGTAATACACTATATCAATAGAGCCAAGGACAAAATAACCATATGATTATTTCCATACATGTAGAAAAAGCATTTGACAAAATCCAACATGCATTTATGATAAAAATCCTACAAAAAATTGGAATAGATGGTCTCTACCTCAAACTGATAGAAGCCATCTATGAAAAACCAATAGCCAATATCATACTAAATGGTCAAAAACTGAAATCCTTCACACTAAAATCAGGAACAAGACAAGGATGTCCACTACCACCACTCTTGTTCAATATAGTTCCGGAAACATTAGCCACGGCAATTAGACCAGAGAAAGAAATAAAAGGAATAAAGATAGGTAATGAAGAAGTCAAATTGTCATTATTTGCAGATGACATGATACTCTATATAGAAGACCCCATGAACTCCACCAAAAGTCTTCTAGACTTAATAACCAAATTCAGTCAAGTAGCTGGTTACAACGTCAACACCCAAAAATCAATAGCTTTCCTCTACACCAATGACAGACTCACTGAGAGAGAAATAGGGCAAATAATTCCTTTCACAATAGCATCCAAAAAACTGAAATACCTAGGAGTCATCCTAATGAAAGAAATCAAAAACCTCTTCTCTGAAAACTATAGCACTCTGAAAAGAGAGACTGAAGATGATATCAGAAAATGGACAGACATCCCCTGCTCCTGGGTAGGAAGGATTAATATAGTGAAAATGGCCATACTTCCAAAACTGCTATATAGATTTAATGCAATTCCAGTTGAGATCCCAGGAGCATACTTCATAGACCTTGAGAAAACAATCCAAAAATTCATTTGGAACAAGAAGAGACCCAGAATAGCAAAAGCAATTCTAGGTAACAGAGACATGGCTGGGGTATCACAATCCCCAACCTGCAACTATACTACAAAGCTACTGTGATAAAAACAGCATGGTACTGGCAAAGAAACAGACCTGAGGACCAGTGGAACAGATTAGAAGATGCAGAAACAATACCAGACACACTCAGCCATCTCATCTTTGATAAAGGAGCCAAACACCCTCACTGGAGGAAAGATAGCCTCTTTAATAAATGGTACTGGAAAAATTGGGCTTCAACTTGCCAAAGATTAAAACTAGACCTATATCGCTCACCATGCACTAAACTAAAATCAAAATGGATTAAAGATCTAAATATTAAAATAGAAACTCTGAATCAGTTGGAACAGAGGTTAGGTAGAACCCTTGAAGACATCAGTGTAGGAAAAGATTTTATGAACAAAATCTCAGTTGCCTGTGAACTAGCACAAACAATCAACAAGTGGAATCTCTTCTTATTAAAAGGCTTCTGCACAGCAAGAGAAACCACCAGCAGTGTGGAGACAACCCACAATGTGGGAGAAAATCTTCACCTGCTCTTCCTCAGACAAAGGTCTACTATCTCAAATCTATAAAGAACTTAAAAAGATCAGACCTCCCAAATTTAAAGACCCAATGCAAAAATGGGCATCTGAAATGAACAGACACTTCTCAGACAAAGAAGTAGAAATAGCTAATAAATACATGAAAAGATGTTCAACATCACTGGCCATTCGAGAGATGCAAATGAAAACAAAGCTGAGATTCCACCTCACTCCAGAAAGAATGGCTGCATTCATGAAATCCACCAATAACAAATGCTGGCGGGGCTGTGGGGAAAGAGGAACCCTGCTCCACTGCTGGTGGGAGTGTAGACTGGTGCAACCACTGTGGAAATCAGTATGGAGATACCTCAAAGAACTAGGACTGGAAGTCCCATTTGACCCCACTATTCCACTGCTGGGGATCTTCCCCAAAGAATTAAAAGAATCATACCACAGTGATATATGTGCACCCATGTTCATAGCAGTGCAGATTGTGATAGCTAAAACTTGGAAACAGCCCAAATGCCCATCAACTGGAGACTGGATGAAGAAAATGTGTTTTTTTTATAAAATGGAGTACTACTCAGCCATAAAAAATGAGAAATTAGAGACATTTATAGCTAAGTGGATGCACATTGAGGCGATACTCTTAAGTAAAATAAATAGGACACACATGTGTAAATACTGAATAGTTTCTCTGGTGTGAGAAACTGAAAGTGTAAATAAGGACTAAATGTATAATAGGTAATGTGAAATAGGAAGAAAAGGGGCAAAGGGGAGGAGGAAGTGGGAGGGGTAGGGGAAAGGAAAGAGGGGAATGGGATTAATATGAGAAAATGGAAAAATAGGAACAAGATCTTTGTAAATAGGGAGGACTGGAGGGGTTGAAGGGAGGGCTGGACAAGGGTGAAAAATAAGAACCAAGAGAGACTATGTAAAGGTGCAAATTTCCCATGATGAATGTCATTATATTGTATACCTAAAATGTACCAATGATTAGAATGAATAATGGATAATGTAAAATAGGAAGAAAAGGTCCAAAGGGGTAGGGGTAGTGGGAGGGGCAGGGGAAAGGAAAGAAGGGAAAGGAAAAAATGATGAGAAATGGAAAAAAATGGAAATAAAATCTTTGTAAATAGGGAAGGGTGGAGGGCACGAAGGAAGGGCTAGGAATGGGGAAAAAATAAGAACCAAGATGCATTATGTAAAGGTACAATTCCCAATGAGAAATGTAATTGTGTTGTATACCTACAATGTACCAATCAAAGAATTTAATAAAAAAAAAAAGAAATAGAAACCACGATTGCCCAACATAATAAAGAAATGGAATCCATGAAACAGATTCAAACAGATATTCAGGAGATTAAAAACTCCATTGTAAGCATGCATAGCATATTGAGGGAATGTGAAGATAGAATACCAGATATAGAAGACAAGATTGTGGTGAAGGTCCATGAAAACAGAGATTTCTTAAAAATAGTAAGGGACTATTAGAAATAAATCCAGCAGCTGCTAGATGATGCAAGGAAGAATAACATAAGACTGATAAGAGTCTGAGAAAAAACAGGAGGCTGGGGATTTAGCTCAGTGGTTTTGATGCCTGCTACACAAGTGCAAGGACCAGAGTTCAATCCCTGGTTCCAAAAAAAAAAGAAAAAAACAGGAGAAAACGCAATTGTCATTAAAAAAAAAAAACTGTTCACAGAAGTAATAGTAGAAAACTTCCCAGATAGAGGTGGAGAACTGGACATCCAGACAAGTGAGACATATAGAACTCCAATTAGCCATGACCAAAAAAAAAAAAAAAATCTATGTCTAGACACATAACAATTAAGATCCTGGAAACCCAACAGAAAAACAAAATCCTGCAGGCAGTTAGAGAAAAGAAACAAATCACCTATAAAGGAAAGCCTACCAGAATCACAGCAGATTTTTCAACACAAACCATCAAATCAAGGAGAGCCTGGAGTGAAGTATTTCAAGCCCTAAAAGAAATAACTTCCAACCTAGACTGTTGTAGCCCATAAACTTATCTTTCAAAATCAATAGGGAAGTTAGATATTTTCACAATAAAGAACACCTGAGAAATTTCATGAATACCAAAGAAGCACTCCAAACAATCTTAAGCAATATCCTAGAAAAATACAATTACGATCACAACTTCATGAGGCCCAACAGAGGGAAGCCACCAGGCAAGGTAAGAAACTAAAGCAATCAAAAAAAAAAAAAAAAAAGAAAGAAAAGAATCACCAATAGTAAAAGATCATGATAAGGATGAGTCAATATCTATCAATTATAACTATCAATGTTAATGGTCTCAATTCATGAATCAAAAGAAACAGACTGTCAAAATGGATTAAGAAGCAAAATCCAACAATATGCTGTATAGAAGAAACACACCTAACTCAAAAAGAAATACATAGACTGAAAGTAAAAGGATGGAACATAGTTCTGCATGCCACAGGAACCCAGAAAAAAGCAAGGGTAGCAATTCTATTTGCAGACAAACTAGATTTCAAACTCAAATTATTTAAGAGAGACAAAGATGGTCATTGGATCCTTGTGAAGGGTAAATTCAAGAGGAATAGATGACAATCATAGATATATATGCATCAAATACAAATGCCCCCAACTGTACAAAACAAATATTAATGGACATGAAAAACCAAATAAGCTCTAATGAAATTGTAGTGGGGGATCTCAATACCCCTTTATCACAATTAGATCATCTAGACAAAAAATTAACAATGAGGTCTGAGGATTTAGTTCAGTAGTTCTGCTGCCTGCCTCACAAGTGCAAGGACCCAAGTTCAATCCCTGGTACCAAAAAAAAATTTGACAACGAAATTCTAGAATTGAATGAAGGTATTGAACAAATAGGCTTAACAGATGTTTAAAGAGTTTTCCATCCCACAAAATCAGAATACACATTCTTTTTGGCTGCACATGGGTCATTCTATAAAATAGATCACATGCTAGCTCATAGGACATGTCTAAGTAAAAGTAAAAGAACTGAAGTTATCCCCTGTATATTTTCAGACCATAGTGCAATAAAATTGGAGATCTACGACATAAGAAACTGCAAAACTCCCACAAACACATGGAAATTAAATAACACCCTCCTGAACAACCAATGGGTGACAGAGGAAATTGAAGAAATTGAACAGTTTCTACAAGTAAATGAAATACCAGTACAACATACAGGAATTTATGGGACACAATAAAAGTAATTCTACATAGGAAATTCATAGCAGTGAATGCCCATATTAGGAAAATAGGGAGAACTCAAATAAATAACCTAATGCAGAACCTCAAGCTCCTAGAAAAAGAAGACCAGGGCCAGGGATTTAACCCAGTGGTTCCAGTGCCTACCTCGCAAGCACAAGGACCTGAGTTTGAGCCCTGGTACCAAAAATAAAAAAAAATTTAAAAAGACCATAACAATCCCAAAGCTTGCACAAGAGAGGAAATTATGAAAATCAGAGAAGAAATCAATGCAATGGAGACTTAGAGAAAGATACAAAAAACTAATGAATCAAAGAGTTGGTTTTCCAAAACAATAAATAAAATAGATAAACCCTTAGCCAACCTTATCATAAAAGGAAAGAAAAGGCTCAAATTCATGCAATTGAGAATGAAAAAGTTGAACTCACAAGAGATACAGGCGAAATCCAAAGCATCATCTGTTCTTGCTTTGAGAACCTGTACTCTAATAAAATGGAAAACATAGAAGAAATTGACAGATTCCCAGATACATATGAATTGCCAAAGTTAAATGAAGAAGATATAGAAATTCTAAACACCCCAATTACAATGAGTGAAACTGAAAATGTAATAAAAAATTTACCAATGAAGAAAAGCCCAGGTCCTGATGGCTTCACTGCTGAATTCTATAAGACATTTACAGAAGAACTATTGCAATTACTCTTCAAACTCATCAAGGAAATTAAAAGGGAAGCAAGGCTTCCAAATTCATTCCTGGAAGCAAGTGTTACTTTGATTCCAAAACCAGAGAAAGACCCAACCCCCCAAAAAAACTACAGGCCAATCTCCCTAATGAACATAGATGCAAAAATCCTCAATGAGATACTGACAAACAAAATACAGAGGGTCATCAGGAAGATCGTATACCCTGACCAAGTTGGAATTATCCCATGGATGCAAGGATGGTTCAACATGCATAACTCAATAAATGTAATGCACTATATTAACAGACACAAGGACAAGAACCATATGATTATATCAATAGATGCAGAAAAGGCATTCAACAAAATCCAACACTGACTCATGATTTTAAAAAACCCTACAGAAAATTGGAATAGAAGGTCTCAACTTGATTAAGGCTATGAAAAACCAACAGCCAACATTATACTAAATGGTCAAAAACTGAAAACTTTCACGCTAAAATCAGGAACAAGACAAGGATGCCCACTATCACCATGCCTGTTCAATATAGTTCTGGAAGCATTAGCCACAGCAATTAGAAAAGAGAAAGAAATAAAAGGAATAAAGATAGGAAAAGAGGAATTTAAACTGTCATTATTTGCTGATGATATACTTTACATTGAAGACCCAAAAAGCTCTGCCAGAAGACTTCTAGACTTAATTGACAGATTCAGTAGAGTAGCTGTATACAGGGTCAACACTCAAAAAACAATAGCCTTCTTGTACACAAATAACAGACTCACTGAGAGAGAAATTAGGGAAACAATTCCTTTTACAATAGCACCCAAAAAAATGAAATATCCAGGAATCAATCTAGGAAAGGAAGCAAAAGACCTCTACACTGAAAACTACAGCACTCTGAAAAAAGAGATCAAAGAGGATACAAGAAAATGGAAAGACATCCCTTGCTCCTGAGTAGAAGGAACCAATATAGTGAAAATGGGCATACTTCCAAAACTACTATATGCATTCAATTCAATGCCAATTGAAATTCCAACAATACACTTCACAGAGCTACAGAAAACAATCCAAAAATTCATTTGGAAACATAAGAGACCTAGAATAGCTACAACAATTCTAAGCAACAGAGACATGGCTGGGGGATTCACAATCCCCAACTTGAAACTATACTACAAAGCTACTTTAATAAAGTCAGCATGGTGCTGGCAAAGGAGCAGACCTGAGGATCAGTGGAATAGATTAGAAAATGCAGAAACAACTTAAGAAATGCTCAGCCACCTCATCTTTGACAAAGGAGCCAACCACCATCATTGGAGGAAAGATAGCCTATTTAATAAATGGTGTTGGAAAAACTGGATTTCAACCTGCCAAAGATTAAAACTAGACCCATACCTATCACCATTCACTAAACTAAGATTGAAGTGGAATAAAAATATAAATATTAAGACAGAAACACTAAACTTGCTGGAAGATAAGTTAGGTAGAACTCTTGAAGACATTGGCATAGGAAAAGACTTAATGAACAAAACCTCAGCAGCATGGGAACTGGCAGAAAGAATCAACAACTGGGATCTCATCTTATTAAAAATCTTCTGCAATGCAAAAGAAACCACCAACAGAGCTAAGAGACAACCTACAATATGAGAAAAATTTTTAGCAGCTGTACCTCAGGCAAAGGATTACTATCTAGAACATATAAAGAATTGAAAAAAATCAGACCCTCCCAAATTCAAAGACCCAATTCAAAAAGTGGTTCCAGACAAAGAACTACTATCTAGGATATATAAGAAATTGAAAAAAATCAGACCCCCAAATTCAAAGACCCAATTCAAAAATGGGCATCTGAAATGAACAGACATTTCTCAGACAAAGAAGTAAAAGCATCAAGCCAATATATGAAAAAATGTTCAACATCACTCGTCATTTGAGAGATGCAGACAAAAACAACACTGAGATTCCACCTCACACCACAAAGAATGGCTGCTATCAAGAAATCAACAAATAACAAATGCTGGCGGGATTGTGGGGAGAAAGTAACCCTTCTCCATTGCTGGTGGGAGTGCAGACTGGTGCAAACACTGTGGAAGTCAGTATGAAGATACCTCAAAGAACTAGGATGAGATGTCCCATTTGACTCAGCTATTCCCCTGCTCAGTATCTTCTCAAAAGAATTAAAAAGAATCATACCACAGTGATATATGTGCACCTATGTTCATAACAGCACAGTTTGTAATAGCTAAAGCTTGGAAAAAGCCCAAGTGCCCATCAACTGGAAACTGGATAAAGAAAATGTGGGGTTTTTTTTTTAATAAAACGGAGTACTACTCAGCTATAAAAAATGAAAAACTAGAGTCATTTATAGCTAAATGGATGCATATCGAGGCCATACTCTTAAGTGAAATAAATAAGACACACATGTGTAAATACCAAATAGTTTCTCTAGTGTGAGAAACTGATAGTGTGAACAAGGGTTAAAATGATTAAAATGAATAACTGATCATTTGAAATAGGAAAAAAGTCCAAAGATGAAGGAGTGAAGGAGGGGAAGGGGAAAGGAAAAGAGGGAAAGGAAAAATTATGAGAAAAGAAAAAAAATTGAAATGAAATCTATGTATATAGGGAAGGTGAAGGGTGCACAGGTAATATGGGGAAAAAAAAAAGAACCAAGATATATCATGTACAGGTACAAACACCCAATGATAAATGTAAAAGAATTGTATACCTAAAATGTACCAATAAAAATACAAAAAAAACAATTAAGACTGATTGAAGTTAATGAAGAAACAGGAGAGAGTGCAGATGACATAAAAAAATCTGTTCACAGAAGTGATGGCAGAAAATTTCCCAAGCAGGGAAAAAGTTGACATACAGATAAGCAAGGCATATAGGACTCCAACTAGCCTTGATCAAAAAACTCTACACATAGGCATATAATTGTTAAGATTCCAGAAACACAACAGAAGAACAAAATTCTACAAGTTCTTAGAGAAAAGAAACAAAACACATACAAAGGAAAGCCCACCAGAATCACAGCAGACTTCTCAATGCAAACCCTCAAGGCAAGAAGAGCTTGGAGTGATGTGTTTCAAACCCTAAAAGAAAACAGCCTCCAACCCAGATTGATGTACCCTGCAAAACTATATTTCAAAATTGATGGTGAAATAAGATACTTTCATGACAAAGAGCACCTTAGGAACTTCATGAATACCAAACCAGCACTCCAAAAAATTTTAGACAATGTCCTAGGAAAAGACAATGAGGATCACAAACCCAGGAAGCACAGCCAAATGAATCCATCAGGTGCAATAAGAAATTAAAAGCAAAGGGGAAGCATCCAACAAAAAGAAAAAGTCATGACAATAATAACAATACATATCTGTTATAACCATCAATGTTATTGGTCTGAACTCACCAATCAAAAGAAATAGATTGGCAGAATGGGTCAAGAAACAAGATCCAACAATATGCTGCATACAAGAAACACACTTAATTCAAAAAGAAATTCATAGACTGAAAGTTAAAGGGTGGAAAACAATACTCCATGTGATGGGAACCCAAAAAAAGCAGGAGTAGCTGAGGATAGCTATCCTCTTTACAGATCAAGTGGATTTCAAAGCCACACTGATTAAGAGAGATGAAGAAGGACACTATATCCCTGTAAAGGGAATAATCCAAGAGGAAGAAATGACAATCATAAATATCTATGCACCAAACACTAGTGCACCCAACTATATAAAACAAATACTAATGGACATCAAAAATCATATAAGCACTAATACAATTGTAGTAGGGGACCTCGATACCCCATTGTCACAAATGGATAGATCAACTAGACAAAAAACACCAAATGAAATACCAGAACTCAATTAAACTCTTGAACATAAGAACTTAGCAGATGTTTACAGAGTGTTTCACCCCACAAAATCAGAATACACATTCTTTTCAGCTGCACATGGGTCATTCTCCAAAGTAGACCACATACTCACTCATAGAACATATTTAGGTTAGTGCAAAGAAATTGAAGTTATCCTGTTTATTATCAGACCACAGTGCAATGAAATTGGAGATCAACAGCAAAAAACCTGCAAAACTTTCATAAACACATGGAAATTGAACAACACTTCTGGATAACCAATGAGTCACAAGGAAATTAAAGAAGAAATCAGACAGTTCCTTCAAATACATGACAGTGACAATACAACACATCGGAATCTATGGGACACAATGAAAGCAGTCTTATGAGGGAAATTCATAGCAGTGAATACTCATATTAGGAATATAGAGCAAGCCCAATTAAACAACCTGATGCTGAACCTCAAGCTTCTAGAAAGAGAAGGCCAGGACAAACCCAAAGCTCATACAAGGGAGGAAATTATAAAGATCAGGGCAGAAATCAATGCAATGGAGACTACGAAAGCAATACAAAAAAAAATCAATGAAGCCAAGAGTTGGTTCTTCAAAAGAATCAACAAAATTGACTGATGGTGCCAGCTGTCACTAATCGAACAGTACCTGAGAGGAGGGGAGAGGATGAAAGAAAAACACAACCTCTGAGGAAAAGAAAAAGGAGAGAGAGGCGGAGGAGAGGCCCCTCTTCCCACTTTATTGCCCTTTATATACCTTTTCCACAATCCCCAACCCCTCCTCAGCACATAATTCGGCGACTAATTATTTTCCAGGGAAAAGGTCAAAAGTATCTTTACAACTCCGGGAATAACGTTCCTTTGCATTACAGACATTCGAACTCTTTCTATTTAACCACTCTCGTTACAAGTAACCATCCTTGTTTTTGTGCCAGCTGCATACCCAGGATTCATTATGTTCTCAAGAGACTCAGAGGCCTCTCAAGTTTATTTCAACCTTTGGCTCTCCACAATTGACAAACCCTTAGCCACCCTTATCAGAAAAGGAAAGAAAAGGCCCAAATCCATGCAATTTGAATGAAAAGGGTGAAATTACAACAGACCCAGCAAAAATCCAGAGAATCATCAATACCTACTTCCAGAACCTATACTCCAATACAATGGACAACACAGAAGAAATGGACAGATTCCTAGATACATATGAATTACCAAAGTTAAACGAAGAAGACCTGAAAATTCTGAACAACCCAATATCAACCAATGAAATGGAAAATGTAACTTAAAACTTCTCAACTAAGAAAATCCCGGGCCCTGATGGCTTCACTGCTGAATTCTACAAGACATTTAGAGAGGAACTGCTGCCACTACTGTTTAAACTCTTCAATGAAATTGAAAGGGAAGCAATACTCCCAAAATCATTCCTGGAAGCAAGCATCACCTTGATCCGCAAAGCAGAGAAAGACCCAACTGAAAAAGAACTATAGGCCAATCTCACTAACGAACATAGATGCAAAAATCCTTAATAAGATACTACAAACAATGCAGAAGATCATTAAGAACATCATACACCCTGACCAAGTGGGATTCATCCCAGGGCTGCAGGGATGGTTCCACATACGCAAATGAATCACTGTAATACACTATATCAATAGAGCCAGGGACAAAAGCCATATGATCATCTCAATAGATGCAGAAAAAGCATTTGACAAAATCTGACATGCAGTTATGATAAAAACCCTACAGGGCCAGGGATTTAGCTCAGTGGTTTCACCACCTGCTGTGCAAGCTCAAGGGCCCAAGTTCAATCCCCGGTACCAAAAAAAAAAAACCCTACACAAAATCAGAATACATGGTCTCTACCTCAATCTGATAAAAGCCATCTATGAAAAACCAACAGCCAATATCATACTAGTCAAAAACTGAAATCCTTCACACTAAAATCAGGAACAAGACAAGGATGTCCACTATCACCACTCCTGTTCAATATAGTTTTGGAAACATTAGCCACAGTGTTGCAGAAATCTCAGAAAGAAATACACAGAGTCACAGAATTTGGATAAAATAATGAAATTTCTTCTTGCTTGTGGGCGGGAACACCAGAAACCAGTCTGGTCAGTATCCGCACCCCCTTTGTTCAGCATTTCCTTTTTTGTATCCTTTTTAGCCATTATCTCATCCCTAGTGGCCTTTGATATGTAAATACAATTCCAGTTACTATTTACAGGTCACAAACACAAGATAGGCTATATACTTTGTAAATTCACCCTAGCATAGTAACTTTGTTAGGTTAATGAAGTTGCCAGTTAGAGTCAGATAATCCTCACCTTAAACAAGGAGTTCTGGGAAAAGCAAATCTTAAAAGAACACATTACTTATTTTGCTTCTACAATTACTTTAATATTCAATCTACTAAGTTATCTAAAACTTTTCCACATCATTCCCCCCTCTGTTTACTTTGGGATAATTCTTCTATCCATTACAAGTTCTATCCAGTTTATCTACATTTTTTTTTAACACTAGCATTTGGTAGTCTTCAGCTGCAGCACTGTGCTACTGTATAAATTTTGAAATCTACTGGATGACACAAGGACTGTGGGAAATTGTAGAATTTAGTTATCTAGTTGTAAGAATTGATCACAAGAAGTTTGTTAACTGAGAAAATTAAGTCATTTCTGGGAAATTCCACAAGTCTGTTTGTTAAAAGAATGCCAGAAAGCTTTAAGTGACATTGTAAAAGTTTCACTGGAGAAAAACAGGTTTTTCTAGTTTTCTTATTTACCATTGCCCAGGATGAGAAGACCACGACCAAATGACTCTACTGGTGGTGAGAGAGATATGACTCACTATGCACATCTGTGATGTTTTTGGTGGGCTGGTGGGCTTGATTTTGGCTGAAGTTGCCCTGCTCTCTTGATACCATCTGATAAGAAGAGAGCTGTGGTGTGCTCTTTGATGTACAGGATTGGTGAATGGAAATGGGGGACTTGTAAATTCACCTGTAGCTTTTATGAGTCACTTAAAGTCACTTGTCACCAGAGGTTAAAATCAGAAAGACAATAGCCAAAATAACTAAGCTGCTTTCCTACATGTATAAAAGCCTTACTTCTTTCCTTTGTGATTGTCGAACAGTGTCAGAGGAAATAAACTGTTCATCCCCCAGGCTGTCTCCTTTTCTTTCTTTAAAGGTCGGTGCTCTCCAGGGTCTCAGGTCTCCCTTTAGAGAGACCACCAACAAAGGATGAAACATTAATATTAATATTATAACAAGAAGGGGACTCAGAAGAGGTCCTATCCAAGTTTTTTCATCCTGCCCAACTAAAATTAATCCCATAGGACAGCTCTCCTATACCAAATTTCTCATCAAGAGCCTTGATCTGATCTTTCAGTTTGTCTAGTGATTCTTGTATTATACCAGATTTATTAGTATATTAACAACTCTCTTTACCAAGAAATAACAAAGTCCCTCCTTTCTGGGCTGTGAGCAAATTGAGAGCATGGCTACTTTGTAATGACATTGGCCAGTGAATCTAATTAGGTTTCTAAAGCCTGAAGTGTGTCTAGAATTTCCTCAAGGTCTTTTTAAATTTCCTGTCCTAATGAAATATATTACTCCTTGTAGCCAAATAAGATCCCATGGGGGGCTGGGGATTTAGCTCAGTGGTTCTGGCACCTGCCTCACAAGCACAAGGTCCCAAGTTCAATCCCTGGTACCAAAAAAAAAAAAAAAAAAAAAAAAAAAAGATCCCATGGGGCTGGCATATGCATAGATATAGGATTACATTGACCTTGTTTACAATTGTTACAATTACCAGTGGCTCATCCAACAAGGGAGCCATTGATCCAAACTTGTGTTTTCTCTTTGCAATATAGTTTTTTATTAGAATAGCCCCCCACAGTCAGAAGTTACCCCAGGTCCCCCATAATGTTTTTATCAAATAATATTGTAAATGGATAGCCTTCTGGTTCCCATTTTACCATTTTAAAAGTCACATATTGTTCATGAAACTTTTCATAACTAGGCCTAAACACCTGTAGTTTGAAAACAAAGAAACTTAAGGCAGTGGTGATCTGGCACAACACAATAATCCATGTCATCCTTGGTATTCTTCAGCAGTGCGTTGACTCACCAGCCTCTGGAGTGGTGAGAGCAGGGCTTTGAGTGTGTTGTCTTTCTCGGCTTTCAGCATCAGCTTTATTGTTACCTTGTCCAATGAAGTTTTTGCCTTTCTGATGTCCTGAACAATATATTACTGTGACTTTTCCACACTGCCTCTAGCAACTGTATAATTTCCTGTTTATTTTTAATTAGCTTCCCTTCTGCCATGAGAAGACCTCACTCTCAGTAAATCATCCCAATGATGTATAATGTAGCAAATGCATAGCAAAAGTCTGTGTGTGTGTATATATATATATATATACCTTTTTTACCCTTTGCCCATTGGAGTGCCTGTATGAATGAGTGCCCAGAGCTTAGCACATTGCACTGATGGCCCTGGCCCTGGTTAGGACCTCATCCTTCATGGTTATTGCATATCCAGCATGATGAACCCCATCTTCCACAAAGCTGCTCCCACCCGTGAACAGAACGAGGTCAGCATCGGACAAGGGTGTCATTTGCAAGTCAGGGTGGCTGGAAAAGAGCTCATCAGTGACACCCAAGCAGCCATGATCTGGAGGGCCTGTCTCTGTGGGCAAGAAGGTAGCAGGATTTAAAGTTTTTATAGAAATAAACCACAAGTGGGGATTATCACAGAGAAGGGCTTGATACTGAGTAACCCAATTATTTGAGAGCCAATGATGCTCCCTTGTGTTCAGCAGTTCTAGGACTGCATGTGGAACCTGCACAGTCAGTTCCAGACCTAAAGTCAGCTTGTCTTTTTTTTTTGAATCAACAGAACTGAAGTTGCTAAGGCCCCAAAACAATGAGGCCATACTTTTGATACTGAATCTAAATTTTTAGACAAATATGCCACCAGTTGATTCCATGGGCCTACTTCTTGGGTCAACATTCCAAGGGTCACATGGTATTTTTTCAGTTATGTATAGAGTAAAAGGCCACTTTACATCTGGTATGCCTAGGGCTGGGGCAGCTGCCTAAGTCAATTTTAATTTTTTTAAAAGCTTCCTCCTGTTCTACAGTCCAATGCAGATGATTCTCCTCTTGTCATTTTAGGGCTTCATAAAGGAGTTTAGAGATTTCTGTAAAACCCAGAATCCAAATTCTACAGAAGCCTGTTGGCCCAAGAAACTCTCTCAGCTGTTTCTTTGTTTGGGGTTCAGGGATGGCACTAATCTTTCATTTCCTAGGCAATGCATGCCCTGTGTTATTTGAAATCCTAAATATGTAACGTGCTGTACACAAATCTGGGCTTTCTCCCATGATAGCTTACATCGTTTTGTTGTAAGTGCAGCAACAACTTTTTGGTACCTTCCCAGCACCATTCTTGGGTTGGGCTGCATAACAGTAAGTCAGCCACATACTGCAGTAGGACACAGCTATATTGTTCCATGGGGAAGGCAAGCAAGTCCTTGGTTAGGGCTTCCCCAGAAAGCATGGGTGAGTTTTAAATCCCTGTGGCAATCTAGTCCAAGTAAACAGTATTTTTCCCATCACTCAGGTCTTCCCATTTAAATGCAAAGATGGGTTGACTGAGGGGAGTGATGAGAAGGCAAAAGAAGGCATCTTTTAAATCCAAACAAGTAAACCATGTTGCCTCTGGGGGTATTAGACTCAACAAAGTGTAAAGGTTAGGGACCACTAGGTACAGCGTTACAGTTCTGTCATTTACAGCCCATAGATCTTGCACTGGCCTATAGTCCCCATCTGGTTTCCAAACAGGCAGCAAAGGGGTGTTCCAAGGTAACATATGTTCTCTAATAAGTCTGAATTCCTTTAATCTCATGATATGGGGTTTAATTCCAATTCGGGGTTGCCTGGACATTGGGTATTGTTTTACACCAATGGAGCAGAATTGTCTTTTAATTTTATAACTGTGGGTGGACGATTTTTAGCTAAGCTTGGGGGCGATTCCTCTGCCCATACTCTAGGAAACATAGTTCTTAATTCTTGTGGAGCCTGGAAAACGTCATCCACTTTGTAACACTGCCATTCACCTCTCTTTTAGTTGTTACCATCATGATGAGATCTCTTCCTGGGTCTAAATCCAGAGATGTATTTCCTCATTAGGTGAAAGTTATTGTGGCTCCCAATTTAAATAATAAATCTCTTCCTAATAAGGGGATAGGACATTCTGGCATATACAAGAATTCATGTTTTACTTTATGTCCTCCAATTTTACATGTCCTTTCACAGCAAAACTGGCACTTTTCTGAAATTCCAGTGGCACTAATCACTTGAATGTGCTCTCCGCTCAGAAGCACAACTGGAGCTGTTATTACTGAATGTTCTGTGCCACTATCTACCATTAAGGACATATTTTGGCCCCCTATTTATATATCGACCATGGGCTCATGGGGGCCTAGCTGCACTGAGCCCAGTCTGTGTCAGTCATTGTCTTCCATCACAGGCAACAATGTGCCAGTATCCTTCCTTTCCTTCAAGTCCTGTTTTTTCTTTTCCTTGAGCCTTGTCTTTCTTTTTCCTTCTCTTCCTTGGCTCCCATAGATACTGCTATCTTCCTTCCTGGCTCTCTTTCTCTTTCACTGTCTCTCTATTCACATACACTTTCCCAGCTAATTGCAACAATTGCGTTATATTCATGCCTTCCCAAGTCTCCTGCCTTTGGATTTTCCTTCTAATGCCTGGTGCTGACTGGGTTACAAAAGTTGTATTAATTAGCTGATGTTTTTCAGGAACAGTAGGATCAAAAGGTGTGTACATTCTGTAAACTTTACAAAGCTACTCATAAAATCTCTCAGGGCTCTCATCAGGCTCCTGCTGTGTTTCTAGCACTTTAATCATATTTGTAGGTCTTTTACTTGTAGCCTGCATTCCTGCTAAAAGGACTGTGATAACTTCTCAAGTTTTGCTGTCCTGCTTGGGTGTTGGGATCCCAATCAGGCTGCACATTTACTGGGAATTGCTGTTCATGCCAAGTGTCTGGATTCTGCATATCACCTGGCATTCTAGTGGCATTAATTTTTTTAATTTCGCCTAAAACTCCCTGCATTTTTAGAGGTTAACAAAGTTTTACAAAGTTCTTTACAGTCGTCCCAATTAGGACAATGGGTAGCAAAAATGGAATCAAATAATTGAAGCATTTTGGAGGGGTCTTGGCAAAGAATAAATGACTTTCCTTTTCTCTGGACCCAGCCTCCTTTGTCTTTTTAAAGTCAAATCTCAAATACCACACTTTGGTATAACATATTTGTGCCTTTTTCCAAAAGTCTTTTTTCTAAAGGAGGTCATATTGTAACCTGTTGGCTCTTAAACACTTTGAAGATGACCAATGTACACATATTATAGTAACATATTTAGAATTTAACCCTTTGATGACAACTAAGGTAAACATATTTAAACTTTTTATAACATACTTGAAACCAACAAACATACATATTTTTTGATAAATCACTTTCACGCATCTTTTGACATACCTAGGCCTTGTGGTCTTGTATATTTTTTATCTTTTTAACAAGGCAAACATACAAAAAATTTTATATCAAAATTGTATCTCTTTTACTTATTGCTTTTAAATATATTTTTTATCTCACTATAGACCTTTTATCACACACTTGCCTTTAGCTGTTAAAATTTTAAAGTGTCCCTTTTTGAGTTCTCAGATTGTTACACTTTAAATTTGGTTGGCTGTCAATAGAATGGTAGTAACCTTGAGGGTTTTTTTTTTTTAACCAACAAAGTACAGAAAAGTGCAAGTTAACCTTGTAATTACAATTGAAGAATTTGCAATGTACAATACTTTAAGGACACCAATTAAACATCAACTCAAACTGAAACACAGATACATTTATCAATTAACTAAAATTTGTAACTTTTCAAACTGAAACATATTTATCAATTAACTAAAATGTCTAACTTTTTAAACTGAACAGATATTTATCAATTCACTAAAATTTCTAACTTTTCAAACTGAAACACAGATACATTTATCAATTAGCTAAAATTTGTAACCCTTGTAAAAGTTCTTACTTTCTCTGGCTTTATGTCCTTCAGGGCTTTTTTAGCTGTTTTTAATCCACTACTTATTTTTTCTTACTAATTTTTAAAATGTGAGTGTAAGCCCTATTTGATCCTCTCTGAGTCTGACCACAGCATGGTGCTCCGAAGCCAAGCAGTTTTCATGCTTTTGTCCCCACCTCCTCCAAACCTGTGAATTTAGCAACTCAAAAAGAGGGGGAAAGTCTAAATTCTCTCAGTCCAGATCTGAAAGAATCGGTTACTTTTCAGCATCGTCCTCTTTCTGACAGAGGAACAGGATGTTGCTTTTTGCTTCCGGGGCACACATATGAAGCCAAGGAGGCATTCTGTGGCACAATTTGAGCCATAAATCAATATAGGGAAATTGATCTGGATGTTCCCATCCAGGGGCAGTGCCTGTTAGCCAGACAGACCAGACAAGACCCTCACCCGGGGATATCTCAGTTGGCCAAACTAGGCAAAGCTTGGGCCATTCTAACTCACAAAAGGCTCTAAGTTTTGGAGTTTCATCTTAATACCATAATTTCCAGTAAAAACCTTTCTTAAAATTCTTAAGCATGCATTCCAAAATAGTAGAACAAGATGTTTCTGTCCCCACAATCTGCCGATCAGAGAGTTGGTGCATGTATGGGTACCCTTGTATGGAGATACAAGACAAACAAAGATGGGGGATCACTCTCTCGCCTGCCTAGCTGTGGGCCTCTCAGCCATTTTAAGGTCCATTCAGGCTAAGGTCAGCTGTCGCCTAAACTCACCATTGTACCTTTGTTAGGAGCGACCACACACAAATTCTATGACTCAGGGAGGAGCCTTAAGTGCAAGCGCTTCCTCCCTCTGTCTTGTTCTGCAACTTGTTTCATACACTCCTATCCAGAACTCATTCACTCACACATTTATTCAGAAGTTATCACATTCCCTCCTGGTGACCCCCTAACCATAACCAAAACAAATGAAAGAAGCTACCTCCCCAAGTGGTAAAGCACAAGGGGTGATCAGGCCCCTGTACTATTTTTGCCCAAAGTTCACAAAATGAACCAAAGCAAATGGGAGGAGCTATCTTTCCAAATGGCAAAGCACAAGGGGTGATCAGGCCCCTGTGCTGTATTTGCCCAAAGTTATAGAATACAAATTCACAAAGCAAAACCGAAAGTTAATGACTAAGGGGTTTCCCAGGGTTTCGCACCCACCAAAGGAGAGACAGATGAGACACCAAGAACAGCAGTCCTCCTTCTGCAGTCTCTTCGGGTTTGCCCGATCCTCTGCCCGGTGAGTGGATCTCTGTGTCCTGTTGGGGAGCCTAGGAAATTAGTCCCAGGGGCGCGCCTTTCCTCTCAAGGTGACAGAGAGCCGCTCCCTCCCGTGAGGTTCAGGCTGATGCCCAAATTGGCTATTTCATTCCCGATTCCCGGCCAACACACCAAATGTTGCAGAAATCTCGGAAAGAAATACACAGAGACACAGAATTCAGATAAAATAATAACATTTCTTCTCACAAGCTGGCGGCAATGCCAGAAACCAGTCTGGTCAGTATCTGCACCCCCTTTGTTCAGCATTTTCCTTTTTGTATCCTTTTTAGCCATTATCTCATCCCTAGTGGTCTTTGATATGTAAATACAATTCCAGTTCCTATTTACAAGTCACAGACACAAGATAGGCCATGTAAATTCACCCTGGCATGGTAACTTTGTTAGGTTAATGAAGTTACCAGTTAGAGTCAGATAATCCTCACCTTAAACAAGGAGTTCTGGGAAAAGCAAATCTTAAAAGAACACATTACTTATTTTGCTTCTACAATTACCTTAATATTCAATCTATTGTTATCTAAAACTTTTCTGTATCAACAGCAATTAGACAAGAGAAAGAAATAAAATGAATAAAGATAGGAAATGAAGAAGTCAAATTGTCATTATTTGCAGATGACATGATACTCTATATAGATGTAAAACCGAGGGCCTTACCAAACACTCTGAGGAGCTGACTGCAGCGACAAACGCCTGGGAAGGAACACACCGGACAAGTTGAAAAATAAAACAGACCTTTATTAGTCTGGCCAGACGGCACCCCCAAAGCAAAGTAGCTAAGAGAGGCAACTGGCTCAGAGTCTGAGGCTGTTTTATAGGAGGTTGAGGGGGAGGTTAACATGTAGATTTACGAGAAAAGGAACAAAGGCTGGTGGTCGACTGTCACGTACTGATGGTCAGCAGACACGTTGATGGATTGTTCTACAGGTAGTGGGCCTGGGAACATTCATTCTCCAGACAAACAAGGGGTTGAGTAATTTACTTAGGAACTTTGTTTTGTTACAGATTTTATCTATTATCCCAGAACTAACAAGCACATTTTAACCATTAATTTACAAGTACAATAGAGCCTAGGGGAATAATTGATTTTGGAATCATGCAGTCCCACATAGAAGACCCCAAGAACTCCACCAAAAGTCTTCTAGACTTAATAACCAAATTCAGTAAAGTAGCTGGATACAAGGTCAACACACAAAAATCAATAGCTTTCCTCTACATGAACAACAGACTCACTGAGAGAGAAATAGGGCAAACAATTCATTTCACAATAGCACCCCAAAAAATGAAATACCTAGGAATCAACCTAACGAAAGAAATCCAAGACCTCTTCTCCAAAAACTATAGCACTTTGAAAAAAGATATTGAAGGGAATATCAGAAAATAAAAAGACATCCCTTGCTCCTGGGTAGGAAGGATCAACATAGTGAAAGTGGCTATACTTCCAAAATTGCTATATAGATTCAATGCAATCCCAATTGAAATCCCAGCAGCATACTTCATGGAACTTGAGAAAAAAATCCAAAAATTCATTTTGAACAAGAAGAGATCCAGAATAGCAACAGCAATTCTAGGTAACAGAGACATGGTACAGGGTATTACAACCCCCAACTTGAAACTGTACTACAAAGCTACTGTGATAAAAACGGCATGGTACTGGCAAAGAAACAAACCTGAGGACCAGTGGAACAGATTAGAAGATGCAGAAGCAACGCCAAACACACTCAGCCATCTCATCTTCAATAAAGGAGCCAAACACCCTCACTGGAGGAAAGATAGTCTCTTTAATAAATGGTGCTGGAGAAATTGGGTTTCAACTTGCCAAAGACTAAAACTAGACCTATATCTCTCACTATGCACTAAACTAAAATTGAAATGTATTAAAGATCTAAATATAAAAACAGAAATGCTGAACCGGCTGGAACAGAGGTTAGGTAGAACTCTTGAAGACATTGGGGTAGGAAAAGACTTTATGAACAAAACCTCAGTTGCCCATGAACTGGCACAAACAATCAACAAGTGGGATCTCTTTTTACTAAAAAGCTTCTGCACAGCAAGAGAAACCACCACGAGCTGGGGTTGGCAACAGCGGGTGGCAGGTGCCACTAGCAAGGACTACTACCAGACTCTGGGCCTGGCCCGAGGAGCATCGGATGAGGAGATCAAGCACACGTAATGTTGCCAGGCGGTGCGCTACCACCCCGACAAGAACAAGGAACCGGGGACCGAGGAGAAGTTCAAGGAGATCGCCGAGGCCTACGAAGTGCTGAGTGACCTGGCCAAGCGTGAGATCTTCGACTACCTCAGCAAGGAGGGTCTAAAGGGCATCGGCCCCAGTGGCGGTGGCTGCGGTGGTACAAATGGGACTTCTTTCAACTACACATTCCACGGAGTCCCACATGTTATGTTTGCGGAGTTTTTCCACGGGAGAAATCCCTTTGACAACTTCTTTAGGCACTGGAACGGGGAAGAAGGAACCTGCCCAAAAGAGGCAAGATCCCCCTGTTGCCCATGACCTTAGAGTCTCCCTTGAAGAGATCTACAGTGGCTGTACCAAGAAGATGAAAATCTCCCACAAGCGGCTCAACCCTGATGGAAAGAGCATTCGAAACAAAGACAAAATCCTGACCATTGAAGTGAAGAAGGGTTAGAAAGAAGGGACCAAAATTACCTTCCCCAAGGAAAGAGACCAGACCTCCAACAACATTCCAGCTGACGTTGTCTTTGTTTTAAAGGACAAGCCATACAATATCTTCAAGAGAAATGGCTCTGACATCATTTATCCAGCCAGGATCAGCCTTCAGGAGGCTCTGTGTGGCTGCACGGTGAACGTCCCCACTCTGGATGGCAGGACCATACCCATCATGTTCAAACATGTCATCAGGCCTGTCATGAGGCAGAGAGTTCCTGGAGAAGGCCTCCCCCTCCCGAAGATACCCAAAAAATGAGGAGACCTTGTCCCAGAAAGGATTCCACAGATATCCAGAACCATCCTTGAGCAGGTTCTTCCAATATAGCCAGCTGTGTACCTGAGGACTGACAGAGACCTTTCCAGAGCTCAAAGGTCTCCAGACCATGCCCCCCACCCCCCAGCTGTGGATCCGCAAGGGCGGGAGCGCTATTGTGCGGCTCGGTGTTTCCAGAGAATATATTGCAATCTTTAAAAGTTGTGCTTAAGTGGTTTTTTGAGCGACAGGGTGGCAAGTGATGGGGCCAGCAGGAAAAGGCATCCAGTCTGCCCTGCTGGGTCCCTCAGCCCTCCTGGTGTGGGCCCATCCTCTGCTCCTCCTGCCACTGCTCAGCCTGGGTGAGAGGTGGCCCCACAGCTGGGCTCAATCCCCCTGTAATCTTTTTACTTCCAGATGTGAGGTGAGTGCCAGACCCTGTGCACTCCAATCGCTGTTGTGTGATGAGTTCCTCTTTTATCCTGTATTTGTTTCCCCCACCTTGTTCTTCCCCTGAAGAATCCTGTCTTCCCTTTGGCCATCTCAAATTGAGAACCTGAACCAACTACAGAACTGCCTGGCTGGCACCACAAGCAATACCTCATCCCAGCAGGACCAAAGGCACTGGCCTCCAGTGAACAAATCTTGAAGCTCTTTCTTCCCCAGGGTTCCAGGGAGCCTGGCCAGAGCCGGGTCCTCACCTGCAGCTCCTGTGAAGCCCACTTCATTGACTTCCAGGTTACAGTCTGTGCCCGCTCTAGAAGGAGATCCTCTGGTTTGCCTGGGCCTTACCAGGGCCCAGGTAATTTTTTGTTTAATGGACTCTGCACTCTCAAAGGGATCTGATCCTTTTGAATTTTGCATAGCCCTAGATATAATCCCTTTTGATAAAAGGGTCTTTGCTTCTGATTACAGGAGCACTGTGGAATGTCTGTAAATATGTTTTTATAATTCCATGTACAGTTGGTGTGCACTCAAATGAAAATAGTCCATGGCAGCTGCTCCTCTTTGTACAGGGCCAGAACAGATTTCAGAAAAAACCTTGGGGGTGGGGAGAGGTCAGAATGAAACCGTCTGTTCTCTAGAGACCAGTCTGGTGCTCAGACCTTTAGATTCATTGTACATTGTCACTACCAACACAGACCAAAGTGTGTGACTTGTCATGCAGCGTGACAGCATTAAAGGCTGAAGCTAAACCTCAAAAAAAAAAAAAAAAAAAAAAAAAAGAGAGAGAAACCACTAGCAGTGTCCAGAGAAAACACACAATGTGGGAAAAAATTTTCACCAGCAGTCCTTCAGAGAAAGGTCTACTATCTTGAATCTGTAAAGAACTTTAAAAAATCAGACCTCCCAAATTTAAAGACCCAATCCAAAAATGGGCATCTGAAATGAACAGACATTTCTCACACAAAGAAGTAGACACGACAAATAAACATATGAAAAAATGTTCAACATCACTGGTCATTCGAGAGAAGCAAATGAAAACAACACTGAGATTCCACCTCACTCCAGAAACAATGGCAGCTATCATGAAATCAACCAACGACAAATGCTGGTGGGGCTGTGGGGAAAGAGGAACCCTGCTCCACTGCTGGTGGGAGTGGAGACTGGTGAAACCACTGTGGAAATCAGTATGGAGATACCTCAAAGAACTAGGACTGGAAGTCCCATTTGACCCAACTATTCCCCTGCTGGGTATCTTCCCCCAAGAATTAAAAGAATCACACCACAGTGATATATGTGCACCCATGTTCACAGCAGCACAATTTGTAATAGCCAAAACTTGGAAACAGCCCAAATGCCCATCAACTGGAGACTGGATAAAGAAAATGTGGGGTTTTTTTTATAAAATGGAGTACTACTCAGCCATAAAAAATGAGAAATTAGAGACATTTATTGCTAAATGGATGCCCATTGAGGTGATACTCTTAAGTGAAATAAATAGGTCACACATTTGTAAATACCGAATAGTTTCTCTAGTGTGAGAAACTGAAAGTGTAAGTAAGGACTAAAAGGTATAATAGATAATGTGAAATAGGAAGAAAAGGGGCAAAGGGGATGGGGGAAGTGGGAGGGGTAGGGGAAAGGAAAGAAGGAAATGGAATTAATATGAGAAAATGAAAAAATGGAAACAAAGTCTTTGTAAATAGGGAGGAATGGAGGGGTTGAAGGGAGGGCAGGGGAAGGGGGAAAAATAAGAACCAAGAGAGTATGTGAAAGTTCATATCTCCAATGATGAATGTCATTATATTGTATACCTAAAATGTACCAATAAAAGGATAAAAATAAATAAATAAATAAATAAATAGGACACACATGTGTAAATACCGAAGTTTCTCTAGTGTGAGAAACTGAAAGTGTAATTAAGGATACACATGGATGAAATGGCCTAATAACATATTTCTAGGATTGTGTTTCCATCCCGTGTCATATGACTCTATTGAAATTTAAATTAGGCAGAAGTTTGGCTTATGGGGAGTCTGCTAACTAACTGGAGTTTTTTTCCCCAGATCATTATTTGTTCAATGTTGGTTTTGGGGACCTTTCTGAAACAAATCACATCCTCTGGTGTCATGTTGGTGCTTCAGATGCTTTTTTAAGTTATATGGAAAAAATGTTTAAGTGCCTTTCAGTTTTGTTTTGGTTCACTTCTACTGTATTTGAATATTATTGTAGATTTTTTCCCCTTGCATTGTTCTTCTTTGAGTGTTTTTAATTTTTTGTATGTGTGTATGTTTAATATTAAAGTTATTTAATAAAAAATTAAAAATTAAAAAAAGAAAATGGAAAGACATCCCCTGTTCCTGGGTAGGAAGAACCAATATAGTGAAAATGGCCATACTTCCAAAACTACTATATAGATTCAATGGAATCCCAATTGAAATACCAACAATATATTTCATAGAACTAGAAAAAACAATCCAAAAATTCATTTGGAACCAGAAGAGACCAAGAATAGCAAAACCAATTCTAGGCAACAGAGACATGGCAGGGGGTATCACAATCTCCAAGTAGAAACTATACTACAAAGCTACTGTGATGAAAACAGCATGGTGCTGGCAAAGAAACAGACCTGAGGACCAGTGGAATAGATTAGAAGATGCAGAAACAACTACAGACATACAAAGCCACCTCATCTTTGAAAAAGGAGCCAACCACCCTTGTTGGAGGAAATATAGCCCACTTAATATATGGTGTTGAAAAAACTGGATTTCAACCTGCCAAAGATTAAAACTAGACCCATATCACCAGGCATTAAACTAAGATCAAAGTGGATTAAAGACCTAAATATTAAAACAGAAACACTAAACTTGCTGGAAGAGAAGTTAGGTAAAACTCTTGAAGACATTGGCATAGGAAAAGACTTCATGAACAAAACCTCAGTAGTAGGGAACCTAGCACAAAGACTCAACAACTGGGATCTCATCTTACTAAAAATCTTCTGCACTGCAAGAGAAACCACCAACAGAGCTAAGAGACAACCTACAATGTGGGAAAAAAAATTTTAGCAGTTGTACCTCAGACAAAGGACAACAATCTAGAATATATAAAGAACTGAAAAAAATCAGACCCCCTGAATTTAAAGACCCAATTCAAAAATGGACATCTGAAATGAACAGACATTTCTCAGACAAGGAAGTAAAAGCAGCAAACAAATATATGAAAAAATGTTCAACATCACTTGTCATTTGAGAGATGCAGACAAAAACAACACTGAGATTCCACCTCACCCCAGAAAGAATGGCTGTGATCAAGAAGTCAACCAATAACAAATGCTGGCAGAGGTGTGGGGCAAAAGGAACCCTTCTCCATTGTTGGTGGGAGTGCAGACTGATGCAACCACTGTGGAAATCAGTATGCAGAAATCTCAAAAAACTAGGATTAGAGGTCCCATTTGACCCAGCTCTTCCTCTGCTGAGTATCTTCCCAAAAGAATTAAAAGAATTGTATGACAACAATATATGTGCATCCATGTTTATAGCAGCACAGTTTGTAATAGCCAAAGCTTGGAAACAGCCTAAGTGCCCATTAACTGGACACTGGATAAAGAAGATGTGGGTTTTTTTATAAAATGGAGTACTACTCAGCCATAAAGAATGAGAAATTAGAGTCATTTATAGCTAAATGAATGCATATTGAGGCCATACTCTTTAAGTGAAATAAATAGGACACACATGTATAAATACCAAATAGTATCTCTAGTGTGAGAAACTGAAAGTGTAAATAACGATGAAAATGATTAAAACAAGTAATTGATAATTTAAAATAGGAAAACATGGGGGTTTTTAATAAAATGGAGTACTTCTCTACCATAAAGAATGAGAAATTACAGACATTTATAGCTAAATGGATGCACATTGATGGCATACTTTTAAGTGAAATAAATAGGACACATATGTGTAAATACCGAATAGTTTCTCTGGTATAAGAAACTGAAAGTGTAAATAAGGATTAAAATGAATAATTGATATGAAATAGGAAGAAAAGGTCTAAAGGGGTAGGGGAAGTCAGAGGGGTACAGAAAAGGAAAAATATGAGATAAGAAATAAATGGAAACAGGGCTGGGGATTTAGCTCAGTGGTTTCACCCCCTGCTGCACAAGCACAAGGACCCCAGTTTGATCCCCCATACCCCCCAAAAAAAAGAGAAAGAAAGAAATGGAAACTAAGCCTTTGCAAATAGGATGGGGTGGAGGGGTTGAAGGGAGGGCTGGGGAACGGAGAAAAAATAAGAACCAAGATACATCATGAAAAGATAAAAGTTCCCAGTGATGAATGTAAATGTATTGTATACCTAAAATGTACCAAAAAAAGAATTTAAAAGAAAAAAAAGAAAGATTTATTGTTGCACTGGGCCCCATTGAAGTCAATGGATGAGTATGAGCTGAGCTGCACTGCTTAACTGCAAGGACCCAGATCTCCCAGTGTGGACCTTGCTTGGCCAGGTGGGTGAGAGCCTGATCAGTCAGTCTGGTCACAACTGAAGGGTTGGACCTTGGTAGACCTGGAGGAGAGGACCCGGTGATTCACTCCCACCATAGACAGATCAGGTAGACCTCATTAGAGCCAGTAATGGAAAGCTCAGTGAGTCAATCCAGTCAGTCTGACTGGGTGGACCTCAGCAGACCCAAAGTGTAAGGGCTGGTCAGTCTGGCTGCGGACTGACCTGGTGGACTTCAGTGTAAATGCCAAGGATGAGCCTAGTGAGTCAGTCCAGCAACGGACTGACCAGGTGGACCTTGGAAGAGCCAGTGAGGGTGACCCTGGGGTCTGGCCATAGACTGACAGAGTAGATTTCAGGTGAAAGTGTTCAAAAGCCCAGTCAGTTTGTATGTGGACCGACCAGTTAGACCTCGGCAGGGGAGGGGGGGTGTGTGCAGTCAGTCACTCAGCATACCCGGAGGGGAGGTCCCAGTCAGGCAGTATGGCTGTGGACTGACCAGGTGGACCTCAATGGACCCAGTGGGGGAGGGCCCAGTAGAAGTAGTAGAAAGGCAAAAAAGGTAGGAATTCAAGTCAGTTAACTGGTCTTCATTTGTTTAAACACCATGTCCTAAAGAAGTAAAGAATACTATAAGCAAAGTCAAAAAGCACTTTAACAAACTCAGAAATCTGCACATCATATTATAAAGGACTATTCTCCCTAATACATAAAGAATGCTTAGAAATGGAGAATAAAAAGATAGGTCATCCAATTAGGAAACTCACAAAAGACATAATAAAAGTAACATTCACAGAGAAGAAATACAAATGGCTTTTTTACATAGGAAGACACTCAACTTTGAGAAACACATATTAAAACTACATTCCAGTAACATTTTTCATCAGACTGGCAAAGCCCAAAGTCTGACAATATAACCTGGGAGGCTGGATAGTCTCATGGGTTTCTGATGAAGTTACAAAATAATCCAATGCTTATAGAGGACAACTTAAAATATTTTATACTGTGTGTGTATACACCTCTCTATATTAAATATATATATACTGTATTCCAATGTTAGTATGTTAACACATGATGTGAGGAAGCACACATCAATAACTGGTATTAATAGTTCTTTGGGGGAGGCGAGCTAGAAAAGAATTACTTTTCACTCAACATCCCAGTACCTTCTGGTTTTATACCCTATGTACATATTATGTAATCAAAAGTTAGTGAAGATTCCTTTACCGCTGTTAGTGCAATACACTGAGATGGACTTAAGAGACAGGGACTATTACCCCGCAGCTTTTTGCTATTTAGTACTGAATATTTTGCAGCTATATGTACAAATGGAGCTAATTCTTAATATTCAACCCATAAACTAGATAAAACTAGGCTAAAAGCAAATAATTATACAGATAAGCAACTTTACGTATAAACTTTAGTAGGTATTCTACCTCTAATAATAGGTATTCTACTTCTAAATGAAGTAGAGATGGCACCTTACACAAATTTCAAGTTTTCCTTCCTTAATTAGGCATTTAAGAGAACATGGATTTGGGTGTAAACAGGTATAAAGAGCAAATCCTGCACAAAATTGGTCAAATAACTAAAGTCCCTACAATAATGTTTAAGCTTTACTAATTGATAAATATTGATGAAGCATGTTCCAGCACTGTGCCGGGTTCTGGGAGTGTAACAGTGGCCATGAGAGGGCTGGTTTCTGCTCCCCTGTAACTTATAAGCCAAAAGTAAGAAATACAGTTAGGCAAAACAATAAAAGATCTATCCAACAACAGGAAAAGAACAAAGTCCTATAAAAGCACAAAACAGAATCATCCAAGTTACTTGGTGAGGGTGTAAAGAAAAATCAGGGAGAGAGTCTAATAAGGTCCTAAACTTACAGAACAGAAAAAAGACAGAGAGAGGCCTCAAGATAAAAATCCTTAAGAAATGGCCAGCCCAATCTGGATTCAGGTTCCCCCAGACATTCTTATTTAGTGTGCTGCATCTAAAACAGTAACAACAATAGCTAACATTTACCAAATCTCAGCCAGTGTTCTAGATACTTTACATGTATAGTGCATCTGATCCTAGACACATCCTTATAAGGTCGTGTGTGGTGGTATATGTCTGTAATCCCAGTGCTCAGGAGGCTGAGGCAGGAGGACTGCTGTGAATTTGAGGCTAGCCTGGGCTACACAGTGAGTTCAGTGCCAGCCTGAACTACAAAGGGAGACCCTGCCTCAAAAAAAAAAATAAAGGGGGGCCAGGGATTTAGCTCAGTGGTTCTCCGGCCTGCCTCAAAAGCACAAGGTCCAGAGTTCGATCCCTGGTACCAAAAACAAACAAACAACAAAAAAAAACCAGGGCCAGGGATTTTGCTCAGTGGTTCTACCACCTGCCTCACAAGTGCAAGGACCTGAGTTTGATCCCCGGTACCAAAAAAATAAAGGGGCCAGGGATTTAGCTTAGTGGTTCCACTGCCTGCCTCACAAGTGCAAGGTCATGAGTTCAATCCCCAGTACCAAAACAAAAACAAAAAACAAAACAAACAAAAAAAAGAAGGTCCTATTAATAACCCTACCATACAGATGAGGTACAGAAAGATGAAGTAGATCAGAACTGACTGCTTCCTTTAGTGCTCACATGGGACAGAGGAATAGCTGATCTTGTGCACCTGAGCTGAGGAAGGAAAGCATTCATAGTTATTATTTATTGGGTGCACTTAGAACTAAAGATTCCATTAAAAAGAAAAAAATTAGAAATATGTGTAATCAACTATAATGTATTGTGTCAGAAAACAAAATTTCCTTGGCTACAAGTAGTCTGTATTGTAAGTATGGGGTTTACTTACTGATAGGAATCTGTAGGGTTTCCCTACATGAGAGCTCTTGTGGAAAGGGCAGTCAGGCTTCCCCATTGCCATGTAAGCCACTTGCAAGATGACTGACACTAAACACTAAGGTTTCTCAGGGCTTTAGTCTTGGTTTCATTTGTAAAGGAAGGAAAAGAACACCTACCTCATCAAGTTGCAATGAGATGACCGTATTAGTGATGATGGTTTGAAAACAAGATACACACCAGTTACTATGGCTCAGGGGCTTCCATAGGACACTGGTGATTTTCACAACAAACCTATTTTTATTGCACCAACTCTATTATAAATACAGACCCTGAAGCAGAGAGGGAGCAGTTTGTCCAAGGCATGCAGGTAAAAAGTAGCCAAGGGAGAATTCTAACCCAAGCAATGTGTCTATAGTCCATGCCTTAGATCCAATGCTATCACTTTGTATACCTAAATATACAAACTCTTTGATTCTACTTTTTGATCTTTTGTGACTACTGATTCCCAGCAACATTTTGTTTTCTGTGTTTTCTTCTGTCTCTCTTATGACACTTTGATTCCTTAAGCTCCCTTCTCTAAAAGAAAGATATAGAGATGGTTAAGGGTAAGAGACAAAATAGGTTCCAGAAAGAAATGTTTATCGTAAAAAAAAAAAAAAAAAAAGGATAATCTCTAGGAGATAAAATAAAACAAGCAAGTTCTGAAAGGTGATGGGCAGATTAAAGTGTCTGTGTAAACCAAGTCTAAGATTCATTAAGATAACATAACCATACCACTGTTGGTGGGAGTGTAGACTGGTGCAAGTCAGTGTGAAAGTCAGTGTGGAGATTCCTCAAAAAACTAGGATTAGAAATCCCATTTGATGCAGCTGTTTCCATGCTGGATATCTTCCTAAAAGAATTAAAAGCATCAGGGCCGGGGATTTAGCTCAGTGGTTCCGCTGCCTGTCTTGCAAGCACAAGGTCCCAAGTTCGATCCCCAGTACCAAAAAAAATTGTTAGCCCTTTCACCTATGGCCTCTGCATGGGCTGCATCACCCTGCAGAGAACTGGACACAAGTGGAATGGCCAATGGTGGGCTTCAGGTAGATGAGACCCCAGGATGATGTAAAAAACAGTATTCTTTACCTTCCTGAAGAAATGAAATAATGGCAGGTGGACAATGTGGGTATGGAGTTTTCAGACACCTTCATGTGAATGAGAAACCTGCCTCCATTAGGACTTCAGATGTCTCACACCCCTGTGAGACACTGAGTAATGGGGAGTCTTATGAACAGCAAGCAGTCTTCACTTTCCAGCACAGCCTTTGATCACAGACTATACCAGAGAAATTTATGCCAAGTTGTCTGCTGGTTCTCAGCTTGAAGAAGATTCTTAAGTCCTTATTGATCCTTTTTCTTGGTGTTACTATTTTTGAAGCAAAGTTAACCTAGCTTTCTAGTTTGAGCTTTCTTTTTGGCCATCTTGAAAAAAAATTTTTTTAATGTATAAAATAGACAAGTGATAGTTCTACAATGTCCAAGTCATTCCAGCAGTCATCTCTCAGTAGGTACTCTTTGGGTCATGGGTGTGACCTGTCCGCAGCAGGAATAGGCTTTCTTGCTGCTGCTACCCAGTCTTTAAGTATGCCAGCATCTCTTGGAAGGATGAACCAGGGCACTGCATGCCTTGCTAGTTTAATGAATCTTGGAATGAGTTCTTCATTGAATCAACAACGAGCTCATAGTGCACTGTCTTCTGCTAATACTTCTTCCCATAATTTGCAGTCTACATTTAATATTGGAAGTAGAGGTCCACTCCCATTGACTTCTCAACACCATGGAGAAGCAGACCAGGCCAGTAACACTTTGGCCAGCTTTGGTCTGTCTGCTAGAGACTTAGATGAACTGAGTCATTATCCAGAGGACAAGATTACTCCTGAGAATTTGCCCTAGATCCTTCTACAGCTTAAAAGGGGGAGAACTGAAGGTCCTACATTGAATTATGGTAGAGATGGCAGATCTGCTACACGGGAGCCACCATATAGACTACCTAGTGATGATTGGGAAGAAAAAAGGCACTTTAGAAGAGATAATTTTGACGATCATGCTCCTAGTCTCGATCCAGTGCTTGATTATGACCATGGAAGTCTTTCTCAAGAATCTGGCTATTATGACAGAATGGATTATGAAGATGACAGATTAAGAGATGGAGAAAGGTGTAGGGATGACTCTTTGGTGAGACCTCGCATAACTATCATAAATTTGACAATGAGTATGAGAAAATGGGATGCAGTCCTGGTCTCTTACAAGAGAGATCTCTCTTTGAGAAAAAGAGGGGCTCTCCTCCAAGTAGTAATACTGAAGACTTCCATGGACTCTTACCAAAGGGTTATCCCCATCTGTGCTCTATATGTGATTTGCCACTTCATTCTAATAAGGAGTGGAGTCAACATATCAATAGAGAAAGTCACAATCGTCAATGCCAGCTTCTTCTTGAAATCTACCCAGAATGGAATCCTGATAATGATACAGGACACACAATGGGTAATCCATTCATGTTGCAGCAGTCTACAAACCCAGCACCAGGAATTCCTCATTTCATCTTGGGGAACCTGCAGTTGGACCAAGAGGAAATCTGGGTCCTGGAAGTGGGAATCTGTAAGGACCATGACACATGCAGAAAGGCAGAGTAGAAACTAGCCGAGTTGTTCACATCATGGATTTTCAGCAAGGGAAAAACCTGAGATACCAACTGTTACAGCTGGTGGAACCATTTGGAGTTTATTTCAAAACATATGATTCTAAATAAAATCAATGAGGCATTTCTTGAAATGGCAACTACAGAAGATGCTCAGGCTGCAGTGGATTATTATACACCAGCATTAGTACTTGGCAAGCCAGTGAGAGTTCATTTATCCCAGAAGTATAAAAGAATAAAGAAACCTGAAGGAAAGCCAGATCAGAAATTTGATCAAAACCAAGAACTTGGATGCCTGATCTCAGCAATTTACCCCATTCTGGCTACTCTGATAGTGCTATCCTCAAGCTTGCTGAGCCTTATGGAAAAATAAAAAATTATATATTGATGAGGATGAAAATCCAGGCTTTCATTGAGGTGGAGACCAAAGAAGATGCAATGGCATGGTTGACCATTGTCTGAAAAAAGCCCTTTGGTTTCAGGGGAGATGTGTTAAGATTGACTTGTCTGAGAAATGCAAAAAACTGGTACTGAGGATTCCCCCAACAGAGGGATTGATTTACTGAAAAAAGATAAGTCCCAAAAAAGTTCTTATTCTCCAGATGCCAAACAATCTCCAAGTGATAAGAAGTCCAAAACTGATGATTCTCAGAAGACTGAAAGTAGGTAAAGAACAAGAAGTCAGGTGAAGATGCTGAGAAAGATAGAAAGGATGACCAGACAGAACAGGAACCTAATAAGCTTCTTGAATCTGAAGATGAGCTACTTGTAGATGAAGAAGCAGCAGCTCTTCTAGAAAGTGGCAGTTCGGTGGGAGATGAGACTGATCTTGCTAATTTAGGTGATGTGGCTTCTGATGGGAAAAAGGAGCCTTCAGATAAAGCTATAAGAAAAGATTCAAGTGCTTCAGCAGCAGCACAGAAAAAACTTAAAAAGGTGGACAAGATTGAGGAACTTGATCAAGACAACGAAGCAGCATTGGAAAATGGAATTAAAAATGAAGAAAATACAGAAATAAGTGTTGAATCTGCTGAGAATGCCAATGATCCCAGCAAAAATACAAGTGAAAATATCAGGCTAAATGGTCAAAAACTGAAATCCTTCACACTAAAATCAGGAACAAGACAAGGATGTCCACTATCACCACTCTTGTTCAATATAGTTCTGGAAACATTAGCCATGGAAATTAGACAAGAAAAAGAAATAAAAGGAATAAAGATAGGAAATGAAGAAGTCAAATTGTCATTATTTGCAGATGACATGATACTCTATATAGAAGACCCCATGAACTCCACCAAAAGTCTTCTAGACTTAATAACCAAATTCAGTCAAGTAGCTGGTTACAAGGTCAACACACAAAAATCAATAGCTTTCCTCTACACCAATGACAGACTCACTGAGAGAGAAATAGGGCAAATAATTCCTTTCACAATAGCACCCAAAAAACTGAAATACCTAGGAATCAACCTAATGAAAGAAATCAAAGACCTCTTCTCTGAAAACTATGGCACTTTGAAAAGAGAGATTGAAGATGATATCAGAAAATGGACAGACATCCCCTGCTCCTGGGTAGGAAGGATTAATATAGTGAAATGGCCATACTTCCAAAACTGCTATATAGATTTAATGCAATTCCAGTCGAGATTCCAGCAGCATACTTCATGGACCTTGAGAAAACAATCCAAAAATTCATTTGGAACAAGAAGAGACCCAGAATAGCAAAAGCAATTCTAGGTAACAGAGACATGGCAGGGGGTATCACAATCCCCAACCTGCAACTATACTACAAAGCTACTGTGATAAAAACAGCATGGTACTGGCAAAGAAACAGACCTGAGGACCAGTGGAACAGATTAGAAGATGCAGAAACAACACCAGACACACTCAGCCATCTCATCTTTGATAAAGGAGCCAAACACCCTCACTGGAGGAAAGATAGCCTCTTTAATAAATGTTGCTGGAAAAATACGGCTTCAACTTGCCAAAGATTAAAACTAGACCTATATCTCTCACCATGCACTAAACTAAAATCAAAATGGATTAAAGATCTAAATATTAAAATAGAAACTCTGAACCAATTGGAACAGAGGTTAGGTAGAACCCTTAAAGACATCAGTGTAGGAAAAGATTTTATGAACAAAATCTCAGTTGCCTGTGAACTAGCACAAACAATCAACAAGTGGAATCTCTTCTTATTAAAAGGCTTCTGCACAGCAAGAGAAACCACCAGCAGTGTGAAGAGACATCCCACAATGTGGGAGAAAATCTTCACCTGCTCTTCCTCAGACAAAGGTCTACTATCTCAAATCTATAAAGAACTTAAAAAGATCAGACCTCCCAAATTTAAAGACCCAATCCAAAAATGGGCAACTGAAATGAACAGACATTTTTCAGACAAAGAAGTAGAAATAGCTAATAAATACATGAAAAAATGTTCAACATCACTGGTCATTCGAGAGATGCAAATGAAAACAACACTGAGATTCCACTTCACTCCAGAAACAATGGCTGCTATCATGAAATCCACCAATAACCAATGCTGGCGGGGCTGTGGGGAAAGAGGAACCCTGCTCCACTGCTGGTGGGAGTGTAGACTGGTGCAACCACTGTGGAAATCAGTATGGAGATACCTCAAAGAATTAGGACTGGAAGTCCCATTTGACCTCGCTATTCCACTGCTGGGGATCTTCCCCAAAGAATTAAAAGAATCATACCACAGTGATATATGTCTGCCCATGTTCATAGCAGCACAGTTTGTAATAGCTAAAACTTGGAAACAGCCCAAATGCCCATCAACTGGAGACTGGATAAAGAAAATGTGGTTTTTTTATAAAATGGAGTACTACTCAGCCATAAAAAATGAGAAATTAGAGACATTTATAGCTAAGTGGATGCACATTGAGGCGATACTCTTAAGTGAAATAAATAGGACACACATGTATAAATACCGAATAGTTTCTCTGGTGTGAGAAACTGAAAGTGTAAATAAGGACTAAACGTATAATAGTTAATGTGAAATAGGAAGAAAAGGGGCAAAGGGGAAGGAAGTGGGAGGGCTAGGGGAAAGGATAGAAGGGAATGGGATTAATATGAGAAAATGGAAAAATAGGAACAAGATCTTTGTAAATAGGGAGGACTGGAGGGGTTGAAGGGAGGGCTGGGCAAGGGTGAAAAATAAGAACCAAGAGAGACTATGTAAAGGTGCAAATTTCCCATGATGAATGTCATTATACTGTATACCTAAAATGTACCAATGATTAGAATGAATAATGGATAATGTAAAATAGGAAAAAAAGGTCCAAAGGGGTAGGGGTAGTGGGAGGGGCAGGGGAAAGGAAAGAAGGGAAAGGAAAATGATGAGAAATGGAAATAAAGTCTTTGTAAATAGAGAAGGGTTGAGGGCATGAAGGGAGGGCTAGGAATGGGGAAAAAATAAGAACTAAGATGCATTATGTAAAGGTACAATTCCCAATGAGAAATGTAATTGTGTTGTATACCTACAATGTACCAATAAAAGAATTTAATTAAAAAAATACAAGTGAAAATGCAGATGGCCAAAGTGATGAAAACAAGGACTATACAATCCCAAATGAGTACAGAACTGGACCATACCAGCCCAATGTTCCTGTTGGTATAGACTATGTGATACCTAAAACAGGGTTTTACTGTAAGCTGTGTTCACTCTTTTATACAAATGAAGAAGTTGCAAAGAATACTCACTCCAGCAGCCTTAGAAATTTCTGAATAAATTGGCAGAAGAGCACAGGCAGAAGCTTAAGATGTGCAAGGTTTGATTTCAAAGAAAACAATGGTTGTTTTTAATGTAAACCTTTTTTAAATACAATACTGATAGAAGAAAACTATTGTAGTCTTGTTTTAGTGGAAAAATGATAGATATCTGTTCATGTTGTGTTAATAGCAAAAAATACACATATGGTTAAGTTAATGATGAAGTTTTGTGACATCAGAATGGCAAAGACAGAAGTACCTTGTTGAGGCTGACTGTAAGCTAAAACGACTTGCACCACTAAGAAAAAGATAGCAGAACCATTCAAATGAAATTTAGTAGTTCAAGCTTCAAAGAAATGTCAACTTTTGATTCCATTCAATAAAGAACAAAACCAACTGTATTTTTATTACTTTCATCTGAAACATTTCACATTTTAATCTGAGCCTTGCAGACTTTTTCATTTGGAGTCTGAAGCTGTGTGAGTTGCATTTCATTTTTAGAGAACTTTATGTGAGATTGGCAGTTCAAATGCAGGTGCAATTTTCCCTGAATGTCATGCTGTTCTTTAGATAATAAGAAATATTAAGTAATTGGCTTTAGATTTTGTAATTCTTTTCCCTGAGTTCCTGCTAGGTTTTGTATTCTAGTAGTCAATGTATTTTCAGTGAAATGTAAAAATATTCCCATTCTCTTTGACAGTATTACTTTTTGAGAATCTTATTGCTTGTCACTTGAATCCTATAGCTGTCATACATCTTTGGTATAAGCAACACTTGATTTTTGAAGTGTGTAAACCATCTCTTCATATTTTCAGTAATTTTGCTGCATTTTTAAAAGTTTGGCCATAATTCTTGATGCACACTTCTAATTCATGTACCTGCACATGTGACCTTTGTGAACAGAAATTTGCAAGTATAATCTGTGTTTACTTGTAACTCTCTGGTCATATACTGCTCATATCTGTGGATTCAAGTTACTGAAGTGAATACCAATAAAGAAAAAAAGAATTAAAAGCATCATACCACAGAGACATATGCACACCCATGTTTATAGCGGTACATTTTGTAACAGCTAAATCTTGGAAACAGCCCAAATGCTCATCAACTGGTGACTGGATAAAGAAGATGTGTTTTGGTTTGTTTTTTATTTTTGGTTTGTTTTTTACAAAATGGAGTAAAGATTGATAAACTAGAGACATTTATAGCTAAATGGATGGACGTCAAGACCATACTCTTAAATGAAATAAATAGAATACACGTGCGTAAATGCCAAATTTTTTCTCTGGTGTGAGAAACTGAAAGTGTAAATGAGGACCAAAATGTATACCAGATAATGTGAAATAGGAAGAAAAGGTTCAAAGGGGAAGAGGAACTGGAGACGGGGTGAAAATGAAGGAAAAACAGAAAGCTTCTGTAAATAGGGAGGGGTGGAGAGGTGGAAAGGAAGGAAGGAAAATGGAAAAAAACAAGAATCAAGGTATATCATGTACAGGTACAAAATCCCGATGATGAATGTGATCATAATGTATACCTAAAATGTACCAACAAACATAAAGAATTTTAAAAAGATAACATAAGCTTAAACACACTGCTAATTTAGTGGCAAGAGTGTCACCTGCTGAAACTTCCTGAAGTAATGCAGATTGACTGACCCATTTGAAAGAATTGGACGGCCTTCACCAAAAACATTGAAAACTCCTACTGGTTTATGAAGGTGATAATATATAACTTCAATAAAGTAAAACAATAAATATAAAATTACCCGCACAAGAGGATTATTTAAATATTACACCAAGAATTCCAGCACTGTTAATTACTGTTCCTGGCATATACAATAGGAGCTCAAAAAATGTTTGCTGAATTAATTCTAAGTTTTATAAAAAATTTAACGCCAAAGCATGCAGGCTGGTATCTTAACATACATAACTATAAATACAATTTTCTCTAATCCCCACTTATGTAGGAATATTGGCTTTTATTTTATGCCAGGCGCAGTTCAAAGTACTTAACATGTCTCTGTTAAACTTTACATAACCCTACATATCTTCATTTTACAGATAAGGAATAAAGCCCAGAAAGGTGAAGTAATGGATAGAAAGGTTCCTGAATGGATAGAGCCAAGAGGTCTTGGCTTCAAGACTCTGCTCATAATCCTGTGATAGCTTCCAGTTACACGGAGGACGAGTGAGTTTGATTTCAGCCCGTCCGGAGGTGGCCTCCCTACCCCGGGAGCTACTCAGCACGGGCTTCGCCAGGCGCAAGAGCCGAAGGTAGGGCAGCAGGACACGGATCGCCGAGTCACCACCGCCGTGGCTGACTGGCCCAACGCGTACCTACACCGCTCTGAGCGCCCCTGGGGCGCGCGCTAGGGTTAGGGGCGGCCGCGCCAGCACCTCAGCCCGGAGTGGCCGGCTCCCCGCAAGGCCAGCAACGCGCTCCGGCGACACCTCAGGGAGGACGTCCGGGAAGACAGGCCTCCCGGAAGGGGAAAATATGTCAATGAACAGCTTCCGGTTCGCCCCACCAGGCAGCGGGTGTGTGCGGGTAGGCTCCCGTTTTAGTTTTCTCGATGGAAGCAAAAAGGTAGTGTTTATTTACACAGGTAGTTTGTACCACAAAAAAGAAAGCTGCGAAAACCCTGCTGAACCCAAAGTATCAATGTGTAAAACTGCATTCAAAGTTAAGGACTATCATCGTGCAACTGAAAACCTGGATTGTGGCTGCACGCGAAGAGCTGAGGCTAGGCCTGCAGCCGGGACGCCCCGTGTTCAAGGAAATGTGTCGCCACTCGGCCTCTCGCCGAGGGACCCACGGAAGCCACTCTTCTGATTTTAGTCTTCTGGGGAGCTGGTTTAATCGTCAGGCTCCTTTCCTTAAAACCTGTACCCTCAGTGCTATGGCGTCTGCCTGGCTCTGAGTAAGAACAGGCAAGGGGCGTCCGTATCTTCCTCCCTGAGGACCAATCTGCGCGTGCGCAAACTCCACCCGCCATGTCTGCGCGTGCGTGCTCACCTCTCCGCGGGAGTATATAGGTCTCCCCCCCCCCCCCGGAGCGCGTGCACGCACGCGCACACTCCGTGACCCCTGTGGGCTAGAGCTCCGGAGGTAAGGCTCCGGAAGGTGGAGAGTCCGGGGAGGGCGCCTAGAAAGCTAGCCTTTCGAAGAGCGGGCGGACGGCAGGAGATGGAGCCCGGGCGGCCGCGGCCCGTGCTGCGCTCAGTGAACTCGCGCGAGCCGTCCCAGGTCATCTTCTGCAACCGCAGCCCGCGCGTTGTGCTGCCCGTGTGGCTTAACTTCGACGGCGAGCCGCAGCCCTACCCAACCATGCAGCCGGGCACGGGCCGCCGCATCCACAGTTACCGAGGTACGAGCCTGCCGTCCGCCTCCCGGGAGCTGGGGATCGCCGTCACCCTTCCGGGGACGCACCCAGTCGATGCTGCTAGTGAGTGGCATGACGTTCTTTGTAACGTTGAGGGGTTTTCATTCGAAGGTGTTTTTCCCCCTTACAAGATCGTGTACCCCTCACAGATGGGCTACATCCCTAAAGCCATCCGTTTAGTCCTGCCGCCCTCCGTGTAGACGATTGCATGGACAGACACAGAAGGGCACGAGCCCGCGGCACTGCGTTGAGCCGGTTCGACGGGGCCTGGGTGCTTTTGGGGGAGGGAGGGTGTGGCTCCACATAGGGAGTGGATCCCAGGGAAGGAGGGGAGCAGGACGAGATGAGTCGGCTATGGGAGATGAGAATGTGAGGTGCTGACGCGTGCTAAAACCTGGAGCCTTGGCAGAGGGGGGTGGTGGGTGTGGCGTGGTGGGAGAGAAAGCTCAAAAGATAGTTTTACCTTAGGGAAATAGGGCTGGTTGACATTGTCAGAAATACCCATTGAATAGCTTACCCCCTTTGCAGAGTGGTTTGGAGGAGGAAGACGACTGACTAGTAAGCATCAGTTAGGAGACTAACCAGGTGAGGATGGTGGCATGGTGGGGCACCTGGGCTCCATAGTGAGCTCAAGGCCAGCCTAAACTACATAGCGAGACCCTGTCTGAAAAAACAAACCAACTGGATGGGGATTTTTAGCTCAGCGGTTCCACCGCCTGCCTCGCAACCGCAAGGACAGGAGTTGGAACCCCAACCCCGGTACCAAAAAACCAAAAAAACCAACCACCCAACAAAAAACAGGTTAGGAATAACTAGGCCTTTAACTAAGGGAATCTTCTGATGGTCTTCAGGTGGAGTGGTTCTAGCCTTCCTTAGGATTGTTTTTTTTTTTTTTTTTTGGTACCGGGGATCGAACTCGGATCCTTGAGCCTGCGCAACAGGCGGCGAAACCGCTGAGCTAGATTCCCAGCCCTTAGCCTTCCTTAGTTTTAACAACTCATCTGTAGGGATCCTAATGGTTCTTTTCTTCCTTGAACTACTTTATAAGCTAATGCTTCTCAATCTTTTTATTAATTTTTAAAGAAAAGGAATATCTTTATTACTTACGGTTCTGGAGTCTGGATAGTTCAACATAAAGGGGCTACCTTTTGCTACCGTACAACAGGGCAAAGGGCATCACGGCACAACACAGCATCTCAATCTTTCACATCAGACTTTTCTTTTTTTTTAAATAAGGTCTCAGACTGGGTGTGGTGGTGCACACCTGTAATCTCAGAACTTGGGAGTCTGAGGCAGGAGGATTGCTGCAAGTTGGAGGCTGCCTCCACTACAAAGCAAGACTCTGTCTCAAGAAAGCAAAAAAATAAAAATAAATACGAAATAAAGTAAGGCCTCACCATGTGGCTCAGGCTGGCCTCGAACTCTCAATCCTCTGCCTCAGCCTCCATTTCTACTTTATGTAGGAAATTGTGTGAATTTTGTAGTCCCCAAAATTTACCCTGTGCCTGATTTAATATCAGTTTTATTTTTTAAAATTACCGTGTGGATGTTCTTGATGTCACTGAATTATACACTTGAAAATAGAAGAAAAATGGGCTGGGCTGGTGGTGCATGCCTCTAACACCAGCTATTCAGGAGCCAGAGGCAGGAAGATTGCACATTTGAGGCCAGCCTGGGCTATTGGCAAGACCCTGTCTCAAAAAATTAAAAAATAGGGGTTAAAAGTATAGCTCAGTGGTAGAGCACCTATCTGCCTAACACGTGTGAGGATCTGGGCTCCATGTTTGTCACCACAAAAATAAAACAAGAGCTGGGAGAGTAGATGCTTGCCTAGCATGCAACTTCCAGAACTGCAAAAAATCAAAAGTTAGAATGGTAAATTTTATGTTGTATATTTGCCACAATGAAAAAACTAATTGCCAATTTAGATTTTTAAAAATGTGCACCAAATCTTCAAGAAAGTTTTTACCTCAGGTAGGAGTGCTGTATTTATTTTTATTTTTAATTTTTTTGTTTTCTAAGACAGGGTCTTGCTATGTAGTTCAGACTGGCTTTAAACTCACTGTGTGGCCCAGGCTAGCCTTGAACTGATGGTGATCCTTCTGCTTCAGCCTCCCAAGTGCTAGAATTACAGATGTATGCCACCACATGCCTGTAAGGCAAGGAATGCTGCTGTATAGATGCAGAGAGAACACCATCCTTCCTTAACAAGTTCCCGTTGGCTTGCACCACCCTTGGTACATGTGTGACTGTCCTATTGGGCAGCATGGGACAGTCATGCATATACCGCTGGTGACTCAGAGCCAGTCGGCAGTGATACATACACACCATGGCCCCGTTGTGAATATTAGAATCTTAAATGTCGAGGTTTGCCTTCCCTGTCCCTTTTCATTTTATACATATGGTATCTATTTTAAATTTACCTATAATTTACACAATAAAACGCACAAATCTTAGTGTTTGATGAGGTTTGACAGTTGTACCAATACCTAAATAGAACATTTCCATCTCCACTGAGATCCTCCTGCCCCTTCCAGTTCCCCTCGTGCTTCCTGTTTTTCATACAATGTGTTTGTTGTGCCTGTGCACTCTTTTCTGCCTGACTTCTGCTCTCATGCTGTCTTTGCACCTCCTTTTGAGCAGCACAGGTTTGGGGAGCCAGTGATCCTACAACTGCATTTTTCAGTGTGATTTGCAGTCAGCTGCTTTGCATAGGCTTTGCTCTTGGACCTTGGTTGAGTATTTGCCTGCCCTCCTACTGTTTGTGTCGCCTTGCCAAGTCACTTGGCCTATTTCAGACAGGCTTTCTCTTGCAAGAATTATGTTGTGATGTTAGTGGAAGAGAGGGCTTTGTGATATTTAAGCAGAGTGAGAGCCAGGAAGTTCATGTTGGTCAGGGCATAAGAGAGAAGACACATGCCTTGATCAGATTAGTGTGGCTCCCTAATGGCCTCTGCTTGTGCAACAGGTCACCTTTGGCTCTTCAGAGATGCAGGGACACACGATGGGCTTCTGGTTAACCAGACTGAATTATTTGTGCCGTCTCTGAATGTTGATGGACAGCCTGTTTTTGCCAACATCACACTGCCAGGTACTGACAGTTGATCTTTCTATAAACATTGTAATAAGTAATGGATAGGTCACTTGAAAGAATGGAAGATTAGCATCATAGTTCACTATTTATTTAAACCTCAAATGATTTTCTAGATTGGACTTAGACTTACCAAGACCCTGCCTCAAAATAAATTTGAAAAGAGGCTGGGGGTATAGTTCAGTGTGAAGGCCATGAGTTCAATCCCTAGTACTGCAAAAACAACTATAGTGTTGTAGGAGTCAAACTAATATATTTATGCGTAGATCCTGTTTTAAAGAAGTGGGCATACAAAAAGTGTTAAGCATTGTTAAGTTTGGTAAACTTTGTCTTAGGTTGCTGTCATGAAATCAACCAATAACAAATGCTGGCAGGGCTGTGGGGAAAGAGGAACCCTGCTCCACTGCTGGTGGGAGTGTAGACTGTTGCAACCACTGTGGGAATCAGTATGGAGAAATCTTAAAAAACTAGGATTAGAGGTCCCATTTGACCCAGCTCTTCCTCTGCTGAGTATCTTCCCAAAAGAATTAAAAGAATTGTATGACAACAATATATGTGCATCCATGTTTATAGCAGCACAGTTTGTAATAGCCAAAGCTTGGAAACAGCCTAAGTGCCCATTAACTGGACACTGGATAAAGAAGATGTGGGTTTTTTTATAAAATGGAGTACTACTCAGCCATAAAGAATGAGAAATTAGAGTCATTTATAGCTAAATGAATGCATATTGAGGCCATACTCTTTAAGTGAAATAAATAGGACACACATGTATAAATACCAAATAGTATCTCTAGTGTGAGAAACTGAAAGTGTAAATAACGATGAAAATGATTAAAACAAGTAATTGATAATTTAAAATAGGAAAACGTGGGGTTTTTTATAAAATGGAGTACTACTCAGGCATAAAAAATGAGAAATTAGAGACATAGCTAAATGGATGCACATTGAGATAATACTCTTAAGTGAAATAAATAGGACACATGTGTAAATACAGAATAGTTTCTCTAGTGTGAGAAACTGAAAGTGTAAACAAGGACTAAAAGGTATAATAGATAATGTGAAATAGGAAGAAAAGGGGCAAAAGGGAAGGGGAAGTGGGAAGGGTAGGGGAAAGGAAAGAAGGGAATGGAATTTATATGAGAAAATGAAAAAATGGAAACAAAGTTTTTGTAAATAAGGGAGGGATGGAGTGGTTGAAGGGAGGGCAGGGCAAGGGGGAAAAATAAGAACCAAGAGAGATTATGTAAAGGTGCAAATTTCCAATGATGAATGTCATTATATTGTACACCTAAAATGTACCAATAAAATAAAATTTTTTTTAAAAATCTAAACTTTGCCTTAGGATACATTTTTTTGTTTTGCATTTCTGGAGATTGAACCTAGGGGTGCTCTACCCCTGAGGCATATTCCCAGCCTTTTCTTTTGAGGCACAGTCGCAGATGCACAGGCTGGCCTCAGATTTGTGTGGTATGGCATACCTGTAATCCATAGGCTGAGGCAGGAAGATCACAAGTTTGAGGCCAGCCTGGTCAACTTAGCAAGACTCAAAATGAAAAATTTTTTAAAGGTGGCTAGGAAAGTCAGGTATGGTAGAACATGCCTGTAATCCCAGCACTTGGAAGGCTGAAGCAGGGAGTTCACGGAGAATTTGAAGATACCCTGGACTACATAGTTTAAGACCAGCCTGAACTACACAGCGAGGCCCTGTCTTGCAAAAGTGGCCCAGGTTAGGGGAGGGGAGATGTCATAGGGAGTTTGGGAATGTAGCTCAATGGTAGAGTGCCCTGAGGGCTCAATCTCCAGCACTAGATTGATCATTGGTCGGTCTCTGATTGCAGTTCAGTGATAGAGCACTTACCTAGAATGTGCAAGACCCTGGGTTTGATCCTGGAACTGTAAGAGAAGAAGTGTAAGTTCCCCAGTGAGTTTTAAATAGGAACTGAGGGCCGGGCATTTAGCTCAGTGGTTCCGCCACCTGCCTCACAAGCGGAAGGTCCCGAGTTCGATCCCCAGTACCAAAAAATAAAATAGGAACTGAGTTACTCTAAACTCTAGTTTCACACTCTTGGTTCATCTGTTGCCATGTGACACCCACTTTGAACTAATAGATACATTATTACTTGTTGAGACTCCATAGGCCCAGCTGTGCTCAGCCAGGTGGTAATCCTGGTGACTGCCGGCCACCTTTTGCTGCCAAGGCTCCTGCAGGCCGGGCTCTCTTGCAGGTGGTCTTGGGGCCTGTTCCTGACATGTGATCTTGTCAGCAGCACAGTTTGGACCTCCCAAGCATGTAATGCACCGCTGCTCCCCCTTCTTAAGGTTTAGGCCCAGCTCTGTGAGGGTTTCTTCATCCACATGCAGTTAGTGGAAGCAGATGGCTGGCCCAGCCCTCTTTCAAGGAGAGGTTACTACAGGGAACATGAATCCTGGGAGCACCCTTAATGCAGGGCTACCACAACACATGCACTCAGCGTTTGTTATTTATTTATTTTAATCTAAATTGAGGTCCACTGTGGTAAACATCATTGCTGTGCTCCGCACCTCTTGCTCACCCTTGTCCCGGGCCTGGCTGCCCCTGAGGATTTGATTTCCTGCCTTACAGTGTACACCTTGAAGGAACGATGCCTCCAGGTCATCCGGAGCCTCGTGAAGCCCGAGAACTACCGGAGACTGGACATTGTCAGGTCACTCTACGAGGATCTGGAGGACCACCCAAATGTGCAGAAAGACCTGGCGCGTCTGACACAGGAGCACATCGCCAGGCAGCCGCTGGAAGAGGAGACCGAGGAGGTTGATAGGAATTAGCATTCCTGCACCTCAGCTTCTGCTGGTATCAGTGAGTCTTGATCTAGATGGAGTACTGGCCATTACTCTCAGCTTTACAATGTTTCACTCTTGAGTAAAATAGACTACTTCATTTAAAGGAAAGGCTACTTTGCTAGGTTTTGCTGTGTTGAGGGACAAACATCAGAAAGTGCCACTTCATCCCTGCCTTTACTAGAAGTGCTCACCAGGAAAAAGTAGTTGTATATTTGCCTCCTAGTAAGTTAGGAAAGTTTAAGTGTAAGAGAATTTGCATATGTAATTCAGTAAGAATTGCAGCATACCCTTTCATCACAGGAGAAAGCGGTGGCTTCCACATTGAACTGATGTGATATGGTTGGTAAAGTGTCCAGCTCCCAGTATAAGGACACTGGGACTGATGTCCCTGAGGCTGGGACCGGTCTTTCTCCTCTTAAGGCCCCAGTGCCACACCCAGTGGTGGCAAACCTATAGCACATGCACACAGGTTATCATTGGACAGCTCTAAAGGTCACCACCACTGTCCTATCTTGTTCTGAGCCTAAAGTCAGTGTGTGTCAGTGAGCAAACGAGGATGCTTGGTGGAAAGGGTTCAGAAGGTTAGCATCCTCTTCTGTTCAGGATAGGCTTTAACCTGTGAACAGCAAGCATCTTAAAGAGAATCATTGTTTGCTGAATGTGGTGGCCCACACCTGTGATCCCAGCACTTGGGAGGTTGAGAAACAATGATTGCCTCAAATTTGAGGCCACCCTGGACTACATAGTGAGTTCAAGGCAGCCTGAACTAAATAGCGAGACCTTGTCTCAATAAATAGATAGATAGATAGATAGATAGATAGATAGATAGATAGATAGAGGGAGAAAGAGAATCATTTTTATAGAAAGCACTTTTTCTAATTTTTTAAGTCTCTTTTCTTGGTCCACTCATGTTGTAACACTGTTTTGTGTTTATTTCTAAACCAGGATTGGGTTTCCACACTTACTGTGATAATAGTACTTTTATAATTTGACATCTACACAAAAAATAGCAGAAAAGATCCATCCTTTAATTCTAGTGTGAAATAGCTGTGCTGTAAACAAGTCATCAGATGTGGGTATGTCAATTCTTTCTGTAAATCTATGGCATTCCATTTCGTTCAGCATCTTTATCTGCAGGACCTGGTCACTGTATCTGGCTGGAAGAGAGACCAAAGTCCTCCACCTCAGGCCAGTTCCTCCTAACAGTTTGTCCTGGAGTAGCCTAGAATGTTGTAGTTTTGTGAATGTACAGATCCTTTCTTACAGGCTAGACATAAAGTCACTAACTCAAATTTAATACTTCTATCAGACTTACTTTTTTGTAACTAATAGTGTTTTTTAAAAAAAAAATCCTCCTAGCAGAGAAAAATTTAGAAAGACAGAAAAGTAGGCTGAGGCAGGAGAATTGCTGGGAGTTTGGGGTCAGCCTAAGCTACATAATGAGTACAAAGCCAACCTGAACTACATACCGATAGCAAGACCCTGTCTCCAAAAAAAAAGATCACTGTAGATGGCATCACTTAAATACAATCACTATTAACCTTTGAACTATTTTCTTTTAACCTTTTACAGGACATGTTTTGGTTGGTTAGTTTTAACAGTTAAGATCATGCAATGTGTACACTTTTATATTTTACTTTTTCATTTCAGTTTATAACTTAAATATCTTCCCTTGTTATTATAAGCTTTTCATAAGCATTGGTATAATCTTTCACAGGAGTGATGGAGGTGTGTCTCTGTGTTACTGATTCCATGGGGCACAGCCCTGTACCCTCAGATCATAGTGTAGTAAATGAAGCAGACCTTGTTGTTTCCCTCCTGCCCTCAGCCCACCTACTCAGTTCCTCCTTTCAGTAGTCAGCAGATTAGGTGCTCTTTACAAGTATGTTGTATAGTTCTCATGTAATGATGTGTGTCTAGATTTTAATTTTTTTGTTGAGATTGCTGGGGAGACAGTGACAGAGATCATCTTGTTAAATACAAAATTTGAAACACTGTTTTCTGTGTTGTCCAAGAAAGACTGAAAATTTATAGCGTGAAAAATGTATGTTTTTAATTTGTAATCCTGTGAATGTATTAAATGTATTGTTCTTAAGAGACTGATATTTCCTATTTTGAATTTTTTCTTTAAAAAAACCTGTATATTAAATGGTGCTGAGTAAAGGAAACAGGTGGGGTGTGTTGTGTTGTTTTAACCTGGCTCTTCTCTCTGGGACCCTTTGGAAAAATGTGCATGCTCAGCGCTCTGGTGTGGGGAGGCACAGACAGAGCAGCTCACCTCTGTGTGGTACTGGAGTACAAGCCAGTGTCTTGCACAAGCCAAGTCCACTAGCCTCATTCTAATTCTCCTTGTCCAACCATGAATTGTTCTTAATTTAACATCTTTTCTTCTAGCTTTATTTTTTTATATATATAAAAATGAAATGTCGCTATAAAAAATTATGCACTGCAGGAATAAGTGTTAAGAAAAAAAGCATTCATGTTGGGAACAAAAGTGTCTTACCCCCCTAGCCCAACAGAACCAGAAAAGGCAAGAGGTCAGTATTTTCACTGATGGTTATGTTGAGAATCAAAGGAGATTGGCCTAAGAGCCAGTGCAATAATGAGAAGTGAAATAGGCTGAGGGATAGCTGGGTTTGGGCACTGGATCCCCAGCACTGCCAACAGCAACAGAAAAGGAAGGTGTGAAACATCAGTGTTCTGCCTTCTCGGTGCATAAACCCCACAGTGAACATTTCAGGTACTGCCACACTAGATTTCTATATTTTGGCCACAGTATGGCTCAGAGGTAGAACACTTGCTTATCACAAACAAGGCCCAGGTTCAATCCCCAGCAGTGCAAAACAACAAAAAGATTGCCTTCTATTCTTAGTACTTCAATTCCACTTTGTTAGTCACTGGCTGCCTGATACTCCAGTTTTTCCCCTTTCTGTAGGCACACCTGAACTCCTGGCCTCAAGAAAAGATTTTCTAGGGGCCGAGGGTTTAGCTCAGTGATTCCACTGCCTGCCTTGAAAGTGCAAGGTCCCGAGTTCGATCCCCGGTACCAAAAAAAAAAAATCAAGAAAAGATTTTCTAGGAAGCTGGGGATAGTGATACACACCTATAATCCTATCACTTGGTAGTCTGAAGCAGGAAGATCACAAGTTTGAGGCCAGCCTGAGCTACGTAGTGAGACCTTGACTCAACAACGAAAAAGATTTTCTAGCCTCCAGCCTTCCCCACACATACCAGGAGTCCATTGGCAGATCAGAGAAAAATCAGATACACTTCTGATGGTCTTCAAAAGGATTGGACAGAGCAGGCTACACCTGTTATTCCAGCTGCTCAGGAGGCTAAGGCAAGAAGATTGAAAGTTTGAGGCCAGCCTGGGTTTTAGCGAGACCCTGTGTCAAAAAGAAAGGGCTTGGGCCGGGGATTTAGCTCAGTGGTTCTGCCGCTTGCTTTGCAAGCGCAAGGACCCAAGCTCGATCCCTGGTACCAAAAAAAAAAAAAATTTAAAAATCAAAAAAAAAAAAAAAAAGGGGCTTGTAGCTCAGTGCTCCCTGGGTTCTATACAATTTTTTTTTTTTTTTTTTTTTTTTTTTTTTTGGTGTCAGGGATTGAACTCAGGTCTTGCACTTGCCGGGCAGGCAGCGGCACCACTGAGCTAAATCCCCAGCCCCTAACAACTGTTTTCATAGTACTCACTTTGTGTCAGGTAGAAGTGAGAAATGGGTGTGTATGGGCTCTGCAGGCTCTCAGTCATGGTAAATACGGGCTTGAGTGCCTGAGGGGCAGTCGTGTTCTGCACAGTAGCGCTAGTCCCTCAGAGGTGATGCTGTGGGAAGGTGTTCTCTCTGTTCTAACAGTGAGTCCCCTACTATCAGGAAACCATTGAACATTTGCATTAGCCACACATGCGTAGGTCACAGGGAAGGTACATTACTGCCTTTCCATGCTTCATGAGATACGGCCAGCATAGTCCGGCTATAAGATGGGAACAGTACACCTTGCCCGTGGTCATGTGGCTTTCAGGTGACACACAGTACCAAAAGCTTGGTAGGTAGCAGGTGGGCCACAACTCTTTGTCAACCTTACTTAGAAGAATTTACTCTGAACAGGGGTAGAGCTTGGTCCACAGCTCCGCCTCTGGAAGACGGGATCCTGGGCTCCAGATCCCAAGTTTGTTCTGAAGCCAGCGTCTGCGGAGGCTCAGAGAAGCACTAGGCTGGCCTGGATAAGGCTGAGCTTGAACCTGCTGCAGCCTGAAGCCCTCACGAAGGGATGGGAGGAGCGCTGCAAACATGCTCATGCTTGCAGAAGCGAGGGACAAAAAATACAAACTTAATTTTTTTAAATTTTTTTTGAGACAGAGGCATGCTATGTAGTTCAGGACAGTCTTGAACTCACTGTGTATCCCAGGCTGGCCTCGAACTCAGCCTCCCTAGCCCACTGGGATTACAGGCCTGCGCCACCAACGCCCAACTCTTTTACTCCTCTGCAATATCACTCACTGCCTTCCAACACAGGGTAGTTTACTGGCCCCCGCGTTAGGAAACCAAAGCCCAGTGCAGGCTTTTTGTCGGGGTGCGTCCTCACCCTCTGCAGCCGCCAGGGGGCGCTGCCAACCCTGTCGCTGAGACCCCGCCCCCGAGCTCGGCCCCTCCCTTCCCCTGCGGTCCTGCCTCAGCCCCGCTGCCCAGTCACCCCACAGCCCCGCCATGCCCGGCTTCATCTACCAGCTGCCCGCGCGCGTCCTAGACGAGCTGTGCCGCAGCATGGATACGCTTAGCGAGTGGGACTGGATGCAGTTCGGTGAGTATCCCCGCCCTGAGCAGGCGGCCTCAGCACGGACAGTCTGAGCCGGCTCTGGGAGCTGTATTCCTCCCACCCTTAGGGCAGGAGCCGTGCCTCATGCCCCTTAACCCCGACTCTCTGGGAGGCAGAGGCCGGAGGGTCGCAAGTTTAAGCCCAGTCTGGGCAACCTAGGGACTTGCCGAGACCCTGCTTCAAAATAAAAGATAAGGGTGTGGTGGTTCTGGGATGTAATTTAGTGCGAAAGCACTGGGTTCAATCCCCAGTACCAAGAGAGAAAAAAAAACCACTAACCTGCCCAAGGTCTCGGCCTGGCTAGGTAGCAGAATGGGTGGGATTCGAACCCAGGCCCTGGACAGTAACTCGTGCCTGATGATTGGCTGAGCTGCTGCCTGTGTGTCTCAACTCCCCAAGCAGAGAGAGACCTGTATTCCAAGACCCAACACTTTCCAGCCCTGTGACTTGAGGCCAGTTTCTCACCCTCCATTTGCCTCAGTTTCTCAGTCTGGAGGAGATGGGACACAGTGCCAGTGTACTTCAGCCTGGCCTTGAATTCATTATGCAGCACAGGGTGGCCTTGAACTCCCAGCCATCCTCGTGCCTTGGATTAAAGGTGTACATCACCAAGTCCAACCCATAGCTTCTTTTTTTTGTTTTTTTGTTGTTTTTGGGGGGGTGGGTACCAGGGATCGAATTCGGGACCTTGCGCTTGCGAGGGAGGCAGCGGAACCACTCAGCTAAATCCCTAGCCCCATAGCTTCTTAATAAAGTTCCATAATGAGAATGTACAGAAGGGAAGCCCTCAATGCCTAAGTATAGATGTTCCTATGAGCCATGAGGAAGTGTTAGCAGTTGTCAGTCTTGGTTTTGTTATGGCTTAAGTCAGTGTAACTGGTGCCTTTTAATTTTGTAAATGTAGTAACGTATTGTCTAATGAAAACTTTAGACTATAAAACATGTCACTATACAAAAGAGTATATAATATGTAGAGTGGAAAGAATACCCAAAAATGAGCCCATGTTATCCATGGGGTTTGAAATATATATGCTTTTTTTTTTTTTTTGAACTGAGTGGTTCTCAGCCAACGGTGATTCGGCCCCTCTGGGACGTTCACCCGTGTCTGGCGATGTGGGCTGTCAGTATGGAGGACGCAGTGGCAGTGTGGACGCTAGGAAGCTGCTGAGTATCTTGCCGTGCACAGGATGGGCCCACGGAGTGTCTGGCTGGAGTGCCAGGAGCTCAGGTGAAGGAGCCCCACTTAAACCTCCTAAAAGGATGCACAGACTTGGGGTGGGGTGTGGGGGTAGGCACCTGCCCAGCGAGCAACAATGCCTGGGCCTCTACCCCCAAGGCAAGGTCGAGCAGTACCTGCTCCTCACACAACAGAAAGCTTAGCTCAGGTTCTGCCCTCTAGACATAGCTATTCTGTGGGGGTTTTCCCCATTTGTTTATTTCTTTGTTTTCGGTACTGATGATTGGACCAAGGGCTCAAGCGGGCTAGCCAAAGGCTCTGCTATTGGCAACAGCCAGTACTTGAACAGCAATCGCTGTGTAAGATGAAACTGTTACTGGATAGATGGGCCTATCTCCCCCAGGTCCAGGTTCTTTGTGTCCACGACAAAGAACTGAGCAGGACACACAGAAGCTGAGGAGGATGGGTTTGTGTACTGAAGGGGAAGTGCAGGCTGTGGGGGTGGCAGTGGTATGACTCATGCCCTGTCTGTCTGAGGATCCAGGCTAGAGTACTTGGTCTGAGTTCCCAGCAGCAGAGCTGGAGGTGGCAACTGCAGTGAGTTCTGAGGTTGGCTTTTCTGGTCTTTTCTTAGAATTTGGGGCGGAACAGTAACTAACTGGGCTAATTCCCTCACTTTGGGAAGGGAAGTTTTGTTTGTTTTGGTTTGGGTGTTTTGAGTAGGGTCTTCTTCTGCCTCAGGAAGTTTTTGACTGTACAGACCCAGCACCCCCTGGGGGAGGGGGCATGGGCAGTGCTGAGAAAAAGGTGGGGGACCCCAAAGCAGTTTGAGCCCACGTTCCCAGGCTCCTGCTTGAGGCCCAGTAAGGCTGAGGAGGCAGAGATGTGTTAGGGATGGGCTCCATCAGGGTGGTGAGGGCATTGAGGTGGGCACAGTGAGAGCAGGTGCCCTGTGGTCACCAGCAGCCAACGGCACCCTGCCTATGGTGAACCAGAGGCCTGGATGCTCCTGCAGGTCTCCTGCCTCAAACGTATCAGACAGGGCACCTGGGATGGACAGGGCTGGAGAGGTCTTCTGCCTGGGCCCCACCTCCCACCCTGTCCACGCAGGCTGTCCAGGTCCCGGCCTAGTTATCTGGGCTGCTCTGCCCCAAGGCTCAGGTGAACTGTGCCTTTACTTAGGGTTTCTGGGGCAGCGGCCACTTGTGGATAGGGCTCCCTCTCACCTTTGCATATTGGCCCAGACCCTAACTACAAACATAGCAGGGCAAGCTCGTCCCCAGGGTATTAATTTGAAAGTCACACCTGTGAGATTTTTTAAAGATTTATTAAGACCCATTAAGACTCAGGTCATGTGGCTGGAGGTACATGGAGTTCATTGTAGACCATATGTTTAGATCCACGAGGCCCTCCCTGTGCAGTCCCCAGCACTGAGAAAAAAACATCATCTACATACTGTATAATTCACTCGTTTAAACAGTACAACCCAATGGCACTCAGTATATTGACAGTGTTGTGTGTCTATCTCCACAGTCAGTCTTAGAACATTTTTATTACCCCTAAAAGCAACTCCATACCCATTTTAAAAATTTTTTTATCAGTCCATGTTTGCAATGCAAAATTATTACATCCCTTGTGTGGAGTTTGTTCATGGACATAACACATCTTAATTCTTTTCATCCCTTTTCTTCCCCTCCTTCCATCCTTAGGTCTCATTCTCGAAAGATCTATCTCCCAACTTACTATTACCCATCTTTTACTTTTTCTTTATTTATGTTTGGGTTTCTCATAAAAGAAACAGTGGGGGGCCGGGGATTTAGCTCAGTGGTTCTGGCGCCTGCCTCGCAAGCGCAGGGTCTCAAGTTCGACCCCTGGTACAGAGAGAAAGGAAGGAAGGAAGGAAGGAACCATGGGATTCTTAAGCTTGTGTTTCTAATATATTTTCACTTAACATTATGGTGTCAAGATGCATCCATTTTCCTACAAATAACTCATTTATCTTTCTTTATGACAGAGTAGTACTCCATCCTGTGTACATACCACATGTTTTTATTCTTTCCTGCGTTAAAAGGCACCTGGGCCTCTTCTAAGATTTAGCTATTATGAATTCTGCTGCTATAAACATAGGTATACTCATATCACTGTAATATGTCTTAACTCTTTTGGGAAGATACCTCGAAAGGGAATAGCTGGGTCAAATGGAATGTCTAGTGATAATTTTTTTTTCTAGTGATACTGTTATACTAAATCGCAAGAGATTATAGAGATTATAGAGAATTGCCATCCTTAGCCAAATTTGAATTCTTTTATTGCTGGCGACCGAGAGCAGCTCACGCAGGAAAACTCTTGACAATGAAAACTAGCTTGCGGTTTCTTTTAAGTGGCTCTTCTAGTTGGGGAGGGCTCAGGGAGAGGGGGAGCACAAGTGAAATTTCACAGGACAGAATTTTGCTAAGTTAGTGGGGGTCAGGGGAAGTTTCACACAGTTTATTTGAAACAAAATATCACACAGGTGTGGAGTATTCTGTTCACAAGGTCATAAAGATAACATACAGTTGCAGACTGCTCTACCAAATGGGATGTGACAGCATCAACTGAGAGGACTCCCAAAGGGAGAGGGGGAGGCAACCACCCGGAATCACTCGACTTGACATGAAATGGGGGGAACAGTGATGAGGCACAAAATGGAGTCAGGTTGGCTATCACAATAGTTTTTTGAGGAATCTCCAATCTGATTTCCACAGTGGTTGTAACAGTTTACATGCCACCAACAATGAAGAAAGGTCTCTTTTCCCCACATCTTTGCCAGGATTCGATACTATTTTATTTCTTGATGGTGGCCATTCTTTCTGGTGTGAGATAGAATCACAGGGTTATTTTAATTTGCCTTTTTCTAATGGCCAGTGATGTTGAGCATTTATTCATGTATTTATTGACCATTTCTACTTCTTCTAAGAAGTGTCTATTCATTTCAGTTGCCCATTTTTTTCTTTTTTGTATTTATTTATTTATTTATTTATTTATTTATTTTACAGTACTGGGGATCAAACTCAGGACCTTGTGCTTTCGAGGCAGGCGCTGAGCCACTGAGCTAAATCACCAGCCCTTTTTTGGTTTTTTTGAAACAGGATCTTGCTGTTTTTTGAAACAGCCCAGGCTGGCCTCAAACTTGAGGCAATCTTCCTGCTGGAATTACAGGTGTCTGCCATCATGCCTGGCTTGAGTTCTTTATATATATATATATTTTTTTTTTTGGTACTGGGGATCGAACTCGGGTCCTTGCGCTTACACAGCAGGCGACGAAACTACTGAGCTAAATCCCCAGCCCCCTTTATATATTCTTGATATGAGTCTTCTGAGGAGTAGCTGGCAAAATTTTTTCCCCCATTCTTACGTTGTCTTTTCACTTTGTTCATTGATCCTTTTGCTGTGCAGCTTTTTAATTTGATATAACCCTGTTTGTTGATTCTTGGTATTATTTCCTGTGCAACTGGGGTTCTGTTCAGAAAGTTCTTGCCTGTGATAGCCAGGTATGGTGGTGTATGCCTGTAATCCCAGCACTCTGGAAACTGAGGCAGGAGGATCACCACAAGTTGGAGGTCAGCCTGAGTTACATAGTGAGAGGGTTTCAAAAATATTGTCCCAACAGTCACTCACAACCTCATTTGTTTTCCCCAGTGAGACGTGTTGCTCTGCCAGACACTTCACATAAGGAAGCCACAGTGCTCACTGCTGCTCATGACTGACTCCCTTGCTCAGGTGTGAGATCTTGCCCACTGTAGCTGCACTAGTACTTTTTTTTGTGGAGCTGAGGGTGGAACCCAGGGCCTTGCACATGCTACACCCCAGCCTTTAATGATACCCATCACATGGATGCAACACCTCTTGTTTGCCCACTTAGTAGTTGTGGGTGCTCAGGTTCTCTCTGGTTTTGTCAATCATGAACGGTGCTGCTGTGACATTAGCTGCAGTGAACACAAATGTTCATTTTCAGAGGTTGTGTACTCGGACGGAACTGCCGAATCATCTGCCACAGCTGCATAGGTTCACACTCCCACCAGGGGGGCAGGAGGATCACAGTCTCAAGACATCCTTGTTGGCCACTTGGCTGTCCATCTTTTTGGTTCCAGCCTTGGAGTTGGTGTGATTTGACATTTCCCAGTGGTTTGTGTGTGTTTCTCTAATAAGTAGCTGAGCATCTTCTCATGTGCAGATTGGCCATTCATGTGCCCTTTTCAGAGGACACTTCCAACTTTGCAGGCACCAGAGACACCAGGTGGTCCTAGTGCTCAGAGGGTATGGGAGGCTGCCCGCTGCATGCAGGGTGGAACTCATTCTCCACCCACGCTGGGCCTGCCAGCCCTGTCCCTGACCTCCTCGCTCACCTCACCAGCCTCTTTGGTCTGGATGCAGGGCCTTTGCACTTGTTGCTCCCTTGGTCTCCCTATGCCGGCTTTCTAGGCTGTGTCACTCAGTTTCCTCTTGCTGCTGTGACAAGTCACCACACATTGAGTGGTGTCTCCCAGTTCTGCAGGCCATGCCTTGGCCCATGGCCCCTCCTTCTGCCTTCTCATCTGCTTCTGATCTGTGCTTTTTCTTCACACCTCTGAGTCCAACACTCCTGCCTCCCCCTGGTGCTGTGTCTGCTTCCCGAAGGGCTGTGCAGGGCCCTGGCCACGGCCTGTCCTCCTTGGGCCAAGTCTGCCATGCAGCCAGGCCTTTTGCCCTTGCTGGATCCTGGTGCTGAACCAGTGAGAGACTGGGAATGTCCTTTAGTCCTAAAAGTCTTGGCTCCTGTGAGGCCGTTTAGAGAAGCATGGTCCCTCTGAGTAGGTTGTGGTCTGGGAAAGAGGGTGTGAAGACATGGGAAGATCAAAAGTGATTCAAAAACTCTCCAGCCACAAATCTTTTGGATTTGACGCTTGGCAGATGGTCTGGCTGCCTTGTAGTTATTTCCTGACATCTGTGGCTGTCACGGGCCTGGGCTTGGAGAGGATCTCAGTCTCTAGGCCAGGCTTCCCGGGTATCTCGCAGGGCGTGACACCATGTGTGAGGCTCCCCTCCAGCCCCTTCTGGCTCCCGTGTGCTGTCCTTGTGTACTGTTGCCGGACTGTGTAAACTCAGTCTAGGACGACCCTCTTGGCCTGCCTTTTCCTCCCCTGTGGTGCCTCCCTCAGGGTTGCTGGGAGGCTTTGGGAAATGGTGTTGTGGAGGTCTTGAGAGTTCACCTTTTCCTGCATGAGGAGGGGCTGCTTAGCCTGGAGAAGGGGCATTTGCCCCCATCAGGGCATTTCAGCAGCATTTCAATGTCCTCTGTTCTGGAGGACACTCAGGGTGGCCAGGGTGAACTCAGAGAAGGAGTACTAGAGTGGTAGTCTCCATGTGAGAGTCCCGGGGCATCACACACTTGCAGGTGACATTTTTATTCCAGCTGCTTCCACCCTCACCTGATCCTCAAGGCCACCTCTGAGGCAGGTTCTTCTGTCCTTGTTTGGCAGATGAGGAAACTGAGGCTCAAACAGTGGTGAAGGGCCTTCCTTAAATCCACAGCAAGTAAGCAGCTGAGATGGGATTTGAACCTAGGCCTCAGAAGTCCCTGGTCCGGCCTCTGAACCACCTGTATCCTGTCCTGCTGACTTACTATGTGAGGCAGCTTTCCATTCCTGGAACAAATACCAGCGATCACAGTTTATCAAGAGAGAAGGGCGCCATGGCTCATAGTGTCTGAAGCCTCAGTCCCTGGTCAACTGGCCCCATGGCCTTGGCCCTGTAGAGAGGCACCACCTTGTGGCAGGAGCATGGTGGAGAAATGCGGTGCCCACCATGGCACCAAGAAGAAAGAGAGTCTGAGAGAGCCACACCAGGGTCCCCCTATGTCCTCCAAGGGAGGTCCTCAGTGAGGAGGAGACCCTGCACCAGGTTTTGCTTTTTCCACTACCCCCAGGAAAGACAGGCCTTTAGCACATGGGCCTCCCAGGGACATTCACTATTTAAGTAAGCTGGGCATGGTGCATACCTGTCATTTCAGCACTCAAGACTGAGGCAGGAGGATCATGATTTGAGGCCTGCCTGGGCTACATAGTGAGCTGGCTCCAACTACATAGTGAGACTCTGTCCCCAGGCAAACAAGCAAGCAACCAAACAAGACCCAGACTACAGCAATAGCACCTGCTTCTGTATCTATAGGAAAAAACCTGGAAGGTAAGGAAGGTTCTGGTGGCTTTCTTGGGTCTTCCTGGTGGAATGGTCATGAGGACTTTGATTTTTCATTTTCCAAATGCCCTGCAGTGAGCAGGTGTTACTTGCCTGGATGAGAGGAGTGTGTGACTCAGCAGGAGCTCTTGGCAGTGACTCACCCTCATCTCTGTCCTGACCCTGTGTCAAGGCGTAGATGTTGCTGGTGGTCAGACCTTCGACTTCAGCTGTGTCACTTCCATGTGCCCCCACGAAGGCCTCTCTGAGTTCACTTCCTGCTTCTCTTGGATCACAGGGCCAGTGTAGCCCATGGAGTTCTCATTCTGCCAGTGCAGTGCCTGGCTTGTCTTCCTGTTACCTGCTCTGCCTCCTGGGCTAACCCTTTTTGAGGGGGTAATTAATATATAATTATTATATTTTGTGTGAGTTTATAATTATGCTGTCTTTATTATTTTATAAACAAAAGACTCCCGCACCTGTGTGATATTTTGTTTTAACTAAACTGTATAAAACTTCCCCAACCCCCATTAGCTTAACAAAGTTCTGCCCCTATAAAACTCCACCTGTGCTCCCCCTCTCCCTGAGCCCTCCCCAAATAAAAGAGCCCTTTAAAAAACCCTACCAACTGCTTTTGCTTTGTCCCAAATCTTTTTATTTTATTTTTATTTTTTATTTTTTTTGGTACGGGGGATCGAACTCGGGACCTTGCCCTTGTGAGGCAGGCACTGGAACCAAAATCCCTGGCCCTATCCAAAATCTTTTTAATATAAGCTATGCTAAATCAGCTGGCTTATAACAAAAAATTCCATTTAATTCAAAATATAACACATCTCTATACTTCCAACTCACCTGGCCCTATTACAGCTGCTGTTTCCGGTGTGGCTGACATCATTTCTGCTGGCCGGGACTCTCCTGTGGTTTCCAGTGACTGAAGCTGCAGCTCTGGAACTTTCCATCCAGCCAGGCACTTCCCTAGAGGGAAAAGGATTGTGTAATTTGACATGGTTCTGCCTGCTTAGAGATCCCCAGTGGCCCTTAGCAGAGCCTGGGCTTCATCCTGCCAGAGCTCCACCAAACTTTGGTGTCGCTAGAGCTGTCACAGGCCCTGTGCACTGTGTGCGCTCAGTGACATGCTGTGAACAATGCCTGTCCAAGCGAATGAATGACCTGCTCAGAGTCTCATTCCACCTGATCTGACATTCTGAAACTGAAGAGATTTTTTTTTTTTTTTAAGACATGGTCTCGCTATGTAGCCCAGGCTAGCCTTGAACTGGCAGTGATCCTCTGCCTCAGCCTCCCAAGTGCTGGGATGGGAATGCACCACCACACTTGGCTATTTTATATCCATCCATCTATCTATATCTATCTATCTATCTATCTATCTATCTATCTATCTATCTCCATATCATCTAGCTAGCTAGCTAACTGGTTTTTGTTTGTTTTTTTGTTTTGTTTTTTTGTAGTGCTAGGTTGAACCCAGGACCTTCACACTGAGCCACACCCCCAGCCCTTTTTAATTTTTAATTTTGAGACAGAGTCTTGCCAAGTTGCTAAGTTGTCCAAGCTGTGCTGGAACTTGTGATCTGCCTGCCTCAGCCTCCTAGAGCGCTAGGATTACAGGCATGTGCTACCATGTCCCGCTATTTTTAGGGTTTTTGTTTTAATCCTGGGGACCAAACTCAGGCCATCACATAGGCTAGGTGAGCACTCTATTACTGAACTGCACCCTCAGCCCTACCCCCAGGCTGTTTTATTACTAGTTTTATAAAAAGTATCTTTCATGTCAGTGAAATAGTATGGAATCAAATTCAATCGAATACTATGTGACCATCAAAAATGCCACTATGAGAATCTTGTAACAACTCAGAAAAAGCTCATGCTGTAGAGTTAATCAGTAAGAGCAGGATGCAAAATCTTATAGTCTGGCAAAAGCTGTGTCAGAAGCCTTACTTGTATAGAGGGGGTGATTTTGGAAAGGAGAAGTAGACTTGGTCAGGCAGAGTAAAGAGATGCTGTGTATTTTTTTTTCTGCATTTTCTTTAATCAACCCACAGTAGTGCTTTGCTTTATGAACTTCATTTTTTCCATGTTTCTGGTCACAGAATTCATTCCACGATTCTGACTGCGACTGAATTGCATAGGCTCGCATAGGCTAGGTGAGCACTCTACTACTGAGCTACATCCCCAGCCTGAATAGGCCTGCAAATCTGAATTCTACAACCAGAATCATGGAAAGAATGAAGTTCATTAACTAAAAAACCAAAAATGAAGTTCATGAACCCAGGTACCACTGTATTGATTTTGTGATAAAAAATGAACAGAAGTAATGCAGTATTTTTATTTGTCACCAGTAGCTTCCTGCACATTTCCCTGTACTCTGGAGTTGGCAGTGTGCTTTTGTATCCAGCAGCTCTCCCTGTCTCTCTCTCTCTCTCTCTTTTTCAGTGGTACCAGGAGTTGAACTCAAGCCTCCCACATGCTGGGCAAGTACTATATTACTGAGCTACATCCCTCCCCTTTTTATTTTACTTTGTGATGGAGTCTTAGAGAGTTGCTCAGGCTGACCTTGAATTTGTGATTCTCCTTCCTCGGTCTCCTGAGTAGCTGGGGTCACAGATGAGTGTTCCTATGCCTAGCTTCCAGGGGCACTCATGACCCTTGTCATAGTCCCTCGAGGGTGCTGGGCTTGAGTCCTGTGTCCACTCATTCCTCATCAGGGCGGGCCTCAGACAGCCACTGCCATGCCTCTTGTGCCACTGAAGGCAGCTTGCCTGCTTCCACCTGGTCCTAGATGGGAGGCAGCAGAGTCCTGTCTGCATGGAGTTTCCCCCGTGACACGCAGCCCTAACAGACATAGCTGTATCCAAGGCTTGCACCCTCTTGCCTATGATCTCGCTCTTATTCTGTGTGGCAGTCAGGTTGATGTTTAGGTTCATGTGCCCATGTGCCAGTCCCATGAGTGTTCAACAGAGTGAGTGTTGAGAGGTTCAGGTGGAGCCGTGCATGGTGACACACGCCTGTAATCCCGGCACTCTGGGAGACTAAGGCAGGAGGATTGCAATTTCGAGCCAAGCCTTAATAACTTAGTGATTTAGTGAGATTCTGTATGAAAATAAAAAGGGCTGGGGGGCTGGGAATTTAGCTCAGTGGTTCTGCCGTCTGCCTCGCAAGCACAAGGCCCCAAGTTCGATCCCAGGTACCGGAAAAAAAAAAAAAAAAGATAAAAAAGGCTAGGATTTATCTCAGTGTTAAGGCCCTGTGTTCAAATCCCAGTACCATAAATACATGCATGTGCACATATGTATGTACATAAAACAGGAAGAGGCAGGTAGGGCCAGTAACAAAGCCCAAGGCGTGGGTCCCTTGTGGAAGGCCTGCCTCTCAGCATCTCTCAATTGCCTTCCAGCCTCCTACGTGATCACCGACCTAACCCAGCTTCGGAAGATCAAGTCCATGGAGCGTGTGCAGGGTGTGAGCATTACTCGGGAGCTGTTGTGGTGGTGGGGCATGCGGCAGGCCACAGTGCAGCAGCTGGTGGACCTCTTGCGTCACCTGGAGCTCTACCGCGCTGCCCACATCGTCCTGAGCTGTGAGTGCTGGCCTGACCCCCTGGGTCTCCATATGGGCTATGCTCCCTGTCATCTTATTTCCTCTTCCTGTGGCTGAGTTTGGAGCCTCGGGCCTTATGCATGCTGTGCAAGTGCTCCTCCACCAAGCTGCACCTGAGTTGCATCCGAGCCCTTCAGATGCTTTACTTAGGCTGACCTTGAACTCTCAGAGATCTTCCTGCCTCAGCCACCCAAGTGCTGGGATCACAAGTGTGCACCACCACACCTGGCTTAACAGTATCTCATCAGAGAAACATGGACAGGTGCATTATTTGCTCACAGCCCCTTTTCATACTGACAGTGGCATACCACATACTGCTGTATACTTACAGTGGTACTCCAGTTCACAAACGCTTTTGTTTTCAAACAGTTTAGTTCTAAAACGGGTGTTTGGCCAAATTTTGTTTTCTGCATTGGGTGACAAACACAACCATGGCCATCTTTTCCATATGAACACACACATGGGCATCTTTCCAAAATCAAGGGACGAATTAAGTTCATGAACTGTGGAGCATCACTGTATTTTTAACTCAACACTAGATCTTAGAGACAGTTCCCTGATGATGAGTCCTTTCTCTCAGCCAGGTGTCAGGGTGGCTTCTAGCCCTTCTCTTCTGGGCAGTGTTGTGATGCCCAGCCTTGAACTCACACACATCCTTCTGCACACACTTGAGTACAACATGGTAGGAAGACTTTCTAGCACTGGAATGACTGGGTTGAACATCTGTGTATTTTGGGGGCTGACATTGAGATCACTGTTGCTAAATTACTCATCTACGAGAAGGTCTTATCAGGGGGCCGTGTTTTCTGGTAATGACACCTCCCTGCCTTGAAGGGTGGCTGTAAGATGTCCCCAAAATGCCCTCCCAGGTGGCCAGGGAGCTAGTCTTCGTCTGGTACATGCCTTGTGCCCGCTGCAGCTGGCAATCTGGAATGCAGCATGGGGATGCAGCTGTTTTTCTACCCTCACAAAGAGCGTCATCTTGTGTGGAGGCAGCTACCAGACAGGAGAAGGAGGAAAACTAAATGCACCCATTAGAGAAAGGGCAAGAGCCCAGAGTGACCAGGTAGCAGGCTGCCTGGAAGGGTGACCAAGAAAGGTCAACTAGACAGACGAGACCTCGGGAACTAGCTGGTGAGCGAAGAAGCAGGGTCAGGATGTGCAAAGCCCCTGGGGAGCATAGGGTGAGGGAGGAGCTCTAGAAAAAGGATGGCCTGGTGGGAGGCAGAGAGCAGGGCAGGGCGGGCCCCAGAGTTGTCCTTTCTGGGCTTCCTAGGCTGGGCCAACAGACTCAGGCTTAGCACTTCCTGATTGTCCCCTAGGTGTTCTGGAGTTGGGGTGGCTCCCAGAGAGGAGATTGAGAGCAAAGGACCAACAGGTGGGGCTGGGGAACACTAGGGGCATCCAGAGCTGCAGCCCATGCCACCCAGCAACTCCCCAGAACCCAGTATGCCCGGTGTTTTTGGACACTAGGATTTCCTGTTTGGGGCCAGGAATGGGGCATGAGAGAGACTCCAGGCAGGCATGTTTCTGCACAGCCCCACCCTGCTCCCTCTGTGCCTCAGCAAAGTGGTCCAAAACCCAGACCAGCACCTCGATCACGGCCACTTTCCAAGCCCTCTTTCTCAGCCTGAGGGTGCCAGCTGCTCAGGGCACAGCCTGCCCACTTGGAACCTGCCCAAACCCCTACCCACCCTGCCTGCCTGAGCCTCCTCAGGCCCTGGCTTCTTCTCACTTTTCTGCAGGCCAGGGCTGCACACTGCTCAGCTAGAGAAGCCTGAGTGGTCTCACTGGAGGTAGCAGCCTGAGCCAGTGCCATGCGGGAAGGTCTCTGCCTTTCCCTGGGCATCCGCGCCTCCACCCCCAGAGCACTGGCACACATGGCCTTGCGTTTGAGTAGTGTGACTGATTCCTGCCAGCTGGCCTGAGACCCCAGCTTTGGCTTCTCTGTATTCCCAGAACCTGACACATGGCAGATGCTGTTTTATTTTTTTATACTGAGGATTGAACCCAGAACCTTGAGCTGAGCTACATCCCCAGCAGCCCTCTTTTTTTAAAATTTTGAGTCAGAGTCTTGCTGAGTCCTAAGTTGCTCCAGCTGGGCTTGATCTTCCTACCTCAGCCTCCCATAGTGCTGGGATTATAGGTGTGGACCAGTGTACCTGGTGTTGAGAAATGATTATCAAGTGAATGTACCCTGAAATATTTCCACATTTTGAGGGGATTAATAACTAACTCAGTGGGTGAGAAGGAGGTGAGGAGAAAGCCACTGGCTCACATGCAGTCAAGACTGAGGACTGGGTGGCTGCCCTGTCCACTTTGGGGAGGAGGGTAGCAGGGTGAGGCCTATGTTGGACTGCAGTTTGCCCCTGGGATCGGGCTGCGACACAAGGTGTCCCGACAGGATGTGGAGAGCATAGAAGCACTGGATTGAGACACCAGCCCCTGAGGACAACTACACACACTTGCCTTGATGTCAGAGCCTCGCTGTTGGCTAATCTCAAGCACAGTCTTAATCATTTGAGGTCCGTGCACAACACAGTGCAAAACAGAAGAAAGCACACTCCTGTGACACTTTCTGAGCTCAGGCAGCAGCACTTTGGAGGGCCCAGGTACTGGGCTGAGCACTGGGTAGCACTCAGCAGCCCCTTTGGGTATCTGGGGCCCCCTTGTCCACCCTGGAAACCCCGGCTGAGACCCCAGGCCTGTCTGCATCCAAGGCTGAGGAGGAGGCTACTGGCCTGGGCTTGGGCCTTCAGGAAACACTGGTGACATCTTGGCTCTGGCTTCCGTTCGTGTGTAACTCTCCTCAGTTCTCCAGGAATATTTCTCCACCCCTAACCCTGCTGATTAATGAGGCTGGAAGAATAAGGATGAGGGCCTGTCCCCTAGTCCCCAGCTGTTCTTGGTAAAGGGTCTAGTGTGTTTCCACTGTTGCTTTGAGACCTCAAGCCAGGCGCTTCTCTTTTCTATATCTTGAGTGTTGTTTGTTTGTTTTGTTTTTTGTTTTTCTCATTAGGAGACAAAGGTGCTATAAATCCCTGTCACTTCCTGGATGTCAGCATGCAGTGTGTGTGAGAAGCATTTGACGTCTGTGTTCGGACTGGTCAAAGCCTCTCCTCCTCTGAAATTATAACATTAGTTATGTGTGATTTTGCATTTATTTGCTTATGATCCTTTGTTAGCTTGCTCAGCTGCCCCCACCTTGAGCAATTTGAGAATTGATTTCCAATCACCACTGTTTTCTTTTTTGGCAGGTTCTGAGCAAGCTTTCTACCGCAGAGGTACATCTGTAGGCTACTTTATTACTTTTGTACTTTTTGGTCCATTCTTCTGAGCTGAGAGGAGGGAGTGGTGGTTACACACTCAGCATGAGGAAGTTTGGAGAAACAGTTTATTTTTACAAGAAGAAAATCTTAGTATTTTACAGGTCCAGTTTACCCTCTTGGTCATATTACCACTGAAGGCTCATAACAGAAAGTGGCTGCCCCTTCTTTGCTCCAGCAAATTCTCTTAGTAGTGCCAGCCTTTTATCACTCTCTTCACCTTATTTATTTTTGTGATTCTGTGGATTGAATCCAAGGTCCTTCACACTTAGCTACACAACCAGTCCTATTTTATTTTATGTTACTTATCTATCTTTATTTATTTTGGGGTTTGGTTTTATTTTTTTTGGTACCGGGGATCGAACTCAGGACCTTCCACTTTCGAGGCAGGCGCCGGAACCAGTGAGCTAAATCCCTGGCCCCTTATTTTTGGTTTTTTGACACAGGGTCTTGTTATGTAGTTCAGACTGGCCTCACTCTTGTGGCAGTCCTCCTGCTTCAGCCTCCTGAGTGTTAGGATTGCAGGTGTGCACCACCATGCCTGGCTTTTTTTTGAGTTGGTCTCTCCAAGTTGCTCAAGCTGGCCTTGAACTTGGCACGCTTTCTGCCTCATTCTCCCAGAGTGCTAGGATTACAGGTTTGTGCCACCACTTATTTCTTCACTGATTCTCGATAGTCTGCTGTATTGGCATTCCAGGCTGTCAGCTTAACAAAGGGCGGCTGGAACAGCTTCACTGAGAGCCGTGCTTCTTTCTCACCCAGTGACAGTGCAGACCATCTGGGCCAGTGGAGGATCTGCCTCTTACCTCTTGTCCTCTCCCAAGCCATTGGCCATAGCCTCATCGCTGCAGCACATCTGGTTACAAGAGAGGCCGGGAAGCAGTCTCTAGCGGGAGATTATGTGTACCTCTGAAGCATCTGTTACTCTAGAAGAGGAGGACACATGCGTCAGAGGGCCAATTAGAAGTCTCTGCCCCAGTCATATCCATACCTGATTTCCTACACATAAAACATGCCTTTCTTTCCCCAGGGGAGATACACCTGAGTGCTTACAAGTCTTTCCTGTGCCTCAGCTGATGCACTGCCCTCCCCATCCATGCCCAGTGACCCAGTGCTTTCAATCAGAGGTGTTCTCTGCACCCTCTTCCCTGACACCTGACATGCAGTCGTGAGATTGGAACAAGAATAAAGCCCCCACGTGAAATGAGAAACGCATGGTGGTTGCTTACCTGTGGTGATTTGGTGGGGCAGCACTGTCTGCTAGGGCAGTGAGTTCTTTGTTCTGCCCATCTGGCTCTCCTCAATAGATGTGTGATTCTCAAAGCTTCCTAAGCAAAATCACCTAGGAACATTGTTAGAAGTGCACATTACTGAGTCTGGGGATGTAGCTCAGTGATAGAGGGCTTGCCTACAGGTGGAGCCTGCATCCCCAGTACCCACCAAGAAAAACCCCAAAACAAGCACACATGCAAATCAGTGGGCCCCAACTCATCTAGTCTTCCAGAGACTCCGGGACGGGGTCTAATATTCTGTCTTAAAGACTCCAGGGATCCTGGTGCACCTTCAGGTTGCACTCACCCACGGGGAAGTCTGTGATTGCTGGCTTTGCCTTAGGAGGCAAAGGTGATAGAGCTGCTGGGTCACTATTATTGCCAGCCCTACCTGAAGTGGAACCCAAAGAATGAGCCCTTGTTGAGGACTCCTTGACTTTCACACCCACACACCCATTTCCTGCTGGTATGGGCTTGAGGGTTTGAGGAAAGCAGCAAGGGTCAAATAATCACAAGCTCTTATGAGCCCAGGTCTGTGGTTTCTTTGGGAGTGCAGTTCTCAGGAAAACCTAGAAGCTTCTGGGATCTTGGTTTCTAATCAGTTCTCCTGTGGTAATTGCAGCCAAAGATCTAGCCTAAACATATATTGATTGGCACACTAAATTTTTTTTTTTTTTTTTTTGGTACCGGGGATCAAACTCGGGTCCTTGCGCTTGCGGAGCAGCCGTTGAAATCACTGAGCTAAATCCCCGGCCCCAAGGCACACTAATATTTTTGATTCAATATTTACGGGCTTCTATCCTCAACTTGCCACCTTTTCTGATTTAATATGTTTACCTGAGGCCTCCCTTGAAGCCACCTGAAATAATAAATTGGGTGGGAAGTTCAAGAGATAAAATTATAATTTTAGGTTATAGGTGTTAACTGGCCTTATTTTCTTTTTCTTTTCTTTTCTTTTTTTTTTTTTGGCACTGGGGATCGAACTTGTGCTTGCAAGGCAGGCAGCAGAGCCACTTAGCTAAATCCCTGGCCCAGGCCTTATTTTCTTTTTTTTTTTTTTTTTTGGCTTTTTTTGGTTTTTTTGGTACCTGGGATAGAACTTGGGTCCTTGGGCTTGCGCAGCAGGCGGCAAAACCACTGAGCTAAATCCCCGGCCCCCAGGCCTTATTTTCAATTCTAAAACTAGGTAACACATCCCTTCATAAATAGCATAAGTGTTCCAATAAATAAAGCAGACAAAATTGGTTTTAAAGATAGAAAAGGCTGAAGAAAGCAGAAACAAGGGGGCCTAGGAGTGTAGCTCAGTGATGGAGCACTTCCCTAGCATGCAGAGGCCCTGGATTTGACCCCTAGCAATGAAAAAATTAAAAACGGCGTGGCTCTGGGTTCAGTTGTCAGTAGCACACACACACACACACACACACACACACACACACAGGAGCGAACTAGGAGACAGAGTAATAGACAAATATCAGATTGTTTCACCTTACTTTTGTGTAAGGAATTAGAGCAGATTATGCAATTGAAACTGATTTGTTGGGGAGATTTGGCTGTTATTGCTCTAATCTCGTTTTCTCAGAAGAGCAGATAAGCACCTTAGCTTTTTCTGTTTTTTATTTTAAGATAGCCTCTTGCTTTGCAGCCCAGGCTAGCCCTGAGCTGGCAATTCTCCTGCCTCAGGCTCCTGAGTGCTGAGACAATAGGCATGCACCACCACACTTGGCTTCTATTTTGATTTTTAAAAAATATTTTATTAGTACATGTTTGTACATAATGTCCATTAGCACATGAATGATAAAGAAAATGTGGTATTTACTTACAGTGGAGTATTGCTCTGCCATTATTGTAATCAGCAAGCCTCTCTCACATTTGATCATGTGCAGCAGAATGATCAGACTGAGGACTGGGAGAGTACAGCAAAAGCCAGACTTTATTTCTTGATTTTGCAAGAACAAGTGTTGGCTGGGAATGGTGGTGGACACCTGTAATCCCAGGACTCAGGAGGCTGAGGCAGGCGGATCACTTCGAGTTTGAGGCCAGCTTGAACTACATAAGGAGAACCTGCCTCAAACCAAACAGAATAGGCGCTAGGCCTATCAAACAGACTGACACACCCAGAGTGGTTATAGTGAGCAATTAACTCTTAGCATATGGTTTCCATCCCCCTCCTAGCATGCAGTTCTCTTCCATTGCCTTGTCTCATTGGCCAAGTACTCTGAGGAGTGCAGTCTCCTACACCCTTGGCCCACTCCCTCTGTAAATACTTTGTGGGTTTTAAAAACAAATCATTAGGCTGGGGATGTAGCTCAGCGGTGCTACTCCTGCCTGGCAAGCACAAGGTCCTGAGTTCAGTCCCAAGAACCAAAAATAAATAAATAAATAATAAAAGCAAATGATTAAGCTACAGGGGCCCACTTCTTAACTGCCACTACTTTTCCTATCAGAGTGCACAATGAATGCCACACTTTATTGACCATCTACCCTCCCCTTTGTTTAGAGACCCTTTCAGATGTGTGACCTCAGTCATATCCACAGGCTAATAGTAGTTTTCACTCAGAGTTAAAGACTTCATGGTGAAAGTAGCCCACTTTAAGTTTCTATTTCTTACACATTCCTAGTGTGGTGTAGGTTCATGTACATAACACGTCTTAATTCCTTTTTTCACACCCTTTTCCTCTCCTCCTTCCTTCACTCCCTCCATCTCTTGATCCCCTTCCCATTTGAGAAAGATCTATTTCCCTACTTTGTTATCTACCCTTTTTTTCCCTATAATTATACTTTGGGTTTCTCACATGAGAGAAAAAGTGATATTTAAGCTTGTTTATCTGATCTATTTCACTTAACATTATGGTCTCGGGTCCTTGCGCTTGCAAGGCAAGCGATGGAACCACTGAGCTAAATCCCCAGCCCTATTACGGTCTCAAGGTGCATCCATTTTTCTACAGATGATTGAAGCTTATCATTCTTTTTTTTTTTTTTGAAGCTTATCATTCTTTATATCATAGTAGTACTTCATTGTGTGTAAATATTTTCTTTTTACATTCATGTGTTAATGGACATATGGGCCACTTCCAAGATTTAGCTATTATGAAAAACACAAACTAAATATTAACAAATGCTAAAGACCAATAATGTACCACCCTCAACCATAGAAAAGAGATATATAATTATAGTATGAACACTAAGACAAACTAAATATAACCTACTATTGACCTACAATAAATGGAACAACTTTACCTCTACTAACAATAGAACAGTATTCAACAACAATAGCGTAAAGTTAACTGGCTATCTAGAAATTCATGAAGCTTAGAAGTTATACTAATAAAGGTAGAGGAGGTGGGGAACCAGAAAGTGAGAAAAGCCAAATTTGAAAAATTTATGAAAAGGAGAGAAAAGTGAGATGGAGGTCCTATTGAGGTATAAGGAAACTAATACTATGAGAGAACAGTCACAGGAAAGAATGAATAAGAAACAAGAAAAAAGATAACAAATTTCAAGGAATAAATAAAAATGAGGAAGAGAAAAAAAGTTGAAAGGAGGATAAAAAGGGGACAAAAGAAACTAAAAGAAGAAAAAGAAAAGGGAGAGAAATCCCCAACCTGCAAAAAAACCAATAAAGAAAAGATAAAATAATAAAACATAGAACAATTTTTTTAAAAGATTAAGTCAAAGAAAAAATTCTGTGTTTTCAAATGAGTAGTTTCTTTCATAGATCTGCAGTCTTGGAATTCAGGCAGTCACAATTTTAACTTCATGGCCTGTGGGTCTTTGAGGTATCCTCCCCATACCAGAGGCCCCTGTTCGTTTATCTGGACTGTGGTTACAGTGCTTGCCAAAGAATGTCCTTGCTGTTGTTGGTAGATGTAAAATACAGTCAGCCCTCTGCCCTCTGGTGGATGTAGGCTACAGGGTGAGGGTTCAGGCAGACTGTTGGACTGAAACATTCCCACTGGTGGTACAAATGGATCTAAACACTTTTATTGGTCTTTTTACTAATAAAATTAGTAAAAGTTCTATAAATGGACTGAATCTAGTTAGTTGCTTAAATTTGATTACTGCCCAAATATAAATATTAATGCTATCATGCCAGTTAAAATTACAATTATCAGTTTATTTCATTGAGTTAAAAGAAATTTATATTCATGAATAGTTTATTAATAATTAAGATCTCTTAATTTTAACATGGAACTCTTAAAAGTACTCCATTGCTGGTGTATATAATATGCATGTACAACTGCTATACCACAAATTAGCTGTATTACCATTTATTACACCATTCTAACATTGTTTTAAGGAACTGTAAATATGATGACAGCTGGTTTGCTAAATCAATGATGTACATGCCACCTGGTGGGTCAGTTGTGCATGTACCACCAGTGGTTCAAGCTGACAGGAAGGACTGAATTCAAGTCAGAGCCTCCCAGCAGCAAGACAAACAAATTATACCCATGGTGAACATGTTAATGTTGACAGTTGCAAGTCTGATTGCTCCCTTCTCTCCCTGGGTGGTGTTCTCATCCAGGACCAGTCAGCTGGTTAGTCTTTGTCTCTGCTGCCATGTGTCAAGGGGAAGCAAAGTGTAGAACCAGCTTGGAGTGGGTAGATGGCTGTGTCCTTGTGTCAGGGCTGGGGCCTCTGTGTGGCCCAGCACAGCCTGCTGGGCGGGGTTGCCCCCGTGAGGTTCTGTGTGGGCCTGATCATTCAGGTCCCCATTTTGATTTTTTTCTTGGTCTGTTGGGGCCTAGTCCAAAACAGTGACTTCTTGTAGTTATTATTTATTGATTGTTGTTTTTTTTTCTATACCAGGGATCCAACTCAGGTCTTTGAGCGTGCAAGGGAGGTGGCGGAAACCACTGAGCTAAATCCCAGTGGTTCCGCCGCCTGCCTCACAAACGCAAGATCCTGAGTTTGATCCCCGGTACCAAAAAATTAGGTAATAAATCCCCAGCCTTGTAGTTATTATTTAACAAGTCTAAGAGAAGTACCAGCTTCCCAGCTTGCATTATCTGGGTCCTCACCACCTGGAACTCTAATCCTGGGCACCATGTTTTTTTGTTAATTTTTACACTGCTATAAAAAGTCTAAAACATAAAAGGCTAAAAAAAAAGCAGCTTAAATCAAATGAAGGTTTCTTGCAACTAAGTGTGAAATTTTCCATCCCCCTCCCACTGGGGCTTAGATACACAGAAGCTGGTTAAGAGAGTTAATAGTGAATTTTAAAAATATTTACCAAATGCCTACAATGTGCTGGGAAAACACAAATAAGGCCCCAGGCCCCAGGCAGCTTGCCATCCAGTGGGGGTGATGGGTAATGATGAGGCAACCACCAGACGAGCATGACCAGCCAGTGTGGCATGAGAACACCAGAGGATGTGAGCTTAGTCTCTGTCTAAAGGTGAGCCAGCCAGTGATGGCAGGGACCATCTGAACTCTTCCAGGTGTGGGCACAGCCTAGGGTAGGCAGGGGAGTATGGGCTGTATGGGCCACAGCTTGGGAGAAGGCAGTGTCAGGCAGTGCCATGAAGACCAGCACCGTGAGTTTGCTGTCTAGCTTTGTTTTTTGCTTCCTTTAAGGCCCTCTCTGTCTATAAGGCAACCTCCTTCGCTGGACCATCACTTACTCTGTTTTTTGGGAGGGAGTGTTGCTTGAGTCTAGAACCGCGAAATAAAGCCAGGAAAGATTGTTTCCTGGGACCGATGGCATGAGCCTATAGTCCCAGTTGCTAAGAAACCTGAGGCAGGAGAATTGCAAGTTTGAGACCAACCTGGCCAGCATAGGCAGTATAGCAAGAACTTGTCTAAAAAGAAAAAAAGAGATTGTTTATAAAAAAGCAAGCAACTTATTAATATAATTTTTATGACTTTTTTTTTAAAGTATGTGTGGGAGGGCTGGGATATAGTTCAGTGGTAGAGTACAGGCTTACCATGCAGAAGGTCTTGAGTTTGAATCCCCAGCACCAAAACTAAGAAGGTCTGGGAATGTGCAGCTCAGTGCATGAGGCCCGGGCTTCAATTCCCAGAAACCTCCACCTCCCCAAAATAGAGTTTTTTTAGTCAGCCAGATGCAGAGATGTTGGTGTGCACCTGTGATCTTATTTGCCCAGGAGGCTGAAGCAGGAGGATTGCAAGTTTGAGGACAGCCTGAGAAACTTAGCCAGATGAGAAGAAGAAGCGGGGCTGGGGACCCGGACACACAACAACAAGAAGAAGAGACAGCTTCTATTTGGGGAAGTGTGAGACCAAAGCGACTCCATTTTGCTAAAATTCACCATTCCCCTAGCCTCTCAAATTAATGGTTAAAATGTGTTTGCTCTGGGACAAAAGATACAATCTGTAACAAACCAAAGTTCCTAAGTTAATTGCTCGACCATCTGTTTTGCCCAGGAAGTAAACGTTCCGGGCCCCCTATCTGCAAAACAATCTGTCAATGTGCCGACCATCAGTACATAATGGTCGTGACCATTAGCCATTGTGTCTACTGACTGCCAGTACTTGACAGTCAGCCACTAACCTTTGTCCCTCTTTTCCTTCGTAAAACCTATGTAAAACCTATACGTAACCACCCCCCAACCCCCAATGAGCCGAGCCAATCAGAAGTATATACTTCATGCTTGCTAAATGCCAACCAATCATGTAACCGCTAAATGGAAAATCCCCAAACCTTGCTGTAACTTCAACAAAAACCCCGCTAATTTGAAATTCGGGGCTCTCAATTCTGATCCACTGTGTCGGTGACGGTTGGGAGCCCCTGCTCGAGCTTGAATAAACGACCCTCGTGTGCTTGCATCGGAAACGGCTTCCTGGTGGTCTTTGGGGACTTCGCAATCTGGGCACAACAGAAGCATTCCATTGTTCTGTAGAATTGATATAGGGGGACTAGATGCAACTCCCAAACCTGCTAGATATCCAAAATGCAAGTTTGTATTATCTAAAATTGAAGAATGAGTTCAACAGAGGTTAAGACTAGGAAAATTTATTGAGAGAAAGATAGCTTCTAACAGAGACAGAAGGGGGGACCAGAAAGTGGTTGGCCTGCTCATCCAACTTCTCAAAGAGTTTTATGGGATAAAGCCATGAGGTGAGGTGTGTTCAAGGTGGAACAAAACTATAGTCAACTAATAAGATTGCAGGTACAGTTGCTTAATAATCCAATGAGAAATCACAAGGTGGACAAAACTATGAACAACCAGTAAGATTATGACAAGTATAGTCGCTCAGGTAATATTGATTAAATGGGGACCCAATGGGGAAACAAGTCACATAGCAAGTGTAAAAGGAATGAGCAAGGATTTTCAGTGATAAGAGGTGGGTCAGGGAACTTTCTTGGAGGACCTTGGACCCCCAACCAGGTGATTGATACCTATTTAGAATACCAATCACTGCTATTTATCCCATGTGGGTGTGGTGGTTTCTCTTTTACAATGCTGACCTTCAGTAAAAGTGTTTTGATTGTCTTCCTGCTGGGCATGGTGGCGCACGGCTGTGATCCCTGCACTTGGGAGGCTGAGGCAGGAGGATCGAGGATCGCTGTGAGTTTGAGGCCAGCCTGGGTTACATAGTGAACTCAGGGCCAGCCTGAATGACAAAGGGAAACCCTGCCTCAAAAAAAACAAAACAAAACAAAAAAACCCCACCTTATTAGAATTCTGAAGGTTAGTAATCAAAATCATATTCACTGGGTGGCCAGGGATTTAGCTCAGTGGTTCCAGCACCTGCCTCGAAAGCGCAAGGTCCTGAGTTCGATCCCTGGTACCAAAAAAAAAAAAAAGACACTCATATTCACTGGGCTAAAAATAAGGTGTGTACAGGCCTTGATTGTCTTCCCTGTTGTCTCCTTGCTGGCCCTGTCTAACTGCCTATAAGATATCTAATTAACTTAGCTATCTACAGTAGAATGAGGGTTGCTTGGAGTTTCACTGGCAGAATTTATGATATGAACATTTTTCAACACTTTTACCATCACAATTTATGGCATAAAAACTCATTACTGCTGTGTATTTGTGAGGTCTCAGATACCAACAGCATGAAAGAGTGAGCTGCTTTTTTTTGAGACAGGGAGAGGTGTAGGGGCAGGGATGTTGTCTCGCTGTGTATCCCAGGGTGGCCTGGAACTCGCAGCATTTCTCTTACCACAGCCTCTCAAGTGCTGGGATCATAATCAAAGATGTGGGCCACCACTCCGGGCTTTGCTTCAGGTATCTAAAGGGACTTGGGAAGTGACCAAGCTTCAACTTCCTCCTTGCTGTAACTGTCTTCCCAGCAGATTTTCTTTTTAAATTTTGAAGTTCTCACCAGCCTCTTCATAGTTGCACAACCCTGACAATTTTAAACCCTGGGTTTGGCATCTTAGCAGTCATTTCCTTCCGGGAGCATGGCTGTTACTGAGAGGGGAGTCCTGGGCTGCTGTCCAAACTTAGCAGAGGAGAGTGCGCCCTCCCTCTCCCTGAGTAGGTGTGAGTGGCTCCTGCCCTATTTGGCCCTATTTGCTTACCACCACCCCTCCAGCCTCCAGGGAACAGTGTGGGCTCCTCCCCAGGCCTTGGGCCTGCGGTGGGGGCGTTGGTGCAGAGGGATCAGGTCTATGGGTTGCTAACAAGTACCTTTCCTCATCACATTTGTTGCCCTTGTATAGACTGGAAATTGAGGCTCACAGATTAGGTGTGGCTTGTGGGTAATGGGGCTGAGGTGGGAAGGCAAGTTTGCTTTACCCTAAGCCATGTTTAGATAAGTCACTAGATACTGTTGGGCCTCGATTTCCCACTCTGAAAATTGGTAGAGGCATTTTTCCTTCTACTTTGGTTGTAAATAAAGGTAAGGGATGATGATTCTGTTTTTAATGCTGCATCAGCTGGAAGTCGTACACAGGCCCGTGGTCCCAGCACCCTAGGAGGCTGAGGCAGGAGAATCATAAATTTGAGCCCAGCTTGGGCAACATAGTGATATAGCAAGACCCTGTCTCAAAAATAAAAAGGCTGAAAAAGGGCTGGGGCTATAGCTCACTATGAAAGTCATGGGTTCAATCCCAAGTACTTCAAAACAAAAACAAAACCCAAACAAACCAAAAAGAAACTGGTCCCTAAGTTTTCAGGGAGATGGTATGAGTGGGGGTGAAGTGAGCTCCTGTTTATCGAACTCCTGCTGTGTAGTACCAGGCTGTCATAACTAGTTCCCACTGTGTCATAACATGAGCCCTGAAATCTCAGTCGTTCCACACAACGAAGATGGATTTCTCACATGAAGTCCAGTGCAGTCAGGCCACTTCCTGTATTTTGTTGTTTAGCACTGGGGATTGAACTCAAGACCTTTGTACAGAACTACACCCCCAGCCCTGCGTATTTTTTATTTTGAGACAAGGTCTTACATAGTCACTAAGTTGCTCAAGGTGAGCTTGAACTTTGATCCTCATGCCTCACCCTCCTCAAGTGCTGGGATCACAGGGGTGCATGTACACCCCCAGCTCACCTGCATTCTCAAAGCCTGAAGCTGAGTGTGTCATTGGGAGCACAGGGCTTTCAGGGTTACTGCGGCAGGAAGAGAGGAAGAGAAGAGGTACTGTGGCTGCTAATTGCTTTGCCCAGAAGTGATGGGCAGCATCTCTGGCCAGAACCAGTTACACAGCTCCAGCCAGGTTGCCAGGGAGGCCAGGATATGAGCGGGAGCAGTCAGGCTTTGGGTTAACATCTCAGCAACTTCCTCAGTTCTTGTGGTTCATGCAAGGATCTGCCTATGTGAGACCTAACTAACTCCATTTTAAAGTTTGACTCCATCTTAAAATAAGACAGTGAAGTGGCCTTGACATAAATTCCACTTCACTGAAGTCAGCTATTCCCCTAGTCTCCTTTGTGCCCATAAAATAATGATAAAATGTCCTTGCTGTGGGACAACAGATTAAAAAAAGACACAGCTCCTAACTCAATCCTCTGTCTGCCCAGAAAACAGATGCTCCCGGGCCCATTATCTATAGAACACTCTGTCAATGTGCTGATTGTTCCTTTTTCCCATAAACTCTACATGTAGCCACCCTTCAACCCCCCATGCTTGCTAAATATCAACCAATCATGTAACTGCTAAATGGAACATCCCCAAACCTTGCGGTAGCCACAATAAAAACCCTGCTGATTTAGAATTCTGGGCTCTCAATCCTGATCCGCTGCGTCGGTGACGGTTGAGTGCCCCTGCTCGAGCTTGAATAAACGACCCTTGTGTGTTTACATCGGAATCGGCTCCTTGGTGGTCTTTGGGGACTTCGCGATCTGGGCACAACACCTAACTACGACCTGCGAGGGCCCCAGTGGTCTGATCTTGCCCAGCTCTCTCATTCCATCTCCCTACTTTCCTTTTCTCCTGCAGCTCACCCACCAGGGTCTGCCTTCACTGAGCTATACCAGCATGTGCTCCGCCTCTTCCTGCTTCAGCTCCTGGTCCCATTTGTCTGAATGGTTCCCTTGCTAGTGAGCCTGATGGTAGAATCCATAGTGGCTAGAATTCATGCCAGGATGCTGTGAGCTCATGGCTTGGCTTCCATTCAGTTGTTCATACTCATTAGAGACCCTGGGACACAGAGAATACAGAGCAGAGAGACAAAGAAATCGTACCACCAGCCAACCCCAGTGAGCAGGAGGGTCATAGAAGTGCTTCCACCTGTACCCTCTATCCCATCACCACTGACTCCCAGAGCCACTGGCTGTCCTAGTGCTGGCAGCCTGGACTCTGCCCCAGCTCTCCCTCAGGGCCGATAGGGAGCCATGCAGGAGGATACCTCTTCACCACCTCATGTGCACATGTGGGCTCTCTGGCGTCCTCCCCCTGTCCTTGCTGATGATTTTATTCCTTCACACCTTGGTGTGGCAGCCTGAGAGAGCAAGTGTTGCATCTGCTCAGTAACCAGAGACCAGGCTTGCAGGGGCTGAGGAGAGGGAGGCCACCTGTTCTCTGTCTGGTGGTTTTGACTGTGGGAATCGAGGTGGAGGTCTGTCCTGTTCCTTCCAACTCAGATTGGTGTCAGCAACGCCAGACCAGAAGAGAAGACATCTAATACCTTCTGCTTTGCTTTCTTTTCTTTGTAGCACTGAGGCTTGAACCCAGGGCCTTGCACATGCTAGGCCAGTGCTGTACTCCTGAGCCTTACCCAGCTGTTAACATTTGATGCTTGTACATAGGGTTCCTTGTTTACATTTAAAACACCTTTAAACCCAAAACCCACTGAGAGGGGTTTCTTAGGAAACCAGAACCTCTTCTGGGGACTGACAATGAGCTGGTGGCTGACAACAGTGCGGTTTGTGGCCTTCCAAATGTGACTTCAGTGCCTACTGTGTAGGGCATCTACCCAAATGCGCTAATGGCTCCCTCACAGCTAAGGCGCTCAATGGAGCCGGTGTCACCAGTCCTCCCAGTACCTGTGGATTTTCCCAGACCCGTGCCAAGGGGAAATGATGACCCTGCTGCCAGACCCCTGTGCCCCTGGGCTAGTCACTTAGTCTGCACTGGCCTCCGTTCCTCACCTCCAACAAGGACTGAACACAAGATATTAAAGGCACATTGTCTCAGCTTGGTCTGGCCTGGCACAGTGGGCTCTCAGCAGACGAAACCTCCAGGGAGTAGGATCCCTCTGTAACACAGGATGAAGCTTGTACATCATAGCTGGTGACAGGGAAGCTGTTAGGATCAAGAGTGACTTAGAGGGATAGGCATTTTACTGGGTTTTTAAAAAAAATTTATTGTTTTGCAGAGCTGAGGATGGAAGCCAGGGCTTCACAACAGCCCTGAGATGTAAGCAAAAAGATGTTATTTTCTTCCTTTCTTTTTTTTTTTTGAGGATGTTATTTTCATGAGCTTCACTTTGTAAGCGGGGGGAAAGAGGCTCAGAGACGGAAAGTAACTTGTCTGAGGCCATAGCCTAGGCAGGCTTAGAAGCCAGGTGTGTGTGATGCAGTGGGTCAGAGCAGGGCCAGCACAGGACTGTCACATCCAGGGACCACATTGTCCTGATGGGGAGCCCACAGTCGGGGTGAGAAGGGACTTGCCCACGCACATGGAGTCATGGCAGAGCTCGCAGTAGAACTCAGGTGTCTGATCTCAGCAGTTGTCCCACATCACGAAATGACAGTGACCTTCCTTCCACCTTGTTTCCAGGGAGACAGGTTCCCGGACCCAGCTCTCCCCTCCCAGCCTTCCCAGGGGCCGTGACGCCAGGGCCTGTGGCAGCTGCTCTAAGAAGCACTGAGGAGGACCGGGACAGCAGGGAGCCCTGGGGGCCAAGCATCTTTCAGAGCCCAGGTATTTTTAATTTCATTTAATTTATTTTTCTATCACATTATACAGTTAGGCAATTTTTATTATAAAGCTTTTAAGTTTTTTTTTATCAAATTTCTTTATTGGTACATTGTAGGTATACAACACAATTACATTTCTCATTGGGAATTCTACCTTTACATAATGCATCTTGGTAAAAATTTTTCTTTTGTTTTTCTAGGTGTTTTTTTTTTTTTTTTTGTACCAGGGATCGAACTTGGGTCCTTACACTTGCAAGGCAGGCGGCAGAACCACTGAGCTAAATCCCTGGCTCATTTAATTTATGTAGTTAAAGCAAATTTATTTAAGGAAATTAAGATATATCTATAATAGTGGCAGGAACCTATGGCACATATAGTGTTGTATTTTTCTTTTTAAGACAAAAGTTGTTAATGTAGAGTTGTTTTTTCTAAACTAAAACCTCAGTATTCAGGTTAATTGCAGTGTTGGCACTTTTCGATAAATAAGTAGGTTTTGGGTTGTAGTTTGGGCATTCGTCTCTAAAAGGTTCACCATCACTGATCTATACAAGTACTCATCTCAGTATATAGGCCCACACGTGGAAACAGCAATGGGAGATGGTAAAAAAATTAATGACAGTCACAACTATAAAAGATAGCTAGTGGTGATGGAGATAAGTGTATATATGTGGAAACATGCTCTCATTATAGGGAGTTGGACACAGAAAGAAAAGCTGGGTGTGGTGGCACAGGCCAGTAGTCCCATCTATGCAGGAGCTGAGGTAGGAGGATCATTTGGGCCCTTGAGTTTGATACTGGCGGGGACAGCATAGCAAAACTGTCTCAATAAATAAAAAAACAAAACAGACACACAAACAGAAAACAAGCTGGGTGCGTGTTGTACATGCATGCCTGTAATTGGGAGGCTGAGGCAGAAGGATTGTGAGTTTGAGGCCAGCCTGCCCTACACTAGCAAGTTCAGCTTGACTGGGTAACAGTGAGACCTTGTTGAGAAGAAGAGTAAGAGAATAGAGGGGCAGGGAGGGGAGGGAAGAAGGAGAGGAGAGGGGAGGGGAAGGGAGGGGAGGGGAGGGGAGAAAGGAAAAAGGGGAGGGGAGAAAGGAAAAAGGAAAGGAAAAAGGAAAGGAAAGGAAAGGAGAAAGGAAAAAGGAAAGGAAAGGAGAAAGGAAAGGAGAAAGGAAAGGAAAGGAGAAAGGAAAGGAAAAAGGAAAGGAAAGGAGAAAGGAAAGGAAAGGGAAAAAGAAATGGGGAAAAAAACCACTCCACCAACACCCCCCAAAAATACCAAAGTAAAAAAAAAAAAAAGGATAACAAAAGATTATGTACAGGTGGGGTATAGCTCAGGGATAGAGTGCTTGCTTAGCATATGTGAGGCCCTGAGTTCGTTCAGTCTCTAGTACCAAGATAGAAAAAAGAACCCAAAACCCAAACACACACACACACACATATACACACACACACACACCCCAAAAGACTACATACATATACTTATCGCCCTTTTGCTGTACCAGAGGTTGAATACCGGGCTTTGTACCCCTAGGCAAGTGTTCTACTGCTGAGCTGTACCCCCAGCCCCCATTTATTACCATCTTTGTCAAAAGAAAAAGATAACTCAGTAATCATGGGCCTTCTCCGTGCTGGCCCCTATTGTAAATACCTCACAGCTGTTGACGCATTTAATTCTCAGGCACAGTGTGAGTTAGGTGTTGTTTTTACCTTCTTACCAGTGAGGATGAGCACAAGGACACAGTAGTTTAACAGAGAGGTTAAACCAGACCAAGTTCAGTGCTTCCCCTGCATGTGGCTCTGGACTGGTGTCCAGCCACCTGTCTGTCCAGGCCTGGCCCTCACAGCTGTACCCTGCGGTGTGCAGGGTGCCATCTCCTATCTTCCTCCACGCCACAGCTGTGACACTGTTGCCAGGCCCAAGAGCTCCAGCACCACAGAGAGGGACAGCAACTTACTTGATCAAGGGCACTCAAGTAGGAGGTGACATCCAAACGTGGGCCTTGCATATGCACATTGCTAACCACTGCACACACTGCTGGCCCAGGCCTCGCAGCCTTCTTCAGACTTGTCTCCATTTCCCAGGGCTCTGGGGTAGTTTGACAGATGGCAGGAGAATGCGGGCCCCCAGGTGACTACCCCAGGAAATTGATACTCAGTGCTGTCTCTATTGTCACTGCCTCTGCCCTGGAGCCTGGCCTCACTTCCCCTCCTGTGGCCTCCTGAGCAGCAAGCTGCAGATCCAGCTCCATTCAGTCTCAGAGCCAGAGACTCCACAGCTGGGACAAGCAGAGCTTCGATGTTAGGCAGACCAGTATTTGAATTCTAACACTGAAACAGACTGACTAGGCATGGCAATAATAAATGAAATGTGCAAAAAGGAGGACGGGCACTGTAAAGGGAAGAATCCAAGAAAGAATAGTAGAGTTCCACGAATCCCATGAACTCTCAAGGGGTCCTGGGACATTCTTTGTACTGTCTGGATCTCGGTGTCTATTTCCTGTAGAGCTGCAGTTACATTACCATGATTATCTAGGACAGAAGTACCGCATGTTGTATGAAGCCTGGGACATGTGCCCCCTTGAGCAGACTGTGTAGGAAAAATGGATCCCAGGCACTTTTATTGTTGGTTCCATCTGATGATCATTGGGAGTTTGGTGGTATCTAGGTGAGAATATACAAACTTTACCAACAGATTAAAGCATGTATGACCAAAGGATGACATCAGAATAGAAAGACAGATTGGGGAAAGAGCCACGTCCAGACACTGTTTTTTAAGGGATTGGAATAGTAATTGTAACCAGCTAGCTCCTAGACCTGTCTACAGGTATAGCTGGAAACTGTCAGCAGGGGCCAGTGATTGGAGGCCACTTTCTATGTGGCACCTATATTACTATTACTTTAATATGTTTTTGGTTATACTGTACTTTTCTGTGGGGTGTTCAAGACCAAGTTAAAGTAAGACCTGTGTGTAATTGATATTAACCTCTTGTTTCAGCACCTGCCTTGGAAGTACAAGGTCCTGAGTTCGATCCCCAGTACCAAAAAATAAAAAATAAAATAAATAAAATTTAAAAAATAAATAAATAAATAAATAAAATTAACCTCTTGTTATCTGTCAAGGTCAGTCAAGGCTCCTCTGGCATTATTTTTTGTTTGGTTGGTTGGTTGGTTGGGTTTTTTTGGAGACAGGGTCTCCCTATGTAGTTCAGGCTGGCCTTGAACTCACTATGTAGCCCAGCCAGACCTCAAAAACTCACAGTGATTCTCCAGCCTTGAGCTCCTGAGTGCTAGGATTACAGGTGTGCACCACTACATCTGGCTCCTCAGACATTACTTTTGGAACTATGTGCAGAGCCTCCTAGCTCCTCTGTCCATGTCAGCCACCAGGATGGGTCAAGGTGTTGCTTGACCATGTGGCTTTCTGTGGAAGTGTGGCTTGTGATCCTCCTTTTAGCACACTATACATTAGTTGACTCTTGTCCTCTGGGATCCAACAGTCTCCCCGTCAGGAGGTTGGGATCTAAACAACCTCCTTCACCCTGTATTTGCAAGTTGTTTCTGCCATGGGCCCCAATGTATTTCTGATGCCAATGTTTAGAGCGCTGGGCCTGGCCAAGGCCTGCTGTGTCTGCTGTGTGTGTCCAACTGTTGGGAGCAATGCTACATAATTCTAGGGAAAAACCATTTGAGTAAGCCTAGTTCTCCTGCCTACAGGCCAGCTACGACATTCCAGACATAATTGCATTTTGGTCTCAGGTCACAATTGAGACCTCAGTGATCCCCAGATGCTGTAATGCTCCAGGACAAGACCACACCTGCTGGAGACGCCAGGGAGGAACCAAATCTTCATCTGCATAGTTCCTCATTGTTCTTAGATTTCCACTGCCCCCCAGTCTTTCTACACCTTGTTTATTCCAATGTAAAGTACTGAACTCTGCATTTTCACTTGTTACATCTGTTTCCCCATGTACTGAATAAAAAGTGCTGCAAGCTAGGGGGCTTTTGTCTTTGCTGCCCAGAGCAGCACTGATCGGACCCAAAGCTCAGCATCTTCTCATTTGTCTGCCTTTCCTGTAATTCGCCGTGTGCTGCCGTGGCTTGCAGGAGACTAGGACTTACTGCAGAGGTTCTAGTAACGTCCCCTTCCCCTGTTCCCTACATCCAACCACCAGAGCCCATCTTATCACCAGCCTGCACTGGTGTAACCTAGCAGATGCCGGCTCCTCTAGTTTTCAGATTGACTGATCTTCATGTGGCACCTGGTAAAAACATTTCACCCTCTTTAACCTGACCCTAAACTCACTTTCCAAGACTTCTTTCTTGTGAATCTTCTCTCACTAAGGAATTAAGAACATGGACTCTGGAGCCCCTGACTGTGCCCTTGGAAAAGATGCTTAACTTTTCTGTGCCGCCTTTTGCCATCTGCAGAGGGAAGGTGACCATGGTCCCTTCCTTCCTAGGATCATTATGGGCAGAAGACTTGTGTACTTGGAGCATTCAGAGTAGTCCCTGGTGGCTATGTAGGTGTTGTTCATTACCTGCACCTGGATATTTACTGCCTTTACCCTCGGGCCTACCTACTGCCCTACCTGTATACAAACATTTTCCCAGGCCGGGCATCCCTTCTTCTGTGAAGCCCTCCTTGCCTTCCTTCCTGCTTTGGTCCCTGCACCTCTGACCTTACTTTCCCATAGGCTGTGCCCTCACAGCCCCTTCCTGCCACGTGAGCTGCATAAATTCTTCGAGGAGGCAGGCTGCCAGCTGCTGGCTTGTGTCCTCCCTGCTCTGAGTGGGTGGAGGAAGGGTGGAAGGAGGGTGCCATGCCCTGGCTGTGTCATCCTGGGCCATAGCTCTCCTTGTGCATCTCCACGCATATGGGATGATAAACAGCACCCCCTTGTTGTGGGTTGTCACAAGGCTTAAATGGATGATGCCCAAGGGGTATGGTATTGAAATGGCAGCACTAAAGAGAGGCCAGTTGGTTTGGGGACTGAATGTGCAGCCTCTCCTACCATCCCCAGGCCATGTCCTGACTCAGGATCCCTCCTTCCCAGGGTCTGCTCTGCCCAGAGCCCACCAGCCAGCTTCCCTGCTGTTGCCTTCTATAGAGGATACGGCTCCTTCCATAAAGACTGACCTCCCTTCGATGCTGGACTCCAAGGTGAACCCACCTTCTTCTGCCTTCGCCACACCCCCAGCTTTGGCCACCCTTGCAAGAGTGCATTCTTCATTCCCAGAGCCCAGCCTGGGAGTGGAGAGGAGAAAGGAAACCCATCAGATTACTCCAGAGTTCTTAGAGCATAACAACAGAATGTGGGCCAGGGGATGAGTGCACTTCTTTGTGGGTGTTTGTCTCTTCATTTGGTGGGGATGGAAACCAGGGCCGAGCTATTCCAAGGCAAGTGCTCTGTGGCTACAAATACATATGTTTAGTGAACTTCTCCATCATGTATGTTTAGATGAGAAGTCCTGGTGATTGGCATCCTCTGCCTTTCAGATATGTTGGACACAGCAGGCATTTGGTGAAAATCCTGCCCTCTCCTGGCCTTTTTTCAACTCATTTGTCTTGGATTGAATAACTCAGCCTCAGTGATCTTGAAGTTTGAGTGACTTGGGTTCCAGGATGCACTAGGACTTTTGTGGGTCTTCAGCACTTTTGCCTTCATGGGCCCTTCCTTTTTTTAAAAAAAGAAATTAACCAAAATTATCTTTCATAAGCCTGGCATAGAGGCACACGCCTGTAATCCCAGCACTCAGGAGGCTGAGGCAGGAGAATCGCCCTGAGTTTGAGGCCAGCCTGGCCTACATAGTGAGACCCTGTCTCAAAAAAAAAAATTACTTTCATGACTACATTAGTTTTGTTTTTTGGGGGGGCACCAGGGATCGAACTCTGATCCTTGCACTTGCAGGGCAGGCAACGGAACCACTGAGCTAAATCCCCGGCCCCTACATTGGTATTAAGGTGAATATAATCCACATTGATTTAAAAAGTAAAACATTGGGCCAGGGGGTATAGCTCAGTGTGGAGCACTTGCCTAGCATGCATGAAGCCCTCCCTCCTAGGGGCAGGGTGTGAGGAGAGAGAAAGCAGCAAAAAGAGAAAAGGGAAAAAAAAAAGGAAGGGAAGGAAAGTACTAAAAGAATTAAATAGTTTTTGTGGCTCTTAAAAGTATTATGGGCCAGGGATTTAGCACAGTGGCTCCATGCCTGCCTCACAAACTCAAGGTCCTGAGTTCAATCCCCGGTACCCCCCCCCCCCCAAGAAAAGTATTATGGGCTCAACATCTGGGGATGAAAGCAGCTCATAGGTCTGGTTACTAGGCTTCTCCATGAAGGAGACTCTTGTCAAGTAGGGTTTTTTGTTTTGGGTTTGTCATGATTTTCAGAGATGATTTGTTGAAAACAGAAACCCCAACTATGTGTGTGTATAGCATATTCTCATTTTAGATAGATAAATCCTAATATATCTAATAGGTGGGAAATATACTAAACTTTAATAGCACTTAAGAGGATAATGGGGTTGGGGAGAAAAATTCATTCCTAATTTTCTAAAACTGTTAAGAAGAGCATATAACTTTAAAAAATTTACATTTTTGTGTACCTGCCTTTAGAAAGGGAGGTTATTGAAGCAGAGCTTCTTTTTATAGACTGCTGTATGCCCAAGTCTCCAAAATTCTGATCTAAGAATTGCACTTGATTGTATGAACCCTACTTGGTGACCCAGCATATATAGCCATAGGACTGGGACACTGAGCTTGGCCACTGGTCAGCTGTGTGACCCTTCTTCAGGTCTTTGACCCCCAGAATACTCACATTTTAATACATCTTCAAAATTTCTGGCCCAGGCATGGTGGCACATTCTTGTGATCCCAGCACTCAGGAGGCTGAGACAGGAGGATCATTGCGAGTTCCAGGCTACCCTGGGCTACATAGCAAGTTAAGGATAGCCTGAACTGGCTAGTGAGACCCTGTCTCAAAACAAAAACAAAAACAAAATTACCCTGAAAGCTCCTATTGTTATCTTCATTTTTGCTGATGGGGAAATTGCAGTTTAGAGAGGTTGAATAACTCAAGGTCACAGATCAGGTTTGAGGTGGGGCTGGTATTTAAACGTGGGCCTGTCCGCACCCTTTTTACCATTCAAACCCCTCCATCCTTTCACCTCTAAGATCCCCTGAGGTAGCAGGAAAAAAAAGCATCCAAGATCCCAGGATGTAGCTCAGCAGGGCCCAGCAAGAGCAAGGTCCTGGGTTTGGTACCTGGTACTGAAAAAAAACAAAAAAACAAGCTTCTATAGTGATCTCTGTGTCTTCTTTCTGGATTCTCAGGATTTCAGCACTTCCATTTCTAAGCAAGAAAGACTTCTGAGCTGTTCTGGAAACAGCCTTCTCTGGAGTGAGGCCGACGTGGTCCAGGCAACCAGTGACTTTGGCCCAAGCCACAGGATCATTAGGGGCACCTTTGCTGATGTGTACCGAGGGCAGAGACATGGGGTACTCTTGGTGATTAAGAAGCTCCAAGAGGTGGGCATGGCAGCTTCTCCTGGGGTGGAGGCTGCATGCATTCATGGGGCCAGGTCTTTAGCTCCACTGACTTTCTCCACAGGGAGCCTGTTCCAGTCCAGAGTCCCTGGAAAGGTACCTCCAGGCAGAAGTGCGGGTTTGTCTCCGGTGAGTTCCGCTTGGGAAACACTGTTTAGTGGTGTTGATGGGTAACCTTTACAGAGTGTTTCCTGTGTGCCAGGCACATTTTAGTTGTTCCACTGTAGATTGTCTTAATCTGTTTTTTGTGCTATAACTGAACATCACAAAGAGGGTAAATTTATTAAGAACACAGGTTTATTTATCACACAGTTCTGGAGGTTGGAAGATAAGAACTTGGGGGCTTCATCTGGTGAGGGCCTTGTGCTGCATCAGAGCATGACAAAGGGCATCACAGGGAATCAGCAAGTGGCCAGCTCAGGTCTCCCTTCCTCTTCCTGTAAAGCCACCAGTGCCACCGCCAAGGCCCACCTTGGTAAACTCATCAATCCCAGTTTCCTCTCCAAAGGCCCTGCCTCTAATACCATGAATGTGGATTAGGGGATTAAATTTCCAGCACATAAATTTTGGAGGATGAATTCAAATCATAACACATATAAATTCATTCAGTCCTGATGAGAACTGTATAATATGGCTACCGTTAACACATTGTTTTACAGATGGCTAAATTGAGGCACTGAGAAGTTAAGGGTCTGGTCCAAGATCACACAGCTAGGAAGTGACACCAGCAGGACTTGAACCCGCATGGTCTGTCTCCGGAGCCCATGCATTCGGCAGAGGTTAGACTAGAGAGGAATGAGGGAAAGAATCTGATTCTGGGCCATGGTTTGAAATAGGCAAAGCCTTACTGACTGCAGCTGGAATGGTGGAGCCATCTTAACCTGGAATGCACTAGAGCAGGTGTTGGCAAATGGGCATTCATGGGCTACTTCTGGCCCTGCTTCTGTTTGCATAGCCAGAGAGGTAAGATGGTTTTTACGTTTTCAAATGGGTGAAAAAAATAGTAATCTACAGCACATGAAAGTTATATAAAATTCAGATGTCAGTGTCTGTGACAAAGTTTTATTGGAACACAGCTCTTTGGTTTCCACATTGTCTATGGCTGCCGTGTACAGTTGAGTACCTGCAGTGGAATCATGTGACACACTGAGTACAAAATGTTTACTAACTAGTCCTGTACAGAAGATGTTTGGTGAGAGGCTGGGGATGTAACTCAGTGATGAGTGCTTGTGAAGCCCTGGCTTCCACCCCCAGCCTGAAAAGAATAATGGATAGGAAAATAGGAGGCATCTCTTTTTCAGAGCCCTGCTGTATTAACATTTTGAAAGATTTTTGTGTGCATGTGGGGTTTTTTTTTGGTACTGGGGATTGAACTCGGGACCTTGCGCTTGCAAGGCAGGCGCTGGAACCACTGAGCTAAATCCCCAGCCCTGAAAGATTTTGTTCAGTGCCTTCTCTGTGTATTCATGATGGGAATGCACACTGACATGTACATGTATATATACTTCATCCAAACTAGAAGTAAAACTTCCTCCACCTTATCACTCTCTTATTCATCAGATCAGGAAACCTGAGCACCGCTGCCCCCGCCAGGATCCAGGGAGTGCAGACTTGAAGCAGATACAGTCTCTGCCTTGGAGGAGTTTGTGTCTGACAGGGACTGACTTGTTAATAAGTGCAGAGGGTGTGATGAGTGAGGTGGAATGGCTCCAGGAGACAGGATGGGTGTGACCCAAGGTGGGGAGAAGGGAATGGAGGGGGCAATTTGAAAACTGTTTGTGACCCTGAGTGGTGACTAATGAGATGTGAGAGCTGAGGTTCCCCAAAGCTGGATAGGTGTCTGCCCTTGAACTGAGGTGATGAACAGGAGAACCTGTGAATCAGGGATGTTGTTCACCTCAGCATCGATGCAGTCAGACATGGTGATGTGCAGCTTTGGCTGGGCTAGAGTTAAGGGGTTTGGTTTAGGGGTGTTCTTGAGGCAGTGGGAGAAACCTGCAAGACACCCTCATTTCAGGAGGCAACAGAAGGGTGTCTTGGAAACAGCCAAGCATGAATGGTCAGAGAGGTCAGAGGGGAGTAGGAGGGAGTGGAGACTCAGCCAGAGGAAGAAAGTTGTGAGAAGAGCCCCGCTGGCAAGTCAGACCAACCTGGTGCAGGTTAAGGCTTCCCTGCTTGCTTAGCTCAGGGTAGGAGGTGAGGCTTATCTTTGGGTCTCCTTGATGACTGATCCTTACCTTGCATTGCTGGCTGCTTTCAGATGCTGTCACCCCAACGTGTTGCCTTTGCTGGGCTTCTGCACTGGAGGACAGTTTCACAGCCTGATCTACCCCTACATGGCAAATGGTTCTCTGCAGGACCGACTGCAGGGCCAGGTAAGGGTCATCATAGTCAGGGACAGGAGAGGGCACTGTCCAGTAGGGAATTTTGACTAAGGGCTGACAGAGGAGCGGCCATCCAGGTGACATGAGAGGGCTTCAAGAGAGAAGTCAGGCCAGGAAAAGCCTGGCAGAATTACTTGCCAAGAGGGATGTCATTCAAGTCAGGCACAAGACAGGTGTGCCACAGCATTAATTCTGCTCCTCACTGCTCTAGACATGTTAGCCAGTGCACTGGGATCACAAAAAAGGTCAGCGGTAGGAATATGGAAAAGGAAGCAGATTTTTATGGTACATGTTAATCCAGAGTATGCTCCTTGCTTATGTGTTCATGAGGTGTCTCTGGAGACAAACACAGGCATGTTTGCTGCTTTAGGGGAAGAGAACTGGGTAGCTAGGGCACAGGATGGAGGAAAACTTTTACTCTATGCCCTTTGGTATCTTTAGAATATTATAGCACATGAATGTAATTGTGTGTGTGTGTGTGTGTGTGTGTGTGTGTGTGTGGTCCTGGGGATGGAACCCAGGGCCTTGTGCCTACTAGGTAAATGCTCTACCACTGATATACACTGCTGACCCTTTTTAATCTTATTTTGAGACAGGATCATGCTAAGTTTGCCAGACTGGATTTGAACTCTTGATCCTCCTGTTTCAGGCTCCTAAGTAGGTGGATTACAGGCATGTACCACCATGCCTGGTTAAAAATTGGAATTTTAAGCCAGGCATGGTGGCACACACCTATGATCCCAGCACTCTGGAGGGTGAGACAGGATCACCACGAGTTGAAGGTCAGCCTGCGCTACATAGTAAGTTCAAGGCCAGCCTGGACTACATAGTAAGACCCTGTCTCAAAAACAAATAAATAAACTATAATTTTAAAGCCAGATCTCCTATTTATAACCTCCTCAGGCAGAAGAAAGAGAGTTACTCCACCACACAATTGTCACTTCCCTTGGCAGAGACCAGCATCACTTGTACTCACCGTGTACCGGTGACCACTGGCTTTGCTGAGTCCTCCTGCGTGAGATGCCTCAATCAGGGCCTTAGCCTGGTCATCTCCTCCAGGCCTAGATGAAATCAATGAAGTGCCTTCCCATATTCCAGACGTGGAGTCTCTGGCACAGAGAGGCCAAGCAACTTGCCCCTGAACCATAGCCACAGCACCAGAGCAGGGCTTCCTTTCCTTAGGCTCTGGTGGCCCCAGGTCTCAGCAGGACTGTCACAGAGCCCAGGCCAGCTCTTAGAGGGCATGGATGCTCAGGCCACAGGTGAGAGCAGGCAGTGATGTAGCCTGGAGATTCAGTGTTAGCATAACAGCAGCAGCCCAGTGCAGGCATGCAGCCTCAGCCTTCCCTGTCATTCCCTCCACCCTGTGACATTGCCTTCAGGACACACGAAATCCATGTGCACTGTGCAGACACAACCCCCAGTGTCTCTCAACCAGCCCCTCCTGGAGGGGAAACAGTCCTGGTAAAAGCTGCTGGATTTTGAGCACTTATGTGGCAGGCACTGTTTAAGGGCTCTCTACAGTCCTTTAAATCATTATGGTGTCATGGTCTTTGCTTTTCTTGGAAATGGGGATCAGAACCTAACCATGGTATTGCAAATTCTGGTGCTTTGCCACTGAACTATGCCCTCACCCAGCATTTCCATTTTCTACTCAAGGAGATAGACTCAGAGGTATTGGGGGTGTTTTCTAAAGTCATGCGGCCTAGTGTGACTAGACTAAGCCTGTAGTATGTCTGTCTGCTATGAAATGCACGAAACCACATCAGCAAGCCATGCTGCTGAGGACAAATGGGAGGACAGGAAGACCTGGGAGTGAGGACTGGGCTTTCGGTGCCAGTGTGACTCTCACTCCTCCTCTCTTCTCTCCTAGGGTGGCTCAGACCCCTTGCCCTGGCCCCAGCTTGTCAGCATCTGCTCAGGTCTGCTTCATGCTGTTGAGCACCTACACATCCTGGACATCATCCATGGCAACATCAAGAGGTGGGAGGGTGGTAGTCTCCAGGGACTGGCTGAGGCTGGGCCCTTCTTACTCCAGGGCCCTCCCCCCATCTCCCTTCCCTTGTGTCCCCCTTGCTGCCTGCATCTGTGTTTGTTTCTGGGCTGTGCCCTAGGTCTGATTGCCCTCAGCACATAGTGCCCACCTGTCACCACATTGGGCTCCCTGTGCTGCTGTTCTGCAACAGACCCTCCACACCCCACCGCTTTTCACTGTCTACTTGCTCAGCAGCCAACTTGGACCCCGTCCTCAAGCGCTCGGCCGTGTCTGGGACTTCGAGCTCCTTGTTTCAGCCCTTCTCAGAGACCCTTGCTTTTGTATCTGTTGGTCACATCACCTTTGTCAGGGAGGCTTCCTGTCCCCCAGCATCTAGCACCATCTGTCGAAGAGTAAGAGATCCCTACCTGGGAACTGGAGCATGGGGAGAGATTCCAGAAGATTCCAGGAAATTCTTCCAGAAATATCCCCAGAACCATAGGACTCACAGTTCCCTGAAGTCCTCTCTTGGTTTGGCACATGCAAGCATGGAAGCCTTTTCCTTTTTTCTCTCCCCCAATTTCTGTTTTATCACTCCTGCAGTTGTACTAGCAAGAAAGGAAGTGAAAGAGCGAGTTGTTTTGGTGACCTACCACTGTGACTCATTTACTGACCTCTGGTTTTTGTTTCATTTTTTGTGGTTCTGTGGATTGAACCCTAGGCCTTGTGCGTGCTAAGCAAGTGCTCTGCCGCTGAGCCACATCCCCATTCCTATTCTCATTTCTTGTTTCACTCCCTTCCCATACAAATCCATAGCCCTAAGGTGGCATGGTTACCTGGTTACCAATTCGTCTTCTATTTTCCTTGTTTAAACATGGTAAGTGTTTCTCTATATGTCTTATTATCACACTTTTTCATGACTTTTTAGTCTTCCCTTGATGGGATTTGCCCATAACTTACTTACTTAGCCATTCTTAAGAGTGGATATTGGAATTGGTGTCTACTACTTAAAATACTGTTTGGGCTGGGTGGGGCGGTACATGCACGCCTGTAAACCCAGCACTTAGGAGGCTGAGGAAGGATGATCACCACCAGTTCAAAGCCAGTCTGAACTACATAGTGAGACCCTGTCAAAAAAAAAAAAAATACTGTTTGGGGTTAGTTCTACACATGTAACTTCTTTTACCCCTTTTCTTGGAATGTTTCTCTAAGTTAACTCCCAGTGACTGGGTCAAAGGGTATTTTTTTGCTCTTTAAAAATTTTTAAATTGTTCTTCTTATTCCGCATGAAGGGATGCTGATATGTAGACTTCTCCCAGCCAGCTAGAGCCAGAGGTCAACAGCTTGGAAGGAAACAACCTGGCATAGGCAAAGGGTTTGGCAGGCTGAGCTGATGAGGGTGATCATCTGCAGGGATCAGGTAGCTGCACCTCTTGGGCAGCGCATCATATTTGCTGGAGGCCTGGACTCCAGTGCCCTGCCTCACTGTGGCAGGGCTGGCTCTGACCCTCTGTGTTGAGGGTCTTCAGTAGCCCCCTTGCAGGGGCTCTGACATGCTTAGTGCTATTTTCCAGGAGAGTCTCCATGGCAACCTCTTTAACTCAGAATGAGGGTTCTCTCTCCTTTTCGTAGCTCCAACGTTTTGTTGGATGAAGAATTCACCCCTAAGCTGGCTCATCCGGTGGCTCAGTTGTATCCTGTCCACAAAAGGTCAGAATATACAGTGATGAAGACCCACCTTTTCCAGGCCTCAGCAGCATATATGCCTGAAGATTTCATCAGGGTTGGGCAGCTGACCAAGCGTGTGGACGTCTTCAGCTGTGGAATAGTAAGGGTTTCCTTCTCTGTTCAGACATGGGCCAACACTCCTTTACTGACTCATGGCTCCTCTGTAAGCACAGCATACTGTTGGAGCAGCCTCCAAGCCCAATCAGTTCCATCTAATTAATGTGTGTGGGGGGGGCTTGAGATGGAGCCCTGGGCCTTGTTCATGCTAAGCAAGGGCTCTGCACTGAGCCACACTTTCACCAATTTTGTTTTTCTTTTTTTGGCAGTACTGGGGATTGAATGAACTCAAGACCTTCATAATGAGCTACATCCCCAGCCCTTCTTATTTTTTATCATGGGACAGGGTTTCACTAAGTAGCTAAGATGCTCAGGCTGGATTCAAACCTGTAGTACTCCTGCCTCAGCAGAGTGCTATGATTATATACGTGTGCCACCACAACTGGCTTGTTTTTGGAAACATGGTCTGACTCTGTTGCCTGGGTTGGTCTCAAACTGGTGGGCACAGGTGGTCCTGCTGCCTCAGGTTCCCACATAGCTGGGACCTCAGTTGTGTACCACCATGCCTGGTTTCCGTGGAGTATTTTTATGGCCTCTGAGCTAAGAGTAGTTTTTATATTTATAAAAGATTATCGGAGGGGCCAGGGATTTAGCTCAGTGGTTCCACCACCTGCCTCACAAGTGCAAGGTCCTGAGTTTGATCCCTGGTACCATGTCCTATTTTCCTATTATTGGAAAATAGGACATGTGACAGAGACTGTATGTGGTCCACAAAGGCTACAATAATTACTGAGGCTTGTTATAAACAAGACGTCAACCCTTGAAGTACAGGTATTCATGACTGTCCAGACTTTAGTAGGCTATGGTAATATCTCCTCACTTCTCTAATTCCAGTCTAGTCATCCTTCCTGTTGTCTGTCTACTTGTCTTTGTTCATGGCCTTTTCTTATTGCTGGGACAAAATACCTGACAACCACAGCTTAAAAGAAGAGGAGTTTATCTTGGCTCACAGTTGCAGGGGACTTAGCCATGGTCAGCTGGCAGCTGTAGGAGAGCAGTGTGATATATGAAAGCTGTTCACTCATGTGAATGAAAAGGGGGCTGGGATGAGCTCTAAGCCATAAGAGTTGTCCAATCACCAGTCCAGACATTTTCCCAACATCTATTGACCCATTTCAGTATCTGTGTGCCATCCAGTTTCCTCCTGCAACACCTCCAGCCCTGTCTTTTATAACAATATGCCTGGCACCTGAAATATCAGTGTAATTAAAATCCTAGTCATCCCTAGGAGCTCATGATCTGAGTGGAGCAATCTCCAAAATATATCTCAATAGAACACCCCCCAGTTCCTTGAGATTGCTGCAGCATCTTGTGCTAAAAGGGTTTTGTGGCTGCTTTGGAAATACTAGGTTAAGCAGAGTTAAGTAAGTTTCTTTACAAGATTAGTTAGAGCCTCCCCCTACATTTCTCTTTCTTTTTCTTTCCTTTATAAGGGTTGGGCTTAAATTAGCAATTGTTCTGCCTCAGCCTCTTATTGTGCTGAATTACAAGCATTTACCACTTGTCTTGGATAAGTAGAGCTTATAACATGGCAATAAGCCTTTAATCTGATCATTGTGGATTCACCATGGAGGGCCATGTAGTTTCCCAGGTTCACTTGGCTGTGGACCCTTGTTTTCTCAAAGCATCTTTCTGCATCCTTGTTCCACAGGAAATGCTGGAAAATGTTGACCAACCAAACAAAAGTCTGTTTGGCCTCAGCCAAGTGCACAGAGCTGCACCCTGGGTTGTCTTCGCTAGTCTTGAACTCTGCACTTCCCCTCTTACCACAGCCTCCTGTCCGTTCACATCTTCCACTAGAGGCCTCATCTGGAACCAGCTTCTGCCCTCAGCTAGGCCTCTGTGTGCTGATTCCCCTGCTGCTGTGCCCCAACACACCCAGCTCCAGTGGTTTCCTCAGCTCCCTGGGGGACTCATTAAGTGAAGCACTGCAGGACTGGCCCAGGCTCTTGCTCTTTAAGAACCAGCTGCCTGACCCGACAGCTGCCAGGCATTGAGGCCCAGGTCCAGCTCAGTTACTTTCAGCTATGTCACCTACACTGCCTTACCTCTGTTTCTGGGCTTATTTGATCTTCCACAAAATGGGATAATGATATATGAAAAGGAATGGGATAATGTGTACAAGCTGGTTACTGCAGTACCCTGCACATGTCCAGACTATTATTTTTATTACTACTATTATTATTTTTTTAAGTTTTTGGCATGGGGATTGAACCCAGGGCCTTGTGCATGCTAAGCATGAGCTATACCCCTGAGCCAAAGCCCCTCACCTGCTACTGTTACTCTGACCTTCACGTCCCTGCTCTTGCTTTCTGTTCACTCTCAGCTTTCTGGCTTAGTCTTTGGTGTCACAGTTGACTTCCTCACTCACACGTCCCTTCATCCCCCCATCCATCCTCCCAGCAGTCCGGTTGGGGACCCACTGGCTCCCTCTACCTCTTTGCTCAGCCTGGCTCCTGGCTGATAGTTATGAGGTTGAACTTTGGTTCACCTCTGGGGAACATACTGCATTCCCCAGTGTTTGTTTTGTGTTTTCTGCTTCTTTTCTTCCAATGCCAGGAATAGAATTCAGGGCCTTGGGCATGCTACGCAAATGTTTTGCACTGAGCTACTTACACCCCAGCCCTCTCAGTGTGTTTGGTGAGTACTTACTGAGCCCTTTGAAGGGGTCCCCATTAAAGGGCCACATGGAAGAGGCTTCTCTCCCTGAAAGGACTTGATCACTTTTCAACTGGTTCTAGTACCACTTGCTGCAGTGGTACCCTCTGCTGCCCCGTCCTGGTCACTGACAGTCTGTTATTAACGAGGTCATCTTGGCAGCAAATGTGACCCTACTTTGTTTCCAGAGGGTTTTGAGGAGAGAGATTCGACCCTAAGAGTGGGGTGTTCACTCCTCTTCACAACCTTTAGAACCCCACTTAACAGGTGAGGACACTGAGGTTCAGAGTTTAGTTATCTGTCCAGAGGTCACCCGAACAGTAAGGAACAGTCAGAATTTGAACCAGAGTTGTCTGGCTTCAACCACTGTTCTGTTGTCTCTGCTGAGAGTTGCTTGGTTCAGAGCAGGTTTACTGTTCGTGCAGACTTATCATGGTTGTCAGTTTCATGGGTCCAGGCTGTGCTCTCTCAGGAGTGGAGGAGTAATGAATAGAGTGTTAAGAAGGCTGTGGAAGAAACATGCTATAGGTGTGCTGAGACTTTGCGTACAGAGCAGACACCTGTTGGTGTGTGCTTTCTTCCCCTGAGATGGACAGAGCAGGCTTGCTGTTGCTGACAGATTCTTAAACAAAACAGTCCTAGTGTGCGTGCATATGTATGCATATGGCCTCCCCTCATGACTAGAGCCTCCTGCCACCCTTGTGCCTGAGCATCTGACCCATGCTGAGCCTATGTTCTGTTCTCTACAGGTGCTAGCAGAGGTCCTTACTGGCATGCCAGCAATGGACAATGGCCGGAGCCCCGTGTATCTGGTAAGGAGGTCAGGCTTCAGCCACTGGCTGGTGTGTTGGGGCCTCAGGGCTGAATGGGTAGGGAGAGTAGGGAGAGTGTGCCCACTTATGCATACCTCAGTTCAGGGTTTGATTTCCATTTGTGCAGAGTAGCTTTAAACCCAAGGCTCTACCAGCTTTTTCATGCTAATGAAATTTAGAATGCTTAGAAAAACAGAAGGAAAAAAAATGGAAACAAAGCTTTTGTACAAGGGAGGGGAAGGGGTTTGGGGGGGATGGGATAAAATAAAATAAAATTTACTTAAAAATAGAGTGGTTAGGAAAAACCCATTCCTTCTTTACCTACCGGGCAGTTACATAGGTTTGTCCTCAACTTGGTAAAAGTTTATTTCAGCCCTCTTAAACAGGTTTTTATTATGAAAATTGTACTTTCCATTTTGTAGGTCAAAGATCTCATACACCCCCCCCCACATGATGTCATTTCAGAAATATCACACCACAGTGTATCAGACACTTTACATATATTATCTTTCTGGATCATCACAGAATTCTCATGATAGGGTTATGGTATCGGTGTGCAGATCAGGAAAGTGGGCTCGGAAATTTGTGTGAGTTCTCAGCATTATTGAACCTGACAGCCAGGATTCTAGTCAGTTCTCCTGGCTCCAAGTCTCTCTCTCTCTCTCTCTCTCTCTCTCTCTGTTTCTCTGAGACAGGGTCTCACTGTGTAGTTCAGACTGGCCTTGAACTTACTATGTAGCTCAGGCTGACCTCAAACTCACTGTGATCCTCCAGCCTCAGCCTCCCAAGTGCTAGGATTACAGGTGTGCACCACCATACATGGCCCTTTTGGTTGTTTCTTAAAAGACTTCTCTGTTCTCTCCTGGTCCCTCCTCCCTTTTCTTTCTGTATGTCACTTCAGTTTTGCATAAAGTGGGTCATCTGTCCTATGTAAATTAGCTCACATTCTCGTTTGTTGATGACATCCTTGTGGTATTGTGCGTGCCTTTCTCTGTTCCTCATATTTCCTGTGCTTGAGACTTGCTTTGGGTTCGTGGTCAATGCTTTTCTCAAGAACACTTTCATGGTCCGTGCAGCACAGCCCAAGTGTGGCCCAGCTTCCTGCCTGAGGGTGCAGTTGGTGACTGCTCCATGGGAATGCTGACTTTCTGTTGTGAAGGCTGGGCATCTTTCTGAGGTGCATCCGCAGCACTCTCAGTGCAGCTTTCTGGATAAGCTGACTTTCCACTGGGGAACTGTGAGATGGTGAACAGTCCTGTTGTTCTTTAAGGCCATTCACTGTGAACACTGTAATTATATCCAGGTAGTGGTGACCTCTGCATCTGTAAAGCAGTCAGAAGCTTCAACTGTTATTTAGTGATTTGTCTACTTTCAACATTATTATAATTCCTTTTTTGTTTTTTTGACACAGGGTCACATTATGTAGTTCAGGCTGGCTTCAAACTTGCAGAGATTCTCCAGCCTCAGGCTCCCGAGTGCTGGGATTACAGGTGTGCACCACCATGCCTGGCTAACATCATTTTAATTTTTTTTCCATACCAGGGATTGAACTCAGGACTTGTGCTTGCCAGGCAGGTGCGGGGCCACTGAGCTATATCCCTGGCCCACATCATTTTAATTCTTTAAAAGATAAACACTTAAAAGGCACAAGTGATCCAAGGGGTACAAGAGGGTCAGAAGAGTATCCCCTGTCCCCAAGAGGTTTTTAGTCTCCAGGTACTGAATTCCTGATGATGTGGTGTCAGGCATGAAGTATTGTCAGATCCTTGAACCACATATTTTCTGGATGGGGAAATAGACAGAGTGGGGCTTGTTTTATTTTATTTTGGTTTTGGTTGTTTGGTTGTCTTTTGTTGTTGTGTTTTGAGACAGGGTCTTGCTATGTAGTCTAGGCTGGCCTGGAACTTACTATGTGGCTCAAGCTGGCTTTGAACTCACTGTGCTCCTCCTGCTTCAGCCTCCCAGGAATGTTGGGATTACAGGTGTGTACCAGCATGTCCAGCTCTGCATTTTGGTCTTTTTGAGATATAGTCTCACTATGGTGCCCAGGCTGCTTTGAACTCCTGATCAAGTGATCTTCCTGCCTCAGCTTCCCAAGGACCTGGGACCATATGTATGTACCACCACATCCAGCTGTTTGCTTTTGAAGCAAACATCACAACTCATGGCTGATAATCTTTCAGAAGTACTTTTTTCTGAATTGTAAATGTATTTGTATGAAAGTTTGTACAAAGTGGTAAAAATTAATTTCACATTGAATGAATTGCTTCTGATAAAAATAATAAAATTATACAAAAAGAAAATATGAAACTTAGCCAAAAACAGTAAATTGGTATGTACAGTTTGTGAAAATGGGCATGAGGCACTTGCTACACACAGGGCAAGTGTGTAGAAAGATAAGGTTTCTGTCCTCAGGGAGCTTTCATTCCTGTGCAGAAGAAGAAATGATACTCAGGTAAATAGAAATGTGTCACACCAGCCAGCAGCATGTTCTGTGAGTGAACCAGAAGTAAGGTTAGGGGTAGAGTGGAGGCAAACGCAGAGCAGGCCTCACGGGCAGGGTCATGGTTGAGCAGTGACCTGAAGGGCAGGAGAGAATGAGATGTGGTAAACCTCACAAGAACCACATTCTAGGCAAAGGGGACAAGTGTAAGGCCTGGGGCAGGGTGGCTGTGGGGCTTCTAGGATGGAAGGAAGCCAGCATGGCTGAATATAATGATCAGAGGGAGACAGGGAGAAGAGCAGATAGAGAAAGTCAGCAGGTACCAGATGTCATATAAATCTGGGCTTTCTGAAGGCCACAGGTAACAACTGGGAAATACAGAACAGCAGAAACTCTTGACATTAAAAATAAACATAGAGAGGGCCAGGGATTTAGCTCAGTGGTTCCACTGCCTGCCTTGCAAACACAAGGACCTGAGTTCGATCCCCAGTACCAAAAAATAAATAAATAAATAAACAAACAAACAAACATACAGAGACTGAGGGTCCTAGCAATGCATGAGGCCTGCCACCTCAAAATATAAAACAAAAGCTGCCCCACAAGCGCAAGTACCTGAGTTCGATCCCTAGTACAAAAAAAAAATTTAAAGGGGGGTATGATGACTCATGCCTGTAATCCCAGCACTTGGGAGGCTGAAGCAGGAGGATGGCAGATTCAAGCTCAGCTTGAGCAACTTAGGGAGACCTTGTCTCAGAGTGAAAAATAAAAAAACAAAGGGCTGGGATGTAGCTTGGTGCAGAGGCCCTGGGTTCAATCCCCACCACTAAAACAAAAAAATAACTGAAATTATGCTTGGAGATAACAACTGTTATTTTTGGCAACCTGACTTCTGGTTCTTATTTTATGTATGTACACAGATACATAGCTCATATTATTTATATACAATATTTATACTCAAATATATATTTATATTTTATATTATTCATAGTATAGAATTTCATCAGGTTTTTGCATTTTACATGAAATAGAGTATGTAATATATAAAGTATATTGAAATATGTATGTATGGGCCAGGTATTTAGCTCAATGGTTCCAGTGCCTGCCTCGCAAGCGCAAGGTCCCAAGTTCAATCCCTGGTACACCCCCCCAAAAAATGTATATATGTTAATAGAATTAATACATGTAACTAAAATTATATGTTTGATAATATAATTAAAAGGTATATATGGTACTATTTAAAGTTTACATGATATTATATATGACAAATATGTTGTATAAAAGTGTATTAATGTTATATTATTTACACAAATTATACTTACGAAGACAAATAGAAAACATATAAATTATGGTAACATGATGATATGATTAATTCAGTGTAACTATGTTAATAGTTATATAATTATATATTAATTTTCTTATATTTAATCAATGTGTTTCATACAATGTATTTGGAATATATATAAACATATACATGATACCATACTGCACATGAAATATATATTATATATAATATATTTATGCCAAGGATACTTATATATTTGTATAAAAACATAATTATTATTTATATCATATCTTCTGTTGTATAGTTTTTAGAATTCTGCTTCTTATGTAGTACAAAATACTATACAGTAGGGCCGGGGATTTAGCTCAGTGGTTTCGCCACCTGCTACACAAGCACAAGAACCTGAGTTTGATCCCTGGTACCAAAAAAATAATAATAATAAAATAAAATAAAATAGAGTTAAAAAAATACTATACAGTATACATTTTACATATTTATAATTAGATAACTATACATTTATAAAGAATAATAAATCATAATGTATAATTATATATATTTGGAGGTAATGGGAATTGGACCCAGAGCATCATCACATATGCTATCTACCAGTGAGTACAATTCCAGTCCTTTTTAATATTTCATTTTGAATGCCAGGTCTCGTGGTGCACACCTGTAATCCCAACACTTAGGAGGCTGAGGCAGGAGGATTGCTATGACTTCATGGCCAGCCTGGGCTACATAGTGAGACTCTGTCTCAAAAAAACAAAAAACAAATCAACCCCTCCCCTTCAAAAAAAAAATCCATAAAATTTTCTTTTGCAACAGATTTTCATTGAGTTGCCCAGGCTGATCTCGAACCTATGGTCCTCATGTCTTAGCCTCCTGAATAGTAGAGATTACAGGTGTATATACCTGTGCACAGCTATGATTATATATTTAAAATTAGCTTTTGTGGTGCTAGGGATTGAACTCAGCCAGGGCCTCTCAGATCCTATGCAAGCACTTTACCAATGAGCTGCATATACACCCAGTTGTGGAAGCCTACATTTTAGAGTTTTGTATTCTAAGAGATTATCCATTTCCGTTTCCATATAATTCTTTTTTTTTGCTTCCCAAGTTTTATTCAAGAACTCATACAAAATATTCCAGATAAGAAAGTTTTAATCCTCATCTTATCTTCTTTGTTCTGGTTAATTTATTAGTAATGTTATTTGTAACTCTCTTTGCATTTAGCAGCTGTGTGGAACCAGTTGTGTAAATTAGTCATCAGATACTTCTTGAGAGTGGGCTGGGAATGTAGCTCAGTGACAAGGCACATGCAGGGCCCTGGTTTCCATCCTCAGACCTGGAAAAGAAAAAAAAAGGCATCTCTGAAGAGACTGAGACCTTGCTCTTATTACTTTTGATGTTTACAACCCCCTCCCCCAAGATTCCTAGCTTTTCTGTTTGCATTGATTTTTCTCTTGGAGAAACTGCTTGAGATCAGCAGCATCCATCATTCCATCTTTTGCAGGGTGGGTACAGTCAGAGTGAATTTGAGAACCTCCTGTTTCTTTTTGCCTTCCTTTGCTATAAGCTTTTTCATGTGTGTCATGGCACCAACAGAGGAGGAAAGGGCCCATGTAATTGCTAATAAGATGAAATTATTAATGTAAGTAAATTATTAATGCAAGTGCTCAGTTTGTAGTACATGATAGTTATTACCAGTACTATTTATCACCAGTAGGTAATTGTATGTTTCTTCTGTATTAGGCGTCATACTTTGTGCTTTAGCTACTGTGTTAGTTTCTTTTCTCATTGCTAAGATTAAATACCCAACACCCAAAGGTAAAAGGTTTATTTAGCTCACAGTTTGTAGAGGCTTTAGTCCATAATCAGCTGGCTCCAAGGCAGGGTGGCACATGGCAGAGAGCAACAGCTCACTGTGGACTGAAGGTAGCAAAGCAACAAGGGAGAAGACAAGTCTCTTTCTTTTCCTTATATTGTATCCAGGCTTCCAGGATTAGGATGGTACCAGACCAATCAGTGTACTGATTTAGTAATCACACATCCTTAATCCCAACATCACACACTCTAGATTCAGCCACTTATGACCACATGAGACTTTGGGGGGGATATCTAGGCACAAACCATAACAGATACATTATTTTGTTAATGTTTCTGTCCTAGGAGAGGTGTTTTCATGATTGCAATTTTCCTTATGAACAGCAGAGGTCTGTGGTTGTGGTATAAGTGTACTGTGGACTGCATATAGGGAATTGAGTGATGTTAAACTTCCTAGTTTTGTACTTGTTTCAGAGACCCTTGCATTTAAGCTTTAAATGTTCAGTTTGCTTTTTGAGAAGCTGTTGGGCTCCAGGGCAGTCCTGGAGGTGGGTGGGGAAGGCATGGTGGCTGCTACACTGCACAGCTCACAGGAGGCCTTTCCATTCTTCCTTCCACAGAAGGATTTACTCCTCAGTGAAATTACAAGCTCCAGGAAGACTGGGGTGGAGAAGGTGTTGGCAAAGGAGATCTGCCAGAAGTACCTGGAGAAGAGAGCCTGGTCGCTGCCAGAGCACTGTGCTGAGGCCTTAGCCACAGCTGTCTGCCTCTGTCTGCAGAGGCGCAACACTGGCTTGCAGGAGGTGAGCCTCACTAACAGAAACCTCACTTCCTGGGGACTGTCTGGATCTGCCTTACTGGAGACAGGTTTGCAGAGACAGGATTTCATATACCAGGACTGGATTTGGTTGCAAGCAGCTAAACCTACCAGCAAAAAGGGGCAGTGTATGGATAATGGGGAACCTGAGGGCAGAAGTGTTCTGGGCCCTAGGGTAGGCAGGATCAGATCCTCTAATGCTTAAAGAGTTCTGCTTGCTTTCTGAATCTGCTGTATCCCTCTTCTCTCTGTAAGTTCCTTTTCTTTTTCCAATTAAGATCTTAAAATTATGAAAAAGAAAAACCCATTATTCATTGGGTGTAAAATATGTAAATTTGTACACTAAATTTTTTTACAAGGCACTGAAGAAATGTGATATTGTTATTAGAGGTATGTATGCCAGCACTTGAGGAGGCTGAGGCAGGAGTGCAGGCTGGAGCCCAGCCCAGGCAGTTTGGCCACTTAGCAAAATCCAAAATAAAAAATAAAAAATAAGAAAGGGCCAGGGATATACCTCAGTGTGAAAGCTCTGCATTAAGTCCCTAATACTGGGGGGGAAAAGTAAAAAGAACCTATATATATGCCTTTTGTGTGCAGTGGACCCTCGAGTTACGACAGGCCTGACATAGGAACAACTTGAGTTATGACTGGAATTTTGGTTTTAACTTATGACCAAATTCTTGAGTGCCGGCGGCTTGTGCTTCCAGATGGTCTCAGATACAGATTTAATCCTTAAAGAGTTCTGGAAGGAACATTACAACATCCTTTCCTGTGTGGGCTTAATTGAGAAATCCTGGGCCAATGTCTAAGGACACTGAGATCTGCCTGTATACTGGAGAGAGACTTAGAAGACTGTGTAGAGGAGTCTGAGCCTTCAGTTGATCAACTTGAGTTACAACCAGCCCTCCGGAACAAACTGAGTAGTGAGTCAAGGGTCCATTCTATGTGTAAAGTAGAAACATGTGTTTCCTGCTTGCCTTTGATTTTTCTAATCTTGCTAACCAGAAAGGCTCTCAAGGGCAATGTCTTTATTACTCGTTCATTTCTCACTGAAAGTGTTAAAAATTCAAACTCTCAAAAAGAAACACAGATATATAGAGAAGGAGAGATAATATTGTTATGGATGAGCGAGTTCAAACAATAGAGATGTGCCACACCCTTTGCCATTTTGAGCCTGTTTATTACAGCCTGTGGCTGAGGGGCTAATGCCCAGAAGTGTCCTCAGCAATGGGAAGCAGTTTGATTTCTCCTTTTAAATCATGCTTTCAGTTGGGGAGGGCTCGGGGGAAAGCAAGCAGAATCTTACAGCAGAACCATGCCAGGTTAGTGGGGGGCGGGGCGGGTAGGAGGAAGTTTCACACACACTAGGTGAGCTACAAAACATCCTGCAACTGCAGCAAGTTTACTGCCAAGCAGGATGTGGGGGTTTTGGGTGCTTTGTTCAAGCCCAAGCACTTTGTTCAAGCACAGGTACAAAATGGTTTGAGGCACAAGATGGAGTCGGGTTGGCTATCACTGAATGAATGAATGAATGAATGAATGAAGTGGCTCATTTAACCAGACATTAGAGGACCAGCCTTGCCCTGCTTTCAGAACACTTAGACCCAGAGTCTCAACATCGAAAGTGTTATCTGTGTCTGTCTCTCTATCGCTTTCCTCTTTGTTGAAGTTCCATTTCTCCTCCTGTAAAGGGATATCTAGGGTTTACAAAGCCTGCGCCACTGGAAAGCTGTCTTTATTGATCTGGGTGGGAAAATCCCAAGGGAGGATTCTGATTGGCCAATTTGGTCATGTGCCCCACCCGAACCAATCACTGTGGTGGGATGGATGGGGGTGGTCCAGTGAGTGGCCCATCTTGGCTGCGGGGCGAGGGCGGGGCGGAAGTCGGAAGCCGGCAGTGGGCTTTTCAAATCGCTTTTTTTCTCCCCAAGGCGCTGGGCTCCGTGGCTGCTGTGGAGGAGTGGCTCCGAGGGCGGGGTCCCCTGCTGCCTTGGAGCGGGCTCTCTGCAGGAACATGCTCTTCCGCCAACACACCGGAGGAGTCTGATGTTGTGGACCACGCCGGCCTAGACGCGGCGAGCTCCGGGAGGGCGGTGCGCGGTGCGGCTGCGGAGGCCGAAGCTGGAGGGCTGCAGGCGGACTCCTCTGGGGCCCAGAGCGGTAAGCGCAGCCGCCGTCATTCCGTCCTTCCTTGTTGATTCCTTTAAGGATTCCCCAAGCACGAGGAGAACCCACAGGCCTCCTTGACCCCCCCCCCCCCCATTTCCATTTTTCCACCACCCTCCCACCCCCTGCCGCCTGTCTCATATTGCTGGAATCACTGCAACCGACCCTGACCCTCCTTGATCCATCTTTAGATCCCTTTCTGGGAACCACCTAGGTGGTTTTTTGGAGGCGGCTTTTTTTTGTCTTTGTATTTTGTTTTTTTGCTAGTACTTGCGATCGAAGGCCTTCACACCGAGCGATGTGTTCTCTTTTCTTCCTTCCTTCCTTTTCTTTCATAGGGTCTGGGCTAAGTTGCCCGCACTGGACTTGAACTTGTGATCCTCATCCTCCTGCTTTAGCCTCCCAGAGTGTACAGTGGTTTTTATTTTTTATTTCTGTATTTATATGTTTATTCATTTACTCATAAGGTGTTAGGAGTAGAAACCCGGGCTTCAGGTATGCTAGGCAAGCGCTTTGTCACTGCTCTACACCCACAGATTGAGAATGGCTTCCCCTTGTTAAAAGTCCCCCTCACTCTGAGAGACCCAATCAGAACTCTTCCCCTGGGCCAGCGAAGCTAGCGTGTTCCCTCCCTGCCCACTTCTTCCTCTAAAGACCTCTGTCGCTGCCACTTCAGTGCAGATACACCAGGCTTCCTTTTGAAATAAAAACAAGAAAGACCTTATCAGTGAAATGCTCCTTCCTCTAGAAGCATGGCTCCACTCTGCCCAGACTCTGACCCGCTGCTCTTCCTGAGGAGGAAGGACAGAGAGGCTGTCTTCAGGTTGACTCCAGACCTGCACCCTTACTGTGGGGAGGTGCCTGGGTCAGAAACTTGGCTTAGTGAGACTGACCAAGTCTGACTCTTCGTTTTGCTTTTTCATTAGTACATGTGATTACATTCAATGTGCGGACTTGGTACACGTACAGAGCACATCTAATTCTGTTTAGTTCTGCTTGCCCGCTTTTCCCTCTTCCCTCCCTTTCTCCCTCCATCTCTTGGTTCTCTTCCCATTTAAAAAAGAACTAGCTCCTTGTTTCCTATTACATTTTATTTTGCTCTTAAAATTATACTTCGGTTTTCTCATATAAGAGAGACAATAAGAAATTTTAGCTTGGGTGTCTGATTTATTTCACTTAACATTATGGTCTCAACCATAATGTGCTTCCATTTACCTGCAAATAACTCAAGTTTATCCTTCTTTTTGGTAAAGCAGTAATTTATTTTCTTTATCTGTTTACCTATTGATAGTCAATAGGCTGCTTCCAAGATTTATTCCAAGTCTGACTTTCTAAAAGTTATAATAATAGTAAGTTTTAAGTTGTTTTTTACTTTATGTTGAACTTATCTCCAGAGACTTCATGGAAAATTGAGATAAATGAAGCCAAAAGGAAACTGATGGAGAACATCCTGCTCTACAAAGAGGAGAAACTGGACAGCATTGAGCTTTTTGGACCCTGATGACTGGACGAAGCTGAGGATCCCTGTCCTCAATTGGAAACACAAGAGTATAACCCAGGAGAAGGGCTTCAGTAGAATCCAGCATCTGCCAAGAAACATAGCACAAGCATTAGCTTTCCCAGTGCCTTTCACCAGTGAGTTAGGGAGAAGAGACCTCAGTTCTCTTTTCATTTTTTTTTTCCTTTTTCTTTTTTTGGTGATACTGGGGATTGAACCTAGGGTTTTACACTAGGCAAGTGCTCTGCCACTGAGCTCTATCCTCAGCCCTTCATATTTTTTGAGACAGTCTCCATAAGTTGTCCTGGCTGGCCATAAACTTGTGATCTTCCTGCCTTACCCTCTTGAGTAGCTGGGATTACTGTGCCTGCTATAACCTCGGCTTTTCTCTCTTTTTTTTTTTTGTAATTCTATAGATTGAACCCAGGGTCTTCACACTGAGCTATACCCCAGACCTTTTTTTAATTTTGAGACAGGATTTCAGTAAGTTACTAAATTGCCTAGGCTGAGCTTGAACTTGGGATCCTCCCGCCTTAGCTCTTGGGGATTGTAGGTATGCACCAACACACGTGGCAGAACTTCAAGTTTTACAGACACTGTCCAAGAAGTGCTCTTCCTGTCTGGGATTTGTAGGTCAGAGCAAGGTATCACAGGAGACAGAAGCTAAAAGCCTGGTACATAGTCCCTGCATATGGGCAGTTTGAGGTTCTTCAGAGCCTATGATGGTAACCACCTCAGTAGAAGTTGTAAACCTAGCAGCTCTCACCCCTTGACAGCTGATGGAGTGATTCTGTGATGCTGATGATCTTTTCCAGAATTAAGACCTATGAGTCATATTTGCCAACAGCTACCTGCAAGCTTCCATTACGCAAAGATTTTCACCTTGTGTCCTGATGCAGTTCTCATTCACCTCTCAAGATCCCAAGTCTTATGAATGCAGGAACACCTGGCAGAGGACTCTAGGCTTCTTACACCCTCTATTGGTAATCTTGCAACCAATGGGTATTTATTAACCACCTGCTCAGTACCTTCATCCTCTCATCCCACTATCTGAGAATATGTGTTATTTATGGTGACATGAAGAATCAGGAGAATTAGCCTCATGTCTGATTCTGCTGCTAATTAGGTCAGTCATTTAATTTCTGGGACCTCTGCTTCCTTGTAAGATTCCTGCTCTTTTTCCCTGCCTCAGTGTTGGGGGACAATGGGTACAGTAGCTACAGAAGCACTTTGAAAATGCTCTTCTCCTGTTTTATAAGATAAATAAAAAGATATTAAATGTGTACTTCTGCCATATATGTAATATCTATGCAGTGAGTATATTTTTTAAAAAGTCATGTTGCAAATCTTTTTGTGAAGCAAATGCTTCACTAGGAAAAATGTCTTATTTAAAATAATTTACCAGTAATTTTTTTTTTCTTTGTAAAATAATGTTTTTTTGTTTTGTTTGAAGTACCGGGGATCAAACTCGAGACCTTGCATTTGCAAGGCAGGCGAGGCGACACTGAGCTAAATCTCCAGCCCTTGTAAAATAAGTGTTTCTAAAGCCAGTAGATACCTTGTAGTTACTTTTGTGTCCAGATGACTTTGTTGAGAGAAGGCTCCTTGAGAGAGGTGGTGTGATCTTGGCCAGTGCTACCTGACCTCTCTTCAAGCTGTCCCAAGAGGAGGGCACTTTGCAGGTAGGTGTCCGGTCCTGGGGCGGGGGGGGGGGGGGTTGTGTGTGCTGGAGGTGTCCTAACATCCCGACTTGGCTGTGGCTCAGAGCTGCAGCTCATGGTAGTATCAGTGGTTTCCCTTGTGATCGCCTGGCTGAGAGATCTACCTGCCACTGTCGCAGGCATCAAGCGTATGGCGCCACCCGCTGACAGCAAGGGGAGGAGGTTCCAGTTCAAAGTCATCCCAGCTTTCCACGGAATTCTCGCTGCTTCCCTACAGTCAAATTCGCTACACAGGGTATCAGTCTTCTGCATCCTGGGTTTTATCCCATGTCTAAGCCATTCATAAGTAGGATAGAAAAAGGGGAAAAAAAGGTAGAAAAGAGACAAGGGAAATCATAATTTAAAAACTACTTTAAGAAAACTAATTGTGGGCCGGGGATTCAGCTCAGTGGTGCTGCACCTGCCTTGCAAGCGCAAGGTCCTGAGTTCCATACCCGGTACCAAAAAAAAAAAGAAAACTTAATTTGTGGACAGTTACTTTACGTTATCCATATCAATATTTCTTCCAGGTTTAACACTTCTTCCAGGCTGTCCACACCCAAATGCTTAGATACTAGGTCTAATCAGCTTAGTTGATAAAAGGCAGAAACCTGAGCTTATGACAAAGAACAGATTCAGTTCAAATGTTTTTGGGGAAAACATTTTAGATCACTCATTTTTACCCTCAGTGCTCTTGTGTGTGCGTGTGCATGTTGGTGTTTTGAGACAGGGTCTTTGCTGTCGTTTAGGCTGGCCTTGAACTCACTAGGCCTGGAACTTGTGATCCTCCTGCCTCTCAGTCTCCCCGGTGCTCAGTCAGCCAATTTTGAAACAACCAGGTGTGTCCAGCCTGTGGCCAGTGGGCCCTATGCAGCCCTGGACACCCTCAAAGATCATAAATTTTTTTTTTTTTTTGTACCTAGGATCGAACTCGGGACCTTCCGCTTGCGAGGCAGGCGGCGGCATCACTGAGCTAAATCCCCGCCCCAACTTTTTTTTTTTGAGACAGCGTCTTGCAGGCCTGAACTACCTAGCCCAGGCTGGCCTCGAACTTGGTGATCCTCCTGCCTTGGGTTTCGTAGTGGTTGGGATGACAGGCGTGCGCAACCACGTCGGCTCTTGTAGTCTCGCTTTATGGGTGTGTTGTTCCGTTTGTTTTGTAAAATGGTGGTGAGGGCACAGGGCTTCGTGCGGGTTCCCCGTGCAAATCCTAAGAGTCACAACAGGAGCGAACAAGGAAGCCCGACTCGCACTGCGCGCTGGGCGGAGCTTGGCGCTTTGGGGGCTCACGTGAACGGCTCTGCCCCGTCGGCTTTCAGCCAATGGTAGAGCTTCGTAAGGCGTAGGGTCCCGCCTCCAAGCCGCTAGACCAACAGGAGCGGCGTCTAGCTCGGAGCCCCACCCCTGCCTGTGGAGCGCAAAGCGCCCTCAGTGTGCCCAGGCCCCGCCCTGCCGCGCGCCGGCCGCGGGCCGCAGGGCTAGTTCGGAGTCAGGCGGGTGGCCTGGTACCGCGGGTAGGCTTCTGAGCCGTCAGCGGTGGCGGCGGGGACCGCTGAGGCGGCGGGCAGGCGGTCCTGAGGCGGTCTGCCGGGGCGGGCTGCCGCGCGGGGACCGGCCCTGCCCTCGGCCTCGGCGCCCGCGGCCCACAGGCGTCCCTGGCGGCGCCCGCTCCGGAAGCCGTCGTCGCGCGTCGCGCCGCGCACACGGAAGCGTCGGGCGGCCTCGGGAGCGCGCCGCGGGTGTGGACCGGGCCTCTGCGGGCAGGAGGCCGGCTCGCTGGACTTCTCCGGGGCGCGGCGGGTCTCTAAACCTCGGACACTGTGATGGGCAGCGGCCAGGAGAGGTCAGTGGCCGCAGTCCGCGGCGGCGGAGGGAGGGAGGGAGCGGGAGCGGCACGAAGGCGCGCTGAGCCCAGGCCCCTCTGCCTTCCTTCAGGTGCCCATGGCGTCGGAGCGGCGCAAGGCCGGGTACCGCTGGGGCAGCCCTTCGGAAGGGCGTCCCCGCAAGCGCAGCTGCCTCCGGGGCCCCGGTGATGTGGCCCCCTCCAGCCGGCAGCCTCCTGGCTCTGCGTCGCGCTCCCGAGCGGCCCTCAGCCCTGCGCGCCTGAAAACCCGGGAGGACGATGCGGCCTGCGCGTCCAGACTACCCCGGAGCTCCTCCTCGCGCCGCAGAAATTCCTCCTCCCCCTCCTCCTCCTCCTCCTCCCCCTGCTCCTGTTCCTCCTGCTCCTCCTGCTCCTCCTGCTCCACGTCCTCCTCCCGCTCCTCCGGGGTAGGTGTGGGCGGGGCCGCCTCCCGAGGCTACCTGAGTCGGAGCGCTCGGAGGTGCCCTTCGTCCAAGGTATCCCCTCTGCGCCGTCCCGCCGCCTCCTTGGAAGAAATGGCTTCTCTCGAGGAGGACGCCTGCCTCCTTAAGGTTAGTATCCACTACGCCTTGCAATCGGCGAAGCCCGTTCCGCGTGGCTTGAGAGGTTGGAGTTGGGCGTTTGTTGGGAGGAAACTCAAAAAAGATCAGGTCTTTGAAGATCTCTGGGGTCTTCCCTGCTCCGCCCATATTGGGAAGATCGCCGACCTCCTGGGGTAGCCCAAAGTTGAGTGGAGAGTTTTCAAACTTGATGGCATTTGGGGACTTCTTGGAAAGCTGCAAAATACTTGTGCCTGCTTTACCACACCAGACCAACTGAAGTGTAGTTTAGGCTTCCAGATTTTCACGTGCTTCTCAGGTGTTTGTAAATGTGCAGCCGGGCTGGACCATCCCTACAATAGGAGAAGACAAAAAGATGCTTTATGTTTCAGTCAGTTTAGGGAATTGTGTGCTCTTGTACCTTGAACCATGCTGAATCACAGATTCAAGGAATTTGGTTCTTGTTGTGGCTTTCACTAAAGTCATAGTTTCCAGCATTATTAGAGTTTTGCTTGGTTTTCCAGTTTTGTGGTGATTGTTTTGTCTTTGTTTTTGTTTTGTTTTGGTTTTCGTACTCGGGATCGAACTCGGGACCTTGCGCTTTCGAGGCAGGCAGTGGAACCACTGAGCTAAATCCCCGGCCCTGTTTTTGTTTTTTTGAGACAGGGTCTCTGTGTAGTTCAGGGTAGCTTCAAACTCAAGGCAATCCTCCTGTCTCAGCCTCCCAGGTAGTTTTGGTTTTGGAGGTCAGCAGTCTTGTCCTTCACTAGAAATACATAGGAGGGATTTATCAATACTTGAGGCAAACAGGAGTGCCTCACAAGGGCGCTCCGTTCTATCACCTAGTCAGTCAGGCTTCAGACAGAGGTTTACTGAGGACCTGGTGTGTGCCTGGTAGTGTCTGAATAGAGTCTACTTTCTAGGTTTTGAACTGCAGGTCTGGAAAAGGTGAGGAATTCTGTATGTGAAGGAGTGCAAGAAAAGAACTTAATTGAGATGAGATAGGCATTGCTCCTAGGGAAAGTTATTTTACACAAGTAATAAAAGCATGCCTTACAAGAATTAGAATTATTTTTAAGCCTTCCTGAGTGGCTTCTTACATGTACCTGAGAAATGAGGTATTTTGTATTTGGTTGTGTATTCTAGGGAACCCTTTGGGTAGGTGCCCCACATTTTTCCATGTTGACCTCACAGTCTGAACTCAGTGAGTGCATGGATGTCTTTATTTTTTTTTAACTTACGAGTAATACTATTTATAAACAGACTTGAAAAACGGTAAAAAGGTGTAAGAATACTGAAGTATGACTGATGTAAGTCAAGTAAATGTAGGGCTTTGTTCATGTACCTATCTATCTTTCTTTTTTCATTTTTTGAGATAGTGTCTGACCATATAGTCCAGGCTAGCCTCGAACTCACAGCGATCCTCCTGCCTCAGCTTCCTGAGTGCTGGGATTACAGGTGTGCATCACCACACCTGGCTGATGTACTTTAACCTTGTCATTAAGCCATCCAAGTGAGCTTGGGTAGAGTGTCAGATAATATGCCTTGTGAGGAGCAGAGAGTGTAGTGATGGGGCTGCAGAGGTAAACATATGACTCCCCCACAGTGTGATGGGTGCTGGAGAGCTAAGTGAGCAGATGGCAGCAAGACTTTAGCAGCCAAATCCCAAATCTGGGATTGCATTCTAAGTTATTAGAGAGTTTCTGTAAGGATAAATATAGAGAAAAGGCAGATTGACATTGTAAGTAGAAACATGGCTTCCACTGAGGGTACCATATGTGAGGGTATTGAGAGCACCCATCTAATTGTCCATCTCTGACACTAGGGCATGGGCTTGTTTGAAACAAGGCCCAATCCTTCGCTCATCTTGGTGAATTACAAACTGCCTTTCTTGCTTTTTGCCTCAGTCTGTACCTCTTCCCCTTGCTCTGCAGTCACGTGGGAACTTGTTTGTTTAGTAAGTCCAAAGTCTGAGCAACCACATCTGAGGGGCACTGACAGAAACCATGTTCTTTTCTAGATCCTTCCAAGATCACCTTCCATTCTCCTGCTTTTACCTACCCACTTGTTATGTGTCTTGTGTAAATTTTGAGGGGTCATACACTGGGCTTTCTTTGTGTGCCCCCAGCATTCCTCATCCAGTTCCCAGTGCCAAGAGACAGCATACAGTATTCAGAAGGATGAGGTTTGAGAGTTCTGTTTTTTTGCGGTGCTCAAGGTGGAACCCAGGGCTTCAGGAGCTCTACCACTGAGTCAGACATTCCCAGCCCTAGGGATTTTAGAATCACTGGAGATTCCTGCTGCCCCGCCTTACTTTGCTCCTCTGTTATTTCCAGGACATTTGATCAAGAGGGTTTCTCAAATTCTAATGTTAGTTGATGATCCTTATTTATTTTTTTACTTATTTAGCATTGGATATTGGACTCAGGAGCAATCTACCACTGAACCACAACCCCAGCCCTTTTAATTTTTTATTCTGGAGCTTGTTAAGTTGCTAAATTGCTGGCCTCAAACTTGGATCTTGCTGCCTCAGCCTTTCTGGAGTTCAGTGATTACGGATGTGCACCACCCTGCTGGGCTTTTTTTCTTTATTGACACATCATTTTAGGTTTAGTTTATTTCAGTATGTTTGTTGATAAGGGCTAGCATGACCTCTCCACTTGCTCTTTCCCTCCTGTCTTCAGAATGTATGATTCATCAAGCAGTTCCACCAGGAAAATGAAATCTCTACTTTTTGAAGCTAGGTGGTTATCTCATCTTTTGCATATTCTGCCCAAGGCTTGCCTAAACCTTGCCTTTGTAGGCTTTTGCACTTGTCAAAACATCCCCACTGACTTTCATTTTAGGTGCTTACTATCTCTGACCTCGGTAACCTCTTTTCCTCACTTTCATGTTTTTTGTTTTTTACTTTTGGTTTTTATTTTGTTTTTTTTGAAACAGGGTCTCACTATGTACTTCAGGCTGGCCTTGAACTCCCTGTGTAGTCCAGGCTGGCCTTAAACTCACAGAGATTCTCCTGCCTCAGTCTCTCTCAAGTGCTGGGATCACAGGTGTGTGCCACCACACCCTGCACTTTTATGTTTCAAACTCTTTTTTTTCCCCATTGTTTTTAGGATGTTAGGAGAACTTGAATTTGAATTCTAGTTCTGCCACTTAGAAGCTATGTGGCAGTTTTCCCTTTTGTAAAACAGGATCACAGGTGTAGCAGCTCTGTGAATTACAAATCTATATGAAAGTATAAGGCATATCATTATATCCTAACCCTCCTTTCTACCCTCACTGTAGTCTTGGTCTTCACAGCCGGCGTTGGCAAACAACAGGTTTATGGATAGAGTGAGGCCTGCTAAGTCCTCCAAGCACAGAATTTAAAATTTTAGAAAACACACTTTAAAAATTGATCACTTTGCCAAGCATGGCTGCGCATGCCTGTAATCCCAGCACTCAGGAGGAGGATGCTGCAAGTTTGAGGCCAGCCTGGGCTGTGTAGAGAGTTCAAGGCCAGCCTAAGCTACATAGTGAGACCCTGTCTCAAAAAAAAGACTGCTGGGCACTGTAGCACGTCCTGTAATCTCAGCTACTTAGGAGGCTGAGGGAAGAGGATTACAAGTTTAAAGCTGGCAGTATAGGAGGACCCTGTCTAAAATTTAAAGGGACTGGAGATGTCACACACTGGTAGAATGCATGCCTACGGTATGTGAAGCCCTGGTTTCAATTCCTAGCTCTGCACAATAGTGATGATGATGATGATGATGATGGTGATGATAGATGACTCTGGACTGGGAGTATGTACAGTGTGTGCTTAGCATTCCCAAGCGTCTGCATTTGGTCCCCATAATCACACACACAACACAAATAAGCAAAATGCTTGTGACTCTGGGATGGGGTGCTCAGTGGCAGTGTGCATGTATGCTTAGCATGTGGAGGCCCCTTGGTTCAATCCCAGCACCAAAAAAAAAAAAGCCACTCTAGCCTAAACCTCTGCTTGGAACTCAAGACCTGTGTGATCCCACCCTATGATCTTCCTACTTTTTGTCTCCCCACGCTACCACTGAGCTACATCCCCAATCCTTAGATTTTCTTAAATGTATGCAAGTGTTAAGAAAATAAGAATGATCCATTGCCTCCTTTTCCCAGATATTGCCTGTAGACACATGTTAGAAAAATTTTTTGTTTGTTTTTTGAGACAGGGTCTCCCTATACAGTTCAGGCTGGTCTTGAACTCATTATTGTAGCCCAGGCTGGCCTTGAACCTGTGGCGGTCCTCCTGCCTCAGCCTTCCAAGTGCTAGGATTATATGCCCAACTTGGAAAATTCATGTATTAGAAACTTCAGAGAGGTTCAAAATCAAAGTATAAGCCACCTTTCCTGATTACCTTTCCAAAATAACAGCTGCCATTGATTAAAGTACTTCTAGGAAAAAAGTACTAAGCCTATACTAACATCTGTATACAGTATTTCCAACTAGATCCAACTTCACAGTAGAGAAAAAGGATTAGTAAACTTGATGTGGGGTTCCTTTTTCTGAGTGTATTTACATTTTACATTTGAGAGGAATTTAATACAAATGAGTTAGAAGTACAAATTGTAGGGCCTGTAGAATGCCCACTACAGGTCACTGCTGAGAAGGTTTGGCTTTTGGGATGGTTCTTGGGGAGATTTTTTGTTTTGAAATGGTCTCGCTATGTAGTTCAAGCTGGACTTGAACTCACTGTGTAGCCCAGGCTGGCCTGGAACTGACAGTGATCTCCTGCCTCAGGCTCCTCAGTGCTCGAGTTATAGCTGTGCACCACCACGCCTGGCTTTTAGAGATTTATGCAGTGTTCTTACACCAGGTGTGATTAGACTGGTTCTCAGTTTCACAGCAAAGTAATTTTGCAGACAAATAGTCTAGCTTTTCCCCTGAGGGAAAAGAAGGAAGGAACGGACTGAGACCGAGCATAGTCTCTGGGGAGATGGGGGAGGTATGAAGGGAAGCTGAATGTTCCTGATGGAGCTTGGTGCAGTCGGGGACAGGGGTCCTCCTTCTGCACCAAGATAGTGATTTGGGGAAGGAGTTCCTTCAAGAAACTTGAAGGAGGCTTGGGGTGGAGTGGGAAGAACTCTTAGGACATGGGACATTGGAGTCTGAATGGGAGCTGGAGCTTGCTGGACCCACCCTGACCCTCCCTGGGTCCTTAGGTTTCCTGGACTCTGAGATATGGTACTGAGCTGTCTCAGTGGGAAAGTCTGGAGTTGCTGTTTTGTCTCCGTGTGTGGTAAGGCCTGTGGTAGGCCTTGCCTCCAGGAGCTTGTCTCATTTGACTGCTAATCCCAGCTCATTCCTTCCCACCACCACACAGGGTGTCATCCAATGGCTGAGAAGGCAGGGGATAAGAAATAGCTGCAGTTCAGTCCCTTTTGTAGTGGCGCTTTTCCCCGGAGTAGGGTGAGATCCCCATCGTGAAAACATCTTTTTCTCAGCAACAATCACTTGTGTTTTGGCTGGCAGAATTACCATGGATTTGTAATGTGCCAAGTGCTTCAGACGTGAAAGTGCTCTCAGGATAACCCTTTGAAAAGTGGCTTTTTCCTTCCAGGTTGATTCCAAAGATAGTTCCCGTAACTCCATCAGCTCTGAGTTTGCAGCTAAAGCTGAGGGTCAGAATGATATGATGGAGGAGCCAGACAAGATCCAGAAGAGGAAAAGGGATAGGCTTCAAGACCAGGGCTCCACTGTCATCTACCTGAAAGCTATCCAGGGCATCCTGGGAAAGTCGATGCCCAGAAGGAAAGGAGAGGCTGCAGCCCCCAGGGTGAAGCCAAGTCCAAGAGACCAAGGACCAGCCCGGAGCGTCTGCCTCACTGCTCCCCAGAAGAAGAAAGAGCCATCCCCACAGGTCAGGGTGGAAGAGGAAAGGCCTGTGTTAGACAAGGGCACCTTCTGTATCAGGAGAGTGGTTATAGACCCTCAGGAGAAACCCTGTGCCCAGCCACTTGGGGGCCAAAGGACAGTCATTGACAAGCCCTCTCCACCTCTAGAGTTTGTGGATGATGCTGACTCGAGTCTAGAAATCCAAAAGGTAAGTGAAGCACACATCAAGCATCTGGGTTTTTAGTTCTCTTGATTAAATATGTACTTGGTCTTTCCTAAATTGTGATGATGATGACGATGATGTTGTTGGTGTCATTGGCAGTGCTGAGGATAGAACCCAAAGGTATCACACGTCAGCTACTGAGCTACTCACCTAGCCCCCTAAATGTTACTGATGGGAGACGTTTTTTGGAAAGCTGAAGTGTCTGAGACTGCCTTTATACTCAACCTTAATACCAAGTTTGGCTTTATTGAAATCCCAACGTCGAAGTCATTTTGGAGAGGGGTTAATGAAAGCATTGTTCCTTTGTCTTTTTACTTTGTTTTGTTGAGATGTCTGAAGCTATTCTGGTTCCTGATCCTTGGTATAAGATTGTTTCATTTTTTTCTCCCTGCAATCTTGTAGAAATTTTTCTTTTTTAAATCTTTTTTTAAAAATTAGTTCATGTTTGTAATACACAATAGTGATGTTTGTTTTGAGAAACTGGTATATGTGTTTAACTTACCTTGATCATTTTCAATTCCTCCCTCCCCTTTTTCCTTCTGACCTCTCCGTGGTCCCCTTTCCCATCTCTAAGAATCTAACTTTTAGTTTCCTGTTGTCTCTCCTTTATTTTTTTATTAATACATGTTTGCAGTATACAAGGTTACATTTATCATGGAGAGTTTGTACATGTACGTAATGCCTCGTGATTCTTTTTTTTTTGTCCCCTTTCCTCCTTGTTTCCTCCAACTTTTCTTCCTCTTTCCATTTTCAAAAGCTGTATTTCCATTTTTCCCTCTTCAACTCATTTTTAAAAATTCCTTTCCCCTTACCTCCTCCATCTCTCTTTTTCTTTTGTACCGGGGATCGAACTTGGGACCTTGCATTTGCAAGGCAGGCAGCAGAACCACTGAGCTAAGTCCCCAGCCCTCCCTTCTCCATCTCTTATTCTCCTTTCCATTTGAAAAAGATCTCCCTACTTCCTAATATCTTGTATTTTGCTCCTGATTTATATTTTAGGTTTCTCATATAAGAAAAACAATGTGGAAAAGAAAAGACAGAAAAACAATGCGATATTTAAATTTTGTCAGTATTTTAGGTTTCTCAGATAAGAGAAAGCATGTGATATTTAAATTTCTGAGTCTGGCTTATTTCGCTTAGCATGATGGTCTTGAGTTCCATCCATTTTCCTGCTAATGGAACAATTTCATTCTTTATGGCTAAGATCCCGTTGTGTATATAGACCATGTTTGTTTTCATCATCCATTCATCTGTTGATAGGTGGCTAGGCTCTTTCTAGGGCTGAGCTGTTTGAATGGCACTGCTGTAAACATGGGTATACACATATCACTGTATGATATCCTTAGTTCTTTTGAGAATATACCCAGGAGAGGTATTGGAAGGTCAAGTGGAATTTCTGTTGAGGACTCTTCATACTGATTTCCATAGTGGTTGCGTTGGTTCACATTTCCACCAACAACATAGGGAAAGTTCATTTTTCCTCTGCATCCTTGCCATCATTCATTGTTTTTGTTTGCTTGTTTGTTTTTCAGTACTGGAGTTTGAACACAGGGCCTTCCCATTGAGCTACAACCCCAGCCTTTTTTATTTTTTATTTTGAGACATGGTTTTTCTAAGTCATCAAGTGGCTCAAACTTGTCATCCTCCTCCCTCAGCCTTCCAGAGTGCTGGAATTACAGGCATGTGCCACCACACCTGGTATAGAAGCTTTTTAATTTGTTGTAACCCTATTTGTTGATTCTTGATATTATTTCCTCTGCTATTGGAGTTCTGTTCAGGAAGTCTTTTTCCTGTGTCTGTGGCTTCAAGTGTTTCCCCTAGGTTATCTTCCAGCAATTTCAATGTTTCTGGGGGGGCTTTTGTTTGTTTTTGGTGGGTTTTTGTTTTGTTTTTGATACAGGGTCTTACTGTATAGTTCAGGCTGGCTTTGAACTTACTATGTAGCATAGGCTAATCTCGAACTCATAGCAATCCTTTCTGCCTCAGCCTCCTGAGTCCTGGAATTACATGCATGGGCCACCACAGCTGGCTCTTGAATTATTTTGCTGATGCTTTCTTTCCATATTTTTCTTTGTTTTCTCATTCTCTATATTGCATTAATTGGATGTTGGATTCTCAGAACCAGCCCTCTAATTTTGTTGCTTTTGTCTTATTTTCTATCCAGTTTCTTTGTTTTGTAGATTTCCTCATCTTTATCTTCCAACTCTGCTATTTTTGTTGTTTTTCTATCAGTTTATATTACCTGAAGCTCTCATGTTTTCTGTTTGAGAGTTAAGGGGATTAAAAACTATTTGGTAGCACTTGGGAGGCTGAGGCAGAAGAATTGCCACAAGTTCGAGGCCAGCCTATACTACATAGTGAGTTCAAGGCCAGCCTGAACTATATAGGGAGACCCTGTCTCAATAAACCAAAACCAGGATGGGGGATTTAGCTCAGCGGTGCCACCGTCTTGCAGGTGCAAGGTCCTGAGTTCGATCCCCAGTACCAAAAAGTAAAATAAAAAATAAACCAAAACCAAAACAAAAAAGCAGCAAATTAAAAAAGAAAAAAAGCAAATTTAGGGAACCTCAGTAAGCATCCAAAATGAGCCTGGTTGAGCTCTATATTGTTTAGCTTTCTGACTGCTGGGGCCTACTTACTACCTGATATCCATAACTTAAAGGAGGAGAAGTTTATTTTCAGCCCATGGTCATTTGGCTCCAAGGCAAAAATGATAGAAGGAAATGGTGGAGAAGAGCTGCTCACTCGGTAGAGGCACAGAAGTAGAATACAGGGAAGTGCGCAGCAGCCAGCGGGAGATACACCATCCAAAGGCATATCCCTAGAGACCCACTTCCTCCAGCTGGGCCCCACATTCTAACAGCACTTGATGCTCCAATGAGCACAGTGCCCCCAGCATCTGGCTAGCGCTCCAGGAATCTCAATCCAGCCAACCTGACAGGCTTTTTGGGGTCCTTTGTCTCCTTTCTCCTTTAAATAAAAGAGTATTGTGTAGTGCCACAGGTTTTGTAAGGGTCTGACTATAAAGTGATGCCTTCCTTTCTGAGGGATATTTCTTTGGGATGAAGACTTTACCTGTATTTACTTGGGCATTTTTGGTTACTCAGAGTAACTTTTGTTGGAAAAAATAGTGAAATAGATTTTTTGGTAGTACTTGGAATTGAACTCCGGGCCTTTGCACTGAACAACATCCTTAGCCCTTTTATTTTTGAATCGAGGTCTCAGTTGCCTAGGTTGGGCTGGAACTTGTGATTCTTCTTCAGTCTTGCAGAATGTGAGAATTACAGGTGTGCACCTCCACACTTGCCTTATATATATTGATGTAGATATACATGAAGAGCTAGATAGCAAAGATGTTACGTGTTAGTGTGTGTGAGAAGTACTCTAACTTTCAGGTATAGAGGTGCAAAAGGAGAGTGATGATTGTAGTATGTCTCATTGGAAAATTCAGGAAAAAGCAAAACTTGTCAAGCTCAGGCAAGATTACAGGTTGTTTTTGTCTGAGTTGAACACAGTCAAAGTAAATATAGTAGTATTTACTTTGACAGAATACCCAGGTAACTCCCATGTAGCTTCAAAAGTTCAGTTAAAACTTTGGGTTTATTTTTTGAGACAAGGTCTTGCTTTGCTCAAGCTGGCCTTGAACTCACTTGTATCCCAAGCTGACCTTGACCTCATGGTGATCCTCCTGCCCCAGCCCTCCTGAGTGCTAGAATTATAGGCATGTGCCACCACTCCTGGCCTCAGATAAAACTTTAAACATGCTGCAATTTAATTTTGTGTGTGTGGGTGTGTGTTCGCACACCAGGGATGAAACCCAGAGTCTCCCACATGCTAAGCACCTGTTCTACCACTGAGCTACAACCTTAGTCCTTGCCTTGCATTTTAGAAAAGATTCTTGTTGGATATTTCTGTTATTCAAGAAATAAGTGGCGCAGTGGCTGACGTAATCCCAGCTACTCAGGAGGCAGAGGCAGGAGGATTACAAGTTCAAAGCCAGCTAGGGAAGTTTAATAAAACCCTGTCTTAAAAAATAAAAAGGGCTCAGGATGGCAGGGATGTAGCCCACTGAGAGCACTTGCCTAGGTTACACAGGCCTTGGATTTGATCCCCAGTATGAGGGAAAAAAATTAGTAGCAAGAAGAAATACAGAGCAAGAAAGCTTACAATAGGAAGCTTGTGATTCATTTAAATTTTGTTGTCATAGCTGGGTGTGATAGCATATATCTGTAACCCCCGCACTCTGGGAGGCTGAATGAGGCAGGAGAATCTCAAGTTTTGTCATCTTAGCAATTTAGTAAGACATAGTCTCAAAAAGAAGGCTGAGGGGCCAGGGATTTAGCTCAGTGGTTCCACCGCCTTCCTCGAAAAAAGAGGGCTGGGGAGGTAGTCAGTGTGAAGGCCTTGGGTTCAATCCCCAGTACTATAAAAAAAATTTTTGTTACTGTTGTCAGTATTTATTGTCAGTATTTGAAGAATATGTGGAGGTACGGGAAATAAGTATAGACAGTATAACAGAAACACATTTGATTTCAGGAGGTAATCAATTTGATTGTAATGATATTTCATAGTGAATTTTTCGGGGCCAGGGATTTAGCTCAGTGGCTCTGACACCTGCCTCGAAAGCGTAAGGTCCCAAGTTGAATCCCTGGTACCAAAAAAAAAAAAATAGTATCATTTCATCATAGTGAATTTTTTTTGTTTTATTGTGTGGACTATATTTGCTTATAGAACTATTAAGAAAATATTTTTTTTTTTTTGAGACAGAGACTCGCTATGTAGCCCAGGCAGGCCTCAAATTCCTGGCGATCCTTCCTTCTCCCTCAGCCTCCCAAGTGCTAGGATTACAGGCATGTGCCACTATGCATGCCTGGCAAAAAAAATAACCTTATAAGGCCTCTTGTTCAAGCTATCTGGCACTGGTAGATGTAAATGACTTCATTAGCAAGAAATGATGGATTGAAGTAAAGTTGACTTTAGTCCCAGTTGGTATCTGTGTGCTTACTGTATTTCTCAGACTTTGCTGCATCAAAGTTACATGGAGAATTAGACAGATTTCTTGACCTGAACTCTGGACCATTGAGTCATAGTATTTTAGGGTGGGGTGGGTTTTAAAATCTATTTTTAAAATGCTGCCCACTTGGTGATGATGTGAAGATGAGGCCATTAGTTCTATAGATTCAGTGAATATTTGTGAGCAGTTACTGTCTGCCAGGCCCTGTCCAGAAGATCTCAGTGAAGAAACAAAAGCTCCTGACCATGTGCTGCCTACATCCTGTTAGTGCTAAATCGATTTGAGGCAAGGCCTGGCTGTTCATGTTACTGTTGCTAGTGAGTGGCTTAGAGGTTTGTTTTGCTTTCAGTTTTGTGGCTCAGGAGTTGAGAAAGTGTAGCCAGGGTAGACCTCATGTGGGGCTCTCCCACGGCTGGATGGGGTGACAGCTGTGCTGGTTTAGCTTAGTGGGTGCCAGGCCACACACCTATACCTGCAGGTGACTTCTTGGTTATGGCTTGGCTGCCCTTGGAGTAAGCCAGCTGAGAGCACAGCTAGAGGCCACAAGGCTGTGTGGCCTACTCCTGGAGCTCCCATGGCTTTCCTTCTGTGTTCTGTGGATTGCAGATGAAGCATAGTAACATGGATTCAAGGGGGGAAGCCACAGACCCAATAATTTGGGGACATGTTTTAGACCACAGAGGTAGTGGTTTGTGTTTTGGGTGTATTGGAAATGTTGTTAGGTGTCACTGCTTTCCCTCAGATCCTCAGTATGGAGTGCATTCTGCAGAGCAGTTTTTCTCCAGAGGGACCATTAAGCAAAGGAACCACAGGTATAGCATCCCCTTTAGGGGCAGAGTGCAGTGATCACAGGTGCATTCCCCAAACTTGATAGGACTGTTCACAGCTGCAGCCTGTGCTATAACCTGGCAGATTTCACTTCTGGAATCTGTGCAAATTGTAAGGCAACCAGGTGAAAGGTGGTTCTGTGAAAGCTGCACAGAAAATGAGCCAGGATTTATGTCTGATCCCCTTGCTAATAACACTATCATTTTCGTGTGGTTCTGGTCCAAGGTCAAGGGACTATATTCTTGCTGGCAGAGACCCAGGGTCGATAGGGCATCTCATGGCAAGAGATAGCAAGCCCACTTGAGTCTTATTGTCTGGTTTCTGTCCATCAACCTATAAAGCCAACAGGATTCAATCCTGGGCCTCCATCCAGATGACTTTCGCTAACCTAAACTACCTCCCAAAGGCCCCACCTCCAAATCCTACAGTTGGATTAAATTTCCACCCTCTTGAGTCCTCATAGTGGGGATTAGCCTCCCACATGAGCTGCAGAAGGGACAGGCCATCCTCACACCAGGCCTCTAAGCACAAGGGTTGTTTGCATGTGGGAAGACTAACACATTGTCATTTCCTTTCTGCAGCATAAAGACAGGGAGGTGGTGCTGGAGCACCTCTCTTCAGGAAGTGACTGGTCTGATGTGGACGAAGTCTCTACAGTGAGATTCTCTCAGGAGGAGCCCATCTCGCTGAAATACTCAGCAGTTCCAGAGCCTTCTTTCTTCCCCACTGACTATGTCATGTACCCTCCTCATTTGTATAGTAGTCCATGGTGTGACTATGCCAGCTACTGGACCAGCAGCCCCAAGACTCCAGGCTACCCCTCTGTGTGCAGCAGCAGCCATGACACAGTGCATGCTGGGAAGAGGAGCTGCAGCCTCCTGTGTGATTATTCCCCCAGCCCTACAGTGGGTGCCCAGAATACCTCCAAAGACCTGAAGGCCGAAGATAAAGGCAGATCGAAGAATTCTCGCTCGTTTTATTTCTCCAAAAGCTCTGGAGGAGAAGAGGTGAAGGAGAAAAGAACATTTCGAGAGGAGACACCACCTTGTTCTGGTGGAGGACACACATCTACTTTCCTGCCAAGGAGCCACCAGGATCCAGGCCTGGAGGAGGGCTTCATTGATACCCATTGTCACTTGGACATGCTCTACTCCAAGCTGTCTTTCAAAGGGACCTTCACAAAGTTCAGGAAAATGTATAGCAGCTCTTTCCCTAAGGAGTTTCAGGGCTGCATCTCAGACTTCTGTGATCCTCGGACACTGACAGATTGCCTGTGGGAGGAGCTATTGAAGGAGGATCAGGTTTGGGGGGCCTTTGGCTGTCACCCTCATTTTGCACGGTACTATAGTGAGAATCAAGAAAGAAATCTTTTGCAAGCCTTAAGGCACCCCAAGGCTGTGGCATTTGGGGAAATGGGCCTGGATTACTCTTACAAGTGCACCACACCTGTCCCAGAACAACACAAGGTAACAAGGCTTGCTTCAGTCTGCTTTAATTATAATTATTCTTTTAGTTGTTGAAACCTAACTAAGATTTTCTCTACTTTTGGAACAAAAAAGTTTAGAAGTCATCAAAATTCCCTTGCTCCTGTCCCATTCTCTGGATGTCATTTGTCAAATGCTTTACAAGCTATTTCTTACCTTTCAGCATTTTCCCCTCTGCCGTACTGGGGATGGACAAGCTGTGTACCTCTTGAGCTACACTCCCAGCTGTCAGCGCTCTTATGTAAGAGGGGGAAGAGGCACTTTGTGACAGGTGGCTAATATCAGTGTCAAGACATTTGCTTGCTTGCTTTCTTGGGAAGCAACAAACTTTGGGTTTTGTTTTTGTTTTTTATTTTTTATTTTTAGTTTTTTGGTACCGAGCATGGAACTCGGGTCCTTGTGCTTGCGCAGCAGTCCTCAAAACCACTGAGCTAAATATCTGGCCCTTGTTTTTGTCTTTTAAAGTTAAATCAGCCCACTGTGGAATATTTGAAAATTACAAAAATGTTTAAAGATAATTCTCATTTAGCCAGAGATAATGACTGTTGCTATCTTAATACTTTTTCCTTCCAATATTTTTTGAGTGTTCAGCAGTCTAAGAGTCCTAGTAGCATTTCAGTGGGTTTCTGACTGAGAATGAGTAGAAATGGAGGGCCCCTCTCCCCATCCCTTCTTGTGCCCCTGCAGCACTCATAGGAGGATATGTCACAATCCTGGGCAGCGAAGCAAGCTGCTGGGTCTCCTCATGCCTGTGCCTCCAGACTCCAGGCCTCCTGGAGCAGGGAGCAGGTGTGTGTGGTCCTGCCTTGCAGAGGCTGCTTGCCAGCTTTCCCATCGATGTCCTCTCAGATCTGTCTTGAGGTGGTAATCTATTAGCCAGACCTGATAGTAAAATAATTAAGTCTGAACATAGGAGAAAAAAATGTTTTTTTAGGGAAGTGAGACAAATATTTAATACCCTGTTTTCCCAACAGGCTTTTTTTTTTTGGTACAGGGCAGGAGCAGTGTGGGAAGAGGGACATTTCAAGAAAACCCTCATAGGAGTGTTTTGGGTAGCAGGTGTTCACTGAATGCTTACTTGGTATTTCATAGTACCTTTCTCTTTGTTTTTGTTTTTTTTGCTTTTTGGTACTGGGTATTGAACTCGGGTCCTTGGGCTTGCACAGCAGACAGTGAAACCGCTGAGCTAAATCCCGGGCCCTACCTTTTTTTTGTTAATCACTAAGGTCTCAGATTTGGTTATGGAAATAGATGGGCATGCTACCCAGAAAGCTGGACTTGAAGCAATACCAGAGGTGATCAGTGCAGTCTTCAGCTATTTTTTGGCCTGGTGTGATGGGACACAAGACTAGAAAATAGTCAGAGGAAGCAAATTACTGGCTGGGGTTAGGGCAAAACACAAAGCTGATGTAAAAGAGAGAACAGCTGGAAAATATTTCTGTTAATACCGGAGGAAGCCGAGTCTGGTGATGCCCACCTGTAATCCCAACACTCGGGAGACTGAGGCAGGATCACTCTGAGTTCCAGGCCAGCCTGAACTACACAGCAAGACCCTGTCTCAGAAAAAGCAAAATAAAACACTGAAGGATGCTAGGATGAACAGAAAAAGAGGGTTCTTGGTGTAAGTCTAAAATATGATGCCCAAAAGAGAATGGCGACTAGCAACCACCCTGGATACACCTCTGCCTTGAGTCACATTCCCTCAAAGTCCAGGGATTATAGGCTCTTGGTGGGTGCTGCTTCAGGTTGTGTCCCGTGAAGGGAAGAGAGTCTCTTGGGAACTGCAGATCTGGGCACCTTGATAGGGGTTCATATCTGGCTTCTTCTGAGAGAGTTTGGAGGCTAGGGATGTAGCTCAGTGGTTGAACATACATAAGGCCCTGGGTTCACACACTAGCACCCAAAAAAGAAAAAAATGTTTGGTCTGTTACCTAATATTTCTGGAAGGATTTGAAAATAGAGGAAAAGAAAAGAATACAAATATTAAAGTGAGTAGTTATCCTGCTACCTGGGGTAAACCCCCATTAACTTTTTCCTTATCTGTGTGTTCACAGATTTAACTCTTTACCTCCCAAGGACTAGATCCTAGATATTTCATGTGTAACTTGCACACACCCTTCAATATGATTATGAGAATCCTTGGGTTCGAAAGCCAGGAAGAATGGAGCATCCTTCCCCATCTTGCTGACTGAATCCTGGCTGCAACTACCTCTGTGTTTGACTCGAATTAATTATAATTGAGATAATAAGCATGTAAGAAATGCCTAAGGACACCCCTGGGGAGGCTGATGAACTCCCGAACCCCTGGAAAAGATGGACCCTCAGGAACCAGAGTGTGTTGGGTGAATGGCAGCTCTGCTGTGTGTTCATGTGCATCGTTTCCTGGTCAGGACAAGTGCTGTGGGTAGCTGCACACAGCTACAGGACCTTTTGTTCTAGGGAACTCTTTGGTCTTTACATTTTGAAATTTGGGGGCCGGAGATTTAGCTCAGTGGTTCCGGCGCCTGCCTCACAAGCGCAAGGTTCCAAGTTCGATCCCCGGTACCAAAAAAAAAAAAAAAAAAAAAAAAAAAATTGGGGCCAGGGATTTGGCTCAGTGGTTTCATCACCTGCTGCGCAAGTGCAAGGACCCAAGTTCGATCCCCGGTACCAAAAAAAAAAAAAAGAAATTTGGAACATAATACATTTCATGGCAGTGTTCATTGGAAACTTAGAAGGCATAGTTGGTGGCTTGTCATCACCTGCCATTGAGCCAAGGAAATATGTCCTATGAATGTGGATTGAACCCAGGGCCTTGGGCATGCTAAGCACATGACCTGTCACTGAGCTCAACATATCCTTGTCCCATGTGTTTTTCTAAAGAAAAAATAAAAAGTTAAAAAGTAATAGTTTTGAATGTTTACTTGTAAACATTTTCCTATTAACTATACTTTGAAAACTACACTTTTTATACAGCTGTGTAATATTTCACCCTAAGGCTATAATAGTTTGCTTGGCTATTGTTTGTGTGTTTGTTGAGAATAGGGTCTCACTATGTAGTTCAAACTGGTCTTGAACTGTTTAGCCAGGGCTGGCTTCAAACTCAAGGTGATCCTGCTGCCTCTGTCTCCCAAGTGCTAGGATTAAAGGTGTGTGCCACCACGCCTGGCTCCTGGCTATTCCTGGCTATTCCGAGGGATAGTTTTTTAGAGGCAACACAATGAAAAGGTTGAGTTGGGCTCTGTTGAACCCTCCTGCCCCAGTAGGGGTCAAAGGGGGAGCAGATGAACAGGTAGAAGATGCATCTGGAGGGGTATGGCCCCACCTAAAGCTCCTGCCAAGCATTCTACCACTGGGGTGTCTGTGATCGTCTCCTTCAGTTGAAAACAAAGAGCCAACATAATTGGTATTGGCTAGTGTCTCTGTTTCAAAAAGGTTAGGGTCTCTAACCTGCATTAGACTTATAAATGTCGTCAAGTGGAAATAACTACTACCAAATGCACCTCTGAATTTCATGCTAAAATGCTAACATGAATTCTATTCCACAATTGAAAAAGCTGCTCAGGAAAATACTGTTTTAGATGAAGTAATTTGCTCATAACAAAGTAATAGGTTTATTCTGACCTTGTTAAAAGAAAGAAAAGATTCTAGCCCTACTCCCTTGCTTTACCCTGCCCACTCTGTGAAACTGGACCTTGAACCCAGGGATGCTCTCCCACCCCTTTTTAAAGTTTCTCTTTTCTTTTTCTTTTCTTTCTTTCTATTTTTGTCAGGCCTGCCCTAAACCAACAGGAAAAAGCAAACAGGCTGTTTTAGGCAAACAACAGCAGCTTCCCAGTAAATAGGACAAAGGGGACGCAAGATGTAGAATATAACCTCCTTGGCTCCGTAAAATTTAGTAACTGTCTACACACCTGAGCAGACCATCCTTAGGCATACAAATCATAAATATATTACCCCAGATTCCTTAGCCCTTCAATACCTATATAAGTCTAATTCCTTTCCCAGTTAATTGCTAATATTTCTCTCTCTCGGTGTTAGCCTATCCATTCAAGGATGAAATCTCTCCCAGCTAGCTGCCACTCTCTCTCCCAGTGTCAGCCCATTCACACATGGATGTGATAAACTCAGCTTTTCCCAGCTAGCTGCTAGACTCTCCTGATTTTAGTCTCTGTTAACTAAAGTAAACTTTTCTTTTTCTTGGTGACAAAGAACCTGTTTGTTGACAAGTGGATTCTTTATAACAGTTTTGAGATAGGGTCTCACTAAATTGCCCAGGTGGTACTCAAACTTGTGATCCTCCTGACTTGGCCTCCCTGAAGTGCTGCGATTACAGGGGTATTGAGATCCTCCAACTGTGAAGGGGGCACAAGGACTAAAGAGAAAAAAGTGTGTACTTTCAAAGTATATGGGGGGCCGGGAGGTCAGTGCCTCAGAGTGGACAAAGCCATTATTTTTGGGTACACACAATAATTGGAGGGAGTACCAGGTGACTTAAGGGGCTGCAGTAATCCTGGGTCAATGGGGATCTTATGTTGACAATGAGGTTCTTATGTTGATGAGGTCGGAAAGGAGAGCATTCCTACAATTGTAGGTGGGATGAGTTGAGCTGATAAGGAACTTGTCCCTCCCCAAGTGAAACCTTTCTCTCTTTTTTTTTTTTATTACTACTCCGTTCTCAAAGAGCCAGGATGTCTTCAGCTGATGTAATCTTTTTTGTTGTTGTTGCTATTTATTTATTTATTTTGTTGTTGTTGTTCTTTTATTGGTACATTTTAGGTATACAGTTCATTTACATTTATCATTGGGTGTTTGTACCTGTACATGATATATCTTGGTTCTTTTTTTTTTTTCCCCATTACCTGTGCACCCTTGACCCCCTCTGCCCTTCCCTATTTACATAGATTTCATTTCCTTTTTTTTTTTTTTTCTTTTCTCATAGTTTTTCCTTTCCCTCTTTTCCTTTCCCCTTCCCCTCCCTTCACTCCTTTGTCTTTGGACCTTTTTTCCTATTTCAAATTATCAATTATTCATTTTAATCATTTTAACCCTTGTTTACACTATCAGTTTCTCACACTAGTGAAACTATTCAGTATTTACACATGTGTGTCCTATTTATTTCACTTAAGAGTATGACCTCTATATGCATCCATTTAGCTATAAATGACTAGTTTTTCATTCTTTATGGCTGAGTAGTGCTCCATTTTATAAAAAAACCCCACATTTTCTTTATCCAGTTTCCAGTTGATGGGCACTTGGGCTGCTTCCAAGCTTTGGCTATTACAAACTGTGCCGCTATGAACATGGGTGCACATATATCACTGTGGTATGATTCTTTTAATTCTTTGGGGAAGATACTGAGCAGGGGAATAGCTGGGTCAAATGGGACCTCTAGCCCTAGTTCTTTGAGGTATCTCCATACTGACTTCCACAGTGGTTGCTCCAGTCTGCACTCCCACCAGCAATGGAGAGAGAAGGGTTCCTTTCTCCCCACAACCCCGCCAGCATTTGTTATTTGTTGATTTCTTGATAGCAGCCATTCTTTCTGGGGTGAGGTGGAATCTCAGTGTTGTTTTCATCTGCATCTCTTGAATGACGAGTGATGTTGAACATTTTTTCATATATTTGTTTGCTGCTTTTACTTCCTTGTCTGAGAAATGTCTGTTCATTTCAGATGCCCATTTTTGAATTGGGTCTTTGAATTTGGGGGGGTCTAATTTTTTTCAATTCTTTATATACAGCTGATGTAATCTTGCCATTGAGCACCACAGCATCAAGGAACCATTGAAGCCTCAGCTGTGACCAGAGCCAAAACAGTTGTTTCCACATGCCATAGCCAGCTCAAGGGCAAGGTGACCTTGGGCCTTAGACAGTTATAGTTGTAGTTTAATTTTTTTTCCAGTCACCAGTTCCCTTCAGTGAACATGCCTTTTGAGCCCTTCAGCTCTCAACCCATTTCTGATTCCTTTTTCTTTTTTTTTTTTTCTTCCATTACCAGGGAATCGAACTCAGGACCTTGTGCTTGTGAGGCAGGTGCTGGCACCACTGAGCTAAATCCCCGGCCCATTCTAATTCCTGCTAACCTTCCCGCTCATTTCCATCTTCTGCAGCCCCAGCAAGCCTTACTCATCCCTTCCTGCTACTCACATATTCCCAACCACTCCTCCCACATTTTCCTTTATTTCCCCTCCCCTTCCTTCTCTTCCCTCCATCCTACATCATTCTCCACTCCATTCCGAACCTTAGTCCTCATCCAAAATTCTGCCGGCTTCTAAGCAGCCCGTCTGTTTTCCTTGAGCTGCCACCACTGGCCCAGCCTTGTCCTCGATGCCCCTCGCTTCCATGCCTCTTCTCTGAGTGGTAGTTAGCAGTTCCTTCCCAGCATCATCCTACCTCCCTGCCCCCCTCATCTCACATTCCCAGCTTCCCTCTCTCTGACCCCCTCCTTCCACAAGGCTCAAGCTGACCACTCCACGGTCCCCTGAGGGCAGATCCACAGAAAGGACAAGGCAGCACCCTCCACCCTGCACCCCCCCCGCCCCCCCTTGCAGCAGCCTCCTCCCATTGTGTAATGGTCTCTGCCACCCCCACTTAGCCTGGGTGGGAAGGAGAGAGGAGGGAGCCAGTCCCGAGTCCCCGGGATGGTCAACGGTTGGGGAGCTCCCAGTCCAGCTGGCAGGCAGGGAGGGCAACCCTGGCAGCAGAAGACCAGAACTGCCCCATCTCCAGCTATCAATCCATATTTTAATTGTGAAGTGATTTTCCCCCAAAATTTATGTAGAATTGCTCTTAACACAGGTGTGCCACCATGCCTGGCCTAGCCCTTTTTTTTCATTTATATTATTAAAAATATGTGCATTTTACTAATGAAGCTTTAAAAATGGCTAGAGTTAAAACGAATGAAATAGATCTGTTCATATTAACCTAGAAGGATATCCAGTTTGGACTGAATAAAGAAAGCAAATTGTAGAAAATAAGTACAGTGTTTATTTTTCAACACATTTGAGTGCTAGAGGGGTGTGTGTACGGCACAGCTCTTGCACAGAGAAAGTGCATCATGCCTGTCCCAGAACAGCACAAGGTCACAAGTTAGGGCTGTTGAGGCAAGGGACAGGAGCTCTGTGCTCTGTGTTCTCAAGCCCTGTCCTGCCCCGGCTGCCCAGGACAGCACTCTGAGTGGCTGCTGTGTGAACTGCCTACCTCCAAGTCACTGCCCTGGCTCCAGCAGGGCCCTGTGCAGAGTGCAGATTATCAGCCATTCCCAGGGCTTTGAGCACACACTGCTCTCCAGAAGGTGCCAGGTAAACAGTAGCTATCACGGTTCCATTGTGTAATTTTAAATTGTATACAAAGAATTGGACACAATGAGGTGCCCTTGAGCTGGGTGTTCTAGAGATGACAGACTTCTGAAGTGTCACTGACAGATGGTGTTGTGCTTTTCTCTTCTCCCAGGTATTTGAGAGACAGCTGCAGCTGGCTGTCTCTCTAAAGAAGCCCTTGGTCATCCATTGCCGAGAAGCTGACGAAGATCTGCTTAACATCATGAAAAAATTTGTGCCCTTCGACTACAAGATCCATAGGTTAGGAGGCTACAGCTTCTGCTGCAAATGAAAGACACTGTTTTGTCTGGGATGTTAGTTGAGAAAGAGAAACTCACTGAGGAGAACAGTGATAACGTTTTATCTTTCATTACTTTTTTCCTGTATTGAGGTCCTGTGAGATCTGAACTCATATTACATCTTTAATACCTTTTCTAAAGAATAGAGTGAAGCATATGACATTTCTTGCCACACTTGCCTGTTGTTTTTCTGTGGCACCTGGCTTTAGCTGATACCCTGAAACACCAGTGAGGGGGGAGCTTTCATTTCTCAGAAGTGGGGACTGTTCATCCTTTTGGGACCAGTGGCTGAGCACACAGAGAACATTCAAGGGCATCTTTTTTTTTTTTTTCCCCAGTACTGGGAAGTGAACTCAGGACCTTGCACTTGTCAGGCAGGTGCAGCACCACTGAGCTATATCCCGACCCTTCAGGGAATCTTAAACAGATATTTTTTTTCCTTTTTTAATTTGAAAGCTCCTTTTTCCTAGTTAACGTGAAAACATAGGATGTGTTTTATCAAGGACATCTAGGGTTCTGAAGTCCAGTTTGGTGAATGCCTTGAGCTGCCTTGTGTATGTGCTGGGCATTGGCTTGGCTCTGAGAATGCCTGGGTCAGAGGGGTCAGTTGGTAGCATCCGTGTACAGAATGTTCGGGCTGACTGAGGGAGGCATAGGTGCTTCTTCTGGCTAGAAGGGCCTGGGAGGTGATGCCTGAGGTGACTTGTTAAAGATGGGCAAGAGGGGTTAATTGAAAACACAGGGCTGGAGCTGCAGGCCTCTCCTCTGTGCTGCTGCCTTCTAGGAGCCTGAGCAGAGAAGAGAGCACACACCAGAACTGAGGCACAGGCATATCCTGCTCCTTTGGCTTGGCCAGTCAGTTTTCTGTTGCTTCAGTGGCAGACAGACCAGGGTGAGGATGGCCAAGGCAGTGTTAGGCCCAAGGTGGCCTTCAGCTCCCAGATGGGTTAACTGTAGTGTACCAACAGTTTGAGCAGCTGTCATATGTAGAGAAGAAAAGTCACCTACAGCCCATTCCCTATATTTTTGTGGTGCTGGGGATAGAACCCAGGGCCTCGCATGCTAGGCAAGCAGTCTGCCACTGAGCTATGTCCTCAATATTTTCATTTTTTGTGTGTGCTTCTTTGGACTACATAGGTGTAATTTTTGCATACTGCAGTTGTAACCTTAGAAGGACCAGTTTAATTCTGTTCTTTTCCTGTGCTTGTGTTGTTACGTATTTTGTGGTGATTTTGCCAAGTGTGTGTTCTTTGCCAAGTGCCTATATAATGCTGTGTATGACATGGGAGGGGTTTGCTGAGTGTTGCTCCCTGTGGTTGGTTGCCCTGGGTCTGACTGTAATGGCAGCAGCGCCTGTCTTTGCTTACTGTGGAGTCCCTCCCTTGAGTGCAGGTGCTTCAAGTTTGTTACTTATTAAGGGCATAAGGCCCAGAGGGACTGGGGGCTGCTGCAGAGAGAACTATGGGCAAAACCTGGCCTGGCATTCTTCCCGCAGGCACTGCTTCACCGGCAGCTACCCAGTCATCGAGCCTCTGTTAAAGTACTTCCCCAACATGTCTGTGGGCTTCACCGCAGTGCTGACATACTCTTCTGCCTGGGAGGCCCGGGACGCTCTGAAACAGATCCCCCTGGAGAGAATCATTGTGGAGACTGATGCTCCCTACTTCCTCCCTCGCCAGGTAGGGCTGTGTTCAGGCTGAGTTGAGGCACCAAGGAAAGAGAGGGCAGGGAGGTGGATGGTTAGAGCCCCAGTGTCCCAGTGACTTCCAGGTCCCACCCTGGCTGTATAGATGTGTCCTTGCTATTGCTCTACAGAACCTAAAGTCCAGGGGTCAGAGAAGCTGAAGGGTAACCACTCTCTTCCAGGCAGTGCAAAGCCCTACCCTGTAGAGGGCAGTCCACAGAAGCGAGGGACCCTGCTCACCCAGAGCCCCCTGCTAGAACTCTCCCTGCACCTGCAGGTAAAGGGGTCTCTACAGGGCAGCCCCAAAGAGGTCCTTGCTGGGCAAGGGCTGGGAGGGAGTTCAGTATTTGGCTGTGTGCAGAAGACATAGCGATGTTCTGCACTCTTGATGTCTTCCAGGTTCCCAAAAGCCTTTGCCAGTATGCCCACCCTGGCCTGGCCTTGCACACAGTTCGAGAGATTGCCAGGGTCAAAGAGGAGCCGCTGTCCCGAACCTTGGCTGCTTTGCGTGAGAACACCAGTCGCCTCTACAGTCTGTAAGCCAGAGGACGCAAGCAGGAGCCTTGGAAAAGGTCATGCCATTCACATGATCTGCTTGTTAGACATCAGGCCAAGCAGGTCTTTGGCTACATCTTCTTAATGTACAGAATATAGACAGGATGAGCATGAAGCCTGATTTGTGTTGGGTGAACTTGGCTTGGAACCTTCTTCCTTTTCTCTTTCAAATCTCCAGGGTGACCAGCAGCCTGACAGAACATGGGCTGGGTCCGAACTTTGCCTGCGTCCCAGGTCAAGGATGTGACTGCAGAGCCTGTTGGAACAGAAAACCAAGATTGGACATTGTCCTCAGAACTCCATGCTAAGGCTTCAGCTCCTGGCTGGTGGGTGGGTGGGGCATGAGTGGGGGTAAGGGGCTGCCCAGTATGGCTGCTGGGTTCTGCCTCTTGGTCAGAATGTTCCAGGGCAGTCCCTGGATGAATGCAATGTAAGGGTATGAGTCTGTCAGTCCAAGTCCCTGTTCTTTGCAGCCTGTGTATTTGAGCAGTCTGTGAATAAAGTCACCCTCCTCCTCATCTGAGCACTGTGGCTGTATAACTTAGTCCCTGCTTCTCGGTTATAGAAACAAACCCTGGAGAAACCAACCCCTCCTTCCCCAGTACCCTCCCATGTGCTGTCGCTGTCCCAGTGCCAGCACAAGCAGAAGGACACAGCCTCTGGTCTCCTTGGCCCACTGCTGTCAGAGTGGAGGTGTGCAGAGGAGGTACTCCCTGCTTACTGAGGCCACCAGGGTTTTTCTGAGGTGTTAAATGGATAAGGGTTCAGTCTATAGCAGAAGCTACTTGCTGAGGTGTCAGGCATCCTAGCCTCCCTTTACTCCATTTTCATCATGTTCTTCTGGGATATTGGACCAAAAATAATCCCTCAGATTAATCCTTTGTGACTGACCCTAGTGTGCCCCACCCAGGTTGACAGGAGAAAAAACTTAATTCTCCACGGCTCCCTGTGGGGCACCCAGCTGTTATTTTGCCTTTGCAAAACAAGCAGTCCTGGTCCTCTCCAGGTGTCTCCCTTGCCTTGGCCTCTGTGGTTCCTCTTTAGAGGTCAGAGCCCGCCCTCTGCCTTGAGCAGCCATATCATTTCAAGGTCGGAGCTCTTCTGTCTCCCTGCTGTGCCTTGTAACAGTGGACTTACTGCAGGCCATAGAGGTCAAGGAGTAAGTGCAAGGAGACTCCTGCACTTTGCTGAAAATGATTCTCATCCTGATCTGCCCCTGGAGTCCCTTATCTTGTTTCTTAGAGGCTTATGTTATAAAATCTATCACTGATTGGGGATTTCTAGCTGTGTATGAAAGGGACATTTGAACCTTGTGAGGCAAAGTGGAATGGATATAATATTTCTTATCTGAAGTGGCCTGAGAAGGCCTAGATCACTCTCCATCTCCCATGGGTCACCTGTTGTCTGTGCCTCAAATTTGCCAGTGTGAGGAAATTGAGAACTTGATCTGCTTGAAAGATGTGGGGTTGCTGAGTATATCTGATGCCTCATCATCACCCACATGAACGAGAGCCTGGCCATCTCCTCTACAATAAGCCCCTGAGCCAACGCTGCCTGTGTGTGAGACCAGCTTGCTCTGTGCTGAGGGATTATAAGTGAATCTCCTACCCTCTGCATTCCCCTGACAAGGAGCAGCATGAGGTAATGTCAGTCTACCTTTTTCTCTCAAGATTCAGGGCCACCATGTGCATGCTGTTAACCCAGTGAGACCTCACCTGGCTAGGTGTGAGAATTGGGTGGCCTTGTTTTTTACTGTGATTTAAGGGTGGCTTTACTTGATTGTTTTCGCTGTGCAGCCAGAATGCTTTCTACGTGCCCGTCTTTGGCCATCTCTGAGAATAAAGTGTTGGGTCCTCTGGCTACCTCCTGTGTTGTCCATGTCTGTCCAAGTGTCTCTGAGTGATACTGGCAGCTAGCTTTGCAGCTGAGCATCTCACATTGTCAAGAATTCCTGTCGCTCTGGCAGCACTGTTAAGCGATGTGAGAAGACATGGTGCCTGTCTGTGAGAGGCTCCACCGACTTGGAGCATCAGCTCTCACTGGACTGCCTGGGAAGTCAGCTGCGCTATGCTTAGCTTCTGAGGAGCACGAAAATACTGAGCCACCTTCTCATTTCTCTAGCTCAGTGCAGGAGGAGGAAAAATTGAGTCAATGGGGGAGCTGATGAATCAGTGGTACCGTGGGCTTGGGATTTGAACACCGATGTCTTTGAGTAAACTTTGGAGGACATTCTTTCACTCTTTGTTTTTTTTTGTTTGGTACTTGCACTTTCGTGGTAGGCAGCGGCCCCACTGAGCTAAATCCCTGGCCCATTCTTTGCATTCTTTGTGGGACCTTTTTCTTGTCCTTTAATCTAGGGATCAACCCAGGGCCTCATGCATGCTGGGCATGTACTCTGCAGCTAGCACCCAGTGCCTGTACTAATCTTCACACACATGCGCAAAATGGAAAGGATTCACACCAAGGTGTGTGTGGCTGGCAACGTCCCATTTGTTTCCCCCCAGAAGATGAGCTTCTGACCTGAGTTCAGCCTGGGACCGAGGGTGAGGTTCTTGTCAACTGTGGGCTGGAGGCAGGAAGTGTTTGGGGATAGCCAGCCTCACTACATGAGACCAGTACTTTGCCAGGCCTTTGAAGTAGTGGGCAAGGAAGGAGAGTATTCTTATTTCAGCCCTGTCTGATAGTGTTTAAGAGCCACTATTGAGCACCTATGGATGTCTAACTTCAAACTCATTCTTGGGCATTATCATCATCTTGTTCATATCATCTTGGTGACTAACCTGGAGTGGATATTGACTTCAGTATTGTCACCTACAGTTTCTTTGTTCAAGCAGCCACTGCTGGTTCTTATACGTTCCAGGTGCAGCAGTGCTGCCCTCAGATAGCTTGCATATATAAGTGCCTGGATCTGTCTTCCTCCCTACCTCCCCTTCTGTTCTCCAGAAACCTGTTCTGCATCCCTCAGTAGTTTAAAATATGAGGTTTCCCTCTGGTGGAATAAGTCCCATTTGGACATTTGGCACGAAGTTTGAACATTTATTCGCCTCTTAAGCTATCACAAGGGTCTCAGAAGTTGCTGCAGAAGTGCTGGGAGAGCCAGGTGAGCACATCTGGGCCAGTCCTGCGGGGTCACTTGTCAGCAGGGGCCTCTGGAACATAAGAGTCAAGTCAGTACCAGGGCCCCATCCTGCAGGATCCCTTGAAGGTGCTTTCTTTCCACAGTAGTGACGTGGAACTGGAAGACAGCACTTGAGGTGGCCTGTGACCTTGGGCAGGTCCCTCAGCAGTGTCTTGGCACCCTCACCTGAGCAGCAGGTGAGCACTGCCCTGCTTACCTCACAGTGTAGGGTTGCATGGTGCTTGTCATGCTGGGAAAGAAGGTGCTTTGCAGACTGTCACAAGCACTTCAAGGACATAATTCTGCCTGCTCCATCAGGGTAAATTTGGTATCTTTTTTACAAGACAAGGGGATTTGAAACAACCAAAAACTTTGCTTGTCTAGCTGTGGAGCCTGTTCAGAATGTAGTTGTGGCACTCATTACCTTTGAGAAGAAAGATAATAGTTGGTGCCTTAACACTGAAGGATTCTATTCTCTCACAACAGGTGTTAGCACCATTTTACAGGCAGGAAGTTGAGGTTCAGCTGGGCCCTGGGCTGCTTAGGGACTTTGAAGACAGACTTTGTGCTTACTCCCCTGGTGAGCCGAGGAATTGGGAACTCATTGAAGAGACAGGGCTTGGGGAAGAAAACTTCTCATAAGGTGGGCTCGGCACCCATTTGGGATTTCATAGAAATAGAGTTAACCTGGCCCAGGCAAGGACTTACCTTTGGCCTCTTCCCCAAGGATATCCTGAAGAAACTTCTCCAGGGCCTGGCAGTGCTGCTGGTACTGAGCCCCTGACAGCTTGATGCTGACATCAAAGGGGGCATTGAACTAGGACACAGGGTGACACAGGAAGGATCAGCAGTCACACCCCCACCCAGCACAGACACACCTCTCATGGGAGGCTCAGGATGGGGTGTGCCTGACACAAGCTCGGAGTGCTCTGCCCACCAGGCCTGTGTCTCCCCTCCTTCGGGCTGCTCCCTCACCTTCTGGTCTCTGTCCATGTTTCCCAGCCTCAGCATCTCTTGGGTTCCTAATAGACCGGAATCCCCTAATATGCTTCTTTTCCCTCCTGTGGTTTTGGAAGACAGCCGATTGAATCGCTGCCAGTGAAATTTCCAACCTTAGCAGGAAGGGTGAGGATGCTGTGTATCTATCTGGCATGCAGGCTGCTAACCTGGGAGATGATCCCGGCCTCTCCTCGTCCACCTTTCTCTGTTCTCATTGTCCTGCCTTGCTCCCTCCCTCATCTGTTCTTCCTCTGGACACAGACCTGTTGCACGGGAAATCAAACTGGAAGCCAGCTGTTTTCTAGAAGGGAGCTCCCAGCCAGGTCTTTTCTTCTTTCTGCACCTGTTTCTCCCTCCCCCTTCCCTGGTCTCCAGGTGTTCTGAGATGGTGCAGTGCAGGTCACAGTTTGGGGGAAGCAGCAGCAAGCCATTTGTGGCCATGTCATAGACTTCCCTCATGGAGAGCAGGGACTGAACTCTCTTGTTGGCAGCTACCTTGGGCCTGGTGTGTTGGTCACTCAGGTATTTGAATGTGTTCATGAAGGCACCTTGGTGCTGGAAAGGAGCTCTGATATTCTGGTCCTTTCCCCAGTCCTCATGGTTGAGTGACCTGCGCAAGGTCACAGAGGGAATTGGTGGCCAAGAACTAGAAAGCAGTACTCTGAAGCCCACCCAGGCCCACACGCCATCATGCCAGGCCAGGCCATGTCCCTGATTCCTGCTGCCACGTCACACCTCAGTGCTCCTGTGAGGCAGGGCTGTCTTGTCCCCAGCTCACAGGTGAGGAAACAGGCTCAGAAGGTCTGACATGGAAACAGCCATGTGTTCCCTTTGCAAAACGTGGCCCTGAAGGTGGAGTATGTGGGCAGTGGCGAAATTGGTGTCTTTAGGGAACTGGTGCTTCTTCCTTCCTTTGGGAAGTGCCCATTTTCCTTCTCCACCCTGCAGCGGGGAGAGGTGGTCAGATCACCTGCCGGTCATCTTAGGAAGCCACCAAGCTGGTCTGATGGGAAATGTGCTTCAAAGTCACCCAGACAAGCCCTGGAACATGTAGATTTCCTCGGCCCCTGTTCAGTGGGCATCGAGGAGTTGGCCTCAAAACTCTTGTAGTTCTGAATGTGATTTTGGAGGGAAAACCTTTGAAGGGGGAGGTGGAGGGGCCTGAGATGAGGTGGAGCCAGAACGGAAGAGGTTTGCCTGGCACTCAGGACTCAGTTTGTGCTTTGCCCTCCCCAGTCCTTAACAATCATGCCCCTCAGTTTCCAGGAACCCTTCCCTGGCTCCGGCAAAGGCTGAGCAACAGTTTCTTCCAGGCCAGTGACCATGGAAACTAGACTTCTCCTTAACTAGACTTCCTCCTGCCTGAGCCAGCCTGGAGCGCCTTGCCTAGGGAAAGCCTCCTGGTGTGAGCCTGAGGCTTTATAGGCCATGCACAGGTTCCAGGGAAAGCTTCACTGGATGGTCCTGTGCCCTGCTGTGATCTGCATCTTGAGTGTAGTGGGGTGAGCAGGTTACGCTACAGAAGAGGTGCCTCCTACAGAAGGCTGTTACCTGTGAAGACCTCTAGACAGCAGTGGAACCAGGCACAGGGGCACAGGCCTGGAATCCAGTACCCTGGGAGGCTGAGGCAGGAGGATCATAAGTTCTAGCCTGGCCTGAGCAGCTCAGAGACTTAGCAAGACCTTGAATCAGAATATTTAACAAGGGTAGGAGATGGAGCTCAGTGTGAAGGCCCTGAGCAATGGAGCAGCACAACACAAAGCAGGTGGAGTGGGACCTGCAGTGACAAGCAGAGAGGCAGTGAAAGTTGTTGGAAGAGCCCAGAGGGCTTTCGAGGGCTGTGAGCCTTGGCTGCTGAGGTGGTGATGGGGCTGGCTGGGGGCCACAGGCACTGAGCCCAGAGCCTCCAACACCAAGGGAGCTGTACTTCACCAGTTTGTGAAGTGGGCATCAAGCCCGGTGGTGACAGGCATGACAGTGCAGTGATTGCCACTGTTGGGTTCACCCCAGGGGATCCTGGCTTAGCTGCAGTAAGGTGTGACCATCTAATGCTTATGAGAGCCAGAGCCAGCCTCATGGGAAAGTTACAGACGACCCCCATCACATCCCTTTACTCCCTCCTGCTAATCTTTGAGCTGTCTCTTCAGGTTTTCCTTGTACCATTCAAGATTTGTCATAGCTGAGTGTCATGGTGCACTCCTATAACCCAGCACTCTGGGAGGCTGAGGCAGGGGATCTCAAGTTCCAGCCCAACCTAGGTACTTAAATGATTTAGACCCTGTCTCAAAAAAGGGCTCATAGCTCAGTGAATGGGTCTTGGGTTCAATCCTTCACACCAAAAACAAACTTGATCCACTTTGACTACAGGTGGGGCTAGCAGCCCACTTCCCTGTGTCTGGAGTTCAGTCTCCAACCAGTCCATCCCCATGTTCAGGCCTTTGAGGCCCCTGCTGGCCCCTCTGAAATTGCCTGGTGTCCACTAGTGCCTTCCCTCCCTGGCTCTCAGTGCCTTATGCTCCTGAGCTCTTATGGCAAAGTTATTTAGATATTTTTCTCTCCGGCAAAGACCTCATGGGGTCCTGTGCAAAGCTCAGCAGTTTAGGCAAGTTTATTGTAGGGAGCTAGTCTACATAATTTTGGGGAGAAAATTATTTTACAATTAAATTATGATTAAACCTAGTCTTGCCAGGCTGGTTATGCTATGTCAAAACATAACTCCATTTTTGCCTGTGGTCACAGCTGAGACCTCAATGGTTGAGTGATGCTGTTGAGCTCAAGGGCAAGATTACATCAGCTGAAGACATCCTGGTTCCTTGAGAACCAAGTAGTACAAAAAAGATTTCACCTGGGGAGGGACCAGTTCCTTATCAACTTAACTCATCCCACCTACTGTTGTAAAAATGCTTGCCTTACAGCCCTCATCAACATAAGAACCTCATTGTCAGCATAAGTTCCTCCTAGGATTACCACAGCCCCCTAAGTTACCTGAGGCTCTCTCCAATTATTGTGTGTACCCAATAAGTGATGGCTAGCTCAGGGAGTCTATCTTTGCCCACTCTGAGACACTGAGCCCCCCACTCTTTGAAATACTTTGAAATTACAAAAATCTCTGTTGTCTCTTTTTCTTTAGCCCTCATCATCCCCCTTTCTAGGCAGTCGGAGGATTGCCCTCTTTATAATTTCTGAGTAGCCGCTTCTGCCCTTCTTCCCTGGCCCCACACATGCCACAAACCACAAGCCCTCAGACCTACAGAGCACAAACCTGGATCTCCAGCTCATCCTCAGTCCTGTCTGCCCACCCTTTGCCCTCTGGGCGGAGCCAATCTTCCAGTGCTCGCGGCTGTACTTTGGCTGATGGCTGCTTGGACTCCTTTCTCTGCTGGAAGGGAAAGGTGTTCTTTAGGTCCCAAGCCCTCCTGTCTTCCTAGGAACAGGAAGGTCAGGCCATAGTCCTGTCCTCTGGGAGACAGCAGAGGCCCCACACAGGTCACACAGCTGCACGCTGAGTGGCAGGGCCTGAATGTGGGCCTGGAGCAGAAAGGGCTTACCTGGGCTTTCTGATGCCCAGGGCTCAGGAAGCTGGAGCCTGCCATGGCCAAGTCCACCCAGAGCACACTGAGGAGCAGCAGGCTGCAGAGGGTCCTCGCTGAAATCATGGCCTCCACTGGATAGGGACTGGTGGGCCTGGGAAAGAGTCTTGGGTAACTTACCTCACCCCTTGATGGGGCTGAGAGCCTGCTTGGGTGGGAGCCCATCATCAGGCCGCAGGGACTTTTGACCCTGGGTTGTGACTGCTAGGGAGCATGGTCCCTGTGCATCCGAAAGGTAGGAGAGAGTTGAGGCTGTGGGCTGCATTCCAGAACCATGCAGGACAGGATGCTTAGCAGTAGGACCTCTGTGATGGAGGCAGGGGGTGTCTCCTGTCTCATCTCCTCCAGGCCTGGAGGAGCTTGTGCCAGATTCCCCCCCCCCCCCCCAGTACAGGAGGATCGAACTTAGGACCTTGGCCTTGTGAGGCAGGGGCAGTGCCACTCAGCTAAATCCCCGATCCTGTGCCAGAATTTTTAACAAAGGAGGATGAAGCAGAACTAGCAAGGTCTGCAGAGGATATGGGGATTGGGGCACCTCCTAAAGAAAACTGACAGAGCAGCAAGCCTGACCTAGGCTGTCTGTTCTCCCCCTTGTTTAGATAGACCTGCTGAGGCCTAGAGGAAAAAAATAGATGTCACCAGTCACATGTAAGTTAAACCTATACACACACACAAGCCTGAGGAGTGCCGCACCTACCTGGACTCCCTTTGGAGGTGGTGCACAGGGGAAGTCTGGACCTTATATAGGAAGCCTGCTGTGTGCTTTCATCCAGTGAGTGCATCTCAAAGGTGGCCCAGCTGCCAAGGGCTGACTGACATTCCATGGAAACTAACAGTGCCCTTCCCCTGTCAGGAACCAACAGTGGAGATCAGGCTCCTGAGGGGTGGCTGGGTTGGCATGGTGTGGCGTGTATGCCTGCCCCAGCTGTCCTTGCCAATGAGCACAGGGGCATGTCTGTACCAGGGGCCTGGCCATGGTGCAGGTGGCTGTGTAACCTTGGCTTGCTCCCATTCTGTAAGATGAGGCTACCCTTACCAGATCTCCAAGCCACGTCCAGTTCCAGCACACTGCTGTCTTTTGTGAACTGAGGCTCACAGTTCACATGTGAGGACTGCCCTGCTTCACACACGAGAAACCCCTTGACTCAGAAGTAGCAGTGTGGGGCATTTCCACCCCATGACCACAAACCATGCTGCTTCATCTTTCCTTTCGGTTTGGGGGTAGAACCCTGGCCATCACACATGCTGGGTAAGCACTCCATACATGCTGGGTAAGGACTGCAGCCCAGCCCTTTTGCGAAATTGTGTTTTGAAACAGTATGCTAAATTGCCTAGGCTGGCCTTGAACCTGGGATCCTCCTACTCAGCCTCCCAAGCAGCTGGGATGAGGCATGTACCACCGCATCCAATTTGCCTTTCCTCCATTTCTTTTGGGTGGTACAAGTTGACTGCCTTTGGCTGTGGGGTTTTGTTTTGTCTTTTGCTGAGTTGTATGGAACCCAGGGCTTCATGTGGTCTACAAGCACTCTACACTGAGCTATACCCTCAGCCTGGCCTGTGTTTCTAATAGCAGCAGGCTGCTCCCTCGGTGAATGTTTTCCATTCTGGATGAGGCCTGATTGGAGCTGGAGGTGGGAGTCTTGTAGCCTAGGGCTGGCTCACGTCCTTGTGTGCTGTCGCCTTAGGCAGGTCACATATTCACACACACACCTGTGCTTAGGCCCCTGCATTTCAGATCCCTTTAAGGATTAAAGGGAGGATGGCAGTGAAAGCACTTACAATTCTAAAGAACCCTCCAGAAGGTAATGGCTGGTGTAACCCACACCCTGGGACTTTCGAGCATCTGCCACGGCCACTGGCTCAAGATGCCAGGGGCCAGATATCCTCCCTGAGCTTCATCAAATTGATGCCCAGGCCAAGTGAGCTGCTTATTGGAGTCCCAGCTGTCCAAAGGGCTGTGTGCTGGTCTAGGCCATGCTAGGGCTGCAGGTGGGAAAGGCTGCAGCAGGAGGTGTGCAGTGGTGGATTGGGGAGCAGGCCTGGTGCAGGAGGGGTGGGTGGCAGGGATGAAGGCGTGGGGCAGGGTGCAGTGAAAGGGCTGAATGGTGGTTTGGGTCAGGTTGGGGATGCTCCTGCAATGTGCTAGCCCCAGAAGTGTGAAGGGAGGCCAGTGACCAGTCATGAACAGGGGAGAGACAGAACCAGAGTTAACAAAAGAGTTGGAAAGTCTTCAAAACCTGAGAAGCAGAACCCTTCATTTCACTGGAAGGTAAACTGAATGCCAGGAGGGCCATGTTTTCATGCAGGTCTTGGGTAAATCCCAGGCCTCAGCCTGCCCTCTGTCTCCTGCTATGCAGTTCTCTTCAGATCAGCTGTCTACTCTGCCATGAGCACAGTGTTCAGGAAGATGGTCTGCCCTGTGTGGGGGACCTTGACGGGGCATCCAGCTGGGAAAACATTGGCAGCAGACAGTCAATTGCCAGATGACCATGTGATCTACCAGAAGGCCCGGGGAGGGGGCAGCTGGAAGCACATGTGTGGCTGGGCCAAACCCCTCAGTAGAATGGGGAGACTAAGGGGCTCATGTTGAAGAACATTTCATCTTTAATTCCAGAAGAAGGGGCACATCACCAGGAATCACAGAAGCTCTGTCACACCAGGCTCAGGTCTCTGTCCCAAAGACAGAAATGGTGGAGAGAAATCCTGAGCCCTCAGAAAAGACCTGAAGACTTTTCAGGACCACATCCCCAAACCTGTCAGAATTCCCTGAACCATGGTGACCGGGCACCTGCTGAGACCTGAGGGGCCGTGCCTCTGCAGGAGGCCTCAGAGGCAGTAGCTGCCTGTAGATCTTAGATACATGCCCATGAACAAACACCACACCATGCTGTTATCTCAATGGTGCGATCACCTGACGTGGAGCCCGGCCGCATGCTGTGGAGTCCAGAGTGCACGGAGGAGGCAGGGGAGGGAAGAAAAGCCAAGGGGTACAGGACCCATGGAGGGAGGAGGTGCCTAGAGTACCACACGACCCACTCAGCTGTGCAGTGGTGGTGGTGGTGGGGTCTGGAAGCTGGGCCTGGGGGAAGGATGATGGCCAAGCCCAGGCTGACAGCTCCTCCTCTTGCAGCCAAGCAGAGGTAGGGTAAAGTCACCTCTGTCTGCCTATCAGCTGGGGGGCTCCCTTCCCTTGGGGTTCCCTTCCGTTGCTGTTCCCTTGAGGAGCTACTGTAGTGAATGGACCAGAGGCCTTGTCAATACTGAGCTAATTGCTGTATGTACATGGTGCCTGAGAACAAATTCTTTATTCACTTTGCACTATGTCTTCTGCACTGATAATTGGTTCATCATGCACTTCCCCCTCTGTGTCACTGGGGAACAAACCCAGGGGTATTGTACCATTAAGCTACATCCCCAGCCCTTCTTATTTTGAGATGGAGTCTTGGTAAGTTGCCCAGGGTGTGCTTGAACTTGAGATCTTCCTACCTCAGCCTCCCAAACAGCTGGGATTATTGGTGTGTGCCACTGTGCCTGGCTTGTTTATTTTTTAAATAGTTCAGCTAACTTTAATTTGACTGAAGCCATCTGGGGTTATGAAAGAAGTTTTACTCTTGAAGTTTGGGATATTTGGTGCTTTCCTTCTCTTCTGGTTCCTGTGACTTCTAGATCAGCACTTTTTAATAGAAATGCAGTGCTGTCCTCTGGAGTGCTGGGACCACAGGCGTGTCTCACCATGCCCAGGTTCATATTCTGTTTTGTCTAGCTAGTGTATCTTCAGTATAGCACATTATTAACACAATATTTGACTTGTTAAAATCCCAAGCTTTGAAGTCCAGTAGTTTCACTCTCACAGCACATCTGGGTGGGAACAGCCACTGTGAGTGTGTTGGTAACTACATGCAGCTGCCAGCTCCCGTGCCAGGCAGTGCTGGTCTGTTTCCATCTCTGTGGGCCCACTTCCTTTTGTCCCACTTTCCCTTCCTGCTGCCATGCCCACCCAGCTTCTCCCCTACGCCTGCTTTCTACCTCTAGATCGGGACTGTGGTCCAGAGGTGAGCAGTGTGAGGGCTGCAGGATCTCGGGCTAGGTGAAGCCCAGTTCCTTGCTGCAGGCCTGTGCCAGGCTCATGCTGGACTCGAGAAGAAGTGTTGGAGAATGCAGACTGTTAAGGTCTTTTCCTCAGGCTCTGCCCTCCTCGGTCTGGATGGGGGACCCAAATCTGTATTTAACAAGTGTCTTGGGGCCGGGGATTTAGCTCAGTGGTTCCACTGCCTGCCTCACAAGTGCAAGGTCCTGAGTTCAATCCCTAGTACCAGAAAAAAAAAAAAAAACCCAAAAACAAGTGTCTCAGGTAATTCTTTTCTGATTTTAAAACACTGCTTGCTGCCCAGAATAAAACTTGAACATACAGAAGATTCTGTGTGTTTGTGTGTGTGTGAGTGTGTGTGAAAATTTCAAAATCCAAAAATAGTAGAGACGGCATAAGCATACTCAAGAGGCTGAGGCAGGAGGATCACTATGAATTCAAGCCCAGCCGGGGCTACAGTGAGTTCAAGGCACCCTGAACTTCAAAGCAAGACCTTGTCTCAAAACCAACCAAAAAAACCCCACAAAAACAAAACAGTATAATGACTCTCAGTATTTATTTTCTTTTTAATTCTTTTATTGGTACATTTTAGGTATACAGTACGTTTACATTTATCAATGGGTGTTTGTACCTGTACATGATGTATCTTAGTTATTATTTTTTCCTCCATTACCTGTGTGCCCTTCATCCCTTCCACCCTTCCTTATTTACATAGATTTCTTTTCCATTTTTTTTCTTTTCTCATAATTTTCCTTTCCCTCCTTCCCTTTCCCCTTCCCCACCCACCACCCCATACCTTTGGACCTTTTCCTATTTCAAATTATCAATTATTCATTTTAATCATTTTAATCCTTATTTACACTTTCAGTTTCTCACACTAAAGAAACTATTGGTATTTACATGTGTGTCCTATTTGTTTCACTTAAGAGTATGGCCTCAATGTGCATCCATTTAGCTATAAATGTCTCTAGTTTCTCATTCTTTATGGCTGAGTAATACTCCATTTTGTAAAAAAAAACCCACATCTTCTTTATCCAGTTTCCAGTTGATGGGCACTTGGGCTATTTCCAAGCTTTAGCTATTACAAACTGTGCCGCTATAAACATGGGTGCACATATATCACTGTGGTATGATTCTTTTTAATTCTTTTGGGAAGATACCCAGCAGGGGAATAGCTGGGTCAAATGGGACCTCTAGTCCTAGTTCTTTGAGGTATCTCCATACTGATTTCCACAGTGGTTGCACCAGTCTGCACTCCCACCAACAATGGAGAAGGGTTCCTTTCTCTCCACACCCTCGCCAGCATTTGTTATTGGTTGATTTCTTTCTTTCTTTTTTTTTGGTACCAGAGATCGAATTTGTGTCCTTGTGCTTGTGCAGCAGGCGGTGAAACCACTGAGCTAAATCCACGGCCCCATGTTATTGGTTGATTTCTTGATAGCAGCCATTCTTTGTGGGGTAAGGTGGAATCTCAGTGTTGTTTTCATCTGCATCTCTCGAATGACCAGTGATGTTCAATATTTTTTCATATATTTATTTGCTGCTTTTACCTCTTTATCTCAGAAAGGTCTGTTCATTTCAGATGCCCATTTTTGAATTGGGTCTTTGAATTTGGGGGGGGGGTCTGATTTTTTTCAATTCTTTATATATTCTTGATAGTAGATCTTTGTCTGAGTTACAGCTGCTAAAAATTTTTTCCCACATTGTAGGTTGTCTTTTAGCTCTGTTGGTGGTTTCTCTTGCAGGGCAGAAGCTTTTTAATATGATGAAATCCCAGTTGTTGATTATTTGTGCTAGCTCCCATGCTACTGAGGATTTGTTCATAAAGTCTTTCCCTATGCCAGTGTCTTCAAGAGTTCTACCTAACTCATCTTCCAACAAGTTTAGTGTTTATGACTTAATATTTATGTCTTTAATCCACTTCAATCTTAGTTTAGTGCATGGTGATAGGTATGGGTCTAGTTTTAATCTTTGGAAGGTTGAAATCCAGTTTTTCCAACACCATTTATTAAAGAGGCTATCTTTCCTCCAATGAGGGTGGTTGTCTCCTTTGTCAAAGATGAGGTGGCTGAGTATATCTGGAGTTGTTTCTGGATCTTCTAATCTATTCCACTGATCCTCAGGTCTGTTTCTTTGCCAGTACCATGCTGTTTTTATTATAGTAGCTTTGTAGTATAGTTTCAAGTTGGGGATTGTGATACCCACAGCCATGTCTCTGTTGCCTTGCAATTGCTTTTGCTACTCTAGGTTTCTTCTGATTCCAAACGAATTTTTGGGTTCTTTTCTCTATTTCTGTGAAGTATATTGTTGGAATTTCAATCGGCATTGCATTAAATCAATATAGTATTTTTGGAAGTATGGCCATTTTCACTCTATTGGTTCTTCCTACCCAGGAACAAGGGGTATTTTTTCATTTTCTTAAAGCCTCTTCGATCTCCTTTTTCAGAGTGCTGTAGTTTTCAATGTAGAGGTCTATTGCTTCCTTTGTTAGGTTGATTCCTAGATATTTCATTTTTTAGATGCTATTGTAAAAGGAATTATTTCTCAAATTTCTCTCTCAATGAGTCTGCTATTTGCTTATAAGAAGGCTATTGTTTTTTGAGTGTTGACCTTGTATCCAGCTACTCTACTGAATCTGTCAATTAGGTCTAGAAGACTTTTGACTGAGTTTTTTGAGTCTTCTATCTAAAGTATCATATCATCAGCAAATAATGACAGGTTAACTTCTTCCTTTCCTATCTTTATTCCTTTTATTTCTTTCTCTTTTCTAATTGCTGTGGCTAATGTTTCCAGAAGAATATCGAACAGGAGTGGTGATAGTGGGCATCCTTGTCTTGTTCCTGATTTTAGCATGAAACTTTTCAGTTTTTGACCATTTAGTATGATGTTAGCTGTTGGTTTTTCATAGATAGCCTTAATCAGGTTGAGATAAAGACCTTCTATTCCAATTTTCTGTAGCATTTTAATCATGAATCGGTGTTGGATTTTGTCAAATGCCTTTTCTGCATCTATTGAGATGATCATAGGGTTTTTGTCCTTGGCTCTGTTAATATAGTGTATTACATTTATTGATTTATGGATGTTGAGCCATCCTTGCATCCCTGGGATAAATCCAACTTGGTCAGGGTTATGATCTTCTTGATAACACTCTGTATTCTGTTTTCCAGTATCTTGTTGAGGATTTTTGCATCTATGTTCATTAGGGACATTGGTCTGTAGTTCTCTTTTTGGGTTGGGTCTTTCCCTTGTTTTGGAATCAAAGCAACACTTGCTTCCAGGAACAAATTTGGAAGCCTTCCTTCCCTTTCAATTTCCTTGATGAGTTTAAAGAGTAGTGGCGATAGTTCTTCTTTAAATGTCTTGTAGAATTCAGCAGTGAAGCCATCAGGACCTTGGCTTTTCTTTGTTTGTAAATTTTTTATTACATTTTAAATTTCACTCATTGTTTTTGGGGTGTTTAGAATTTCTATATCTTCTTCATTTAACTTTGGCAATTCGTATGTATCTAGGAATCTGTCCATTTCTTCTGTGTTTTCCATTTTATTAGAGTATAGGTTCTCAAAGTAGGTATTGATGATCCTCTGGATTTCTGCTGGGTCTGTTTTGACTTCACCTTTTTTGTTCTTAATTGCATGGATTTGAGCCTTTTCTTTCCTTTTCTTGATAAATTTGGCTAAAGGTTTATCGATTTTATTTATTCTTTCAAAAAACCAACTCTTTGATTCATTGTTTGTATCATTCTCTTAGTCTCCATTGCATTGATTTCTGCTCAGATCTTTATAATTTCCCTTCATGTACGAGCTTTGGGTTTGTTAGCTCTTCTTTTTCTAGCAGTTTGAGGTTCTGCATTAGGTTATTTATCTGAGTTCTCTCTCTTTCCCTAATATGGTCATTCACTGCTATGAATTTCCCTCATAGAACTGCTTTCATTGTGTCCCATAGATTCCTGCATGTTGTACTGGCATTATCATTTACTTGTAGAAACTGTCTAATTTTTTCTTTAATTTCCTCTGTCACCCATTGGTTGTTCAGGAGGGTCTTATTCGATTTCCATGTGTTTGTGGAGTTTTGCAGTTTCTTACGTTATTGACCTCCAATTTTATTGCACTATGGTCTGATAATATACAGGGGATAACTTCAATTCTTTTACATTTACTTAGACATGTCCTATGAGCTAGCATGTGATCTGTTTTGTAGAATGACCTGTGTGCAGCTGAAAACAATGTGTATTCTTATTTTGTGGGGTAGAACACTCTGTAAACATCTATTAAGTCCATTTGTTCAATAGCTTGGTTGAGTTCTAGAATTTCATTGTTAATTTTTTTTTCTAGATGATCTGTCTACTTGTGATAGAGAGGTGTTGAGGTCCCCCACTACAATTGTATTAGAGCTTATTTGGTTTTCCATGTCCATTAATATTTGTTTTGCATATTTGGGGGTATTTGTATTTGGTGCATATATATTTAGCATTGTCATCTCTTCCCCTTGGACTGTTCCCTTCACAAGGATGTAGTGACCATCTTTGTCTCTCTTAATTGGTTTTGGTTTGAAATCTACTTTGTCTGCAAATAAGATTGCTATGCCTGCTTTTTTCTGAGTTACTGTTGTGTGGAGAAGTGTTTTCCATCTTTTTACTTTCAGTTTATGAATTACCTTTTGAGTTTGGTGTGTTTCCTGTATACAGCATATTGCTGGATTTTGCTTCTTAATCCATTCTATCAGTTTATTTCTTTTGATTGGTGAATTGAGGCCATTAACATTGATAGTTATAATTGATAGATATTAACTCATCCCTGTCATGATGTTTTACTGTTGTTGGCTCTTTTATTTCTTATTTTCCACCCTTTCCCTTTAGTGTCTTATCTTGCCTGGTGGCTTCCCTCTGTTGGGACTCATGGAGTTGTGACCTTCATTGTCTTTTTCTAGGATATTGCTTAAAATTGTTTGGAGTGCTGGTTTGGTGTTCATGAAATTTCTCAGGTGTTTTTTGTCATGGAAGTATTTAATTTCCCCTTCAATTTTGAAAGATAATTTTGCAGGATACAACAGTCTAGGTTGGAAGTTATTTTCTTTCAGGGCTTGAAATACTTCACTCTAGGCTCTCCTTAATTGGAGGGTTTGTGTTGAGAAGTCGCCATGATTCTGATGGGCTTTCCTTTGTAGGTGATTTGTTTCTTTTCTCTAACTGCCTGTAGAATTTTGTTCTTCTGTTGGGTTTCTGGGATCTTGACTATTATATGTCTAGATGTAAATTTTTTTTGATCATGGCTAGTTTGTTTTCTATATGCCTCACCAATCTGTATGTCCAATTCTCCACCTCTGTCTGGGAAGTTTTCTACTATTACTTCTGTGAACAGTTTTTTTATGTTAATTGTACTTTCTCCTGTTTTTTCATGGACTCCTATCAGTCTTATGTTATTCTTCTTTGCATCATCTAGCAGCTGTTGGATTGATTTCTCATAGTCCCTTACTATCTTTAAGAAATCTCTGTTTTCATGCTCCTTAACAGTAATCCTGTCTTTTGTATTTGATATTCTGTCTTCAGATTCTCTTAATCTACTCTGCATGCTTTCTTTCTTTCTTTTCTTTTTTTTTTTTTTTTGTGTGTACTGGGTTCAAACTCAGGACCTTTGAGCTAAATCCCCAGCCCTGCATGCTTTCAATGGAGTTTTTAATCTCCTGAATATCTGTTGGAATCTATTTCATGGTTTCCATTTCTTTCTTATGCTGGGCATTCATGGCTTCCAGCATGTTTCTGATCTCATCTATTTTCTTATCTGTGTCTGTTCTAGAGCCTCTAATCATGTCTTTCACTCTGCTCACCATCTCTGTAGTTATCTGGGAGATTATTTCTGCTTTGAATTTTTCTAGAGCCTCATTCATCTGTTTTGTTAGTTCCTGTGCTATCAGTTCAGGGTGTCCAGCTGGTTGATTATCAGGCTTTTCTACCTCATTTCCCCCAGAATTTGCCTTTTGTGGGGTGGAAGCCTGAGTTTGTGCCTTGCTTAAATGTCTTCTCATTTTTGTTTTTGGTACTGTCCTTGGTTTAATTCTTCAGTTGATTATTTCAAAATTGTTTAATGTAGGTGTCTTTGTTGCTTGTGTGTAAAACCCTTGTGGAATGATTGATTTTCAGAGGTGTCTTCCAGATATAGCTGGTGTTTGGGTTTTGAGGCTCTAATGACTCTGAGGCTATTTCATTTATTAGATCAATCACAACGTCTTAGCCCAAATGATACAATCAGCAACAGCATAGCATCAAGTGCAGCTTAGAAAATGACAATTTGTGGTAGTTATTAATCTATCACATTTAACTGTGTGAATTTAATCAAAACCAAGGACCAACCCAACATATGTTTATAGTGAATAAACTCTTCAATATAGCAACTTTACCCTTTGGGATGGGGAGTTAGAAGGAACTAGGGATGGAGGGACAGGTAGAAAGATCAGGAGGATTAGCGGTGAGGCCAGCAGACACCGGAAGATAACACAATCTCCTCTAAGAAATTGATTGGGTTTTTTTGTTGTTTTTTTCTGGTACCGGGGATCGAACTCGGGTCCTTGCGCTTGCGCATCCTCTAAGGAATTGTTAAAGTCAAGAGGAAAAGGCAGAATGAAAGAACAAAGATATGAACAAAACCACCTAACAGCAATAGGGAGGCTAGATACTGTATTTATTTTCCTTTAAGACTAATGATAATCAAGAGAAGGAAAAAGAGAAGAAAAGAAAAATAAAGGAGAAATCCGAATTCAGTCCAGAAAGGAACAAATAGGGAGATGAAGAGCAATGTGGGACAGTGAGAGAATGAGAGAGAGAGAGGATAAAAGAAAGAAAAAAAGGAGAGAAAAGTAAAAATTTGAAAAGAGTAGAAAAAATTCAAAATTAAGAATTAAAAATAAGAGAAAAAAATTTTTTTTCGTTTTTGCAAATAACAAAAAATAAAAATGAAAGGCCTCCTTCAGGGTATGTCTCTGCTGTCACAGCAGGCAACGTAGGCAGCCATGTGCATATACAAGTCAATGGGTGAGGCAAGCCAGTAGCAGACCTGTGAGATTCAGGCAGATTTCTGGCTGCTAGTCCCAAGTTGAGCTCCCCATCCTCCAGCAGGGTTCAACTCTGTAAAGATCTACTGCAGGTTCCAGTTGCCCTTCCCCTGAAGATAGTGCAGGTTCCAATGGGAGGTGATGATCCCTCCAACTTACCAAGTACAGTGGTCTGGTGTGCCTTTATTGTAGAGATTCTCTTTACTTTTCCACTGAGCTTCAGTTTTCATCAAGGAGCCTGAGAGGCCCTCTTTCTGTTGCTAACTTCTGCTCTATCTTGTGGCACTCAGGACAAGGGCCTTTATAATCCCCTGTGCCTCTGTAGTGTGGAACCAGGTAGCAGAAGAGCCAGGCCAGAGGTGGGGTGGGGGAGGGAGACAGCGGGGTTGGGGGGAGCAGGACTGGGCCCTGTAGGCACCTACATGGCTAAGTGGAGCGTGGGACAGAGCAGGGGCTCCAAGCCATGCCTGGGTCTTCACTGTGCTGTGGGTGGAGCCTGGAACGGGGCAGGGGGGCTTCACACTGCCTGGCTCCTCAGCTTGCGCTGGATGGTCGCACTGAGTGGTGTACAGGATGGAACAGGGCCTCCAAGCCTGACTCTCAGTATTTATAAACATTTCAGCATTGATTAATGTCTTAGTCGGTCCATCCCCAGTCCCATTGTTTCTTTCTCAGGACTTTTCCTGTCATGTGTCCACAGCATGACCCAGGTTGGGCACAGACCAGAGCAAACCTGAGATGAACAGGGCTTGTGTTGTCCCTGGCTGGTAGAACATGGCCACCACCAACTCCACACCACTCTACCAGGTCAGCCACTGTTATGGCTTGTGTTTAGATGTCCCCCTAAAGCCTCAGGCAGATGAAGTGAGACTTTCTTTTTCAAAGGTAGATGAATCTGAAATGTGTAATGCTGGGATTAGGAGCATGTGATTTTTTTTTTTTTTTTTTTTTTTGGTACCAGGGATCGAACTCAGGTCCTTGCGCTTGCAAGGCAGGTGGCAGAACCACTGAGCTAAATCCCCGGTCCCAAGAGCATGTGATTACTAAACCACTACATGTGAGTGAATGGTTTAGCACTGCCCTAATCCCAGTAGTCTAGATAGGATAAAAGAGGCAGAAAGACTTGGTGAAGGTTTCTTATTGCCTTTGCTACCTTGTGCGTGCCATGTTGTTTCTCCTCTATGATGCCTATTTGTCATCCCTGTCTTGGAGCCAGCCAACTATGGACTGAAACCTCTACAAACAGTGAACCAAATAAGTCCCTTCCCCTCTAACTTTGGGTGTCAAGTATTTTGTCTCAGCAATGACAGAAAAGTAACTAACGCAGAAATTTGGTACCAGAGAAGTGGGGTTGTTGCTGTGATATTACCTGGCAATTTTTGTAGTCAAGGTTTTGACAAGGAAATACATTTAATACAAAACATGTACTTTATAGGATTATTTCATGATATTTATCCAAAGAGCCAAATACAGAGGAGTGCAAGAGATTAACCACACACTGGAGGCCCAAAGAATCCAGCCAAGGACCTGGATCCCACAACAATGTCCCACACAAGGTCTGCTAAAGGCCTAGAGTCCTAGGCAGTGTCCTCCATGAGTCCAGCCAGTGGCCCAGGGCCCACAAGAATGTCTCATGCTTGTCCATATTGAGGATCTGCACCGGAAGGCCCAAAGGCCAGTTGTGGAAGCCAGAAAACCTGTGCTGGTTGGGTGAAAGATTTGTGTCACCAGGCTGAGGGATCTATACTGGAGCCAGGAAGTGGTTCCCACAGTGATGATCAGAGCTCCCCTGATGAGAACTGCAGCCATTCCCAGTGACAGTGAGGCCCCAAGCTCCTCCTCCAATAAGAACAGCCAAGTTCATATCAGGAAAATCATCCGCAGCAAGCTTCTCCTAGAAAATCAACAGCCCATGATCTTCTCCTCCAGTTCTCTTGTTAACCCACCACAGGCACAGATACCATTCGTGTGTGTGTGTGTGTGTGTGTGTGTGTGTGTGTGTGTGTGTGGTGCTGGGGATCCAACCCAGGGCCTTACACCTGCAAAGCACACAAGTTCTGCTTGTGAGCTGCATGCCCAGCCTCACAAGTGTAAAGCAGAGCTCAGCGTATGTCATTTCATCCTTAGAAAATGCCTGGGTTTGGGCCGGGGGGGGGGTTCATATTCTATAGCCCAGGCTGGCCTTGAACTTGTGATCCTCCTGCTTCTGCCTCCCAAGTGCTGGGATCACAAGTGGGAACCACCACAACATCCAGAAACTGCAATTTTAGCAGATTAAGGTGTGTGTACTGTCGGTTAGAGTCAGAAACTATAGTTGGCATTCTGTTGAAGCTTGTCTTATCCAGTCCATCACAGTTCCACTTGTATCCCTCCATTTTGTTCCCAGTCAGTTGTTTTTAAAATTTGTGTTCCTTTAATCATTAATGACTGTGAACACATTTTATAGGCTTATCAGCTATTTATATTCTTCCCCTGTGATTTGCATGTTAATACTGCCTTTTACTATTTTGATCAACTCTTTTAAAAAATGGATTTTTGAGAATCCCTGCGAGGACCCGGCGCAGGAACAGCCAGGCAGCAGGGCGGTGGGGGAGGCCTGGCTTCTTCCTGCTGCTGCTCCACAAAGTCGACAAAGGTCTTTTGGACTAAAAAGAAGTGACTGGTGCTGGCTGGGCCTCTGAGAACCTGTTTCCTGTGTCAGCGTGCCCCTCCTCTTCCCTCCTGCCTGGCACAGAGAGGCTGTGGGCAGCCGGGTCTCCGAGCCCCTGCTGCGTGGACCCCACGTCCTGCTCATCCTCCATCCGGCGAAGTCGAACTCGTTCTTCAGCTCCCTGCTGCTCCTGCCTGGGCCGGGCGTCACTGCCCAAGCGGGAGGCTCACGCCATCGGGATGCTGGCCCCGGAGGCCCTGAGCAGCTCTGCGTCTTCTGCACCTGGCTCTGAGCAACCGCGGGAGGCATTTCTGTCGGAGGTGGGCCGTGGCATTTCTCAGGGATCCGTGAGCTGCGCGCTCTACCGGAAGGATGTCTTTGGGGCAGGCCCAGACCGTTTGGAAGCAGCAGGCCAGTTCTGCCCGCGAAGCAGCAGGGCCCATCTGTGCGCAGAGCTGTCCAAGCGGTGGCCTGGAGTACCCGAGGAAGTTCACAAGGCACCGTGGTTGCAGCTGAGTCATTCTCTGTGGCTGGACTCAGCGCCAAGCCCATCAGACTCAGATCCCATTTCACAGCTGAGGAAACTGAGGCACACTGTGGGCAGCAAGCAGAGGAGCTCAGTTCCTGCCTGGGCTGTGCTTTTCTGCCACCATCACAACTCCTGAGGTCACTGGGGATGGAGCAGCCGGGCTGCACCACGTGTGTGTGTGTGGGGTGCAGCCAGTGGTGGTCCCGGGGCTCCATGCCCCTCCTGAGCGGCACTGACACCCAGGAGTGGGTGGCAGTGAGAGGAACATTTGGCTCTTCCGTGACCTCTGATCATTCCGAGCTCCTGGGCACCTTGGACACTCCCTACACGAGGGCTGTCCAGGGTGTCCAGGAGCTCGGGCGACAGTCACCCAGCCAGATTCAGGAGGCAGGAGAGGGGAGTGGCTCAGGGCAGAGTTTAATGTCAGTCTTGAATGCGGGGCCTGGTCTAGTCACCTGCTCCTGTGTATGTGACCTGGAGTGTATTATTTAACCACTGGTGACTCAGTTTCCTCATCTGTAACAGGGGCGTGGTAAAAGTCTCTGCCTTACAGGGTGGCTATGAAGTTAAGTGAGATAATGACATGGAAATCACCTGGTGTGCCTGCCACCTGCTGATGGGAATGTGATACAAGTAGTAGTACAAATATTTGTGCTAATTACACAAGAGTTGCTGACCAGGGGCACTTTGGTTCTCCTGCACCTTCAAAGCAGTGGAAGGAAAGAGTAGGGTTGAAAGGAGTGCCCTATTCAGCTTGACAAGGACATCGCAGCCCTTTGGAATTAACACCACGCATGGAGTCCCAGCTGCGCCACTGCCAGGGCCGCCCCATGTGCAAGCGAGATGGGGCAATGGATCTGACAACCAGCGTCCCTGTACTACTCTCTGCCCCTTCAAATTCCCCATAAAAAACCTCAGTTGGTGGGAATGTAACTAGCACAACCACTGTGGAAATCAGCGTGGAGATTCCCCCAAATAACTAAAAGCAGAAATTCCATTTGATCCAGCTATGCTTCGATATATTCCCCAAAGAATGAAAGACAACCTCCCATAGGATCCATGCATACTCATGTTCATAGCAGTGCAGTTCACATTAGCTAAGCGCCAAAGCAGCCTAAATTCCCATCAACAGATGAATGGATAATGAAAATGTGGTATTTACACACCATGGATATGACGTGGCCATAAAGAGTTCATGGGGTACAGAAAGGTGGATGAAAATGGAGTGGTCAAAGCAAGTGAAATAAGCCAGGCCAAGAAAGTTAAATATTGCATGTTTTCTTTTACATAAGAAAGCTAAATTTTGATTAATTAATTAATTAATTATTTGGGAGAGGACAGGAAACTAGTAGACTTTTGGAGATGGGGAGGGGACCCAGGGAGGAGGAGGAAAGAAAGAGGGGACAGTGTCATGGGAAATGGCCAAGCTATGTCATATACACAGACCAGTTTTCTAAAGGAAACTCACTATTCTGTGTTACTATATGCACTAATAAAAAAGTGACATCATAAAAAAAATTGATTGATTTTATTGGTACATTTTAGATGTACATAAAGATCACATTCATCATAGTACATAATATATCTTGATTCTTTTTTGCCCAATCCCCTCCCCTCCCTTCAACTCCCCTTCCCCTCCTTATTTACAAAAGGGTTTTTCCATTTTTTTCCTTCTAGTCTTTTTTCTTTTCCCTTCCTTCCTTTCCCCCTCTTTCCCTTGTTCTCCTTCCCATTTGAACATTTTCTTCCTATTTCATAATATCTGTTATACATTTTGGTCCTTATTTACCCTTTCAGTTTCTCACACCAGAGGGAAAAAATGCAATATTTAAACTTGTGTGCCCAATTTATTTTACTTAAGAGTATGGTCTTGCCTGGGATTTAGCTCAGTGGTTCCACCGCCTGCCTCACAAGCGCAAGGTCCCGAGTTCAATCCCTGGTACCAAAAAAAAAAGTATGGCCTCTAGGTGCATCCATTTACCTAAAAATGTTTCAAGAGTATCCTTCTTTATGGCAGAGTAGTACTCCATAATATATTTTTTAAAAAACATATCTTCTTTATCTATTCATCCATTGATGGGCATTTGGGCTATTTCCAAGATTTTTGCTATTACAAGTTGTGCTGCTATAAACATAGGTGTGCATATATCACTGTATTATGATGCTTTTAATTCTTTTAGGAAGATACCAAAAATGGGAATAGCTGGGTCAAATGGAACCTCTAGTTTTAGTTTCTTGAGTAATCTCTACACTGATTTCTACAGTGGTTGCACCGGTCTGCACTCCCACCGTGAGTGGAGAAGGGTTCCTTTTCCCCACATCCCTGACAGCATTTATTATTTTTTTCATTAAGTTTATTGGTACATTTTAGGTATACAGTACACTTACATTCATCACTGGGATCTTGTACCTTCACATGATATATCTTGGTTCTTATTTTTTCCCCATTCCCCTGCCCTCCCTTTACCCCCTCCTCCCTTCCCTATTCACAAAGACATTGTTTCCATTTTTTTCCTTTTCTCATTTTTTTTTCTTTTCCCTTCTTTCATTTCCCCTACCCCTCCCACTTCCCCTACCCCTTTAGACCTTTTCTTTTTATTTCACATTATCAATTATACATTTTGATTTTTATTTATACTTTTAGTTTCTCATACCAGGAAACTATTTGGTATTTACACACATGTGTCCTATTTATTTCACTTGAGTATCACCTAATCCATTTAGCTATAAATGTCTCTAATTTCTCATTCTTTATGACTGAGTAGAACTCCATTTTAGTTAAAAAAAAAACAACAAAAAAACCCAGCACATCTTTATCCAGTGTCCAGTTGATGGGCAATTGGGCTGTTTCCAAGCTTTAGCTATTACAAACTGTGTCACTATAAACTATTGTATGATTCTTTTAATTCTTTGGGGAAGATCCCCAGCAGGGGAATAGCTAGGTCAAATGGGACCTCTAGTCCTAGTTGTTTGAGGTATCTCCGTATTGATTTCCACAGTGGTTGCACCAGTCTACACTCCCACCAACAATGGAGAAGGGTTCCTTTCTCCCCACAACCCCACCAGCATTTGTTGTTGGTTGATTTCTTGATAGCAGCCATTCTTTATGGGGTGAGGTGGAATCTCAGTGTTGTTTTTATCTGCATCTCTCGAATGACCAGTGATGTTGAACATTTTTCATGTTTATTTGCTGCTTTTACTTCTTTGTCTGAGAAATGTCTGTTCATTTCAGATGCCCATTTCTGAATTGGGTCTATATATTTGGGGGGGGGTTCTGATTTTTTTTTTAAGTTCTTTTTTTTTTTACTTTATTAGAATACTGAGTTCAATTCACATGTATATTTTTCTCTCCCCACCATCTCCATGTCCGACCACCACTACTACTATGTCTTTTCATAACATTCCATACATACTTAAAACCAAGCAAAGGGTGGAGTTCCATCTTTAAAAACTAAGTAGGCATTTTGGACAACACATTCTTGGCAATGGAACCTGGACATTTATCAAACACGGTAGGGAAAGTTCTCACTTTGCACTATAAAAAGGATAGCCAGATATCAACTGTTAAAGAAATGAAATAAGACAGAAAATTTTAACAAAATGTTTAAACTGTTTTCTTAAAGAGACTTCCTCTACTGCCAGAAATCTTGAATAGCCACCTGGTCAGTCATCTGGAAACAATTCTTCACATAATTTTTGAACTTGGCTTCCACTTCGGGAAGAGAACCACCCTTTTCTACACTTGCTTTCATTTTTGCTTTAACGTCTTCTATGGAACTATGTCATTTGGGTGTTTTAGGAGTCTTTTCTTGTGTTTTTTAAGGATTCTTGATCTTTTGATTTTGGTGTTGATGGTTTTGAGTCTTTTCCATTCTGATTTGATTTTTGTGCATTTTTGGCTGGAGTATCTCATATGGATTTCTTCACTGGTGCTTTCTCTTCAGTTTCCTCATCATCAAAATCATCATCATCAAGGGCCAGGGATTTAGCTCATTGGTTCCACTGCCTGTCTCACAAGCACACGGTCCCAAGTTCAATCGTTGGTATAAAAAAAAAAAAAACCACCCAAATCATCGTCATCATCATCATCATCATCACCTTCAGCAGCAGCTAGTTTTACTTTTTTCTTTGAAACCTTGCTACCATTTCCAGGGGCAGAACACTTTCCAGATATACTTAAGAGTTTTACATCCTCTTCCTCCTCCTCCTCTGATTCTGCATCTTCCTCCACGCTCCTAAGTGCTGTACACTAATATGCACAGCCCCTGAACCACACTTCAACCTTAAGACAACAGGTAGTGTAATTGCAAAGCCCCCAAGGGAAACCATTGGCTGTACAGACATTGTCAAATTTGCTAGTGTTACTTTAATTGGACTGCCTTCATAATTCGTTGCCTATGCTTCCACAATGTGCAATTCATCGTTTGCACCATCCCCTAAACTGACCATTCTTAACGACAACTGGTGCTCATTTTCATCATTATCCACCTTAAAGTGATCATCTTTGTGCACCTTTAGTGCACAACCAAAAAGATAGTTCTTTGGCCTCAGGGGGCTCATGTCCATATCCATCAAATCATCCATGGAGTGGTGGCACACACAAGTGGGAGAGAATGGAGATGGAAATAAACAGCTACTGCCCCCAGAGAACAGACACACAGGATGGAATCATACCGGGGATTTAAGTTCTTTATGTATTCTAGATAGTAGTCCTTTGTCTGAGAAAACAGCTGGTAAAAATTTTTTCCCACATTGTAGGTTGTCTTTTAGCTCTATTGGTGGTCTCTCTTACATTGCAGAAGCTTTTTAATAAGATGAGATCCCAGTTATTGATTCTTTGTGCTAGTTCCTGTGCTACTGAGGTTTTGTTCATTAAGTCTTTTCCTATGCCAGTGTGTTCAAGAGTTCTACCTAACCTATCTTCCAGCAAGTTTAGTGTTTCTGTTTTAATATTTAGATCTTTAATCCACTTCAACTTTAGTTTAATGCATAGTGAAAGATAGGGGTCTAGTTTTCATCTTTGGCAGGTTGAAATCTAGCTTTTCCAACACCACTTATTAAAGAGGATATCTTTCCTCCAGTGAGGATGGTTGGCTCCTTTGTCAAAGATGAGCTGGCTGAGTATGTCTGAATTGTTTCTGTATCTTCTAATCTATTCCACTGATCCTTCAGTCTTTTTCTTTGCCAATACCATGCTGTTTTTATCACAGTGGCTTTGCAGTATAGTTTCAAGTCAGGCACTGTGATACCCCCTGCCATGTCTCTGTTGCCTAGAATTGCTTTTGCTATTCTAGGTCTCTTCTGGTTCCAAATGAATTTTTGGATTGTTTTCTCTTGTTCTGTGAAATATACTGTTGGAATTTCAATTGGGATTGCATTGAATCTATATAGCAGTTTTGGAAGTATGGCCATTTTCACTCTATTGGTTCTTCCTACCCAGGAACAAGGGATATCTTTCCATTTTCTTATATACTCTTTGATCTCTTTTTTTCAGAGTGCTGTAGCACACAATGTATTCAATGTAGAGGTCTTTTGCTTCCTTTGTTTGATTGATTCCTGGATATTTCCTTTTTGGGGGATGTTATTGTGAAAGGAATTATTTCCCCAATTTCTTTCTCAGTGAGTCTGTTATTTGTGTACAGGAAGGCTATTGATTTTTGAGTGTTGACCTTGTATCCAGCTACTCTACTGAATCTGTCAATTAAGTCTAGAAGTCTTTTGGTAGAGTTTTTTTGGGGTCTTCTATGTAGATATCATATTGTCAGCAAATAAGTTTAACTTATAACAAATACATTTAAATAAGTTTAACTTCTTCCTTTCCTACCTTTATTCCTTTTATTTCTTTCTCTTGTCTACTTCCTGTGGCTAATGTTTCCAGACCTATATTAAACAGGAGTGGTGATAGTGGACATCCTTGTCTTGTTTCTGATTTTAGTGTGAAGGATTTCAGTTTTTGACCATTTAGTATGATATTGGCTGTTGGTTTTTCATAGACAGCTTTTATCAGATTGAGGTAGAGACCATCTATTTCAATTTTTTGTAGGGTTTTTATCATAAATGTGTGTTGGATTTTGTCAAATGCTTTTTCTTCATCTATTGAGATGATCATATGGTTTTTGTCCTTGCCTCTGTTAATATAATGTATTACATTTATTGATTTATATATGTTGAACCATCCTTACATCCCTGGGATAAATCCAACTTGGTCAGGGTGTATGATCTTCTTGATGACCCTCTGTATTCTGTTTGCCAGTATCTTATTGAGGATTTTTAATCTATGTTCATTAGGGAGATTGGCCTGTAGTTCTCTTTTTCGGTTGGTCCTTTTCTGCTTTTGGAATAAAAGTAACACTTGCTTCCAGGAATGAATTTGGAAGCATTGCTTCCCTTTCAATTTCATTGAAGAGTTTAAAGAGTAGTAGTGATAGTTCTTCTCTAAATGTCTTGTAGAATTCAGCAGTGAAGCCTGGTTGATTTCTTAATAACAGCCATTCATTCTGCAGTGAGATGGACTCTCAGAGTTGTTTTATTTTACATCTCTCAAATGACCAGTGATGTGGAACATTTTTTCATATATTTATTTGTTTTTTCTAGTTCTTCATCTGAGAAGTGTCTATTCATTGTAGATGTTCATTTTTGGATTAGGTCTTTAAATTTGTGGGGGTCTGATTTTTTTGAGTTTTTTATATATTCTAGATATTAGTCTCTTTTTCTGGGGAACAGCTGGAAAACATTTTTTCCCACACTGTGGTGGTATCTTTTGCTGTGCAAAAGCTTTCTAATAAGATGAGATCCAGTTACTGATTCTTTGTGATATTTCCTGTGTGATGTGGGTTTTGTTCATAAAGTCTTTGCCTACACTAACGTCTTCAATAGTTCTGTCTATTCTATCTTCCAGTAGACTTAGTGTTTCTGTTTTAATATTTAGATCTTTGATCCATTTTGATTTTAGTTTAATGTGTGGTGAAAGATATAGGTCTAGTTTTAATCTTCAGCATGTGGAAAGCCAGTTTTTTCAGCACCATTTATGAAAGAGGCTATCTTTCTTCTTCCAGTGAAGGCTCCTTTGTCAAAGATAAGGTCGCTGTTTTGGGAGTTGCTTCTGCATTTCCTAATCTGTTCCACTGATCCTGGAATATGTTTTTGTTTTGCCAGAACCATACTGTTTTTATCACAGTAGCTTTGTACCATAATTTCAAGTCAGAGATTTTGATGCCTCCTGCCTTGCCTTTGTTGCCCAAAATTGCTTTTGCTATTCTATGTCTCTTCTGGTTCCAAATGAATTTTAGGATTGATTTTTCTAATCCTGTGAGGTATGCTATTGGTATTTTGAGATTGCATTAAATCTATATAACAATTTTGGAAGTATGTACATTTTCACTATATTTGTTCTTCTTACCCAAGAACAAGGGATATCTTTCCATTTTCTGATATCCTCTTTGATTTCCTCTTTCAAAGTACTATAGTTTTCAATGTAAAGGTCTTTTATTTCCTTTGTTAGATTGATTCCTAAGTATTTTATTGTCTTTATGCTACTTGAAATGTGTAGTTTCTCTAATTTTTCTCTCAGTTTGTTATTTGTGTGTGGGAATGCTATTGATATTTGAGTGTTGACTGTGTATCCAGCTATGCTACTGAATTTGGTTATTAAATCTAGAAGTCTTTTGGTGGAGTTTTTGGGGTCTTTTATATAGAGTAACACGTCAACCACAAATGATAATTTAATTTCTTTCTTTCCTATCCTATTCTTTTTTATTTCTTACTCCTGTCTAATTGCCCTGGTTAATGTTTCCAGAACTATATTGAATAGGAGTGGTGGTAGTGGACACCCTTGTCTTGTTTCTGATTTTAAAGTGAAAGCTTTTAGTATGCTGTTGGTTTGTCATAAATGGCTTTTATCAGATTGAGAAAAAGACCATCTATTCCAATTTTCTGTAGGTTTTTTAAAAATCATGAATGGGTGTTGAATTTGTCAAATTTTTTTTGCATCTATTGAGATGATCATATGGTTTTTGACTTAGGTTCTGTTCATATGGTATATTACATTTGTTGATTTGCATATGTTGAACCATCTCTGCATCCTTGGGATGAATCTTACTTGGTCACGGTGTATAATCTTGATGATTTGCTGCATTTTGTTTGTCAGTATCTTATTGAGGATTTTTGTATCTACATTCATTAGGGAGACTGCCCTGTAGCTCTCTTTTTTGGTTGGATCCTTCTCTGGTTTTGATATTAGGGTATTGCATACTTCCAGAAATGAGTTTGGAAGTATTGGTTTCCTTTCAATTTCATTAATGAGTTTGAGAAGTTGTGGCATTAGATCTTCTCTAAATTTCTTCTAGAATTCAGAAGTGAATTCCTCAGTACCTGGGCTTTTCTTTCTTGGTAGGTTTTTATTTACATCTTCAATTTCACTGACTGATATTGGTTTATTTAGAATTTTTGTATCTTCTTGATTCAGATTTGGTCATTCATAAGTACCTAGGAATCTGTCCATTTCTTCTGTGTTTTCTGTCTTATTGGAATACAGGTCCTCTTTTTTCTTGAAGCAAAACTTTTATTGATATATTTTAGATATACATAATGATAACACTCTTCCTAGGGAATTTGCACCTGTACATGATATATCCTGCCTCTTTTTTTGGTTTTTTGCCCATTCCCCCCTCAACCTCCCTCCTTTCTCTATGCACAAAAGCTTTGTTTCCATTTTTCTTCTATTTTCACTTTTCTTTCTTGTCCCTTTCTTCCCCCCTCCCCCCACCTTGTTCCCTTGCCAAATGAACACTTTCTTCCCATTTCCCAAATATCTATTATACATATTAGTCTTTATTTCCACTTTCAGTTTCTCACACCAGAGAAACAATGCAGTAAATTTATTTTACTTAGGAGTATGGTCTCAAGGTCCATCCATTTAGCTACAAATGTCTCAAGCTCATCCTTCTTTATGGCAGAGTATAGAGTACAGGTTCTCAAAATAGGTATTGACGATCTTCTTTCTGGATTTCTGCAGGATCTGTTGTGATTTCACCCTTTTCATTCCTAAATGCATGGATTTGAGTCTTTTCTTGTTTTTGATAAGGTTGGCTAAGGATTTATCTATTTTATTTAATCTTTCAAAGAACCAACTCTTTGATTCATTGATTCTTTGTATTACTTTTTTAGTCTCAATTGAATTCATTTCTGCTCTGATTTCTAGTGGGGTTATTTTTGGTGTTTCTTGTTTGTTTGTTTTTTTGGTACCAGGGATCAAACTCAGGTCCTTGCGCTTGTGAGGCAGGTGGCAGAACCACTGAGCTAAATCCCTGGCCCTCTGCTCTGATTTCTATAATTTTCTCCCTGGTACATGCTTTGGGTTTAACTGGCTCTTTTTCTAGTAGCTTGAGATACAACATTAGGTTGTTTAGTTGAGCTTGCTGTGTTTGTTTTTTATTATTTATTTATTTATTTTGACAGGGTCTTGCTCTGTTCTGTTGCAGAATTCCAAGAGACAAGAGAGACCAATGGGACTCAGGAGGACACTATTTTAGGTGAACAGCAGCTCCATGGACTCTCATCCAAAGGAAGAGCAGTGAACAAAGAAAAGGCTCCAGTTTTTATATATTTGGTTAAAGGGTGTGGTCTTTCTAGTGATGTAGAAAGTGAGTTTACCAGAATAGGACAAGGGCAGGTTTGTAATTTAGCATTGTAAGAACACGGTGTCTTATGAGTTGTATGAGAACAGTGTGTCATAAACTTTGTTTATAGAACATAGTTGTTAATTTTATCAGGACAAGGAGTTACAGCTGAGGGGGAAGAGGGGTGTGATCTGAGGTGGGGGTGGGGTGGGGTGGGGGTGGATTGCCCAAGCCTGGGAAGAACGTGTTTTTCTTTAAGTCCTGCTTCAGTTCAGGCTGGCCTTGAACTCACTATGTACCTGGACTGGCCTCAAACTCATGGCGATCTTTGTGTCTCAGCTTCCCTAGTACTGGGATTACTGGAGTGTACCATCATGCCCAGCACACTCTATTTTTCTGATGTGGGAATTCACCACTATAAATTTCCCTCATAGGACTGTTTTTATTGTATCCCATAAGTTCTGGTATGTTGTATTGCATTATCATTTAATTGTAGAAACTGTCTAATTTCTTCTTTATTTCATCTGTGATCCATTGGTTGTTCAGATGGCTGTTATTGTCCATGTGTTTATGAAGTTTTTCTGGTTTCTGTTACCATTGATTTCCAATTTCATTGCACTGTGGTCTGATAATATGCGTGGGATAATTTCAGCATGTTCTATGAGCTAGTGTGTGGTCTGTTTTAGAGAACATCCCATGTGCAGCTGAGAAGAATGTGTATTCTGATGTTATGGGGTGGAACACTCTGTAGACATCTACTAAGTCAAAAGTTCAGTTCAGTTCTACTATTTCTTTGTTGATTTTTTTTGTCTAGTTGATCTGTCTATTTGTGACAGTGGGGTATTGTGGTCCCTCATTACAATTGCACTAGTGGTTATTTGACTTTTCATCTCTGTTAATATTTGTTTTATATAGTTGGGTGCAGAGGTATTTGGTGCATATATGTTTATGATTGTTATCTCTTCCTCTTGGATTACATTTACAGGATGTGGTGACCTTCTGTTATGGTTTGTGTTTAGATGTCCCCCCATAGCCTCATGCAGATGAGGTGGGACTTTCTTTTTCAGAGGTAGTTGAATCTGGAATGTGTGATGCTGGGGTTAAGGGCATGTGATTACTAAACCACTACATGTGAGTGATTAGTTTGGCACTGCCCTAATCCTGGTAGTCTGAATAAGATAAAAGGGGCAGAAAGATGATGTTAATCTCTTATTGCCATTGCTATTGTGTGAGCACCATGTTGTTTCTCCTCTGCGAGGCCTGTTTGCCATCCTTGTCTTGAAGCCAGCCAACTAACTATGCACTGAAACCTCTACAAACTGTAAGCCAAATAAACCCCTTCCCTTCTAACTTTGGGTGTCGGGTATTTTGTCTCAGCAACTAGAGAGAAAAGTAACTAAGTCACCTTCTTTGTCTCTCTTAATCAGTCTTGGCTTGAAATCCATATTGTCTGCAAATAGCTACCCCTACTTTTTTCTGGGTTCCTATTGAATGGAGTATTGCTTTCCATCCTTTGACATTCAGTTCATAAATTTCTTTTGGAGTTAAATGTGTTTCTTGTATGCAGCATATTGTTGGACCTTGCTTCTTGATCCATTCTGCCAGTCTGTTTCTTTTGATTGATGACTTGAGGCCATTTGCATTGATGGTTATAACTGATATGTATTGACTCATCCTTGTCATGTTATTTTCCTGTTGTTGGTTCCCTTTCTTTCCTATCTGTTTAATTGCTTGCCTTGCCTGGTGGATTCATTCTATTGGGGTTCATAGAATTATAGTCTTCATTATGTCTTTCTAGAATATCCTTCAGAACATTTTGAGCCAGGTGTGGTGGTGCATCCTATAGTCCCACCACTCGGGAGGCTGAGGCAGGAGAATCTCTGAGTTTGAGGCCAACCTGAATTTCATAGTGAGTTCAAGGCCAGCCTGAACTACATAGTGAGATCCTGTCTCAAAAAAAAAGGGAACATTTTGTAGTGCTGGTTGGGTGGTTGTGAATTTCTTCAGGTGTTCTTTATCATGGAAGTATCTTATTTCTCCATCAATTTTGAAAGATAGTTTTGTGAGGCTCATTAATATGGGTTGGAGAATGTTTTCTTTTAGAGCTTGAAATACTCCACTCCAGCCTCTCCTTAAGGGTTTGTATTGAGAAGTCTGCTTGTGATTCTGATGGGCTTTCCTTTATGGGTGATTTGTTTCTTTTCTCTAACAGCTTTTTAATATTCTGTTCTTGTGTTGAATTTCTGGAATTTTGAATGTTATATGCTTTGGTGTAGTTTTTTTTTTTTTTGGTACCAGGGATTGAACTTGGGTCCTTGCACTTGCAAGGCAGGCGGCGGAACCACTGAGCTAAATCCCCGCCCCTAGATTTTTTTTTTTACCATGGCTAATTGGAGTTATATGTGCCTCACTTATCTGTATGTCAAATTATTTTTTCCAAGCATTGGAAGTTTTCTATGAGCAAATGTCCTTTGTGCTATTTCCTGATTTTTCATTGATTCTGATCAATCTTATGTTATTCTTTGCACCATGTAGCAATTGTTGGATTGATTTTTTGTGGTTCTTTGCTATTTTTAAGAAGTCTTTCTTTTCATGGTTGCTAACCGCAAACTTGTTTTCTAGATCTGAATATTCTGTCCTCATATTGGCTGATTCTGCCGCATATACTTTAAATAGAAATTTTAATTTCCTGAATATCTGTTTGAATCTGTGTCATGGATTCCATTTCTTTCCTATGTTGGGTATTCATAGTTTCCATCATTTTCCTAAGCTTCTCTATTTTTTTAAATCTGTATCTACTCTAGAGCCACTAACTGTGTCCTTCATTATGGTCATCACCTCTTTAGTTACTGGATAATTTCTGATTTGTTTTTTTCTAGAGCCTCATTCATCTGCTTTGTTACTTGTGCTGTTACCATTTCAGAGAGTTTAGGCAGGTGGATTTTTTTTAAGATGAGGATTTATTTGAAGATGGGGGAAGGGGGAAGAGAGAGATGACAACTACTCTGGATGAGTAAGGAGCATTTGTAAGTGAAATACTTGTGGATTTTTGGTCTCTAGTCCCTTTATTGGGATCCTTCACCCCATATAGGTTCCTGGAATCTGATTGGTTCTCCGGTTGTCTTTCATCATAACCTTGGATTTTTTGTGGCCATGACTTTTCCCTGTTCTTTGGTGATGGGTAAGAGTATGGGTGGGGACCTTATGAAAAAGTAGTTCAGGGTTAACGATTAAGTAAAGGGGAAGTGTGTGATTCTTATGTTAACTGAACTACTTAGGACCTTCCCAGGTCTGGTTTCTTCCTCTTACATTGCCTTTGCCTTCTAATTGCTTGAGTCTAGCTATAGAAGTAGAAACTGCCTTTAGTAGAATTCTTTATTAAATGTTGTTGTTGTTGTTGTTGTTGCAGTACTGGGGATCAAACTCAGGACCTTGCATTTGTGAGGCAGGCAGCAGTGGCACTGGGCTAAATCCCTGGCTGTTTTTTGTTTTTTTGAGGCAGGGCCTTCCTATGTAGTTCACTCGCCTTGATCCACCTGCCTCAGCCTCTGGAATGCTGGGATTACAGGCATGCTCCACCACACCCAGCTCTCTTTATTAATTTTTAATAAAGCTCAATGAGGCCTTCATCCTTTTTCTTATTTATGAGGCCCCCTGTCCCTATGTATCTATTGGTCATTTGCATGCTGTCTTTGGAGAAATGTCTACTCAATTTCTTAGCCCATTTTCATTTTAAATTATAAGGGTTTTTTTTATTCAGTTAAAAGCATTTTTTACATAATTTGGAAATTAACCTTTTACCAGATATATGGTATGCAAATATTGTCCCCATTCCATAGGATGCCTTTTTATTTTTTCAATTGTTCCCTTTGCTGTGCAAGAGATTTTTAGTTTCATGTAGTCCTCTTGTCTGTTTTTGCTTTTATTGCCTGTGGTTTGGGGTTCATATCCAAGAAATCATTGCTTATATCATTGTCCTGGAGCTGTCCTTTTATATTTTATTGTAGAAATTTTACAGTTTCATTATTACATTAAATCTTTATTTTGATTTGATGTTTGCATTATATAAAGGTCCAGTTTCATTATTTTGCTTTTAGTTATTTAGTTTTCCTAACACCAGTTGTTGAAGAGTTTCTATTCTGCATTTTATAGTCATGGTACTTTTATTGGGTAACCTCCTTCTAAAAGTGGCTTACCAACGAAACATTAACAGGTTCTGGGTTGCTTGGCTCTCCCTCTGGAGTTAGATTCCAGGTTCTTCTCATCTCAAACAAAGAATTGAACAAAACTAGCAAAAAGGACTGGTCAAGTTTGAGAAAGTAAAAGTGAAGAGTGAGGGAGAAACTGGCTCTGCAGAGTGAGCTTGGGCCGAGTAAAAGGAGAAAAAGTTAAAAGAACAGCCTGGAGAAAGCAGGGTGGGCTACCACGTAGAAAGTTATGTACAAGATCTTCATGGCTCACCTTGCCTTTTATGCTGTCTAAATCTCAAGGAAATGGGTGAGAACTTCTATATACATGTCCTGAGAGTAATGCTGGGACCCCATGCATAGGCCATCCTACTGAAAACTTGTTTGAATTCTTGTGAGAAGTCTATGAGTGTTTCTTGCCTCCTTGATCTCTGCTCCTGGACCCTGGGCATCTCCCAGAGCTGTGTCTCATCCAGACACTGGGAGCCCCAAAATGAAACTGATCCACAGCTGCTCTAGTCCCAGGTTTAGATGCCCCACTTCAAATGGCATCCAGTCAGTCACTGTCTTCTGGGACTGTTTGGACTGGAGTTACTCAGTAGCTGCCATAGCCCACAGCATCCACTTCTCCGGTCCACTGGTGTGTTTTTCTGTGGAGACCTCCAGGGTCCCCCACTGTCACTACACTGCTGTAAGGTTGAGCTTCCTTTCTCACACAGAAAATTGTGAGTCAGGGAGAAAGCAGTTTGCCACCTCCCTCTTCTGCCTTGAGGTCCTCATCTTGCTCACTCCGTAGGCTCCAGTTCTCCCTTCAGAGCTTTCCTGCATCTTGGGGATTCACCTTCCTCCTTATTCTCTTCCCAAAGTTGCTATATGCCAGCATCTGGTCTCCCAGTCTTGGGGAGGCAGATTTGCTGCTGCTCACCACTCTGCCATCTTCCTGGAAGTCTCTCAGTCATTTACATTTAAGAAATAAGTTGTTTGTCCTGTTGAACAGCTCACACTCTGGACTTTGTGGACTACTTCCTGTGGTATTAACAGCTGCTTCCCCTGACCCCTATGCCATTTTGGAGTTGGTAGCTACCCCTGGAGACCGGGATTCAGCTTTCAGCAAGAATATATCCTTGTTGCTGGGAATTTATTGCTGTACTGCATTTCAAGGCATCTAATGTCTGGTGATTCCATCTTTACTGATACTTTAAAAATAAGATTTATCCATTGGTTCAAGTGTTGGCCTAAGATCCATTCTTTTTTTTCCCCCAGTACTGGGGATTGGACCCAGGGACTTATGTTGAACAACACCCACAGCTCTTTTTATTTTGAAACAGGATTTTGCTGAGTTCTCTAGGCAGGACTTGAATTTGCAATTTTGTTATCTCCTTCTGGGTCCCAGAGTGCTGGCATTATAGACATGTGCCACCATGCCTGGCTTTGGTTTTTCTATTTTGAAACAAGGTCTAACTGTATAGTTCAGGCTGGCCTCCAATTCATGACAATCCTCCTTCATCAGCCTCCTGAGGGCTGGGATAACAGATGTTCACTATCCATTATTTTTTAAGTTTCTTACTAACCTTTCACTTAATGGTCTTACCTGCACTTAATATTTTACTGTATCCATTATTTATTAGGAATCACTAATGGTAATTTTTCTAATGTATTGCTCCTTTCTAGGTTTATTGGCACTTTCCCTTCAGCAATTATTTTATTAGAAATAAAGGAAAGGCAGGAAAGGCAAGATAATTACTTGGTTTTTTTCTACTTACTCATTTTCAAAATTAAGGTTGGCATCCTGGTACCTTCTAGTATTTTCTTTTTTTTTTTTGTACTGGGGATCAAAATCAGGACCTTGGGCTTGTGAGACAGGCAGCAGCACCACTGAGCTAAATCGCTGGCCCAACCTTCTGGTATTTCCTGCTATGAACTCAGGGAATTTGTAAATGTAATGTGTCTCAATTAATTCCAGTCATTTTTCTTTTTGATGTTTCCCTACTTGACTGGTTGATTCCTGGGTGTTTTGATACAACTCCAGTTTCCAACAGCTTTCTGGTCCAGTAAGAGACTTTGGGCTCATTTTGTATATTTCTGGCCTCAGACCTGAAAGCAGGAATTTTTCTAAGAAGCTTTGGTTTCTGTTAGTGGAAAATAAGTTTGTAGAGATGACAATCTAGAGGCCACATTTTCTCTTGTTCTTTTTTCCTTTTCTCTCCCCCTCCTTCCTTCTTTTCTCTCACACCAGGGATTGAACTTCAGGCTCTCACATACTATGCAAGCACTGAGCTGTATCTCCAGTCCCTCCCCTTTTTGCAGTGCTGGGGATGGAACCCAGGGGCTCATTGCTAGAGACTCCTGTAGTAAGTCTCTAGTCCCCACCTGCCCAGTCTGTAACACAGGCCTGAGAAATAAACAAAAAGACAGAAATAGGAGAAAACGGGGTCCCAGGATTACCAATGCTGGTGCAACTGACAAAGGCACTGGACAGTCCTAGGCACTGATCGTTCTTTTTTTTTTTTCCAGTACTGGGGATCGAACTCAGGACCTTGTCACTGCAATGCAGGCTTGGTGCCACTGAGCTAAATCTCTGGCCTGGCACTGACTTTTATTGGCAATCAATTGGGTTAAAGGGGAACTAGGAATGGTTTATATGGAAATTAGTGTATACAAGGCTTATAAAGGACAAGACAAAGCATTATTGAATAAGGATCAGAATAGACAAAATATATGGTTGTAATTAGAACATTGTCCTTTTAGGTTTTAGTTGTGGGAATGGAATTTGGGTGCAAGTTACTCTGACCTTGGCACATTAGGCTTTGGCCGACCAGACTGTGGGGTTAACTCTTTACAGCCTGCTTTGGGCATGATCAATATTACAGTCCTCTGGGCCGGGGATTTAGCTCAGTGGTTCTGCTGCCTGCCTCACAAGTACAAGGTCCCAAGTTCAATCCCCAGTACCAAAAACAAATATTACAGTCCTCTGAACCTCATGAATTCCAGATGAGTGCTCTCCCACTGAGCGGCAACTCCACTCAATTTAAACTTTGAGATAGGGTGTCATTAAGTTCTTAAATTGCCCAGGCTGGCTTCAAACTTGCAATCCTCCTATCTCTGCCTCCTGAGTAGCTGGGACTACAGGTGTGTGGCCCTTCCTCCCAGCTCTTGTTTTAAAATTTTGAGATATGATCGTGGCAAGTCAACAAGGTTGGCCTCGAACCTGTGACCCTCCTGCCTCAACCTCCCTAATAACTGGGATTACAAGTGTGACTATCACATCTGGCTGTTATGTTTTAATATTATTGATTCTAGGACTTTTCTGTGCAGAGATGAGCGATATATATTTTTTAAAGTAAAAAATATGCATTCATATTGTCACAATAATATGGTCTTCTCTGTAGTTTCACTTTCCATAGTTTCAACTACTGGAGGTCAAATGTGATCTGAAAATATTACACAAAAATTCCAGAAATAAGCAATTCATGTGTATGGTTTTGTGTGTGTGTGTTCGGAGAAGAGATTCTCACTGTGTCATCCAAGCTGACCTCAGCTATGGGTCAAGCACATGTTTGTCTAGGTGAAAACACAGAGAGCCTTTTGGCCCACTGTACCACTGCCCCCAGTGCAGAGGAACAGAGCTCTGCCCAGCGCCAAGGAGGTGAGCCGCCAGCAGCACCCATCCCCTACTCCTGCTGAAATGAGAAGACATGCAAACAAGTCTCAAAACCAGACTTCCAGACCACCTAAAGCAACCCCAAAGGGAAATGAAATGGAACACTCTGATACTCAACCACTGGACTCCCTGAACTGGCAATAAAAGAGGATCTGGAAAAAATGAAATCAGAAATAATTTCTCAGATAACAGTAGAGATTGTGCCCATAGTGCAAGACATAGTTAATAAATCTAGAGAGGACACAGATAAAAAAAATAGAGGAGCTGAGGAACATGATGGAATCCCAACATAGGAAACAAATGGAATCCATAAAATCATAAAAATCCATAGGAATCCAAATGGAATCTGGATGCAAACAGATGTCCAGGAGATTAAAAACTGCATTGAAAGTTTACACAGTAGAATGAGCCAATGTGAGGACAGAAATTCAGATATAAAATATAGGATTGGAATTAGTGACCAGGAAAAGAAACATTTCTTTAAAATAGTAAGGAACCACAAGAAATCAATCCAGCAGCTGCTAGATGATGCAAAGAATAACATAAGACTGATCAGAGTCAATGAAGAAACAGGAGAAAATGCGGATGACATAAAAAAAAACTGTTCACAGAAGTGATGGCAGAAAACTTCCCAAGCAGGGGAAAAGAACCTGACATACAGATAAGTGAGGTGTATAGGACTCCAGCTAGCCTTGATCAAAAAAAAAAAATCTACAAATAGGCATATACTAGTTAAGATTCCAGAAACCCAACAGAAGAACAAAGTTCTACAAGGAGTTAGAGAAAAGAAACAAATCACATACAAAGGAAAGCCCATCAGAATCATAGCAGACTTTTCAACACAAACCCCCAAGGCAAGAAGAGCTTGGAGTGATGTATTTCAAGCCCTAATGGAAAACAGCCTCCAAAACCCAGATTGATGTACCCTGCAAAACTATCTTTCAAAATGGATGGAGAAATAAGATGCTTTCAGACAAACAGTACCTGAGGAACTTCATGAATACCAAACCAGCACTCCACAAAATTTTAGACAATATCCTAGGAAAAGATGAGGATCACAACCCCAGGAAGCCCAGCAGAATGAATCCAGCAGGCATGACAAGAAATTAAATGCAAAGGGGGAGAATCCATCAAAAAGAAAAAGTCATGACAATGATAAGTCAACACGTATCAGTTATAATCATCATTAATGGTCTCAATTCAGCAGTCAAAAGAAATAGACTGGTAGAATGGGTCAAGAAGCAAGAGTCAACAATATGCTCCATACAAGAAACACACTTAATTTAAAAGGAAACTCATAGACTGAAAGTTAAAGGGTGGAAAACAATACTGCATGCAACAGGAACCCGAAAAAAAGCAGGAGTATCTATCCTCTTTGCAGATCAAGTGGATTTCAAACCAACATTGATTAAGACAGACAAACACGGACACTACATTCTTGTAAAGGGAACAATCCAAGAGAAAGTGATGACAATCATAAATATATATGCACCAAACACTAGTGTGCCAAACTATATAAAACAAATATTAACAGACATGAAAAATCAAATAAGCACTAATACAATAGTAGTGGGGGACCTCAATACTCCACTGTCACAAATAAATAGATCAACTAGACAAAAAATAAGCAACAAAATACTAGAATTCAATCAAATTGTTCAACAAATGAATTTAACAGATGTTTACAGAATGTTTGACCCCACAAAATCAGAATACATATTCTTTTTTTTTTTTTTGTACCAGGGATCGAACTCAGGACCTTGAGCTTGCAAGGCAGGTGGCAGAATCACTGAGCTAAATCCCTCGCCCCTAGAATACACATTCTTTTCAGCTGCACATGGGTCATACTCAAAAATAGACCACATACTCACACATAGAACATGTTTAAATAAGTGCAAAGGAATTGAAGTTATTCCCTGTATATTATCAGTGCAATGAAATTGGAGATAAATAGCAAAAGAAACCACAAGAATTTCATAAACACATGGAAATTGAACAACATACTTCTGAATAACCAGTGGGTCACAGAGGAAATTAAAAAAGAAATCAGACAGTTCCTTCAATTAAATGACAATGACAATGCAACATATCAGAATGTATGGGACATAATGAAAGCAGTCTTATGAGGGAAATTCATAGCAGTGAATACTCATATTAGGTAAACAGAGTGAGCCCAATTAAACAACCTGACGCTGAACCTCAAGCTTCTAGAAAAAGAAGACCAGGACAAACCCAAAGCTCATACAAGGGAGGAAATTATAAAGATCAGAGCAGAAATCAATGCAATGGAGACTAAGAGAATGATACCAAAAAAATGAAGCCAAGAGTTGGCTTTTCGAAAGAATAAACAAAATTGACAAACCCTTAGCCAACCTTACCAGAAAAAGGAAAGAAAAGGCACAAATCCATGCAATAAGGAATGAAAAGGATGAAATTACAATGGACCCAGCAGAAATCCAGAGGGTCATCAATACCTACTTCGAGAATCTTAACGTCAATAAGATGGAAAACACAGAAGAAATGGACAGATTCCTAGATACATATGAATTACCAAAGACGAATGAAAAAGACCTAAAAATTCTAAACAACCCAATATCAATCAATGAAATTGAAAACCTAATTAAAAACTTACCAAGAAAAGCCCGGGTTCTGATGGCTTCACTGCCGAATTCTACAAGACATTTAGAGAGGAACTACTGCCAGTACTATTTTAACTCTTCAATGAAATTGAAAGGGAAGCAGTACTCCCAAATTCACTCCTGGAAGAAGTCATCACCTTGATCCCCAAAGCAGGGAAAGACCCAACCAAAAAAGAGAACTATAGGCCAATCTCACTGATGAACATAGATGCAAAAATCCTTAATAAGATATTGCCAAATAGAATGCAGAAGATCAGCAAGAAGATCATACACCCTGACCAAGTGGGATTCATCCCAGGGATGCAAGGATGGTTCAACGTACACAAATCAATAAAAGTAATACACTGTATCAATAGAGCCAAGGATAAAAACCATATGATCATCTAAGTAGATGCAGAAAAAGCATTTGATAAAATCCAACATGCATTTATGATAAAAACCCTACAAAAAATTGGCATACACAGTCTCTACCTCAATCTGATAAAATCCATCTATGAAAAACCAACAGCCAATATCATACTAAATGGTCAAAAACTGAAATCCTTCACACAAAAATCAGGAACAAGACAAGGATGTCCACCATCACCACACCTGTTCAACACAGTTTTGGAAACATTAGCCACAGCAATTAGAAAAGAGAAAGAAATAAAAGGAAAAAAGATAGGACACGAAGAAGTCAAATTGTCTTTATTTGCAGATGACATGATATTCTATAAAGAAGACCTCAAGAATTCCACCAAAAGTTTTCTAGACTTAATAACCAAATTCAGTAAAGTCGCTGGATAAAAGGTCAACAAAAATCAATAACTTACCTCTACACAAACAACAGACTCACTGAGAGAGAAATAGGGCAAACAATTCCTTTCACAAGAGCATCACAGAAACTGAAATACATAAGAATCAACCTAACAAAAGAAATCAAAGCCTCTTCTCTGAAAACTATAGCACTCTGAAAAGAGAGATTGAAGACAATATCAGAAATGGGGAAGACATCCCTTGCTCCTGGGTAGGAAGAATCAACATAGTGAAAATGGCCATACTTCCAAAACTGCTATATCGATTCAATGCAATTCCAATTGAAATCCTAGCAGCATACTTCCTGGACCTTGAGAAAACAATCCAAAAATTCATTTGGAATAAGAAGAGACCTAAAATACCCAAAGCAATCCTAGGCAACAGACATGGCAGGGGGTATTAAAATTCCCAACTTGAAACTATACTACAAAGGTACTGTGATAAAGACAGTATGGTACTGGCAAAGAAACAGACCTGAGGACCAGTGGAACAGATTAGAAGATGCAGAAACAACCCCAGACACACTCAGCCACCTCATCTTCGACAAAGGAGCCAAACACTCTCACTGGAGGAAAGACAGTCTCTTTAATAAATGGTGCTGGAAAAATTGGGTTTCAACTTGTCAAAGATTAAAACTAGACTTCTATCTCTCACCATGCAGTAAACTAAAATCTAAATAGATTAAAGATCTAAATATTAAAACAGAAATGCCGAACTGGCTGGAACAAAGGTTAGGTAGAACTCTTGAAGACATTGGTGTAGGAAAAGATTTTATGAACAAAACCTCAGTCGCCTGTGAACTAGCACAAACAATCAATAAGTGGAATCTCTTATTAAAAAGCCTCTGTACAGCAAGAGAAACCACCAGCAGTGTGAAGAAACAACTCACAGTCTGGGAAAAATTTTTCACCTGCTGTTCCTCAGACAAAGGTCTACTATCTAGAATCTATAAAGAACTTAAAAAGATCAGACCTCCCAAATTTAAAGACCCAATCCAAAAATGGGCATCTGGAATGAACAGACATTTCTGAGACAAAGAAGTAGAAATAGCAAATAAACATATGAAAAAATATTCAACATCACTGGTCATTCAAGAGATGCAAATGAAAACAACGCTGAGATTCTACCTCACCCCAGAAAGAATGGTTGCTATCATGAAATCAACCAATAACAAATGCTGGTAGGGCTGTGGGGAAAGAGGAACCCTGCTCCACTGCTGGTGGGAGTGCAGACTGGGGCAACCACTGTGGAAATCAGTGTGGAGATACCTCAAAGAACTAGGACTAGAAGTCCCATTTGACCCAGCTATTCCCCTGCTGGGTATCTTCCCCAAAGAATTAAAATAATCACACACAGTGATATATGTGTACCTATGTTCATAGCAGCACAGTTTGTAATAGCTAAAACTTGGAAACAGCCCAATTGCCCATCAGCTGTACACTGGATAAAGAAAATGTGGGGTTTTAAAAAATAAAATGGAGTACTACTCAGCCATAAAAAATGAGAAATTAGAGACATTTATAGCTCAATGGGTGCATATTGAAGCGATACTTTTTTTTGTACAAAAAATATCTTTATTTCAATGATCATACCTAATACAGTCCTCACACATGACAGCAGCACATTCTATTCACGTGTATTGCTTACTGACAGCACATGTGTTTTCCTTTCCTGCCATTTCTGTAGGACATTCTTGACATATCACTGGTCTTGCTGTTTAATGTGTTAACAGGAACATATATATCAATAAAATAAAGTATTAAATTCTTAATATGTAATGTGCATTTAGAATAAACATCAACATTTCCACATTAGCTGTTTACTTAATAGCAAAACCTAAAAGATAACATCAGAAATAAATTCCTATATGAACTACAATGAAAATACAGAAGTCTACAATGAAAATAATCTTTGCTTCAGCTGTTACACCCAAGGCACTCTTCACGTATGACGATTCCATGTCCCGTGCACACGTCTTGCTTACACTGACAGCACATGTGCTTAGCTTTCTTTTCCTGTGGCAGGCCATTCTTGTCACCTCTCTTCTCTTCCTGTTCTGTCAGGAGCTTCCTACTATATTGTACAATGTGTACTTAGCAGGAAAATAAGATATCAGTAGCATAAAATATGAAATACGTAATGAGTGCTTAGAATAGACATCAATATTTTCACATCAGCTGTTTACTTGCTTTCAAAACATACTATTTTCTTCATCATCTGAATCAAGGAGGTCTCCATTCCCTGTGTCTATATCAGTCAATTCTTGCTCCGTTTCACTGTCAGGAACTTTGGCTTACATAACCAACTTCAGAGTCATTATCATCTTCATCATTCATGCATGAATGATCTGATGATTCATTTTCAACCTCCTCCAAAACTTTCAAATCTGGTTTGTCATGTCCCATTGTCCTGAATTGGGCAACTGTTGCTGCTTTGGCTCTCCCGTACACACCTTGCCCTTCATCTGCCAAATGCTGAGGCCATCCTCTTAAGTGAAATAAATAGGACACACATGTAAATACCAAATAGTTTCTCTAGTGTGAGAAACCAAAAGTGTAAATGAGGACTAAAAGGTATAATAATGTGAAATAGGAAGAAAAGGGGCAAAGGGGATGGGGAAGTGGGAGGGGGAGGGAAAAGGAAAGAAGGGAATTAATGGAGTTAATATGAGAAAAGGAAAAAATGGAAACAAAGTCTTTGTAAATAGGGAGAGATGGAGGGGTTGAAGGGAGGGCAGGGAAATGGGGAAAAACATAACCAAGAGAGCATGTAAAGGTGCAAATTTCCAGTGATGAATGTCATTATATTGTGTACCTAAAATATACCAATAAATTAATAAAAAAACAGAGAGGCTCAGTACCACTGTTTCTGGCATCCACAGGAGGTCACAGTGCATGAGGGGCTACTGTATTTCCAAATAAAGTTGAAGGTCACTTTTGTTTTCCTTTCTTTGATACTGGAGATTGAACCCAGAGCCCTACCACTGAACTATAAGCCCAGCCCAAGCTCACAATTTAAGATTTTTACTTCTTGGGTTTCATATTTAATTTCTTTATTTTTTATTCTCTTTTATATTGGTTTCTAACACAATAAGAAAACAACTTTTGTGTGCTTTATCTTACAGTGTTTACATAATACTTTCAAAATAGAGTCCTACATCCCAGCACCTGGGAGGCTGAAGCAGAATTGCTGCAAGTTTGAGGTCAGTCTCGGCAACATAGTGAGACCCTATCTTAAGAAATAACAGGGAAAAAAAAGTCCTACAATTATTACCAACCATAAAACTATGCAATGCAGCCTACTAGGGGCATATAGTCAAAATGCTTTGAAAGTCACTTGGATATTTTTTTGTTATATTATTAGCTTGATATAACTAAATTGCTTTTTGGTAGCACTGGAGACTTTAAGCCTTTTGAGTTGTTACATCTCCAGGCCTTTTACTTTTGATACAAGGTCTTGTTAGTAGGCTCTGGGTTCCAATGCTAGTATGGAAGAAGAAAAAAAAAAGCACTGAGGGGTAGAATGTTCTATAAATGTCAATTAGGTTGAGTGATAGGTTTATGTACTGTATAACCTTATTGATTGGAGGGTGCAGTTATGGTACTGAAAGAGGAGTATTGAGATATCAATTAAACTGCAGAATCTCTCTCGGGTCTGTTTTGTGTATTTTGAAGCTCTATCACTGGGTGCATACACATCTTGCTTTGAGGTCCAAAGCAGCCTTTCCTCTAGAGCTAAAGGTGTACTGTTAGGGAATAACCCTTATCCACTGTTGTATTGTGAAACTGCTCCACTCTGGTTGCTGGCACATGACCCTAGAAATTGTTTGGTAGGCTGCTGTCTGGCCACATAGTCACCAATGTGAAGCACACAACTACTGCTGTGGTAATTTCATTTCCCCCCACATACTCTCCTGTAGCCCACAAGGTGACATAGGACAGTGCCTCCTCTGCTGAAGGTGTTGGTGTGGCTTGCCATTCAGCGAAGGCTGTGGAGACTAGAAGTACCTGCCAAGGTCCCTATCTCCTGGGCCTTTCTTTTCTCATCTCAGTAATAGAAGCAAGCAACAGTTTTCACGTTCTCAGCAGAATGACACAGGAGGATGCATGGGGCAGTTCTTGGCCTCACTAGCCTCACAAAAGCATCTCCTTTTTTTTTTGTAAGATAGGGTCTTGCTATGTAGCCTAGGCTGCCTTGAACTCACAGCAATTGTCTTGCCCCAGCCTCCTGAGTGCTGGGATTACAGGCATGTGCCACCACACCCGGCTCAAGCAGTTCTACTTTCCTCTGTATTATGGTCAAAGATTTATTTCAAAAAATAATTTTTGCTGTGGAAAAACAAGACAACTGGTAGCAGAGCCCACCCCTGTGCAGTTTCCTGAGGTGTGTGGCATGGTCTTTCATCAAGCATACATGGCAAGGTCTGCTGTGACCCCCACACCCCAATTCTGTAGTGTAGAGCACAAGTATTGGAGCTGGAACAGGCCAGACCCCAGTGCTGACTTTACCACTGGCAGGGGACAGTCCTGCCAGGCCTGACCTCATATGCCAGGCTCCTCCTCAGTGAGCAAGGGTCTGTGTCATGTCATGGAGGTAATGTAGGAAGAGTCTCCCATCATAGCCCTCCTTTCTTGACCAGCTACAGTCCCTTGTGCTGCATGGGACATTCAAGACCCCCACGTGCCATGGCCCGTCCATCTTGCATGAGTCTCCTCTTGCTGAAGATGAAATGAACCCAGAAGACAGGCAGCAGTTGGGACCACTTGCCTGCAGAGACTTTAGCATAGAGCACATCGAGGGGACGCTCAAACTAGCTAGGGGCAGGCGCAGCTATGGACCACCAGGAGGTGCCAGGATAATCAGCAACAAGGATAAGCAATACCATTTTATTTATTTTGGAAACAACTCCCTCATATAATATCTGAACCCAAAGGCACATTAAAAATGGCATCAAATATTTTTAAATAGATTTGAAGTCACTGTAGATTCTTCTTCATAACATAAATGCTTCTGGCTGGACAGTAACTGCAAGCTGTAGTGAGTCATGTTAAGGCAGAACCAAACTGGGCCACACTGGCACCTGCCTTGGGGAGACTATATTGTTGGAGCCACACTTCTCTCAGCTGTTTGCCAGATGTCTCAGGGGCCATGCAGGCCTGGCTGCTGTCACTGCTCGTTCTGCTGGCTCTCTGTGGCAGAGACTGACACGGAGCCCTGGCCCTTGTTGACGTCACTGATGCACACCCACTGGCCATCCAGCGACTCCTTCCACAGGGTCACCTGCAGTCAGTGCATACAGAACATCAGTGTGCCCCTGCCCACACTGCCCAGCTCCATCTCCCAGAGCCCAGCAAGCTGGCTGCAACCCTAGCACTCTGGGAGGCTGAGGTAGGAGGATCGTAATTTGAGCCCAGAGAAGAAAAAAAGAAAAGAAAAGAACAGCCACAAAGGATGATATAAACATGTGATGCTATTTAAACTGAAAGAGCAATAGTAGCAGATGTAGTGTGGCCAAGAACAGGGCTTTTCCAATCAGGACAGACCAAGGCTTTGGGTCCCTGGCAGCTACTTCAGGATCTGGGAGTGCTAGTGGTCATGTGTTTTACAAAGTTTTAACAATCCTAAGATTTGAGAGCTGTTGTGGTCCAGGAAGACACAGGTCAATCAGTACACAATTTCTGTGCTCAAGTGCAGAAGAACAGTGGAGAACTGAAAAAGTTTGTCCCTGGAGAGGAAAATTTAGGAGACTGCATTAAAAAAAATCAATCAATCTAATAAAAGCTACCCAAAGCTATGTATGTGTATTAGCTCAGTAAGAAACTGGAACTAAAAACATACTTCACCCTTTCAGAGGGCTGTGCAGAGCACAGCAGAGGCGAGCTCTGCGTAGGACAGTGAGTTAGAAAGAAGGAAGAAAGCTAGAAGCACAGTGACACAGCCCCTAGGCACAACACTGCCCTGCTTGGTGTGCCCTGGGAGGACTGCCACAGGCCTGCTAGAGCATGGCTGGGTCCCTGCCTTGGCCTGGCTGCCAGCCCACCTCAGTTGTGGTACTCTCACACTCGCTGTCCTTTTCGGGGCATGTTATGGTCCTGAAGTGGGGCCTGCCTCATCTTTTGGGACCACTGCAGATGGAACGGCCCTAGGCCAGGAAAAGCTACCTGCAGAGGTTCTCACAGAGACAACTGCTAACTGCACACTCTCGTCCACAGCAGCACTACTCAGGGTACAGGTTGGTGGAAACAACCCAAGTATCTGTCACATGAGTAGACTGATAAAACAAATTGTGTATTATTCTTTTTTTTTTTTTTTTTGTGGTACTGGGGATCAAACTCATGACCTTGTACTTGCGGGGCAGGCATGGCACCATTGAGCTAAATTCCGGCCCTGTACTATTCATCTTTAAACAGGAAGAACTGCCAGGTGTGGTGGTGCATACCTGCAATTCCAGCACTGAAGGAAGCTGAGGCAGAAGGATCACAAATCTAAGCTCAGCCTGGGCAGCTTAGCGAGACCCCGCATCAAAGATGTGGGGGTGAGGCTTGGTGGTGGAACACCTGGACTCAATCCTTAGCTCTGAAGAAAAGGGAAGGGGACTCTGACATAGGTGGACCTCAAGGACACTGCACTATGTGAAATAGACCAGTCACAAAATGACACATTCTAGGTGGTGACTCATATAAAGTCCCTGTTCAGAGTCATTGAGAAAGAAAGTAGCTTGGGGATTTAGGGGCTGGAGAGCTACTTCATAGGTGCAGTTTCAGTTTGACAAATAGCATTCTAGATACCAGCTGCATAACTATGGAACTGTACACTTAAAAGTGGTCAGTGATTAATCTTATGCATATTTTTATCACAGTTTTTAAAAAAGCTACATGGGTATGTTGGCACACACGTGTAATTCTGCATTCTGGAAGGCTAAGGCAGGAAGATTCCAAATTAGAGTTCAGTCTGGCCAACTTGGAGACCTAATGAGACCCTGTCTCAAAAAATAAAAAGGCCTAGAGATGTAGCTCAGTGTGAAGGCCCAGGTTCAATGCCCATTACAGCATAAAACAAAAAAACCCCAAAGTGGTAGGGATGTAGCTTAGTGTGAAGGCACTGGGCTCAATCAAAACAAAAGAAAAGAAAAAAATCTGTCTTTGGAAGGAAAGAAGTAGCAAGCCACTGCCTGCGGACCGGGTGCATGGACCTTGGGGCAAAGACCCTCTGGCCACAGGAAGGTCCTGGTGCTTCCTCAGGTGCCTGGGGACCTCCAGCCCACACCATTCCTGTCCTGCCTTGCATCACTGTTTGCTACAATTCCATCTTATACTTACTGTGCACCTCACAACACAAGTTAGTAGTAGGTACATAATAGGTGCTTAAGAAATCCTGGTGTATTGTACTGATTGTTTTTGAGACCTGGTCTTGCTATGCTGGCCTCAAACACGCAGTGATCCTCCTGCCTCAGCCTCCTGAATGCTGGGATTATAGGTGAGCACCACCATGGGCAGCAGGAGTGATTTTTATAATGTGCCTCTTAAGTGTTTTGAACAAAACTCTCAATGTTCTCACTTTTGTTTAAAGGTTTTCTTAAACTGTATATTTGCTTTTTTTTTTTTTGCAGAACTAATTGAACATCCTCATGGAAAAGAGGTAGACAAATGGTTAGGGTGATGGGCTCCCAGAGCAGTGGTGTGAGGCTGGACTGGCTCTGCACAGGTCACACCACACCTGTCAGCTTCTTCCTATGTGCCTCAGAGTGTCACAATTTCACAGTGTAATGTGGAGACATGCTCCGAACAGTCCTCAGAAGGACTCTATTATCTACAGGCCTGGTAGGCAGGGAAGACCAATAGGCCTGGCCATTAGGTCAGTGATGGTGAACCTTTTAGAGACTCTAAGTGCCCAAACTGCAACCCAAGACCCACTTACTTGTCGCAAAGTGCCAATACTGCAATTAAACCTGAGTAGTGAGGTTTTAGTTTAGAAAAAACAACTGTTATCTTGCTCAGCTGCTGGGTTGACTTGGCTTGCATGGCAATAGAAAGGGCTCTGTGTGCCCAGTGCAGCACACGTGCCATAAGCTTGCCACCACAGCACTAGGTCCTGGAGACCAGCTGTACCTTGTTGTCTCCACCTGAGACGGCAAGGATGTTGGCGGTGATGGACCAGCTCACATGCCACACAACATCGTTGAATTTGTGCAGCAACTTAGGTGACCACGTGTTGCCCGAAATATCTTCACAGGTCCAGATGAACACTCGGCCATCCTGGAAGACAGACTAGCATTGGGATGGGGCAGGAACCCTCCCCTCTGGAGACATGCTGGATGTCAGCAGGCATGGGGTGGGGGAGTCTGGGCCAAGGCTACCAGCAGCTCTCAGGTGATGGCCAGTGACTGGTCCAGCAGCCTCACTTCAGTCCCTCGCGCTTTCAGTCATCTTGGTCTCAGCTATGGACTTGGGATTGCTAACTTCATTTTCTTGGGGTTCTGCTCTCGCCTGTTGGGTCATTTCTCTCTGGTCTACCTTCTCATCTGACTAGCAGAGGTTTCTAAAAGCCAAGCTCAGAAAATGAGAAGGGACAAGTTAAAAAAGAAATTATCAAAAAATTTGGAATCAAATCAAAGAGAGTCTAATGATAAAGAAAGCCACTTGGTGGTACAGTATGTAATGAAAGGCCTGGCCTGAAGCTCACCTGCATAGTCTGTCTGGGAAGGGTGGCTGGGTATATGGGTCCATCCCCTACCTACACCAAGGTCAGGCAGGGGCACAGACTTGAGTCTGGCCCCACTTTGGTAGAGTTCTACTTGGATCCATTTCTCCCAGGGAGTCAGTCACCGTGGCTTCTGATAAGCCTTCACTGCACAAGGACCTGACCTGGTGATCCCTCTGTGGGCATGCAGGTTCCCCATGCTTGCTGCTCTCCCTCCCCTCCCCAGGACTGTCCCATTGAGCCTATGGAAGGGCCACTGGGACTCAGCCAACTACAGGAATACTTGCGCGCACTCGCAGGGCTATGCTGACCTGGGAGCAGCTAGCAATGGTGCTGGTGGGCAGGCCAATGGAGGGAGCCCAGGCTACGTCTCGAACCCAGTCACTGTGCGCCTCCAGCTTCTGGTCCTCCATCCACTGGCCATCTTCATCCTCCCTGAGAGAGACCAGAGTGCAGTGCAGGGTTCCACACCACCTCCTGCCCCATGCACAGGCTGCACTGGGGCGGAAGTTCCACCTTCCTATTTCACAAAGTTCACCCAGCTGTGGAGACCCTCAGGAAAAGGCTCTTTTCCTCCCAGGCTCCAATGGCTGGGAGTCAGGTGAACAAAATAAGTGCTTGACAAAAAGGTCCAGCCTTTTTGCTGTTTTAAAGGGTGACCTTACAGATTATAAATAGTGCTTTCCTGGCAAGAAGGAAGATGGTGACCTTGCTTTTGTCAGCCATGGCTGCGCTGTGGTACAGGCAGAGGGCAGAGGGGTTTCCTTGAAGAGTCTGCACAGCTCACTTACTTCCATAGCTTGATGAGGTTGTCACAGCCACCAGAAGCAAACTTCTTGATGTAGCTGGGTTTCTGTCCTGATGGCTGGTCTATGAGGCTTCCGGGTACAACAGCAGGGGCCCAGCTGACAGCGTTGCAGCCGATCTGCAAAGAGGGGATATGTGGTGACATAGCCCTCTGCTCTGCTGACCCAAGGCCGCTGGTCATTTCTCTCTAGCCACTTACAACGTTGCCTCACGAGGCCTAACTCTGCAAGATATGCAGTAAAAATAGCAATCAGAAATGCAAACATCACTTTTTCAAATACATGAAAGGAGGGCACACTCAGGCCTAAAGAAAAAATTTAAAAAATCATTAGAACACCACCGAAAATAAAAATACTGCTTAAGGAATCACTCCAAACACTCCTGTAACCACCACCAGGCGAAGTGATGCCCTCTACCTGAGAAGACTTGGAATTATGCAGGCCCTCTCTTCTCCCATTACCCAGACTCATCTTTTCCTTCCCTCTCTGCCTTGTTTTGTCCCTCAAACATGCATCCCTGGACACTACAGTGTGGCGCATGCCTGTAATCCCAGCACTCTGGCAGGCTGAGGCAGGAGAACTGCCAAGTTCGAGCCCAGCCTGGGCAACTTAGTGAGACCCTATCTTAAAATAAAAATAAAAAAGGACTAGCCAGGGATGTAGTTCAGTGGCGCCATGCTTGCCTGGCAAGTGCAAGGTCCTAAGTTAGATCCCTGGTACCGGAAAATAAGTAAATAAAAATAAAAAAGGACTGAGGATACAGCTTGGTGAGAAGGCTCTGGGATCAATCCTCAGTACAAAAAACAAATGAAAAAAAATGGGAGGACATTCCCATCTCCCAGTTTGTAGCTGTTCCTGATTTTCGCCTTACAGCTTTCCTGGTGAGGAGCCAGTGCTCTGACTGTGGTCTCATTTGTACTCTGCTGGTACACTCAGTTCCCTATGCTCCTCTGAGGTCTTGAGAATGGCCAGCTGGAGCCCAGACCCAGATTCAGGCATGGTCCCTTGGGGTCTACAGGTGGTGGCAGTTCTCACACCAGCTGGCACATGTCAGACTGTATTTTAGCAACCGTCAACAGCTTAGGCCTCTTAATTCACCCAAGGTTGCAAAATGGTAATATTCTAATTCTGTCAACTCTGTCATCTGTAACAGAATATTCCAGCTAGTAGCAATTTCTCTCTTTAGCTGTTTGGTTACTGAGGTGATAGGTCAGAGAACAAAGGCCAGAAAAATTCCCGATTCCTTTTGAACTGGTTCCTGTCATTCTCCAAGGATGATTCATCTGCCCTGTGAGGTTTCACTACACCCAGGCTGGCTTCAAACTCAGGCTCAAGTGATCCTCCTACCTCAGCCTCCTGAAGGACCTTGCTGGGTCTACAGGAGCACGCCACCTGCCCAGGTTCTCTTTCTCTTTTAAATGTCATTGCGAATCCAGTAGTGATTAAGCTTATTTGATGGGTTTCAGTTCACTGCATTGAGTCTCATTTTCACACTCAAGCATCCCACCTTGGCAGCGTGAGACCCTTCAAACTGTTGGTCCTTCTGACATAACCCAGTGTGGTGAAGTATAACTGTGACTATTTCTTTCCTCTCTAGTTGTGAGATGTTCCTGGCTCATCTTGTATATCTCCTGCTTACACCTGGAATCAGCCAACTCTCTGGTTTCTTTTAGTGAGAGAAGCTATTTCAAGATTATAATCTGGGTCTGGGGGATGCTCACTGTCACAGAATTACATGTGTTTTATTTCATTTCACTCAAAACAGTCTCAGAATACTATTGCAAATATGATTACTAAAAGCATTTAAAGAAATTTTCCACCTGTTTTTCCTATTACTGTATTTGGAAAATACTTTGCTAGTTTCTGTACTCAACCTATGTAGGCGCCTATTTTTAATAGCTGCACTAAATGTACCTTTGAAGAACAGGTAGCTGTCCTACTAACCTCTGCCTCATAACTCTCAGTCTTGGTCCGTCACAAGTAACTGCATTTATGTTGACGTCTGTCTTGTCATTTCTGTCATCTGAAGCTTTTTTACTAGCAGATACTTTAAGATGCAAACAACAGTCCCTGAGTTCTTGCATATTGTTAGCAGTTTGTGTTTTTTATGCTCCAAAGTAAATTTTTTAAATGGCTTTTGTGTTGGGCAGCTTTTCATCACTGGTAAAAAATACATGACACTCACACTGTGAGGGAGAGATGTTTCAGAGGGTTCAGTCCATGGTCAGCTGGGTCCAAGGCAAGAACACCAACACCAGGAAGGAAGGGCTTGGTGGGGCAAAGCTGCTCATGTCATGATGGCCAGGAAGCAAAGCACAAGGCAAAATTGCTGGAGGAAGGGGCCACAGACCTGTACAGACCCTGAGGGCGCACCCCTATGACCCACTTCCTCCAACCAGGCCCTCTCTCCCAGAAGCCCGCTGATGAACTGATGAGGTTAGTGCTCTCACCACCCAGCCACCTTGCAGGAGTCTCCTAATCCAGTCAAACTGATGATCCAGATTAGCTGTCAGCTTTGATACAGTATAACTGACTTTAACTGCACATAAAGTGCAAGGTTTGATGAATTTTGACATAGATATTCCTTGTAAAACCATCACCACAATCAAAATAATGAACATATGCAGTACCCCAAAGGTTTCCTCCTTGCCCATTGAACTCAGGCTTTCTATTCTGTAGCCTCCAAAGTGGGCAACCACAGATCTACTATTGATTAGTTTGCATTTCCTAGAATATTAGATCAAGAGAACCCATAGTATGTCCCCCTCCCCTTTTTATGGACTTTGTTCACTCAGTGTAATTTTAAAATATAACCATCTTGTGTGCATTAACAGCTGTTTCTTTTTATTGCTGAGTAGCATTTCTCAAGTATGGATACACTGCCATTTCTTCATCTGTCTTCATCTGGGCATTTGGATTATTTCTAGTTTTGGCTATTAAAGCCACATGAACTTATGTGTGTCAGTCTGTGTGTAAACTTGAAGTCATTTTTCCTGGCTGTAAGTCCTTGGTTTGTACTTCCTTTCCTTGAGTATTTTATACATGTGATTCCTTTTTCTTTGTTTTTCTTGTGGTGCTAAGGCTGGAACCCAAGGCCTTGAGCATGTTAGGCAAGTGCTCTACCACTGAGCTATATCCCTGACCTACTTTTCTATTTTAGGCATGATTATGTGGGAGTAGTTTTCCTGATCAAGTAAGGCAAGGCAAGCCATTCTGAACTCAGAACCCTCATTCTGTGCAATGGCAGTTTGTGCTCAGAAGCTCCTCACTCTGCTCCCCTCCCTGTGCTGGTCTAACTTTCTTTCCCACCCCTGTGTCCCTAGCAGGCTCCATTTTGATTTCACCCCCACAGTCTGTCCTTGTGAGGAGCTCTATCCTAGAAGCAAGCCCTGGACATCACATTTCTTCAATCTTTCTCACCATGACCCCTGCCTTCACCTGATATAAGAGAGAACAGAGTTGCTCCCATTTTTCTAAAGAAAATATACAAATGGCCAAAAGCACTTGAAAAGATGCCCACCATCATCTTTGATTAGCAAAATTAAAAAGCACAATAAGTTACCACTCTATAACCAGCAGGATGGCTATAATAAAAGACAGTTACTGGCAAGGATGTAGAGAAATTAGAACCTCAGATGCTGTTGGGTGTGTTAAAATGTGCAGTTACTTTGCAAAACTATTTAGTAGCTCCTCAGAAAGTTAGACATAGAATTACCACCTGACTCACACTCATAGCATGGTTACTCACAACTACTGAAAATGTTCACCACCTGATGGATGAATAAACATGATGCATATATTCAAAACACAGTATTACTCAGCCATAATAAATGAGTAGTGATATATGGTATGACAGGATGAGCCTTGAAAACCTGTAATTTGCTGGTTCCTTCTTTCATTCACAAATGTTTGTGAGAACTATAAGACAACACAGTAGGGGCTCAAGAAATGTGAGTTTTCCCCACTGCCCACAAGGTTTTCTGGCCTATTTCAATCTTAAGGTCCCATGACCAGAAGCACAGAGAACTAAATCTCTATGATGCTTCCTGTAGTGCCACTTGGCTTCAGGGGTCCCAGTGACTGCTGCGGGGCATGTCACCCTAAGGTACCACAGCGGAGGCAGCAGTGGGAAGGCTGCTGCTGTCCCTCTACACGGCCAGCCCTTGCTCTGGTTGGAAGGAGACGTATAGCCATACAGCAATCTGCTCAACCAGCCTTCAGGGACTCCACCTTGCCCCACCTCTCGAGGGAGCCCACAGGAGACTCATTGTGTCAGGAGATAGGGCTGCCCTCTGCAGAAAGGCAGGGCTGGACTTACAGTGTGAGCATTGTTGATCTTCTTCACGTCCCACTGGCCTTCACCTGTGTAGGTCAGCAGGGAGATGGCCCCATCCGAGCTCCCGCAGGCCAGGATCAGACCGTAGTCATGGGGGGCCCAGCACACAGAGTTCACTGCAGGATGCGGGAGGCACAGTGAGCAGGGAGCACAGGGAATACAGGGCCAGAGCTGCAGACAGACAGCTTTGCTAAGTTCCTAAGAGAACTGCAGGGACCACCAAGGGCACTTGTAATTTTTTCAATTAAGGATATTAGAAAAACCCAGGGGGCCAGAGATTTAGCTCAGTGGTTCCACCACCTGCCTCCCAAGCACAAGGACCTGAGTTCGATCCCCAGTACCAAAAAAAAAAAAAAAAGCCCTATTGGGCTGGGGATTTAGCTCAGTGGCACCATGCCTGCTTTGCAAGTGCAAGATCCTGGGGTCCTGAGTTCGAACCCAAATACTGCAAAAGAAAAAAACCCCACAAAAACCCCTATTGCACACAAGTATCATTTCATAAACTCTATTAACAAAACAAGGGAGAAGGATAACGACCTGAGAATAAAGGCTGGTACTTAAAATGAATAAATCTAAAAAAAACTGTGTAGTGCTACTTTTAGTTCTCAGGCCACATCTCAGCTGTGGAGACAGCAGGAAAGCCAACCACAGCCCAGGGACAGAGGGAAGGGAAGCAGGGCAAGGTCAGGATAGAGGCCCACCCAGCAACTCAGTGTACCTGAGGAGTCATGTCCCGAGTGCTCATGGGTCTTCTCCCAGGTGCCATTCTCCTCTTTCCAGATGATGACTTTCCGGTCATAGGAGCAGGATGCCAGGATATTGCCATACATGGGGTGGGCCCAGGCCACCTGCCACACAGGACCCTCATGACTGCAAGAGGGGGGACAGAGGCTGTTCAGGAGCCACAGGAACACAGTCCTCTACCGGGCACTGTTCTGGAAAGGACTGAATCGCTTTCTTGGCAGGGGGAAATAAAGTCTCCCTAAGAATTTCAAAAGGGAAATTCACTGTGAAAGGGACACCTACTGGACAGTGAGGACTCTAAGGCCCCAAGAGGCTAAGTAACATGAGGTCACAGAGCCTTTCTAAGAGTCAGAACTCTCAAGTCAGAGTCCCTGTGCCACTCAAATAGAACCTTGCCTGCCCAGGCTGCAGCCAGCACTGCCTGTATCTCACTCATTGGGTTAGAGTTACAGCTGCTTGAACTCAGTAAACATCTACAGACTGAGTCACAAGCCATCCTTCCATAAAGCCAACTTTGTGAGAGGTAATGTGTTTCCTACTGCCCTTCCTCTGTTCAAGAGGCACGTCTTCTCTTCTGCTCTCTACCCGCTCACCTGTTGACAGGTACTGTCTGGGCAAACACTGTCAGGCCTTCTAAAGACATCATCACTGGCCAGGGAAAGGTGTGTGCCTCAGCAAACAAGAGGCAGCATGGTAGTGCAGTGCCGGTAGGCACAGGCCCTTTCACTCCACTTTCTCAGTCAGGAGCTCTTGGCTTTAGGCCAGGGTAGTATCTTCTCTATGGCTGTCTCTTCATGTGAAAGTGGAGAGGTCACTAAGACTTCTTTCACTGCGTAGTCATGAGGATTAAATGTGGTAACTCATGTATAAAGCTTGGAAAAATGCTTGGTACAAGAAGTAAAAACCTGCTCAATCTGTTAGTGGTCACTGCTGCCCCTTGTTTACTCTGTGGCTCTAGGGCTCCAGCCACTTCCCTCTGGGTGGACAACAGTATAACTCAGTGCCTACAAAGGAGCTGTTGATGAAACTGAACAGACTCACAATGTTGACACCACCATAGTTAAAACTGAGGCCAGGGCCGGGGATTTAGCTCAGTGGTTCTACTGCCTGCCTCGCAAGCGCAAGGTCCCGAGTTCAATCCCCGGTACCAAAAAAACAAAAACAAAAAACTGAGGCCAAAAAAAAGGAAAAGGTGTGATTTTTTTTAACCCCTGTAGTATTTCACATCTTTTGAGCATAAGAAAAACAGAGCAGAGGATCAGTGTTATGGCTTATATCTAGATGTCCCCCCAAAGCCTCATGAGCTGATAGGTAGGGCTTTACAGAGGTCCCTAGATCCAGGATGTGTGAATATGGATTAAGGATATGTGATAATTAGATCAGTCCACTGATTTAGTATAGTTCTGGGTCTGGATAATGGAAGGCCACCCTGGGTGTGAGGGACCAACCAATAGGTTTTTAGTCTGGATGGGATAAAAAGAAAAAAGCAGGCTCACTGCTTTGATTTTTCCTCCCTACTCTGCCATGGACTGTTTCTCCTCTGCCATGTCGCCCTACCATGGAGCCAGCTGACTGTGGACTGAAATTTCTACAAACTGTGAGCCAAGATAAACCTTTCCTCCTTTAACTCTGGGTGTCAACAACGAGAAAGTACCTAAGACAGTCAGCTCTACCAGTGTTGGCAGTGCTACTCTACTCAGGGCCCTGTTCAGCTGGAGATCCCAAAAGAAGACACAAGTGTGTGGTTCTTCTGTCATTTGATCCTTGGCTCTCAGAAGAGGGGACCTTGTGGCCCACTGCCCCACATGGACATTGTCTCTGTTTCTGTGTTCTTTAATTCAGTTGAACACATACTGAGCACCTTTTTTTTTTTTATTAAATTCTTTTATTGGTACATTGTAGGTATACAACACAATTACATTTCTCATTGGGAATTGTACCTTTACATGATGCATCTTGGTTCTTACTTTTTCCCCATTCCTAGCCCTCCCTTCACGCCCTCCACCCTTCCCTATTTACAAAGACTTTATTTCCATTTTCTCCATTTCTCATCATTTTTCCTTTCCCTTCTTTCCTTTCCCCTGCCCCTCCCACTACCCCTACCCCTTTGGACCTTTTCTTCCTATTTTGCATTATTGATTATTCATTCTGATCATTGGTAATTTTAGGTATACAATATAATGACATTCATCATTGGAAATTTGCACCTTTACATAGTCTCTCTTGGTTCTTATTTTTCACCCTTGCCCAGCCCTCCCTTCAACCCCTCCAGTCCTCCCTATTTACAAAGATTTTGTTCCTATTTTTCCATTTTCTCATATTAATCCCATTCCCTTCTATCCTTTCCCCTAGCCCTCCCACTTCCTTCCCCTTTGCCCCTTTTCTCCCTATTTCACATTACCTATTATACATTTAGTCCTTATTTACACTTTCAGTTTCTCACACTAGAGAAACTATTTGGTATTTATACATGTGTGTCCTATTTATTTCACTTAAGAGTATTGCCTCAATGTGCATCCACTTAGCTATAAATGTCTCTAATTTCTCATTTTTTATGGCTGAATAGTACTCCATTTTATATAAAAAAACACATTTTCTTTATCCAGTCTCCAGTTGATGGGCATTTGGGCTGTTTCCAAGTTTTAGCTATCACAATCTGCACTGCTATGAACATGGGTGCACATATATCACTGTGGTATGATTCTTTTACTTCTTTGGGGAAGATCCCCAGCAGTGGAATAGTGGGGTCAAATGGGACTTCCAGTCCTAGTTCTTTGAGGTATCTCCATACTGATTTCCACAGTGGTTGCACCAGTCTACACTCCCACCAGCAGTGGAGCAGGGTTCCTCTTTCCCCACAGCCCCGCCAGCATTTGTTATTGGTGGATTTCATGATAGCAGCCATTCTTTCTGGAGTGAAGTGGAATCTCAGCGTTGTTTTCATTTGCATCTCTCGAATGACCAGTGATGTTGAACATTTTTTCATGTATTTATTTGCTATTTCTACTTCTTTGTCTCAGAAATGTCTGTTCATTTCAGATGCCCATTTTTGGATTGGGTCTTTAAATTTGGGAGGTCTGATCTTTTTAAGTTCTTTATAGATTTGAGATAGTAGACCTTTGTCTGAGGAAGAGCAGGTGAAGATTTTTTCCCACACTGTGGGTTGTCTCTTCACACTGCTGGTGGTTTCTCTTGCTGTGCAGAAGCCTTTTAATAAGAAGAGACTCCACTTGTTGATTGTTTGTGCTAGTTCGTGGGTAACTGAGGTTTTGTTCATAAAATCTTTTCCTATACTGATGTCTTCAAGGGTTCTACCTAACCTCTGTTCCAACTGGTTCAGAGTTTCTATTTTAATATTTAGCTCTTTAATCCATTTTGATTTTAGTTTAGTGCATGGTGAGAGATATAGGTCTAGTTTTAATCTTTGGCAAGTTGAAGCCCAATTTTCCAGCACCATTTATTAAGGAGGCTATCTTTCCTCCAGTGAGGGTGTTTGGCTCCTTTGTTGAAGATGAGATGGCTGAGTGTGTCTGGCGTTGTTTCTAATCTTCTAATCTGTTCCACTGGTCCTCAAGTCTGTTTCTTTGCCAGTACCATTGAGCACCCTTTTTTTTTTTTTTTGGTACTGGAGATCGAACTCTACCTTGCACTTGCCAGGGAGAAATGACGCCACCGAGCTAAATCCCCGGCCAAGAACCTTCTTGTTGGGAGCATTTCTACATAAATTTTGGGGAAAAATCATTTCATAATTAAAAGTATGACTATAGCTGCTGTCTAAGGCCCAATGTTACCTTGCTGGCTATGGCATGTGTAATGGTCTATAATGCTGTGGCTCTCAAAGGCAAGATAACATCAGCTGAAGACATCCTGGTTCCCTGAGAACCCAGTAGTAATTAAAAAAAAAAGAAAGAAAGAAATGTCTCCAATTTCTCACTATGGCTGAGTAGTACTCCATTTTATTAAAAAAAACCCCACATTTTCGGGCCAGGGATTTAGCTTAGTGGTGCCGCACTTGCCTCACAAGGGAAAGGTCCTGAATTTGATTCCTGGTACCACACACACACACAAAAACACATTTTCTTTATCCAGTCTCTAGTTGATGGAGCTGTTTCCAAGTTTTAGCTATTATAAACTGTGTTGCTATGAATATGGATGCACATATATTGCTGTGGTATGATTCTTTTAATTCTTTTGGGAAGAGAGACATTTATAGCTAAATGGATGCACATTGATGTGTGTAAATACCGAATAGTTTCTCTGGTGTGAGAAACTAAAAGTGTAAATAAGGACCAAAAGGTGTAATAGATAAGGTGAAATAGGAAGAAAAGGGGCAAAGGGGAGGGGGAAGTAGGAGGGGTAGGGGAAAGTAAAGAAGGGAATGGAATTAATATGAGAAAATGGAAAAATGGAAACAAAGTCTTTGTAAATAGGGAGGGATGGAAGGGTCAAAGGGAGGGCAGGGGAATGGGGAAAAAAATAAGAACCAAGATAGATTACACAAATATACAAATTTCCAATGATGAAATGTCATATTGTATACCTAAAATGTACAAATACAATTAATTAAAAAAAAATAAGGTTTTTACCTGGGGAGGGATGAATTCCTTATCAGCTCAACTCATTCCACCTACTGAGGTGGGAATGCTCTTCTTTCCATCCTCATCAGCACGAGATTTGCATCAACACAGAATCACCTCTGCCCCCTAAGTCATCAGATGTTCCCTCCAATTATCGTGTGTACCCAATAATCATGGCTAGCTTGGAGAGTCCTTGTCTTTGCCCACTCTGAGGCACTGATCTTCCTGCCCCCCCATATACTTTGAAACTGCACAAGTCTCTATTGGCTTTTTTTCTTTAGCCTTCACCATCTCCCTTTCCAGGCAGTCGGAATATATCAGCCTCTGATACCTTACTCTCTCTTGTGCAGTCTGGTGAAGGTCCTGAACCCCTTCTCAGAGTAATGGACAAAGTACAGAGCTAGACTTACAAAGAAAATCCTATTATTCTGAAATGCAGTTACCAAAATGTTTGAAAAGTATATAAGCTAGTGATACACATGCTTCTACGCTAAAGCATCAAGTAGAAACTCTAGTGGCAGATCTAATAATCTCTGCAATTTCAAAGTCATATGATGAGCATAAATGATATTCTAAGTTATAAAGACTAATGAAAAATGCAAACACCTGGTGACAAAGTGACATAAATACTACTGTGGCTTTTGGCCTTGCTAAATATCATAGTCACTGAAAATAAACAAGTCATTGTTTTTTCACTAGCCCCAGCTCACCAAAGCCTGAATTCTACCCACAGAACCCAGATTAAGAACCCATGATTGGGGCCGGGGATTTAGCTCAGTGGTTTCGCCGCCTGCTGCGCAAGCGCAAGGACCTGACTTTGATCCCCGGCACCAAAAAAACCCCCAAAAAACCCATGATTATATGAGAGGTAGTGAACTGAGGAAAAACAGTAGAGGGGTGGCCACATAAATAAGAGCTAGGGCCTTACTAGGGAGAAGTGTGGGCCAAACATCTGTAAATAGCCATTTAACACCTGTCATGTGCAAATGGGTAGAACAACAGGATTTATAAAATGACTCTTACATTTTTCTTACTGAAGACATGACAGTTCAAATTTTTTCTTCTTTTTTTTTTGAGACAGAGTCTCACTATGTAGCCCAGGCTGGCCTTAAACTTGAGGCTCCCAAGTGCTGGGATGTGAACCACCATGCCTGACATTAAGTGACATTTTAGATTACATTGACTGAACATGCACAAAATGGCATTGTTCACTACTTTTCAATGAAGCAGTAGGGGCTCACACAGAAGGCTGCTGGGGGGCTACACACCCCATCAGGTGCTGGCAGTCTTACAGTGAGAACATAGGAGGCAGAGCTAGTGTTCCTGTCTGGGGCCACCTGTGGTCACCTGCAGACATCTCTGAGGACAGCACCCACTGCTCAACACACCTTGAGGCTGCTGTGACTCAGCTCTCATCCTTTCCACTCATGCCTATGAGGGCCTGTGAAGCCACACCATTCCCAGGGACCCTCCTCAGGCTGGCTGACACTTACCCCCTCAGGTCAGCAATGAGGATCTGCCCTCCATTTCGTACATCGAAGATTTTGACGGACCTGTCTGAAGAGCAGGTGGCCAGGCGGGTGCCATAATAATCCATCTGGGCATCGTGCTGCAAAGGGAGGACAGCTCAGGAAGCCTGAAGGCTGGGCACTAAGGTGGGTGAGAGCAAGTTGCCAGAGTCTAGTTTGGACCAGCACCCACCTGGAATAATCTGATCTCAAAGAATTGCTACCATTAGACAAGAAGCTATCATGTTGAAGTCTCAAGTCTTTGCTAGGCAATGTCATCCTGAAAGGGACAAGCTAAACCATATCCAGCTGGCTTTACAGACCCGTGTTATGCTCCAAGGAATGTCCCTTCCCATCCTGTTCTGTCTGGTGAGTACAGGAGAAAAGGTTGGCCTAGATGCCCTTTTCGCGCTGTCTCTGAGGCCCCATCCTGCCCTGAGGCTCTCCAGGGTATTGGGGAAGATATCCTGAGGTTCAGCTCAGCCCTAAACCCAAAGCTAATGCTTGAGTGCAGGCCTCAGACTGCCTGCAGGCCCCAATCAAGTACTCTATGATGCATGTCTAGCTGGACTCAGGGTTCCACTCAGATGTCTGGGTTCCTTCCTCCTGTCCTGGCCCCGATCCTTTGTTCCTAGGTTACTGTTGGACTTTTTTCCTACTAAAGTGCCCACTATGCCAGACTCCTCACCCATGGGAAATGTTATGGTTTGTTTAGCTATCCCCTAAAGCCTTATGAGGATGAGGTAGGACTTTCTTTTTCAGAGGTAGTTGAATCTGGAATGTGTGATGCTGGGGTTAAGGGCATATGATTACTACACCATTACCCATGAGTGATTAGTTTGGCACTGCCCTAATCCTGCTAGTCTGAATAAGATAAAAGGGCCAGAAAGATGCTGTTAAACCCTTGTTGCCTTTGCTACCTTGTGCACACCATGTTATTTCTCCTCTGCAAAGCCTGTTTGCCATCCCTGTCTTGGTGCCAGTTGACTATGTAACCCATAACCCATATGTAACCCAGTCGACTATGTAAACCTCTACGAACTGTAAGCCAATTAACTTCCCCATTTAACTTCAGGTATCAAGTATTTTGTCTCAGCAACAAGAGAAAAGTAACTAACACAGAAAACAAGGCCTTCGATTTCACTGGTCCTACCACTCAAAACCTGAATGCCTTGATGCTGACTGAATTCCAGAGAAGGGACTGGCACCTGCCCATAGTTCCTTGTCCATCTGGGCAACAGATCCACTGAGGCACTAGGCCTACTGCCCCCAAATAGTTTGGCCCCTCCTGCTTTCTGGTTCTGCCTAGAACAACAGATAACACTTTCCTAGCTGTTCCATCGTGGAAGTTTCAGGAATGACTGTCATTCCTGTGCTCACCAGGAGCAAACATCACCTTTCAAAGGAAGCATTCAACAGGTCTGCCTCAACATTCCTTTCTTACTTCCCTACTCAAGGAAAGTGTGCTTATTCTTCCATGGAAGTCAGCCCCTAGCTGCATCAGGCCTTGCCTTCTTAGAAGCAAGCAGAGTAGGTGATTTCCCAAGCTCTTTTACATACTCTATCACACTGGGGAAGGAAATAGGGCAGAGTACCCAAGAGATGTAAATTCTATCACAGCAGTTTATCTGCTGTACAACCTTTGAAAGCATATCTCATTTCCTTGAGCTTCAGTGTCCCTATCTTTAAGTGGGACTAATGACTGCATCTGGTTCAAGATTAGACAAGATAGGGCTGGGGATTTAGCACAGTGGTGCTGCCGCCTGCCTCGCAAGCGCAAGGTCCCAAGTTCGATCCCCGGTACCAAAAAAAAAAAAAAAAGATTAAACAACATATTAAATGGAAAGTACCTGAATGGGGTCTGACAACTTAGTGAGCACACAAATATTCCTAATTATTTTGCCTCATCTGCTTGTCAAATCAAACCCATGCAAATAGGTGCCATATTATTTTTTCCATGAGGAAATTGAGGCTTACAAAAGGGAAGATATTACCTAAAGAGTCTCAGACTGGACCTTCTTGTCCAAGGTGAAACACCAGCTCCAAGGTAAGTAAAGCTGTGGTAAGTAAACTGCTCATAACAAAAACCAAACCACACAGGAAACTACCACCAGGCAACTTAGAAACCTAAAAGCAACTGCTGGTGAAGAGGCAATGAGGGCAGGAACTCTAGGATGAAATGCTGTAGGCCAACTGACCAGGGTGTCATTCAAAGGCTGCCCTGCCTGCATGGCTCCACATAAGCAGTTTTTCCTGTGGAGAGACTTTAACCTCTAGACTTTCTCCAGGAGGCCCTAACTTCCTACACTGGGCCCTGTATTTGCCTCTCAGGAAACATCTGAGAAATGACTTGTGGTTCAAGGGGCCTTGTCTGGCCTAGTGACTATGGGGTTCCACCTGGCTCTTCCTCGAGCTTTCTCTGTGGCTGCTCTTGGGCTTTTTATTGGGTCATCCTTCTATGGTCTCATCGTTAAACCCCCTTCCAATAGGGCTAAGAAATGACAGGAGGAGGAAGACAGGTAGGAAGAAGACTGAGAACTTCTGCACCCTGTCAGCCAGAACAGGTTACTGTGTTATAAACCTTTCCAAGATTTTCCTCAGCAGAGTGACCAGACTGTCAAAGACTTGCCAACTCACAGGACACTGCTGGGAGAATGACCATACCCTTAAGGTTACAATCTGACTGGCAACTACTGCTGCCATACACAGATTCATGAATGACCAGCAAAAAGCGGTAATGAGAAGTCCAAACTGCTTCACTCCCACAGAAATGCCCATGTCCAAAGCCCATAAAGGAGGCCTAAGTGAATACTTACAATCATGTCCTCATGGGAGGTGTCCACAGTGTTAATTACAGACACCTAGAACCAAAGACACCACAGTTAATGATGGCAGAATGCAATCATCTCATTAAATCTACCGACTATTTCTAAAAAATTTTTTTTGAGACAGGGTTTCACTATGTAGCCCAGGCTGGCCTAGAACTCACAGTGATCCTCCTGCCTCAGCCTTCAAAGTGCTGGGATTACAGGCAAATGCCACCATGCCTAGCTGTAAAATTCTTGACTGCATATTTCTCGTCACTCATTCAGTACAGCACACACTTCAAGTGCCTTCTTTTTCCTGAGCACTGTGCCAATGGCTGCAGCATACAGGAATAAGAGAAGGCCTCTGAGAAGCCTGTACATAAATAACTGTAAGATGTCAAGGTCAATCCTTTAACATAGTTTACATGTGCTACATGAACTGAGAGGTGGTGGTGTTGGACATGAACTGGGCCTTAGACGAGGAAACGGAATTTGCCAGATGGCCCAAGGAGAAAAGTACAGTCCAAGCAGACGGTATAACATGAGCAAAGACAGAAGTCTGAGAGTGCTTGATATAAACAGGGGTAGGGAGTAACAGGAAGCAGTCCTGGCTGTCCTTAAAAGTGAGGTAGGACCTGGAGGGAACTAGAGCTGATGTTCCCTTGTTGAACAACAGAACCTCTGATATCCCAGGCAGTTTATGCATTACAGGTTATCTAAGACAATGCACGTTTCTCCTGAGGCTGCTTCATGGCCTACCTCTTGCGACAGACTCTAGTTCAGTGATGGCGAACCTTTTAGAGCTGTGGTGAAAACAGCTGGCTGTGGCACACATGCCATAAGTTTGCCACCACTGCTCTAGATGGTTTCCTAGTGGGATCCAGAGTTGAATAATTTGTAGGACTCTCGAAATGGCTGTCTTGGTCCTTGACCTCCTCCCTCACCCTGCCCTTACCCTCCACTTTGCTTACTGGGGACCAAACCTAGAGCCTCATATATCCTGGGCAAGTGTTCTACCATTGAGCTACATCTCTACCCTTTTTAGTCATTTATTTTTACATTAATCTTCATTCTCTTCCCAGTAATAAAAATACATTTACTATAACCCATTATGGAAAACCAAAATTCCCCCAGAATCCTACCATTGGAAATGACTATTTCTGTGGTCTATTCTTCCAGATTGTTTTTTTTTTTTGGAACCGGGGATCAAACTCAGGACGTTGCTCTTGCACAGCAGGCTGCAAAACCACTGAGCTAAATCCCCAGCCCTCTTCCAGATTTTTTAAAAGCATACTGTAGTAAATAAACAGCTTAAGTGGGCTCCTACTGTGTGTGTGTGTGTGTGTGTGTGTGTGTGTGTGTGTGTATGTATGTATATATATATATATATATATATATATATGAGCTATTCTGCTCTCATGCAAGTTTCCAAATAGTTCAGACAAATCATTCAACTGACCATTTTCTCTGAAGAGCTGTAAGTAGTTTTCAAAGAACACCCAACCACACAGTAGGTAGAAAACAACTCTAATTTTCTTACCATTCACTATTACATAATAGCTAAAATATTAAAAGTGAAATCAAGTTCTAAAAAATAGGAAATCAATGTAATCCTTGTGCTCAGAAGGATCACCACAAGTTCAAGGGCAGCCTGGGCTACATAGTAAGTTCAAGGCCAGCATGAATGATGCAGCAAGAGCCTGTCTCACAAAAAAGCAATGGGCCGGGGATTTAGCTCAGTGGTTTCGCTGCCTGCTGCACAAGCACAAGGACCCAAGTTCAATCCCCGGTACCAAAAAAAAATAAAAAAATTAAAAAAACAAAACAATGATTTTGACACAGAAAGTAGCTCAGATCATCCGTTTCTTATAAAAATAAAAACTCCTAAATTTCAATTCTAGAAAGTATCATAAAACAGCTTTAAAATTCTAATGTTGAGAACAATCACCTCTACCATAAAATATAGCTAGAGAAATAACTCTAGTTTTTTTCATTTAAGTAGTAAGGGTAGACATAGAACAGTTCAGCTATTCCAACTGGTAAGAAAATTCTGATTCAACCTCCCACAGCTTTGTCTGTAATCCTTTCAGAACATCTTCCATCTGTTTTAGAGACTTTTCTATTTCAACTCTTTCAAGATTAAAAAGCTCTTTATCTTCTAACACATTCTGCTTTTCAGAAGATCCTAAAGCATAAATTCTGGTGGCTTCAACACTGAGACAAAACAAATTCCTCCTGTAATCTAGATTCTTGGGAGGGCATCTGCATGTACAGTCAAGGTTGAGGGGGCAGCCCATCCAGTACAGTTTCAAGAATGCACTCTCGGGCTGGCGATTTGGCTTAGTGGTACCCGCGCCTACCTCATAAGCACAAGGTCCTGAGTTCAATCCTTGGTACAAAAAAAAAAAAAGAATGCACTCTCATCTTTATGTCTGGATAGCTTTTGCTCCTTCCCGGTAGAAACATTACAGGACACAATGCGTTAGGGATGCAGCTGGTGCCTTCCTGGGCGGCTGCCCTGCTCAGGGAGCTGCCCAGCAGCACAGGCAGCTAGAGCACAGGGCATCAGTAGGCTATCCTCTGCTGCTGCTGTGTCCTCCCTCTTCTGCAGCTGCTGGAAGTGGCTGGAGGCTTCAGAGAACTGCAGGCCCAACAAGGAGTGGCTCCCCCTGCCCTTGTGGATACACACACAGGAAGTAGAGGAGCATCCTCTGCAACAACCTGGTGACCAGGTGCCCGCCATTAGTTACCTCTTTTACTTTTTTGTGGTACTGGAAATTGAACTCAGGGCCTTTGTGATGGGTTACCTCTGCTGGTGGTTTTTCGTTTGTTTTTTTCTGCTACTGTTTTTTAAAATTTGAGACAGACTCTGACAAAGTTCCCCAGATCAGGCTTGAACTTGAGACCTCCTGCCTCAGCCTCTCATAGTGCTAAGATTACATTTCTGACATTTCTTTCAACTTTCCCCAATCCCCATCTCATATTTCCCAGCACAAACCCTGCAGTATAAAGCCTGACTTGACTTTTTGGAAAGGTGGATCCTGAGAAAGGATGGTGGCAAAGCAGCTGAGGAGGTAGATACCAAGTAAGCATGGAGCCTCTCTCAGCAAATCCTAGACTTTGTAATAAGTGGGGGCCCCAAGGTCTGCAAAGGCAAAAAAGGAAGTGTCTCCTCGGCGTGTCAAGCTGTCCAGGTTACAAAGTGTTTTCACATGTGTACTGGGAAGTACCAAGGGCAGTCAAACACAGCCACCTGACAAACTAAGAAGCAGAAACAGTGGTTCCTCCCAAGCCTTTGAGTTTATCAGGTCATAGTTAAATGGCAAGCAACAGCACTCAAAACACCTCTTCAGGATCACATGAGTTACAAATTAATTTAGAACTAGCTGAATATGGATCATAGAGTTCTCTACGAAGCAGCAAAACCAGAGGCCAAAAGTGGAGAGCAATTTAACACCTAGCTGCCTGAAAAGTAAGAACTAAACCCAGGGTTCTGACATACAGGTTCACAGTTTCTCTCAAACTGGCAGTGAGGCATCCCCTCTTCTTAGGAGCATACATTTACCAGGCTGTGTCAAGCCCAGTCATGAGGGCTTTATCCATTAGTTCTCATTCATTCACTCAATGAGTCTGTGAAGTGAACACATGCTGTAGATACCACCGCAATGGAAAAAACCGGGACCCTGTCCTCAGAATCATTCAGCTTCCTGAAGCTGCAGTCATACCTGGGAATCCCTGCCTCTGCTGGGAGTTAGGTGGAACGGAATAAAGAACGCTCGAGTCTCAGCTCCGCCACTATCACAGGCTGAGAGTACAGCCGTGCTTCAGAGCTTACCGCAGGCTCGGGATACACAGCTCCTACGGCATTCTGGCTCTATTTTTCTGGCTTATTTTCACTCGCCGAGGGAAGACAAGGGCAGAAGAGGGGTGGGAAAGGGATGCAAAAGGCGCCAGGCACCGGCGCGGCCCGAGGCCCAGAGGCTTCGCGGCCTGCACCCCCCGCCCCGGCCAACGGCTCCCAAAGGTCGCGGGACAGGGCAGAGCACCCCAAACTTGACGCGGTCAAGCAGAGCTGAACGACCCCAGCCCGAAGGCCCGGAACCCTGATCTGCATTCTAGTTTCAACTCACCATAGCGGCGGCGGCAGGCGGATCTCGGACGTGGCAGCTCCTGACACAGCCTCCGCAGGGCTCACTTCCGGCGCCGGACTGGCGAGAAGATTGGCCGTCGCTCAAGAGACTCCGGGCTGCAGCACGCTCGGCTCGCAACAAGGTTCCGTATCTCCCTCTGGACTCGCTGCACCCACGCGTGGCTCCGCCCTCATCCTGGAGCTCCAGGCCCAGGGGGCGGGGCTCTGGTTGCCGTGGAGACCTTGACCAGCCGCTTAGGAATCTGAAGGTCTGGTCAGTCTTCTATCCAGACCAATCCTTCCCTCTTCCTGGGTTAGTGACAGCGTCGCGCTCTTCCCTGCGGGTCTGGGCGCGTGGGTTGAACTTTGTAGAGTTGATAGTGTGTGTTTTGTGGGGAGCGAGTAGACTGGTCTTAGTGTTTCCTTCTGGTTAGTCTGTCCTCAGTCTCTCTGCCCTCCCTGCCCACGACTTCAGAGACTGCAAACTGCCCCTTCCAAACAGGTCCCCTAGGATTCTGAGTCTGGCCTATAGGATTCCCACAAACTTCAGGCCTCAGTGTTCCTAGCACCCAGGTCCCTGCTTCCTCAGGAGGCCTTTGAGGGCTCCCCACAAGCACAGTGAGAACACTGGACTTCCAACAGAACCTTGGGGTTAAGTCACAATGCTTCAGTTTCCTCTGTCACCACTGGGGTAAGAACCTGAGCCTGACGTGACCACTGTGAAAATGTTACTGCTCGGGAAGTATAACGGGGCCACCCTGTGAAGGGGTTTTGGAGAGGAAGCCATGGGAATAGGGTATTAGCAGAACTAAGGGCAAGGCCTGGGACAGCAACTTAGCCTTCCGTCCCGCCCTAGCTTCTGAGATCCCCACCACCACCAATGGAGAAATACTGCAAGGTCTGAGAGAGTGGCACTTGGGGGCGGGGTGCTCTTGGCTTCTTGTTGTTCAAGGGACAGTCCCTGGCCTTGGATCTGTAGCTTCACCTTTGAGCCTCTGGCTGATAAGGCCAAGTCACTTCTTTCTGAGCTTTACTTTCCTCCAGTGGAAAATGGGGACAAGGGCATATTAGATATAAATATAGTGTATTAGGCATGGTTGTCATTGAGGAAATTTCCTAGTGTAAATGTTGAAGAAACTTGAGGATTTGGGGGTAGCAATGAACTGAATCTTACTCATTCAGATATTTGTGGGTGGGGCTGAAAGGCATAGTGACAGAGAGGTTGAGTGCCAACCCTGGCCCCAATACTGCATGTGCCTACTTGTGTGGACACACGCTTCACCTCTCTCAGCTGCTACCTCCTCTGTTAAGTGGGATGCAGAGTACAGATTGTGTATCTCTTACCTGAAATGCTTGTAACCAGAACTGTTTCAGATTTCAGTTTTTTTAAAATTTTGGAATATTTGCATATCCATGATGAGATATCTTGGGGGATGGGACCCAACTTTGAACACAAAATTCATTTATGTTTTATTTCTTATACATATAACCTGAAGGTCATTTGTACAATATTTTTAATAATTTTGTGCATGAAACAAACTTTTGCAGGATGGAATTTTCCACTTGTGGCATCCTATCAGCACTCAAAACTTTCAGATTTTTGGAATCCTCTGGAAGCTGATTTGGGATCAAATGAACCTTGAATGTGAAACTGTTTGGAAGTTGGATGGGCCAATATGTTTGACCTGGAAATCAGTTCAACTCGAAAAGAGCTGGGATTGTGTGTGCATAACTCACAATATCTGAACCATCATTGAGCATTATTTCTTCTCCTGGGCATATTCTTTTTCTTTGCAGATTGACTCCTAGAGTGCCAAGCTCCTCTTTGCCTCCTGGGATATCATCTATATCCTGTGTCTGTATTTCCCATCTGGGTAACCCTAGACCTCACATCAGGCCATTCTGAGCTTTCCTCAGTTGTGCCCTCTGTCTCCCAGGCTCTTTGTCCCTGAATGTCCTTCTTTCCTCCCTGAGGTACTGATGCCCAGATCTTCCTTTCTGAGATGTGAAGCTATTCCCAAAGGGTTAATGACTCATGGTACGTTAAGCTCAGATGGTGGGCACTCAAAAGGTGACCTGGTGGAAGGGGAACAAAGTGACTTTCCCAACCAGGGACTGAATTTCCCCAAGTTCACATCCATGGGAGGTGGGGGCCCAGCTATCCTTTGGAAAAAGGCTTTTTGATGGGTACCATGTCTGCATTTCCATGTGTGCATTTATTGTTATTGCTTAGTATAGTGTTAAAAAGGCAGACAAATCCCATTAATTACAAAGAGCACAAGCCAGAGATACAGAGAAATAGAGTGTACAATAAGAGCATAGTCACTTTCCAGCCCCCATTGTCCCAGAGCCCCCAGAGCCTGGACAGCTTGTGGAAGCTGGAGGCGGCACCATTCCCTTGATAACTCTGATATAAAAGATGTGCACGCAAGAGTTAGCAAAGTGTGGCGACCCTCAAGAGGAAAAGCCTGGGACAGAGAGCACCACAGACATTACAAAACAGATGGGGAGGATAAGAAGGTAGCCCAGAGCAGCTTCTGATCTCTTGTAGAAGAGAGGGTAAGAGGAGCTTACCTCTTCTAGACCTCAGGGTCTAGAATCCTCCTCTCACCCTTGGTGGGTTGGATCTCTACATTAAAATCAGGAGGGCTTGATTTTGAATTTGGAAAAGACCTGTGGACTTCCTGTCATCTGATTGTGGCCTTGGCTGCAAGTCTTCAAGCAGCACTCCTTGCCAGATCCTCCAAGGGTGGGATCTCAGATGTGACGGCAGGAGAGATTTGGGTGGAAGAGTTGTCAGAGTGATACCACATTGGGAGCCTCCTGCAGGCAGAGCAGGGAGAGAGGGAAGTGGTAGTACTGAGAACATCCTGGCAAGAAATTTCTGAAGTTGCTGAAGCTCCGAATTCAAGAACAAGATCCTCCCCCCCATCACAACAACAAAATGACCAAAACAAGTTCAGGAAAGGGAGACAGCAGTACATATCTGTATAGAAGACAGACACTGGGCTCCATGTTTTGTCTTAGTTAGGGCTATAGCTCTGGGTCTAGGAGAGTCCCCTTTTCTCCTCTGGACCAGGGCCAGATGGAGAGCCCATCCTCAGCACAACCAAGATAGTGATTTTGGTTCCCAGCCTACGGTTGGTGGGGGCTCAGAGGCCTTTCCTGACATCTGGGCTGAGGGGACAGGTGAAGTGATGGCAGGAACACCAGGCTTCCTTTGATTCAGAGTCTTTTTGTTCTTCCTGACAGGACACACTGTACTTAGTGGCCCTGAGTGGACAATAATTACAATGTGAGGAGAAGATGCACATACAGTGACAGTGCTGGAGGGCCGGGGATAGAGGACCTGGCAAGCTTTTAACATTTCCCTGGAAGAATAAATGTGACAGAATAACCAGGAATTTTGTAAAAGAAGAGTGAAGGGACTCATCGCACCACATAATAAAATATTCTAAAATGACAGTAATTAAAACTGTGTGGTTGGTGCCAGAGTAGACACCCAGATAAGGAAACAGAAGAAAAGTTCAAAAGCCCAAATCTATGTACAATGTTAGCAGGTGGTAAAGGTAGCATTTTAACAGGATTGGAGAAAGAACGGTTCTTTGTTAAGGAAGGACTAGGATAAGACAGGTTTAGAGTCCAGGCTCTGAAGCAGCCATGTTCAATGGTCCAGTCTCAGTGCAGAGTGCCCTCCCTCGTCAGTTCTGTGCTGTGGCTGGGACAAGGGCTTAGGGGAGCCATGGAGGGTGCTCCTGAGAGGGAAAGCTATCTGAAGTGTGGAGAGGCCCGCCTTGCCCTCCTCCAGAGGTAGGTGACCCTGTAGTGCCTGGAGTCACTGGGTGGGTTCCCTGCTTGTCTCTCATCTGCAAAGGGTGGAATACAAGTTGCTGAGTTTAGATCTCAGAGCTGCGGTGGCAACCTGACTCTGTAGCCCTGGTGCAGAGGCAGGAAAGAAGCCCCAAGGGGACTGTGGTCCTCCAGTAAAGAGGATACACAACAGAGGATACAGTCACTATGTTCTGTCCAGTGATGTTGTCTTTTTTTTTTTATAAAACCACAGACATCTCAGAGCCACACTGCAGGAGTCAGAAGAGTCAGCAATTGAAAGCATAACCATTGCATAGTAGTAAATGAACAGAGATGGTGAGTTCTTTATTTACAATTATTGTCTAGATAAAAAAATTCATAAAAACAGATGAGTGATCATAAATTATTGACCCCCTAATGGGGTGAATTGCCAAACGTACCCCATGCTGCTAGATATAGGACGCAGAGTGCAAGCTTTGTGTACTATATGAATTTTGACAAACCATCCATTTCCTGTGTGTGTGCGTGTGTGGATGTGTGTGAACATGGGAGAGTGAGGGGCACATGGGTGATCATCACTCCTGACAAGAACAGACTGACACACATGTTGGGCATTCTTGGTAGCTTCCACAGCTCCTTGCCCCCCAAGCGAGGTCCACTTGGAGAATCCTCCCATTGGCCTTGGGTTCTGCCCCCAAAGCACAAGGGAGCCTGGTGTGCTAGCTTGACGGTCTGGACATCATGGAATATGTGCCCATGGATACATGGGCAAACAGAGAAAGGGAAGGCGGATAAACAAGAAAGAAAACTCAAAAAAACCACCTTGTTGCAAGGTTTCTCAGCTGCATGTCCTTCCTCCCAGGAGTGTGGCAGGCAGGCTTTGGTGGTGTTTGTACCAGAGTACAATAAGCACATCTGAGGCCTGGTCGCCCGTGGCTGGGGATGCAGTGTCCTCTGCTGGATACATTCAGAGAGATTTCTTCACGACATTCAGGTGGTGCTCTTTCACACAGAAGGTCCTCCTTACAGAGAGGTTTTTCCAGGTGGGATGGGCTGACTTCGAACCCCAAACCCCACAGGTTTTTCCATAGCTGTTAAACATGGGCCCTCCCAGCTGACTATGGCTCTGTTCCCAAGTGGCTCTCATCTTGTTAGTGGAAGAGTTCTCTGGGCCTGGAGGAGGGCAAAGGCAGGGCTGACACTGAGCGATCGTGGCAAGGGTCAGCGTGAGGAATGGATTTTGCAAGCCAGGCAAAAGTGTTTGGTTTTCCTTGAAGCATGGGACATCATTGATCATGGTATTCAAAATGTCTTTTGCACTGTACAAGTTTATGGAAAAAAGATCATATGCTGAAAAGTCTCAAAGCAAACTTTGTATTAAATACAAAAGTTCTTTTATGAAAAAAGCTGAGACCCACAAAGTGCTTAGCAGTTAAGAGGCTGACAGACAATTAAATAAGCTCTTATTAAGTAGGATTACTAGTGCTGTTATTGTCTTGGGGTAAATAGCCACCTTTCTCACCTGTGACACGGGAGGGTTTCAGAATGGCTTTCTGTCTGGGGAAGCAAGACTTGGTGTTAGAAGGCTACAGTATAGATTGTGACTACAGGAAGACAATTTGGTTTAAAAATCACACTGAATACATCTCAATATACACATCATAAGGTTCATTTGGATCTAAATATTGCAGAGAAAAAGGCTATTCTTCAAAAATAAGATAAAAGCAGCAAGCCATACTAATCCTCATCCAATATGCCAACAACTCATATGCTGCCCTTTATAAAGAAGTAAACCTCTAAATTACAAACAAAAAAAAATCAACACAATACCACATATAATATTTTATCACTACCTCACCCTCTCTACAGACAGTGCCAAACACTACCTATTTTGGAAATGCTCTTGGTAAACTCAAGTGAGTTTCATTGAGAGAAAAGCCTTTGACCAGTGCTGTGCAGATTCCGACATCCTTGGGCTGGGATGTCTACTTGACTTACAAACCCAGGAAGCTTCTCTCCTCTTCTCCCTTCATCTACGGAGCATGTTAGTGAACCCTTTGGGATGGATCCTCAGTAGCGTCTAGCTTCTGCCGGAGCCTTCCATAGTGGTAACATTATTGAAACAGAAATGGCAGGCAAAAATAAGAGCATGGCTATTGTAAAACATCAAGGATGCAACCCAGAGAAGTGTCTGTGGGGCTGAGCTGTTTTCATAGCATCTCAGCCACCAGTGTTCTTAAACCATACAAATAGCCAAAGACGTTATCTACAGGTTTGTAAACAAATTACATTCTTCTTTTTAGGACATAAATAAGTTAAAATAGAGCAATTTAAGCAGAAACAAGGCAACATGCCGGCAAAGAAACTTTATATATCCATGTATATATATTTTATATATATATATATATATATATATCTACCTATCTATATGGACGTATACAGTCCTGGAAAAGTATACGTTGATATAGATACAAAGAAATGGATATAACCTTGTGAGTGTCTATGAGTTCTTCAGTTCCATTGGTGCAAATCTATTAGGTGAATTAAGCTCTGCAATTTCAAAAAGTTAAATTAATCTATACAACTGAGACCATGCTGTGCAAGCATTTCAAAAACTCAGACCAGTGGATTGGATAAATAGTCTCAGAAAAGAGTCTGTTTGAAGTTCCCGCCTAAGAAAACAAATGGAAAAAAACCCTCCCCAGCCCCCCAAACACCAAACAAGGGGAGGATTGAAAGTGTCCAGTACATTCATGCGGGGGACTTGGTGGCTGGGCAGGACAGCGCTGGTCCTCGTCCAGGCAGGAGCCAGGAAGGGCTTGTTTTTGGAAACTTCTCACTTGCTCCCTATGCTCCCAGGGGAAGTCTGCCCCCTGCCTCAAAGTGAAAAAAAGAGTTCAAACAGCATTGCAGCCAGGGAAAGGGTCTGTGGGTAGAAACACCAGGTTTTCTCTCCATTGTTTGGTTTCCTTGTTGCTCCTGCTGCATGGGTGAGTGGGGGACTGGAGGGGTGCCTAGGAGGCAGGTGGGAGTGGGTTCGTGAGGGCTGCCAGCGGGCAGGTGACAGATCCTCAGCTAAAGCGACGTCTCCAGGCTGTGGATGGGGCTCCCTGGACTTGAAGAGGTAGCTGATTTGCTCGTGTCGGTTGTCAGGTTGATCCCGCTATCAATGGCGCTGTTGTTCTTATTGAGCGATGATGGCGGGCTCGAGTTCTGCTTGAGTGCGGCATCTTCTTCCAGGTCCGTGTCATCGATGAGGGGGATATGGGGCTGCGAATCTTCGATCCGGAATTCAGGATGAGCCATGAAATTATGGATGGAGGTTCGAGACTCAGGCTTTTCTAACCCTTCATAGAGAGAGCTACGGAAGGCCTTCACGACGCGGATCTGCAAGGGAAGCACAGGGTCAGGAGAACTGTGCTGGGTTGGGCTGGGTTGGGCTGGGCTGGGGAGCTGGCGGGTGAGGAAGGAGAGGAGGAGTGGGCTGCTGGAATCCACAGTATCGACAGGGGGAAGAATGGCAAGGGCTCAGGTTATGTGCATCCATGAGTTGGTTTTATTAAATGGTTTTGGTTTGGTCAGAACTACAGTATGAGGAGAGGAGGGGTCATTGAGCACCATCAGAGATGCTGGGGCCCTGCAGTGAGGGGAAGCAGAGTCCACTCTAGTGGGCCCCTCGACCTAGTGAGAGGCCAAGCCTTGGTAACCTCACAGCAGAGGTCCATGCAGAAAGGAGTGGGACCAGGGAGAGAGTAGGAGAGAGGAGAGGCTATTTTTAAAAAATTAATGCTAGGGCCGGGGATTTAGCTCAGTGGTTCCACCGCCTGCCTCTCAAGCACAAGGTCCCGAGTTCAATCCCCAGTACCAAAAAAAAAAAAAATTAATGCTAAAAAAATCACACACACACAGTTAAGAAACCAAACTACATGGAACAGGTTATGTGTCACACAGAAAGGAACAAGAAGGAGAGATGGGGTGAGATAGAGTGAGAGAAGACACACAGAGGCCAAACAGAGAACAGGACACCAAACCAAGGCAGCGAAGCAGCCAAAGCCAACTCAGGGCTTTCTGAGGTGCAGAGCGGAGGCAGCCAGCAAGCACAGAAGAGCCAGCGGACTGGTGAGGTTTGGGGCAGGGAGCATGCCACGTCCGAGCCAGGAACCACACGGCACTCATGGACGGACACACGCCACACTTGGAAGCCTGGACAATGGGAGAGGAAGTCGTTTGTACCCAGCGTTTCTTTCCTTCATGCACATGGGAGGTAAACACTCGAGTATAGACTCCAACCCCTGGCCAGTCATTGCAGCTTGCTTTGGGGTCCCTTGTTTTCTGGGGGGGTATTTTATTTATTTCTTCATTTGTGCTTTGAAAACACAAAACCAAAAAAGTGAGGCCAGAATCATATGGCCAGACCCAGCCCCCTGGGACAGGGGGGTTCTGGGAGGGGGATGGGGTGAGTGTGAAAGTGAGCTACAAGATATCGAGGCGTTCCCTCTTCAGCTGTGAACCGGGGGTCCAGGCCTTAGTCTCCTCTTCCACAGAATGGAAGGAGGTTGGCCCTGAGTCTTCAAGGCTAGTGGACATGGCTAGTACTGAGCATGGAAGCAGGAAGACCCAGGCTCAGTCTTGGCCCTGCCACTTCTTGTGCCTTGGCTATGGGCAAGCCGCATCACCTCTCTGTTGGGCTCTGTCCTGCCTCACAGGGTGTGGAGTGACAGGACCCTCACTTGGAAGAGAGGTGTCACTTCTCTGGACCCCGGGAAGGGGGCCTGTCATCTTAATGGGCTGATGGGATTGGGACAAAAAGATATCTCCTGCTCTCTTTCTAGGCCCAACTCAGACTGTAGCAAGAAGTGGGGAAAACAGCCCAGATGCCCCTAGCGGCGGAAGAGCCTCAGCTGGTGGGGTGTGGAGCCTCAGGATGCCGCCTTGCCTGCTAGGAGGCAGAGGCCTGCAGGAGATGCTCATGGGCAAGCCCTGAATCCCAGACTCAAGCTCTAACTAAATCCAGGGCAGCTCTCCTTGGCACTGGTGGGAGGCCCTCTTCCCTGGATGTGAACATCCTAGGTAACTGTGGTGAGGGTTCTTGGTGTCAACGCTGAGGTCTATTTTTCTGTTGGGGGTGGGTGGGTGTTTTTAGCTCACCAAATGCTCCTTTGCCCTCTAGGTCAGTGTATACGGAGAAAGTTTAACTTAACATTTCACAGTCTTCCTTCTTGATCTTGGGCAAGACTGGGCAGTTTGGCCTTTTTCCCCTCAAGTTTTCCTCCTTTACTGTCAGCCATCACTTGTTAGTGCTGACGTTTGCTCGTCTTCCAAAAAGCATCTCTTTTCCTTCTCCTGCTTACTCCAGCTGTGGGTTGGGAATCAGAAAACCTCACTTGCTGGAATTATGCATTAAATAAAAGGCATCAGGTTCCAAGGAGGTGCCAGCCAGCCGCTACCTCAGAGCTGGTGCCCGGTGAAGGCTGTGTGGGCTGCCCTGAGGTTCTAGCCTCTGAAGTCCTATTTGTGGCACCATAGAGTTTATTAATACTCTGATGTTCTGGTAAATGGGCCATGGTACCCTTAAGTGAGACCAAAACAAAAGAGGTGTTGTAGGCCTCAATTTCCTATCTATAAAATGGAGCAGTAAACATCACTGCTGCCATCAGCCCAGTGCTGAGTGTGTCCGAGGTTGGCTGCAGTAAGATGCTGGCTGGGATACCTCACATATATGTGTGGGGAAGGGAACAGTGGCAGGTCCCTGTCATGTGACTCACAATGTTGGGGGACAACACACAATGAGATGAGGCCCCTCTGCCCGCCCCCTGGGATGGAGACAACAGAAAGAATGAACTGCTCTGGACAAGACTGTGGGGACGAGACTGTTTGGGACACCCCACCATGGCCATCTCAAGTCTCCACTTCGCTTCTCTCTTCAGCTGAAATGGAAAAATATGGGAAGAAAAAAATGCTCTTCCATTTCTCCTCCTTGCCTACCTCAAAGACGGGACTTGGGGTATGGGCCATGTCAGGGTACAAGGGCAGGGGAAAGAGAGGGGACCCAGGAGGGGTTTCAGGGGTTCAGTTGCATTGGCACAAGGGGCAGGGGCCCTTGCCCATGGCTGAGGCTCTGAGGGATGTACAGGCCCCGCTCTGAGATAGGCTCCACATACTCGAATGTTTACCCGGCTTCAAGGAAGCCAAGAGTCTGGGATTGATTCACATTCATTTCAGGCTCAAGGTTAAAGACTCACAACCTCTTTTAAATTCACTCTCTCTTGCTGAACTCTGTGTCCAGGGTTCTCTAGCCCTCTAGGGAAACAAACACAGGGAATATTCAGACAGCGGAGAGGTCTGGGCCCACCTCCCAGAAGCAAGCCATTTTCTCACCAACCCAAGGTCATGCTAAATTAGTCACCAAAACACTAATGAGAGATCCAATTTTCTTTCCTGTTCACTGTTTTCATTTCTCCTCCCAACAACATAAACTCCATGCTCCAGCAGTTCTAAGAACCAGGAGTCTGGAGGGAAGTCAAGGCGGGGGTATCCTATCTGTCAGTAGAGGTGTGGTGTCCAGAATGTGGCCTGGCCCTGGCTCAGGGGTCTGCATTTGACTTAGTAGGTATTGAGACAGGCTTGCTTGAAACAGGCTAGAAACTTGTGGGAGATAAGAAATGTAGGGGGTCTTGGCCTTGGAAGAGAGAGCTGATCACCAGTGATAAATGCCAGATGGGTTGGGGGATGCCAACAGGGTAACACCTTCCTGGCCTCCTGAGTCCTGGAGTATGGCTCCTATGAAGCCATAGGCATGGGCACTGGCTCCCAAGTGGAAATTCAACTCTGTGGCTCTCCGTCTGTGGACCTGTCTGGGTAGCAGTGTGGAGGGAGAGAAAAGCAAGGGATTTTGAAGGCAGATTTCTGACAGCTCCCTTGCTGTGTGATCTTGGCCAAGTCTGTCTTTCTGTGTTAATGGACACACTGGTAGATCTTTCCCTCCTTCGGAACTGTTGAGTGGGGACCTAGTAAAGAATCTTGAGGCTGGCCACTGAATTTCTGGGAGAGAACAGACTCCTTTGTGACTAAGTAGGTAGGGAGCAGCCCGAGCATGCAGCAGATTCCCTCCCAAGCATGCCAGTATCTCCCTGGCTGGATGCCATGCTCCTGATGGGCACTTGTCTTCCAGGGGCCTGCACTTCCCAGTGGCACTGTGTGGGGATGCCAGTGTGCTTGGGGACTGTGCTCACCCCAGTGTCATGACTTAGAAGTCATTCTCCACACACACTGTCCTGGGATAGGCCTCTGTGGGTAACTCTTGGGAATCTAGGGTACAGTGTTTTGTCTCATCCTGAGAAACACAGACAGCAGGTATTTCTGCCTCACTAACATGTGGTTGGCTTCCTGTGCTGGAGAATCCCCAGGAGGAAGATGTTGCTCAGAGGGAGCCAGCTCACCTCTCGTCCTACCTGTCTGGGCCTTGCCCTTGCTTCCTGGCCAACTGCTTCACACCCCCCTATGGTGAGAAAGCATTGGCTTCTGAAGGGACCTTGCCCAGTACCTACAGTGTCCTCAGTTCTGGGAGAGCCGAGGAAATATGATAGAAACAGAACAGAGGTCAAAGGGATATTTACTGAGTGTTTACATTGTGACTGCCATGACCACAGCATTGAGATCCCCTCTAGAAGCCAGTGCCCTTGGGCAGGTGGATGGTCAGGCTCTTTTTAAGAACCCATGGCCAAGAAAGGATCTGGAAGGGACCTAGAATTCTGAATTCTAAAGCAGAGGGTGAGAATGGGCAATATCTAGGAGAGCTGCAGGGCGGGTCTCTGTGAAGGAGCTGTGTGTGAACAATCCCATTGGATCATCTGAGAGACTCGGGGTCACAGACAAGGTCAGTTATGGTCTAGCCTCTGCTTGGGCTTCTTTGCAAGGCTGTTCCAAAGCTAGGATATAGGTCACATGGGCTAAAGGGGACCTAGCTCGGAATATCAGCTCAGAGACAGGAAGTGTAGGATGGGCATAAATGGGCATTTCTCTGAAGGCAAAGTGTCATCTCAGGACTGGCCTCTTCAAATGGTTTACAAGTGACAGAAGAAAAGGTGAAGATAAAGTTGTGAGGTGGGAAAGACCAGCTCTTTCTTCTAGCCTATGAGAGCTAGAATGAGGGTAAACTGCAGGAAGCTCTCCCAGGGCTACATGGGTGCCCTGGAAGATCATATGAGGTCTTTCATGGCCAGTACCAAGTGCTGTTCTTCAAGAATGAGGCCAAAGAATGGAAAAAGAACTGAACTCACACCCAGAAGCCAGTCTTCTGGTAGGCAAAGCTAGCTAGGGGGACTTAGGAATCACCAATTTAGGAATCTGTCTCCAGGCCAGAACATTTGGTGATGGCACTTCAGGACAGGTGGTGGTATGGGGCAAGGCCAGAGCCAAGCTGACCCAGGGACAGGATGGAGGAAAAGGTCAGAGAGGGTAGAGCCACCTAATAAGGCAAGGGACCTCTGCTCTGAAGGGAGAGAAGGATGGGACCAAATGCTTTTGCCCTGAGACAACCTGGCAGTGATCTCCTAGTGACAGTGCTTCATGGAAAAGTGAACTCAGACACCATTTGCTCAAATATATCTCCCTGTCATCTTGGCTCAGCTGGCCACCCCATCGCTGATTCTATGCTAATGAATGAAGACATTTATGTGTCCCTCCTGTATACTGGGCAGGACAACATCCACAGAAAGAAGGTGACAGCCATGAGCATAGCCCATCAGCAGGCTCTGAGGCCTATGCTTCCTGTCAGAGGCCACAGGGAGGAGCCCATTCTGCACACAGGTCATGGTCAGTGGCAGGAGATGTGTTTGGTAGCTGTTTCTGGATGGAGGTGGAGACATTTTTTAAAGTATCGAGGCCTGGAGACGGTTTCTCATCAAGGTGCTGAAGACTGGCAGGGATAACAAACACATCACATCTACTTTGTTGTTGCTGTTTTGAGACAGGGTCTCACTGTGTAGTTCAGGCTGGCTTTGAACTCTCTATGTAGCCCAGGGTAGCCTCAAACTCACATCAATCCTCCTCTCTCAGTCTCCTGAGTGCTGGGATTACAGATGTGCACTTGTTTATACTTGAGAAAATCAGAACTGGGGGCCCCTTTGACAGAGACAAAACAGGAGGTGGGTGGGAAACAGAGACCGATTTTCTCCAGGGCCTGAAACCATGGGGAGGTCCAGGAAAGGTCTAGACAAATCCAGGGACGCCTGGGTCAAGTGGTAGTGTGAGAAGATGAGCTTGGCAGGAGGGAGATCAAGGGGAGGTGTTCGAGCTGTTCCTAAGTTAAAGGAGGGCAGAACGCTGAAGGTAGACCAGATCACTTCAAGGTGGGGGGCTTGACACCCTATTTTCCACCCGAGGTCAGTTGAGTGGGTCAGGAGCCTTTTCTCTTCCAGAAAAGCCTTTTCTCTTCCACTGTGCTCTGTCCTCTGCTGGAGAAGTGGTGTTTGTAAGGCAGCTAATGTGGAAGGAAAAGGTAGCACAGAGCGGGAGAGATTCTGAACTGCTTCGGCAGCACCTCTGGGCTGTGGTCCCCTTGGTGGTCTGGGATCTCACTGATTGTGACCTCTGACCTCAGGAACCTCTTGGCTTGTCTCTCCCCCTTGGCCATGACCTCATTGCTAATGGGTGCTTCCTGACCAGCTGAGAAACCCTGGATGATGTGACCCCTCTCTTGGTTGGGCCCTGCTGTTCCTGTGACCCCTGAGGGCTTTTACCCCTTGACTGCAGTAACTCTGTGCATGACCTTGGGTGACTGTGACCTTCTGGCCAACTCTGGCCCCTACCCTTGGATCTAGGCTTTTCCTGACAGAGTATGAGCAATGGGACTCTGTGCATCCCTCAGTGTCTCTGCCCCTTTGGGCTTTGGGACCCAGTAGTGGATTGGGACCATTTTATCACTGAAACCCAGGTCCTCCTGACCAATGGTGATGCTTAGACCCAGACCCTTTGGCCACTTGTGGCCCTAATGACATTCAACTGGCTGATTGTATCGCTGACCCAGCTGACCCTGGCCTGTGGAGTGACTGCCACCCTGTGACTGGTCCCTGACTTCCTGCCCACCTGGGACCCTCCCCAGGGGCTTTGGCCCTTCAGCCCCCTGCGCCTGACAGTGACCAGCTGCCCCCCATGTCCTCTGGTACCCAGCCCCTGCCCGCTAGCCTGCCCAGGAGCTGGCATTGGTGGCACCAGCAGAGCGGTAAGGAGTCACACTCACGCCCAGCTGCAGCAGGAGGAAGGCTGGTCGGAGAGGAAAGAGCATTGGACAACGACACGCGACTAGGGCTAGAGAGATTGGCTACATCCTGGCTCTGGCTGGTGACCGAGGACTGTCTCCGCAGGGCGCCCTGAAAGGAGGCCCCACTCTTGAAAGTATTGACTACTTCAATCTGCAACGGAGGAGAGAACGAGACAAGTTGCAAGAAGAACGGACACAACAGCTACATGACTGACAGGCACCACGTCACGAGAACAGCCGCAGCCACGGCAACAATGACAATGTCACTTAAATCAAAATGAAAAAAATACCAGACACATGCCAAGGCTCTGAAAGATGTCTGCCCTCTGTAGGCCCCACGCTCCTGGGGAGGACACAGGGCTCTGGCCTCTCCCTCACACTAGTAGCTCAGGGCCAGCAGGCTGGGCTGAGGCAAGGGTAGGTGGCCTGGAGGGAAGACAGTAGGTGCTCAGCCTTTCTCAAGGTCGGGCACGGAACCCAGTGGTATGGTGGGGGCCCCTGGGTGGGAAGACCTTGGCCCAGACTCCAACTAGATAGCCTTGGGCAGGTCCCCTCTCTGAGTCCCCTTCTCTGTCATCTACCCAGCAGTATTATCTGTAAGTGACAGAGTGCCAGGCTGCATCAGTGCTCAGTAGGGTCATGCCCATTCAGGAAACTGTAGTCCTTGCTGCCTCCTGAGAGCTGGAGGACTGCAAGGGAATTGAGGGCACCAGGACTGTGGGCACTGAGAGCTACCCAGCCCTCACAGGAAGTACGGGCTGCCAGGTCCTGGTCAGGGAGGAGAGCCCAGGCCTGTTTCTGTGTTTGACTGCCCCCTGTCCTGCCTTGGCCATGCCAGTTTGGCAGGATGGGTCATCTCAGGGCCTTAGTGACTTCCGGAACTGGGGAGTCACATCCACCTCTCAGGTAGAGTCAAGTGAGATGAGATTTGGGATGGGGTGCTGTGGGGTATGAGGCAGCCCAGGGGAGCTGCTTGCTACACCAATGGAAATAAGGTTACTAGTTTGCAACTCTTTCCCAGAGTGCTATGGGGGACCTGAGGCCAAGTTCCCAGCTCCAGCCCCCCACCTTTGGCAGGGTCCTCTCTCTTGGTTCCCAGGTTCCCTTCTGATGCTGACTTCGTGGGGCTCTGACAGCATTCCTGGGCTGTGACACCTGCCCAGGTTGTGTGAGAGTGCAGGTTGTGTGTGTGTCATAGGCTCCATGGCAGCCACATGTTCTCTGCTCGGGGAGAAACCTGCTTGTGGCTGGCATGCATTCTACATGTGTGCCCCCAGTGTGTGGCCAGCGTGCACACATGCAAGGAGATACCAGCCTTGCTCTCCTTAGTCCACTAAACTCCCCAGGGGAGTCTGGAGCCTCTTGTGAGAGCAAAGGATGTATGCGATTAAAGGTGTCCATATCTCATGGAGGGGGACCCCCAGCTGAGAGCCTGGGGTGACCCTGGCTTGCCATGTCCATCCAGCCCTGGCCTGTCCCTCCTGCAGGCTGCCCTAGCTGCCACAGTCCCCTCACTCAAGGGACCCCCCCCCCCCCAGCTGAGAAGGCACAATGGCGTTTTCCTCAGGAGGCTTCTCTGCTCCTCCAGCAGGCATGGGGCTGGTGTGAGGGACATGGATATGCACATGGTGAAAGTGTAAGGACCAATCTGGGGCCCTGTAGTGGTCTTTGCCAGGAGTCACCCAAGTCCTTGTGCCCCTTGGTGGCCTGCCTGAGGTCTGTAGGCTTACACATGCCTCCACTCCTGGCCACCTTGCCAGGCTGGGCCCAGCCCTGGGAGCTTCCTGTACCTGTGTCTGGATGCGGTTCAGGCCCCGGAACCACAGGATCTGGCCACGGCGCAGCTCCCGCTCTGCGTGGTCTATCTCCTCCACATCCTCATTGAGCTCCTCCTCGGGGATCTCCTCCTTCTGTGTGAGTCGGCCCGCCTCCTTCAGAAACTTGAGCCTGCTTGTTGGGATGGTGGCGATGACCTGCAGGGGCCCGGCATGCCTGGGTCAGGCCACCAGCTGTCCTCCTGGTTGGCTTCTTTCCTTCCTCTCCTTCCTTCTTCCCTCACCACTCACCCAGTCACAGGTCAGCTCACTCCTCAACTCAAGCACTTACAGGCTCTTACCAACTTGCCTTTTTTTTCTGTACTGGGAACTGAATCCAGGACCTATGCACAGAGTTGCATTCCTAGCCTAGCCTTTTTATTGACTTTTTGAAATTTTGAGACTGGATTTTGCTAAGTTGCTCAGGCTGGGCTCAAACTTGCAATTTTCCTGTCTCAGCCTCCCAGAGTGCTAGGATTACAGGTGTGTGCCACCCCGCCTGACAATTAATTTGCTTCTTAATTCACTTTTTTTTTTTACTGGCAATCAAATTTAGGACCTTGCACTTGCAAGGCAGGCAAGGTGCCACTGAGCTAAATCCCCAGCCCTTAATTCACTCATTTATCCAGAGTCAGGGGAATGGAATCGAACACCTGGGCCTTTGAGAGTTGCACAGATATGACTTTAAATACCCTAGGCCATACTCATTGTGTAACTTTGGCAAATCATTTGGCCTCTCTGTACTTTGGCTTTTTCTTCTGTAAAGGTGGGTGGAAGCACTGGGAGTTGTGAAGATAAAGCCACATGGTGTGTCCAAGTTGCCACAGCCTGTCCTGTGGCTGGTCCTCAAGTCCCCTTCAGAGGCCCCAAAATATGGGAAAGAAATACGGGGTAGTCCATCTTGGAAGGGAAAGGCAATGTGGGAAGGGGAAATGCCTTCATTCTTATCCTTCCCAACGGGGCTTGTCCATGGGGCTGAGGTCCGAGAGGCACATCTACGAGGGAAACTGGATGTGGTGGATGTCACAGGACAGATGGGCTGGACCAAACAGCCTTTGGGGGCCCTAGGATTTAGGGTCTGCTTTGCATGCTGGCATCAGCCTGAGTCTCATGAGTCTGCTTTTCAGACTCTGAAAGCTCTCTCAAGGTGAAGGCCCCAGGATCCTGGGCTCTGGAGGTTTCCAGAGAAGGGGGTTGCTAAGTCACATGAGTTATCAACAGTCCAAAGAAGATCCTTTTGGATGAAACACAACCTTCCTCTTCATCCAATTAATTTTGCCACTGCAGCTTCTTACTATAGCCTGGAGATAGCCTGAGGTTGAGAACAGCATCTCAGGTCCCTGTGGCTCCACCACCTGGATGTCTGAACACCTTGGGGACAGAGCCCCTTTGGATCAAGGATTGGCTCTAGACACTGCTCCCAAGCACTGTGTCCTGGTCAGGAGTCAGAGCTAGGATGACAGTGTGTGTGTTGATGTCTGTGTGTACACACACAGACACATGCACACATGTAGCAGACCTGGGAAGGGATCTGGTGGGATATGTTCTGGGGTTACAGCTAGAGGGGCCACTAGAGAGCATCTTGGATGGCCATAGATCCCACACTGCAGCATGGCAGACTGTTCCTCTTGGACTCCGTGTCCTCTGAAGGTCATCACAGGGCATCAGCACAGGACACCACCAGCTCGCCTCCCTTTCTAACAAGCTAGCTTCGGGCTCTGAGGCTTGGCCCGTGTTAGCATCTAGCGAGCATTTAATAACATCATGCTCCTTACTTTAATTATTTTGTTAGCTTCTATTTATAACAAGTGACTGATTTTCCAGTCATACTCGCAATATAATGTTGCCTTTTGAGATAAATTTAAGTGGATACAAAAAAGAAAAGAAGTAAATAACAGGAGCAATGAGTGATGTACAGATACAAAGGACAAATCTGAATGGTGGTGCTCAGAGTGACAAGTATATGGGACCCAGATGACCTTTGCTTGGACACCCAGAGATGAGAGGCCATGCCCCAGGGGGCAGTGGGTTGCTGGGCTCTTGGGACCCCTGGCCACTGCTCTTTCCCTTCCTGCACAGAAGTGCCCCCTGTACCCCTCCAGAGCTTACCTGGCCCCAGACCAGCTCTCCTAACCCGATGAATATGCACCACATCCACTGGTCCAGCTGCAGTGGGGAGCAGCTGAAAGGCTTCCCTCCAAACTGCACAATCACTATCTGGAGGTCATGGGCCGGAGAGAGAGACAGGAACAGGCCATCAGGGGCTGCCCTGTCATTGCTCAGCCCAGCCCTCCCCAGGTCAGGGAGTCCTGGCTACCTGAATGGCAAAGGTGCCCAGCACAATGGTGCAGAAGATAGGGTTCCTGAAGATGCCATCGAAGACATTGCGCTCTCCATGGATCTTGCGGGCGTTGATCTCGTTGAAGAGCTGCATCATGACGAAGGTGTTGAAGATGATGGTGTAGTGCTCGGAGGGCGGTGAGTGTAGCGGTGCATTCCTCCCGCTGTCAATCTGGAACATCTTCTCGCCTGCCAAGCCAGAGGGCGGGGCTGGGCTGAGGGTGTGGCAGGGCAGGCGGGTGAGTCACACCAACTTGGAGGCCAGTGTGGGCTCTGGGGCAGGGCACTGCCAGTGAGGGATGCAGGGTTGACAAACCCTTTTCCTCTAGTTGGCAAAGACCTTGGGGGAACTGTCTTCCACCTTTTCTGTGGGGATCTGAGAAAAGCTGAATGCCAGGTGTGTTATCAGGTGACATTGCTTATAGAGATTTGCCGGTGCATGGTGGCACATGCCAGCTACTCTGGAGGCTGAGGCAGGAGGGTTGCATGTTTGAGGCCAGCCAGCAGTTTAGCGAGACCCTGTCTCAAAATAAAAAAAAATAAATAAATAAAAAGGACTGGGGATGTAAGTCAGTGCTCCCTAGACTCAATCCCTAGTACTGTGAGGGGGTAAAAAAGTGACCACAGATTGGCAAACACACCTGGACTAGGAAGACAGGAATGCCCAGGAGAGGCTACTATGGTTTGCAAAATTGTCCCCAAAGGTCCCTGTTATAGCCTTGGTCCCCAGCCTGTGGTGCAGTTGGGAGGTGGAGGAGCCTTTAAGAGGGAGGCCAGGTGGGCATTCTTAGGCCATCAAGGTAAAACCCCATGAAGGAGTCTGTGGAACTGGGCTCCTCTCCTTTATTTCCAGCCCTGAGGTGGTGAGTGCTTCTGCCAGGACAAGCAGTATGGACCAAACCTCTAAGAGGTGAGCTAAAATAAACCTCTTTTACAAGTTAATTCTCTCAGATATTTGTCACTGTGATGGAAGCATGGCTGGAATACCTGAATACCCAGCCTCAAAGGAAGCAGTGACAGGGGCAGGACTGCTCCCTGAGGGTGACAAGGGCATCCTAGAAAGAGAAGGACGGCCACTTCCTCTAGAGCCTAGGCTCCTGCAGACTGATGTGGGGTGCAGTGGTCAGTCTGGACACTGCTTTTGTTGTGTGCATTAGGCACTAGGGACCATCACTGGTGAAAATGCCCTGGCTTTTAGGTTTGCGGGCCTGAGACAGGGCCTGGCTCCATTCAGGCTCCCGGTGTGACCCTGAACTACTTACTTCTCCTCCCTAGTTTCCCATTAGCAAAATAGGAAGGTGGGTGTGAATCTAGATGCAGGCTGGGCCACAGAGTGCCTGGGAGGTGGTGGCCGGGCCACAGGGATGCAGGTGGGGTGGGGCTCACCAACAAAGAGCAGCGTGAAGATGAGGGTGAGCTGGTAGACTGCATGGCCCAGGATGTTCTTCATCATGGTCCGGGAGATGAGTGGCTTGTTGCGGCCATAAGGCTTCCGCAGCAGCAGAGTCTCGGTGGGTGGCTCGGTGGCCAGCGCCAGGGAGGCAAAGGTGTCCATAATGAGGTTCACCCAGAGCATCTGCACGGCTTTCAGAGGGGAGTCCTGGGGATGGCAGAGAGGGAAGGGACGTCACAGGTGGTAGGCCATCAGCGCGCCATAAATCTAGCTGTACCCCTGCTGTTTCTCCTGCTCCCAGCAGCCCCTGCAGGTGGGCGGATAGGTCTCTCTTGGCAGAGCCACGGCCTGCCCCAAGACTCCAGCACAGGCCCTGCCTCCTCTATGCCTCACTCAAGTGTCTTCTGACCCACAGAAATGCCCATGGCCCTGCCTCAGTCTCTCCTCCATCTCTTACTAGTCTGTGTTATCTGAAAAAGTTTCTGGGTGTATCTGTGCTCCAAAAATAGGGTGTATTTGTAACCAGCAGGACAGAGTGAGACCAAGTTAGAATTTGTTTTCTTTTAGACATAAGTGGCTTCTCCAGCTTCCTCAGGGAGGGCCTTGAAATACTGTTCTCTCCTTTCCTCAGCCCAGATGAATGGACAGAATTTGTGGGAGGCCCAAGTCCAGCTTCTACAGGGAAGAGAGAGCAGAGAAGGGCTGAAGGGTAAAGCAAATGTGGAGTTGTCTGTTGTCTCCTTGTATTCCTCTCCCATCTATCTCTTCCTTGCTGTAAAAGACCCTGTGCACCCGGACATGGGGAAGTGGTGACTGGTGATATCATGAGGTCCCTCCATCTCTTTGGAGATGGCTTTAAACAAAGACTATCTTCTTTTCTCTTCCATCACCGTGTCTTCTGTGTTTGGGAATGGTGAGGAGACAGGCTTGCCATGAGCATGGTAACACCAACCCCAACTCCACTCTCCTGGTTGTTGATCTTGTTCCTCTCCTAAAACCCACATCTCCTTTCCATGGCTCCTCCCCAACCCAGACCTCTCCCTGTGGGATTAGCCTCACTCATCTAGTGGCCCTGTGTACTCAACAGTCAGACCACCGTGGCAGGCCCAGTGCCTGTCCCGTGGCTCTCACCTCCTGCATAGCTGTCACAGCCCCTCTTCCTGCTGTCTCCCATCTGCGCCTGGCTGAAGGGCCACACCCCAGGGGCTTCCTCCTGCCCTTCAGCCAGCTCCACTGCCTGTGCCTGAGGGTCGAGTCACATTCTTCCTCCTGGGCCTGCAGGGCCACTCAGTCCCAGGCCTCTGGTGAAATGACAGTCCTCCTCAGCTGTGTCCCGACCTGGCTGGCTGCCTCCCACAAGCCTTGTGCAAGCTGCTACTGCCATGGCAGTATCCTCGAGCTGCCACTAGAGGGAGGCTCTCACCCATAGCTGAGGGGAGAGGGCCTTTGGCACAGAAAAGAGCCCCAGCCACTCCTCTCATATCCCACTCCACCCCACCATCCCTTGGGACTGGGCACCAGGAGCGGTCGGGAGCACCCCCACAGTTCAAGATGCAAGAGAGAACAGTGTTCCCAGGGCCCCAGGCTCTTCGAGCCGAGATTCAGGGGCTCCTGCGAGTACAGGTTGTCTGTCCACGTGGCTGTTGGCAGGATCAGGTCTTGGGCACCCCCCAGGGCTGAGGGAGCCTACTCTCTGCTTCCCAGGCCAGGTGATCAGCTCCTGGGGGGAGCCAGGGCTGTGGTACCAGGGGGCTTGAGGACCAATGCCCAGGGCCAGGCCACTTTGTACTCCAAGCCTCTGTAAAATGGGCTTCATCTCAGTCTCCCCTCACAGGCTGCAGTGAGGAAGCAGTGAGGCTGTAGGAGTCCAGGTCCTGCTGGGCATAAGCTCTTCCCAGCCCTGTGGCAGAGCTGGTGATCTGGACAGACAGAGCCCTGCTGCCCCGGTGTCCCTACCAGGCCTCTCCTGCCCATCCCCTGAGAACCAAGGCCCACAGGCCCTGCTGGCTCCCTGTCCTCAGATGGCCATTCAGTCTCCCCTGGGCCCTACCCCGCCTCCCTTGGCCCTGCTTTTCCCACCTCCTGGAGCAGCAGCTGGGCTGGAGTTGTGGTTGGGTGGACAGGGGCACAAGGCCTGACACCGCCCATGCTCACCTCTGCCGGGCTGGCGGCTATGCTGAGCTCTGTGAAACAGCCGCCAACCCTGGCAGGTATTCTGTCCCAGGGGTCCTGGGGTTTGCCTTCCTACAGCCTTCGCTCTGCCCCCAGGACCCACCTGTGTGATGCAGGCGCCCGTGAAGGCCACGATCACGGCTACCACGTTGACAGTCAGCTGGAACTGCAGAAACTTGGAGATGCTGTCGTAGACGTTGCGGCCCCACATCACGGCCTTCACAATACTGCTGAAGTTGTCATCTGTGAGGATGATGTCTGAGGCCTCTTTGGCCACATCAGTGCCTGCAATGCCCTGTGGGGACAGGGACAGGAGCCTGGGGGTGGCTGAGGGCCAGTGAGTGGTTCTATATGACTGTCCTCATCCCTACACATTCCCAGCTCCACCCCCACCCCTGCCTCAGTGAGACCAGCACAGCCAGGTCACACACAGGAACACATATGAACAGCCTCAGGGCCCAAGGCTAGAGCCCTGCCCTGGCCCCTTCTCCCTCTTCCCTGCTCCCCTTGACCCACTCGTGCCTGTCAGCACAAATCTGTCCTGAGCAGGGCACCCTACACTCTTCCAGGAACCACCTCCTCAGGCCAGACTGAAGTCTGAGAGCCTCAGACATACACAAGGTGGATGGTAGTTGGAGTGAGAGTGAACTGGGGGTGCTGCAGTCCCCCTAAGTCCTTATCTATGAGCTCCTCCCAGATGCCACCCAGGCCCCCTGAGATGCTCCTACCATCGCGAAGCCCACATCGGCTTTCTTAAGTGCAGGCCCATCATTGGTCCCGTCCCCGGTCACGGCCACCACCTGCCGCTGCTCGGTGTGTGTGCTGTCGATGATGCCTGTTGGAGGTGGATGTGCTCAGGGCTCCCAGGCCAAGGAGTGAGGTAGCCCTGGGCCAGCCCTGACTGGTGGCTCGGCTGCCTCTGTGGCCCCTATCTAGCCAGCCCCTACCATCATGGCTCTTCCTGGCACACAGAGCACACTGGGTACCTGTCCTGGCCATGGGGCCTCTGCAGCCAGGGCTCTGCCCACCTTGTTCTTTATAGTCTTAGCCACACTGGTGGCTGCTGCAACCAGAAACACTGCCCCCCATCTCCTCTGCCTGTGTCAGGGGTCCTCAGCCTCTCTGGGGGCTCCCAGGGTTTGCCAGGTCCATGGTCTGCTCCTCCATGGCTGTGACATCTCCTAGTGACCTCAGCCCTGTAGCTCTATCCTTGACCTCTTTCCAGACATTCGTCCTCAATAAAATACTCCACAAAAACCAGCGTGAGCAGGTGACATGTGGTCCTAGCTCCTAGCTGGGCCAGGGAACAGGGTAGATGACAGGTGTCATCTTAAGGGACTCCCCAAGCAGTGGCTTCCCAGGCAGGGATGTCCCTAGGCAGGACAGAAGTTTGGGTGTCAACCCTGACATATCCCCCACCTTTCACGTGTCAGTGTATCACCAAGGCCTGTGCTTTTTGGTTTCAAAAACCCCACAGAAATCCTGCCTTGCTCTCTGTCCAGATCTCTGCCCCTAGAATATCCATGTCCCTTCCTGGCCTGGTTCCCGCAGCAACCCCAGGATCTATCTCTAACACTCTGGCCTGGACACGTGCCCTCCCCCCCTCCCCGGTCACTTTCTCTGTCCTCCCCGGCTTTGGGGGAACATGTGCCTACTGAGGCCCTCCCTGACCAGGCCTTTGTGCTGACTTCTCCTGTTGCACATTGTTGGGAGCAACGCTACATAATTTTAGGGAAAAATCATTTGGTTAGCTTAGTTCTCCTGCCTACAGCCCAGCTATGGAATTCTGAGACATAATTCCATTTTGGCCTCCAGTCACAACTGAGACCTCAATGATGCGGTGATGCTATGATTCTCCAGGACAAGAAACATCCTGGGAGCTGAAGACATCCTGGGAGGAACAAATATCTACTCAGTTCCTCCTTGTTCTTGGACTGTTACCATCTTATTTACGCAGGATGTACTGAACTCTCTGCAAGTCATTTGTTACATTTGTTTCTCCCGATGTACGGAGTACTGAATAAAAGGTGCGGTAAGCAAGGCGGGGGCCGCTTTCGTCTTTGCAGCCCAGAGCAGCACTGATCAGACCCAAGGCTTAGCTTCTTCTCAGTCTCATTTTTCTACCTTTTCTGTAATTCGCCTTGTGCTGCCGTGGCTCTCAGGAGACTAGGACTTACTGCAGAGGTTCTGGTAACGTCCCCTTTCCCTGTTCCCTACAGCACGTGGCTGCCCTGTTCATGCTGTCTCTCCTCCTGGCCAGATGCACTCCTTCCTCCATCTGTAGCTTTGGCCTTTTGCTGCCATGGTGACCCCTGCCCACTCCTTGTGGGTGTCTCCCTACAGGCAGCAGCAGCCATAGAGGGGGTAAGGAGCTCCTTGCCCTGGGGCCCTGTTTTCTCTAAAGCACCCCTATCTCAGGCCCAGCTCCTACACCTGGTGCCTCAGGAGTGACCCTGGGCTGCCTTGATCCAGCCTGCGGCCAGCAATGGGTCCCATCCACTTGGCCTGCAGGGTCTTTGTCCTCATTGGTCCCCTGAGAAGCACTGGCTCCTCAGGTGAGAGAGGTGGGGTTTTCTCTGTGGCTCCCAGGCTGGCTCAGACTTTTCACAGCCTCCAACTGCTCCCAGTAGACCAGAGAGCTGGAAGGAGGGCCCCTGCCAACCTAGCCCTCTCCTCACCTTCAGCCTTGCATGGCCACCTCCGTGCTCTGCCAACTGCTCAGCCTCTGTTCCCACTGTGCACACAGGCGTCCTTCCTACACCCCTCACCCCTGCTGTCCCCTTCTCCTTGGCCATCCGTCTTGGGTTTCCTTGGGCAGGGTCTCAGCCCCCACCACTACTCAGGTGGGAGCTCAGCTGCTCCCTGCCCTTGCCACACCCCTCCGGCTTCCATCTGACCTGGTGGCCAGCTGTTTGGACAGCTCCACTCATGTCAGAGGGCCCCAGCTTGGCCAGTTCTACCCCAAATGCATCCCTTCTCCACAGACCCTGAAAGCCACAGGACATGCCATCGTGCAGGCTCTCAGACACCAAAGACCTCAGGGATCAAGCCCCTCCTTCCTGTGTCCCCTCCCAATAGACAGCAGAGGTTCTCCACCTGCAAACGTCCCTCAGACCTGCAGACTGCAGACTGCCGGCCCTGTCACCACTCAGTCCAGGCAGCAATGGTCACACTGACAATCTTGGTGGTCCCTCCCCAGAACAAGATTAGCTTTCTAGACAGTGCTTCTCCCCTCCTATTCTTCTGTACCCTGGCTCTGGGTTAACAGCGCAGGTCAGTAGCTGGGCTCCTGGCCAATGCCTCCCCAGGCTCCTCCTCCAGCTCCTCTCTCCTGGGAGGGCCCAGCCACTCTGAGCTCTGCAGTGCTTTCCCTGCCCTGCCTGAGTCCCTCCCTGCCTTGGGGTCCTGGGACTGACACCTTCCCAGCAGGAGTCAGAAGCTGGGGAGGACCCAGCACACCTTTTGCAGCTGCCCACTCAGCCTTTCACTCTGCAGGGACACCACAGCCTCACCCACATCTGTTGCATGGGAACTGTACCATGGATTCCAGAGGGAGGGACTATGCCTGGCTAGAGCAGAGGCTGGCACACAGTAGGTAGGTCCTCAATAAACAGCTGCTTGGAGAATGAGTGAGTGAACTGATGAGCGAATAAGAGGTAAGAATGGGTTGGAGACCTTTTGTTTCAGTGTCTGTGGCTCTAAATTCTGTATTTCTATCCCTAGGCCAGATCTGCTTCCATTAATGTCCTTGGGCAACACCCTTAAGACACAAATGGAAACTGAGTCTCGGAGTGGAGGGGCTTGCCAAGGCCACAGAGCAGGTCAGTGGCAAAGCAGGGCTATGAACCAGGTATTATGGTGTGGATATGATATGTCCCCCTAATGGCTCACTGCATTGACAGCTTGCTGCTGATGGGTTTTGGAGGTGACTGGATTGTGGATCACACTGAGGAGGCTGCAACCAGATAGTATCATTGGGAGGTGATGAAACCAGGGGTACTGGGCCTTGCTGATGTGGCCTTGGGGACAATCTCTGGTCCCCAGACCTTTCTCTGGGCTCTTCCCTTTCTCTTTGTCTCTTGGCCTCCAAGAGGTGAGCTCCTGCTGTACCCCATGTCTCTCCTCTGATGTTCTGTGTGGCCATGGCCCAGAAGCAATGCCGCCAGGTGACACTGGCCCAAAACCTCTGAAGCCATGAGCCAAAATAACCTTTCCTCCTTTAAGCTGACTTTGTCAGGTGTTTTGTCATAGCAACAAAAATCTACCTGACACCAGGGCTATGTGACTCTGGAAGTGGCTCACAGCTGTCATCCAGGCTTAGCAAGTGGTGCATGTCCCTCTCTGGAGGAGATACAAAGGGAGGAGTCTGGCTCTCAGCCTCCTGACTCAGGCTGCTGCTCCCAGGTTGCCCCATCCCCAGGTCCTGGTCATAGGTGCCCACTGGGTCTCAAAAGGTGAAGTTGACCAAGGGTCTCAAACTCATGAGCTCTGGGGCCAGACAAGAGCAAGTGAGCATGCTGGGTGTCAGGAAGTGAGAGCAAGGTCTACACAAACTCATTCAAATTCAGCAGAAGAAGGGAGCCAAGAGATGGTGGGAGGGAAAGAGGATGAAAAAAGAATCGAGATATGTTACATACATGAACCAACTCCACATGATGAGTGTAGTCACTATGTACTGCAAACACGGACTAAAAAAAATTAAAATAAAAAATCAGCAAAAAAGGCCCTATAGTGGCCATAGAGAGCAATCTGGGGGCCCGACTTGGGCCTTGAGCCATGAGTTTGAGACCCCAGATGGGTCCAGTCCCACTGCTTCCTAGAGGAGTTAGAGGCACAGAAGAAGCCCCGGGCTGAGTGGGGATGATGAATGAGCACTCTCTCAGGTGTGGGGAATGCCAGACAGGGACCCTTTCCTCCTGAAAAGAAGCTGCAAGTGCCAGCAAGCCAGAGTGGTTCCTGGCCTGTATAGGCCTCAGCACTGCCTGTGGCACCCCCACTCACCTTTGACCAGAGTGTGCTTATCCGTGGGGGAAGAGCGAGCCAGCACTCGAAGCTTTGGCCAGATCTTGTCAATTCGCTCCTGCTCAATCTGGAGAGGGATGGGGTAGATAGTGGGTTGGTGGGTCAGAGAGAGAAACTGAGGCTCACAGATGGCAGATTGTCTGTGGCACATGGGATGACTTCTGTATAACCATGGAGTGCCCGTCCATCCCCTCTGGGGACCCTTCACTCCCCGGGCCACACACCTCCCCCTTCTCGTTGCGGATCCTCCGGTTGAACTCTTTGCCTTCCAGGCACAGGAAGTCCTCCCCAGGATGGATGATGCCACACTTGATGGCGATGGCCCGGGCCGTGTTGATATTGTCACCAGTGACCATGCGGACTGTAATGCCTGCCCGCTGGCACTTGCGGATGGCTTCAGGGACCTGGACAGGAGGATGAGAGTCATGGGGGAGGGCACCACCTCTGGTGGGCCCTGTTCCCCTTCATGGAACCCGAGGGAGTACCTTTCCCACGCAGCTCCAGGAAAGGGGCCTAGGTAACCACGCATGGCACCAAGCCCCTGCCTCTCCTGCTGCACCCAGGGGAGGCACTGTTAATCCATTGCAGCATCCCTGATTAGACCTGGTGGGGCCTCAGAATTCTCAACACGGAGTTCCAGGCAGCTGACACCTGCTGACCACAACAGTCTATCCTGAGACAAAGCCATTGGCTACCCTGATCTGGCAAAGACTTTGGAAAGACCAAAGAAGCTCCCCCTTAGATCTGGCCCAGGGCGAGAGTGTCCAGTACTTGATAACTACACTCGAACTTGCCTTGGTTTCATTTACAAACTGCATAATAAGCTAGTGTATTTTCAGGTTTTTTGGGGGACGTTTGCATTTGGGGACATTTTATTTACTTATAGACTGTGATAGTGGCTTAGAATAATTACACAGGACTCTGCTTCGTGTCAAATAGGATGTGTCAAGGACAAGTAAGGGCTGCATCCTGCTCTCACAACTGTAGTAACAGACTTATGTCTAGGCCAATAAGGTCAGATCAGACCCAACTTTGCCAATCAGAAGGTGGCAACACCCACCACCCCTCCTCCCCAGTAGCTCCTCCACAGAGCTGTGGATTCACCCAGCAATTAGGTCGTGGAAACTAGCCTGGGGCTGCTGCAGCCCTTTATGGGGAACATAGATCAACCAAACAAGTGATTCGTACCCATGGGCAGTGACAAATAATAAAATAATAAGGCTATATTTGCTGCAAAACATCTTTGAGTAGGAGAGAACATGTCAAGGGTAGAAAATTCAGTTGTAAAGAAAGACAAAAGCAGGTTAGACTCTCAAGCCTGAGGGCTTAACCCAACTCCCCCTCCTCTTGCAGAGCACAGCAACAGGCTGCTCACTCTCCTGCCCACTGGGCTGCTCCACTGCTGAGAGAAGGTGACGCCTACACAGACTGGCTGAGCCCTCTCAAAGATACATTCTGGTCCGGAGCCCACAGCTGTGGAGAGGGCCTTCCCCTGGGAAAGGGTCTTTATGGCAGAGATCAAGTTAAGTTGAGGCCACCCAGGGTGAGCCCTCATCCAGAGTGATTATGTCCTTAGAAAGAGGACACGCACACAGGGAGATCTCATGGGGAGATGAGGCAGAGATCAGGAGAATGCTGCTGGGACACATCTCCAGCGCAGCGCGTTCCTGGGAGCCAGGAGAGAGGCCTGGAGAGACATCCCTCACCGGCCTCTGAAGCAGCCAGCCGCCCCCTCCTGGAATCAGATGGCCCTCAGCTTCCAGAAGGTGAGAAGGTGTCTGGTGTCTGAGCCCCTCAGCTTGTGATAAGATGCCCCTATCGGTTCTGGCACACCCATCAGAAGCTGAAAGTACCATGAATTCTAAAAATGCACTCCACATACCTAACCTACTGCTCACCCTGCATTTAGCCAAGCAGTGCTCAGCAGAGGCCTGGTTGCTCCCTGTCAGGATGAATGTGGCTCTTGGCCTTGCCCAGCATCTCCAGGATGTTGTGCTGAATATTGCTATCCCAGGAAAAGATCCAAACTAAAAAAAAAAAAATTTTTTTTGTGGTACTGGAGATTGAACCCAGGGCCTTCACATTGAGCTGTATTCTCAGCCCTTTTAAATTTTTTTAAAATTTTGAGACAGGGTCTTGCTAAGTTGCTAAATTGCCTGGGCTAGGCTCAAATTTGTAATCCTCCTGGCTCAGCCTTCCAGACTGCTGAGATTACATGCATCTCAATTTTAGGCTACTATTCTTACACTGTACTTGAAGCCTGGACTGTCATATGACAGTCCTAACAAACTAACAGAATCATAACCCTGGCACCAAACCTGACTATGGACACCTCCTGCCTCCTGGTCCCTTTCAGCCCTCAAGGAATGGCAAGAACAAAGGTGAGCCTTGAAAATATCTCACTTGTGTCCATGCCACCACACCACTGGCCACTCCATCAGCCCGACCATCATCTCCAGCTGGGGATGCTGCCCTGCCCCTCTGGTCTCTTTCCCTCTTCTGTCTTTCCCCTACCCTGGCCACCAGTGACTGCCTAAGCATTGGCCTACGGTGGTCATCTGCTTCAGGGATTCCAACTTGATGCTGGAGAGAAAATTCAGGCCTCCATGCATGGCCATCTTGTGGCTGAGCGGGGGGACACACACCTTAGGACAGCTCCTGGGTCTGGGGACAGAGGCCTCTCAGGTACCAGGACTGTCTAAGGAACAGCCCCATGCAGAAGGTAGTGACCTCCCAATACTGAAGGGCTGGAGCAGAGCCAGATGGCCACAGGCTCCTATGGGGTTATTTGCAGGGCCTGGGAGTAGCCTCCTGTGTCTGCTCAGGGATTGGGGGCCACATGAGCAAGGCCTCAGCATCACATCCCAGTAGCAGCTCACAGAAGCCCACAGAGAGGGTAAGAGAAGGGACATGGATGCCCAATGTCCCATTCATACCCTTCACACTCTTTTGACCTCAGCTGCTGAAGACAGGACAGAGTTCTTCCAGAAACACACCTCATCTGCTCCGATCCCAAAGAGGAATTTAGGTTATGTTTTAAACTCACTTAAGGCCTTGGTGTTGGAACAGACTACATCATTTGGCTCTGGCCCTGTCATTGCCCACCTCTGTTCCTAGGTGTCCCCAGCAGATGGTTAGCCAGTCTGCTTGCAAGTCTCTGATGATGAGTGTCCACTCCCTCCACAGTTGGCTGCTCCATGGTAGACCAGGTCTAGCTTATTCTTTCATAATTTTTCTATTTTCAGATAGCACAGTGTTTCCTGCGTCAGACCCACACTCTTGTACCATGGGTCTTTGGTGCAAGCCTAGATAAAGTGCTCTAGAAGCACAGAGGAAGACACTGTTACTTCATAAAAAAGCAGGTGGGGAGGAGAAAATAGTATGTGCTTCTTGGAGGAGGGAATGTCTATGCCAGTTCTGCTCCATCAAAAGCAATGGAGGCTTTGCCAGAGATGGGGCCACACAGATGAGCACAGAGTGGCTCTCCTGGCTATAGAGCCACCCACAAGGTATACAGGTAAAGAAGGCTCCGGATGTGAAGGGCCTGGGGGCCATACTGTGGGTGACCTGAGGGCTGAGGCTAAGGAGGATGTGGGCTGGGGGCTGTGGTCAGAAGGTGGCCCCTCAGATCCCAGGAGCCATGGGGGTCCTGCTGGGGTTGATGTGGGGAGACTCTTGCTTTTGGGACTATTTCTTGGAGCTACAACTGTTAACCTCCAGGCTTTTCCCAGCAGCCAGCAATGTGAGGAGGCCAGCCTGATGTACGGACTTCACTTTCCCTTCCCTGCCATAGGGTCAGAGGGCTGAGCCCCAAAGGCTGAGCTGGCATCTGCTCACCTTATCTATAATGTGGGAGCCATAGCACCCACTTGTCAGCAAGGGTGTGAGGTTCTGGGACAAGGAGCTGACAGTACCACGCCTAGCCCAGGGACATGCCAGTCCTTCCTAATTGGGCTTTGAGCATCCTGTGTAGCCTTTTCTCTCACAAGTGCAACAGGGTTGTCCACAGGTACCCAGAGCTTGGGCATCTGTGGCTGGGGTCAGGAAGGTCCCAAAGGCCTCTGCATGAGAGGCTTGGGTCCCCAGAGGGCAGAGGTCCTGGGAGGGGTGGAGCCTTTGGGAGGCAGCATAGGGGTGGGGCCTAGGAGGGCCTGGGGGAGGGGCCGGTCTCTTCTTGGTCTCTTTTTCCTTCCCAACCAAGATGTGAACTGCTCTGCTCTTTCACACTGTCAGGATATGCTGCCTTACCAGGGCTCTGAAGCCGTGGGCCAACCAATCATGGACAAGTTAAAACACTCGTGTCCTGTTATAAACTACTGTCTCAGGCATCTTGTTAAGGTAATGGTAAGTAGACTACTTCACCTCCTCCCATTCAGCCATTCGGTCTCTTCTGCCAGCAGTGTCCTCCCTCCCTCTACCTCTGTGGGTCACACCTGCCTGTCTTCTGTGGGGAATGCTCCTCATGCAGCCTCCTCCACTCCAGTGGGGTAGATTCTGTCTTTTATCACTCACACATTCACTCATCTAACAAACATCTACGAAGCATCCAATTGCCCAGGGCACAGAAGACCCAGGGATGATTAAGGCTCAAGCCCCAGAGGCATTGGCATGCTGGAAATAAGCTTTCTACATAATAAAATCACTGTTACATTTTTTGAAAAATGGCTTCTTTCACTAAAATTATCCTAGATATTTCTCACTAAGGAAAAACAGCCAGGAAATGTGTGCTTCCTGTTTTCATTAAATAAAGGCTTTTAAGCATCTGTTATTTCTGGTGACAGCCCTCGCCTGTGACTCCAAGGCCTCCACATGCCCCTGATGATAGCCCCTGCCCGGCCCAGCAGCTGCTCCTTGAGGCTGTACGCTGGTTGTCTGGTTCCTGGCAAGCATTTAAAGTGCCATGGGTTCTCTTAGGGTGGAAGGCAATGTGGAGCTCTGCCCCTGGACTATGGGGGGCCCAGGAAGGCTGAGATTGTTTTCCTGCTGCTGTGGATGGGATCTGAGCTTGTCTGAGGGCCTTGGAGGGGCTCCAAGTGGAGGTTGCACCAGGCTGGAGACCCTAGAGGGAGGCACTGTGCAGAGCTGCCCAGCATCCAAAGCAGGGGATGGAGAGTGCTGTGGAAAAGGAACAAGCCTGGGGAAAGGACCCGGGAGAGTGGAAAACGTGACCAACAGCTGGACTGGTGGTTCCCTTTACACTGGAGGCTGAGGCAGGGATCGAAAGTTTGAAGTCAGCCTGGACAACTTAGACCTTGCCTTACAGTAAAAAATAAAAAAGGATTTAGCTTAGTGGTTCCACCACCTGCCTCACAAGTGCAAGGTCCAGAGTTCAATCCCTGATAAAAAAAAAAAAAAAAAAAAAAAAAAGGCTGGGATGCAGCTCAGGGGTAGAACACCCCTAGGTTTGATCCTGGTTCTGCAGAACAAAAACCTCCAAAGCCCACCACTACTGCCATAGGCATGGATAGTCCTGGAGGGAAAGTCACCCATGACACGGGGGACAGCAGCTGCTGCTGAGGTGGGAGTCAGGGCAGAGGCAGCAGGGCATTCCACACTGCTTTTGAGCCTTCCGAATGTGGCTCCACACATTCAAGTTACCCATCCTGAAAAGCAGATGCCTACAGGTCTCCTCAGCACCGCTTCCATCTGAGCTTGTGTACTCTCAATAGCCACCTTACAGCTTGCTGTGTTCTGCAGCTATGAACATCAGGAGGTCCAACTCTTTTATTTTTCAGAGGGGGAAACTGAGGCTGGAGAAGAAATGTACCCAGGGCCACCATGAGGGAGTGGAAAGGCAAAGTTAGAACCTGGGTCCCCAACTCTGCTGTGGCTCTCTGCTAGTCACTCTGATAAGTTTAGGACTTCTTTCCATAGATGCTGGGGTGGGGATGGCTTTGTCTGTCAGCTGCCTCCCTGTCTGAGAAAGTCAGAGCCTGGAAGGGAACTGAGGGATCCAATTTGCAGATGAGAAGACTGAGGTGCTGAGAAGAGAAGTGGCTTGTTGGTGGCAGAATTGGAGCTTGCAGCCACACCCCCTCCAAGTCTGTCTGCAGTCACCTTGGATGAACATGCTGTCCATAGGAAATGACTGATGCGTGCAGGCTCTCTCTCTTCCAAAATGCCTTGTGCCATCCTCATGTGGCACCCAGGCAAAGGCCCTGGGGCGGGGAGGCAGAGAGCCTGATCTAACCTGGCTTTGCTCAGCCACTTACAGGGAGACACGGGCACATACCCTTGTCCCTCTGTAGACCTGACAGCCTCACCTGCAGACTGGGGGATGCGGGATAGCACATGGATGAGACCAGCAGCTCTAATCTCAAGTGGGACCCCTTGAGCGACTGTGAAATCAGTTTAGTGGATGATATCCACATTCAAAAAACAAAGGAAAGAAATGGATAGAAAACCTTCCTGGTATCATATTACTTTGGGGAATTAAGAGTGTGTGTTGGTGTGAACCATGACATAAAGTATATTTCACCTTTGGTCATGGCCAAAAAAATACTTGCCACTGATGTTTTCTACCCCACCTCAGGAACCTATGAGTTTTGTTTCTGTTTTTTTGTTTTTTTAGTACCAGGGATCGAACTCAGGTTCTTGTGCTTGCAAGGCAGGCAGTGGAACCACTGAGCTAAATCCCCGGCCCTCTACCCCACCTCAGGGACGTTCCCAGGCAAAGTGCTGAGCCAGGAGCTCTGGGGCCCAGCAACTTCCAGCAAGGAGGTGAGCACTAGCTGGAAATGGGTGGAGTCCCTTGGGGGGCTGATAAATGGCCTGTATATCAAGGAGAACTGTGTCTTCAGGAACATGCATACGGGCTTCAGGCTCCATTTTAAGACCTGGGTAGGAGTGAGGAGGCTGAGTGAGACCCACTGAGTGTTGTGAGTGTGTGTGTGTGTGTATGCACATGTGTGTGTGTGAAATACAGGATGAGACAGTGTTAGACTGGGCTTCAAGTGTATTCATTCCATTCTTTCATTCCACAAACACTTACAAGCACCTCTGAAGGTCAGGCTCTGTGTTAGGGGCTACTAGACATGGCTCTGCAGCAATGAGCTGACCTGGGAGGGCCTGAAGCAAGAGGATCCTCAATTATGGGCAACTGACCTCATGCCAGATACCCTGCCAACTGCTCATGTGTATGATCTGACACCACACAATATCCCAGTGTGTGTGTGTGTGTGTGTGTGTGTGTGTGTGTGTGTGTGTGTACTATGACCATTCCCAGTCTAAAGACAAGCCCAGAGAGGTTATATAACTGGCCCATTGTCACACACTGGAAGTCTGGCACTCCAGAATTCAGGTCTGTTTGATGCCTGAGCTTACACTTGGAGCCCTCCTGCCTAAGTGTCAGAGTCTATGTCTGTGACCTCCTAGTGTGCTTGTTCTTTGGAATGCAGAATCCAAGAGCAGCAGGGCCAGGATCTTGGAGGGCAGCTCTGCTTCTCCTCTCCTCTCTGCTCCGCTCCGCTCCTCTCCTCTCCTCTCTTCTTTTTCTCTTCTTTCCCTCCCCTCCCATTCTCTCTCTGTAGCAGACTCCTCTGTCCAGTATTAGCAGGCAATAGTGGCATAAGCTTCTTGACCCTCCATAATTCTGCTGTGTTACACTAGAAGTAGCAGAGCTTGGCTGAGTTAATTCCCAGTCAAGGTCTTCACCAAAAATATGCTTGTGCCCTCATTCTACAGTCCTGCCTGCTTGATACTTGTTATAAGCAGGTGTCCCAAGGCCTGCCCAGCTTGTCCCCTTCCCAAACTTGTAATGAATAAACTGGATGTCCTGGGAGTCCTTTGTCTTTGCTGCCCAGAGCAGCTTAGATCAACCCAAGATTCAGTTTCTCTCAAGCCTCTATCTATGTGCTTCTCTTAATTCCCACTTTCCTATCTCTCAGATGTTGTACTGGCTTCCAGGAGACCAGGACCACTGCAGGGGTCTCTGGTAATGTCCCTTTACCCTTTCCTTATCTCTCTCTGTTTTTTTTTTTTCTGAGACAAGGTCTCCCTATGTAGTTCAGGCTGGCCTTGAACTTGCTATGTAGCTCAGGCTGGCCTCAAACTCACAGTGATCCTCCTGCCTCAGCCTCCCAAGTGCTGGGATTACAGGCATGCACTTTCATGCATGGCTACCCTCTCCTACTTGAAAAGAGGAGAAACTAAGATTCTTTGAAAGAGCGCATAGGGAAGGGCCAGAGGGCCCCAGAGAATGGTGCTAGCACAGGTTGAGAGCTCTAGAAGTGACCCCTCATGGGGCTGGCACCAGATGCAGCAGGCCCAGCTAGGAGACAGATGCAGACAGCAGCTGAATTAATTCTGAGTTAGCCCCACAGCAGTACCTTGGAGGTCCCAAGCCAGGGGTGCTTCCCCCTCAGCCTCAGTTACCCAGGCAGTTCTGGGACCACATACACCTCGTCCTCCTGACAGAGCTGGCCTTAGTGTGGGCCCAGCCTCCCCTGGACACATATGTAGCCACAGCTGGAAGGCCCACAGTGTGTGGAGCATTTGTTAGTGCTGTTCTTCCTGCCTCCCATCCCAGTGATGCCCCTTCCACTAGAGAAGGTAACCCTTGGTTGACTGCAAACTCTGCACCTGCACATCTGATACATACCACCAGCTGTTCCACCAGGAAAGCTGGACAGGGGACATGATCACACACCTACATGTGGATGGAGAGAGGAGCAAAGACTGATGAGGACACCATAATCTGGGCTCTCCTGAGGACAGTGGTCCTTGCGACTGGGCATGTCCTTTGCAGAGACCTGGAATTTAGGCCTGAGGATTTGTTCCAAGAGCCCCTGGTTCCCACGGGGTGAGGAGTCTCTCCCATAGGGGGGCCCCCACAACTGTCACCTGGGGGCAGAGGGCAAAGCCCCTGCTGGCTGAGTGAACAGCTTAAGGACTGTCCCCAAGGCAGAGCAACACCAGCCAGCCATCTTTCTTTGCTTACACAAGCCGGAGGTGGCCCATGCTGGTCTTAATGAGCGTACATGCAGGAAAGGAGGTGAACAGCCCCAGACCTGGCCTCATCCTTACCTCTGGCCGCACGGGATCCTCGATGCCCACCACACAGATACACGTGAGGTCACTGAGGATGTCGTTCTCGTTGTCCCAATCAGGCTCGGGGTTGCTGGGGAAGTCACGGTAGGCCACGCAGATGGTGCGCAGCCCATCACAGGCCATGGGCTCGATCACCTTCTTCACCATCTCATCTCGGTCTCGAGGCCGAAAGACCCGTGGCTCACCTGCCCCACTGAGTATTTTGCAGCACCTGGGGAGGGAGAAAGGGACATAAGTAAGGGCCAGCCAAGGGATCGTGGGGGCCCTGCCTCAGGATGCCTGGCTGCCACCGTGGTCAGCCAGTGCTCATCTAGTTCATCTCCCTCATGCCTCAGGGCTGTCACATGCCACAGTCATGGGCTGTGTCTGCTATAGCAGTGCTGGAGCTGAGGTATCAGTGAAGGCCGAAAGCTTAGGCTCGGACTTCTGACTCTGCTTGCAAAGTCATAAAACAACTAAATACCATTTAATATCTAATAAACACCCACATATGAGCCCTGCCTAGAAATTCCAATTCAAGTTGTCTCAGGTAAGTCCATGAGCTGATTTTTTCATTTCAGCATGCAACCCAGGACTCCACACATGCAAGATGAGCATTCTACCACTGAGCTGCACCGTCTGCCCAAAGTGGTGGTTTTTAGAAAACTGCCTTGGGGATTGCAGTGCACAGCTAGGCTCGAGAACCACTGGTCTAGGTCAAGCCCTGCAATGAGCAAGTGGGGAGGTAGAGGCCCAGGGTAGGGAGGTGGCTGGCTTAGTTCTCCAGGCTTAGTTCTAGCATCTGGAGTTAGAGGAGCGTGGTTAATAAATAACATAAATACCATTACCCAATGTACGCTAAAGGGAGAGAAATAAGAGAGATTTAAGTGCGGGCTGAGGAAGCAGAGACTGAGGGAAGAGGAAGGGGAGAACTCTATAATTTTTTAAGAGGATACAAAGCAAAGACCAGTGAGTGGGGCCCTGGAGGTGAGTCTTGAGGAGTGACCTTGGGCAGGGCCCTCTCTATGCCCCAGGGTACTAGAGAGCCCTGCCAGCCCAGGGGCACTGCTGGCCCAGCCTGGGTGACAGCTAGCACTGTGGGACCCAGCCAGCTAACGCCCCCTCGCCCTGGCCTGGCACTCTGCCAGCCACCTACTTCTTGAGCACGATCTCAGAAGCACCCTTGCTGTACATGCGGAAACTCTCATCGGGCATCTTGATAACGGTGCTCATGGACTTGCGCACGGAGTTGAAGGTGTACACTTTGTACAGCTTCTCCTCTGGCATCTGGCTGCGCACAGGCTCGTAGTTCTGCTTCAGGTCCAGCACAAAGCCCAGCAGGCCACACTCCGTCTTGTTCCCCACCTGCCGGGGCAGGGCGCCCTCCTTCTCTGGGGACTGCGGGGAAAGGTGAGAGTGGCTCACACCAGCAGGGCTGGACCAGAGAAGGCCCTGCCTTGGCTGCCACTGTGGCTGTGGGGCTGCTGCCTGGAGGACCACAGCGAGGGGTGACCTCAGCAAGCCCAGGCCTCACCCTGTGCCTGGTCAGGTGTCCCGGCCAGCACATCCTAGGTGAGATAGTTTTCAGAAATGATGAATTATTTCCAACATAAATGAGATAATGATAATCATTATGTATCCCCCATTCTGCTCTGTAGAATCTTGACCTTATGCCATATTTGCTCCAGAATTTTGTTTTTTAAGAAAACATATCAGATAAAGGAGAGTCTCCCCTGTATATCTCTTTTCATCTACATAATTCACCCTCTGACCTAGAATCAACCTCTATCTCAGATTCAGCACTAATGACTACCATGTACATGTTTTAATTTTTAATTTTGAGATAACTGTAGATCCACATGCAGTAAGAAATAATTCAAAGGCCTTTGTACACCTTCAGTTCCCATGTGGACCTCCTGCATCACTGTAGCACCAAGTCACAGACAGGAGGTTGACTGACACCATCAGACGTCTCCACATCCCATCCCCTTCACATGAACTCGTGTGTGTGTGTGTGTGTGTGTGTGTGTGTCTATCTAGTTTTTATAGTGGCATCATGTCCGAATTCAGGACGGGAGACTTCATTGCAAGAGTCCCTGGATGACTCTTTGATAGCAACTCTCACCTCCCTCCCCGATCCTGGCATTAATAATCTACTCCTCATCTTCATTTCTTTCCTCATCTTAACTTTTTTTTTTTTGCACTGCTGGGGATAGAACCCAGAGTGTCAGGCACGTGAGGTGAGCACTGTGCCATGGAGCTACAACCCAAGCCCACTGCTAGCCCGTCACATACATATGACCTCACAATATGTAAATCTGGAGGTTTGGCCTTTTCACTTAGCGTAATTCCCTGGAGATCTAGGCAAGCCGTTCTGGGTGCAATGTGTTCCTTTTGGTTGCTGAATAGTATTACATAATGTGGATGACCATTGTGATTTCGATGTAGGTTGGACCAAATGAAATGGATCCTCTGTGTGTCAAAATGGTCAGACAGTGGTGACATCATGCATCATAGCCAAATTTTCTGTGTGGCATCAGGAGGCTGTACACATCCTTTTGTAAGTTGCTTTACCCATTCCACATTCTGTTGTGAGATTCATTTGTATTTATGGTTCCAGTTTGTTTCCTTAGCTTGGTCTATAGATTGCATTATATGAATAAGCTACAATTGACTTCTCCCCTACCTGGATCCTCCCTCTTTGCCTTCTCTTCACTTGCTCATTAGACACACACACTGGCACCTGCTATGTGCTGGCCCTCCATGGTCAGCTCCTGCCCTGAAGATTCAGTGAGTCCCTGATTGTGTCTCCCAGCACCTGTCACTTTCCTAGGTGGCTGATTCCTGCTTTGGTGCCTTCTCACTGCTGTTCGTTCCCAGAGAGCCCCCTCCCTCCCCTGCAGGGCAAACTCCTCCTCATCCTTTAAGGACAAACTGAAACATCTCCTTATATTTGCAAATCACCCCCTGGGTCCATCCCTTGTGTTCTGTTCCTCTGTGGGAACACCCGAGAGGGTGATGCAGAGCCCAGCACATAGTAGGTACTTGCCAACTTCTTGCCGAATGGCTCAAGGGAGTTCTATCTGCTGGGAAAAATGCAAGCTGGTGGATTGGTACTTGATGCCCACATCTGGGCACTGAGGGTGGGCTCAGCAGGTGGCTGTGGGCAGTGTAGATTTGCAAGGATGCCTACTTCCCTTGTAGGCCCACATGCATGCACATACTCAGGCATCACTGAAAATTAACATGCAGCCATACAGGTGGAGGTGGTTTTGGGAGTAATAAAAGCCACCAGAGAGAAACACAAACCCCGGAGAGATTCTGAAGAGGAATGAATAGTAATAATCACCTCCCAAGCCCCCTACACCTCAGTAGTGTGTCTATTTCTGCAGTACTTGAGATGGAACCCAAGTCTTTTTCACTGAGCTCTATCCCCTGACTTTTAAAATACATTTTAAATTTTGAGATAGGTTCTAGGTTGCTAAATTGTCTAGGCTAGACTTATGCTTGTGATCCTCCTGCTTCAGCCTCCTAGAGTGCTAGGATTACAGGTGTGTACCACCCACACCTGGTTCCAGCAAAGTTTTTGTGTATGTGTGTGTGGGTCTCAAACCAGCTTTGCACAGAGAGGTTCTGGATTCTCATCCTGAGGACTGCTTCCTTCCTATTGGTCAGAAGAGCAGCCAGGCAGGAAGAAGATGGGTTCAAGACGATGCCAGCATGGATTTGCTGCACAGGGACAAACAGACCCTCCAGCACTACCTGGACATGGCCTGGATCTCCTCTGCCCTTCTGCAGGCAGGGCTCAGGGGTAGGGACCAGACCCGGGCCATGAAAAGGAGGTACCAGAGCAGATGATTTCCAGCTGAGGGAGAAACCCACCCTTTCCTTCAAGTAGATTCTGTGAGGGACAGTAGAAAAAAGAGGAGTGTCTGGGGGCAGTGGACAGGAACAACTGGGGACATCTCCAGCCCACAAAGACATTCTGACACATGTCTCAGCAGCCAGTGCCCTGAAGGGCTGGATCTTTGATGAGACTTCATTGGAAGTAGAACAAGATTGGGTACAGCTCACAGTTTTGGCCTTTGGGAAAATAAATTCTAAGAGCTTCCCTTTGTCTCCACAATAGGCTGTATGTTGTACTTAAAATGTAAAACACACACACACACACACACACACACACACACACAGAGTTTTATAATTAAGTTCCTGGTGATTTCCAGACTTTTATATATTTTCCACAATAGTTTTTCCCCTCCACTAATGAAAGAAAGTGATGATACTGAGGCTCAAAAATGTCTAATTATTTATTGGTCCAAGAGAGCTGAGCAGTCAGGCCTGCAGAACACCCGGCATTTTATTAACCTCTGTGAAATATTTTAATTTTCCTCTAAAAGGATTTCAAACAATCTGTGGTTGCAAATGGCAGAGCTGCCTCCTCCGTAATTCAGTTTGTTTCTATGAACTTGAAATCGCCTACATGCGTTACTAAGAAGCAGCGCCCTCCCCTTTTCTCTTTTGGCTTTTTTTATCCTGACAAACTCAGAGATTTTGCTCTTGCTGTACAATTTCCCAGAGCCTTTTTATCTCCAGGGCCAACTCTGCTAGGAAGTTCAGGCACTGCTATTGTCCCCATTTGGAGGACAGCTCCGGCGGGGGGCCATACCTGGGGTGCCCCAAGCACTGGGCTCTTCTTCAGAGCTGCGTCCAGCAGACCCCTGGAAAGGCTGTCAAGCCCTTCAGGAGTGCTGCGTGTAGGTGTGGGTGTGACGTTGAGAGACAATTCACACTCTGGTTTTGGAATGCCAGGGAATGAATGGAGCTAAGATCACTGAATGATAGCTTTGAAGCGCTTCAAATTATAAACATCTGTAAAAATGAGATTTAAAAAATAGTAACATAGGGCTGGGGATTTAGCTCAGTGGTGCCGCCACCTGCCTCACAAGTGCAAGGTCCCGAGTTCGATCCCTAGTACCCCCCCAAAAAAACCACAGTAGCACGTATCATTTTATATCTATCTCATATCCAGACTATTAAACAACAGCAACAAAAGCCTCAGGAAATAACATGTGTTGGCAAGACTGTGGAAAAACTGGAACCCTTCTGCAGTACTAGTGTGAATGTAAAACGGTACCAACACTATGGTGGGGGAATATGACGGTGGGTCCTCAAAAAATTCAATAGAACAGCTATGTGATCGGAAGTCCAATTCTGGGTATGTACCCAAAATAATTAGAAAGGAGCAGTCAAAGAAATGTCTGTACACCCATATCACAGCAGTATCATTCACAATTGCTATGCCTCATAGTAGAGAACTGTCCACCATGGGCAAGCAGCTAAACAAAATCTAGTCTGCACACACTCTGAAATACCAGCCCTAAGAAGGAGGACATGCTGACACTGGCAACCACATGGATGAACCTTGAGAACCTTATGGTACATGGAGAAAAGCCAGCCAAAAAGGGAATAAACACTTCTAAGAGTAGAGGAGTTGAGTTTATAGAGACTAACACTAGAGTGGTTGTTACCAGGAGCTGTGGGTATGGGAATGGGAATCAGGTTTCATGGGATCAGAGTTTCAGTTTTCCAGAATGAGAAGAATTCTACAGGTAGAAGGTGGTGATGGTTGTGTAAAAATGTGAATATATTCTACTAAACTGTTTATTTTAAAATGGTCAAGATGGTAAATTTTATGGTATGTGTATTTTGTCACTACAAAAAGGAAAAAAATAAATCCCATGGCAACTTCTATGGCTTGGATCTTAAACACACCCCAAGGCCCAAGTGCTAAATGCCTGGTCTCCAGCTAGGAACTCTTGGTAGGTGGGAAAAACTGTAGGAGATGGAGCCTAAGTGAGGTCTTTGGATCACTGGGGGCACGACTGGCACCCCAATCTCTCCCCTTCCTCCTTTTGCTTCCCAGCCATGAGGTGTCCAGCTTTGCTCTCCCATACACTTCCACCAAAATGTGCTTCCTCACCGTAGGCCAAAGCAATAAGGCCCATTCATCATGGACCAGAACCCCGAAAACTACAACCCTTCTTTCTTTAAGAGATTATTATCTCAGGTATCAGTCACAGTGACTGAAAGCTGAGGAATGCAGCAGCAAACTCCATAGCAGGTAGACTGCAGAGGCTGCAGTGTAAGGCTTTACCAAAGAGGGCATTTGAAAATGACTTTATGCCAACTGGCCATCTCTGGTGACCCAGTCCCAAAGGACAAGCACTGGCAGCAGAGCCTCTCGCTGCCCAGCGTGAGACCAGTCTGACCTCAACTGCTATAGCTGTGACCACTTTGCCCTCACTTCCTCTGTGCTTTTTTCTGGCCCAGGCTCCTCTCTCACATCCTGTCCCAGCTCGCTCCCACTTCCCTACTTGCACTTGGAGGCCCTCGGAGGAGGGTGGCAATGCTAGGATGAACCCCACATTCCAAGGCCATGGCATATGCTGCCCAAGGCACTGCCACCCTCTCCAGCACCCAGACCCTTGGCTAACCCAGACCCGAGGGCGAGCAGAGTCCGGAGGCCTGGTGTGTGCCTGCTGCTCTCTTTACACCTCTGGGCCTGGCTAGAGCACATTTGTGGGACCAGTCAGTGAATAATCCTGTCTGTGGGGCGCACCCCACAAGATGTCTTCTAGGATGCAATGTCACGTAAGGGTCTGCCACCTGGGAGTGGCTCGGGTGGCATCTTCTCAGGACAGGAACAGGGCTGTGCTGTGGAGCAAGACACAGGGCCTGCCTGAGGCTAAAGGTGGGAGGTCATTGTTGGGTCTGGGATGACAGAAACCCAGGCCTGGACAGAGGCACCCTGGAGATCTTCCCAAGTTCACCAGTGCATTGCTGTGTGTGTTGTATATGTGTATAGTGTGGATGTGTGTGCTGTGTGGATGGTGTGTGTTGTGGTGTGTATACTATATGTTATGTGTTGTGCTGTGTAGTGTAGGTTTAGTGTACATAGTGTGTGGTGTGTTGTGGGGTGTGTGTGTTTCAAGTGAGAGGGCGAGATTCAGGAATTAACAGCTGTATTAAACAACTGGAATTCTTTCTGAGACTCATGGAAAATATGATCAAGCAGATCTTTCCCGCTGTTCAGGGATTGCTGGAACTCCGTGGTACCAGGTGGCACTGCAGGCACCTAGCTTTAGTTCCAGGTATGTAAAGGGCTTGGGGTATCGTTTGGGTTATCTCTTCTGGAAAACCATCCTTCCCAGGAGTCCCTCCTGAACTACTTTGGGGGCTCTCTCGAGATTTGTTTTCTTCCATGTAGGTCTGTGTTTTCAAAAACACCCACACGTTCTTATTAGTCCAGCTCCACATGCGCCCACCGTCAGTTTAATAATTCAAGTACCAACTGTCCTGCCAACTTGCCTTAAAAGCAGTCTCATAAAAGATAAACTCAAGCAGGCTTGGGTGGCTTCAGTATGCAGAATAAGTGTCGGCAGGGAAGGTAAATGCTTCCCCAAGAAAGTGCTCTACGTCTGAAAACTCAGCTGTGGCTCAGAGAAGGAAGGGCTTTGGCAGGCAATAAGAAGTCAGAGGAAGTCTTGATGCTCAAAGGCTGGAGATCACAAAGGAAATCTGAGGTTGTGCCAGAATTTGTGAGGCAGGTAAGTGATTTTTGACTACAAGATGACTCACACAGCTTCCGTTGGAGACGTTAAGTTCCTAATGATTAGAAGTAAGAGAGGAAAGAAAAAGGCCCCTGTGGTTTTCAGAAGGAACAGAGCATGGGGCCATGGCTGACCTCTGGGGCCTCTTTTCCTATCCTTCTGCCGTAGCTTTGGCTCCTATATCCCCTCTGCCTGGACTGGGCGTCCTGGGAGGACCAAGCCTGTCAGGGGCTTATCCGATGCTCCTGAGCTTGCCCCAGCCTTCCCACCTCCTCAGTATGGCCCTGCAGAAATGTCCAGGCCACAGACTACCACACTTCCTGAGAGAGCCACATGTCTTCAAGTGTGGACTTTGGGGGCTGTGCCTGCTGGCATTCCTTTGCCCCTCACTGGACTTCTCTGGAATCCTCTAGGCCCAACTGTGCCACTTGGTGGTTGGGAGCAGGTTACCAGATGTTTCTGTAGCTCAGTTTTCCTAGCTGTAAAATGGCAGTGATCCGATTTGGTCATATGATATGAAAGGGATGCAGAGGGACAAGCAAGACAGTTGCTGGCAAAGCAAACTACTCTGGGTCAGGCTCAGCAAGAATCCTGGAGGTGGAGACAGCAACAAGCTGAGTGCTCGCTGTATGCTGAGCACCATGCTGTGGACTCTGCCTACATGAACCTAATCTGAAGCTCAAAGCAGCGCTGAGCAGCCTCTAGGCAGGGGTCCAGCTACACAGGCCCTGGGCACACAAACCTGGGTTCCATTCCTAGCTCAGCCTCTTACCTGCCCTGGGATGCAGGCCTGTTCCTAGCTGCTGCCAGATCCAGGGTCTCATGAGTTGGGGGTGTGTTGCCACCTTCCAAGTAGAGTTGTCATACAAGGCAATATAAGGTAAGCACTCAGTACTGAGCCTGGCTAATGATTTGTTCACTTTACAGACTAGGAAACAATCTGCAGGCTCAGAGAGGTTAAGCAATTGGCTCAAGGTCACACATATGGTGAACACTGGAGCTGGGGTTTGAACCCTGGTGTCTCTGACTTTACAGCCAAAGCTCCTAACCATCACCTCCTGCACTAGGTGTAGAACATCTGGATTTAAACACTACTAACCAAGGGGATAACTGGGGACAAGTTCCTTCCCATTTCTTGGCCTTAGAGAAAAGTGAAGGGGCTGGACTAGGTGGTCAGCATGATCTATGAATCCATGTATGTGACGTCTACACAATCTACCCTTGTAAGCACTCATCTAGTTGTTGGTTTGTGTTTTAAAAGAACAAAAGACACCAACAAATCAGGAGTTTTCTGGATCAAGGAATGCAGCCTGGATGGCTGAGGGAAGCTGCAGAAAAGTGCAGCTCAGCCAGCAGGTACTACCCACAGAGCACTGGTGTCAACCACAGACTGGATCTGGGGCCAACCTCTATATTTTGTTTCTGTAAGAAGAGGTATAAGTCCTTTCCTGAGACTCCTATCAACTCATACTCACTCATCTCCTCACCCACTTATCCATTCATCTATCTACCAACATATCCAATCATCCCATTCATCCATCCATCCACCCCACCCCTTTCTCTCCATTTGTCTATCCCTCTATCTACTCTCTCATCAATTATATATTTGTATATTTATTTACCAATTAATTCACTTACCCCATCCATCCACCCTCTATTTCCTAGAACCCCACGCCAGGAGCCTAGAGGAGACTCTTGGTGTCAAAAGGCCCACAGCCTGCCCCTGACAGCAAGAAGACACTGAGGAACTGGTGCCCTTGTGAAGGGGAAGAGCATGCAGCAGCCCAGGGCCTCATTTTCCCAGTCCAGGCTCATTTCCTAATCTGAGCTGCCAGCCAAAGAAACTGAAGGACATTATGTGTCCTTCCTGCCCACCTCCTCTTGCATGTTTTCTGGATGTTCTGCAGTCTAGCTCTCCTAGCCTGGTCTGGAGGGTGGCTGGACTTCTGCCCTGGACTGAGCTGCCCCAGCCTCTTCTCAGTGTTTACCTGGGCCTAGAAATGATGCCCCTTCAGAGCTTCTTTGCCCCATCTGGTTGGCAGGATATCAGTGTGACGCTCCCTTGTTCCCAAGACCACCATAGGCTAAAGATGCTGCAGGACTGGTTCCAATGGACAGGAAACAAGTCTGGACATCCTGACTCAACAGCTGGCTTTGGGTTAGCCAGTCTGCCTTTGTCACAGTTGGGTGTGTGGCTTTGGGTGAAATCTTTTCCCTCTCTAGCTCAGCTGTCTCTGCTGTCTGTTTACTTATTTTTTAGCATCTGCATTGCTACAGATGGAATCTTTTTTCAATGGGTGATTTTATTGCTGAGTAACAGGAGTTGGACTGCATACTAATTATGTGCCAACCATTGTGCTAAGCACTTTCCACTTACTAAATAATTTCATCCTCACAATAATACTATTATTTCCCCCAGGATTTTGGGACCAAGTAACTTGAGAGCTTAAGTTACTTGTCCATATTCACACAGCTAGTAAGTGAGAGGCTGCATCCAGACAGTCTGACTCCAGCACAGCAGTTTTAATCCCTGTTTACTTCCACCAGGGGCTCTGCTGCTCTGAGCTTCTCATACTGATGGTTGTCAGCTCACAGAAAAAGCACCATACAGACAGGGTACTTTCAAGAATGTTCCAGAAAGATAGGAGAGGGGGCCTCCTTTGGATGCCAGTGTTTGAGGTGTAGTGGGACTCTGGTGCTCAAGAAGTAAGTAACCTTGACTTGCATTACAAACCAAAGACCCTAGTTTCCAAGTGCCTGGTCTCTCTTGGACCTCACCAGCTGTACCCTGCCCTAAATACACTGGCTGACTCCTGGGACATGGCATCAGTGCCCCAAGACAGAGGTGAGATTGGAGTCTCACTGCCATCTTCTGAAGCTCTTCGCATAACACCTTTCTGTGGAGCCAGTCCTGAAGACCCCAAGAGTTCCCCTTGGCTATAACTGAATAGCATATATCTCAGTCTAAGCCCATTCCAAAGGGCTGTGCCCATGTCGCTGTCCCATTGCCCAAAGCCTCTTCTGGGATTTGCCTCACTCCTCTTTCTGCCACATCTTCTGGATGAAATCACCAACAGGATCTCAGTTATTTTAGGAAGGCCTGAAGAACAGAATAAAGCATGCTAATCTCCCTTAATTTCTAAGTTGAGGGAAAGAAGACCAAAATGTCATCATTTCTGGCATTGTCCCCAGGGGTCTCTGTCCTCTGACTGTACATGTTCTTTGACCTACTTTCTCCCTTTGTCAATTCTGCCTCCTTGAGCCTACAGCTCTAGGGTGATTCGGGTAGATGATCAGCTAAGGGTTCAGGAGCTGCCTGCTCCCCCTCTCCTCCCTCACCAGTTCTTAGTCCCTTGCTGCTGACTCACATGCTCCTCCCGGGTTCAGTAAAGCTACTGGTGGCTTCCAAAGTCTGACCTGATTGTGAAGGCTGAGACTGGGGCTTGGGCACATTTGGAAAGTAAACAAAAAACCCAGCTGGTCACCCATAGATGCACACAAGCTAGAAATGCCCTACATCTGGATGCCCACAGGCATCTGGAAGGGCAGATTCTGGGTTTCTCTTCCGTCATCTGAATGTGGTTAATTATAAAGAGGCCACCTGCTCTTCTAAACAAATAGAGAACTTAGCACGATGAACCTGGGCAGCTTTGCTGAGACAGTGAGACTGGTTTCACCTATCCAAACCAGTACTATTACTACTATTAACAACAGCAAGAGTATCAGTGGCAGACTGTAAAAGTGGCTACAATTAGTCTCCTCTCTGAATCTATACCCTTTATATCCCCTCCCAAAAGAAGTGGCCCCTATGTCCCGTTTTGTGATCCTGGGATGGCCTCCTGCCTGCATGGGCCAACAGGATGTGTCAGTTCAGAGTCTGCATACTTTGGTTCTCCCTCAGAATTCTGTTCCCAAGACTAGCCTGTGGGAGGAGGCAAGACCATGCAGAGCAGAGATGAGCCAGCCCAGCTAAGGCCAGGCTAGACAGGTCTATCCAGCTGAACCCTGCAGATGGGCAAGGGAGCCCAGATATCAGAAGAGCCACCTTGCTGAACCCAGCCTTAATGCCAACCCAGGGCTTTTGTACTAAATAGCAGTTAGTATCCACAAGAGACTGGGTCTATGACTGTCAGCAGATATTCACTGTGTAAGCTCAATCCCTTATAAAAAATGGCATAGTGTTTGCATAAAGCCTATGCAATACTTTCATAGACTTTAAATCTTTAGATCACTCATAATACCTCATTCAATATAAATACTCTGTAAATAGTTATTGTATTGTTGAGTGCCTAACAACTAGAAAATTCTGCACATGGTCAGTACAGATGCAACCATTGTAAGCTTACCTGGAAGTTTTTTTCCTGAATACTTTTGATCCATGATTGGTTCAGTGTATAATCAGTGCATACAGAACCTGTGGATACGCAGGGCCATCTGGACACAGTTTTATTTTGAACCACTAAGTTTTAGAATAGTTTTTCACGTAGAACAAGCTAACAAGTTAACACACAAAAGTTTTTGTATGTGTATGTAGGTGAATTTCAGGATTTAAAAAATAGTAACATAATAAAAATCATCAATAATAAATAATAATAATTAATGATAATCTTTTTTTTCAGTTACACAAACACTATAGCAATTTTAAGTCAAAGAGAAAAGAGTTGCTTATCATCTCTGACCTTCCCAGGATCTATTGGCAAGGGTTGAACATTCCAACCCAGGACCCGTGCACCACCCCCATAGTTAGTTCTCCCCCAGGACAGGATGCAGCTGGACCCACTCACCAGGATCTTAGTGGTATAGGCGCTATTGATGGCGATAGCATTGACCAGCAGCTCCATGGTCTTGGCATTGATGGAGCTGGGGTCGGGGACCTCTCTGTAGTGGACATCACCCACATAGGCCTGCACCACGGTCATGCGGTTGGTAGTGAGCGTGCCTGTCTTGTCTGAGCAGATGGCCGTGGCATTGCCCATGGTCTCACAGGCATCCAGGTGGCGGACCAGGTTGTTGTCCTTCATCATTTTCTGGGAGAAGGGGCAGGAGAGAGCGCAACGGTGAAGAGGTGAATGCGAAGTCGGGGTGCAGGCACCACAGACCCCCTGGCCCTGCAGCCCTAACACCTTGGCTGCTTTTGCAAGCGCAGCCCCTCTCCTTCTCTGTTACTATTTGCACCACTTAAAAGACTAACTGAATTTGTTAATTTGAGTTACAGAAGTCATCTGCATTTTTTGTGGAAAAAATAGTGGAAAGGATAAAAAACTAAGACTGTGTCTTCCCTCCTTACTTTCAGTGTTTCACTCTTCATTCAACATAAATGACTGTTTCTTGTTTGGTTATGGGTTTTCTTAAGTATATCATTTTTTTATTCTTCTGGCACCTGGTTTTCATTGTTACTTTAATTTCATCAAAAATAAATTTAGGCTATTTATGCATTTGAGGGAATACAATTGGAAAAAATCAAAGTATCAATGTCATTATTTCTTGGTGATAGAATTTCACGTTTTTATTGACTTCTTCTTCAAACCTATAGATTCTGTTTTTCTACAATGAGCACATATTATAACTTGCATAATGAAACTTCCAAATTTCTTACACAAAAAGGAAAAAGAAAAATGAGCCATAAACTAACACTTAGAATGGATATATCTTGTATATCAAATTCTCTTTTTAAATGTATAACAAAATGGAATCCTGCTGTAATATCATTAATTTTTTTTTTTTTTTTTTTGGTACTGGGGATTGAACTCAGGACCTTGCACTTGCAAGGCAGGCACAGTGCCACTGAGCTAAATCCCTGGCCCATTAATATTTTCTTCTGTATAACTCTCTTCCTCTCTGGCCTAGCTCCGCGGTCCTAGTTTCTTCTAGGTTCTTAAGCAAGTAATGTAAATAAAGTAATTTCTCTCCTCTCTCTGCATTTCCAGAGTCTTCCCAAATTGTTAATTTATTTTTGTTTATATTAGTATGTGTTTTCAGTACATTCATTGTGGGAAGTTGGAATGTGTATATAACACATTTCAATTCTTTTTATGTCCCTGTCCCTTTCCCTCCCTTTGCCCTCCCTCCACCAATTGGTTTCTTTCCCATTTCTCCCTGTTGTCTATTATTTGTCTTTTAATAAAGCAATTCTCAAGAAACCACATTCTTATGCAGGCTTTCCCCAGAAATGTGCTGAACCCATCTGGCAAGTGGGGACCTGAAAATGTGTGGAAGGCAGAATCAGATGGATCCTGGTCTGTGCCTAGGGGTTTGATGTCCTCAACTCTTCCTCCTCATACCAACTGCTTATAACACAGTTAAGATGGGAGTATAATTAGAATGCTTTTTTTTTTTTTTAGCTTTGGACAAGATAAAACTCTTATTTACAAATATTCTATCCTTAAAGTGTACACATAAAAGGATTTGAATAAAATATATTTAAAATCATAGGAAACAAAGCCAAATTCTGCTAAAATCAAGAGACAGTGGTGATATTCAGAAAATCAAAACCAATCAACAGCCCCAAGATGGTTAAGACAAATTGACTGAGACAGAACAGCCACATTAACTTTCCCTTGAGCCCTCTATCTCCAGGATTTTTGGTTCACAAGCTAATAACTAGCTCAAGCATATCCACGCTATTTGAGGTCTTATTTCTACCCACCTCATAAAATGGTGGAGCCATTAATTTAATAAATACAATATCAAAGAGGTTACCTCTATCCACAAAAATACATTAAGAAAACTGTTGCTCAGAGGGACTGGAAATTCTCTTAGGAATAGCGTCATATAATGTGGGAAACATTGTCTAAATCCAGGCACATTTTCTTGTAAGGTCTTACTTCAACTCAACCCGAATTTTGTTTCTTTCTGGGATCTTTGGTGATAAATTGGCAACAGCAATTTTAGTCCATAGACCAAGCCAAAGGCTATTTTTTTCTTTCAGTTCAGCACCCATGTATTCTCATTCATCAGAAAATGTAAGAAGTATATAAGTTGTTGATAGTAGCATCAGGAATACAACAATCAGGAAAAAACTGGCTACCAATTACTGTACCTGAGACCATTGCTAATAAGAAGCTTTAGTAAGTAGCTTTGTGATCTTGGCTATAAATGCTATGTTAGGGTGACTTTTGAAATCTCTGGACATTCAAGTAGGTTAGTTTTTCCATTTTGTAAGAGGAAGATTGGGTGATTAATATCTTTTTCCAGAGGCTTCCTGGAATAAAGTTGGCTGGTGTGAAGTGAGTTATTATGGGGAAGAGTGCCTACAGGTAAAGCTTGAAGACTTCACACTTTTTCCTCCCACCAGGTGTTTTGTGTTTCTTGATTCTGTTTGGGCCACAGAGACCTCAGAGTTGCCATGGTAGATCTGGGCCTCCTGAACTTTTCTCAGTTCCCTTTCCAGTATGGCTATCTTAGACTTTTCCAAGTTTGGCTGCTGCTGGAGCTCCTGTGTTGTCTTCAGGGAGGGCCAGAGAACTTAACTTCTGGCCAGAGCTGCAGAAGAAGGTCTCTCCCTTGGATCAGGGTGGATCATATTCTTGAGCAAATTGTGAAAATCTTCTGTGAGCTCTTGAGAAACATCTGGAAAGTTATGGATATGATCCCACACTATACCACAGGTGGGTAAAGTCTTCGCTCCTGCAGTCATTGCAATTGTTAATCCTAGGGCAAATATGTTGGCTTTGGGAATGTGTCAATAATCCTCTTGCAAAATTTCATTAGCTAGGAAGCAAACATCTCCCTCCTCCACTTGAGGTTTGATTATTGACATCATATGGCCCAGGTCACCAATTTTATACATTACATTGGCAGAGAGAAACCAATCAGTTTCATTTTCAACCTCTTCTGGAGAATCACTTTGAATGTTATAACATATGAAGACGTCACTAGGCTTGATGTCCTGGTGTGACAGGCCAGAGTTGTGGAAGTATTTAAGCACCAAGGAAGTTTGCAGAAGAATATCTCTGAGTTTTGGCTCTTGGAAATGATTATGAGACTTGATGTTTTCAGATATAGCAGCTTACCAGCTTCCATCATTGTAATATTCATTCTGAATGATCATATGGTCATCTTCTGCCCATGAGGAATAGTACCATACCACACAGGAGTGATGCCCAAGAACTGCATGAGCATAAACTTCATGCAGACACAAATTCTCATTTGATAATGCTACCAAAGGTTTTGTAGAGTGCTTTAATGCATAAACATACCCATCCAGCCTCTCAGTGCACTTGTAGACTATACCAAATTCCCAACTCCAATTTTTTCTAGCTCCAAGACTTCTTTTTCATAGCAGAAAGCCATGTTAGCTTCTTGTAGAACACTTTTTTTTGGCAGGTAGCCCTTGTTGTAATTTGGCTTTCTTTGCACCAGCTTCCTCAGAATCTCCTGGGGTTTTCCTCTTGCCCTTTGATTTAAGGAATAATTTCTTATAGGACTCAGGGGTAAAAGGGTTAACACTGACTAGAGACAGTGAGGAGGACTCATCCATGAGGTAAGCAGGTGTGGGCCACAAGTGCTTAGCTCTTTGGGGGAGGACCTTCCCTGTTGATGAAATCACCAGCTGGCTCAACAGACTTTTGGGAGTGGAGAGATTGTCATCCTGCTGCAGGCTGCTCCTATAGGTGGCTGGTGGTGGTGTCACAGGACACTTGGGAAGGTGTGACCCTGGAGTCTGCAGAAGTGAATCTGGATGTTCCTTGACTTCCCCCTGAGATGTGCCAAGTTCAGGTATGTTCTTGAGGGGAGTCCTGGGAACCTCTTCATCCTGAGCCTCACCCCTCTCAGGGCTTTGGGTTAGGGTCTTCACATCTTAAACCTTACCCTTCTTGGGGCTTTGGCTTGAGGTCTTCACATCCTGAACTTCACTCTTTTTGGAGCTTTGGCTCAGAGCCTCAAGCTGTCTTGTGTTGTCTTCTGCCCTTCATTCTGAGACTCTTCTTCACAAAAGGAAAAGTTTAATTTCTGATTTAGCTCTTTGTGAACACCTTTGTCATCCATCTCAGTGAAGATGACTATAGTGTAGCAAGGCGATCTTTCAGAAGGGAACAATGAATGGACAGACAGAAAGAGAAAAGAACTGAAAGCAACAAGTTCCACAACTTCAGCTTTCCTTCCTCTCTGTCAGCTAACAGCTGCCAGAATAGTTTTAAAAGAAGCTTATGTGACTAAAAACTGAGTATTGGGCTGAGGATTTAACTCAGTGGTTCCTGTCCCTGCCTCGCAAGCCCAAGGACCTGAGTTCGATCCCCAGTACCAAAAACAAACAAACAAACAAACAAAAAACCTGAGTATTGGTAGGATTATGTTAGTGCATTTTCCCTTAAACTGTGATAATAGCAATAATAAATGTATGTGGAATGGATGATCAATAGAAATCTGAACTTGCAACATACTTTAGAGTCTGCAAAACCCTTTTGCATTTATTTTCTTGTCTGATGTTATAAGAATCCTGTGATACTCTGGGAAGCTGAGGTAGGGAGATCTAAAGTTTCAGCTCAGTCTGGGTAACTTAGTGAGAGTCTTCACATGTAACTCAGTGTGAAGTGCCTGGGTTCCACGCCCAGTACTACAAAAACAAAACAAAACAAAAAATCCTGTGAGACCTGAAGAGGATCCTTACAGTCCATTTTGGTAATGGGAGAGATCTAAGCCAAGTGGGTTGACCAGGGCCACACACTTGGTGAGGCCGAAGGCTGGAATTCAGGCTCAGCCCTGCTGGCCCTCACACCCTGAATTATCCCATACAACCTCAGCCCACCTTCTCTCTCTGAAGAGGGTTTGTCTGTTGGCCTTAAGACCTCTCAGTTGGGATTGTCTTATCAGGTGGACATGTGCAGCTATTGGGCACTTGAAGTGTGGCTAGTCCAAAGTATAGGCATAAAAGATACACTAGACTGGGAAGACATTACAAAAAAAGGCACATAAAAGAAACATTTCTATAATTTTTATATTGATTATGTGTTGGATTGATAATAATTCAGACATATGAGTTATGAAGGAAAAAATATGGAATGCTTAAATTTAAAAACATTATAGTATAAGGTGCATTGCCACAAATCCCCATCAAAATACTCCCTCTTGCTTCGAACACACTTATCTTAATGTTCCTGTCAGTTTCTGAAGCAGCTCTGGAAGTCTTGTTTTGTGAGTGTCTTTAGTTGTACTCTTGTGGCTGCCTCAATGTCCTGAACTGATTCAAAATGTTTAACTTTCATGGTCTTTTTTGACTCAGGGGAGAGTCAGGAGTCCCAGTATCAGCTCTGGTGAATAAGGTGGACAAGGACACACCACCATGTTTTTAGGGACCTGAATTTCTGCTGGATGGCCCTTGGCAGCAACATTCACTACATTTTTTTATCACGTCTCTTAAAGACACTCATGAAAGAGGACTTCCAGATCTGCTTCAGAAAGTGGCAAGAATGACGGGGTAAATGTGTTTCAATAAAGGGGGAAGATTTTGAGGAAGATCAATGGCAATGTGTCTTTTACTGTAATAATTTTTTAAAGAATTTAAACATTCACCATGTATTTCAATCACACTTCGCATTGGGTTAAGAAAATTATATTATTAAAGTTAGCCTTACCTGTTTCTTTTTACTTTTAAAAAGATGTAACTACTGGGACATTTAAAATGACAAATATGGCTCCCATTCTATCTGTTCGGGGCAGCCCTGAGAGGTCATCCCTGTGCTCTTGGGACACTTGGTGGCAGCCCTTGGGTCTAGCCTTTTTCCTGGGCTGCAGCTCTGTTGTTCACCAAGTGAAAGCATGAGTAACATGACCTAGGCTGATCAAGGTGCCAGGGGCCAAAGACACACACTGCAGGGGCCTAAGATCCTGTGCACATAGTCCCCCAAGCTCACTCTGCACAACTCTCAGGGAAGCCCCAGCTCTATGGGGTGGCTGTGGAGAGACCCTACTTATGGCCACAGAAGTGTCACCCTTGCCAGGCCCTGGACCCCATGAAGAGCAATATGTTGTGACCTATCGGGGCTTTGGTTTGTGGGATGGGATGGAGTTTCTCTGAGAACCCTAAAACGAGGAGATGATAAGGGCTATATCCTTTACACAGAGCTGCCACTTGCTGGCACCAGCCTGGAGATCTCTTTTCTGTATGAAATTACATCGGCGCCCAGCCCAAATTCCGGCGTGGAAACCGATGCTCGCTGAGTCCTCCCACGGCCCTGCCAATTTCTCACAGCAAAGGCCTTCTTTGTGAACACAGCTGAGCCACACCTTATGGGGACATCTTGGCATCAGGACACTGGGAAGCAGGAGCCCAGGGCTCTGCCCTCGAAGCTGGGGAAGCCTCTGGGAGGAGGGAAGAAATGAGTGGGCTGTAAGAACCTGAGGTAACCCACAGAAAGTCAGACTGCAGTGCTGGGCTCTTGCGACACAGACAGAGGCAGGGCTCTTCAGAGCCTTGGTGCACAGGAAAGCCTCCCAGGCCTGAGATTCCCCAGCAAGTGCTCATGGGCCTGGCTGCCCTCCATTTATCTGCTTTTAAAACCTCTTAGCCAGGCCAGGTGGCACATACCTGTAATCCCAGCACTCAGGAGGCTGAGGCAGGAGGGCCACAGTGAGTTTGAGGCCAGTTTGTGCTATATGATGAGTTCAAGCTCAGCCTGAACTACATAATAGTGTAGTGTAGTGCAGGTCAGCCTGCACTACATAGTCTCAAAAAACCCCCAAGCCAAGGTGCCTATAGCTGCGATTGCCAGGTCTCCATCTAGATTTGGTGGGATTGGGTGGGTCTGGCTCACACAGTGGTATCTGCATTGTATTTTTTCTGCAGTGCTAGGGATTGAACCCCGGCCCTTGTGTATGTCAGCAAGTGCAGACCAACAGGTTATACTCATGTCCTATTTTATTTTTTAAAGTTGAGTTGACTGTCAATAAACATTTGGAGAGTTCATACAAGTCCAGATTTCTGGCTTCTCTTGAGAACGCTGTGAAGAACTGGCCGCCCTGAGCCTGCACCCCACAAGGAACACTGGGCCAGCTGTGAAGTGGGGACCCTGTGGTCAGGGTGTGGCTCTTGCTTGCCCCAGGCTTCTGAAGGTGTCTGAGTTGTAGGGTCTGTGCAGTCCTCTCTCTAAGCTCCTGGTGCACCTGCAAGCTTCTTCTTAGCTCACTTCCCCATCCCCACACCGACTGCCCCCCACCCCTCCGCTGGGGGCTGTGCCTGCAGCTCACCTTCACCGAGTAGGCCAGCGAGATGGTGACAGCCAGTGGGAGGCCCTCAGGCACAGCAACCACCAGCACCGTCACACCGATGATGAAGAACTTGACAAAGTATTGCACATACACAGGCGTGCACTCAGGCAGCCATGGCTTCTTGTTCACCACGAAGGTGTCCACAGTGAAGTAGAGCACCAGGATGATCACTGTGATGGCTGACATCACCAGGCCTGTGACATGGAGACAGCTTGTTCAGAGGTTCCAGGGGTGGTTAGGGAACAGGGTGTGAAGTAAAACTTGCTGAAGCACTCTTGGATCAGACAGACCCTGGCCCACCTCCCCACTTTACTACCTTCTTGCTTTGTGACTGGAGCAAGTACTGGAACCTCAGTGAGCCTTAGTCTCTTCTTCTGTACAATGGGCATACAAATCCCCTTTATGTGGTTTTCCAAGGCTGAGATGTAGTAACACATGTAAAACAACTAGCACAGTGTCCATGAGACACTTAGCAGGTGTCCTAGAAATATGTGCTGTACAGCAGTAGGAGAGGAGAAAGCGCCATCGGTGTGAAACTGACACTGCTTATTTACTCATTCATCTCACATCTATCATGGGCTAGGCACATAGTAGTTCCTAGTCTGTGAATGAGGGACACAGCAGTAACAAAGCCAGAGTTCTTGTCCTTGGGGACCTGATATCCTAGAGGGGGAGGCAGTCAGGAAACAGAAAGACAAACAGTAGCAAGATCATTTCAGATATGGAGAAGAGCTGTGAAGGTAAACACTGATATGATGTGGCAGAAGGTGACAGAGAGTGGCAGGGAGAGCCAGGGCAGCCGGGGGTACATTTCAGGAGGTGACATTTGAGCAGACACTGAAACAAAGTGGGGAATACGTATCTGGTGACCTGGGGGAACAGCATTCCAGGCAGGAGAAACAAAAGGTGGCCATTTTTTGGATGAAGAAGCTGAGGCTCAGACAGGAAGTGTCTTGCTCTCAGCCACAGGCCAGGTAGGTGCTATAGCAGTAGGGACACAATTGGTGACGTGTCCGGATTCCCCAGGGTTGCCATCTGCAACTTCAGTGTGTCCATCTCCCACAAGGGCTGGGAAATGGCTTCTACTCGCAGCCTCTGCCAGAGGAGGATGACATGTGGGCCACTGGAGTCCCTTTGCCAGGAAGGGGCTGGGAGGACACCGCCTCTACCTCATGCTCAGTGTCCCAAGGCCCAGCTACATGCTGCAAGGTAGAAAGGCCCTGCTTCATTGTGCATGGTCCAGGGATCCCAGGGACAAAACTAGGAGCTGTCTCTAGAAATGTCTGCAGCACTGGGCTCCTTCCCTAGCTGGGACCTTCCCTGAGGGCACCCTGCATACATCCTGTGCCTGCCACCTCATTTTTGCTTTCAGGGCACTCAGCCCAAGGGAAAGGCAGGGGTGATTTGTGAACCCGACATGCTTGTCTGCAGGGTGAGGTGTGGGAGCCAGTACTACAAAGGGCACAGAGTCACCATCGCCTAGCCCCCTCCCCACCAGTGCTGTTTTCCAGCAGAGCCCTGTGACAACAATGGCAGTAGATGAAGGAAATCCCTCGGGCCCTCACCCCCACCCCCACCTCCAGCTGCAGAGACTCAGAGCCTGCTCTCTCCCTGGCTGACAGTGGCAGGGGTGGGAAACCAAGCTCCCAGAAGCCTGGAGCTGTCACTAGGCCCCAAGTTTAAATATAGACGGCCAGGCCTATAATTTGCCTCCCTTCTCCATGCTGTGGTATCTATAATTAGAGCCAGGGAGACAGCCACAAAGGAGGGAGCGAACAGGTGGGAAAGCCTTGGCATTTGCCACATCTGTAACCAGGAGGGGAGGTCAGGATCACGGGCTGGGCCTCACCTTGCACGGGACTGGCATTGTCTGCAGCTACTGCCTCAGCCGGAAAGCCTGGCTTGTTCTGTGGGGCTAAGACAATGGGCTTCCTGGGCTCCTGGCACTGCCTTCAACCCTTTCAATCTTTATTTCTGCACTGCAGCTAGGGTGGTCATTATAAACCCCAATCCATCAACCTGCTCAGACCTCTTCCCTGCTCAAACTCTTCCTTTGCTCTCCCTGTCCTGATGCTAAAGTCCATGTTGCCTAGAACTCCAAGCCCTGAAAGATCTGTTCCCTTTCCAGCCACTGCACATGCCAAGTGCTAAGCGCTCTGTGTATGTAATCTCCTTTATCCTCTAGCAACCTCTGAAGTAGGGACAAGTGTTATCCCCATTTTACAGATGAGGAGACAAAGGCTCAGAGCTAGGTAAAGTTATTTGGCCAAGTTCTCATAACCATGTTGGATCACAGGGCAGGCAGCTGCTCCAGAGCCTTGGCTTTTGGCTTCACTCTTCTGCCCTAGTAAGTACTGAGTGCCTGCTCTGTATGGGACTCAGCTTGCTTGCTGTGGCAGAGAAGGGCTGGCTTCTAGGACCATCTGACTCAAGCCCCTTGCAGATCAGGTGCTCGAGGGCCTGGTCCTGCTGCATACTCACCTGCCTTGCCAATCTGCACAGCCAGCTTGGTGAGCTTGCCCTGCAGCACGGACTTCTCCTTCTTGTGCATGTTGGCCTTCTTCTTGTCATCGGCATCGCCACCCTCAGCACTCTTGAGCGGCTGCATCTCCATGGCTGCTGCCCCATCCTGCTGTTTAGCTGCAGGGGCAGAACATGCACATGCACATACAAAGACACAGACACAGACACAGACATGTGTGGGTCACCCTGCAGCCAGCCACGTGTTCCCCACCTTGCCTGCCCAGGGAAGTGCTGGCCACCTGCCTGTGCTGCTCATGGCTGCCACAGAAGCCTGGGATGGGACCTGCTTTTTCTGGAATCTCTGGTCCCTCATTGTCCCGGAACTGGAATCTAGGATTCCCAGCAGCAGTGGGCTACAGTCCCTGGGGGGCTGAACAAGGCCACAGACCGTACCCAGATGGTCCCTTGTCTTTTCACTCATCAGACAAGACAAAGACCTTGGGATTTCCCAGTATGTCTTTAAAGACATGCTATTGGGAGTGAGTAGACAGGAGGGACAAAAATGCGGCTTAAAAAGTAGAAGAGAGTGTGCCCATGCACAGATGCTGTGTCCCTGTCCCCAAGCACTGTGGTCTCTCTAGTGTGACTGCCTGGAAGGCTTGTGGCCTTTTGGACAGAAATGAGGACAACTCTTATCCTACCCTGTCCCGCCACCTACAAAGGCCACAAAGCCTCAGCTTCAAGTCTTCAGTGGAGGGTGGTAGAGCTCAAAGGCTGGGGAGATACCAGCCCAGCAGTGTCCCCTCTCCCCACTGGCAACACATCTTTATTTGGCTTGGTACCCCAAGAACCACAGTGGCACCTCCAAAGACTCCCATGGGTGTGGATGTATCCACCCGGGCCCAGTGAGTTCTTGCCCCTGGTGTGGCACTCAGCTCTGGTGGGGAGGGGCCACGGGGCCACAGGAGTCGTTAGTGCAGAGGGTTACCTTTGCTCTGGCTGGCGTCCACATTGCCATCCTGCATTTTACCTATACGACAGAGAATTTTAACAGACAACAGAGAACAGACAGCACAGGTCGGTCAGCACGAAGACGCAACAGGCCACAGACATTCACATCACAGACGAGGAAGGGCTGAGCTGTTTGGGGTGGCAGAGGAGGCTTGGAGCAAGGGGAGCCTTGCCGTCCCCGTAGCCGCAGGGGCTGTTGGTCCTGGGGGGCTTGTAAGGGAGGGTTTCTGTGGGAATAAGCTTGGTCTTGAGCATTTTACATGTTACAGGACAGTGTCTGAGGGAAAAAGGGGCCAGAGTCTACTGGCAGGGAGGAGAATCTCAGGCCCCCAAACCAGCCCTTTATGATGGCTTTGGTTTGTGTGTTTGTGGGTGGGAAGGAGCGAAGATAAACTTGTTCAGCTACTTCTTTTTTGTTTTTCTATCAAAGAACACACGAAAATATTTTGGAGAGAGAGAGAGAGAGAGAAAGACTCTCTAGAATGGAGAGGAGTATGGAGAGGTACTGAGGACAGTGTGTTCCTTTGTTTCTGGGTCCAGAAGGGATGATTCTACTTCCTCTGTGTCTCTCTGAAGGGTATAAAGCTGTGGCATGGATGACCCCCTGCCCAACAGCCTTGAGAGTAACTGGCAGGGAGTGAGTAAGAGGTCCCCATGGGTGGTTTAAGAGGACCCAAGGATGTCTGGGGGCCTCATGGAAGTGTCCTGACCCAAGGAGAAGCTACTGACACCTGGGGAAAGGGGTCTTCATTTTGTGGCTAAGTAGGGTTAGGGACTCTCTCGGGAACCCCATCCCATCTCAGGGCCATGTCGCCTAGTGCAGAGTCAGGGTTGAATCTGAAGCTCTCACCCTGTAATGAGGGCTGCCTGGGAGGCCCCTGTCCTGTGTCTCTCAAGACAACTCCCTTCACCCACAGCCTCCTGTCCACAGGGCCTTTGGGCCTTGTCACCTCCAGAAACCTGAGAAGGTCAGCCACCTGGACGTTTCCTGCCAGACCCACCAGCTGCTGAGTCCTGATGGCCTCCATGGTCTCATCTAATGCCTGCCTCGGCCTCTCCAACAAAGGATATCCTTGCCTTGCTCCATTGACAGATGAGAACCTGAGGATCCGAGAGGGAAGTGCCCTGCCTCTGTCTTGGGCGGAAGCCCAGGGCTGGCCCCAAAGTGCATGTGTATTTCTACTCTGCCCTGTCTTCTCCAGAAGCCCCTCAGCCCAGAGAAGGGGACTCAGGGGAGGGCTGCCTGCCAGGTTCCCCAGGGGCTTGTCACCAACTAGCTGCATGCTTCACCTCTTCTTGCTTCAGTTTCCACTTTTGTACAACAGGGTAAGATGTTCGTGCTGAGTGCCCAAAGGTTCCCTCTCTAATCACCACTCTCGTGGTTCACCCTTTGGCTGTTTACAAGGGTTGTTAGCTGATGTTATCTCATATGGGTCCCTGCAAGGTGGGGCAGGAGGACTGTCAACACTGCAGTTTTACAGAGAAGGACACCGAGGCCAAGGGAGGGTCAGAGGCAGCCTGCACTCATGGAACCTCCTCACAAGAATGCAGAAGTGACTCAGGAGTGAGCAGCGCTGCCCTGGACCCTGCCAGCCCTCCCTGACCCAGTGTCTGCTGATGCTGTCTCTGTTGCCTTTCCTAGCCAGGGCTCAGCAGCTCACCCCGGTGTTTAAAGAGAAAGATCTTTGCTGCTCTGTTGTGAAAGTCTGCCAGATTTAAAATGATAGGGAGAAAACTTTTTAGAGCAAACAGGAATTTATTTCTTAAAATAATTTTACTAACTAGGCTAAGGGGTATCAAAGGACTTGGCTTCAATAGACTCTTTTAGAAGGCTCAAAGGGGCCTTTATTTGCATTGCATATTATCAGATGTGCTATCTGGTGTGTGCATCCATTAGACTTAGCTAGCAATTTCCTCTTTTATTGCCATAGTGATCATGTGGCCAGAAAAATGATCACCAATGCATATGTTGGAGGAAGGGAGCTATGGTCCGGGAGTGCTATAGCACAGATGGCCTGGTTTCTCAGAAGAAAGGGACTTATTTAGGGCTCTTCTTGGCCAAACTGGTGCCTGCCTCACCCTGTACTGTGATGGGGCCAGGAGGCTGGGCTGTATTTCAGGGGAACCAGGGATGTGGGACAAGACAGGGGGCTGGGCTGGGGTCTCGGAGGTTCTTCTCTGATTCCAGACACTGAGCTGGGAATGGCCTTTTCTCTTTTGCTATCACGAGGGGCAAGGGTGTGGAGAGCAAAGATTTTGTGGGATTCCCGTAAGGTGAACTGATCAATAAGGTTTGGAAATACAGATGCTAAGCTAGGAGACTTGGGAAATGTCACTCCTTTTCTCCTTCTGAAATAGGGCCATGTCAGCTAGGGCAATGCTTACGAGATGTTCCTGCAAAGTGCTGTGAGGATGTTGGGAGTTCATGGTGATGTACATCAACCACGAGTAGAGCTGTGACTAGAAGTGATATATTGGATAGTGACATGTGAATCCATGTAAAAGGAAGCAATAATAATAGCAATCACAATGCCTCCAAGGTGACTGGAACAGACCCACCTTTCAGAGGGGACTCTTGGGGGAGGAGGACGGGGATACTGTCACTTAATTTTGTTTCTCTGTATCTAAGTCATCAAGACTGGCTCACAAGAAAGAGGGGATATCGCACTGCACTCCCTCTTACTTGCCAAGATTCAGTCTCATGCCTCTGAACCTTTTATGTGTTTTCTCCTGGAGCCTGAAAAGTTTGTTAAAATTCAGATACTCATTTAGTTGGTCTGGGGCAGGGCCTGGGATTTTGCATTTCTGCCAAGCTCCCAGGTGACACTCGGGCTGTGGCTCTTCTGATCACATTTTCAGTAGCAATGGCTCCCATCACTGTTTCCCAAAGTATATAATAGGGCACAACAATTCCATAGTGTACTCCCAGGAGAGGTCCTGCTATCAAATCAGCCCAGGGTCCCTGGATGACCGACCAGCCCCCACTGCACACCAGCATGTTCCAGCTCTGAGAAGTTGTGTAAGGAAGAAGACTCAACTCAGTCCAGTGTTCTCTAAAATCCTTGACCACAGGTCCTTCCCTGGGGGGAGACCTCTTCATTTCCCTGCAACACTTACAAGATACACCAGGATGGGAAATTCTGTATCAGGAGGAGAAGGAGCACACTCTTTGGAGCCAGCCATCTGGGATCTGCATGGAAGTCATAGCTCTGTTGCTTTCTAGCTCTGGGACCTTGGCTAGTGTCTTGACCCCCTTGAGCCTCAGTCTCCTCATCTTTAAAGCGGTGACAACACAACCTGTGTTATGGGACTTCACAAGGGTTAAATGAATGAAGAGCATGAAACTCTTGCAACAATGTCTGATAGACAATACATGGTCAAGAAATAAAAATTCCTATCTTTTCTGCAGTTTTGCTTGGGATAATTGGGCTTTTGATCTGCATTTTGGGATTGAAACTCCCTTTTTGTGGGGGAACTGGCCAGCCGGGCTGGGGTCTGTATGCTTCACCTAGGAGAAGTGGGTGCCACCTTCTGATTCCTCCTCTCTCAGCCATAGGTTTGCCCACATCACTCTCCCTGTCATCACTGCTCAGTTACCCTCCCTGATGTGTGACACCTCCCACATCCCAAGCTGTCCTCCTTCCTCCTCCTGGACCTGAAATAGTCCTACCCCAAATTAGCACATGGCTTGCAGAAGTGCCTTGCCCAATCCAGACATCTTTAAGGTGCTTCCATCCTCTGTCACTGTGACGGTAGGCGGCTTGGCCAGAGGTCTGGGGCAGGACGAGGGTCTCCATGCTTTGCAGGAGTGGTGATGGGTGTGTGATATAAGGGATGAGACTTCTCTAGCCCAGTGCCTCGTAGGCAGTTATGCTAGGAAACAAAGACCTTTGGCCCTTCTCTTGGCTTTTTTGGGATAGTGTGCTCATGGCCAGGCCCTAATGGCTCTGAATACCTCCTGAGCAGCCTGAGTGACTATCATGTTATCTCACTTGATGACATGGGTGGTATCTGAGTCAACAGAAGCCTCATCTGTTGCCCTGATGATGGGAGAGTACAGAGATTAGAAATCAGAGGCTGGAGGCAAGAGAATGGAATTCCTGTTTGCCTGTGAATAGTAGAAGAATAAGGTGCAGATTCTCAGGGACACAGGCAGTCCCAGCCCCACCCCACCCACCGCCCAGAGGAGGGAGCAGTAAGAATGCAGAGACCTACAAACACTCGAGCACAGGCAACAGTGAGAGACACCAGTCTACACCAAAGGCTGGAGCTCAAGTGGCCCTGGGCCTATGTGCTCCATGAAAGAAAAGAGGAACTAATGTCTCCCAGTGGCTCAGCCATGCTATGGGGCGGGGCCAAGGAGTGGAGCCACCTGGGTCCCCTGCCTCTTGCCTCCAAGACATTTTAGTGGCGGTTGGGAGCCTTCACTGGGAATCCAGATGTTGGCTTCAGTTCAGGTCCCAACCTCAGGCAGTCTTCCCAAAGCCAGAGCAGGAGTGCACTTAGGAGAGGGCAACACTGTGTGAGATGCTGCTTCTTGGGGGCCAAATCTGAAGCTAAAGCCATATCCCACTTTGGGGTTCCCTAGGGGTCTAGGACCCAACCAGAGCCAGCACTGTTTTGGTAGCTACAAGGGCCCCAGTGAGTCCCATGCCATGGCTCCACCCTTAAGCACCTGCCCCATGTGAAACAGTTGCTACCTGGGCCATGCACATCCAAGGTCTGTGCGGTCGGAAGAGGTAGACAAATCCCAGAGTTGGGGTGGAGGAGAATGACCCCATCACCCACACCCAAGAGAGCTCGCCACGGAGACGTACCATTGACTAGGCTGGCATTTGCACTATCTGCAGCATTTGAAGCTGCTGCACCGTCTGCTGCTGGAGGGTGGGAGGGATGGAAAATGCAGTATGTCACAATGAGAAAAGCAACAACCAGAAAGACACAAACCCGCCAGTGGGGACCACGCCACTCTATTCTCAAAACCAAACCTCTGCTGGAAACTGAGAAACTCAAATGTGGTGTGAAATGTTCCCATGGAGATGCCAGAGGGGTAGGGGTGGGGGGGACTCGGACATGGAGGTTTTAGAAATAAAGCATGGAGGGCTAGCAGGTGGTTGAGGGGATGGCGCCCTTCTGTGCAGGGTCTGTACCCCGCTGGCCCAGCTGGTCAGGTGGGTCTTCACCAGAGTGAGTGTCAAGAAAATGTCTGGCTGCCCCTTGGGGCCAGAGTGTCTATGACCAGGAATCAAGGCAAAGTGTCCTGTGAGAGGGATAGTGAGGGCCCCGAGCCCTCCCAGGGGTGTGTGCTCTGACCACCATCATGCTGTCAGGGCATCAGGGGAACAGGTGCCACTGGTGGTGGCTCAGGATGTGTCTTCAATGTAGGGTACTGCCTATTGCCACCTCCTCCTTCCCTCACCAGCAACCTAGAGAGCACCCTGGTAGCCCTCAAGTGAGATATCCCACTGTCTAAAAGGCAGCGTCAAGTGTGTTGCATTTTGCACCCAAGAAAAGGCACCAGTGCCATTTTCTCCATTTAGGACTCAGAATGTGGAGGTGGGCAAGTTCAGCCATATTCCTCTTCCATGGCTGGGGACTAGGAAAAAGACCCTGTGGAGAAGGATGCTGCTGCGGCTGGGGGACACACTGTGTGGTTTCTGGTGAGGAGCTGGGATGGGCTCCATGGGTGGTGCTCAGTCCCGAGGATGTGTACAGATGGTACTGGGGACATTTGGCATTAGCTGATTGGGTGAAATCCTGAAGGGGTTGGAGGGCAGAGTGGGTGTTGGCTTGTCCTGCTGGGCAGGCACCACACAAGGCACAGAGGGGCAGCTGGGAGTGCAGGCCGGGGGCCTCCTTCAGCTGTGTGCTGGTCATCTAGGGGGAGGGCATTGTGGGAAAGGCTGCTGCTATTTCTAAAAGCCCCATCTACCCTGAGGGATGTCTTACTGTACCTGGTAGCTGAAGGCCATCCCCCTTCTTCACACCTGTGTGATGATTTTTGAGACATGTTAATGAAGGAGAAGCACATACAGCCTCATCTGCCCACAAGCACATGCACATGCATGCACACACGCACACATATGCACACGGCTACACAGCCATTCACCCTGAAATGGGAACATGTGGTTGGCAGGCTCTAAGCTACATTATCCCTGGTTCAGACAACGGGACAGGGAAGAAGATGGAGCTTAGTCCCTACTGAGTTGCACACGCTGGCCTGAGATACTGGGGTGCCTCCCAAGATTCCTCTGCCACGTCCCCTTTGCACCTCCCTCTGCATGATGCTGAGCCTTCTGACCACATGTTGGTGGCATGCATTCATCATTCAGTGGGGGACCTTGATCTACACTTCTGCGGAAGCTGAGGATGGTCTTTCTTACTGGCATTGTCAAAGATACAGGTCTAGCCTATGAGGATTTCTGTCTGCCCCTGAGATGGATCCCAGAAAGGCCACAGAAACATGTCTAGGCTTCCATATCCTGCCTGGCCTCTGGAATCTTCCCAGCTGCTTGCGTGTGGGCCTGGCTGACTGCCCTGGCCGCAGACTGTCACAGTGTGTGGACTTTGTCTTGACATCCTCTTCCTAATCAGACTCTCTTCCAGCACCCCTTGCTCTCCTCAGCTTGATTTCCCAGACAGCTCAGCACCATCATTTCTGCCAGGGGTGGAGGCATAGCCATAATCTAAGAGGACCCACTAGGACAGTGACGGAAAACCTTTTAGAGACCGAGTGCCCAAACTGCAACCCAAAACCCACTTATTTATCACAAAGTGCCAACACTGCAATTAAACCCGAATTCTGAGGTTTCAGTTCAGCAAAAACAACTGATACAACCTGTGACATCATTGCAGAGAGGGCTCTGCATGCCATTAGTTCACTACCACTGCAATAGGAAATGGGTTTGTCCTCAGGAATAGGCAGCCTCCCACCTTGACCTGGGCTCGGTGCCTGAGTGGCCTCTGGGACTGGAGGTAGCAGAGCTACCTTGAGCCTCAGGGAGAGGCCATCTGTCCTCTGTCAGGCCATATGGGATCCCCCCGTAGAGCCTGCAGCAGGGGACAGCATGGATGTGTGAACGGATGTGCTCCCTGAGACCGAGTGTGGGTGTCAGCTGGGAAGCTGGCTGCTGTGGTGCCTGAAGCCTAGGCTTGGGTTGGGGTTGGGGCCTCCTGTAGGAGCATTTCTCCTCTGTCCTATGAGGCAGGACTTTGAACAGCCCCTTGTGAGCAGAAGGAGGTCTGTTTTCCAGGGTGGAGGAGGAACCAGAACCCAGGCAAAGTGGCAGTTCCAGGGGACTGGGAGAGATGACTTCAAGCAGGCTTTTAGCCATGTTCCTCTGCACATGGCTAGGATGTGTAAAGTGGTGGGTGGATTTCCAGCTGTGCCATGCAGAGACAGCAACGCTGAAGGGGGTTTCTACTCCACAGTAGAGTAATGATGAGACCAGGTCCTGTGGGCTGTTCTATGCTGCCACTGAAGAGTCCACAGCTTGTGTAGCCTCCTGGGCCTGCCCAGAGGGGAAGGAGGGGCCTCCGAGACACAACTGGACAGGACAGAGACCCGGACGAGATCCTGAGATGAAACAGAGAGCACCCACCTGGCCCTAGCAGGGCCTTGAGGATGGAGGAGGTGGCTTTTGGCACAGGGTGTGGACAAAGAAGTCACTCAATAACTAGTGTGAGTGGACAAAAAAAGAGTGGCCTTCAAAGCACCTCTCCTGGTCTGAGGGTGGGTAGGCTTACCTTTTTTGTCTTTCTTTTCTTCCTCTTCACCACCGGCGCCCAGCAGGGTAAAGATGATGCCAGTCTGAGAGTTCACGCCCACGGCAGTCACTACCATCCGTCCAGAGCCCTCCATCACATGGGTCCCTGGAGAAGGGCAAAACCAAGTTACCCTCACAGGCCAGAGCCCCTCCCTGCAGGAGTGGGAGGAGCATAGCCCCCAGCTCCCAGCTCCCCAACTGCTAAGACTGTGGGGTGCTCCTTGGGGTTAAGGACAGCAATAGGGTAGACTTGGGGTTGAAGCATTGCTGCCCTTCAGTTCTCAGTGCCCCAAACAGCTCCAGATCCTGACTGACCACTCTAGCCTGGAGTGCGGCTTCCTCCTCTGTCTCTCTCTCCCCCTTCCTCTCCTGCTGCATAGGTCAATGAGGGAATACTCTTTTCTTACTGATAGTACTTACTGATTTTTTTTGGGGGGGTACCAGGGATTGAACTCGGGAACTTGAGCTTGCAAGGCAGGTGGCGGAACCACTGAGCTAAATCCCTGGCCCCATCTTACTGACAGTACTTTGAGTCTGCTTAATGCTGCAACTAGGAAGGCAATGCTAAGCAAACCCTACACCACACTGCTTAAAATGGGATCCTAAAAATCTGTGAGAAGAATTTAGGGGTTTGCAAATGTGGTGAGAAAAAAATTACAGCTTTATTTTTTTCACAAACCTCTGATCGAAATTCAGCACGCTCTCCCTACTATGAATGTAGGCAACAAGTGCTAGGAGTGCTTCTGATGTCCACAGCATCACAACATGCATAATAATCCTGTATTTTTAATGTCATTTCTCAGTGGCTGCAGACATTACTGGTGATTACCCTATGTTATCACCGAGCTGGTTATTATACTACCCACTAGATCTTGTTTAATGTGGCCACCAAGAAGCACACAGATGTCTGTACCACACCTTTTTCACTATATTTATCTCAATATAACTGGGTTAGCTGTTCTTATTTCATTTCACACACTTTGAAATTCTGAGTAGGGGTGGTCCACGATGACACCAGTCTTCCTCAGGGATTAAGGACCCCTTTGGATAGAACTCTGGGCTGCTCAAACTGGGCTTCAAAAGGCTGCAGGATTCTTTCAAGGGCCTGTGCGGCAGCTCTGTGTGCAGGGTCAAAGGGGTCTACTCCTGCTCATCTTCTCTTGACAGTTTCCGTGTCAACTTTGTTCAGTGCAACCCACCCAAGCCCACATGGGGGCTGTGGCAGGGTGAGGATAACATGCAAAGGCGGAAACTCGTCTACATATATGATGGAGTACCCGCCTCAAAGAAGGACATTCTGACACATGCCAAGCACGGGGACCTTGAGACATTATACTGTGTGACATCAGCCAGTCACAAAAGAGCTGCAGAGACTCGAGATCTCAGTGCAACTTGTCACCAAGAGCCTCTCTGCTTTCCAGTTCACAAACCCCTTTAGAGTCATCTAGTCAGTGTACACTGGGCCAGGGCCCAAGCACTTCCTTAATGGGGACCCAGGCTCATTCCCAGTGGCATCTGCCTGGCCCTCCCCCAGGTTCTTAATGCCCCTTGTGGGGTGCATGCCTGCAAGTGTGCCACACAGGCATCTCAGCCTCTGGGCCTCAGGACCTTAATGCTCTCTGTGGACAGACAGCTCCAGTGAGCTCTGGAAGCAGGTGGGCTGGCCAGTCCACATACTGACATGGACCCCAGAAAGCCCTGAGCTGTTGCAGAGCCAGATTCTCATACAGTGAACTCACTGCCAGGCACAATGGGCATCACATGTTGACTCCAGACGGGACTCCAGGTAGAGTGGCCCAGGCCTGGGACCCCAATCCTAACAGTAACTTCTGACAAAGAACCTTCTTGGGCACTGGCTCAGCTTGGGGGTCCGAGAGAGGGGCTGTTTAATCTCCCCATTACACAGATGAGAAAACTGATGTCACACAGGGTGAGCAAGAGCACAGGAGTTTGTATTCACAGAGCTTGCAAAGAAGGCACAACAGCAACCAAGCTAACTTTTGAAGCACACCTACTGAGCACCAGGTGCAGAGCTGCCTGTTGTGGGCAACCAGCTCACCAAGCACTCTCACAGAGGCCCTCAGTGGTGCAGGAGGTTGGCAGGGGAGATGGCTCACCTCGAGCTCCCCTTGGTGAGGGCAGAGCAGCTCCTGAACTCTGCAGTCCTCCAAGCCCACAGTCTTGGCCACATAATACTTTGCCTAAGAGATGAGGCCCCAACAGCTTGCTCTCAAATACGGGCATGAAAGGCTAGCTGGCAAATGAGGTGCCAGTTCTCTGGCCTGGGTGGCCACAGGGAGGCTGTTCACCACCTCCCCAGCAGAGATGGGATGGAAAAAGACACAGGGGGCCAATTTCCACCCAAGATAAGCAGACCTCAAATGCCTTCGAATCTGATCGCTCCCATCCTGGCAGCAGCAGAGAGCTGGCAGCTCCTCTCTGAATCCCTGGCAGGAGCAGGTAGGGGCAAAGGTGAGCAGCCTTGGGTGAGCCTGGAGCTCAGAAGCCCACCACTGGGTGAGGGAGGCTTGCACGATCACCCCCCCCATCTCCTCCACATCCTGTCAGTCTCCCTCGATGCTACTTAGCCAGCATCACCCTGTCATATTCCCTGAGGGTTTGAGTGACTCCCTGAGGGGAAAAGGACTCAGTGCCCCCAGGCGGAACCCAGCCTTCTCCTGGCCCTGCCCACTGCCTCCTGCCACAAGGCCTTTGCTCTTGGACCACACAGCTCACTGGCCTTTGTCCCCACCCCTGCTCATCCTTCCCCTAGGGGTCTCCCTGACTCCCACAAGGGGATTTCCTTTCTCCCTCTGAACTGGCCCAGTCTTCCCTGGGCTGGTCCCAGGCCTGGCTCCCTGAGGAGGCTCTGTACTCCCTGAGGGCAGGGCCCAAGTGCAGCCTCCTCTTGGCCTCCACAGTGCTTGCCTGGCTTGTGGCTGCAGCACCAGCACCACCTCTTTTGCCCTCCTTTTCTGTATTCTGCCGGCTGAGCATGCATAGCATCTATAATGGAGGATACTCTCCCCCAGCAAACCATCCTTGTGGCCACAATCATCCCGGCTTGGCCCCTGCTCCGTTACTTCCCTGGGCTGTACCTTGCCCTGCAGCAGGACCTCTGAGAACCAGCATAGCTGCCCTCCTGCCAGAAGAGGAGAGGAGTAGCATGGGCGGCTCCCTAGGCAGCTCCAGGCCGCCTGGGTGGGTCAACAGGTACACCAATGAAAGGTCAGGCAACCAGCTCTCTCCAAAGAAACCACAGGGCCTTGGGTAAGGCCAGAGTGACAGCCCCTTGGGTGCGGAGTCCTGGCACCAGGACTTCACTCGGCCCCTGGACACCATCTGTGGCCCCTGGCTCCTCTAACTGCCCAGAGAACCCTTCAGAACACACAGAACTCAGCTGGTGTGTGGGCTTAGGCCAGCCCCTCTCCTCCCTGGACCTCAGCTTTGTCATCTGTGAGATGGGAACACACTCAGCTGGCTTAGGTCATCACCTCTCAGCAACAGTGTCTGATGTGCTGGGTACTGGGGGTGGGGAGACTGAAGCTACATCCTGTGTGGGGCAGGGCAGCTCCATCTCAGGCACAGAGAGTTTTGATGGGGCCACAGGCAGGACAGACAGGCATCTTGGAATGTCAACTCCACACCAGGTGTGGAGGATGCAGCAAGGGCCTCCATGGTCCCTGTTCTCTTGGAGCTCACAGTCTAGCCAGGGTTGAGGGCAGCAGACAGGCACCAAAATATGGGACACTGAGCACCCAGGGCCCAGTGGGCTGTTGGGGGCCAGAACCAGGTAAAGGTGGGAGGCTGGTGCGATGGCAGTGTCTCATCTGGGCCAGTGTTCAAGGCTCGTGGAGGAAGGGCTGGCTGTGGAGGGGCAGCTGACTCTGCTTGGTGCTCAACAGGGACCCACTGGAAGAATTTTAAAGGAGGAAGGGGAGGAGACAGACTATTAACTGAGGACTCACTGTGCACCAGTACTGATCTGAGCTGCTTTTCCCGCTGTGTCACGGGGGCTATGAGGTAACGCCCCCATTTCCAGGCCTTCAGCCTGGGAGGGCAGAGCCAGTGGGGTGGCCCCAACCTCGGGTCCTTCCCACCTAGCTGGGGAGGTTTGTGGGTGGAGTCCAGGAAGAGCCTTGGGGGGGTCCAGAGGGTGAGACACAGGAGGGAGCAGCAGGCAGGTGTGTCATTACCCCACAGAGTGTCCAACTCTGCCTGCGCTTCCGTCCCCGTCCCCTCAATTTTTCTTTCAGGGCTGGGGATGGACCCAGGGCCTCACACCCCCCCAGCACATGCTCTGCCACTGAGCCACACACCAGCCCTCCCTGGATTTTGGACCTGGCTGCAGAGGGATTCCACAGGCCCATTGCTCTTGCTGGACTCAGACCCTTCCTGAAGAGCAGGAATGGGTCCTGGACCTGGCCCGGATGTCAGCCGCTGCAGGGCCAGAGTCTTGTATTCTGGGAAGTGGGGACCACTGAGTACTTGCTGGCAAAGCTGGAGGGGCCTGTTTTATACAATGGGGCTGCAGAGCCCAGAGAGGGCAGACGACCCACTGAGGCTTCAAAGTGGGCAGTTGGCCTGGCCCTGGCTCCTGCTCTGCTCTCTTGGGTCTGACCTGCTAGGCCTGATGAGGAGCAAAGGGAGGGAGCCAGCCCACTACAGCCCAGATGCTAATCTCCATCACTGCTATAACACACAGCACCCCATAGCGTGCAAGACCTCCCTTCCGACAGCCCTGTGAAGTAGGTTCTGGTGCAAGAACAACCCCAAGCCCTTCTGCCCACCTGTGGCTTTCTGGCTCAGTGAGGTTGAGTGGTGGCCCAGGGTCACACAGCTGTGAGTGGTGGAGCTGGGACTTGAACCCGTGCTCTATCCACTACACCCCGCTGCCTCTCATCGAGAAGAGGCAGGGTAGTGTAATGGAGAGAGTGCGGGCCGAGTGGCAGACCAGGCCTTCTGCAGTCACGGTGTTGTCCTAGGCGGCAACGGCGGAGGTCCAGCTCGCTGCTTGGCCTGGCCTTCTGCTTGGTCAGGTGGGCAGCAGGCATTGGGATGTTGCCGAGTGCTGTGTGGCCTGGGTCTCCTGCTCTGGGCCTCAGTTTCCCCAGCTTCAAAGTGGGACAAAACTGGGGTTCTCGGGGATTCTCTGAATACCCAATATGGTGCACACTCACCAGCCTGGGTATCTCTTTCTTGTAACAGGGACTACTGCTCTCAGGACACTCAAGAAGGTCATGACAGAGGAGGATTAAAAAGCCCTGGCTCCATGAAGGACAAAGCAGAGACAAGGAGCTGCTTTATGTCAAAGGAGGCCAGAGAGGCGCAGTGTCCAGGAGCTTGCAGGCCCTGCACTGGTCCTAGTCCTGGGCAGGGATGATCAGTCAAATTTGACTATGGATGGGCCCTTAGGAACATGAGTCATGTCAATATGAACCTGGCTAAATGTGATGGCTATGCTGTGGTGGCTGCAGGAACCCACTGTTCTCAGGAGACACACCTGTGCCTAAGACTCCGGGGAAGAGGCACCCTCAGCACAAGAGAGAGGGACTGGGCACAGGAGCTGAATTAGTGGGGAGGACATGCATGAGTTCCCTTCAGATCATCTGTGCAACTTTTCTTGAAGCTTGAAATAATCTTAAAATACACAGCTAAACAAATAACCCCAGGTCAGAGTCTGCACTGTAGGATCCACGTACTCCTAAGTCTCTAGGGGACTCTTAAATCTTAGGAGGTGGGCCCTTAAGTCTGGATTTCCAGCTCTTCTGAAGTGAGTAGTGTGCCCACCTGGGGTCCACACGGCTGCAGGCAGCAGGAGGAGCAGCTGCACTCACAAGTGGTGCCCATGCTCCCTGCAGCCACATCTGCGGGAGCTGGCCAGGCTAAGCATCTCCACCCTGCCCACAGGACATGGACTCTTCCCGTCAGTGTGTGCTGGGGACCCACACTGGGGTTGGCTGCTCCCAGGTGCTGCCTGCACCCTTCCTGCCCCAGGGTGGCATCTCACATTTGCGGTGTTTGAAAGGACAGTTGTGCCTGTGCATCCTGTGACCCCCACAGCAGCCCTGTGGGGCAGGCGGGGTGACCCACAGGCCCCTCCATGCACAGACAGATATGGAGGCTGAGAGAGGTGAAAGGACTTATCCTCCGTCACAGGCCAAGCATGGCTGAGATCCCTGTGGCACAGCTTCAACCTTGCATAGGCAAGGACCATTCTGGCTCTGGTGAGCTGGGGGCTTCTAAGTGCCACCAGGACCCTGCAAGTGCCCTTGGCGGGTCCCTTAGGGTCCCTATAGGGTCATCTAACTGAGGGCCCATGAGGTCCCCAGCACACTTCAGGGCCCAGGGCATCTGGTCTGCACAGACAGGGGCCACGTGGCTGTGACACAGGAGTTCTGGGTACCCTGGCCGAGGCTGAGGTGGGAGCAGCAGGAGGGTGAAGAGAAAGGGGCTGCCCAGAGAGCAGGGAATGAGGTAAAGGCAGAGAGGGGGACAGATGTTTCTGAAGTCCAGGCCAGGCACCAGGCCAGGAGTGGGGAAGGCAACCCATGAGTATCCTGAGCACATTCCCCGAAACTTTGAGGGGCTCCACCCCGATCACATCTCCACCAGCCTCACAGGTAAACCGAGAGACTAAGAGCAGGGAAATGACATGCCTGAGGCCACAAAGCGAGTTCATTCAAGAGCTCAGGTCAGCTTCTGCTGGGCTGATTCTCTGCCATCTACACCTCTGCCTGTTCTCTCCACTCACTTGGAGGCCCGGGGTTGAAGCTGGGCATAACCTCCAGATGGCCTCAGGCCAGTGCTGCACTCCTAGCTGCCTGGGTATCTGGTGAGAGGACTGATGTAGAAGCACACCTCAGGCCCTGCCTGTCTGGGCATGGCCAAGGGTGAATGGGCCTCTAGCAGTGGACCTGGGCTAATGGTGCCTTCTGTTCTTTGCATGAGATGGTTTGTGCAATGCACAACTCAGCATTATAAAACTGTGCCTGCTTAGGCCAAGAACAGCAGGGACTGGCTCAGGGTGTAGGGTGTGACCTCTGCAGAAAGGGGGTGACTGTCAGTGGGTGGCAGCAACAGGGAAGCCTGAATGGAGGAGGTGGGCCTGAGAAGAAAGGCAGGACTTAAGTGAGCAAAGAGGAAGGAAGAGGAGTACCTGCGGGGGGGCTCTCCTCAGCAGGTAGGAGGGACTAGCGTAAGGCTGGTCTCTAGGGCAGGAGCAGGAGCAGGCCCAGGCATGGGACGTTCGTATGCCCGAGGCAGGTACGCTGCCCTGGAGTTTCACCTTCCTCTGTCTAGTTCACCCTGTACTCGTGGGGATCTCTGTGGGTCCTGGCTCTGGCTTTCCTTCTGCCACCCTCCCTGGCCTCATGGGTATTGTGAGCTTGGTGGGCACAGTTTCCAAGGAAGGACAAGCAATAATTTCCTCCAGATGGCCAGCCATCTAGGAGTCAGCACTGGCCACAGAAGCCTCAGGCTGCAGCATACAATGCTACCTTGCCTTCAGGACAATGCTGGGAGTGTAGCTGGCGTCCCTTGGCAGCCAAAAGTCTGCTCCATCTCTCAGGCTGGTTCAAGACCAAAGCCATCATTGTGATGTGGGCTCAGGGGATGGCCATGGCTTCTGGGGTCATCTCTTTCTCTTCTCAGGGCTCACAGCCACCTGCTCCTGAGCTGACTACCAACCTGCCCTTTCCAGGATGCACTAGATGCCTGCAGGGACCGGGAGTGCCTGGCTCACGCCCAGTGCTCAGATCCCTCCCACCAAGGCTCCAAGGGGCTGCAGGCCCGACGGGCTCCCTTGGCATTCTGGCCCCTCAGGAATTTCCATGGCCTCTCCCCAGACACACAGCTTCTTCGTGACAGGCAGTAGGAACACAGAGCAGAGAGGTGATCCCCAAGCCCCTGACTCCCCCAGAACTGCTTCCTTCCTGGTATTGGCCTGGAACAGTCTGTTTTTGTCCTCTTCCTTTAGCATTGCCTGGTGTTTGGTGCCCCTGTTGCCTTTGGGCCCTCCTGCTCCTGTTGCCCTGTGACTTACCCTAGGCTGCTGGCCAGGTTCCCACCCCTCTCTGCCCATTCAGGTTTTTTCCAAGCTCTCTCTGTCCCTGCACTGCCCTCCCCCACCCCCCAGCTGTTCTGTGAAGCCACCAGGCCAGTGACTCTGAACACTTTCTCTCCCCAGGTCCTTGCCAGCATCCTATCCTCCTGCCCAAACTGTCTGGAACCTTTACTGCTCCTCGACACAGGCCTGGCCTCCCCTGGGCGTCTGCTGATGGGATGACTCATCCAGACACTTCCCCTGAGGATGCTCACTGTCTGCAAACCACTTCATGCTAGAGGTCAGGACCAGGGCCACGGGGCTGCAGCCATCTCAAACTCTCATGTGGTTCAGTGTTCCAGGTGGGCCCCGAGACCTTTCACGTCCCTTGGTTAAGTTTGGTGACTGTGCACTTTGCACTTACTGTCCCTCTGCTGGGACTGCTCTTCTCTGTTCCAATTTTAGTGCAGCAGCAGCCTCCTCGGACAGGCATCTCCTCACCAGCTCAGGGCCCTTCTCTTGAAGTGTGTGTCCTTATCTGATTTGTCATCAACTGAGCCAACCTGACCTGTTTTCATGCTTGTTCCTTTATTGCCGGTCTCCTTCATTAGGTTCCAAGCTTCAGTTCCAGAGTGGCAGGGACCTTGTTTGTCCCATTTACTACCAGAGCAGAGTAGGTGTTTGATTAACAGATGTTGGTTGAATAGATTCTGGCTATTCAATGCTCCAGCCTGATTCTCACTCCTTTCTAATAGTCTCCTTGCACACTGGCACATACTCTCCTTTTTATTTACAAGACATTTCACATTCCTCCAGGCCTCTGGACCTTTGTACACAGCTGCTGCCATCAGAAGGGCCTTTTCTACACAGTTGAACTTGGCAAACTCCTACTCAGTCTATAAAACCCAGCTTAACATCATCTCTTTTGGGGATTCTGCCTCATTCTTGGCTTTCTTACAATACTGTCTCACGTCTCCTCAGGCCCATTCACCCTGGGGCTTCCCAAGAGCAGGGGCTGGGACTGACCCAGTGTTTGGGATCCCTGTGCTCCGAGGACATGTGCTGAGTATTGCTGGACAAGAGGCTGGGGCCTCACCCCTGCAGGGTCTTCCCATGCAACCCACTTGGCCCCTGCAGCAGCCAGAGTAGACTTCTAAAAACGCAAATGCCATCCACCACTACTAAAAACCATCTCAGAAGCCAGACATGGTAGTGCATGGCTATAATCCCAGCATTTAGGAGGCAGAGGCAAGAGGACTGTGAATTTGACACTAGCTTTGCAACGCAGTGAGACTTTGGCTCAACAAAATGAAATGAAACATGTAACAACAACAGCAAGAAAACCATTCCCGAGAATCCTCATCATGTTCCTGGTCACAGTCCACGAGGCCTGACCTCTGGCCTTCTACCTTTCCACATTGCCCGAGGCCTTCTAGTTTGGTTCTGCCTCAGGCTTCCACCTTTCCTGTCCCCTCCCGTGGCACTCACAGGCTGGGTCCTTCTCTCATTTTCATACCCTAGCTCAACATGGCCTCTTCGCAGAGGCCGTCCCCAACCTCCCAGCTGCCCTTGCCCAGTTCAGTTTGTTTTCCTCATATACTATTACTTCTAGAACTTTCACGTGACCTCTGTCTCCTCACTGACCACAGGCTCCTCAGGGCTGGGCCTCACCCAGTACCACCTGCGGCCTGGTGCACAGTACTTTTCCACAGAGATTGTCACCTGACTGATTCCTTCCCAGCCCTGATGAGAGGTCTTCAGTAAGGGGCTTTCCAGTAAACAGTCACTAGAAGGGAAGTTCCAGAGGTGGGGTTCTCCATTTATCTCATTCACTGTGGTGCCCCAGCCCACAGCATGGTTAAGTGTGCTGTTCTCACTGGGGGCTGAGCTTCCTGAGGTTTCAGAGCCAAGGCTGAGGGCTCTTGAAGGCCACAGCTCACCTGACAGAAGCATGGGGTCCTTGTCCACAGACTTGCGCACCTGGTCCGACTCCCCAGTCAGGGAACTCTCATCGATCTTGAGGTCATTGCCTTGGATGAAGAGGCCATCAGCAGGGAGGAGGTCACCTGGAAGGAGGGAGGGAGGTGGGATTAGTGGTCTTGGGGACCAAGAGGTGGAATATCCCCTAAAGGAGCGATCAGGAGGGACGGTTTTACAGGGAGGATATGACACCCAGAGTTCTTGGGTAAAGGAACCAAGATGGTACCCTGGCAGCTAAAGATGGGGCCAAGGTGACTGGCACAAGCGCTAAACATTAGGCTGAGGCTAGGTCCAATCACAGCCCAGGCCTGTACTTCACAGTGTTTCTCCTGGTCTGGCTTGGATTTGGGGCCCACTTCCCCTCTTTGGTGCCAGTCTATCCACTTTCTCACAGATGACTTATTCACTTCTGCTCCCTCGAACACCTCCTCTAGCCCAATAGCCCCCTGTCCACAGCCAGATCAGGAGGGGAGATGAATTTCATTTCAGACTCCTTCTGAGGAGTAGAAGCCCTTAGAGTGTGTTGAGAAAGCTCCTGAGGCTGCTCCCATGTGGTTAGCAATGTCTGCTGTGGGTAAAAGTTTGGAGAAGTGGTATGTGATTTAAATAATTCTGGAATCCTATCTCCTTTGGGTAGTACCCTTCCACCTCCCAAAGGGCTTTAGACCACAGCCTGCTTGGGATCAGCCTTCAGGGTTGCACCCTTCCCAGGGCCAGCCTTCCTGCAGTTGCCCCTCTGTCCCCCTTCTGCCCAGACCCCAGCTCTAGAAGATGGCTCTGTGGTTGGGACACTTACCATATTTGATCTGGGCGATGTCCCCAACCACGATCTCAGCCACAGGGATCTGGACCACCTGCCCAGCCCGGACCACGGTGAACTTCTGTTCCTGCTCGATGCGGCTCTGCAGGCCCCGAAACTGTTTCTCTTTGCTCCAGTCATTAAAGGCTGTGACCAGCACTACACAGATGACTGAGAGGAGAATAGCTGCCCCTTCAATCCACCCTGCTTCTGCCTCTCCTTCATCCTCAGCCCCGCCCTGGGCTGTCGCACATCCTGCAGATAGCAGAAGGAAGCAGGTAGTTGGGTAAGCCAGGCAGGAGGCCTCACTGCCCTCACTATGACAAGAGTCCATCCATTCAGCACATCTGGGTGCCAAGTCCTGACTTCACAGCAGTGGGCTCACTCTTCCCACTTCCCAGATGTGGAAACTGAGGCTCCAAATGGAGCTCAAATGATTTGCCCAAGCCAGGATGGGCGGTAAGATTTTGCTTTAATGCCAGGCCCATGGGGTAAAGAGAAAGAGAAGCAGCAGGCACATCCAGTCTGAGATTCTCAGGTCCAAAGGTGGGTCCCCTCATGTGGTGCAGAGCCTGAGGCCTTTTCAAGCCACTCCCTCCATCTACATAAGAATCCTGGGAGCAAGAGGAATCCCTCACTTATAGGTGAAGAAATCAAAGCCCAGTGTGGGGAGGGGCCAGAGCTGGGATGAGATCAGGCCCCAATGGCTGTGTCCACAGCAGGTCCCTTCAGACAGCATTGCCTACACACTGGAGAACTCAGAGAGGGTGTCTTTCAAGGGGACCAGGGGCCCTGGGCAACATGCAAGGCTTATTGTGTGCCAAGCATTCTCTCTCATTTGCAAGGTAGCTGAGTGAGGGAAGAGATGTGGATCAGAGAGGCAGTAACTAACTCACTGGGGTCACATAGCAAAGCTAGGGTTTGGATCCTGGCCTGCAATCTGACACCAGACCTGGCCTCCCCACTGTCTCTGAGGCCACATGCTGGCCTCCCATGGAAGGCTGCCACAGACTCACATGGCTGAGCACAAAATCCAGGTTAATCTTCAAACAGAGGACAGCACCTTTAAATGACCCTGACAGAAGCTTCTGGGAAGTCAAGGGTCAGAAGCACCATGACAAGAAGCCAAGAGGTACCTGAGGAATGTTTGCCAGCTCTCTGCTCTGGGAGTAGGGACCAAGCTGGAAGCTCTAAGCTCAGGAAGGAAAGGATCATTGTGGCCAGGCAACACGTGCTCCTGGAGAGGGCCAGGGCTCAGGCCCAGCAGCTGCTCCCTATGGCTGGTAAACAGCATCATCGTGTGGGGTCCTGAAAGCTATATTTTGATTCCTTTGGGAGTTTTGGACCTTTCTAATAATTTAAAGCAGTTGGGTTTGGTGGCAATGATGGTCACAATCCTGCTAATGAGGACTGACACTGACAATCCTGAGTTTGAATCCTAGCTGCACTACTTAACTGCTGCATGGATCCAAGTGCTAATAAAAAATATGGTGTGTGAGCACAAGGTCCCAAGTTCAGTCCCCAGTACAAAAAAAAAAAAAAAATGGTGTGTGTTAAATAGAAAAAATATTACGGCAAAAGACACGTTGCAAGGAATCTTCCTCAAAATATTTTCCTTCACTTAAACACACACATCCCATTGCTCTTACCACTTTTTGAAGCAGTTCTGGAAGTCCTCTTTTTTTGTTTGTGAGACAGGGTCCCCCTTTTGTAGCCCAGGCTGGCCTTGAACTCACTACATAGCCCAGGATGGCCTCAAACTCACAGTAATCCTCCTGCCTCAGACTCTCGAGTGAGGGGATTGCAGGTGTGAGCCACTAAGCCTAGCCTGGAAGTCCTCTTTCATGAGTATCTTTATGAGGCACGATAAAAAATATGGTGAATGCTGCTGCCACATGCTGAAGAGGCAGGTTCATAAAAACACTACAATGTATCCATATCCACCTTATGCACTGGATCTGGCACTGTGCAATTTCTGGCTCTTTCCAAAAGTCAAAATGACCATGAAAGGTGAATGTTTTGAGTTGATTCAGGACATTGAGGCAGCCAGGACAGCACAACTAAAAACACTTGGAACATCAAAAAGAATTAAGTACTTAAGAATTAACCTAACCAAGGAAGTGAAAGAATCTCTACAACGAAAACTATATTCTGAAAAAGGGAGATTGAAGAAGGTATCAGAAAATGGAAAGATCCCCTGTTCCTGGACAGGCAGAACCAAGACTGTCAAAATGGACATATTACCAAAACTGATATACAGATTTAATGCAATCCCAATCAAAGTATCAACAGCATTTCTGACAGAACTAGAAAAATTATCCTAAGATTTATATGGAACCAGAAGACACCCAGAATAGCAAAAGCAATCCTGGGCAACAAAAACAAAGTGGGAAGTTTCACAATCCCAGATTTCAAGTTATATTACAAAGCTACAGAGATAAAAACAACATGGTACTGGCACAAAAACAGACATGCAGGTCAATGAAACAAATGAGGATGAAGAAACAACCCCAAGCATATTAAGTTACCTATCTTTGATAAAGGGACCTAAAGAATACGCTGGAGAAAAGACAGCCTCTTTATCAAGTGGTCTAGGAAAACTTGTTACACACATGCAGAAGAGTGAATCTAGACCCATATCTCTCACCAGGCACCACAAAATAAAAATGGATCAAAGGCATAGATCTTAAAACAGAAACACTTAATCTGCTGGAAGATAAAATAGAGAAAACTCTTGAAGACATAGGCACAGGAAAAGTTCTGTTTATGAGCAGAACCCCAATTACACAAGAAATAGCATCAAGAATCAACAAATGGGATCACATCAAATAAAAAAGCTTCTGCACAGCAAAGGGAACGATCAACAGAAACAATCTGCAGAATGGAAAAGTTGTTTTTTGTTTGTTTTGCTAGCTACTATTCTGACAGGGAATTAATGTCTAGAATTTACAAAGAACTAAAAAAGAAGCAGACTCCCTCCAAATAAAAGACCCAACCAAAAAATGGGCATCTGAAATGAATGGACACTTCTCAAAAGAAATAAAAATGGCCAATACAAGAAAAAATGTTTAGCATGTCTGGGTCATTAGAGAAATGCAAATTAAAATGACACTGAGGTTCCATCTTACTCCAGAAAGAATGGCCATCATCAAAATATCAAACAATAACAAATGCTGGCAAGGCTGAGAAGGGCGGGGGGGGGGGTTGTCGTTCTTCATTGTTGTTGAGTATGTGGACTGGTATAACCACTATGGAAATTAGTATGAAGAGTCCTCAAAAAACTACAACTAGTAATTTCATTCCACCCAATTTTCCCCTTCCAGGTCTCTTCCCAAAAGAGTTAAAGACATGCTACAGTGATACATGCATACCTAAGTTTATAGCAGCACATCACGTAATAGCCAAGTCTTGGAAACAGCCTACATATCCATCAACAGATGAATGGATAAAAATGTGGAATTTATATATAATGGAGTGCTACTCTGCCATAAAGGATAAGTTGGAGTCATTTGTAGGAAAATGGATGCACTTTGAGACTATAATGTTACGTGAAAGAAATCAGACACATAAGCTTAAGTATCACATAACTTACATGAGAAACCCAAAGTATAAATAATTTTAAAAAACAAAAGACAGACAATAAGAAACAGGGAAATAGATCCTTTGTAAATGGGAAGGAGATCTAGAGATGGAGGGAGGGGGAAAAAGGGAGGAAGGAGAAGGGGAATAAAAAATGAAGGTATGTTAAGTACATGTACCCACTCCCTAAGATGAATGTAAACATAGTACTGCAAAATAAAAAATGAAAGATTTTTAAGTATAACCCCCCCCACACACACATACATACAAAAAGCTGCTCAGGAAAGAGGACTTCCAGAACTGCTTCAGAAAGTGAAAATAATGGAGTAAGTATGCTAAAAGGGAGAGGGCTATTTAGACAGGAAGTACTTAGAGGGGGATTACTGGCAATGTGTCTTTTGCTGTAATAATTTTTAAAAAATGAAATATTCACCATATTTAGCCACTGTGCCTTGGTTTTTTCATCTGTGGAACAGGGGTGATGCCCCCCCGCCCCCATAAGATGGTTGAGAGGACTGCAGGAGCACCTTCCTGTAGAGTGCCCACCTTGGAGAGCACGAGGCAGATGCTGTTAGAGGCAGTGCTTCTAACTCTCCAGCAGAAGCACACACATTGCCGCACCCAAACACCATGGCCCACCCAGGGCAGCCTCCAGCCCCACGCTGCTGAGAGGGGTGGGCTGGGATGGTGTCCCCATGTGACATGGCCAAACTGCGACTGCTCTCCTCATCCTGGGCCAGCCAGCATGTAACCTCTCATTGTCTGTGTGACCTTGGGGAACTAACATGGCCTCTCTGAACCACAGGCTACTTGCTCACCAGTCAGATGGGAAATCTACTCCTAGTGGTTACTAGGGCCTGATGTCCCAGGAAGGTAAAAGCAGAAACTGGGCTGGAGCTCAGTGGAAGGGAGCTTGCTGAGCAGGTGCTGGCCCTGGGATCCATCCCCAGCACCTCAGAGAAATGAAGAAATACAGCCTCAGTCCACACATGTTTTCTAAGTCCTTATTACTCTACTGGGAGGGAGTTGGAGCCCTGTGTATGCCAGTCCCAGCCCTGCCACAAACACACTGTGTGACCTCAGACGAGTGCCAGGCAATCTCTGAGTGGGATCTCCCTCCAGTGTGGAGTGATGCTGGAGGTTGAACGATGGGCTGGAGAGGCCTCAGCACCCACACCCTGTCCCTGAGTGCTTTCTTGCATGAGTCTGTGATTATCTGTCATACAGAGGAAGAGCCAGGATCAGGTCCACATCTCCTGACCAAGTGTGGGACCCCTGCAGAACACTTATCCACCTGGGAGGGTCACTGGCCCAGGAGAGCCCAGGTGGGCCCAGCTCCTCTGTGGAGGTTTGGGGTGGAGGATGAGATGAGGCCTGGGCAGTAGCCAGGCAGAGGTAAACATCATGCTACACTGGGCAATGTGACTGAGCGTCCACTGTGGGCAGACCCTGTGCTGCGGTCCCTGCACACAAGGCTCAGTCTTGTGCCTCATTTACCAATTCGAGAGCTAAGGGCTGTCACTGCTGGGGAGTTGTCAGGCCTGGATTTGAACCCGTGTCTCTCTGGGGCCCAAGTACCCACATTTCCATCTGTTAAACGCAGGCTCCTCCTTAGAAGGCAGGTCTTCTGGTGGGGTCTCTGCACCCTCAGTGCTGACCTTGGAAGGAGTCAGCCTCGTCTTTCATCCTTGCTCTTGCAGACTGTCTCCGAGCAGGGAAGCCCAGGGCACAACTTGGGGGCCACAACAGTTCTAGGGTGGCCTCTTGCCCCCCAGACCCAGTTCCCTCACCTACCTGAGGTGGGGGTGATGGGAGTACTATGTGCCCATCCAGAGTCAGTGCCGGGGCAGAAGGGGGCAGATAATGGCAGGACAATAATGGGGTGCACAAGGGCTCGGAGCAGGGAGGTACAGTGCTGGCCATCCTCTCTGGGGCATCTGTCTTCAGAGGCTGTGCTTTTAACTACTCCATTCTCTTTTCACACTCAGAGTGGGGGTAGGTTGAGGGACCGAATGAGAGAGACCGAGAGAGAGCAAGAGAAGTGTAGGGAGGGGAGAGAGACAGGAAGAGAGAGAGGTTCTCATGAGGCACGACTGCCCTGCTCTTCCAGGGCAGAGATGGACACTCTTTCTCCAAAAAGTCACTTGCTGCCACAGACAGTGGGGGGCGAACTTCATATTTAGACAATGGAATGGGAATTTCAGGTCATGCTCCCATGCCATGCAGTGATGCCCTTTTGATTTTTTTCAGCCTTAAAAAATGTCAAAAACATTCTTAGCTCAAGGCCGTAGCAAAAGAGAGGGCAACCTAGACTTAGCCTGAGACCAGTTACCCAATCCCTGTTCTAGAACTTCAGGTACAAAGATTTCTGGTGTCATCCTGCATGCCTCAGGGAGCGACAAGGGTCCCTCAAGGTTCTGTCCCCAGGAAGGTCTCAGGGGGTGGGGAGAGAGCACCATCAGAGCAGTGGGCTTGTCTTCAGCCCATGAGGTGTCCAATCAGGATCATCCATCAGGTGAGAGGAGGGTTGGGGGCCCTCACAGATCAGCCTCGATGGGGGTCGAGGTCACCCATACCTGGGCACATGTTCAAACCCAGTTTACAGCACCCATCTTCATACAACAGAATGAGATTGTTGTGTTTTGGATTTTGTTTTTTTGTTTTTGTTTTTGAGTCAGGGTCTTGCTATGTAGTTCAGGCTGGGCTCGAACTTACGGTGATATTCCTGCCTCAGCCTCCTGACTGCTGGGTACAGGCATGTGCCATCATGCCCAGCATGCAATTGTTGTGTTTTAATATGTGCCACAGTGAAACCTGAGGACCCTTTACTAGCTGGGTGCTATCATTTGAATGTGTCCCCAAAGCTCCTGAGTAGAAACTTAATGTCTATATTCATGTGTGGATGGTCCTGGAATGGAGCTCTGGGAGTTCATTGGGGTGGCTGTGGGATGGCATCAGCAGCTTTATGGGCAGAAGGGAGGCCTGAGCTGGTGCACTTGCTTGGTTTTGCCATGTGATGCCCTCTACCATGTCAGGACATAGCAGATGCTGGAACCTTGATGCTGGACTTCACAACCTCCACAACCATGAGAAATACATTTCTTTTCTTTACAAATTACACAGTTAGTGACATTCTGCTAAAATGAATTTAGACATGAGGTGACCTCTAGCAAATTAACTCTGCCTTGGTTTCCTCATCTTTAAAATGCAGAAAGCGAGAGGAGGTGAGCCAATCCTAGCACCCAGGAGGAGGCTCCCGGGCCACCATTCCACCACTCCCAGGGCAGAGGAGGTGAGCCGCACGGGCACCAGCAGCACCCCCAACCCCTTGGAAATGAAAAGACACGTAAACAAGCCTCAAAAACAGACTTCCAGATCACCTACAGCAGCCCCAAAGGGAAACAAGATGGAAACATCTGATACTCAACAACCTGGACTCCCTGAAGTGGCAATAAAAGAGGATCTGGAAAAAATAAAATCAGAAATAATTTCTCTGATAACAACAGAGATTGTGCCCATAGTGCAAGACATGATTAATAAATCTAGGGGGGACACAGATTAAAAACAAAACAGAGGAACTGAGCAACATGATGGAATCCCAACATAGGAAACAAATGGAATCCATAAAACAGATACAAACAGATTTCTAGGAGATTAAAAACTCCATTGAAAGTCTACGCAGCAGAATGAACCAATGTGAGGACAGAATTTCAGATATAGAAGATAAGATTGCAATTAGTGACCAGGAAAAGAAAAATTGCTTTAAAATTATAAGGGAACACGAGAAACCAATCCAGCAGCTGCTAGACGATGTAAAGAAGAATAACATAAGACTGATTGGAATCAATGAAGAAACAGGACAGAGCACAAGTGACATAAAAAAATTGTTCACAGAAGTGATGGCAGAAAACTTCCCAAGCAGGAGAAAAGAACCTGACATACAGATAAGTGAGGCACATAGGACTCCAATTAGCCTTGACCAAAAAAAGTCTACACATAGGCATATAATTGTTAGGATTCCAGAAACCCAACAGAAGAACAAAATTGTACAAGTTCTGAGAGAAAAGAAACAAATCACGTACAAAGGAAAGCCCATCAGAATCACAGCAGACTTCTCAATGCAAACCCTCAAGGCAAGAAGAGCTTGGAGTGATATATTCCAAGCCCTAAAGGAAAACAGCCTCCAACCCAGATTGATGTACCCTGCAAAACTAGCTTTCAAAATTGATGGAGAAATAAGATATTTTCGTGACAAAGAGCACCTTAGGAATTTCATGAATACCAAACCAGCAATCCAAAAAATTTTAGACAATGTCCTAGGAAAAGACAATGAGGATCACAACCCCAGGAAGCCCAGCAGAATGAATCCGTTGGGTGTGACAAATTAAACGCAAAAGGGGAGAATCCAACAAAAAGAAAAAGTCATGACAAGGCTTTTAAAACTTTTAACTTCATCTCCCTAATGAGTGTATAACTCAATCTTGTTATTGTACTGATCAGTATTTTTCTGATTCTATTGTTGCACACCTTTCCTTGTGCTGTACTGGATATTTATCATCTTCTTGTGTCTACTTTTTAATTGGGTTGTCTATTAATGAGCTGTAAGAGTTCTTTATATATTCTGGTCATAGGTTATATGCATTGTAAATATGGTCTGTTTAAGGACTACTTTTCATTTTAACAATGTCATTTAAAGTTCTAAATTTTGATGGAATCTCATTTATCAATTTTTTTCTTTTATACATCATGTTTTTTGTATCCTAGGAAGTTCCTGCCTACCCTAAATTCATAAACGTTTTCCCTTATAATTTCTTCTTAAAGTTTTATAGTTTTAGTTTTTCATATTTAGGTTCATCCATCCTTTCAAGTTATTTTTATGTATGGAAATAAAGGGTTGAAGTTAATTTTTTATATACGGATACCAGGTGTTCTAGTGCCATTTGCTGAAACACTATCTTTTCTTCTTCTCTTGGATTGAGATTATATTCTATAAAATGTTAATGTCAAATAATCTTTCAAAACTCAGTGGACCATATATGTGTGGTTCTATTTGTAGATTCTCTGTTTTATTCCAGTGATCTATATGTCTTTCCTTACACCAACACTGTCTTGATTACTCTAGCTTTAGAGGAAGTCTTAAAATTAGGTACTAAAAGTCTTCCAACACTGTTTTTTTCTTTTTCATTTTACTTTCCTAGGTCCTTTGTACTCCTAACTTTTAAATTTCAATATCCAATTCTTCATTTATAGCAAGTATACATACATCTGAATTTTTATATATATATCTTGTGTTTTCTAATCCTGCTATATTCAAATACAAGACCTAAGGGCTCCTAGAGATTTCTTAGTATTTTCTCTGTAGATGATCATTTCATCTACATATAAAGAGTTTGCTTCTATCTTGCCAGTCCTATCCTAATTGTATCATTTTATTGCTAGACTATTTTGGTTTAGGCCTATGTTTCAGAGTTTAATGGATAGATGAAGATTAGGCATATCTGTCCTTGTTCCCCACCTTAAGGAGAAAGCATTGTATCTTCTCCATTCATATAAGGCATTTTTGCTGAAGTATGGAGTACATGTCTTTAATCTGTTGAGAAGGTTCTGTTCTACTTCTAGTCTCCTGATAGCTTTTACCATGAACAGCTGTGGAATTTAGTCCAGTACTTTTTCTCCAACTAGTGACAGGATCATATGGCTTTTTCCTTTCCTCTGTTAAAATGATGACTTTTGGGGATGCATCTTCCAATGCTGAACCAACACTGCCATCCCTATAATAAAACCACTTTCTACATACTGCCAGAGCTGACTTCTAATAGTTGGTTTTGTTAAACAAATTTCTATCTATGTTCATACTTTTTTCTTCTATTATCTTTATCCAGTTTTAGGATTAGCACAATGTTGATTTCCTAAAATGAGGGGAGAAGTGTTCCTTCTTTTTTCTGCTTTAATTATTTGATATAATTTATCAGTTAAAATGTATATGAGCCTGCTATTGTCATATAGGTAGGTTTTCAAGCTAGGAATATACTTTCTTTAATAGGTGCTATTTAAATTTTATATTTCCTCCAGAGTTAGTTTTATTAATTTGTCTTCCAAGGTACTTCTTAGAAGTTGTCAAATTTATTTCAAAAAAGATTTTTGTAATATGCTTTCTATATCCTTTTAAATTCTGTAAAATCTGTGGTAATGTCTCCTAGGTCTTGATATTGTAATTTAAAAATGTATAATTGATATTGTGTAACAGGAAGAAAAGTTCTAAAGGAGCAGGGAGAGTGGGAGGGGTAGGGGAAAGGAAAGAAGGGAAAAGAAAAAAATATGAGAAAAGGAAAAAAATGGAAACAAAGTCTTTGCAAATAGGGAAGGGTGAAGGGGGTGAAGGGAGGGCAGGGAAATGGGGAAAAAATAAGAACTCATGTAAAGGTACAAGATCCCAATGATGAATGTAAATGTATTTTATATCTAAAATGTACCAATAAACTTAATGGAAAAACAAACAAAATAAAATGCAGAAAGCATGGCCCCTCTCTTGTGGATAGGAAGACATTTCCACCCAGAGCCAGGCATACCTCAGTGCCCGGTAAGCGTCACTGTGATCTCCATTGTTGCTGGTCTGCCCCTTGTGGCTGAGGGCTGACCCTGGCTCCACCCTAGCTACTGGCAAGGCCCTGCTTCTGTGCCTTGGGCTCCTCCCCTAAGCAGCAGTGGCTCTGAGCCCAAGCACCCTCCAGTGTGGGTACGGTCTTACCTTCATTGTTCTCCCCAGGCGGGTGGTAGAAGGACAGTCCTAGAGAGATGATGGCCGCGATTTCCAGGATGATGAGCGTCACGTCCTGCAGTGCTTCCCACACAAGCTGCAGGAAGGTTTTTGGCTTCTTTGGAGGTATAAAGTTTTGCCCGAAAATCTGCTTTCTTTTTTCCAGGTCTGGAGTAGTACCCGGCAAACCTGTGGACAGAGTTTGGCAAGGTTGGCCTTGGGATTAGGGAGATGTTCACGTGTATCCCTCAGATTGCAGGAAAGTGGGGAACAGCAGAGAAAACCTCCAGTACCTGGCCCAGGAGTCTGGCCTTCCCACGTCTAAGTGGGGCTCCTATAATGCCAGAGAACCAAGCAGGGGGCTGAAGAGTGGCCCCAAGACATATAGGTGCTCCTGGGTTCACAGTGGGGTTCCACGCTGACAAACTCATGGCAAGGTGAAAAGAACGTAGGTTGAAAGTGCCTTTTGTACACCTCACCTTTCAAATGTTACAGCTTGATCTAGGCCATCTGAATGGTGTTCAGACACTTACATCAGCCTGCAGTTGGGCCCAGCCCCTAACACAGCCTGTTTTATGGTAAAGCGTTGAATTAGTTCCTGTAATTTATCGAATGTCGTACCGAAGTGGAAATCAGAATGGTGTATGGGTGTTGCTTTTCCACCCTTGTAAAGCTGGAGACTTGCAAGCTGATCCCAAACTGGTGGCCACCCACATATCCACGCCCCAGCCCAGTCCTGTGAGTGTTAACATCATTTGGGAAGACAATCTTTACATTAAAGGTCCTGAGATGAGGCTGTCCTGAATTGTGCAGTATCCCTCAGGGTGACGCTGACACAGACACAAGATCCATGTAAAGGTGGAAGTGGAGACCAGAGTGAGGCAGCCACAAGCCAAGGAGCATTGGGAGCAATCAGGAGCCAGAGGAGGTAGAGAATGATTCCCAAGTCTAGGACCAGCCTTGGCTGGACTTCTGGCCTTTCAGAGCTGTGAGAGAGCAGCTGCTCCGGGTGTGGTAATAGGCTATGGCAGCCACAGGAGGTCAACACACAGCCATGTGCATCTCACTGTGCCCTCGATCCTGTCCTGCATCAGCTCACCCTCCCACCCAGCACAGCACAATGGCTGAGTGTCTCACTTCATTTTCCATAACAACCTCTGCTTGGCTTGGAATCCTAGCCTGATGGCACAGTGCTCTGAGCCTTGGTTTCCTCTCTGCAGTGGGGATGTTACGAGTGGTGCATAAGGTAATTCACGCAGCTGTCAATCACTCACCCAGCAACTATGAAGGTCTAGTACTGGAGCTAGGACCAAGACAAAGCACCCCCAAGACCAGCCTCCCAGTAGACACATCTCGGAGGTCCCTCTTTCTCTGGACAAGGCTGCAGGGAAAGTCAGGTGCAGCCCTGTGCTGGAGCCGGGATGGAGCAGTAGGGCCCCACTGCCACCTCTATTCCTCCATTTCCAGCAGCTCCTCCACCCTCCCCTGCTCCTTGGCCCTGGAAGTGCTTCATTATCTCAGAATCTCAACCTGCCACTCCAGCCTCGGGATCTGACTTCCAATCTATGATTGTAGCCTCGTCTTTCATTGTTTGGCCTTGTCCCAGCCAAACCAGGAGAGTCCCAGTTGGCACCTACTTCCTTCTGCCACCATCTGCTCATGGGCTGCCCTCCACTGCTATCCCCATGGTCCCCACTGGCCTGTCTGTGTGTGTCCCCTAAACTCACTTGCAGTAAGGTATGGTGCACTGACAAGTCCAGGTGAAGCAGAGTCCTTATAGGCAACACAGGTACATGACAGAGAGGCAGCTCTGGGGAAGACTGCTGGTGCCCACTCATCTACAGGGCCCCCATGGAGCTCCGTGCTTCCCCTGGTGCCTGTCCCCTCTTTCCATGTTATCCTGTGCCCCTGAGGGTGCTTTGTTTTCCATAGCAAGTGTCCTGGCATACTTGCACCTTTGCTCCTTCTAAGCCAGGAAGAGCCTTTTCTCCCCTCTACACAGTGTGTCCATTCTTAGCCTCTCTGCTGAGCTGCCCTTCTGTCTAGCTGCCATCACATCCTGTTCCCAGATGCCAGGCCCCAGGGATTCAGGACTCAGGACTCTCCTTCATCCAAGCACCCAGGTTGTTAAATGTGTAGCTGCAGCCGTTCACTCAGTGCACTGGTAACTGTGGGCCCACTCACAAGCTGGGCATGGTCCTGGGTGTTGGGGCTGCGGTGGCTGGCAGAGAGGAGCACTGGTACACTCATCGTGCTGCCTTTTTCCCCCTGACCACCTGGCAGCTCAGCACTGAATTTGCAGTTCCCCCTTGGAGCTGCACCAGAGGACTAGGTGATATGCACTGTGCCTGGGGATTTTCATCTTGTTTCTCTTGTCTTTCCTTTCTTTGGATTTCCTCACTTAGGTTATTTTAATTCTTATGTGAGACAAAATTTTATAAGCTGCTTTGAAGGCAGCTTCAAAATAAAGCAGGGGTATTGGGGCTGGTAAAGGAGCAGGGGCGGGGTTAGCAGTCACTGTTAAGGAGGGAGATGAGGGGACAAAGATATTAGAAATGTGGCTCACTGTTCTGGTAATTAGGGGCAGGGGTCTCCCTTCCTACATGTGGGGTGCCTGCCAACAGGCTAGGCTCTATTGAAAGCCCCTGAGGGTGGAGGGCACAACCAATGCGTCCTCTTCCTTGATGACAATCAGCTGGTTTCCTGAGTGATCTTGGCAGATCGCTCCCTCTCTCTCAAGGGCCCTGGGCTGCCTCACTTGAGGCTGGAACTGAATGGAGCTCTGCTAGTGCTTTATGAGTGCCACCACTCTTCTGCTTTATCACACAGATGTGCAGAGTCCCGTGTCACTGAGCTGCTCGAACAAATGCCTGATGATGACCCTACCTGACTTGGCTGATGTGAACCCTGACCAGGACAAACTGGGGCTCTGTAGCTCTGGACACTTAGGACATTTCAGATAAAACCAATTATGAGTGCTTCCCTGGGGAAAGCCTTCCAGGGGGCATCACTGCTCTGCCAAGGGCACAGTTCAAATCAGACCAGGCCAGGGAGGCGCCAAGGGGAGCTGTAAGGCTTAGCACATGTGAGAGGCTATCGTGCACAAAGCGTGGCCAAGGGTGTGGCCTGAACTGGCACACAGCGTAGGCACATGTAGGTGTGTGGCATGGGCCTGTGTGGAGGTGCCCGTGGCTGTCCCATGCCTGTCAGAAGTCAGAGTGGGGAGCTTTCAAAGGCTTCACTTCTAGGACTTGTGGAATTCATGGTGATCCAGGATAAAACAGTGAAATGGGACAAAAGACTTAGGGCTGCCTCTCAGGGCTGTGCCCCTGGGCAGGTGATTTCCCTCTCTGGACCTCAGTTTCCTCTCAGAGGACATCTGAATAACCTTAGTGCTACCACACAGACTTACATAAGGCAGGGCTTTTGCCGTGCTCATGGGGTTCTTGTCACCTGGTGAGGATGTGCTTAATATCACTGCTGTCGCTGTGGTTGTGACCCAAAGACCTCCAGGGAGCTTTACAAAGTCTTAACACTCAGGTGCCTACTGTGGGCCTCTGGCTAAATCAGGCTGGGTCATATTCTGGGTGTCAGCGGTCTCTGAGAGCTCATGCAGGCTCCCCATGTACAGCCAGTAAGTTAGTTTTCCCTAAGCACAGAGCTCCATGTCACCTGTCCTGCCCCAGTCTGAGCTGCTTTGGCGTCACCTGGGAACTGAAGTTCAAGTTCTCCATGGCCCCTTCCCACCCTCTGGATTCAGACCTCCTGGGGTGGGCCCAGCCCCCTACCCACTGTGTTGGAATGAGCCCTCCTAGGAGATGGAGAAGAGCCTCTGGCTGAAGGGCCCCTGGCCCAGGAGAAGAGCAGAGAAGGAAGCTGACTGGGAGTTGCTTTAAGAACACTGTCCCCTTAGAGCCTCCACTCCACTGGGGGCAGTGGTTTCTCTGATCACACTGCACATGGATAGCAGATCCTGGGCTGGCCCCCGAAGCCTTCACTTTCTTTTGCAGGGAGTGCTGGCTCTTGCAGGGCCTGTCTGACCACCCTCCCTGATAGGTACAGGCCACCCCCAGGTTCGCAGCTCCCCAGAAGCAGCAGCAGAAGTGGAAGTGCTGTGGGCTGAGCCAACGGTGGACCCAGACCAGGCTGAGGGGAACACAGGTCCATGCTTCAACCCTGTCTCCTGCTGGTGGCTTCAGGGGGCTGGAGGAGGAAACAAGAAACAGATGAGGGGAGAAAGACCAGAAGAAGGAAATTCAGACAGCATGGGGCCAGGAACCCACCCTCCAGGTCAGTTCTGACCATGTCCCTGCTCTGCTCCACAACCTGCCATGGCTCCCAAATCCCTGCACTATGGTCCAGCTCTTCACTCACAGTGGCCTGATTGTCCCAGAGTCTGCTCCCTCATTCTCACGGCACATCCATCTCTCTCCTACCAAGCCACAGGCTGCACATACCCTCTCTGCCTCAGTCTCGGCTCACGAGGTCCTAGCCCAGGACCCCGTCACTCCCCTGGCACTGACCTACTTGGTCTCCAGAGATGCAGATGGAACTTACCACCTCCTACCAGAAGCCTTCCTTGGTTTACGCAGCCAGAACAACCTGCCCTGTCCTTCCCTGAGCCTTTGCCACAAACCCCATTATTTGCTCCCTTTCACACAGGGATCAAGTCCTGGGGTCAAATGCCAATGGAGAGCCACCCTTTACCTCCACTGCCTCTGATGCCACCACCCATGGCCTGGGAGACCACTGGTATCAGTGCACAGCAGAGCCTCCCTCCTTCCTCTCCTCCTCTCGCGGGCCATGATGAGGTACGATGCCGAGGCTGCTCAGAGGCCCCTGTGTAGTCAGAGCCTCAGTGAACCTGGGCTTGACAAGCTTCTTCAGGGCAACTGCCCTGGGTGGACCTCTCGTGTGGTCTGGGTGTGCCTGAGCAGCCACCAGAAGTTCAGGACAGGTTTGACAGCATGTTGGGCACACATATAATTTACAATCACGTATTGATGGTCCTCATGTGCAGGGCGCAAGGGGCCAGGAGCCTGGAGAGATCAGGTATTTCAGATACATGGTGGCCTGGCGGGGTTCACTATAGATCCAGTCTCTGATCATCGAGGTGGTCATGGGGAAGGGAGCACACTTACTGCTCCCATGCAGATCTGGCATCTGGCCACGCACATGCACACACAGAAGTGGCACATGGTCCTGCCCACAGCATTTGACCATGGCAGTGAGTATGCACGGCCACAATGCTGCACAGTTTCTCTGTAGGCCCTGGGACACAGTGTCCATGTGTGCACACTTGTGCTTGGATATGAGCAGGAGTGGGCACATGAGTGTGGTATGCCTCTGACCTGACTGTGTGTGGACACAGACTTCCACAGATATATGCCCACTACTCTCTCTTCCCTGAATCAGGATGAATCCAAGCCTTTCTCTGCGTGGGGATTCCTTAAGAAGCCTCTCAGCTCATGCTCCAGAATGTCCACCCCAGCAGGAAAAGGAGACAGTCAGATGGAAAGAGAACGGGGTTGCTGTGGGATCTGGTTCGAAGCTTTGGAAATATCTGTTATGGTTTATATCTAGATGACTCCCAGCCTCAAGTGCTCACAGACAGGGGTTCTGAAAGGTGACTAGATTATGGAGCATTACAGCTGACATACTATTAGAAGGGGAGGTCTGATTGGAGAGATGGGTCACGTTAGTGTGACCCAGAGGGGTCCATCTCCCCTCCCAGCTTCTCCCTTGACTCTCTCTGCTTCCTGTCCACCATGCCACGAGCAGCCTTCTTCTACGAGACTACTCTGCCATGCCCCTCCAACAAACCATGAACTGAAATGTGAGCAAAATAAACTTCTCCTTTAAACCATCAGTGTCAGGTATTTGCCCAGCAATGAGAAAGTAACTGAGACAACATCCATTATCTGTAACAAGGGCTAGGGGGTCCTGTGCAGGTGGAGCTCTAAGTAGGGTTAATGGATAAAATACAGGATGCCCACTTACAACTGTGTTTCAGAGAAGTAGCAAATACTTTTTTTTTTTGGTACGGGGGATCAAACTCAGGACCTTGTGCTTGCGAGGCACGCGGTGGAACCATTGAGCTAAATCCCTGGCCCCTGCAAATACTTTTTTAGTATGAGCTATGTCCCATATAATATTTGAGACACACTACTATTAAAATTATTTGTTGTTTGTCTGAGATGCAAATTTCACTGGATGTCCTCTATTTTTCTTTGTGAAATCTGATGACTCTACCTCTAAGATTCCCCTGGTCTCTCCCAGTAGTTCCTCCACACCATTGGAGCAGGATACGACCTGCAAGCAGCCAGGCTCAGCTCTCATTTGACAGGTGGGAAAACAGAGGCCCAGGGTCACGGAAGTGACTTAACCCAAGTGGAGGGCAATTCAGCTGCAGAGCCACAGTGGACTCCTGCAACACAGCCCTATCCCTTCTCACCACTCCTTGGAGACAGACGGAAGGGAGAATTCTCATCCTGCTGAACTGAGCCTTGTCACATCCACACAGATTATGGCCATTTCATATTCTCTGTCTCTCCATCTACCTCCCTAAAGACATCTGATTCAGTCCTGAGGCAACCTTTGTCTCAGCCTCCAGGAAGAATAGAGGGTAGAAAAGTCTGTCTTCTCCTCCCATGGAGGGGTCTTGGTGGCTGAACATGAGCATCACGGAGCCCCTCTCTACTCCTGGTGGAGGTGGTGTGCTTGCTCTGCAGAGCTGCTGCCTGAGCCTCTCCAGGTGAGTGTCAGAGGTGGAAGATGGCCATGGGCAAGTGGTGCCCCTCTACAAGCCTCAGTTTCTCAGCTGCAGATTGGGGCCCAGGGCAACCTAGCTTGGCTTGCTGGGGTAGATAAAGGAAAGTGGCCCACAGGTGGCACTCAGAACTCAGGAAGAATATCCTCCTCCCTTGAACTCATGTGCCAACCACACACTGTGTCTGCCACAATGGTAATGTTGTCTTTTCAGTATCCTGTGACCTCAAGTGACCCCTTCAGGGATGCAGGACCAACCTCCCTGCAATCCCCCAACCTGCCAGGGTGGCAGCCTGAGGAGCACCAACATGACCTTACGTGATCATCAGCTTGTGCATGTGTTTTGAATTCTACTTTCCCATCCATTCAGGAAGATGGGAATTATAAATGTCATTTTATAGTGGACAAACTGAGGTAAGAAGAGAGGTAAGAAGTCTTACACGAGGTCACACAGTTAAAGCCAGGATTTGCCTGGGTCTCTGAGGTTCCACACTGCACTGTTTCTGGACCATGCCAGGCTGCTTGTGTTAAGACCCAGCGCTGAAATTAAACCCAACAACTTTGCCATTCTCCTGTCACTCTCAAGATAGTTTTGCTATAAACAGAGACTTGGCAATGGTTGAGAGCTAGCTCCCAGAGATGCCAAGCACCTGAAGGAAATTGGGAAGATTTAGTCACCAGGCTGGGTGTTGCTAAATATTTGTGTTGTCAGTATGATGTGGGCTCCTCCATTAGCATAAATAAAAGTCTCATATTTTGAAGAAAAAAACCCACAAGCCCTTTGAAAGCTACATTTTTAGAAAAATGTCTTTTTGTAGACTAAATAAATGGTGGTATAGCTAGTCCACAATATACTACACAACAGTAAGAAAATGAATCCATTTATATGCACTAACATATAAAGCTCTTTAGTACAAACTGTTGAGTGAGAAAAACAAGTTGCAGAACAATATGTAGTTTGATTTCATTGTGTAGAGCAGAAAACTCCAAAAAACACTGTATTTTCTATGGGTACATACATGCAAATGTGTAGCAAAAGGACTATAAGGATCTTCTCCAAACTCATGAAGTTAAAACCTACAGGAAAAGGCAGCATGATTGGCTACAGTGGCTAAAGATTAAGATGTTCAGCACTGACTAGAATATCTTAACTTTTGCCAGGAGAATGTGTTCATGTTTTATTTAGTTTCAAGAGGAAATCAACAGTACTATTAAAAAATGAAATTTGTTTCTATATGACTTTTGGATGGAGTAGACTTTGGGAAAGACACTCTTGGATTAAAATCTTGGTTTCCATGTCCTTGACTGAGTCCCTTCTCTGCACAGTGGGCTGTGGTGCTCCATACAGAGGCTGTGGGGTTAGAATGAGGTGACCGGGGTGACGAGCGGGGCACAAGTAGGTGATCAGTGTGACCCAACTGGCTCTTCTCTGTCTGCGTCTCTCACTGGGGTCTCTCCTGCCTATGATCCCGCTGTAACAGCCAGCAACCCTCCTCTGTGCAAAGTAAAACTCACTCCAGATCGCATGCTCCCTCCGCTGCCCATGCACCAGGCCAGGCCACCGTCACCACTCACCGCATGGCTTCAGTAGCCCCCTCACTGGTCTGTCTGTTCCCACTCTCAGTCTACCTCTACCCAGCAGACAAGGGGTGCTCTACTGCACTCCAGCGGCTCCCTCTGCATACGGAGGCCCCTGGCCCCTCCCACCACTGTGCTCCAGCCACACCAGCCTCCTTCTGAGGCAGCACTGCCTTTTCCTGCCCAAGGGCCTTTGTAACATTGTTCCCTCTACCCAGAAGGCTCTTCCTTGCCTTTGTAACAAACTTAGCACTTCTTCCAGCTGCAACACCTCCTAGGTTGCACTTTTGTTTTTTTTGGTATTGGAGCTAGAACTCAGGACCTTGCGCTTGCCAGGCATGTGCGGCACCACAGCTAAATCCCTGGCCCTTAGGTTGCATTTTTTTGAATGTTCTCATACCCCTTGTGTGTCTCTCTCTCCCTCTCTCTTTTTTTTTTTGAGACAGGGTTTATGTAGTTTGGACTGGCCTGGAACTTGTAGTGATCCTCCTCCCTGGAATTACAGGCATGTGACACTACACCCAGGTTCATCATTGTTTTTATCACTAATAGTGCAATCAGCTTTTCTTATGTTTGGCTCCTTTGCTGATTCTGAGCTTCACAAAGGCAGGCCCTGCACCAGTCCTCATCTGCAAAGGAGCAGATGCTTAAAGTGGAAGCAGTGACTTCTCCTAGACATGCCTGCGAGGGAAGGAAGGTGAGCAGAGGTCAGTGCCTAACTCAAGAGCAATGCCGACTCTCAGACAGGCATCTTCACGCTGAGTTTGGGAGCAGGGGAAGGGAACTCAGGCCCCTCTGTGTCACACACAGGTCACACAGCCAGAACCTCAGTGGCTCCCACGTCCTCCACACTGACAGACAGAAGCGCCTCCAGTCAGCCAGGAAGAGACGAGAGCTAACACATGCTGCCAGCCTTAGCCTTAGCCTGAGAACTTCCTATCTACTTGCCTGAAATTCCAGCTGGGGGACAGGTGTTGGTGAAATCTAGTATCAGAATAAGTGGCAAGCTCATTCGCTTCAGCAGTACATATACAGAGTAAGTGCCAAGAAAGTAGAGCGGCCTCCATTTCTGTGACAGTGGCTCCTCCTTGCTCAAAAAAAAGGCAGCATGAGGTCCAGAGGCACTTCCTACAGCCTCTCTCTGGATGAGAGGACTCATGGGAGGCAAGAAGAGTGAGGTGGGTTGAGAGGAGATGGAGAGAGGGGTACGAAGCCACCAGAAGACCCAGGGAGACCCAGGAAGCAGAGGGTAAGCAGAGGCCCACGTGGAAGAAGACTGAAAGCTGCTTTCATCTCCACTACCATGCTGGAGCCTTTGAACTGTGCAGTAAGAGGTCCCACAGCACTGAGGAGGAAAGTGAAACGGGAGAGGAGGTGGACCCAAAATGGCACACCTGTATGTCTACACCATGGTGACACTAGCAGTGCCACCAAGCCTTTACTGCATGGGCATCGTGTCACTTACTTCTCTTGGTTTCCCTTTGACATCATTTTGTTAATCCCATTTTATGGCTGGGGAAACCGAGGCACGGGGATGTAAAGACAGCCATCCTCTGGATTTTCACTGCAGGTCTGTCTGAACTTGGGAGTCCCAGTCTTAACCCGTGTCACACCTTCCAGAACATGGGCCTGGACCTCTTGCCATCCATGCCCTCAGGAAGGAGCTGGGAAAGGGTGAGGAGCAGTGCTGTTCTGTGGGTGGAGAAATGAAGGCCCAGGGAGAGGGAGAGGCCAAGGTGAGTCGCCAAGGCAGCTGGCAGGCCCCTGGGTGGTCTGCAGAGGTGCCTTGCCCTGGGAAGGGCTATGTTCCACAGTCTCCCAGCGGGGCTGGCTCCTAAATTCTGCCCGCCTAACAGGCGCTCAGCCTTGGGCTTGAGGGGCTCTGTGGAGTCAGCCAGACCTGAGATTGAATCTGGCTCTGTCACTTTCGAGTTATGTGACCTTAAACAAATCACCTAAACAGCTCTGGGCCTCAGTTTCCTCATCTATAAAATGGAGAGAAATGCTACCAACCTCCTCTGCAGACTCTGTGGGGGCTCTGCTGAAAAGGACACTTTGGTGCCAGCCTCTGGGGCAGATGTGCCTGCTCCCTTCTCTTGGTCTCCCTGGCCACCCCCTGGCAGGGAAGAAGGCTGGAGTCCTCTGCTGGAGTCCACTCATCTTTCACTCACTCACTCACTAGGCCTTGACCAGGCACTCTCTGAGCAGGGTCGGATGTTGCCAGGCAGACAGGTCAGCTCCCACCCTTCCTTGATTTCAGATGATTTCTTAGGCAGTGCTACTATGACATGCTGTCTTGAAGTCTTTTAGGAGCAAGTGGGATCCACACAAATACAACAGCACTTAATTTTGATCCCCAGGGCTCTGAACCCTGTGGTCATAGCATCCAATGACTAACCTTGGCTCCAGGCATAACACTGTCCAGAGTGGGACCTGAAGCCAGATACTCACCTTCTTTGGGCTTCCTGGACTATATGAAAGGAGCTTATGCAGACCCTCATAGGCTGGCAAGAGGGTTATTGGAGGCAGAGCACAGTACACAGTGCTGGCCAAATGAGGCCCTTGGTAAATAGCACTTCAAGGCACCAGCTGCAGGAGACATTCCTTGATTCAACTTCAGAAGGGCAACAGCTGGTCTCCACTCCAAGGAAGGGAAATTGAGGCTCAGGGAGGTGAAGTTACATGTCTGAGCACATGCAGTTAGCAGCCAGGACCAGAGCCCAGGTCTGTAGACATGGGGGGCCCATGGTCTCGTTGTCCCTTTGCACCGGCACATCTGGACTTGTACCATGGACCTATGTGTCCTTCGTGATGCTGCTGTCCTGCACTACTGGATCACTGTGGTAAAGGATGCCTGTGTGTCTCCCAGGTACCTTGGCAAGGGCCACCTCTATTGCTGCCCATGTGACAGAGCAGGGTTGACACCTCTTCTGCCTCTTTCAATGGCCTCTCTTCTTCCTGGGGCCCAGGTAGTGCGGAGCACAGCACTGGGGCTCAGTGAAGATGCAGGAGTGTGCAAGGCCCATGTGACACATCAGCCACAGCCCCAAGGGGGTGTCAGAGGGAGCAGGCACTATGGCCACCAAATCCATCTGTGACTCATGGCAAAAACTCACTGGGGTCTCTATAGAAAATGGCTAAAATGTAGTTCAGAAGTGTGCCATTTTGGGAAAGGGCACTTCTAGAAAGCTGTTTCTGACTTTTTGCTAATTCTAAGCACTGGAGAAGACACGTGTGTGGCTTCAGGAATCCAGTTTCTTGGGTGCCTGAGGACTCAGAGGCCTTTGGTTATCCTGTGTGGTGTTCCAGGGGGAAGTGAGTCACCCTCCTTTCAGAGAGAAGGGACGAGGTCTCAGGTTGCATGGAAGGAGGATTCTGGGGAACTGGCTACAGTGCTGTCTTGATAACTGGGAGGAGATTCAGGACATTCCTCTTCCCCTGCCCCTATTAATGGACAGTTTGTGGAGAGGAAAGGCTGTGGGCCTGGCCACCCATGGAAATACAGACAGCTCTGAGGCCAGCTTGTGACCTAGTTTGCCAGACCATGAACTCCATGAGGAGGTTGGCTAAGACTGTCCTGTGACCTAGAACAGAGCTCAGCACAGAGGAGGTACTTGGTAAGTAACGAAGGACTGGCTGGTTACAGGTCCTGCATTACAGAGCAGCATGATCCTGAAGCCCATCCCCAAGTAATGAGCCTGACACAGCTACGAACAGCTAGGCTTGTCAAGAAAGTCATCAAAGTCACTCTCAGAATAGCATCAATCATAATAATTTCTCACTAATTGAAATGAATGAACAATAATAAGAAGGTGATTTTGCTTTGTAAAAAAGCTCTCCTTTTGTTATTGGAAGGACCCCAGAGGGAAAGGCTGATGATTCTAGATCTCATATGGTTCACACCTCCACATTCACATCAAGGCTCAGCACTTGCATCTCTAGCCCTGCAGCTGTTCCTTTCTCTTTTCTTCTGGACTTCAGCAGCCCAGACTGAAAGCCCCAACTGCTGCTCCCAGGACAGGAGGAACGAGCTCCATCCCGCAATGCACTGTGATTGACAAGCAGGGATCCTGGAGGGGAATCTGGACACTGGGCTGGATTAGTGATGCCACAGCTGTGGCCTAGCACAGGATGCTGGTGAGGCCTCTCATCCTGTCTTCTCTCTTTCAGTCTCTCTACCAGACTGCAGGGCTACAGTTTGTCCATGTCTCTAACTCAGCAAATCGAAGGCCAAACTCATTTCCTGTGAATCTACTCCTCTCTTACACTGATCACACTGATCAGTCCCCAGAAGCTCCGCAGTGCGCCTCCCTCCTCCCTGCCTTGAGCCTTCTGATCTGTGATATGCTGTTCTTGTTTCCCTGAGGAATCGCTGTGGACTTTCACTCCCCTGCTCTGCTACCTGCACTGGTCCTAAGTGCTTTCCAGATAGTGTCTTATGTCCTCTGACAATCACATCTAATCTTGCTCATTCATTCATTCCCTTTCTTCTCTTCTTTGTTCATGTATTTGCTAAATAAGCATTCCATGATTGCCATATTCAAGCTGTTAGGTGTGTGTTGTCCTCAACAAGCACAAGGACAAGTTATGCATAACTCCTGCTTTGAGAAGCTCATGGTCCTGGAAGGTGAGAGCAGAGTAAGATACATACAATCTTAATTTTGCCCTCACCTTCCATCTGAAGTGCCTCTCTTTCCACTTGCAGTTCCTTTTCCAGGCTCAGTTGGTTACCTCTTAGCATCCACCCCATTGTCTTCGGCAGCATCAGCTCCTCTCTGTTGTGTGCTGACCACACTCCGCTAAGTGTCATGAAAGCTGGGTCTGCCTCCCTCTAGTCCCTTGCCACCACCGTGAGCCCTGCCTCACTTTGTATAAACTGTCCAGCACACAGTAGAGCCTCAACATGACTTAGACTGGTCAACTCCATGTACCCTGCTTCCCTCAGCGGTGCCATCTGTCCACCTGTCTTCATTTGGGGCTTACAGCTTTACTGCCTGCTTCTCCCATTACAGGCTGGGGAAGTCAACCTTCAGATGCAGCAGCTTCTCTACCTGAAAAATGGCTGTCGTAATAGCACCTCCCTCGCAGTTACTGTGAGGAGGAGGTAAGTTAATAACATATGTGAATGTGCTGAAAATACTGTTTAGCACATGGTAAGCTCACCAAGAGCTTTGATTTTGGAAATGGATCATTCCATTTGTCTTCTGAACCTGAACCTGTCCTAAGTGTGTTTGGAATTGGTACCCTCTCCTGTCTTGTCTACAGTGAGATTTTCTTGCCTTCCCAGCAGGGGTTGCATTCTGGGGCTTGTAGGGAAGGCAGGTGGGTGGTCAGCCACTACTGTCTGGGGTGAATCACTGTCCCCCCTCTCCTCAGCAGGTTGTACCTGGCTGCCTAGCAACCACAATGCACACATTTGTAAATTTAGGGAGACATGATGTCCCTGACAAACCCTTAAATCACATTCCTTTGAGTTCTGCTCAGCCTGAGACCCAGCAACAAACACAAAATGAAAAGCACAGAGCACCAAGACATCTGGGGTACAGAGCACTGTGCTAAGAGCCTGGGGCTGGAGTCCCACCATGGCACCTCGGCAGGCTGCCCCATACTAGGCAGTGTGAGGAGCCTTCCCTTAGGTCTGGATTCAGAAAATGGCCATGCCTCCTTGCAGATCCCAGCCTCTTCTGGTCGACAGCTGGGGATTTAGTGCCTGCTTGGGAGCCCTGGGGAAGAGCAAGACAAATGATTGCTGAATCACCACCTGGCTGGCAGCCCCCTTCACCTGGGCCCCGTTGTTCTCCAGGTCTCCTCTGCTTCCCAGTCCAGTCCTTGTCCAGGCCTTCCAAGTCCTCATGACGGTGGGCCATCTCCACCATTTCCCATCTGTTGCTTTTTGTTTGTTTGATACTCATACTTGAACACAAGCCCCATGAGGGCAGAGGCATTTCCGTTCCATTCACTACTGTATCTACCCCTGGGGCTCACAGCTGCTCCTGGCACATGGTAGGTGCTCAGGAACAATCTACTGAATGGAGGAATCACAAAAAATGAGTTTCCTGGGCTGGGGTGCAGCTGGGGGGTCAAGCACATGCTTACCATGGGCAAGGCCCTGGTCCATTCCTCAGCACCAATGAAAGAAGATTTTCCCTAGTATTTGGCACTTGCTTGGGCTCCCTTTGTTTCCTGTTAGTTTTTGTTTTTCCATAAGGGAGGTGGGCCAATCCCCTTAAGCCCTGTTCTGCTTGGTGTGTCATCTGCTATGGGTAACTATGCAGATATTTAGAGCAAATGAGTGAAATATCCATTAATGAAAAACAGGCTAGCAGAAAATCATCATCTCTGGCACTTTTCTGGGATAAAACCTCAGCAGAAAGCTAGCATCATGTGTTCTAAGAGGCTTTGACGTTTAGGATACACAGAGTAAAGAGAGGGAAAATTATCCAAGACCCGAGGTGTTTGAGTGCACTGGAGGAGCAGGGGCCTCGGCCAGGTCAGGCCGCCCTGCAAGTGGATCTCATCTCAGCAGCTGTCAATGCATGGCATTGGGCACTCAGAGCCTCAGTTTCCTCATCTGTAAGATGGTGATGACACTGAGAGGAGATGTCCTAACAAGGTGGATGTGGTCCCCTCCCCAGCACTTAGAATTAAACTGCAGGGCTAGGTCCACCCACTTCAGGGGCATCTCCATCAGCCTCCCACACTGTGGCTGCTGCACTTCCTTTATTATAGGAGATGGTGCTTGTTAGGACAATTTGGGGCATTTTTGAGTCGGGTGGCAGCAGAAAAGCTAGCAGTTCCAGATCAAACAGTCAGTAGTCCTGGGAACCAGAACATGAGAGGGACCCTTTTGTGGCCTGGCTTTGCAATAACTGCAGCAGTCAAAAAGTGAGGTTCCAAACTCCTGGCTCACTCACTCGCTCAGCATTCCCTGGTGGTTGGGTAATTAGATCTCCCAGGACTTCAAGAGGAAGCTGGCTGCTTCTCACCCGCCTGGAATCTTGCTCAGTCTAGGTGCCCCTGAGGCTAACAATATGGTTGGTGACAGGGTTATGTCTCTGCTTGCCAAGGTCACAGACCCTCTGGGCCTGGGCATCTCCCCCAGGGCACAGCTGTTGGTGGGGGCCAGAGGGACATAGCTTTCCTTACCAGGGACAGAGGAGATGACAGGGGAACCTGGCAGGGCAGGGACATGACTGTTACCCTGGCCAAGTGAGACCTTCTGAGGTCTCTGCAGTTCCCAAGCTGAGCTGGTCTGGGGCTTCCAGCAGGGGTGCAGTAGATGGGGAGCCTAGCACACAGTTGTGCACCCACACATGCATGGACTCACTCATGTCATTGATTCCACTTCCTTGGAACCCCTGCCTGCTTGAGTGTCAGAGGCAAAGGAAATACCCTTATTTCCAGGAGATGTAGAACCCATAGCCTGGGATGTGTTCCGTGGCCTCTGAGATGTGCTGAACTGTCTCTCAGGGGAAAGGAAGCCCTTTAGCCCTTCTGGAGTTGAGCCAAAGTGTGGGAATCCACAAAGCTTTTCTCAGCACTCAAAGGTCTGCCTTGGCAGGGTTTTTTTCTGTAATGGGGCACACCCAGGCCTTCACCCCATGTGCTGTTCCTGCGACTGGCCAGTGTGTGACCCCCTTTTTCACACTTCACACTTCACACTTAGTGGAATTTCAGGACTTGGCTCTCTCTCCTGATGGCTCCAGGTTCCAACAGATTACAAAGCTCTCTTCCAGACACTATGGTGACCCTAGATGCCCACCCCCAGAGGAGAATGAGGGGAGCCAGAGAACAGGTGAAGCCAAAGTACTGCAGAAAAGTGCTGCTCTGTCACCTATGTGCTGTGTGAGCTTGGGCCAGGTGATCTCTGGACCTCAGGTTCTTACTATAGAATGGGAAGCTGAAAGGCTTGGCCCCCGGGGCAGCTGTGATGTAAGAAGACATCGGGAAGCTTATAGGCCTTGCAGGGTGTCTGACAGAGCCCAAGAAACACACATAGGGGACTCAAAGACACCAGAGAGCAGGGCCTGCTGTTACCCACCCCTCAAGGGGAGTTCTCAGGCATTCACAGGCCAGGGCTCAGGTCTGAGGTCTCCTCTGCAGGGAAGCCCACCTTGATTACCCATCTAATGCTGCCTCATAGCACTTGCCACCTGCTGTTTTCTTGCTCATTAATTTGTTTCTGTGGCCTTTTTCTGGGCTGCTGAAAGCTTTGAGAGGAGTGGATCTTTGTTGGTTTGCTTACTGCTATGTCCCTAGTACCTAAGACAGAGTCTAGCACCAAGCAGGTACTAGGTAAATGCTTCTTTAAGAAAGAGTAGCAGATGAACTGATAAATGACACAGTCTCTCATCTTGGGGTGAGGCATGCGGCCAGACAGGGTGTCAGGATAGCTACACCCTCAGAACACAACTCTAGCATGATACTCATTACCATTTTCTTTCAGTTACAAATCCTTACTTTATTCTGGAATCCCCAATGGATTTAATGAAGGGCTTAAGCTCTGTAATTTTAAGGAAGCTCCTGGTTTCTAAAAGCTGGGACATGGAATTCCGGTGGATCTGGCAGCCTGTCCTCAAGGAACCCCTGCATCAGTGTGGCGGCTGGATCATGCCAGGCCTGAAGGCCACAGTGAGGAGGGATTTAGATTCTCTGAGAGCAGTGGGAACCATTGGGTTTTGAGCAGGTAGACTTGACTTATATTTAAGTTTTCTCTGGCCATTGTGGCAACATTCCCTTGGAGGATGGAAAAAAGGAGGACTTATCCATGCATGATTTTCCTTCCATTTATCCAACAGCCCTATAGGTAGATATATGTGGATCTATTCTTCAGATCAGGAAACAGGCTCAGAGAGGGAAAGTGACTCAGCAGGGGACAGTGGAGCCAATACGGGTGCCAGTCTGTGCTCCGTGTCCGGCACTCTCAGGTTGCTCTGGGGCAGACCATCACCAGCCACTGGGCCCAAGGAGTCCAGGTTTGACTTTAGTGCTCATGAGACTCAGACCTGGGTGCCCTTGAGAATGTCACTGGCCAGAAAGAGGCAGAAGGGCAAGGCCTGAACGCTGGGATCAAGTTCTCAGATGCCTCACTGCCAGATCAGGTGTCTGCCTGGCCCTGCCTGACTCCCTCTCTCCTCCTGGCCTGATCCTGTGTGCTCAGGGGGCTGAAAACTCCCACACTTCTGAGCCAGAGTCCTGTCCTGTCCTGGGACCCTCCCCATCCTCTCCTGACAGATAGTGAGGAGCAGGAGCTCCAGCTTTATTCAGCCTGGGCTTTAGTGGCACTGCCGTGTGACTTAGGCAAGTCATTCGGTGCCCCTGCAGCTCAGCTCCACATCTGCAAAATGAGGCTAGTCAAAGCTGTGAGCTCCGTACAAGGGCATCCCCTAGGTGCCTATGGAGGGCAGGCAATACCTCCACTCAAGCTCCCTTCCTAAGTCACATCCCCACCTTCTGCTGGCCAGCAGATGGCTCTAAAAGGGGGACAGCAGGAGGATCTGAGTTTGCAAGGGGGGTTCTGGTGCTGCATCTGGCCATCTCAGACCTTGTATCTTCCTGGTGAGCCATGGGGGTTCCTGATAGATCACCAGGCCTCGTATGCCTGCCTGCCTGTATACTGAGATGAGAAGGCCAAGTTCTTAGGGGTACTTCCACACCAGGGGGGCCACTGGAGACCCCAGAGGGCCCCACTCCTCTTCTTAATCTCTCCATACAGGTCCTGGAGAAGACTGCCCTGAGATGCTCTTCAACTTGGGGTGTCCGTGTCTCCAGGGGTCTCTGAGGTGGACATGCAGGCAGCAAGCAGGAGGTTAAGCTCACTTACTTCTGTCCTAGAGAAGGTGGAGGGCTGAGTGGGGTGGTGGGGAGGAATGTGGCTGTGCCTCTGTCCCTCTCCTGGCTGCGTCCTTTGGTTTGCTAGTCTCAGGATTAAGCCCTGGATCCTTTTTAAAGTCTCTAGGACTTCAAGCAGTTATGAATGAAAGGAAGACATGAAAGAAAAAATTACAACTTAAATTATCAGGCAGAGAAACAGAAGTATGTGTTGGGGTTTGGCTATCCAGCAGCATTCCTTCCTTTCAGCTTAGTCTCCCCCACTGGGAGGAGTGTTGGGGGCTGTCAGTCAAGGGGTCCTCTCTTCCTGTCCTAAGGCTGGGCCTGTGACTTAGCCAGCCTCCGCTCAGGAATGTTCTCTGTCTTGATCAGCAGTGATTGGCTGGAGCTGGCTCATACTTGCTTGTTAAACTTTCAGGTACTGTACTGCAGAGAGATCTCTTGCAAAAGGGAGGGAGATAAGAGATGAGGGAAGGGAGAGGGAAGCACAGAGAATGAAGATGTGTTATATACATGCACCAACTCCTCACAAGGGATATAAACACTACGTACTGCAAATGTGGACTAATAAATACATTTTCAGGTATTCTGTGAGTTGGTTTAGATTATAGCCCTCCTTACAACTCAGCAATATAAACTATGGCACCATGGTGGGCTGCTGGGCCTCTCTCCCCAGCTGGGGGTTGAATGTCACCACGCTGGTGTCAGGGCAGCAACCTTCACAGCACGGGACCCAGCACACACTCCACTGAGACTGGGTGGCCAACACCACCAGCAGAGTACTGCTGGGCATGCTGGCCGAGAGCCAGCTGCAGTGCATTCTTCCCAGCCCTAAACCCTGCCAGGCCTGCTGCCACCCAGGGCATGGTCCGCCTCTTTCTGGAACCCAGGGTATGCAGCCCAACCTTGCCCTGCCCCTACAGGCTCACCATGCAGTCTTCGCCACTGCCCAGATGGCACCAGCACTAGGGAAAGAGGAGTAGGGTAGTGGGTGCCATGCTGGACCTCAGCGGCAAGCCCAGCACCAGGGCTGTGCTGCCTTCCTGTCTGTGTCCGTCTCTACACTGATGCTACCACTGCCAGCACTCTCTGTGCTAAGCCTGGTTCTTGGATGTTGTGTTATCTCATGGCCCTCATGCATGCAGCTTCTCTCAAGAACAGCCACTTTCTGGAATGCTCCAACAGACACATAGAGGAGTGTTCCTCCTGTTGAGCCCCTAGGAATTACTTGTTACCTGTTTCCACCTCAATATCACACAGGGATGATAAAAATCTGGACCTGTGGGTTGGGAGGCTCAAGTTCTCATCTGTTTTTATGCCAGATGGCTGTGTGAGCTTGGGTATGACCCTTCCCTCTCTAGGCTCCCACTTCTTAACCCATATGACATCACTGATGATGGGATAATGATAATAAGGATGATAAGAGCAGCTGGGTGTGCTGCACACACCTGTGATCCCAGCACTCAAGGAGGCTGAGGCAGGAGGATTGCCCAGCCTGGGCAATTTAGTGACTTAGCAAGACTCTCTTTCAAAAAATAAAGTAAAGTAAAATAAAATGGGATAGAGATGTAGCTCAGTGTGCAACCCTTAGCACCACAAATAAGTAAGTTATAAAAGGTTGTTCCCAATGGGCTTCCTGGCCCATGCCACATGTGTGCTGGGACTCATGCCAGCTCTGCATCCCTATGAAACCTGAGGATAAGGGCTATTCCACAGCGAGGAGACAGACCCTGAGAGGCAAGGTCATTCTAGGCATGACGTGCATGGCTCATAAGTGGCACGGCTGGCTTCAGATCCAGGACACCTATCTCTTCACACTCATCCTGCTCCCAACTTCGTGGTGCCTGCCCTGTGAGGGACACCATGTATAAGGACACACATGCCATCACACATGGGACAACCCCCTCCATCCCCATGCAGCCCCACTCACAGCCCACCTTTGCAGGGGAAAATGCTGCTGCTCCCCTGCAGAAGTAGCACCCCCAAGTGGGAGTGTGCTAGGCTGAATCATGGCCCTCACACCTGGAGGCTGAGGTCCTAGCTCTTAATACCTCAAAACTGGGATTTGGAAATAGACTCACTGCAGAGATGAGCTAGGGTGGAAATGCCTGGGGTCCCCACATGAAGAGAACATCTGGACCCAGACAGACACATGGAGAGGGACAGTGTGAAGGGACACAGGAGATCATTGCCAAGCCCAGGAGATGCCCGGGACAGGCCTCCCACATGGCCCGGTTGGGGGGCACCTGCTGCCTGGCTCGTCTGTGCTGCTCTAGCAGAAGTGCCATGAGTGGGGCTTGTAAACAGCCAAAATTTATCTCTTGGTTTGAGAGCTGGAAGTTTTAGGTCAGTGGTAGTGAATCTATGGCCGGCATGTTATTTGTTTTTCTTTTAAGACAAAAGATGTTAATGTATTTGAGTTGCTTTTTCTAAACTAAAGCCTCAGTATTCAGGTTTAAGATTTAATTGCAGGCTTGGCACTTTGGGACAAATAAGTGGATTTGGGCACTTGTCTCTAAAAGGTTCGCCATCACTGCTCTGGGTCAAAGCGCGGGCCTACAGGGTGCCTGGTGAGGGCCCATGTCCTGGTTCACAGACAGCTACCTCTGCTGTGTCCTCATACAATGCAGGGAGCAAGGTGCTTGGGGTCTTTGGTAAGGGCTCTACTCTCGTGACCTAACCACATCCTAAGGCCCCATCATAAGAGCATTTCCCCACAGCGAGGATCGAATGTGTGAATCTGGGGGACACCAACACCCCAATCTCAGATTCACAGCTTGCAGAACTACAAGAGGCCGCAGTTTGTAGTTGAAACCACTCCGTCTGTGGCATTTTGCTGCAGCAGCCCTGCAGACAGACACTGATGCAGGAGGGCTGGCCTGAGAGTTCAGGGCTTTGAAGAGCCAGGAGGTGCCTGGGGCCCAGGGAGAAGGACTTCTGTCCTCTTCTTACACCAGGGTGACTCAGGGCCCTTTTGGGTTTGGCCCTGCACCCACTGTGTACCACAGCGAGTCCTTGTCCTGGGCCTTAGTCTCCTCAGGTATACCCCGGCGTTGTGGGATGAGATGGGCCTCGTGGGCCCTCATTCCACATGGTCTGACCTGATGGAGCTGCCATGTGGAGGAGGCTCTGTGCTCTGTGCAGCAGAGATTCCCAAGGCTCATCCTATGGCCCGCCCACTTCAGTGAAGGCTCTTTCTCTCCTACTTCCTGGCACCTGCCATGTCTAACTGATGCCAATCCAGTGCCAGATACCTGGATCACGCCATACTTGCACGAAACACCTCCTACCTCTCTAACTCCTGCTTTGCTTACTACTGCTTTCTCAGGTTCTGCTGTTCTCTAAGGGCCAGTCCTTCAGTGCCCCTGCTCAGGCCACTATGGGGCACTTATGCAGCACACTCTGTAGGGCAGCTAGGGAGGCACATAGCTCCTCCCTCCTGGCTGGCCTCCCTGCACCCCTGCCACTCTGGGACTTGCTGGCCACAGGGCTCCCCCAGCAATGTCCCACCACCAGGCTCAGCCTCTCTCGGGTTCCAGGCTGCTTTCTCTGGCCCTTGCAGGGCCCAAACATGCAGACCCTTTGTCTCACCTCTGACCTTGCTTCTCCCTTGCCACCCTGGTCCCCACCACAGCCTGCCAGCTGCTGCTTCAAAACGAGTCCACACCCTCATCTCTCTCACCCTCAGCTGCCAGCCATGGGGTGAGTCCTGCTGCTTTGCCCTTCTTTCTGTGCTCTGGCCCAGGTTCAGCCCTGCCCTTTCTCTCCTAGCTGCCCGCCCTTCTCTCTCCACTGGTTCAACCCTCTTCAGTGTCTCTTTATTCCAGGCCAAACTCATGGCCAGCCTCACTCCTCATTTCTCTTCTGCTCAGGAGCCATCTTGGGCTCCCTTCTACCTCCAATTTTAAGGTCATACTTCCTGGCTCATCATTCATATATCTTCATTGCAGTTTCAGGAGTGAGCTCTGGAGTTGCCTGCCTGGACTTGAATCCTAGTTCCTCCACTCATTAGCTTTGTGACCTCAGGCAGGTGGTTTAACTTCTCTGTGCCTCATTCATAAAAATGGGGGTGACACTTGCATTTCCTTATAGAATCATTTGGAAGGTCACATGGGGCAGTGTTGTGTGTTTGACTCTTAGAAGCATGTCTGAAACATCTCTAACATTCGGTTACCCTGGATGATGACCACTGCTTCTCCTTACTCTCCCTGGCTCCACCACACAGGGCCACACATGCCTCTCATATACACCTCTGCTTTGCCTCTGTACCTCTGTCCAAACTGCTCCCTCTACCTATGATGCCCTTCCCCTTGGCAAACCCTGTTGATCTCTCAAACATTCTTATTGTAATACCATGTCTTCTACACAGCCCCCCTGGCTCCTGCAGCCAGAAATGCTGGCTTGTGCCTCTGAATTCCATGACATGTTCTCCAAAGCCATTTCACAGAAAGAACAAGCTCTCTCGGCTTCAGGGTGTCACTGGGATGGTAGCTAGAGCACAGGACTTTGCAGGGGCCCTGTCTTCAGGGCAAAGCTGATGCCAGGGTCAAGAGCTGTTCACAGGGAAGGGCCCATGCCAGTAGCTGCTAAGCCCAGCCCAGGGAGCCAGCAAGGGTAGCACTGTGGGGCTCTGAATGTGTCCCCAGACTCCCTGAGTGGGAAACTTAGTCCCAGCACAGCAGTGTTTGGAGCTGGGCTTTTAAGAGATGAAGAGGCTCTTCATCTCTGCCTCTGAATGGATACCCTATGGTGGGTGTGGGTTGCTTATCTCAGGGAGTAGTTTCTAATAAAAATGGTGACTTTAACCTCCTCTCTTCCCCTCCTTTCTCCTCCTTCCTCCCCTTCTCCTTCTCCTCCCCTCCTCTCTCCCCCTTCCCTCCTGCCTTTCTCCTTGGATGACACAGATGAGGCCCCTTCACCTTGGATTCCCAGCCTTCTGGGATTCTGAGATATAAGAAATGAATCTCTGTTCTTTTTACATTACCAGTTCCAGGTATTCTGTTATAGCAGCATAACACAGGCTAAGCCAAGCCTTGAAAGCTGTGATGGATCCTTAGCCTCACTCTCTAGGGAAGAGAGAACATGGCCAGTGTAACACATACCACTGCAGGTCCTGAGGCAGTGAATCTCATAATTCTAGGATATCTGACCCTTCAGAGGCCTCAGAGACTGCCAGATCCATCTTTTTGATTTTGTAGACAGAGAAACTGAGGCATAGAATGGAGAAGGAAGCTTGGGGAGGTCTCAGACAACACAAGCTGAGTCAGGTGTGCTACTGCTTCTGGCATTCTTAAATGCAGGAAGGTGGATAGGGCACTGGTCTCCTGCCTGCCCCTGGTACCCACCACATGAGGTCAGACCTTGGTCAGGGTTGTCTGGGTCCCACATGCCCCCTTGGGTTTTTTCTCTAGTTTCAGAGCAAAATTTTTGTTTTTGAAATTTTTTCAACACTTTGTTAAAAAAAAAAAAATCCTACCAGATGCTTCACTATAGCAGACAGATGAAAACAGAGGGGCTCTGATCTGTAGTTTAGCACCCTCTACATCCTGGGTCCTTCCGTGGAAACTCAGAGCACCAGGAAATGGTGCCTGAGGCCACTACTGCAGACCTGGTTTCCCCACATTCAAAGAGTTCTTTGGCTTGCCCAAGGCCAGAAGGTCTTCCTCAGGGAAGATGAGGCCCATTTCACACGCACGTGGACAGTGCAGAAATCCTCAGTATGGCTGGCCACCCAGGCCCACATCCTGTGCACACATCTCAAATGAACCACCAGAGAACTGGGTCCATAAACATCGCGCCACAGTTCACACCGGCATCCCCAGCCTTGGAGACCTGTGCTTGGCTCAGGCACAGTGTCTGCCTCCCTGCTCCCCACGCCCCTTCTGTTCTCACCCCAGCATCTCTGCTCATGCTGTTTCTCATTAAGATCGTACTTTCCTCTCCGCTGCGGTACACCCAACTCCTGCCTGTCCTTCGAGGCCTACCTTGGAGGAAGTTGCTCCTGATTTTGTTGCCCTGGGTCAGAGGGTGCTCCTCCTTCACCCTGTAGCATGCTCTCTCTTCTGTCAATAGTAGGCAGTGGCTGGGGAGGTAATGTGTCCAGTCTGGGAGCCAGAAAGCCTGGAAGCGATCCTAGGGGATCGCTGGTGGAGGTTGTCAGCCTTGGTTTCCTCCTCTGTCAGCTGGGATGAGAGCAGTCATGGGGGTAACAGTAAGATAAGGTGTGACAATATGTGAAGACTTAGCAGTAGTCTGGTGCATTGTGTGTCACCTTGTTAACTAGGCTCTGGTATCACCACTGCAACCAGTATCACTGCTATAACTAGGGTCACAACTGGTAACTAGTGTAGAGTAGAGCAGTAATAGAAGTAGTACAGCCGGACTGGGAAAGCTCCAGCTGCCATTCCTTGGGAATCTCTAGGGAGCTCTGGGAGAAGGACCTTTGAGGGGCTTCTGCCTCATCCCTCAGGCTGCACTGTGGCCCTGGCTCCCTGCCCTTGCCCCTTCCTTGCCTGTGGGCTCCTGCCTGCCTCTGTGCTCGTGCAGTCATTTTCTGTCTGACTGTCTTGCCCCTGGGACCACGATAGGACATCCTTTCAGGCTGCCCTGTCCCCACCTCCCTGTCTGTCCCATACACAGTCACTTTTCCTGCACTGCTCTGAGGGAGCATTTGGAAATGACCCCAGGTCTCTTCCCAGAAGAGCACATGTGGCCTGAGACTACATAGTGTAGCACATGAGGCACTGTTTGATAAACAGATGTGTGTCCCCTTGTGTCGCTGCCTGGCATGACAGAGCAGGGAAACAATGAGATGCTCCTTGAGTCCCTATGTGCATCTGTTCTGGGAGGTGAGTGTTATGGTCATATCATCTACAATGGGGAAACTGAGGCTCAGAGACATGAGTGACTCACTCTAGGGCCTATATGGTGGGGCTGGGACTCAAAGTCAATGTCCTCCTCATCCTTTTTCTTTTCTGAACACATAGTGGGCACCTACAGCTTAGTGCAATTTATTCTGTAAAAGGATGGTGCCTTCATTGTAAGAGTCAGACCCTCCTTCCTCTCCAAGCTTTATTTCCTGCTTGAGCTCTACAAGGGATGTCAGAAGGGCTTGGCCCTGAAACGCTGCACACAGCCCACAGCAGCACATGGTAGCTTGGGACTTGGGCTTTTTGCTCCAGGGTCTGCCTAGCAGGCTGCCTCCCTCATGAGGTTCTGTGTCCTGCTGGTGTCACCCTGAAGCCCTTCAGTCATCCTTTCTTTAAATGTGTTGTGTTCTCCCCTGCCACCCCAGGCTACAGACCTGTCTGATGGGGACAGTCATTAGCACATATTGATCAACTTGTGGCTTTATTTTATTGATGATTCAGAAAGATGAGTGGACAGCATTATGGAAAGTATCTGCATGTGATTCATCAGCCCTTCATTTTACACTGCTTTTAAAGGACTTTCCCTAGGTGGAGGTAGTTAGTATGTGGGGTGAATGTGCACTTCAAAGTGAAAGGGGAGTGACTTCTTCTTTTAACCCCCAGACACCCATGACCACTCAAGCCCATTGTTCTGCCTTTTTCCACTGGTTAAAACCCAAGGGGCACTGTGGAAATCAGTATGGAGATACCTCAAAGAACTAGGACTGGAAGTCCCATTTGACCCCACTATTCCACTGCTGGGGATCTTCCCCAAAGAATTAAAAGAATCATACCACAGTGATATATGTCTGCCCAGTTCATAGCAGCACAGTTTGTAATAGCTAAAACTTGGAAACAGACCAAATGCCCATCAACTGGAGACTGGATAAAGAAAATGTGATTTTTTAATAAAATGGAGTACTACTCAGCCATGAAAAATGAGAAATTAGAGACATTTATAGCTAAGTGGATGCACATTGAGGTGATACTCTTAAGTGAAATAAATAGGACACACATGAATAAATACCAAATAGTTTCTCTGGTGTGAGAAACTGAAAGTGTAAATAAGGACTAAATGTATAATAGGTAATGTGAAATAGTAAGAAAAGGGGCAAAGGGGAAGGAAGTGGGAGGGCTAGGGGAAAGGATAGAAGGGAATGGGATTAATATGAGAAAATGGAAAAATAGGAACAAAATCTTTGTAAATAGGGAGGACTGGAGGGGTTGAAGGGAGGGCTGGGCAAGGGTGAAAAATAAGAACCAAGAGAGACTATGTAAAGGTGCAAATTTCCAATGATGAATGTCATATTGTATACCTAAAATGTACCAATAATTAGAATGAATAATTGATAATATAAAATAGGAAGAAAAGGTCCAAAGGGGTAGGGGTAGTGGGAGGGGCAGGGGAAAGGAAAGAAGGGAAAGGAAAAATGATGAGAAATGGAAAAAATGGAAATAAAGTCTTTGTAAATAGGGAAGGGTGGAGGGCGTGAAGGGAGGGCTAGGAATGGGGAAAAAATAAGAACCAAGATGCATTATGTAAAGGTACAATTCCCAATGAGAAATGTAATTGTGTTGTGTACCTAAAATGTACCAATAAAAGAATTTAATTAAAAAAAAAAACCAAGGGGTCCCCTAGAGTCACATAGAGAGATCCTAGTAGGGAAGAAAAGGACAACAGCTAATGCTAATTAACACATACCATGAGCCAGGCTCTAAGCACTCAGCACATGGTACACGGTATGAGCTTAATCCTCACACCAATGCCGGAGGAGGCACTGCTAGCCACAATCCCATTATAGAGGATCTGTAGGAAACTGAGGCATGGAGAAGTTAGAAACTGGAGCAGTGTTCCACATGTTCCTGGATAAGAAGTAGTGCCAGGAATCAGACTATGCTGCCTAGTCGGCCTCCTCACTCTGTGACCAGAGTCAGCCTGGGCAGCCTGCACAGTCTTACTTGTGCCCAACAGCCTGAGAAATTATGAGCCATGTCATAGTCTGTGCTCTCTGTGGTGCTCTGAGCCCTGCCCTTATTCCTTAGTCACCTCGGTTCTCTCTTCCCCCACAGGCTGGGCATGCCTCAGGAACAAGAGGTATATGTGCTCTTCTTCCCTGGAACATAGTAGGTCTGCATGCACCTGCAGTTTCCTCCTCCAATCAACATGTGCACTTGGTGGCTGGCCTGCCCCATGTGATGGGTCTGACCTATTAGCCTTTTCCATTCCCCAACTACAGGATTGGTTCAGGAGTGGCTGTGTGACTCCAGGAGGCCCAGTGAGAGTCTCTCCGAGATTTTGAAGGAAGTGTCTGTGAGGAAAGAGGTACTGAGTGTGGCTGGAATGGAATGGGGTAAGCCTGCAGCTGTTGGGGTTCCCACTTGTTGCATGCTTACCCCAGGATAAAGGCCAGAAAGAGGACATCAAGAGGCAAAGCCCAGCAGGATAGGGATGGACAAAGTCCTCCAGATAGCACTGGAGGTCTGGGTCCAGATGTGCTGAGACCAGGCCTGTCCCTGGCCTTTCCATTTACACAGTCAGAAAATCCCTTTTTGCACAAGTCAACTTGACATGGATTTCTACTCAGTAGAATCCTAGTGAACTGAAATATGCAGTAATGCTAGAAGTTATTTATTTATTTAATTCATTTTTGGTACTGAGGATTGAACCCAGGGCCTTTGCACTGAGCTACATCTCAGCCCCTTATTTTTTTTGAGACAAGGTCTCACTAACTCACTAAATTTTCCAGGCTGGGCTTGAACTCCTGCCTCAGCTTCCCAGCAGGCTGAGATTATGACTGTGCTACCATGCCCAGCCTAGAAGATGATTCTTTTCTAGCAAACTTTTAAAGCATTTTTAGCTCACTGTTGCAAATAGCAGGGAGTGAAAGCAGCACAATTCCCACTTCAGAGATGACAATACTGTGGTGCCCAGGGTCCCCTCTCCCACCACTGCACTGTAAGGAGGCAGCTGTCTTTGCTCAGCTTCTGAAACACTCTGATGAGTTCCCTCCTCTTTCCTGTGTCTGGCTCACATGGGTGCTGTAGCTGAGCTGACCCCAGCCTCACCCTTCCTGGAACAGTGTTCGGCCTATGTCTGCCTCAGTTTCCCCACTGACCCCTGTAGTGCCCCCTGAGCCTGGGACAGACAGAGCACATGGCGAACCAGACAAATACAGGACACCACTCACTGCCCTGCACCCCTCCCAGCGCCCAGCTGGTGGTGGTCGGTGGACAATGCAGGTCCTGCCCAGCCCCATGGACAATCTCCTTCCACATCAATTTTATAGAAATTGCCAAGCCCCCTCCCCATGATCTGCTATCTGTGCACCCAGAGCACCTCTCCCTCACTTGGGCAGGTTGTGGGATTCATACAAAATTAACCAGAGGTTCCGTTTCACAGCACTCTGCAGGATCCAGTTCCCATCTGCTGCTACAGTCATCTCTGTCCCCCTCACACTCCCCACAACACTCCTGCTGCTCTGGAGGTCCACAGGGGCCTGTCTGAGTCATAGTCAAAGATGTGGGTGTCAGGAAGTGAAGGAGGAAGGCCCAGAAAGCCATGTGTGGCTCACGGAAGTTCCATGCTGGGCCCAGGGAACAGAGCCAACTGTCCCATGGGTGGCACTTGGTGTCCTATGTCCTGTCCCCAGGCCTGCAGCTTCTACACAGTGCAGGAAGGGCACCAGTGCACCCTCTGTTCCTTCTTTCCTTGAATATTGCTTAAGGCCCTGGGCACTGCCCAGGGGTGGGGACACTACAATGAATAACATTCAGCTCCTGAAGCCAGGCTGCACAGATACCCCTGCTCTGGCCACCTGCCTCTCCATGTCCCCTAATAGCTGCTAACTCTTCACTGCCTCTCTCAAAGTGATTGGCTCATGTAGGCTGTTTCTAAAAGGTGTTTTACCATTGTGTTACCAGGTGTGGTAACAGCAAAGATAAGGAACATTACCTGTAAGCCTGGCACTGTGACATACTGAAGAGAACCCTTATGATACCTCTGCAAGGTGGTACTGTTATGATCCCCATTTCACTGAGGAGCCAGCTGAGGCCCAGGGAGACTGGATTTAACTCTCCCAGTGTTCCTCGAAGAGAAGGCCACTCAAGATTGAAACTATAGCTGGATGTGATGGTGCTCACCTGTAATCCCAGCACTTCAGGAGGCTGAAGCAGGAGGACCGCCATAAGTACAAGGCCAGACTGGACTACACAGTGAGTTTAAGATCAGGGCCGGGGATTTAGCTCAGTGGTTCCGCTGCCTGCCTCACAAGTGCAAGGACCCGAGTTCATCCCCGGTACCCCCCCCCTCCAAAAAAGTTTGTAATAAGATCAGCCTGAACTACATAGCAAGACTCTGTCTCAAAAAACTCGCCCCCAAAAGATTGAAACTACAGCCCTAGGCCAGTAGAATGTGGCAGAAAGGGAGCAGAGGAGAGTAAAAGAGAACCAGCAGTGGACAGAGAGGAAATGGTGCTCAGAATGGACAGAGGCTTCCCTGGCCTTACAGCCGGCCAGGGAGACCTGGAAGGGTGTCACCAAAGTCAGGCCTCCAGAGGAACAGTTGACATTACTAGGCCATGGGAGCTGAGCCCATGTCCTGCAGTGGCAGCAGGCGGAGCCACAGGTGGGATCTGACTGCTTGTGGCTGCAGACCCCATCTATCACTGGCAGAGACCTTTTTGCCTAAATGCAGCTGGACATAAAGGGCAGGCTAATTTATGCAAGGCTGAGTATTTTTCTGTACTGGGACTCTGAAGCTGGCAGGCTGGCAGATTGGCAGCGGGCAGTGCAGGCTTGGCGCAGCCCAGACCTTGTGGCTTTTAAGCTGGGGCTGGGAGGTGTGATATTTCTTTAATGACAAGAGGCCCCTAAGGGCAGAACAAATATGAAACAGGACACAGCATAAAGAGAGTGTTCTGTGGTCCTTCCTTCCCCAGGCCTGGCCCAACAGTGGACCGCACAGAGAACTGCTCCCATGGGGACACACAGGTGTGGTGTTTTGGAACTGTATTCAAAGCCTGTCTGACCTGGAGATGGAGACTGGGAGTCTTTGTGCCCCTCCTCTGTAAGGTGAGGTCACACCTCCACCAAAGGGCTCCTGTGATGAAGGATACAGAAGGGTCTAGTTCAAAGCCTTGCTGATGTGGGGATATCAGTCAGGCATCTGGAAGAGTCACAGTCCACTACTTCCAGAAAAGGTGGCTGCGTCATCCAGTACATCATCCTGGGCACTTGGTCTGAGTTCATTTATGTGCACAACCCATTTTATTGATGGGGAAATGGAGGTGTTTGGTCTCTGGGGCTGAACCCTAACACACAGAATTGCCCCTATGCCTGCATTGTTTTATGCCACTTTCTTCTGTCTTCACCACAGCCCTAGGAAGTTGTCACTGTGATTATCTCCACTTTACAGAGGAGGAAACACACCCAGGGAGGTTGAGCCACATGTCCAGAGCCCCAGGGCTGGTAGAGCTGGGCCTTGAGCCCAGGCCACTTGAATTTGGGATCTGCAACATTCTACTCTTCCGCACCTCCCCAGCCCTATCCCTGAGAGATCCTTCCAGAGTCCACAAGAGCAGGACTACCCACTACTTCTGCCACAGGCTCTCCTCCTTCTCAGAGATCGCTCTGCTCCAATATTAATTGGCCATCATGAGAAAGTAGGAACCCAGACCTGGAATGGTCAGACATGAGGCCCTGAGGCACATGCATGGCCCAGGAGGCTGGTAGGGGGCAGAGTGACAGTCAGAGATGTCATTATTTTTCCAGTTTACAAATGTGAAAACTAAGTCTTATTTTTCACACAATACTTCGAAATTGCCCAGGCTTAGCCTATGGACAAAGTGTCAGTGACAACAGGAACTTGTTTTTAGCTTTTCCTCTTGACCAGAGAGAAGAGACTGAAGACATCAAGGGGTGCTGGGCACCCCAGAGCATAGGTGCACATGACACTAGACTGAGTGGCCCAGCTAAGCAGTGGAGCCCACAGTGCAGCCTCTTTAGGATGGGTGCAGGGTTCATATGGAGCAGGGCCCAGCTGTGGTACTGCACATGGGAAATGCATTTCTCCAGTCCGGGTGCTGCTTGCCCTCTAGGTTGTGGTCTATACTTGGGGCAAGGACTGTGACGTACTTGTTGAATAATCGGATCTGCCTCTTATTGAGCCTCACAGTCTGCCTAGGCCAAAACCAACTGCTGTGCAATAGGCACTGGCCTCATCTCCCAGAGAAAGAAACAGGTTCAGGGCAGCCTTTGCATAGCCGCAGGACTGAGTCAGGGCAGAGCCTCACACCAGGCCTTCAGGGTTTGTTAGGAACCACTTCCCCATCATGGCTGGGAAGGGAACTTGAGTGGGTGAGAGTGCAGATGGGGACCCATGCTCTGAGTGCCAGTGCCCAAGCTGGGCTGGCTTCTCCTCTCTTCCCTCAACAGATGACCAACCTCGGGTCCTCTCCAGCAAAGCCCCAGGAGCTGAAAGCTTTTCTCACCGGAAATCTCAGGTTTGCTCATTTTGGCAATTGCAAGAAAACCCCACTCCCACTGCCAGAGGGCAAACAAGAACATCTGTCACAGCCCACTCTGTTGGTGTGTCCAGCAGCTCCACAACCACACAACTGCCCCCAGAACCCCATGGTTCCTGACCAGAGCCTGGATTTGGGAGAGACCTGCAACTTGCAGCAAGGCTTGCCTGGGCAGCTAGAGTTGACTGCAGTCTTTGGTGTAGTGGTTCCATACCAGAGTCTGGATGAGGGTGCTCCTGAGCTCAGGGCAGGGAGGATGGTGGCTGGGATCCCAAAGGGACCACTGTGGGAGGAGCCAGGGGAGTAGGAGTCCCTTCTGGGCATGGATGCAGGCTTCACTTGGGCTCTCTCCAGCCACCTTTCTGCCTCTGCCTTAAGGACTGGATGCCTGTTTGATTCCCAGGATAAGGAAGCCACCACCCCCTACAGTGGTCGTGAGGTGCCCTTTAGGCTGACTTGGCCCTGGACCCAGATCTCTTCCTGCAGTCCTCTCTGTAGGTGGCTTGGGTCAGACTTATCCATGGTGAGGCTCTATTTCCTGCCAACTCTGAAGGAGCTGACATTCAGCTAGAACACTAGAAAGGCAACTCTGGCACTTCAGCTATTTTGTAGACATACCTGCTGGTAAGTGTAAAGAATATGGCCCTGGGGCCACCTCAAATGGTAGCTTCTAGGGCTAGTGTCCCACACCTACCTTCAACAGGTGAGGTCTTGAGGCGCCGGCAGATGGCTTCAGTGTCCCCATATGTTTCCTTGATCTTGACCACAGCCTCCGTGCCCCGCAGCTCCATGAGGGAGCGGAGCTCCTCCATTGTGCACCCGAACTCGCCCCCATGGCTGGACTCATTTCTTTGGTTTTTGGAGTAAAAGTCACTGTTGGTCATATCACCCATGTTTGCTGAAGTCCCTGCTTGGGGTGGGCCTGAGAGTCTGCACTGGACACCAGGATTCTGATGGGGGGGAGCGTGTGTAGCTGTCCTCAGCACACCTCACTGGACTGCTGCAGCTCCAGGCGGCCGACTCCTGGTCCCAGGGGGTGGCAGTGGCTGAGGTGGGCTGGCAACAGCGGTGGTGAATTCTGAGGAATGTTCCCGAGTGTGGGGCAAGGTCCAGGGACCAGAGGGGCTCAGGGCTGCAGACCCAGGAGTCTCCATTCAGTGAGGCCCATGCTGCTCCCAGAGCTGGAATCTACATGGTCAGGGGCAGTGGCTCCTGTGGGGACAAAGACAGCATGGGTGACAAGGGCAGGCACAGGAGGCCCCATGGAACAAGTGCTCAGGAAGATCCATGGTACAGGTCTATACATACCAGCCCAGGCAACACGGACCACGTTCACATGTACTCTTAACACACATTTTGCTCAACGCTCCTAACATACCACCACATCCTGTAAATCCAAAGTTACCAGCACCCACCTAGGTACCCCAAAGTTTACCATCCTGAGGCATAGCCTGGTACAGCCTCACAGCACACTAGCCCCCTAATTCTTCACCATGCTGTGTAACACGCTAACTTCCAAACACATTCCCTGGGTGTACACACACCTCCAGCACGCACCCACCAACCCACAGCCCCACTTTACACCACTGTGATGGACACCTCTCACATACCATCATGCATAGCAGCATTTCTAGGCATACAACATTTGCCCACATCCCTTTTCCTCAAAAACACCTACATGCACAGCTCCTCTATGCACTCCAAGCCATTTCCCTTTTTCTGACTCCAACATGTTTACAAATGCACTGTGTCCACATGATCTGGGACGTGTCCCCTCTCCCAGGTATGGAGCCCGGGGCCTTATACAGAGATGATTTCCCCACTCATGCTACCTCCACATCCTACATCCCTCCCACTGGGATCCCACAGAGCCCCAATCTCCTTCCACAGCCCCCAACCATGTCAGCCAAGGCCCTCACCCTGGCCTGAGGGGCCGGCTCCATCCCTGTCCCAGAATGGGCCCTTGAGCCCTCACCTGGGACCCCAGAGACCAGCACCATAGACAGCAGCTGACTGTCCCTGCCAGAGCACAGGAGAAGGGCATGCAGGCCACCCGCGCAGGAGTGCAGCATCTGCAGGGCTGCCAGGAGAGAACCCAATCCACCTGGACACCCAACACCAGGGGCCAAGAGCCCTGCGAGCGTTGGGTGACAAAGGGCCCCTGCTGAGCTCCACTGAGGGCTGGCACAGGGACCAGCCCCGCCCAGCAGCTGTGGACAGCGAGGGGGAAGGGGACAAGGGGAGAAGGACAGGACTGAGCTGCTCAGCGCTGCCCCAGACCCTACCTGCTGGACCTTTCCTTCACAATGCTTTCTTCTTCCTCATATTTCAGAGCTGGAGACATTCAGGGTTAGTTTTATTTTCCCTGCGGAAACCCTGAAGCTCTGTCCAAACCACACAGAGCAAGAAAGCAGAGGAGCCAGAATGGGGTGGTCCCTGGCTCACAGCCCAGGATCTTCCCCCTTCCTCAGGGAGGCACTCCCTCCTTTCTCCTCAATGCTGAGCTGTGGGTGCACTGTACCAGGCAGTAGTTAAGAACACAGGATATGGAATCAGAGAGAGCCAGGTTCAAATCTAAGCTTTGTCACATCCTGGCTTGGCACGCTGGGTAAGTACCTCCAGTGTTGGAACCTCTAGTGTTCCTTCATGTGTAAAATGAAGTAATCATCACTCCCCTCTGTCCTCTGGCTACTACCCAACCTCCTGGGAGTAGTGATTCATGTTCAAATCTGCTGTATTTCCACCTGGAGTACTGGCCTTCTCAGATATGGGTCAGAGGTGCTGCAGCCTTAGGAGAAACCCACCATGCCTTGTAGGGGGTGCTTTTATTCAAGGACGCAGGAAGAAGCTTTCCCTCCATTTCCTTTTTACACTGGGACCAACAGGGATCAAATGGAGTAGAACACAATATGGACATGATACTTCCATAAGAGACGTGGATACCAGATAAATCAAGGGCTTGCTCTCCCATCTCCATTTCTGCAGGTGTGTTCACACTGGCATGCACCAGGCCCAGAACTCATATGAGATTTGACTCTAAGCAGGAGCAGGTGAGGTGGGGCCAAGCCTGTCTATAATAAGAACAGCATCACTGTGTCCACGCCCCCACTTCTTAAGCACATACCATGTGGCAGGCTGTGTATATAGTTTTATCTATCAGGGGCTGGGGTAGAGCTCAGTGGTAGAGCACTTGCCTCACATGTGCAGAGCCCTGGGTTCCATCATCAGCAGACAGAAATAAAGGGGTAGGGGGAAGAAGAAAGAGAATGCAGAGGAGGGGGAGGAAGAGAAAGAAAAAGGGAAACTATGCCTATGTTATCACCCATCAGGAGACAAATTCTGTGGAGGCAAAAATTTGTATGTTTTGTGTGCTGCTTTGATTAGAAAAGTACCTACTAGATACCTAACAAATAGTTGCTAAAGGAGTTAACAAAGCGCAAACAATATCTTACGGAATCTTCAGGTCCTGTGAGGTGGATACTATAATTATACCCATTTTATAGGCAAAGAAAATAAAGTCCATAGGAATGAAGTCATTTGCACAAGGTCCCACAGCAGGAAGGTGTCAGAGAGTGGAAGACTTTTTTAACCTAAGACCGTAGACCCTTCTTGATCACCTTATAAGAAAGGGCTGGCTCAGTGGCCCACCCTCAGTATCAACCTCACAGATGAGGTTTTTCATGTAAAAACTTAGAACCAAGTCTAGTACATGCTAAGTACTCAGTGATTACTGTGATTGTCATCAATCCACATAACCACTTTTTTCGACAGGTAATCTTGTCATTGCCACAGAATACATGCACAAACCAAGACTAAGAAAGTTGAACTCAACTGCCCAAGGTTACATGGCTGAGCAGTGGGAGAGCTGGGGGTCTGGAAGCAGGCAGCCTGTGTTCTGAGACATACTCCTAGTCAGGACACTTGAGGCCTACTCTGGCAAATCCCCCTCAATGACTTCTTATGAGGCTTAAATGAATTGCCATATGTGAACCAGAGGGCTTTGGAAGCCACAGGGGACTTTTTAAATCTGAGGCACTGTTTTGCATCTGTCCCCCAGCTACCTGCAGCATAACTTAAAGGTGCTGGTAATTCCATCTCTGATAGCACAAGCTATGAGAATCGCCAGCAGCAATTATATCTGTGATCACAGTAGTAGGCATAAGTTAATGGGGTACTGTCAATATTAATGACTATTACGTTAAAATCAACTGTAATCTTCAACCATCTATCCTGTGAATCCATCCATCCATCCACCCATTCCCCAATTCACTTACCCTCCAATCCAACTGCTGATGCATCCACCCATGATGCATTCACCTATCCATATATTTATCCCTCCATCCATCTACCATTTACTAATCCACCCATCCAAACACCCATGCATCCATCCATCTATACATCTGTCTGCCCATCCATCCATGTGCCAATGCCCCACTCATTCATTCACCTATCTGCCCATCTACCTATCTATCCATAGGTTCCCATGTTTTGGAAACCTATTTGTTGCCAGGAAAACATGGCCATGACCTCTAGGAGCTGACAGTGAGGAAAAGAGACTAATTAGTGATTTCCATGGCTTAAAAGGTTGGCCACAATGGGAACCTCCAGGTGCTGTGTAAGTCCAGAGCAGGAAGATCTGACCCAGCCCAAAGTAATAGGACAGGCCTTTCTTCTTAAATCTGACTAGGAAATATTTTTTTTCCCTGCAGATTAAGCAGCACTTAAGCCAAAAGATGCACCAGGAAGAAAGAGAAACATACAACTGTTAGTATAGGCTGGCAGAGACACAGTAAAAGATGCAGGAAGGGACTGATAGGAACAAGTGTGGAGGATAAAAACTAGGATACCAGTCAGTTCAAACTGAGAGCTCCACCCCAGGTAACTGATCTCATGTCCCCGCCCCTTCTGATGCTGCTTATGCCTGGCCCCAAATCTCTTTGGTGCACATATGAGGTCACCTCTGTTCTGGGTGTCTTGGTCTTCCTTCTAAGTTATCTACCTCATTTCGGTACTTGCTCTGACCAGGAGATTTGCTCAATTAAAAAATTTGAGGTCCACGTTCAATCACCAGTACCACACACACACACACACACACACACACACAAAATAATAATAATATATATAAAATAATAAAATAATGTGAGGTCCACAGGCATAGAACCATTTGATAATGTAATGCAAGTGGATTGACATAGTGTGTGTAGACTCTCTCAGCTCCTCAAGCCTACAGCTCTGCTACATACCTGCAGAGAAGACTCTCCACTCCCTGCACTATGCCCTCCCAACAGCACTGTCCTCCTCAGCCCCAGGTTCCCTTTCTGGAAATGTCCCTCACCATGTTGCCTACATAGATTCTCCTAGCACCCAGATACCTCAAGTGTAGCCCACCTCATACTTCATTGTTCAGGCCTGCTTAACTCTGAACCTTTTCCCAGGGACCTGAGAGCATCAAATGGACAGTAGCCATGTCTGCTTTGTACGTGGTACAGTGCCTGGCATCTAGAAGGTGGTCAATTAATGTTTAGTGAATAAATGAATATCTGGGTCAACTTTAGGTCTGTATAAGAGATATGACTTTAGATAGGTCCTCAGATGACCTCAGTTTCTTCTGCAAAATGGGCAAGTGATTCCTGTCCTACCTACTTTAGGGGTTTTCTGGGGGTCAGGAAAGGTAAGAGTCAGTAGTCATGGCTTTGTCTTTGAGATGCTTCTCCTACCCTCCACTTTCCAGTTCCCTCCTGTGTAATGGGTAGGGGTAGGAGGCTGGAGCTGGGTCAGGCTGCTGTCTCCTCAAGCCATGGCTTCACTGGACTCTGATGTTCTAGATGCCTCATCACATGCCAACCATTTCACAGCTGAGGGACGAAATGAGCTGCATGACCTTGGAGAAGGCTCCTGAACTTGCTGAGCCTTACTGTAGAGATGGCCCCATTGGTCCTCAGGCTTCTGTGAAGACCCTAAAAGATCCAGCTCCCGGTCTGGAGCAGATACTCTACAATGATGGCTTCCTGGAGTCCCCCCACACCACCCCAGGTCATCAAAAGGGTATGTAGGCAGTCCTGGGCCCAGAGAGGTTGAGCAACACACCAGGGGCCACAGAGCCAGTGGAGGCCAGGGCCTGGTGAGAAGCTCTTTCCTGCTGTCCCAGCTCCATCCTTGTGACCTTAATCAAGCATCTTCCTCCCTGGGCCTCAGTTTCCCCATGTGGCAAGTGAAGGGATTAGAGTAGTGCTCTCTGGGGTTCCTTCAGACTCTGAAGTTCCAAGCCCTTTAGAATCCAGAAAACACCTGACAATACTGAATTCTGGCATTTCAGCTTCATCTTATTAGCATTTAAATGACTCTGCATTGCTACATTGCAATGACTCAAGAATAGGTTAGAGGCCTCTTAATAGTAAGTCTTTGCCAGGAAGGATGCTGGCCAGCTGAGGAATGAGCAATTTTTTTTTTTTTTTTAGTTAATTTAACAAAAAAAGAATCTTTCTCAAAGGAAAGATTTAAAAAAAACAAACAAACACAAAAAACAACCAAAAAAAAGCCTAAACAAACAGCCTTTCAGGTCCCAGCTGAAAGATGATAGCTGAGACAGTTGCAAATGAATTATGTGCTTAAAATAATTTTTGGATGCCAAATCCTTCTGTTTTAAGACATGCTGAATTTAAATGCAGGCTGAATATGTATTTTTAAAGCCACCGTTTCCTTTGAATTATCTGCAGCAGCAGCAACGACTGATACAAGAACACAGGTCCAGCTCAGAGGTCCTGGTGGCCCCGGCTGGCTCCACCGGTCACTGCAGTGCACCTGGGCAGGGCTCTTCACTTCTCTGTGCCTCCGTCTTCTTATCCCCAAAACAGGAGCAGCACAACAGCCAGCCCTAAAGAGTTTCTTCATTGGGGTTCACTGAGTAGAGCTTAGCAGTTACTGGCGATGAAGCACTTCTTACCTGGTGACTGATCTTACTGAGATAATTTACTCACTGTCTGCGTCTAACTGTGGCCAGAGCAGCCCATCATCCCCTGCAGTGCAGTCTTTAAAACAGCTGAGTTCTGAGATTGCCACACCCTGGGGCAGAGCTGTCAGATGGCTGGGGAGGCTGAGCTTGTGGGGACAACAAGCAAGGCCAAGTTCCCCTCTGCTCTGGTCTGGGTGAACTAATTCTAGTTCCCTTGGGGTAGGACATTTTTCTTTTTTTCTCCTGGGCTCCCTGCTGTTCTGGTGCTGAGGAGTCATTCTCATCCTTGAAGAGCCTAGGCAACAGGTAAACAGAGCCAGGCAATCAGGGACACAGAGACAGCAGCTCCTCTTTTGTCCTCATCCAGAGTCTCAGCCATGTTCTTACATAGCTCTCCACACGTGTGTGACCAAGAGAGAGAGCCTGGTGGGTAGGTGAGTGTGGGTGCATGCCGAGGTTGTGTGAGTATGAGTGGACAGGGCCCGGACCCACTCAGAAGGCAGGCATGTGAAAATGCTGCTATTGGCTGGGTGTGTAAGTCACTGCATGTGTGGGGGTGCTAGAAGCATGTCTGAAGAAGTGTGCTTGGTTTGAGTAACTCTGAAGGGCAAAGCCACCAGGCAAGCCATCAGAACATATAAGAGTGTGAGTGTGTGAGTGTGTGAATGTGTGAGAGTGTGCATCAATGATGGGAATCCCAGCTCTGCATTCTCATGGTTTAGAAGGAACAGGTGAAGAGAAAGGCACTGAAAATGAAAACTTCAGGGCCGGGGATTTAGCTCAGTGGTGCTGCTGCCTGCTGCGCAAGCGCAAGGTCCCCAATTTGATCCCTGGTACCAAAAAAAACCAAACCCCAAAAAACAAACAAACCAAAAATGAAAACCTCAAAAGCAAATTCAGTGCTATTTGTAGACAATTCTTATGTTATCCAGAACAGGAAATAAAAAACCCCAAAATCTCAGTCTTTCACTAGCCTCAAAGGCACAGGTGGCAGAAGTAGGGCTCAGGAACTCACAGTTAGGGACCCAGGGCTTCTTGTGTAGCTTCTTACACACAGGGCCAATGCCCTCTACTGCCCACTGTTCTCCAGAGGGGCTACCAATGCTAGGTGTGTGTGGGGGCGGAACCCTCCATTTCTTGTCCTTCAAGTGTCTCACACACATCTTCATCTATCAGCTCATCCATCCACTCACCCATCCATTCACTCATCCTTCCTTCTGTCCGTCCATCCATTCGCCTACCCAACTAATAACCCTAACAAGGAGCATCTCAGACCCTGTGCTAAGCACTGGAGTTATAAGGATCCAGTTCTCTCTGCCATAAGAGCCTCATGTGATGCTGGGGTCAGGCTGAGTTAGGTAACCCAGTTCAAATTTGGGAAGACATAACTAAAATGGCTCCTGCCTAGGAGCCAGATCCTCTGGGTCCTAAACTTGGTTTGACTACTACCGTCAACAGCAATCGCATATCAAATTCCTTCCATGAGCTGAGTCTACTTTACAGGTTAGGAGGCTGGAACTCAGAGAGGTCCTAGGTGGCCAAGGTTACATGGGCAGGACTTGACATAGTTTAAATATGTCTGTTCCAGTCCTGTCTCTGTCCTCTGCATCCCATTGCCCTTTACTAAGTCACAGCATGACTTTCAGTGCCTCCCTCTTGCCTCAGTTTCCTCTTCCATAAAGTGAGGGTGGGGATAGATGGGCACTCAATCTTAAAGCAGCACCCTCAAGGACTCTCCTGCACTCCAATTCTGGCATCACAGGGGAACACAACTCTTTGGACTTGTTGCCACCAGGCAGGGATATCCCCCTGTGCAGGGCCTGTCCTGCTTGGCTAGAGGCAGAAGAAGGAGAAGGGTCTCAGTCTGGAGACACAAGCTGGTTAGAATTCATCACTGCCTTTGATACCCACTCAGGCCTCTACACAGCAGCACCTGCCTTCTGAGATCTGTGCCTTTTGTGTGCTCCAGGTTTAGGGACCTTTATTAAAAAGCCTTGTGAGTTTTCTGTGGAAGTTGAAAGAATAAAACTGCTAGCAGATGGTGGCAAGGGAGCCTAGGTAAGACAGCAGTGTTGTGGAGGCTTCACTCTGGGCCACAAGGGAGGGGCCTGCAGCTTGGGGCTGGAGCAGGCAGTTGATCTGGACACTGACCTCTGATTCCAGCCACTTCTCTCCCCCAACAGCAGCACTGAACTTCTGAAGGTGCCCTCTGCAGGCTTAACTGCTTCCGGGCCCTAGATCCCAGCTGGCCTAAGTGGCCATAATGACACTGTTCCCTTCTGCCTTCACCCCGCCCATTGTGTCTCAGCTTCTGCTCTGTCCCTATGGACTCCAAACAGAGACGTGAAGAAGGACAAAATATTATAAGAGCAACACTATCATTGTCCTTGCTATGTGCCAGGCACCATTCTAGCACTCATTGTCCTGTTCAGTCCTTCACAGTAATGGCATGATGCAGGTACTGCCCACCCCTTTATATACAAAAGACAGAAACAGTGAAGTGACTGGCTAAGGTCCCACATTGAGGAGCACTGTCACTTCTCTTACATACTCTCAAGAACCACCCCTGGGCTTATCTATACCCCTCTCTCCAGTAGGCCAGGCTCCTTTCTGGTCTGTACAGTACAGAGCAAAGCACAGTGCTCCTTTGTGCCCAGCATTCTACCACAGCCAAGTGGCTACCTGGGTGGTGGGTCCTCAGGCTTCACCTCGGACTGTGGAAGGCTGGGGCCCAGAGAGCTGTCTCTGGGGACAAAGTGTTGATGGATGAATGGAGGCAGTGCCAGTGAGATTGGGTGGCAAGGCCAGGGAACCTGATAACATAGGACTTCTTCTACCCCCTGCTGGCTGACCAGCAAAGGTTTCGAGGGAGAGCTGCCCATGTAGTCCTGGCACTGAAAGATAGCACTCCTGGGGGAGACAAAGAAGCTGGCAACCCGGAGTCAGCTGCATTGGGAGCTGTCCCAAGGCCACTGTGCTGATGAGGGATGCAGGGGTGGGCTTTCAGTACACTAGGTCAAGGAGCTGTCCACACATCGTGGTGCTGAAAGAACAAAGTGGTATAGCATCCCAGGAGCTTTCCAGGACAGCAATATTGTCAGTGGAATAGGGGGTTGGAGAGGTTGTGGCCAAGGTTCTCCCTAATGTGGGGTGCTTGGTATGGGTGCCAGGAGGGCACTAAGCCTTTCCCATGTGTTCTTGAGCAGGGTGGGGAATTGACTCCTGATATTCAATCCTGATGCTCAAACCTCGGTTCTCAATCATTAAGAACCCCAATAGGCAAACCTGGCATGGGGACATTCTGTAAAAGGCCCTCGGGGCCACTCAGTACATAGACACAGAACCCACCTTGGTCCATCAGTGCCCTCTGCCACCAATGCCAGAAACTCCACCTACAGATTCACTCAGGTGTTGCACAGGTGTTTTCCCTCTGGCTTTGCCAGGACCAGGAGCAATATTTAGGCAGTGGGTTATCAGTTTGACTGAATGTATTACCTTCTGTCCCCCATGGCTTGGGGGTAGAATTTACTCACATAGGTGACAGGGATACACCTGAGATTGCTTTTGAACAGCTGAGTGAGTCCTTTGGGGTCCAGGTCAGTGAAGCAGGGAACTAAGGCTTAGGAGACAGTCTTTCTATGTGGCCTGAGACTGCAGAGGCTGGGAAATCTAACTATATTGAGAGAGGGTTTAAAAAGGCAGAAAGTAGGACTGTTGGAGTCAAAGGAGTGAAGGATCCTGAATGACTTAGGAACTAGCAGGGATTTGTGTGTGTGTGTGTGTGTGTGTGTGTGTGTGTGTGTCTGTCTGTCTGTCTGTCTGTCTGGGTGAGGTGTCTTCCAGCCTGTTCCTCCCTAAGACAGTCACTGTTCTAAGCATGAGCAGAGTGATCCTGTCTTGGTGACTGTGCACTCATTGCCTTCTAGGCCTGAGCCTAGACTATTGCTGCATAGTTCCCTTGGAGGACGACCACAGATCTCTTTTATGCCCCTGACTTGCCCTCAGATCAAAGGAGGTGAATTTGAAGGCCAGGAAGCCTGAGGAGGAGCAGGGAGCTGGTGAGAATAGGTTGAAGTTCATACCTGGGCTTGCACCCATCACCCGCCCAATGCAAAGGTCTCCTTTCCTCCCTCTTCCATAAGTTTCTCCAGGTCCCCAGAATGGGGCTGCTTGAAGGGGTTCCCTGTGGCTTATTGGTGCTGGCACTGCCAGGGCCTGGTTCAGTCACAGGTCCACAGCCTGTGAGATCTGCCTGGGTGAATGGTTGTCTGGCAGTGGGGCCAGGACCTTAGACCAGCAGTAGCTCCAGTGTGGTGGGGCTTTATCCTCACCTCTTAGGTGCATGTTTTTATATCCAACACTCCCCTGGTGTAGTTCACAAATCCCCTGGTTGCCTGTCTGGTCCTTTCCACTTTTCACATTCTTGGCCACAGAGGCTGTCCCCTCCCCACTCTCCTCCCTTCCTTTCCCTTCTCCTGGGGCTCATCTGGCCTCATCTGTCCAGGCTTCTGTGATTCTGTTTTAGGCCAACACTAGGCTTTCCTCCTGGTTCTGCCTCTGCCCATGGAAAGCTTTGTCTCTCCCAGGCAATACTGCCTCCCTGGCATCAACTGTGGCTTAACATGGGTGCAACCTGACCTTTCCAATGTGCTCTCTCTCCCCGTTCCAGCACTGGCCTCCTATGGCTGCCAAGGGTCCTTCTGAGGTGCTCCAGGGCCTCACACTTGCTTACTCATCTGTATCCTTCAGTGACGCCTGTGTTCCTCCAGCATCTGAAGCAGCCTCCTTCACTCCACTCCCTCCTTGGTCCACCCAGTGCCCAGACCTAGGGAGCACTGGATAAGGGCTCAGCTCCCTCTTCTTCCTCCTCTACCAGCTCCCCCTATGTTGGCCTGGGCTTCCCATTCTCAGCCTCCTGACAGGTGGTGGCCTCACATGCTCCTCCTTCACTGCCCCCAGAGAGAGGTTGAGGGTGACTGCCACACACAGAGTGGCTTCTATGTGTCAGAAGCTGTGTTAGTTCTAAACATATCCTATGACAGCTCCACTAGGTAGGCATCTAATATTTATTTTATAGATGAGGAAATTGAGGCTGGCTGGCTTAAAATAACATACAGCAAGCTCATACAGTTGATGAGTGGGAGGGCCTGGGGTGGAACTGGGAATTACCTCTAATACCACCACATCAGGCCACCTTTGGGCTTGAGTAGGTTGCTCTCTGGGTTAAAAACAGCCTCCCCAGTGTCCATGTGGGAGAAACACATTCACAACCATGGCCTCCAGGCTCCTGCCCAGTCGGCTCCACTGTCCAGTCGGCCCCATGCTCCAGTTGGTCTCTGTCTAATGGAGTTCCCTGCTGCTCTCTGAACAACACATTCCCTGCCTCATGCCTTCCTCAGCCATGCTCCCCATTTCAGAATGGTCCATCCTGCTCTTCTATTAAGCAAAGCCTCACCCTCTAAAATGCAGTTCCAGTGCCAACTTCTCTATGACATTCTAATTCCCTGCTCCAAAGTTCAACCCCCTTCTACCACCAGCCCATTAAGTAGGGTTCACCCCTTGACTCCATACCCTACCCTCTGTCTTGGGTGGGTTTGGCCAGCTTGCCATCCAGGAGCTCCCTGAGACCAGAGCCTCTTCAGTGCCCAGCACAGAGCAGGCCTCCACTAATGTGTCTGCATGACGGAGAAAGCTACTGGGTAATGAAGGACACTGGGAACAGTCTTAGGAAAGTGGTAGCTAGATGGTAGGAACAGCTCATGCTCAATGTACCCTGACCCAGAGCCAAAGATTGTAGCATGGCCTTCCAGGTGTCAAATCAGGAAATCCCCATCAAAACCCTAGGAAGGAGCTGCCACAGGGACCCCCTTTCACAGATGAGCAAAGGGAGGCTTTGTAAGGTGGAGGAGGCTGCCCAGGTCACATAATGGTTGAATCTGAAACAGATTCAACAGAGCTGCCAGGTCCTCTGCTCTGAACTGCATGTGCTACGTGACAGCTGCCCAGGCAAGGTTGCACTGAAACATAGTGGTCAAGGAGGGACGACAAGTCAGGCCAGGTTTTAACACTCCCAGTGCAGGTTGCACAGAGGGTCCTTAGGGCCTGTCCCATAGCTCTTTCTGTTCTGCTTCTTCATCCTTCCCCCAGGCCTGGGGTTCAGGCTTGGGACACTCAGAATCTGGCAAAGGTGGGATTTGTGGGGCCATACGACACCTCCCGCCTCCAGCTCTCTCTCTTTCGGCTGCCCTGGTCCCAGAGCTACCCTGCCAGCAACCTTGGCCCTATTCTCCAGCCCCCAAGATCATATGCCCTGTGGTCTGTGGCCCTCTCTGGCTCCTGCATCCGGCATGCTGACAAGTGACCATTCTAGCCTGAATGTGACTGAATGGGACCAGGCCAGCTATGCAGCTCTTCTCCTGACTTGGCATGGTTATCCCCGGCCACTGCAGAGACGAACAGAATCCACTCGGCACCTTGAACAGATGGTGCCACTTCTAAAAATAACACCGTACCACACTCCCCAGTGCAGCCAAGTCCCTGCGACAGAAGGGGTGCGGCTGGGGGTGGGGGCCACTCACCACTCTCACCAGCCATCTGCACAGGGACAGATGCAAATGCAGCCTCCCTCGGGACACTGGCCCAGGTGACCCTAGCCTTGCTAAAGCTATGCAGAGCCACAGGGTTCATGGTCAGGCTCAAACACCCTGAAATGAGAGTAACCCAGGACAGAGTGGCTGTGCACAGCCTGGCTCACCTGTACTCTCATTCTCCCGGGCTCCCAGTCCTTCTCCATGTCGTGCACTGCCAGGACCCTGAAAAGTCCTCTCTTCTTTCTCTGGCAGTTATCTTCTAGCCCACCTCTGGCTCTCTAGAGCTAGAATCTCTAGTACCATCCTCTCTCTGGAATTTCTCCACTCCTACAGGATATGGTTCTTTAGCCACTTTTCATTTCACTCACAACTTAGTAGGGTTGGAACCCCTTTGATGAGGCTTAAGAGTCAGAGAGAGCACAGAACACCTGCTCTACTGAGTGGCCATGGGTGCAGCCCATCAGGTCTCTGGACTCAGATGCCACATCTCTCAAGTGGAGGCAATAATGGGCCCCAGGTCACCGAGAGGCATGAGAGTCAGTCCAGGGCACAGGGCTCAGCCCAAAGCCTGGCCATTGAAAGACATTCACTGAACTAGAAAGATGGTGATTTCTAGGAGGGGAAAGCAGTCCCTGAGGTGGAAGACTACCCATGGCCATGGAGCAGGTGCAGACAGCTGGGTGCAGGCCCAAGACTATCAATGATGCCCCTGTCTGAAGCTACCCACCACCCTCCACCTGCATTTGCTCCAGGAATGTGGCCCCTGCATTCTTGGACAGAATTCTGAGTGCCAGTCTCTTCTCCAGCCATGGGGGGCTGGCCCGGGAAGACCTAAGCTCTCCTGAAGACAACCCCTCCTCATTTCCTGCCAAGAGCCAGCCCTGAGCCTCTGCCTTGAGCCCTGGCCTGACCCCTCCACCTTCTAAGATTGTTCAAGTCTTACCCAGATTTCTCAGCCAGAACATTAAAGAACTCTAAAGCCACAGCCCCAGGACACCCAAACCTTAGACACTGAGGTTATTCACACCCAAACATGTCCCCTCCTCCTAGTGCTGCTCCCTTCTGCTTTTTCCAACCTCAAGGTTGCCTCCTCCTCCAAAGCCCCAAATCTGAATCTGATTGGGGCTCTGTTCCCCTCTTCTTCAGGGGGCATGCCCTAAGCCTTCTCCAGGCTTAGGCCTGACATGAATGGGCACTGGGCTCCAGGGTTCAGCTGTGTGCTTTTCGATGGGCTGACTCAAACCCTTAAAGGTGTTAGGCCTGCACTGAGTGGATCCCTAGCCACCATGTCCTGTGCTGTGAGGTGTCCCAGCAAGCCCTTCCCAACAGCAGAGGCTACCAAAGTGGTGCATGTTTGCAAAGCTCAGAAGAGGCCCTGGTGCTCCTAGCTCATTTGAATCCAGAGATTGGAAAAGACCTCAAAAGTCAAAATCCCTCCAGTGCTCTAACCCTCCTGCCTGAGCTTCCATGCCCCCTTGACAGGGCATGCTGATGCTGGTGGCTACAGAAGACTTTAGGTTCAGCTGAGATTTTCTTCTTGCTAACAATTTTTGTTGTTCTAAAGTTACCAGGTGTTTTCTGATTTACTGTCAGCCCTGCACAGAGTATCCCTGCTCCCTCTTCTCCACTGCAGATTCACATCCTGGGATGCATACACAGAGGGCAGAGAAGGTGTGTGCATGGCTCTGTCACCAGGCATGCACACACAGGTGTGACCTGACGTGTGTCAGGGCTAGACAAAGTGCAAATGTGCATCCATATGTGTCCATGTGTGTACACAGATGCCTGTCTATGTGTACTGGAGCAGGACAGGATGTCTGTGGTTGTGTATAAGCGTGCCTGAGTGGAGTAGGTGTTGGGGTATGCAGAGAGTGTATTTTCGAAATAAGGCACACATGCGCACGCGTGCATACGTGCGTGCGTGCGTGTGTGTGTGTGTGTGTGTGTGTTTAGAGGGTGTGGGAAGCTGGAATTATAGCAAAGGGTTTTACTCACTGGAAAAAGGGTCCTGGTCTCCTAGTCTGAGAGGTCGGTTGGGGGACAGAACAGAACACTAGGCAGATGCTGCATCCTTTCTTAGGGGCTGTCTTCAGCATGGTCCTCAGGCCCTGGGACCCTCAAACTTTTCAGCAGACAACTTTAGCTCTCAGGGCATCTGCCACCAAGGCTTACTCTGGACAAAATGCCAGCAACATCAAGTGGCACAAAGTGCTTTTCGGTTTGATCTCAAATTCACTTATTATTTACATTTCACAAGTGAGAAAATAAGGCTAGAGAGATTGTAGGGCCTACAGCTGGCCCTGAAGAGCACTGCCTCTCCAGAGTGGTCTTGGAGTCTCACTATCACACACAGGACATGCAACTCTACATTTGGCTGCTCACCCCAAACCATGAGTGGACTGCACTGATAAGGAGGTCCACCTTTAGCTGTCCCCACTCCTGCATTTTCCTCATCAGTACACTAAGGAAATGAGGCTCACTGGTTCCTAGGGCACCTTCACAGGCTGACTTATGCTAGGTCTGACACTGGATGGGAGCTCAGGGAGGGGGTCTCTCTGGCTCTTGGCACCTCTTCTACCCTCTACTCCAATGAGCACATGTGTGCCCTTAAACAAGCCAGTGTTACCTTCTGGACACCAAATCATCTCTGTGGGAAGTTTTTTGTTTTAATAATTAAAAAATCAACTTAGAGCTTCCTAGTGGACCCTCCTCACCCTCTGGAGCCCTTGTCAGTAAACCCTATGCTGACTCCACTTTCCAGGAAGAGTCAACTGATCTTTCCCCATGCCTTAGGCATCTGTAGCCTTGAAGGTTCATCTACTTCTGGATCTCCAGCACATCTGAAGGACACCATTGGCACCAAAGGACACATGGACAATTGGCAGCAGGAACCCAAGGCTTGACCCCAGAAGCTGGAAGAAAACAAGAGTGTCTGGGTTTCAGACCCATCCACTTTTTAAACAAATGCTTGTGTTGGAATACAAAGCCAGAGGGCAGCACCAAGTACCTCCCAGGTACCTGTCCCTGCCTCCAGATAGGACTGAGCCACAGCAAGACAGCAAGGAAAGGGCGTTCCTCAGGAGAAGTGTCTGTGACTGCTTGGATCTGAGGCTCCCCAAAAGCCCATGTGGAAAAGGCCTGGTCCCCAGCTTAGTGCTGTTGGGAGGCAATGGGACCTTGCATGGGTGTGGCCCAGCGGGAGGTTTGAAGTCACTGCAGGCATGCCCTTGAAGGAACAGTGGGACTTCAGCCTTTCTGCTCCCTTTCTCACTGCCAGCCCTTGCATGGGTGATTTCGTTCCAACCTGTGCTCCTGCCATGATGTGCTGCCACAGGCCCACAGCACTATCCCAAACTCTACATCGAGCCAAAATAAACCCTTTCTCTTTGCAAATTGAGGCCAAAGTACTAAAGGGATCTGAGTGGCCGCAACAGTGATTAAAAACAATCTAAGAGCAGCTAAGTTTTATGCTATCAGGGGCTGCCCCTGCCCTTGCCTTTTCCCACGCATTATCTTGTTAAGGCCCACAATGGCCCCTAAAGGTAGGTGTTCTTATTTTCATTTTATACAGAAGGAAACTGAGGTTTGGTGAGGTAGAGTTACTGGCCAAAACTACACAGCCAGGCCATGGCCTGGCCAAGACTTGCACCAGGGTGAGTCTCATGGCTGTGCTCTTAACCTTGGTACACAAGGGAGGGCAGTCACTGGGCTGCCTTGCTGGGGAACACCAGCAGGGCAGAATGTGGGGTTCTGGGACAGAAGACAGCCAGGTACAGGAACGTGGGCTGGAGATGAGAAGGGGCCTTCGGGATGCCTTCTCTTCAGCATTCTCTAAGAAAAGCCCCATGGGAGTCTTCTCTCTCACACTGCTGACAGGTACAAGGCCAGGCCCTGAGCAAGAAAGGGTACAGGGCCTCTGAATTGCACTGGAAATGAGGGACAGCAAGCACATAGCAACCCCTTCCTGTGTTTGGAAGACATCAAGAATGACATTCTGGAGCCAGCAGCCTGGCCTCATCATCTGCTGCTAGAATTAGCCCCCAAACAGGGGGCTAGCAACTACCCAGAGTGGGGCTGGCTGATGAATGACAGGCTGTGGGGAGAGAGAGCCTCCTTTCCAGTGTCCTGATCTGATAAATGAGGACTGTTACCTTCAGGGACTCTTAACAGGCTGGCCTCCTTCATGTCTTGCAGCAATTGGAGTGACATACCCATTTTTCACATAAGGGGACTGAGGCCCCAGCAGGGCGAGTGATCGCTTGACTCAGGTCAGAGGCAGGGCTGGGACCAGAGCAGGCCAGCAAGGTGACTGGGATGGGAAATGAAGGAGACCTGGCTCTCCTTCCCATCAGTGCCAAATTCTGCTCCTACCATCTGCCTGCCTTGCTATTTCAGGCTGCCAGAAGCACCCATGGGCCTACTTGCTCCGCCATCCCGAGGACAGAGACTAAAAGCCCAGAGAGACCTCACACATGTTTTGGGAGCTTTCTAGATGAGGCAGCTGTAGGAGAAGTGAAGGAATAACCAGATCTGTAAGAGATGCTCAGCTCCTTGAGTAGTAACGAATTTCTGGGAAAATGGTTTACTGCTCATCTTTTGTTTGGCAAACTTCTGCAGTGGGCCCAGTGCATGAAGAGTCTGTGCATGGGAACTTGAAGGGGAGGGCTGGCCTCAGCCTCTCCTCAGACAGCTCTGCACTGCTGGGCACAGTCCCTGCAAAGGTGGGCAGAATTCATGACAAGTAGACATGTACAAAGCACAGCCACTGTATGTGAGCCACCTAACTCAATCCACATGCAACTCAATGAGGCAGGTAATCTCATCTGAACACTACAGGTAACAAAATAGAGGCAAAAGGGGCTACCTAGCTTAGCCAAGGTCACTCAGGCAGAACACAGTAGAGCTACAGAGGCCCAACAGTCTTTACTGGGTGAAGGAAAGAAAACGTGGGTGAGCCCAGGCAGGGTGACTTGAGGCCCCACGCCCCATACATAGCACTCTGGGAGCTCCAAGAGCTGCATCAGCCACCCCAGGGGCTAGAGAATTCTCTGTGCTTTTGGCAACTTGGACTGAAACTTCCAGGAAGCCAGCAACAGTGACAGTGCTGTATCAGTTAGCAGCAAAAGAGGCTCCAGTTTCTCTCTAAACCTGCCCATGTGTTTCACCTATAAAAATATCCCAGGCCAGATGTCCTTTCACCCCGAGGAAGTGGGTTTTGTGATGGCAGGGCTTGGGCAGGCATGAAAGGAAGGTCAGAGGAATGAGAGGAGGGTCCCTGCCCAAGTCCACCTGCTGCCTCACACCTCCCACAGGGGCCACGCTGGACACCCTGACACCCAAGCTTCTTGTCCTGTGGTCTCAGCTGCCAGGTAACCCTGCAGGCTCTCCCACACCCCAGCCCAGGCTGCCAGAGCCCAAGCCTAGGTGAGCCCAAGCCATGGATGAATAACAGAAACTGTCCAGCGCAGGAGAGTTTGCTGGGACATGCTTATCTCAGTGCTCAGCAGCCCTGGAGGGGTCCTGTGGTCATTTTGCAGAATGGGGACTGAAAACAGGAAAGGGTGTCACCTGAGGTGACCTAATGAGTTACTGAGGAGGGCAGGCCCAACTCCAACAAGGAGATTCAAACAGAAGTTTCGACAGTGAGAGCTCTGTGTAGAGGGTCCTGGCCAAGTGTCTCTAAACAGCAGTGTAAGGAGTCATTGCTGCTTCAGCACCCATTTCATAGATGGGGAAGCTGAGGCTCAGAAAGACTGAGCACCTACTTAGGATTACCTGTGAGTGAGCAGCAAAGGTCAGGTCAAACCCAGTCAGTGTAACTCTGAAGTCTGTCAGATTTACCTGGTCATACCAGACTCCCAAGATCAGTAGGAGTTTAGGTTCGGCATTGAGGGATGGCCTCACAACTGGCTGAAGGTAGAGACAAATATTTGAATTCATGTCTCTCCGGATTCAAGCCCTAGAACTGACCACTATGCCCAGTCCCAGGCAGAGACAGGAGGCAGAGCCCTCTGCTCAGCCTTGGGGTCTCCCAACCTCAGGCATCTCTGCCTTACCCTTCCCCAGCAGGATGAGGCTTCAAAAGGAAAGCACTTCACTTCAGAGTCCTCAGGAGAGTCAGCAAGCCCCAGCAGAGAGCAGTGGCCTCTGAGTCCACAGCACTGGACCTCTCCCTCAGTCCTTCCACCTCGAAACCTGAGTCTGAGTTGGGCAGGGACACACAGGTTGCCATGGTGACAGCACATCAGATACTGACCTGGGGACCCACTGGCTGTGCAGGTGAGGGGCAGGCCTTGCCTCAAAGGGATAGCTTCAGGAGTGGAGGACAGGGGCCCCTGGGGTCCTGTGGCAGCTGTGGCTGCTCTCTGGAGCAGGCTGGGCATAAGCTGCTATTTATAATTCTGCAGAATGGGCTCAGTGACCTGATCTGCAGTCTCACCTGCCTGGGAACCCAGCAGCTGCAACCAGGGAGGAATCAGTTCAGAGATGTCTGCCACCCCCAGGACCCCCTTCGAGGACAGGTTGGGGAGCACTAGTTGTGGAGCATGGGCCTCAGCACCCTCCCCTCTGCACCCTGCCCTGCCCTTGCCCCTGTGTTCTGGAGCCAGAGCCAGGGGAGAGTGGAGCTGCATTCTGCAAGTCTGTGTATATTGCGTGCGTGCGTGCATGCATGTGTGTGTGTGTGTGTGTGTGTGTGTGTGTAATTATTTTACAGAGGGAGGAGAGGGGAGCACACAGAAGGAGGGGAGCCAGGAGGGAGCAAGGAGGCAGAGGAGAACTTGAGAGCTGGGGGTGGAGGGAGAGGGAGGAAGGAGAAAGAGAGGGAAGGAGAAAGGAGAAACAGGTAGACTTCAGGGAGACATTGGGAGCTTTGTAGAGGAAGGTGGGAGAGAGTGAGGGAGATACAGAGACAGAACGAGACACAGAGGCCCCGAAGTCCAGACAGAGACAGAAAAAGACCAGCTGAGAGACAGGGTGAAGGGGAGCCAGAGTTCCAGGGCATCCTCTGCTGCCTGCCTATCTTTGGCTCTGGCCAAGCTGCTACACTGGCAGGGAAGCTGCAAGTTTGGCTGGATCTCTGGGGACAGGCAGGTGGAGCTCTGTCCCAGGCACCCCTGCTCTGCTCTTCTTGCCACCTGGGAACCTGGGTCTGGGCTCCAAGGTCGCTGGAACCCAGCTGGGAAAGGGAATGGTTTCTGTGGCTTGTGGGCTGTCCGCCCTCGGATCTGGGTTATTTTGGGAGCTGAGCTGCCAGAACACCCCCACTCCCCAAACACAGGCCAATGGCTGCTGACTCAAAATATTCTCTCAAGGAAACCATCTCCCTGGAATTCAGTGTCACTGCTTCTGGGAGCCCTCTCATGATTGGGCCAGCCCTGTCTCTTTGTGGCACCTTCCCACTGGCACTCGCCCCACCGATGCTCATCTGCCTGTGTCCCCCATCAGACAGTAATGCTGGTGTTGGGGGCTGGTGCACAGTCCCCGTGGTGTTGGCTACCATGACAGAAGGGTGTTTCCAGGGGTCGGTTGGGGGTTGCCTGGGTGATCGAGAATTAGTTTTAGATTTGGTATCTTTGAGATGCCTGTGCAATGTCCAAACAGAGATGCAAAGTGGGTAGTCAGATGTATGAGCTGGGAGCAGAGAAGATGGGCCCCAGCTGAGACAGAGTGTGGAAATGAGCAACTTAAATGCAGAATGTCCAGCCCTGGGAAGGGTGAGGTCATCCAGGGAGAGTGCTCAGGGAGAGGTGAAGAGGTGGACCAAGCCACACAGCCAGATCAACAGACCTGGCTCCCCACTGCCCCAGAAAAAGGTTCAAAATTCTTGGCCCAGTGCACAGGGCCTGCCTACTTCACTCCCACAGCTGTCTGCCCCTTTCTGTACCTTTCCTTCCAATCACAAGAAACATCGTGCCAGGCTCCACACCTCCAGCTTTTGCCCAAGCAGTGCCTCCTGCTGGAAATGTCCTCCTGTGGGCAAAGGTTCAGCACCAGACCGGGAAGCTTTCCTCAGCCTCCCTAGCACACTGGCAATATGCAGCTCTGTACCCCAGGCCACGTGCCCTCATGGTTCACCCTCCCCAGTTCAGTGTGCCATGACACCCACAAATTTGAAACCCATCACAGCTGAGGTGGGCTGTACGCAGCTTATCTACTTCCAGGCTAAGAGCAGGACAAGGCTCGTGGGCCTCAGAATGGGTAGGGAGCATGCTGAGCATTTCACTGGCCTCCTACCTACGCTGCAGCAGGAAAGGGAAATGAAGACAGAAGCAAAAAAGAGCAATCAAGTGCATCTTCCTTCACTGTCACCAGAGTCCATGACCACAAACTTCTTTTCTAGAAATCAGTGTACAGGGAGGTGAGGGCCCGGGCCTAGAGGGGTCTTGTCAAAGCTCCCCACTCACCTGGGATCACTGCTGTTCTGTGTGTTTAATGTCCCTGCCCCAGGCTCCTGGGGGAAGCTGCTCTGGCAAGGGCAGATGGGCAAGAACAGGCCCACTGCTGAGCACCTACTATATGCTCGTTTGGTCAGGAACACAGATTAGGGCTCAGCAGATCCAGGTGCTGACTCCAGCTCTGCTATTTGCTCAACATGTTAGGCAGGCCACTGCCTTGCCCTCGGCCTCCCTTTTCTCATCTGTGAGACAGGGCTATTTATACACATCTGCTAGGCTCCTATAGGCCTGACCCTATTAGAGGAGTACTGGTCCCATTTACAGACAAGGACACTGAGGTTCCGAGAGGCCCAGATGGAAGAGTGAGGATAGCCCCTCCATCTCCACAGCTGAAGGCCCTTGCTCAGCCTGCAATGCTGAGTGCTCTCACACTGGGCCCTTCAGTAGGTTGGTTCTGCCCCACAGGCTGTACACTAGGGCTCAACGGTGGTTCAGAACCCCAGGGATTGGGGTTAGGGAGTTAAGGTCCCCTCCCCATTTGACATCCTCCTCCATTCAGGGAAGCTAGGGCTGGGTGAGGTCGAGGACTCTGGGTTTGGCAGGAGAGGAAGGGGAGGTTGAGAATTCCTAGCTCCCTGTGCCAGTAACTCCTCTAGCGACTAAAATGGGAGCTCAGGTTTTCCCCTGAAAAACTGGTATAAGCCTATCTTCCCCAGAAGATAATCAGAGCACAGGGCAAGAGAGCACTTTGCCTGGCCTTGGCAGGACTGCACATAGCCCCAGGTGAGTGAGTGTGTCTTAGCTAAGAGCTGTAGAGGCCTTCAGAGGGGACTTCAAGCCTGCAGAAATGCATGGTACAAATCTGTGTCTTTCTGAGGAGAAAGCTTTGGCTCTCACCAGCTTCTCAAAGGAGTCCCTGACCCCCTTGACACACAAAGAATCAGGATTACAACTAGTGGGACCAAGTCAGCTTCCATATGACAGACACAGAAGGCATGGAATAGTGGAGTCTGGTATGGTGAGAGGGAGCAAGGCTCAAGGCTGACTTCATGCTTTGCAAGGCGAGGTGTGAGGAAATCCTCCCACACTGTGGAGCCCTGCAGCTCTTCTGCAGCCATGCAGTGTGAGAGCCTTTTGTAACCAGCTCTACTTCAGGCTAGCGTGGCAAGAGAGGAAGGAAGATGACAGCCTTCCTGCCAACCAAAATGCAAAGCTACTGCTTCTGTGTGCCTGTAACCATATTTGATCAGCCTTTTGGGTTTGGGAAATGGGATTCCATCTGCCTCTACCTTTAGCAGGACTGAAAGCCACAGAGCTAGGCAGGAAGCTCTGAACACAAAGGAGTCCAAATTTGCCCAGGAGGAAGTAAATGGAGGGTCTGAGCTCTGCTACTTTGGATCAGGGGTGCCTGTCAGGGCAGGACCTTCAAAATCTTCAGGACTCATCTTCCTGGACACTGTGACTAGGCTTGGTCTGGACATAGCCTAGACGCATTTAGTTTAGTCCCGGTGGGTGACACAGCAGGGGAACTGAGATGGGCCCAAAATGCACATCATGGTTTAAGATATTAGCTGAATAAGGAGCCCAACACATGGTCCACCAGCCCAGGCCTCACGGCAGACAAGGAACACCTGTATCCTGCTGGCCTCTCAGCCCTCAAGCCCAATGAATCTGCTTCTTCTTGCATGATTAGTGTCGCCTATAAGTTCTTTGAAAAATCATTTCCTTCTTCTAGCTGGTGAAGATATTCTCTTATTTTCTTCTAGAAACTTTCTAGTTGTAGCTTTCCATTTAGTTGTAGGAGCCCTTTTGATTATTTTTATCTATTTTTCTTTTTATCATGGTTAAATCTATATAATATAAATTTTGGCATTCTGCCCATCTTCAAATATCCAGCTAACTGCCATCAAGTGCATTCACGTTGATGTGTAGCACCTGTCACCGTCCATCTCCAGAATCTCTTTCTCTCCCCAAATTCTGAAGCACTAACTCCCCCTTCCCTCTTCTTCCAGCCCTGACAGCCAGCAGTAAGTTGCTGTCTACTCATGAGAGTAGAAACATACACTGTTTGTCCTTTCATCATTGACTTACTTCACTTAATCTCTTGTTCTCAAGGCCAATCCATGTGGTAGCAAGGGTCAGTTTCTTTAGTTTTCAAGGCTAATATTCGATTCCACTAACAGAACACATTGAGTTATTTATTTACTCACTACAGGCGCTTGGGTTCTGAGTCTTTGGCTATTGTAACGCTTTTATGAACATGAGTATACAAACACTTGTGTGAGTTTCTGCTTTCAGTTCTTCTGGGTATGTACCGAGATGTGGCATTGTGGACCGTGTGGCAAACCTGTGTGTAAATTTTTGAGGAATTGCCACCAGGCTTTCCATGGCAATGGCATTGTTTTACATTTCCATGGCAATGCCCACAGGTGCTGATGCCCCACACTCTTACCAGCACTTGTTTTCTATGTCCTGTGTGTGTGTGTGTGTGTGTGTGTGTGTGTGTGTGTTTTAAACAACAGCCATCCTAATGGGTGTGAAGTGGTGTCTCAGGGAGGTTTTGCTCTGCATCCCTCTCTAATGACCTGTGATGGTGAACATCATTCTGTGTGTGTTTTGCCAAGTGCAGGTCTTCTTTGGAGAAATGTCTATTTAAGGTCTTTGCCCACTTTAAAATTGGGTCTTTTTTTTGTTGTTGATTTATGGGAAGGTTTTTTTTTTAACCTATTCTGGAAATTAATCCATTATCACATGTATGTCTTGCAGATATTTTCTCCCATCCCCCAGACTGCTTTTTTACTCTGTGATAGAGTCTTTGGATGCACTAAAGTTTTTAATTTTGAATTTATCTATTTTTGTCTTTTGCTAGCAAGGCTTTTGGTGTCATATCCAAGAAACCACTGTCAAATCCAACATCACAAAGCTTTCCCCTGTGTGTTTCCCATCTAGGTTTAATTGTGTGTGTAGTGTGAGGTAGGGAAACAAAACCAGCATATTTGAATTGACCTCTAACCCTAACCCCACCAGCCTCAGGCTCCTCCAAAGTCCTCATCTTTTCTCAGTGGCTATTCAGAAGGCCAGAGTCACCCTTGTCACTCTCCTCCTCCTCCTCGAAGCCCTGCCTCCTTCCTCTCTCACCTCCTCCAGGAGGCCTTCCTTGATTTACCTACTAACATTCTCTGCTGTCACACTTAGCATGGTTGTATTTTTGTGTATTTATGAGACTGCCAGATTAATGCTGGACCCTAGAGTACTGAGGGAAAGACTGTGTTCCCATCACCACTGTATTCCTAGGCCTAGCGCAGCACCAGGCATAGGGCAGGTCACCTGCAAACACTTTGGGAAGGAAGAAAGGAAGGAAGGAAGGAAAAGGAAGGAGGGAAGGAAAGAAGGAAGGGGGAAAGGAAGAGGAAAGAAGGAGGGAAGAGGAAAAGGAAGGGGAAGGAAGAAAGGAAGAGAGGAAAGGAGAAAAAAACATGAAGCAAAAAGACCAATTTCCTTCCCAAAGTGGGGTCCTTGAAGCCCTGTAAAGTACAAAGATCCATGCATGACCTCTTGGTAGAAGGGGGAGACACTCACTACTTGCACTTTCAGACATTCTGAGAACTAATTTTGTGAAAATCATCAGGCAAACACTTTCTTGGCTCCATGCCCTCGCCATAACGTGGTGGATGATGACACCCAGAAGCATGTGCTGCTAGGTAACGTGTGTGAAGGTGCCAGCCCCATAGAGGTGCTCCACACAGAACCAGAGCCCAGCTGTGCTCTCAGATGCAGCCAACTCCCCCAACCCTCTATGTCTTCGTCTTCTTGTCACACATCCCCACAGTGGCACAAAGAGGGCTGGTCTCTTCTGAACCACGTGGTCTTTGAGAATTGCTCAGCTACACGCCCTGGGAGGCTTAGCTCTGCTACACACAGATTATCACATCTCATCTGCTTGGATATCCACAACTAGCTCCATGAGCAGAGTGCCCCAACCCATTCAGTCCCATCTGGTGGGTCAGAAGGTAGGTGTCCCCAGGATGGGCCCTATCTCCCAATGTCTAAGCTGTGGACAGCTCTCCCGCTATGCACATGTTGCATGTGGCTCTCTGGCTGGCAGGGGAGGTTTTAACTGCCCTTGGTACCTAATACCCAGTGAAGGCCAGGCCAGATCCTGGGAAGCTTCAAGACCCAGGGATGATTCTGATGTTCACATGGCCTCCCTGGACCCAGGACCAGGGAGCAGGAATGAGGTCAACAGCCCTGTCTTTGGTCCCCTGGTGCCTGCTGGAGGGCTCCCTGCCCCTCCACCCTCCTCTCCTCACTAGGGCCCCCACTTGCAAGCTCCAGGCTTGGGGCTCCACCTGGCCATCACAGGAGGGAGTTGAATAAGGCCAGGACTCTGGCTCGGGGGCTTGTGTAAAGTGGGACACCAGTCCTGGCTCTAGGGGCTGGCTCCTGCCTTATCCCCGACACAAGCTTCCTCCAACACCCCAGAGTTTGTGGGATGGAGACCCTGCCAGGTTCTTACCAGCACTCCCATCCTAAGTCTAGACCCCAGTCCAGCCTCCTAGCTCCATCTCTGTTCCCCCAACAGTGCTCACTTGGGCGAGTGCCCCAGCCTCCTCTCCCCAAAACACTCTTCCTGAGACACATGCTCAGCTATGTCCCTTCTCTCCTTCAAGCCTTAATTCTTTACATCCACAATCTTGCTGGGGCCTCTGAGGCTGCCTGGGCACTCTACACACCCTCCACCCTAGCCACACTCAGCCTCATCTCCACCCCTTGCCAGGCCTGGCCCTCAGCACAGAGCATCCCTTCTTCTCCCTTATAGTCTGTGGGGGTCTGCCTGGCTGCTAGGATCTCCTAAAAACGAAGGCACAGATGAAGGCAGGGCTGAGAAATGCAGACTGCACTTAACACCAGGGTGCAGCCATACCTAAAGCCCAACCTCTTGCTTTGTTTCCTATTAAGTCAGCCAATACATTTTTCCCCTTGAGCTACCTTGAACTGGAATTTCTATCACTTGCTCTCAGAGAGGAGTCCCAATCAGTCCAAGTGGCCTTCCCTTCTCATCCCTCCAGCACAGTGGCACATTTCCACATTGCAGCTTTTGTTTGCTGTCTCCCTTGCTTCATGTCCATATGTCTCATTCCCTCACCCCCACAAGGTCCCTCTTCAACTGTCACCTCCTTGGAGAGGCCTGCCCTGACCACTCCATCAAAAAGAACCCTGTGCTAAAGGAAAGAAGGGAAAGGAAAAATTATGAGAAAAGAAAAAAAAAATGGAAATGATGTCTATGTAAATAGGGAAGGGTGGAGGGGGTGAAGGGCACACAGGTAATGGGGAAAAAAATAAGAACCAGGGTACATCATCTATGGGTACAAACACCCAGTGAGAAATGTAAATGTATTGTATACCTAAAATGTACCAATAAAAGAATTTAAGGAAAAAAAAAAAAAGAACACTGTGCTATTCTTTAAACAACACTAACAACTATGATGCATATTAAACATCAACTTTTTTTTTCATCAACTTTTTTTTACCCTCCCACCCCGTGAGGATGGAGGCTGTACTGGGGGGTCTGTTCTCCTGGCACGAAAAATTCTTTGGATGCAGGACTTTCTGTGTTGAAACCAGGACTGCTGCGGGCAAGCTGGGGTGAGTGGATCCCCAGATGCTTGGTTGGTTTGCCATCAAACTCCACTCTCTTTTGAGGCCAGCACTCCACAGGGCCTTAGCACACAGTGCAGGCTGGAAGAAAGGCTGGCGCCAGACAGGCAACCCTTGTGGTTTCATGACACCCCACACCCAGCCTGATGGTGGCTCTACTGCTGTGCCCATACAGGGGTGAAGCCTGAGGCCGCTCAGCAAGGGCAATATAACACCCAGGACCGGGATGGCTCTATCACTGACTGTTGTGCCCTGTGCAGGCAGAGAGGGTCCCACCCAGGCAGGGAGGAGCAGCCTAGCACAGCCTTTGCCTGTCTAGGTGGGGGGGTGAGGGAGGTGGAGACTGGCAGTGCATAAAGCTGCCCCTCAGGTGTGGTGGCCATGCCCCGATCTGTGTCCCCACCGCACCTCTGCTGGGTCTCCTGAGGCTTCTGCATCAACTGAAGCTTCTCAGCTGGCCCTACCCTGACTCCACAACTGTGCTCCAGGCAGCTGCACTCTGCTTGCCTAGGGGCACCTCAGCAGAGCCCCCAGCACACACAGTGAGGGACAGGCCTCTCTTGGCCACCCTGGCCTCCAGGTCAGAGCAGGGGGTCCATGCTAGGAAAAACAATGCTCATCCTGTGGGAACCTGACTAATCACCTGTTTTGTGGATGGGGAAACTGAGGCCCTGAGGTGAAGTTGCTCAACACACAGCTCATGGTGGCAGGACAAGAGTGCCAGAGAATGATTTGGGTCGGTCTCTGTAGCTCACATGCCTTCTCTCCCACCCAGTCCCACAGCGGGTAATAAATGATGCTGTCATTATGAAGCCAGGGGCATCAGGTCTCGTTGCCCACCACTGTGTATGGTGGAGATAATCGTTCGCATCTTACAGATGGCAGCAGAACTGCGTGACTAACCACGGTCACACAGCAGGCATAATTCCCAGTCAACCTATCTTACCGGTGTGCCTTCCTCCTCCTCCTTCCTCCTTCCTCCTCCAGTCCTTGCTACCCATCTAGCTGCACATCTCTTTAACTACTAACCAACACTTTTCAAGTGCTGATGCCTGGCCCCATAAGGCCCAGACCCACCCTGTCCAAGCACTGGGAGCTGGCAGCCACCCTGGCTCCTGGCCCTGGCAGCTGGAAATCCCTTCCCAAGAGGCAGCCAGATTTCCAAGCCAGGTTCCCTGGGGTCTGATTAGCAATCTACTTGGGAGTCTCTCACTGGAGAATTCTCGGCAAGTTCAGTGCTGGGCTCTCGGCTGCTCTGTCCCCTGCCTGGCCACCAAGGAGTTGTTTTTCATAACCAAGTGGGGCAGCAGAAGGGCCCTGGGAGTTTTAATAATTCTGTTGTTGGAAATTTCCATGGTGGTGGAAAAGACCCATTGGCTGGCCTCCAGGTGGCTTCTCACAAAGGCCCTAAAAGGAAACTACTGGTCGCCCCCTCTCCGGCCTGGGCAGTCCCCGGAGCCACCTCCTGGATGGCTCAAAGGCCAAGCCTGGCATCAGCTCTCAGCCCAGGGCTGGATACCTAGAGCTGTGCCCGACCCCTCTTCCCCAAAGGGAAGTGTGAAAGAAGGCAGAAAGATGCCACTCTGGGAGAGAGCCATGGGCTGGCGCGTGTCTCTGCTGTGCTTATGTTGTGACCTTGAAGAACAATTGGGTCTCCCAAAAGGACAGCAGGAAGGATCCACATGAATGTGAAGATTCTGGGGTGCTCTTGGCATCTCCCCTACTTCACCCCACAATCATTCTACCTGCTCAGCCAGCCTCATGCCCCAGTTCAGGCTATACGGCTCATCGCCAGGTCCCCACTGTCCTCTCCCCTCACACCCAGGCTGCTCTCTGCACCTCCAGCCCCAACTCACGGCCTAACGCCTGCAGGGCCCAGCAGCCCACGAGCTGGGGTGTAACTGTGCTGGGTCCCCATGTGGAGGCTGTCCTGAGGCTCTCTGGGTCTCCTGGTCAGCTCCACTAGGGCTGCAGGAAGCTAAGCCCCCTGGGAAGGACAACAGCGGCCCCTGTCTCAGCATGAAGCCCACAGAATTCTGGATGACGACCATGCCTGCTTTATGTACACCCTGTCCCAATGCCCTCAGCTCAGAGTAAGTGCTCAGTGAAACCTTGTTGATGAATAAATAATGGAGACAGAAGGAAAACAGAGCAAACTGGCCATCAGTGTCCATAGGGGACAGGGGGTATGTGCCAGGTGCCATCTGAAAGCATCTCCAACTGTGACCACGCCGTCTTGGCCGTGCCCAAGCACATAAAGTGGCTCCCACTGCCTCTGAGAAAAATTTCAGAATCTTAGCCTGGCACCCTAGGTCTGTCTGCTTTTTTCTCTCCCTGCCTCCCTGCTTCTATCTATTCCTCTATCCATGTACACACCAATTTACACATATGCCTGTCTACCTCCCATCCATCTATTTCCTTCCATCCATCCATTCATCCATCCACTCACCTGCCTACCTCTTCATCTCTCCCTCTCTCTTTCCCTCCACCAACCCCCATCTACCCCTCCACTTGCCCTCTTGCCGAATGCGTACTGAGTGCTTATCAGGTTCTAGACAATGTGCTCAGTGCTGAGCCCACCTGGCTCTTCAATTCTGTAATCAAATCACCTCCTCAAATATCCACCAACACACCCTCCCTGCTGTACCTTCAAACATATCTAGACTGTAACCGCATCTCACAACCCGTCTGTCATCATGTTCATCCCAGAAGCCTCCCTGGTCTCCCTGCCTCTCACCTGGCCCCACCTGTGTGTTTTCCACACACAGCCAGAGGCAAATCAATCCCTCTTCTTCTGGGAACAAACATTCCTGTGGCTTCTGTTCTTCTCCAGTAAGAGCCAAAGTCCCTGCAAGATCCTGTGTGATCTTGACCCTCCGCCTCCGTTTGCACTCAGAGTCATCTTCTCCCCTTTGCCTTGCTCAGTCCCTTCCACTCCACAGTCTCTCACTGTTCTTGAACTGGTTGAGTGTACGGCCACTTCAGGGCCTTAGCACAGGCTGCTCCTCCTGCTAGAAACCATCTCCCCAGGCAGCCATGCACAAGCTCTCCTATGGCCATCATCTCCAGGAAGCCCTCCCTCACTCAAGCATCCCTCTCCTGCCCCCTTCCTCTGTTCAGTTCCTCTGCACACTAAGGCTTCTTTGACAAGCCACCTACTTCTCCTCATTTATCTGTCCCCTCCCACTGGAACACTAGCCCACAGAGCAAGGAGCAGGTCTGCCGCATGCACTGTGGTGTCCTCAGGGCCTGGTGCACAGTTGGCCCTCAACTAGTACCTGCAGAGTGGGTGGTGCTCTCTGTCCCTTTGCTAAGGGTAGTCATTCACAGGCCTTCTGCCAGTGGGTCCTGCCCAACTCTGCTGGCCTCCCCTTACAGAGCTTGGCAGGCCTTTCCCAGGATGGGAGCCATGCTTCTCCCCAGCCTGTTTCCTCCATCCCTGTCCCTTTCTGAACAAACAGCCACAGCAGATCAGGTCTCACTGGAGCCTCTCCTCTCCCTCCTTCCCAAAGTCCCAAGGCCCTGGATCCCCCAGCCCTGCCTCGGGAGCCTGCCCTCCACGGAAGGTCTGCCCTCATCCATCTGCATCTGGGACTCCAGCCTGTGCCTCTGACTCCTCCTCACTGTGGCCACTGGGCCTTCCTGAAAGGCCGATCTTGTGACATTACTCTGCAGCTGAAGCGCATCCCAGGCACGACTCTCCGGTGCTCCCACCCCTCCTGGTGCACTCTGTGCTGTGGTGCTGGAGCAGCCCACATCCTGCTGAGTGCCTCCCACCGCACTGCCTTCTGTCCAGCTGGCTAGGGCTCCTTATCCTTCCACTCCTGAGTGTGTTCTCTGACAGCCCCATCATGGGCCAGGGCCTCCCAGCCTAATTGGCTTGCAGTTACTGTCTGGCACCAAATGCTGCTGACTCCATGGTCAAGCTGGGGTCTCTGGAGCCAGCTTGGTGGCTGGCTGCCCCTGTGCAAGTCACTATAGGTCAGTGAGCCTCGGTTTCCTTATCTGGCTGTTGAGGGCAACGGCAAGTTGCTAAGTCCTGTGGGGCACTGAGAACAGGGTCTGCCCCTGCAGGCTTCCAAATCACTAAAGGGCGGGTGCAGGAGGGTACAACCCACAGGCACATGCAGCGCCCAGGCCTCCTGCACCCACAGGGCCTGAACTAGGGGTGGCCGATCACCATCACCTCTTTATGACTTTCTCCTCTATTTTGTTCAGTTGTTCAAACTGTAGACTATTTGCTTCGGGGGTGGGGATGTGTCTGTTCAGATGTGCGTGTTTTGCCTTTCTGCTTTCTCTTTTGACCTTTGAGCTGTGTCTTCACTTTACCTCCTCCCCTTGTTTGTGCCTGGCTGTAAAAGCTGACCTTTTGCATACAATGTTTTTATTTGAGCTCTGACTTTCTGCCATTGCTCTGGTGCCAGGGTCTCTTGGTTGGTCAGGGGGCACTGATGGTTCATGATGGCCGCCATCCTCAGGGAAACTCTGACCCAGGCTCCACCCAGTGGCCACCAGTGATGGACATGCATGAGTACTGGCTCCTCAATCTCATCACAGGGTGCAGAGTGGGCACCCACAAGGGGCAGTGATTGGCACGTCTGGCAGCTCCAAAGTTCTTACCATCTGTACTTGCCTCTGCTGCTTCTCAATCAAACAGTGCTGATCGGCCAGGAATCCTGGCTGAGGGACACTGCTAAATGATAAAATAAAGTATGTACACAGTGACCCCATTAACAGAGAGAAAGCAAGGGGCCAAGTTGCAGGCCTGTAATCCCATCCTCGAGGGAGGCTGAAGCAGGAGGATTCAAAGTTCAGGTCCTACCAGGGTAACTTTATAAGACTGCCTCAACATAAAAAATACAAAACACTGGGGATGTAGCACAATGCTATAGCGCCCCTAGGTTTGATGGTTTGATCCCCAGTACTGAAAAAAAAAAGAAGAGAGAAACAAAAGCCCTCTAAACTAGTATCTGCCAATATGGGACAGAAGAAGCCAGAGAAAGGAACCACAAGCACCATATTTCATCAAATCTCAGCTGATGCAGGCCCAGCCGTGGGTTTCACAGTACAGAAAGGACCAGGCCTTCCAGCAAAGCTCTATGTGTTATCATCACAGGCCTTGCCCAGACTTCAGAGGTGTTAAATGTGGGGAAAGGGGCACCCCAGAATGGACAAAACAGGCTATCAACAGTGCTTGCTCAGTAGGGGGGTTGTGAAGAGAGACCATTATTTCTTTGTGGCAGATCCTTCTGTACTTTTGACAAGTACTTTCAACAAGTAGGCATTATTTTTGTCATTCAAATGGTTGCAGTTAAAAAAGGAAAATAGGGTTTTCCAAGCAGTTGCTGCCTGGCTCCTTTTCTGGCTGCTTGGTGAGCCACAAACCCAGCAATTATCTCCGTGACGTGCTCTGTTCTGGGAGAAGGCTGGGGGCTTTGGCAGGTGGCAGGTGAGCCACAGGCAACAGGTACCAGCTCTTCCCGGAGCTCAGCCCATTTGGGCCTAATGAGTAGAAATTTCCTTCTATTAAGGCCTGGTCTCCAAACCCATCATTAAGGGCTCTTTCAAGCTTGAAAGTACACAGTGGTGGCACAAACAATGTGACAAAACCCAATTTACCAAGGATCAGGACAGCAGAGTGCTCTTCCTGCAGGGCCCCAGCCCAGCAGGTCCTGCACTAGCTGGTGCTGGCGGAGCGCAGATGTGCCCTCCTCAGCTCAGAACATGGCCTGCAGGATGAAACCCTACCCTTATCCTCCACCCTGAGCATCCGCTCCACTCTCATCTCTCCGCTACCTTGCAGACCCTGCCTCAGTGTGAGGCTGAGGGAAGAGGAGACCATCACCCTTTCAAGCCGCACAGACACCAGACAGAACCTGAACAGCCAAGGCTGAGCTGCACAGCTTGAGAGGACACTTTCTAGGATGACACCTTCTCCTCTGCACCACCACATGCCCCCGGAGAGCAGAGCAGGTTTGTGTCCCTTCCGGGCCACCTGTCCAGAGCTGGCCAGCTCCTCATGTGTTTCTTCCTTCACTCACTCATTCCACGGACATCTGCTGGGCCCCACCTGGCCTAGGCTCCTGAGTACAACAGTGAGTAAGGCAGACAAGCTTCCTGTCCTCAGCAACTGACGGAGCACGTGACACAGAAGGGAATAGACACAGAGAACATCACCCAGTGTGGTAAATGCCAGTGGAACATGGGGGCCATGACTGGGAACACTGGGCGGAGTGGAGAAGCTCTTCACATAGATCAGGGAGAGCCCCAATGAGAACAAACCTATCATACAGAGTCACAGAAGACAGTCTTCTCAACAGAAAAACAGCACTTGCTAAGGGCCTGGGACAGGAAAGAAGCTGCCACGTTTGAAGAATGGAGGTGGGTAGGAAGCTGGAGAACCATGGATATAGGGGCCTAGTGTATGTGGCCAACCCTGGAAGGCTATAGGCTGTGGGGAGGAGTTTCTGGGTCTGTGTCCCACAAGACACCTGTGGCATTTGAAACAGGGACAGAATCCAACATGGTGCAAAGGCTCCTTCTGGCCACCTGGGAACAGGTGAGTGAGGGGTCAGGAGAGGATGTGGGCCAGCATGGAAAGCTATCCTTTCACCTACCCTACAGGTGCTCATCCAGCAGCAGTATTCCAGTCAGTGGGGTCAAACGCAACACACACAATGCCAATGAGGGCCCAGAGAAGGCTGGCGCAAGATTCAGGATGCCCCTCCTCACTCCAATTCCACAGAGATGCTTCTTAGAGTGTCAGGCACTGTCAAAGATCCATGTGTGCACAAACGGACTGAGATTGATGCTCATATTCACCTTCCCCAGTGAGACTGAGGCACTCAGGGGTCAAGTCACTTGTTCCTGGTCACACAGGGAGGAAATGCTGGGGGTCACCCCAGGCCCCCAGCTCTAGGGGCTGCCCTTCACGACTTCTTTGTGTTGTCTCTTTCCTTAAAGTTGTTATAATTCTGCATCTGGGAATTTGTCTCCTTGGCAGAAAAAACTCTGCGCGGTGTTTCTTCTTCCCTCTCAGGCCCCATAATGACTACAATGAGCCCTCCCAGGACAGTGGCTGGCCAGCACCCACTCACCCTCTGCTGTTAACCTGCTGTGTGACTGAGGCAATGGCTGAGCCTGAGGACCCAAAGTGAGAAAAAGACATGAGGGCTACATGCTGCCAGCTGAGGTGACAAGATAGCCCTGGCAGGGGCTGTGCACAGCCCTTTCTCCAATCCCAATAACCTCCACCATGGCCACAATCATCCACCACCACAGAGATGAAAACATAGGTGCTCAGAGAGGAATGGTCCCTCGCTCAGGGGATTGCAGCTCGGCACCCATGCTGCTGAGGTCTGGGCCACAGTTCCCTCCAAGGGCTCCGGCAGATGCTCAAGAAATGAAGTGCCTCTTCCCAAAAGGCAGCCCCAGTGTAGCCAATCCTTCCAAGGTCATTAGTGTCTTTTAGGGGGAAAGGATGACCAAGGATATGGCCAATTCCTGAGGCCCAGGCCTGTGGCTGCCAAGGAGTCAGCCTCAGGGTACCCTGCCCTTGTGGCTGTGCCCTGGTGCAGCTGTGTGGGGATACCTGGATAGGAGCCCCCCTCTTCCTGTCTCTGTTCCTGAAGTCCGGGGAGGTGGGTGGTACCATGGACAGAGTGTTCCGGGCTCCACTCTGCAACCTCTGCCAACTCGGTCAGCTCTGGCCTCAGTCTCCCCTGGGCCAAGGACACACAGGAAGATGAGGAGGAACTGGGGTTTGGAACCCAGGCTGCCTAGGTCCTCAACTCTAACCTTCCTCTCTGTGAGAGCCTGGATAAACTACTTTACACCTCAGAAACTACTTCTCACCTGGACACAGGGCCAAGGCAGCAGCAAAAGGAGAGGTCTTTGTGCACAAGGAGGACACTCTTGTGACTGTTACAGGGTGCTCAGAGGCTGTGCAGGCTTGGGAGGTGAGCACTGGCAATCATCTCCAGCTACCTGCAGTCCCCCTGCAAGCACCCAGGAACAGGGAAGCTGGGGTACATATTCTGCTCAGAAGTCCCTTTCCTGAGGCCACTGAGGCAGATACAAGTCTCCGAGAGGATGGCGAAATGCCTAGACACAGGGCTGGGCTCCAGTGGCCCCATACTGAGCCACACCTGATTTCATCTTACACTGTCCACTGAGCGTGGGAGTGGCCCAGGCCACGCACTCCTCAGCCCTGGCCCAGTTTACAGATGATATCCAACTACTGACTGGGGAGGCCAAGGCAGCTAGGGCCCTGCTATCTTCTGCCACCTCATAGCTGGGGCAGCCTTGATTCCCCTGTAAGAATCACCTCTGGATCTGATTCATCCCTGGGCTGTAGGAGGAGCCGGCACATGGCCTAGCCCATACCAAGTGTGCAGCCAAACTGGTTTTGTGGGTTTGGTTCTACCTCTACTTCAAGATGCTCTGAGCTCAGAACCCTGAATTGGCTGGGGTGGGATGAAGAAAAAGGCCTCAATTTCATCTGAACTGAGTCATGTAAGGTGATACATTCAGAAGTGGCCTGAAGAGCTCTTGATCTCCTGCCTTCAGGTACTTATTAGGAAGAGACTGGTCCCCACCGATCTCTGTGTCCCAAATACCCACGAAAGACTGGCCCATGTCCACCCTGCCCAGTCCCCTCACCTGCCCGCAGCTTGCACACCCCAGCTGCAGGCCTATTGCAGCTCCTGGACGCTGCTTGCCCTGAACACCTGCTAGCGGACAGAGCCATTGTCCAGCAGGTGACAAACCACTCTGCTCTGAGGGCAGCCACGGCCCAGGACTGTCTCATATGGGGTACAAACCCCAGCTTTCTTGGTGCTATAAGGCACGGGAAATTCTAGGGTACAGGTCATGCTCCAGAGACCCCCATGGATAGGTGAGACTCAGGCAGAAGGTCCATGCTTCTTAGCTCCTCCCACCCTGCTTCCTCCTTCTGCCCCTTTCTCCTGAGTGCTGCCTTTTACTTGCCCTTTAGCACCTGACCCAAGATCCACAGCACAATGTGCACTCCATTCAGGGACATGAGCTCCTTCTCCACCTCACCCTTCCCTGTGATCTTGATGGGTAACTTCAAACTTCAGACCCTTACAGTCACAGGGCACCCACCTGGCTCCAGAACCCTTGTTTCTAAGATGGAACATTGATGCATAGCAAGAGGCTGTGACCTGTGATGCATCCAAGGTCACTTGGAATGTTTGTTGAGGTTGGGATGCACCTAGGTCTCTGCTGCCCTGCCTCCAACCCACTGTGTGGCATTCATACTGCCCGGGGGCTGGACCAGCTGCCTACCCAGGCCTTCTGCTCTCTCCAGAAAGGAGTTTTGCTGTGTCAACTCTGCAGTAATGACTGAGAAGCTACCACAAGGCCAGGAGAGCACCGGCTGCTGGGCCAGCAGGGTGGCTGGCAGGCTCTGCTGACCTTGGGCAGTGGTGGGCAGAGTGGGAAGCCCGGCTCAGCCACTTACTTCCTCTCGCATGAGGGGAACAGGCAGAAATGTGCAGGAGATGGAAACTATGCTGGTGAGAGCTCCAGTTCCTCCATGGTGCTCCAGCCCAGCTGATGCTACATGTGGCTGTGACTTCTTCCCTCCTCTAATGGTAGAACTCCCTTCTCCACAGAATGCTGGGCTGACACTGGGGGAGGCGACATGGGGCCAGTGTCTAGGTGCTGGGGTCTGTGAGTGCCACCTGTGTGTGACCTTGGGCATCTTGGGCCTCAGCTGCTCTTGCCATAAAGTGACTACAACTTTTTTTTTTGCTACTATTTTGTGAAGCCTAGTGTTCATTTTAACTACCATTTATTGACTAAAAGAAATTCATTATAAGTTCATCAAATAATAACTGCTTACATTGCTGCCAAGCATTATCGTAAGCATTGTCATTTGACTTAAGCCTCACAATTCTATGATTTGGATACATTTTGTTGTTCCCATTGTTTTCCCATAGTAAGATGAAGGCACACAGAAGTTAAGAAATTTGCAGTGGGTCACACAACAAAGAAGTAGTAGGGAAGCAATGGAAATCCCACAGTGTGTGCTTTCCATTTTTCCCAGTATTGTGGTCACTTATTAAACACATACTGCACATGGGCACTCTGCTGGGCACATACACATACACGGGCTCTGAGAGGTGCGGATTCTCATGGCTACTGTTTCAGAGAGAAGCCTCCATCATTGAGCTGGGGAGCCTCCCAGGGGACCTGGCTGTGCCCCAGCCTGGTGCTCCTCTTCTAACCCCTGTCTGAGTTTTACATTATTCAGCATATGCTGCTGACTCTGAGTTGCATGGATGATAAGATGCATCCCCGCATTGCCCACACTGAAGGGGACAGGGGCACACTGGCCCCACTGCTTCATGGTGTTAGTTGTGAGTGGCACCTGTTTTAGAGCTGTCAAAGTGCTCATCCTGGAATTCACACCATGCTGTCCTGTCACAGCACCTGGACAGCACAGGCACTGTCACTCTAGTGCCATGCCTTTGTTCTGGTTGGGAGGACCAGAACTTAAGAGACTGGGGACATGCAGCTGGTCGGTGGCCCGTCCTTAGATTTGACCCTAGGCAGCCTTGTCCCTAACCTCTGTCTACATCACTGCTAAGCCATCCTGTGCTCTGATCATGGGCACAGGTGACAAAGCTCGACAGGGCTCAGGAAGCAGAGCCCAGAGCCTTGGCTTCTGACCCTCCTCCTGGCTGGAGGTCTCAGGCAGCCCAGGACTCCACTCCTCCACAGCTCCAGCCCAGGGAGCCAGGATTTGAGGGAGGTGGCTGAACCAAGCTCATCCCCTGGGGCAGCCAGACACAGCCTGTGAGCAGCGCCAGACAGTGTAGAAAAGCCACAACACTGTGAACAACTGCCTTCGGAGGTGAACTTCTTCAGAGTCCCAATGATGCTCGTATCCAAAATGGGGTCGTCCATGTATGGCTTCTTCCCACGGGCTCTACCAACCCAAGACAGCACCCAGGTAGAAGAGCAGGGCTGCATGTGTGTGCCAAGCTCAAGCCACCCTTCTAGATCAGCATTTGGGGTATATCTTCAAGATGGACAGAAGCAAGACAAAAGCTCCGACTGTCTCAGATATGTGGCATGCTCAGTGCCTCATCTGACATGACTTCCTGTCAGCTGAGGCCACCGATTTTATGAAGCAAGTCTCTCCAACTCTCCAACATATCAGGATGCTGAGCTCAGAGGGCAAAGCTCCTGGCCAAGGTCACACAGCAGTAAACACCAGTTAGGATTTAAATTCAAGTCTCTTTGATGCCATGAAAGGAGGCCACCTTAACATTGATCTCTGGTCCTGAGCCAAGTGCTTTCTTTGCATTCCTTCACCACATCTTCACACAACAAAGAACAGTGTACAGCCAACCCTTGGTATCTTCAGGAAATGGGCTCCAGGACCCCCTCCTGCAGACAGAAAGTTCCTAGATGCTCAAGTCCCCCATGTAAAGTGGCACAGAACCTGTACAGCCCCATGACACCGGTGAGGACACATCCTAGGAGCCTTTCCCTGGACTGTCCTCTGAGCCAAGGCTTTACTTGATCCCCTGTGCCTCAGGACAGCCTAGAAGACTGGGCTGTCCCCATTTTATGGAGGAACAAACTGAGGTTAAGTCACTGATTTAGCCACACAAGTCTACTGAACAGGAGAGCCACTCATTAGGATGAGGTTTGGAATAAGCAATTACCCTCCCACATATCAACTTCAAAAAATGTAAAATGCTCAAGGGTATGTTTTATCTGTTAATAATGTCAATTAGGATTAGCATTTTGGTACTGGGCAATAACCCTCCAAGGTAGTATTGTTGATTCCCTTCTCCATGTGAAGACAGTCAGAGATTTTTTTTTTTTTTTGAGGTACTCATTCCCAACATTTTTGGTTTTGGAGACTTCTTACTAAGTTGCCAAGTTGCCCAGGTTGAACTTGTGATCCTCCTGCCTCAGTTTCCCAGAGTGCTGGGATTATAGGCATGTGCCAACATGCCTAACTAAAGAAATTCTCAAGAAGTTTTTGTGGTTGCGGTGTGTGGTGTCATACACCTGTGTCCCAGCTACTTGGGAGGTAGGAGGATTCTGAGTTCAAGGGTGGCCTGGGGAAACTTAGGGATACTCTCACAAGGAGGTAGGACACTTGGAGTAGTGGTGCTGGCCTGTAATACCATTATTGAGGGATGCTGAGATGCGAGGCTCAAAAGTTTCACTCCAGCCTGAACAACTTAGCGAGACCGTGTCTCAAGATAAAAATATAAAAAATGGGCTGAGGGGGGCCAGGGATTTAGCTCAGTGGTTCTACCACCTGCCTTGCAAGCTCAAAGTCCGGAGTTCGATCCCCAGTACCAAAAAAAAAAAAAAAAAGGGCTGAGGATGTAGCTCAGTGTGAAAGCATTACAGTCAATTATCTCCAGTAGCACAAAAACAAAACAACAACAACAGGAGTGTGGCTCTCAGTCCTCTGCTAAGTGTTGGTCTCCTGAGGCCAGGGTGGGTCACTCTCACACCTCCAAGCCCCTCAATGTCTCCAGTTCTCCTCCCGGGGACTCAGAGTCCCTGTAGGTCCCCGGTGTCTCCATGGGTTGGCTAGAGTTCCTGCTCTTGGGTTCCTGGCTACAGGCCCAGCAGGTCTCTGGGCATCCCTATAAAGCTCTACACAGGCAAGAACAGTTCAAACCCCAGCTCTACCCATTGCTGGCTGTGTGACTCAGCGCATTCTTAACCTCCCCAGCCCTTGGCTTCCTTACCTAAAAAACGGACCAGAGTGAGGGAAAATGAGACACTGCACAAAGGTCTTACAGCGAACACTCAATAATTCCCAGAGACTGCAGTGTGTTGGACAGGGTCCCCTCCAACATTCACATCCCCCTGGAACCTTAGAAGGTGACTTTACTTGGAAACAAAGTCTTTGCAGATGCAATTAATTAAGACTCTGCAGACAAAAGCTCCTTGAATTTAGGGTGGGTCCTAAATCCAATGACCAGTGTCCTCATGAGAAGACACAAGGAGACACAGGGAAAAAGAAGGTCCTGTGAAGATGGGGAAGGGATGGAGGGATCTGTTCACAGGCCAAGGGATACGAGAAGCCAGAAGCCAGGTCAGATTCTCCCTAAAGCCTCCAGGAGGAACCAATCCTGCAGAGCCCTGATTTCAGACTTCTGCCCTCCCAGAAAGAGGGATGCTGAAATTCTGTTGTTTTAAGCCATCCAGTTTGTGGTATTTTGTTACCGCAGCCACTGAAAAACAAAATGGAAGTTCACCTGTGGTCACTTTCTTTGTTAAACCATCAGAGCCACAGTATCTCAGCCACTTTCGCCCCAAGGGCGACTGGTGGGATTGCTGCTGTTGCCAAGGAAGCCTCCCATAAAAAGAGACAGCTTGAGACCACTCGGCACCAGCTCACTAGGGCTTGCCCAGTGACCAGGTGGGGCCTGGGGTAGGAGGACCCAGCTGCCTGACCCTCAACCAAGGCTTTCTCCCCCATTTCTGGGAACCCCAGCCCTGCCCCCCACACCCTGGCCATCTTGCCCTTTCTCTCCCACCAGCCTTAGCCACATCTCTGCACCTCTCGGAGCCTGTGGAGGTTTCCTGGCTTTGACACAATGGTTTGAAGGCCTTCCACATCTCCCATCCTCCCTCGAAGGAAGAGACCAGGGACCAGTGTGCCCTGGGCACACTGCCTGAAGGCAGGTTCTCAGAGCTGTCATGCAGCAGCTCTCCACAGTGGGCAGTCTGGGCAGCACGTTCCCATCTCACAGATTACAAAACAGAGGCTTTAAGAGGCAAAGCAACACGCTCAAGGACACTGGGCTCCTAAGCAGCAGAGGTGGGTCACCAGCTCACACTCTCCATCCTCAGTCCACATAGTCTCAGTCTCTCCATTTGCTGTGCCACAAACAAGGGTCCCACTCTGGGCCTGGGCCCTCATATCTATTATGTCCCCATGTACCCAGTAGCATCACGAGAAGGGACACTACCATCACCCCACTGTCCAGGTAGAGACCCGAGGCTCCACCCTACTGCCATGAACCCTGGGGCTGTGAATCTTTCTCTCCACTCCCAGCACTTAACGAGCGATGAGGCTGGACACTCTTTGTCCAGGGGGCTTTCTCCCAGCTGCTTCCTGATTTGGGTCTCCAACTGGGAAGGAGCATGGAATCTTTGCAGGCTCAAGACTCCAGGCTTGGGAAGGGCCAGGGTGGGCTGCACCCCTGCTCCCACACTGCTCTGTGGGCTCCAGGTAGGCCTGGAGAGCTGTCCACACTAACGGTGTGTGCTTGAGGCACCCAGACAGCTGGCAGCAGCCTGCTGGGAGCTGAGGGCAGCTGACAGGAGCCTCATTCTGCACCTCAGGGACCCTCTGGGCCCCAAGCTTGACCCTACACCTGCTATGTACCAGCTGCTTTACACACATTATTTAAATATTTCCCAGCAGTCCTGCTTTAAATGTGTGGTTATAGAGGAAAGAATGAGGCTTAAAAGAGAAGAAGTTGTTTTTCTCAAGGTCATATAGCTTGGGAGGGTCGTTCTCAGAACCTGAAACCCAGGTAGGACAGGGAAGTCCCTTTGGAGCACCCTTCTTAGCTTCTTTAGGTGGCCTCCATTTGGATTTGAGGGGTGGGAGACTGAATTTTCATCTCATTGTGCCACTGTCTTCCTGGGTCACCTCAGTTCCCTATCTGTAGCAGCACAGGGAACAACATGATGTCCAGATCAAGCCCAGCTCTGAGCACCTGTGAGCTCCCTCACCCTGCTCTCAAAACCTGAGCGCCCTGCAAAACAAAGCCCCAGGTCCTCCTGACCCACAGGGCAGGGCACAAACACCTGCCCCCACCAGGAGACCTTAGTGCTTGAGACCCACCAGCCCAGATTCCCCTTCTTTCTTTCTCCCCAACCTTGGAGTTTGCCAACTGCAGCAACAGGGTGCTCCCTTTCTCTAGGTCCAGGTGCTGATGCTGATCACATCTTTGTGTACACCCCTCTACAGTGTCCAAAGTTCTCAAACAGAAGTGGGATACAGCAGAACAGGAACCAGCAAGCCTGGCCACAGATGAAGAGACTGAGGTGCAGAGAGCTCAAGCAACTCATCTAAGGGCACACAGCTGGTCAGGAGACACTGGGCCAAGGCATTCATCCTTCTGACCTGAGGAAAACCAAGGACCTCCACCCCCTCCACACACACACACAATGCTGCTTTCCGCCTGGGACTTAAGAAGGCTAACAAGAACCCCCAAGGCTCCAGAAAGCATGGTGTGACCTTGGACAAATCCTTTCCCCTGGCCAGGCCTCAGTTTCCCTCTTATGGATGAGCCCAGCTAAGTGACCTCAGAACACATGCCTGCTTTGGCTGTTTGTTTTGTCCCCAGTACTCGGGATTGAACCCAGGGCTTTCCTATTGAACTACATCCTCAGGCCCGTTTTTTTTTTTCCTCCAGGCAGGTTCACACTAAGTCATTAGGTTGCCCAGGATGTGCTCCAACTTGCAGTTCTCCTACCTCAGCCTCCGGAGTGCAGGGATTACAGGTGTGTGTCCCCACATGTGGCCTTGCTTTCTAGGTGGCATTCAATGCACAGCATAAAGGATGACAGAGCTGTCCAGCCACCTGGGACTGGCCACACTACCTGGGGAGAGCACTGCCTTTACCCACAGGAGACCCTCTCCGAGTTCTCAGCCTGCTTTTTGTGCACTTGGGAGCCAGCATCATGCCAGAGTCTAAGCGAGCAGGCAGGGACCCTGACAGCTTGGCTTCTACTTCCACTGTTGCCTTCCAGCTGTGTGACCTTGGGTGTGGGACTTCACATCTCTGGACATAGCTTTCCCATCTGGCTCCTAGGGATAACAGGGCTGTGGGTGGCCCCACTGAGGGGAGATGTGCAAAGCAATGAGCTTGGTGGATGCTAGTGGGGTTTTTATTTCCCTAGATCCACTGGCCCATACCTGCAGCTGGGTAAGGGGACACTAGGTGCAAAAAGAGGGACCAGCATTTTAGCCTGTGCATCTAGCATTGGCCACAGGCAGCTTTTCTGACCTTCAATCTAGAGAAGACTTTGGAGGTTGCTGGAAGCATCCCACATCCCCGCTCTCAGAGTCCCCATATTGGTGGGCCAGCCTCCTGGAGCCAGAAAGGGGGTAAGCAGGGCCAATCTGGGCAGCAGCCCGAGTCCGGCCCTCCTCTGTCTTCAAATCCAGGCAGCCTTCTCTGCAGTACATCAATAACCTGGGATGGCCTTGCTGAGCCCAATCACAGCTCCCTTGGAATGTGGCCTGGCCTGTCCCTCAAGCCTGCCTGAGGCTGTGGTGGCCATTTGGGATCTAGTGTCCCTCTGTCTTACTGCCAGTCCCCTGAGGGGCCAGCTCCCCGCCAGCACCCACAGAGCCACCTTTGCTCCTGGAAGCTGGTCGGTGGGTGTGTGCATGCAGCATCTGCAGAGGTGCTGCGTCTGTGTGCCTGTTGCCCTTCCCTTGAGTGTGTGGCCGACATTCACCTGTGGGCATATCCCAGCATGCCATGTACCTGCCATGCATGGACAGGCATGGAAGTGGCACCGGGAGCCCCGCATGAGTCTGGCTGTCATGTTTGCACCTGGGCAGCTTCACACACGCACACCCTGCACCTGTGGCTACTGCTGCAGGGCACTCCTTCTGCACCCCTATGAAAGGCCGGGAGGCATGTGTGGGCTGGTTAGATTCACAGGTGTGTACACACTACATTCGTGTTCATGCCCTACTCTGCAAGTAAGCACGTGGTGTTTAGAAAATGAGCTATATTTGCAGGCACTGGGGTGCATCTGTGGGCACAGGCATCCTGTACATCTGCATATGTATGACTTCAACACATATGATGCACTACTTGCTGGTGCTATATTTGAATCTGTGCATCTGAGTGAATCTGTGGACATGTATATGTCCTGATGTGGACAGGACTGAGAATGTGAAGGTGGCTAAACAATCTGGGCCATCAGCATCTGTTCTGGGTACCCCTCCCCCAGAGGACTCCCCAGAGCCACAGCCTCCTCCTCCCCAGGGCTCCTTCAGGGAAGTTACCAGCAGCCCCTGGGCCTGCGCTTGCTCCTAGCCCCCTCCTACTGCACACGTCAAAGGAGAATTTCTTGGGATGGCGCCTGCCTCTCCTGGAAATGCCCCAAACGTCAGCTCTGCCTCCTCCCAGAGAATTGGAGAGCCATGCAGGAGACCAGGGAGCCCCTCTGTGCTGGGCGCCAGCATGCAGCGTCATACCAAGACCCTCTGCCGGCCTTACCCTTCTGAAGGTCGAGTCTGGTGGGCCTCTGTCCGGAGGAGGGGGCCTACCACACACACCCCAGAATCCTTGTCTGATTGGGACAGGCCTGTCCGAAGACCCCTCCCTATACCACCTGGGTGAAACAGCCCTGGTGTGCAAAGGGCTACTTGGAGAGGCGGCTGCACACAGCAACACCACCCCACCACCCCACTACCCGGCCTGTCCCGTCCCCGTGGGAGGTCCTGAAGCTGCATTTCCGACCCTGTAGGTGTCCTGGTGCTCAGCCCACCCTGGCCAGCAAAGAACTGATCTTCTCGGCGAAAGTGCCAACTCCACCACCCAGCATGACCGCTGAAAAATGGCCTGGTCACCCTCTCCTGCCTCCCTCCTGCCATGGAGGGGACATGGGGACACATCCTAGAACCGCAAGCCCAGGCCCGCCTGACCCGGAGGTCCCGGCACCCCGCAGCCTAGCCCATGCTGGAGACCTCCGCCTGCCCCTTCCCGGCAGGTGGGCAGTGTGGGCAGCGGAACCCTCCGTCCTCTTCCTGTGCCCGGGACGAAGCGCAGGGAGAACCTTGCCCCCGCCGCGCCGCCGCCACCACCGGCCCTTGCATAACCTCCTCGGGGCGTTCGCAGCCGAGCCGTGGAATCCACCTGAGCTCTGGTATCGCAACGCCCCGGCCCGCTCAGCGCCGCGCCCGTCCCACCCCAGGACCCCGCTCGAGGGTCCCCGCGGCGCAGTTCCGGTCGCGATGCAGCCCCAGCGGCCGCCTTATAAACAAGCCTGCACCCCCACCCCACGCCGCGCCGCCGCACCACCGGCACTGAAACCCAAATGAAATGCAACCAGATAAAAGGGGCGAGGGAGGAAAGGGAGAGCGGAGTGGGGCGCTTTTATTTTTTATTTTTCCATGCTGGGGGATGCCGGTACTTACTTGGCTCCGAGAATCGCCGCCGGTCCGCACGGCCCGAGGCGGCAGCCCAGTCGCGGTGCGGCAGCGGTGGCAAGCCCGCCGGCGCGGTCCTCTGCAGACCGTACCATCCGCGGCCGGCGGGGCGGGGCCGAGCGGCGCCCCGAGCGCGCCCAGGGGGGAGGGACGGCGGACCGCGTGGGGGAGGGGCGGGCAGCGTGGGGGAGGGCGGGCAGGAGGGGCCCACAGGGTGCGCGGGGGCGGGCGCCCAGCCGCCGCCCCCGCGGTGTTTGCGGTTCTGATGTCTCCCGTGGTATCGGGAGAAACCAGAGTTAGCAGAGCCCCAGGAATATGCCCGCTCCCCAGAAGCAGGAGGGATGTCAAGGGCACTGAGAGGGTAGGGTTTAGGCTGAGCCCAGGGAGGGGTCCCGAGTGGGGGTGAGGAGTGGGGTTTGAGGGGAGGATTTTGCTCAAATGGCCCCGTATTGCCCCCTACTTCCTGGTGGACCTGTTAGGTTGAGAGGGGGCTGTTTCCCCGCCCCCTCCCCTAATCAGGACACCCCAGCCCTGGGGGCAAAGGTTGCATGGCGGGGGGGGGGGGGGAGTAGACTCAAAACACCTAAATGCATCTGTGTGGTTGCCAGGCCAATAGAACAGAGCCCCAGGGAGCTGTGGCTGCCACCTGAGTATCACCTCTGCAAATCACCACCCGGCATGGGAGGGGACAAGGACCGGCAGAAGAACCCCTCAAAGGGCCACTTCTGTGCTGCCAGGTGCCCACCTGCAGAGTGTTTGCATGTCCACATCATCAATGGGGACATCTTGACCAGTTCAGAGCCAGCCATGTGCAGGGACTCCAAGGAACCCCCACCCCCACCCAGCCTGCTGCTCACTCTTTTGCTGCCCCTTTCGTTCAAGACTGGTGGGACCATATCCCTCCGAGTAAAGTGAGGTATGAGGGGTCCCTGTAGACTTCTGAAGCCTCCCTTTCCATTGCCCTGCCCCCAGGAGTCCCCTTCTGAGTGGGAAGCCCCCAGAGTGGAAGGACCTTCCTTTCAGGACACCTGTGTGGAGGACCTGGCTCCAGCTGGGGCCAGGGGTGGCCCCAGAGCCAGTTCCAAAGGAAGCTGCCTCCTGTGGCCCCCACCCCTGCCTACCTCTGAGCTGCCTGCCTGAGCGTCCCATGCCGCTGCTCCATCCCTTGGCTGGCACAGAATATCAATTTGTCTCCTTAAGCTGAAAGTCTGCACTGCACCAAAATCAGAACCTGGCCATGCCGAGGGGCCGAGGGGGGAGAGCACCAGAGCGCTACAGCAGGGCCCTGACAACAAGACCAGGCTGGCATCCCCTTCCTTGATACCCCCAGCCCATCACAGGGTCCTGCCCATCCCTCAGCCAGGCAGAGAAGCCTCTTTGTGTGTGTGTATGTGTGGGGTACTGGGAAGGTAAGGGTTTCAAGGACTTGGATGCCATTCTGTGGGGGAAGAGTGTGACTCAGGCTGGAGAAGATCGCCTGCTGGGGATACCATAGAGTGTCCAGGGCCTCCATCAGAAAGGGTCTCGCCCCTGTACCACAGCCTGGGCTTGGGAGCTTCCAGAGACACCTCTCAGCCTCATCTTGGGGATGCAAGTAGGGGATTTTACAGGCCACTCCTAGGGGAGACTTCCAAGTCAGCCCAGGCGGCCAGGGCCAGGGCTGGTTCTTCACCTTCCCTGGGGCTTAGAGGAAGCTCTGCTCCCCACAGCAAGGCCAGGTAAAGGTGCTCTGCAGTGCCAAAAGACAACTCTGCAAGCACAGCAGGCCAGAGAAAAGGCTTCTGTGTGTGTAAGGAGGACCAGCTTTGGGGGCAGCCACTTTCCCTGATTATTAAATAGCCCCAAAGGGATCTATTAGTAGCCACCAACTTTAACAACATTATCCTTTGGTGTCCAGAACAGTTTACAGTTTGTGAAGCAGCCTGTGAAATGGTAAGTCATCTGATCATTCCAGCCATGACTAGGGCAGCTACTGTAAGCACGCAGGTGGGGAAGCTGTGGGTGGCTCAGAGGGGTGTGGTGGCCAGGACACAGACTACACACCAGTATGGGGTAAGCCCCACCTGTGCCTCCCAGTAGCTGTGGTTACCAAGCCCAGGGCTCTCCGAATGTGTAAGCTAGCAGTGAGTGGGCTGGCCAGGAGCCCCATAACTTGCCCACTTGGAATCAGTGAGTCCTGTCTGTCCAGTGGCCCCCATGTGATACCAAAGCTGTACTCTCAGGCAGATGTGGATTTTGGTTCCCCAGAATCTAAGACTAAATCTGGCCACAGCCCCATATCTCTGATATTCCCAGCCCTGTGTCCCTCAGCCTCTGAGTCCACACCCATGTGACTGGCTGCCTCTGTCTTATGAAGCAGTTCAGGTGTTGAGCAGCAGTGTCTGAAAGTTTTTCCTTGTGCATGTACCCAGCTTCTAGGTCCACAAGCTCTATTCAGCCTCAGAGTCCAGCTGAGACGGCCTATGTTGCATAGTCCTCCCCAGTTCCACGATGTCCATGAGATGGCCCATGCCTCTGTCCTCATTCTGGCTGCACCATCTTGTGGTGGTCTGGATGTCTGTCTCCCCCAGCAGCTGTGACCACATTGGCTGTGCATCTAGTGTCCCACCACATGGTAGGTGCTACAGTAGAGTTCTGAATGATGTTGATTCATCAGGTGCCACAACCAGAAAGACCCTCAAGAACCAGCTTAGTTGATAAAGGGCAGAAATCTGATCTTAAAATACAGGAACAGATAGAGAGAATTCAAAGAATGCTTAGGTCATCCATCTTTAAAAACAACAGCAACATCAAAAATTCCAGCTGGACTTGTACCTTTCCTATGTAAAATGGGCCAGCATCCTTCAGCAGAGTGTGCCATTCTCTTTTTTCTTTTTCCCTTAAGCCAAGACCAAGACAGAACTTCCTATACACTCACAAATTCCATAGGTTTCCACCTCTCAAGAGAAACATAAACATTCCAGGCTCCAGAAAATAATGCACCTCATTCTCTGGATGCCACTCACACTCTTCTCTTGTGTTTTTCTTTCCTAAATAAGTCTCTCCTATGCTGAAAGAAAGAAAGAAAGAGAGAGAGAGAGAAAGAGCAGGCCCATTCTCCCATTTTACAGTAGAGCACACTGAGGCCTCGGGTGAAGGCTGCCAGTGGTTTGCCTGAGTTCATCTTGAGAGGGGACTCAGGCCATGGACATCAGCCTCTGCCCTGCTTAGGCCTGGGACCTCCTCCTCCTACAGCAGACACACCCAGGGCCCTGGCCTCTCTTTCCAGGATATGTTGGGGACAGGGGGCACTGGACAGGCAGAGGTGTTGTGAAATCAGACAAACAATGACACTAGTGTTGCAACTCCAGGAAAGCTGGAAATGCAGGTCAGAGTCACCCACTGGGAAGAGGGGACAGAGGCAGGAGGCCAGGCAGGAGGGTTACTGATAGCTTTTGCCTCCAGCCTGGTGTGGCTCATGGTAGACATGGACTGAGGGCCAGGGTTGGGGAAAGGGTCGAGAAGTTGGTGTGGATTGGGATGTGAGCCAGCACAACTGATATTGATATGGTGTTTAGTTGGCTGTACACTCTCTTCTCCCTTGGCCAGAGGTCCTGGGGCCAAGGCACTTTGCCTAGAGTGGGGGCGGGGGCCAGTCTGCTGGAGGCGCATGGTCTGGGCAGGTCTGAGGGAGGGAGAAGCACATACTTATGCTGAGGTGCACCCTCCTGGAGAGATGGGTGCTCTCAGCCACCTGTCTCCTCCCAGAGTAACCAAGTGGATAGTCCACCTGCATCGGTCTTTTGCTGACACCTGGGCAAGGGTTCTGTATCGGCTCTTGGGTGTGGCTGGCTGCTGCCACAGAGAGCTGTTAGCTGGTCCCTGGAGTGAAGTGACTTCCCTCGACCCCTCACATCCCCATCTCTTCCTACTCCACAGATCACCTTCAGATTTGTGGGTTCTTCCCATTTTATAGATGACAAATGGAGAGCTGGGCACTTCAGGGACTTCCTTAAAAGTGACAGAGCCAGTGAGGCCTGGAGCCGAGAGAACCCAGATCTGTCCAGCTAGAGCCCCAGGCCCTCCCCTCTTTTCCTGGCTGAAGTTGCCAGAGTCTGGGGCAGCAACCGAGGGTCTCCTGGGCCCATGGCCTTGAGGGCTGGTGAACGTGGGCCCAGACGATGACCTAGCCAGCTTGTCTCAAATCTCCCCTCCAGCCACACTGTGGTCCTTGCCCACTCCCCATGCCCACCATGGTCTGAAGCTCCACAGCCAACTCCATCTGGGCTGAGGCTTTTCATGCGCACAAACTTGGCTTCAACTCCTGGCCACCTCATTTACCTGCTATGTAGCTTTGTACATGTGTCTTGACCTCCCCAAGACCTAGTTATATGTCATCTGCAGAGTAGGTATGATTTGGCAGGATTATAAATTAAAGGAAGTGGCTGCTGTTGAGAAGCCCTGGGAAATTGGTAGGGGTGAGTCTGTTCCTGAGCCTCCTCCTGGACCAGGATAGTTCTCAGGCACAACCTGTGCCAGGCTTATTCCACCCAAGGCCCCAGTTCCCAGCTCCTGCCAAGGGTTCTTGCTTCCTTAGTGGGAAGGATTCGGACCTCGCTCTGGTGACATTCACACCAATAACTTTGTGCACCTCGTGTCCACTTTGTGGTCCTCGAGGCCCTGAGAGGCAGGGCCTCCTTTTATTTTCATTTCACAGATGAGGATACTGAGGCCCAGCAAGGTACAACAATGTCTTCAAAACCAGAGTGAGCAGGGACCTGGCATTGAAAGCAGAACTCAGTCCTGGGTGTGAACTTGGGTCAATGAGCCATGTGAGGCCTGGGTTTGCACAAATGAGGGCACATCTCCCTGACCACACAGGAAGGGGCCACCCTGACCTCCCTCCTGGCTGGGATGCCTTTGTGGTAATGGAGGACACCACTTGCCTGTTGTGAAGCCAGAAGCCAAGTCCAGAGTGTGTGCCCCCAGGGCTACTGCAGATGAGACAGAACCCATGTCTGTCTTCTGCAAGTCCTGGTGGGACAGGGCTTTGAGGTCAGCCCTGTAGAACAGGTTATCAGGAAGCAGGTTTTCTCCCCTGGGGAGCCTATGGCCCTGGGAGGACTGCCCCGGGGAGGTGCCCTTCTTCAGGCCTGGGGAACATGGTCTTGTGGTACCTGGTCTTGTGGTACCCTTCAGGCCAAGGTCACTCTGTAAATGTGCCCCCCACTCACCCCACCCCACCCTAACCTTGGTTCCCTGCCTCCTCTCCTGCAATCCTCCCCCATTTACCTACCCTGCAGCTTTGGGCAGTTTTCCAGAATTCTCCTAAACCATTCTTTGCCTCTCCTGTGCTGGAAGCATAAAACCCACAATCTTCATAGCGTCTCACTTGCCTGGATGACTTCCTCCAGCCCTTCTTGTTGCTCTCTGTCCCACCCACTCTCTCTTTTTCTTGGACACTGGCATTTCCACACCTATGTGTCTTTGCACCCCCCTGCCATGGCCAGGGCGGCCTTTCCTCCCCACTCCTCGGCCTGGAGGGCTCCTGTGCATGCTTGAGGAGGGCTCCAGTGCCCCTTCTTCGAAGCCTCCTTTCACCTCCCCTCTATTGTGCTTGGCCCTAATAAGGCTTTGTTTCAGTGAAGCTTTTTGTGTACATCTATCCAGCAGGCAGAGGTGCTCCCAACAGGCAGGACATTGGGTCTCATTTGCCTGTGGTAGGCACAGAGCCTCAGTAACTACAAGTCTGTCGAGTGAGGAAGCAGTCCCCCTGGTAGTCTTGCGCTGTGTTGGAATTTCTCTCTGGTTCCAGAGATGGTTTTCAGGTGTGCTCAGGAGTCTGTCTCAGGAGTTGCTATTTCCTGAGTCTGCCAATGAGTGGGGATCCCTCTGTGTGCCCAGTTTGGGCAGGGTAAAGGGAGATCCTCACTTAATTCATCAACTTTGTCCAGAGAACTGTTACGTGGGACCAGGATGCCTGAGCCCAGGGCTGACTCAAGATGAGCTGATTACCTGAGGAGGACCCGTGAGCCTGAGCCCTCAGCTATCCACGGCCTGACATTCCACCATTAGTAATTCATTTCTTTGGATGATTCGGGTCAACAAATAGTTATTCAATTTTCATTTGCACCATGCAGGGGTCTCTACTTAACATTAACTTGTGTGTGTTTTCACTCCAGCTGGAGGCTGCCTTCCCAAGGGAAGAAAAGGAGAAGGAAGGGGGAAGCAGAAGGGACAGTGACTCCAGGAGGGTCAGGAGCGGGGGGACAGGACTGTCATTTGCTGAGTACCTGCTGTGTGCAAGGCTTCTCACCACTATTCCAGGAGAGTTTGTTACCCAGCCTGTGCAGGGACAGGAGAGAGTGAGCTGTCTTGGACACTGGCTTGCCCAGGGGCACACTGCTGCTGGGCATGGGGTAAGGAAGGAAATGAGGCATCCTCTTCCATAGATCCTGGGACATTGTGCTCACCAGAAAAGAGGTCCCAAGAGAGGACAGGAGCAGAGGGTAACAACTGAAAAGCCTGTGGGCTGACAGGTCCACCTGTCAACCAGCTGGAGGGCTGGACACTGCTCGGACCGTGACCAGTGGGAAGACAAGGAACAAAACAGCCACCTGAGGCTGTGAATCCATGCAGCAGGCACGAGGGCCACACCAGCACCCTCTCCCCAGTGCTTTCCTGTGTTAATATGCACACTCACACTCACACGTCCCCTTCAGCCCTGCTGTGTGGACAGAACCATCTCATTTTATTGACATGGCAACTGAGGTTGGAGAGTGGAGGGGACAAGCCCAGGGTCCCAGAGTTGGAGCCAGATTGGAACTTGGCTCTTGCCCTGGAGCATGCAGCCTTACAGCAGAGTCCCAAGGCACACTTACGGGCTCCCAAGTAGTTGGGGTGCTCAGCCTGCAGGCCTTTTCTGCTATGCCAGCCCCAGGGTCTGGGCCTGAGCGGCTCATCTGCCTCCATTGCCCACTGTCCCTATAGGGTGCAGAGTGCTCAGGAGCTGGAGGGACGCACCTTCAGAAAGCTTGGCTCCATCTGACAGCTGAGTGGCTTCAGGTTCTTCCATAAAATGGGCTCAATGCCATATACATCCTGCCTCTCTGTCAGCTCCTTTCTTCAACAAATACCCAGTGAGGGCTTACTTCCCAGCTTCCAAGGTAGGTGCTAAGACCATGGGCAAAGAAAGGACCCTGGCACCATGTCCGAGAGGGTTTGGAGGCAGTTGTGAAATAAAATGATATCTCGAGATCAGTCATATTGACAGAGGTGGAGGAACTGAAGTGTGCAGATACCATGAACATGTTCAGAAAGACCCAAGAGTTTCATGCAAGGGAAGGAGGAACCACAGAGGGTTTCCCTAAGGTGGGTGATGCTTGAGCAGGGAGTCTGAAGGCTGAGCAGAAGCTCACCAGGAGGAAGGCCAGGGTTGTGTTCCTGGCAAAGGGAGTGGCTGTCCAAAGGCCCTGAGGCTGAAGGAGAATCACGGTTCAAGACAGAAAGGAGACCTAAAGGACTGGATGAGAGATGAGGGCAGTATGCAGGAGAGGCGTGGGAAAATTGTCTTGTCCTGAGGAGGGCACCTTAACAGGGTTTTAAGGACTACATAGGATAATGAGCGGGGCCTGTAGGAAGCTTCCATGTCACAAAACTCTGCACCTCCCTCAGCCACAGCACTGGGCCTCCTGGGTCACTCTGCTGTCACTCCCCCACCCAAGCTGTGGCCATTGCTGGCCCTGCACCTGGGACCTAGCAGCCGGCAGGATGAAGAACAGCAGAGCAGACATGGGACCAAACCCAAGGTTTGCAGTGACCACTGAGTGGTCTCAAGGAGCCACACGGCCAGCTTGTACCTCAGTCTCTATATCTCTGAAGTGGAAGCAACATCTACAACTGTGGGAGTGGCCAGGAGTGGTGAGACAGTAACAGGCATGTCCCTGGACCACGAGACATGTGCGGCAAGGCCTGGCTTTCTTCTTTCTCTCTATTCTGTGTAGGCAGAAGGGTTCAAGTCAAATCGTGGGGCATCTGGTCTTTGATTTCCAGCAAAACGAGAGAGAACCTGAGACTGCATCATTCATTTTTTTAGCATTAATGGGACGCCTACTGGAAGCAGGGCCTGGGAGGGGAACACTCAGGTGCAAAGGAGGGGAAGAGGTAGGGGAGCCCTGGGGGTTCCAGGGGCCTCTGCCTTGTTCTACTCCCCATGGGGTGTCTTGCCTCCCAGAACCTCTCCCAAGTGGGGACCCTCTTCCCTGTGTCATGGCAGGGGCTGTCAGCTGCCAGCCCCACAGAAGAGCCCTCTTGTTCTGAAAATCTAGCAACAATTCAGGTCCCACAACTACCCTGGCCAAAGCTAGGTGGTACAGGGCTGGGTTCTGGAACCAAACTCACACAAGCCTAAACTCAGATCTGGGTTCCACTGCTCACTCGGCTGTGTGGCCCTAGGCAAGTCTCTTTGCCTTCCTGAACTGCATGTCTTCATCAGTAACTTGACAGTAATATCTGCATCTGAGTCCTGCCCTGACAAGGAACTGTGATTCTATGCCTGTAAAATACTTTCGCTATCATGTGTTCTACGCACAATAAGGGGTCTTTTTAAAATTACCCACCAAGCTGGGTGTGGTGGTACACACCTATAATCCCAGCTTGGGCAATCAATAACTTTTTGAGACCGTCTCAAAATGCAAAATAAAAAAGGGCTGGGAATGTAGCACAGAACAAAGGCTCTAGCTTGCATCTCCCATAACACACACACACACACCCCACCCACAAGCCAGAAACAAACAGGACACAGACACTGCACTGCACTGCACTGCACTGTGGGGCGTGGCTTAGTGTGGTGGTAGTCTTGCCCTGGTGCTCCTGTCCTGCTCATTGTGCGTAGCAGTAGGCTCTTGTGGGTGGCTTGCACTCTGCCAGGTGGGAGCACCACCCCCAGAAAGTGGGGCGACCGCCATGAAGCAGGACATGCACCTCTTCAAAATCCTGTTAGCCATGTCCAGCACAGTGTGGCAGAAGGGAGGGTGCTGCCTGGGTGGATCCCTCTCAAGGCTCAGGCCCTTTCTGCCCTTCTTCCCCTGTACCTGCTCTGCCCCAGCTGGCTGCCCAGGCACACTCCTGGCTCTGTTGGCTCCTGTCTCCTGCTTTTCTCTCTCTAACCACTGGGCTTGCTGTGGATGTCCAGGCTGCTCAAAGGGATTTCGTGTCAGAAGAGGTGGCCCTGCGCAGGCCCTGCCTCAAGAAACTCAGTCAATGATCTTTCTTTCCCTCTTTCCCTTTTTCCTTTCTCAATGCAGAGCCCAAGCCCCTTCCCCAGCCAGCCTCAGCTCGGAATGCAAGTTATTCAGATTCTCATCCAGAAGTTCCCACAACCCAACTCAGTGCTCTGGTTTTGCCAGGCCAGGTCTCCTTCCTTCAGTCCTGAAGGGCCTGCTTGCCCTGCACTTGGGCAAGGCTCTGCTTTCTGACTGGCCGAGTAACTCAAGCTCTCTGAGACTCAGCAGTAAAAACAGCCACGTTCACAGGTCTCCTGCATGTGGGCACTGCCCTCAGCTCCCCTGCAACACCAGGCTGATACAGGGATCCGCCTGCTTCTTGGAATCCTGTGATGAGATCCAATAACAGATTTGTGAAATCTGCTCAGCAGTTGGAAAGCTCCATGCTAAGGCTGGTGTTATACTTTGAAGGGCAATGCTTGTTTAGATCTACAATTTTTAGATTTTTTTTTCCCAGAACGTCATAGGCATGTTATTTATAGTCAGCTCTCATACAGGTTTTTTTTTTATCTTTCTTCACTGCTCTGCTAAAAATAACAAATGACAAAGGTCATGTCTGCTCTACTACCTGAGGAGTCTACAAAGCAGGAGGCTTTTAATCCTCTGCCTTAGCAAAGTGAGAGCTTTCCTGCTGACAGGCTGCAGGCCACACCCTGGAATTCCTGGGTGTTGGGGGTATGCAGACCTCAAGGACCCATATGCAGGTGAGCCTTGCCTCAGTTACCTCTCCCCCCAGCCAGGGGAGGGAGTAGATTAAGGGCAGGAGTCCTGGGTCCTGGTCCCAGGCTGCAGTATGAGCCTCGGTTTACTCATATTCGTATTCAGGAAGGCTGGAGTAAATAGACATGAGGAACTTCCTCTGGATTGTTGTCCACATGTACTCACTTGTTTCCTCCCCCCAGCTTGCACCACTCTGGCTCCACGGAATGTACATACACTGGCCCCTGACAATGACAATGGTGTTGATGACATGCCAAACACCAGGCTAAGGCAGCCTTTGGAGTGAGTACGCTCACCCAACCCTGGCCAGCCCAGTGGGGAGGGAAGCTTGTTGTCCTCATCTGACAGAAGAGGGAGGAGCTGAGCCCAGAGAGGTGAGATTTCACATGAAGTCTCACACCAAGCAATGACTAAGCAGGTGTCACCTCCTGGTCTGCTCTTGGCTCCAGGCACTGAGCTGGACACATGGGCAGGAAGGCAGATGGACTTAGGCCTGCTTTGTACATGGCTGAGGAAGCTCTGGTCACAGAATGACTGTCACAAAGTGTTGGGAGTGGCAGGGGAGGGAGAGGCAGGGGCAGCCCATGGGGACCCAGGAGGGGGCTCATTTTGCCTGGGCCTGCCAGTTGGGGATGGCAGGTAAAGCCTTCCAGGTGACAGGTGTGGCAGGAGAGAGGAAGGTAGGATTGAAGTGGGGCTCACAGAAGGCCTTGGGGGGCATGCAAACCCATAGCAGGAAAGTGCAATTACAGGTTGGCCAGAATACCTGCAACTTCAGTGGTGACACCTGCCATTTGACAAATGTGACTCTGCCCTGGTTTGAATATTACTTGGCCCCCCCAGGCCCATGTGTTAAAGGCTGGTCCCCAGACCATCCCAGGACCTTTAAAAAGTGGAACCTAGAGGGAGGAACTTAGGTCACTAGGAGTGTGCCCACCAAGGGGATGCTGGAAGCTTGGCTCTGTCCCTCCTGGAAATGAGATGGATGGTTTTGTTCTGCCCTGGTCTCCTCCCATGATGGGCTAGCTCCCACAGGGCAAAGCAAATGGGCCCAGCCCACTGAAACTTCCAAAACCACAAGGTAAAATAAATCTTTTCTTCTTATAAGTTGACTGTCTCATTTATTTTGCAATCGTGACAGAAAGCTGGCAAACATATATATATAATATACAATAGCATATATAATGTTTGTCTGTCTTTAAATCGACTCTAGTTTTTTAAAAAATGTAGACATCTTCTCCGTGCAGTGGGCCCTCTTTATCCACAGGTTCCCACATCTCTGATTTAACCAACCTTGGACTGGAAATATTTAAATTGTTGCATGGGTATTGGACATGTGCAGTCATTGTTGCCCTCACAACACAGCCTAACAGCTCTTCATAGCATTTACATTGTATGAGGCACAAGTCCTCTGGTACTGGTTTAAGGCACACAGAGATATGTCTAGGTTCTATGCACACAATGTCATTTTCTGTAAGGTACTTCCATGCTCATGGATTTTGGTATCCAGGGGGGACCTGGAAACCTGTGGGTAGATACTGCAGGATGATGGTGCTACCTGAAGCACTGATAGTCACAGTATCATGGATTTACTTCACCATTTGCCTTTTCTCTTAACACATTAAAGTAAGTGCAGAGCTATTAAAAACAAAGAATGCACTTGCACTGGGAATGATGGTGCATACTTGTGATTCCAGCATTCTGAGAGGCTGAGGCAAGAGGATTACAATTTGAGGCTAGTCTGGGCAACGTAGGGATTTAGTAAGACCCTGTCTCAAAATAAAAAATAAAAATGAGTCATAGATGTAGCTCAGTGAAAAGACACTGAGTGTGATCCCCAGTGTGGGAAGAAAGAAAGAAGGAAAGAAAGGAAAGAAGGAAGGAAGGAAGGAAGAAAGAAAGAAAGAAAGAAAGAAAGAAAGAAAGAAAGAAAGAAAGAAAGAAAGAAAGAAAGAAAGAAAGGCTGCACTTATTTACCCACTAAAATGGTAGCTTGTTGGCCTTTTGGGAACCGTGGCCATGACTGTGAGCTTGACCTGAGGGTAAGTTTTAGGCGGCTGATCTGGGGTACAGGGAGTTTCTTAGAGATTAGGAAGGGCAGGAGGGCCATGCCTGGGGTCAGCCCCCCTCCTCACAAAGGGCTGGGGCCTTCAAATGCCCCAAGGTGAGGGACGCTCGTCCACACAGCCCTGCTCTGGGCCTCAGCTTTCCTCTTCCTTGGAGCCCAGGGGAGCGCCTCCCGGACACACCTTTCCTCAGCCCAGCGCCTGAGCGCCATTGCGCCATGCTGACCTCAATGACTAACACACATTCCTGGCCTAGTTAGAAAGCCCCTTGCCTCTCATATTTATAGCCACCTGCCTACTCTCCAACTTCACTCTCATCCTGCCCTCCCAGGAACCTCCTTTCTCTGTGTCCTCTGTGCTTGAAGCCCTGCCTTTCTACAGGTGCCCTCAGCCCCTCCTCTCTGAGGACAGTTCTAAGTGACCACAGGCAGCTTCCCTCCCTGAACCTCTTCCGGGGAGAGGGAGCCCTTGTACCCACAGGGCTGGGCTGTGAAGAGGACTAATCCATACCATCATTCAGCACCAGCTGTGCACCAGGCCCTGCTCCATGCACATGGCACCTATAAACTCATCTAACCTCCACAATAGCCCTGGAATAGGTGTGCTGTTGTCATCATGCCTATTCTGCAGAGGAGGAAATTGAAACACAGAAAGGTTAAGTAACTTGCCCACAGTCACACAGTGAGCTGGGATTCAAATCAGAATCTTTAGAGTTTATACACTGAGTGCTGTCCTGAGCTTGGGACACAAAGTAGACCCACAGCCATGGGGGAGGGATGATTTGTTTCCTGCCTTTGGGGTATCCTTGATTTGTTAACCACAGGGTTGACCATCTGTAGTAAAGTGGCTGGGATAGGAGTAAATGATGAAGGTCATGTAGGACCACGGTCGTGGCTCATGCAACATCCAGGCCCCTCAAGGGAGCTACCGGGGTGTGGCTGAAGATCACAGGGGAACTGGAATAGGACACCCTTTATAGAGGGGACTCAGGCCTGAAGGGGAGAGCAGCTTGGCACCAAGTAGTGTGTGAAAGGTGCTCAGGCCTCAGGAGGGCAGAATTAGTCCCTGCCCCTGCCCCACATCTGACTGTCTCACCCTCACATCTTAAAGGGGGTGAACATCCAGTATGCTTTTTCATGTAACGATTTTGGGAAGTTGAGTCATGGTTATATCATGGATGCATATACAGTTTCATAAGAAGATCCCAAGAGGGACAGAACCACACGCTGTTTGGGTGTCTGCTCTGTGCAGCTCTGTGCCAGGCATGGTGTAGGCACACGTCAAAGACTGTCCTAGCTCTGCTCCACATCACCAGACCCCAGCTTCTGTGTGCCTGGAGGAGAGGGCACAGGTGGCCCTCGAAGCAGGGGTTGTGTGACACCGCACAAGCGCTAACAGTGACTGCCCAATGTTCTGTTCACTCTGTGATCAGCCTCACATCCTCAAATGAGTTCCCGGGCTGCACAGACTTGGCTGGGGCCCATTTTGCATGCCCTGAGCCTGGTCTCACATGGTCATCCTGATGTGTGAAGGAGCAGCTGGGAAAATGTCCAGTCTTTCTACTCTTCCCGAATTTGGCCTTAAGAGATACAACTACTTTCAAATTCAAATCAGACTCCAGTCCTGGGCTTCAGGTTCCCTGGATTGAAGAGAAGTGCCTTTCCTTAGCCAGAACATCCATGGCCATCCTGATTTAATTAGCTCTTCCTCACAGTGATTTAGGGGAGCCTGTAATTAGCTCAGGGCCCCGAGGGAGAGGCCCAGGCATTGGAGCCAGCTCTGGAGCAGGCATCGAGGGCAGGGTGGGGGCTCCTTTTCAGATCAGACTCCTGGTCTCACCAAGTGAAAGAAGTTGGAGAACCCCAGCTGCCCTGTGAAGGAAGTGGGGAGGAGCCTTACATAAATGCAGGGGAAGAGAGGGTGCTGCAGAAGAGGGGTGCTTAGAGACCTTGCCTTCACATTTTGTTTCATACTGACCAAGTTTCAGAGCATATGTGGCCTCTGTGGGCCACACATGCCAGGTCTGGGGTGGCAACTGGCCCTTGAAGATGACTGAGGAGATTCCCATGGTGCCAGGCCTGAAAGCAGGACTTTCCCACCAGGAACAGGGAAATCTCTTTCCAGTTCTGAAGGGGACATTCCCAGAACAGGGTCTGCCCTGCATGCAAGGCAAGTGGACATCAGCCAGACCCTGAGAAGGTTCTGAGAGCCTCACCTACTTCAGGGTTCAAGGGCACACAAATCCCAAATGGATAGGGCCATGGCTTGATTTTGGTTGCCCCCCTAAAACCCATCTTGTGGCTTAATTCCTCAGTGCAGCTTGTCAGGAGGGGGACCTAATGGCAGGCACTGGGTTCTGGGAGTGGAGCACTCCTGAATGGAATGGCGCCTTTCTCCTGAGAGCAAGTTCTTGCTTTCACAGGACCAGACTCCTTCTCATAGAAGCAGGCTGTATAACTCGGTTTCTGCCTCTTCTCCCTGTGCCCACTTGCCCTCTGTCTGCCATGAGTAGACACAGCATGAAGCCCTGGCCAGATGTGGCTGCCCAATCTTAGACTTCCAGCCTTCAGACTGTGAGCCAAAATAGACCTCTTTTCTTTATAAATTACCATCACAGGTATTCTTAGCCACAGACATGACTAAGATGAGTAGAGTGTCCTTGTATGGGTCTGCAGGCCCCCCAGGAGCCCCTGAGGTAGGTTTCCTGCCATGCCCTGCATCTGCCCCACACAAATCCTTGCAGGAAGGCAGAGCCAGTCCCACCCTTCAGCATTGTGGCTGTGACCTGGGATATCAGAAAAGCACCATAAACACCATCAGTTGGTGGGCTGTGGAGTCTGTAGGCTGCCCTTGGGCATAAGACCCAGGGCCAGAACAAAAAGCTGTAGCTGCCTAGATTTCCAACCTGAGCCCTTTCACAGATGTGAGTATAGCCAATTGTGGTATTTGTTATGCTGCATAGGCCATTTCCTCTACCCTAGGCACCTGTATTGTGTCATCTGAGATATAAAGACAAATCGATTGTGACCACTTAGGAAATCAGTCTGAGTGTCTTGGAGAACCAATGTGGCCCTCTTGGAACACCTGATGTGTGTCCACCACGCTGGGTGCACCCGCAGTCCTCACCCCATGGCAGCCCTCTGGGGAGGTTATCCCAGCCCATGGCAGAGGAGGAGCCTGAGGATCAGAGGGCAGAGGTCGCCTGCTCAGGACTATTCAGCCAGACCTGCAGAGTTTACATTGGAAGCCAAGGCTGTGAGCGCCAGAGCCTGTGTTCTCTCCCACTTCACACAGGTGGGGAAGCAGTATTGGGGATTAAAAGGCCAGGGAGGCAGTAGTACCAAGTATGGAGAGGGACAATTCTGTTCAGAGTGTCAGAGCTGTGCTGCACCTTGCATCCTGCAAGCCAGGCCTCCCTCCAGGGCTCAGAGTCCTGTGTACCTTGCTGCTGAGCAAGTCTTCACCTTTCTTCTTGGATTCAGCACCCAATCTTTTTTCTTGGGCTCCTTGTTTGGTTTCTACCCTGCCCCTGGCCCTCTGCTGGGCCAAGGCCCACCCTGGTACACAGTACTGTTCCTGTGGATGTCTGTGGACCCCCAGGCTTTGCTGCTTTTCAACTGCTTAGCCCTCAACAACCCTGGGGGTGAGGCTCAGAGAAACTGACCACTGGTTAAAGGTCACACAGCCTGTGAGCAGAAGACCTGGGATTTGAACCCACATAATTGTGACCCTCCAGCCCGAGGCCTTCTACAGATCCTTCTCCTCTGTGACCATCCTGTCCATCTTCCTTCTACCTTCTGGTCACTCCACTGGGAGTGGATTGTCTTGTGTGCAGCCCTGCTGAAGCCGGCCTTGCACTTGCTAGCAGGAGGAGGAGATGCACTTTGGAGATCATCCAAGGAAAAGATCCTTGAAGTAACTTTTCTCTGTGGCTCTCAAAGCCAAATGCACTGAGCCCAAACAGGAGCAGGTCTCCAAAGGACTTACTCGGAAACTGGCATTTGGCTGGGACACACAGCCAACAGCCACTTTCCAAGCCATTACCTCACAGAGCCACACGGCAGCCTGGGTGGTGTCCTGAACCTTTTACAGAGGAGGAAGCTGGAGGCTTGGAAAGATGTTGGGGTTTGCTCAAGGTCATATTCGAAGCTCAGGTGAGCTTAGACTCATCATGTTCACTTCCAGAGCCTCTGGTCTTTCATCTGCAGAGATGATAAGGATTCCAGCTCCCCAGAGTTGCTGAGGGCTGAGGGAGGGGAGAGATCTGGAACAGGACCTGGCATCCAAAGGGTGCTCCATGACCGGTGGATGCATCAGTTCTTCAGACAAAATGGGTAAAGACAGGCCAGGGTGAGAGCATCTCAAGCACATGTGTGGACAGGCAGGTTGGCAGCAGCTGACATGGCTGGGGTATATTATTTAACTCTGCAATGCTGTCTCATCTTCCCCTCACCACAGCTGTTAGAGGTGAGTGCAGTTTTGATATCCATTTTATAGAGGGGAAATGGAGATGCAGACAAGTTAAGTGGGAACCAAAGAGCAGTTTTTCAACAGACAAAAGGTCAGTCATGTGCAGAGTATGACAAGCATATAAATTAGCACTCTTCCCAGTAAATAGCAACTGGGAAGCATCTGCACATGCTGCCCTTCTTTCCTCAACCTCCAGTGACATCTTTTGCCATAGAACTTTCTACCAGCTGTTCCCTGGAAGCCACTGCAGCCATCCTTGCTCATAGGATATGTGGGGTTCAAGACCCCTTGGAGGAGTCAGGGCTGGGGAGATGGTTTCTCCATCATCTTTCTTCTGATGTGGGAAGTAGTGGATGCCCCAGCTTTACATGTAGCAGGACCCCTAATGCATGGTGCTCATGGTGTCTGGTGAATCCATGATGCATTTCAGATGTGCAATCAGGAGAAACCTGGGCCAAGGTGGAAATTCTGCCCGATTTTGGAGGATCCCCCAGGTGGCATGGGACAGGGCAGTGAACCAGGAGGCTTCTCCTACTGGCTCCACTAAGTGTTCACACTGAAAGGGGTCCAGGCATTTCTCGCTGGGGCTCAGTTTCCTCTTTAAAATTCAGGAAAAAATAAAGAAAGTGAAACTGCAGGGTTGATAACCCTTGGCACAGAAGTTCCAAATGAGCCACTTGTGAGAGCAGCCAGCTTAAAATAAATTTGTTTGTTTTGCTCAGAGCTTAAAATAAAGTGGAATTAAATGCCAATATTTAGAAATTAGAGGAATCTAGATTTCTGGCTTCTCTTAAAATACTGTAAAATCTGCCCCCCTGCCCCCTGGAGTTGGCTGAAGGAGGGGGAGCCATAGAAACTGGCATCTGGTCACCAGTAAGTTGCCCCTCACTGTCCCGCTTCAGTAAGTGGTTTCTGACCAGCTGAGTTATGCACCCAGACATCCTCTCTCTTCCAAGAGCTGGCTGTGTTTCTGGCATAAAACCTCTGCCCTATCGTTCACTAATAAGCATGCTGTGCCAGAGGTTGCTCCAGACACGCCAGTGCAGCCCTCAGCACTGCGCCCACATTAACCAAGCATGTCATTCTCATAACCCTGGGAGGCAAGGACACTTGCTACTGTATCCATCTCACAGATGAGGACACTGAGGCCCAAAGAGGCTAACTCACTTGCCCAAGTTCACATGACTAGTAAGTGGCAGCATTTGGATGCCCAGCAGTTTGGCTCCCAAATCTGTACTTTCAGCATGATCCCAGGCTGTTCCTGCCCCTTTTCTGGATGCAGGACCATTCTCAGGGCTTTGTCCAAGTTTCTGTCTCTCGATGGAAGACTTATTTCATCGTCCTCCTGATGTTTCTTTCCTACTGTGATTATCACTTCCTTCCCGTATAAATCAATCAATTTTTTAAATCTTTTCAACAAGGCACAGGCAATGCTCTTATTCCTATTTTAAGATGAGGAAATTGAGGCACAGACAGGGTTAGGAACTTGTGCGAGGTCTCGTGGCTGGAGGTGGCAGAACCAGGGTTCAACCTGGTCGCCTGCTTCAGTGTACCTTCCCTTACTGTTCCCTCAGCTACCCACAATGCCATTCAATTCTTCTCTCCATCATTTATTCACTCACCCAGGACCCTGCATCTCCTTGCTCTGGGTGTGGGACATGCAGACACTCGCAAGCTTCCCCCCAAGCCACAGCTGCATGGGACCAGCCTGGGGTGGAAGCCACTGTCTCCCTCCCAGAGCAGAAACTGCCCTGAACATTTCCTCTGGGGCCCAGTTCTGTGGAGAACCAGTTCCCACTGGCAGTCTGGACAGTCCTGTGGCCTGGCAGCTTCCTGCAGGGCGAGCCTGTGACTCAGGGAGACCCTGCAGGCCCCACTCCCTCGCCCTGGTCCCACACAGCTAGAATGTGGACCACCTGTTGGCCCTGCTCTGCTGCTAACCAACCACAGGGGCCTGAGGTGGGCTCCCCCCTTCTGGGGCTCAGTTTCCCTATCTGTAAAGCAAGCACATTAGATTATAGGAGGACAAAGAGTGGTGGCCCAAGGGTAGAACCAGCTTCTGACATCTTTTGCTTGAGTACTTGCAGGGATTTTTTTCCTTTAGTGGTTCTGGGGACTGAACTCAGGGCCTTCACACTGAGCTACATTCTCAGATCTTCTCATCTTTTATTTTGAGACAACATCTCACTAAGTTACTAAGTTGCCCAGGCTGGACTCAAACTTGTGATCCCCCTGTCTCAGCCTCCCTGAGTGTTGGGATTACAGGCATGCACCATCATGCCTGATTTTTTAATTTGTAAGTAAACTTTTTGTTTTAGAACAATTTTAGATTTACCAAAACAATGTGAAGAAAGTATAGAGAGTTCCTGTCCACTCTTCCCCAGTTCCCCTGTTATTTATATCTTATAATAGTACAGTACATTTCTCACAACTAATGAATCAATACTGGTATGTTAATATTAACAAAAACCCATACTTCATTCAAATTTCCTTTACTTATCCCAAATGTCATTTACTGCTCCAGGATCCCAGCCAGGACACTACACTACATTTAGTCATCCTTTCTCTGTAAGGTCCTCTTGGCTATGATAGTTTTATAATTTCTTTTCTTTTTCTTTTCTCTATATAATTTCTTTTTTAAAAAATTAAATTCGAATGAGGGAATAGAATGGTTTGGGCTACAAAAAATATTTTGTCTGGGTGGTGGTTACACAGGTTTGAACACATGGAAAATCATCAAATGGCAATGGGAGATTAATGCTCTTTAACATATGCACATTGCATCTCAATAAAATAGCACTGCATGACTCTCCAACATGCCCCAGTGTGCAGTGCATCCTGGTCCAGTCAGACTCTGCCATTTCTGTGAACCCTTGGATTAGTGCCTACAGTCACCACACATCATGGCTTGTATCTAGATGTACCCCCGAAGCCTCATGCACTCATAGGTGGGACTTTTCAGAGCTGGCAAGATCTAGGGTGTGTATATGTGGATTAAAAGTGTGATGCTGGGATTAAGGGTATGGATAATGGAAGTCCCACCCTGGCTGTGGGTGGCACCAATCAATAGGCTTGTAGCCTAGGTGGAATATAAAGGGACAGAAAGAAAGTAGGTTTGCTGCTTATTGCTATTGTGGCGGCTGCTGCCTTTTGCCTGCCACACCATGAACCGTTTCTCCTCTGTGATGCCCTTCTGCCGTGCAACCTTTGGAGCCAGCTGACTATAAACTGAAACCCCTACAAACTGTGAGATAAATAAACCTTTCCTCCTTTAATTTTGGTTGTCAAGTATTTTGTCTCAGCAACAAGAAATGTAACTACAATACCACACAGCAGAAAAATAAGACTTTTCTGGTTTACCCACCCATAAAATGGGTGTAACAGTATTTTCTGCCTGATCAGCTGAGGTGAAGATGAACTGAGATAGTGTGTTTGAAGGTCTCCGCAGAGTACATATGGAGGTAATTATGATTATTGCTCATGTCATATTTGCATTATTAACACAGGTGCATAGGTGTTCTTTCACCTTAAAGCAGACCCTGGCCCTTCTTTCTCTCCCTCCCCTGCCTCCTCTTGTCACTGTCTCTGCCAGGGCAAAGTCAGAGGGTGGAAGAGGCAAAATCAGGCCTGCAAGGTGGATCCTACCTATTAACAGTAGACCCCAGAAATTGTCCCAGGCCTGCTCTTTGCCTAGGAAAGCTTTGGTATAAATGGAGTTCTCCCCCCCTACACACACACACATCAAAATGAGAAGACAGGTAAACAAGCCACAGAACCAGACTTCCAGATCACCTACAGCAACTCCAAAGGGAAATGAGATGGAATACTCTGATACTCAACCACCTGGACTCCCTGAACTAGCAATGAAAGAGGATCTGGAAAAAATGAAATCAGAAATAATTTCTCAGATAACAGCAAAGATCATGCCCATAGTGCAAGACATGATTAATAAATCTAGAGAGGACACAGATAAAAAAAAGAGAGGTGCTGAAGAACATGATGGAATCCCAACATAGGAAACAAATTGAATCCATAAAACAGATGCAAACAGGTTTCCAGGAGATTAAAAACTCCACTGAAAGTCTATGCAGCAGAATGAACCAATGTGAAGACAGAATTTCAGATATAGAAGATAAGATTGCAATTAGTGACCAGGAAAAGAAAAAATTCTTCAAAATTTTAAGGGACCATGAGAAATCATTCCAGCAGCTGCTAGATGATGCAAAGAAAAATAACATAAGAGTGATTGCAGTCAATGAAGAAACAGGAGAGAGAGTGCAGATGACATAAAAAAACTGTTTACAGAAGTGATGGCACAAAACTTCCCAGGCAGGGGAAAAGAATTTGATATACAGATAAGTGAGGCATATAGGACTCCAACTAACCTTGATCAAAAAAAATCTACACACAGGCATATAATTGTTAAGATTCCAGAAACCCAACAGAAGAACAAAATTCTACAAGTTCTTAGAGAAAAGAAACAAATCACATACAAAGTAAAGCCCATCAGAATCACAGCAGACTTCTCAATGCAAACCCTCAAGGCAAGAAGAGCTTGGTGTGATGTGTTTCAAGCCCTAAAGGAAAACCCAGATTGATGTACCCTGCAAAACTATCTTTCAAAATTGATGGAGAAATAAGATACTTTCATGACAAAGAGCACCTTAGGAACTTCATGAATACCAAACCAGCACTCCAAAAAATTTTAGACAAAATCCTAGGAAAAGACAACGAGGATCACAACACCAGGAAGCCCAGCAGAATGAATCCACTGGGCACAATAAGAAATTAAAAGCAAAGGGGGAGGATCAAATAAAAAGAAAAGGTCATGACAATGATAAGTCAATATGTATCAGTTATAACCATCAATGTTAACAGTCTCAATTCACCAATCAAAAGAAATAGACTTGCAGAATGGGTCAAGAAGCAAGATCCAACAATATGTTGCATACAAGAAACACACTTAATTCAAAAAGAAACATAGACTGAAAGTTAAAGGGTGGAAAACAATGCTCCGTGTGACAGGAACCCGAAAAAAAGCAGGAGTAGCTATCCTCTTTGCAGACCAAGTGGATTTCAAATCCACACTGATTAAGAGAGACAAAGACAGACACTACATCCTTGTAAAGGGAACAATCCAAGAGGAAGAGATGACAATCATAAATATCTATGCACCAAACACTAGTGCACCCAACTATATAAAACAAATACTAACGGACATGAAAAAACATATAAGCACTAATACAATAGTAGTGGGGGACCTCAATACCCCATTGTCACAAATAGATAGATTAACCAGACCAAAAACAAGCAATGAAATACTAGAACTCAATCGAACTCTTGAACAAATGAACTTAACAGATGTTTATAGAGTGTTCCACCCCACAACATCAGAATACACATTTTTTTCGGCTGCACACGGGTCATTCTCCAAAGTAGACCACATACTCGCTCATAGAACATATTTAGGTAAGTGCAAAGGAATTGAAGTTATCCCCTGTATATTATCAGACTATAGTGCGATGAAATTGGAGATCAACAGCAAAAGAAACTGCAAAAACTTCATAAACACATGGAAAATGAACAACACACTTCTGAATAACCAATGGATCACAGAGGAAATTAAAGAAGAAATCAGACAGTTCCTTCAATTAAATGACAATGACAATACAACATATCGGAATCTATGGGGCACAATGAAAGCGGCCTTTTAAGGGAAATTCATAGCAGTGAATAATCACATTAGGAAAACAGAGTGTGCCCAATTAAACAACCTGATGCTGAACCTCAAGCTTCTAGAAAGAGAAGAGCAGGACAAACTCAAAGCTCATACAAGAGACGAAATTATAAAGATCAGGGCAGAAATTAATCCAATGGAGACTAAGAAAATAATACAAAAAAATCAATGAAGCCAAGAGTTGGTTCTTCGAAAGAATCAACAAAACTGACAAACCCTTAGCCAACCTTATAAGAAATAGGAAAGAAAAGGCCCAAATCCATGCAATTAGGAATGAAAAGGGTGAAACTACAACAGACCCAGCAGAAATCCACAGAATCATTAATACCTACTTCCAGAAACTATACGCCAATAAGATGGAAAACACAGAAGAAATGGACAGATTCCTAGACACATATGAATTACCAAAGTTGAATGAAAAAGACCTAAAAATTCTAAACAACCCAATATCAATCAATGAAATTGAAAATATAATTAAAATCTTACCAACCAAGAAAAGCCCGGGTCTTGATGGCTTCACTGCTGAATTCTATAAGACATTTAGAGAGGAGCTACTACCACCACTGTTTAAACTCTTCAATGAAATTGAAAGGGAAGCAATACTCCCAAAATCATTCCTGGAAGCAAACATCACCTTGATCCCCAAAGCAGACAAAGACCCAACTGAAAAAGAGAACTATAGGCCAATCTCACTAATGAACATAGATGCAAAAATCCTCAATAAGATACTGGCAAACAGAATGCAGAAGATCATCAAGAAGATCATGCACCCTGATCAAGTGGGATTCATCCCAGGGATGCAGGGATGGTTCAACATACACAAATCAATCAGTGTAACACACTATATCAATAGAGCTAGGGACAAAAACCATATGATCATCTCAATAGATGCAGAAAAAGCATTTGACAAAATCCAACATGCATTTATGATAAAAACCCTACAAAAAATCAGAATAGATGGTCTCTACCTCAATCTGATAAAAGCCATCTATGAAAAACCAACAGCCAATATCATACTAAATGGTCAAAAACTGAAATCCTTCACACTAAAATCAGGAACAAGACAAGGATGTCCACTATCACCACTCTTGTTCAATATAGTTTTGGAAAAATTAGTCCCAGCAATTAGACAAGAGAAAGAAATAAAAGGAATAGATAGATAGGAAATGAAGAAGTCAAATTGTCATTATTTGCAGATGACATGATACTCTACATAGAAGACCCCAAGAACTCCACCAAAAGTCTTCTAGACTTAATAACCAAATTCAATAAAGTAGCTGGATACAAGGTCAACACACAAAAATTAATAGCTTTCCTCTATATGAACAACAGAGTCACTGAGAGAGAAATAAGGCAAACAATTCCTTTCACAATAGCATCCAAAAAACTGAAATACCTAGGAATCAACCTAACAAAAGAAATCAAAGACCTCTTCTCTGAAAACTATAGCACTCTGAAAAGAGAGATTGAAGATGATATCAGGAAATGGAAAGACATCACATTCTCCTGGGTAGGAAGGATCAACATAGTGAAAATGCCCATACTTCCAAAACTGCTATATAGATTCAATGCAATCCCAATTGAAATCCCAGCAGCATACTTCATAGACCTTGAGAAAACAATCCAAAAATTCATTTGGAACAAGAAGAGATCCAGAATAGCAAAAGCAATTCTAGGTCACAGAGACATGACAGGGAGTATTACAACCCCCAACTTGAAACTATACTACAAAGCTACTATGATAAAAACAGCATGGTACTGCCAAAGAAACAGACCTGAGGACCAGTGGAACAGATTAGAAGATGCAGAAACAACTCCAGACACACTCAGCCACCTCATCTTTGACAAAGGAGCCAAACACCCTCACTGGAGGAAAGATAGTCTCTTTAATAAATGGTGCTGGAGAAATTGGGTTTCAACTAGCCAAAGACTAAGACTAGACCTATATCTCTCACCCATGCACTAAACTAAAATTGAAATGGATTAAAGATCTAAATATAAAAACAGAAACACACAGAGGTTAGATAGAACTCTTCAAGACATTGGGGTAGGAAAAGACTTTATGAACAAAACCTCAGTTACCCGTGAACTAGCACAAACAATCAACAAGTGGGATCTCTTTTTACTAAAAAGCTTCTGCACAGCAAGAGAAACCACCAGCAGTGTGAAGAGACAACCCACAGTGTGGGAAAAAATTTTCACCAGCGGTCTTTCAGACAAAGGTCTACTATCTCGAATCTATAAAGAACTTAAAAAAATCAGACCTCCCAAATTTAAAGACCCAATCCAAAAATGGGCATCTGAAATGAACAGACATTTCTCACACAAAGAAGTAGAAGCAGCATATAAACATACGAAAAAATGTTCAACATCACTGGTCATTCGAGAGATGCAAATGAAGACAACGCTGAGATTCCACCTCACTCCAGAAAGAATGGCTGCTATCATGAAATCAACCAATAACAAATCCTGGCGGGGCTGTGGGGAAAGAGGAACCCTGCTCCAGTGCTGGTGAGAGTGTAGACTGGTGCAAGCACTGTGGAAATCAGTATGGAGATACCTCAAAGAACTAGGACTGGAAGTCCCATTTGACCCCGCTATTCCACTGCTGGGGATCTTCCCCAAAGAATTAAAGGAATCATACCACAGTGATATATGTGCACTCATGTTCATAGCAGCACAGTTTGTAATAGCTAAAACTTGGAAACAGCCCAAATGCCCATCAACTGGAGACTGGATAAAGAAAATGTGTTTTTTTTTATAAAATGGAGTACTACTCAGCCATCAAAAATGAGAAATTAGAGACATTTCTTGCTAAATGGATGCACATTGAGGCAATACTCTTAAGTGAAATAAACAGGACACACATGTGTAAATACCGAATAGTTTCTCTAGTGTGAGAAACTGAAAGTGTCAATAAAGATTAAAAGGTATAATAGATAATGTGAAATAGGAAGAAAAGGGGCAAAGGGGAGGGGGAAGTGGGAGGGGTAGGGGAAAGGAAAGAGGGGAATGGAATTAATATGAGAAAATGAAAAAATAGAAACAAAGTCTTTGTAAATAGGGAAGGATGGAGGGGTTGAAGAGAGGGCAGGGGAAGGGGAAAAATAAGAACCAAGAGAGATTACATAAAGGTGCATATCTCCAATGATGAATATCATTATGTTGTACACCTAAAATGTACCAATAAAAGGATATACAAAAATAAATAAATAAATGGAGGTCTCCATTCTTCCCTTCCCAAAGACCCCCTTAGGGTGCAAATATCCTTCAGTGCCCAGATATCCATCTCCAGGAATTGCACCCTGCCTCTTTGGGGACTGTTCCTGACCAAGGTCCTTGGGCACAGTGGGCCAGTGGAGGGTTTTAGAGGTGTGCTGTGGAGACAAGGTAGTCCCCAACTGAGCTCTCCACTGGCCCAGCCTCTTAGGGATGTCAACTTCCCAGAACCAATGAGGCCAGTGAATGACAAGTTCCAGATGTCCCAGGTGGCCCTTTTGGGGATAACACCAAGAAGCTGGCAGGATACACAGCTGTCTGTAGTAGGTGTGTAGACTGGTGAGGGCCAGTGAGGGGCAAGGACGGGGGAAGAATGCCTTGGCCAGGCAGGGTCCTGCTTGCCCTCAGATTCATGGGGTAGCCACTGGCAATGCTCTCCCCACTCCCAGTCTCCTTTCCTAGTAGTAAGAAGAGCAAGTAGTGCAGATGGTGACAAGGCTGGAGGTGCCCATGCTCTGGTGTTGATAGTCGCTCCAATTGAAATGCAAGGTACAGGACAAGCCCATGATGTGTGCAGCATAACTTCCTCCTTCCAAGCACCCTATGAGATAGGCCCCATTATTATCTCCATTTCACTTGCAAAGAAATGGGGTGGGAAGATAAGAACTTGCCTAAAGCTTCCCCCACTACAAAGTGTGCAGAATCGATTCAAATGCAGAGTCTATGCCCATTCCCAAGGCCAGATCTTCTGTAGCTGCACTAGGGACTGGCAAGCAGCCTCCAGGAGAACTTGCTGTCTCTGTGCACTGGTCCCCTATGCAGGGAAGAACAGATGCTCAGAGTGGACACCCACCAGCACCAACAGTGCTAAGGGGCCACACCTGTTAGCTCATCTGGGTTTCACAAGGACCTTACAACATCTGCACTGTCACCACCACCTCAATTTACAGCCGGGAAACAAGGCACAGAGAGACTGAAGTAAATGTCCATAGAGGCAGCAGAATGTGAACCTGGCCACTTGTTCCACTGCCCACTTTCTTGGAGCCCTCTGGAGGGACAGCTGTTACAGAGCTGGGAAAACCAGAGACTGTCCTTCAAGGGCTCCAAGTCAGTGTCCACAGGGTTCATAGGGCCAGCCTCCCCCCATGAGGCCCAGGTCTGTCCCTGACACTGGGAGTGTCCATCTTAGCCATGTGCTTTCAGTAGAGACCCAGGCTCAGAGAGGAGTGGCCAGCCCATGAACCCAGCCTCTCATACCTGGGCCAGAGGTGGTAGCAAATCCTCTGTTGTCCTCTCTGGGTTCCAGGTCACGAACCTCCACTCTGACCTCTCAGGTCCAGCAACAACTCCTGCAGAGCCCTGTGTCACTACCACACCCTGCAAGGCAGCCACCCGTGGGAGTGGGGACACTGCAGGAGGCAACCATGACATCTGCGTCTTGCTGCCAGCCTTCCTTTCTGACCTTGGGACCAACAAAGAGGGGCCAGGCTGGGGTGGGGAGGCTGGCTGGTCACCAAGGGCGTGGGATTGCCTCCAGAGCGTTGGGGCAGCACAGCACAGACAAGCCTCTGGGCTCTGGGCTTCCTCCTGGGCCACCTCCATCCGAGCATGAGGCCCTGATCCTATCAGCAGCTCCCTGGCTATAGTCCAGCTTACCTGGAAGTGCTTTTGTTCTGAGCACTCTCTGTACAGCTAGCTCGTGGAGAGCAGCCTAGGAAGGCAGGGAAACAGCGGCCCAGCCTGAAAAGGCTTCCCACCAACAGGTCACATGGGTGTGAATGGCTGGCTAGAGGAGAGGTCAGGCCAGGAGAGGGTTGGGGAGGGCCTGGGCTGGACAGCCAGCCTCTCCCCTCCACTGGGAAGCCTCTCTGGACTAACAGGAAGAAAGGTAACAGAGCCTCCTACCCACCCGCTGCTTGGCCCCATGACACCGCTGCTATTTCATTATAATGTGCCTGATCATTTTTCCTTCATTTATTGACAACAGGAAGAAAACACTCATTGTTTCCTATGGAGCAAGCTGTCCTATCTCCAACATCCCTGGGGAAGAAGCACTTTCCACATGAGCGAGTTCCCCAGCTGCCTGCTCTCCTCCTTTGCAAGTGTTTTATCTTAAATAGTCCAGGTGTAAGGAGCTTGCCTCTGGCTTTTTTTCACACATATGTGAACTGATATTTTGCTAATCACAACAAGGCCTCCTTGACAAGGAATAGAACATCCATCAACGCAGCAAGCGTATGATTAGTTAGCCTATCTCCGCCTTTTCTTTGAAGTCAGAGACTACATGAACTTTTCCATGGAGCGGAGCTAGTCCTAGAGTGAGAATGATTACTGAGAAGTGGTCACTGGGTGCCACACGTGGCTCTAAAGCGCTGGAGTCATGTTCACACCTCTGTCCCCACACTCAGAGTTCAGCTTCAATGTTCTCTCATGGGCTGTATTTTCACTATTGTTCTCTGCTCTCAAGTCTGCAACACTCTACGAGTTCCGGTCCCAAACTTCCGGTAACGCTTCTGTTAACTGACTCTGCCTCACCATCTCACAGTGTAACCCACCCAACCAGCAGCTTCCCTGCATTCCTTTCCTCAACAAGTACTGTGCATCTGCTGTATGTCACAGGCGAGGGCTACAGAGGTGAAACTGAGACTGTGCTCAGGGAGAACAAAGGCCCATGGTAACACTGGCATTCACCTGAGCTCAGAGACGTTAGACCACTTCCTGTGGGTCACACAGCCATGAGAGAGTGAGGCGTGGATCCAAAGGCTAAAGCCCAGCTCTTGCCATAGCCCTATACCTCCTGAACAGTTTAGAGACCAGGGGAAGGGATGTGATTACATGACCAAATACAGCACCATCGGAAGCACTGCTACAGAGTCTCATCAGAAGAGCTGTGGGAGCAAGGAGCGGGGTGAACGTCCACAAGGTGCAGGTGACATGGCCATGTTTGCAGGAGGAGAAATGAAACCTGAACAGGAATGTCCACTCTGTTCCCTAGGACTAGAGCCCTCACACAGTTAGTGTGTCTTAGGGTCAGAATCTGGACCCTGATTTAGGAACATTGGGGTTATTCATAAACAAAATGCCTAAGCAGGAAGTGTGTGGACAAGTGCCACCTCTCCTCCTGTAGTTAGACAGAGGAGATTAAGATATGACCAGTCAGAGATCCGGGAAGAGGATCCAGCACTGGATGGGGCTGTTGAGCAGTTCTTTGGTCCTTTTTAACAAGATCTTACAGTTTTCTCATTCCTGACAATAGAGGGAAGCCAGACTGCTTTCCCGTCTGCCTACAGATGCACAAGAGGGCAGCCTTCAGCCCCAGGCAGCCAAAGCTGAACAGGATGCCGCTCAGGAGAGAGCTGAGCATCTCCTTAGCAGGTGCTTCTGTACAGGTAACATCATGGCAGCCTCTGATGCAGGGGACACTGTGGCCTGTCCTCAGAGGAGCCCCTCAGTGAGTGGCTGTCACCATCTGGTCTCTCCAAGTCCAAGCACAGAGCACTTCCCATTACCACTGCCAGTGCCCCATGGAAGATGTACAAGGAGGACAGAAAGATGTGCAGTTAGACCCACAGGACTGTGGTCCTGGAGCAGGGCCAGATACCTGGCCCAGGCTGCCTGCATGATGCCAGGGGCCCAGCAGGGGGCACTGCCACATAGTCAGCTGGTGGGCATTGGCCACTGGGCCAGGGCGGCCTGTGACCCTGGGCCGCCTTTAGTCTTCGCCACAGCCTGTGATGCCACCCGGGATCCCTTTGCAGATGAGCACCTGAAGACCACAGAGGGGATCATTCCTTTCAGGTGACATTGCAGAGCTAGATTTAAACTTATACTTTGCACTTTCTCTACTATACCACATGCCCATTCCAATTGGCATGAGTTTTCTTGCTTCAGCCTGACCCCGGTGCAAAATCTCCCAGAGAGAGCAAAAGGCACCAACAGTGCATTCTGGGCTGGAGGTTGGACATCAACCCACAATAAGAACATCAGAGGGAAGCAGATCTGAGTGCTGCCCACTGTCAGTGGCCAGGTGTGACAATTAAGTGTCTCCTCCTGTAGCTCCTCTTTGGGAACATGAGTGTCCCACCTCCTTACTGCCTCCCAGCCAGGACTCTTGCTGTCAGGACTTCTGTCAGGGACTGACTCAGCACTGACCACTGCCTTCAAAATTGCCTGTGCTGGCACCTGGGAGAGGTGGGCCGTTATGAAGATCTTGCTTTCATCATGCTGATGGGGTTGGGGGCCTGGAGCTGGGGCAGCTGGTGTCGGATCTAGCAGGTGAACCAGTCACACATGAGTGCTGGGTACAGCAGCCCCACAGAAATGTCATAGTGGGTGGTTTCCTCTGCCCAGTCAGATGCTGGTTCCAGGAAGCTGTTACCAGTGCCTCAAAGACCTGGCCAGAACTGAGGTGGGGTGGTGGGGGAGACTGACTACTTCTTGCTGAGCCTGGCTCAAGGTCCTTTATAGATATCTCTCATTTGTGAGGTAGTAACCACCTCCTACTTCACCATGGAGAAACTGAGGCAAAAAGCAGTAAGATTCATTTAGGATCACGGAGACAGACCGAGTCTGGCAGCATCAGGACACTATGCCAGCACATATGCCAGAAATGCTCACGCCTACCCTGGTGTACCCTGCCCAGGCCATGGAGCTTCATGGGCCCTGGAGCAGCATCAGAGTGGGAATGTGGGTTGCTGGCTCTCTGTTCAGGCAATAGTGGTAATCTCTAGTAATTGAGATGGGAACTTGTTTTGCTTTCCCAGATCCCTCAGACAAGTGGGAAGCGAGAGGTATGGGGAGTTGGCTAGAAGTGGAGTCTCTGGGCTCTGGGTCTCTGTGCACTTCCTCCCTTCCTGTGGGGAGGCTCAGTGTGGGTGGAGACCAGAAGTGGGTCTCCTTTCAGCTCCAAAGGTGAGTGCTGAGGAGCTGGCTGGAGGGACCCTGGGAGAGTAAAAGCCAGAGCTATGGTTGATATTCCAGGCCCCATGCTGGACACAGCACATTTTCTCTCCTACTTAATCCTTCCAATGTCCTCAGACAGGAGTGCTCAATTCCCATTTTAAAGAAAATACAGGGCTGGGGATTTAGCTCAGTGGTTCTAGTGCCTGCCTCCCAAGAGCAAGATCCTGAGTTTGATCCCTGGTACAAAAAAAACCAAAATACAGCTGAGACTGAGGATCAATTAAGCAACTTCCTCAGGAGCCCATGGATGGGTCCCACCTTGCAGAGATGAGACTGGCACTGTGACTATGACTCCCCAGGCCCAAACCAGTGGCCCAAGACTACCCTAAACCCCAGACACACGAGTCCTGGCTCCACCTTCTTGCTCCATCCGCTTTATTTCAGACTCAAGGAAGTCTGGCCAGGGACAAGGCTAACGTTTTCCTTGGTTCTCACACAGGAAAACAGGATTGCAGGGATGTATTCAAATTCCATGAGAGGATAAGCTATTTAAGAATCCTCAAGCACTTTAAAATCCCTCATTCGTGTAAGTTTTTACCTCTTCCACACCTCTGTGACCCGAGTGCCACCATGAGATAGGTTCTGTATTCAGCACTCCAGACCTACAGGTGTTGTTTTTAAAGTCCACAACTCAAGGGTCAAAAATACACTCAACTGCTGCATCTATAATGGACAGGATTTTTCTTGTTCTGTAAACAATGCAGTATAACAACATTTATGTAGAATTACTTTATATTCAGTAGTACTAGTAATCTAGAGAGGATTTGAAGTATGCAGAGGGCATGTATAAGCTACAAGCAAACACTGTGCCATTTTATAGAAGACAGCCCACCTTCCTCAACTGCTGACGGACAGTCCTGTCTGCACTCGAAGGAGCAAGGGCTCCTCTATAAGCTGGTGTTGACTTTGCTGCCTAATGTGCTGCTCCGACCTGGAAATTCTACCAATTGAACCAATTTATAAGGAAGGCACCTATACTTTTTAACCACAGGTTTATAGAGCAGACATTTTAGGTGCTGTTCTGGTGTAGACCCGGAGTAAAACTTTTTCCATAAACATTTTCTGACTCATCCAGTCCTTCAATTCCTTCTCTCTGGACACAGCCCTTGGCCAAGTCTGGGTTTCTCAACTCCCTCATGGAGTGCTGATAGCTCTGCTCAGGGTGCCTGGTGTTGGATTCTCTCAGCAGCCACAGGAGGGTTTGTTATGAGAAACCCTTCTGCTTCAGCTGCTGAGGAGCAAGAACCAGGAGGACAATTCAGCCCTTCGTGGTTTCCTACGGCTTCTGAAGGGAGGGTCCTTCCCACAGGACGGGTCCTCAAGGCTCAGTGCGCCTGGCCCAGAAGGGCTGCTGCTTAGCGCTCATGAGAGGGACATGGCCTTGGGCCAGACATGGATATCAGGCAGAGCCCAGCCAGGCTGCTGGTCCCCAACTGATGTCACTTCCTCCACGTCCCTACATATTGATGAATCCTGTACTCCAGAGCCAGACGGCCTCCATTCCAGTCCCAGCTAGGGCAAGCGACCTGACACTGCACTTCATTTCTCCTGTTTCAAAATGGGAATGATGTTCACGCCCACCTCACAAGGTTGTTGGGAGGATTAAAGGGTAAGTTTTAAAGGGACAGGGCTTGGCATGGATCAGGCAATAAATTAAGGGACTGCTATGGGTTTTCTTTGTATTATTTTTACTGTTGTTATTATGAATTCATTCAGCCAACCCAAACTGAGAGCCATCTGTTCTGAGTCAGGCAGACTGGGTTCAAATCTCTACTTTGCTATTTCCAGCTGAGTGATCCTGGGCATTTGCCTGAACCCCTCTATGGTTTCTCCTTCTATGAAATATGAATAATACAACCATAAATATCTGAGGTTGGTGGGGAGGATAAGGGCCTCATTGACATGTCTGGCTCCCAGAAAGTGCTCAGTGACTCCTAGACTCTATCCCCCTTAATGAGCTTCACATGGCTGTGATTCCTGCTGGCTGTCAGAAAAGGCCTGCCACAGCTGCCCAGGGAGAAATTTAAGGTCACTTGGGACCCTGTGCCTGTTAATCTTAGTTGTCAACTTGACTGGGTTGAGTGACTCCTGAAGAGGTGATTGGGTCACGGGGATACTGCATTCATCCCTGGATTGACCTGCTGGTGCTGACAGCTGAATATGCTGTAAGGAGGAAGGGCCTGCTGGCAGATGTGGGTCCTGGGGACATCCCTTTCTAGGGCAGATCGATCTCTCCCTGGTGCTCTTGCCCTATCCTCTGCTTCTCTAGTGCCATGATGTGAGCAGCTTTGCTTTACCACTTCCTTCAGCCACGAAGTTCTTGCCTTGGAGCCAGCTGACCATGGACTAAACCTATGAGCCGAATAAACCTCTTCTTTAAGTTGTATATATCTGATATTTTGTTCCAAAGATGAAAAGCTGACCATTACAGAGCCTAAGGTGGGTTCACCTTGGATAGATGTACTTCCAAGTCTGGAAGGTCACCAACAGGGCCAGTGACCTCTTCTGTGCCCTCCTGGGCTCTCCTCACTCACACCTGATGCCTCAGATATAGAGCTGTAGCCCAGCTCTTCCCTGTGGCTGGGAGTTAGCTCTCCTCATCCTCCTTCTCCACCCACGCCTCCCCGAAGCTGCTGCTTAGATGCTTGTGTTTCTGTTTCATATTATTGGTTGTTTAATATTCAAGAGACAGCATTAAATAAGTATATGAGCAATTATGCAATGTGTTTGGAAACAATCTGGCTAGTCCCAAAGCACTTGGGTGAGAAGCCAAACTTTAGTGAGGCTATCGGGGAGAGAGGCCCATAGCTGGTCTGCCTGCCTGTGCCTTCCCTGACTCAGGTCTGGGGTTACTCATCTTTCTCCAAGCAGTAGGAGCAAGAGAGTAGGAAGCCCGTGGGTTTGCACAGCCATAATCTCCAAGTTGCGTCCTGGCTGTGAAGTTGCTTCTCTCTGGGTCTCAGTCTTCTCATTTCTGAAAATGGCTAACAATGCCCACTGGGATGCAGGTGAGGTGACTCAGCTCTAGTTTGGAGAACATTTTTCAGAAAGGGAAGTTGAGACTCATGGTGAGAAATGAGCACAAGCTCTGGTTCCTGATGTGGTGGGAAAGGAGGTGCACAGGGCAGGGACTCCGAGGTTCACACATAACCACAACACTAGCTGTGTGGAGCAAGGTGTTAACAACGCCCAGAGAAAGGGCTTCGGGGATTTAGAGGAAGGCATGGCTAATCCCAACAATGGGTCGGGGAAGACTCCCAGAGCTTCCATGTGTGCTGGCTTTGCATGGCTGAGCAGTATTTTGACCCCAGAGAGAGGGCTGCCTCATTTATCTACTATAGAATAGGCACCTACCATGTCTATGAATTCAGTAAGTATTTACTGAGTATCTACTATATTCTAGCTACTCCACTAAGCACCTCACATGGATTTTCTCTGTTGAAAGATACCTCTGTTGCTCCCATTTTACAGATCAGGGAACTGAGGCTCAGAGAGGCTCAGAGGCTCAGAGAGGCTCGGAGAGGCTACTCAAGTTGCAGAACTAGTATTCTGAATCCAGGCCCGAGCCTGGCCCCCAAGATATTAACAATTACTGAACATACTGCTGCCCTCCAGCTGTCAGCTGCTGCCCTCTGTCTGAGCTCTTGGTAAAAGTCACAGCAAGCCACCTAGCTACCCCATCTCTCAGGCTCCATGTGCAGCCCTGATGTTAGAAGGAACTAGGATCAGATGAGATCGCCGGCCTTTCTTGTGGGGACTGGTCTGTGGTCCCAGGGCATAGGCAGTGTGAGAGGTACCTGGGACCCCCAGTACCAGCAAGGGCTGAAACAGACACCCGGATTTACAGCCATCTACCATGGATATAGTAATGTGAGGCTACCTTCTTCCTCCAAGTTCTACGCCATAAGCCCTATTCAAATGCAAAAGAGATTCCAGGAACTTTCTCTAGACCAACTCCAAGTGTCCCCAGCAGATAGCTGCTTTCAAATACTCTGCATTCCTGCTCAGCTGACCCTCCATTAGTGGCCCCCACCGTGCACACCATGGGTCTCTCCTCAGGCTGCCCTCTTCTCCCAAGAAGACACTGTCCCTCTGCAGACATCCTCCGTGTCTTCTGGTTAAATGAGAGCAGGAGGGTTTGCAAAATGGGGCTGTGGGGGCTGGCTAACAAAGGTGAACTCTGCCAAGGGGCCAGGTGGCATTGCTCATGGCTAGGTAACCCTGTGGGGACTCAGGTCAAGAAGGAGTAGGAGTATCACTCGGGTGCTGCCTGCGTGGGGATGCAGGTGGACGAGCAGCAGGGCCTCCCCGCAGGGCTGACCCAGCCACACAGGACCCAGACTCATCTCAGGGGAACAAGTCCTCTCCCTGGCAAGGGTCATGATGGGGCCTTCCAGTCTGTGGCTGCTGTAGCCTGTGAGGCAGAGGGATGTGGTGGAATGGTCACAGGTGTGTGCTGTGGAGAGATGCAGGGCTTTCGTTGGGCAGGTGACATAATCTTTCCTAAGCCTCTATTTCCCCATCTGGACCATGGAGAGAATATCTATCTGTCAGGACTTTTGCAAGGGGCAATTGGAATATCATATGCATTAAGTACCTTTGTTCTTAAAGGATCTCGAAAACAGTAGCAGAAGCCAACTGGATGCTATGCCTCTCTCTAAGGCTCCTTTTATCTATCTATCTATCTATCTATCTATCTATCTACCTATCTAGGTCAATCTATCAATTGATTGATCTATACGCCCAGCCACCCATCCATCCATTCATCCATCATCTTCCCATTCATTCATTTATTTTTCACCATTAATTTTAAATGGTTATCAATTCAGAGGAAATTGCAAAGAAATGTACAGGGAGGCCTGTGTACTTCCCCCAGGCACTCCCAAAGTTAACACAGTGTAATATCAAAGTCAGGTATGTGACATTAGACCATTGATAGGGCTTACTGAGCTTTGATCAGTTTTATATGCATTTGAGTGTGTGCAGCTATGTCATCATCACCACAATCAAGATACAAAACTATTCCTCCACCATGAGGCTTTCTTGGGCCCCCTCATTTTGGCAACTGTAACTTGTTTTCTATTATTTGTAATATTGTTCTTTCAATAATATTATATAAATGGAATCAGGTAATATGTGACCTTTTGGGGGACTTTTTCCTTTTAAGTCAGTATAATTCTCTGGAGACTCATCCAGACTGTTGTGTACATGAATATTTCATTTCTTTTGATTGTTGAGTACTATTCCATGGACAGGTGTGCCACAATTTGTCTGAAGATTTGTTCACGGAGCAGGGTATGGTGGCACACACCTGTTACCCCAGAAGCTGGGAGGCAAACGCAGGAAGGAGGATGGTATGTTCCAGTCCAGCATGGGCACCTTAGCGAGACTTTGTCTTAAAATGAAAAATCATTTACCAGGGCTGGGGACATAGCTCAATATGAAGGCCCTGGGTTCAGCCCTCAGTACACACACACACACACACACACACACACTTATGCAAAAGCGCTGTGCACACACACAAAACTGCTAGCCTGTTTTCCAGAATGGATGTACCATTTTACATTTCTACCAGCAATGTATGTGAGTAATTTAATTTCTTCACATCCTTGTAACTATGTGGTGGTGTCATTATTTTCGGTCTTAGCCATTCTGATGGGTGTGTGTGGTCTTCACACCATGGTTCTAATTTACATTTCCTTAATGGCTAAAGATGTCGAACATCTTTTCATATGCTTACTTGCCATATGTAAATCCTCTTTGGAGAAATGCCTCTTCATGTCTTTTGCTCATTTTCTAATTGAATTGTTTGATTTTTTTTTTTCTGTTGAATTCTGATAGTTCTTATATCCCAGATGCCAGCACTGTGTTAGATTTTATAGCCTGCAAATATTTTCTCCCAGTCTATAGCTTTTATTTTCATCCTCCTAAGAATTCTCTTTTTAAAGTGTGAGGGTAGACCACAGGATTTTAATTTTGTGAAGTTCAATTTATCTTTAAAATATTTGTTTTGCTTTTATGGATCATGCTTTTCCTGTCAAACTTAAGCACTCTGTGCTTAAGCCTAGAATCTGAAGATTTTACTCTTGCTTTTCCTTTTTCCAGAAGCCTTACAGTTTTACATTTTGCATGTAAGCCCTCTTGTCCTCGCTTAGTGTTCAAGGTGTGAGACTTAGATCCAGCTTGAAGTTATTAAGATCATTATTTGTCTATGGAGGTCCCATTGCTCCAGCACCACCTGTTGAACTGTGTTTCGGCACATTTGTGTGGCTCTGTTTCTGGTCATCTCCTTCATTGCATAGACTTATGTGTTGTCACTCTCACTACCCACAATCTTGATTTCTACATAATGAATCTCAGAATCTGATAGACTGATTATTCACTTTATTTTTTCAAAATTATTTTAGCATTCCTACTCTTTTGACTTACCATACACATTTTAGAATAATCCTTTCTACAAATACAGATATTTTGGGGGTATTTTGATAGGAAGTGATAGAACTGACATCTTTATTGTGTTGTCTTCCATTCATGAATATAGGACTATGTCTCTTCACTTATTTACCTATTTGACTTCTTTCATTAGTGTTTTATCAGTTCTTGGTATTGAGGATTGAAACCAGGGCCTTGGCACTGAGCTATGTCCTCAGCCCTTTTTTATTTTGAGGTAGGCCCTTACTAGGTAGCTAAGTTGCCCAGGCAGGGCTCAAACTTGTGATTGTCCTGCCTCTGCCTCCCGGACTGCTGGAATTACAGCTATGTGCCACCACCCCTGGCTTAGTGTTCTATAGTTTTTAGCGTACAAATCCTATACATATTTTGTTTGGAACTTTTTTTTTTTGTACCTGAGATTGAACTTGGGTCCTTGCACTTGCACAGCAGGCGGTGAAACCACTGAGCTAAATCCCCAGCCCTATACATATTTTGTTAAACTTATGCTCAAGTATTTCATTGTTCTGAGTATTATAAGTTGCACTGTATTTGTTTGTTTTGTTTTGTTTTTTGGTATGGGGATGGAACTAAGGACCTTGCACTTGCAAGGCAGGCACAGTGCTGCTAAGCTAAATCCCTGGCCCAGTAGCATTTCATTTTTAATTTTGGTACCCACATATACATTGTTAATATATAGAAATACAATAGTTTTTTATATGCTTATATTGTATCTTGAACTAAATAGTTCTGTGGGATTTTTTTTATTTTTTTGTATTTGTTTTCATATTGCTTCGGGGGTTTTTTTGTAGACAATCAAGCCATCTGCAAATAGGGATAGTTTTATTTCTTCCTCTGCATTCTGTGTGTCTTGTCTTGTCTTATTGGACTGGCTACAATTTCCAGAATTGTGTTGAATTTAAATGGTAAAATTTGGTATCCTTGCCTTGTTCTCTACATTAGGTGGAATACCCAGTTTTTAACCACTGAGGATAATGTTAGCTGAGGTTTTTTGCAAGTGCTTTTTATTAACTTGAGGAAGTTCTGCACTATTCCTATTTTTCTGATTGTTTAATCATTGAATTTCCTTTTCCCGTATTGATGGATATAATCATGTGATTTTTTTTCTATAGCCTATTAACATGGTGTATATTGACTAATTTTAAAATGTTGAACCAACTTGCATTCCTGGAATATATCCCCTTGGTTTTGATGCATAATTCCTTTGATATACTGTTGAAGTTTATCTCTTAATGTTTTGGTGAGAACTTTCACATTTACATTCTTGACGGATATTGGCTTTTAGTTGTGATTGTTAATTGTGATGTGTCAGCTTGACTTGGGTAAGACTAAAAGAAGGGTATTGAAGTTTCCAACCATAATTGTGGTCAGTTCTATCAGTTTTTGCTTCACATATTCTGTAACTATGTTGCTTTCTGATGCACATTTAGGACTGCTATGTGTTCCTGATCGGCTGACTCTTCTGTCATAATGTAATATCCCTCTTGAATCCAGGTGATTTTCTTTGCTCTGCAGTTTGTATTAATATAGCCACCCCTTTCTTTATTTTGGTCAGTGTTTGCATAATAGTTTTTCTATCCTTTTACTTTCAGCCTCCCTACACGATACGTGAGGCATCTTGTAGACTGCATAGAGTTGGTCATGTGCTTTAATCTACTCCACTAATCTCTTATTATTGGAATCTCTGGATTGTTTTTATTTAATATATTTACTGATATGTTAAGGTTTAAGATTACCATTTCATTTCTTATTTTCTGTTTGTTTTCTCCACATCAAACAATGCTACAATTTTTGCAACAACTATCAAACATAATTTAGAAAACTCAACATGAGAAGAAGACTACTGCATTTACCCATAGTTTCACTTACCATCTTCTTTTATCCTTCCTGATGTCCCCAAATTACTATTATTTTTAGAAATTATTTCTTAGGTGCTGGGGATTTAGCTCAGTGGTTCCGGCACCTGCTGCACAAGCGCAAGGTCTTGAGTTCAATCCCCAGTACCAAAAAAAAAATTATTTCTTAGCCAGGCATGGTAGCACATACCTGTGGTTGCAGCCCTCTCTGGGAGACTGAGGCAGGAGAATCAGAAATTCAAGCCCAGCTTGGGCAATTTAGCAACTTAGTGAGACCTTGTCTCAAAATAAAATAAGTGAAGAAAGGGGGGACAATATGCAAGAACAGATGTGTAGTATATATAAAAATAAAATTTAAAACTCTGCAAAAGAAATCAAGGATGCTTTCGACAACTGACAAAGAAAAAAAAATAAAAATAAAATAAAATAAGTGAATAAAAGAGCTTGGATGACGCTTAGGGCAAAGGCCCTGGGTTCGATCTTCAGCACCACCAAAAAAACCCAAAAAAACCCAGAAACAAAAACAAACACCTCTTTTTTGTTTGGAGAACTTCTTCAGGCTTTCTTTAGGTAGGTCTTCTGGCAATAAATTTCTTAGCTTTCCTTTATCTGTGAAGGTCTTAATTTTTCCTTCATTCCTGAAGGGTATTTTTGCTGGTTATGGGATTCTGGTTTTTTGTCATTTGGCATTTGAAGAATGCTGTGTCCCTTCTTTGTGGCCACCATGCTATCTGATGAGACATGTACTGTAAATTGTTCCCTTATAGCTGAGGTATCCTCTCTCTCCTCGCAAGATTTTAAATTTATTTTTAGTTTTTAGAAGTTTAACTACTTGGAGAAGATTAATTTGAGTCAATCCTTTTGAGGTTTGCTGGAATTCCTGAATCTCTAGAATTTGGGAGGTTTTTCTTGCCATATTTGGGGATTTTTAGCCATTGTTCCTTTAGAACTTTTCAGCCCCACACCTTCCTCTCTGTCCTTCTTCTAAGACACCGATGATATGAATTGTTTGTTATAGTCCCTTGGGTCCCTGATGCACTGTTGATTTTTCTCTAGTCCATTTTCTCTTTGTTATTTAGCTTAGGTGATTTCTATCATTATATACTGAAGTTTAAGGATTCTTCTGTTTTCTCTAGTCTACTATTAAGCATATCTGTAGAGTTAAAAATTTTCAAGTGCATTTTTCAGTGCTAAAATTTGTTTGGTTCATCAAAAAATGGGCAGTTGAAATGAATAGACACTTCTCAAAAGAAGAAGTACACATGGCCAATAAATACATGAAGAAATGTTCGGCATTCTGGCCATTAGAGAAATGCAAATTAAAACAACACTGAGATTTCATCTTATCCCAGAAAGAATGGCCATCATCAGGAAATCAAATAATAACAAATGCTGGAGAGACTGCAGGGGGAAAAATGAATACTTGTACACTGTTGGTGGGAATATAAACTAGTACTACCACTATGGAAATCAGTATGGTGATTCCTCAAAAACTAAAAATAGAAATTCCATTCAACCCAGCTGTTTTCCTTCAAGGTATCTTCCCAAAGATACCTTAAGACATCATATTACAGTGATACATACATACACACCTGTGTATAGCAGAACAATTCATAATAGCCAAATCTTGGAAATACCCTATCTGTCCATCAAAAGATGAATGGAAAAAGGAAATATGGTATTATACACAATGGAGAACTACTCTGCCATAAAGAAGGATAAACTTGATTTATTCGGAGGAAAATGGATGCACTTTGAGGCCATAATGTCAAGTGAAATAAATCAGATACATAAGCTTAAATATTGCATGGTTTCTCTGAGAAAGTCAAACTATAAAGAGCAAAATAAAGAGAGATAATAGAAAATAGGGGGATATATCTTTTGCAAAAGGGAAGGGAATCAAGAGATAGAGGGACGTCTGAGGGGAGAGAAAGGGGATGAAAAAAGAATTAAGAAGTGTTAGGTACATGTACTAACTCCCCACAAGGAATGCAATCATTATGTACTGCAAACATGTACTAATAAAAAAATAAAAATTAAAAAAGTATTTGGTTCTTTATATCTGTTTATTTACTGAGACTTCTATTTTTGTATATGATTCAACTGTGTTCATAGGCATTCCTCAAAGTATTTTTAGGATGACTGTTATGAAATTTTGATAGATAATTCTTAATATCTCTCATATCAATATTGGCATTTATTTATTTTCTCTTTCATTCAGTAGGAGATTTTCCTGGTCTTCCTATGGCAAGTGAACTGCAGAGTAAACACAAACATTGGAGGTGTCTTGTCATGAGACTGTGGATCTTGTCTTGCCTTTCTGTTTCAGCCATCTTCCTCCAGTGCTTCCCAGCAGAGAAGGAGGGGAAGAGTCTGCTTACTAACTTTAGGTGTGTATGTGTGGTGGGGTAGAAATTCTGCTTCCCAGTTGGCCTCCATTGAAACCCAGGGAGTATTTTTTGCTGTTGTTGAGCAGGAGCTGGGTAATCCAGCTCCCCACTAGGTCTCCACTGATACCTGGCTGGAGCAGGAGGATAACCCATTACAGCTCCTGTGTGCTATCCTCTGAGACGATGCTGAATTTACCACCGATTGGGGATGAAAGTCCCACTCTCTCTCTCTGGTCTGTGACACTGCAGCAGTGGGGCTGGGGACTTGTGGATTCATAGCCTGGTGAGAGTGGACATCTAGTTTTCACACAGGGCCTTTGCTAACTTGGGTGGGATGCAGTATTTTCAGTGGCATTTGGCTGGAGTAGAACAATTACTGTCTAAATGTGTCTGGTTGCCCTTCTTAGTTCTTTGCTAGAGACAATGAGTGTTTGCTGGGGCTTTTCTGATCTGCCCATTGGCATGCTCACTTCCCAGCCTCATCTTGGGGGTATACAAGGCATAAAGAAAGCCCAGGACACTCTCCACTGCTATTTCTTGAGGACACAGGTCCCTTGCTGGTCTGTGTTCTTCTCTCCATTTCCCACAGTTTGTTGTGTATATAATACACAATGTTTTTAGTTGTACTCAGTAGAAGGAATGATAAAAATGAATCTCAACTTCATTTTCCTGGAAGCCCAAACTCACTGAGGCCTCTCACCAGTGCTCCCATGGGCCTAGAGTGTACAGAGTCCCAAGCACCCTTTCAGTGGCCCTGGTCCAATCACATTTTCTGAAATGCCTGTCATTTCCTGTGGCACCTGGTTCTGCACCGGATGTGGTGAGTACTGTCCTGTCCTGTTTGGAGATGGCAGAACTGTGGACTGTGGAGAGGCCTTCCCGCTTAAAGCTGTTGACAGGATGCTGGGTGACGTGGGGCAGAGCAGTGAAGATGCTAATTTACTGAACTAGAAAACTAGGTGGCCACCTTCTATGAAGTCTTGAGGCCTTGCCCTATAGGGTTTCTTTAGGGGAACATGGAGCCTGGCCAGTGTTGGCACCATAGTGGGTCAGAGTCATCAAAGTTTAAGTAGTTAAAAAAAAAAAAGGAATTCAATGTGTACCAGTTATGCATCTCTAATGTAAAAATCTGAAATCTTTGAATTCTGAAAATTTCTGAGCAGATACAATGCTTGTTTCAGATTTCAGAGCATTTAGGATTTCAGATCTTTGGATTAAGTGTGCTCAACTGATATAGTTTATGCAAATATCCACATACCTGAAAAACTCCAAAATCTGAAACACATTTGGTCCCAAGCATTTTAGATAAGGGAAATTCCACCTGTAGTTATGAAAAGTTCATTGGAATAGCTTCACATTCTCCATTAAAATAAAATTTAAGATACTCTCTCCTGTGGGCTGAGCTGTGTCCCTCCCAAGTTCATATGCTGACTCTTAAATCCCCAGTACCTCAGAATATGGATTTTTTTGAAGACAGGGATCCTTAAAACTGTGATGAGGGAAAATGAGGCCATGGTGTCCATTTAAGGAGAGGAAATTTGGATATGCAGATAGCAGGGATGGGTAGGTACAGACAGCATGTGAGGACGCGGGAAAAGGTACCATCTGTAAGAAACCGGAGAGGCCTCAGGAGAAACCAAACTTGTAGGCACCTTAAACTTGGACTCTCAGCTTCCAGAACTGTGAGAAAATAAATGTCTATTGTTTCAGCCACCCACTCAGTGGTACTGTACTTTATTATGACAGCCCTAGCAAATGCAAACACCACTTGCTGAATTTGGCTGCAATACGAAAGGGTATCTGAATGATCGGAGCAGGCCATGAAAAATACTCCCCCTTCCTCCTTTTCACACATCTGTGTAAGGCTGGACTTTCTTCATACACAACCCAAAATCACAACATTATATCACAACTGATTGGAAGCAGATACAGATGAGAACCCAGCTGTTATTATTATTAAAATCTCAGTTTTAATTTCTAAGATGGTGAGTACTGAGAGATATAACCCACATAAGCAACATTCTTGGAGAGTCCTCCACAATTTTGAAGAGTGAGACAAAAGTCCTGAGGGTCTTGAAACAAAAGTTTGAGAACAGCTGATCAAGCTCAGTATTTTCCAAACCTCAGTTAATAGATTGTGACTGTTACAATGCACTGTCCTCCTACTGACTTTATCATTTTTTAACTTGCTTGATTGAAACTTAAGCTCATTCATTAAAAAGGAAATTCTTATCACTACTAGCAGCAGAAAACTAGGGCCAGTCCCTGCAGACAGACAACCATGGCAAAGAAAGGCAATGAAAACCACAGGATGCCTTAAGGTTGGTAGTTCCTAATGCCTACAGAAGGCCCTGAGCCAGAAGTGTTACCTCTGCTCAGAGTTGAACAAACAGTTGGGAGGAGGGAAGGGGTCAGTGATTACAGGCGCAGCAGTGCCAGACAGAACCTCCTGCTTGATGTGGCCTGGAAGATGGAGGGGAACTCAAATGGATGAAGTCTGTACATCCGGCCATGAGTTCCTGTCCCAGACCTCCTATGTTTGCCCAGCACCACTGCAGTATGGACCCCTCATGTTGGGAAGCTTAGATGGCCAGGCACTGAGGCTGAGAATCGGCTCCCTTCACCACTTGTGCTCCTGCCTCCTTGAAGCAGGCTCAGGAAAGGGTCCTACTCATCACCCCATCATGGCCCTTGGCAGCTAAGCCCCAGAACAGTGTGCACTAGCTTGGCCTGGCTTGCAGGATGGTGGTCCATGCAGTGCTCCTCCATCACGCCAGCTCACAGCTGCTGAGGGCCCTCTTTAGACTTGTATGAACTCAGCTCTTGATTCTACCCCAATTTGTTTTTCCCTCCTTGGCTCCTTTCCTAGGTGAAGGGCCCCATGGCTGAGAATGTTCTGAGCAACATTGTTAGAAGAAGATAAACCCTGGCGAAAATCCTTTGGTCTACCAGTAAGAAGGTAAATCGGTAGACTGTGACTTCCTCGTGCCAAGAACTACTATACAGTAGCAAAAGCGTGTCAGCTCCAGCTCTGTCAGCCGCATGACCAGTCCGAGAAACATCATGTTGTCTGAACAAAGCTAGTCTCAGAAGGCTTCATAGGGTATGCTGCTATATTGCAGGACTACAACAAATAAAATACATGGTGTGAACATAGAAACTCATGAAACAAAACTGGTTTTCCTTTGTTTTTAAGAAAGTGACTGGTTGTTTTCTTTGTAAGTGGCAGGAGGTTGGAGTGGGACAGAAATCTTGTTAGCAAATTACTGTTGACATACTCTTTACTGGGTTGGGGGTTTCACAGTATACATTGTATTATTAAACCAACATACATGTGATATAATTTCTTTTGTTATATATAAATATGTTACCTAAAAACAAAGGGAAAATTGGCAGTTTCTGACCCAATAATTTCACTTTTTTAGAACCCTTTCTAATGGTAGCAACCGCCAATGCAGACAACAGTCACAAAGATGTTCACCACAGTGTTGTTTTTCTGAAATCACAGCAATAATCAGGACACAATATAAATACCCAGTGTTGGAGAATTAGTTAAGTAAATTATATTACTGAGGAGGCATAGGATAAAATATGCATCTATCAAAATTTGTGGTGCAGAAAAACAGGGTAATGTTGAAAGATACAGTGTGCCCCTCATGTCAGTATGGGTGAGGTTAACTGGTTCTTCCACACAATGCCTCTATTTCCCTGCTGTCTGCAGCAGGCTTGGCTCATAGGAAAGCTTGCTAGCACATGGGCTTTAGCCTTGGAAAACCAGCTTGTGCAGCGTCCCTGTGTGGGACTCTCTTTTCTTCCCAGCACCCACACAGCCCCTCCCCTCAGCTGGTCCCCAGAGAGGGGGTTCAGTGTCTGATAAGCCCCCCAAACTGGACTCAGGCAGGGGCAAGAGAAGGAGGGAAGCAGGTGAGACTCATTCTCTCCCTCCCTGCTTTTAGCTGCCCTCAGCTCCCTTCCCTGATGGTGCCAGTGAGTCTCTGTTTCTCACTGCAGCCCAGACCTCTCCTTCCCTGGTGTCTACCCCACCAACTCCTCAATTCAGGGTCGACAACTCAGATGGGAAGAAGAGGCCAGGTCCAAGGGTCCTCTAAGTACTTTGCCTGGCCCTGCTCCCACTACCAGCTCTGCACCCAGCTGGGGCCACTCAGCTGGTACTTGGGGTGGGGAGGCGGGGTCTGCACCTGGAAGAGCTCTGTCTCGGACACCTATTAGGTCTTCCAGAGCTATTTCTGTCTTCTGAGTTCCTGATCTTCTCATCCTTTCCCCTCTCCAGTGTAGAAGTCAGCTCTGAAAGTCCTACCACTATGTCTGTGTCTCCCCCACTGAGGGCCACCTGCCTGTCAAACTGGTGAAGTAAGATCTGTTGACCTCATGATTGGGAGACTGAGGTTCCTAGAGGAAGACTACATAGGGTGCACTGACCAAGCCTGGATCTGAACCCAGGCTGTGGGGCTCTCTAAACCATCCAATGAATGCTGCCCCATGCCCTAGACCTGTTGTCTCCACCAGTGAGCACTGTGCATTGTGCAATGGCCTATTCAAGTCAAAAATAGCCTCTGAGGCTCAGTTCTGTTATGCCATCTGCTACATAACCAACTCTGAGGTAGAATGTTGACGTGCTGCAGAGATGGAGTACTCTAGCAGCTGGGAACTGAGCAGTGAGAGACCCCTACGCTCTTGGACACTTCCCTGGCTGGGCTAGTGACCATGCAGGTGTCAGAAGAGGAGAGGCAGGTGCAGAGGGCCCAAGGTGGGCATAGGGCTTGGCAGATGATAGGAAGAGCAGTGGCTTGGAGTCAGCAACCTTGGTGTGGTAGTGGGTCTGCCCTCTCTTCTTCTTGGCCTCAGTTTCCCCACTACCAAGGGCTGGGACCCATGAGTCCCTTCAGGCATGCTCAGGTCATCTCCAGGGGAGGTCAGAGGAGATGCCTTCATGTTCCAGTCCTGCAGGATTCCACAACTGCTGAGGGGCAGAGGAGTCTTAGAGAGAGGAACTGGCTGGCCTAAGGCCACACTGTTCCCATCAAAAACAACAGCAAGAACAACAATATCGCTGCCTGTCCACAAGACACGGTGGCTGACATTGCCAAAAGCATTCTCCCCCCATTATTTTGTTCACCATCCCCACTGTAAAGAGGAGAATGCAGACCAGGGAGGAAATGTTATTTGCTTTTCTCTCATCGCTGAGACAAAATACCCTACATCCAAAGTTGGAGGGGATGGGGTTTATTTGGCTTACAGTTTGTAGAGATTTCAGTTCATAATCTGCCAACACCAAGGCAGGGATGGCAAACAGTCATGGAAGAGCAGAAACAACATGGCTCATGCAAGGCAGCAAAGGTAACAAGGGAAGTTTAACAGCATCTTTCTGCCCCTTTTATCTTATTCAGACTACTAGGTTTAGGGCAGTGCCAAACCAATCACTCATATGTAGTGGTTTAATAACCACACACCCTTAATCCAGCATTACACATTCCAGATTCAACTACCTCTGAAAAAGAAAGTCCCACCTCATCTGCATGAGGCTTTGGAGCACAACTAAACACAAATCCTAACAGACAGCGAGTGGCCTGAGGCCACACAGCTGGCAGGGAAGGAGGATCTTGTTCCCAATTGCATGTTCCATGAAACTTCTGAATTTTGTCCCCAGGGACACTGCAGTTATGAACTTTGCAAGCCTACTCCCAGGAAAGCTGAGGCTCCTTTCTTAGAAGGCAAAATCATCTTGTGCCATAGAGGAGAGAATCCCCTCCAGAAAAATATTCAGTTTGGGCATTTGCTGAACATGTTTGCTATGCTTCAAAAAATAACCCCTAGGCATCCCAGCAGGAAGGTTGCCATTCCAAAGTGCCTTCCAATGTGACTCCCACTTCTGAGGCAGCTGGAGAGAGCATTGAATGAGGAGTCCAGTCTTGTGTCTCCAGTGTGTGCTCTGGGCAGATGACGCAGCTCCACGGTCCCCAGTGCTCCAGGCAGTGCCTAGATCTGTCATTCATCTTCTGTCATTCATCTTCTGGTGCCTAGAGGGCCATGGATGCTGGGTGGCCACACCCTGAGTAGTCAAGCTCATGGCTGTATCCCAGTATCCAGCACTCAGTAGGACCAAGCCACCGCTTGTAGGTTGGTGACAGGGTTCTAAGGATCAGTCACTTTTCTCATTGCTGGGGCAAAATACCCAAAATCCACAACTTAAAGGAAAGGCATATTTTTGACTCAGACATTTCAGTGCATGCATGTACTCAGCATGGTAGAAAGGCCTTGGCATGGAAAAGCTGATCACCTCATGGTGGACAGGAAGCAGAGAGTGAAGGGTGGAGCCAGGGCAGGAAATAGACCCTTCCAAGGCACACCCCAGTGACCCTCCTCTTCTCACCAGACCCCACCTCCTAACACCAAGCCAGCTGTGGCACCCCATAATCCAATCACCATCCTCAAGCCTGGCCTCTGATCACATGTGGCTTTGCGGGGACATCCAGACATAAACCATTTGGGAGCAGATGTTTTATCACAAGCATGTTTTATATCACACGCTGGGTGCTGGGGAAGGCCCCACAAGGCCACCACACATCATGTGTTTAATATGTACCAGGGACTATTCTCCAACCTTTATACAAAGGCACAAACATAATCCTCACTGTCGTCCTGCCCCTGATCTCACAGATCTATCTTCTGTGTTGCCAGCAGTGTGTGGGTTCCATCCACTCCACATCTGGCACCTTCATCTCTCCTGGACACCTCATTTGATGGCAGATGCCATGCCCCCACCCCAGCAGCCCCAGCCAATGCAACATCAAGAGATCCCATGCCTCTTGTGCAGGCAAACTACCAGTGGCAGGTTTTGCTGCCTCCCACAGTCCCCAGTGTGACTGAGTTCCAACTCTCCACAGTGGAAATCATCTGCTTGATGACAGCTCCTTCACTTTTCTGTCTCACTGCCCTTCTGCCAGGGTCCCTGTGCCTCCCCACTGAGTTACTTACACAAATGCCATACCTCCAGGTCTCCTGGACCTGGCCTGAGATAAGAAGGTGCTACAACTTCTCCTGTTTTCATGGAAAGGAAGCCCATGATTAGAAGGGGAAATGATTTCCCTGGGGGGACCTGGTAAGCTCAGAGTCAAGCCCAGTCTGGTCGAACCTCAGAGGTTTTGTCTTAAGCCTTACACTTGCCAGGAAGAAAGAGCTAAGCATGACATTAGGAGCCCACTGACAGAAGGTCATGGAGGAGTATTAACTCACTCCTTTCATCATTTCTCAGGCTGTTCATGGAAATCAGCTGTTGTCAAGGCCTGAACTGGGTGCTGTGTGTGCACTCATCAAAAGCACTGCTCTGGATAAGGAGGCCCTGGCTCTAACCACTCACCATATGTGTGACATGAGTGAGTGACTCATCCTCTCTCGTGAATCACAATTCATCCTCTGTCAGGTGGAGGGTCCTGGTCCTGTGGGCCACGCAGGCTGGGGAGAGCAAAGGTGATCTGCATGAACAGGTGCTCACAGGTGTTCACCACAAGATGACAGATGCCAGCGTGGGAGCAGGAGAGTGAAACTCATCGGTCTTGTTTAGGTCATGTCTTATCACTTGGGCCAGCGTGGGTGAAATAAATAACTATGGGTTTTACAGGGGTTTAAAGTTTGCACCCCTTCCTTTCTCTCTCCTTCCTTCCATTTCCCACCAATCCAAAACCTTGCCCTCTGCTCCTCGCCATGCTGGGTGCTGGGACATAGAGATGGCAAAGTCTCTGCCTTCAGGGAGCTCTTGGGGCCCCAGAGAGACTGCTGAGGAAATAGTATGGCACAGTGCTGTGAACAAAGCATAGCCTGGGGAGAGGGGGTGAGAAGGAAGGCAACTGATCTTGCGAAGTGACGCTGGGACTCAGGGAGGGAGCCTCAGTTACCTGCCTAAGACCACCCAGGAAGAACCTGTTCCGAGCCCAAATTCCAGGTAGTTGCTAATGTTCTGCTCTGGGATCACATTCTCCTAAGGACCCCAGCAAATACATAATAACAATCATTCCATCCCAAGAGAGGTCTTGCGAATTCAATCCAAGGAAGCCTTTTGAGAATAGAGGCTGTGAAGTCTCAAGGTAAAGAGCAACTGAAGGGCTGAGACAAATATGAAAAGAACAAATGATTATTACAATGGGTGGCTGATAAGACGCCTTCACTTTCTGAAACTTAGAACTTAAGTAAACAGCAGCAATGAGTCAGAACATTTTACTAAGGAATCAGGACCATGTTGGAACATAAAGTACTTTACCTTGCCAGGAAATTTTTTTCTCAGTTTCCTCGAGATTAACTATGTGACACATTTTATTATTTCTTCTGATCTTTTCCTATTTCACACAAAAATAAACTGGGTCCTAATTTTTTTTTCTGGATCCTAATTTTAAAGATCATTCCCACTCCCTGAAATCATAATTTCCTCCATGTGATAATTATTAAAATGATCTTGTGGAATCTGAGGAACAGTCCTCTTATCTTCTGGTGTCAAGCCCTATGCCCTTCAGAAGGACCCCATCTCAGTGCTCCGATACCAGCAAGGGCACTGGCTCTGGTTTACACAACCCCACTCCACAGGACCACGTCAGACATCATGTCTGCACTCCAGGATCCCTAACTGCCCGGGTGCCCCTCTGATCGGAGAGAGGAGGAATGTTTCCTCGAAGTCCATGGAATCAGTGGCAGAAGAGTTTTAAATGGTAGGAAATCCACGCCCGGTGTGGTCATGGTGAAAATAAGGGAGAAACAGTCACAGTTGCTCTGGGAGAGGTGGACACTGCTCTGTACTGTGGCTGAGGCCTGGCATGGAGCCCAAACTCCAACCAGGCCAGCAGGTTGGCAGGACACTGTGGGTTGGCCACCTTGTGGCTGAATGGTGCAGTCTGAACTCTCCTTGCCTTGGGTCTGTTGGGTCTGAGGCTCAGATAGGACTGCAGCATGTGGACCCTCCTGCTTCCCTCCATTCTTGCCTGCATCTTTTCCTCCCTGGCCTGGGCAAGGTTTCACTAGGAGAACTCCAGATAGGACCAACACATAGGCAACAAGTGAATACATACTCCTCCCTCCTTCCAACACTGTCTCCTGGGGCTCAGCTCTGATTGATCATGAGCTCACAGGACAATGAGTCAGAGGACCTGGTGGAGGAAGAATCAGCGAATTCAGTGGAGAAAGACAAAAGGCACAGTGCACAGAGAAGCAGGTGGTGGTTTAAGGGTTAGGGAGGCCGTATGCATGCACACTGATTTTGAGTGCATACACCAGGCACAGCAGGGCTGTTGCCAACCTCAACAGGATTTGTGACCATCATCGCTGCAGCTTGTAAAATACAACCCCCAATTCAGCACCTTTCTCTTTAATACCTCAGTCACACATATCCATTGCTCTGGCAATTTAAAGTTGTATGTAAAGAAATATTTTGCTAGAAATGTGCTTTTCTACTCTACAGTAGCATGTTTAGAAATAGTTTTTTTTCTCCTTTAGAAAACATAGTTCAAACCTCCAGCCCAAGAACTGGATACTATTGTTCATGATCGTTTCATTTAGAGAATAAAATGTATCATATTTATCCATTTCTGTCTCCACTTCCCAAAGCTAACTGTGGCCAATACACCAAGTCTGATGCCAAGAGCCTCCAACAGGGGTGTCCTGGCCTTTGGACCTTCGGCTTGTCTCAGTTTGCCCACCTGTTCAGAGGGAACCCTTGCCTCTGTCTTAGCTGTGGGGAGCAGGACCCGAAGCTTGAGCTGGGCCAGCTGTCTAGGGCCCTAGGCACCTGGAAGTGGTGAACAGGAGTGTGGCTTTGAATGATGCTAAGGAATTCCTTGTCTGCAAGGAATGTCTATCCTGGGGCCAGGCTCTGGCTTTCTGTAACAGTGCTTTTGAACAATGTCCGAAGTTGCATAAGGCCCCTTGGTGTGCTTTCCTGGGGCCTTGCTTTGGCTTTCAGGTCTGGCCTGTAGGGGAGAGGGAACACCCTTCCCACGCAGCCACCACCTTGGGCGGTGTGGTGGTGGTGACTCACTGTGCTGGCAGGGCGTGGGTGGGAACCACTTAAGCAGCACCACGCAATCTGGCAGATCTGCCCCATGGAACTGCTCTGTAAGAAAAAGAAGAAGCCCTTCTCCTCCTGCATAGTGTGCTGTAATGGCTCTAGCCCGGGCTTATTTTATGTGTTTTGCCTCATCCATCCTTGGAACCACCTGCTCTTATCCCTATTTTACAAATGAAGAAACTGAGTTTGGAAGTTGCCCAAGGTCACACAGCTGCCCCAAAGCAAACCTGCCAGTTCCACCGAGAGGTGCTCCTGGGGCTCTAGAATGGGTCCAGAAGTCCCTAAACAGTGTCTTCAGGCAGGTGAGAAGCCGATAAGTGAGTGGACATCCAGGAGATGCACCTGCTGGGACCACTCACAGCTCAGGGCAGAAACGCTGTTTCGGCAGCTGCAGCTCTTAAACATTGTGCTCTATATGCTGCTTCATTCCCTTCCCAGGACAGTTCAGTGAAAAGAGGTGCCATGGTCTCCATCTCACTGGTGAGGACATGGTGGGGGGGAGTGTCACTTCCCAAGGCCATGCAGACTCTCTGCCCTCCCTGACCCCTGGCCCCAGGTCCCCATCCATGCAATGGGGATACATTTGAACCACAGCCTCAGAAGGCATCAGGGTTAAATAAGGAAACTCGGGGAGGTGCTTTAGAAACTGGGAAATGCTGCTGGAATACTAAGGAGCATTGTCATTACTAAAAGAGCTTCGTGGGGACTTTGTAAGAGAGCAGAGAATGAGAACATTCTGGGTTCAAACTCAGACTTCTGCAGAGCGCTGAAAGGACATTCTTCCCAGGACTGGATGCTGAGAGCAGGCACCATGTCTCATTTGCCTCTTTCCCCAGTGCCCAGCTCTAGGCTTGGCACTGAGTAGGTCCTTGAGAACCCTTGGATGAATTATTCAAGGGGTGCAGGACTAGGGACAAGAGTGTAAGGAAAGGGTAATGGGAGTGAGGGCTGGCAGGGACCAGAAAATAGACCTTCCACTGGTAACGCTTTTGAGAATGCAGGAACATTAAAAAGTATTGATGAAACAGACAAACTTTTCCCCATTATTTAGTGCTTATTTTGTCTGATCCCTACATGAAAGGGGAGCTGAACTGGGACAGGCTTGCTCTTAAAATTTCAGAAATAGCAACTCTGAATGGGTGGGGCTTGCTTATAAGGACAGCAGATCTCTAAAACAAAAACAAAAACAAAAAACATGGGCATTTTTGAGATATCTAAAGTTCCTGCTGGGTAAACAGCAACACTTCTGGCCAGTTACTAAGGTTCTGAGTGGTTGCTAAGCGGCCCTCTGACCTCATGAGGGGCCATTGTTCTGCATTCAATAGGCACCCTTGAGTGACATTCCCCAACTCCCAAATCCCCGGCCCCTGGGGCTCTGTGAAAAGAAGCAAGAGGTTGTAATGAGCGGGAGCAATCAACTGAACCTTGTTTCCTGGGGCACTGCATGGGGACGGGCCACAGCTTTTCAGAGCTAGGCACAGGAAGGCATGAGCATCCAGCGAGAGGTTAGGAGCTGCTGCTTCGAGCAACAGAAATACCCCAGGAATGAAGAGTTAAGCCTGTGCACAGTGCCTGGCCCTGGATAATCCACCTGCATGCACAGCACTACACTTTGTTTTCAAAGCAGCCATATGTGGTGGGGTCGTAATGATTACCCACCTTTCATAATTAAAAAACTGAGGTCTAAAGATGACAAACAGCTTGCCCATGGTCCCCCAGAAATGCGTTGGTTTCTAGCTGTGGAAGGCAGAATAGCAGCCCCCAAAGATCCCCTGAGTCTGTGCTATGCAATGTGCAAGAAGAATAAAGGATTAAGCTTGTTCATGAGCTAACATTTAGACAGAATCACACTGGCTAGGGACCCAATACCATCACCTGGGCAAAGTCTAAAAGGGGAAGAGGGAGGCTGCTATAGTCTGGGTCTTTAGTGTCCCCCCACCACCACCACCACCAGGGCCCATGTGTTAGGGCTTGATCCTCAGTGTGATGCTATTTGGAGATGGCAAAACCTTCAAGGGGGAGGTAGGTGGCTAGGGAGACTGGGATTTCTAGGGCCTTTGGGGAAACGACCTTGAAGGGGTTGTGGGACCTGGCTCTTTCCTCTTCCTCTCTCTATTCTTCAACATGAGGTTCACTCTGCTTCATGATCCCCTCCATCATGCCCTGATTTGCCATGGACTGGAACCTCTGAAGCCATGAGCCAAAACAAATCTTTTACTTTCTAGATGATGATCTCAGGTATTTATTAAGTGATGGAAACCTGACTAACACAGAGGCAGTCTCCATGAATCCAGGAACACAGACAGCCCCTAGACACCAGAAAAGGACAGGAGATGGATTCTCCCTTAGAGCCCTGGGGAGGAGCACAGCCCTGCCAGGATTTTAGTGCTGCAGACCTGCGTCAGACTTCTGACCTGTAGAGCTGGTCAATTTTAAGCCACCTCATTTTGGTAATTTGTTATAGATGCAATAGGACCTAATACATCATGGGTATTGTAGGCTGGAAGAGGAACCTTAGAGATCATCTAGCTCTGTGGACATAAGGAAACAGGAAGTGCAAAGCAATGAGTGAGTGGCTGTGACACACTCAGGAGTCGTACCTTTAGCCTGATTGGGGCCCCTGCTGGAGGGGGCAGAAATGAGGAAGAGGGCAAGAGAGAATGGGTGCAGATGACATCTTCGAGCCCTGGATCCAGCTATGCTTGAAGCCTGACACCCTACCACTTTTCAGCTGCTCAAGACAACATAGCCCATTTTGTGCTTAAGCTGGATTGAATTACTTTTCACAGAAAGAGTCCTGACTTATACATCTTATAGCCTTCTTGGAACAGAAAAGATGGCTACTTAGGGGGCAAAAGGAGAAAGATGGGCGAGGAGAGAGATAAAAGATCGGGAAAGGAAGACAGAAGAAAGATGGGAGGGGGAGAGGACAGTAGGGAAGGTGGCTTGTGCCCTCCAGGAGAGAGGCTGTCTGCTCCTGTGGTAACCCTCTGTACCTGTGGCCCTCAGGACAACTCCACACTTGCTCTCCCTGTTCTTCAAACATAAAGCTGCTTCCCAACATTTCCAAGATGCGTTTTTTTTCCCCCAAGAAACACTGCCTGCTTCTCCAGACTCCTTCATTTTAAAATGCAAGCACTCCTGGTAGGGGATTTAGCTCAGTGGTTCTGGTGCCTTCCTCACAAGCGCAAGGTCCTGAGTTCCATCCCCGGTACAAAAAAAAAGAGGAAAGATATTAACTGTGGACGGGTGTGATGCTTTTGTTCACAAAACAGGATTATACTTTGTAGCCCATTTAAGGCTCTGATGAGTGGGTATAGAAAATGTGTTATTTATAAACAATGGAGTCCTACCATGCTATAAAAGGGTAAATTTGAGCCATTAATAGGGAAATGGATGCACCGAGAGAGACAATAATGTTAAGTGATATAAATCAGACTTGCAAGCTTACATATTGCATGATTTCTCTTATATGAGAAATCTAACTATAAATAATTAAAGAGGAAAATAAAAGATAAAGAATAGAAGTCAGGGAGATGGGTCTTTAGCAAATGAAAAGGAAACCAAAAGGTAGAGGGAAGAGGAGGGAAGGGAAAGGAGAAATGAAAAGAGAAAAGATGGGTGAGGCACACCTATCCACTCCCCACAATGAATGTAATCATTACGTACTACAAACAGTACTAATACAAAATTTAAAAATTAAAAAGAAACAGAATGAGACAGATGGGGAAGTTTCCAGTCTCCTCTTACACATGCAGAGCCAGGGCACAGCGCGTCAGGCTCCAGGCTCCCAGACCCGGGCTCTGTTGTATCAGGGTCCCTTGTGCAGCAGGATGGTATGGGTGGAGAGAAAGGTCCTCTGGAACTGTCAGAGATGACTTTAAAGAATGTCCAAGGAGGCCCAGGGCCCAGAAAGGATCACATGCCAGTGTCCCTTGGCGGGCGGTGCCTTTCCAGAGAAAGACGGTTCACGAACACACCAGGCAGGTCGATTTGGGAACCTCTCACCACTCTTCCTTTCAAGTTTCCATAATTAGCAATTTGGTTTCAGTTTTGGGAGGAGAGAAGTGGCTCTGATTGGAGGCATGGTGTTGAGGACACTGGCCTCTTGCAGGCTTTGATCAGGGAGCCTTTCACTGACTTCCCAGACCTGAACAGAGCTCAGAGCTTCCATGTCTGGCAGGCAATTAAATTTCCACAAAAAGAAGTAGGAACTCTGGGGATAATGAGATGGGCACAATCAGAGGCAGCTGCCAAGAGGCTGGGAGAGCGACTGTGGACATGGTGCCATGGAGGATGAGGCATCCCTGGGAGATGGGGTGGGAACCTCGATCCCCAAGGCCAGGCTGGAAACCATCCACACCTCACTGACACTCACTCCGCTGTGACAGAAAAACAAGGCAGCACCATAGCCAGGCCGTCTTTAGAAAATCACCTCAGTTTTCCAATGATCCCAAATGGAGCCCACCCTTTCCCAAGTCTGCTCCTCTTGGTCCTTCTGATCTCAGTATGTGACATCTGCCACCTGCATCTGTACGATGGTACCGGCCTCCCACCTCCCCACACCCTCCTCCCACTGCCAGGACCCAGAGATTCTGCACTGGACACCTCTCATGTCCTCACCCCTTCCTCCATCACTGTCACTGGTGCCACATCACAGCATGCCTGAAGGAGAACGGTGTCTCCCAGGTGACCTTCTGGTCTCAACTGTCCAACACAAGGGACTTCTGGAAGCTGGATCTTATCACAAAGCTTCAGTCCATGGGTGACTGTCCTGAAGCAAGGGTGAGGTGAAGTTCTACTCTTTCCTGCAGAGCTGTGCCCTCACCACAGCAGATCTCCTGCTCTCTAGGTTCCAGGGCACTTGGCCTTCCTTCAGTGTCCTCAGAGCACAAAACCCATTCTCACCCCAGGGCCTTAACACATACTACAGTACTGCTACTACTATTCCTCCTCCTCCTCTCACCACCACCACCAGGAATGCTCATGCCCTGCTTTCTTCCTCAAAAATCCTCTGATCATCCAGATTCCTCCTGCAGGAGGGTCTTTCTGCCCTCTGATCAGAACTGTCCTGTTGTGCTCACATACTGCTCTATACCGGTCTCTGGTAGAACTTTTCCTGGAGCGGCAACTGTATAGATACCCATGCAATGATTTCTTTAATTCCCACCACTTGCACTGGGCTGAGAGCTCCTGGGAGCTGAAAGTATTTGTGCCATGGGCAGCTCTATCCTCAGCCCCACCCTGCACACAATGTACAGATGGTTTTCAGTGGACAGAATGAGGACAGGGAGAGGTCAGGCGATCTTGGGGTGCCTCGCCTGAGTAGGACGTGATGGCAGCTGCCTTTCACAGCCCATCTACAGAGTGGCAGGGCATCACAGAATCTCACTTCCTGCAGCTTCTGACATTTAAGTATGTACACTCCTGCAATGCCTGCACACAGGAGTGAATCATAGCATTTCAGTTTGTGTTATTCATATCCTCATTTTACAGATGAAGAAGGTGGGGCTCAGAGAGGTGAGGTCACTTGCCCAAGTCACACAGCTGCAAGTGACAGAGTCAGGCTTCAAACCCCGCCTGACACTAAACCGCTAGATGCAACTGCTTCATTCTGTGCCTCCTCAAGGACCCGAAGACCACCCACACCTCCCGAAAATGCTGCATCACTTGTTTGTGCTTCTGTGACAGACTCAGCAATGGCCCTGTTCTTAGGGAACTCAGACCCTGGGTGACGATCGTCTCATTTTGGAAGGGGCCATGGTCCTCTTCAGTGGTGTGGAGTGGAGAGAAAGTTATGAGCAGGAGATCCTTTGAGCCAGGGCCGAGGAAGTGAGGCCCAAGGGCCAGCAGGGAGGAAAGTCCAGAGCAGGGAGGAAAGTCCAGTGGGGTGGGTGTGGCTGAGTCAGGCATGAGCGCACGCAGGGAAGTTGCTATTCCCAGTCTCACACTTGATACGTTCTCATGATAAGCTGTGCTTTGGGCTGGTCATACTGCCTTAGTTTCCCTCCCTATTCCACAAGCTCTTTCTGGCTGGGCCTTGGGAAAGAGGCAGCACCTGGGAGGTGTCTAACTTTCTGTGGCCAGCTCTGGTATGGCTTAGTCTCCAGGCCCCTGGCTCATCCCATCTCAGTTCCCTCTGGAAGGATGAAGATTTCCTCAGCCTTGAAGTGATGGTAGTCTTAGGTAAATATTCAAGAACAGGGAAAGTGTGTGCGCACAGGGAGATTCACTGTCACATTGTTTATAACAGAAAAATTGGAAGGAACTGGAACGCTGATGCATGAGGATTAAATTATGGCATACCCATTCCTCTATTTTCCGTTCAGATGTATTCAAACTGCGACCTGCAGGCCCTCACCCTGTTTTTAAATGTTATAATAGCAAAGATAAAAAAGGAAGTTTCTTATGTATATTAGCTATGCTGTGTGTAGGCCCAGACAATTCAGCTTCACTCCCTGTGTCCCAGACAGGCCAAAAGGCCGGACTTACCTGTATCTACCATGAATATGACACCTTTGCACAAAGTGTGTTGCAGTCACCTGTGTGGGCATAATCAACCTGGTTTCCTTCTTTGCTTTGGCAGCCAGGAAACTCAAAAACAAATTTGAGCATTTGTGCTGTGATTTAATTTTCTCATGCTACCATCTTATTTTACTACCATTATTTGTGTGATTCCTGAATTCGTTCTTTTCAACCCTGTTACATTGTGTATATACAGACTGACACAACTCCATTCTTTCTTTTCTTTTTCTTCTTTTCCAGTACTGGCAATTAAACCCCAGGTCTTTGTATTAAGCTATATTCCCAGCCCTGTTTTTAATTTTTTATTTTGAGACAGGGTCTCGCTAAGTCACTGAGTTGCTCAGACTGGGCTCAAACTTGTGATCCTCCTGCCTCAGCCTCCCACATGCACCACTATATCTGACTTAACTCCTTTCTTTCTTTATTAAATTGATACAGTAGTGATGATACACCAATTTATGTGCCAGGCACTGAGACAAAAACTTTGCATGTGTGATTTTACCTAATTCTCACATCCACCCTTGACAAAGACATTATCAACATTACTTTATAGATGATGAAACTGAAGCCCAGAGAGGTAGTTAACTTTTTCAGGGTCACACTCCTTAGCAGTGACTAGACCAAGAATGATGATGGCCAGTCTTGCCATGAGTGAACTGCTGTATGTCTCAACATCCAGCTTTCCTTTCCTCATTTCATCCATTCATCCTTCCACCTAGCCACTCACTTACCAGTCCTCCCACCCACCCACTTTACCAACTATCCACCCATGTGTCTATCCATCTGTGTGTTTATCCATCTGTCCACCCACCCTCTCATCCATTCACCCACCCAGCTACCACATCCACCCACACATCAGTTCATCTACCCACCTGTCCATCTGTCTATCCCTCCAAATGCCCACTACCCATCGTCTATCCACACTGATTGGTGCCCTACTAGGGAGCAAGCTAAATAAGTGACTTCTGAGGCTTGGGGCAAGAACAAACGTTCATGCTTACATCTGAGGTCTCAGCTAATCAGGACCAGGATTCAAGGTAGGGCTTAATCTTTACCCACTATTGCTGCTGGTTCTTGTCCTGTTGGAGCCAAAACACCTTTTATTGTCTTCGAAGAAAATTCACAGATTACACAACCCATCAATGTAGATCATTAAAAAATGTATATAATGTTCCAAATGTAGTATGAAAATAAATGAAAGGAAAGTCGCTAGTAACAAGAGAATGTCCATTTCTTGTCATGAGGCTTGAGCATGACTATATGAGAAGTGATGAGGCAGTCAGATGACGGATCCTACCTGAGAGGAGCAGGTTCATACCGAGAAGGGGACAAGTGTTAAACTGAGGCTCATCAGCCCCTTCTTTGTGTCTGACATTTGAAATGAGGGCCAAATACATATATTTGCAGACGCACCCTGAGTCGCTGACAACTACTAACACAGACAGAGCTGTTGTGTTCACATCCCAGCCACCACTGGTGACGCTGCTGGCATGGTTTTAAAAACAGGGGAGGTTTTTCGTGAAATTCTAGACAAAATGAAATACAGTTTTCCAACATTTTCCTTGACAGTTCCATTCTTGGAAATCCCAGGATCTATTAGCCGGTATGATAATTAGCAGGTAAGATGTAACAGCCAGGTCCTAGGCTCAGCTATGGGCAAAGAGGGTTTTCACTGATACACATGTCAGATGAGACGCTCAGCCCTGTGCTAGCTGCAGCACAGGAGTCTGCTGGGTGGGCTGCACAGTGCCAGGCTGACGGCATGCTTGGTCCTGCCCTGGCTGCTGTGACAACCCACAACACTCACTCCACCCTAGAGGGGTGGCACCAGTGCCAGCCGGACCAGGCCCCTGCTTCCAGAACTGCCTCTCCTGTCCAGTCCTTCCCCCTGCCAGAGACAGGGCCTTCATCCTGGCTGCAGCTAATCTAAGCCCACCAAAGGACAAATGCATTTTGGAGGTTAGGAGGCCACACGTTCCAGCAAAGGTAGATTTGCAAACAGAAGTCCTGAAGCCAGTCTTGGCCTGGGGAAGTCAGCTGGCACCCCAAAGTCTCACCTTCTGGAATCCCCAAATGGGAAGCATAAAATCTCCCATGCCAGGAGGTGGTCGAGTCAAATCTGGGTTTGTTAATCCTAATCTTAGATCCTGCTTCTAGGAGGGACACAGAGGTGGAGAGAGCTGAGGAGCCTTGGCTGAGATGCATGACTTCTTTGAGTCAGTTTCCTCATCTGCAAGATGGAGATGTTCTCAGGAGCTGCTTTCCCAGACAGCTGTGAGATTTTCATGAAAGTATTCATGTAAAGTGCTTCTCAGAGGTTCCTCCCCTAGAGCAAGCCCTCGCTATGCCTAGTGTCATGATTTCTGTTCATTAACTATGGAATGTGAAGAATGGGTGCCAGCTTGGGGAATGGGATGTGGTGGTGGGAGCAGCCTGTGAGCTTCACAAGGGTGGTGTTATGGTTTGTATCTGGATGTCCCCCAAATCCTCATGTGGTAGATGGGGCTTTGGGGAAGTGGCTGGATCTAGGGTATGTGACATTGGGATTAAGGGTGTGTGATTGCACTGCTACCTCAGTTTGAGAATTTAATTCATTCCACAATTCTGGAAAAGATGGCCAGGTTCATATTCATGTGGGAAAGATGGCCATGGTCATGTTTGTCACCCAATACAGAGTTTGCAAACAAAGACAAAATTTTTCCAAACACTGTTTGCAAACTAAACTGTTCCCAAACAGAAGAGTTCGTGAGCTGAGGCATCACTGTTCTAAATTAGTCCATTGATTGATTGGCTTAGCGTAGTTCTGGGTGTGGGTAATGGGAAGGTTCACTCTGGGTGTGGGTGGCATCACCCAAAAGGTGGGTAGCCTGGAAGGAGGAAAGCAGCCTGCTGTTGCTGCTGCTGTTTCTGCTTCCTTGATGCTGCTTGCTGCTTTGCTATGTCATGGACTATTTCTCCTCTGTGATGCCCCTCTGCCACACCACCTTGCCTTGGAGCAAGCCAACTATGGGCTGAAACCTCTACAAAACTGTGAACTGAAATAAACTTTTCCTCCTTTAACTTTGGGCAAGAAAAGTAACTAAGCCAGGTGGAGCTGTGTTGTACCCTGGAGGTGCTCCAGAAGAGAGCTCCTGGGCTCCTGGTGAGGGTGGATGAAGGGTCAAACTGCACTTGCAGCACAGTGAAGAGGGAGGGAATTGGGCGAAGGGGGTAGCACAGGCAGCCTCTGAGGAGGGCTAAGACAGAGTCTCCATCGCTCAGCAGAGTATGGAGCATCAAGAGGAAGGCCTGTCCTCCCCAGGGGAACTCAAGTCCCAGGCCTGCCCACAACACTGCAGACCCAGTGGCCTGAGGTGCAGACCTGCCACTGACCCCAAGGCACCCCCTGCTGTGTCCAAGCTGTAAAGGGAAGCCCAGCAGAGCCTCGATGTTCGGAGATATAAAGCGACCCAGCTTCAGGTGCTGGAACTCAGAGGGAGAAGTTTGCTTCCTGCCCCTCAATTCTGACCTTGGACAGTCAGCCTACCATGGGCTACTCTGGGCTCCAACTGCTTCAGAAATGTCCTTTGGTGAGTGAGGGCTTTGGTTCAGGTAGAGATCCAGGTGTGACTCCACATAAGATCAGGCAACATCCCTCAGTCACTGTTCAAACAGTTCTCACAATGTGCTCCCAGTCCTGACCACTTGTTCCAACAGAACACCCTTCCATTTGCATGGTTTCCACCACTCAGCATGTAGCTCTGGCCCTAATGCACTCCCCTTGTCTACTGTTCCTGACTGGCTTTTGTTTGGACAACATACAGGCAAAATTAAAACCTACTGACTGACCAGTGTTGGAGAAAAAGAAAAGATAGAGATTTGCCATTAACTGGAAAAAACTGTCATGCTGGACATCACCTCTGCCCCTGCTGCTGTTTGCAGAGCTCTTCCCCAGCGTGACTTAGTCTCCGGTTAGCTCCATGATATGGTATCACTGTCTTCTTTTCACAGAGGAGGAGATTGAGACTCAGAGAGATAACATGAGTTATCCAAGTTCATACTTCAAGGACTATCTGACCCAAGTGTCAAAATCTTAATGTGTCTCCAAAGCCCACATATGACCCCTAAGTACCCTAAGTACTAAGGATGAAAGTGACAACCAGGAGGGCAATAGCTACTTTTTATTGAGTACCTACTATATGCAAGACACTGTCCTGGTTACACAGGTAATGTATTTTAATAGGAACTACTCCTCACTCATGTCCTACTTGGAAGAATTAAACCTATTTTCAGATGGGGACACCAAAGCAGACCACTGGAAAGGTGAAGTGACTTGCCCTAGGTCCCAGTGTGAGGGTGTGGCAAAAACAGGACTTGGAGCTCTTACAGTGTATATCCAGATGTCCCCGAGAGCTCTATGCACTTACAGGTGAGGCTTTGGAGTGACTGGATTAGGGAGTGTTATGGCTGACTTGCTGCTAGGAGGTGGGGTTTGCTCCAAAGCGGTGGGTCACTGGGGGTGTGCCTGGAAGGGTCTGTCTTCCCTTCTCTGACTCTGCTTCCTGAGTGCCATGCTGTGAGCAGCTCTCGTCTGCCGTAACCCTCTACCATGCTGTGCTGCCTTGGAGCCAGTGGATTATGGACGAAAACCCCTACACATTACAAGCCTCTCCTTTAAATTTTGGGTGTCACATGTTGTGTCCCATTGGTGAAGAAAGAAGCCAACTCCCTTCTTCTCCCAAACAGTGATACAGATATTTCTAGATTGCACCCAAGAAGTAGTTTTTTCTTATTTCAAGAGTTGTGAATTACTTTTATGAACCAGCAAAAACAATGCACAATTAGTATGTAAACTCAGACCTCCTGGATCCGATTCTTTAGGGCAAAGCTAAAGATAGAATTTCAGTGACAAAAGCAAGTGAGTTCGAGTGAGAATGTTAAGCCCCGCCATGCAGAGCCCATGAGTGTCTGGGCCTGAGGGACCCAGGTCCAGTGCTTTGCGGTGACAGTGGAAGAATTGAGGCTCCAGGAGTGAAGGGACATGACAAGTGTCAGCAAATCAAGGCTGAGCCAGAACTTGACCACAGAAGCTGAGTTACTGCCCCCAAGCTTGCTTCCACCTGCTGATGCTATTTCCTAAACGCAGGTTGGGACACCTGGTCGGCAGAGGACTTTGGAGAACTTACTGGGGTGGGAAGGGAGAAAATGGAGTTGAGAAGTCAAGCTGGTAGCCCGGCAGGGGTCATTTTGATGGATTCCCTGGACATGGGAAGGACATTTATAATCCAGCCTGGCCCACCACAATGTCCCCCAGACACCTGTCATTCACTTTAGGTGCATGGAGGCTGAATGCTCCCTCCCTGTGGGAGCTGTCTGCCTTATGACTCAGAGCCCACCTCCCTGTCCAAGAAGCTGACAATCAGGCTCCCCCTGCACCCTCCCCATGCCAGACAGGGACTCAGGCACCCGAGAGTGTGAGCAGTGAGGGTAGGCAATAGGGTCTGTGCACTAATTCTGCCACAGAGTTTGAGGTCTTGCTTGATCCTGGTCACACAGCCTTGACCCAGTCCACACTGAGAGCTCTTACATGGGCCCCTGGGTGAAGAGAAGGACAGAGATCACAGGAACCCAAGTTCTAGCACCACCTCTACTGTGCCTATGCTACTGCAGCTTTTTATTGCCTTGTAGCAAATTATACCTAGTGGCCTCAAGCACATGAATTAATCATCCTATTGTTCTTCAGGTCAGAGTGCCAAGGCTGGTCTCACCAGGCTGCAATCGCAATGCTGACTGCGCTGCACTCTGTGGCTGAGGCCGGGGTAGAAGCTGCTGGCATTCTTTGGCTCATGCCCCCTTCTCTGTCTGCAAAGCCAACAAGCATCACATCTCTGACCTCTTTCTGTAGCCACAGCTCTCTGACCACAGCTGGGAAAGGATTCAAGTGACCAGACAGGGGTCACCTTTCCACCTCAAGTCCCTTAAACTTATCCATGGTGACATATTTATTCATGGTTCCAAGGATTAGAGATCTGCCATCTTTGGGGCCATTACTCTACGTACTGCGTTACCTGATACTCTGCACCTACTTTCTCATCTACACAGTGGGGCTACTTAGCGCTGTGAGGTTTGAATAAGGGCTCTTATCAGAAGTGCAGCACCAGATGCAATTTTACTGACTCAGAAGGTGCACTTTTAACAGAATCTGTGGGAGTTTCGGATATACACAGAAGTTGGAGGCAACTGGTGTCGAGGATTTAGGGCTGACTGAGGATGGGATCACCTAGACTCTAATCTCAGTTCTACCACTCACTCACTCTAAAATACGTAAGGGACTCTTTCAAGCATTTCCCAAGAGAACCCTGAGCTAAGACACTGAACCAGATAAGTTCTGAGGCTAATTGTACCCTGTTATTTTATGACTTGATGACTAAAGTGCGAATAGTGGAATTGCAGACAGAAGCTATTGGGTTAGTGGGGGGAGTTTTCATCAGGGGAGCTTCCTGTTACCCCCCCCCCCAAGTCACATCACAAAGATGACCACCCACTTTGCCCAGCCACAAGGTCGCTTGTTTGTGATTTTTAAAAAATCAATGTCTTCCAGCAGGCTGGGCTGGACTGTAATAGGCCCCACTTGTTGTACTTGACACAAGAAGACAGTTGTGAAATATCTCAACTCATTTTCCTCATAATTAAGGCAGAGTTCAGTTCATAGATTCCTCACTTTCTCTGGCCAAATTATCTGTACATAAAGGCTGGCTTCTTGGTGGAGACAGTGACATGGAATTCCCTGGAGTGTTGGGCAATGAGCAGGCACAAGTCAGTCTGCTTGGAGCCCAGCCAGGCCTAGAGGTAAGGGCTTCTAGCCTTCAGGGACAGCCCCCACTCCCCTGACTTCCAGCCCCTCGATATTCTGCCATCTTGACTGAGCTCCAAAGGCCCTTCCCACACCATGGCTGTGGTGACCCACTTTGCCCACTTGAGGCCTCTGCTCCCTTAATGAAGACAAATCCTCTTTGTCATCAATAAAGCACACATAGAAAACTAAGTTTAAATATAAAATTCTGAGTCAGTAAGCTGGCCAAATTCAGTTTTTCACCTACTCCAGGCAATAAATAAATGAAAACAGAAATTGTTCTGCATTTCTCTGGTCCCAAAAGTCCACACTGGACCTGAGTAAGAAGAAGAGAAAGAAAATGTTCTAGGAGTTTCCTCATGTTATAGCCACCCCAGGTGAAGAAGGAAGAACATTTCCAAGAGAGACTTGGTGCTTATAGGCCACTGTCATCGCCTTGGAGTTCTCCAGCTTCCCAGGTGGGCAGAAGCTGGGACAGGCCCTTGCCTGGGGCAGGAGGATGGTACAGTGGTAAGTGACTTGTGGCCTCATGCTCCATGGGCGGCGACCTAAGGTCAGGGAGCAGCACTGTGCCTGGCATCTCTGATGGCTGACTTGCTAGAAGAGAAGCCCTTGCATTGGTTACAGATACCAGGGTAGAGTCTGTATGAGATAGGCAAAGCACATGTGCAGGTGTGGGGCCAATAGTCTGGCAAAAGATGGGCCCTGGAAAGGACAGCCAGAGAAGCTCAGCCATGCCATTCAGGCTCGGCTCCCTGAAGCACTGAATGCCAAGCCCTTTGGGTGGGCTCATGGACTGTTCAAGAAAGCTGACATCACTATGGGAGAAGGAGGGGGTGCCTTCATTCAAATACACCCTGGGTAAACCTCACCTAAAGGAAATGAGTATTGCTGGGCTCCTGCTCAGCACACAGTAGCACCATATTGACTTCCCATGGCATCTTAGCTAATCTCAGCAGTCTTGTGAGGTACAAATATTAATCTGTAAATGAAGCTCTGGAAGATCACATAATTGACCCCTACTCTTGAGCTCTCCTTGAGTTCATGCTTTGCTAAGTGCCTTTGCAGTCTCTGCCATTCACAAGAGGAGCCAACTTCCCTGCTCCTTGGATTTCCATTGGCCATGCGACCTGCACTGCCTGAGAGAACAAGGGTGCCAAGTGGAGTCTAGACCTTGGGGAGCTGCAAGGCTTCTACCTTCCCAGAAGCCAGCTCAGAGTCAGAAGAGGCCAGCCTGGGTCAGCCAAGCTGGGCCCTCCTGCACACCCCTCAGCTAACGTGCTTCCCTGAATTGGTGTCTCTGGCTGACATGCTAGTGCCTATCAGCCTGGCTGTGGTTAACTGACGCACAGAAACAACCCAGTCTACCTTCTGGAACTCTAGGGAGAATCCACAAGGACAACCCGCAGAAGCCCTTCCACAGAGTTTCCACTGGGGAAGTTGAAAACTTTGTGGAGATGGTGGGTAGTGATGGCTGCACTGTGATGTGAGTGTATTTAATGCCACTTAGAAATGGCTAAAATGGGAAATTTTAGAGTATGTATCTTTTTAGCACAACTTTAAAAACAACAGTACTACAGGGCACATGGAAAGTGTTGGACAAATGTTAGCAATTATTAGAGAGCTGGCAGAGTATGCTGAGATCACACACTCTAGCTGCACTTCGAGGAGTGATTGTTTAAGTCTCATGAGTGACTGAGTCCCATGTGACTGCCTGGCCTCTCAGCCAGTTTCCTACACTGAACGGCAGAAGGGGCATTTGCAGGGAGAGCATGGGAGAACAGCATCAGAGTCAGAGGACTTCTTGACAGAGTCTAGCTTAGTCCCCCACTGTGGGAAACTGAGGAGCAGAGAGGTGAGACAAAGATACTCTAACTGGGTGGCAGATCTTGAATTGGAAGCTGAACCCCTGACTCCTAATCTAGTGCTCTTTCTACAGACAGGGCTCCACAGGGCTTCAGCTAATTGCTGGTAGTGGAGTTTCAGGCACCTGGAGATGGGGCTAAGGAACTCTGGGCACACCTCAAACCATGTGAACAAGACATCAACTAGCTCACAAAGTGGTTTCTGCCTAGGGTGCCTTTGACATGGTGACCATGAGATCAAATATTGGGTTTTTTCTCTTCCTTCTTTTTAATATCAAGCCAAATACATTTCTGCCTGAAGTCTGTACTCTAGTTTTCAAGAGGACTAATTAAAAGAAAAAATATATATTAAAAGGCCAATTTGATTACTGCTACACATTAGTAATGCAATGAATAATTGATTGAATGTCCATGTTAATTGCTTCCTGAATCTGTGATTTTGCTACTGAATATTGAAGAGCTGTTGCTGTTTTGAAATTAGTAATAATTTTATCACACTCAGATGGCAGAGCTTGCTACGTAAGACTATTCCTTTGAGCTTACACCTATCTCCACTCCCTGATCATCCCCTTCCTCCCTGACTACTGGCTCAGTTTTTCCTCTAGATCCTTGTCCACCACCTGTTCCCGGGGCACTGGGTCTCACGTTTGGGTCCATGTCAGACTTCTCAGGGAGCTTGTTGAAATGTACATCCTCACCCTTGCCCGCGTCTTGATCTGGGAGGCCTGGGAATTCACACTATTAGCAAGCATCCCAGAGGCTTGGTTGGAGACCGCACTTCCACCAGAGCGGGCAGGGTGGAGATGGTTTATGGGCACTGGGCTGCAAACTCTGAGCAATGCTTTGCTGTCCCCACTTTGCTCGGTTGTTCCTTTGGGATATCCTGCGGGCCTCTCCAACTCAAGTCATCTAAAGTGAATTTATGACTAGCCTTCTTCAATTGGCTTTTCTCTGTATGGTGTCTGGCAAATACGGTATCAGCCTGACCCTTCTTATTTAAACTAGAAGCCTCTTCTACTCTCAACCTATTCCTTCCCCAAAAGTCCATTTGGGAACCAGATTCTGCCTGTTTCCATTATAAATCCTATCAATGTAGTCACTGTGCTACTCTAAAAATTTGTTTTCAAGAGTTCCTTTTGTTCTCCCAAAGGTCCTTTTATTGCTCATTTTGTCTTACATGCAGTATCTTACCCCTCTGAGTTATACTGTCTTCTGATTCCCATATCTATTTTCTCTTGGGTTTTTTTTCCCCCTGTTTTGGTGCCTGGTTCACTCAGACAAGGGAATAGACATTTGCTAAGCCTGGAGGTCTAAATTCCATTTCCAGGAGAAGCACTCAACAGCTGCTTGGAACTCTGTGGAGGTGGAGTGGTTGCTGGGTTGGGGGTAGGGTTCTATCCTAGAAAGCTATTGACTTAGGCAAAACTCCAAACCATGGCCTTGCATAACAAAGCCTCCCTTCAGCCCACTTTCTCCAGTGAGCAGTGACACATAGGGTGCCAGCCAGGCAGCCCAGGGGAAACTCTCCTCCTGTGTGTTGGTGCTAGGAACAAGGACTTCTGTACATCTTTCCCATCATGCCTATCCCAGCCACCATCAGCCCTGCACAACTCGGTTTAGGCTTCTCTATACATAAATGGCTTGTAAAATGTAGGTACTCTTAATGTTTTTATAAATAAATTAGGTAATGAGTGGACAGAACCTAGCACAGCTTATAGTATTAAAATATAAACAGTTATATTACTTATAGTATGAAATATAACACCTATAGTATTAAGTATTATAACACTTAATATTTAATAATTAATACTATAATATGAAGTGTATGGTACTTATAGTATTAAGTATTACAATACTCATAGTATTATATTACTTATAGTATGAAAATATAAACAGCTCTCTGCAGGGCCGGGGGTAGGGGAAGAGTGGGTCACAGGGAGGTGAGAGACTTGGGAGGCACCAGACGATTTATAGGATAGGAGTCCTTAGAGGAGAAGGGACATGAAGGCAGGCTCCTGGAGCCTGTCTGTCCCCGCAGGATTGTGGCTGGCCTACCTCTCTGGGCTTGGATCACTGTAACGCACCCAGGCCCCTCTTGTCAATGAGCCCCTGTCCAAGCCCACGGTGCAGTCTATCTCCTGGCTGCCCAGGACCTGGAGTCCCAGGATAGACACTCCCTGGGAGAAACCCAAGGATAGGGTTGGGTGAGGTGAGGCTCCCTGACCACCTCCCCTTAGGTTCTAGCATCATCAGGGTAAACAGGGCTCTGATGAAGTAATGAACATAAGAGGTTACCAGGAAAAGCATCAAGCATGGTTCTCAAGTTACATAAGGGCTGACTTTACAGTGGGAAGAGATGGAATCAGCACACACACGCATGTGCCATGAGTGTAGATCAGTACCATGGGATGGCTGTATGTACACACACATAAAAGTCAGGCTGATGTGAACACATGTAGACGTGGGGGAGGTAGGGGTCAGGGATAGGGTTTGACAGGACCTGGGAAAAGAAAGGAGGTCACCTGGGGAGGAGGGGCCAGCAGGAGAACAGCTGGAGATGAGTAAGCTCAGGGAGTGTTCTGGTCCTCAGCTGGTTAGGATGTGGGGTGTGTGGAGGGAGCAGGGATGTCAGGAGTTCGGTTGTGGCATAGTGTATGTAGTGAGAGTCTTTACAGAGACAAAGGTGGCTATGAATGGTTCTTGAACAAGGGAGCGGTGGGTAGACAACGACTCAGGAAGGCCTGGCTGGCAATTGTGCAGGCCTGATGGTGGCTGGAGTAGGGATAATGGAAAAAGTGTATAGAAGTCCTTGTTCCTAGCACCAAAACACAGTAGTTTCCCCTGAGCTGCCTGGCTGGCACCCTGTGTCGCCTGGTTGGCACCCTGTGTCACTGCCATCTCTGGAAAAGGTTGGGCTCAAGGGAGGCTTTGTTATGCAAGGCCATGGTTTGGAGTTTTGCCCAAGTCAATAGCTTTCCAGGATAACCTAGAGCTGGCCTGATGATTTGAGGGGGAATTTGACTTTGGAAAACAATCCAAAGTCTGTCTCAGAGGCCTGTGTGTTCACCTGCAGACACAGTAGGGACTGTGGAGGTCATCCCTTTATACAGGCACATGCTGCCCTTAAGGGTACTGGGTGTGGACTGTCTTGTTTCCTCTACACAATGGTTTGGGCTGCAAATACTTCTTATGTGCTCAATTCACAGATGTGGGAGCTGAGACCTCGCCAGGCTCACCGCAGATGGTGCCAAGCCTCACAGTCAGGTCTGTAGACAGTGCCCCAGCCTGCCAAGAGGTCTTGACCCTGCCATTGCCTTCCCTGTTGGATAGAGCTGGCCCTGGAGGCAGGCAGGGATAAGGAGTCTTGCTCAGCTTGGCAGAACATGCTCCCAGGCAGGGGTGGCTTCTCTGGCCGCCTGGGCTTGGAGCTTATCAGCTCTGCCTTCCTGCACAGCCAGCTTAGGCTGAGGAGGAGGTTAACTCTGAGATCAGCCACAGCAACCATTTCAAGGTCTCGTGTTCATAGGAAGAGCCAGACTTGGCTTCATATAGGGACCAAGTTCATGTGGAACATTTCCTGTTTGTTTCATTGCACACTTGGCCAAAAGTATATGTGGTACTTTAATATTGACTAGGATAGCCATAAATTTAAAAATTCAATTTAAAGAAGAACATGGATTGAGGGAGTGTGGCTAAGCTCTTGTTGTCCTGAATGTGTCCTTAGACCAGCAGCATTCCCATCACCCAGAATGTGATAGAAATCCAGAGCCCCAGATGCTACCCTAGACCAACTGAGTCAGAATCTGCACTTAGCAAGATGCTAGGAGAAGGTGGAGCATGTGAGAGCTAGAGGAGCAGGGCCTGGGTTGTCCACAGATGTGGTAAAACCACCATATTGACACAGAAAAGCCTAAGAGAGGCCTGGATCTCAGCACCAGTACAGGATTCCAGCTTTGTGCTCAGTCTATAAAGAGAAGGTGCCTTTCCCATTGTAGCCCAGGAAGGCAGTAGCAGGGACAGTTCAGGACCTTGGACTGTTGGTGTTCCATGTCCCAGCCTTAATCCCAAGGCACAGCTTGGAAACTTCAGGACTGAAGAATCCAGAGGCTGAGCCAGAGCCAAACAGGAATCTCCTCATGAATCTCCCAACCTCAAAATGAGTTGTTTGTCTGAGAAGAACAGTCAGTGCCTTTGAGGACAGCAGTGCCGCTGGGGCAGGGACTCTGAGGGCCAGGGTTGCAGCCTGCAGATGGTGTCCTGCCAGCTTGCAAAAGAATAGTCTCTCCTGGCAGACCCATGGCCCTTATTCTGGGCAGTGTGACAGGGAAGGACAGGGTTACCAGGGAGCCCAGGATCTCCCTGGGGATGTGGAAGGACCCAAGGCACAGTCCCATGAGAAGCTGGGCACCTCCCTGGAAGTCCATGAACCAAAAGTCTCAACCAACACTGCCAGTGAGGATGGCTTTCAACCCTCTACTATGTTCAGAAAATGAGTCAATTGGCTCCGAGCTCCTAAAATCCAGAATCTCATAGGTCTGAGTCTGATTGTCATCAGAAGCTGTGTAAGGTGCCTGCCCATCCCCTGGAATCAGTGCTCTGTTGCCCGGCAGGCTTCGGATTCCTCCAGTCCCTCTGTTGGCCACCTCTCCTGCTGGAGTGAGCACACAGCCCTGAGCAGCAGTGCTTGCTGGTCCCATCCTGTGAGCCCCGGCCCAGGCAGACAGCCCTTCAGACTCACCTTCCAGCCTGCCTAACCAGCCACCGAGGAGCAGGAGGAAGATGGGACCCCGGTACCCCCACCTCATCCCTGAAGGAGCCTTCCAGGACATCATACCACTGCCCCCAGAGCCTAGGAGCTGAGCCGCCCCCAGTACCAAGGAGGTGAGCTCAGCAGGCACCAGCAGCACACACTCCCACCCCCACCCCCAGATGAAATGAGAAGACACATAAACAAATTTCAAAACCAGACTTCCAGATTACCTAAAGCAACCAAAGGGAAATGAGATGCAACAATCTGATACTCAACCACCTAGACTCCCTCAACTAGCAATAAAAGAGGATCTAGAAAAAATGAAATCCGAAATAATTTCTTAGATAACAGCAGAGATTGTGCCCATAGTACAAGACATGATTAATAAATCTAGAGAGGACACAGGTAAAAACAATGGAGGAGCTGAGAAACATGATAGAATCCTAACATAGGAAACAAATGGATTCCATAAAACAGATGCAAACAGATTTCCAGGAAATTAAAAACTCCACTGAAAGTTTACACAGCAGAATGAACTAATGTGAGGACAGAATTTCAGATATAAAAGATAAGATTCCAATTAGTGACAAGGAAGAGAAAAACTGCTTTAAAATAGTAAGGGACCATGAGAAATCAATCCAGCAGCTGCTAGACAATGCAAAGAAAAATAACATAAGACTGATTGGAGTCAATGAAGAAACAGGAGAGAGTGCAGATGACATAAAAAAGCTGTTCACAGAAGTGATGGCAGAAAACTTCCCAGGCAGGGGAAAAGAACTTGACATACAGATAAGTGATGCAAATAGGACTCCAACTAGCCTTGATCAAAACAAATCTACACATAGGCATATAATTGTTAAGGTTCCAGAAACCCAACAGGACAAAATTCTATAAGCAGTTAGAGAAAAGAAACAAATCACATACAAAGGAAAGCCCATCAGAATCACAGCAGACTTCTCAATGCAAACCCTCAAGGCAAGAAGAGCTTGGAATGATGTATTTCAAGCCCTAAAGGAAAACAACCTCCAACCCAGATTGATGTACCCAGCAAAACTATCTTTCAAGATTGATGGAGAAATAACACACTTTCATGACAAAGAGCACTTTAGGAACTTCATGAATACCAAACCAGCACTCCACAAAATTTTAGACAATATCCTAGGAAAAAACGATGAGGATCACAAGAGGCCTTGCAGAATGAATCCATCAGGCATGACAAGAAATTAAAGCAAAGGGGGAGAATGCAAGAAAAAGAAAAAGTCCTGACAATGATAAGTCAATATGTATCAGCTATAACCATCAATGTTAACAGTCTCAATTCACCAATCAAAAGAAATAGACTTGCAGAATGAGTCAAGAAGCAAGATCCAACAATATGCTGCATACAAGAAACACACTTAATTCAAAAAGAAACACATAGACTGAAAGTAAAAGGGTGGAAAACAATACTCTATGTGACAAGAACCTGAAAATAAGCAGGAGTAGTTATGCTCTTTGCAGATCAAGTAGATTTCAAACCAACACTGATTAAGAGAGATAAAGAAGGACACTACATCCTTATAAAGGGAACAATCAAAGAGGAACAGGTGACAATCTGTTAAATATATATATATTATAATTTAAATATATATATAATTTAATAATATATATAATATATATAAATATATATGTACCAAACACTAGTGCACCCAACTATATAAAACAAATACTAATGGACATGAAAAATCAAATAAGCACTAATGCAATAGTAGTGGGGGACCTCAATATCCCACTGTCACAAATAGATCAACTAGACAGATAATAAACAATGAAATACTAGAACTCAATCAAATTCTTGAACAAATGAACATAAAAGATGTTTACAGAGTGTTCTACCACACAAAATCAGAATGCACATTCTTTTCAGCTCCACATGGGTCGTTCTCCAAAATAGACCACATACTCAATCATAGAACATGTTTAAATAAGTGCAAAGGAATTGAAATTATCCCCTGTATATTATCAGACCATAGTGCGATGAAATTGGAAATCAATAGCAAAAGAAACCTTAAGAATTTCATAAACATATGGAAACTGAACAACACACTACTGAAAAACCACTGGGTCCACAGAGGAAATTAAAGAAGAAATCAGACATTTCCTACAATTAAATGACAATGCCAATACAACATGTCAGAATCTATGGGACACAATGAAAGCAGACTTACAAGGGAAATTCATAGCACTGAATACTCACATTAGGAAAACAAAGCGAGCCCAATTAAACAACCTGATGCTGAACCTCAAGCTTCTAGAAAAGAGAATGATACAAAAAAAATCAATGAAGCCAAGAGTTGGTTCTTCAAAAGAATAAATAAAATTGACAAACCCTTAGCCAACCTTATCAAAAGAAGGAAAGAAAAGACCCAAATCCATGCAATTGGAAATGAAAAGGGTGAAATTACAATGGACCCAGTAGAAATCCAGAGGATCATCAATACCTACTTCCAGAACCTATACTCCAATAAGATGGAAAACAGAGAAGAAATGGAGAGATTCCTAGATATGTATGAATTTCCAAAGTTGAACAAAGAAGACCTAAAAATTCTAAATGACCCAATATCAATCAATGAAATTGAAAATGTAATTAAAAACTTAACAACTAATTTAAGCCCAGGTCCTGATGGCTTCACTGCCAAATTCTACAAGACATTTAGAGAGGAACTACTGCCACTACTGTTTAAACTCTTCAATGAAATTGAAAGGGAAGCAATACTCCTGAATTTATTCCTGGAAGCAAGCATCACCTTGATCCCCAAAGCAGAGAAAGACACAACCAAAAAAGAGAAACTATAGGCCAATCTCACTAATGAATATAGATGAAAAATCCTTAATAAGATACTGGCAAATTGAATGCAGAAGATCATCAAAAGATCATACACCCTGACCAAGTGGGATTCATCCCAGGGATGCAGGGATGGTTCAACACATGCTACTCAATAAATGTAATACACTATATCAATAGAATCAAGGACAAAAACCATGTGATCATCTCAATAGATGCAGAAAAACCATTCAACAAAATCCAACATACATTTATGACAAAAACCCTACAAAAAATTGGAATAGATGGTCTCTACCTCAATCTGATAAAAGCCATCTATGAAAAACCAACAGCCAATATCATACTAAATGGTCAAAAACTGAAATCCTTCACACTAAAATCAGGAACAAGGATGTCCATTATCACCACTCCTGTTCAATATAGTTTTGGAAACATTATCCACAGCAATTAGACAAGAGAAAGAAATAAAAGGAATAAAGATAGGAAACAAAGAAGTCAAATTTTCATTATTTGCAGATGGCATGGTACTCTATGTACAAGACCCTAAGAACTCCACCAAAAGTATTCTAGACTTAATAACTAAATTCAGTAAAGTACATGGATACAAGGTCAACACACAAAAATCAATAGCTTTTCCGTTCACAAAAAACCAGACTCATTGAGAGAGAAATGGGGCAAACAATTCCTTTCACAATAGCATCCAAATAATTGAAATACCTAGGAATCAACCTAACAAAAGGAATCAAAGACCTCTGCTCTGAAAACTATAGCACTCTGAAAAGAGGGATTGAAGAGGATATCAGAAAATGGAAAGACATCCCCTGCTCCTGGGTAGGAAGAATCAACATAGTGAAAATGGCCATACTTCAAAAACTGCTATATAGATTCAATGCAATCCCAATTGAAATCCCAACAGCATACTTCACAGACCTGGAGAAAACAATTGAAAAATTAATTTGGAACAAGAAAAGACCTAGAATAACAAAAGCAATTCTAAACAACAGAGACAAGGCAGGGGTATCACAATCTCTAACTTGAAACTATACTACAAAGCTACTGTAATAAAAACAGCATGGTATTGGCAAAGAAACAGACTTGAGCATCAATGGAATAGATTAGAAGATGCAGAAACAACTCCAGACATACTCAGCCACCTCATCTTTGACAAAGGAGCCAACCACCCTCATTGGAGGAAAGATAGCCTATTTAATAAACGGTGTTGGAAAAACTGGATTTCAACCTGCCAAAGATTAAAACTAGACCCATACCTATCACCATGCACTAAACTAAGATCGAAGTGCCTTAAAGATCTAAATATTAAAACAGAAACACTAAACTTGCTGGAAGATAAGTTAGGTAGAACTCTTGAAGACATTGGCATAGGAAAAGACTTTATGGACAAAACCTCAGTAGCACAGGAACTAGCACAAAGAGTCAACAGCTGGAATCTCATCTTATTATAAAGCTTCTGCACTGCAAGAGAAACCACCAACAGAGCTAAGAGACAACCTACAATGTAGGAAAAAATTTTTAGCAGCTGTACCTCAGACAAAGGACTACTATCTAGAATACATAAAGAATTGAAAAAAATCAGACCCCCCGAATTCAAAGACCCAATTCAAAAATGGGTATCCGAAATGAACAGACATTTCTCAGACAAAGAAGTAGAAGCAGCAAATAAACATATGAAAAAATGTTCAGCATCACTGATCATTCAAGAGATGCAGATGAAAACAACACTGAGATTTCACCTCACCCCAGAAAGAATGGCTGCTATCAAGAAATCAAGTAGGGCTGGGGATTTAGCTCAGTGATTCCGCCGCCTGCCTCGCAAGCGCAAGGACCTGAGTTCGATCCCTGGTACCAAAAAAAAAAAAAGAAAAGAAAAGAAAGAACTCAAGCAATAACAAAGCTGGCAGGGGTGTGGGGAGAAAGGAACCCTTCTCTATTGTTAGTGAAAGTGCAGACTGGTGCAACCACTGTGGAAATCAGGATGGAGATACCTCAAAGAACTCGGACTAGAGGTCCCATTTGACCCAGCTATTCCCCTGCTGGGTATCTTCCCCAAAGAATTAAAAGAATCATACCACAGCAATACATGTGCACCCATGTTTATAGTGGCACAGTTCGTAATAGCTAAAGCTTGGAAACAGCCCAAGTGCCTATCAACTGGAAACTGGATAAAGAAGATGTGGTTTTTAAATAAAATGGAGTACTACTCAGCCATAAAGAATGAGAAACTACAGACATTTAGAGCTAAATGGATGCATATTGAGGCCATACTCTTAAGTGAAATAAATAGGACACACATGTGTAAATACCGAGTAGTTTCTCTAGTGTGAGAAACTGAAAGTGTAAATAAGGATTAAAATGAATAATTGATAATTTGAAATAGGAAGAAAAAGTCCAAAGGTGTAGGGGAAGTGGGCGGGGTAGAGGAAAGGAAAAATTATGAGAAATGGAAACAAAGTCTATGTAAATAGGGAAGGGTGGAGGGGGTGAAGGGTGCACAGGTAATGGGGAAAAAATAAGAACCAAGATATATCATGTACAGGTACAAGCACCCAATGATAAATGTAAACATATTGTATACCTAAAATGTACCAATAAAAGAATTTAAGCAAAAAAAGAATTAAAAGAATCATACCACAGCGATATATGGGCACCCATGTTCATAGCAGCACAATTTGTAATAGCTAAAACTTGGAAACAGCCCAATTCCCCATCAACTGGAGACTGGATAAAGAAAATGTGGGGTTTTTAAAATAAAATGGAGCACTACTCAGCCATAAAAAATAAGAAAATAGAGACATTTATAGCTAAATGAATGCACATTGAGGCCATCCTCTTAAATGAAATAAACAGGACACACATGTGTAAATACCAAATAGTTTCTCTAGTGTGAGAAACTGAAAGTGTAAATAAGGACTAAAAGGTATAATAGATAATGTGAAATAGGAAGAAAAGGGGCAAAGGGGAAGGGGAAGAGGGAGGAGTAGGGGAAAGGAAAGAAGGGAATGGAATTAATATGAGAAAACGAAAAAAAGGAAACAAAGTCTTTGTAGATAGTGAGGGGGAGGGGTTGAAGGGAGGGCAGGGGAAGGGGGAAAAATAAGAAACAAGATGGATTATGTAAAGGTGAAAATTTCCAATGATGAATGTCATTATATTGTATACCTTAAATGTACCAATAAAATTAATGTTTTAAAAAAAGAAGCATTAGAAAGGCTTATTGGGCAGACGTGAAGAAGCCCACACTCAGAACAGGGCAGCCTCAAGAGAGGCACACTGTGGTCTGGGGTCAGGAGTTTTCATTGGCCTTGAGGTGCCTTTCAAGATAGGAGATCTAGGTTGTGTGTTCTTACTGTCTGTCATGCTGGCCATTGGTGGGGTCGGTTAGAGTGAAAACCATTAGAGACGTGCTGCCCACTTAATAGTGCTGCTTCTCTCAGGATGAAAGTCTGTGGGAGAAAAAGTACAGGCTCAGTTTACAGATGAAAACGCAGTAAGGGCCCCAACTTACAGGCTTATTGTATCTTTAAGACCCTTAGTCATTTCTTTTGGAGTTTCCTGGAAGGGAAAAAGGCATTGTAACCTTGGATAACTTTTTATCTTAAAGCTGCAGTTTTTTAAAAGTTTGATTTAAAAATGATGGTGTCCTTGTCTGCTTTTTACCTATCTTTATTTCTTCTAGCCTGGGAACCACAGAACACTGTGAAAATGATGTTTGTGGTGATTCATCCTCTGAGTTCCCAAAGGCTGGCAAGTCCACAGGCTGGAGATGAGGGAAATGCAGCCAAAAATTCCTCTCTAGGTATTGCAAGGAGTTGCAAACTTGCCAGAAAGGACACAAATGGAAGGCAGGTTCTAAGCAAGGCAGCGGCCATCTGAATTTAGCCAAGTGATTTCAGTCACAGTGCCTCAGTCTTCTCCATTGCAATGGGGAATGCTATGGGCTTGCATGAGGGCTAAAGGGATAGATATTGCAAAGAACATCAAATAGTGTCTGGAACAGACACTAGGTACGGAGAATGGCTTGTTAGATAAATACAGAACACAAACAAGATCCAACTTCAGCAAATATCAGCTCTCAACTTCTTTGCTCCAAATGATTCACATGCTGTTCAGAATTCTCTGGGTGTACAATGTGGTAAATTTAAACACTGCAGCAGTGTGATGAACCTGAGCGGCATTTCAATGAACACAGACCTTATTTTTAACAAGACACACTTTGGCACTTGTGAGAACATTTAAAAATATCTTCCCTGTTCCAATGCAGCATTGTGTAGCAGTCAGGTCCAGGGAGAAAGCCTGAGTTTGGGGGTCATGGTTTTCTTAGGGCCTGAGATGTGTGGTGTTGGCCAGAGTCATTGCAGAGGTGGCCGTGCACAAGCAGAGTTGACAGCTGGAAAGAGGCTCTCAGGGTACTGACAGCCATCAGCCTGTCTGCTCCACTCTGGATGGAGACTTCAGGGAGGGGCTCCATACCTTTCCTTCAGCAAACACATGGGGCACCTGTTATGCACCTGCACTGTGGACCCAGGAATAGGCAGGATGGAAGGGTCCTCACTTCCAGGCGATGGCTCAGTGGGGATATAGTGAGCATGGAGATGAGCAAGCTGCTGGCACAGATCACTGAAGAGTTTTTTTTACGTTCTCTGTAGGAAATAAAGTAGGAAAGTGGGACAGAGGAAATGCTGCATCCGTGGTGGGAAGGGTCTACAGGTGGGCAGGAAGGGCTTTGGCCCTGAGCTGAGAATGGTAGAGGAAGAAGGATCAGTGATGCAAGATCTTGGCAGAGTGCTGGTGGCAGAGGAAATGGCCAGTGTAAAGTGCTAGGAGGGAGGCTGTCTCTGGTGAACTCACAGAAGGCCAGGGTGTTGCCATGTGATGGGCTGAGCAGACTGAGATCAAGTGAGAGGAAGAGGCAGGGCCAGACCTCACAAGACCCCACTTGGAGGTGCTGGGTGGCCTGTGTAGTGTGGGGCAGAGGGCAAACCACACTGCAGAGCCCCAACTGGCACCAGGCACACTGCATTTAATGCAGATGGTGTCCCTTGTACTGCTCAGCCTAGAGGCTCTGAACTGGCACTGTGCTTGGCACACAATAGGTACTTGACAAATACTTAACAAAAACAAATGGAAGCCAGCTAGCTTCATCTTCTTCCAACAAGCACACGGGGCACTCTCTTTTAGAGCTGCAACAGACCCTCAGTACCTAGCAAGTTTGCTTGTTTTTAAGCCTCGCACAAACTTCCTACCTTTTCTTTCTTTTAGTTTGTTCTTGTGCATTTCTTCTTGAGATCTTGGTTGGCCCTGATGTTGGGCCACAGAAGTACAGGGTGTGATTTAGACTATCAGTGCCCTGAAGCCGTTAAAGGAGGCTGGGAGGTCTCGGCCCCGAAGATTACCGGGCCCATGATTGGGGAGGATGGCATTTGGATGGATGTGCGGAGCTGCAGTAAAACATCAATGTCCAAGTGTGTAAGGAACAATAAATAAAACAAAGCTGGTCCACTAACAAGTTACTTTTTCTAGAACTTTCTTCACATTCAGTAAAATGCCTGTGGTGTATCTGATTTGTCCTTCAGAACAGCCAACCATGCCTTAAAAAGGAAAAGCCCCATTTTCCCCAGCCACAGCATATTTTGGTCCTTTACAGTGAGATAGTGCTGGGGTCTTAAATTCCCTGTCTTGATTCCATATATTACTCCAGCATTTTGTATTTCAGGTGGCTGGCTGCAAATGATGTAAGTCATTTCAACATCTCAAGGACAACACTAGGCACCTTTGCCACCATGTGCCTGTTTAATCCTCCTAGGAGGGAATTCCTGATGCCCAACTTACAGATGAGAAAAGTGAGACCTGAGAAAGAGAGGGTGGAACAAGGTTGAGTCTGGTGGTGTTCAGACCAGCCTAGGTATTCCATTACAAGGAGCTAATGTGAGTGCAAAAGGACAGTGGCACATTGTGAGGCGAGGACGACACCCTGCAGGACACTGACCACGGCCAGCAGCCAAACTCAGCATGGACTGAAAACCACACACACAAAAAAAACCTGTGCCCATATCCCTGACAAGAGCTTCTCAGGAAATGCAAATCCATGATTCCTGGCCAAGCACCTGCTGCTCACTGCACCCTGCACATACCCTGTCAATCCAGACAGGTGCAGCCACTGCCCTCCTGTAAGGGGCCTCCTGACCAAATGGCAGCTATGAGGCCAAAAAGTCCTGCTGGGAAGAAGCCTGAATCATGGACTCCAGGGCAGAGCAGGAGTGACCAGGCAATGGTAAGAGGGTGCAGAGGAAGCTCAGAGAGGGGCAGCGGACACCAGCCAGGTGGAGGAGGTGGGGGAGAGCAGGGCAGGTGGGGACAAAGCATCTGTGGCATTTCCACTGACTCAATCTGGCGGCCCCTTGAGGCAAGGAGGAATGGAGGTGGGTCCAGGTCAAGCCATGGGTCTTAAGGGTTGAATTCAGAGGGGTTTTCCTCAAGTCCTCTCTTGCTCCCCTTTTGTTGGGTCTGACACTGCCCACAGGTGTCCAAATACTTGGGGCCCCCCAAGTGACACCCTGGTTCTGTCTAGGTGTCTGCTAACAAGAGGTGCTTCCATAGCCAGTGGTAACCAGTACATGCAAGAGAAAGGAAGGTCACACTCTGCTGTTCTGTGGCTGGCTGCCCTTTCCAGACAGAACGGGGCATTTGCTGTTTGCAGATCCTCAGCCTTACCGCCCACAGGAGCCTACATTTCCTGAACTCTATGACTCAACTCTTTTTTGTTACTTTCTACTTCTAGCCAATCCCCATGCTCCAGTTTCCCATCCCACATGCCCTCCTCTCATCGGTTCCCACCGGCCCACCCTGCACTGTCACTGCGGGGTTGTCTGACAGGCACCCAAGCCCAGCAGGTCTCCTCCTCCCTTCCTCTCCCTGGCTCCCACCTTGGCGAATGGTCATTGTCCTCAAGGTGCTCAGGCGAAACCCAGGGAGTCATCTTTGACTCCTCTTGGTCCTCACCCCTCACACCCAACCCACTGGTGAGCATGGCCAGTGCTGTCTCCAGATAGAGCACACCCTGGCCCTTTTGCACCTCTGTGTCTGTCATACCCAAGGCCGAGCTGCTGACTCTCCCTGGTCTGGATGTTTGCAATTCCCTCTGGCCTTGCACATGTATCCAGCTCTGCCCAGGCACCACCCCTGCAGCAGCCAGATGGGTTTTTCCAAAGCACAGGTCACAGCACATTGCTCCTACTCAGATCCTTCCACGGCTCGCTCTGTGATTAGAATCCCACGTCAGCTGCATTCTCTGGCCTGAGGACCCACACCATCCAGCCTCTGCCCACCTGCCCAGCCTCCTGTTTGCCTCACTTCCCTCATCACTCACTGGACCAGCTTTCTTCTGTCTCTCTAACATGCAAGTTTGCTGCTGCCACTGGGCCTTTGCATTTGCCATTCCCTCCACCTGTGGCCAATTCTCCCAGATGTCTCTCTCATCCCATGGTTCAGAGCTTGGCTCCCATCTGCCTTCATGGAGGCCTCTTACCACCTTGCCCAGTACTGTCTGCTTCTCTACTTTTAATCTCATTGCTGTTTTGCAGTGATCTCAAACCACCTTCTGCCTTTGTTTACATGTCTGATCCCTCTCCCATCACTAGAGTGCAAGTTCCATGAGAACAGATGCTCTGTTCTCTGTTTCAGTCACTGGGGCACACTAGTCTAGAACTGTACCCAGAAAGTAGTAGGTGCTCAGTGAACAGATATAGACTTGCTCAGCCGCTAGTTTACTCAGTGCCATGCCCAGGCTGTCTCGCCCTCCCATGGTGCTTTCCCCTTAGTGGTTATTTTTATCAGTGAAAGACATTTTTAGAGAAGATAAACAGTGGCATTTGTCTGTTTCTGAACAGTACCACAATGTCCTCACTTTTAACCAGTTGTGTCCTTAATCTGCTGTTATGAAAAGGTGGTATTGGAGACATCATCCTGCAGTTGCACCTAGGGACCCTTACTCAAGTTGAGGATGGGTGCAGAGGAGAGGAGGAACAGAGGCTGTATTTTAGCACCCCACATGTCAAGCCATATGCCAGCCAGAGGGGAACATCCCTTTGGATCTCCTACCTGAGGGAGACAGACATTATTGTTGCCTTTTGGCAGAGATGAGAACTGAGGATCAGAGAGGGTAAGCAACATGTCTATGGTCTCCCAGCCGGGAAGCGATGGGGGGTGGACACCAGGCTGCCCAAGGGGAAGAACCATTGAGGTTCCTTGACAGAACCTCTTTCTCCATCCTTGAAGTCCTGTCTTTGATGCCTGTGCACCCTCCGCTCCTCCTGAGGCCCTCTTAGAAAACACCAGAAAGCTCTTCTCAGAGGTGCAGAGCAAGCAGCTTGATGGATCACATTTCCAAAATAAGAATTCCTGCCACTTCTCAAAGCTTCTCAGATCCTTCCAGATGAGGTGGTGTGTGTCTTTGCTAAAACACACATGACAACCTGACAGGGCCCATTTATCATGTCCCATTTCCTAGCTTCGCTCAGGTCCTCATGCAAATGTCACCTCCTCAGCAAGGTCTCTGAAGAGCCGAACAGCCCTTCCCCATTAAGGAAGAGCCTGAGCACCTGCAAATGACATGTACCTTTAAGACTTGGAGGTTGGGGAGTAAGTTTCCAATGCCAGCTGGCCATGTGTACTGACACGAAAGCTCAGCTCCTGGTGTCCCTGCCCTCTCCACTCCTGCATTTCACAAGCCATATAGTGGTGACACCAGGCAAGAAGGGCTCCCTGCCAAAGGCTCACAGGTCTTCATGCACTCAGCACAGGGAGGAAAGGTGGGAGGGGACCTGTCAGGCTTGTGTTAGGATGCCAGGGCAGGAGCATGGGGCAAGTTGTTCTACTACAGAGCCCAAGAGCTGGGTGCCAACACCTGGAGCCATCTTCTCTTTGACCCTCGCTGTGTTTAAAGTAACACAGGATCAGTGTTTAAAGTTGTGCTGTCTGAGATGGTAGCCATTAAGCACATATGCCAACTGAGAACTTGTGCTTCAAGGTAAAACCCACACCACGTTTCACAAGCCTAGAGCAAAAAAGGGGAATGTAAATGGTCATTCTTTTTTTATATTGATTACATATAGGTGCTATAATATTTTGGTTGATTAAATAAACTATCTTTAAAATCAATTTCCCCTGTTTAATTTCTCCTCCTTTAATGTGTCTACAAGAAAGTTTAAAGTTACTGCCATAGTTTAGATCCCAAATGTTCCCTGAAGGTTCATGAGTTTAAGGTTTGGTCCCAGGGTGGATCCCTTGGCAGGTGGTAGAACCTTCAAGAAGTGGGTTAGTGAGGGGCCATAAGTCCCTGGGAAGGAGACTGTGGGACCTCAGTCTCAGTCCCTTTTTTTCTCCTTTGTTTGCAGACCATGGGATTAGCAGCTTCCTCTGTTATATTCTCTATTTAAGGTGATCTCAAGTATTTCCTATAATAATGGAAAAGTGACCAGTGCAGTTACAGATGGGGCTCAAATTCCAGTCCTATTGGTTAGCACTGGTCTAAAGATCAAAGGAATGCACATAAAAATCTAGACCTGAATCCTCTTGAATGTTCAGGGAACCGTGGGTCTACAGGGTGTAGTGTGCCAGGGCTGAGCAGCTGCTGAGCTGTTCAATGGGGCATGTGCCTCCAGTATGCCACAGTCCCCTTACAGCTGCTCCCCTTCCTTTGTTCACAGAGCCAGCCTCGTGCCCACAGGCATGTGGGCTTACAACTCCAGGCTCATACACACATTACCTGAGCAGTCTTCCTTCCTCAGTCACCAGCAGCCATGGTGCAGACACTTCTGTGATATTTAATTGAATCCCACTGTGTGCCAGGACAGGGAATCTGTGAGAGGCAACTGAGGATCCTCACTTGCATAACCCCCAGCCCCTCAAGCAGTCTTGTCCTCATCATCTTTCATCCATACAATGAGGCAGGGCTGTCATCCTGGCCCTCTCCTCAAAGCTCTTTAATCCCCAGGGGCCTCATGATGAATTTAGAACACACCAGCTCACCCCAAGGTCTCTGGGGCCGAGGCTGGCTGACATCAAGCCCCGCTCACACAGGGCTCACCACAGAGACACCCCAATTCTCCTCTACCCCTAACCATCATCTTGTATCCTTCCACTGGATCATTCCTGGCAGCTCACAAGCATACTGCGCTCTCATCCTCAAAAACATACAGGCTTCTCCTACTGTTCCGTGCCTCTGTGTCCCCAGTGGCTACAGTCCTCTCCTATAATGCCTACTCCAAAGGAGACAAAGAGCAGAATATCAGGCATTATTCAAAGTGGTTTTTAAATGTTTTTAGTTTTTATTAGTACACGTTTGAAATACCTAGTGGTTAGATTCCTTGTGGGGAGGTGGTACATGTGTATAGCGCATCTTAATTCTTTTCTCATCCCTGCCCCTCCCTTCCTCCCCTCCTTCTATCTCCTAGTCCCTTTCCCATTTTAGAAAGATCTATCTCCCCGTTTCCTATTATTTATCTTTGGTGTGGGTGGGGGGAGTACCGGGACTTGAACTCTGGACTTTGCACTTTCGAGGCAGGCGGTGGAACCACTGAGCTAAATCCCCAGCCCCCCCATTATTTATCTTTTACTTTTATTTTCATTTATACCCTAGATTTCTCATATAAGAGAGACCATGTGATATTCAAGTTTGTGTGTCTGATTTATTTCACTTAACATTATGGTCTCAGAGTGCATCCTTTTTCCTACAAATGACTCAAGTTTATCATTCTTTATGGTAGAGTAATACTCCATTATGTATATGTCATACATGCATACCCATTTTGGGGCGGGTACCGGGGATCGAACTCAGGTCCTTGCACTTGTGCAGTAGGTGGCAAAACCACTGAGCTAAATCCCTGGCCCTGCATACCCATTTTTATAGCAGCACAGCTATATGACTAGATAAAGAAAATGCAAAGTATTTTTAACACAAAGTTGGTGCTATTCCATTTGAGGAAGCTGAACCTGCATGGGTGAAGGCTATTTAACTGATGTGTTAGAAATCCATGTTTCCTGACTTTTAATTCTTTGGCACCTTTGTTAGCCATGGATTAGAGCAAACCAGAGATACTGAGCTCAGATACTCAAAGGTGAGGGGCAATCAGAATACTAGCAGCCCAGCTCCAGGAGATAGGCATGCATGTAGAGGTTCAGCTTGAGCAGGAGGCTCATCTGAGAAACACAACCTGAGGTGCTCAGGCTCAAGTCTTCACTCACCAGGGCTCCCCAGGTGGGAGGCTGGAGAAAGAGGAACTCACAGGCACTGAGAACAATCACTGTTAGGACTCGATACCTCCCTCCTTCACCCTCCCAGACACCCAGAGCCTTTGGTATCACTACCATCCCTGTGTCACAGCTTAGAGGTGGGGCTCAGAGAGGTGAACGCTTAAGGCCCAAGGACTTCTCTGCCTTAAGGAGGGCAGGGGCGGATGAGAGATGAGCAAGACTTTTTTCTGTGAGTTTGAAATGCTCCATAATTATAAGCAAAGGCATTCAACTAAACGGTAGAGCAGGCATTGGAAGTCATGTCTGAGTGACTCCCATGCCTGTGTCTTTTCCACTCTGCCCCACAGAGCTTCTGCCTATTTCTTTCTCTTTTCAATATGGAAACTTGAGCAAGAAACCTCATGGACATTTTCCTCATCATACCCCAGGGCCTTTTCCCTTGCTGGGATTATGCCCATGAAACACCCATGGCCAGATACTTTGGATTCAACCTGGGAGTGGCAGCGCTCCCACAATGGCGGATGTCCTCCAGCCAAACACATGCTGGCTTCATTTCCTTCCATGCTGCCATCCTGGAACATAATCCCACACATCCACTTACTGTTAGCTCCCTTTGGATGGGGCTTAGTGAAGCATCACAAACCTGTGCTCAAGCTAGAGATTAATTTCAAATTCAATTCTGCTTGGAAAAGAAGATCACCCAAAATATTAACCCAAATCCCTAACTCTTCATTGGGCACTTGCTAAATTCTAGCTACTAGACCCTAATAAGTAGGCAGCACTAGCTCTGCTTTCCAGATGAGGAAACTGAGATAGGGTGATGAAGTTACTCACAAAATCATGAGGAAACAGAGATGGAATTTGACCTAGGTCTCAGGGACCCCAGAGTCCTTGCTGTCATCACCAACACGCTGGTCTAGAGTAGTCTTTGGAGAGAACATGCCCTCAGCGGGGGCATCAATTTATAAGCAATGTCTGGATCACACTAGTGGCCTTCAGTGCTTTAGCTCATCAGTCCACCCAGACAAGTTCGTATTATACATGTGAGGAGACAGCAGCTTAACTGGTTAAGGTCACCAGTTGGTTAGAGGTCTTAACTCAGGGCTGTCTTATACCAAATGCAATTCTCCTAAATACTCACTCTGTGACCAGATGTGGCAACACTGTCACTTCTATGATCAATGCAACCAGAGAACACACTAGCACAACTTCAGCGTTCTGGAGCCAGAAGCAGATCAGCACCCCGGAGAGCTCCACCCATGCTGTCTACATTGACACCAGTGGTGTCCCCAGGGCAGAGGCGCTCACAGCCTTCCTTGGACAGGGCCCTCCCACTCCAGTCGGAAGCCACTGCTGGGCTGGCATTTTTGAGTCTTCAGTTACTGGACACTGTTCAGGTGTCTGGGGGCCTTTGGGGGGAAAGGAGGGGTACTGGAAAGCCTCACGTCTTGAAGCAGCTGTTAGACATCTTTCTTATATGCATCCCAGATGCTGTGGTATTTCAAGATTTTGTGTGTGTGTGTGTGTGTGTGGGATTTGGCTGGGATTTGACCCAGGCCTTTTACACTGGGCTACATTCCCAGCCTCCCTTCCACCCTTTTTAAATTTTTAAATTTTGAGATAGGGTCTTATTTAGTTGCTGAGTTGCCCAGGCTGGGCTTGATATTGTGTTCCTCCTGCCTCAGCCTCCTCGAATGCTGGGATTATAGACATGTGCCACCATCCCCGGCCTCAAGACTTTTATCTAATAATATCTACTGAGCATCTCCTTCCCTACAGGTGACTAAGGTTTTAATTAGCAGGTGTGCCTGAGAGGAAAGTTCTCATTGGAATAATACATGTTCACAGCTACATACCACCTGTCAGTTTTTACAATACCTCTTTGATGCATGATCACTTTCCAACTTTGCAATAGCTCTGTAAGTTAAGTGTCACCCCATGGTGCAAGATCAAGAAGCAGGCTCATAAACAGTGGGTGACTTGGCCAGAGTCACATAGCCAGGAAATCTCAGAGCTGCACTTTAAACCCTGGCAGTCATTATGCCAAGCTGCCAGAACTTATTTAAAGAGACCTTGTTGCCCTTCACCAAGGATGTCATGCTCATTAAATTCATTTACTTGATGATTGAACATTTTCTTTTGAGAGCAAAACCATAATCTGTCACCTTTCCTGGATACAATCAGTTGTGAATCCACAGGCACAAGGTTCGCTCAACTGAATAGAAACCCACTTATTCCTGTGACCCGCAGACCTCTATGAGCTGGGCCCTCTCTGGACTCCAACTTTATCTCCTAACCCATCCTCTTCGGATACCAAGCTCCAGCCACACCAGCCTCCTGGCTGCTCCTGGAAGCCCCCAAGCTCATCCCCAGTGCTGCCCCTCTGCACGCCCCATGCCCTCTACTTGGAGCACCCTCCTCTCCGTTCTTCGAAGAGCTGCCTGCTTGTCACTCAGCTCTTATTGCTAAGGTCCCTTGTCAGAGCCCTCATTTCCTGAGCTAAGTAGCTTCCTGTCACTTGGTCACATCCTCCCTTGCTCTCAGCACTACTTGAAATGACCAAGGTAACCTTTTAGCACACTGATCTCTTCTGTCCACACCGCAGTTCCAGGAGGAGACAGGGACTTTGAGTCTGAACATCGCACTCAGGGTGGACACCTGATAGATTCTTGCTGAAGGATAAACTTCCTTTTGAGTGGCATGCAGTGACCACACATTGAGACTAGCAAGTCTGCAAAGGGTTCCTGCTGACCAAGGGAGGTGTCCAGGCCTAGAAAGCAAAGTATTTAACACATCTGTAACAGCACTCTCCACATCACAGTTGTAGGAAAGGGAGCTGTCATGTTGGAATGGGTAAGCGCCACATTAGTAACAGTCAAAAGAGCACGCATTTCTTCAAGGACCAAAAAAGCGGCCCCAGGCAGGACTATGAATTTCCTGGCTGGCTGTTTACTGGCTTAGTTTGAAAAGAAAGCCAGAGTTTCCTGAAGATGTGCTCAAATCATTCTGAAGGGCCACTTCTCTTTGTCCCTGAAGATGAAAACTCTGAGGCCAAGAGATGCAGTCAAACATTCCTGTCCAAATGAAGGAGGCGGCAAGGAGTCAGAGAGAGCTCTGATGTGCTTGGCCTCCCCCATGCACATGCTCTCTGAAGAGTTCTCAGCAGACCAGGGCACATGACATGCAACAGGCCACACACAGAGAGGTACACACACAGACATAGGTACACTCACAGGCCCACACATGCCAGTGCACACACACAGACACATACAAAGGCACACATACAAGTACACACACAGAGGCACACACAGGTGTATACATAGAGAAGCACACACAGGTGCACACACAGGCACACATACACACATAGGTAGACACAGAGCACAAACATGCAGCACACACACAGAGGCACACACACTGGTACACATACAGACACAGGGACACACACTGGCACACACATCTTAGGACCTTTAACTGGTCCTTCAGCACACATAATTCAAGCATGGCGGTGCATCAGAGCGATGCCTGGGTTGAGAAGGAAAGAAAGAAGTCAGGAGCTAAGTGAGGAACCAGATGTGAGCAATGAAGTATTCTCAAATATTCGCCACAGCCTCCCCCTCCTACCCCCACCATGAGCCAGCCATGTAGCAGCTGAGTGACGGGGTTCAAAGTGTAGGCTCTGGAGCCAGACATCCTGAGCTCGAATCTCAGTGCCGTCTCTTATAGCTGTGATCTTGGATAAGTTACTGCAGAGCTAGCTCTGTGTCTCAGTTCCCCAGTTCACTAAAGAAGAACAACAATAGTAGTATTGCCTGCTCCTAAGGCATTTTGGCTAGTGCCACTTTTTCTTTTCCCTTCCTCTCTCCCCTCCCTCCCTTCCTTCTTTCTTTGTGCTGGGGATTGAACCAGGGCCTCACATGTGCTAGGTAGAGCTGTCTGTCCTGCCACCATTTTCATTGTTGCTGTTGCCTCACATCTTTGAGCCTGGGTCTCCTTCTTTGGCCCCGACCCTCAAGCCACTGACCCTCAGAAGGATGTGCCGAGGATGAAAGGGAAAGGGACTCACAACAGTGAGCTCTACATAGTGAGGGATGGGGACAGAGCAGGGCCTTGGACGGTGCCCAGATAGGGCTCTCCTGAGGAGGCACAAAGGCATCACAGTTTCTACTCAAAGGCAGGAATGAGAGCAAGTAAATGACAAACAAGCAGAAAAGGAGACCACTCCGAATGCACCACATCCCGGGACTTGGGAAAGGGACACAACTTCCAGGACCGGTGTTCTAGGAAGCCCCCCAGGAGGGAGCGGAGTATGATGGGGGCTGGCTCAGAAGTGTGTGCTGGCTAAGTGTCATGCAGTGGTGAACACTGGAACTCAGGGGCCAGAGTTCTGTGGTTTTGGCCTCAGCGACTCTGCTTCCAAACCACGAGTCATGAGCAAATGACTTAATCACTCTGGGCCTCAGTTTACTCACCTGTGAAATGAAAATTCAAATGCTAGCTTTCATGGGGTGTTACAGAGAGGTGACATGTGAAACACACCATCTAATGTCACGCACATTTTATATATATATATATTTTTTGGGGGGGGGGCACCAGAGATCGAACTTGGGACCTTGCATTTGTGAGGCAGGTTGCGGAACCACTGAGCTAAATCCCTGGCCCACATTATATTCTTTTTTTTTTCCACATTATATTCTTAAATACCTCTTATTGTCAATCTTCCAAAAAAAAACTCCACCCCAAGACTATAGGGATTTAGAATAATAAAGACCCTAGTCGGGGATTTAGCTCAGTGGTTCCGCTTGCAAGAACCTGAGTTCATCCCCAGTACCAAAAAAAAAAAACCTAGGACAAATCAAGCAGGGGGTGGTGACCTGTGGTTGCAGGCCTAGAGGACACATTAAGGGCACCTTGAAGTCACACGTGCCCTGTGGCCACTAACCTAATGATCCCTCACAGGGGAAAGCATATTCTGTGACAGGTAAGTGATCCCCTGGCCCCTGGATCACCGTACCGACCCTCTGCTGTGGCCAGCACTGACAATCACCCTCTGAGAGGGACCTGGTGCCCAGGATCAGATTCCCCTTCCCTGGGGACAGCAAAGGCAGACCCTGAATGCCTGGAGTGTTGGTCAGTTCTCTGGAGTGCTGCTGAAGGGCACTCATAAACACTTCAGCACAAGTCGAGCATCTGTGTGTAGCATTCAGGTTCCTTAGAGTTGGTCTGTCCCTACTTTCCAGCTGGGTCCTCCTCAGACAGACCCCAGCTCCCCTGAGCTCTCACCACTGTCATTGCCGCTCCTCAGAGCTGGCCTCACACCCCCACCCCAGGGCTCTGCCTTTGGCTGCCCAGGTAGATGCTCACCGTCCTGAGCACTCCCCTCCTCCAGGAAGCCCTGCCTGGGCTCCCAGTGGTTGATCCTGCTGACCTGTGCTTTCATGTCCTCTCCCACCCCCCGGCAGGGGACTAGGCAGCTTCTGTGGGTGGGACAGGCCCTCAAACCACAGAGCTCACGATAGACTTTTACATGACTGAAGTTAGGCCAGTTGTCTGGCGCTGGAAATAGAACCCAGGGCCTACATGCTGAGCTCATGCTCCTCACTGAGCTGCACCCCAGCAAGGCCATATTTTAGGTGGAGTCTCTACTCCCAGGCTTTACCTATGTGTGTTCATTCAGTCATTCCCAGGTGCATGCTCTGTGCCAGGCATGGAGTGAATGAAATGCAGCATCCCTGTGCTCTGAGACCCACAAGAAGGGACCACCTGTGGGCCAGCACCCTGACAAGTGCACAACAGCACGGAAGTAACAAGTGCCTCTGCATGGGCTGGGGAGCAACAACCCAGATTCTGGAGGGCTTCTCGGAGGAGGAAAACTTGAACCTCAAAGATAAAGAGCCAAGGGGAAGGTGGGGCAGGTCATACGACTGGGGTCACTGCAGGCCTCTTGGTCCAGAGATATGTTTGCTTTACTGAGCAGCGGACCATTTCTTCACAAGAAACCAGCAGGAGGCCAGCACAGGGGATGGTATGAAAAAGACGAGGGGCTGGGGCCAGCGAGGGTCACAGCAGGCCACCTGGGAGCCAGCAGAAAAGCCATTCTGAGAGCTCACTCCTGAGCCCCAGCTGGGCCTCTTCAGTATCAGAAAACCCTCCTTCTGCCTTTGGGGTGAACGTTCCATGTATGTCCCAAGGTGTGCTCACCACCAGACGGATTCCCAAGAAAGTCGGGGTCCTGTGAAGTGGATTCCTCTACAATGACCAATAACTGGCTGTGGACTAGCACCTGCTGCCTGCCCCAGGCTCTGGGCCCTCCTGCTGGCCATCTTCTTCCCACGTGGGCCACACCCTGGCCCTTTGAACCCTTCATGTCACCACAGCCCTGGAGCAGGGGCCGAGCACATTTAATTAAAATGGAATCACAGCTCACCCAGGAACTGGGGAAAAGCCAGTGCCCTTCCACTTGGAAACCAGATGCCCTACGGGTGTCAGCCAAGGATTCCCTCACAAAGCCTGTGGTTTCAAACTCCAGCCATGTCCCTCCTCCCCATCCTCACAGGAAGAGAGAGTTTGCTTCTTTATTGCCCCCAAGGAAGTCTGGTTTTGAGCACATAATTCATTACTGAGATTAAAAGAAAAGGTCATGGGCTGCCCTACCCTAAGTTGACCCAAGGCAAGCAGAGGCTATGTGGTAAAGGGGCCCGGGATGTCCCTCTCCACATGGAGCAGAAACTGAGGCATGAGCACCCTTCCTGGAAGGCACAGGGAGTGCTAACTGAGCCTCTTCCAAGCCACCTTCCCTGCTGCCCTGGCCTCTGCCGCTCCCCACCCTCATCCCAAGGGAGGGTGGGCCACAGACATGTCCCTTCTGTGGTCCTGCTCTTGTGTGCTCTCATCCTGTGGGCTTTGCTGTCAGTTCTGGAAAGGCCATGAGACCACTGTTGGTGTGGCTTTACAGAGTGGGACCCAACCCAAGAGGCTCAGAGAGGAGAATCTGGAGGCACTTATGGTGAGATGGTGCGGACCACAGTGCGGACAACCCTTGTTCCCGTCTTCAGGAGCAAGGACTCTCTAAAGGCTCCTGGAGTCCAACAGTCCTCACACTTGCCAACCCCTCCCTTCCACCTGAGAGACAGCGGACCTCAGGAGCCAACAGCTGAAGTGAATTTAATCACAATTAAAATATTTCTTTGTATTGATTTTGGTAGTTAGCTTCTACTTATGACAACTAATATTACATTCCATTTAAATTTCATAACAAAGTCCTTAAAATAATGGAACCAAATTAAACAATGAACTTATGAAGAAAATTAGTGGGCAGGTTGGGGTGCGTCTCAGTGGTATAGCGTGAACCTCACACATACGAGAAAAAATAAAAAATAAAAACACATAAGTGGGTAATCGTGTGGGTACCGATATGATAAAAACCACAAAATAACCAATGTTGGGAAAATCCACTGTTTTCAGATGTGCACAGGATGCCCCTGGGTACAGGTGGCAAAACTGCAATTTGGACCAGGTCATGCCCAGTGCCACCCTCAGTGCCTCCTTCCTCCTCCACTCTGGGAACTGTTTGATTTCTCAGCTCCTCCTCTTCCACCTTACTCCTCCTTCCTTCTGTTCCCAAACCCTGTGAAGTTCCTCTTTAGACTATCCTTGCACCAGCCAATGGCCAGAAATCTGAGTTCACGTGAAACCACTGTGAGATGTGTTAGAAAGAACTAGACCTCACAGGAGCCCCGGCCTCTGGCCTCTCTCACAGTGACCTCTGAGAGAAACTGACCACAGCCTCACTCCCAGGGACAGTGGTGAGGCCTACATGAGCCAGGCCTCTAAAAAGCCTACTCTAGGGCCTGGCGTATTTGGTAGAGGCTCAATACATGTTAGTTCTTTAACAGACTACAATAGTATCTTTCTAAAAGGATTCAGTGCTGCTGTGAATGTCCTTGCTATGTTCAGTGACACTCTCGACAGCAGAAGAGGAGTCTTAAAACCACTTTAAAAATAGATCCATAGGGGACGGGGATTTAGCTCACTGGTTTCGCTGCCTGCTGCACAAGTGCAAGGACCCGAGTTCGATCCCCAGTACCAAAAAAAAAAAAAAAAATAGATCCAAAGTCATTTGGAATGTGTACACTCATTGTTGGAATGCAGATGCTCCTGCTAAAAGCCTGCCCTGCTAAGTGGACTTGTTAAGCCATTAATCTGCTTAGCAAAGCCTTTGCTTTTCTCAAGTGCAAATAAGAGCTTCTTGCAAGCTAGCACCAGGCCTCAGAGATCCACTCCTCAGAAGGAGAAGTCACTGTGGGTAACTGTGGGCTTCGGTAACACCCATTGCTCTCACCTCTGCCCCACTCCTCAGCTGCCCCAGCCATGGGGTGAGATGATGCCAGAGGGAGAAGCCTGTGAGCTGTGGCACTCACAGGTCTCTGTGCAAGCACTAACCATTGATCCACCTTCTCCCTCACCCTTTCTAGAAATAAACCCCAAATTCCAAATCCAAAAGGTGAACTTATTAACTCCCAGACCACAGAGAAGCCCTAAAGACGACCAAGATCTCAAGGGTCCCTGGGAGAGGCATGATTCAAACAGCTATGTTGCTGTCCGTCCATATTCAGCCCTCCCTCTCCAAGGAGTATCTGTCCTGCTGTGGGGAGGGCACTTCTTCCTGATGGTGTCCCATTGGCGTCTAAAGTTCATTTGCCCCAAACCAGAGCCACCATCTCTCATCTCACTGTCCCCACATTCTTCTCCCAGATCCCCCAACTCCATGAGAGGTACCACTGAATCACCCACATGGGCCAGGGCATTGGACTCTGAGTCAGTCTTGGCATAGATTTGACTCCACCAGGACCCTCTTCCCCTTCACCCAGAGAGGTGGTTGGAGATACCACATCTCCTGCTTGGAGGCCTTTTAAACCTGAGAGCCCCCGCCCCGCCCTGTCTCCCACCCCACAGCATGCTCCCCATGGCAGGCAGTGGTGGCCATACAGCCAACTGCACATCATCTTCTCACCCCTTTACTCTAACCTCACAGTCTCCCTATCTCTCCCAGAAGCTACACCCCTGACCTATCTGTAGAAATCATGGACTGAGGACCACTTGTGGTGACCGAGGTCAGAGGAGCACCTGCCTCCAGGGGCTGGAATCCACACCCCACCTCTCTCATGCTGCCAGCTGTCACCTGTCTTGTGTCAGGCCCTGAGCCACACGCTGCAGACTGGCTGCCCCAGACAGATTCTGTTTAGCCTTCCCAGTGTTGATTGCACATTTCCACATGAAACCCTAGGCTCCTGGCATCCTGTGAAAATTTGGGAGACCTGGCCACACTAGGCCAGCTTCCTTCACAGCAGCCATCACGTGGAGCTGAGTTCTGCTTCCCCTTAGGGCCAGCAAGCACTTTCCATTTTGGCACAGACCCCTACTCCGTACTGCATCCCACCCAGCTGGCTTATCTCACCTAGCTCAAGGGTCCTGGGGATACTTGAACTTGCTCCCTCTACTGCAGGCAACCTCAGGCCCCTGGCCCCACGTTGGGGCACCACTTGTATTGAGACTGAGACCTGCCAGTTTGTTCCTCCCTGACTCGGAGGGTGAATGACAAAGAGAGGCGGAGGTGTCATCTCAACATGTGGGCAGCCAGGGGGCTGTACCTCTAGCAGGCAGAGAAGCCTCCAGCCCTTGGCTCACCTCACTTTTATTCACCCAAACACAGGCACAGGCAACCAAGGTAAGACAAGATTCATCTGGTTTCCAATATCCACCAGTACATTCCCTGGTAAAAAACTTAACCTCAGCTTCTTAATTTTCCCTAATCTGCAATCACCCCTGAGTTCAGCCTTGCTCCTTTGTGCTCACAGAGGAGGCCAATTAGGCCCTAATTCTCCTCTGGTCCTGGACACTGTACCACTTCCCAGTGCACCCAACTCTTTTTGTTGTGAGCATTGGCTCTGCATGTCCTTCCTTCTGAAATGTCCATTTTCACCCTCTTATATAACTCCACCCTCTCTGTCCCAAATCCAAGCTGAACCCTGGACTCCCTAGGTAGGGTTAGTGGAGCCAGTGTTCATCAGCCAGCTTCCCGGTACCCCTCTCCCATACTCCTGCCACCCTGCGCAGGGCCTCCCAGCAGCTGGCAGTGACTGAGGCCATTCTAAGTGATCACTGTCTAGCAGAGCACTGCACCACAAGCCTGCCCCACAGCACTCCCATTCGACAGTTAGGAAATCTGCCCACTGGTGGCACATGGTGCCCTTTGCCATACTTCATTCAGTGATATCAAGGCCAGAGCAGTGTGGGCCAGCCAAGTACACCTGAGATGAGGGTGGGATCTCACTGCTGTCTGATAATGGCTCCATGTGGATGTGCTAACAGCATGGAGGGCACAAGATAGAAAAGACACACTGACAGTGTGCTCAAGGGAGCACCATGGGGCCCTCGAAGATCCAGCACTTGGGGGCTGCAGGGTAAGGCTGTCTATAAGCCCTGTCCATGTTGTGGCCAGATTTGGCCTCATTTCCTCTCCCTCAGCCACCTCACCGACTCCTTTCCTGCGCCCCCTCTCACTGAGCAGGCGGTTCCTTCTCCTACCCAATTCGCTGCCCACCATGCAACCATCCCAGACTCTTCCCTCCCTGTACCCTCATCCCAGTCACTCAACTCCAAGAGAAACAGAGCTGGACTCTGGCTCCCACACACAACTCCACTGCCCAGCCCAAGGCTAAGCATGAAATGAAAGCATAGCTTTCTCCTCACTTCACCCCACTCACATGGCAGCTTTTAGTTCCTCTCACCTCCCTGCAGGGTCAAGGCCAAACTCCTGCATCTGCCATCAAGGCCTTTTATGATGCAGCCATGTCCATCTCTTTGGCTGCTTTCTGCAGTCTCTGGTCAGATCTGCCAAGCTGCTCACCATATACTATCCCACTCTGTATGCCTGAATCTCTTCTTAGTCACTCCTAACATCGTGGATGTCTTTTATCTTCCTAAAGAACTTTCCTTCAACCTTCTAGAGCCAACTGAAATGGTTCCTCCTCTCTCAGATCTGCTCTAGCACCATGAAGCTCATGTGGCCTCTTCTGGATAGACCTTATCCTGTCGCACATCACATGCCAGACAGGTATTGACTGTCATCAGCAACCGTCCTCCCGGCAAGACAACATGTACATCTGGGCAAAGGCTCTATTTCATACCTCTTTGAGCCATTTGATGCCTATCAGGGAGCGTGGCATGTCTAAGACTTTGCCATACACATCTGGCAAGTTTGAGGGAAGAAACTAGTCATTCAGGGAAGTCCCGTAACTGCCTGGCCTTGGGTGTAGGCCAACAACAACACTCCTTCCCCAGAATTCTGAGCCACCTCAGGTTTCAGAGCCAAGTCTTCCTGATGCTTCACAGAATCACCAGGGATGGGTCCATGCACTGTTTCTTCCTTCAGTCTCAGTAGTAAGAGCCTTGGCACCAACAGCCTTATCAGCTCTTTTTTCTACAAGTCCAGAGCCCCTGGCTCCACGTCAGCCTCCATGGGTCCACAGCACCTGCAGCCTTTCACTTATCTGCCAGAGCATGTGCCAGGCAATCTGTGCAGGGGCAGCTCCTCTCCAGGGTTCCTGCTGAGGAGTCTGTGGAGCCAGGTGCTAACCAGAGCTCTCACTGGAGCAGCTGAGGTGGTTGAGAGGTTGCTGTGGAGCCTGCAGTCGCTCCTGCCCTGGACTGCAACTCTGGAAGCCGCAAGGAGCCTTCCCACATCGATCAGCCCTGCTACTACCTGCCTGCCTGGCACGGTTGGTTGAGCTGGTGCTTTCCCAATGTGGGAGGAGAGGAAACAGAAGGATCACATCCAACAGTGGAGTTTATACCACAAACCTTTGGCCCGCACAGAGTGGAGGGGTTCTGTGACAAGGGAGGGGTGGTGGGTGCCTCCCAAGAAGATTTGAGTCTGGCTCTGTTTCCACAGGAGTGGGGATGTGCAGCAGGCCTCCTGTGTCATCTCATCACATTTGTCTCAGAGATGGAGAGGCCACATCACTGTTGTTCTGCACTGCCAGTACCTTCTGTGGATTCGTGGTGGGTGGGCTGACACTGAGTGACCTCATGCTGCTATGTCACCAATTGAGGACTGAATCTTTGTGTGCATTACATACACACACACACACACACACACACACACACACACACACAGAGGTCCCCCCTCCTGTGCACTATTCTAGGCTCTGGCATTGGATGTCCAGCTAATGACCACTGTCCTCAAAACCAAAGGACACCAACATTCCCAGCAATGTTGATAGTCAGCCCTTCTCTTTGCACCCCACAGCCTTTACTCCCTGCACCCATTTAGGGGACAGTCCTATTTTGGGGACATTTCTAAGACCTTTGGGCTCTTCCAGGGTTGGAGGCCAAGGGATTCCTGAAGAGGGGCCAACATGTACCCTATCTGAGGAGGCTGGGCAGCAGGAGCTTGCAAAGGCAGGAGAGAGACAGGAGGAAGGAACAGCTGGGCAATGGAGGGACGAAGGGTGGCATGAAACCTGGAGGGCTGCAGCACTCCCCACATCCAGGTTCTGGCCCGGTAGCCAGCTTCCCATACCACACCTCATGCTTCTCACTGAGCCTCTCTGCACCTCTGTGTGTCATCAAGTGAAATGGGGAGAGGGGTGCCCACCCTCCAAAAGTGGGCACATCTTCAGGGAGACCATGACACCAAGCTCCTGCTGGGGCTCAAGCAGGCTATGGCTCTGGAGACCTGGTTTTTTCTCTGCCGACTGCTCCTCACCCGGATCCTCCAGAAGGCCCTTGGAAGACCCTGAGAACTAGATAAGGAGGGTCCCGAAAGTTGTGAGATGTGACTGCAGCCAGCAACAGGCAGCATGAGGCTCCAGAGAGCAGGGGAGATTGACTGGCCCTGACCCTCCAGGTGAAGGGGGTGGACACAGACCTCTGCTGCCCACATATCACAGGCACTCTCAGACCCGGGCCCTGAGCCAGAGCTCTGAGCCATTGTCACAGGCAGGGGTGCTGAGTCTAGCAGGACATCACCTCCTCACGCCCATCACTACTCACTTTTCTCCTCTCTATCTGCTGCACCCATCCCACCCTGCCCTCAGAACTCGTGACCAACCCACTGATACAGTTACTGCATGGGGAGATAGAACTGTGGGTCACAGGCCTCCTGTAAATGCCAATGTGACACCAAGGATATTCTAGGCCTCGTTCATTTCCCAACTGTTTGATGCAACCAGGAATCCTAATACTCTCCTTGTAAAAAAAAAAAAAAAAAAGTGAGCCTCTATGCTCCTGAATCCACACAGCAGCATGAGTCTCACCCCTCTTGCCATGCCGTCCCTTCCCTCCTTCCCTTCCTCTTTCCCTTCTCTTCTCTTCCCTTCCCTGCCACTCCCTCTCCTCCTCTCCACTCCTCCTCTCCTTTCCCTTCCTCTCCCTTTTTCTTCCCTTCCTTCCCCTCCCTCTCTTCTCTCTTCCCTCTACTTTCCTGGGGATGGAAAAAGATTTGGAAAGAAAATAATCAACACTGCTAGAGAAAATGTTGGGCCAACTTCTCTGTGCCTCAGTTTTCCCTCCCTGCTAGCCTCTCTGTGCCCTGTGTCTGTGTCCAGCCTTGTAGAACTGTGTGTTGCTGGGGGACCAACTGGAGTACCTCCCTCAGGGAGGACATGAGGTTGCATGGGGACCCCCCACACCTTGGATCCTGACTCCACTGGGCAGGAAACAGGACCTGCAGCTCTTGGGGCCTCCACGCAGCAGACACTCCAGAATCAAATACCTGCCATGCCCACCTTCGAGGGGCACTGGCCTGACTGCCCCCTTGTCTGCTGAAACAGAGGCTCCCACCACTTCTGAGTAATGGTGATAACTCTTGGCTTAGGGTTCAGGTGGACATTCTTCTAAGTGTTTTCCCCCAAATGACACTGTAGGTTATTGTTATGCCCCCTGGCAGGGCTGGCCAGGGCCCACTGCTGCCATTTTACAGATGAAGAATGACAAGGGCTGTGAGCAGAAACACACCTTACCCTGTGCAGTTTTGGTGGTGAGAGGATGCTGAGGAGTGTGGGACCCAAAAGCCCTTCCCAGGAAAGCAGTGGGTCCATCAAAGACACACCAGCACCATCCCCTCTGTCTGTTCTCCTTGCCCCAGTCCTATCCCACCTGCATCTGTAGCCTGATGTGAGGTCTGGGGTTACCATACCTTAGATGGCAACAGCCCAAGGGACTAAGTCACCTGCTCCAGGCCATGCTGCTGGTGACCTGGGCTCTGGGGGAAACTTTGTCCTTCTTCTGAGTGACTCAGACAGCATCTAGGATCTGTCCCACTTCTGCTTACACAGATCCTGGCCCAGGCCCCTGCACACTCACACACATGCACTCACACAGGCCTTGCTGTCTCTTCAGTTTGTCCCCTCCCCTACTTGCCTTTAAGTCATGAAATTTCTAAGCATGGCACTCTTGACCATTGGCTCGACCTTTCGGAGCTTCTGCTTTCTCACCTGTACAGTGGGAGCCAGACTGGGACTTTGAGAACTGAACGACAGAATTTATTTCCAGGGCTCAGCGCACAGACCTAGGACCTGGGCCTGCAAGGGCCTGTGCAGCAGCACAGAGGGCTGGGGGACACCACACCACTGCTGTGGGAGCTGTGATGCTGGCCTGACCACTCCCAGCACCCTGGCTCTCCATTTGTGACACTCTCCATCCCACACACTGTGTTCTTTAGATGTGCAACTGACATATCTCCAGCCACACTGGACCTTCCTGAAGATGCCTACAACTCCTGTCTCAGAACTGGGGCACAGTGATTATTGCACCATGTCTGTGGCCCCCTGACCTTCTGGGGTCTCTGTTTCCTGAATTGCCTTCTTCATCTATCTTTCCCACTTTGCCCCCCTCCACTTGGCTCTGCCATCTCCTTTCCCCTGAAGTTCCTCAGTGCGTGGCCCCAACTTGCCAAGCTCTGTGGCACTGCTTGGCCCTTCTCTTCCTGGCTTTTCAGCAGGCTTTGTTATGTTCCTCGGCCCTCCTGGGGGAGCCCTGGCTTTAAGCAAACTTCTCAGTTGCTCACCTTCTGGAAGAGGGAACTTTATTAAATCTTTGAAGCAAATTGGTTATCCTGAGTTAGGGGTGTAACCAACTACACAAAGCTTCCCAGACTCCAGGCCATCATTTTAAACATCTTCCAATGAGAAAGGAAAATGGAGAGAAAACTTGAGTTACTTGTTCATAAGCCACATGAGAAAGCAACATCCATCTCTGGCGACAATGAAGCTGCCCCTCAGGTGAGAACCCTTGGGAGGGAAGGGAAGGCAAGGTGATCTAGCTCTGTGCACATCACTCTGGATTAGGGACCCATTTTAGAGATGAAGAAACAGAGACAAAGCAATAGAGTTACCCTCCCTTGCTTAAGGCTACTCACAATTTAGGAACGAATGCATAGCATTCAGTTTTTCCTAGCTCCAAAGACTAAGTGCTCAACCATCACCCTCCACTACCCTGGGGCAGTGTCAAGGGGCACAGGCCTCCAGGCAGGAATGGCAGCCAGGGTGGCCTCAGGACAGCCCCAAAACTGCTCCCGGGTATCCTGACCTTCTCCACCTTCCTGTCTGGCCAGCATGGTGTGCAGGGGTGGGGGCTGAGCACTGCCATGTGCCCTTGGGGGAACAGACCCTAGTGAGGCCCACCTGACCACCCCCAGGTGACAGCCAGCATACCCACCCTGCCTTCTGCTCATCACCATCACACTCCTCACCTTGCTGACCCCACTAGACCAGCCACTGCTGTGGACAACCCAAAAAGAGGAGTACTAATAGGGCTGTGTCCTATTAAGAAAAGCAGAAAGGAAAATGAAAACACACCAAAACATGCCAAGAAGGAGGAGAGCTTATGAATGATTTTCTTGATTTTTCCAGTCTTTTAAAAATCATAAGGATACAGTAGAAAAACCAAATTCTTTGAAGTCTGGTGGACCCTGGTTCTGATCCTGTCTCCGACTCACTGTGTGACCTTAGCAAGTCACTCCACTTCCCTGAGCCTCAGCTTTCTCACCTGCAGAGTGGGGAGAATCATCCCACCTTATTCTTGAGGAGAGCTGAAGTAAGAGATTCCTGGTGTCATGCTTGGCACACGAAAGGAACTAGACAGATACCAGTTCCCACTCAGATGTGCACCTTGCTGGGCCCTGCCAATGACAAAGGTGAGAGGCTCTGCCTCGACAGGAACAGCAACGACAGGACACGCTGCAGCCACGCAATTTCAGAAAACCATCATGATTTGGGACTCAAGCTCATGACTGTAGCAAAATAAAAGGAGGCATGACTTTCCCAGAATCATCTTTTACTTTTCCATCAAATTGTACCAGTCCCACGTCCCAGCTCCCAAAGCCCTGCTATCTGCCGGGATGATCTGGTCAGATCATTTCACAAGTGTGTCCATGGGTAGCTAGACCATCTCAGAATACATCTTAGAAAAAAAATCAGAACTGAAATGTGTTTATTACATGCAACTTGGGAAACACAGACCATGAAAATTGTCCACAATTTCTTGGTTTAGAAATAGTCGTATCTGTTCTACAGTTGAAACTCCCAGGCGAGCTCCCAAAGCTATCTCCCCACAACCCTCCCAGGCAGTGATTTGGGTATCATCCACACATGTGCCCAGAGCGGGTTTGGGGTGTGGACCGCCTTGCTCAAACACCCTGGAGCAACTGCTGATTTCCCAGAGGAAGGAGGCAGCTCTGCACACACCTACCCCAGGGAGGAGCAGCCTACCTCTGCTGGCAGAGGGTCTGTGGCTGGTCCCAGGAAACTCTAAGGCAGCCCCAGGCCCAGGGTCATGTTGCCAAGGGTTTGAAAACTGAGGTTTCGGAGCATGTTTCCCAGGTGGTAAGGGTTCCAGGCTAGCCCAGAGCCTCTTCTGACCTAGGACAGGGCCAAAGATGGCACCCCAATCAACTCTGTGCAGTCTCTGAGCTCAGGAATGTCTGCTGCATGTTCTCAGGCCCTTGTTCTGTCCCAGGCTGAGCCAGTACCCCGTGTACAGTGTCTTCCCTCCAAAGGAAAGCTCTCAGTGACATAATAATGAGAGAATAATCTGATGCAATTCAAAGATATGAAAGTGTGAATGACTGATATGGTAGCCACATACCCACAAAAAGTACTGCTCTTTATCTCAAAAAGACAAAGGGCATCTTCCTCTTGGTAGACTATCCTACCAAGGCAATGCTTTAACACACAGGTGGGGGCGCAGTGTGGACACTGGGAAGGCAGATTCATAGGCAAGAAATAAGGCTAAACTTCGGCTTTCAGATCCCCTTCCCACTCTTCTCCTCTACCCACTAGGTTAGGAATTCGTGGGAAGGACTTGGGGCCTAGAGTGACAGTGGCTGACCACACTGACTGGTGTTTGTAAACTATGCTTTTCAGTCAGAGCTATTTCGATCCCAAGAGTGCACACGGCAGCCAGGCAGATGCCAAGACCCTCAGGCCAGCAGAGGTCTTGCCTTACCACTTACCAGTCTTCTCAGCTGCTCTCTGTCCATACTCTGGGGTGAGATCCCGATAAGAAAATGAGATCGGGAGGACACGTCAGGGGCCCGTATGCTTCCAATCACAGACCACAGGCCAGGGATCCAGATCTGTTTCAAAGGTAATATTTGAAACAATACTGGTATTGGAAACCAAGGGTTTCATCCCAAGGCTGGGTTTTCTGGCTCTTTCTGGGACACGTGGCTCTCTGAGCCCTGTACCAGCGGACAGCGAGGGCTGGCATCATGACAGGCTCTTCCTTCAGGACCCACATCTGTCTGTCCCCCATGGGGCTGGAGCCTGATCCCCTGCTCTTGAGTCTGATGCTATGACTGGCAGGGCCCAGTGTGTGCCATTCGGAGACGGTTCTTCTGGCTTGGTGGGGTGCCTTACCTCTCCCTTCCTTCCACCCAATCCAGACCCAGAATCCCCAGTTCTGGAAGGAGAAATGAAGGCTGAGGAGATGGAAGTAACCCTGTGCTGGGGCCCTGCTGTTGTGGGCTGGGGTACGTCTCTGAAACAGTGGACAGAAGCACAGAGATACTAAGCTGGGGAGAGTCCTCGGCACCCACATCACTTGAGGAGGCTTAATGGAGGACTACTGACAGAAGTGTGCACAGGAGCAGGAGGTGGAGTGCAGCTTCCTGGGACAGCAAACCTAGGGGCTCCCTTATTAGTGCATTAGTCCTGAGGGGGTAGGAGGACAGCACGGATGCCAGATCCAGGCCCAGAGAGGACTGCTGTGAAGACCCCCAGCAGCACTGTCACGACTGGTCTAGGCATGCAGTGGCCAAGGTAGCCGTGTGGGAAGGAGGTGGAAACTGAATAACCTTAACATCCCCTCCCCACTCTATACCCTGCCAGCCAAAGGTCCCTAACCCTAACAGGAAACAAAGGGCAAGGGTGATCAAGGGCCTCTCAGGCCCCTCCTGAGGTGCACACCAGGCTGGAGAATGGGAAAGGCAGCTCCAGGCCCAGCAGACTTGTCTCCTCTTTCCTGTAGCCCCATAGAGACTCTGCCACTCCTAAAGCAGGCCCACAGAGAGGGTGAAGGCTGGTATCTCCCCAGCCACTCCCAGCAAAGGCTAGGAGTCTGGTGCTGACATTTCCCAGCCTCTCTACCTGCTCAGCTGCCCTGGCCCCAGTCCCCACCTCTCACTCACCCACACCTGGTGCCCAGCCCAGCCAGATCATCTGCCACCTCCCCAGCCTGTTCCTTTCCAAGGCCTCCCACCATAGGGCAGGCTGTCCCTTTCCTGGAAAGACTGCACAGCCCAGAGTTCACAGAGATCTTGGAGCAGAGCTGCAGGAAACTCATAGCCACCAGTGGACAAAGCAGTCACAGGGCCAGGCAGACAGCCTGAGAATGGCCCTCCCCAAAGCTCCTCTGGGAAACATGAGCTGGGCAAGCGGCGGCCATGTGTGTAGTTTCACCAAACCTGGGGCTGCAAGTGATCACTTCTCCAGCACCTGGGGAAACTCCAACAGATGGGGAAACTGAGGCTATGGGGAGGGTGGGACTTGCAATGGCCACATAGTCAGAGAATAACAGACTCAGGGGTGCTTGCCAGCTTCTCCCTTCCTCTCTGCTGGGACACTGTAGGAACAGCTGTGTCAAGAGGCCATGTCTGGGCTGGGTCACTCAGGAGCTATCTCATCAGCAAGGCCACCTCCAGGGATTCCTCTGAGCCACACTGGGCTGGACCCCAACCCCAGTTCACTTGTTCTTCATCCCAGTTCTGTGCAGCTGTACTGTTAGCCCTCCCATGCTACCGAAGAGGAAGCCAGGGCCCTGAGGAGCTACAGAATGTGCTGAGCTGAGTCCTGGGCAGAGGAACCCTGCAGCCAGCATGCCTATGGACAGCTGGCACCAGGAATGGTGTGCTCTCCAGACTGCCTCTGTTGGATCCTTACATGGACTGTACCACTTGGTTTTCAGAGAACCAGGCATGTAGTAATTTAGACACCTCCTGTTTTGCTTCATACACTCATCTTTTCCTTTTAAAAACATATATTTAAAAATTTTAATCAATATATAATGATTATACATATTTACGGGCTGTAGTATAATATTTCAGTACATATATACTGTGTGCAGTGATTAGATTGGGGAGATCAACAAATCCCTCATCTCAAACATTTGTCATTTCTTCCCCCCTCCCCCATCAAGTTTATTGGTACACTTTAGGTATAAAATACAGTTACATCCATCATTGGGATCTTGTACCATTACATGAGTCTCTTGGTTCTTATTTTTTTCCCCTTCCTCTGCCCTCCCTTCACCCCCTTCTACCCTTCCCTATTTGCAAAGACTTTGTTTCCATTTTTTTCTTTTCTTATATTTTTCCTTTCCCCTTCTTTCCTTTCCCCTACCCCTCCCACTTTCCCTGCTCCTTTAGACTTTTTTTTCCTATTACACAATATCAACTATACATTTTTAAAATTACAATATCAAGATCTACGAGACATTACCACAGATTTTATAGAATTTAAAAGGTTATAGAAAGCATATTACAAAAATCTCTTTTAAAATAAATTTGACAACTTCTAAGAAGTACCTTGGAAGACAAATTCATGAAACTAACTCTGGAGGAAATATAAAGTTTGAATAGCACCTATTAAAGAAAGTATATTCCTAGCTTGAAAACATACCCATATGACAACAACAGGCTCATATACATTTTAACTGATAAATTATATCAAACATTTAAAGCAGAAAAAAGAAGGAACACTTCTCCCCTCATTTTAGGAAATCAACATTGTGCTAATCCTAAAACTGGATAAAGATAATAGAAGAAAAAAGTATGAACATAGATAGAAATTTGTTCAACAAAACAAACTATTAGAAGTCAGATCTGGCAGTATATAGAAAGTGGTTTTATTATAGGGATGGCAGTGTTGGTTTAGCATTGGAAGATGCATCCCCAAAAGTCATCATTTTAACAGAGGAAAGGAAAAAGCCATATGATCCTGTCACTAGTTGGAGCAAAAGTATTGGACTAAATTCTACAGCTGTTCATGGTAAAAGCTATCAGGAGACTAGAAGTAGAACAGAACCTTCTCAACAGATTAAAGACATGTACTCCATACTTCCAGCAAAAATGCCTTATATGAATGGAGAAGATACAATGCTTTCTCCTTAAGGTGGGGAACAAGGACAGATATGCCTACTCTTCATCTATCCATTAAACTTTGAAACATAGGCCCAAACCAAAATAGTCTGGCAATAAAATGACACATTTAGGATAGGATTGGCAAGGTAGAAGCAAAATCTTTATATGTAGATGAAATGATCATCTACAGAGAAAATACTAAGAAATCTCCAGGACCCCCTAGAACTTGTATTTGAATTTAGCAGGATTAGAAAACACAAGGTATATATAAATATTGAGGTCTATGTATACTTGCTATAAATGAAGAATTGGATATTGAAATTTAAAAGTTATGTGGGAGTACAAAGGACCTAGAAAGTAAAAAGAAAAAGAAAAAGAAAGTGTTGGAAGACATTTAGTACTTAATTTTAAGACTTCTTCTAAAGCTACAGTAATCAAGGCAGTGTTGGTATAAGGAAAGACATATAGATCATTGGAATAAAACAGAGAATCTACCACACATATATGATCCACTGAGTTTTGAAAGATTGTTTAACATTAACATTTTATAGAACATAAACTCAATTCAAGAGCAGAGGAAAAGATAGTGTTTTCAGCAAATGGCACTAGAACACCTGGTATCCGTATATAAAAAATTAACTTCAACCCTTTATTTCCATACATAAAAATAACTTGAAAGGATGGATGAAATTATAAGGGAAAATGTTTATGAATTTAGGGTAGGCAAGAATTTCCTAGGATATAAAAAACATAATGTATAAAAGAAAAAAATTGATAAATGAAATTCCATCAAAATTTAGAACTTTAAATGACATAATTAAAATGAAAAGTAGTCCTTAAACAAACCATATTTATAATGCATATAGCCTATGACCAGAATATATAAAGAACTTTTACAGCTCATTGATAGACAACCCAATTAAAAAGTAGACACAAGAAGTTGATAAATAGCCAGTACAGCACAAAGAAAGGTGTGCAACTCTAGAATCAGAAAAATACTAATCAGCACAATAACAAGATTGAATTATACACTCATTAGGGAGATGAAGTTAAAAGTTTTAAAAGAACAAGGGTCCCGGGATTTAGCTCAGTGGTTTCACCAGCTGCCGTGCAAGAGCAAGGACCCGAGTTCGATGCCTGATACCAAAAAAAAAATTTTTTAAAGAACAAACGTCAGCTTAGGTGTGAACCAGTTAGCACTTTCAAATACTGCTAATGTGAACGTAAAATGATATAACTATTTTGGAAAACAATATAGAAATTTCTTGTATTACTGTTAAGAACCAACAGTTCTGTTCTTAAGTTTTTACTTAAGAGGAATGAAAACACATATTCACAATAGATTTGTAATACAAGTTGACTATCCCTTATCTGAAATTCTTGGGAACAGAGTGTTTCAGGTTTTCATTTGAAATCCACTTGATCTGCAAAGAGGATAGCTACTCCTGCTGGGTTTTTTTCAGGTTCCCGTCACATAGAGTATTGTTTTCCACCCCTTAACTTTCAGACTATGAGTGTCTTTTTGAATTAAATGTATGCAGCATACTGTTGGATCTTGCTTCTTGACCCATTCTGACAGTCTATTTCTTTTGATTGATGAATTAAGACCATTAACATTGATGGTTATAACTCATACATATCAACTTATCATTGTCATGACTTTTTCTTTTTGTTGGATTCTCCCCCTTTGTGTTTAATTTCTTGTCGCACCTGACAGATTCATTCTTCTGGGCTTCCTGGGGTTGTGATCCTCATTGTCTTTTCCTAGGATACTGTCTAAAGTTTTTTGGAGTGCTGGTTTGGTATTCAAGAAGTTCCTAAGGTGCTCTTTGTCATGAAAGTATCTTATTTCTCCATCAATTTTGAAAGATAGTTTTGCAGGGTACATCAATCTGGGTTGGAGGCTGTTTTCCTTTAGGGCTTGAAATACATCACTCCAAGCTCTTCTTGCCTTGAGGGTTTGCATTGAGAAGTCTGCTGTGATTCTGATGGGCTTTCCTTTGTATGTGATTTGTTTCTTTTCTCTAAGAACTTGTAGAATTTTGTTCTTCTGTTGGGTTTCTGGGATCTTAACAATTATATGCTTATGTGTAGATTTGTTTTGATCAAGGCTAGTTGGAGTCCTATATGCCTCACTTATCTGTATGTCAAGTTCTTTTCTCCTGCTTGGGAAGTTTTCTGCCATTATTTCTGTGAAGAGATTTTTTTATGTCATCTCCACTCTCTCCTGTTTCTTCATTGACTCCAATCAGTCTTATGTTATTCTTCTTTGCATCGTCTAGCAGCTGCTGGATTGATTTCTTGTGGTCCTTTACAATTTTAAAGCAATTTTTCTTTTCCTGGTCACTAATTGCAATCTAATCTTCTATATCTGAAATTCTGTCCTCACATTGGGTCATTCTGCTGCATAGACTTTCAGTGGAGTTTTTAATGTCCTGGAAATCTGTTTGCATCTCTCTTATGGATTTCATTTGTTCCCTATGTTGGGATTCCATCATGTTCCTGAGCTCCTCTCTAGATTTATTAATCATGTCTTGCACTATAAGCACAATCTCCGCTGTTATCTGAGAAATTATTTCTGATTTCATTTTTTCCAGATCCTCCTTTTTTGCCAGTTCAGGGAATCCAGGTGGTTGAATATCAGAGTGTTCCATCTCGTTTCCCTTTGGAGTTGCTGTAGGTGATCTGGAAGTCTGTTTTTGAGACTTGTTTACATGTCTTCTCATTTTGATGGGGGGGGTGCTGCTGCCACCCATGCAGCTCACCTCCTGTGTGCTGGTGGGGGTGGTACGGTGGCCCGGAAGCCTCCTCTTGTCCACTGGGAGCAGCTTACCTTCTGTGTGCTCCATTTGTCATTTCTTTGGGTTGGGCATATTCAAAATTCTCTGTATTAGTTTTTTGAAATACTCAATGCATTTCATGAGAAGCTCTTCCTCCTGTTCATCTGTGCATTTATACCTGTTAATCATCCTGCCTCCTTCCTTCCCCATCCCCTCCCTTCCTAGGCTCTAGTAACCACTATTCTGTTCTCTACGTCCACAAGATCAACTTTCCTAGCTCCCATATATAAATAAGAAGATGCAGGGCTTATCTTCCTGTGCCTGACTTATTTTACTCAATACAGTGTTCTTCAGTTCTATTTATGTTGCCACTGATGACAAGGAATCCATTCTTTCTTAGGGCTAAGTAATATTTCACTCACACACCAGTCCTCTGTGGAAGTTTCTCCAATGTTTCACTCACAGGAATCAGCCAAGCTGTTCCTCCTGTACCCTTCCTGTGATGGTCAAGAGGCTTCCAGGCTTGGCTGGGCCCATCTGGCCCCACTCAAGGCCCCAAGCTCTCACCCATGGCAGTGACACCCACAAACTGAGGACAGCCAACCCCCCTCATCAGGGCCCATGTCTTCTCCCTGAAGACTGTTGGGATGAAAGATTGATGAGTGCTCTGTCCTCACTGGTGAATTTTTAATTATGGAAGAAAGGAGACCCCAGACCTTGGCCCAACCAGAACTCTGGAGAGGTTCTTGGGTATCATCACTGTTAAAACTTCACTCACACTGACAGCAGCTATGAACCACGTATCCAGGTTTTTCTGACATCAATAAATGCAGGACAAGGGTAATCAGTAGGAAAGTCCCACCTTGACACTCAGCATGGAAGGTTTGTGGACACAAGGAATGATATTAGGACCCCAGAAGGTCAGGGCAAGTCTCAGCAGAGGGACGGGGGTGTGTGGGTATAGAGTCATCCCAGCTGTCAGTCTATGCAGCCTCCCCTTCTAAACTGCAGCTGACCGCACCTCTCACCCCAGGTCCTGTTACAGTCAACAAGCTGAGATGGGGCTGACCTCTGAGCTTGGTCCCAGGCTGGAGACCTTGACCTTAGCCTTGTAGGAACAAGGTTTTGCATCTAGAGCAGGGCTCAGGAAGCCACTGCCCTAGAAAAGCAGGATGCCTCTGCCACTACCACAGATGAACTCAGCAGTGCCCAATTTCACATGCCAGCCAGGAAGGAGAAACCAAGGCATGGGTTTGAATCCATCATTTACGGGAGCAAGTCACTTCAACTTCCCCAGCCTCTGTTTCTCCTCCATAAAACCGCCATGGTTGTGGTGAAGGTGAATGAGATGTGTGCAACTCACCAAGCACTGTGCCCAGGATGTGTGCAAAGTGCACTGCACCCTGGATGCATGCAAATCACCGAGCTCTGTGCCCAGGGTGTGTGCAAATCACCGAGCACTGTGGCCAGTTCCCGGGCAGTTCTTGATAAGTACTCACTCTCAGGAGGATGATCAGCCACCAGCTCTGTTCTCAAAGGTCTTATCAGCTGCTGGGGATCTCACACTGGCTAAAAAACAAAGCTCACAGGAAGAATGGAGCAAGGGCAAAAGAGACCTCCAAGTACCCAGCAACAGAGAATCCCAGAACAGGCTGAGGAGGGGTCATTTTGATGTGGGGGTGGCAACTGGGGGAGGCTTTAAATGGGCCTAGAAAATACACCTCTAAGCATTCTCATCCTTTGCAAGTTGAAGGACTCATCTCCTTGGGTGGAAAGGCTTCCTCCACACGTAGGTCCCTTCTGGGAATACCAGGTAGCACTGAGGTTCCAGGGTCCACCTGGGTCTTCATGACATCACTCTTTAACCAATAAGCCACTGGTGCCGCAGGCTGTCCTGCCTCCTTCAGGAAGAGCCCAGAATTGCTTCAGCCCATGTGAATCCCATTTTCCCATGTGCTAGTGGTACACTAGGCCACACCATATGCTCTGAAGAGCCTGCTTCCAGTGAGAGACTCTGGGTTCTCCTCCCACCCTTCCTTGTCCTCTTGAGTTGCTGGGCAAAGTCTAGTTTCTCTCTGGCCTCAGTTCACTTGTCTGTGGACAGGGGGCTTAGACTAGAGTTCCCAGAGTAAAGTCTGTGGAGCAATACTGTCCAGAAACTCCCTAAACCAGACACTGTGATCAAAAATATTTGGGAACAGTTTCATGCAGTAGCCCCTGCCCTTCCTCTTGCATATTTCAAAGGCAAGAAATACATCAAAGCTCTGTTAAGGGCTACAGCATAAAAAACCAGTATAATTTAGCTTGAACCAGCCTTCTTTGTACTAACTTGACCTTGAAACATTTTTTTATATTTTGAAATAAATTAGTATTACTCAGAACACATTTTGAGGAATGGTGACCTCAAAGATGTCTCAGGTACCTTCCTGCTCTATCATTCAGGAAAAAAGTTTGGGATGTGGACTTTCCCTTGGGGATAACTTTTCCAAAATGCCTCTGCTTCATTTCTGGACAAAATGTGAGGGCAGTAATCAGGCCAGGCACTGAGTCTGCATCTCCATCACAGTAACCCTTGTGCTCCAATTGCAGGTGTGTCTTCTCTGCAAAAGACTCTATGCTCTTGTGGACACTGTTGTGTCCCAGGGCCAGGCAAGCTCAGTGCCTGAAACACTCAGCTACATGCTCAATAGGTATTTTGAATATGGGAGCAAAGGTGGTCTTGGAGTATACCTAAGCAGGATCTCACCTCCAAATAATCTGCAGGAGTCTCCTGATCTTGCTTGTCCATCAAACTCATCCCTGGTGGAATTAATGAATGAATGAATTGCAAAACCTACATAAGAGAATGCAGCTCTTAACTGCCTTGAGAGAAAAATGCATGCTATAAGACAAAGCCCAAAGCTGTTTTAATATTTTGCCCTTCTGGGGTTTTCTGGCTTGGATGTTCATACTGTGCAGTGCCAAGATGACCCTTTCCTCCTTCGTGGCTCCAAGTTAGAGCCAAACCACATGAGCAAAGGGGCTTCTCTGTGTAACTTTGCAGAGCTGGCAACAACTTTAGTATTTCAAATATCCTTCTGAAATCTGAGTTCAACATGGAACATTTTTTTAAGTAAGCAATACTGTTGATGCCAGTGTGGCTTCAGCAGCTCAGCCTCCCTGAGAGCCCAGAGATGGGGGCATGCATAGCATAGCCCTGACCTAAGTCTTCTGGCTCCATTAAATTACCTCCTTCCAGGGGAGAGAAGAGGCTGTAGGGCACTTTAGACATCGGCAGAGCTAAGAAATAGATTTTTTATGATTAATACTCAATAATGCCACAGGACATTCACCAAGGAGACACCCTGTGACCCCTGTGCTGTGATGGGCTTTGGGGACCTGAGTCTAGGCTAAGGGTGATGGGGCCAGGGGTGAAGAGGCTGAAGGTAAGGTCAGAAGATGTCAGGGCACTCTCCGAGGAATAGGCTGCACCTGGCACCTGTGGAGCTCCTGGATGAGGTAGCTTCAGATTTCTATATTAGTTTCCTTCCCAGATCAGGATTTGATGCAGATACTCCCAGTTTGAGTTACAAAATCCAGCTCATGGCTTCCTGACCCTTGGCTTCTTGGGGGGCTGTGGAGGGAGGGGGCAAGGTCTCAGGTTGCACCCAGAGGGCTCGAAGAGATTGGTCAGGACAGACCCTGGCTGGCACTCTTGGGGCAGAAGTGTTGCCCTACACTTAGGGATCCTTTGGTGATGACCCCCTTCTCACTGCCACCCAGTGAGAGTGAACACATTGCAGGAAGCCCCTCTGAGGAGAGAGTACTCACTTAATGTGAGCACATTGAACACTTAACATCTCTCCAGTGCTTGTAAAACTCTCTTTCCATGGGAGAAGTAGGCCTTCACTGACAGGAAGCAATGCCTATCTAGAATTTGATCATATCAGCACACTGTTTACTTTAACATGTTTGTATTGTTACTTTCTATTTATGACAGATGTCAGCATTTTTGTCCATTTATGGAAGCAATAAAGTTCTATTCTAAAATAAGTTTATCTTGGTAAAAAGTGAGCTTATTTGAATAAAATATTGAGCACTTTTTAGTACAGGTGACCTGCACTACAGGTACAGAGGGAGGTCTACAAATGACTAAAGTCTGGGAAATTTTCATCAAGCCCAACCTACACCAGCTTAGATGGGTACACTGAGTCACAGACAAGAGTGACCCTGACCAAAGGCACACAGCCAGTTAATAGCAAGAGTTCAGAGTTGGGGCCTGCAGACTCTTTCTGTTTGGCTGTCTCTGCTTTGTGAAGCCTGGCTGTGAATCCACTCTCTGTGTGGTTCTCACAGTGCAGGGGAAAAATGTGGGCTTCTGGATCTGCTACCTGCAGGCTTCTAAAGGCTCTGAGGAGGCCAGAACTGAAGCAAATTCATCTCTGTCAGTTACAGTACTAGTGCTCACTGACAAAGGATAGATGGATGGATGGATGGATGGATGGATGGATGGATGGATGGAAAGCCAGATAACTGGATAGATGGAGATACAGATGGAGAGAGATAGGGATGGTTGGGTGGATAAGAGATGTGGATAGATGGAAATATAGATGGAGAAAGAAAGAGATGGGTGGATAGATGGGTAGAGGGATGGTTTGATGGTAAGGGAGACAGATAAGTAGACAGATAGAGAAGCAGATGGATGGGTGGAGATATAGATGAATAAAACATTTGGTTAATCAGGTAGGGTTCCCCTCCCCCTACTTCACCTATCACATTGGACTTCCTTTTGCTTTTGCTTCTGTAGCTTACTCTGACCTTGGATGAATTGTCTTCCTGCTCTGGGCCTCAGTTTCTCCATCTATAAAATAAAGAGGTTGAACAAAATATGCCCCATTAACTTAGCATCCTGTTGCTCCCCCCAAAGCTTACCAGAGGCTAAACCCTCCCCAGCTGTCACAGAGGCTGACACTGCTGGTACTGAGTCTTTGGATGGACACAGCATCTCTAAATTAATGAGACCCTTCCTGCAAAGAGATCTGCTGATGGCAGTCCAACAGCAGGTTGATCCCAAGGACAGTGTCAGCTTGGACTTCATCCTGCTTTGCCTGTGGAGCTAACTCACATAATGGAGAAAATAGCAGAAAGGCTGGCGACACGAAGTTCAATCCTCAGCTCTAACACTTCCCTTCACATACAGAACTGTAAACAGCAACATGGACAAACAACAGCCAGAATACGAGGAAGAGGTGGGAAGGAGAGCTCAGAGCACAGGCTCCTGGGCCAGCCAGCCTGGGTTTCATTCAAGTCCCTTTTAAGCTGTGTGACCTGGGCCCATTCTCCCCATCTCTCTGAGCCTCATCCTTGTATTCTTGTGGTGTAAGTAGGACATGGTTTCTCTCCACCTCACTAGACTGCTGTTTACGGATGTGATCAGCAGATCCTTCCTACCTGTGAATTGTAAGGGGAGAGCCTGGATCCCATTCACTGAATATTCCCCAGAGGGCAGCATGGGATAGGCATCTTCTAACTTTCCAGATGTTTACTGAGCACCTGGAAGGGCTATGTCTTCCCTAATGCTCTGAGGTGGTGAGCTAAGGTGTGTCTGACCATGTGCAGTTGACAGACTGATGGTCATTTAGCAATTGGTCACACACATAAATGTGAAACATCATCTGAGACAGGTTCTATGCAGTGGAGGATGAGTCACAGGGCTACTTGGTCCAGGGAAGTGACTTGAGCTGAGACCCAAAGGATGAACAAACTGAGTAGGCAGAGGTATTTGGTATGGGAGGTTGTTATGGGGACAGGAAGAAGTTTGGCAGATGCAAAGGCCTGGTAGCAAGAGGGGGCTCAGCATGTTCAAGGACCTGAGAAGTAACTCATGTGGCTGAAACAGAGAATAATAAGCAACACAGCATCAGATGAAATTGGAGATATGGGACAGAGGCCTGGCGCCCAGGGTCTCATGGCACAGGCAGGGCTTTGGGCTTTCTCCTAAGACAAATGGGAAGTGATGTATATAAAGTGGGGAGGCAGTGGGCCTGGCCACTACAGCATAGAGAGTAGTGGCAGGAAACCTGGAGGTACTGGAAGCAGTGCCATGGCTGTACCATTGTCCAGGGAGACAAAATGGTAGTCTGGACTATACGCTGGCCACAGAGTAGAGAGCAGCCAGGGGAAGCCCTCATCCAGGTCTGGCAAATGACCCCTCTGGTGTGGTCTGTTAGGGCCCATGCCTGAAGGCTCAACCACAACCTTACAGATGGAGGCAACCCCTCCTCCCAGGCCTTGGTGCAGGACGGTGTCCCTGCAGCAGGAGTTTCAAGCAGCAGCAAAGGCAGGGACATTTGCGACTCCAATCCATGCACTTTGGAGTCTAGGACCCTCTTCACAGTCTTTATTGTATTTGACCCTCATAACAACTTCCAGGATCAGAGAACCTCCTTCCTGACTCCTCTTTGAAGCATACAAACAATAGTCATAACTACTGTGGGAAGTTGATTCTCATTATGGAAGGTAGTTGTGTCCTATCCAACCCCTGGACACTGAACTACCAGATACTGAACCATCACTCCGGGGGAAACACAGGGTCAGCTTCCTGGAGCCTCTGATCACCACACTTCCATCAACTGCTCAATGGGGCACTTTATTTTTCTGTTTAGGGCCACCCTGTTTACTACCTATTATTGATTCATTGACACTGAACTACAGGCCAAAAGAGCTGTGGCTCACGCCTGAGCAAAGCATCCCCCACACTGAGATGTTCTGCCCTGCAGCACCTCATGACCTTCCTGCCTGAGCAGCCAAGCAGCACACAAGCACCACCTTTGAGGGCCATTTTAAGCAGCTAAATCACCAACAAGCACAAAATTGCATAAATCCTGGCCTTAGACAGCTCACCCAAAGCACACCTGTTTACAGTAACAGAGCAGGAACAAAAAGACAGAGCCTGGCCGGCTCAACCTGAGCTGAGAACCAGGCCTGGGAGACCCAGCCTTTGTTTTGACCATGTCCATGGATGGTAATGGGCACCATGAGCACCTACTAGGGTTTGGAATAACTCTATCAAGTAGGTGAGTTTGCAAGGATAGACTCTGAAGAGTGAGAACGGTGGTTATTCATTGTGGAAGGGACCCACTTCCATCAAGGTCTTTCCATATGCTGGCTCTGCACTGCCCCACCACAGGCATCCTGTCCCCTGGCCCTCCTGACCTGTGAGCAAGGACTGTTGTTTTGGAGGAGAACAAGGGGTCCAGCTGCAAATTCAAGGCCCCAGGGCTGGTAGGTAACTGAACAGGGATGCTACCTCCAGGGTCCAGCTCCACAGCTTAAGCATTACCTGCTCTGAAAACTTTGTTCTGAAAACTCTTTTCACACTGAATTTCTTGAAACCCTGTTTATTTCCCACTTCATGCCAAGTAAGCAGTTCAGCTCACAAATTTTCTTAATCTCTGGCATGGATTCATTTAAACAAAATATTGTCAAACAATGTAAAAGCAGAAATCCTTTTATAGCCCACATGGGTATTGGTGCTGTTTGTAGAAGGTGGGCTCCACCTCTCAGAATCTGACTGTAGACACAGCCAAACCATCAAGCCAGGGCTCCAGGTGGAGCTAAGGGAGGCCCTAAGACAAGCCTCAGAGCTGGGACAGATACCCAGAGTTGCAGCTCTTTGCCTGTTCGTGGACTCCTAGTCTCTCAGACCCATGGGCAAGACTTCATGCTTTAATCAGAACACAGCTTTATGATTTTGGCCCTAGTTTCCTCATCCGTAAAATAGTTCAGGGAGAGGTATTATTATTAGTGTTATTTCCATTTATACTACATTCAAAACTTTATAAAGCACTTTCATGTGGAGGGTTGGCTCTGCTTTTCTCCACTGGAGCGGTGGGCGATGGAATTGGCTTAATAATTCGGATGTTATAATTCTGGAGAAAGCAAGGCTGGTGTGAGAAGGGAGAATGTTTTGCCCAGCAGTGTCACGTGGCTGGGCTGAAGAGGAGCTGAGACTGAGCCTTTGTTTCTCATCTCTCAATGACACAGCTTTTCTACTACTTCCTCACGCAGAGACAGAATGGCTTCTTCATTGAGTACATCAATTCCAAACTGGGAATGTTTCAGAGAGAATTAAGCAGAAAAACGGGAGTAAGTCATTATGAGCACAGACCCAAGGCTACTCAGTTTGGTTGTGTGGCCCAGCAGCATGTCCTAGAGCAAGTTACTACTCTATGTGCCTCAGTTTCCTCATCTGTGAGTGAGATTTACTCACTCACAAGCTGTCTCCAGGATTAAATGAGTCAGTATTTGTTAAGTTCTCAGCACCAGGATTAGCACTTAGTAAATGCTACATACATATTTGTTCAAATGAAAAAAATTAACCTAGGTATAAATCAGAAGAGGATAGCATTTGAGGAATTTGTTGTTACTCAACACTTCCTGTTTCTTAATTTGGTTGAAACTTCATATTTATTTGTAATTAACATCGCCAGTCTTTAGGAACTTTAGATAGGAGCAGGGTTGCAATATTACTTTGCATGTGCATGTTATTGACCCATTTTAAGAATGACGAATCCTAAGGCTCAGAGAAGTGAAGAAAGTGAGTTGCTCAAGCAAGTCACCCAGCTGCCAAGTGGAGAGCCAGGACTCAAATCCAGCTCTGAAGCCTATGCCATTAGTCACCAGGCCACCTTTCCCATAAGTGGCACCCTACCCCTGCTAAATGAGCCAGGTCCCTAGGGGCCTGGACTTTGGGAAAGAAGGTCACTGAAAGGGGCTGCTGTTGACACAGTGGGACAAGCCACTCTCTACTCCTATGCCAGGCTGGGCCTGCCCAGGACTTGGCCAATCAGAGGGAACCTGGGGCTGGAGGCACTACAGACAAAATGCTCTGCTCCTTTAACAGAAAACACTGGTGGCCTTGAAAGCTGAGCAAGAGGGAGCAAAACCATCTCCATACCAAATACAGCCACAGGACTAACCTCACTGGGCAGCATTTGAAAAGTGCCAGAAGATTTAGCATGAATTGCTGTCAGCTCCCAGTTTTGTTTCTCATAGAGGTTTCAGGAGGGCTATTGCTTACCCCCAAGTGACTGACAATAGAGCTAAAATGTTGTCACACATCTGGAAAAGAGAGGGGATTGTGAGCTTGATGTAGAACTAGCCCACGAGGTCCCCAGCCTGGGAAAGGAGACTTGGGTTCCAGACCTAGCTTGGCTGTGACCATGGGGTGACTTTAGGGAAACTCTTCTCTTCCTTCTCCATGCCCATGAGCAGTGGGCAGAGGCCACAGGCCGAATCCAGCCTGCTGGTGATTCTTTGTTGCTAGCCTAGAGAGAATTTTATTTTTCATTTTTAAAAAATTTGTATTATTTATTTTATTAGTACACATTTGGAGTTCATGCAGTTTACAAGCATCTTGGGGAGTAGTTACATGTACATACTGCAGCTTGTTCCTTTTTTTTTTTTTTTTTTTTTTGGTACCAGGGATCTAACTCAGGACCTTGTGCTTGTGAGACAGGCATAGGCACCACTGAGCTAAACCCCCAGCCCCAGCTTGTTCCTTTTTTAATCCCCTTCCCCTTCTGTCTTCTGCACTCCCTCTTCCTCCAATTCCCCTATCCCATTTTTCACCCTTGTTGATATTATTAATCCTAGCTCATTATGGCATGTAATGTTTACATTCACTGAGGTTATTAGGTTCCTGTACATGGCATATCTTTATACTACTTATTTCCCCTTCCCATCCTCCTTATCCTTCACACTTTTCTTTTGGTCCACTTCCCTATTGCAAGAGATTTATCTCCTTGTCCCCTTCCGTCCATCCTTATTATTCTCTTTGTTTTCACTTTACCTCACTCAAATGAGAGATACTATGTGGTATTTAAGTTTGTGTGTCTGGTTTATTTAACTCAGCATTATATTTTCCAGGTGCATCCATTTTCTTACAAATGTCTCAAATCTGTCATTCTTTACAGCAGAGTAGTATTCTATTCTATATAGATAACCACATTTTCTTTATCCAATCATCTGTTGATGAGTATACAAACTGCTTCCGGGATTTAGCTATTATGAATTGTGCTGCTATAAACATTGGTATGCATGTATCACTGTAGTATGATTTCTTCAGTTCTTTGTGGAAGATACTTAGTAGGGGGGTCACTGGGTAGTATGGAATTTCTAATTTCAGTTCTTTGAGAAATCTCCATGCTGATTTCCATGATGGTTGTACTAATTTACACTCCGACCAACAATGAAGGAGGGTTCCTTTTTTCCCACAACTCCACCAGCATGTTACTGTTTGATTTCTTAATGATGGCCATTCTTTCTGGAGTAAGACTGAATCTTAGGGTTGTTTTAATTTGCATTTTAGACAGAATTTTAAACACTGTGAAAGTTTCATGTAAAAATACAAACTTCCGGGTTCCTCTCAAAGGAGAGACTCCTGGCTCCTGCACCTCACACTCTCACAAGGTCACATCGGACTGGCCCTGAGTGTGACCAGCCCTTCAGAGGGCTGCCCAGGAGGTGCTCTGCTGCACCTCTGTGGCCCTGGCTGGCCCTCCTGCCCTCCCCCTCCCAATGCTGACCAGCACTGCCACCAGGGCATCTGAGGACTCAGGTGAAAGCACAGCTGTCTTTGTGTGACCTCTGACTAGACCCTCAGAGACCCAGGCTGAGTCAGAGCTCCTCAAAATGAAGAGAATAAAAAACAAGGACATGGGCCTGGGATTGGACTCTGCTCAGCCACTTCCCTGCTGTGTGATCTTGGGTGAGTAATTTCACTTCTCTGGGCTTTTCCCTCCACATCTATAAAATACTATCAGGCTAAGTTGAACAGGGTTACCAAGGTGCGACCCAAGCAACTCCTCTATTCAGGAAATGCAGCTTTCATGGCTTCTCACAGATGTCCCAAGCCACCCCTCCCCAACCAACTGAGCAATCTCTCCAGTACCAAAATGAGCCCCAGGATCCTTTCTCTAGGGTCTGACAGAAATATGTCTTTTGGGGTCACTGTGACATAAAGAATATATTAAGCCCATCCCTTTGGGAGCCTCTAATCATGGGCTGAGAGCCCAGCCCTGGCGATGTGGGTCAAGCCCCTCCTTCCAGCATGGTGGCTCCTCCTCCCAAGGAGGAACACACATGCATGTCTACCCTGACATCATCTCAGTCACAAGGGCAGACCAATGCCCCAACATGACTCCCGCAAGCCCCTGATTCCAAAACTGCACCAAAGAAGTGTCGTGACTTCAGCGTAGGGCCTTTGCCACTGCTAAAACACACTCGCTGCCTCTTCCTATGAATGAGCTTCAGATACCTTCTTGGGGCAAGTGAGTGGCAAAGCCCTGGTCCACTTGTGACCAGGGCTTTTGGTTCAGAACAGAGGTCTCAGTGAGTGTCAGGGAGACACAGAGCATCAGTTAGCTTGAAGGAGAAGCCTCCTCCATGTGAAATCAGGGAGCTGGGAGCAGAGATGAGAGGACACTGGGCCCACATGGTGGAAGGCAATGCCTTCTAACACTCACAGGACCACAAGGTGAGGATCTGCATGGGTCAAACAGGTCACAGCAGCAAGTGATCCTGGCCTCTGCGTGGGAGGCAGCGGGGCCGTGGGAACAGAAAGAACATTGAAAAGATTCCTGCTCAGCTCAGGGTTGTATATTCTAATATTCCCAAGGCATCTTGCAATTTGTAGATGTGACAACTAATTCCAGTTTAAAACCCTGGGTGGGATGATGCCATGTACACCTAATTAAGTATGTATCCTCCAAATTAGCCCAAGGCCTCCAGTTTGGCACTTAGAATTTTAGTGGCTAAGAGCATTGCAGGCCACACAATCAGAAAATAATCTGAAAACCACAGCCTTTTTCTTAATCCACTGAGGACATCCTGAACACACCAGGCAAGACAACCTTCTGGTTCATAGGTATCTAGAGTTTCTCCATCCTGCCCTGGGCCTGGAGGCCTGGAAATATACCCTTTTCCTCAGCCTCCCTCACTGGTTGTTCTGAGCACACAGGATGGCAGGGACAGCAAGAGTCAGAGGTGGCTGTCGAGGACAGTGTGCCATGGAATCCCTCCCAGGTTGCACTGCACATGACAATAACACAGCATCTGCAGACATCCTCCCATGCAGCCCTGCTCGGCCAGATAGAATGGTGTCCTCTGTGTCTCACCTCTCAATCCCACCAGCTTTGCACTGATCAGGCCAAGCCAGCCTCTGCAAGTGGTTCCCAGGGTGTGCTTTACTGTGTGCTCTCTGTCCTTAGCTGAGAGTGACTCCTGCCAGCAATGCTAGAAAGGCTGTCATGGCAGTGGCAGCTGCAAGAGCTGTTCCCATTCCTTCTCAGTGGGTCTCTCAGTGACATGGGAAGGGACAAGAGGTCACCTTTGAGCTGCACAGATGGGTGCTCTGGGATCAAATCCTACAGAAATGCATAGGGACACACAACCTGCTGTTTAGCAGCTAGGTGACTCCAAGGCTACAAGCTTCTAAGAAGGAAATAAAGTCTCGGGCTGCCAACCCCACTGGAGCCAGGACATAGCTTGCTGTGATGTGAGGTTCCTTGTAAAGACCAACCTTTCCTCCTGCTGCCCATGAGCAGTCTCTCAGCATCAGCTCCCTGGCTCTTGCCAGCACACGGACACACTGTATCATTTCCCCAAGCACTCCCTGGCCCTGAGTGCCAGGGACCTGCAGGCAAGGAGCGAGGCAACCATGGGGCAGCCTGTGCCACTTCCCAGGGCTGTACAGCTTCTCATCTCAGGGCTAGTCCCGCAGGGCTGGATTCATGGCCAAATCATTTCCTGGGCTACAGAGGCTGCAAGGATTAGGTCACTCGGGTCACAGCCCAGGTCCTGGGTATACCAAGGAAACCAAGAAGAACTAGAAACAGGGATAATTCTTAAACACAAACCCAGTCCATTGCTCCCCGATTTAAACTGTTCACAGAATTTCTACTCCCATCCAACAGATTCACCCTTTCACCTGCAAAAAAAAATAATAACAGGAAAAAATATAAGAAACAACAGTTAGTTTGCAAAGCCCTGGACATGAGACAATTATGGTCCATGGTAACTGAGATAGAACACAACAAAGAGGAGGCCAGTTACTGCCCCAGCCTATGCCTCCAGAGAGTTTCCAGGCCACAGCCCAAAGATGGGAGCCCAGGTGGGGTCTAGTGGCCTAGTTTTTGAGCTGAGAAGTTGGGAAAGGAAAAGAGGAAGGGAAAGGGATGGAGGGAGGGAGAGAGGAAGAGGAAGAGAGGGAGAGAGAGAGAGACACCTGGATTGGATATACCAGCAGGCTGGTCAGGGCCTGTATGTGAGGAAAGTGCCCAAGGGCAGAGACATAACGATTTGGAAGGACTAAAGGGAGTGAGGCCTGGTAAACAGTCCAGGCTGGGAATTGTGCCTGATGTTACTAGCCAGACTGGAGAACCTCAAGATTCACAGGACACTGAGTGGAGTACAGTCATCCCTTGGCATCCCAGGGGGTTGGTTCCAGATCTCCCCTACAAATGCCCTCGTCTAGGGGTGCTCAGGTCCCTTATATAAAATGGTATGTTATTAGCAGGGAACTTACGTACATCTTTATTTAAGTATATCTTATACTTAAATTGTCTTATATTATTTATAATACTAGAATATCTAACAATACAAATAGTTACGTATAACTATGTAAATAGTTATACTGTATTGTCAATGGAATAGTAACAAGGAAAAACAGATGGTACGTGTTCAGTAAGATGAATTTTAAAAAGAAATATTTTCAATCTGTGGCTGGTTGAATCCATGGATGCGGAATTCAGGGGACATGGGGCTGGCTACTCAGCTGGGTCTCACCTCAGCAGAGGGGAGGGATTAGCTCTAGACTGAGCATTGCTCAGCTTCTATCTAGCAAATACTAAAACTATGTAGCTGTTAAAAGGATTGAACTGCTTCCAAGTAGCTTAACTACATCTTAGACAAAGCTCAAGAATATTTATAGGAATGCAAAAATGTCTGGCACCCAACAAAGTAAAATGAACAGTGTTTGACATCCAATAAAAAATTACCAGGCAGGTAAAAAGGCAGAAAATTGCAATCATAATGTAAAAATAAATGAATTAATAAAACCCGATCTAGAACTGATAGAGATGTTAGAGTTAGCAGCTATTAAATTACATCCCATGCACTCAAAAATTTACATAGAGATATGCTATTTTTTAGTTTGTTTGGGTTTTTTTTTTTGTTTTTGATTTTGGTTTTTAGTCATTAAGTTTATTGGTACATTTTAGGTATACAATAAGATGACATTCATCATTGGGAATTTGTACCTTTACATGATATATCTTGATCAAAATGTATAGTAGATAATGTTTTAGTTTTTTGAGACAGGGTCTCTATGTAGTTCAAACTATCTTTGAACTCACTATGTAGCCCAAGCTGTCCTTGAACTCATGGAGATCCTCCCATCTCAGCCTGCCAAGTGCTGGGATTACAGGTATGCACCATCAAGCCTAGGTTAGATATTTTTTTAAAAAATGCAAATCAAACTGTGAAAACTTAATGTGTGACATGAAAAAGATACTGGATTATTTCAGTAGTGAATTAGATCCTGGAGAAGGAAAGATTAGCGAACTTTACGACAGCAACAGAAACTACTCAAAATGAAACAGAGAGAAAAGAGAACAAAAACTAAAAAGAATATCAAATGAGCTATGGGACCACTTTACATCACCTAACATGAGCCACTGGAGTCCTAACAGGAGAAAGAAAAGGACAGTTGGTGCAGAAATGAACATCTGAAGAAATTGTGGCTGAAAAATAACTATAAACAGACTCATGAAGCCCAAAATACCATAAGCACAAGAAATGTGAAAAAATTACACCATCGTTCATAATAATTAAATTGCTCAAAGAAAATGATAAAGACAAACTCTTAAGAGCAGAAAAAAAAGCTAGATTACAGCAGAACACAGAAATGGTGACGGAGTCCTCATTGGAAACAATGCAAGTGAAGAAAGCGTGAAACATATGTAAATGAGAAGAAAAAAAAGAAACTGTAAACCTACCAGTGAAAACATCATTCAAACTTAAAGGCAAAATAAAGATATTTTTAGACACACAAAATCTGAAAGGCCCGTACTATAAAAAAGTTGAGGGAAGTCTTTCAGACAAAAGGAAACTTTTTGCAGAAAATACAAATTCTAACAGAATGGAGAACACTGGAAATAGCAATGACACAGACAAAGATTAGATTTTTTTAAATAATTTAAACCAAAATAATTGACTGCTTAAACAAAAACAATATCAAAGCAGTACATTATTTAAAATATATGTAAAAGTACAATGTCTGACAACAATGGCACAAAGGTCAAGAAGAGGAGAAGCTGACATAGACTCCTCTAAGGCAGGCTGCATGGAGGTGGTGTAGGATCATTTGGAGGTAGACTGTGCTAAGTTAAGGATGTACAGTGTACATCCCCCAAAACATCACTAAAATAAGAGAACATCAAATCAGAGCTACAACACTAACAAAATAAATAAAATAGGATCATGAAGATATTTGATTAATCCAGAAGATAGAAAAAAGAAAAGAGAAAGGGAACAAAGAACAGATGAGACAATAGAAAGATTTGACCATTCTTGCTAGATATAAAGACAGACAGGTTTAAAGTTAACCATGTCGGACCAGGGATTTAGCTCAGTAGTTCCACCACCAGCCTTGCAAGCACAAGGTCCCGAGTTTGATCCCTAGTACAAAAATAAATAAATAAAGTTAACCATGTCTATGATCTCAGTAAGTGTAGTGCTCTCTGCTGATGGTTAAAAGGCAGAGGCTGTTGGGCTGGATTTAAAAACCAAGTACAACTCAGTGTTCTTTACAAGAATATATATAAGAATAGAGAAAGATTAAATGTAAAATAATGGGAAAAGAGTATGCTACATAATCAAAAGCTGGAGCTGCTATATTAACATCAAAGTATATATCAGAGCAAAGTACATTAGCAGGGATAAATAAGGTCATTTCTGATAGAGCCCAGATAGGGACTCCACCAGTCTGAATGAGCCCACTGGCCATCTTAGAGAAACATAGGTTTCATTTTACTTAGGTCACAAGCAGTCCCCAGAGGACATGTCAGCAGGTCACAGAGGATACATCAGCAAGCCACAAGCCTACCATTTCTCCAACCCACCCCTTCAAAAGCCTGCCACAAAGCACTATTAAAAAGCGTCTTAGCCTGTAAGAGCCACCTCCTCTGTTCTGCTCGCACAGAGAGGTCCCTCTCAGATTTAGCAATAAACCTAGGACTGTGGAATTCATATCCCTTCTTTCCTGCTCATCGGGCACCCAAAGCTAGGGGTAGGGGTGGGGGCTGGAATAGGGCCTTTTTTGTAACCTAGGAAGCAATGGGCAGCAGCAGCTCCTTCAGGGCTTACTTCTATACCCTGAGAGCCTCCTGTTCCTCAGCCTGTTTCCCCTCCTTCCCAAAGAGTTGGTTGAACAGTCTGAACTGCCTTCTGCAAGGGGACTGTGAGCCTCTGGCTGAGGCTACTCTTTGGTAAGCTCTCAAAACCTCCAGAGGCAACATTCGGACCCTGATAGCCAGACCAGATAACCAACTCTACCTTCCCTTTCCCGCAAACCCTCCCTTTTCATGAACTCTAGTCCAGGACCATCCTGTCAGACCCCAAACCAGACATCTACCACCAGCTGCTAATCCATTGCCACTCCTGGGAGGGTAAGATTCTGGCCCAATTGTCTTTCTCTTGGCACCCAGAGAAAGCCAATAACCTTCCTCCTTTTCCTTTCTAATCACTTTCCCTTCCTCCCCATTTTCTATTTGAGAACACCCAAAAGGAGGACCTCCTGCACTCTGACTAGGGGGATGCTTCCTTCCAGTATGCAGGACAATCTCATCTGGATCCAGGAGCCTATGGACCCTGGTCGGGAAGCCAATAAAAGGAGACATTCCAGCCACCATTTCATCACTCCTAGGGCAGAGGAGATGAGCCAATCCCAGCGGCCAGGAGGAGGCTCCCTGCCACCATTCCATTGCTCCTAGGGCAGAGATGAGCTGTGAGGGTACCAGCAGCAGCCCCCGCCATGGAAATGAGGAGACATGTAAACAAGCCTCAAAAACAGACTTCCAGATCACCTACAGCAACCACAAAGGTAAACGAGATGGAACAATCTGATACTTAACCACCTGGACTCCCTGAACTGGCAAAAAAAGAGGATCTGGGAAAAATGAAATCAGAAATAATTACTCAGATAACAGCAAAGATTGTGCTCACAGTGCAAGACATGATTAATAAATCTGGAGAGGGCACAGATAAAAAAAATAGAGGATCTGAGGAACATGATGCAATCCCAACATAGGAAACAAATGGAATCCATAAAACAGATACAAACAGATTTCTAGGAGATTAAAAACTCCATTGAAAGTCTACGCAGCAGAATGAACCAATGTGAGGACAGAATTTCAGATATAGAAGATAAGATTGCAATTAGTGACCAGGAAAAGAAAAACTGCTTTAAAATTCTAAGGGACCATGAGAAAGCAATCCAGCAGCTGCTAGACAATGCAAAGAAGAATAACATAAGACTGATTGGAGTCAATGAAGAAACAGGAGAGAGTGCAGATGACATAAAAATAAAATTGTTCACAGAAGTGATGGCAGAAAACTTCCCAAGCAGGAGAAAAGAACTTGACATACAGATAAGTGAGGCATATAGGCCTCCAACTAGCCTTGATCAAAACAAATCTACACATAGGCATACAATAGTTAGGATTCCAGAAACCCAACAGAAGAACAAAATTCTACAAGCAGTGAGAGAAAAGACACAAATTACATACAAAGGAAAGCCCATCAGAATCACAGCAGACTTCTCAATGCAAACCCTCAAGGCAAGAAGAGCTTGGAGTGATGTATTTCAAGCCCTAAAGGAAAACAGCCTCCAACCCAGATTGATGTACCCTGCAAAACTAGCTTTCAAAATTGATGGAGAAATAAGATACTTTCATGACAAAGAGCACCATAGGAACTTCATGAATACCAAACCGGCACTCCAAAAAATTTTAGACAATGTCCTAGGAAAAGACAATAAGGATCACAACCCCAGGAAACCCAGCAGAATGAATCCATTGGGCATGACAAATTAAACGCAAAGGGGGAGAATCCAATGAAAAGAAAAAGTCATGACAAGGCTTTTAAAACTTTTAACTTCATCTCCCTAGTAAGTGTATAATTCAATCTTGTTATTGTACTGATTAGTATTTTTCTGATTCTAGAGTTGCACACCTTTCCTTGTGCTATATTGGCTATTTATCATCTTATTATGTCTACTTTTTAATTGGCTTGTCTACTAAAGAGCTGTAAGAGTTCTTTATATATTCTGGTCATAGGTTATATGCATTGTAAATATGGTCTGTTTAAGGACTACTTTTCATTTTAATGATGTCATTTAAAGTTCTAAATTTTGATGGAATCTCATTTATCAATTTTTTTCTTTTATACATCATGTTTTTTGTATCCTAGGTAGTTCTTGCCCCTAAATTCATAAACATTTTCCCTTATAATTTCTTTTTAAAGTTTTATAGTTTTAGTCTTTCATATTTAGGTTCATAGATCCTTTCAAGTTTTTTCATGTATGGAAATAAAGGGTTCAGGTTAAATTTTTATATACAGATACCAGGTGTTCTAGTGCCATTTGCTGAAAACACTCTCTCTTCCTCAGCTCTTGAATTGAGTTTATATTCTACAAAATGCTAATGTTAAATAATCTTTCAAAGCTCAATGGACCATATATGTGTGGTTCTATTTCTAGATTCTCCGTTTTATTCCAATGATCTATATGTCTCTCCTTACACCAACACTGCCTTGATTACTGTAGCTTTAGAAGAAGTCTTAAAATTAGGTACTAAACGTCTGCCAACACTGTTTTTTTTTAACGTTTCTAGGTCCTTTGTACACCTACATAACTTTTAAATTTCAATATCCAATTCTTCATTTATAGCAAGTATACACAGACCTGAATTTTTATATATACCTTGTGTTTTCTAATCCTGCTAAATTCAAATACAAGTTCTACGGGCTTCTAGAGATTTCTTAGTATTTTCTCTGTAGATGATCATTTCATCTACATATAAAGATTTTGCTTCTACCTTGCCAATCCTATCCTAATTGTGTCATTTTATTGCCAGACTATTTTGGTGGGGACTAGGTTTCAAAGTTTAATGGACAGATAAAGAGTAAGCATATCTGCCCTTGTTCCCCACCTTAAGGAGAAAGCATTGTATCTTCTCCATTCATGTAAGGCATTTTTGCTGGAAGTATGGAGTACATGTCTTTAATCTGTTGAGAAGGTTCTGTTCTACTTCTAGTCTCCTGATAGCTTTTACCATGAACAGCTGTAGAATTTAGTCCAATACTTTTGCTCCAACTAGTGACAGGATCATATGGCTTTTTCCTTTCCTCTGTTTAAATGATGACTTCTGGGAGTGGATCTTCCAATACTGAACCAACACTGCCATCCCTATAACAAAACCACTTTCTACATACTGCCAGATCTGACTTCTAATAGTTTTTTTTGTTAAACAAATTTCTATCTATATTCATACTTTTTTCTTCTATTATCTTTATCCAGTTTTAGGATTAGCACAATGTTGAGTTCCTAAAATGAGGGGAGAAGTGTTCCTTCATTTTTCTGCTTTAATTGTTTGATATAATTCATCAGTTAAAATGTATATGAGCCTGTTGTTGTCATATAGGTAGGTTTTCAAGCTAGGAATATACTTTCTTTAATAGGTGCTATTCAAATTTTATATTTCCTCCAGAGTTAGTTTCATTAATTTGTCTTCCAAGTCACTTCTTAGAAGTTGTCAAATTTATTTCAAAACAGATTTTTGTAATATGCTTTCTATATCCTTTTAAATTCTGTAAAATCTGTGGTAATATCTCCTAGATCTTGATATTGTAATTTTAAAAATGTATAATTGATATTGTGTAATAGGAAGAAAAAGTCTAGAGGAGCAGGGGAAGTGGGAGGGGTAGGGCATAGGAAAAAAGGGAAAAGGGAAAATATGAGAAAAGGAAAAAAATGGAAACAAAGTCTTTGCAAATAGGGAAGGGTGGAAGGGGGTGAAGGGAGGGCAAGGGAAGGGGAAAAAATAAGAACCAAGATACTCATGTAATGGTACAAGATCCCAATGATGAATGTAACTGTATTTTATACCTAAAATGTATGAATAAACTTAATGGGGGAAAAAAATAAATAAATAAAGGAGACATTCCAGTGACCCTGGTTGCCTTTCTTACCCCCCACCCTATGATGGGAAGTTTTGGATTAAAAGGAGATATTAAACTAAAACAAAAGATCTTTTACTCTGCTTCCTTGTGGCCCTAGTACAGACTCAATAATGGGTCATGCTGGCCAGCTAAAGGTGCTTTTGATTTTCAAATTCTCCAAGACCTTGATTACTTCCTCCAGAGATATGACAAATCATCAGAGGTTCCCTATATCCAAGCCTTTTTTACCCTCCAAGAGCAGCCTTTCCTCTGTCCTACCTCTTCTCCAAATTCTTCTCGCCAAACAAAAACTTCCTACCCCATCTAACCTAACAGAAACTCTTGCTTCCCTCCAGGTGACCTGACACATCTGGAGAAGCCTTGGTGGCCCTCGTGGCCTTATCTTTAGTTGCCCACTGATGAGGCCTGAATCTCAAGTTCCTCTCCACAATGTCATCAACAGATCCACAGATAACAACAGTGGTAGCTGGAAAACAGATTTCCTTTGTGGTTGACTCAGGGGCCAGCCTCTCTGTTCTTATCGAATATTCAGGACCTTTGCTCCCCTCCTCTATCTTGGTTCTTGGAATGAAGGGCCTAATAGAAACCTCAGCCAAGTCTCCCCCCTTATACCATTCTTTAGGCCATATAACTTCACTCACTCTTTCCTGTTAATCTCCTACTGCCCCCTGCCCCTTTTAGGAAGAGTTATCCTCCATCACTTGAGGGAATCTATGTCTATACCCTCACTTCCTTCTGAGCCCTTCCTTATCCTACCAGTAATAACCCCTAATAAGACCCTCCCCTCTGAGGAGATCCAACTTATCAAATCATAAGTTGATCATATTGTTTGGGATATAAAAAATTCTTCTATAGCCTTACACCATTAACTCCTCAAAATAGCCCCAAGGAATCCTACTTGAGCTGTCCAGTCAACAAATTCCCCCTTAGCCCTGATGGCCATCTTGGCCTCTAGCCCATTATCAACTGCCTTCTCAAAGCCTAAATTCTCATCCCTGACCACTTCTCCCACAACACTCCCATCTTTCCTGTATAAGAACCTGATGGCTCCTTCTGATTATTCCAAGATCTCTGAAAGATTAATGAAGCCGTTCTTCCCACTCAGTGGTCCTTAACCCCTATACCCTCCTCTCCCATATCCCCCCAATATTCAATACTTTACTATTTTAGACCTCAAAGATTCCTTCCTTACTATTCCCCTCAGCCCTGATTCCCAACAACTTTTCATCTTTACCTAGACAGATCCCATGTCTCTGTTCATCCAACAACTCCCATGGACAGTTCTTCTGCAGGAATTTCAGGATAGGCCCCACTTCTTTGGCCAAGCATTACAAAAGGACCTCTAATCCCCCAATTTGCTCCCAGCTTCCTGCTCCAATATGTTAATGACCTTCTGCTTTGGAGCCCCTCAAAAAATTACTCTATATCCCACAATATTTCCCTTCTTAAATTATTGGGGGGAAAGGGATACTGTGTTTCAGAACACACAGTCTAGCTGATATAACAAAAGGTCACTTACCTCAGCCTTCACCTCACCCCTACAACTAGACGCATATCCCCCTCCCAAAAAGAGGCTACTACTGATCTTCCTTTCCACATCACAAAACAAGATCTCCTTTCCTTTTTGGGGCTTCTTAGCTACTTTAGACTTTGGATCCCAAATTTCTCACCCATTGCAAAACCCCTCTATGAGGCTTCACAGGGAGATCCCAGAGAAAAAGTGTCAGAAACAGACTTAATTCCAGTTTCCTTTGGGCCCTCAAGCGGGTACTTACGTATACATCTCAGGTATACCATGCTCTACTTCATCCCATGCTTGTAATCAATAAATACTGGAAGTCTTGGGTGCCTTTTGTCTCTGTTTCCCAGAGCAGCTTAAATGAGCCCAGACCTTGCTTTCTCTTTAAAGTCTTGTTTCTGTGTCTTTTGTTCTCTCTCATTTTCATTGTATTGCCTTGCAAGAGATTCAGACCCGAAGCCAGGGTTCCTGATAAACTCCTACCCTTAGTCCTTTACAAACTCAGGTCTCTTCCCTGAAAACCTCTTAGGCTCACCTCCTTTGTGATTCTATACAGAAGGCCCCTCATTGCCTTCACATTTCCTACCTCCAATTCAAGCCTACCTTCCTCTCTCAATTTCCTTACTTACCACCCTTAGGCATCTTATTTGGAACTATGCTGACTCCACCCTCCCAAACCTCTCCAGCAGTCTGGACACTCTTACTCCTCCATCCCTACAACCTGGACACTATGTATATATAAAGTCCCCTAACTCTTTTCAGGAATAAAACCAAATGGACAGGGTTCTTTCAAATAATCCTGACCACCCCTAAAGCAGCAAAATTAAAAGTTAATTCCTCCTGGGTCCACTTCTCCTCTCTATAAGAGGCTCCCCCTTTTCCAGGGCACACAAACCAGCCCCACATCCCTGAAGATCACCAAGCTGCCTCTTGTGACTAAAGAGATCAAAGACTCATCTAGACAGCCCCATAGTTTCTCTCTTCAAAACTTTGCCCATTTCTTGACCATCCTAATAGAAGAATTCCCCCATTTTTCATCCTATTCCTCCCTAGATACCATAATCCAAGACCTATGGCTATAAGGAACCCTCTCTCAGGTTTCTCCCTGGAACAATTTACCACCTTTATTTCCTGTATTCTACTGCCCTAATCCTTTCTTTCACAATATTACTCATCCTCTTAACCCCCAACACCACAACACAGCCCCTTCTTAGACACCTCAATCAGACACTTTCATGTGGCTAGAATCATCCAAACCTTTAATTGAACCATCCCACCACCCTGCAGGGTCTGCCTTCGTCTTTCCCAGGCAGCAGACTCAGTAATCCCTGCTCCCCTTGCAACATGGATAAACACTCCTCCAGGGCTACACTCCACCAAGACTGCCAGTCCTAGGCACACAGCCATAGCTGAAGGATCTGACATCAGACTCCTGGGGGCACTAAGGGTATTAGACAGGCCTTAAAGGCTCAGTGACTGCCACAATGGCCCAAAACCTGTCCCTCCCAGAATGGGCTCCATCTAACCCAACTTGCTTGCTCCTCTGTGCATTTCTTAAAACAAACAAGACTACTTTACCCCAGTTGGCTCTTTAGATTCCTCCCTCTACAAAGCTACTATCCATCTTCTCCCACCTTCTGATCACTACAACTTTAACCATCTAGAAACTCTTTTACAGGTACTTGGGTACACTTCCTTCCAGGGTAGTCTAAATGCTACCACATCTGAATGTTGCCAAGACAGGGGAAAGGGCCCCCTGAAAGACACTCCCCTAGCCCATGCAGGTGCCCCAAAATGCAAACACCTCAATACACCTGACAGCAGAGTATTCCTAAACCAAAAATTCGCTGCTCTTATCTAAGAGGGTCCTGCAGTATTGCAACCAGCTTCACCCCTTACCCCCTTGACAGCTGCAACTGTGCCTTCCATATATGGGATAAGTTCAAGGCAGTCCAATATTTATTTCCTAACCCACCCCCAGAACTCCTCCTCTTCCTGTCCCAGTTTGATTTCATAGGATGCATTTTCCTAGAGACATACATCTTCTGGTTGTATGGAGACAAGGCATACATTTTCTTACCTACCAACTGGACCAGAACCCATATGGTAAGCCTCCTCACTACCACCCTTTCTTTAGCACTATCCAATCTACCTATCCCTATCTTCCCCATAACCCATGTCAGGGCACAACATGCCATGGACACCATGGGAATAAACACAGGAACAGGAACAGGGATTAGGGTCCTGGGAGTCTCACTTTCAGAGTTCAACCAGCTATAAAAAAAGAACTTGTTGAGGAACTCAAGGAAGTTTCTGACCAACTGGGACACTTGCAAGGTCAAGCAGATTCCTTGGCTTCAGTCATCCTCTAAAACCACAGGGGCCTTGATCTCCTAACAGCTTCATGGGACTGCTTATGTGCTCTACTCCAAGAACAGTGCTGCTTTTACAGCAATAAATCCAGTCTCATTAGAGATAGGGCAAAACATCTTCATGAATGGGCTTCCAAACTCCTTGAAGGCTCTTCCAGTGATCTGTTTCCCCTTCCTCTTCATTGGCTCTGACCCCTCCTGGTCCCTTAGTGCTTATTACTCTTTTCCTTCTTTTTCTTCCCTGTATAATTAATCTATTTCAAAGAATTTTTCAGGAATGAATATCAGCTATTTCCTGGCAACTACTCAAGAATGACTTCAAATGGCCTTCCTTCTCCAAAACATCATCATCAACAACAACAGCAACAACAAAACCAGCACCACAACAAAACCTTTCTTTGCCCTTTCTCAGCAGGAAGTAGCCAAGAAAAGAATGACAACCCATTTTCCTATATCCCTGTAAAGCCAGGAATGATAGAGCCCAGACAGGGACTCTGGCACTTTGAATAAGCCCACTGGCCACCTTAGAGAAACATAGGTTTCATTTTACTTAGGTCATAAACAGTCCCCAGAGGACATGTCAGCAGGTCACAGGGGATACATCAACAAGCCACAAGCCCACCATTTCTCCAACCCACTTCCTTAGGAACCCACCCAAAAATGCTATTTAAAAAGCCTCTTAGCCTGTAAGAGACAACTTTTCTATTCTGCTCAGACAGAAAGGTCCCTCTCATGCTTAGTAATAAACTTGCTTGGACTGTTGAGTTAGCATCCCTTTTTGCTTGCTCAATTTCAGTGGGGTTCAGTTTCACATGTCTGTGATCTCAGATACTCAGGAAGCTGGGGCTGAAGGTCTGTGTAATCGTAATGGAGTCCGTTCACTAAGAGGACATAACAACCCTAAATGCTTAAGCACTGAAAAGAGAGCTTAAAATGCACAAAGCAAGAACTGATGGAAGTAGCTTTTCACAAAATTCACAAGTATAGGTGGAGATTTCAGTACCTCTTTCTCAATATAGAACAAATGACAGAAATAGAGTAGAAAACCTTTGCAACTTTTTTCAATGATTTATGAAAATATTTTTCAGATGCAACTCCCATAGTACTGTCCATAAAAGAACAAATTGATAATCTAGACTTCATCAAAATTTAGCTAGTCCCCTTAATGGCCAGAAATTTAAAATTTCTGCTCTTTTTTTCCCAGTACCGGGGATCAAACTCAGGACCTTGCACTTGCAATGCAGGTGCAGCACCACTGAGCTAAATTCCCAGACCCTAGTTTCTGCTCTTTGAAAGACACTGCTGAAGAAATGAAAAGGCAAGGTACAGACACACAGAAAATAAGTGTCTATCATTATCTGATAAAGACATGTACCTCAGAACCAAACAATAAGAAAACAAATAATTGAATATGAAACAGGGGAAAGATTCAAGCAGATGCTTCATCAGAAGAGAAACATGGACTGCCCAGAAATAACTGAGAAGGTGCTCAACATCAGCCATTAAGAAAGCACAGATGGGAGTCACAGTGAGATCCATCACCCAAGAACTGGAATGACTCCAAGATGACACAGAGTGCTGGGAAGCAGGTGGAGCCATGCGGGTTCTCATACACAGCTGATGGGAACATAAAACATTACCATCACCTTGGAAGACAATTTAGCAGGTTCTTAAAAAGTCAAACATACATCTATGATCTGATCTACCCATTCCACTCTTATTTACCCATGAGAAATGAAAGTGTACATCCACACAAAGACTTGCACAGGCATGTTCACAGCAGCCTTGTCTGTAATATTCCCAAAACAGAAACACCCAGCTGCCCATCACTAGGTGAATGGATAACAAATGGGAGCCCAGCCCTCCGGGGGGAATGCTGTTGATCAGTAAGAAAAAGTATACATGGAAGAACAGCAACATAATAATATGATTGTGTTATGAGTGGGAGAAGCCAGGCCAAAACAAAACAACAAAAAAGAACATATTATAGTATCCCATTTATACAAATCTCCTAGCAAACGCAAACTTGTAATTTATAGCCACAGAAGGCAGGTTAGTAGTTGATAGGACGGGGGAGCACAGCAGTAGCAAGCAGTACAAAGACACAAGCAAGGACTGGGAATGTAGCTCAGTGGTTCCATGCCTGCCTGGCAAGTGCAAGGTCCTGAGTTCTATCCCCAGTACCACAAAAAAAAAAAAAAAAAAAAAAAACGACACAAGCAAATCTCTGGGGTGATCAATGTGCTCTGTATTGATAGTGGTGGTGATTTCATTGGTATACACACACACTTTAAATATGTCATGTCAATTATGTTTCAATAAAGTTTCTAAAAATAAAAGTAAACAAAATAATCTCTCCTGGGGTCAGCACTGCCCTCCAGCTGCAGCCCAGATTTCTGCAGGAGGCTGCAGGACCCTGGAGGACACACTGGCCCTCCTGGCTCTCCAGCTTCACTGTGGCTGTTCCTCAGGCCACTCCCCCACCCCACCTCACAAGCCAGCTGCTAACCACACTCCTCCTACTTCCCCAAAGAAGCACCTGCAGTCTTTCCTCTTGGTTCTGTATCTACTGTTCTCTCCTCCAGGGATGCCTTTCTCATTTCCAAATTCACCCTGCACCTTCTGCTAACCCTTAGCTCTTCAAGACCTCACTAGTCCACTGCCCTGGACTCATTCAGTGTGTTTTATAATCAGCCATCCAGTTGATCTCTCATAATAGGCTCCCAATCAGTATGTGTTAATTAAAAGAACCAAAGCCTGTCCCTGACTATGTACTCCATAAAAGCAGAGATCAAGTCTGATCAGTTACTTCAGAATCCCCAGAACCAACAACATACATAGAGAATTTACTATGAGCCAGATGGTGTTCTAAGCATTCTTCAAAAATCAACTCATTTAATCTCCAAGGCATTCCGACAAGGTACACACTGTTATTATCCACATTTTTTCAGCAAACTGCAGCTCAGGGAGGGTAAAAATCTTGCTCAGAGCAGACAGTCAGAAACTGGTACATCCTGCACTTCAACCACAGTGCTGTGCTGCCTATAAAGTGAATGCACATAAATTGCAAGGGCTTCAAACATTAGAGCTCAAGCAGTTTTGCCATCGATTCCAATCTCTCAATACACGTGATTTGGGGGCTGGGGCCTGGCTCCTTTTTATGTTAAGTTGCATGCTGGGCCCAGCTACCAGATGGTCATATCCCCTTGGCTATGATTGGTTAGAGGTGGCCACACAATCCAAGGTTGGTCCTTTGAGACCAACAAAACCTAAATGCAGAACTTTTGCTGGTGGACATTTGCTTTCTTCTGTATTGCTGAGCTTTCTTCTGTGTAGCTGTGTAGCTGAACTGGTGAGATATAAGAGGAGCTTCTTGCGGGGGCATCTTTATAATACTGGTGAGATCTTGACTGAGAACAAAGCCAATGCAGAGTTCATATCTCTGGATCCAGCTTTGCCTGAAGCTATCCATTATAGCTACTAGAACCCATGTATTACTTTTTAGTTTACAACAGTTGAAACTGAGTTTGTGAAGCTTGCAAGGAAAATGATTAAATAATGATGTAAGACAGGGCACTATTTATAGAAACTGATGAAACAGGCCGTGGAGTATATAACAAGGGGCACAAGAACTTCAGAATCTCAGAGCTGTGAAGGATTTGGAGTTCTAAGTGCATTCTATGTGCAGATCATCACACTGGTCAGGGCCATTAAACTCTAGAAGGGTACTTTCTACATCAGTGCTCAGCTCTGTACCTGCTGTTCTCTCCATGGCTCCCTGGGAGATGCACTGGCTTTGCTTGTGAGACAGTGGTCCTCAAGTCAGCTTCCACTAACCCTGAGGCCACCCTTGGAGGTACTACAGCATCTTGGGTTCACAGCTCTGGGAAGCTGTGCCGATCAAAGAGAATCCTCCTTTAACCTGCCAGATGGGAAGATGGGCAGGGTGGAGGAGTCAGAAGCTCGGAGGCTAGGCACCACAGCAGGAGTTTCAGAAACAACCTCTGGCTGTTCACTTGTCAGTCACACTCCCTTGAGAATGAAGGAGGACAGGAAGTGGCATCTCCTCATCTAGATGTACACTTTTCTTGGGTGGAGGAAGAGGAGAGAGGCAGAGAGAAGTCCTCATCTTGCTCACAGGGCAGCAAAGGCCTTAGAGAGGGTCTTATACCACTGGTCACTTTAATGGACACAGAGAATGGATTTTAAAATATACAGATATGAGGGACCAAATTCCTAAATCACAATTATCATTCATCTATTTACCCATCTACCCACCCATCCACCTATTCATTACATACCTATTTATCTATCCATCTATCCACCCATACATCTATCTACTGCATCTACCCAGCCACCCATACACACACTCTTCTACCCAGTACTATGCTGTTGGAGTTAAGAGCATGGACTCAGGAGCAAGACTTCCCCCCCAGCAGTGAATCTGGCTCCACCAATTCCTGGCTGTGTGAGCTTGGCCAAGGTCCTCAATCTCTAAGAGCTTCAACTTCCTCATGTACCCACTGTGGATGATGACAGTAGGGTTGCTGTAAGAAGTAAGAGTTAATTCACATAAAGCTCTTTGAACAGTTTCTGGCATGTTGTCAATGACCATATATGGGAGTCATTCTTTGGTATTAGTATTTATCTAACAGTCATTTAGAGTTCCAACCATATGCCAAATACTATCTGGTGCCGGGTGGTTAATAAAGCAGGCACTATCACTGGCTGCAGGGGCCTATAGTGTCTGGCAAGAGACATGGAATAAACAAATAACTTCACAATCTCAAACTATGTACCAAAAAAGATGTAGATGTACACACACAAACTCACTCAAACACAGTCTTCTGCTCGCATATCACTGAACTGCCCCATTCCTATGCTTAAGGAACACGTGATGCTCCATGACCCATCTGACTGGCTCTGATCCCAGTCATGCACAGTGACTTAGCTAAGAGAAGTGCAGCATAAAATAATGCCCACAACTCAGTGTGCTGAGGACTTGCCATGGTGGACTGGGTGCTCTATTCATACGATGTCAGAGAATAATCAATAATATCATAAGCTAGGGGAGCAATGTGTGCCCACAAGTCCTGAGCCGAGTGCTTCCTGCCTCTCTCCATGCATTGAAAAGGCTTAGGAAGGTAAGCACCCACCTGGTGCCCAGGCCTCACTTTCTAATATCATTTACCTCCAGAAGGAGCCAGTGATCCTGGCAGGAATGACTCATAGCAGGACTGGGGCAGGTTAGGTTTACAATGAACTAGGGCTGTCTTTTATGCCAGGAAGTTAAGGAGGTGCTTACATGTACCCCCACCAGCAGCATAATGATGACAGAGCATGCCACAAATACACACATAGAATGCCCCTCTAAGAAATAAACACAGACATATTTAGGGTTAAAGGCCTATGTTGAATGCAAGTTACTCTTATATGATTTAAGAAAAAATAGTACGCATGTGGATAAATAGAGGATAGGTAGGTAGATAATAGATGGTAGTCAGATAGATGAACAGAGGGACAGATACAGATGGAAAGAAATAACATATATATAGTAAAACATGAACTAAAATGCAACTGCATGTGAATCTAGGAAAAACACACAGGTGTTTTTTAGTATTCTTGCAACTATTCTGGAGCTTGAAATTATTTCCAAGTTAAAAATAAAAAGTGTGTGTGTTTGCTCAAAATAAAGCCAAGGTGAGAAGCTTCAAAGGACATTTCTGAGACAATGAAATGTGAGTATGTACAGTGGATTAAGCCATATTATTTAGACTGGTGATGGCAAACCTTTTAGAGACTGAGTGTCCAAACTACAACCCAAAACCCACTTATATGTTGCAAAGTGCCAACACTGCAATTAAACCTAATATCTGACATTTGGCTGCTGGGGTGACTTGGCTCGTGTCCTGACAGACAGGGCTCTGCATGCCTGCTGTAGCATGTGTGCCATAGGTTTGCCACCACTGATGTAGATTGAGGTTAAATTTCCAGTGTGATACCTACTCTGGATTTATGCAGGAGAATGACTTTGTTCTTTGGAAGCATGTGCTGAGGCATTTAGGAATGAAACATAAGGAAGTTTGAACTGATTTGGAAGATGTACAGAAACAAACACGTGCATACACAGAGAGAAAGCACATAAGGAAATGCAAGTAATTAGTGTTTCTGGTTAAAGTAGACAAGAGTTCTTTGTACTATTCTTGCAATTTGAAATTACACCAAGACATGAAAAAGTCACAAAAAAGGGAAAAAGGGTCGAGGTGAGCCAGGTCCCAGGCACAAAGTCTGAGAACAGGGTTTGCACTGCCCTCCCTAACACTGACCCAGATGATGCCTGGGAAAACTATTCACACACCCTCAACGGGCCTCATTTCTTCTTCAACTTTGGCTAGTTCCAGTTAGTAACAGTCTAGGTTTCCCTTGGTCCTCAAACATTTTTAAGTCTTCTTATGTGACTAGAATGGCCAAGAGAAAGACAAGGAGGCATCAGCCTGCCCATGTTTATGACACTGTGGTGCTCACAGTACCTTTGACATGTTCCCACTGAGCCTGGGAGCACCCACTTGACCCTGGGCAAGATGTCCATTGCAAAGATGTTGACACATGGAGCCTGCTGGTTGCAGACAGAGCTATCTCTTTGTATTCATGGGTGATTGCTTCCATGATTTGTATGGATCCCAAAAATCTAAAACTGTTTGAGGATGCATTATAAAATGACATTATAAAATGGTACAGTATTTGCCTAGATCTTAAGCACATTTTACCCATATACTTTATATTTAGATTACTTAGAATGTCGAATGTAAAAGCTGTATGCATAGTTGTTACATCAGGTTATTTAGGGAATAATAAGAACAAGGCCTATGCATGTTCGGTACAGTTGCAGTTTTGTTTTGATTTTCTTTTTCAAATATTTTCTGTCCACAGTTGTCTGAATCTGTAGGTGCAGAAGCTGCAGACACAGAGGGCAGCCTGCATTGTCTGTCATGGGTGACACAGAGTACCAGTAGATATCATTCTCTAGAGACAACATACAAAGCCCACCTCTGCCTCCCTGGATTCAACTGTCTCAGTGAAAGGAAGCAGGGAGTACGGAGATGCTGGTTTCACTGTCTATGGAGTCTTCACTTATAAATTAGACAAACTGCCTGTTAGAGGACACTGAGATCTATAAAGACCACTAGGTTTCTGCAGATCAGACTGGTGTCAAGCTTTCTCACATTGCCCTGGGGAAATCAAGGGGATACAAATGCTGAAACAATAATGCCACCATTTGAATCACTTTGCTTTTCAGGCACTCCTGGCCCGAAACCCATTCATTTCACTCTGTCTTGTCCCAACTTCTCACCCTTGACACCCAGCTGAAGTCCTTGGCCAGCCAAAGTTAGCCTCGATGCTGGACACCCCTGCTTGTCTGACTCCCTATGGTGTTTGCCACTCTTCTACTTCATTAATCCTATGCATGCCTCCCGCTTGTGAGCACTTCTTGAGCATGGCAGTTCTTCCAAGCTCTTACAGGATGGGGCCTCTCTGCTCTTTCTTCACTTATTCCTTCTTCATCACAGAGTCCTTGCCTAGTTCCTCCTACCCAGCAGACACTCAATACCACTTGCTGACTAAATCAAGGAAGCCAAGCAAGTTGCATAATGAGAGCAATCCTGGAGAAAGATTTTTCTGACAGCAGAATAAAGGATGGGCTGGAGCAAAATCAACAACAAGTACATCCATCATTATGTGTTACTGAGCACCTCGTGTGTGAGATATTCTGCTTAGAGCTTGGACAACTCAAAATCAAGGGAGGCACCTCTGCCTACGCTCCTACTCCCACTGGAACCTGATTCAGCATGAAGAGACAACATGTGGAGTGTTACACAATAACACAAAGCACACAGTGCCTTGCACACACAAAGCATCAGAGATGGGCACAGTGGGATGAGATGAATTGCCAGGTGAGTGGCTGGTGGACTGTACAGAAAATGCTAGGATGCTGTGATTCAATAAAGCAGTACAGCATCAGCACCTAGTGGAGCAATGGGGATAAAGGTGATGTGGCAGCCCCCTTGCCCTGAAAAAACTCAAGAAGGGAAAGCTTTTCTTTTCTCTTTTCTTCAAACATTCAGGTTCAAAACTTGCCATCACAGAAGCTAAGAAGCAGGGTCTATAAAGGAAAGGGTGAGTATCCCTACCATGTCGTATGGACTGCTGTGTGGAAGCGGGAAGTTGGATGTGAAGATGTCCCTTGAGCTGTCCCCAGTGGGGAGTGAGCTTGCATGGTTTTAGAGTAGGCCAGGGCAGGGAGTGAGCAGCAGATGCAGAGTTACCATTAGGAAATCCAGCTGGGAAGCCAGGGAGAGGATGGAACATGAAAGATTTTTTTTCATTCTGTTGAGGAAGCCTGAATAGACCTAAGAGAGAGGAAAAAATATGATGGTGATGAGCAAAAGAGTTGGCAGGTAATGAAATAAAACCGCAGGGGTGAAGTCCAGAGAAGGCACAAGTCAGTCTTCACGGGGGAAAGGAAGGTAGACATGTGGACGAGGTAAGGGGATGAATGAAGGGTCATGGATTTCACAGTGGTCTTCAGCTTCAGCATTCAGGTCCCCCTGTACTTTTATACATGATGCCATCCTGAAAAGATGTCAACATGGGAAAGCATCACCAACATGATGATGAAGGGGGAGATGATGTGCTTGTGAGCACTTGGAAATTTAAGTTGAGAGGAGAAGGCTGAAAGCAGTCTTATCTCCAAATTGGAAAGGAAATCAACAAAAAAATTGCAGGGATGAAACCAGTCCCTATTCGTGTCAGCACTTTAAGGCCCATGAATAGCTGGCCAGTTCTTCCTCAGGAACAAGATATCATCTGTGTGCCCTGAAATCTGTGCCCGGAAATCCCACAGGATGCTTGTTGTTTCTTCTCAGTGAATCCAGCCAATTTAAGAACAGTGCCTCACTACTCTGTCTGCATGGTTACCAAGGGAGCCACAGGTAAATGTAGTATAGTCCCATCCCTGGGGAAAGCTGACTGGTTCAGGATAAGGCACCTGACCCACACTAAACCAATCACATTCCTTCCTTGAGATCACAGAATCTGAATTAAGAAAGATACTTTTTCTCTTCTTGTAACAAAAACTGGTGACTGGAGGCTGGAGGTATAGTTCAGTGTAGAGTGCCTTCCTAGGAGGGCCTGGATTCCATCCTAGCACTGAAAAAAACAGGAAAAACCAAAGTTGATGAGAGGTAAGCTCAGAAGTTACTGGTAGCCAGGTGGAGTGAGAGACAATAAAGGTATTTGATGGTAAGAACAAAAACTAAAGATGGAAGGAGGGAGAGGTAGAGAGGAAGAGGGGGAGGGAGGGAGAGAGGGAGAGAGAGAGAGATAGAGACAGAGACAGAGAGAGAGAGAGGGAGAGACAGAGAGAGAGAGAGAGAGAGAGAGTCAGATAATCTTCCAGGGTTCTTGGTCCTCTGCTCTATTTGCATTCACTACCTGGATAGTCTTGTCCCATCCCAAAACTTTAAATACTTTTTCTACACCAAAAACTCTTATTCCCTAATTGTATCTTCTCTTGACCACTGTATCTACTTACCTACTCAACATTTCCCTGTAGATTTCATTTATTTTTTTATTTTTTGATACTGGAGATTGAACTCAGGACCTTGAGGTTGCGAGGCAGGTGGCCAAACCACTGAGCTAAATCCCTGGCCCCATTTTTATTTATTTTTTTCCCTGTAGATTTCAAACAGGCATCTCAAGCTTAATATCTCCTAAATCAAACTGATATTCCTCCATACCTCCTCTTTTTAGGTCGTCATCTTCATTTTTGTTAATGACCACTGCATCATTCTAGTTTAATAAACTCCAAGCCTTAGAGTTGTCCTTGATTCTTCTTCCATCTCCAATCCACCTTTAAGAAAGAACCCAGAATCTGATCTTCTCCTCTTATACCTACTATCTTCTCCACCACTCTCATCTGTGTCCTGACTATGGTATCACTGGTCTTACCGTTTGTGCCCAAGTTATGTCTCATGACTCCCTGACTCAGAGCCTCCACTGATTCTTAATGGCCTTCAGAAAGAAAGCAAAGATCAGTGTGAGTTCAAGGCCAGCCTGGGATACATAGTGATTTCAAGGCCAGCCTGAACTACACAGCAAGAACCTGTCCAAGCATAGAAACAAACAAACAAGAAAGCCAAGCACTTGTAGTGGCCTCATCCGTATTGCCATTCTACTATCCCCATCACACTCTTCTTCCATTATCCCATCTGCTTGGGTCTCCTTCCCCCTTCCAGGCTTTGATCAAAAATCACCTTTCAGGGAGGCTCTTCCTGTCTGTCCTGACTGCCACCCTCTCCTTTGTCACTCCCCGTCCTTCTCCTTCACATGTCTGTCTCCATAGCTCATATCATCATGAAACACATAATAAATATGCTTTGCTTGTTTGTTTATTATCTGTTTCTCTAGTGGCTAGAACAATATCTGGCACATACTGGATTCCTGAATGAGTGAAGAGATCCCTTGCAGCATGCCAATTTTGTGCCAATTCTTCCCATTTCAGCATATGGTAACCAGATTTGGAACTCTGGAGGTGGGCGGATGGAGGTGAGACCTATCACCTGCATCCTCTCGTTCCCTCCCTAGTCTGTTCTCCACACAGCAGCCAGAGATGACAGGGATCTTGTAGGGTTGCCCTTGCTAACCCCTCTACTTGGCTTCTCACTATTTTTAGCATATAGACCTGTACTGTCCAATACAGGAGCTGCCAACTACAAGTGTCCATTTAACCTTAATTAAAGAAAAATAAAATCAAAGTTCCATTCCTTTGTCATGCTAGGAGCAAGTATACTGCCCAAGTTCTCACAGATGCTGAGGTGGATCTAGATTTAAACCCTGGTAGTAGCCTGACTCCATTTATCAATGCTAGAGTATTTTCATTTTGGTCTCTCCCCTCTCCACCCCTTACCCCCCACTGTCCTATACTAGACTTCTCTAGGGCACAGCAGTATTCATCTTATAACGCAACACTCTGCCAGAACCTGACACATGGCAGTCTTGATAGACATTAGAACAATTTTTGATTGACTCAGAAAGAGATGATAAAATGCCTATATTAGCTTTTCACTGCTGGGACACAATACCCAACACCCACGACTTATAGGACAAGTTTCAGAGGTTTTCATTCGAGGGTTGACAGCTCCAAAGCAGGAACATCATGTCAGAGAGGGTGTGACAGAGCAAAGCTGCTTCACTCATGGTGATCAGGAAGCAGAGCAGGGGAAGAGTGCCAGAGAGGGAGAGGCAAGGGGCTAGACCCATGTGGACATGCATACAAGTGTGTGCTGCTGATCCCTAGGGTGGATCCCCAAGTTGAAACTACCTTAGCCACCATAGTGCCATTCATGGAATATTCCAGGCTGTGGAAAACTGAGCATCAGGTAGACACATTTGGAAAAAATAATACAGAAGAGGGCAGGAGTGAGAAGCAGGTACAGTTGGCAAGGTCACCTGCAAGAGGTAGGTCCTAAAAGAAGGGTCCCAGGTGGGAACCTATTCGTGGGCTCTGCTCCTTCCCTCATATGTTTACCATGTGTCATGTAGGGTAGAAGGTTCTGGCGCCATGTGGTAGAATAAGTACTGGGAACCCTGTGGTGCACTATGTTTGGGAGGATATCACTATAAAGAAGTGGTCCTCAGTGTATTAAAGCTCTTGGGAAACAGATAAAAAATTCAGCATCAAGATTCCCAGGAGATTCCCAAGGCCCAGGACCAGGGAATCTGCATTTTAATGACTCCCAAGGGAGGCTGACAGAGATGCTGCAAACACTCCAGGAGGACACTCCCACATGACTCTGGATGCTGTCCCCATTCTAGGCACTGTCACCATGGGCCTCTCAGGACCCACCTTGTTTAAAAATCTAGGAGAGCACAGGACTGCAGCTTTCCTGTGTACTAGAACTAGCAGGAAAAATACAAATTCCTGATAAAACAGAGCCTGCTCAGAGGTTGAGAACAACAGTGCCCAACAATGGAAACACTCAAGTTATGGACCAGACCTCATTCAGCACCAACAGGTGCAGCTGACCTCTGTTCTTCCCTTCTCCGTTCCCTCCCCCTGCTTCTCGCTCTCCCCTGGGATCTGAACCTGGTGCAGACAGCCTGGCTCTGACTTCCAGCTTGCTTCACTCCCTGCCCACTTTCCTCTCCAGCACCTAAATGTGGCCCCCATCTAAAGAGCATCACTTCCCCCGTCCTCTTCTTCAGCAAGCTCAAGGAGATGTGCTCAGATTTATTTTCTTCTTTTTTTTTCAGCTATAGGTTTGATACCATTTATTCTTCACCCTGCCCTCAACTGAGATTCAGGTTCAACACTGGGGGAGATTTCCTCTTGGTCACCTTCTTGGCTTGTGAAGAGGTCTTTGTCCCATTCTTCTTGGCCTGAGTAGTGCTCTTCTCTCTTTCTGGGCGATGATGACTCATGATATCCTCACTGGAGGGCTCCTTCTGCCTCCTGTTATAGTAACTGTCTTCACTCTCCAGTTCTCAGCTTTCTGGGCTGTACTCTGACATCCAGGCCAACTCTCTTGGGCTTAATGATTGGCTCAAATCTGTAGGTGAAGACTCTGATTTCACCGGACTTTTCTTCTTTGTCAACTTGCCCTTCTTGGCTTTTTTCTTCAGCTTTGCCTTCTCTTCTGTCATTTCCTCCTCTTTTTTTTCTCATTTTCCTTTTTCTTCTTTACCTTCCTGATCACCTTATTGCCCTGGCTCTTCCCTGCGGGGCTCTCACAGCGCCAGATGGTGATGGGTGCTGCTGAGTCAGAGGCACCAGGGACTGCGCCCTTGCCTGGGTCAGTGGGCATAACAATGGGTCCCACCTGGGTTGGGATAGAAGATTTGCTTTCTTCTTCCTCCTCTTCCTCATTTAGGTCATCTGTCCCACACTCATGGTGAATGGGATGGTAGATCACTGTCACAGAGACAGGCCTGTAGCTTTTGTGCCAGCCATACCAGAATGGCTCCACACAGTCTTCCACTGGGATGAGTGGAAAGCAAGGGTTCTGGATGATGCTGAAGCAGGTTGAGCCTACATCTCGGGAGCAGGTTGAGCTTGAGTCCCAAGAGCTGCTGTTGTTTGCCTTCTCTGAGCAGTCCTTCAGCCTGCCACACATGGAACTCTCAGCCTGGCTCCCTCACAATTCTCCAGGGGTCCAGAGAGAGAAGCCAAAGGGACAGTGGGCTTGATTAGGCCACCAAAAGACTTCCCCCTTGCTAAAGACTTCCTAAAGGAGCACACCAAGGCTTCCAGGCTGGGGCTGGGCTAGCAGTACCAGGCCAAAGCTGAAGAGGGAAACCAAAGGCTAAGAGGGAGATACAAGGAGAGTCTGAACTCTGCCATGGTTTGTCCAAGGAGGGTGCCCTCACCTGGAATCAAAGTCACAGTGGCTGACAGCATGTAAGTGCAGGTTGTGGTGGCCATAGTCAGAGAAGGGGTGGATGATGTGCCCAGAACACTGTGTTTCCAGCAGCACGCTTCAGACTCCTTGCATTCACCCACATCGTTCTCAGTCCAGTTCTTCCACAGGATTCTTCCTCCAGAGTCCAGTTTTAGCGCCAGACCACCCCCTAGCTCCGCCTCATGCTTGCCCACCCCCGCCCCCTCCCCCTCCGGCCCTAGGTGATGTGGTCTCCCCCACCCTCATTCTTAAAAAGCAACTTTGGCTGCTTCTTCTTGGAGACCAGTTAGTTGGAGGGGCTTGGGGTAGAAGCATGGAAGTGAATCAGGTGGTGAGAGACAATTGTGACAGAAGAGGGGCCTATGTCTCTCTCACAAGCAGAGTCTCTCACTCTTGGGCCATTGCATGTGCTGTCCCCTCTCCCAGAATGGCATTCTTGCTGTATCCATCAGAAAACACCCACCTATTTTTGTGGGCTACTCAGCACCACCACTCACCTCAGGCCTGAACGTGATATCTCTGCCTGTCCAATGGCCTCCTTTGGAAATCAACAACTTTCTCTGCTGTGGGAACCCCGGGGCTCTGAGTCCAATGCCCAGGGCAGAGGACTGTTCACCCACTGAGAAAGTAGCTGAAATGTCCCCAGCCTCAGTTCCCACATCTGGAAAATAGGGAAAGTGTGGCAATTCCTGCAGGCACTAAGGTGAGGATTCCTTTGGCAGTGGTTTATAGTAGGTATGCTCCAGAGGAGACCAGGCAGGCAGAGGGGAAAGCAGGGCAGAGGGAGGAAGAATGGGAGCAGCTTCCATGGTACCTAAAGCAGAACTCTCTGAGGGTGGCTCCAGCCTGCTGTGTGGGGATCCAGGTAGACTGTAAGCCACCCCTCAGACTTGTCCAGACCAAGGAGCCATACCCACCAGTCACTGCCTCAGGGCCCCCACCTTCAAGAGGACATCAAGCCCAGGCAGTCTTTGGTTCTCTGCAGTCCCATCGAGACAACTCCAACAACCTGCGGGGAGGCACTAAGGCAGTGCAGCTGGCAAAAGCCCCATGGGCTGGATGAGGGGAGGGCAGATTCAGTGAGGACAGAAGGCATCACAGCCATGCTGCACCTGGTAGGGACTTGGCTAGGACCCCCTTCTGGTGTTTTCCTGGAACAGAGCTGGCCCTGGGGGAGTGCAGACTGGCTCTTTCAGACAGGATCAGGTCCATTCCTTCTTTGTACATTTACTGCCCTGACTATGGAAGGACGTTACTGATTGACTGCCATCACTGATACTGTTTTACAAAGGTACCTACTCTCCCAGAGCCCATGGGCCAGGCCAGATGGCCAGCATCTCACAAGAGGGTTTGGTGGTAGTCCCCAGCTACCTTGGGGGTTCAGGAATGCCAGCCTCCATTTCACACATGTCCAGGGAAGGTGAGTGGGGTCACAGAGCCTGGGAATATAGGGGATTCCAGCGGGGACTGGAAACCAGTACTATCTAATTTTGGAGCCAATACCCTGTTTTCTTTCACCCTGTGCCTCAGTCACCTTTCTGGAAGGGTGCAATCACATCTCCCACTTCCAGGAAGCCCCTTGGGCCCCCACACTGTGGGGTCAGCAGCTCCAGGGACTTGAATTATCTTTAACAACACTGCAGCTTCTGGGGTCCTGAAGGAGAACTGTACCCCATAAATCCTCTCCCCACAACAAAGTCCCTTGTGCCTGGCACCCAAGAACAAGGCAGGCAAACTACTCACTCATGAAGGTCGCAGCTCCTTTTCAGGAAGATGTGTCTCCAGAAACAACCAGGCGTCACCCCAGGGCACCTCTGCTAGGCTCCATGGTCATGGGACTCAGCTTTTCTGCAGGTTAAATCTCTCCCTCGCCCTGTTGTGGCCCTGCCAGCTTTTCTGTGTCTTAGGGACTAATCCTATTCACCAAAACATGTGTGAGGCTCGGACCTGGGTCTGTGGAGCATATTTTTAATTTGCTGTTCTCAGAAGTCAGAGCAATGATAAAAGATTGCTGGAAACACATGACCAAAGGCATTTAACCTGCCAGGGACCCTAGAGGGAAACAGGAAACAGAGGCAGCCACTGGGTATACTCTTTCTGCATACAAATTCTGGTGTCAGGAAGAGGCATGAGCAACTACCCAGACACCTAAAACAGGACCAGGGGCAGGCATACTGGGATACCTCCCATCCCATATACAAGTCATACACACATCCAGCCACTCTTCACTCCTGTCACTGGGTCACTGGTCGCTGCTGCTGCCCTCATTGGAGCCACCAGTACCTCCTGCCTAGAAGCTGTGGCAGCTCCTCATGGTCCCCTGCCCACCACAACCCAATACCATCTGATCTTCTGATAATGCAAATTGGTCTCAATTACCTATACCCTTGCTCCCTAGGTCCTCTGCTGCAAGCCCCCATGAAACTTCCTTTTGTACTGGAATAAAGAACAGAACCATACAGGGCTGGCCCATACCTACCTCTGCTGTACTGACCTCAACTGGCTTGTGAGCTATGGCCACAGGCCCTTTGCACAGGCTGAACTCTGTCTCTTCATTCTTTCCTTCGCCTAACTCTTTCTTATTCATCAGGGCTTCATTCAATGCCAGCTGGTAGAGAAGCCTTCCCGGTTCACACTGCCTAGGCTGTGCTTCTGTCCTCATTGTCAGAAAAACCTAGAGCCAGATTCTTCAGGATAGAAGGGACTTCTGATAGCTGCTTGAAGGGCCATTTCATGGAAAAAGGAAGAAAAGGTCAGAAAAGCTGAAGGACTTGCTTTTTGCTTTTCAAAGTCACAGGGAGAGGCCCTGCCCAGCTGCTCTGAGCTTTCCTGCTGTGCACAGTGCCCTGGCAGCTCTGTCTGGTCTTCACAGATTGGGTCCCCAAGGACATCTGCAGTTGTCTTTAGGAATCTGGAGGAATTTCTAGGACCCCCAGCAGATACTAAAGTCCAAGGATACTCAAGTTCCTTACTAAATGCCTTAGTACAGTATCTGCATAGAACCTGTGCACACCTGCTCTGTCCTTCACATAATCTCTACTCACTGAGCACAGCGTAGACACCAGCAAAGTTGTCAGACTGCACTGCTTGGATAATCGTGGCAGAGAAATGTTTGTGTATGTTCAACACAGATGTAATCTTTTGTTTCACATATTTCTAGTCATGGTTTGCTGAATCTGTGGATTGGAAGCTATGGCTATGCAGGGCTGACTCAGATGAATGTGTCATGGGCTTTGAGGGTCAGACATTCCCTCTCCCTCTGCACCCATCATAACAGCTTCTAAAAGCAGAAACTTGGAGTGGCAGAAAGCAGCAAGTAGAAGAGGAGGGCAGTGAATTTTCCAGTGAAGGAGAAACATCACCACCCTGTGTTGGGAGCAATGCTACATAATTCTAGGGAAAAATCATTTGATTAGGCCTAGTTCTTCTACCTACCGGCCAGCTATGGCATTCCAAGACATAATTCCATTTTGGCCTCGGGTCACAACTGAGATCTCAATGATCCCGTGATGCTGTAAAGCTCCAGGACAAGACCACACCTGTGGGAGACACCCTGGGAGGAACCAAATCTTCATCTGCATAGTTCCTCATTGTTCTTAGATTTCCGCTGCCCCCCCCCCAGTCTTTTGTTACACCTTGTTTATCCCAATGTGAAGTACTGAAATCTACATATTCATTTGTTACATCTGTTTCTCCTGATGTACTGAATAAAAGGTGCAGTAAACTGCGGGCTTTCGTCTTTGCTGCCCAGAGCAGCACTGATCAGACCCAAAGCTCAGCTTCTTCTCAGTCTCATTTTTCTACCTTTCCTGTAATTCACCTTGGCTCGCAGGAGACTAGGACTTACTGCAGAGGTTCTGGTAACATCCCCTTCCCCTGTTCCCTATCACCCTGGCCTTGTGCCTGACACTGGACATGCACCACTGCATCCAATGTGTGGTGTGCACAGAGCTGCTATTCAGTAAGTCACTGCCCTCCCCACCCTTGCCCCAAATCCCACTGAGCTCTCAGGTTGCTCAGCCTCCAACTCCTCCAGGAAGACACCTCAGAGGATAGGGGCAGCTGCTGTCACTGCTTCTCAGCCCCTGCAGCCCTTTGTTGTTCACTAAAAATTCCCATGTGCGCACCTGCTCCCCCATCAGATGAAGGGACTTCTGAGTGGGCTTGCTCTTCTCCTCCATCAAGTCAGCAGAAGTGGAATGACTGGGTGGAAGCCCCCGGATGTGAAGAAGGCTGCAGCAACAAGGCTGAGTTCCAGGCAACCCTGCCATCTCATTCTCCTGCCCCCTCTTGCTCAGGAGCCCCTCCTGTGTTTTGTGGCATTTCCCAAAGGCAGCTGAGAAGCACAAGCTAACACCATCAGACAGGCCTTCCTCCAGGCCCAGGGGATGCCAAGAGCTGGCAAGGCGTGGACATCACCTTTCTTCAGGAACTCCCTGTTCTGCCTGCACCTTCGATTAAAATTCTACCAGCTGGTGTTTTCCCTGTGTCTGCATCAGTGGAGTTACCAGGCATGGGGACCCTCTGTCACCACGTTAGTCTCTACCCACACTGGTATTCAGAACCCTGGAGACCAAGGAACACAGCTTGACTTCTTGCCAGCTGTGTATCACTAAACAGAACCCTCCCTCTGGGCCTTGGTTTTCCCATCCAGCAAATGAAGGAACTAGGCAGTATCGCCTTAGAGGTGGTCCCTATCAACATGTATTCTTTGCTAGACACTGTCAAACAGTCTTCACAAATGGTCAGAGATATTGTCACCATTTTACAGGTGAGGAGACTGAAGCAGGGAGCCTAGGCCATTGGTTAAGATTACCCAGCTTCTCAGTGGTGGGGCTGGCATTTCAGCCCAGGTGTCCTGATTTGGAGATGCTTGTGTTCAGATAGCACAGCAGGATGCCCTTGGTGATGCCAAGACGTGGGTGGTGGCGTTGAGGAGCAGGGCAGTCCCTGAGGTTGTATATTCTTGGTATAAACATCCCAGAAAAAACGAAGAGGGAAGGGTGGCTTCTGGGTTACCTGTACTGCACAGCCAGTCCCCCCATCTGCCACACCACAGGGATGCTTGACCCACTCAGCACTGCCAAGGGCTGCTCACCGGCACACGCCGTCCTCACGGAACACCCCTCAACTCAGTGGGGAAAGTGGAGCATGAGTCCAGAGAGGGCAGCCCTGCCCACACTGATGTGTCTTCCCATGAAAACTACACCCTTTCGTGCTGAGCCTGCTCTGGCCAAGAACAACATGCAGGAAGAGCAAGGTACAGAGGCAAGTAGGCAACCCAGAGCCAGAAACCTCTGTCAGCATAGGGCCCTCTCCTGCCTTTCAGATAAATTCCAAATTCCCTTCCTGAGGGTGCAAAATAAACAACCTTGATTACCTAACTTGTGAGAAAACTTGGTGATCTCTTCAAACCAATAGCTGCTGGTTCATCTTTAAAAAGAAACAACTGAACTGGGCTATTTAGCATGGGGTGGCCCAGGGTGGGAGAGTTCACTGTGCTCTGGCCTCCTAGATCCCCATGTGGGGTGCAGGACTGGGGTGTGGCTTCCCGCCCTGTAAAAGGGGAGAGTGGTACTGAGCTCACAGCAGCTTTCTGGAATCTCGTACTTTAGGGTCAATGCCACACTTCTGTGCATTTGATCCCCAGAACGAACTGGAAAAGCAGGCCTCATTGCTCTCAGCACTGTGGGGAGTGCAGAAGGCTTGAGTGGCTTGGCCATGAACATAGCTTGAGAATTACAGAGTTGGAATTCAAATCTAGATGGATGCAATTCCTGAATCATATCCTAACAGCCACATGTGAAATTCTATGACCTTACCAGGACCAACCCTATTAAGGATAATCACAATAATATTGAGTGATTTAATCATATAGCATGTGCCACATCACTTTTAAAATGAGCCCTGGCCTCAAGGCCTGCCCCTGCCACAGGGCCTTTCCACTGGCTGTCCTGGTACCTGGAAGGATCTTTCACAAATATCCTTATGGCTCCCTCTCTCACCTCCTTCAAGTCTTTGCTCATATGTCACCTTCTCTGGCCTCCCTAAGATGCCACTCTGTACTCCAAACTCCCTGTCCTGTTTTATTTTTTTCTCTATGACCCCTTTCACGATCTAATCTACTCATGTATTTTGTTTGCTGACTGCCTCCAACACAGTTAGCCCTTGCTCTGGGCAGGCCTCCCCATCTGCTTGCCTCCTGCTGTATCCCAGGCCTCATTATGGAGCACAGCCCAGAAAGTAGTGTACAGTAGGGGCTCAGTGACTCATGGTACATCGAAGCTGCCCACTGCAGCTGGGGGAGAGGAAAATTCTGCTCCCTCTTACAGAGACAAGGTCAGAGAAGAAACTGCCCTGAGAGCCAGGGCTTGTAACTGGCAGAGTACTGCACTGAATCCAGCCTCAGGAAGCAAATATCCAAGCACTGAGGTGCTAAGGATCCAATGGGGACTGTAGAGACCTTTTTTGGCATCAGGGATAGGCAAAGTCATAGTCCTTGAGAGACCAGGGTTTGGGGCAATTTGTCAAATGCTCTTCTCTTCCTATAAAGAGAGGATGAAGTTGGAACCCTATGCAGGCCACTGATGGTGAACCCAGGGCCACATCTTTGGGGGCACAGTAACAAGAGGCCGTGGAATTTTCCTATGCAAGGCAGGAGTGGGGTGGAGTCTGGTGGCAGATCCCTTCCCTGTCCCCAGCCACTCCCCATTCCTACTCTGCGGGTCTCCAGGGCCCAGTCCAACCCTGCACTTCTCTCTTCCCAGCTCCTTGTCCCTGAGTCCTGGGCCACCTCCCTGTCCTCACCGCCTGCAGACCCTACTGTGGCTCCTAATATCAACCACAGGGATGGGTCCACTAGCCACATTCAGTCAGACCACCGAGTAAGTCCTGTGCCCACACTGCTGCCATGCTCCCCAGCCACGTTAATGTGGAGATCCGGGGACTCCCTGGGTGCAGCTCACTCAGATGGAGCCTCAGGGCCTTGGCCTGGGCTTGCTCTTACCTCATCACCCTGGCGGCCACCCTCACTTTACAACCAGACCACACGCCACTCATTATCCCCTCATGCTAATCCCAAGCTTCCAGTAGGCGCTTGCTGAGTCCCTGAGGCTGGGCTGAGGTCAGGCCAGCTGGGATAGATGAGTAATTCACAAGGTAGAAGACTTTAAACCAAAATTACCCCAACAGGCAGAAACACTGGGCCAACTAGAAAGAAAATTATATCAAGGGTAGATGAAAGTCAGGGATCTGGACTAAGAAAATTAACTACAAATCAGTGGGGAATTTGCTCAGTAGTACTGTGTGTGAGAGAGACTTGGGAATTTGAGAGGCATATTTGACAGGGTTAAGTGAGTTAGCAGTGTGATGTGTTTGCTGAAAATAAAAAAGCCAAGTCAAAATTAGGTTGCTTTAAATGAGGTAGCTTATCGAGGGAAGTGACAAGGCCCTATTTATTAGACCAGGCAAACTTCAACTGGAGTGTGATAATTGCCTCCCTAAGAGAGGGACGCTAACAGTCTGTTACCTCTCTGAAAAGAAGGCTTGAAGGACAATTGGGGCTGCTGTAGGGGAAAGCACCAAAGTACCATTTTACCCAAAGAACAAAGTAAAAATGTGTGCATGTAGAAGGTAAAGTCTGGCCCCAAGAAGGTAAATCTTTTTTGTTTTGGTTGTTTTGGGTTTTTTCTTTTTTTTTTTTTTGTACCAGGGATCGAACTCAGGTCCTTGCACTTTCAAGGCAGGCAGTAGAACCACTGAGCTAAATCCCCGGCCCCCAAGGAGGTAAATCTTTTTTTTTTTTTTCAAGAAGGTAAATCTTGATACACTGGTACCCCAGTTCACAAACTTAATTTTTCCACAATTCTGGTTCCAAACCTTTTTGGGCAAAAACTGAATCAAATTCAATGGTTAGGTTCGATATTGACCTTATGGGGAAATTTGATTCAGTTCTTGTCTAAAATTCCAGGAGCTTTCAGGTTCAAACAGGTCCTTTGTCCTGTGATAAGAGTGACCTCAAGACCAGCAGCCCTGCCTGGAGACATGGTGGGAACTCGGAGCCCTCTGTTCTCCTGGCAAACTCTGAAGTAGGAGAAGCACAGTAGGAAGGGGACGGCAAGACAGGCAGAAACCAGCCTCATGAGAACCGGCTCTGGTCTAGGTGCTATAATTTGGGGAATTGCTCTGTGCCTCAGTTTCCAAAATATACAGTGAAGCAGTGTGGACTAGGCCCCTGCCACTCAAATTTCCACATGCACAGAACCCCCTGAGTTCTCATGAAGTGCCGATTCTGGCTCAGATCTTGTTTGAGACCCGAATTTTCATCCCAGGATACCCTTCAGCCCTGGCTAACCAGGATGGCTGGGCCTCCTAGAAGGGGCTGAGCCTGCCATTTGTGGGAAATCCCCTTGCAGTACTGATGGTGCTGACCAGAAGCTCACACTTTGAACAAGGATTTTGCAGTCTAGAGTTTTCTTCTTGTTTGGGCCATCTGTGTTTCTAGAACCCCTGCTTCTTTCTCCACAAAGTAAAGGCAGGGTTTGGGGTAGACACCCCCGGGACTTACAAATGCCCCTTCCTCAACTAGGCCACTGGGGCTGAAGCTCTGCAGGCCTTGGTGTGCGGTGAGGTGACTAACACACCTACTTGTGTAATGAATGACAAACCAGGGATGCTGGTGGCCTGGGAGCAGCCCCTACTAAGTTAACATGACTTAACCCTTCAATGAATTCCTGTACTGGAGAGAGCTGAGGTGGCTGGGACCCCTGCAGTCTGCCTCAAGGGCAGGGGTCCTGACTTACATTGTCATATTTATGCTACTGTCTGTGTTTGCCTGCTCAAGAGCTTCAGAACAAAATCAATATGATTTTATACAACAAGGCAGCCAAACGAATATCTGATAATGTGTTTGAGCTGCAACTTTTTGGCGATCATTCGAGATAATACGCCTCCACTGGTTAAAACCACAGGCTCAGATTTCTGCAGAGAGAACCATGAACAAACAAGATGCTGAAAGCACCCCTGGCCCTCCTGTCTCCAACCCCACAAGCAACATGTGCACAAAGCATGGTTTCACAAGACACCCTCAACTGTGTCCTCAGCAGCAGCTGAGCTCAGGCATCTTTGATTTGTTCTTAGATGTCAAGCATGGAAAGGCAGAAAGGTACATGAAGGAAAGGTCAGGCTGTTGGTGTCTAGTTTGGTTAACAACTTGTTTCACCAGCAGTCTAGAAACCCTGGTGTCCTCCAGTGCCTTCTCTTTCTAGGATTCCCAGCCCAACACCCTGCATCACAAACAGATTTGCATTAGGTACAAGGCAGTTTGGATTAATCATTACTGAGCCATTCCCATCCCTCAGAATACAACCCCTGGTGCAGGCTCAGGACACCTAACTGCATCTTAAGTTTGCAGATTACTGGCCAGTGGGCAGTAATCTGACCAGGGTGTGTGGAACAAGATTATTGGAGTCATAAATTTTTATTAAATGAAATGAACAGATTTATAGAAAGCACTGTAAAATGACACTTGTTTTTATTAGCCCAAATCCTACCACTTGACAGAAAGCTCCCAGGCTGAAAGAAAGCCAAGGGATTTCTTTAACAACAGAGAAGTCTTTGATTCAAGTTCCTGTAGCCCCCAGGGGATCAACCTCCTGAAATCCTCCTCTCAGTGGAGGGGGAAGGGCAGCCCATGACTGTTTAAAGACCCCCTTTTGCTGTGAGGAGCAGACTGGCAAGGGCTGGGGCCTGGCTTCCACCTCTGCCACAGGCTGACTGGGTGGCCTGGGTCAGTCATTTCTCCTCTCAGCCTCAGTTTTCTCCTGCCAAACCTGAGGTAGTAGAGTCCACCCTTAGGAATGGCCTGAGGATTGAGATGTGGCTGCTGATAAGGAAGTGGTGCCCAGAAAGATGGGATAAAGGAAGGAAGAAAGGAAAGAAGGGAGAGAGAGAGGCAGGAAGAGAGGGAGAAACAGAGGGAAGGAAGGAGAAAGTAAAGAGAAGGAAGGAAGGAAAAATAAACCTCTGCAAGTGGAAAAGGAATGGAAATGAGGGTGCCAGGGTAAAGGTTAGGTGTTCTTTTTCCTGCTAGTTTTTAAGACTTTCTGAAATAAGAGAAGTGGTTATTTAAAAAAAAAAAAAAAAAAAGAGCCAATATCAAGTTTTGGGGGCAGGCAGACTGGAAATCAAATCCCAGAAGTCCTTTTCTGGTTGTAAAACCTTGGAAGAATCACATACCACTGAGTTCCTGAAACTAATTTAGGAGCCATTTGTGGGTGGATGACTTTCCAGCATCCTTCCCTCCTACCTTTGGAGAATTTCCCCTCTACTTGCTTGATTCTGATAACCATCTAATGCTATCTAATGATAGACAGCTAAGTCTTGCAGGAGAAGAGTACATGCCTGACAACAAAACCAACCCCTGAAAGGCAGAGCTGAGAAACACAGGGAGAGAAAACAAGTCACCTATGTGATCAAGTCTGACCCAAAGCCTATTACTCTGGATTGTTCAAATATGTGGGCCAATAAATGTCCACTTCAGCTGTGTGCCTGGACTTTTATTACTTATAAAACCTAAGTGGCTCATGAGATTATATATAATGTACATTAAGTGTTTAATACAGCAAAGGACACATAGCCATAACACAGTGAGTGATAGCTGTTGTTTTAATAAATAGGAAATAGTCTATATTTTCTTGTTTCTCAAATTAGTTTGAACATTTTCAGTTCCACAACTCTGTGAATATTCACATAGCGTTCACTTACTGTGATGGCTTGTGTCTAGATGTCCCCCCAAAGCCTCACATGGTCATAGATGGGGCTTTTCAGAGGTAGCTGGATCTATAGGGTGTGTGATGCAGGGATTAAGTGTGTGATGTTAGGATTAAGGGTGTGTGATTACTAAATTAGTCCACTCATTGGTTTGGCATAGCTCTGGGCGTACATAATGGAAGGGCCTACCCTGGGTGTGGGTGGCACCACCCAAAGGGCAGATAGCCTAGAAGGAATAAAAGAGAGAGGGAGGCTGCTGCTGCTGCTGCTGCTTTGCTACTTCACTGCTTTGCTGCCTTCTGCTTGCCATGAACTGTTTTTCCTCTGCCCCCACCCCCCACCCCGTGCCACGCCACCCTGCCTTGGAGCCAGCCAACTATGGACTGAAACTTCTACAAACTGTGAGCTAAATAAGTCTTTCCTCCTTTTACTTTGGGTGTTGGGTATTTTGTCTCAGCAATGAGAAAAGTAACTAAAACACTTATATTCACCAGTTGTTAACATTTTACTTCATTGGGCCCCCAGTCATTCTCATTCATTCCTTTCTGTCTCTGCCTCTCCCCTTTGCTGTTGTTGGGCCATTTGAGATATCGCCCCATTTCATTACAACAAAGGTATCTTCCTCATAACCACAGCTCAGCCATCCCACCTAGGAAGTTCAACACTGACCGGGTGTACAGCCTAACCCACAGCTCAAATCCAAATTTCTCCTAACGTCTTTATAACTACTTCCTTCTACTATGGTCATGCATGGTGCCTAGGTGTGTTTCTTTAGCCGCTTTTCATTTAGAACAGTTCTCCAGTCTTCTTTATTGTAATGTTGATACTTCAAAGAGTTCTTTACTTTGAATTGTTTTCCAAGGTTAGGTCTCTATTAAGCATTTTAGGCAGGAATATTACATAGTAATATTGTGGGAAACAAGGTTTAGTTGTAGTGGACATTTTACAGTCATATCACGGACATACAGAAAAAGTGACCAGACATTGCATTTTTACAAACTGAACATGTCTGTGTGTCTAACACACCCCAGCCCTGCCAGAACAAAAGCCCAGCTCCCATAATGCTTCTGTGTGCCCATCTGCTCCCGTCAGATCTCTCTCATCACAGGGTAGCTTCACCTGATCTTGGGTTTCCTATGAACAGGCTCACCAATCACATCACCTTTTGGCACTGCCTGCTTTCATTCATCTTATACCTGCAAGACTCAGTCATGTTGCCACATGTATTTGTGGCTCACAGATCACTGACGTCTTATTTTCCAAAGAACAAAAAGTGAATCAGGTCACATATGTTTTCAGCCATAAAAACAACTTTGTGGCTCTGGCATTGTCCTAACAGGCAAACTCTCTGTTCATAAATTGAGCAGCAAACATTACCAGAGGTGTAGGCACAGCCTGGGGTGTCCCTGGCCCACTCTCCCTCATGCCAACTGATCTCAGACCTTGGCCTTAACCCTGAGCTATGCACCCATCAACTTTATGGATTTGTGTTTAGAACTTCAAGGCCCTGGTGATCTTCCTACCTCCCTCTTCATTTACCAGCTCCTTCTTAGAGCACACCAGATGCATGGCCTCCTTTCTATTCTCACCTCAGAGCCTTTGCACGTGCTGAGGTAGCCATCTGGAATGTCCTTCCCTCACTCTCTTCCTTGGGCTTTCCTGTTCATGTGGAGGTGAAGGGCCTCTTCCCCAACATCCATGGTGAAGGTTGCTGCCCCATTGCCTTGTCCTGCAGTAATGCAAACTTTCCCTTTGTGATTTGATCACAATTTTGCATGCTGTATTTGTGGATTCATGTATTTTTTATCTTTCTCTTACACTGGTTTTATGAGAGCAGAGGTTGTATGTGCTTTGTTTCTAAGGTGCACTGAACACTTAACTCAGGATCATTTCTAAGAACATTTCTAAGTTCAATAAAAAAGGAAGACAAAGAGACATAAGGTGGAAAGAGAAGAAGAGGAGAAAGCAAGAGAGAAGCAGGATCCTGCCTCCAGGTCTCAGTTTGTCTGTTGTGTGTCCCAGCCACTTGTACATAGGACTTGGTGCCATAGAGGCTGGAGGAACCCTGTGGTGCCGCAGTGGTCTACCTCTGACCTGCAGGGGGAAGACAAGGGCAGGTGCTTGATGAGAAGAGCTGCCCTCTACAGGAACACCATGCCCCTTGCTTACTCCTTAAGTGCTCAAGTTGATACATTGAACCCTTTAGAGCTGGAGCAGGAGAGGAAGGGACAGAACCAAACACACACTCCTGGGGAAGGACAACCTGGAAACAAATCAGAGAGACAATGACTCCCAATTCTGACGGTGCAGTTCCATGAAGATTTTTCTGATGAACCGCATGGTCTTTGGCCTGGTGATCTTACTTCTAGAGAGCTATTCTATGATAAAGAAAACCATGGATTAAGGATGTGCCCAAAGACCTAGTGACAACACCATTTGGTACATTATTATTTATAATAGATAAAGAATGAAAATATACCTGGATCCCATTAAAGGCTTGTTTAAATAATTATGTAGAAAATGGTTTGACCATTTTAAACTGTGGCCATTAAGAGTAGCTAAAAGCCAGAACACTGACAACACCAAAGGCTGAGAAGGATGTGGATCACGAACTCACATTCATTGCTGGTGGGAAGACAAAATAGCACAGCTATTTTCACAATGTAGCTGTTTCTTAGAAAAATAAACATGTACTTCACCACACAACCCAGCAGTGATCCTCTTTGGAATTTACTCTAAGTTGTTGAGGATATGGCCATACAAAATTATACACATGGATGTTCATAGCAGCTCTATTGGTAATTTCCCAAGCTTGGAAGCAACCAAGAAAATCTTTAGTAGATAAATGGATAAACTGTGATGCATTCAGACAGTGGAATATTATTTAGCACTAAAAAAGAAATGTGCTATAAAGACATGGTGGAAACTTAAATGCATATTATTAAGAGAGGTTAATGTGAAAAGACTATATTCTGTATGATTCCTAGTACATGACATTCTGGGAAAGGCAAAAATATGGAGACAGTAAAAAGATCTGTGGCTGCCAGAGGTTAGGTGGGATGGACAGAAGAACAGGCAGAGCAGGAGGATTTTTAGGTAGTGATGCCACTCTGTGTGGCACAGTAATGTACATACATGACATTGTACATTTGTCCAAACCCAAAGAATGCATAGCACCCAGAGAGACCTCAGGGAATGATGGACCGTGGTGATAACATGTGTCAGTGCTAGCTCATCCATGTACCATGTACCTCTCTAGTGGCTGAGGGATATAGGGGTAGGGGGTACACAGTAACTGTTTGTACCTTTCCTCTCAGTTCTTCTGTGAACCTAAAACTGCTCTAAAACTAAAATAAAAATGATTGTTGTAGCTGGATGTTAATTGGCAAGAAAAGATAACATGTGAATCACAGTTTTAATATATTAAATATGATCCTTTTCTCAAAACAACATTAATGGTGAAGAATTACATCACACTGACTGAATATCAGGCCCTGTTCTGAACACTTTCCATGCATTATCCTATTTTTTTTTTCCATAGGTACAACTGATCTCTATGTTACAGACAAGGAAACCAAGGCACAGAGATGTTAGAAAACTATCCAGCATCATCTGGGCACAGTGGCACATGTCCATATTCCCAGCTACTTGGGAGCCCAAGGCAGGAGGATTGGAAGTTCTAGGCCAGCCTGGGTGACTCAGTGAGACACTGTCTTAAAATAAAACATTTAAGGGCCGGGCATTTAGCTCAGTGTTCTGGCACCTGCCTCGCAAGCACAAGGTCCTGAGTTTGATCCCCAGTACCAAAAAAAATAAAATAAAAACATTTTTAAAAGACTGGGAATATAGTTGAACACTTCCCAGGTTCAAACTTAGTGCTGAAAAACAAAGAAGCCAACCAACCTTTCAGGGTCACATGGCAGGAATAAGAAATCAGCAGAAAGTTCTGTGTTGCCAACATGTGTGCTCCTAACTGCTGGATTACACTGCCTGCCAGATAGGCACACAGTGGCTCTGGCTACGTGCTAGTGCCCTGGGAGCTTCAGAACAATTTTTGTGGGGCTCGAGCTGGGGATTAGACCCAGGGCTTTGTGCTTGCTAGACAAGTACTCTAGCACTCAGCTATATTCCCAGCCCTTTATTTTTTAATTTTATCTTTTAAATTTTGAGACATGATCTCATTAAGTTTCCCTGGTTGGCTGGGAACCTATGATCCTCCCACCTCTGTCTCCCTAATATCTAGCATTACAGGTATGTGCCACTATTCCCAGCATAGGAACTTAAAAATATATGGATTTATATGTGTATGGATCTGCATCTATGGCTTCACCAAAACACAGATGGAAAATATTTTTAATATTTTGGGTAGTCAGCGTTCCTTAAACAATACAGTAAAACAACTATTTTATATAGCATTTACCTTAATGAGGTGTTATAAGTAATCTAGAGATGATTAAAGGTATACAGGCAAATTTAGTTATATGCAAATATTACCCATTTGCTACCAGCTACTCGAGTGTCTATGGATTTTGGTATCTGTGCGCATCTTGAAACCAATCTTTGAAACCAAGGACTTTTCTCATTGGTATTTTCTATTCTAAAATGAATATTCATTGCTTTGGTAATAGAAAGAAACTATGGAGTGTTTAATAAGGTGTGAATGGGCACTGAGTCCCCAATCAGTCTGGGAAACAATCTTTGTAGTACAAGATGGGTGTCTTTGAACTTCCACTTGGCGTGAGATGTGCTCAACAGGTCCTGGAGGTGGCCAGGTGGGAGGGATGAGAGGAAAAGAGGTAACAAGTTGCCTGCAGCAAGCAAACACCTGCTGAGCAGCTAGACTGTTTAGTGGCTAAGGTGCTGGGCTGGCTTCTGGGAGTTCAGGTCTGGCAGAGGAGCCTTTTCTTTCGTCAGTGAGAGGAAAGAGCTCATGTCTGTGAGCACCGGAGCCCTTTTCCCCTCGAAGAAATCAGCAGATACTTCCAATTTAAACTTGAATTTGAATCTCAGTCCCACCCACCCACTCCCCATATAACCTGGATTAACTAATTAATTTTGTCAGACTGACAGTGTGGCTCAGTGGCAGAGTGCTTATCTAACGTGTGTGTGGTTTTGCATTCAATCCCCAGTAACAAACAAAAGGGGTGTGACTACAGTTCACCCTAACCTGTTACATAGTTTATGAATGACTAGAAGCGAGGAGCCTGAAGGCTCTAAGCACAGACTAATGTTAAGGAGATAGAGACATTAATTACCTGACTTGATCAATACACAGTGTCAATATGTATTGAAATATCATATTGTACCCCATAAATATGTAAAATTATTACATTTAAGTTTCAGATGAAACTGTTAACTACCCTGATTTGATCATTGCATTGTCTACATGTATCAAATGATCACACTGTACCCCATAATTTGTACAATTGAAATAATATTAATAACAAGGTTATGAATAAAAAAAATAGGGATAATAAGAGTACCAACTTGTAGTATTCAGAACTCTAAATAGCCACCAGATTCCCACCCATCATGCACATGCCCTGAACAAGCCTCTCTCCTGGAGTATGGCCAAGGACTATGGATATAATAAGCTATCACTCCTACAGTCATGCAAGGTTACATAGCAAAGATGAGGGGTTTTGCAGATACAGTTAAGGTTCTTTTTTTTTGTACTGGGAATCGAACTCAGGTCCTTGTCCTTGCAAGGCAGGCCACAGAACCACTGAGCTAAATCCCCAGCCCCCGTTAAGGTTCTTAATCAGTTGGATATAAACTAAGCCAAACAGAGGTTACCCCTGGGTGGGCTTGACCCAATCAGGTGATGTTCTAGCACTGGGTATGGAAGTCAGAGACTTCTGGGCTTCATCCTTCGGTCCTTGAAAAATCAAATGCACCAGGGCTTTCAAGAAAATGAGTCCTGCTGACAACCACATGAGCATGGTAGAGGGTCCTGAGCTGCAGCTTTGTGAGAACCTAGGGAGAGGTCACACTAGGCTGTGCTCTTTTAAGCTGCTGAATTCTTGGTGACTTGCTATGCAGCAGCAAGGCCAATGCAGTCTGTCACATGAATGCAATTGAGACAGTGTGAGCTGTGTTTCACATACAAACACCTATTCTGTGTGAATTCTTTGATTTCTTTTCCCTTCCTCTAAATGACAGAGACCCAAGGTATCTCTAGGGAGATCTGCTCACCACTGATGTCCTCACATTCTCACAATCTCCTGTCAAATCCACCACTGCAGCCTCAGACCCCTGAACAGGCTTGAAGGAGCTTCCAGTTCTTGTGCAGTGTGGGGAATAATCAGGAGGGGACAGTGCTGAAGTTAAAGCTGGAGGTGTAGAGAAACTCTTGTGCACTTGCACAAGGACATGTACAAAGGAATGCTTGTTGCAGCTTTGTTATTGTGAAACTGTAGGAAATTCCTCCAGCAGGAGAAAGGACCGATATATTGCACAGCAGTATAAGATAAACTAGTGCCTTATGGATTTCTGTGAATGTATCCTCAAACAACGAGTTGTAGAAAGATACAGCACGGTGCCATTTACAGAAAGTTAATATGCATCTGCTGCCTAGGAATGGTTTCTCCATGGTGGGGAAAAGGAGATAAAATGAGTGAGTTGGAAGGTTCAATGCTATCAATATTGTTTTATTTCTTAAGCTGAGAGTGAGTACATGGTGGGAGAATGTTAATGGCATGTCAGCTCCACAAGAGATCTTTATCTGCTCATTGCCAGAGGCCCAGCATCTAGAAAAGTGCCTGGCACCTAGTAGGTGGTGCTCAATAACCATTAGTGAATGGAGGATGCCGGTTATATTATCCTCTGTTACATTCTAACACATATCTTAAAAAGAAAAGGCTGAAGGTCCCTTGGCACTGGATACAACCAGATTGCAGCAGCCACTCGCTCTACAGCCCTGGGGGAGATCTCTACCCTGTTCCGGGTCTGCACTTTGCCATCTGTAAAATGAAGACCTCCATGGCTGGTCACAGTTTCCTCTTCTTGCAGGTGTCTGTGGTTTCCTGAGGATGACAGAAGCCCAGGGAAGTGGAAGTTGGGCTGTGTGTGGTTTACCAGACTAGTGCCACTGAACTCTCTTGCTGTGGGATTTACTCCTTTCTTAAGCCTCAGGCTTGCAAGGCTTGGGCCAGACTTTCTGGAAGGCACGGTGTCCCATGCCAGCTCTAACCTGAGTGGTAGGATGTTGGGCAGGGCATCCATGTGACTGTTATCCATCCTCAACATGCCAGACAGGGGCTATGGCCTGTGTGACATTAGTCTTACTCACGTCCTCCAAATACAAGGAACAGAGTGGTACATGCTGATCCTCCTTCATGGCTGGCAGAAACTGGCATGTACATGCTCATGCTCAGCAGAGCTCCTGGGGATGTACAGGTTTCCTGGAGAGCAGTGGGTGCACTTCCGACGCTGGCCTCCTCTGGACTGGGAGCCCCATCAGCAGATTCCCTCACTCTCTCCAACACTCCCTGAGTGCACATCCCTCTTCAGCACCCACTTCCTAGAGGCCTGGCCCCAGGCCACTGTCCTTACAGACAAAATGATTGAAATTTCTTTTTGCTATACACTGGCCACCTCCCCATTTCCAAGGTAATGTCATTCCTGTGCACCCCCATCAAGCTTCACAACCAGCTGGGAGGTAGCAAACATCTGCTTCACATCTAAGAGGACTCCTCCGCAGAGAAGCAAAGGGCCCACCACCCACTGGACTAGTTGTTCACACATTCATGAGCACCTGCTGGCCTGCTGGGTGCAGGCCCTGTGGTCCTCAAGATACAGATACAAAAAGAGAATTTACAACAACTAATAACATTTGCCAAGCACAGTTATTATACACCTGCTGCATTCAATCTTATAAACTCCTACAATCCTTATGCACACTATGCAAGGCAAGGTGCTTATCACTGAGCCATTTATCACACCTGCTATCTACCTCCCAAGACCTGTAAACTTCACTATTCTGTTAAATTTGTCCCAGAATTTTGGGCATTTGCAGTTTGGTATAGGAAATTTACGATGTCCAGGCACACAGCTGGTATTCATAAAGTACTTGTCAGATGAGTGGATGAGTGACAGTGTTGTAGGGTGATTACAGAGACCTGAGGCAATCAGGGAAAGTTTCCCTGAGAACAATGTACTCCAGCTGGCAAACCACTAAGCACCTGAGCCAGGACTCCACATCCAGACTCCCATTCTTTCAATAAGCCACACAGAGTGCAAAGTGATCACAGGCCAACAGAAGGAAACGCAAGGGAAGGGGTCTGCCAGGAAGGACTTCTCATCTGCCTTTACCCCTGGCTTTAAGATCCTCCCTGTCCTGCATCTGATGGCAACTTTGGGCCACTGACTCCCACTTTCATATTATGTGTTAGGTCCGAAGCAATAGTCAGAGAGGGACAGCTCAGATACTGGCTAAGAACACTGGCTGGCTCAAGTTCTCAGGTCCCCCATTTACCTTGGAGAAGGGACTTCTCTGCACCTCAGCTTCCTCTCCGATAATGTGAACACAGTAATAGTGCTTGCCTTGTGGAATGACTAAGTTCTTGTTCACCTGGCACCATGGGAAATGCTTAGTGAGTGTAACCTATTTTTTAAATTAGCATTCTAATTGGAGGGGGGCGGGGTTCTGGGTATATAAAGCAGCTGTGCGAAAGTCCACAGTGGGGTATGGTTCCTGTCAACCTGAATACAGGAACTTCCAACAAGGGCAAATGCAAGTCTGGGTGGGAGTTGGGTGAACGAACCCAACAGAGACATCCCAGAGTCCCTTCTACTTTATCTAGCCCAAGGTGGAACAGATGCCTTGGGACCATTTGTTCCATGAAGGATGGGAGCTGGAAGGCCTCACTGGGTCGGGTCACAAGTCTGGTGGCTTCTGATAGGACAATCACAGGGATTGAACAGGGCCCACAAAGCAGTTTTGCAATTGAGGAACAAGAATTAGGACAGGAGGCCCACCTATTAAAGGTGTGAGTGATATATGTGCACCCATGTTTATAGCAGCACAGTTTATAATAGCTAAATCTTGGAAACAGCCCAAATCCCCATCAACTGGTGACTGGATAAAGAAGATGTGTTTTTTTTATAAAATGGAGTACTACTCAGCCATAAAGAATGATAAACCAGAGACATTTAGAGCTAAATGGATGCACATTGAGGCCATACTCTTAAGTGAAATAAATAGGACACACATGTGTAAATACCAAATTGTCTCTCTGGTGTAAGAAACTGCAAGTGTAAATGAGGACCAAAATGTATAATAGATAATGTGAAATAGGAAGAAAAGGTTCAAAGGGAATGAGGAAGTAGGGCGGGGGTGGGGGAAAGGAAACTAGGGAAAGAAAAACTATTAGAAAAGAGGGAAAAAATGGAAACAAAACTTCTGTAAATAGGAAGGGGTGGAAAGGTGGAAGGAAGGGAAGGGAATGGGAAAAAACAAGAGCCAAGATACATCATGTACAGGTACAAATTCCCAATGATGAATGTGATCATAATGTATACCTAAAGTGTACCACTAAACTTATGGGAGAAAAAAATGGTGTGTGCAGTCCTTCTATAGACTGTGGAGTGCTGTGCACACATTAGCCCTCTTCATGCTACTTGAGATGGGAGCTCAAAATGAGGAGTTACTAATTATAATCCTATAAATGCCCGATGAGCATTTCCTTTGTGCTCTTCACCCCATTCCCTTATCTGAGCCTGACAGCCCATCTGCCAGGGAGGCATTATTACTAGTTCTAGTTTATGCACTGGTAACTAGGCTCAGAAAGTAAACCACAAGGGACAGTCCTGGGAACAGAACGCAGGTGTGTGTGTGCTCTGGGCACACTCAGGGCCTGTGCCGAGTGTAACCACACTCTGTAGTCCCTCAGATGACCAGAGCGGGCTGTGGGAAAGACCAGGAGGGAAGATGGGGCTGTGAATGATGAGTGTGGAAAATTTCCTCACAGCTCAGGAAGGCAGAACCCAGGCAGGGCTGGTGAAGATGAATTTTGCTGGCTTTTTGCTACACATTACTTCTGGTGAAATCCAGATGATGCAGAGATGGGGTAACACGAATGTCAGCATTAAAGTTCCCTGCAAGCGGCACAGTGCCTGCCTGGGCAGGTCTGAGGTTCTGAGTTTGATCCCCATACCAAAAAAAAAAAAAAATGTTCCCTGTAGGTCCCTGGAGCTCCAAGGAGAGGCGCTATACACCAGTTCGATTCTGTTAGGAGATTGATGGTAAACCACTCAAGACTATGTGTCTCAATTTTACCTATCTCACTTTGACCCAAAGTCTTATTGCTTGGGTTATAATCTTTATTAGATTGTCCTTCTGACACTTTGCTTTTTCCAGAGACCTCATCCACCCTTGTGGTGAGCATCTCCATCCTTTGCTCATCTGTCAGGAGCAATGCTACATAATTTTAGGGAAAAATCATTTGGTTAGCCTAGTTCTCCTGCCTACAGCCCAGCTATGGAATTCCGAGACATAATTCCATTTTGGCCTCCAGTCACAACTGAGACCTCAATGATGCGGTGATGCTGTGATTCTCCAGGACAAGATTACACCAGCTGAAGATATCCTGGGAGGAACAAAATCTTCATCTACTCAATTCCTCATTGTTCTTGGATTGTTACATCTTGTTCAGGTGGATGTACTGAACTCTCTGCAAGTCATTTGTTACATTTGTTTCTCCTGATGGACTGAGTACTGAATAAAAGGTGCAGTAAGCTGGGGGCTTTGGTCTTTGCCACCCAGAGCAGCACTGATCAGACCCAAAGCTCAGCTTCTTCTCAGTCTCATTTTTCTACCTTTCCTGTATAATAAGTTAATTTGCCTTGTGCTGCTGTGGCTCGCAGGAGACTAGGACTTACTGCAGAGGTTCTAGTAACATCCCCTCCCCTTTCCCTGTTCCCTACACTCATCCAGTGGAGCTCCAGGAAAAGCTGCCAATTGCATACCTCCCCTGTACTCAGGCCACTCGGATGCGCAGATGGCCCAGGCCTGGCCAACCGCAGTCCACAGTGATTGGTCTACATGGAGGGCATGCTACCTAACCTGGACCAATACCAGTCCTTCCATGACATTTGCCTTGGGGGTAGAGAGAAGACTCATCTTCGTCTAAGTTTGTGAACTAGCTGTAAGAACCACCTCAAATTAGCCCAAATTACTCTTAGCCAATTGACCACCAAGGGGAAAGACTCTCTGAGAATGGAGCTAACACTGTGTAAAAGGAGAGGTGACAGGAGAGGAAATCAGAGCCGAAGTAAGACCTGGAGCCTCTGGGCTCATCTGTGCCTGATGACCTCATACATGTACTTTGCAGCTGTGTGAACCAAGAAATTCAGTTTTTGCTTAAGCTAGTTTGTGTTGTGACCCAGTCCCCAACAATTCAAATACCACCCTCAAGGGATTCATCAATTAATGTATTAATTCCAACATTCTGGGTATAGCACGGCAAGCTATCTGTCATAATGAAAATTGGGATGAAGAGTTATCATCAATAGTCTTTCAAAGGAGCCCAGTCTTTGAAGACACTTTCTAAAGAGAAGGGTTCAGCAGGTCTGGATGGAGGCTCAGCTTTAGGAGTAGGTTTAGTGAATGCCAACTATGGCAATGATTGCAACAAGGGCGACAATAGCAACAAATTCTGGTCAAGTTTATGCAACAAGTTCCAAAAGTGCTGTGGTCCATTGGAAGGCTATTTTATTTGGGACAATGACAAAATCAAAACAGCAGTTGAAGTTCTGCTGTTATGAGTACATGTTGGTCAGGATGGGGGTTTGTTTTGGAGAGAACAGTGGAAGACAAGCAAAGCCTGAGAGATCATGAGCTCATGAATGTGCCCACTTCCCAGAGAATTAATCAGAAACTGAAATAACTTTGGAACCATCAAGACCAGGTGACAGACTCTACATACAAGGTTTCTTTACCTGAGGTTCTTCTCTTAGCATCAATTTCTTCTTCTGTGAAATGGAGGCATTGCTTACTCACTGTTTAATCCCCAGGCCTGCTGTGAGGATCACATGAGGAGCTCTGTAAAGGGAAAGGCTTGTTTTCTAGCACAACCGAGTATCCAGCTGAAGGGATAAAATTGTTCTCTGGAGTCAAACCAACAAGTATGCTCACTGGGCCCAGATGGGTTGTGAAGAGGCACAGAACAGAACAGATTATCTTCAAGATGGTAGCTGAGCAAGCAAAGCGAAGCTGTGTGTTTTGCAGAAATGACTCTTGGAAAGCAAGTACTGCTGGCATCCCCTGGAGACTGGCTGAGGTGCCCACACTTCACTGTGAGATTAGCAGACCTCGGCTACAGGTCCCTTACCTACCTGGGGTAGGGATGGCATAGGTACCTGTGAAGACGCACAGCCCTGTGAGGGCACACAAGCGGGGGGGCTTCCATCCAACTGTTTATCCACTCACAAGAGTGCTACAGGCACTTTCGCCCAGAGGGTGGATCTCTTCCTAACAGGCTCCAAAGTGTTTTACAACCTAGTGCACACATACAGGCACACCCATGATCCCACAAGTGAGTGACAGAAATAGGGACCTATGTGTGAACCTTTGTGATGGACACATCTTTGACAACCAGAATCCTAGTTGCATTCCTCAATGACTTCTCTTGTAAGCCCCCACAGAAAGGCTTTCCACTTCTAAAAGTGAACTTCTTTTTAAGTGACACCTGGGTGTCCAAGGTGAAGACTTGGAATGAGAGCCTTCTGTTAAAGAGACCCAATAGACCAGTGGCTGCTTTTAACAAGTCCCTCTTCTCTCGTGTCTGACTGCAAAATGCCGATGCCATTACTTTCTCCCTTCTGTGTGCTAGGTGCTCACTGCTTTCCCACTCCTCACAAAACCCTATTTCACAGAGGAGCAAAGGAAGGACAGTTTGTCACCAGTCATTTCTGATAAATGAAACCAAAAACAAGTGATATGAGGCTGGACTCGTGGAAGCCACTAGTTCTGGAATGCTGGGTTGAGGGTGGGCTGTGTTGCAGATGCCACCTGATTATGTCCTTTTTAAACACAGGAACACTGAAACCCATGAGGAGCCTGGGATGTTACAAAGGCATGGGTGAGGAGCTGGAGTCATCCTGAGAGCACATAAGGTTCTAAAAATGTAGGGCTTGGGGCCAATGTGCATCACGTGTGAGCCAGAGGCGTATAGAGAGGTGCTGCCACACAGACAACCTCCTCATACACATTCACCTTGGGGATTAAGAAGCATGAGTTGGGAGGTCAATTCTGCCTTGCACTTGCTGCTGTGAGCAGCCATATAACCTCTCTGCACCATGGTTTTCTCATGCATAAAAGGTGAATGATACATACACCTTCCTCAAAGTGTTGCTCTGAGGATTAAGTCAGATAATCCTCATAAAGGAGTAGCACACTGTGTGGCACCAACTAAGTGCTCAAGCACTGTTAACTTATGAACTTGGTGGACTGAGGAAATAAAGTGGTGTTGGGTTCAAGCCATCTGCCTGTTACTAGTTATGTAACCTTAGAAATTATAGCAGTCAGTTTTTCCAAAGAGCTGATGAGGTGGTGGAAGTGGAACAGAAGGAGCAGCAAAGCTTCCACAAGTTTACCTACCACAGCATGGACCTTGATCAGCTGCTGGACATGTTCTATGAACAGCTAATACAGCTCTACAGTGCACGGCAGTGGGACAGCTGAACTGTGGCCTGCAGTGGAAGCAGCACTCACTGTTGAAACCCCTACATAAGGCCAAGAAGGAAGTATCACCCATAGAGAAGTCAGAGTGGTGAAGACACACCTTCAGGATATGATCATCCTGCCCGAGATGGTGGCAGCATGGTGGTGTCTACAATGGCAAGACCTTCAGTCCATTGAAGATCAAGCCTGAGATGATCGGCCACCACCTAGGTGAGTTCTCTATCACCCTGAAGCATGGTCAGCCTGGCATCAGGGCCACCCATCTTCATACTTCATACCCCTCAAGTAGCCACCTGGCCAATAAAGACACCACTGTCCCCCACCAAAAAAGAAATAATAGCAGTCGATAGCCATTATAATTGAATACTTTCCATGTACTATATTAAATACTAATGAACAAGTGATATTTTATATATTCATATACCTTATATATTCATTTTGTATATTCACTAATCAATAGTAAATATATTTAATTAACTTTATTAATGTATATTCCCTAAATTTCACCACAACCCCTATGAGGAAGGTATTAAGTGCCATTTCCATGTTAGAGGTAAGGGAGGTTGGGTTTTGCTTCAGTTGACCACTTTTCTGCTTCCAGCCTCCAATTCTCCAATTATGAGCAAGGCCAGTTTGCACCTGCTTGCCCTGTGGGTTTCCTTGGAATTCCAGAAGAACTCCTCAAACCCACAGTTCCAGAGAGCAGCATGGATGGGACCTGTTGACAGACACCTGCCATCTTCTACTGAGCTCCAGCCTCAGAGGGTCCCATGGCCAGGCAGGAGGCAGGGCCCTGGCCCTGAGGAGCTTTCCGAGCACCCCCACATGGGGTATGTCTTCCTCCACTCAATACTCTTCGTGGTGTCTTTCCTCTAATTCCTATAGTGCAAACTTAGCAGGGCAAGCTTTTATTCTGAGAGAGCCCAGCTTCACTTTAGTTATTAATTTGTCCCTGTGGATTTGTGGCAAATGACCCAAGTCCTCCATGAGAGCCACCAGAGAAAGAAATTTCACTCTCAAAGATGACATGAAGGCAAACAACCTTCCACATTGGCATGACTCATCCCGCATCAAGCCAGCTCTACCCAGGAAACCCAGCAGAATCATTTTACAAAACTCTCAAAGTGCTTCCTCACCAAAACACAGACATTTGACTCCCTAGACATCGGATGGGCCAGGTGGAATGCTTGGCAGAACTAAGGGGAGTTGCAGTGAGGACTTACTGGGGAACAGGCCCAGAAGGTACTGGCCGAAAAAAGGCAAAGCAAAGCAATTCAGGACATATATTTCCATATCTCCATATCTCCATCTCTCCTTACTCTTTTCACTGTACTGGTGTGGGAAGCACTGGGATATGATTATTCCACTGGGTGGGAGGCTGAGGAGGAGGGCAGGTCCACATCTCATGGACAGATCCAGTTTATGTTCTGCGTAAGGGTTTGACCAAGGCTGTCAATCCGTTTGTTAGCACTATTCCTCTAAAGGGCTTTCTTAAGCCTTCTTGTCATTCAAACCCTTGAGTTACCTGGTACAGATCTCAATATCTTCTGCCAGGCCCATCACCATGGACCATCCTGAGCCTCTCAGAGTAGCCTATGAGTCTGGTAGGGGTTTGGGGAAAGTGAAGGCCTTAGGATGAGTCAAAACAAGGTTCAAGACTCACCTTTGCCACTATGGGCTCTCGAGAAGCCGCCTCTCTGCACCTCAATGAACTCAGTTATGCAATGGGAACAATAATGTTCCCATAGAATTGTCAGTATAATTATAAACAACCTTTCCCCAAAAATAAAATAACTCAGTGTTTCCCAGACTTAGGGATGCCCTGGACAAGTAAAACTAAAAAAAAAAAAAAAAAAAAAAAAAAAAATTAGTTCAGTCAATCTAGGATTGCCAAAAAAAAAAAATCAGACTATGGCCTTAATACTACAGAAGAAAGGCCATTTTAACACAGAAAAAGTAGGAGGTCATGATCTCAGTACAAAGGAGCGTCCTTTTCCTCTTACCTTTACTGGAGTCCCCACCATTCTCCTCATCCTCTGCATCCTGCCTGGGACCTAATCCAGCCATAAACCAGTACCACGCTGGTCCTTGCTCTGTTACCAGGAAACCACTAAGGTGATACAGAGCCTGGTGGATATTAGTTTCTTGCCTTGTTTGCCACACTCTGCCATGTTGTTAAAGTATTTGGGGTACATCTTCCCCTAGCAGTGGGCTTGTACAGGCAGAACCCAGGTACCCAAAAGAGTAGGCACTCCTTGAGAGTGAGATGAGCAAACCAGAGAAGGGAAACATTACAGAGGAAGTGGAGACAAGTCCCAGGGTCCTGCAGAGAGATCAGAAATGAAGGGAAGGGTACAATGCTAGTCCACTCCCCACCTGAACTTGTCCTCAAAGGGTAATGTGTTTTGACCCCAAGGTTCAAGGTGGGAGGCAGTCAAACCACAACCATAATGCTCATGCCCAAAGAATACAATTGTTCATTCTGAAAAGACAAAGTGAAAAAGGCACTGCAAGAGAGCCATACCACAGTGGTGAATTTGTATACTATCTGGGTTTGACACTGACAGGGGCAAATCTTTGTTTCTCCAAGGAGGTCTTTTAAAACTGGATAAGAGGCACAATATTCAACCCAGTAGGTCAGCAGCCATTACCATGGGAGGGTACCAGAACATCCTCCCAATAGCCACCACTCCTGAGCACATACACATGCTGGCATAAGCAGCGGGAGTGACAGATAGAAAAGCTGATGTGGACGTATACTTCCATATCTCTGTCATTCCTTACAAGAGCTATGGCTCTTTGATGCATAGCAGAAAGAAAGAAAGAAAGAAAGAAAGAAAGAAAGAAAGAAAGAAAGAAAGAAAGAAAGAAAGAAAGAAAGAAAGGGGAAGAGAGAGAGAGAAAGAGAAAAGAAAAAAACCAAAAACATACACACAAAAAAATAAAAAACAACAAACAAAAACTACTACTCTGTCTCCATTTTACAGATGGAGAAATTGAAGTTTCACTTGACCTAATCACTCACTAAAGCTCTTGTGCAACTTTAAATTCTCTCCCCTTTGATGGTTAAACTGCAGGAAGTGGTGTGTAATACTTTTCCCAGAATGACCCTCAGAGACAGAAAGTGACTTTGATGTGCATGGGGCCTGTCAATGCTGAATGGGGAGAAAGAAAAGGAGGCAAAATCAGGTCCTAGAGGAAAAGCATTCGCTTAATGATGGGAAACCAGTGATTCTCACCTGGGTATGAATTATGTGTTGAACATTATTTTTGGTACCGGAGATCAAATTCAGGTCCTTGCACTTGCGGGGCAGGCAGCGGAACCACTGAGCTAAATGTATTGAACACTCTTAACCCCCAAATCCACAATCCAAAATAAAACCTGAAATTTTTTAAGGTTCACATTTTAGAGCATTTTGGATTTTTTTTTTTTTTTTTGCTTAAATTCTTTCATTGGTACATTTTAGGTATACAATACGTTTACATTTATCACTGAGTCCTTGTACCTGTACATGATGTATCTTGGTTCTTATTTTGTCCCCATTCCCTGTGTTCCCTCTTCCCTATTTACACAGACTTTGTTTCCATTTCTTTCTTTTCTCATAATTTTTCCTTTCCCTTCTTTCCTTTCCTCTTCCCTTCCTACTTCCCCTACACCTTTGCCCCTTTTCTTCCTATTTCAAATTATCAATTATTCATTTTAATCCTTATTTACACTTTCAGTTTCTCACACTAGAGAAACTATTCGGTATTTGCACGTGTGTCCTATTTATTTCACTTAAAAGTATGGCCTCAATATGCATCCATTTGGCTATAAATGTCTCTAGTTTGTTATTCTTTATGGCTGAGCAGTACTCCAATTTATAAAAAAAAAAATGTCTTCTTTATCCAGTTTCCAGTTGATGGGCACTTGGGCTGTTTCCAAGCTTTAGCTATTACAAATTGTGCTGCTATAAACATGGGTGCACATATATCGCTGTGGTATGATTCTTTTAATTTTGGGGGGAAGATACTCAGCAGAGGAAGAGCTGGGTCAAATGGGACCTCTAGTCCTAGTTCTTTGAAGTATTTCCATACTGATTTCCACAGTGGTTGCACCAGTCTGCACTCCCACCAACAATGGAGAAGGGTTCCTTTCTCCCCCCACCCCTGCCAGCATTTGTTATTGGTTGATTTCTTGATAGCAGCCATTCTTTCTGGGGTGAGGTGAAATCTCAGTGTTGTTTTCATTCTGCATCTCTCGAATGACCACTGATGTTGAATATTTTTTCATATGTGTATTTGCTGCTTTTACTTCTTTGTCTGAGAAATGTCTGTTCATTTCAGATGCCCATTTTTGAACTGGGTCTTTGAATTTTGGGGGTCTGATTTTTTTCAGTTCTTTATATATTCTAGATAGTAGCCCTTTGTCTGAGGTACAGCTGCTAAAAATTTTTTCCCACATTGTAGGTTGTCTCTTAGCTCTGTTGGTGGCTTCTCTTGCAGTGCAGAAGCTTTTTAGTAAGATGAGATCCCAGTTGTTGATTCTTTGTACTAGTTCTCATGCTACTAAGGTTTTGTCCATAAAGTCTTTTCCTATGCCAGTGTCTTCAAGAGTTCTACCTAACTTATCTTCCAGCAAGTTTGGGGTTTCTGTTTTAATATTTAGATCTTTAATCCACTTTGATCTTAGTTTAGTGCATGGTGATAGGTATGGGTCTAGTTTTAATCTTTGGCACATTGAAATCCAGTTTTTCCAACACCATTTATTAAATAGGCTATCTTTCCTCCAATGAAGGTGGTTGCCTTCTTTGTCAAAGATGAGGTGCTTGAGTATGTCTGGAGTTGTTTCTGCATCTTCTAATCTATTCCACCGATCCTCGGGTCTGTTTCTTTGCCAGTACCATGCTATCTTTATCACAGTAGCTTTGTACTATAGTTTCAAGTTGAGGATTGTGATACCCCCTGCCATGTCTCTGTTGCCTAAGATTGCTTTTGCTATTCTAGGTCTCTTCTGGTTCCAAATGAATGTTTGGATTGTTTTCTCTAGTTCTGTGAAATATATTGTTGGAATTTCAATTGGCATTGCATTAAATCTATATAGCAGTTTTGGAAGTGTGGCCATTTTCACTATATTGATTCTTCCTATCCAGGAACAAGGGATGTCTTTCCATTTTCTTATATCCTCTTCAATCTCTTTTTTCAGAGTGCTATAGTTTTCAGTGCAGAGGTTGGATTTTTGGATTAGGGATGCTCAACCAGTGAAGTCCACTCCAAATCAAAAAAAAGAAAAAAAAAACCCAAACCCCAAAAACAAAAACTATGAAATTTGAAACATTTCTGGTCTTAAGCACTTCAGATAAGGGATACTGAATGTATATGAGGTGCCAAACCTGTTTTAGAAAAGACTTGGAATCAAGTTTCTAGAACTCAAATCCATAACCAGTCATTGACCAATTCCTTGTCCACTGATGAAGCCCAAATATCTGGCACAGGGCCTGCACACAGTACTTGCAGAGCCTTGGCTGACTGAGTGGTTCATCCATGTGAACAGCTCTGTCTAAAGGGCTGCTCAGGATACCCAACCTCTCCAGATGCTTTCCGGTCAAAACAGTAATATTTATTTTAAAAGGAGTGTTCATGGTCAGAGCCTAGCCTCTTGTTGACTGTGTAACTTCCAGAAGCTTCCTTAGTTTTTCTGGAGCCTCAAGGCTTTCATCTAGAGTATGATATAGGGATAGCTCTATATCCTGCATTTACAGTGATATTCTTTTTTTTTTTTGGCAGTCATGGTGCCACTGTGCTAAATATCTGGCCCTGAGAGTGATATTCTTTTTTTTTTTTTTTTTGGTACCAGGGATTGAACTTGGGTCCTTGCGCTTGTGAAGCAGAGAGCAGAACCACTGAGCTAAATCCCTGGCTCAAGAGTGACATTCTTGAAACAACCACAAATGGGTGTATTTCATGCCATGAGTACCAAGAGAGGGTCCCTAAGACTACTATGTTAAGTCTCTTTCCTCACTGGTTTCCAGGCCCCATGTGCCCCAGCAGTTATGAGAGGAAGACGACTTAGTGGCCTCTCTGGCCAGGGGAGCCCTGTGCTGTGTGGCTCTTCCAGCTGTGGGTCTCTAGCTCTATCAGCTCTGCTGTGGGCCCAACCTGTTCTCTTAACACCCGCCAAGCATTTGCTTCTGTTTTCCAAACCAGCTCTTCTATTCCAGCCAAATACCCGCAGGGGCAAGGCTCAGGCTGTCCATGGAACAAACACAACACTGAACACAAATCAGTCTCCACAATGGTTGGGCCGAGCCCTGAGGACCAGAACCGAAGTCCCCAGAAGGTCCCCAGAGTCTCCTTGTCATGCACTTAGGACACGCCAGAGAAATCTGACAACATGAACATTACATTTCCACCCCTCCATCCCAGGCCTGGACACTGAAGCAGAAGGCTACAGACTTTCTATCCTCCTATGTCTCAGGCTAGCAAGCCTAGAAATGTGAGTCCTCAGGGTCACACAGCAATTCATCCCCAACCTTGATGCCCAAACACCACGCTTTTCCTGGGACAAGCAGTGACCTCTGTTATGGGGACAGAGTGATGGCTTGCTGTATAAGCAAGGACTCAACACCCACTATGGGTTCAGGGTCCTCTTTCCATGCAGCATCTCACTTAATATCTCAGCAATGCTGATGTCCACTCAGCCCTCACAGTTGGGAAAACTGAAGCCCAGAGAAGAGCGGTTAAAAGTTAGAAAGCAGAAAAGTCAGGATTTAAACTGGCTTTAAACAATCTTTAAACAAGATTCAACCTTAGTCTATTTTACTTGGTGAGTCTGAGAAGGTTATGATGGAAAAAGAGAAAGAGAGGGGGCATGTGTGTGGGTGTGTGTGAGAGAGAGAGAGAGCTTTACAGTAAGTATTTTTTATTGGTTCAAAATCTGCATTTTTTTATAAGCCTGGAGTTGACTAGCAAACAAAACCCAAGCCAATGTGATTTCGATTTCTGTGCAAAGGGTGGGCAGAGTTAACACAGAGACCCAAGCATTAGTATCTGCTTTGGCAGAATGAGCCTAAAATAGCTGCTGTCTTCTTCTCTGCCTCTCTCCTCAATATCATCCATTAATTTCTGCTCTATGGGCTCTGACCCTTGCTGGCTGCAGAGAAGTCATCTGGCCTCAAACACAGCCTTCTTCTGCAGCAGGGTAATAAATGTTCACAAGGATCAGGTGGGGAATAGGTGAGAGGACACTTGGGATCACAGTTACAGCTACTGGCTATGCAAATTCTGGTGGGGTTCCTTGGGTCTCTGACAATTCTCCTGGTGGGGCTGAGAGCGTCTCTGTTTCATTGTCTTACTGGGAACTTGGAAGGATGGCTTACGGCCCCCTGATAGGGATGGTAAGGACTTAAACCAACTGGTGGGCTTGAATTCTACGATACAGGTTCCTGGTCTCCCCAGGGTGATGCTGGGCAAACCACATCCACGCTTCCTTGTCCTGCTCACTGGCCAGCAAGCTAGTAAGAACAGCACTGAGTCTGGTTCAGAGCCAGATGTTCAGAGGCAGTCACAGTCAAAGGCCTGGATCAAACCAGGTCCCTGAGTCATACTTAGTGAATGAACAAGTGAGTTGATGAACAAGCTACTTTCAATGTTAGATTCTTCACTGGCTAAGTTTTACTACCACACAAACTCTCATGGCAGTTTAATGGAGACAAACACTCTTTCCTCCTATGTCAGAAGCCAAATGCTGTACAATTGTTCTTTATGATCAAAAATTCAACACCTGCTTTTTTAAAAAACTTATTTATATCAACTCAGAGAACAGTTCCCAAGGGTCTGTTCTGTGCTTTGCTAAACCACACATGGGGATGCAGAGGAGATACAGCAGCATATCGGAGAGGTAGGTGCCCTCCCTTAGGCCCCAGAGAATGGGCTGAGCAGGACCACTGAGAAACGAAAATGCACAGTGGCCTCCATAGGCCTTTGCACATGGGCCAGGGGTTTCTCTGGATGAGTGGATGAGTGACTGGTTCTCATTTGTCCTGTGACCCCAACAGGATACTTGTAGTCATATATCACTGTGTCTACGAACCTACAGGAGGGGCTGGGGCAGAGGCCAAATAGAACATGTATGTTAGTATCTACATTCCCCAAAACAGAACTGAGGGGAGGATGAAATGAGACAATGCATGCACCATATCACAAAACACAAAAGTGCAAGTTATTCTACAAATGACAGCTAATGGACAAATAAGATCTAAGATTTGATAATCTTCTTGACAAACTTCTTCAAGTTAGAGTAGGATTTATGTCCCTGATGACAAATTTGAAAGAATGACATCTGCTGTTCTCAAGGTCACAGCATTAAACCCATATTACACATGTCCATGTGGTGGGAAAGTCACTACTCCACTGCCGAGCACCTCATCATCTATAAAGTACCCTTTCCTGGAGCCACTGTTTGAGTACCTCCTAAGTGTCAGACTCACTCTGCTGGGCAGCGGGGCGGGGGCGGGGGGGGACAAGGAACAAAACCCTCTCCCCTTGTGGGGTCCCCACTCCAGGGATGTGGGCCAGCTTAATGGCAGGCAAAGCGCATGTCAAAGGCTGGCCTTCCTTTTTTGATTGTGCTTGTTTTTTTTCAAATACATGGCATAGAGCCAGGGATTTAGCTCAGTGGTTCCACCGCCTGCCCCACAATCACAAGGTCCTCAGTTCGATGCCCGGTACAAAAATTAATTAATTAATTAAAATACATGGTATATTAAATGCTGCTTCTGTTTCGTGCTCTTTCCTTGTAGTGATATGTTGTGGAAATAGAGTTCATAGAGACACAGATCCACCTCATTTCTCTATTTCTGCTCTATGGAATTCCTCAGTGTGGCTATTTGTAGAATCAGCTCCCTCTTGTGGGATGATCACCAGAATGCAAACTCCAAAAGGGTGTGAGCTTGATCCATATTGTTCATGCTGACATTTCCAGAGTCTGGCACAGTGTATGGCACACAGTAGGCACTCAATAAATGGTTATATGAATGGATACATTTGGGTTGTTCTCAATGCTTCAGTAGCAAACAGTTCAAGGACTATATTTATAAGTTTCTCATATCTTTGTTACGGACATTAGACTTACCAGGAAGAGAATCTGTGTCTTTAACTTTTTATTTGTAAATAATTATAGATCCATAGGAGGTTGCAGAGAAATGTACAGGAAAGATGCATGTACTTCTCTCTCGGCCTATCCTAAAGTTAGCATCCCGCATAAAGACAGGCAATCCCAAGAGCAAGGAATGGGAACTGGTATGATGCACAGGGCCTGTTCAGACTCTGCCAGTGATACAGGCAGACACCTCTGTGTTGTATCTGTGTAGGGGCACTCATGTATGCACAGCTCTATACAGTTTTATCACTTATCACTTCAGCACAACTGCCATCCCCATTAGACTCCCCCATGCTATCCCTTTAGAGCAAAATGTCCCTCCCCCCTTCACTGAAACCGCTATCTGTTCTCATCTCTGTAATTATGTCATTTCTGTACTGTTACATACAATAGTAGATAACTGCTTACAATTGGCTTTTTTTCATTCTTTGATGTTCATGTGTCAATAATTTGTTCTCTTTCATTGCCCAGTATTATTTTATGGGATTTATGCACTACAATTGTTTAACACATATTTGGGGTTAATTCAAATAGGTGCTGCTGAATTGTCTCCTAAGACTCTTACCAATAGTTGACAACATCAAAATTTTTAAGCACTGCCAATCTGAGAAGTGAAAGTGACCTCTCATTGTTTAAAGATGCATGCTTTCCTGATTTCCCAGGTAAGACTCCTGGAAAACTCCATGTATAGTCAGGGAAACCTGGGCATCACAAAGACTTTAAGGAGGAGGGCTGCCCACTCTGTCAGCCTTGTGCAGACTGAAGGCACTGATGGTTCTAGTCACAGGCCTGCCTGTATTCATGCCCTTACCAGGGTGATTTGGTGGCCCAATACCATCCAGGTGGGAGGCCTGTTTCCCCACCCTTGAATTTTAGAGGATCCTATAACTTGCTTTGGCCAATTGAGTGCACCAGAGGTGACACTGTACCAATTCTGAGCCCACATCTCAGTCATTCTTGAGTGCTTCTGGCTCTCTCTGTTTCTGTCTGTCTTCGGAACAAGTTTAGGCTTGCTGCTATAGGATGAGACCCTCCACAGAGCAGAGATGAGCACTCTCCATTGAGAATGTCCTAGGCTGGCTAAAGCCAGCCAGTGCTAACTGTGGGAGAGCCCACCAGCACCCACAGAGCTACCAACATGGTTCCAGACAACCAAGGGAACCATCAGGACCAGAAGAACCAACCACTTATCAAAACCACAGATTTGACAGCAACAGTGCCTGCTTTTTGTTCTAAGTCACCAGGTATTGGGCAGTGTCTTAGGCACTGTCTTGTTGCTGGAACATAATACCTGACACCCACAGCTCAGAGGAGGAGAAATTTATTATGGCTCACATTTTCAGCCCATAGTGTGCTGGCTCTGAGGCAGAAGGCATGGCAGTGGGGCACAGCAGAAGAAAAGCTCCTCACATCATGGTGGCCAGGAAGCAGAGATCAAAAAAGGGAGCCAGGGAGAGACATTCCTTTCCAGGTCATACTCCATGACCCCCTTCCCCATTAGACCCCAGCTCCTAATAGCAAGCCAGCTCTAAAAGCCAAACAATCCAATCACCTTCCCAAAGCCCTGCTTATCAGAGCATGAGGCTCTTGGGGAATATCTAGATGTAAACCATGACAGGCCATACCAGTGGCTGAGCCATGCAGCAGTCCAGGAGGAAGTCTCCAGCTATACAAAGGTCCCTGGTACTGTGTCACCCCACAAGACAGATCTGAAGGAGTCTCTGGCACACTGAGTTTCAGATGTCTTGGTTCCAACATACAAATGTCCCAGACAAGTTCCCTGGCTTCATCCCCAGCCTCCAGCCACCCACTCCAAGTAAGAAACTTGAACAACTTCTGTCAAAGACAATTCTCATCTTAACACAGCAGTGGGTGAGAAAACCAAAGCGGTGAAGCGGCCTCCTTCCCAACCTCGCCCTAGAAGACATGGTGTTTGCAGATAAAAATACTCTCCCCTCCTCTCCAACGTGGAAGCTGTCCAGGGTCAGCCTCCCACACACTTCCACTCAATTTCTGACTCTGGTTATAAAACCTCGTGCCCCAAAATAGATTCCAATGGGATTTCATAGGCATGTTCTCTGGCATAACTGCAGCGTCCCTGCAAACTTTGGAGAAATTCAACTTTAGTCGTTGAACACACATTCTTCAAAGCTCTTCCCCCAGGTATTAAACATGAGGACGAGCTGTCATTGATTCCTATCTCCCATTCTCCCACAAGAGGGTAGGTGTCAGATACAGCTGTTCTCAGCTCACTTCTGCCTTGTTTGGTTTCATGTTCTCCTCTGTTCCCACCTACAGATTCCCACCAGCCCAGGTTTTTCATACCTGCTTGTTTCTTGCTGGTTGCTCAGTTGTTCTGGCTCCCAGTTGCTCTTCCATCTATCCTCTGTCTGTGTTCTTCCTTTACTTTCCTAGAACAAAGGCAGCCCCAGACACCTCCTCATTCAGTTCTGATTGCTTCAGTCACTACATCCTCTCTTTTCCAGCTTATACAAGGGCAGGGTTTGGAGCAGGGGATGATGCTAGAACACATCCAGCCCAACCCCCTTATTTTACAGGAGAAGACCAGAATTCCAGACTGAGATGGATGAAGTCAAGGTCAAATTGGAGGTGGTAAACAAAGCAGAAAGGGAGGCTAGGACCCTACACCAAGGATTTGCTTCTAGATTTGGTTTCCTAGCAAGTTCTAAAACCAAAATAAAGACAAAGCTGATAAGAATATCTCAGGTGTGTGTGGTGGTGCCTGTAACTCCAGCACTCTGGGAGCCTGGACAGGAGGAGCTCAAGTTTGAGCCCAGCCTAGGCAACTTGGCAACTTAGAAAGTCTCTTCTCAAAATAAAAAGGGTAGAAGATGAAGGTTCATGGGAGGATCCTGGGTTCAAACCCTAGTACCATGAAAAGAAGATGGTGGAGAAGGAAAAGGAGAAGGAGAAGGAAGAAGAGGAAGAGGAAGAGGAGGAGGAACAGGAGCAGAAGAAGATGGCTATGGAAAAGGAGTGCAGTAGTCAAACAGGCACCAGGCACACATTTAAATATTACCATCATGTGATAGAGAAACTCAGGTACAGAGAAGTGAAGTGTCCTGCCCAAAATCACAAAATTATTAATGGGAACAGCAAGGATTCAAACTTAGATTCAATGCCAAAGCCCATTGCTCCTCCAACCCACCCTGAATGTTGTTATAAAAGTCTGTCCCATAGGATTTTCTTTCGGCACTTTCACTGACTCAGCCTTTTCTACACCCTCTTGGCAGTTTCCAGGCTCCCCTTTGCCTACTCACTCCACCACCCACACATCATAGGTGGGCCCTCACTTCCCCTCTGCAAAAGGAACAAGCTTTTTAGGACAATCTACATTCCAAAGCAGGTCCCATCTCTCCGTGGCTGTGTGGTGTTGGGCAAGCCACTTCTCACTCTGAGCCTCAGGCTCCCCATCTGTGCTGGGGATGGAAGGGTCTCCTTCACAGAGGAGCAGCAAGGATGAGATAAAATAAGAAATGTCTGGAAGGACATTTGACAAAATGTTAATGGGAGTTAGCTCTGTTTTGTGGCATTTATCTGAATTTTACTTTCTTTTTTATACTTTTTGATGCCATTTGAGTTTTATATAATCATTATGTAACATCTCTATAACCAGAGGGAGAAAAAGCTACTTTTATTTTGAAAAGAGAAAAAGACATATAGGATTGCAGCCAAGATCCACCTTCTTTGGGCAACTTCTCTATCACCACGTGGGAGAGAATGGAGTGTTTGCTGTGCTCCCACTGACCTGGACCCCGCACCCTGACACCAGCCTTTGTTCAAGATGCTCTGCTGCGGTGACTCAGCATCATGCCAGGCCAAGCTCTAAGCCTTAGAGGACTCTCCCCTTGAAGGAACCTTGTTCAGTCCTAATTCTGCCCTCTGTGCTTTGCAGAGCAATCCCAGTGCTCCCCTCTTTCTCCATGCCTGTCCCCTCTGCCCCAGCCACTCATCAAGTGACAAGGTTTCCTGAGAGATGAGCACAGGGTTAGAGATATAGAAGCACCCACTGCAAGGGTGCCATGGCTAGGAAGGCAGAGTTTGGAGAGATGATGCCAGGTAAAAATGGAAAAGTCCACTTTTTTTTTTTTTTCCAAAAACGTTTCCTGCCTGGGACACTGGTCAGCACTTCACATAGCAGCAATTACACCTTCAAACACTGAACTTTTTGGCATCACACTTGAAGGAATTAAGGACACAAAAATATCTCCAAACAAGGTGTGATTATTTCAGCCCACTCCCTATCCACATCAGTTAGGATGGGTTATGTTAGGCTGCAGTAACAAACAAGTCCAATATGCCAAAGGCTTACTCCTCAGTGATGCTACCTGGCACTTACAGTCAGCTGGAGGTTGTGGTCTCTGATTTTTTTTTTTTTTTTTGGAGACAGGATCTCACTATGCAGTTCAGGCTGGCCTTGAACTCACTTGTAGCCCAGGCTTGTCCCCAAACTCACCTCAATCCTCCTGCCTCAGCCTCCCGAGTGCTGGGATTACAGGTATGCACCACCATACCCAGCTACCTCTCTGATTTTCACTGACAGAAAGAGACCAAGAGAGGCTCTGTCACTATGAATCTTTGATTGCTATTATGGTTTGTGTTTAGATGTCCCCCAAAGCCTCATGAAGGTGAGGTGGGACTTTCTTTTTCAGAGGTAGTGGAATCTGGAATGTGTGATGCTGGGGTTAAGGGTGTGTGATGCTAAACTACGTGTGAGTGATTAGTTTGGCACTGCCCTAATCCCAGTAGTTTGAATAAGATAAAAAGGGGGAGAAAGATGCTGTTAAACCTCTCTCGTTACCTTTGCTGCCCTATGCGTGCCACGTTGTTTCTCCTCTGCAATGCTTGTTTGCCATCCCAGCTAGGAGCCAGCCAATTAGGGACTGAAATCTCTATGAATTGTAAGCCAAAAAGACCCCTTCCCTTTGAACCTTTGGGTATCGGGTATTTTGTGCCAGCAATGAGAGAACAGTGACTAAGACAATTACCAAGGAGAAAAGGGGGAAAGGGGCAAATTGCCTGCTGGTTATTAAGGCTCTTGGGCAGAAAAGATATCACTTGGCCTCAAAGCTACCTGGCAAAAGCAAGACAAGTGGCAATTTGTGGTAATTTGCTACAGCAGCCTGGCAGACTGATTCAATTCTGTATTGAGTGTCTACTATGTTCCAGAGAAGTTGGGAACTTGAGACCAAATGAGACAGGAACCAAAATCCTAATATGCTCACCATCTGGGGGGCCTGCCTTAGTCATTACTCTGGTCTAGAGAAAATCAACAATAACCAAGGAGGGTTTGAGCAGGAGACAGGGATTGTGGCCCCATAAAATGATATGTGACCTTGAAGAAGTGACTTTCGTTTTCTGAGCCAATCTTTTCACCTTTTCTGTGAAATCAAGGAGTTGGCCCAGCTATCTCCAGGGGGACCCTTAACTCTTAAGGTTCTATGACTTGCTGGGGTAGGACAGGTGGGAAGGGGCAGAGAGAGCATGAGGCAGCCTCCTACACCAACCCCACATTTATCCCTCCCCTTTTCTCCTCTGCCTCCGGACAGCTCCATCTAACCCTCCATCTAACCCTGCCCAGATGAGCAAGCCTAGTACCTCAACATCTCATCCTTGAAATATTGCCTTCCTTATTAATCTGTTCAGAGTCCCAAGAAGGCTACCCACAACCTTCGAATCTACTGGGTCCATGCCTAAATCCCCCAGCAGTGGGGTGGAGAACATTCAGATGTTAAAACCCTGGAGAGATGGAGAGAGGGCAGACTTCAAGGAGAACAGGGGATCTTTTAAAGGAAGCAGCAGCAAGAAAAGCAGATGCCAAATGTCTAGAGGTCAGTCACAGAGGCTTACACCAAGACACCTGTCATCACAACTGCTGTGTGCTGTGGACCAGGTACCATACCTCTCTGGCCCCAGTTGAAATTCTCTGATTGTTAACAATTCAGCAGCTGATGATGAGAAGTGTAGCATATGGCCTAGTACACACCAAGCCCTCATCTTGTCTGCTCCTAGGTGAGTGTGTGTGTCAGGCAGAGTCAGAGCTGGCAGAGGAAACTGGTCGCCTAGATTGAGAGTAGTTCTAGAGATGCAGGCAAAACCCCAAGAAGAGGCACTGGACTGATGCTGTGCCATGCAAGATAGCTGCTCCTTAGAGCCATCTGTGTACCCTGCCTGTGTCACTGACTCGGTCAGAGGATGTAGTACCAAACAGGTACAGACAGACGTTAGTGTTTACCACTGACAAAGACATACTGAAATGATCTACTCTGTCTCTCCATGTGCATCTACTCCACAGCACCATTTTCTTGGGCTGAATTTGATAAAAGCTTTGGTCATTTTTCTAAGTCCCACCTTTTGATTTTCTTTTTTCAGTGCTAGGGATTGAACCCAGAACCTCACACATGTTAGGCAAGTTCTCTACTACTGATCTACATCCTCAGTTCTTTTTATTTTTTATTTTTGAGACACGGTCTCCCTAAGTTGCCCAGGCTAGGTTTGAACTTCCGATCTCCCTACATGGGCCTTCTGAGGATTACAGGTCTGGGATACAGGTCTGCAGCAACAACCCCAGCTCTATCTTTTGACTTTTGAATAAAGAAACAGGTCTCTCCACCTGCTCAGAATTCTGCCTAGACATTCTATTATAATATTTATGACACCTGACTGTGCTGGACCAAACGGGAGAGGTAATGTGCTTCCCTGCCAGACTCACACTCCTAAAACCAATGGGTACTCTCACTTGATAATGAGATTAACTGAGACCTGCTCATCACCTTCCTCTCTAGCATTTCTTTTCTGTGACCCAAGATTGTTTCCTGTTCCTTGGGCCACTGAGCCCTCTGAGAATCTGAAGAAAGCCACAGAGCCCCTCTTCTGGTACCTCCTGAAATGCCAGCCTTACATATTATGTTTGATGGAAGGAAGGGGTTCACAAACTCCAGCTCAAACATGTCTAGTCCTTGGTCTCTCCCCACGGTCTCTTCCTTGTGTAGAGAATCCTCAGTGTCACTCTCTGGCTTCTCCTCACCCCTTTCCCGGCTCCTCCCTGGGGAGGCACAGTCTTATGTTATTGGTCATGTTGCGGAGGGGAGGGGGATGTATGTTCAGCTCAACTGCCCTTCCTCCTCTCAAGAGGGAGCCTGCTGGCAGAAAGCTTGTCCTCTGCTCTACCCTCCCTACCTGAAGTCTTACTTGGGCCAGATTTTTATGTGTCTTCCTCCTGGGGACCAGTCAGCAGGCATCACTTGACCCTCACCCAAACATAGACCCACAACCTCCAACTTTGCCTCTACTGCATCAGGGAGAAACATTATACAGTCATCTCTTCTTGTCTTCAGGACACCATTTCTAGGATGCTTCCCCATACCAATATGTACAGATGCTCAGGTCCCTTATATAACGTTGTTCATTGTGACGAACCCATGCATATTCTCTCATATACAAGACTTCGAATCATCACTACATGACATAATACCTAATGCAATATAAATCCTATGTAAGTAGTTGTTATTCTGCATTGTTTGGTGAATAACAATGAGGAAAAGACTGTACATGTTTGTTTGTTTGTTTGTTTGTTTTGGCCTAAGTATTTTCTATCTATGGTTGGTTAAATCTGGAGATGTGGAACCTATGGATATGGTGGGCAAATGATTATTTTCCTTCCCTACTTGCCATTTCCCAAATTGTTGCAGAAGTGTAGAGGAGAGACATCGTTTATGGGGACCAATCACACACAGTCCTGACACCTGACACTTCCTACAACTCTGGAATAGCACACACCTTCCAACACAGCATAACCTTACTGCCTTGAGTGGCTTTTGGATGGGCCACTGACTTACATCTCTTTGGGTCTTAGTTTTCTCATCTGTCAAATGTGAGTGTAACCACTGTTTCCCAGTTTCCATATTTGATGCTTTGAGCAGAGGGACTGCTCCTCCCAGGCCGACCAGTTTCTGGAGGGATCTGATCTGTGTTCAGTGTGTGTGGGGTCCTTCCTGTGTGCCCAGTGTGCCTTCTCGCCTTGGGAACTGCAACTGTCTTGTTTTTTCTCGGTACCAGGATTGAACTCAGGACCTTGCACTTGCAAGGCACACGAGGCCCCACTGAGCTAAATCCCTGGCCCTTGCAACTGTTTTATTTTTTTTTAAACTGGGGATCAAACTCAGGACCTTGTGCTTGCAAGGCAGGGGCAGTGCCACTGAGCTAAATCCCCGGCCCTCAACTGTCTTTTTGATGATAGTCATCTATCTATTAGTACCGCTGATAATGATAAATCTTACATTTTAAAACAGAGATAATAGCACCTATCTCATAGGGTTGACACGAAGATTTAAAAAAAGAAACACAGAAAATTGTTTCACACAACCTCTGGGACATGAGTGAGATTTTTGTTTTTTAAAAATTTTTTGTGGTGCTGAGGATGGGACCCAGGGCCTCGTGCATGCTAAACACATGCTTCAGCTCTGAACCACACCTCAACTCCAGCTCCAGCTTTGAAAATGTTACTTTCTTTTCTCTCTCTTCTACGTATATCATTTCCATCCTTCTACCCCTTTCTACCCTCATCGCTCCTTCCCAGGATCGGCCGCATAACCTTCAGGACCCAGTACAAAATGAATATAGGGGGCCCTGTTTAAAACAACTAAGAATTGCAATCCAGTGATTGTGGAGCACTAAATCCAGGACAGGGACTCTTCTTGGCACATGTCACACACTCCCAACACTGGCCGTGAGCCTTCCTCCTTTTGGTCAAGTGTTCTCTTCTGCTTCCTCAGTCTTTTAAGCCAGATTTTCCAATTCCAAGGCCCCAGTAGTTACCCCCTTTCTGTTTTGTTACCAGACTCAAATTTTTAGATACCACAAATCAATTGGAGAAGGAGGAAAGGAGGCCATTTGGATTAATGAAAAGTCTGAGAAATATGCCATTACTAAAGAAACACACCTTTGGAAATCAAAGACCTCTTCTCTGAAAACTATAGCACTCTGAAAAGAGAGATGGAAGATGATATCAGAAAATGTACAGACATCTCCTGCTCCTGTGTAGGAAGGATCAACATAGGGAAAATGGCCATACTTCCAAAACTGCTACATAGATTCAATGCAATCCCAATTGAAATCCCAGCAGCATACTTCATGGACCTTGAGAAAACAATACAAAAATTCATTTGGAACAAGAAGAGATCCAGAATAGCAAAAGTAATTCTAGGTAACAAAGACATGGCAGGGGGGTATCACAACCCCCAACTTGAAACTATACTACAAAGCTACTATGATAAAAACACCATGGTACTGGCAAAGAAACAGACTTGAGGACCAGTGGAACAGATTAGAAGATGCTGAAACAACTCCAGACACACTCAGCCATTTCATCTTCGATAAAGGAGCCAAACACCCTCACTGGAGGAAAGATAGCCTCTTTAATAAATGGTGCTGGAAAAATTGGGTTTCAACTTGCCAAAGATTAAAACTAGGCCTATATCTTTCACCATGCACTAAACTAAAATAAAAATGGATTAAATCTCTAAATATTAAAACAGAAATGCTAATCCAGCTGGAAGAGAGGTTAGGTAGAACTCTTGAAGATATTGGCATAGGAAAAGATTTCATAAACAAAACATCAATTGCACGTGAACTAGCACAAAGAATCAACAAGTGGGATCTCTTCTTACTGAAAGCTTCTGCACTGCAAGAGAAACTACCAACAGCATGAAGAGACAACTGTTTTTACCAGCTGTTCCTCAGGCAAAGGTCTACTATCTAGAATCTATAGAGAACTGAAAAAAAGCAGACCTCTCCAATTTAAAGACCCAATCCAAAAATGGGCAACTGAAATGAACAGACATTTCTCAGACAAAGAAGTAGAAATAGCAAATAAACATATGAAAAAATATTCAACATCACTGGTCATTCAAGAGATCCAAATGAAAACAACACTGAGATTCCACCTCACTCCAGAAATAATGGCTGCTATCATGAAATCAACCAATAACAAATGCTGGCAGGGCTGTGGGGAAAGAGGAACACTTCACTGCTGGTAGGAGTGTAGACTGGTGCAACCACTGTGGAAATCAGTATGGAGATACCTCAAAGAACTAGGACTGGAAGTCCCATTTGACCCCGCTATTTCCCTGCTGGGTATCTTCCCCAAAGAATTAAAAGAATCATACCACAGTGATATATGTGTACCCATGTTCATAGCAGTACAATTTGTAATAGCTAAAACTTGGAAGCAGCCCAAATGCCCATCAACTGGAGACTGGATCAAGAAAATATGTTTTTTTATAAAATGGAGTACTACTCAGCCATAAAAAATGAGAAATTAGAGACATAGCTAAATGGATGCACATTGAGGCGATACTCTTAAGTGAAATAAATAGGACACACATTTGTAAATACCAAATAGTTTCTTTAGTGTGAGAAACTGAAAGTGTAAATAAGGACTAAAAGGTATAATAGATAATGTGAAATAGGAAGAAAAGGGGCAAAGGGGAGGGGGAGGTGGGAGGGGTAGAGGAAAGGAAAGAAGGGAATGGAATTAATATGAGAACATGAAAAAATGGAAACAAAGTCTTTGTAAATAGGGAAGGATGGTAGGGTTGAGGGGAGGGCAGGGGAAGAGGGAAAAATAAGAACCAAGAGAGATTATGTAAAGGTGCAAATTTCCAATGATTAATGTCATTATACTGTACACCTAAAATGTACCTTTATATGTACCATTATAATGTACACCTAAAGTAATATTTTAAAAAAAGAAAGAAACACACTTTTGTTACTCTTAGATTGATATGGCAATAGAGGTGACCCAAAGAGGAGAAAAGAGAGAAAGCAGAGCACTTTGTATATGATAAAACACAGAAAATGTATTTAATTAATAATGAGTACATTTTTATTCCCAGGTAATACTGCTAAAACCCCTTTCATTTAACTAGGTTAATATTTCTCTTCTTGGCAGTTAGTTTGCTTGGGGAAGTTTTTGCTGCTACAGATGTTAGTAAAATTCAACAGCAGTGTTTCTATATAACAATGATTTCCATGGCCTTGTAGGCGGTCAATCATACAGACCGGGTCATAGAAAAGTCATATCAAACAGAAATCAAATTCCTTCTCTGCTCTTCCCCACCAGAATAGTCAAACCTTTGAACATCCTTCTAGAACTGGAATGTATCACATGCCTTCACACGCCACGCCCTTGATGGAATCTCTGCTGGCTGCTGTTTCAGCTCTCAGTTGTTAAAGCTGGATCTGGACTTATTTTGCAGGTGCTGTCCCCAACCTCCATACCTCCAAGCCTTTGCAACCTGGGCTTGGCATGTCTTCCATTCCCCCAACCTCCTCAGTCTGCCAAAGTCCGAACTCATATTTCAAGGTCTAGTTTAAAGGTCCCCTCCTCCAGGAAGCTGCTTCTGGTTTCTCCAGCCAGCATCTGTCTCCCTGTTTGCTTCCACTGCACATCAGTTACAACACTTGTGCTACTGACTAAGTCATCTATGAACATTGTTGACATTGATGTGGACACTGAGCTCTACTGTCACCCATCTCCGGGGAGGGAGGGCAGCCCAGCAAGTGATTACAGTTCCACTCTAACCAGCTGCATCTACGCAGTAACATTACACAGCCTTCTGTGGATTAAATCAGATGTCAACATAAAAATGCTTAGCACAGAGCCTGGCAAAAAGCAAGTGCTTAAAAAATAACAGTTTTCTTTGGACACTGGCATATAAACTCCCAAAGGTTGCTGGGTGGCCACTTACGCCTGTGGTCCTGATAGTGTTACTAATGGTGCCCTCCCCTGAATGAAAAGTCATATAGCCAGCCTACATGGTGGGGTCCAGGTCCATCTCATTTACTAGCTTGTCTCTGGCACACCAAACAGAGCTTAGCATGTATTAGCTACTTAGTACAAGTTTGTCAACTGAATGAATATGTTTCTAGTGCCTAACAAGTGCCCAGTACCTGACAGGAGTGCCATTATTGCAAGCTGTGCTTGTTCCCTGGGGTGTTTCAAGTACCTTTTGACTTAGAGGAGATGAGAATCAAGGCTGGGTGAGTGAGTGAGTAAATGAGTCCCACTCTTCACCTCCTTCCATCTCCTTGCCAGTAATACCCCTGGGGGAAAGAATGACCTCTCGAAGAAGTGGGGATCTGTTTCTCCCCCCAGACCTCAAGGCCATGGGGCCTCATCTTCATTTGCCAGTTAGGAATCAGGTATTGATTTTCCCAGAGGCCACAGGAAACCACAGCCCAGAGTTCATACACCCAGAGGACCCTGAAGGCACAGGCCCTGGTCTCTCCCAGCCCTTTTGTGTAGAGGCACAGGTTCCAACATCTGTGGCTCCACCAGCCCACATTGCCACAGGGGTGAATCCACCTAAACCCCGATGCCCAAAGCATAAGAGAACTGACATGATTACCACTCTCTGCCCTACCTCCCTGGCTCAGAAAGGAAATTCACAAGCTGGAATCCAAATTTGTTTGGTCACATACCACACACTAGGCACAATGGTAAGAACTTTAAGAACACTAGTTCATTCAGTCATCAGAATACCCTGGGAGGTGGCTATTCCCATTTCACATGGGGGAAGACTGAGACAGAGAAAATGATTTGCCTTAGTCTTTATCCCAAAGCCCAAAGCCCTCAGGGCTATCCATGTACCCTGATTATTTTTTGTTTGTTTTTGTTTTTTTGAGGGTCTCACTATGCAGTTCATAATGGCCTTGAACTCACTATGAAGCCCAGGCTGGCCTAAAACTAGCAGAGATCCTCCTGGTTCAGCTTCCTGGGAGCTGGGAACTGGGGTTACAGGCCTGCATCATCAGGCCTGGCTTCCTCTAATTGGTTATATGTAAGAAACGCTGGTTCTCCATCTTCCGCTGGCTGCGTGACCTTGAGGATGGCTCACCCTCTCTGGGCCTCAGGTCCCTTTTCCTAACGTTCTAGAAGGCTGTGTTTCCAGAGGTGCGACATCCCCAACAGCCAAGGTGTCCCGTTCTCCGAGGCTACAGGGCAGGAGGAGGTGACCAGGCCCCAGGTGAACCCAAGTATCTAGAAATATTGGCGCATGTGAGGGCCTGAGGCGCACCTGCCCGAGCCCACTTTCCCAAGAAGGCTTTGCTGTGGGCTGACAAATCACACTGCGGATCTGCAACTGACTGCCAGGCTTCTGAGCTTTCCCCTGGCCAGGTAGGGAACCCACGCTGCCTGCGGAAGGGCTGTGCACAGGATGGAGGGCACAAGGAAAGGCGAGGGGGGTGCAGAGAGCACTTGGCAGGGGGCTTTTCACTTTCCACTCCTAGAAGCCCGAGCCACCTTGGGGAGGGAGACCCCCTCCACACAGGGTGCCTGTCACAGCTCTGGCTAGTCCCAGGCCTCTCAACCAGAGCCAGGAGAAACGAAGGCTCGCAGGGAGGAGAAGCCAGGCGCAGTGGTCGAGCCAGAAGGGACCAAGGACACTAGGGGGTCCCAGAGCCTCTGACGCACCCCCCTCCCCGCCCCGGGGCTGCTCGGAGCTCGGAAAGTTTGCACGCGGCGCCTCCCGCCCACACCTCAGCCCGGGCCCCCGGCGCCCGGCGCCCACCCGGCCGCCCCGCCCGCCCGCCGGTGCCAGCTCAAGGTCACAGCTGACAGGCGCCGGCCTCCGCGGGAAGAGGGACCGGGACGTGCCCCGCAGGGCTGCGCTCCGGTCCACGCAGGTCCCCAGCGGGCGCCCACGGGAGGGCAGCCGCGGGGAGCAGGGAGAAACCCGGGAGCGCGGAGGAGGCCCGGCCCGCCGGCCGGCCGCTCGCCTCACCTGCGCCGATGCAGATGCGAGATACTCCGCCGCCCGGCTGCGCCTCCCGCCGGCCCGCGACCCCGAGGCTGCGGCTCCTGCCCGCTGCCCTGCTCGCCGCCCGCCGGGCCCGCCGCCTCCTTCCTCGCCGCCGCCGCCGCTGTCGCCGGCGGCACTGCGCTCCGCCCGCCCCCGCTCCTCCCGCTCCTCCTCTCGAGCTCCCCCGAGCCCTCCCCAAACTCCGTGCGGACGGCGCCCTGCGGGACCCAGAGCGAGACTCCCGCTCCTGCGCTCCCGTGCACCGGGAGTCTGCAGTAGGGTCCCCCGCCTCTTCCGGGGCGCCATCTCCGGCCCTTCCATCAGTACCAGCCCCTTGCCCCAACCCACCCGCGCGCCGGCCCGGCCTGGGGAGGGAGATATCCTTCAGCTCTTTCCACGGGTCTCAGGGCCCCAGCTTCCCAGTGTACTGAGACCTGTGGACCAGCCACACTTGGCACCGTGAGCAAGATATGGAGGGGGCATACGGGGATACGGCTTTGGAGGAGGGCAGGGCTGGACCAATCCTAAGGAGCTTAGTCCAAGGGTGCTCCCCAGGAAGGACCGGGGTGGGGAGCAAGGGGCCAAGTTGGCTCTATCAGGCCTGAGAGTGTCCAGAATAGAGCCCCTGCCTGAGGACAAAGTTGAAAACCCTAAGCAGCTAGGGAAGCACCTCCCCAAGGTAGGCTCCTGCTCCTTGGCACAGGCCCGGGGTCACTGAAATGCCCAGCTTCACCAGGAAGCTGGGCCACCTGACCCAGCGCCTGGATCTGCTCCATGCCATCAATTAATCATGCCTTCTTGCTTATTTATTTATTGGCCTTATAAAAAGCCAAATGCACTGCTCACTGCTATCAGGAAGAAAAGATAGGCCCCCATGGGGTGGGGGGGGGGTGGCAGGGGACCCTGATAACTCCCCTCCCCTGGCCTCCACTTGGTGAGGATTCTAGGGAAACCCTGGGGTGGGTATCTAGAACACCTGCTTGCTAGGAATGGCTGGGACATTCCACCATTCATGGGGCAAAATTCACCATGGCTGTGCTCTGCAGCCCCTCAGGAGGGGACAGAGGTTACTCATAGTCCTGGCTTAAGCTTAGGAGGAAAGAGAGGGCGCAGGAGGCTGGTGACCAGGAGGAAACCCTGCATGTGTGACAGGGGTATCTTCAGGCTCTTCTTGGCTCAGAGCACACTGTTCTCACTGCTCCAAGTGATCACCTTGGCAGGCAGCACTGGTATCTCCTGCCTCATCCCAGGGCACCCAGAGGACCGCCCTCCACAAATGCCCCTTCTTCCTCGAAGTTCACAACACAGAGGCACAGAGCCTCCTGGGGGCCAGTCTAGGCACTCTGCCTCCCCAAGTCAGTGGGGGGGGGGCTCCATCTTCCCCCTGGAAGCTGCTTGCTCCTCTCTGTTGAAGGGCCCAGCACCTCTGTTGTATTCTCATAGTAATGTCCTTTCTGTCTCCATGTGCAGAAGCCAGAGATGGATCATGCCCAGTCCTTCTCTAAGCCTTTCATAGCTCCATAGTGCCCTTAGAAGGCCAGTAGCCTCTGGATGCTGCTATTCAGGCCTTTTCATGCCTGTCTCACCTTGGTTCACAATGTCAGTGAAAATTCATCTTCCTCTTTCAGTCAGTCTCTCTCTGTTCAAGGCTTGGCCTTAGTAATGATTTATTTTATTAAAATTTCAGAAACCAGCAAACAAGTTAAAAAAGTGAAAGGAGTATGTAACAACATTGTAAAACAATAGGCATTTTAGTCCCAGTGACAAAAGTCACCAGCTTTGCGACTTTGGACATGGCCTCAACTTCTTAAGAAAAGGATGTTACATCCTACAGCCTCATTTGGCTGTGGTGAGCACACAATACATGGTAGTTGCTGTTGTCCTTGAGCACCTACTATGTGCTAGGGTGCTGAGATTTCCAAAGATGGTTTGGTAGAAATTTTAGGGAAAGCAGAGATTTCAAACTCAAATGCCTGTAAGGACTAGGCAATAATGCGGGAGGTGGGCTTGGTCTGTTTTATGGCTGTCCTGGAATCTACCCAAAAAAATCAACAATGTATGAGCAGTGACAAATAGCAGCTGACACTGGTTCTGTGTGGTGAAGTAATAAGGCATGGTGGGGACCAGGGTGTCTTCCCCACTGAGTGGGTACAGCCACTACTCAGCTCCAGTGGGCTGTGGCCAAGCAGGAGCACAAAACTACCATCAGTTTTCTATGTTTTCAAGATAAGCTGGACATCTGAATTTTTTATGTGAGCATTCTTGGCTTTTAAATATCGTCAACTGTTATGGCTTGTGTCTAGATGACCCCCCAAAGCCTCATGTGGTCATAGGTGGGGCTTTTTCAGAGGTGGCTGAATTCAGTGTGTGTAATGCTAGGATTAAGTGTATAATATTTAGATTAAGGATATGTGATTACTAAATTAGTCCACTGATGGGTTTTTCATAGTTCTAAGTGTGGATAATGGGAAGGCCCATCTTGGGTGTAGGTGGTACTACCTAAAAGGTAGGTAGCCTGGAACAAATAAAAGGGAAAAGCAGGCTGATGCCTTGCTAATTCACTGCTTTTCTGCCTTCTGCCTGCCCTGCTTTGCTATGAACTGTTTGTTCTCTGCGATGCCCCTCTCCCATGCCACCTTGTCTTGAATCCAGCTGAGTATGGACTAAGATCTTTACAAACTGTGAGCTACAATAACCCTTTCCTCCTTTAACTTTGGGTGTTGGGTATTTTGTCTCAGCAAAAAGAAAAGTAACTAAGACATCAGCTATTTTTTAAAATTTAAAACTCTGAGAAAATCAAACACAATATAGCTATGATAAAATTTTGGCCATAGGGCTGGCAGTTTGTGACCTTCAGATCAGTAGGTGGAAGACCAGTGTTATTTACTGACCCACACAGACTCTCTGTCTCTCTCCCTCTCTCTCTCTCCCAGGTGCACAGTGTGGTCAGGTGTACCACAGAGCTGCAAAAGATCCTCTCCATAGAGGAGCTGATTGGATTTCAGAGGGCTAGGTGAGGGGTTGATTCAGACTCAGGTCAGAAGGACTGGCTCTAACCTGACTGCACATAGAAGTTTAGTTGCCTGCCCTTGTTGAGCCTCAGTTTCCACATCTGATAATGGGCAAGTGGTGCGGTGGTCAGAGGCTGCAGAACTGCTCCAAAGCAGCAAAGTTTATGTGAGGTGACCAGAATGTGAGAGCTGAGGACACAGCAGGCTGCACCCACAGCACAGAGGCCCATCTGGTGGGGAGGACGCTTCAGCAATCTGGACTCCCAGGAGCAGTCTCACTCCACTAAAAATAGGGTCCTGACAGATTCTTAAAACTTGAAGACTTTTTGAGAGGTGGAACTGGCAGCCAACAAATGGGAGAAATGGCTGCTTCTCTCTGCTAGGTGAGGAGGAAGAGATGCAGAAGTGGTGTGCACGTCACCCCTGAGCTCATGACAAGAGGCAGAGGAAGTGCAGTGGAGAGGCTGAAGTAGAAATATCTGGGAGCAGAATGGGAATGCAGTGTGATCGCAGTGCCAGCAAACATAAGCCCAGGGCCCTCCAAATGTGATCTGGATGTGCTGGGGTGCAAAGTCCCTTTAAAATGTTTCCTATCCCCACATTGGCCATGTGTGACTATTTTAGTCACATTAAAAGTACACAAAATAACAATCTTACTAAGCAAGAAAAAGTAAATCAATGAGCAAGATACTTCATCAGGTGGAAGTCGCCTTTACAAACAACATTCCCTAAGATAGACTTTTCCCCAATTTACCTGGAGCACTTGTACCGTGACCTTGAAAGATAGTCCTGGGCCTCAGTGTGTCTTCTCACTAGGGGTCTCCAGGAGGAGGAAACTACCGAGATGTATTTGACAGCCTATGCCACCCCATCCTATGCGGTAAAAAGTTTGACTCACAGGCAAAGCAGAGGTAAAGGAATTATTAAGCGAGGGCCTGTCCATTAGAGGATGCTACAGGCAGCTGGGAAACCCAACCCCAGTACAAGGCAGGATCACACACACTGAGGGTACAAGTGCCACCAACAGGGTTTTAGCAGGGGAGGCAATGGGGCAGAAAGAAGGAACATTCTCCTCCCACACACTTCAGATCCTGAGAGAATTTTCTACGATATTAATGGCTGCATATTTTACTTATGCAGTTTTAATTCTTCAAAGGAAAAACCACAAAGGCCAAAGCTCCCAAGGAGAGGAACAATTCATTCTCTAGATAGCCACTGAGGAAGACTTGAGAGGCAGAATTTTAGCTGAATTTTAGAAGAGTAAAAATGACAGAAACAGTAGTTAAACTCTGTCCAGTGCTGGTACTGTCGTTAGTATTTTAAGTAAGCCTATTTGCTCTTTCCAGCAATTCCACAAGGCAGGCGTTTTCAGGCAGACACACTGAGCCCCCACCCGCCCTCTGCCCTGCTGGCCCAGCCAGCTCCCAGCTCTGGGGTCTGTGAGCCCAGCTTCTCCCACTGCACCTGCTCCAGAGGTTACTGTCCTAATGGGTGGGAGCCCCAGCTGGCAGCTCACACATCAGGGCTCCCCAGGGACCTGGCTGGGGTGCTGGCTCCTGACCTTATCTTGCAGATCTCCTTCTTTTACAGGTTTTTCCCTGGAGGGCTCCATCCTTAAACCACACACCCAGTAACCCCATCTCAGGCTCTGCATCTGAGGACCCAGCCCTCAGATCATGTTCTCACTCCCACTCTGCAGTTGTGCTGACAAAGGACAGATCAGAAAGGCTCTTTTCTGAAAAGGAGAGGAGACAGGAAGCAGGATGGTCCTCAGAGGGCAAGAGACAGGGCACATCAGGCAGACAGGATCAGGACAGGAAGACGCATGGATAGTGAGATGAGGTGGTCTGGGTGTGGGTGTGTGGAGTGAGACACTGGGAGATAGGCAAGAAAAGGACTACACAGCCACAGGTCTTAGAACCCATGCTGAGGGCTATTTGTCTCACATATATGTATGTGGCTGGCCCCATGGCTAGCTAGGGCCTTGCGTGTGCAGAGGATGCAAAGATGACTGCGTATACAGCTCATAATAGCTAAATCTTGGAAGCAGCCTGCATGCCCATCAACAGATGAATGGATAAAGAAAATATGGTATTTTGGGCCGGGGATTTAGCTCAGTGGTTTTGCCGCCTGCTGAGCAAGTGCAAGGACCCAAGTTCAATCCCGGGTACCAAAAATATATATATATATGGTATTTTCACACAATGGAGTACTACTCTGTCGTAAAGGATAAGTTCGAATCATTTATAGGAAAATAAATGTGCCTTGAGACCATAATGCTAAGTGAAATAAATCAGATATAGAAGGTTAAATATTGCATGAAATCTCTTCTCTGAAAAACTTAAATTATAAATAATTTAAGAGTAAAAGAAAAGATAGATTGTAGGAAACAAGGAGATAGACTTTGTGGAGATGCAAAGGGGATCTGAGGGCTGAGGGGAAATTGGAGAGAGTAAGGGGAAAGGGAAGTAAAAAGAATCAAGATGGAATATGTGTATGTACCAGTTCCCCAATACAAGTATATGTGTTATGTATTCCAAATATATACTGATCGAAAAAGGGAAGGGAAAAATTACAACAACAAAAAAAGGTGATGAATGAATGTGTACCTGCCCTTCCCAGAAGCTGGCATGTGGGAGGTGCTCAGAAGGGGGTCAGGCCACACAAGCTCAGGTTTGCCCCAAACCTAAAGCTCAGGAAGGCAAATGAGGCCATTTTAGCCGTGTAAGGGAAAGCAGGCACAGGTGAACAGAAGGAGACAATGAGGAAACTCCACTCCACTCCCCTCTTCATGAGGGAGAACGGCATCTGGGCTGAATGCTGACCAGCTCCAGGCTTGCATCTGTCTTGAAAGATTGATTCCTTTGTGGGACTGTGCCTTATAAGGTGAAATTAAACAAAGACAACCTGTCCAGCATTGTAGTTTTAAGGATACAATCACTCAAATTCAGATGAGGAGGTCTTCACTTGACTCACTGCCATGGATTTGATGGTGGACACAAGGGATTTGGATTGACTATAGATTGTTTTGCAGGGCTGGCTGCTGGAGCCACTAGTGAAGTTAGAGGTCAGAAACCTTGTTATGACAGGAACTGCAGAGGATACTGGGAATAGACAGGAGTTTCCAGGCCTTGGAAGAGGTACAGTGTGCCAGAGGGACCAGATGTGTTCTATGAGAGTACAGAGTATAGAATGGGGGCACCCAAGATAGGATTGTGGTCCCCAAAGATCAAGGCTTTCCTAGAGAGCTCAGCCTGAACTTTGCTAAATGAGAAGGTGGATGAAGGATTCTCTGTGTGGGGAAGTAGTAAGGCACAATGGGGACTACAGCATTTGCCCTGTTGAGTGGGGACAGTCACCACTCAGCTCTGCTTTCTGTGGCCAAGCAGGGATACAAGCCTAAACCATCAGGTTTCTGTGCTTTCAAGAAAAGATAGACATCTGGATTTTTATGTGCATACTTTTGATTTTTAAAATGTCATCAACTCGTTTTAAACACCTTATACAATAAAACTGTGGTAAGCTGAGGCCAGCTTGAACCTCAGATATGATTTAAGCCAGATCTTGGGGAACCTTCAGGCCCCAAGAAGCAAAAGGAAGGGGGTGAGTGTGGAGGTCCACTGAGCAGAAAAAGACTTCCCTGTAAGCATGTGGCCTTTATTTATTTATTTATTTATTTTGGTACGGGGGATCGAACTCGGGTCCTTGCGCTTGCGCAGCAGGTGGTGAAACCACTGAGCTAAATCCCCGGTCCCTGAGCATGTGGCCTTTAAATGTCATGTTTGGAAAAGATGCAGCAGTAACTTTGTGCGGTAGCAGTATCATAGTCAATGAGGTTTTTTTCATTAAGTTTATTGATACATTTTAGATATAAAAGTTACATTCATCATTGGGTTCTTGTACCATTACATGAGTATCTTGGTTCTTATTTTTTCCCTTCCCCTGCCCTCCCTTCACCCCTTCCGCCCTTGTCTATTTGCAAAGATTTTATTCCCGTTTTTTTCCTTTTCTCATATTTTTTCTTTTCCCTTCTTTCCTTTCTCCTACCCCTCCCACTTCCCCTACTCCGTTAGACCTTTTTTCCTATTACACAATATCAATTTACATTTTTTAAATTATAATATCAAAATTTAGAGGACGTTACCACAGATTTTACAGAATTTAAAAGGATATAGAAAGCATATTACAAAAATCTTTTTTGAGATAAATTTGACAACTTCTAAGAAGTACCTTGGAAGACAAATTAATAAAACTAACCCTGGAGGAAATATAAAATTTGAATAGCACCTATTAAAGAAAGTATATTCCTAGCTTGAAAACCTACCTATATGACAACAGCAGGCTCATATACATTTTAACTGATAAATTATATCAAATAATTAAAGCAGAAAAAAGAAGGAACACTTCTCCCCTCATTTTAGGAAATTAACATTGTGCTAATCCTAAAACTGGATAAAGATAATAGAAGAAAAAAGTATGAACATAGATAGAAATTTGTTTAACAAAACAAACTATTAGAAGTCAGATCTGGCAGGATGTAGAAAGTGGTTTTATTATAGGGGTGGCAGTGTTGGTTCAGCATTGGAAGATCCACTCCCAGAAGTCATCATTTAAACAGAGGAAAGGAAAAAGCCATATGATCCTGTCACTAGTTGGAGCAAAAGTATTGGACTAAATTCTACAGCTGTTCATGGTAAAAGCTATCAGGAGACTAGAAGTAGAACAGAACCTTCTCAACGGATAAGACATGTACTCCATACTTCAGCAAAAATGCCTTATATGAATGGAAAAGATGCAATGCTTTCTCCTTAAGGTGGGGAACAAGGGCAGATATGCTTACTCTTCATCTGTCCATTAAACTTTGAAAGATAGGCCCAAACCAAAATAGTCTGGCAATAAAAAGAAACAATTAGCATAAGATTGGCAAGGTAGAAGTAAAATCTTTATATGTAGATAAAATGATCATCTACAGAGAAAATACTAAGAAATCTCTAGGAGCCCCTAGAACTTGTATTTGAATTTAGCAGGATTAGAAAACACAAGGTATATATAAAAATTCAGGTCTATGTATACTTGCTATAAATGAAGAATTGGATATTGAAATTTAAAAGTTATGTAGGAGTACAAAAGACCTAGAAAAGTAAAAAGAAAAAAAAAGTGTTGGAAGACATTTATTACCTAATTTTTTTTTTTGTACCGGGGATCTAACTCAGGACCTTGCACTTGCGAGGCAATGGAACCACTGAGCTAAATCCCAGGCCCTTATTACCTAATTGTAAGACTTCCTCTAAAGCTACAGTAATCAAGGCAATATTGGCATAAGGAAAGACATATAGATCACTGGAATAAAACAAAATCTGGAAATAGAACCACACATATATGGTCCACTGAGTTTTGAAAGATTATTTAACATTAACATTTTATAGAACATAAACTCAACTCAAGAGCAGAGGAAAAGATAGTGTTTTCAGCAATGGTACTAGAACATCTGTTACCTGTATGTAAAAAATTAACCTCAACTCTTTATTTCCACACATAAAGACAACGTGAAAGGATCTATGAACCTAAATATGAAAGACTAAAACTATAAAACTTTAAGAAGGAAATTATAAGGGAAAATGTTCATGAATTTAGGGTAGGCAAGAACTTCCTAGGATACAAAAACATGATGTATAAAAGAAAAAAATTGATAAATGAGATTCCATCAAAATTTAGAACTTTAAATGACATCATTAAGAAAATGAAAAGTAGTCCTTCAACTGATCATATTTATAATACATATAACCTATGGCCAGAATATATAAAGAACTCTTACAGCTCATTAATAGACAACGCAATTAAAAAGTAGACACAAGAAGATGATTAATAGCCAGTGTGGCACAAGGAAAGGTGTGCAACACTAGAATCAGAAAAATACTAATCAGTACAATAACAAGATTATATTATACACTCATTAGGGAGATGAAGTTAAAAGTTTTATTTATTTTGTTTTGTTTGGTACCAGGGATCAAACTCAGGCCCTTGTGCTTTTGAGGCAGGTGACAGAACCACTGAGCTAAATCCCTGGCTGAAGATAAAAGTTTTAAAAGAACAGATGTCAGCTTAGGTGTGAACCAGTTAGAACTTTTGAATACTGCTAATGTGAATGTAAAATGATAAAACCCATTTTGGAAAACAAAATAGAAATTACTTGTATTACTGCTAAGAACCAACAGTTCTGTTCTTAAGTTTTTACTTAAGAGGAATGAAAACACATGTTCACAATAGATTTGTATATACAGGTTGACTATTCCTTATCTGAAATTCTTGGGACCAGAAGTGTTTCAGATTTTGGTTTGAAATCCACTTGATCTGCAAAGAGGATAGCTACTCCTGCTTTTCTTGGGGTTCCTGTCGCATGCAGTATTGTTTTCCACCCTTTAACTTTCAGTCTATGAGCTTCCTTTTGAATTAAGTGTGTTTCTTGTATGCAGCATATTGTTGGATTTTGCTTCTTGACCCATTCTGCCAGTCTATTTCTTTTATTGGTGAATTGAGACCATTCACGTTGATGGTTATAACTGAAACATATTGACTTCTCATCGCCATGACTTTTTCTTTTTGTTGGGTTCTCCCCCTTTCCATTTAATTTCTCCTCATGCCAGATGGGTTCATTGTGCTTTGCTTCCTGGGGTTGTGATCCTCAATGTCTGTTCCTAGGATATTGTGTAAAATTCTTTGGAGTGCTGGTTTGGTATTCACAAAGTTCCTAAGGTGCTCTTTGTCATGAAAGTATCTTATTTCTCCATCAATTTTGAAAGCTAGTTTTGCAGGGTCCATCAATCTGGGTTGGAGGCTGTTTTCCTTTAGGGCTTGAAATACATCACTCCAAGCTCTTCTTGCCTTGAGGGTTTGCATTGAGAAGTCTGCTGTGATTCTGATGGGCTTTCCTTTGTATGTGATTTGTGTCTTTTCTCTCACTGCTTGTAGAATTTTGTTCTTCTGTTGGATTTCTGGAATCCTAACTATTATATGCCTATGTGTAGATTTTTTTTTGATCAAGGCTAGTTGGAGTCCTATATGCCTCACTTATCTGTATGTCAAGTTCTTTTCTCCTGCTTGGGAAGTTTTCTGCCATCACTTCTGTGAACAGTTTTTTTATGTCACCTGCGCTCTCTCCTGTATCTTCATTGACTCCAATCAGTCTCTCAAGACTTTTTTTTTTTTTTTTTTTGGTATCGGGGATCAAACTCGGGTCCTTCCGCTTGCGAGGCAGGCAGGAGAACCACTGAGCTAGATCCCCAGCCTGAGACTTCTTTGCATTGTCCAGCAGCTGCTGGATTGATTTCTCATGGTTCCTTACAATTTTAAAGAAAATTTTCTTTTCCTTGTCACTAATTGCAATCTTATCTTCTATATCTGAAATTCTGCCCTCACATTGATTCATTCTGCTGCATAAGCTTTCAATGGATTTTTTTTTTTGTACTGGGGATCAAACTCAGGACCTTGCACTTGCAAGACAGGCACCAGAACCACTGAGCTAAATAAATCCCCCCTCAATGGAGTTTTTAATCTCCTGAAAATCTGTTTGTATCTGTTTTATGGATTCCATTTGTTTCCTATGTTGGGATTCCATCATGTTCCTCAGCTCCTCTTTTTTTTTTTTTTTTTTTTTTTTTGGTACCGGCGGTCAAACTCAGGTCCTTGCGCTTGTGCAGCAAGCGGCAAAACCACTGAGCTAAATCCCCGGCCCTCCTCTATTTTTTTATCTATGTCATCTCGAGATTTATTAATCATGTCTTACACTATGGGCACAATCTCTGCTGTTATCTGAGAAATTATTTCTGATTTCATTTTTTCCAGATCCTCTTTTGTTGCCAAATCAGGGAGTCCAGTTGGTTGAGTATCAGATTATTCCCTCATTTCTCTTTGGGGTTCCTGTGGGTGACCTGGAAGTCTGGTTTTGAGGCTTATTTACAGGTCTTCTCATTTCCCAGAGTGGGGGTGGCGAGCTGCTGGTGCCCATGTGGCTCACCTCCTCTGCGCTGGGAGTGGTTGTAGCCAATGAGATTTATCTGAGGCATGATTATTGCTAATTACAAAAGATGCAGCAGCTTTTTGTTGGTGAGCATCTGTATGGCATCCAAAATCTGGACTAGTAGTGCCCCACAGTGCATCTTTGGCAAACAAGTGTGGCTCTCTGCCAGAGAAATTATTTCTGATGGTGGGTGCACCTCCAGCCTACATGGAGGGCAAGGTGGCCCTGCCAGGAGGGAAGACCCACTGTGAACATCCTTCAAGGAGTAGGTGGCAGGAGCAGGTGCCCAGTGCTCCAGCTCCCTCCCCCTAGAGCAGGAGGACTCAAGAGTCTGTGTTACCCATGGCAGCGCTAAATTGCTTGGTGACTTTCCTTTTGTTGACCTCCTTCGCTCCTCTGCCTCATTTCTTCCTCCCCTACTGGTATTTCCTGGAATCACCTCCCAAATAAACTCTGCTCTTGAATCCTTTTCCCTGGGTGTATTTTGGGGAGAACCCAAACCCAAAGAGTAAACCAGGTAAATATATGAGGACTCCGCTGAGGTTTCAGCACCAGTGCTGGCCCATGTCTCAGACAAGTATTTGATTTCTCCAAGCCACAGACTTCTTGTGTACAAAGCAAGGGAAGCATGGTAACTATATCACTTCATATGTTTGCTGTGCTAATTCACCCAGGTAATGTAGGTGTTCATTCATTCCAAAAGTATTTCTTGAACACCTATGACACATCAGGTGTTGCTGTGGATCCTAGAGACCTAGAAGGGAAGAAGACAACACTTCTGAGCCTATGAAGTTCACATTAGTGAAGAAATCAGACACTAGATGCATATAATATGAGGCAAAGATGAAAAACTAAGGGGAATATAAACCTGGATAGACATTGACTGGGGTTATTTTAAACTTCTGCAGGTAAAGCAAAAGTGCATTCAAAGTGTTGAGCATATTGCATGGCATAGGATAAGCACTTCATAGATGTCAACAAAATATTCATCCTTTCTCTCCGCAACTCCTTCTCTGCCTTTGCTCAGTGCTTCACTTGGGACATGTTTATTGGTCCCTCTTCAATGTCAGGCCCTTTGCTAGGTTCTAGGGATACTCTGATGTGCAAAACAAACATCATCTTGACTTTTGTGGGCTCACAGTCTGTGGAGGAGATCATAACACACAAAATGTTACATATTTGGATCTTGAAATGAATATTCACAGGGAAAGCTAAACATGGCACTACAAGAGAAGAAAGGAGCAGATCCATAAGGTTAAAAGAGGCTTCTCTGACAAAGGAATGCTCAGGCTGAAGACTAACAAATAACACAGTTGTCAGTGCAGAGGGGTGAGAAACTTCCAGGAAAGAAGATGTAGCATGTGCAAAGGTCCTGGGGTGGGGAAGGAACAGGACAAGAGGAAGAATCAGGAAGGTCAATATGGCTGGAGGAGAGAGAAAGAGGGGGGTTGGGATTGTGGACAGGAAGAGGTAGGCAGGAGACAGATCATTCAAAGCTATTTTATTATTCATTGAGCATCAGTAAATATGTCAGTCTCTGTTTTAAGCACTTTGAAAGTATTATTTTCATTTAAGTCTCAAGCTACTCTTTGAAGTGAGTGCTGCCTTTATCTTCAACGCAAGGAACCTGAGGCTCAGAGAAGAAAAATAACTTGCCAAAATTACTGTGCCTGAGATGAAGTCATGTTTGGAACCCAGGTCTCTCTGGCTCCAGAACAAAGCCATCATATTAATCTTCATATTTATCTGTAAAGCAACAGAGAACAGTGATTCAAGATATTGGGGGAAACAGGGTAATGGTATACAGTGCTTCTGTGCTGTTTCTTATAATTGCATGCAAATCTACAATTCTTTCAAAATAAAAGTTTAAGTGATAATTAGAAAGAGAAGAAATAGCCACAGAGAGTCATTCAGTAAGAAGGTGGCCTGATCAGAGGCAGTTTGGACTGACCTCACTGGTGTCCCGGAGGACCAGAGCAGAAGCAGGCAGGAGGTACTGAAATAATCCCAGCGAGACAAGATCCTGGCTCCAATCTGGGAGAGCAGCAGACTTGGTGGGAACACAGAGAACTGAGGCCTCTGGAAGCTTTGCGGTGACCAGTGGATCTGTTTAAAAGACTGTGATACTGGTGGAAGGCCAGAGGAGCAGACATCTGGCCCCACTGGGAACCTTCAGTTTTGTCCCTTCCTGAGCTTCAGTGTTGTCGCTAGTACAATGGGGTGAGAAGATGGACTGAACAGGCTCAAAGGCCACCTCAGCTAGAGAAAATCCCGTAGCATATAACATCTGCCTCAGAAAGGAAAAAGAGGACCCAGTAAGATCACCCAACACATACCCCCTGGTGTAAAGTGCCATACCTGGGGGCTTTTGTTGAGAGGAGGGTCCATTCACAGTCTTCACTGGAAACAAAGCTCTAAGGTCAGATTAGAGCTGTCTTGGTGTCCTCTGACACCTGGCACAGGTTGGGTGTAGAGAATGGAATCTATAAATATGTCAAATGCTGGGCTCTTAAAGCAGGACACTGATGTTGAAAAAGAGTGAAGAGCTACAAACTGGCCCAGATTTGCAGAAATATCTCTTGGGTCAAGAGAAAAGACTTTTCCATTGTATCATCTTGAGTGAAGCATGGCACTCAAAGTAAGACCAAGTCTCAGTGACAGTGGACCGAGAAATGGAACCCTAGCTCCACTTTCTGCACAGAGTGAGGAAGCTCCTACTGGACATAGAAGGCCTGGGCCAGTGTGGCCTCAGCTCCCAGTGAAGAGAGGAAGGTTCATCTCAGGTCCTCTTTGGTGTATGACCTGAAGAGGACATTCAAGTCCTGAAAAAATGCCCAGGGTCACTCCAGAGCCACCACGGGTCCTAAGAAAACTTGGAAGACTCCAGGAGACAGGCCAGAGCCTGGGACAGGAAAATCACATCTTGATTTCAGACAAAGAGAGACTGACCGCCAGGAAATAAAGCCCCACCCCTGACAGCCAGCACTGTGAGAGGAGGGATGAGTGAGTGGGGGGCTCACCCACACCACACTCCACCTGGACACTGCAGATCACCAGTCATAGATGTCACAGGTGACATAGCTAAAGTTGGGGTCAGAGCCATATGGCACACTGAGAGAAAACAGGGACGCTCTATCTGCTTGTGCATATCTTTGAAATTTTCATAGAGGAAGTAGATTAAATTTAGATTTACGCTAAAAAAAGCTCAATAATTAGACCAGTATTAAGAAATAGGGATACCTAGGGAACAAAGTAGAAAGTCAAGAAATTGTCTCCAATCCCTACAGGAGGTTGATGTAAGATAAAAGCAGTATTTCAAGTCAGTGGGGTATAATTGGAGTAATAGTAAATAGTGCAGAAAAAAATGGGTAGTTATTTGGAGAAGGAAATGGTTTGATCTATACACCATATTATACATTAAGTGGATCAAAATTTTAATTTAGTTGCAAAAATATAAATACATAAAGTATGCAAAATAAAGTGTGGGAAAACCCCTTTAAATCTTTGGATTCAGAAGGCCTTTCTACCACTTAAAATCCATAAGCTAGAAAAGACAATCTTGATGAATTTTTTATGATAAAAACTTTTAGGTGAGTTTGGTGGTGCACACCTATAATCCCAGCATTTTGGAGGCTGAGGCAGGAGGATTGCTAAGAGTTCTAGGCTAGTCTGGGCTGCATAGTGAGTTCAAAGCCAGCCTGAACTACAAAAATAAAAATAAAAATAAAATAAAAAACAAAAAACGTCTAAAAAGTGATTTAAAATGATTTTTTTTAAATGTACTACAGTAAAAGACACATTGCCATCAATCCTCTCAAAATACTCCCCTTTGGGCTGAGGATTTAGCTCAGTGGTGCCACCACCTGCCTCGCAAGCACAAGATCCCGAGTACGATCCCCGGTACTAAAAAAAAAAAAAAAAAAAAAAACTCCCTTTCATCCTTCAGACACACTTATTCTATTGTTCTTGCTAGTTTCTGAAGTGGTGGTAGAAGGCCTTTTACCTGAGTGTCTTTACTTATGATGATGTGGCTTGGTGTCAGGGATCAAACTCGGGACCTTGCGCTAGCGAGGCAGGCACAGTGCCACGGAGCTAAAGCCCCAGACCTTTTCATTGCTATTTTTATCTAGGGAAGAACCAGAACTTGCACAGCGCCAGATCTGGTGAATAAGGTGGTGGACGGTACACTGGTGTGTTCTCATGAGCTGCCTTTCTGTTGGATGGCACTTGGCAGCAGGTTTGATCATATTTCTGATCACATTGCCTAGTGATACTCATGAATGAGGACTTCCAGAACGGCTTCACATAATGGCAAGTGCAACTTGTTCAAAGTGAGGGGAGTATTTTGAGGGAGATTAACTGCAATGGGTCTTTCACTTCAATGTTTAAAAATTTAAACATTTACCATATGTTTTGATCATACCTCATATGTGGCAATCAAAACAAAATACCATACACAAACTCACAAAAGATATATATTTAACTGGAAAAAATATGGGTAGGAGATTTAGTTCAGTGGTGCCGCACCTGCCTTGCAAGTGCAAGGTCCTAAATTCGATCCCGGGGGCGGGGGGGGGTGCCATATTAATTGGAAAAAATGTAACACCAAGGTTTAATCACAATATATAAAGGGCTTCTAGAAATCAAGATGGTAAAGACAAGCAACCTTATAAACATAGGCAAAAACCAGGAACAGACAGTTCCACCAAATGTCAATCCAAAAGGCTCCTAAATATATGTTAAGCTACTGAGCCTCACTCACAGGAGCAGCATGTTTAAAACTGCAATGAACTCAGGTGTAGCTCAGTGGTAGGGCATGTGCCTAAGCATGCATGAGGCCCTGGGTTCAGTCCCCAGACTCCCTCTACCCTCACCAACAATCAGAAAACTCTCGGGCCGGGGATTTAACTCAGTGGTTTCACCGCCTGCTGCGCAAGCAAGGACCCGAGTTCAATCCCCAGTACCAAAAAAAAGAAAAGAAAAGAAAACTCTGTTATACAGCGAGGCTTGGGGAAGCAGGTGATTTCACACAGAGCTGCTGGGAGTGTGTAAGTTAGCACTACTCTATGGCGGGAAGCTTGTGACATCTGTGTGTGGACAGGTGAAAATGAGCGTGCAAGGGAAAAGTGAATGGGAATTGAGCTGTGACAATCCAGATGAAGCCAGATTATTTCAGGCCTTGCACACCTGGCCAAGAAGTTTGAAATTTTATTCACAGAGTCCTGCGCTGCCCACTAGAACTTTGTGTGACAAGGGAAACTGTCCACTAGGGTAGCCATAAGACAACAGGGTGGCTACTCAGCCCTTGAGATGTGGCTCAGAGATTGAGGAACTGCATTTTAAATTCTATTTAACTTCAATTAATTTACTTTTAAACAGCCACCTGTAGCGAGTGGCCACTGTACTGGAGAGCACACACAGGCCTTAAAGGGCTATTGGAGGGCATTCGATCCTCCGATCCTCTGACTGCCTAGAAAGGGATGCAGCTAGGGCTAAAGATAAAAAGACAACAGAGACAGGTGTAATTTCAAAGTATATGAGGGCCTGGGAGGTCAGTGCCTCAGAGTAGGCAAAGACAAAGACTCTGAGCTAGCCATCATTTATTGGGTACACACAATAATTGGAGGAAGCATGGGTGACTTAGGGGGCAGAGGTAATCCTAGGACAATGAGGAATTTATGCTGATAAAGATTCTAAATCGTGAGGTTCTTATGTTGATAAGGGCTATAAGGAGAGCATTCTTACAACAGTAGGTGGGATGAGGTAAACTAATAGGGAACTTGTCCCTCCCCAGGTGAAACCTTTCTCTTTTTTTTTTATTACGACTTTGTAATCTTGCCATTGAGCGCCACCGCTTCGGTGGACCACTGAGGCCTCAGCTGTGTTCGGAGGCAAAAAGGAGTTGTTTCCACGTGCCATAGCCAGCTCAAGGCCAAGGTGACATTGCGCCTTGGTCAGCTATAGTTGCACTTTAATTATGAAATTATTTTTCCCCGAAATTTGTGTAGAAATGCTCCCAACAGGGAGCCACATGTTTCGCAGGTAGGGGATAACAGGCAAAATTAGGTTGGAGAATTTCACGAAGGATGGATTCCAGGGAGGCTGGTGGAGGTTAGAGACAGTTGGAGAGGAGGCAACAAGGCCATACAAAAGTGGGAATGCTGACAAAAATGAGGACCCAGGGCTGGGTAAGAATGAGCAACTTCTAGAAGAATGAAGACAGTGTGACAGTGACAATGAGAAGGTTGAGGATGACTCTGTAGATGCAGTCTTAGCAGCCAAGGTGTGAGCAGGGCATGAGCACAGGGAGCCTGGGGTAGGTGGAGCAGCTGTGGCAGGAACCCTAGAAAGCACCCCCCTGCCCCAGTGGAGGCATACCCTGAGGACATCTGCATTCAGAATGCAATCCACGCTCTCCACAGGAGCCACGTGCCTCCGCACTCCCACCTTCTGCTCTTCCCCAGTGCCACCTGCTTGAGCCACAGTGGTCTCCTTTATGTTCTCCCAACACATCAAGCTCAGTTGCACCTCAGGGCCTCTACCCTTGGCACTCCCTGTGCCTGGAATACCCTTCTCTCAGGTCTTCACATTGATGTCTTCTCTTTATTCAGATTTCAGCTCCGAAAAGTCATCCCCAGGTTGCCCTTTCTACACTGCCATCTTACCTTACTTTTCTGCACTCCATATCTCTCACTAATGTTATTTCACTTACTTGTGTGTCAGCCCACTGTTCTCTCCCTCTTCTTGTGTCTTTTGCCTTACTTGTCTCAGGGCCTGGCACAGAGTGGAGCTCACAGCATAGTCATGGTAAATGAATAAGAAGAGAGGAGAGAGGGTAGAGAAATCTACCAGTCCCTTGCTGCCCCAAGAGAACTTTTCAGAGACCTGGGAATGAGTGCTGTGGCCATCATGGTCTCCAGCATCTGTGCTTACACAGGCTTCTGTTGACTGAATGGAGAACACACCAAAGTCTCCTCAATTTGAGAGCTTCCAGGGACCAATCTGGGGTATATTGACTTGCATGATAGAAGAGAGAAGGACATCAGAAGGCTTGGCAGGAGGCAAGCTGGGGAGTTCAGTCTGAGAGAACAAGAGACGATCCTGGAGGAGAGTGTGTGTGTGCATGTGGCTGTGTCTATGTGTGTCCTAGTGCATTAGTGGCCTAGGCTCACTAGAACAAAAGGCCATAGACTGGGTGACTAGCAGATTCAGTGTCTAGTAAGGGCTCACATCCTGGTTCATGAGCATCATTTTGCTTCATTCTCACCTGGTAGGAGGGAAAGGGTCTCTAGGGCATCTTTTATATGGATACCAATCCCCATGAAAGCTCCACTTCCATGACTGCTCACTTCCCAAAGACCCCATATTCCTGTTACTATCACCTTGTGGGTGAAGATTTCAATATAGGAGTTTTGAGAGGAAGAAACATTAAGTCTATAGCAATGTGTGTGTGTGCATGTATGTGCATGCCTGGCTGCGCGCGTGCACACAGCTTGAATGGAATGGACAAAAGAGTGTGCCAGGCAGCAGGTACAGCAGGAGCAGAGGCCATGAGGTGGTAGGCAGAATGGCGCATGAAGTGGCAAGAAGCAAGGCAGCCCTCTGCAGCAGAGGGAGAAAGCTTGTATAACAGCAGATGGGTCGGCATTATCAGTTGAGACCAGAACCACACAAGATGGCTGAGTTCTGTTCTAAAGTGGCAGGGAGCCCTGGGTGGGCTCTACAGAGTATGACATGACCAGAGTGGCAGAGAGGCTGTCCTGGGAGAGCTGGTGCAACTCCACATTCCTCTTTTCCATGACTGCTCATGCCCCAGGACTAAAGTCCTATTCTCCAGGTTCTCATCCTTCCCCAACAGTAGCTGCCACCTATAACCTGATATGGCACAACCTGAAAAGTCTTGATGTTCAGAGCTTCAGGTTCTGTGAAACAAATCAGTGACCTACTTTTTACATGTTGAGTGAGAAATTTGATAAAACAGGTGCCCCTGTGGATTGTCCCAGGAAAGACAAATGGGGCAGAACTAGGGCATTCAGTGTTAGGGCCAGACAAGTGGATGTGGGGTCAACAGAATGGGGAACTTTCTCATGATCTTTCTTCCTTGACCACTCAGCCTCACTGAGCTGTCTTACCTGCTTTTCTGAAAGGCTGGGGCCAGGTAGTCACCTGCCAAGCCAAGGCTGGCTCAATATCCAAGGGCTTTTCCAAATTGGGCAATTATTCAGAAGAGAGACACTCAAAGATTTTCTAAGAGCAAACAAAGACTGGTGAATAATTTTTAACCCATTCATGAGAAGTAATTTTTTGAAACTGAGCTTGTTTTTCTCTCCTTTATTTTGTTTGGCTTTCTACTATATACATTTATTATCACTCCTGGACTCACTGTATCAAAAAAGAAGTTGATGGAGAAAAAAGAGAACTCTGAATAATGAGTCCTTTGTTGGATAGAGAAAATGTCCATTTCAAAAATAACCTGAGACCATGGAAAGATAGTCCTCATTTCTCCGAGGTAAGATAAAACTTAACAACTCTCTGGCATGCCCAAAGGCATTTGTGACAGGTAGCTAATAAATTGAGCCATGTTTATTTATCTATTTTGTATGGGGATTGAATCCTGCTAGCATATCCTTCACCACTGAGCCACCCCCACTCTGCCTGAATTAAGCTCCATTAGAAGACGCCTCCTGTCTTAATCTCTGATCATAAAAATAGCTTTTTTCTTCTTTACTGGGGATTGAACCCAAAGCCTTCACACTGAGCTATATCCATAGCCCTTTAAAAAACAACAACAAGAACAAAACCCCAAATGTTTATTTTAAAACAGGGTCTCACTAAGTTGCCCAGGCTAAGTTTGAATTTGTGATCCTCCTGTCTCAGCCTCCCAGAGTTCTGGGATTACAGGCGTAATTACAGACTTTTTTTTTTTTTTAGCCTGACAATTTCTTCTCGTGACCATTACAGGATGGCAGGCACACATCTTTCTCTGTTTGCTACCAGGCTTTGTCTTCTCTTTTCTTCCCTTCTCTCCCTATCTGAGTTCCTTCATATTGTCAGGTCGTACTTCTCACTTGTCATGAAAGGCCCCTTGAATCTATGTCCATACAACAGCATCTGGACCACCACAAAGAAAACACCAGTGGGGGCAATAAAAAGCACACTTGGATGCAAGTCCTATGTTATAGCTTATATCTAGATGTCCCCCCCTCAAATCCTCATGTGCTCACAGGTGGGACTTCAGGGAGGTGACTGGATCATGATTTAGTTCACTGATGGGTTTGTAGTTGGTTGGGATGCTGGGAGGTGAAGCCTGGTGGGAGGAGGTGGATTACCCTGGGCATGGCCTGCTATGAGTGCTCTCTTCCTGCCTTGAGTACTGCTGCTTCCTGCTTGTCATGCCATGTCCTCTGCAGTTTCACCTCTGTGATGCCCCTGTGCCATACCACCCTGCCTTGGAGCCAGCCAACTGTAGACTGAAACAGCTACAAACTTTAAGCTAAAATAAAGCTTTCTTCCTTAACTTGTGGAGGGTTGGGTATTTTGTCCCAGTAATGAGAAAGTAAGTAGGATGTCCTGATTTTGCTTCTTGCTAGCCCTGTGAATTTAAGTAAACATTGACTGCAATGCCACCTGGTATTGGTAATTTCTACCTCCCTGAAATGCTGGGAGAAGATTACACTACAAAGGAAACCTTGCAAAGTCCCTCAGGCTGTCTGGCCCATGCATCTGCTCAGGGAACTAGAACTAACTCCAAGGGCTCTCTCCTGGTCAGGCCCTAGGTCCACGCACAGGACAACAGTTAGGAGCTGCAGATGGCCCAGGTCATCCCCTTGCATTTCCTAGCTTCAACTCAGTTCACCTAACTGGCTCTGGCCCATAATGGTGAGGGAAGGGGGTGCTTGTCATTTCTAAGTCCATACTCCATCTGTCCCCTCCCTTCCATGAAAAAACACAGGGCCATATGTTGGAATGATAGTACCAGGAGCTCCCTTTTTCACCAAATACAAAGGGACTGCAAGAACAAGAAATGTACCTCTTGTATACAAAGCCACTGCTCCATTAATATACCAAGTAGACCAAGCAACAAATATTGAGCAGTTATAGGTGTGCACTCATGGATCACTGAACAACAAGGATACAGTCTGGGGAGGTATCACCAGGTGACTCTGCCACTGAGTGGACATCATAATGTATTTGTACCAACCTAGGTGGTCAAGCCTATTAGCACTGCTACTACTGCTACTACTACTATACACACAGTGCCTGCCATTGCTCCTAGGGCCATAAGCAAAACGTGATTAAATCAAGCACAGAGAAAATGATGTAGCCAAGAGATATGGTGAACACAAGATGGTGAGGCTGTTGCCAGCACAGTGCTGCTTGCTGTTTACCATCATGGGTGGTTTTATAAATAGAAAGAGTGTTTTCTAAAATAATAATAGAAAGCATGCTTAGTAAATATATAAATCAGTAACAGGATGGTTTTATCATGACTTATTACCATAGACTATATATAATCTACTCTTATACAACAAGCTGTACGGTAGGTTTCTGTATCCAGCATCACCACAAACTTGTGAGGAATGTCTTGCAATACAACGCTATGGTGGCTATAAGGTCACCAAGCAATAGGGAATTTTTCAGTTTCATCATCATCTTCTGGGACCACCTTCTATGAGCATCAGTGTATGGGGCATGACTTGTATTTGCCCCATACTGCATGAGGTGCCACGGAAGTGACAGTGAGCATGGCACATGTGCAGCAGAAGGGTTTGTGTATGGCAGTAGGGGAGACAGGGTCTCAGATGGGAGTGAGAGGTAAAAATGATGCAATCAGACTCCTTGAAGGTCCTTTCTGTTGCAGAGGTTTGGGGAGCAGAGTTCCATGTATGTTACTTTTGGGTCCAGTCAAGTCTAGGGACCAGTAAGGCAGGCTAGAGGAAGAAAGTAAAAGAAAGTCTGTATACAGGGCCTAGTTGTTCTGTCTTTGAGTTGACAGTTTCATCCCTAATGGTGGAGAAAGCTTGCCTGTCCCCATGTTCTGACATGAAGACATTGCAGACTGGGCTCCTCCAACAGAAGTCTGTGTAGATGAAACTGAGTGAGATGTGTTCAAAAGTTGCATCTAAATTAAATAGAGGAAATGTAATTGCAGACCATTGTCCCTGCTCATGGGGATCACAGCATGGTGCTCACCTACAGGCAAGATGATGATTTAGAATGCTTCCCTCCAGTGGTTTGCCTTGGGGAATCAGCTGGATGGTCTGATCTTTACCATGGTAATGGTGCCTGCATATACCCAATGACTGCTTTGCTAAGAGTCTGTCTATAGATATATATATATATAGATATAGATATATATATATATAGATATATATATATATATATATAGATATATATAGATATATATAGATATATATATCTATATATATAGATATATATCCTATCCTGGATGCTAAAAACAGCGAGGACAGGCAAATGTTTGAGATGTTTGAGACACAGATACCAAGAGTGAGATGCTTGGAAGTAATGAACTCCCTTCTGCCCCAGCTGTGAGCCTATAAAAACAAACAACAACAACAACAACAAAAAACAGATGGCCCCATGCAGTTTTTACTTGATGCACCGAGCACAACAACAAACCCCAAAGCTCAGGCCTGCCTGGGGCTTGCTTCTGAGATTGATGTCTCTGTCTTCCAAGTGGGAAGCAGAAACTTGGAGAAATCACACAACCAGTTGAAGGAAGTGTGAAGATCCAAATGGCACATCTTTTAATTCCTAATCCAAGCTTCTCTCTGGTTAACCAAAAGGACCACAATGCCTCAGACCCACCTGATCAGAGATGAGAACAAGCCCTGTCCAGCCCTGCCCCCAACAGAGTAGCACCTTGTGTTAAAAAACAAATAGCCAGGCAGAGAAGCTCAGCTGGTCCCAGCACCTGGAAGGAACTCCCCTGCTTCCATCCCAGGCTCCCAGGGCAGAGAAGGTGAGCCTGTCCCAGCACCCAGAAGGAAGCTCCCCCCACCTCCATCACAAGCTCCTAGGGCAGAGAAGGTGAGCCACATGGGTGCCAGAAGCACCTCCTCCCGTGAAAATGAGAAGACACGTAAACAAGTCTCAAAAACACACTTCTGGATCACCTACAGTAACCCCAAAGAGAAATGAGATGGAACAACCTGATACTCAACCACCTGGACTCTCTGAACTGGCAACAAAGGAGGATCTGGGAAAAATGAAATCAGAAATAATTACTCAGATAACAGCAAAGATTTTGCTCATAGTGCAAGACATGATTAATAAGTCTAGAGAGGACACAGATAAAAACAATAGAGGATCTGAGGAACATGATGGAATCCCAACATAGGAAACAAATGGAATCCATAAAACAGATACAAACAGATTTCCAAGAAATTAAAAACTCCATCGAAAGTATGCACAGCAGAATGAACCAGTGTGAGGATGGAATTTCACATATAGAAGATAAGATTGCAATTAGTGAGGAGGAAAAGAAAAATTGCTTTAAAATTGTAAGGGAACACAAGAAATCAATCCAGCAGCTGCTAGACAGATGCAAAGAAGAATAACATAAGACTGATTGGAGTCAATGAAGAAACAGGAGAGAGTGCAGATGACATAAAAAAACTCTTCACAGAAGTGATGGCAGAAAACTTCCCAAGGAGGGGAAAAGAACTTGACATACAGATAAGTGAGGCATATAGGACTCCAGCTAGCCTTAATCAAAAAAAATCTACACATAGGCATATAATCATTAGGATTCCAGAAATCCAACAGAAGAATAAAATTCTACAAGCAGTGGGAGAAAAGAAACAAATCACATACAAAGGAAAGCCCATCAGAATCACAGCAGACTTCTCAATGCAAACACTCAAGGCAAGAAGAGCTTGGAGTGAGGGATTTCAAGCCCTAAAGGAAAACAGCCTCCAACCCAGATTGACGTACCCTGAAAAACTAGCTTTCAAAATTGATGGAGAAATAAGATACTTTCATGACAAAGAGCACCTCAGAAACTTCATGAATACCAAACCAGCACTCCAAAAAATTTTAGACAATACCCTAGGAAAAGACAATGAGGATCACAACCCCAGGAAAGCCAGCAGAATGAATCCACTGGGCATGACAAATTAAACGCAAAGGGGGTGAATCCAACGAAAAGAAAAAGTCATGACAAGGCTTTTAAAACTTTTAACTTCATCTCCCTAATGAGTGTATAATTCAATCTTATTATTATACTGATTAGTATTTTTCTGATTCTAGAGTTGCACACCATTCCTCCTGCTATACTGGCTATTTATCATCTTCTTATGTCTACATTTTAATTGGGTTGTCTATTAATGAGCTCTAAGCATTCTTTATATATTCTGGTCATAGGTTATATGTATTGTAAATATGGTCTGTTTAAGGACTACTTTTCATTTTAATGATGTCATTTAAAGTTCTAAATTTTGACGGAATCTCATTTATCAATTTTTTTCTTTTATACATCATGTTTTTTGTGTCCTAGGTAGTTCTTGCCTACCCTGAATTCATAAATATTTTCCCTTATAATTTCTTTTTAAAGTTTTATACTTTTAGGCTTTCTTATTTAGGTTCATAGATCCCTTCAAGTTATTTTCATGTATGGAAAAAAAGGGTTGAGGTTAATTTTTTATATACAGATACCAGGTGTTCTAGTGCCGTTTGCTGAAAACATTATCTCTTCCTCGGCTCTTGAATTAAGTTTATATTCTATAAAATGCTAATGTTAAATAATCTTTCAAAACTCAGTGGACCATATATGTGTGGTTCTATTTCTAGATTCTCTGTTTTATTCCAATGATCTATATGTCCTTCCTTACACCAACACTGCCTTGATTACTGTAGCTTTAGAAGAAGTCTTAAAATTAGGTACTAAACGTCTGCCAACACTGTTTTTGTTTTTGTTTTTGTTTTTAACTTTTCTAGGTCCTTTGTACTCCTACATAACTTTTAAATTTCAATATCCAATTATACACAGAACTGGATTTTTATATATACCCTGTGTTTTCTAATCCTGCTAAATTCAAGTACAAGTTCTAGGGGTTCCTAGAGATTTCTTAGTATTTCGTCCGTAGGATGATCATTTCATCTACACATAAAGATTTTGCTTCTGCCATGCCAATCCTATCCTTGTGTCGTTTTATTGCCAGACTATTTTGGTGGGGACTAGGTTTCAAAGTTTAATGGACAGATAAAGAGTAAGCATATCTGCCCTTGTTCCCCACCTTAAGGAGAAAGCATTGTATCTTCTCCATTTATATAAGGCATTCTCTCTGGAAGTATGGAATACATGTCTTTAATCTGTTGAGAAGATTCTGTTCTACTTCTAGTCTCCTGATAGCTTTTACCATGAACAGCTGTAGAATTTAGTCCAATACTTTTGCTCCAACTAGTGACAGGATCATATGGCTTTTTCCTTTCCTCTGTTTAAATGATGACTTCTGGGAGTGGATCTTCCAATGCTGAACCAACACTGCCATCCCTATAATAAAACCACTTTCTACATCCTGCCAGATCTGACTTCTAATAGTTTGTTTTGTTAAACAAATTTCTATCTATATTCATACTTTTTTCTTCTATTATCTTTCTCCAGTTTTAGGATTAGCACAATGTTGAGTTCCTAAAATGAGGGGAGAAGTGTTCCTTCTTTTTTCTGCTTTAATTATTTGATATAATTTATCAGTTAAAATGTATATGAGCCTGCTGTTGTCATATAGGTAGGTTTTCAAGCTAGGAATATACTTTCTTTAATAGGTGCTATTCAAATTTTATATTTCCTCCAGAGTTAGTTTCATTAATTTGTCTTCCAAGGTACTTCTTAGAAGTTGTCAAATTTATCTCAAAAAAGATTTTTGTAATATGCTTTCTATATCCTTTTAAATTCTGTAAAAATCTATGGTAATGTCTCCTAGATCTTAATATTGTAATTTTAAAAATGTATAACTGATATTGTGTAACAGGAAGAAAAGTTCTAAAAGACCAGGGGAATTGTGAGGGGTAGGGGAAGGGAAAAAAGGGAAAAGAAAAAATATGAGAAGAGGAAAAAAAATGGAAACAAGGTCTTTGCAAATAGGGAAGGGTGGAGAGGGTGAAGGGAGGGCAAGGGAAGGGGAAAAAAATAAGAACCAAGATGCTCATGTAATGGTACAAGATCCCAATGATGAATGTAACTGTATTTTATACCAAAAATGTACCAATAAACTTAATGGGAAAAACAAATGAACAAACAAACAAACAAATAGCCAAACTTAAATTTAGCAAACAGGACCACACCTCATGTTCCAAAGTGCTGAAGAGGCCAATTTCTTTTCAGGCACCCTAGAGGCAGCAGAGTCTAAGGCACTATTTGCAGCCCAACACATGAATCATTTAGAGCCAGAGAACCAGTCTGGAGAGTGGCTAGGTGTCCACTCATCCATCCTCACAGAGTCCACTCAGATGGAAATTCACCTCAGAGCTGAAGTTAGAAGTTCAGCCAGCCTCACTGGGCAGCCATTGCCAGGAGGAGCTGAAAATGGAGGGATGCAGGGACTGCAGATGTGGACGGGCCAGCACTCTGGACAGTAATGCCTGAGAACAGTGCCCAGCTTGAGCAAAGCACTCCCAAGGCTATGATGCTCTTTCATGTCCATTATTTCTGGGCAACCTCATGAGGGATGGATTGCACCAACCCCATTGGCAGATGAGGATACTGAGGTTCAGGGAGATGGAAGACTCAGCCACATAGCTGGTTAGTGGAGCAGCTGCAGCAAACAGGCATTGATCTCCCAGTAGCTCCTCTTCCCACTGATTGATGCTATTGTTGCCTTCAGGTCAGCCACAGAAAGTCAGACAGAGGCCATCCTGGAGCCTGTGACCCCTTGCTCCAACCCCACAAGTCAGTTATGGCACCATGATGTTTCCTGCATCCAGAGTGGGCTGCCAGGATGCACACCATGTGTCTGGAGACTATTCCTACTCCTTTCTCCCACCCTTGAGTTGGCCTCATTCTCCTCTGCAGAGAATGGTGGGAAGGGACTTCATAGGGGGTTTGGGCCAAAGTAGGACCACAGAGGAGAGGTACTGAGGTGTGTGCTCCAGGCAGGGGACGGGCAACTGAGGTTTAGGAAGAGGGTCACAGTTCTAGAGCTCTGGGAAGCTCCCTGCAGGCCACACTGCAGGGGCAGATTGGAAGAGACCAGAATGAAAGTGACAATAGAGACAGAGGTTCAGTGAGAGGTGGGGCCATCAACCACACAATGTACGCCGAAGGTTGAGGGTCAAACAGGATGCAGAGAACTACAAAAAGTACTGACTAGAGCTGGTGTCTGCTGATGGGGACTGAGTAGGATGATGAAGCCAAATACCATATTAACCTTAGTTCCAGCAAAGGAGGAGGGAAACCTTGTATAAAGAAAAATCCTGATGCCCTACCAAGGTCCCGAGTATCACAGAAGATGCTGAATCACCCCGCTGCAGACAGGCAGGTCTGCCCACACCCTACCGAGGTCCCCAGTCACACAGAACACACTGAATCAGCCCGTTGCAGACAGGCAGGTCTGTGCATGCCCTACCGAGGTCCCAAGTCACGTGGAAGACACCAAATCACCCCGCTGCAGACAGGCAGCCACCTGGTTCCACACTACAAAGACGCAGAGGACACCAGACCACCAGACCAAGGTACTGAGTCCCGCTGCTCCTGGCCCAGAGGTAGAGACTTCTGAGCCGCCATCCCACTGCTCCTGGTATAGAGGAAGGGGCTTCCTGGTCACCATCCCTCCTGCTGCTCCCAGCCCAGAGGAAAGGGCTTTTGGGCCACCATCCCTCCCACCACTCCCAGCCCAGAGGTAGGGGCTTCTGAGCTGCCATCCCACTGCTCCTGGTCCAGAGGGAGGGGCTTCCCAGCCACCATCCCTCCAGCTGCTCCTAGCCCACAGGAAAGGGCTTTTGGGTCACCATTCCTACTGCTGCTCCCGGCCCCTGTCCCACCTCACCCAGCTCAGAGGAGGTAATCCCTGCAGGTCCTAACAGCCCCCCACCCCAGTTGAAGTGAGAAAACATGTAAATAACTTTCAAAACCAGACTTCCAGAGCACCTACAGCAACCCCAAAGGGAAATGAGATGGAACCCTCTGATACTCAACCACCTGGACCCACTGAACTGGCAACAAAAGGGGATCTGGAAAAAGTGAAATCAGAAATAATTTCTCAGACAACAGGAGAAATTGTGCCCCTAGTGCAAGACATGATTAATAAATCTAGAGAGGAGCTGAGGAACATGATGGAATCCCAACATAAGAAACAAATGGAATCCATAAAACAGATCCAAATAGATTTCCAGGACATGAAAAACTCCACTGAAAGTCTACACAGCAGAATGAGCCAGTGTGAGGACAGAATTTCAGATATAGAAGATAAGATTGCAATTAGGGACCAGGAAAAGAAAAATTGCTACAAAATTATAAAAGAATATGAGAAATCATTCGAGCAGCTGCTGGATGATGCAAAGAAGAATAACATAAGACTGATTGGGCTCAATGAAGAAACAGGAGAGAGTGCAGATGACATAAAAAAATCTCTTCACAGAAATAATAGCAGAAAACTTCCCAAGCAGGGGAAAAGAGCTTGACATACAGATAAGTGAGGCATATAGGACTCCAAATAGCCTTGATCAAAAAAAAATCTACACATAGGCCTATAATTGTTAAGATTCCAGAAACACAACAGAAGAACAAAGTTCTTCAAGCAGTCAGAGAAAAGAAACAAATCACATACAAAGGAAAGCCCATCAGAATCACAGCAGACTTCTCAACACAAACCATCAAGGCAAGAAGAGCTTGGAGTGACATATTCCAAGCCCTAAAAGAAAACAGCCTCCAACACAGATTGATGTACCCTGCAAAACTAGCTTTCAAAATGGATGGAGAAATAAGATACTTTCATGACAAAGAGCACCTTAGGAACTTCGTGAATACCAAACCAGCACTCCAAAGAATTTTACACAATATCCTAGGAACAGACATTGAGGATCACAACCCCAGGAAGCAAAGCACAATGAACCCATCTGGCATGAGGAGAAATTAAATGTAAAGGGGGAGAACCCAACAAAAAGAAAAAGTCATGGCGATGAGAAGTCAATATGTTTCAGTTATAACCATCAACGTGAATGGTCTCAATTCACCAATAAAAGAAATAGACTGGCAGAATGGGTCAAGAAGCAAAATCCAACAATATGCTGCATACAAGAAACACACTTAATTCAAAAGGAAACTCATAGACTGAAAGTTAAAGGGTGGAAAACAATACTGCATGTGACAGGAACCCCAAGAAAAGCAGGAGTAGCTATCCTCTTTGCAGATCAAGTAGATTTCAAACCAACAATGATTAAGAGAGACAAAGAAGGACATTACATCCTTGTAAAGGGAAGAATCCAAGAGGAAGAGATGACAATCATAAATATCTATGCACCAAACACTAGTGCACCCAACTATATAAAACAAATACTAACAGACATGAAAAGTCATATATGCACTAATACAATTGTAGTGGGGGACCTCAACACCCCACTGTCACAAATAGATAGATCAACTAGACTAAAAATAAGTAAGGAAATACTAGAACTCAATCGAACTCCTGAACAAATGAACTTAACAGATGTTTACAGAGTCTTCCACCCTACAAAATCAGAATACACATTCTTCTCAGCTGCACATGGGTCATTCTCCAAAATAGACCACATACTCACACATAGAACATGTTTAAGTAAGTGCAAAGGAATTGAAGTTATCCCCTGTATATTATCAGACCATAGTGAGATGAAATTGGAGATCTATAGCAAAAGAAACTCAAAAAATTTCATAAACATGTGGAAATTGAACAACACACTTCGGAATAACCAATGGGTCACAGAGGAAATTAAAGAAGAAATCAGACAGTTCCTTCAATAAAATGACAGTGACAATACAACATATTGGAATCTATGGGACACAATGAAAGCACTCTTACGAGGGAAATTCATAGCCGTGAATACACATATTAGGAAAACAGAATGAGCCCAATAAAACAACCTGATGCTGAACCTCAAGCTTCTAGAAAAAGAAGAGCAGAACAACCCCAAAGCTCATACAAGGGAGGAAATTATAAAGATCAGAGGAGAAATCAATGCAATGGAGACTAAGAGAATGATACAAAAAATCAATGAAGCCAAGTCGAAAGAATCAACAAAATTGACAAACCTTTAGCCAACCTTGTCAGAAAAAGGAAAGAAAAGGCCCAAATCCATGCAATTAAGAATGAAAAGGGTGAAATTACAACAGACCCAGCAGAAATCCAGAGGATCATCAATACCTACTTCCAGAACCTATACGCCAATAAGATGGACAACACAGAAGAAATGGACAGATTCCTAGATACATATGAATTACCAAAGTTGAATGAAGAAGACCTAAAAATTCTGAACAACCCAATATCAACCAATGAAATTGAAAATGTAATTAAAAACTTATCAACTAAGAAAAGCCCGGGCCCTGATGGCTTCACTGCTGAATTCTACAAGACATTTAGAGAGAAACTGCTGCCACTACTGTTTAAACTCTTCAATGAAATTGAAAGGGAAGCAATTCTCCCAAATTCATTCCTGGAAGCAAGCATCACCTTGATCCCCAAAGCAGAGAAAGACCCAACTGAAAAAGAGAACTATAGGCCAATCTCACTGATGAACATAGATGCAAAAATCCTTAATAAGATACTGGCAAACAAAATGCAGAAGATCATCAAGAAGATCATACACCCTGATCAAGTGGGATTCATCCCAGGGATGCAGGGATGGTTCAATATATGAAAATCAATCAATGTAATACACCATATCAATGGAGCCAAAGACAAAAACCATATGATTCTCTCCACAGATGCAGAAAAAGCATTTGACAAAATCCAACATGCATTTATGATAAAAAAAAAAAACCCTACAAAAAATTGGAATAGATGGCCTCTACCTCAAACTGATAGAAGCCATCTATGAAAAACCAACAGCCAATATCATACTAAATGGTCAAAAACTGAAATCCTTCACATTAAAATCAGGAACAAGACAAGGATGTCCACTATCACCACTCTTGTTCAATATAGTTCTGGAAACATTAGCCATGGAAATTAGACAAGAGAAAGATATAAAAGGAATAAAGATAGGAAATGAAGAAGTCAAATTGTCATTATTTGCAGGTGACATGATACTCTATATAGAAGACCCCAAGAACTCCACCAAAAGTCTTCTAGACTTAATAACCAAATTCAGTCAAGTAGCTGGTTACAAGGTCAACACACAAAAATCAATAGCTTTCCTCTACACCAATGACAGACTCACTGAGAGAGAAATAGGGCAAATAATTCCTTTCACAATAGCATCCAAAAAACTGAAATACCTAGGAATCATCCTAACAAAAGACATCAAAGACCTCTTCTCTGAAAACTATGGCACTCTGAAAAGAGAGATTGAAGATGATATCAGAAAATGGACAGACATCCCCTGCTCCTGGGTAGGAAGGATTAATAGAGTGAAAATGGCCATACTTCCAAAACTGCTATATAGATTTCATGCAATTCCAATTGAGATCCCAGCAACATACTTTATAGACTTCGAGAAAACAATCCAAAAATTCATTTGGAACAAGAAGAGACCCAGAATAGCAAAAGCAATTCTAGGTAACAGAGACATGGCAGGGGTATCACAATCCCCAACCTGCAACTATACTACAAAGCTACTGTGATAAAAACAGCATGGTACTGGCAAAGAAACAGACTTGAGGACCAGTGGAACAGATTAGAAGATGCAGAAACAACGCCAGACACACTCAGCCATCTCATCTTTGACTAAGGAGCCAAACACCCTCACTGGAGGAAAGATAGCCTCTTTAATAAATGGTGCTGGAAAAATTGGGTTTCAACTTGCCAAAGATTGAAACTAGACCTGTATCTCTCACCATCCACTAAACTAAAATCAAAATGAATTAAAGATCTAAATATTAAAATAGAAACTCTGAACCAGTTGGAACAGAGGTTAGGTAGAACCCTTGAAGACATCAGTGTAGGAAAAGATTTTATGAACAAAACCTCAGTTGCCCATGAACTAGCACAAACAATCAACAAGTGGGATCTCTTCTTATTAAAAGGCTTCTGCACAGCAAGAGAAACCACCGGCAGTGTGAAGAGACAACCCACAATGTGGGAACAAATCTTCACCTGCTCTTCCTCAGACAAAGGTCTACTATCTCGAATCTATAAAGAACTTTAAAAGATCAGACCTCTCAAATTTAAAGACCCAATCTGAAAATGGGCATCTGAAATGAACAGACATTTCTCAGACAAAGAAGTAGAAATAGCAAATAAATACATGAAAAAATGTTCAACATCACTTGTCATTCTAGAGATGCAAATGAAAACAATGCTGAGATTCCACCTCACTCCAGAAAGAATGGTTGCTATCATGAAATTAACCAATAAAAAATGCTGGCAGGGCTGTGGGGAAAGAGAAACCCTGCTCCACTGCTGGTGGGAGTGTAGACTGGTGCAAGTACTGTGGAAATCAGTATGGAGATACCTCAAAAAACCAGGACTGGAAGTCCCATTTGACCCCACTATTCCACTGCTTGGAATCTTCCCCAAAGAATTAAAAGAATCATACCACAGTGATATATGTGTGCCCGTGTTCATAGCAGGACAGTTTGTGATAGCTAATACTTGGAAACAGCCCAAATGCCCATCAACTGGAGACTGGATAAAGAAAATGTGGTTCTTTTATAAAATGGAGTACTACTCAGCCATAAAAAATGAGAAATTAGAGACATTTATAGCTAAGTGGATGCACATTGAGGCAATACTCTTAAGTGAAATAAATAGGACACACATGTGTAAATACTGAATAATTTCTCTAGTGTGAGAAACTGAAAGTGTAAATAAGGACTAAATGTATAATAGGTAATGTGAAATAGGAAGAAAAGGGGCAAAGGGGAAGGAAGTGGGAGGGCTAGGGGAAAGGATAGAAGGAAATGGGATTAATATGAGAAAATCGAAAAATAGGAACAAAATCTTTGTAAATAGGGAGGACTGGAGGGGTTGAAGGGAGGGCTGTGCAAGGGTGAAAAATAAGAACCAAGAGAGACTATGTCAAGGTGCAAATTTCCAATGATGAATGTCATTATATTGTATACCTAAAATGTACCAATTATTAGAATGAATAATCAAAAATGTAAAATAGGAAGAAAAGGTCCAAAGGGGTAGGGGTAGTGGGAGGGGCAGGGGAAAGGAAAGAAGGGAAAGGAAAAATGATGAGAAATGGAAAAAATGGAAATAAAGTCTTTGTAAATAGGGAAGGGTGGAGGGGGTGAAGGGAGGGCTAGGAATGGGGAAAAAATAAGAACCAAGATGTATTATGTAAAGGTACAATTCCCAATGAGAAATGTAATTGTGTTGTATACCTACAATGTACCAGTAAAAGAATTTAATACAAAAAAAAATGTAGTCATCATTACAACTTGCTCAGATGTCTGAGAGATGCAGGCTATATGTTGAGATTTCATGTGCTTTGCCAGTTCTCATACTTTCTCTACTTTGAAAGTCATCCGAGAAGATCATTCAAATCTGCAATCTATGGATTTCTAAATCTTCCCAGGCTCCACCCCTCAGAGTGATTCAGACAGCTTGGGAACTTGAACTTTTAGTCTCTTCTGGGATAGGTGTGGATCCCAAAGCCAGCACTAAGAGAAGTTGCAATATGGGTCACTGGGTACCTCTTCGGGAGGTATCATGGTAACAACATGGCCAATGACAAGATGATAGGATAGGGAGCAGTATCTGTGACACATATCATAGGCATGGATGTTCTGTGATGAGGGCAAGGAGAAACAGGGGTTGGGGGCTTGGATCCAAATGGCCCAGTGACACCTGGGAACCTGTAATGCTTCCTTGCCTTGTCTAAGTGGCATAAGTGGTCTGCTTCAATTCTGCAGGTGCCATCAGATGACTATTTCTGTTTGTCCCCACTTTGCTTTAGGACTCCAAGACTTGTGTTTGGTTAACCATTCACTTGCTCACTCAGCCAACAAACCTGACCTCAGCCACTCCTTGGTGCTTGGACTAATGTGTGTAGGACCTTCCATATTCCAGGCTCTGTGTCAGAGAAAGCATCATGACCTTCAACTTGTCAATTCTCTGACAAAATAACAGTACAATATTCTGTGTATATTCTTCAAGGTTTTAGTGAGAACTCAATGGGATAATGATGTCAGGTGCTCAGGCCGGCCCACTGAATGTTAGGAACAGAACAGTCACTACTTCCTATGGCATGTGCTTCATGTACTCTATCTAGCCAGTTCCCTGTCTTCACCACTTTCTACATCCCATTAACTTCCCTTAGCCATGAACTTCCCTCAGTTCCCTTTTCCATCTTGTCTCCAGGCCTTTTCAATGCTATTCCCTCTTCCAGGAACACTCTTCCACCCTTCTGTCTCCCTTCCACATGCACAGGCATGGCCTGGCTAATGCTGCTTTGAGAGTTCCAAAATCAAAACTCCAGGGGAGCTATCTCTGACACCACTTCCCATGAGTGTTGCACCACGGTGGAGTAACATAGACAGGATTTACACACGTGCACACACACACCACCTTACACAAATGAAAAAAGGGGCCAAAGTTACATAAAATAACAGTTTTCATTTCTTGGGAAATAAAGACATGGTACAATGATCCCTTAGACAGGTGAGGGAGCCCTGAAGTGCCCAGTTAACTTTCTGGTAGGAGTTTCCAGGCAAAACAGAGTCTGGTGGTCTCCATGAGAATTTATAGAGCTTGAGGAAGAGCTGGCATTTGCAGGTCAGAGTACTAGAGAGTAGAACTCTACGGAGCGAGTGCTGGAGAGCTACTAAAGGCTTCCCTCAAATCTTAGTGGGTACTGATCAGCACATGCATGAGAGGAAGCTACTCAAGGTATGGGAAGGAGCCAGGGGAAAAGGATAGAACAATTCTCCAAACTCAGGTCTCACTGTGGTTTATACTCATAACTAGGCAGAGCAGAAGGCTCTTCTGCATGGGGCATTAAGTAGACTACCTGAGAGGTCATTTCCTCATTAGTGAGGCCAAATTAGACTCAGACCAAAGGATATTCTGTTCTCACATAGAGAAGTTTAAAAGCAAGCCTCAAAAGTATAAAACTGTGTTCTAGTAACTTAGCTGCATCTCAGAAGAAAGTTTAAAAATATTTAATGAAAATATAAAGAAACATATTGTCAGTTTATTTAACATAAAATGTACAATGAAATTGAAAAATCACCAAGCATGTATAGAAACTGGAAATGTGACCCTGCCTAGTTTGAATAGGGTTGTCCCTCAAAATTCATGCAGTGTTTAATCCCACACAGTCAGTGATAATGGTAATAAGGGAGTGATAATTCAATTTGATTGTAGTGCTTAGAGATGAGGCCTTTGGGAAGTGACCAGATAAGGGCTAGGGTGGGTCTTGTGATTGAATTTGAGCAGCCTATATGAAAGACCACACACTAACAGGGACATACATGGCTCCCTAGACAATATGCAGCCACTAAGGAGGCTTTGCCTGAGCCGGCATCAGGATATTTAGACTTCCAGTCTCCAAAATCATGAGCCAAAATAAACTAATTCACTGTATAAAGTAGCCTGCCTCAGGTATTTCATCACAGTAACTAAGAGCTCATTAATACAGACCCACAACAAGCAGAAAACTCATTCGGCTGAAAAAGGTCCAGATAAAATTAGTAGAATAACTAATCAGGTGAAAAAATTAGTAGAATAACATTAAAAGCAGTTATTCGGCAAATACTCTATGTTCAAGAAGGTAAAGAAAAGCATAGGCATGTAATGGAGAGATATAAAACCCCAAATCAAGCTTTTAGAGATAAAAGTGGAATGACAAGGAAACAGGTGAGATTAATAGGAAGTTAGTGCTGGCAGAAGAAAATACTAGTGAACTTTTTAAATAGCAATAGAAACAACACTCCCATGAGGAAAAAAATTACCAAGAAATTGAAAACAAATTTCTGTACAACATTCTGTTGAAGGTTCCTATATCCCATAATACTGATCATAGTATTTCCATAAACTTAGTTAAATATAGACTCTGTACGATGTAAACCCCACAATACTAAAAAATGGGATATCTAAAGAGATAACAAGGGAGATAGAATAAAAAAAATACTAAGTTGGACTAAAAGTCAGAAAAAGAGGGAAAAATGAACACAGAATATATAGGACAAATAGAAAGCAGAATATATAGGACAAATAGCAAATAACAAGATGAGAGATTTAAATTAAATCATACAAATAATCACTATAAATGGTATAAAGACCCTAGTTAAAGGTCATGTGTTATCAGACTGAATAGAAAGTAAGACCAAGGGCCGGGGATTTAGCTCAGTGGGGTTCCACCACCTGCCTCACAAGCCCAAGGCCCCGAGTTCGATCCCTGGTACCAAAAAAAAAAAAGTGAGACTAACCAATATGTTTATTGGGGACCCACCCATGAGTCTCAACCTCCTGCAAGACAATACAATGCAAAACGAGAAAGAACAAAAGACACAGAAATGAGACTCAAAGAAAAAACTGGGATCTGGGATCTTCTGAGCTGCTCTGAACAAAGAAAAGGAACCCAAGACCACCAGTATTTAGTGATTATAAGCATGGGAAGAAATAGGGCAGGGTATATGTGAGACATCTGGCAATAGTGGTTATAGAAGGCAAGGCTCTAAAAGAGAGGCAGGCTGAGGGTGAGAGAGAAGGCCACATTCCAGGTTGAGACTCTGAAAATAACCCATTCCTGCCTCTGTTGCCAGCCTTGCACTGTGCAGTGAAAATTCTCAGTTGTGATTTTTCAAAATCTGGATTTGGATTCTTGGAGCAGCTGAACTGCTATTGCTCAACACTCTATTTTCCAGCAGTGGAAATTTGAAGGCTTCTGAGTCCTCAACAATAGGTTCGTGCAGACCTCATGGCTTCTAGTCAAAAGAGTCAATCCTGTGAGGGTTCAAGCTCTTCACAGGACACGAGCTTCTCTCACATCCTGCAAGATGTGCTCCTAAATGCCAAGTTATGTAAGTTGGTGCCATTTCTGCTCCATAAGTATCAAAAGAAGGAGCAGGTCACCATGAAAGAAATGCTGCATGTTCTACCCCATGATTACTGTAAGGACTTCCACCTGAACCTTCAGGAACTCTGTGAGTCTGTGCATCTGGGCTTTGGCATTGATATCAGTGAAGTGGACCACTCTGGCAACACATATGAGCTAGTCCCCATTTTGGGTCTTACATATAATGGGATACTAGATGGCGATGATGAAAGAATCATTCTCAAAATTGACATCATTATATTCATCCTGTCTCTAATCTTCATAGAGGGCAACTGTATCATTGAAGAGGATCTAACCCAAAAAGTGGAAAGATGGGACATGTTAGCTCAGTCTGAGCATATTCATTTTGAGGAAACCTGGAAATTCATTTCTGAGGATTTAGTACAGGAAGAGTACCTGATGTACCAGCAGATTCCTAACAGTGATCCTGCTCACTATGAGTTCCTGTGGGGTTCAAGGGCCCACGCTGAAACCAGCAAGATGAAACTCCTAGGTTCATATGTCCCATCTTAATGGAACAGATCCCAAGTCTTACCCAGAACTATATGAAGAGGCTTTGGAAGCAGAACTAGGTGTAGAGTCAGGGTCCTTGAGAAACGAGATATTGCACAACTGGGTCACTGACTGCTCCCACCCCAGAAGAAATGAGGCCCATTTTCAGTCTCTGTGGAGAGCAGGCAGTTTTCTAAGTAGTGAAGGGCCAGGGGAGGGGGTAAAATACCACACATAGCATCTTGCTGTCTCTTCTATTTGGGTTATTTGGAAATGGACAGGGGTTTTCTTTATGGCTTTTTGAAGTATTGTTCCTTTTGGGGGAGACTGAAGTAGCTTGCATATTTATTGAATGGTATTGACCTCCCATGTATTTTTAGTTTTGTGATGTTGATGTTTGTGTTTTCTGATGGGAATGTGATTTTGTGTGGCATTGATCACAAATGGAGTACCTTTTCCATTCCAAATGTCTTTCCTGTTTTATCATACAAACAGGGAAACCATTCAATTTATTTATGATAAAATAGGAGTGGAATAGGAATTTCCTTGGAAATTGTAAGAAGTTTACATCAACTTAGAGGGACCCTAGAAATAGTGATAAAGATGAAAATCAAATCTTGGCTTCTTATTTCTTTTCCTCTGTTGACCTATACTATTAAAATTATATTTATTTTTTAAAAAGGAAGGCAATGCTTTGTTACAGAAGAGACAAGAGGAGACCAAGACTGGGTCATAGTTAACCAGGAACCCATCAGGTCAATGAAGGAGGCCATAATTCAGGGAAAGAAATTTTGTTAGAGTCACACTGACCTCAGCTGGATTTTATCTCAGTCTGCTGCTGCCTCACAGACCAGGATTTAGGTCTCCGAGGCAGCCATGGGCAGAGGAGCTTTTCTTGCCCCGCCCTGCCATCTGACATGCCCATATGAGTCATGTAGGCTTTGGTCAGTCTCCTAATATAATACAGCCAAATTATGGGGAAGCAAGAAGCCTGTGCCACTTATAGCCTGGTAGTAAACTGGGCAGGGGTGTCAGCTACATATGTTGTCCAACTTTGAATATAAAGTTACCAATAAGTGTCAAGGAAAAGGCTGGATGGGATATCAAAAGACAATGGGGATGGTCTATTAATATCCTGCAGAGAAGCAGGATTCCTTGGAGCAAGCAAGTTAAAAGTGTGGGTCTGAGTTCTACCTAGGGATGGCACTACCTGCAGGGCTAGGAGACATGGGCTTTGAATGCTAGGTTGAGGAGCTGGCATGGATATCAGCAGGCAGTGGACTCACAGAAGGGTCTGGAATGCAGTATGGGAAAGGGTTGGGTCATGCTGCAGACCAGCATCGATCCAGCGAGAAGTCTAGGCCCAAGGTAATGGAGACCCTAGATGACTGCAGTAGAAGTTACGATGTAGCCATGGGTGTGAGGGACCACAGACGTAAGAGTGAAAAGGACAGAGTAGATGAAGAAGGTGGTTTGAACCAGAATGACTAGGAGATCAGATCATGCCTAAAAATAAGAAAATGAGGCAAAGGAGGGGAGAGCAAGGTTGAATGAAGAATATGGATGCATTTAGCATTTACTGTGCATCTATTATGCAACAAGAGTTCAGATAAGAAAGTCAGATCCTAGTTCTCTGAAGCAACATATGAGTCTGCATGACCAGGTCTATATCATCCTCACCTGCACCACAAATCCCCAAGAATACTCTGGAGTACAGCACTTCCGAAACCCATTCTTCCACTTGAAGAGTGGACCATGGCAGTGCTTAGCAATTATTGAACCATACTGCAAGATGGGCACTTAATCTGCAGCACTTACTCCTTGCGGACTGCATCTCTAAAATCAATACCCCCAAGGGGAAATAAAACCTCAACTGCACAGGCCAGGGATTTAGCTCAGCGGCACTGCACCTGCCTTGCAAGTGCAAGGTCCTGAGTTCAATCCCCAGTACCAAAAAGAAACCTCAACTGCACACATGTCTCATTCTTACAAATGTCCTTCATTCCCTACCAATAGATGAGCTGTTCAATGACAGGGAATCAATGCTGAGTCCTGTTGGAAGGAATGAGGTGGGAACTCAGGTAAATTTGCACCATAAGTGAGTTCCATCAAATTGGGTCCCTAGCTCAGCTCTTTATCCTCTGGAAGATCTAGGAATCCCGTGTCAATTTTGTAGACCATTGACCATATGCTGGTGCTGGGGGAATCTGAGAAGAATGTAGCCAACTGTGTTCCATGAGTTCTACTCACCATTAAGAAAGGTTTCCTTCATTTTGTCCCTTATGAGGCTGTAGCACTGCTATGCCCATTTTATTTTCTTATATTTTATTTTTTGCAGTACTGGGGACTGAACCCTGGGCCTTTGTATTAAGCTACGTCTACAGCCCTTTTTTATTTTTTATTTTGAGACAAGTTCTCAGTGAGTCACTAAGTCGCCCAGGCTTGGTTCCACTCACAATCCTTTTACCTCAGCCTTCCAGAGCGATGGCATTATAGATATGCACCATCATGTCCATTTATGCCCATTTTATAGGAAAGCTTATAGACTTGCTGAAAGCAGCACTGACAGTAAGTGGTGAGATTTGAACTCTCAATAGTCAGACCTCAGAGTGCAGCCTCTTAATTCCTGTGAAGTGACTTTCTAGGTTTGGGGAGTCAGAGGAACAGAGATTGTGGAGTGACCCTCTGCTGGATAATAAGCCCCTGCTCTTTTAAAATAGGTAACCCCAGGCCAGGGATTTAGCTTAGTGGTTCTGCCGCCTGCCTCGCAAGCGCAAGGACCTGAGTTCCACCCCCGGTACCAAATAAATAAATAAAATACATAATACCAAGGAAGGAATGCAAGATGAACCTGGAATATGTTGTGGCACAAAACAAAGAAGTGCAAAGAATGGCCCACCATGTCAGAATTGAATAAGAGCCAGCTTGAAGGTCTCCCACTGGCCAAATCTTGGTCAATATAAACATCAAAATAGTCATAATATTGGAATAGAACCCATTAAATAATATTTGAATCCATGAGTACATACAGAGTACATGCATACATAAATGAATAAATGGGGATAAGAGAAACCTATTCCTTCCTGTAGGAGTCCTAACTAGTCAATTTAGACAGAATAAGAGAACCAAAATGATCACTATTTGGTAACTACCTTGGAAAAACAGACTATCCTTGATTTAATGATGGTTCAACTTTGATGTTTCTACTTTATGATGGTAAATAAGTATCATACATAAAAACATTCTTTTTGCTTGTGGTATTCAATAAATTATACTAGATATTTACCAGTTTGTTATAAAGTAGGTTTTGTGTCAGATGATTTTGGTCAACTGCAGGCTAATGTTAAGTGTTCTGACCACATTTAAAGTAGGCCAGACTAAGCTATGATGTTCTGTAGGCTAGGTATATTAAATGCATTTAATTATATTTTCAACTTATGGGCTCATCTAGGTGTAAATGAAGGACGGTTGTGCCCAGATCGCGAAGTCCCCAAAGACCACCAAGGAGCCGTTTCCGATGTAAACACACGAGGGTCGTTTATTCAAGCTCAAGCAGGGGCACTCAACCATCACCGATGCAACGGATCAGGATTGAGAGCCCCAAATTCCAAATCAGCAGGGTTTTTATTGTGGCTACCACAAGGTTTGGGGATGTTCCATTTAGCAGTTACATGATTGGTTGATATTTAGCAAGCATGGGGGGTTGAGGGGTGGCTGCATGTAGAGTTTATGGGAAAAAGGAACAATCAGCACATTGACAGAATGTTCTATAGATAATGGGCCCGGGAGCATCTGTTTTCTGGGCAGACAGAGGATTGAGTTAGGAGCTGTGTCTCTTTTTTTATCTGTTGTCCCACAGCAAGGACATTTTATCATTATTTTATGGGCACAAAGGAGACTAGGGGAATAGTTGACTTCAGTGAAGTGGAATTTATGTCAAGGCCACTTTACTGTCTTATATTTAAGATGGAGTCAAACTTTAAAATGGAGTTAGTTAGGTCTCACAGGACCATCTGAACTTGATTTAGGAAAAGTCATCAATTGTAGGGAACAGGGAAAGGGGACGTTACCAGAACCTCTGCAGCAAGTCCTAGTCTCCTGCGAGCCACAGCAGCACACGGCAAATTACAGGAAAGGTGGACAAATCAGACTGCGAACAAGCTGAGCTTTGGGTCTGATCAGTGCTGCTCTGGGCGGCAAAGACCAAAGCCCCCAGCTTACTGCACCTTTTATTCAGTACTCAGTACATCAGGAGAAACAAAGTGTAACAAATGACTTGCAGAGAGTTCAGTACATCCTGCGTAAATAAGATGTAACAATCCAAGAACAAGGAGGAACTGAGTAGATGTTTGTTGCTCCCAGGATGTTTTCAGGTCCCAGGATGTTTCTTGTCCTGGAGAATCACAGACAGCATCACCGGATCATTGAGATCTCAGTTGTGACCCGAGGCCAAAATGCAATTATGTCTCAGAATTCCATAGCTGGGTTGTAGTCAGGAGAACTAGGCTAACCAAATGATTTTTCCCTAAAATTATGTAGCATTGCTCCCAACAATCAATGAATGCTAAAATTTGTAGATGAAAGTTTGCTTGGAAATGGAATATCCACATCATTCTAAAGTACTTCTCCCAAAAAATACATATTGGTGACAAAGGGGGACAGAGTAATTATACTGTGAGCAGATACCACCCTAACTCAGACATTAAAGTTAATGTGAATAGTAGAGAACAAAGAAAAATTGTATTCTACCTAAAGATGTAATGAAAAGAATATGGCATCATTTCTTGGGTATTCCAACAAAGATGAGCAACCTGAATTTAATAATGAAGAAATAGCCTAACTACAGTTGAGGGTCATTCTACAATGTACCTAGTCTGTAATCTTCAAGAGTGTCAATGTTATAAAAGTCTATGGAAGACTGAGGAGCTGTTCCAGAATCAAGGATTCTAAACAGACATGGCAGCTAAATGCAGTGTGGTCCAGGACTGAGTTCCAGGCCCTGAGGGCATCACTAGGACAGAGAGTGACATGTGGACAGGCCTGGAGGATTAGAGCACTACAACACACTGGTGTTGCTGTGGCTGTGTCTAGACGTGCCCCCAAAGCCTCACGCAGTCTTTTTCAGAGGTGACTGGATCTAGAGTGTGTGATTGATGTACAATGCTGGATTAAGGGTGTGTGATTACTACATCAGCCCACTGATCAATTTGGCACCACCCTAGTCCCAGTAGCCTAGATAGAGTATAAAAGGTGCAGAAAAAAGCTGCCAAGGCCCCTTGTTGCCTTTGCTACCTTGTGTGTGCCATGTTGTCTCTCTTCTACGATGCCTGTCTGCCATCCACCTTGCCTTGGAGCCAGCCAGTTATGGATTGAAACCTCTACAAACTGTAAACTAAATCAACCTTTCCTCCCTTTAACTTTGGGTGTCAGGTATTTTGTCTCAGCAACAAGAGAAAAGTAGGTAAGGCAGGTGTGAATCCTGATTTAGATGCTTGTGCTTCTGTAGAGAGTGTCACTGTTGTAAGAAACACACAAACTCTGTTAAGAACCATGCAGCATATCTCACTCTCTCATCCTCACACTTGCCTGTAGATGCAGGTTCTGAGATTATACAGTGTGTGAGACCTAACTAACTCCATTTTAAAGTTTGACTCAATCTTAAAATAAGACAGTGAGGTGGCCTTGACATAAATTCCACTTCACTGAAGTCAACTATTCCCCTAGTCTCCTTTGTGCCCATAAAATAATGATAAAATGTCCTTGTTGTGGGACAACAGATAAAAAGACACAGCTCCTAACTCAATCCTCTGTCTGCCCAGAAAACAGATGCTCCCGGGCCCATTATCTATAGAACACTCTGTCAATGTGCTGATTGTTCCTTTTTCCCATAAACTCTACATGCAGCCACCCCTCAACCCCCCATTGCTTGCTAAATATCAACCAATCATGTAACTGCTAAATGGAACATCCCCAAACCTTGCAGTAGCCACAATAAAAACCCTGCTGATTTGGAATTCGGGGCTCTCAATCCTGATCCGCTGCGTCGGTGACGATTGAGTGCCCCTGCTCGAGCTTGAATAAACAACTCTCATGTGTTTACATCGGAATCGGCTCCTTGATGGTCTTTGGGGACTTCGCGATCTGGGCACAACATTTGGGGGCTCGTCCGGGATCCCCAAGACCCTCAGGATTCCCGTACCGGAGGGTTGACACTGGCTGGTGTTTCTGTGTTTGTAAAGTCTGGGGCCCATTTTCTGGGAAGGTCGGCAAACGGTCTAGGCCGACGCGCCGCGAGGGCCGCCCACCCGGGATCCTGGAAGACGTTCCGGGATCCTTCAGGAGGGGGCAAAGTGCCCTGTGAGTATGAGTCTGTGGGACTCCTAGGGGGACGGTGCGGGTCGCTCCCGCGCTACGGCGTGAGGCCGCCATCCCATGCTTTTTAGCTTTTCTGTTGTGTCTGTTTGTCTACTGTGTTGACTTGGACTGAGACGATGGGACAGACTGTGACTACCCCCCCTTTCCTTGTTAACAGGTCGTTTCGGGGAAATTAGAAAGCGAGCGCATAATTTGAATTTAGAAATTAAAAAGAGAAAGTTAATCACCCTTTGCAGATCAGAATGGCCAACTTTTAAGGTAAACTGGCCACCAGAGGTTACATTTGACCTAGAAACAGTCAAAAGAGTTAGAGAAATTGTTTTTTGTCCCCGAACGGGACACTCTGACCAGGAGCCATACATCGTTACCTGGGAAGACCTGGTGCAGAACCCTCCCTCTTGGATCAAGCCCTTTTTGCCTCTACAGAAACAGCCTCCTGCGGCAGTCCTAGCGGTGCATGAGAAAACCACCAGAGGAGACTGCCAAAGAAGAGAAATCGACACCAAAGCCACGGTGCCGCTATATCCAGTTCTCCAAGGAGGAACTGAGGAAGATCTCCTTTTTCCCCCTCCCTACCACCCGCACCCCGCTCCTCCACTCCCTCCGCCCCTGGAGGGGGCGCAGGGAACAGCCCCCGCGGCGCCGGTGGCCTCGGCTGCAGCGGCACTGGTGGCGGCCATGGCGGGGGCTGCAGAAAGAAGAGCCCTGACGATAGCTGGGGAGAAAATACCCCGGCAGGCATTGCTAGAGGGGATGGCCCCACCCAAAACACCCGCAGCCACCGAGCAGCCTTGCTGGTGGTGGGGCTGACAGATTCCACTGTCCTCCTGTTGAGGGCGACTGGACCCCCTGGTGAGTATGGCAATCAGCCTCTCCAGTATTGGCCCTTTGCCACTAGTGACCTTTATAATTGGCGCACACAACATGCCAAGTTTTCTGACAATCTCAGGTATCTAATTCAACTGTTAGAGACTGTTTTGTTCACCCACCAGCCCACCTGGGATGACTGTCAACAGCTCCTCCAGATCCTGTTCACGGTGGAGGAATGTAAAAGGATTCAGAACGAGGCCAGGAAATTGGTTCCTGGAGACAGTGGTCAACCCACCCTCAATGTTGACACTATCAACACTTCTTTTCCTTTGTCCCAGCCCGACTGGGACTTCAACATGGCAGAAGGTAAGGAGAGACTCCGGGTCTATCGCCAGACTCTGTTGGGAAGTCTAAAAGCAGCGGCTCTAAGCCCACTAATTTGGCCAAAGTAGGAGATGTTCAACAGGGTAAAGATGAAAGTCCGGTGGCTTTTTTGGAAAAAATCCTAGAGGCCTTCCGTAGATATACTCCCATGGATCCAGAGGCCGCCGAGACTAAGGCAGCTGTTATTATTCATTTTGTCAACCAGGCGGTGCCAGATATTAGGAAAAAGTTACAGAAAGTAGACAGGTTAGGAGAAAAGACTATTCAGGACTTAGTGGCAGTGGCAGAAAGAGTATATAACAATAGAGAGACTGCGGAAGAAAGACAGGCAAAAGCTAGTGACCAACAAACTAGAAACCTAGCTTGGATCCTTCTTGCCACCACTGTGGGAGAGCCAAAGAAATGTGAACGTTGTCTGAAAAAGATTGCGACAGAAGGACAAGGTAAGGAAAAACACAGGAATCGCCCCCAGTTGGAAAAAAATCAGTGTGCTTATTGTAAAGAGAAAGGCCACTGGTCCAGAGAATGCCCCAAAAGGCCAAAAAGCCACCCCAAGGCCCCCATCCTGGCTATGGACAAACTGAGTCACTAGAGGGGAGGGGTTCGGCACCCCTCCCCAAGCCCAGGGTAACCCTAAAAGTGGAGGGAAAACCTGTCGAGTTCCTAGTGGATACAGGAGCTCAACATTCGGTTCTACTTGAACCTCATGGCCATGTCTCTGACAAAACTTCCTGGGTACAAGGAGCCACAGGTATAAAAAAATATTCATGGACTACCTGAAGAACGGTAGACTTGAAAATGGGCCGGGTAACCCACTCGTTCATGATCATTCCCGATTGTCCGTATCCATTACTCGGGAGAGATTTGCTCACTAAGTTGGGAGCCGAAATTCACTTCCAACCAGGGGGTACAGAGGTTCTTAATCAAAAAGACAAACTGATCCAAGTGCTGACTGTAAACATAGAAGATAAATACCGGTTACACCAAGGGCCATCTCCACCAAACTCTGAGATGGACAAATGGCTTACAATGTTCCCACAAGCCTGGGCTGAAACTGGGGGCACGGGGCTGGCTGTACGCAGATCACCCATATATATAGAACTAAAGCCAGGAGCGGACCCTGTCTGTGTCAGCCAGTACCCTATGTCCTTAGAAGCCCGACAGAGAATAACTCCGCACATCAGGAGATTACTTGCTCAGGGTATTCTAAGGCCCTGTCAATCGGCCTGGAACACTCCTTTGCTGCCAGTGTGGAAACCCCACTCAAATGACTATCGACCAGTGCAGGATCTCTGTGAGGTATACAGGAGGGTCATAGATATCCACCCCATGGTGCCTAATCCATACACCCTTCTGAGCGCACTTCCCCCGAGCCATCAGTGGTACATGGTCTTAGACCTCAAAGATGCCTTCTTTAGTCTTCCACTGGCACCCAAAAGCCAGCATATCTTTGCATTTGAATGGAGTGACCCAGATCAAGGCCTCAATGGACAACTGACCTGGACCCGATTACCTCAGGGGTTCAAAAATTCTCCCACCATCTTCGCCGAGGCCCTGCATGAAGACCTGGGTGAGTTCCGCCTCCAAAGCCCCCAATTAACTCTATTACAATATGTAGATGATCTCCTCATAACAGCTGAGACACAGGAGGACTGCCTAGATGGAACCAAGAAACTCTTAACGGTTATAGGGAAACTGGGATACTGGGCGTCTGCCAAAAAGGCCCAAATCTGCAAACCCGAGATAAGCTACCTGGGGTACATACTTAAAAAGAGACAAAGATGGCTATCCGGTGCTAGAAAAGAGACAGTTCTTAAAATACCTACACCAGACTCTCCTCAAAAAGTTAAAAAATTCCTAGGATCGGCTGGCTTCTGCCGCTTAGGGATACCCGGGTTCGAGGAACTTGTGAGGCCCCTTTATGAGATAACTAAAAACAATCAGGCCTTTCAATAGACACAGAAACTACAGAAGTCCTTTGATCAAGTTAAGGCTGCTTTGTTGTCAACACCAGCCTTAGGCTTGCCTGATGTCACTAAGCCCTTCTACCTTTACATAGATGAAAACAAAGGAGTCGCCAAGGGCATCCTGGTCCAATATCTGGGCCCATGGCGCAGACCAGTAATATACCTGTCCAAGAAACTTGATCCTGTTGCAGCTGGATGGCCCCCATGCTTGAGGATGATCGCTGCTGTAGCCTTGATGGTCAAAGATGCTGATAAGTTGACCTTGGGCCGGGAACTACATGTGACCACCCCCCATGCCATTGAAGGGGTTCTAAAACAGCCTCCAGATAGATGGCTCAACAATGCCCGCCTAACCCACTATCAGGGCCTGCTCTTAAACCCAACCCGAGTTGTCTTCCAGACCCCGGCTGCCCTAAACCCAGCTACTTTATTGCCTGACCCAGACCTAGAGGCCCCACTGCATGACTGTGCTGACATCTTGGCTCAAGTACACGGGACCCAAGAAGATCTGAAAGATCAACCATGGCCAGATGCTGAAGATACCTGGTACACCAATGGGAGCAGTTTTGTTCAAGATGGCCAAAGGTATGCCAGGGCAGCTGTGGTCACTGAGACTGAGGTCGTTTGGGCTGAACCCTTGCCCACTGAAATGTCAACACAGCAAACAGAGCTCATAGCATTGACCAAGGCGCTGACTCTGGGAAAGGGCCGAAAGCTAAACATATACACAGACAGCAGGTATGCTTTTGCCACCGCTCACGTACATGGGGCCATCTACAGAAAAAGAAGACTGTTGACAGCTGAAGGAAAGACTATTAAAAACAAAGAAAAAATTCTTGCCCTACTGGCGGCCCTATGGCTACCAAAAAAATTGGCTATTATCCACTGTCCTGGGCACCAAAAAAATGATACTCCGATTGCCCGAAAAAATAATTTAGCTGACCAGACAGCTCGAAAAACAGCCTTAGAGGCTGATCTGACACTGACCATTCAGCTGCCTGATCCAGGGGACACTGCTTTACCAGAAAAACCTCAGTACACTGAGGCAGACTTAAAATAGATAAAACAATTACCCATGCCCCAATGCCTCAACAGATGGTGGAAATCCTCTGATTGTAAAATCATCCTGCCTGAAGCACTGGGAGAAGAAGTTCTCTCCAAAATACACCAAGCCACCCACATGGGCACCTGAAAGATGCAGGACCTCCTGAGACATGCAGAGATAAAGATTTGAGATGCCAACTCCAAAATTAAATGTATTGTTACCACCTGTAAAGCCTGTCAATTGACAAATGCTACCCACAACAAAGCCAACCCAGGCGATAGGCTGAGGAGAAACTGACATGAAACATATTGGGAAGTGGACTTTACCGAGGTAAAGCCTGAAAGGTCTGGCTATAAATATCTGCTAGTGTTTGTAGATACATTTTCAGGATAGACAGAGGTCTTCCCCACCAAACATGAGACGGCACAGGTTGTGGCCAAAAAGCTGCTAGAAGACATCTTGCCAAGGTATGGTTTCCCAGCAATGTTAGAGTCAGACAATGGACCCGCCTTCATTTCCAAGGTGAGTCAAAGTTTAGCACAGATACTGGGGGCAAATTGAAAATTACATTGTACATACAGACCCCAGAGTTCAAGACAGGTAGAAAAAATAAATAGAACCCTAAAAGAGACCTTGACTAAATTAACCTTAGAGACTGGCGGTGGCTGGGTGACTCTCCTACCCTATGCTCTCTATAGGGTATGCAATTCACCCTATAAAATGGGACTAACTCCTTTTGAGATCATCTTTGGGATACCTCCTCCCATTATCCCTAACCTTCAATCTGTGGTACTTGCTGAATTTGATGATCAAAAACAGTTATTTTCCTTAAAGAGCCTCCAGCTTGTTCATAAAGACGTCTGACCTAAATTAAAAGCCCTGTACGAGTCCGGACCACCACCTGAGCCCCATCGCTATCGACCAGGGGACTGGGTTTTTGTCCAAAGATATCAACAGGAAAACCTTGAGCCTCACTGGAAGGGACCCTATGTTATTGTTTTGACCACGCCCACTGCTCTCAAAGTCGATGGGATCGCCTCGTGGATACATTACACTCACGCCCGTCCCGCAGATCCACACGCTGTTCTAGAAGACTTCATCCCATCATGACAGGTGTCCAAAGACCGAGACAACCCACTCAAACTCAAACTGCACCATCGTCAGTCATAATTATGGTAACTGTACTCTTAACATCAGTAATGAAAAGACAAAACCCACATGCTCCTCTAAACCTAACCTGGGTTAGCATTAGTACCTCCACAGGTGACATTGTTAACAGTTCATTTAAAATGGCACCGCTGCTGACCTGGTGGCCTGCTATAGACTTTGACCTGTGCCTGCTAGCAGCAGGAACATGAGATATTAGAGACTGGAAAACAAAATCAAGGTTGGTTCAAATCTTGGTTCAATTCCTCCCCATGGTTGACCACTCTGATCTCTACCCTGCTGGGACCATTACTCATTTTGTTACTCCTGTTAACATTTGGACCTTACCTACTTAACAGGCTGGTATCCTTCATCAGAAAACACATTAGCACAGTACAGCTGATGGTACTTAGGTCCCAGTACCAACCAGTTTCTGAAGACCTAATAAAATTGGCCCCCAGAGGCCCATGATTGGTCCTCTATAACTTCATGAGAAGGGGGGAATGTGAGACCTAACTAACTCCATTTTAAAGTTTGACTCAATCTTAAAATAAGACAGTGAGGTGGCCTTGACATAAATTCCACTTCACTGAAGTCAACTATTCCCCTAGTCTCCTTTGTGCCCATAAAATAATGATAAAATGTCCTTGTTGTGGGACAACAGATAAAAAGACACAGCTCCTAACTCAATCCTCTGTCTGCCCAGAAAACAGATGCTCCCGGGCCCATTATCTATAAAACATTCTGTCAATGTGCTGATTGTTCCTTTTTCCCATAAACTCTACATGCAGCCACCCCTCAACCCCCCATGCTTGCTAAATATCAACCAATCATGTAACTGCTAAATGGAACATCCCCAAACCTTGTGGTAGCCACAATAAAAACCCTGCTGATTTGGAATTCGGGGCTCTCAATCCTGATCCGCTGTGTTGGTGACGATTGAGTGCCCCTGCTCGAGCTTGAATAAACAACCCTTGTGTGTTTACATCGGAATCAGCTCCTTGATGGTCTTTGGGGACTTCGTGATCTGGGCACAACAAGTGGAGGAAACGAAGGTTCCTTGAAGTTAAGAGAGAAGCAGTCTCACCAGACATCTTCCAGTCACTGGGTCTACAGCTTCTCATGATTCATACCCATATTTTCCATCTTTTCTGCTGCTTACTCAGTGAAGGTCCTCACCCCCTCCCCCCACCAGGGTCAGCTCTGCTCCCCCCTTGCATGTTCTGGAGTGATTTAGCATGCAGATATTTTTTTCTATGTGTGCCATACTGGAGTTTGAACTCAGAGCCTTCACACTGAACTACATACTAGATTTTTTAATTTCTTTATTTTTTATTTTGAGACAGCATAAATTTCCAAGGCTGGGCTCAAACTTGTGATCCTCCTGTCTCAGCCTCCCAGGTTGCTAAGGTTACAGGCCTGTGCCACTGTGCCTAATGCTTTCTAATGCTCAATACTGCCAGATATTGTCCTAGTCCATTCTATGTTGTCATAACACAGTACCCAAGACTGGATAATTTATACAGAACAGATGTTTCTCTGACTCTTAGTTATGGAGGAAGGAAACAAATGAGCATGCTGCCAGGATCTAGTAAAGGTCTCAGGCTCCATCACCCATGGAAGAAGACAGGAGGCCAAGCAAGTGCATGAGACAGAGGAAGGGGCCCGATTTATATCAGGATCCACTCCTGCATTAACCGTTCATCTAGCTATGAGGTAGAGCCTCTGAATTAACCACCCCCTAAATCCTCACTTGTAATACTGTCACAGTGGTGACTAAATTTCACCATGGGTCTGAGAGGGACATTCCAGCCACAGCAGACATCTTCCCTTGCTTCAGAGATGGTGTCTGTGTCCATCTTCCACTTCCCCCAAACCACCACACCAGTAAATGGCAAGAATCAGACCTCACCAGGGTCCCAGTTCAGGTCTCCTCAAAGGCTGGGTCCCCAGTTGGTGGCGCTCTTGGGAGGTGGTGATAACATTAAGAGGTGGAGCCTAGATGGAGGAGTTAGGGCACTGGGGCATATGCCCTTGAGGGAACATAGGGACCCTGTCCCCCTATTCTGTCTGTCTGTCTCTCTGACTACCTGCCTTTCCCTCTTTTCCTGGCTGCCATGAGTTGGGCACCTTTGCTCTGCCGTGTTCTCCCTGCCATCATGTTCTGCTTCTCCATGGGCCCAGGAGTGGAGCCAGCTGACCATGAACAGAAGCCTCTAAAAGACTAAGTCAAAATCCACCTTTCCTCCTTTGAATTCAGATATTTTGTTACAGCAATGCAAAGCTGACCCACACTGAGTACTGGGGCATTTGCTTTGCTCTTAATCCTCCAAGTGCCTCATCCTTAGTGGATATTCAGTCAGTATCTGTTGCTTGAAGGAAATGGCCCCCTGTGTCAACACCTGACAGTGATTTAATGTCATCAGAACTGTTATTTCCAATGTTTATGCAGACTCTTTTTTTGATATATGGTTAGAATCTTCACTTGTCATGAGGGCTGTTGAGCTGCCATTGAGGACAATGGTGAAACTTTCCTGGTGCCTATTATGTGCCAGGCACAGCTATACTTATTGTACTATTGATTCCTCACTATTGCTCCACAGTGGAGTCCTTGTGGCAGATGGAGAAGAGGACCCAGACAGCTGAGACACTCCAGTGCTCAGGATGCCCTCTGGCCCATTGTCCAGGCCCAGCTCGTCCTTTTTATTTCCCCATCACAGCAGCCCCATTCCTTCTCTCTCCTGCATTGGCTTGTTCTCTGCCTGTGTGCTGCTCCTTCTCATCTGTAGATGACCTCTGAGAACCTTCCTTACCCCATTTCACCTTCTGCCCCACCACCTTGTCCAGCCTTCTTCAAGTTACCAAGTTATGCTCTGAAACCTCCCATCATTCACATGTGTGCTTGCTCACTGATTTTACATCCTGCAAGCCCATAAGCTTTCTGAAAGCAGGGACACTCATCTGTTCCCACTGTCCAAAGTAGAGCATGGCCCACTGTACATTGTCTCAATCCATTTTCTGTTCTAGGACAGAATCTCTGAGCCTGGGTAATATGTGCTGAAAAGGCACTAATATCTAATGGTGCTAAAAGCTGGGAAGGCTGAGGGTGAGGTGTTGCAGGTGGTGAGAGCCTTCTTGCTGAAGAGGACACTCTGCAGAGTCCAGAGGTGACATATGGCATCACATGGTAAGACAAAGCAAGTGTACCAGAGAGAATTTAGTGTCACAGCAGAGCCACTCCCTCAATGACCCACAGGCTATTTATTAATCCATGATGGATTTTGATCTAATTACTTCCTAAAAATCCCATTAATATATGACTTCAGGGTTTAAGTTTCCAATACATGAATTTTGGGGAGACTCAAACCACACCTCAGGTGTTTAGTGAATTTTATTTTATTTTAATATATTTTAATATAACACAAGCAGATATTAATAAAGAAAATATAAATGCCCCTGCTAGTTATCTTCCAAAAAAGTTAAATCATCATGCCACAGCGATATATGTGCACCCATGTTTATAGCGGCGTAGTTCGTAATAGCTAAATCTGGGAAACACCCCAAATGCCCATCAAGTAAATATTTTTTGAATGAACTGATTCATCATCCAGTCCTGTCCACTTGATCCCTGGTGGCCTCTCTTTCTCACCCTTCTCACTGCTGTCACTCCCGCTGTGACCAGAATGATGAGGGTCCTGGCTTCATGTTCCAGTCACCCTGTGGAGCTGCCTGTCATAGTCCTCCCTGCCTCAGCAATGTGGTCACAGATGCAGTGAGCCTCTCACTGGCACTGTATTAAAAGTTCCCCAGGTTTGTATCATTTTGATTTAGAGATGAGGGAATAGAAGGCTAGGGAGGTACAGGACTGGCCTAAGCTCACATAGTTAGTAAATGACAGGGCTGGGATTTGAATTTGGGTTGGTGTGACTTCCAAATCCCCTCCATTTGCTGCTGTCTTCCGTAGAGCACAAACTTGACTGTACATTAGAATCACCTGGAATGCTCATTAAACTACAGCCCACAGAACTGCACCACTGGTTTCTGACTCAAGTGGTCTGAAATGGGGCTGAGAGTTTGTATGTCTAGCATGTTCCCAGGGCAAGCTGCTGGTGCTGCTGCTGCTGGTTTACACTGTGAAAACCAGTGGCTTAGGAAAATGCCCAGCAGCCCGAACAAACAGAACTTTGTCCACAGCTTTTTTTTTTTTTTTTTTTGGTACCGGGGATCAAACTCAGGTCCTGCGCTTGCAAGGCAGGAGACAAAACCACTGAGCTAAATCCCTGGCCCCTTTGTCCACAGCTTTAGGAGGTTATTGGACCTTCATACCTATTCAGCAGTGAGTCTACGAACCTCACCTAAAGGTTCACCCTTTGAAAAAACAGTGTGAGACCCAGGAGCTCCCTGACCCACTGTTCTCTTCAACAAGCTTCTGTCAAGCTGGAGTCCCAGAGTGTCAGTACCTACTCCCTTTGCGAATCTGACTCTTCCTTTATAAAGGTAATGAGTGATCTTGAAATGTACTACAGCTGATGTCTGCAGAAAGGCTCAGCTTGTCTTTCTGATGCAAACGATAAATATAGGGCCCAGAGCAATTGCTCTTGGAGATTTTGTGTCAGTATTTTAGTAATCGTTGAGCAGAGCCTTGGGAGCCAATTACAAAACTAGGACAGTTTTTTTTTTTCTAAAACTACTTGGTTTCCAACTTTAAAAACTAGTGGATGTCTAATACTGATGGGTCAGAAGGTTTTTGACATAGTTTCCCCCAAGCATTAGTCATGAACTGAATCTGAAATTTTGCCGCAGTAAAGCAGAGGCCATGGTGCTTTCTCCTCTTCCTCATGTCTTGCTCTTCCCCTTTGATTAGTCTCCTCACTCACCCTGAGTCACCCTAGGATTTGAACCATGTCAGCTGTAGGCCTTGGGCATTGAGAGTCTTTAACATCTTTCTTACTCTCCTTGTGTGTCCGCGATTGGAGAATTTGTACTATTCCAGCTTGGCTGCAGGGGCACTGGGAGTTGTGGGCCAAGAAAAGGGCAAGCTCTTGGGCTGAGAAGGAGTGCCATAGGCCTCAGGGGCAGTCTCAGAGGCTGGGGCCCTAAGGGAGCATGGCTGGCTTTGGCTTCCCCTTCCCTACTGGAGATTTTCCACTCCAGGTTCAGGCCTGACAGAGGCCTATGTCCTGTTAAACCAGACCATGGTGGCTGTGGTGGCCAGATGGTGCTGTCACAGACTGCAGCACAGGTCAGTAACAGGGACTTGATCACCAACACAACCTTGGAAAATGTTAATCAGTCCATGTTATGATCCATTCTCCCCCAGCCATTGTCTCCCCATGACACCTGGATGAAGCCAAAACCTCAGAGTCCAGCCCGGACAACTTTGCTGACTAACTTTTCTGGTTACCCTTTGCTCCACTTGTCAGCCATGCTAGCTCCTTGCTGCCTGTTCTGTTCCAGGGCCTTTGCACTCCAGTTCCCTCTTCCCCAGAGAGCTGCATGGCTGTCTTCTCATCTGATTCACCCTCTGATCAAATGTTAACCTCCACCCCCACTAAAATACTCCACAGCAGGCAGGCTTCATTATTCATGGTGCCAGTTATTACCCTCATAATCTGTGTTTTCTGTGTGTGTGTTATTATACATCTCTCTTGCTCTTTGCTTACCATGGTATCCCCAGTGCTGGGCTAATAGGAAATGCTCCGTAAATATTGAGTGAATGAACCAATGCTCCCACTGATACAGGAGAAGTATGAACTAGTTGAATTTTTTTTGCATTATCTCTCCACTTACCTTGCAATGTGAGGATCATTGGCTCTCTCAGCTAGAGAGGAGACTGACTTGTCCAAGATCACACAGTGGAAAGGAGGCCTGGGTCAGGAACTCATCTGTGTGACTCTAGTAGCCCCATGGGTGGGGACACCTGTGGGCAGCTCAATCCAACTTGCTGCAGATGAGGAGACTCCTGGGAAGGAACCCCCCTGGTGATGGAGAATGGGTAGAAAAAAGACAGAACTTGGGGGTCAGGCAGCACGAGACTGGGGGTGCTCCCCAGGAAAAGGGAAATTGATTGCCAAGACAGGGAGCCAGGCAGACCACAAGATAAGACTTGGGCAAATGCTTAGCTCCTCAGAGGGGGAGGGGCCCTGTTCAGGGGCCAGAGGGTCACAGTGGTCTCATCTCCAAATCCTTTCAACCCTCACACATGATTTAGGGAGCTGGGTCTTGCCCTGCTGGCATATGATGGGACTGAAAAGCTGATGTAAGAGGTGAGTGGAGACAGAGGCTGGGCTGGGGGCTGCAGACCCTGCTGGTAGGTTGTCAGCTTCTGACCAGGGCAACAGCAGAAGTGGCAGAGTCACCAGGAGTAAAGGCACTTGCTCACTTCTTGAGGAGTCCTGGAGCAACAGGCAGGCCCTGAAAAGTCTTGACCATTTTGACTGAGTCTGGTGCAGGTGCTCCAAAGGCAGGAGAGTGTGGATAGGAGTTCTCCACTCCAAGTTGAGCGGGGTGCACCCCAGGGAGACAGTGGAGGGGAGGGGAAGAGGGGGATGGTGCTCCAGCCAGCAGAGCCTCCTCCATGCTGACATCAGGATACAGTGTGAAACACTGGAGTCCTCAAACACAGGAGGACAAGCCTGCCACCCAGTGCTGCCTGGCATCACCACAGCAGGCAGGCAGTATGGATGTCACTGCTGACCCCACCTGGTGACCTCTCATGTTGGGCCTGGCACTGAGAAAGAGCTCTGGTCTTCAGTGCTGTGTGGTTCCCAGGGTTGCCTCGCTCCCTCCTCACTTGAGAACATGTTTTCCCAGCAGATCCCTCCATTTTCCTCAACTTGAAAGTCCAAAAGAGGGACTGGAGACCCTAGCAGGGAGAACTTGCAGGTGCAGAGGTCACAGATGGAGTGATTAACAGCAAATGACTAAGCAGCTAGACAGTGGGTGGAATGGAGGAGCAGGAACTCCTGTGGGTAACTGTAAGGAGGGGGTGGCCATGGGATTGGTGAGGGTGCTCTATTATCCACAGAAAACAGCCTGACAATGGCATTCTGCCTGGTCCCTCCTTTCCCAGTTGGGGAAGACAGCCTTTGGATTAGACGAAAGGATAGTACATGGTTGGTTTTTAATATTATTGTATTTCATGTAATGTAGCATATATTTTATAATATTTCCATGTTACATATAATCATAGATTACTTATTTATACTCAATAGGGATGTATGATACAAATATGGTTAAAATAAAATAAAGACAATCATTCACCATCATTTCAGTCAATGATGGATCACATATATGTCAGTGGTCCCAGGAGAGAATACCACCTAGTGACCTCATACCTGTCTTAGTTTGTGCAATATGCTCTAGAATGTGCCCACAATGTATTTCTGAGTACGTATCTCTGTTGTGAAGTGATGCTCAACTGTAATTAAGATTAGTGATGATCTTCACATCACCCTGTGACTGGAACCCCTCATTCTATACACACTGTAGATGACGCCTCTCTGAGGCACAGCCAGACAAGGTGACGGGTCCAGGGTCAGAGTTGGGACCATCCAGAGTTGGTATTTGAAGTCAGGCCTCCTGCCCCCAGGGCAGAGCTCCCAAGCCACTGTGTCATAGAGGCTTTCTGGTCATCTGCACAAATCCTGGAGAAAAAGGAACTGCCTTGAGAGAAATAGTTTCTAAAATTTCTATCATAAAATAGTTTTATGTATGCTTGCCTCTTTAGTTGTGCTTTATAAATGGTTTCTTTTTTTTTCTTTTTAATCTGAGGAACCAGAGGGCTCATGTCTCCCTTCAACATAGAGCCCCAAAGGACTGGCACACCTTAACTTTATTTATTCAGACACGGGCAAGCAATCAGAGTTCCACAGGACTCATCTGTCCCCCACCTTCCATGGTACTTCTCCGGGTGAACAACTTAACCTCGGGTGTTTTTAATCTTCCCTGCAGCGTTAGCACGCTTGAATACCCTTTTTCTTCTCAGAACTCACTGAGGTGGCCAATTAGGACTCATGTTTCCCATCTAGTCTCCCATAACAATTCAATTCTAGAACATTTCTAACACTTCAGAAAGAAGCCCCATAACCATTTGCTATAGTTTGGATTTTTATGTGAATGTTTTATTTATATTTAACTTTTTTCCCATTAAATTTATTAGTACACTTTAGGTATACATTATGATCACATTCATCATTGGGAATTTGTACCTGTACATGTTGTATCTTGGTTCTTGTTTTCTCCCCATTCCCCTTCCCTCCCTTCCACCTCTCTACCCCTCCCTATTTACAAAGACTTTGTTTCCACCTTTTCCTTCTTTTCTCATGTTTTTCTTTCTTTTCCTTCTTTCCTTTCCCCCGCCCTCCTCCCTACTTCCCTTCCCCCTTTGGACCTTTTCTTCCTATTTCACATTATCTATTATACACTTTGGTGCTCATTTACACTTGAAGTTTCTCACACCAGAGAAACTATTCAGTATTTACACACGTGTGTCCTATTTATTTCACTTAAGAGTATCGCCTCAATGTGCATCCATTTAACTCTAAATGTCTCTAGTTTATCATTCTTTATGGCTAAGTAATACTCAATTTTGTTGTTTTTTTAAAAACACATCTTTTAGTTTCTCACTTTTTTTTTTTTTTTTTGGTACCGGGATCGAACTCGGGTCTTTGCGCTTGCACAACAGGCGGTGAAACCACTGAGCTAAATCCCTGGCAAAACCACATCTTCTTTATCCAATCACCAGTTGATGGGTATTTGGGCTGTTTCCAAGTTTTAGATATTACAAACTGTGTGGCTATAAACATGGGTGTGCATATATCACTGTGATATAATGCTTTTTTTTTTAACTGACATCAAACATTTTATATTACTTATTTCTACAAGTCTCTACTACGAGAAAATTTTACAGAATTTTCAAAATAGGCTTGGATACATACAATTTCTCCCCAGTGTGACTTCTTTTACGTATTTGACAATACTTGTTTGTACTGAATGCTTTCCCACGTTGCTTACATACATAGGGTTTTTCCCTTGTGACTTCTTTCATGAATTTGACAATCACTGTGTGTACTGAATGCTTTCTCACACTGCTTACATGCATAAGGTTTCTCCCCAGTGTGAGTTCTTTTATGTCTATAAAATGAACTGTTATCAGCAAATGCTTTCCCACATTGCTTACATACATAGGGTTTCTCCCCAGTGTGAGTTCTTTTATGTATTTGACAATCACTATGCCTGCTGAAAGCTTTTCCACACTGCTTACATACATAAGGTTTCTCCCCAGTGTGAATCCTTTCATGTATTTGACAAGTACCTTGTCTGCTGAAGGCTTTTCCACATTGCTTACATATATAAGGTTTCTCCCCAGTGTGAGTTCTTTCATGCCTTTGACAATGACCTTGTGTGGTAAAAGCTTTCCCACACTGCTTACATACATAGGGTTTTTCTCCAGTGTGACTTCTTTCATGTATTTGACAATCATAATGTCTGCTAAAGGCTTTCCCACATTGTTTACATACATACGGTTTCTCTGCAGTGTGAAATTTTTTATGTTCACACAGTAAACACTTAGAACAGAAGGTTTTCTCACATTGCTTACATCTATAGGTTTTCTCACGAGTCTGATTTTCCTCATGTTTCTGACAATGACTATGTGTACTGAATGCTTTCCCACATTACTTACATACATAAGGTTTCTCCCCAGTATGCCTTCTTTCATGTTTTTGACAATTACTGTGTGTACTAAAGGCTTTCCCACATTGCTTACATATTAAAAGTGATATAATGCTTTCAATTCTTTTGGGAAGATACTCAGCAGGTGAATAGCGGGCTCAAATGGAACCTCTAATCCTAGTGTTTCGAGGAATCTCCATACTGATTTCCACAGTGGTTGCACCAGTCTACACTCCCTCCAATAGTGGAGAAGTATTCCTTTTTCCTGACAGCCTCACCAGCATTTGTTATTCGTTGATTTGTTTTTTGTTTTTTGTTTTTTGTATGAGGGATCGAACTCAGGACCTTTCACTTGGGAGGCAGGAGCCAGAACCACTGAGGTAAATCCCCAGCCCTTTGGTTGATTTCTTGATAGCAGCCATTCTTTCTGGGGTGAAAGGGAGTCTCAGCATTGTTTTCATTTGCATCTCTTGAATGACCAGTGATGTTGAACATTTTTTTCATGTTTTTTTGCTGTTTCTACTTCTTCATCTGAGAAATGTCTGTTCATTTCAGATGTTCATTTTTCTATTGGGTCTTTAAATTTGAGGGGTCTGATTTTTTTAAGTTCTTTATATATTCTAGATAGTAGACCTTTGTCTGAGAAACAGCTGGTAAAATTTTTTTCCCACATTGTGGGTTGTCTCTTCACTCTATTAGTGGTTTCTCTTGATGTGCAGAAGCTTTTTAATAAGATGAGATCCCAGTTGTTGATTCTTTGTGCTAATTCACATGTGACAGGTTTTGTTCATAAAGTCTTTTCCTATGCCAGTGTCTTTAAGAGCTCTACCTAACCTATCTTCTAACAGGTTTAGTGTTTCTGTTTTAATATTTAGATCTTTAGTCCATTTTGATTTTAGTTTAGTGCATGGTGATAGGTATGGGTCTAGTTTTGATCTTTGGCAAGTTGAAACCCAGTTTTTCCAGCATCATTTATTAAAGAGGCTGTCTTTTCTCCAGTGAGGTTGGCTCAGAGTTGTTTCTACATCTTCTAATCTGTTCCATTGATCCTCGAGTCTGTTTCTTTGCCAGTATCAGGCCATTTTTATAACAGTAGCTTTGTAGTATAGTTTCAAGTTGGGGATTGTGATACCCCCTGCCATGTCTCTGTTGCCTAGAATTGCTTTTGCTATTTTAGGTCTCTTCTGGTTCCAAATGAATTTTTGGATTATTTTCTCTAGTTTTGTGAAATATGTTGTTGGAATTTCAATCAAGATTGCATTGAATCTGTGTAGCAGTTTTGGAAGTATGGCCATTTTCACTATATTGGTTCTTCCTAGGGATGTCTTTCCATTTTCTTTTTGAAATTATTATTAATTTTATTGGTACATTTTAGGTATACAATACAATTACATTCATCATTGGAAATTTGCACCTTTACATAATCTCTCTTGGTCCTTATTTTTTCCCCATTCCCCTGCCCTGGCTTCAACCCCTCCACCCCTATTTACAAAAATTTTGTTTCCATTTTCTCATTTTCTCATATTAATTCCATTCCCTTCTTTCCTTTCCCCAATCCCTCCCACTTCCCCTTCCCCTTTGTATATTTTCTTCTTATTTCACAATATCTATTATATATTTTAATCCTTATTTACACTTTCAGTTTCTCACACCAGAGAAATTCTTCAGTATTTACAAATGTGTGTTCTATTTATTTCACTTAAGAGTATCACCTCAATGTGCATCCATTTAGCTATAAATGACTCTAGTTTCTCCTTCTTTGTAGGGAACAGGGAAAGGGGATGTTACTAGAACCTCTGCAGTAAGTCCTAGTCTACTGCGAGCCATGGCAGCACAAGGCGAATTAACTTATTATACAGGAAAGGTAGGAAAAATGAGACCTGGAGGAGAAGCTGAGCTTTGGACCTGATCAGTGCTGCTCTGGGAAGCAAAGACAAAGACCCCTAGCTTGCAGCACCTTTTATTCAGTACCTTGGGAAAACAAATGTAACAAATGAAATGCAGAAGAGTTCAGTACTTCACATTGGGATAAACAAGGTGTAACAAAAGACTGGGGGGGGGGGGTTGGCAGCGGAAATCCAAGAACAATGAGGAAATAGGCAGATGAAGATTTGGTTCCTCCCAGGGTGTCTCCCTCAGGTGTGGTCTTGCCCTGGAGCATCACAGCATCATGGGATGTTGAGGTCTCAGTTGTGACCCAAGGCCAAAATGGAATTATGTGTCAGAATGCCATAGCTGGTCTGTAGGCAGGAGAATTAGGCCTAATCAAACGATTTTTCCCTAAAATTATGTAGTATTGCTCCCGATACTTCTTTATGGCTGAGTAGTACTCCCTTTATTTTTTTTTTTTAAAAAACACATTTTATTCATCCAGTCTCCAGCTGATGGGCAACTGGGTTGTTTCCCAGTTTTAGCTATTACAGACTGTGCCGCTATGAACATGGGTGCACATATATCACTATGGTATGATTCTTTTAATTCTTTTGGGAAGATACCCAGCAGGAGAATAGCTGGGTCAAATGGGACCTCTAATCCTAATTTTTTGAGGAATCTCCATACTGATTTCCACAGTGGTTGCACCAGTCTGCACTCCCACCAGCAATGGAGAAGGGTTCCTTTTTCCCCACACCTCCGCCAGCATTTGTTATTGGTTGATTTCATGATAGCAGCCATTCTTTCTGGGGTGAGGTGGAATCTCAGCATTGTTCTCATTGCATCTCTTCTTTTTTCAATTTTTAAAATTTTTATTTTAATAATACAAGTAGATATTAATAAAGAAAATATAAACAGTTCAATGAAAAAATATTTTTTCATAACAAAATAGAAAGTAACAATGGTAAATACACTGTATCGTGATCTTAAAGGAATATATTTTCAATTGCTAATCTATCTCTCATTTTCTAATACTATACCTTTTCGCATAAAACATTTTAGTTATTGACAAACTACCTCACACTCAGTATAATTTTGAACAATTTCTTCCTATTTCCCAATATCTATTATACATTTTGGTTCTTATTTTCACTTTGTTTCTCACACCAGAGAAAATGCTGTATTTACACATGCATTCGATTTAAAGCCACTTAATGTCTAAGTGGATTCAGGATTTTCAACCACTCTTCTCTTCCCCAAGACTTTACCTGACAGCAATACGAGTTTCCCCCCCACCCCTGTGTAGGACTGCATAACTCTGTAATTATAAAACTCCCCTAGCCCCAACTGTGATTGAATGTGAGTAAATAGATAAAGATGCTTCTTAGTTCTAGGACACTAGATAAGATCAGCCATAATTATCCAACTCTTTGTTCCGGACCACTATCTATAGAACAATCTACAAAGCATCTGCTGACTATCAGTACATGTCAGGCTAATTAACATACAAATGTAAGACCACTAACCTTTGTTCCTTCTTCTGTAAATTTCGCCTGTTAACTTCCCTGCAACCCCCTATAAAAAGAGCCTCGGACTCTGGGCTGATCGCCTCTCTAAGCTACTTTGCTTTGGGAGTGCCGTCTGGCCAGACTAAGGTCTGTTTCACTTTCCAACTTGTCCAGTGTGTTCCTTCCCGGGTGTTCTTCGCTGCAGTCAGCTCCTTGGAGCATTTGGTAAGGCCTTTGGTCTTACATTCTGGAGGCACCGCTGGGATCCCTGGGTGTGCTTCACTATAGTCAGCTCCTCAGAGCTTTTGGTAAAGACAGCGGTCTTACAGCTGTATTCATACCAAAACTGTTCCAGCTTCTACCCACTGATTTCCAAGGCCACTTCCATATTTTCAGGTATTTGCTGCAGCAGCACCCCTTGCACTTTCTGCACTCAATTTGTCCTAGTTTGACTGCCATAAAGGAATACCTCACTTGGGATTAAAGAGCTAAATATCAAGACAGAAACAGTAAACTTGCTGGAAGATAAGTTAGGTAGAATTCTCAGTGACATTGGCATAGGAAAAAACTTTATGAACAAAACTTCAGTAGCACGGGAACTATCACAAAGAATCAACAACTGGGACATCATCTTATTAAAAAGCTTCTGCACTGCAAGAGACACCACCAACAGAGCTAAAAGACAACCTACAATATGGGAAGAAATTTTTAGCAGCTGTAACTCAGACAAAGGGCTACTATCTAGAATATATAAAGAAATGAAAAAAATCAGACCTCCCAAATTCAAAGATGCAATTCAAAAATGGGCATCCAAAATGAACAGACATTTCTCAAAGAAGTAAAAACAGCAAATAAATATATGAAAAAATGTTCAACATCACTGGTCATTCGAGAGATGCAGAGGAAAACAACACTGAGATTTCACCTCACCCCACAAAGAATGGCTGCTATCAAGAAATTAACCAATAACAAATGCTGGCAGGGGTGTGGGGAGAAAGGAACCCTTCTCCATTGCTTGTGGGAGTGCAGACTGGTGCAACTACTGTGGAAATCCAAATGGAGATACCTCAAAGAACTAGGACTACAGGTCCCATTTGACCCAGCTCTTCCCCTCCTGGGTCTTCCTCAAAGAATTAAAAGAATCATACCACAGCGATATATGTGCACCTATGTTTATAGCAGCACAATTTGTAATAGCTAAGAATTGGAAACAGCCCAAGTGCCCATCAACTGGAAACTGGATAAAGAAGATGTAGTTTTTTTATAAAATGGAGTACTACTCAGCCATAAAGAATGAGAAACTAGAGTCATTTATAGCTAAATGGATGTATATTGAGGCCATACTCCTAAGTGAAATAAATAGGACACACGTGTAAATACCAAATAGTATCTCTAGTGTGAGAAACTGAAAGTGTAAATAAGGATGAAAATGATTAAAATGAATAATTGATAATTTGCAATAGGAAAAGGTCCAAAGGTGTAGGGGTGGTGGGAGGGGAAGGGGAAAGGGAAGAAAGAAAAGGAAAAATTATGAGAAAGAAAAAAAAAATGGAAACAAAGTCTATGTAAATAGGGAAGGGTGGTGGGGGTGAAGGGTGCACAGGTAATGGGGAAAAAAATAAGAACTAAGATACATCATGTTCAGGCACAAACACCCAATGATAAATGTAAATGTATTGTATACCTAAAATGTACCAATTAATATATAAGAAAGAAAGAAAGAAAGAAAGAAAGAAAGAAAGAATACCTCACTTGGGTAATTCATAAAAAACAGAATGTCCCTATAGTTTTGGACGCTATGAAGTCCAACATCATGGCACCAGCACCTGATGAAAGCTGTATCTTCACAGGGCAGAATGCAGATAGGAAGAGCAGCATTAATCAACGCCTAAGGACACAGCACACATGACACACACCTCCCAGGAGGCTCCACTGCCCAATACCTTTGCATTGGGATTAATTTTCCACATAGGATTTTGGGGAAAGAATTCGAATAGCACGAGACATGTCAGTTTCAAGGTGAAATCTGAGCTCTAGCTTATATTTCCACGAAGCCAAGTATATAACATTTTCATTTACATGCACAGGAAGACCAGTGAAACCTGACACATGTGCTAAAGTTTAAGCATGTGGAAGGGACACCTCTGGACAGCAAAATGGACTCTGGGTTTTGTGGGTCACTGAAATGCATTCATTGCATCTCCTGAATGACCAGTGATGTTGAACATTTTTTCATATGTTTATTTGCTATTTCTACTTCTTTGTCTGAGAAATGTCTGTTCATTTCAGATGCCCATTTTTGGATTGGGTCTTTAAATTTGGGAGGTCTGATTTTTTTCAGTTCTTTATAGATTCTAGATAGTAGACCTTTGCCTGAGGAACAGCTGATAAAAACAGTTGAGTTGTCTCTTCATGCTGTTGGTAGTTTCTCTTGCAGTGCAGAAGCTTTCAGTAAGAAGAGATCCCACTTGTTGATTCTTTGTGCTAGTTCACGTGCAATTGAGGTTTTGTTCATGAAATCTTTTCCTATGCCAATATCTTCAAGAGTTCTACCTAACCTCTCTTCCAGCTGGTTTAGCTTTTCTGTTTTAATATTTAGAGATTTAATCCATTTTTATTTTAGTTTAGTGCATGGTGAAAGATATAGGTCTAGTTTTAATCTTTGGCAAGTTGAAACCCAATTTTTCCAGCACCATTTATTAAAGAGGCTATCTTTCCTCCAGTGAGGGTGTTTGGCTCCTTTGTCAAAGATGAGGTGGCTGAGTATGTCTGGAGTTTTTTCCGTATCTTCTAATCAGTTCCACTGATCCTCATGTCTGTTTCTTTGCCAGTACCATGCTGTTTTTATTATAGTAGCTTTGTAGTATAGCTTCAAGTTGGGGATTGTGATATCCCCTGCCATGTCTTTGTTACCTAGAATTGCTTTTGCTATTCTAAATCCCTTTTTATTCCAAATGAATTTTTGGATTATTTTCTCAAGGTCTGTGAAGTATGCTGCTGCAATTTCAATCAGGATTGCATCGAATCTATGTAGCAGTTTTGGAAGTATGGCCATTTTCACTATATTGGCTCTTCATATCCAGGAGTAAGGGATGTCTTTCCATTTTCTGATACCTTTTTTGATCTATTTTTTCAGAGTGCTATAGTTTTCAGAGTGGAGGTCTTCAATTTCTTTTGTTAGGTTGACTCCTAGGTATTTATTGTTTTTATTTATTTCTCTTGTCTAATTGCTGTGGCTAATGTTTCCAGAACTATATTGAACAGGAGTGGTGATAGTGGACATCCTTGTCTTGTTCCTGATTTTTTTTTTTTTTTTTTTTTTTGGTACCAGGGATTGAACTCAGCTCCTTGCACTTGTGCAACAGGCTGTGAAACCACTGAGCTAAATCCCTGGCCCTTGTTCCTGATTTTAGTGTGAAAGATTTCAGTTTTTGACCACTTAGTATGATACTGGCTATTGGTTTTTCATGGATGGCTTTTATCGGGTTGAGGTAGAGACCATCTATTCCAATTTTTTGTAGGGTTTTTTTATCATGAATGCATGTTGGGTCTTGTCAAACTCTTTTACTGCATCTATTGAGATGATCATATGGTTTTTGTCCTTGGCTCTATTAATATAGTATGTTACATTTATTAATTTGAATATGTTGAAACATCCCTGCATCCCTGGGATGAATCCTACTTGGTCAGGGTGTATGATCTTCTTGATGATCTGCATTCTGTTTCCCAATATCTTATTGAGGATTTTTGCATCTATATTCATTAGGAAGATTGGCCTATAGTTCTCTTTTTTGGTTGGGTCTTTCTTTGCTTTTGGGACCAAGGTGATGCTTACTTCCAGGAATGAATTTGGAAGTATTGCTTCCCTTTCAGTTTCATTGAAGAGTTTAAATAGTAGTGCCAATAGTTCTTCTCTAAATCCCTTACAGAATTCAGCAGTGAAGCCATTAGTACCCAGGCTTTTCTTTGTTGGTAAGTTTTTAATTACATTTTCAATTTTATTGATTGATATTGGGTTGTTTAGAATTTTTTATCTTCTTTGTTCAACTTCAGTAATTCATATGTACATAGAAATCTGCCTATTTCTTCTGTGTTTTCCATCTTTTTGGTGTATAGGTTCTGGAAGTAGGTATTGATGATCCTCTGTATTTCTGTTGGGTCTGTTGTAATTTCACCCTTTTTGTTCCTAATTGCATGGATTTTGGTCTTTTCTTTTTTTTTTTGATAAGGTTGGCTAAGAGTTTGTCAATTTTGTTTATTCTTTTGAAGAACCAGCTCTTTGCTTCATTGATTTTTTTGGATCGTTCTCTTAGTCTCCATTCCATTGATTTCTGCTCTGATCTTTATAATTTCCTCTCGAGTATGAGCTTTGGGTTTGTCCTGCTCTTCTTTTTGTAGAAGCTTGAGGTTCAGCATCAGGTTGCTTATGTGAACTCACTCTGTTTTTGTAATATGAGTATTCACTGCTATGAATTTTCCTCATAAGACTGCTTTCATTGTGTCCTGTAAATTCCATTATGTTTTATTGGCATTGTCATTTAATTGTAGAAATTGTCTGATTCCTTCTTTAAATTCCTCTGTGACCCATTGGTTGTTCAGGAGGGTGTAACAATTCAATTTCCATGTGTTTATGAAGTTCTTGTGGTTTCTTTTGCTATTGATCTCCCACTTCATTGCACTATGATCTGATAATATACAAGGAATAACTTCAATTTCAAGCCCTAAAAGAAAACAACCTTCAATCCAGATTGATGTATCCTCCAAAACTGTCTTTCAAAATTGATAGAGAAGATATTTTCATGACAAGGAACACCTGAGGAACTTCATGAATACCAAACCAGCACTCAAAAAAATTCTAAACACTATCCTAGGAAAAGACAATGAGGGTCACAACTCCATGAAGCCCAACAAAATGAATCCATCAAGCAAAACAAGAAATTAAATGCAAGGGGTGTTGTCCAACAACAGGAAAAGATCATGACAAGGATTAGTCAATACATATCAGTTATAACCATCACTGTTAATAGTTTCAATTCACCAATCAAAAGAAATAGACTGGCAGAATGGATCAAGAAGCAAGATTCAACAATATGCTGCATACAAGAAACACACTTAATTCAAAAACAAATTCATAGACTGAAAGTCAAAGGGTGGAAAACAATACTCCATGAGACACAGGAACCTGGAAAAAAGCAGGGGTAACTATCCTATTTGCCAACAAAGTGGATTTCAAACCAAGACTAATTAAGAGAGACAAAGAAGACTACATCCTTGTAAAGAGAACAATCCAAGAGGAAGAGATGACAATCATAAATATATATGCAGCAAATACTAGTGCACCCAACTAATGATAAAACAAATATTAATGGACATGAAAAATTAAATAAGCACTGATACAATAGTAGTGGGGGACTTCAATACCCCACTGTCACAAATAGACAGATCAACTAGACAAAAATTCAACAATGAAATATCAGAACTCAACCAAACTTTTGAACAAATGGACTTAGTAGATGTTTACAGTGTTCCACCCCACAAAATCAGAATACACATTCTTCTCAGCTGCACATGGGTCTTTCTCCAAAATAGACCATATACTAGCTTATAAATGGTTTCTTATTTTAGAAGAAGAAAAAAGAGGAAAAAATACCACCCATAACAAGGCTAGTTCATAGTGAACACAGGGAGCAAATCTCACTTTCAAGACCTCTCCTTCCGCCACTTCTTTCCTCTCATAAGGTGTTATTACTGTTGTTATGGTTTGGATCTGGAATGTCCCCCAAAGGCTCATGTGTTAAAGCTTGGTCTCCAGCTTGGCACTACTGGGAGGTATAGGTCCTTTAAGAGATAAAGCCTAACTGGGAGTCTGTAGGTCACTGGGCCCAGTCCCGCAAAGGGGATGGTGGTGCTCTAGTGCCTTCAACTCTCTCTCTCTTTCTTGCTTCCTGCCCATGAAATGTGTAGTTTTGTTTTGTGGTGCATTCCCACCATTGTTTCCTGTCATCCCTACCAAAAGCCCAAAGCTATGGGTCCACCAGACCATCAACTGGAACCTCTGAAACTATGAGTCAAAGTAAGTCTTCCTGAGTCGATGTCTCAGTTTTTTGTTACAGTGATGGAATATGGGCTAACATACTCAATTTTAATCACTTCTCTTAGTTTTTAAAAACTTGGTCTTATGAAAAATCCTAATTAATTAATCAAAAAAGAGAAGCAATAAAGTTTTAATGGTGGGAATTTATGCAGTAGGAGGGAAGGCAAGAGAAAAAGAGGGAGGGTGGAAAGAAGAGACCAAGGGAAAGAGGAGAGAGCTGGCATTTATCATGCACGTCATGAAGCCCACAATGTTGTAAGTATGTTCTCTTATTTGAACCATAATGCCATCCATGGAATGAACATTCTTTCCCCCATATAGACTGAGCTTCTGAGATGTTTCAGAGACTTGTCCAAGATCAATAAGCTAGAAAGTAGCAGAACTAATATTTGTATTTAATCCCCTGGACTTCACATGCAGACTTTACTGTGTGTTCCTTAAGTTGCTGAAGGTGTCCAGCTTCTGGCCTCCACCAGCTTGGAGGGATGGATCCTCATAGCCAGTGGGCCTCCTGCGACCAGACCTCTAGTTCAGACTGGGCTAGCCCTGGCTTTTGGACTGTTGGAATATTACACAACACACTAAAAGGATCATGAAGGGACAGTGGTCTCCACTCAGACATGGTAGAAAAGCTGACAAATGAAGGAGCAAGCATATGCCAAGAAAAAAGGTGAGATGTGGTGTTTTAAGAGACTCTGTCCCTGGTTGTTTTGTGACAGGCAGGCCATTTAATCTTTCTGGGCTTCAGTTTCCTCATTTGTAAAACAGATCAGTGTCATGGCTCTGCTTATCCCAGGGTTCCATGTGACTTGAAATTAGGTAATTGGTATGCAAACTAATCTGTAAAATGAAGTGTTTCAATAACCAGACAATATTATCATTATCAAGTACTGTCAGCTGATTTTTTTTAATAATTCCTGTCAATTAAGCTGGTTCTAAGTGATAAGTCACTAGAATTGGAGAATTTGAAAGCAATTTTGATAATGAATGACTCTTCCAGATGCCCAGAACAGTGTACCCCCAAGACTGACACACTACCCCATCATTAAAATACTAGCTCTTATAGATGCGCACCAGGCATCCCCTCATTTTACAGGTGGGGAAATGGAAGTTCAACTTGTCCAGCCTCCCTCAGCTGGTAAGTTAAGAGTCGAAATACCCCAGACCCTCTGCTCCTTTCTCCACCTCACTCGCCTGCTCCCTACCCCAACACACAGGATGAAAACAGGGGACCAGGCTTGGCATAGAAAGGTGACCCAGCCACCTAGGACCAAGATTATGAGGAGCAAAGACCTCATTTTTAAAACCAAAGAGAGTACTTAGAAAAGTTAATTGAAGTGAAATGAAATCCCGAAGAATTTCGCACCCCATTTAAGAAACTATTTTTGGATGAACCAAGATGAAAAGACAAAAGTGCACCAAAATTGAAGAGAGGCTAATTTGGAAGACATAATAGAGTGCAATTTCTCAGATTTCCTCAGAGCCTAGGAGATGTGATTATTCAAGAACTAATTAGATGCTGTCCTGGGGGGTAATGAAAACTAAAAATGTAGAAAAGAGAAATTGAAAACCTCCAGAAAGGTCACAGGCTGCTCTCAATATAATTTTTTCCTTTATGGATTTGAAGGCTCAAGAACTAATTTGCAAAAGAACAATAAATATTACACAAACTAATTGGAGAGGAAATTGAGGGGGGCAGAGTAAAACATTTTACCCATCCATTCATTCTAGATGATTCTACAGGGAAATCCAGAGGCAGGTATATCTTAAACCCTTTTTGCAAAGGGCTAAATAGGAAATCTTTCCCCTGTGAGAGGCAGACAATCTCTGTTGCAACTATTCTTTTTTATTGCTGTAGAAAACAATAGCAACCAGTACAGGAGTGAATGGATGTGGCTATGTTCCAATAAAATTTTATAGAAACAGGACCAGGGATTTAGTCCAGTGGTTCCACTGCCTGCCTCACAAGCGCAAGGACCCGAGTTCGAGCCCTGATACCAAAAAAATATATATTATAGAAACAAGTAGTAGGCTGGGCTTGGCATGTGGGCCATTGTTTACTCCATCCACCTGAATTACTTCAGTAAGCTAACCCTAACCCTAGCCATCTGGGCTTCCTACTGCAACCTGACCCTACTCATATAAACTCAAAAATATTGGCTATTGGAAGAATCTGTAAAAAACCTAATCAATGCTAGTGATAATGGTGATGATGATGACAATAATCATGACATGACAGCTGCTAGCATAGAAACAGAGTATGTAGTATGTGTGAGGAATGGTTTCCTAGCACTTATTTAATATCTGCTATCTTTACAACATTTATGAGGACAGTACAAGTTTACAGATGGTGAAGAAAGGCCCAGAGAGCTGAAGTAACTTACCCAAGGTCACACAGCCAGTGAGAGTCACAGACAGGATTTGAACAATTGAGACAGTTTGGGTTCCAGAGTCCTTGCTCATAATTAAATGGTCCTTTTTCTTATGCTTTTTTTCTTGCACTTTACTCCCTCAAATAAGACTGGCTCCAAATTCTTTAAAGACCCCCCCATAGCCTATAGGATTAAGTCTAAATTCCTTTATTCAGCATACAAAGCTATCCAAGACTCACCTGTCTAGCCTCATTTCCCTTTTCCAGCCTCATTTTTTTCTAAGTCTCATTCCTGGCTTCTAGGTCCACCTCTGTCTGTCAAATCACAGCAGAGGGCTTGGCCAAAAGTGGCATATAGGCACTTTTTGAATGGATGGATGGATGGATGGATGGATGGAAAGATGAATAGAGAAACAGATGGGATGTTGGATGGTCTTTTACAAATCTGTTTTTATATTTTTATAAAAGAAGGAAGTATGCATGGACCAAGAGAAATTCCATTTGATTCAGCTATTTTCCTTCTAGATATCTTCCTGAAAAAATTTAAGGACATCATATCACAGTGTGATACATGAATATCCATGTTTATAGTAGCACAATTTATACTAGCTAAATCTCAGAAGCAGCCTATATGCCTATCAACAGATGCATGGATAAAGAAAATGTGATATTTATACACAGTAGTACTCTGTCATAAAGATAAACTTGAATCCTTTGTAGGAAAAGGTATACACCTTGAGACCATAATGTTAAGTGAAATAAATCATAAACACAAGCTTAAATATCACATGGTTTCTCTTATATGAGAAACAAAATAAAGGATCAGTAATAGGAGTTAGGGAGACAGATCTTCTCAAATGGAGAAGGTAGGGGAGGGCAAGGGGATAAAAAGGAATTATGTTATGTTATGTTACATGTACAAACGCCACATGAGGCTTGTGGGCATTATGTACCCCAAACATATACTAATAAAAACTGTAAAAGAAAGGATACAATTCTGTCATCTGAAGCAACATAAATTGACCTGGTGGATATTATGTTAGGTGAAATAAGTAAGATACAGAAAGACAAATACCATATGTCCTCATTCATAAGGAAGCTAAAAAAGACTAGAGCATAGAACAGCAGTTACCAGAGTAAGGAAAGGGTGTGGAAACAGGAAGATGGGAAGAGGATAGTTAATAGGTACAGGCACGCATTTGGGTGGGAAGACTAACTTCTCATGTTCTCTATTGCACAATAGAGTAACTGTGGTTGACAATAGTTGATTGAATATTTTCAAAATGGCTAGTAAAGAGGGATTTTCAATGTTTCTAACACAAAGAATATATTTCTAAGGTGATGGATCTGATTATGACACATTGTATACATATATTGAAATGACACCCTGCATCCTCAAAATATATACTTTCTGCCAAGTAAATATAAAAACATATTTTTGTTTGTTTGTTTCTTGGTTTTTTTGGTACCAGTGATCAAACTTGAGTCCTTGCACTTGCACAGCAGGCGGTGAAACCACTGAGCTAAATCCTGGGTCAAAAGCATATTTTTTAAAAGACCATGAGGTGTCAGGGATTTAGCTCAGTGGTGCCACCACCTGCCTTGAAAGCGCAAGGTCCTGAGTTCAATCCCCAGTACCAAAAAAAAGAAAAAAACAAACTAGAATTATGCCAGGGATTTAGCTCAGTGGTTCCAGCGCCTTCCTCACAAGCGCAAGGACCCAAGTTCGATCCCCAGTACCCCCCCCCAAAAAGACCATGATAAATAGTTACATGATACAGAAAATAAAAATTAAAATCAACTTCACAATGTCAAGGGGAAAATGAATCTGAATTAGGAGCTCAGCTCAATCATGTTGATGCTTGGGATTAGGTAAGAAAGATACCTGGGATGAGCCCCTGACAAGTCCTAGGACCTTCTAATAAGAGAACCTGGTATTTAAGAATCTGGGCATTTGATATCCCAGTGATGAAATGATCCATTGAGCTGTCTCCCAATGTTATGTTATGGGGAGATTTTTTTTTTTTTGGTACCAGAAATCAAACTCGGGACCTTGCACTTTCGAGGCAGGCAGTAGAACCACTGAGCTAAATCCCTGGCCCTGTTATGGGGAGATTTTATCTTAAGTGCCCTGCCTTGGGAGAGTTTATGGGCCCTAGGGACCAGAATGCCCACAAGCAGCCTGCCCATCGTTTTGACACTGGTTCTGATTCCTAGCTCAGATAAGCTATGAGCTGGTGGCTAGGCCTCAGGGATTGGGTTAGGACTCCCAGTGCAACTCCTGTCTCTCAGGAAAAGGACATATCTATCTTGACTGGGGAGCCTTAATGTGGGAGACTCTGTAGGGCTTGTTTTCAGTTCTGAAAGCCTTGATCGGCCTCAGGATTCCTGGTGAGAGGGTGGGTTTGTGCCTCCTGGGTTTCTTTGAGGAGTTGGTAGAGAGGCCTGTCCCTTTCAGCATATCCTGGAATCCAGATTCTACAAAACCTGGTGACTCCCAAGAAGGCTCTCAGCTGCTTAATACCTTTAGGCTGTGGGAAGTCCACTACAAGCTGTATCTTCTCAGGATTTAAAGCCCTCTTGCCATGTGAGATGAGGATTTCCAGATAAATAACTTGGGTCTGGAAGGTCTGAGCCTTTTCACAGGACACTTATAGCCCTGGGTGGCCAGGAAATTGAGGAGAGATTTCGTGCCCCTATGCATTGTAGCCTGTGTTTTCCCCAAAAGCATCAGACCATCCACATATTGTAGGAGGGTAATTCCTTCCTCTTTCCATTCAAAAAGATCTTGGGCTAAACCTAAACCAGAGAGGTGGTGGCTGTCATGGAAGGCCCGAAGAAAAATTGTCCAGGTCAGTTGTTCTACTCCTGTGAGGAGATTTCTAAATGCAAAAAGATTTTGGCTGTCATATACCAGGGGGATACAGAAGAAGGCATCCTTGAGGTCCAGGACCAAAAGCCAGCTGTCTAAGACTGGAATTTGGGCTGAAAAAAAAAAAAAAGTGTAGGGATTAGGGACCATTGGAGGCAGTGGCACCATGGCTTCTAATAAAATGTAGATCTTGTACTAACTTCCATTGGCTCAGTCCTTTCCTTGCCCCAATTATGGGACTATTATAGGGACTAACAGTTTCCCTGAGGAGTCCCTGTTATAGTAATCCCTGAATAATGAGTTTTAGCCCATTTCTAACCTCCTGAAAAGGGGGATATTGCTTTTGGTAAGGGAAGTATATGGGGTCCCTAAGGTGAATGAGGACAGGTGTAGCTTTTAAGGCCCTCCCCACTATGTGTCCATCTGTCCACACAGCTGGATCACCTGAAGGGAGAAAATGCCCACAATATTGGATCCCAAGGGGAGTAGGAGTTGGACCTGGGCTTTGGATAACAAATCTCCCAATAGTGGGGATGGATATTCACTTATTCACTTAATTCAGATATTGTTAGGAAAGTGTGAGTAAAGTGAAGTTCACCCAAAATACAAGCCACAGACTGGGAAAAGAATCTTTCCATAGGATATCCTGAGATTGCTTGAACTATAGCGATGCATGTGGATTACAACCCAGGGGAGAAGGCAAGGACTGAAAAGCTGGAGTCCATATCAAAGAGAAAATTGATGGGCTGCTCACCCACTATCAAATCAGCCCTGGAATCAATCCATAGGTTGGACTGTAGGAAGAGGGCCCTAAACAGTGAACCCTGGGGGACTTTCATTGGGAATATCCTTGACATTTGTTATCCCAGTGATTGCTTTGACAAGTAGAACAAGGCCCAGAAGGTCTCTGTTGAGTCACTGCCCATGGGGTGCTCCCCTTTTTGGGTTGTGGACACTCCTTCTTAAAATGTCCAGGTCTCAGGCAGTAAAAGCAAAGGGGTCTCTCAAGGTCTAGTTTGGGTCCAGTGCCCAATGCCTAAAAATCCTTAGAGGGCAGCCTCCAACACCTTGTGTCTCCCCTCTTTTTCCTGTTGGGTGTCAGAGCATTTCTACATAAATTTTGGGTAAAAATCATTTCATAATTAAAGTACGACTATAGCTAAGGCCCAATGTCACCTTGCCCATGAGCTGACTATGGCATGCTGAAACGTAACTCCATTTTGCCTCCAGTCACAGCTGAGGCCTCAATGATCCATAAGGCTGTAGTGCTCAATGGCAAGATAGCATCAGCTGAAGATATCCTGGTTCCTTGAGAACCCTGGTTCCTTGAGAATACACAAGAGAAAGTTTTCACCTGGGGATGGACAAATTCCTTATCAGCTCAACTCATCCCACCTACAGAGGTGGGAATGCTCTCCTTTCCTCCCTCATCAGCATGAGATTTGCATCAACACAGGATCACCACCACCCCCTAAGTCACCTGATGCTCCCTCCAATTATTGTGTGTACCCAATAAATCATGGCTAGCTTGGAGAGCCCTTGTCTTTGCCCACTCTGAGGCACTGACCTCCCTGCCCCCCATATACTTTGAAACTGCACAAGTCTCTATTGGCTTTTTATCTTTAGCCCTAGCCACATCCCTTTCTAGGCAGTCAGAGGATATCAGCCTCCAATAGTTGGGTCTCCCTGTCCTTGCTGTAGAAGATATTGGTGGTCTCTTTGAGATAGTCATCTAATTTCAGACAATCTTTTTCTGGGTCTGCCACTAGTTTTTAAAAGCTTATGGCAGATAACAGGAATGTATCCTTGATGAGGACCTCCCCAATGACACTGTCTAGATTTATTAAGGCATATTTGGTCATGGCATCCTTTAGATGTTGCAAAAACACTGAGAGAGGTTTCTTTTCTTTTGATAAATCTGTCCTAATTTTGCGTAGTGAATAGGCTTAACCCTTCCTCCTTTTAGTCCTTCTTTGATGCAATACAGGAAGTGCAAATGGTGGGGATTTAGCTCAGTGGTGCCACCCGCAGGTGCAAGGTCCTGAGTTCGATCTCCAGTACAAAGAAAAAAAATAGAGGAAGTGCAAACAGGCCCTCCCAGAGGTGTTTCATAGGCCCATTAAGGTTTGGATGAGGGGTAACCCTTGGTCCCTATTTAAACCTTGGTGTATGTAAACAAGGTGTAAACTAAGGCTTCACCTCCCCTGCTGTTCAGGCCTCTCTGTGAGCCGCATGGTATGCATGGCCAGCTCTAACAGCTGAACCTGAAACTTTGCTTTTCTCCCTGATTAAGTCTCACTAAGGAGAAAAATCACATCATCCCAGGTTAACCTAAATAGAGAAGTTAGTCTTTTAAAAGCTTTTTATATTCATCTGGGTCGTCTGTGAAACTTCCCAGGTCTCATTGTTTCTCCCAATTCTGAGTAAGTAAATGGAAGCTGTTCTGGTTCCTCCTTTAAATTGGAATGGAGAGGTGGTAACATTTCTGGCAGGGATTAAGACCAGACTCAGAGTAGGGTGGAGCAGGACCCTTGTCATCTGAGACCTTACAGGCCCAACCTTCCTTTATCATTTGATCCCTGGGAGGGGGCAGATGTCAGTGCTCCCAACAGTGAGGGTCAAGGGAACACTGACAAACCTACTTGGGATAGTCCCAGAGGGTTAAGAGTTGGACATAGGGCACCTCATTCATTTTCCTTCTTTTTTATAAAACAAGCCTAATTGATGTATGATGTTAAAGCTAAGGGAGCCCTTCCCTCCACTTGCCATTTTTCCTGATCTCCTAGAGGGTATTGAGGCCGGGTGTCAGTGCAATAGAAAACTAAGGCCTTTTTTAAGATTTGGGAATCTAATTCTTTCCAAAGTTTGAGTAGACGTTCCAGGGGTGAACATGGTAGAATAGCTGAGGATCCAGTTCCCATCTGTGAGAAATGGGAAGAAAGGAAACTGAGAGAATAACCCTAGTGATGGGCATCCCTGAAGGGGGCATCTCTCTATTAAATATGGGTAGGATGTTCCCCATCCCCAGGAGTCCTATCTCAGCCTAGGTTCCTCCTGCACTGACTCATCCCACCACCTTCAGGATTCATTTGAGCTCTCCTCATTTGTGGATTGGAGCCACAGCCTGGCCTGATGCCTATCCTGAGTCCTAGACCTCAGTATTTCTTCTTACATCTCCAATACCTCTACTTTTACCACTCCTTAAATACATGGAGTTCCCAAAAGTCCCTTTCTTGTGCTGGTCAAGCATGGCCATTAAGGTCAAATCCGAGAGTGGCCTAGGTATAATTCAGCGTCAGTATGTGGAACAAGGCCAAAAGGACCCATGTAGTTCTGCACAAGGTTGATCAGGTCTCTTTTGAAACTTAACCACAAAATTCATATTAAGGAGAGCCAACACATAAAGCAGGAAGAGAGGCTCTATAGCACAATGTCCCTCATAAATCTCATTTCTCATCTAACATCCCTAGGTAACCCATCAAGAAGGGTCAAGAAATGACAAAACAACTGAAAGGTGAAGAGGAGGAAGTGAGCTGGATCTAGCTAGGGCCTAACCTCAAATGTCCAATTTTCCCCAGTAGAGGCATGACAGAAGAGACAATTCTGGGGTGGGGAAGCCTAATTTCATAAGGAGGTGCAAATCTTCCCCTGAAAAATATAGTATGGAGAAGGCTTGGAAAAAACTGTGCTCTTGAGCCCATGAGCACAGGTAGGGGGGTCATGATGTATGTACCTCCCCCTTCCTTCACCCGTGGGGTCTGACATTCTAGCTGAACCTGCCTTTGTAAAAGGCAGGTCAATTTAAATCCTTCACAGGGTGCAGACCAAAATCCCAGGCTTTTAGAAGTAGGCAGGTCTGTATAAAGCCCAGACCAAATGCATACCAGGTTGCAGGACAAGAGGCCAGTTCTCTTGACATAAGTGTATCAGTATAATCCCCTGACCTGGTTACATAAGTAGTAGCAAGCCAGACTTTGATATAGCAAGATCCTTCAGACAAGTTTCCACTCAGCCAGATGAGTTATTGACTCTCATCTACTTCCTGTCGACAGCTGGAAATCGATATAAGTTGCCAAGACCCTGCACATTGCTGTTTAGACTATGAGGTTGGACTCCCTTCCCAGAATGTGGTGCCTGCCCTATCACCCAAGTGGTCTCAGCCAAGACATTTCAACTTTCTTAGATTGTGGTCAGGAGGATCTCCAGAAAGTGAGACAAGAAGAGAACAGAATGTCCTCCTGAATTCACTTCCATTTAGGCTGGGTTACACAGACAGTATCTTGTGGTCTTTGTGATCTTCTTACAATCCTGGACAAGCCCCCAAGATATGTCATGTCCCTGGGTGGGTCTGGGGTCACCAGCCCACACTTGAATTTCCCAGGCTTGTCTCTCTGATATAGAAAGAGGAAGAGAAGTCAGAAGACAGTGAAAAGTGAGAGTAAAGCTTATTTGCAGAAGAAAGAGGTACAAGGTCACCTCGAGGAGTCGGGGCCCCAGAGCTGGGTAACCACTGAGTATGGGGCAGCAGTTCTGTTTTTATAGGGTTAAAGTGATTGTCCCTTTTTCTGGGGGTGGCCCTACCTGGTTGGTTGGTTTGTTGCTAGTAGTTTGGGTCTCATGGGCCAGTAGAGGAATTTGGGTACACATAGCAACAATTAGAGTGGGCAATGCTACAGAAGCAAGACTTCAGAGTGCCTATTGTTCACATTCTCAAAACATGCAGGTTGTTTTTCTCCTAAGTTCCAGAGGACCCATTTCCCTTATCTGACCCTACCAAGGGGGTCCTATCTATCCCTACAATAAATTTGATATTCCACAAAGTTAATACAACACAGCCCACTTAATTTTACTATAGGACATTTATATGGTTCCTGGTCTTTCAGAGTTCTAATACATTTATTTCACTCCCACAAGAATTTTCTATTCTTAAATTATTTTATAGGATAAATGGGCTGAACTGAGATTCCTTTTTTTCACACATGCAGGTCTTGAATCTCCATGGGCCAGTGGCCTCACAAAGGGTTGTACACAGCTGCAGACACAATGTCTAGGAAGGCACACTGTAAATGGACCTTAAGGAATATTAAGGACCTTTTTTTAGGCAAAGTAAGCACTCCTGGGCTTTAAGCAGATGCATGAATTAAAAGGGAAGACCTGGTACCTCTTGAGGCAAAGCTTTGATTTGGCTCAGAGCTCATCCCTGGGAAGGTCTGGTGGCTGCAAACATTCTCCCTATCTACCCCAGTCTCTGTCCTTCTTTCCCTAATTCTCTGACACCCAGAACAAGCAAAGGACTTCAGAGAGAACAACTTTCTCCCTTGCTTCCTCCTTCTACCTGTCCTGTCACCAGCTTTCTGCCTAGGACGTAGCCTTCAGCCCTGTATCCCTAACACCAGAGATGGGAATTCAAAACTGCACCCAAGACCTTAAGTGATTGGTTTGGATTTTGGGGAATACTGCGTTCTTGATTCTGAAGGAGGACATGAGCTTTTTCTAGAAGTTCTTCTCATTCCTTTCTCAGACAAAATTTCTCAATATCATCTAGCAAGAGCAAGGCTTCTCTATAATAGTGTTATAGTATCAACTCCTGCATGAGCATGTTAGATCCCTGGGGAAGGGACTTGTATCTGTCTTGTTCGTGGCTACATTTCTTCTCTCAAGAATATTGTACATCACACGATGGGGATTTAGTACAAATGTGTTGAATGAGTGATGCTACAACAGTTTCCTCCACTTTAGGGTGTGGCCTACGATGTGGCCTAGATCTAGGTTCCTCAGTCTCAACAGAGGAAGAACATTTTCTTACAGTATGTCAGATTATGGAAAAATAGGTATTTTTTTAGACCAGAAAATTTCAAGATGACTTACATTCAAATTCAGAATGTGGTGCTTGCTTCAGCAGCACATATACAAATTCAGAATGTACATAAAATGAAGTCAGTGTAAATTTTTTTTCAGAAGATAATAGAATGTGTTCTTTTTTTCCCCTGGAGGAAAGGGACACTCAATTTAGAATATATGAAAAAGGAAAGCAAAAGAGAAATGAGAGAGGAAAAAGAGAGAAAGGTGAGAGGTAGAACAGAAAGAGAGATGACACAAGAGAAAAATATGTGAGTTGAAGGACAAAAGCAATGTCAGACTAAAAAATAAAAATGTTCCAAACCTGGTTTGAAATCATTTGTGTAATAAATCATTTAAGGAGGAATTAAGATGGTGGAGTGGTAAGGGACAGTAAAATTTAGCATCTCAAAGATCCAAAATCTAGACACTGGAAAATAGCAAGTTGGGGAAGAAAAGAAAAGGGAACTAACTGACAGGAAAATTAGAAGCTACAGATAAGTTTGAGAGACAGGCCACACACAGAGAAAGAAACAAAAGAATATGGACTTTTCCTGGCTTGTGCAGAGGGGAGCCTGGCTCTGCAGAAGCAAGATGAGTGCTGAGGGCTCCAGGGAGAAATATCAATGGAGGACTGGACCAGAGACATGGGCTCCAGGGGACTCCATGGTTGTTATGATCTGCAGGGACAGCATGAGGTATTACTCCAAGGGGGACTTGGCCAGGCAAGAGCTGGATAGGGATCCCAGCAAGGCACCTGCAACATTATTGGAGAATACTTGGTGGTACCATTCTGGAAAAGGGTTGATTGTTTGAATATAGAACCCAGAACAGCTTGGGGATGGGTTCACTTCAGGGTCCTCAGTGTTACTCTCCCATAGTGACTGGATGAGAGACAGCTATGGGAGACAGCCACAGAGAGAGTGCTAGAAAGAGATCCCATGAGGGCTTTGAGCTCTAGCCAGGCAAAACACAAGACTTGTCATTTACAGTGGGAGACTAGGCCCAGCTTGAGTTGCACTGGGTCTGAAAATGCCAGCATTGAGTACTTAAGTCCTCACTCTAGTGCCTGAATCCAGAACAGATCTGGGGCTAATTGCTTTCCTTACCCTCTGGCAGGAGAGGGAACACGTCTCAGTGTGAACATTTCCACAACCTGAATTAAATAGAATGGCTTTTGGAATGGGGAAGCACCTTGCAAATGCACAGACCACAAGGCTAAGTCTAAGCAAAAAAAAGTAACTGTATTTCTGGGCTATAAAATTATGGACCCAGAAAGAAAACCAGTAGAGAGAATTTTTTTCCTATTTTTGGACTCTCTCTTTTCTTTTTCCCTTTCCTCTTTCTTCTTCTCTAGTTTTGGGGGTCTGGGGAATTTTCCTTTGTCCTATTTCCTTGGTTTTTTCTGACTTCATTCTTTTTCCCCTTCTTTTTCCTTTTATTTTTTCTTGGTTAAAATTTTTTTAAATTATTTTATTAGTACCTGTTTGCAATACATGAAGTTTACATTCATCTTAAGGAGTAAGTAAAGGACAGTAACATACCTTGATTCTTTTTTTTTTTTCTTAAATTCTTTTATTGGTACATTTTAGGTATACAATGCATTTACATTTATCTTTGGGTGCTTGTACCTGTACATGATGTATCTTGGTTCTCATTTTTTCCCCATTACCTGTGAGCCCTTCACCCCTAAACCCGTCCCTATTTACATACTTCGTTTCCATTATTTTTTCTTTTCTCATAATTTTTCCTTTCCATTCTTTCCTTTCCCCTTCCCCTCCCACCTCCCCCTTGGACCTTTTCCTATTTCAAAGTATCAATTATTAGTTAGTAATCCTTTTAGTCCTTATTTACACTCTCAGTTTCTCACACTAGAGAAGCTATTTGATATTTACACATATGTGTCTTATTTATTTCACTGAAGAGTATGGCCTCAATATGCATCCATTTAGCTATAAATGACTCTAGTTTCTGGTTCTTTATGGCTGAGTAGTACTCTATTTTATTAAAAAAAAACCACATCTTCTTTAACCAGTTTCCAGTTGATGGGCACTTGGGCTATTTCCAAGCTTTAGCTATTACAAACTGTGCCGCAATAAACATGGGTGCACATATATCTCTGTGGTATGATTTTTTTAATTCTTTTGGGAAAATACCCAGCAGGAAAATAGCTGGGTCAAATGGGACCTCCAGCCCTAGTTCTTTGAGCTATCTCCACACTGATTTCCATAGTGGTTGCACCAGTCTGCACTCCCACCAACAATGGAGAAGGGTTCCTTTCTCTCCACACCCCTGCCAGCATTTGTTATTGGTTGATTTCTTGATAGCAGCCATTCTTTCTGGGGTGAGATGGAATCTCAGTGTGGTTTTCATCTGCATCTCTCGAATGACCACTGATGTTGAACATTTTTTCATATGTTTATTTGTTGCTTTTACTTCTTTGTCTGAGAAATGTCTGTTCATTTCAGATGCCCATTTTTGAATTGGGTCTTTGAATTGGGAGGGTGGTCTGATTTTTTTCAATTCTTTATATATTCTAGATAGTAACCCTTTGAGTTACAGCTGCTAAAAATTTTTTCCCATATTGTAGGTTGTCTGTTAGCTCTGTTGGTGGTTTCTCTTGCAGTGCAAAAGCTTTTCAATAAGATGAAATCCCAGTTGTTGATTCTTTCTGCTAGTTCCCATGCTACTGAGGTTTTGTACATAAAGTCTTTTCCTATGCCAATATCTTCAAGAGTTCTACCTAACTTATCTTCCAGCAAGTTTAGTGTTTCTGTCTTAATATTTAGATCTTTAATCCACTTAGATCTCAGTTTAGTGCATGGTGATAGATATGGGTCTAGTTTTAATCTCTGACAGGTTGTAATCCAGTTTTTCCAACACCATTTATTAAATATGCTATCTTTCCTCCAATGAGGGTGGTTGGCTCCTTTGTCAAAGATGAGGTGGCTGAGTATGTCTGAAGTTGTTTTTGCATCTTCTAATCTATTCCACTGATCCTCAGGTCTGTTTCTTTGCCAGTACCATGCTGTTTTTATCACAGTAGCTTTGTAGTATAGCTTCAAGTTGGGTATTGTGATACTCCCAGCCATATCTCTGTGGCCCAGAATTGCTTTTGCTATTCTAGATCTCTTCTGGTTCCAATGAATTTTTGGATTGTTTTCTCTAGCTCTGTGAAGTATATTGTTGGAATTTCAATCAGCATTGCATTAAATCTATATAGCAGTTAGATGAGCTCAGAAACAAGCTGGAAGCCAGGAATACCCAGCATAAGAAAGAAATGGAAACCATGATCACCCAACATCAGAAAGAAATGGAATCCATGAAACAGATTCAAACAGATATTCAGGAGATCAAAAACTCCATTGAAAGCATGCAGAGCAGATTAAGAGAATCTGAAGATAGACTATCAGATATAGAAGACAGGATTGCAGTGAAGGACCATGAAAACAGAGATTTCTTAAAAATGGTAAGGGACCATGAGAAATCAATTCAACAGCTGCTAGATGATGCAAAGAAGAATAACATAAGACTGATAGGAGTCCATGAAAAAACAGGAGAAAGTACAATTGACATTAAAAAAACTGTTCACAGAAATAATAGTAGAAAACTTCCCAGACAGAGAAGAATTGGACATACAGATAAGAGAGGCATATAGAACTCCACCCAGCCATGATCAAAAAAATCTACACGTAGACATATAATAGTCAAGATCCCAGAAACCCAACAGAAAAACAAAATCCTACAGGCAGTTAGAGAAAAGAAACAAATCACCTATAAAGGAAAGCTCATCAGAATCACGGCAGACTTCTCAACACAAACCCTCAAATCAAGGAGAGCCTGGAGGGAAGTATTTCAAGCCCTAAAAGAAAATAACTTCCAACCTAGACTGTTGTATCCTGCAAAATTATCTTTCAAAATTGATAGGGAAATTAGATACTTCCATGACAAAGAACACCTGAGAAATTTCATGAACACCAAACCAGCACTCCAAACAATTCTAAGCAATATCCTAGAAGAAGGCAATGAAGGTCACAACTCCATGAGCCTCAACAGAGGGAAGCCACCAGACAAGGTAAGAAACTAAAGGGAAAGGGGTAAAAGAAATAAGAGCCAACAACAGTAAAGCATCATGACAAGGATGAGTCAATATCTCTCAATTATAACTATCAATGTTAATGGGCTCAATTCACCAATCAAAAGAAGTAGACTGACAGAATGGATTAAGAAGCAAAATCCAGCAATATGCTGTATACAAGAAACACACCTAACTCAAAAAGAAATTCATAGACTGAAAGTAAAAGGATAGAAAACAGCTCTCCACATACAGGAACCCAGAAAAAAGCAGGGGTAGCAATCTTATTTGCAGACAAAGTAGATTTCAAACCAAAACTAATTAAGAGAGACAAAGATGGTCATTACATCCTTGTGAAGGGAACAATCCTGGATTCTTTTTTATTCCCCTTCCTATCCTCACCTACCTCTGCCCTCTGTCTCTAGATACCCTTTTCCCATTTTCATTTTATTGTTAATATTGGTATTTTTAGTTTGTATTTATCACATAAAATGCTTACATTCATTGTGGGTATTTGGTACATGTACATGACACACCCCAAATCTCATTAATTCCCACTTTCACCTCACCCTCAGTCTCTTGGACCCCTTTGCAAAAGATCTATCTCCCTGTTTCTTTCCATCAAACCTTTACTTTGCTCATTATTTACATTTTGCCTTACCCAAATGAAGGATATCATACAGTATTTAAGGATGTGGTTCTGATTTATTTCACTTAACATTACGCTTTCCAGGTGAATCCATTTTCCTACAAATGTCTTGAATTTATCCTTCTTTATAGCCAAGTAATATACATTGTGTGTAAATGCCACATTTCCTTTATTCATTCATCTGTTATGGATTTACCGGCTACTTCCAATATTTGGCTATTATGAATCGTGTTTCTATAAATATAGGTATGCATGTATTACTGTAATGCGATGTCTTTACTTCTTTTGGGAAGATATCTACAAGGGGAAAACCTGGGTCAACTGAAATTTCTAATTTTAGTTCTTTGAGAAATCTCCATACTGATTTCCATAATGGTTGTACTAGTTTACATTCTCACCAACAATGTAGAAATGTTCCTCTTCCACCACAGCCACACTAGCATTTGTTACTTTGATTCCTTGATGACTGCCATTCTTTCTGGTGTATGATAAAATCAGGATGTTGTTTTAATTTGCATTTCTTCTAATAACCAGAGATTTTGAACATGTTTTCATATGTATGTTGGCCATTTGTACTTCTTCTGAGAAGTGTCTATTCATTTCACATGCCCATTTTTTGATTGGGTCTTTTATTTTGGTGGTCTAATTTTTTGACATTTTTATGTATCCTAGATATTAGTCCTCTGTCTGAGGAATAGCTGCCAAATTTTTCCATTCTGTAGGTTGTTTTTTCACTCTTATTGTTTCTTTTGCTGTGCAGAAGCTTTTTTTTTTGGTACCAGGGATTGAACTCGGGTCCTTGCGCTTTCGAGACAGGCAGCATAACCACTGAGCTATGTGCAGAAGCTTTTTAATTTGCTATGATCCCAGTTTTTTATTCTTGCTGGTATTTCTTATGCAATTGGAGTTCTGTTCAGAAAGTCCTTGCCTATACCTATGACTTCAAGTATTTTCATCTTCCAGTAGGTTCAAGGTTTCTGCTTTAATGTTTAGATGTTTGATCTATTTTTATTTTAGTTTAGTACATGGCTTCAGTCTTCTGCTTAAAGATAGCCAGTTTGTCCAGCACTATTTGTTAAATGGGCTATCTTTCATCCAGTGTAATTTGTTACCCCTTTGTTGATGATCAAACAGCTGAATGTGTCTGGGGATGTTTCTGTACCCTCTATTCGGTTCCATTGATCCACATATCTGTTTTGGTGCCAATATCATGCCATTTTTTAAAAATTACTGTTGCTTTGTAGTATAACTTGAAGTCCTGTATTGTGTGCTTGCTGCTTTGCTGTTATTGCCCAGGATTACTTTTGCTATTCTGGGTCTCATCTGGTTCCATATGAGTTTTTTTTTGTTTTTTTGGTTTTTTGGGGGGGGTACCGGGGATCAAACTCAGGTCCTTGCGCTTGCGCAGCAGGAGGCGAAACCACTGAGCTAAATCCCCGGCCCCTTCCATATGAGTTTTAGGATCGTTTGCTGTAGTTCTATGAGAAGCACTGTTGGTATTTTGATTGGGATTACATTAAATCTGTATATAAGTTTTGGGAGAATGGCCATTTTGAGAATATTGGTTCTTTCTATCCAAGAACAAGGAACATCTTTCCATTTTCTGATGTCTTCTTCAATCTCCTTTTTCAGAATACTATAGTCTTCATTGTAGAGGTCTTTCACTTTCTTATTTAGGTAAATTCCTGAGTATTTAATTGTTTCCATGCTATTTTGAGTGCATTATTTTTCTAATTTTTTTCTCATTGTGTTCATTATTGGTACAAACAAATGCTCTTTTTTTTGTATTAAATTCTTTTATTGGTACATTGTAGGTATACAACACAATTACATTTCTCATTGGGAATTGTACCTTTACATAATGCATCTTGGTTCTTATTTTTTCCCCATTCCTAGCCCTCTCTTCACCCCCTCCACCCTTCCCTATTTACAAAGACTTTATTTCCATTTTTTCCATTTTTCATCATTTTTTCCTTTCCCTTCTTTCCTTTCCCCTGCCCCTCCCACTACCCCTACCCCTTTGGACCTTTTCTTCCTATTTTACATTATTGATTATTCATTCTAATAATTGGTACATTTTAGGTATACAACATAATGACATTCATCATTGGAAATCTGCACCTTTACATAGTCTCTCTTGGTTCTTATTTTTCACCCTTGCCCAGCCCTCCCTTCAAACTCTCCAGTCCTCCCTATTTACAAAGATTTTGTTCCTATTTTTCCATTTTCTCATATTAATCCCATTCCCTTCTATCCTTTCCCCTAGCCCTCCCACTTCCTTCCCCTTTGCCCCTATTCTTCCTATTCCACATTACCTATTATACATTTAGTCCTTATTTACACTTTCAGTTTCTCACACCAGAGAAACTATTCGGTATTCACACATGTGTGTCCTATTTATTTCACTTAAGAGTATTGCCTCAATGTGCATCCACTTAGCTATAAATGTCTCTAATTTCTCATTTTTTATGGCTGAGTAGTACTCCATTTTATAAAAAAAAAAAACCCACATTTTCTTTATCCAGTCTCCAGTTGATGGGCATTTGGGCTGTTTCCAAGTTTTAGCTATTACAAACTGCGCTGCTATGAACATAGATGCACATATATCACTGTCGTATGATTCTTTTAATTCTTTGGGGAAGATCCCCAGCAGTGGAATAGCGGGGTCAAATGGGACTTCCAGTCCTAATTCTTTGAAGTATCTCCATACTGATCTCCACACTGCTTGCACCAGTCTACACTCCCACCAGCAGTGGAGCAGGGTTCCTCTTTCCCCACAGCCCCACCAGCATTGGTTATTGGTTGATTTCATGATAGCAGCCATTCTTTCTGGAGTGAAGTGGAATCTCAGCGTTGTTTTCATTTGCATCTCTCGAATGACCAGTGATGTTGAACATTTTTTCATGTATTTATTTGCTATTTCTACTTCTTTGTCTGAGAAATGTCTGTTCATTTCAGATGCCCATTTTTGGATTGGGTCTTTAAATTTGGGAGGTCTGATCTTTTTAAGTTCTTTATAGATTCCAGATAGTAGACCTTTGTCTGAGGAAGAGCAGGTGAAGATTTGTTCCCACATTGTGGGTTGTCTCTTCACACTGCTGGTGGTTTCTCTTGCTGTGCGGAAGCTTTTTAATAAGAAGAGATCTCATTTGTTGATTGTGCTAGTTCATGGGCAACTGAGGTTTTGTTCATAAAATCTTTTCCTACACCGATGTCTTCAAGGGTTCTGCCTAACCTCTCTTCCAACTGGTTCAGCGTTTCTATTTTAATATTTAGATCTTTAATCCATTTTGATTTTAGTTTAGTGGATGGTGAGAGATACAGGTCTAGTTTTAATCTTTGGCAAGTTGAAGCCCAATTTTTCCAGCACCATTTATTAAAGAGGCTATCTTTCCTCCAGTGAGGGTGTTTGGCTCCTTAGTCAAAGATGAGATGGCTGAGTGTGTCTGGCATTGTCTCTGCATCTTCTAATCTGTTCCACTGGTCCTCAAGTCTGTTTCTTTGCCAGTACCATGCTGTTTTTATCACAGTAGCTTTGTAGTATAGTTGCAGGTTGGGGATTGTGATACCCCTGCCATGTCTCTGTTACCTAGAATTGCTTTTGCTATTCTGGGTCTCTTCTTGCTCCAAATGAATTTTTGGATTGTTTTCTCAAGGTCTATGAAGTATGCTGCTGGGATCTCAATTGGAATTGCATTAAATCTATATAGCAGTTTTGGAAGTATGGCCATTTTCACTATATTAATCCTTCCTACCCAGGAGCAGGGGATGTCTGTCCATTTTCTGATATCATCTTCAATCTCTCTTTTCAGAGTGCCATAGTTTTCAGAGAAGAGGTCTTTGATTTCTTTCATTAGGATGATTCCTAGGTACTTCAGTTTTTTGGATGCTATTGTGAAAGGAATTATTTGCCCTATTTCTCTCTCAGTGAGTCTGTCATTGGTGTAGAGGAAAGCTATTGATTTTTGTGTGTTGACCTTGTAACCAGCTACTTGACTGAATTTGGTTATTAAGTCTAGAAGACTTTTGGTGGAGTTCTTAGGGTCTTCTATATAGAGTATCATGTCATCTGCAAATAATGACAATTTGACTTCTTCATTTCCTATCTTTATTCTTTTTATTTCTTTCTCTTGTCTAATTTCCATGGCTAATGTTTCCAGAACTATATTGAACAAGAGTGGTGATAGTGGACATCCTTGTCTTGTTCCTGATTTTAGTGTGAAGGATTTCAGTTTTTGACCATTTAGTATGATATTGGCTGTTGGTTTTTCATAGATGGCTTCTATCAGTTTGAGGTAGAGACCATCTATTCCAATTTTTTGTAGGGTTTTTTTTTTATCATAAATGCATGTTGGATTTTGTCAAATGCTTTTTCTGCATCTGTGGAGAGAATCATATGGTTTTTGTCTTTGGCTCCATTGATATGGTGTATTACATTGATTGATTTTCATATATTGAACCATCCCTGCATCCCTGGGATGAATCCCACTTGATCAGGGTGTATGATCTTCTTGATGATCTTCTGCATTTTGTTTGCCAGTATCTTATTAAGGATTTTTGCATCTATGTTCATCAGTGAGATTGGCCTATAGTTCTCTTTTTCAGTTGGGTCTTTCTCTGCTTTGGGGATCAAGGTGATGCTTGCTTCCAGGAATGAATTTGGGAGAATTGCTTCCCTTTCAATTTCATTGAAGAGTTTAAACAGTAGTGGCAGCAGTTCCTCTCTAAATGTCTTGTAGAATTCAGCAGTGAAGCCATCAGGGCCCGGGCTTTTCTTAGTTGATAAGTTTTTAATTACATTTTCAATTTCATTGGTTGATATTGGGTTGTTCAGAATTTTTAGGTCTTCTTCATTCAACTTTGGTAATTCATATGTATCTAGGAATCTGTCCATTTCTTCTGTGTTGTCCATCTTATTGGCGTATAGGTTCTGGAAGTAGGTATTGATGATCTTCTGGATTTCTGCTGGGTCTGTTGTAATTTCACCCTTTTCATTCTTAATTGCATGGATTTGGGCCTTTTCTTTCCTTTTTCTGACAAGGTTGGCTAAAGGTTTGTCAATTTTGTTGATTCTTTCGACTTGGCTTCATTGATTTTTTTGTATCATTCTCTTAGTCTCCATTGCATTGATTTCTCCTCTGATCTTTATAATTTCCTCCCTTGTATGAGCTTTGGGGTTGTCCTGCTCTTCTTTTTCTAGCAGCTTGAGGTTCAGCATCAGGTTGTTTTATTGGGCTCATTCTGTTTTCCTAATATGCATATTCACTGCTATGAATTTCCTTCGTAAGACTGCTTTCATTGTGTCCCATAGTTTCTGATATGTTGTATTGTCATTGTCATTTTATTGAAGGAACTGTCTGATTTCTTCTTTAATTTCCTCTGTGACCCATTGGTTATTCCGAAGTGTGTTGTTTCCACATTTCCACATGTTTCTGAAATTTTTTGAGTTTCTTTTGCTATGGATCTCCAATTTCATCACACTATGGTCTGATAATGTACAGGGGACAACTTCAATTCCTTTGCACTTACTTAAACATGTTCTATGTGTGAGTATGTGGTCTATTTTGGAGAATGACCCATGTGCAGCTGAGAAGAATGTGTATTCTGATTTTGTAGGGTGGAAGACTCTGTAAACATCTGTTAAGTTCATTTGTTCAAGAGTTTGATTGAGTTCCAGTATTTCATTACTTATTTTTAGTCTAGTTGATCTATCTGTTTGTGACAGTGGGGTGTTGAGGTCCCCCACTACAATTGTATTAGTGCATATATGACTTTTCATGTCTGTTAGTATTTGTTTTATATAGTTGGGTGCACTAGTGTTTGGTGCACAGATATTTATGATTGTCATCTCTTCCTCTTGGATTCTTTCCTTTACAAGGATGTAATGTCCTTCTTTGTCTCTCTTAATCATTGTTGGTTTGAAATCTACTTGATCTGCAAAGAGGATAGCTACTCCTGCTTTTCTTGGGGTTCCTGTCACATGCAGTATTGTTTTCCACCCTTTAACTTTCAGTCTATGAGTTTCCTTTTGAATTAAGTGTGTTTCTTGTATGCAGCATATTGTTGGATTTTGCTTCTTGACCCATTCTGCCAGTCTATTTCTTTTATTGGTGAATTGAGACCATTCACGTTGATGGTTATAACTGAAACATATTGACTTCTCATTGCCATGACTTTTTCTTTTTGTTGGGTTCTCCCCCTTTACATTTAATTTCTCCTCATGCCAGATGGGTTCATTGTACTTTGCTTCCTGGGGTTGTGATCCTCAATGTCTGTTCCTAGGATATTGTGTAAAATTCTTTGGAGTGCTGGTTTGGTATTCACGAAGTTCCTAAGGTGCTCTTTGTCATGAAAGTATCTTATTTCTCCATCCATTTTGAAAGCTAGTTTTGCAGGGTACATCAATCTGGGTTGGAGGCTGTTTTCTTTTAGGGCTTGGAATATGTCACTCCAAGCTCTTCTTGCCTTGATGGTTTGTGTTGAGAAGTCTGCTGTGATTCTGATGGGCTTTCCTTTGTATGTGATTTGTTTCTTTTCTCTGACTGCTTGGAGAACTTTGTTCTTCTGTTGTGTTTCTGGAATCTTAACAATTATATGCCTATGTGTAGATTTTTTTTGATCAAGGCTATTTGGAGTCCTATATGCCTCACTTATCTGTATATCAAGCTCCTTTCCCCTGCTTGGGAAGTTTTCTGCCATTATTTCTGTGAAGAGATTTTTTTATGTCATCTCCACTCTCTCCTGTTTCTTCATTGAGCCCAATCAGTCTTATGTTATTCTTTTTTGCATCATCTAGCAGCTGCTGGATTGATTTCTCATGTTCCCTTATAATTTTGAAGCAATTTTTCTTTTCCTGGTCACTAATTGCAATCTTATCTTCTATATCTGAAATTCTGTCCTCACATTGGCTCATTCTGCTGTGTAGACTTTCAGTGGAGTTTTTCATGTCCTGGAAATCTATTTGCATCTGTTTTATGGATTCCATTTGTTTCTTATGTTGGGATTCCATCATGTTCCTCAGCTCCTCTCTAGATTTATTAATCATGTCTTGCACTAGGGGCACAATTTCTCCTGTTGTCTGAGAAATTATTTCTGATTTCATTTTTTCCAGATCCCCTTTTGTTGCTAGTTCAGTGGTTCCAGGTGATTGAGTATCAGAGGGTTCCATCTCATTTCCCTTTGGGGTTGCTGTAGGTGATCTGGAAGTCTGGTTTTGAGACTTATTTACATGTTTTCTCATTTTGACTGGGCCGGGGGGCTGTTAGCGCCTGCACGGATCATCTCCTCTGAGCTGGGTGAGGTGGGACAGGGGCAGCGAGCAGCGGCAGGGATGGTGACCCAAAAGCCCTTTCCTGTGGGCTAGGAGCAGCTGGAGGGATGGTGGCTGGGAAGCCCCTTCCTCTGGACCAGGAGCAGTGGGATGGTGGCTCAGAAGCCCCTTCCTCTGGGCCAAGAGCAGTGGGACAGAAGGTGACCCAAAAGCCCTTTCCTCTGGGCTGGGAGCAGCAGGAGGGATGGTGACTGGCAAGCCCCTTCCTCTGGACCAGGAGCAGTGGGATGACGGCTCAGAAGCCCCTACCTCTGGGCTGGGAACAGTGGGACTCAGTACCTTGGTCTGGTGGTCTGGTGTCCTCTGCATCTTTGTAGTGTGGAATCAGGTGGCTGCCTGTCTGCAGCGGGGTGATTCGGTGTCTTTCATGCAACTCAGCACCTTAGTAGGGCGTGCACAGACCTGCCTGTCTGCAATGGGCTCTTTCGGCGTGTTCTGTGTGACTCAGGACCTCGGTAGGGCATGGGCAGACCTGCCTGTCTGCAGCGGGGTGATTAGGCATCTTCCGCGTGACTCAGGACCTTGGTAGGGCGTGCACAGACCTGCCTATCTGCAGCAGGCTGATTCGGTGTGTGTTCCATGGGACTGGGGACCTCGGTAGGGTGTGGCCAAATGCTCTTGATTTTTGTCTGTTGATTTTGTACCCAATTACATTGCTGAAAATGGTCCTTAATTGTAAGCCTTTTTTTTTTTTTTTTTGGTACCGGGGATCGAACTTGGGACCTTGCACTTTGTGAGGCAACCGCTGGAACCACTGAGCTAAATCCCTGGCCCTCTAAGCCTTTTTTTGGTTGAATTCCTTGGGTCTCCTATGTGGAGTATCATGTCTTCTGCAAATAGTGATAATTTGACTTCTTCCTTTTCTATATGTATCCCTTTTATTTCTTTCTTTTCCCTGATTGCTCTAATGTTTTGAGTGCTATGCTGAACAGAAATGATGATAGTTGGCTTCTTACCTTATTCTTGATTTTAGAGGGAAATTTTTCAGTTTTTTCTCATTTAATATGATGTTCACCATTGGTTTATCATAACTGGGTTTATCAGATTCAGGTAAGGTCCTTCTATACTTGTTTTCTTCAGAGTTTTAAAAAGTCACGGGTGGGCACTGGATTTTTCAAAAGTTTTTGCTGCATCCATTGATATGATCATATGAGTTTTGTCCTTGCTTCTGTTCATGTGGAGTATTACATTTATTATTTGTATATATTAAAACATCTTTGCAACCCTGAGATGAAACCTAATTGGTCATGATGTTTTGATGGGTGTGTTGCTTTCCATTTGCCAATGCATTGGAGCCTCAAGTTATGACCAGCCTGACATATGAACAACTTGGGTTAATTAGATTAATGGAAGATTCATCTGCCTCTGGTTATCTATAGCATGTACCCAGTAAATATCCAGACCTCAGATATATTAACTTACAACCAACTTGAGTTACAACCAGCACTCAGGAACTGATCAAGTTCACAAGTCCAGGGTCCACTGTATCTTACTCAGGACTTTTGTATCTATGTTCATTGAGGAGGTTGGCCTGAGGTTTTCTTTTTAGTTGGGTCTTTATCTGGTTTTGGGATCAGAGGGATGATGGCTTCCAGAAATGAGTTTTTAAAAATTAATTAAATTTATTGGTACATTTTAGATATACATAAGGATCACATCCATTGTAGGGAATTTGTACCTGTATATGATATATCTTGATTTTTATTTTTTCCCATTCACCTCCCCTTTCTCAACCCTTCTTTCCCTCCTTATTTATAAAACCTTTGTTTCCATTTTTTTCTTTTTTCTTTTCCCTTCCTTCCTTTATCCCTCTCCCCGCCCTAGTTCCCCTTCCCATTTGAACATTTTCTTCCTATTTCACAACATCTCTTACAAATATCTGTTGTTTTTCTAATATCTTCAGCTGTGACATTAGGTTATTTATTTGAACTCACTCTTATTGCTTCTTGGCCTTTTGGCTAAGAGCAAGTGTATTTGAACTCACTCTTTTTCTAATGTGAGCATTGATTGCAGTAAGCTTTCCCTTTAGGTCTGCTTTCACAATGTACCATTGGTATGTTGTACAGACATTTTCATTTGCTTCCAAAATTGTTTAATTTCTTCCTTGATTTCTTCTGTGATTCATTAGGTGTTTGGGAATGTGTTATTAAGTTTCCAGGAGTTTTAAATTTTTCTGTGGTTTCTTCTGTGACTGGTCTAGTTTCTTGCACAATGGTCTGATAGTAAACATGGGGTATTTTGATTCTTTTATATTTATTTAAACAGGCTTTGTGGACTAGTTTGTGATCTATTTTGGAAAAAATTTCATGTGCTTCAGAGAAGAAGGTGTACTCTGTTACAGTAGGGTGAAATACTCTGTAGATATCTATCAAGTCCATATGTTCAAGGGTATGGTTCAGCTCTGATTTCTCTATTGACTTTTTATTTTTTCTATTTCTTTGAGAAAGTGGGTAATGAAGTCACCCATTATAATTGTGTCAATGTTTATTTGGTCAGTTGTGTCCACCAGTATTCATTTTATGGATAGGTGCTCCAATATTTGGTCCATATATGTTTAGAAGTGTTATCTCTTCTTTTTGGATTATTGCCTTAACTAGTACATAGTGACTATCTTAGTTACTTTTCTCTCATTGCTGAGACAAAATACTTGACACCCAAAGTTAAATGGAGAAAGGCTTATATTACCCCCTAGCGATTTCCATCCACAATCCACAATCAGCTGACTCTAAGGCAGGGTGGTATGGTGGAGGAGAAACAGTTCATGGCAGACAGAAGGTAACAAAAGCAACAAGAGGTGACCACATCTCTTTCTGGTCCTTATATCTTATCCAGGCTACCTTCCCATAGGGTAGGTAGCACTCACACCCTTAATCCTAGTGCTCTTGAGCATTGTGCCATGAATCAATTTCAGTGTCACACACTCTAGATCCAGCCACTACTGAAAAAGCCCCACCTATGACCACATGAGACTTTGGGGAACATCTAGACACAAGCCATAACAGTGACCTTCTTTGGTTTTTCTGATCAGTTTTAGCTTGAAGTTTACATTGTGTGAGAGTAAAGTTGCTACCCTTGCTTGTTTTCAGGGATCTGATGCATAAAATATTGTTTTCCACACAATATTTTTAGTCTATGAATATCTTTTCTGATTAGATGAGTTTCTTGAATGCAAAATACTTTTGGATTCTGATTTTTTTATTTAGTCTGCAAATTTGTATCTTAATTAGAGATTTTAAGACATTAACATTAAGAGTTATTACTGAGAGTTGTTAATTAATTCTTTGTGCTCTCTCTCTGTTGATGACTATTTTTTTTTCCTTCTTTTAAAAAAATTTGTTTATATATTTGCTTTGCTTTATCTATTTATTCCATCAGGATTTTTTGCTTTGTTATATCTGACATGGATATTCTTGAGTGTTTTCTGGAGTGCTGGTTTGATATTTATAAATATTTTGAGTTGTTCTCTTTCATGGGATGTTCTTATTTCTCCATCTATTTTGAAAGAAAGTTTTTTTGGTTATGTTAATCTGGGTTGGAACTTGTTTGCTTCTAGGGCTTTAAATACTTTACTCGAAGCTCTTCTGGTCTTTAAAGTTTGTGTTGAGAAATCTGTGGTAATTCTAATGACCTTACTTTATATGTGATTTGCTTTTCTCTGATAGCTTTCAAAATTTGGGGGGTTTTTGTTGGACATCTGGCATTTTAATTAAAATGTGTCATGGGAAGCTTCTTGTTTCATCATGGCTGGTGTTCTGTAAGTCTCGCTTGCTTGTATGTTGAATTCTTTTCTCATGCTTGGGAAGTTCTGTAATGATTTCCATAAACAAATCTATATTCTTTGTTTGCTATCTTCTAGTTTCTCTCTAGCTCCAGTTAGTCTAAGGTTGGTCTTCTTAGTGTTGTCTATTAGATATTGGATGAATTTCTCTTGTTTTCTTACTATTTAAGGCTACTCTTAGTTACTCATCATAGTTTACAATTTTGTCCTTGATTTCAGAAACCCTGTCTTCACATGGGTCATTTCTGCAATTTATAAAATCTATACAATTTTTTTATATCCACAATTTCTACCTGGTACCTTTTTGTGGTTTCTGTATCTTGGGGGAAATTGTACTTTGTGTTTTGAATAGTTTTGGTCAGCTCTTGCAATGTTTTGCTTCTCTCATGTCCACATTAGTCATTTCATATGATAATTCCATGAACTTTTGGGTCATGTCCCCTTTGAACTTACCAAGTTTTTTAAATTTTCTCTTTCATCAATTTATAAAGCTTTGCTATATGATGTTTGATCTCCTTTCCATCAGGGTCCCCTAGTTCTCTCTTGGGAGAGTTTGGAGACCTTGAGACTCTTTTGTTGCCTTCTTTCCCCATGTTCCTGTTCCTGTGTGCATGTGTGTGTGCACGCTCATGCATTTACACACTGAAGGTTGAGATCAAATAGAGTTTTGAGGGATTGTAGTAATCATGAAGATCTTTTTAATTCTATTCTTTCTTCTATATTAATGTTTTTAATTTTATTTGTCCAGAGATATTATTCACACTTTCTGCTATTTAATTAAAATGGTCTGGACCCTTTCACTGTGTAGTGAAGAATTACTATTGATTATAACAGCATCAACAGAGCTGATCAAACATCATTTATATAAGTTAAATGTTGCATTTACAGTTTCTACCTTTATCTATAACCTTTCCAGCCTCTACTCTTTTGTTCTTGGTGGTTCATCTGTGATATGGAAAAAGAAGGGAAGGAAAGCAAGGGGGAGGATGGGTGAAAGAGGACTGTAAGTCAGTAGGATGAGTGGTAGATAGGAGAAGTAACAATAGATTAAAAAATAGATCTGGGGTCAATTCTGTTAGAGGTCTTTTATAATTGGAGTGAAGCTTTAGTGTTGAGGGTTTTGAGAAGATATTTGTGGGATCAGGGGTGGTATGTAGGGGGAGATAGGTGTAATTAGGGATCAAGGAATGCTGCAAGGTTGTCAGGACATATTGTTTTATTTGTGTAGCTATAAGAAGGAAGGGGGGACAAAGGGACTAGGTAAAATAAAAAAGGAGCAAAAGGAATAAAATAGGACAGAAGGTTAATATGAGATAATATGGGAATATCTAAATGAGAGTAAACTTTAGGAAAAAAACTTGAAAAGAAGTAATGCCATTACTCTTCAGACTCTTTAATGAAACTGAAAGGGCTCCCAAAGTCATTTCTGGAGGCAAATATTACCTTGATACAAAAACCAGAGAAGGATCCAATCAGGAAAGAAACCTACAGCCCAATCTCCCTAATGAACATAGGTGCAAAAATCCTCAATAAGATACTGGGAAACAGAATGCAGCAAATCATCAAGACAGTTATACACCATGACTAAACAAGATTCATCCCAAGGATGCAGGGGGTGGTTCAACATATGCAATAATAAATGTAATACACCATGTCAACAGAGCCAACAACAAAAATCACAGGATCACCACAGTAGCTGCAGAAAAAGCATCTGACAAAGTCCAACACCCATTCATGATTTTTTTAAAAAACTGCAGGGCCGGGGATTTAGCTCAGTGGTTTCGCCACCTGCTGTGCAAGTGCAAGGACCCAAGTTCGATCCCTGGTACCAAAAGAAAATTAAATTTTAATTTTAATTTTAAAAAACTACAGAAAATTGGAATAGACTGTCTTTATCTCAATCTGATAAAAGCTATGTATGACAAACAAACAGCGAACATAATACTAAACGATCAGAAACCGAAACCGAAAGCTTTCACACTAAAAACAGGAACAGGAAAAGGATGTCCATTATCACCACTCCTATTCAACATAGTTCTGGAAACACTAGCCAGAGCAATTCGACAAGAGAAAGAGATAAAAGGAATAAAGATAGGAAAGGAAGAAGTTAAATTATCATTATTTGCAGATGACATGATTCTCTACATAGAAGACCCCAAAACTCCACCAGAAGACTTCTAGATTTAATAACCAAGTAATGTAGCTGGATACAAAGTCAACACTCAAAAATCAAAAGCAGGCCAGGGATTTAGCTCACTGGCCCAACACCTGCCTCACAAGCGCAAGGTCCCAAGTCTGATCCCCAGTACCGAGAAAAGAAAGATAAAATGGAAACAAAGCTTTTGTAAATAAGGAGATGAAGGGTTGAAGGGATGGGAAAAAATAAGAATCAAGATATATCATTTACAGGTACAAATTCCCTATGATGATGTGATCATTATGTATGCCTAAAATATACCAATAAACTTAATTAATTAAAAAATGAAAATGGGAGAAATAAGTAAATAGTCAGAAAATAGTGTTGTTATGGATATTAGAGTTTAAGAAAAGGAGTAGGGAGAGAGAAGAGACAGTGAAAATAGACAGCAACTAAATCAAAACAAAACAAAATAAAAAACTGGAGAGGGTGGGAAAGTGGAGTGGTGAGTGTCAGGGGCACAGCCTCCCCAGGACAAGGTTCTCAGATCCTGGAAACAGTCTGAAGACAAAAAAAAAAAGGCCTGTAAAGGACACAGGAGAGCGTCAAGGGAGTCCCAGAAGAGAAGAAAACAGGATCCATTACTACAGGAAAAGTAGATCACTGATGCTGAGGAAGAACACTTAACCCAGCAGATGGTGGTGAACCTGCCCCAGTAGGCAGGTGGTGAACCTGCTCACTGAGAAACAGAGACAGATACTGAGAAACAGGCAATGCTCAAGCGGAAGACAATAGTCCCTGAATGCCCACTCTGGAGGGGGAAAAAAAGTTGGTAAGTGAAGTTTGAGTGATTGGCAGCCAGCGCACGGGGCCATTTTGAGCAGAGAGGCTCCACAGTGGCTGAGAGAGCTGAGCGGACAAGATCACAGAGAGTCTTGGGCAAGCAACATTGGGTAGGCTGTTGACTGGGAAGGGCCCCAGCTCTCAACCCCAGGGTCAGAAACAGCCCCGTGTCCAGCACTGATCTTACTACAGACCTGATGGGGCTGCACAGCACATTTACGGCCTCTATCTCAGACACTAACACAGAACTACAGACACCAGAAGAATTATAGTATTTTTAATATCCTTCTTTTTCCTTGTTTGCTTGTTTCCTTGCTTCAGTCCAGTTGGCTGGCTGGCTTGCTTGCTTGCTTGCTTGCTTCCCTGCTACTGTTGTTGTTTAAATTTTATAATATACTTGTTCTGTTCTGTTTGTCTTCTTTCTCTCAACTATCTCTCTTGATTGTATGAAACTTTCATATGAGGGAACAGTATCTCTTGCCTTTCTGGTTCACTTCAATATTCTTTTGTATCCCCCGGCATGCTTCCTCTTTTGTCCTCTCCTCAAATATCCCAAAGCTTAGGTGTTCATCCTTTGCCCTCCAGCCTTGCTTCTACTATATTTCTCTTCACTTATCTCTCTGATTTGTCCCCTCTCTTAAATTTCCCTCCCACAGGATAAAGTCACTCTGCTAAAGGGAAACTCACTGCATACAGGCTCCTTTAATAAGTTGGATTTTGTTATACAATGGCAGAGCTTGCTCATATGGTTAAAGGTACCAAACTAATAGAGACAACAGTTTGTCAGTTGCTATTGATACTACTAACTGTACTACTTTAGGCAGGATATCATACCTGTTGTAACTAGTTGTTCTCTAGTCTATGACAAAATTGCAATATCTGGGATCATAACCAGCACCATAGTCCAGTACCAAAGAACTGGGTGCTGAGCTAAATACATAGCAACCTCTCATCCTCAATAGATTGGGAAGGTAGGATCTTGTGATAAACACAAAGACCAAGAACCACCTATACCTAGAATACATCTCTGAGGAACAGGCATTTCCTAGAGAAGCCTTAATAACAGTGATAAAGCTCTCTGCCATAAGAAAGATACAAGCAACAACTCAGAAAATAAAATAAGATTTAAAAATAGAAAATGACAAGACATAGAAGCAGAATGCCACTCCAGACATCCAGCCCACCCAGGACAAGTACAGGGGACAATGAGATAGAAGAAATTAGAAGCAACCTACCTGAACTTTCTGAAATGATAGCTGCAGAAGTAAATAAACAAATAGAAGAGGCTACAGAGAAAATAACCCTCCAGGTTAAAAAAATGTCAATCAAAATGAAGGACATGCTCAATGAAACTAGAATAGAAACAGATTAAAAAAAATAAAGGAACTTAGGAAAATGATAGAAACCATGAACACCCAACTCAGGAAAGAAATGCAATACATGAAACAGACTCCAACAGATATCCCGGAGATTACAAACTCCACTGAAAGTATAGGCAATTGTTTAAACCAGGGTGAAGACAGAATTTCAGATCTAGAAGACACAAGTGCAGTTACTGACCATGAAAAGAAAGATATCTTAGGGGCCGGGGATTTAGCTAAGTGGTTCCGCCACCTGCCTCGCAAGCGCAAGGACCCAAGTTCGATCCCCGGTACCAAAAAAAAAAAAAAACATATCTTAAAAGCAACAAGAAGTCATGAAAAATCAATCCAACAATTGCAAGGTGATGCAAAGAAAAACAATGTAAGACTGATTAGCATCAATAAAAGAGCAGGAGAAAGTGCAATTGCCATAAAAAACATGTTTACAAATATAATGGCAGAAAACTTCCCAAATATGAAAAAAAGAAATGGACATACAAATAAGTGAATACAGAACTCCAAATACCCATAGCCAAAATATGTCTACACCAAGGCATATAATAATCAAAATCCCAGAAATTAAGCACAAGAACAGAATATTAAAAGCTGTTTGAGAAAAGAAACAAATTACCAATAAAGAAAAGACCATCAGAATCACAGCAGACTTCTCAGCACAAACCACTAAGGCAAGGACAGCATGGACTGAAATATTCCAAGCCCTAAAAGAAAACAGCCTCCAACCCAGATTGATGTACCCCACAAGACTATCTTTTAAAATCAATGGAGAGTGGGGCCAGGGATTTAGCTCAGTGGTTTCGCCGCCTGCTGTGCAAGCACAAGGACCTGAGTTCGATCCCTGGCAGCAATAAATAAATAAATAAATAAATAAATAAATTTTAAAAAATCAATGGAGAAATAAAATACTTCCATGACAAAGAACAACTGAAGAAATTCATGACCAACAATCCAGCTCTACAAAATGTTCTGAAGAGCATTTTTAGAAAGAGATAATGAAAACCACAATTCTGAGAAGACTAATAGAAGCCACCAGGCTGGGCAAGCAATTAAACAAAGGAGAAAGACAAGGAACAGCATCAGGAAAATAATATGGCAGGGATAAACCAAAACTTATCAGTTATAACCATCAATGTAAATGGTCTCAGTTCACCAATCAAAAGAAACAGACTGACAGAATGGATCAAGAAACAAGATCCAACAATATGCTGCATACAAAAAAACACATTTGGGTTGGATATTTAGATTAGTGGTGCCACTGCCTGCCTCACAAGTGCAAAGTCCAGAGTTCGATTCCTGGTACCAAAAAAAGAAAAGAAACACATTTAACTGAAAAAGAAATTCATAGACTGAAAGTCAAAGGATAGAAAACAATATTCCATGTAACAGGAACCTAGGAAATAAACAAGGTTAGCTATTCTATGTGCAGACAACATGAACTTCAAGCCAAGATTGAACAAAAGAGACAATGAAGGAACATACTTGTTAAAGGAAAAATACAAGAAGAGATACCAATTATAAATATATATGCACTAAATGTCAGTGCACTCAATTATATAAAGCAAATATTAATAGACATGAGAAATCTATTAAGCACAAACACAACTGTAATGGGGGACTTTAATAACCCACTATCACAAACTGACAGATCATCTAGACAAAATATCAACAAAGAAATATGAAAACTGACCCAAAGTTTTAAATAAATGGACTTAGTAGATGTCTATAGTGTTCCATCCCAAAACATCAGAATACACATTCATCTTAGCTACATAGGGGAGATTCTCCAAAATAGACCACACACTAGCCCAGAGAACATACTTAAGCAGATGCAAAGGAAGTGAAATTATCCCATGCATATTATCTGACCATAGTGCAATGAAAATGGAAATCAACAGCAAAAGAAACCACGAACACTCCATAAACACATGGAAATTAAATAACACCCTCCTGAACAATCAATGTATCACAGATGAAATTAAAGAAGAAATTAAACGGTATCCACAATTAAATGACAATGCTGATACAACATACTGCAACTTATGGGATGCAATGAAAGCAGTCCTATGAAAGAAATTTATAGCAGTGAACTGACATTAGGAAAACAGAGCAGGCCAAAATAAACAACCTAATGCTGAACCTCAAGCCTCTAGAAAAAGAAGAACAAGTTAACCCCAAAGCTCACACAAGAAAGGAAATTATAAAGATGTGAGCAGAAATTAATGCAATTGAGACTAAGAAAATGATACAAAGAACCAATAAATTGGTTCTTTGAAAGATTAAACCAAAGTGATAAACCTTTAGCCACCTTATCAAAAAAAAAGAAAAAATTCAAATTTATCCAATTAGGAATGAAAGAGGAATCAAAATATATCGTGTACAGGTACAAATTCCCTTTGATGAATGTGATCATTATGTATATTTAAATTGTACCAGTACAATTAGTAAAAAATAATAAAAAACACCCAGAAAAATAATTACTTCAGAGACCTGTTCCAGCACTCCAAACAAGAGTGTACAAACAAGACAGAGTATCCTTCATGGCTACTATACCATAAAGCCAAAATGCTTGCACAATTCCTCTCTTGTCTTAGCTGCAGTATGGTTGCAGGCAGCTACCTGTGGTCTTTACTGAAGGGTGTGCACTCTGGTGACTCAGGTGGTTTGCTGGCATGCAAAGTGGGTGCAGAGTGGACTTAGTCTACAGTTGGGCACAGGTGCCTGTGACACAGCAGGCAAATGGGTTCACAGGGCTGGTGCTGGGCAGTACAGTCACACTTGCCTGTGACTCAGTGAGCAAGCAGAGCATATGGCCTCACAAGGTGGGAATCAGGGGCTGTGTGCATGCCCCTGTGACTTGGTGGGTGAGTGAGCCAAGCTGATTCCAGGGGGAGTTGCCTAGGGTGCCATTTGCCTGTTTATCCTCTCTCTGGCCAGAGTCTGGAGAGCTGGCCTCCCCTGCCCACAGTACACACACTAGAGAGAATGCAGGAATGCAGCTTTCCTCAGTGTTTGGGGTGATGTGGGCAGGAGCCAGTGTATCTGACAGCTATCCCAGGGATCTAGTCTCTGCAGCACAAGTTCAGTCCCTCAGACTGCTTTCCCTTTTCGGATGTCCATTTGTATGGTTTGATCTACTTATATCATCTTTCCTATTAATTTTCCATTTCAGGGTGAAAGTCACTCTTCCCCTTCAGAATATTTTCTCTCTCAGTTAATCTTCTCTGAGCCACTCCATCTAATCAGCCACGTTGGGTCCCATTTTTCTTTATCTTAATTCTCCATAGTTTTTTCTTTCATTTTCTTCTTCTTTCCCCCCTTTTTCTTTTATCTTCTAATTCTCATTTGTCTTTTTCTGTTACCATTATTTAATTTTATAAATATCCTTACGCTCCTTGGATCCTTTCTCTCTCCTTCTTATCTCCCATTGTTTAGTTTTTCAAAATTTTCCTCATTCCCCACTCCCTATATCTTTAATAGCATAACCATAAAGCTTTATTAATCTTTAGATGGTTAGTTAACTCTATATTATTACTGTTGAATTGCTTTCTATCATTAGTGGAGGTATAGTTGTTGCATTTAGTATATACCTGTTGTATGTCAATATTTGACTTGATTTATTGTTTATAATTATGGTGTTTTTTCCTATGGCTAGGGGTGCATTATTGGATCTTGTGGTATGTCTAAATTGATTTGTCTTAATAACAATTACTGTTACTGATTTGCATGATATTTGACAGGGTAGCATAACTGTTGCTATTAATGAATTTCTCTGTATGAAAATACCCAGATTACCTTTGTGACAGTAACAGTACTGTGGTCCATCCAGCAGAACTCAGTGTTGGGCCAAGTGCATTGCATCCTGCCCTCCCAAATTAACAGAAGTAATTGGATCTTGGGACATAGGCAAAGGACTATAGTTAGCCATACGGAGTGCATCTCTGAATAGCAGACTAACTAAAGAGGACTCCATACTAGTAACAACGTTTTCCTACTATATATGCCTACAAACCTAAGCACAAAACAAAGCAAAACAAACAAATAAACTAAAAATGGATACATGAGAAGATAAGGTAACAAACTGCCTCCCAACCCTCCTAACTCCTTCAGACCTCATCCTGGGGGGTATCAAGGGAAACAAAAGAAGTCACATATTGGAAGTTTCAAAAAGATAATAGAGAGGGCTGGGGATTTAGCTCAGTGGTTCCATCACCTGCCTCGCAAGTGCAAGTCCCGAGTTCGATCCCCAGAACCAAAAAAAAAATATCTGGAAAAAGATAATAGAGATTAAAAACAGAGAAGATCAATGATGTGCTCAGCAGGGTCATAGAAGATATAATGAAAGAGTTCATGGAAATATGAATCAAAACTTTCAGGGAGCTTACAGAAGACACTAACAAAATGCTAGCTGAGCTGAACAAAATGATACAAAATATGTTTTGTTTTTGTTCTTTTGTACCAGGGATCGAACTCTGGTCCTTATGCTTGTGAGGTAGGTAGCAGAACCACTGAGCTAAATCCCCAGTCCAATAATACAAAATATGAATGATCAGCTTAGCAAAACATTAGAGTCCTTGAGAAGGTTCCAAACAGAAATCTAGGAGGGTTAAAAACTATATTAAAAATATGGGCAGCAGAAGTGACCAGTGTGAGAACAGCATACCAGAATTAGAAGATAAAGATGCTTTCAAAGACCAATTATTCAAAGATACCTTAAAAACAATAAGAGAAGAGGGCCAGGGATTTAGCTCAGTGGTTCCGCCACCTGCCTCGCAAGTGCAAGGTCCCGAGTTCGATCCCTATACCAAAAAATAAATATAACAATAAGAAAACATAAAAATGGATCCAACAGCTGCCAAATGATTCAAAGAAGGTTAATCTAAGATTAATTGGAAAAAATGAAAAATCAGAAGACAGCACAAAGAGCATTAATAAACCCCTTTACAGAAATCTTAGCAGAAAACTTTCCAAATATAGAGAAGGAATTAAACATGTAGATAAGTGAGGCATATAGAACCCTAAATAGCTACCAAAAGAGAACTTCTCCATGTCACATTACAATCAAAATACCAGAAGTCCATTGAAAAGACCGAATCTTAGAAGCTATTAGAGAAAGGCAACAAATCACTTATAAAGGTAAATCTATTAGAATTACAGCAGACTTCTCAACACAAACCTTAAAAGCCAGGAAATCTTGGAGTGAACCCTAAATACAACAATTTCCAACCCAGACTTATACATCCTGCAAAACTTTCCTTCAAATTTGATAAACAAATAAGATATTTCCATGACAAAGGCTACTCAAGAAATTCATGACCACCAAATCAGCACTCCAGAAAATTCTCAAGGATAAATTGGAAAGAGACAATAAAACCAACAATGTCACAAAATTTAGTAGGATAAATACACAAGGCAGGATGGGCAGTTAAGTGAAAGGAGGGGGAAAAAATATATAAGCAACAGGAAAATAAAGCAATGATAGGAATAAATCAATACCTTTCAGTTATAATTCTCAATATGAATGGTCTCAATTCCCCAATCAAAAGACTCAGAATAGCAGAATGGACCAAGAAACAAAATCCAACAATATTCAGTATACAAGAAACTAATTCAAAAATAAATTTACAAATTAAAAATCATAGGATGGAAGGCAATATTCCACACAATAGGAACGCCCCAAAAAGCAGGTGTAGATATCATAATTTCAAAGTGATTTCCAGCCAAAAACTTATCAGAAGAGGCAAATGAGGTCATTATATATTGGGTAAGGGAGCAATTCAACAGGAAGAGATAATAACTATAAACATGTATCAACCAAACACTGGCATACCTAACTTCATAAAGCAAACATACAGAATATTTTTAAAAAATCAAATAAACACCAAAATAATTATAATGGGGGGCCTCAATAGCCCACTGTCACAAATAGATCAACTAAACAAAAAAATCAACAAAGAAATAGATTCTTGAACCAAACCTTTGAAGAAATATTTACAGAGTGTTCCATGCAACAACCACAGAATACTCATTCTTCTCAGCAGCACACAGGACTTTCTTCAAAATAGACCCCCATGTTAGCCCCATAAAGTAAGATTAAGAAAGGCAAAAGAAATGAAATTATACTATCCATATCATCAAATCACAATGCAATAAAACTATTAATCAATAGCAAAAGAAACCACAGAAATTATACAAATTCATGGAAATTATACAATACTCTTAAATAATCAATGGATCACAGAAGAAATCAAGGAAGAAATTAGACAGTTCATAGAATCAAATAATAATCCCAGCGCAGAACCTATGAGACACAATGAAAGCAGTCCTAAGAGAGATTATAGCTATGAACACCCACATCAGAAGAACTGAATAAGCCCTGATAAATAACCTGACGATCTACTTCAATGTCCTAGAAAACAAAAACAATCCAAATCCAAAGTTAGTACAATGCAGAAAAATCATAATTATAAAGATCAGATTGATGAAATAGACCAGTACAGATCTAATGCTCTTTCAATTTTATACTGATTAAATCAGTCCTCCAGAAAAAAAAAAAGAAATACAAACTGAAAGAACAATAAAAAGAATAGAGAACAATAAAAGAACAATAAAAGAAATAGAGACTAAAAAAATTAATGAATTGAAGAGCTGATTCTTTGAAAGAATAAACAAAACAGACACCCCCTAGCCAATTTACAAAAGGAAAGAAAAGACCTAAATTGAGAGAGGAGACCACCCCTCCATATAGAATTGGGCAACTATGAGTTAACTGTGTTATTAGGCAACTATGGGTTAACTAGGTAACTATGCTCTTTGTAGAATGTACCTGAGTAGCCATGACAACTTCTGTAATCTGTCACCAAAGGAGTGCAACAGACTCAGAAAGTTCTGCCAGAACTCTTTTCTCTCCCCCTCTCCGCTGCTCTGCTTTGTGTAAATGCTGCTTGCTCTATTCCCAGGGAAACTCCAATGGAATTAAGCTTTGTAGATGTAAAAAGAGGTATATAAGGAAGCGCATGCCTTGGAAGCACAAGGTCCTGAGTTCGATACCCGGTACCAAAAAAAGAAAGAAAGAAAGACATGTTTAAAGGAGGCACAAACTTCTATTCGGGGCTCTTGAGACTGACAGGTGTCATTAAAAAGCCACTTTTTGCTCCTATCCTTGTGTTAAAGAGTGGTCTGTCCAGGGTCCTCACTGTTTCCTGCTTCAAAATGGAATTAGAAATGAAAAGAGTGAGATCACAATGGACTCTGTTGAAATCCAGATCATTAGTCATCAATTACTTAGAGCTTGTATTCTAATAAAATGGAGAATTCAGAAGAGACAGATTCCTAGATACATATGAACTACCAAAGCTAAACCAAAACGATGTAAAAAACCAGAATAATCCAATATCAGGCAATGCAATTGAAGAAGTAATAAAAATACTGCCAACTAAAAAAATGCCCATGTCCTAATGGGTTCACTACCAAATTGTGCAGTAACTTTAATCTAATGCCAACACTCCTTAAATTCTTTATGAAATCGAAAGGGAAGGAGTACTACAAAAGTCATTCCTGGAAGCCAGCATTAACATGATTCCAAACCGGAAAAGGACCCAACCAAACAAGGGAACTACAGACCAATCTCTTTAATGAATATAGACACAAAAATCTTCAACAAGATCCTGGTGAAAAGAATGCAAGAAATCATCAAAAAATCATATATCATGACTATGTAGGCTTCATTTAAGGGATGCAAAGATAGCTCAACATAAGTAAATAAATGTAATACATCACATAAACAGAAGCAAGGACAAAACTACATGATCATTTGCACTGACTCAGAATAAGTATTTGACAAAATCCACCATCTGTTCACAATAAAAATCCTGAAGAAAATACTGAAGGTCTTTATATCGATCTGATAAAAAGCACCTATGACAAACCAACAACCAATGTAATATTAAATAGAGAGACACTGAAAGCTTCCTCTGTATCAGCTGTCTTGTTCAGTACAGTTCTTGCAACTTTAGCCAGAGCATGAGCCAAGAGAAGAAAAAGGGGTGGGGGGCGGTATGTAAAGGAAAAGAAGAAATCAAATTATCATTATTTCCAGATGACATGATCTTTTACACAGAAGAACAAAAATTCCACAAAAGACTCCTAGAATTAATAATCAAATTCAGTATCATAGCAGGATATTGAAGACCCCAAAGAAGAGTCTCAACCTCCTTCAAGGCAATATGACGCATAGCAAAGGAAAGACATAGAAACAAGACTTAGAGAGGAACTGGGATGGGCCATGCTGAGCATGTGACAAGGATCCCAGGCAACGAGGACCACCAGTATTTATTGATTATACAAGCATGAGTAAAATGGGATCAGGAGATTTGTGTGGCATCCAGTGACATCAGCTGACACAGGCAAGGCTTGTTAAAGGGGGATAAGGCATTCTCTTACTGGTTGATCATGATTTTGTCCCACCTCATGCCCACCGTGTAAACTTTCCATTGGGTCTTACAGTTTTGTCCCACTTTGTACCTGCCTCACCTCATGGCTTTACCCCATAAAGCACCTTTGAGAAACAAAATGGATGACAACTCACTTTCTGGTCCCCCTTCTGTCTCCCTTAGACAAAAGCTATCTTTCTCTCAATAAATTTTTCCTACTCTTAACCTCCGTTGTTCCTAGAATTCATTCTTCAATTTTAGAGAACACAAACTCACATTTCAAATATCTAGCAGGTTGGGAGTTATATTTCCCTTTGTGTTAGTTATTTTTCTCTTGGTGCTGAGACAAAATACCCGACACCCAAAGTTAAAAGGGAAAGGGAAAAAAAAAAAAGAAAAGAAAAAAAAAAAAGGGCCAGGGATTTAGCTCAGTGGTTTTGCTGCCTACTGTGCAAGCACAAGGACCCGAGTTCGATCCCCGGTACCAAAAATAAATAGATAAATAAATAAAAGGGAAAGGGTTTATTTGGCTTACAGTTCATAGAGGTTTCAGTCCATAATCATCTGGCTCCAAAGCTGAGATGGCAAACAAGCATCACAGAGGAGAAACAACATGGTGCACACAAGGTAGCAAAGGAAACAAGGGATATTCACCAAGTCTTTCTGCCTCTTTTATCCCATCCAGACTATGGGGATTAGGGTGGTGCTAAACCACTCACTCACTGTAGTGGTTTAGTAATCACACACCCTTAATCTCAGCATCACACATTCTAGATTCAGCTACCTCTGACCAAATAAGGCTTTGAGGAGACATCCAGACCCAAACCATAACACCCTTCTTTGGGTTATTTTTGCTTATGTAAATTATTTGCTTCCCCATATCATTTTTGGATTACTTGGTGCCATACATCATGCCTTGAGCCACAGAAGGAGGGAGTCCAGAGACTACAGTCCTTTTAGTAAGGGTCTATCAAGCTTTGTGTCGATTTCCTGAACAAACTGCATTTTTTAAATGAAAATGAGAAAAAGGCATAATAAAAAACTATACTCCTGTATTCTGCTTACAGTGTTTGAATTCTGGAAGGAGCTGTATAATGAAGGCAGCATTCAAATAAGAAATTTTATGCTGATCAAATGTGAGATGTTCACTATAACTTTCCCAAAAAGGTTTTCCCCCAAGTACCTATCAATCACAAAGAAACATAAGCTGTGAATGTACAGTTCCAAAAAATATATAGAAACTAATGACACTATTATGACCAAGATGTTTGGTAAACAAGTGAATTATGAGTTTGGGATCATGAGGGAAAGGCCTTTTAAACAACTCTCTGGACTTCAAAAAAATCTCTTCAGGGGCCGGGGATTTAGCTCAGTGGCTCCAGTGCCTGCCTTGCAAGCACAAGGTCCTGAGTTTGATCCCCAGTGCAAAAAAAAAAAAATCTCTTCAGGTAGTAAATCTGTCCCAATGTCATGACAGCTAAACAAGAGCTTCAAAGAAGGACCAAAGGGACCAGGGATTTGACTCAGTGACACCACGTCTGCCTGGCAAGCTCAAGGTCCTGAGTTTGAGTCCTGGTACCAAGAAAAAAAAAAAAAAAAGAACCAAAGGACCACACTGCTGTTTGTGTTGTCGTTGATGGCTCTGTGTATCCTCTCCCGGACCTCCGTGGACTCCTGCTCACGCTTCACAGCTGTCATTGCCACTGCCAGCTCATTCATCATCTCTTCTAGTTTGTTCTGTGAGCTTCTGTCTCCATGTCTTCTCCTATCAACATCTCCCCAATGTCATTGGTGAACATCACTATTTTTGTTTTTTTATTTTAATGTATTACAAGTAGATATTAATAAAGAAAATATAAAAGCTGTTCTATGAAAAAATTTTTCATAACAAAAATTATTAGAGAATAACCATGGTAAATACACTGTGTATCATGCTCTTAAAAGAATATATTTTCATTTGCTAATGTATTTCTCAGCTCATTTCCTAATAATAGTATACCTTTTGTTGTGCATAAAACATTTTAAGTATTGACAGAGTATCTCACATTCTGTATAATTTTGCACAATTTCTTCCTATTTCACATTATTCGTTATTCTTTTTGGTCCTTATTTTCACTTTCAGTTTCTCACACCAGAGAGGCAATGCAGCATTTACACGTGTGTTCAATTTATTTCACTTAAGAGTATGTTCTCAAGGTGCATCCATTTACCTAGAAATATCTCAAGTTATTCTTTTTATGGCTGAATAGTATTCCACTATATATAAAAAAAAATCTTTTTTATTCATTCATTCATTGATGGGCATTTGGGCTGTTTCCAAGCTTTAGCTATTACAAACTGTGCCACTATAAACACAGATGCACATATATGCTGTGGTATGATGCTTTTAATTCTTTTGGGAAGATACCCAGAAGGGAAATAGCTGAGTTAAATAGGACCTCTACTCCTAATTTTTTGAGGAATCTCCACACTGATTTCCACAGTGGTTGCACCAGTCTGCACTCCCACCAACAATGGAGAAGAGTTCCTTTTTCCCCACAGCCCCACCAGCATTTGTTTTTGGTTGATTTCTTGACAGAAGCCATTCTTTCTGGAGTGAGGTGGAATCTCAACATTGTTTTCATTTGCATCTCTAGAACAACTAGTGATGTTGAACATTTTCTCATATTTTTTTTTGCTTAAATTCTTTTATTGGTACATTTTAGGTATACAATATGTTTCCTTTTATCATTGGGTACTTGTACCTGTATGTGATGTATCTTTTTTATTTTTTTATTTTTTTGGTACTGGGGATCGAACTCAGGCCTTTGAGCTTGTGAGGCAGGCACGGAACCACTGAGCTAAATCCCCACCCCTACACGATGTATCTTGGTTCTTATTTTTTCCCCATTCCCTATGCTCCCTTCCCCTTTCTCCACCCTTCCCTATTTACAAAGACTTTGTTTCCATTTTTTCCTTTTCTTATAATTTTTCCTTTCCCTTCTTTCCTTTCCCCTTCCCCTCCCACTTCCCCTGCCTGGACCTTTTCTTTCTATTTCAAATTATCATTTATTCATCTTAATCATTTTAATCCTTATTTACACTTTCAGTTTCTCACATCAGAGAAACTATTCAGTATTTACATTTGTGTGTCCTATTTCTTTCACTTAAGAGTATGGCCTCAATATGCATCCATTTAACTATAAATGTCTCTAGTTTCTCGTTCTTTATAGCTGAGTAGTATTCCATTTTATAAAAAAAAAACACATCTTCTTTATCCAGTTTCCAGTTGATGGGCACTTGGGCTGCAAACTGTGCTGCTATAAACATGGATGCACATATACCGCTGTGGTATGATTCTTTTAATTCTTTTGGGAAGATACCCAGCAGGGGAATAGCTGGGTCAAATGGGACCTCTAGTCCTAGTTCTTTGAGGTATCTCCATACTGATTTTCACAGTGGTTGCACCGGTCTGCACTCCCACCAGCAATGGAGAAGGGTTCCTTTCTCCCCACAACCCTGCCAGCATTTGTTGTTGGTTGATTTCTTGATAGCAGCCATTCTTTCTGGGGTTAGATGGAAATCTTTTCATATATTTATTTGCTGTTTCTACTTCTTCATCTGAGAAGTATGTATTCATCTTAGATGTACAGTATTGGATTGGGCCTTAAAATTTCTGGGGGAAGGTTTCAGTGCTTTATATATTCCAGGCATCAGTCTTTTGTCAAAAAACAGCTAGTAAAAATTTTTCCCACTCTGTTGGTGATTTCTTTTGCTATGCTAAAGCTTTTTAATAAGGTCCCAGTTGTTGATTCTTTGTAGTATTTCCCAGTATTTCTGGGTTTTGTTCATGAAGTCTTTGCCTACTCCTATATCCTCAAGCATTCTATCTATTCTCTCTTCCAGCAGATTTAGTGTTTCTGTTTTAATATTTAGATCTTTGATCTACTTTGATCTTAGTTTAGTGTATGGTGAGAGACATGGGTCTAGATTTAGTCTTCAGCATGTAGAAAGCCAGTTTTTCCAACACTATTTATTGAAGAGGCTTTCTTCCAGTGAATGTGTTTGGGCCTTTGTCAAAGATAAGGTGGCTGAGTGTGTTTGGAGTTGTTTCTGCATCTTCTAGTCTGTTCCATTGATATTCGGGTCTGTTTTTGGCCAGTACCATCCTCTTTTCATTACAGAAGCTCTGTAGTACAATTTCTTTTTCTTTTTTTGGTACCAAGGATCGAACTCGGGACCTTATGTTTGTGAGGCAGGTGGCAGCACCACTGAGCTAAATCCCCAGCCCTGTAGTATAATTTTTCTTTGGTACCGGGGATCAAACTCAGGTCCTTGTGCTTGTGCAGCAGGTGGTGAAGTGACTGAGCTAAATCCCTGGCCCCCTGTAGTATAATTTCAAGTCAGAGATTGTGATGCCTCCTGCCTTGCCTTTGTTTCCCAGAATTGATTTTTATTGTTGGTTTTTGGGGGTTTTTTTGTTTTTGCTTTTCTAGGTCTTTTCTTACTCCAAATGAATTTTAGGACTGATTTCTCTAGTTCTCTGAGGTATGCCAGTGGCATTTTGATTGGGATTACATTCAATCAGTATAACAATTTTGGGAGTATGGTCACTTTCACTATGTTGATTCTTCCTACCCATGAGCAAGGGATAGCTTTCCATTTTCTGATATACTCTTTGATCTCCTTTTTCAGAGTACTGTAATTTTCAATCTAAAGATATTTTACTTCCTTTGTGAGATTCATTCCTAAGTATTTTCATTTTGTTGATGCTATTGTGAAAGGTATTGTTTCACTAATTTCTCTGTCTGTGAGTTTGTTATTTGAACATCACTATCTTTGGAGTCATGGTAGACATCCTGTTACTAAAACAAAACTTGTATGTTCCACCCATGTGAGAAGCAGATGTGTACTTCCCACTAGACTCACGGTCTCCTTTGTAAATCCCTTTATTATTAGGTCCTGTAATAAATCCAGACAAACATGGTTCCCAGGAAAGAAGCATGGCATGAGACAGTTGCAGCCAGTTGTGTGATGCAACAGTCACAGATGTCATAGGACCACAGCCAGGTTGCACATGACATCTGGAGGAAGAAACAGAATGGCAGCTTCCACCAGCCATGGTGGCACTGCCTGTAGTCTGGGTGAGGTCAGGATATAGTTAACATAGTTTGTTGTGTTTTCAGTCCATACTCAGCTGGCTCCAAGGCAGGGCAGCATGGCAGAGAAACAGTCCACAGCAGGGTAGGCAGAAAGCAGCTGCCTTCCTTCTTTCCCTTTCACTTTCCCTTATTTGGCTTTATGACTCGCTTTAGCCAAATTTTTTTTTGGGGGGGGGGAGTACCGGGAACCAAACTCAGGACCTTGCACTTGCCAGGCCCACACAGTGTCACTGAGCTAAATCCCCAGGCTTCTTTCCCTTTCATTCCATGCAGGCTATTCCACGCAAGCCTATTGGTTGGTACTACCCATACCTGGGATGGGGCTTCCCTCCCTACTTACCTTTTGACATGATGGGACAGTCCATAAGTATTTTTTTAGCCTGAGATCTAGATAATTGAAATTCTTTGGTTAAGGCCTTAGTATTTTGATGAAAATAGTTATGTGCATGGCAGCATCAAATGAGGTAACAAAAGCTGTCAAAATATCAACCTGATGGTTACCATAGGCTAAGAATCCCAGTAAATAAGAATGTGACCTAATTTGTGCAATATAGAAAGAAGCTGTATGAAATTGTATGGCTCTTTGTAACCTAAGGAACAAGTTTAAAAGTAGAGGATCAAGGGTGGCATGAAAGATGGCATTCTTGAGTCACTGAGTAAGATAGCATAAGCTGAATCACTAATAATATTGATTCTTGTGAAATTTTTTTAATAACAAAATAGCAGTAATCTCTGATATTTGAGCCAACAAACCAGGAGTCTTAATAACATGTTTAAAGTGTATATTCCAAATAGCGGCCTTACCTTTAGAGGAACCATCCATAAAACAGACTGAAGCGTTGGAAATGGGTTCTAATTGGTAATCTTGGGGAATAAGACAAAGGTGCTTAAGAAAAAGTTGAAACAAAGAGTCATTAGGATAGTGATTATCAATTTGACCAACAAATTCTGCCAGAGTAATTTGCCAATATATGGCTTGCTATAATAAATTTGAATATGAAGACATATCGAGGGGCAATAACAATTATATCTGGATCTTTTCCAAAAAGGTGTCTCATTCTTTGCCTTCCTGAAAGTATAATTTTAGTGATTTTTTTCTGTATATAATTGCAAAGTCTCTGTCAGTTGATTAGATAAATATAACCATTCTATGAGGAACACCTGATCCTCATAGAATTGTCCTAACAATCCTGTAGGTGAATGAGGAGCATCTAACACAGAATGGCAAAATGGAAAATTACTGATTCTAAAAACTTCATGTTTTTGTAGATTATATTCAACTAGTTGCAATTCTTTTTGTGCTCCTTAAAACTTGTGGGGAATCTATGGTGGGATTCCCTTGTAATGTATCATATAAATGTTTTAGCTGATATGTAGCAATCCCTAACTTAGGACAGATCCAATTAATATTTTCTAATAATTTTTGAAATTCATTTAAGATTTTTAGATTATCTCGTCTAATTTGAATCTTCAGGTGTCTCACTGTTCTTCCCATGAGAAGTTTCCCTAAATATTGATATGGGCTAGATATTTGTACCTTGTTGGGAGCAATACAAAGACCAAACAAGGTTAAACCTTGTTTTACTTTGGCAAACAAATTATATAATTGATGCTTAGTAAGGGCAGCCAATAAAATATCATCCATGTAGGAAGTTATGTATGTGGAAGAAAAAACTTGTCTAGCAGTTGATAAGGCCTGTGCTACAAAAAATTAACACAAGGTGGAGCTATTCATCATACCCTAAGGGAGTACCATCCATTGGTACATTTCATAGACTCTCTGAAATTCAAACTAGGCACAGAAAATGCAAAGTGCAGCTGGTTAGAAGGAAATAAATGTATGCTAAAAAAGCAATCTTTTAAATCTATCACCATTAAGAGACAATCTCTAAGGACAGCAGTTGGATTGGGCAGTCCCTGCTGAAGGGCTCCCATAGATTGTAAGCAAGCATTTACTGCTCTAAGGTCTTGCAAAATCTCCATTTTCCAGATTTCTTTGGAATAACAAAAATAGGAGTATTCCATGGGCTTACTGAAGGTTTTTTATGTCCTAATTGTCATCGTTCTTCTACCAATATAGCCAATTGATTTAGCTTCTCCTGCTTAAGAGGCCATAGATCAACCCAGATGGGCAAATGAGATTTCCATACCAAAGGCAATGCCGTTTGAGGGGAGAAGTTGCAATGGTTCCCATCAAAAAGGTCATTGATAACTAATGCCATGATGATTGTTTTTAGGCATAAAAGCCAGTGGCTCAATTGTTCCTTGTAAATCCTTTCCTAGTCTTTTCCCTGCTTGATATCCCATCTGATTCATATGTTCAGCCTTAGAATCTGGGGCATCAGTTAACACTAATTTCCACATCTGTAATAAATCTCTGCCCCATAAGTTAACAGGAATAGGTGCCACATATGGTCAAAAAAAATTCTTTTTGTTGGTCTGGTCCCTCATAGGACAGATGCAAGGCGCTTTGCATAACTCGCTGCGGTGACCCCAGTCTCACTGAAAATGTGGGGGCTGGCTTGGCTCCCACATGGCTGAGCATTGTTCTGATGTAATGATCCAAACATCCATAGCTGTGTACATGAAGCCCTCAAAATATTTTCCATTAATTTTTATAAAGCACATCGGTCTCTGTCTTGAAACTTCCTGTGTAAAATATATTTCCCTTTTTGTAACCTGCTTTTGAGGATCTCACTCTCCGATTTGTTATCTATATTTCACAAAAGTAGGCTTAATCAAGGGAAGCAAAATCATTTGAGGCACGTAATCTCCTTGTTCAAAAAACCAAGTATCATTTGAACATACAAAAATGCAATTTCACTTTCACAGTCAGGGTCAATAACACTTGGAATCATAGTTGTACCTTTTAAATTTAAATCAGCCTTTCCCATAACCAGCCCAGTCATTCCTTCTGAGGGTGGGCCCCAAATTCCCATTGGTATAGGAATTGGCCATCACCCCCCAGAAGGGTTACACTTTGTGATGCAGAAACGGAACTCCCTATGCCTACGGTCACAGTTGAGATCTCAATGACTGATGATACTGTGTCATCCCTCATAGCAAGATGATACTGCAGCTGGGGATTTGACCGTGTGCAGCCATTCTCCAAGATCAAACATTAGCTAAAGATAACACGGGAGGCTTGTTAACTATGACCTGTCCTTCCCAAGAATGCATCATTCCTCCCTTATTCCTCCTGCTATTCCTTACAATCTGCCTTTACAACCCCTGCTATGTTGTATAATCAATAAATATTGACAAGTCTAGCTAAGATCAGACTCTGGACCCCATTTATGCAAACCTATCATCTCTTGTATTATTTTGTCTGGCTTAATCTTTCATCCTTCACTGTACCCTCCACCAGGTTGGTCAGGCACCCCCACACACATAGCCCCACATTATAGTTCAGGCTGGCCTTGAACTCATTATGTAGACCACCCTGGCCTTGAACTTGTGGCAATCCTCCTGTCTCAGCCTCCCCATGTGCTGAGATTACAGATGTGCGCCACAACACCCTGATTTACTTACTGCTTCTGAGCTCAACTTTTTGGTTGTCTCTGTGAGCTCGGCCTAATTCACTGGGCCTAACGTCTTCCAGGCTCAACAATGTTGCAAATAAAAGGATCCTCATGGATCCTGAATCCTAACCCTTATCAGATGCATGGTTTTCAGATATCTCCTCCCCTTCTGTTGGTCGTGTACACTCTGGTGATGGCTTCTTGATCGCCATTGTTTCACTGACTGCAAAACATCACTGCAGATCTTTTGTTCCCCTCTTTTCCTGAATGAGACTGAATCCATCCACGGAGCTACATCCCCAGCCCGTCTGTCTTTTGACAAGGTCTTACTGATGTCCCCAGGCTGGCCTTGAACTTGTGATCATCCTGCCTCAGAGTAGCTGAGATTACAGGTGTATCCTGCCAGACCCACTTTGTCCATTTCTTGATTGGGCATTCTTATTGTTGACTTCTGATAGTCTGATAGTCCAAGCCAATGTTTTATTATTTATTTTGGTGGTACTGAAAATGGCACCCAGGGCCTTCACACCAAGCTACATCTCCAGCTATTAAAAAAAAATTTTTTGAGCCAGGCATGGTGGTACACACCTCTAACCCCGGCACTCAGAAGGCTGAGGCATGAAGATCACTTTGAGTACAAGGCCAGCCTGAACTACATAGCAAGACCATCTCAAAAAACTTAAAAAATTAAAAATAATAAATAAAATACCAGTTCCTACAGCACAACCAAAAAAGATCTTTCTGCAGGAAGATGTAGTTGCTTCTAATTCATAGACCAGTAGAGGATGTTAAGTGCTAGAGTGGATTAAATTTTTTAGCAAGACTTTCAGAAAATACTTCATCTTGGTGCTGGGAGTATAGCTCAGCAGTAAAGCATTTGCCTGCCATGCACCAAGCCCTGGGTTTAATCCCCAGTGTTGGAAAAGAAAATACAACATGCACATTTTCAGTAAGCTGGCAGAAATGAACCTAGAGAATTAATGCAAACAGTATTTTCCAGCCATAGCAAGGAAAGCCCAGAAAAGCCATCTTTATCAAATGAACAATGGTAGATGGGATACAGCTCAGTGGTGAAGCTTCTGCTTAGCAACTCAGAGGCCTCGGGTTCAATCCTCAGCACCAAAAAAAGAACAAAAGTGAGCCAGCCAGGAAGCATGGTGGCACATGCTTGTGATTGGTGGCTGAGGCAGGAAGATCACAAGTTCAAGGCCATCCTGAGCAACTTTACAAGACCCTGTCTCAAAAAATAAAAAGAACTAAAAAAAATAATAGAGCTGAGAAAAAGAAAATGTTATGTACATGTACCTACTCCCCACAATGAATGTAATCATTATATACTGCAAACATGTACTAATAAAAAATAACGTTTTTAAAAAAGGGCTGGGGATGTAGCTCAGTGGTTCAATCCCCAGTTCCTCACCACACACACACACTCACACATAAAGAGGCAGTGGACTGTGAATGAGAAAATCAGTTTCAGATCTGGTTACACCGCCTTCAAAAGTAAAAGATGGTAGGCCAGGGGTTTGGCTCAGTGGCGCCCATGCCTGCCTTACAAGCACAAGGTCCCGAGTTCAATCCCCAGTACCAAAAAAAAAAAAAGTAAAAGATGGATAGAGCAGTCTATGAGTGAGTTGGGTCTGGGCTCAAATCCCAGCTCTTTCCCTGGTCTGTATGACATGGAGCCAGTTGTCTATCTCATACAGCCCCTTTGAGGATTAAATTAAACTGCAGTTCTCTGCTCACCACCCCATTCCTTTTCTTCCCTGCCCTACTTCCTCCCCTTTCCTCCCCCACCCCAAAGAAAGAAAAACTGCGAAAGACACTTAGCATATAGTAACAATAAATTACAATACATATATACTTGGGAGAACTAGTAAATTCCAGCACTTGGGAGGCTGAGGCAAGAGGATTGTCACAAGTTTGAGACCAGCCTGAATTACAAAGTGAGAACTGCTTCAAAAAAAAAAAAAAGGAAAGGGGTTGACAACTGGGGGTGGCAGGAGACTGAAGCCAAAGGATCACAAGTTCAAGGCCAGCCTGGGCTATATAGCCAAGACCCTGTCTCGAAAAACAAAGGGTGACAACACAGGAAAACACTGAAACCTTTAAGCACATTCTAAGATTAAGGAGTTATTACAGCCAGTTGAGGCTCCATTCACTGGCTTCCTGCACTGAATGTTACCTGTTGCTCTTTCCAATCAGGTTAGTTAGCAACATGGTTTTAGGACACACTTAGAAACACACTATTTGTTGGACTGGGGTTTCAGCCCACGGCTGAGCTACATCCCCAGCCACTTTTACTTTAAGACACAATTCCCCTAAATCTCTAAACTGCCCAGGCTGGGCTCTAATTTAAAATCCTGACTCAGCCTCCGGAAGCCTGGGATTACAGGTATGTACCACCATGCCCAACTTATTCATTTTTTCCCCCTTTTTTTTTTTGGAGACAGGGTCTCACTATGCAGTTCAGACTGGCCTTGAACTCACGGAGATCTTCCTACTTCAGCCTTCTGAGTGCTAGGATTACAGGCATGAACCACCACGCCTGTTTCATTTCATTCATTCATTCATTCATTTGGCTGTGCCAAGGATGAAACCTAGTTTCACACATGCTATGTAAGCACTCTACCACTGAACTATATCCCCAGCAGTGCATTTATTACTTTTAATAGCAATAAATTAAGATTAATATCCACAAGGGGCCAGGGATTTAGCTCAGTGGTTTCGCTGCCTGCTTCGCAAGCGCAAGGACCCAAGTTCAATCCCCGGTAGCAAAAAAAAAAAAAAAAAAAAAAAAGATTAATATCCACAGGACAATAAAACTTTTATTAAGCATTTTCACATGTAACATGGAAAGGGCTTTCCTGCCTACAGAGATGACATCACTTTTGCCTCATTACTCTCTCATGTCACAGCCCTTACACGTGGCAGGAACCAAAGTAGTTAAGCTGATTGCAGAGCACCACCAGATAACCTAGATAACGTAACCCCTGAACATGAGAAGTCCGACCTCCTTGTCCTCGGGGGAAATAATAATAATGAACCTCAGTGACAGTTAAAAGAATTCCATTCTATAGGTGAGCCCAACAATGCTGAAAGGAGCACCTACCACAGGAAAGGACACAGGTGTCTCCATTATAATTCTATTTTTAAAGATGTCTAATATCTTATATGCAAAATGCCTGGGGTCACAAGTATTTCACATGTTTTTTTTCTTTTTTTTCAGGTTTTGAGACAGAATCTTGGTATGTAGTCCAAGCTGGCCTCAAACTTGCAGTGATATTCCTGCTTCAGCCTCCTGAGTGCTGGGATCACAGGTGTGTGTGCTGAGATCTGGGAGACAGGGCCTAGGTCTAAATGTGAAATTCATGTTTCATATACACCTGTACACATCACCTAAAATTAATTTCATGCAGTGTTTCCAGGGTGCCTATTTCTACTGTGACCTGGTTAGGTGTACAATGTTCCACTGTGGCATTATATTGGCACTTCCAGATGTGGAAGAATTTCCTACTTTCAGAGTAGGGATGCTCAGCATGGTCTTTCAGAGGTCCAAGTGAAGTTCTACAAGACATAAGCCCAAAGCAGCTTGCCCTCTGTGGGTCAGTTTAATTGGTATCCTGAGGCACCTCAATACTGGGGCAGCACAGGAAAGGGGCTTCGGTGTATTCAGCATGTGCCTGAGTCACAGAATGACTGACTCAAGCAAGACAAGACCCAGCCCTGAGTGATCATGGGAGGACAGAAGGAAAGAAGTCATGCACAGAACTTTACAGGGGAAATCTGACCTGACCTAGATCCTGAACACCAAAACTGACTGAGTGGGGGAATTCGTGTGTGCAGAGCCTAGGGGATTTAAGGTGACTCTAATGAAGAGTCTACAGGGGAAAAGGCTTTAAAAGGGTGCCACAAGTTTACAGAAAGCTTTGGACAGTAGAATGGCAAATTTTAGGTTCTTGCATCAACTACAGGAGCGGGTTTGCTTTGCAAGGGAAGTCGGAATTTAGCCGTTTGGGTCTTAGGAACCTGGAGTCTGCCCTGGATTGTGGCTAGACTGTGTGGACACGGGGATGTCGGCAGACCGCATGCATTTGACTCGATGCATGTTCTATTGCACAATAAGGACTTGCCCAGTTCGGCTGAAGACCACACGGTTCACAGGATGCGTGAGTCAGCTGATGTCCAAGCACAGGCTGGTAAGCTCCCTCAGTTTTGAATCAGAGAGCTACATTTGGAGGTTTTATGCTGGACAGCTAAGCTCAGCTCTAACTCCTCTTCCCTCCACAATCACAGCAGTCAGATCAAGTTGAGGAATTTATTAGGGCAATACAAGAGGCACAGACAGCCCAAGTGACAGAAAGGAAACTCTGAAAACGTCTCTTCAAGCCAAGTGAGGGTGACTTGGACCTCCCGAGAACAAAATGTTAGGTCAGCAACATTCTCTGGCAGCCACTGTGCATGTCTGGCATGTCAGCCAGGACGCCCCACTCCAAACCTCCCCCGAAGGCAGAGAGCAGACAGAGGCAGAGGCAATGAGAGCTGGAAGGAGAGTCAGAGAGAGGTGGGGGACCTTCAGAGGCCCAGGCTTTTGACTCTGAACACCTCAGACACACTGACAGTAATTCCGTGCATTACTGGAAAGGTAAAGCAGAAGCTGTGTCCAGGAGACCCCGGACTTCTCCCCATGCCACACCACACTCTCAGATGTACATGGCAGAGCCCAAAGGCTGGACCTTTGGAAAAAGAAAAACAAGAAAAAGCCCTGTTGCTCTTGAAGGTGAAAAGAAGGAGCTGGAGGCTGCTGGGGCCTTTTCCGCATGGCCTGTGTTCTGTAAAGCACTTCCCAGCAGCAGTGCGGCACAGGCCTATGTGAGAGTCTCACCTTTTGTCACCTGTCAAAGGAAAAGTCACATTTAGACAAATTCAAAACAATTAAAATAATCTAAACGGCACACGTACTTTAGATCTGAGGCAGCAAGAACTCATAGGAAAACAGCTGTAAGTCACAGAAACCCACATCCAGGCCAGGTGGGGCTCATGTTCAGGTTCTCTATGATGCCCTCCCATGCTACTCACCCGCGCTTCAATGTACTCTATCCTCCGCTCCAGGGCTGTCAGCTTCTCATTTAGGGTTGCGAGTCTTGAACGGCAAGACATATCTGGTAAATGGAGACTGATGTTTAGGACTAGTGTCAAAACACACGTGCAGGGCCGGGGATCTAGCTCAGTGGTTCTGCCGCTTGCCTGCTTGCAAGCACAAGGTCCTGAGTTCGATCCCCGGTACGGAAAAAAAAAAAAAAACACACACACATGCAACACATACACACCCTGCGCTGAGGAGGGGGGTCACTGTACCGTGAAGAGCACACATGGGAACTGAGGGGTCGATGGGTTGCATCTCAGGGGCACAGCTGCCTACTGCTACTGGACACCCGTGAGGCAGAGAACAGTGGTCCTGGGCCTCCTTCTGGAGCCCAATAATATGCAGGGCAGAAGGGCTTTGCAGGAATCACTGAGGCTAACCACGTGGACATGCTAGGGTCTAACCTGGATTTTCCATGTGAGTCCGATTTGGGAAGAGGGTGAGGAAAGCACAGAAGAGGATCAAAGGTAAGGGTGAAGAAAAGCCTGGAAATGTGAGGGGAAACGCAAACGACATGCTGGCTTTCACAGGTGCCATGAACCAGGGATGTGAATGTCATTTAAAGCTGAGAACAGCCTCAGCTGACAACCAGCAAAGAAACCAGGGCCTCAGTCCTGCAACCACAAGAAAGTGAATTCTGCCAACAGCTCAGTGGGCAAAGACTGGTCTTCTTACAGGAGGACCTCCAGAAAGGAAGCTTCAGCCTGATGTTAGCCCAGTGATCAATGCTGTAGATTGCTCCTCCGGGTCCTGGGTTCTGGGGATTGAACCAAGGCCTCACACACACTAGAAAAGTGCTCTACCACAGAGCTACACTCCTCCTTAAATTTTATTAGAGACAAAGTCTTGCTAAGGTGTCCAGGCTGGCATTGACTGTGCAATCCTCCTGACTCAGCCTCCTGAACAGCTAATCACAACATTTGCTACCACATCCAGCTAAGTGTTGGATTTTTTGTTTTGTTTTTGTTTTTTGAGGCAGGGTTTCGCTATGTAGTTCAGGCTGACCTTGAACTCATTTTGTAGTCCAGGCTGGCCTCCAATTTGCTGTGATCCTCCTGCCTCAGCCTCCCAAGTGCTGGGATTATAGGTATGTGCCACCACATAAGTGGCATAAGTGTTCAATTTCTGACCCACACAACAGCAAAATGATAAATGACATGTAAGCTAATTTGTTATGGCAGCAATAGAAAACAACACACCAAGGCTATACAGATGGCCATTTGTTTTGTTTTTGCTTTTAGTGTTTTTGAGACAGGGTCTATGTAGTTCAGGCTGGGCTTGAACTCAGTATGTAGGTGAGACTGGCCTTGAACTTGTGGTGATCCTCCTGCCTCAGCCTCTTGCGTGCTGGGATTGATTACAGGCTTGCGCCACCACGCCCAGCCACAGATGGCCATTTGTTAACCAGCAAACTAAGAGTTTCAAGACAGGGGACATGGTGTTGCATGCAGGAGTATTACAAGTTCAAGCTCAGCCTAGATAACTTAGAAAGATCTTGTCAAAAAACAAAAAAAAGTGCCATGTATGGTGGCACGTGCCTGTAATGCTTGTATGCAGGAAGCTGAGGCAGGGGGATGTGAAGTTCAAGGCCAGCCTGAACTACATAGTGAGTCTCTATCTCAAAATAAACAAATACAAATTGCTGAAACTATTTTAGTGAAAATGCACTGAATCTCCCTAACTTATCCAACATCATGGCTCAGCCACTCAGTAGCTTGAAGAGCATTAGTTGTTTACCACCATGATCGCGTGCTGACTGGAGCCATACATCCCTGCCATGGCCTGGCAGCACCAAAGTACCGTGCCACACACTGCTGGCCCGAGAAGAGACAAGACGCAAAACCTGAAAGATGGCTTCAGTCTGGGCACAGCTCAGTGGCAGAGCACTTGCCTAGCACATACAAGGTGCTGGGTTGAATCCCAGCCTTAAGAAAAAGAAGAAAAAGTGAAGCATGATGTTTACTGAATGCAGACTGCTTTTCCACAGCACAAAGCCAGCACATCTTAGGATATCCCAGCATAACCAGAGACTGTCTGCAGTGTCAAAGGAGAAAAGGGAAGGCCAAAGAAGCAGCAGAAATTGAGGGAAAGAGGAAGGTGTCAGAGGCTTCTAACTCCTGGGAGCCACAAGTTACTGGTGCTGAGGAGGAGAGAATCTCATCACTGTCTGCACAGGCCTGTCAGAACCGGAAGGAAGAAACAAAGACTCCCAGTGTCCCATGGAACCCACACTGCTCTTCTTCCTCTACATCTTCGGTCCCCTTCACCACCTCTCCCAAAATGCAACCTCAGAGTATCTTCCTGTACACACATCTCTGACTGAAACTACTCAGCCACATTTCCCAACTATTCCCAACATACAAGACAAAAAGGCATGTAAGCATAATTATTTCCCAGTATCTCTCCCAAAACGTGTTCAGTCATCTCTCTACAGCCTTCACCTTCATGTCTAAAATACCCAGTCTCCAGGACAGTCTCCTACACAGTGACTCAACACTTCACAACACCTTTCATTTTGACACCTCTTCCTACACTGCCATCTCGCCTCAACTTTAGGCCATCCTGCCTGTCTAAACACTCTCCAGCAAGACTCACTTCATCTCTTGTTCCCCTCCCCATTTGGAAAAGATCTCTTACTTCCTATTATCGACCTTTTAATTTGTTCTTTATTTATATTTTGGGTTTCTCATATAAGAGAAACCATGTGTTATTTAAACTTTGTATCTGATTTGTTTCACTTAACAGTATGGTCTTGAAGTGCATCCATTTACCTACAAATCCCTCAAGTTTATTCTTCTGAAAAGAAAAATGGAAATGGAGCTTCTATAAATGGGAAGGGCATGAAGTACTACTCAGCCATAAAGAATGAGAAACTAGAGACATTTATAGCTAGATGGATGCATATTGAGGCCATACTCTTAAGTGAAATAGGACACATGTGTAAATACTGAATAGTTTCTCTAATGTGATAAGGATTAAAATGATTAAAACGGATAATTGATAATTTGAAATATTAAAAGGTCCAAAGGTGTAGGGGTGGTGGTAGGGGAAGGGGAAAGGAAAGAAGGGAAAGGAAAAATTATGAGAAAAGAAAAAAAAATGGAAACGAAATCTATGTAAATAGGGAAGGGTGGAGGGGGTGAAGGGAGCACAGGGAATGGGGAAAAAATAAGAACCAAGATACATCACATAGGGCTGGGGATTTAGCTCAGTGGTTCCAAGCCTGCCTCACAAGCTCAAAGGCCTGAGTTCAATCCCCAGTACCAAAAAAAAAAAGGGCTCACAGGTAATGGGGAAAAAAATATGAACCAAGATACGTCATGTACAGGTACAAGCACCCAATGATAAATGTAAACGTATTGTATGCCTAAATGTACCAATAAAAGAATTTTTTAAAAAAATCAGCATGGTGGCCCATTGCTGTAATCCCAACACTCTGGGAGGCTGAAGGCTAGAGAATCACAAGTGCAAGCCCAGCCTGAGCAACTTAGGACTCAGCAAGACCCTGTCTCAAAATAGAAAATTAAAAAGGGTTGGGGATGTAGCTCAACTCCAAGGCCCCAGGTTCAATCCCTGGTACCATGACAAAAAAAAAAAAAAATGTTCACTGATATAATTCAGTGCTTGGAAATAAAGTTATTATATTACTAAGATCCCAACTTGGAAAACTGAGATGCTAGATCACTTTTAAATTTGAAAAACAACCCCAGTTTTTAGTGGTTTTTGGATTTGGTTTTTTTTGGTATCAGGGATCTAACTCGGAACCTTGCACTTGCAAGGCTGTCAGCGGCACCACTGAGCTAAATCCCTGGCCCTAAGCAACCCCAGTTTAATTTTCAATATTTTACCTATTGAACTAACAACACTTTGGATGGAAATTCTGTAGTACGTCAGATATTAATACCTACCAGAAAATAAAATGTCTTAGTTTTGCTTTCAAAACAAAATTAAAACTGGATATGGTGGCCCATGACTTCAATCCAGCACTGAGAAGGCTGAGGCAGGAGGATTTCCAGTTTGAGGGCAGGCTGGGCTACAAAGTTCAAAGCTGGCCTAGGCTACACAGCAAGGAACTTTGTTAAAACAAAATTACTCTATGAGAGTGATTTATCCAACTGTTTTCTAAGTACTGTACTTCCCACTGCCTCTCCAGACTAAGCAAACATCAAATCTATTATCCTCTGAGAGAATGTTATGAGTAACAAATGTTACTGGGCGTGGTAACACATCCCCCTGTAGTCCCAACATTTGGGAGGCTGAAGCAAGAGGACTGCTTCAACCCAAGAACTGAAGGCCAGCTTGGACAACATAGGAGGACTCTGTCTCAAACAAACAAAAAACCTCTCCAAGGAAACTAGATCAGTTACTTAAAATCAATCTAGCTTCTCCTAATTCCAAACTCTTTTCCACTAAACCACGCTCCTTTATTTCTATTATTCGAAAGAAAAAATATTTTCAAGATACATGAGCTCTATATCACCATCATTCCCTACTACAACCTTTACAGCTATCTATGTGTGTGGATATGTATCACTGATGTAATTTATACTGTTCTCTTTTCATTCTCAGATGAGTCTACATAGCACAACACATCAAGATTATAGTCCTATACACTTACATGTAAATATATTAAAAACCATGCTCTGTTTTGTCCTGAATCTGTCATTATTTCAAGAAAGAACTTGTTTGAATGCAGGAAGGGTTCTTATGTCCCGCACAGTGCCTCAACAGAGATCTGTACTGAGTTGTAGTTTCTCCTGCTGATGCTTTCTGACAACTTTTTTGTTTTCTTTTTGACAAACTTTTTGGGGGCTGTGTAGCGGATCCAACTCAGGCCCTACTTTGAGCTACATCTCCAGCCCACTGCCAAAACTCTTGCTCTATCACTTTATACTACTTAGGACTATCAGTTCCTCTAGCTACAAAGTAGTTCCTTAAAAAAAATTTTTTTTAATACATCAGTTTCTTCTATTTAATTTCAACTGTTTACTGTTGCTGGATTAGTGGAACAAAATCACTAGGTGTCATCCCTACATCTTGCCAAGTTCATCCAGCACCAAGTTCTCTGAATGAAACACTTGGGGAACATGGGGTGGGTAGAAGTCTGTTACAGGCTTGCGGTCCAAGCAGATCTGAACAGTGCAGAAAGAATTTAAGACTGTCGCGAGGCTACTACACCTAGAAAAGATTTTGGTAAAGCTGTTTCTCTGCTGAAAGCACCTATCCTGTGATAGCTCTGAGGACCGGGCTAGCAGTAGACAGACACCTAACACAAATCAGATGCAAGCAGTTTCTCTAAGGCCCTACAAGACCTGGACCTAATCTCTGACCTCAGCTCCTGCCACACACCGGGGAAAAGGAATGGACAGAGAAGCGACCGAGGGAGCGACGAAAGGGAATGGCGTTAAAAGGTTCCGATCTCGTCCTGAAAGAGATGAGGAACTGTCAGGGAAGCGACACAGCCACGGGGGCACCCTGCGGGAGAGGTGACTGGAATGAGGCGGCATAAAGGAGGCAGGAAGACCACCCAAGGGAAGCAGCACGCAACGGGTGGACAGGGCCGCCCGAGGTACGTGGGAAAACTGCCTGCCCGCGGGCCCGGGGTGGGGACGGCGACGAAGCCGAAGCCAAAGCCTCGCCGGCCTCGCGGGCCAGAGCATCGGGCAGCGGGAAGGTGGGGCCGAAGTAGAAGCAAAACCCAGAGGGCGCCGAGCTCCCGGAGTCCCCCCGGCTTCTCCCACCGGTCGCCCCCGGGGCCTTCGCGTCCCCGCCTCCCTGCTCGCCCGCTGACCGAACGAGTTGAGAAAGTCTGCGATTTTCTTGATGCTGCTGGTGATGAGCTCAATGTATTCCCGGTTCGCCCAGTCCTGGTGAATCTCCCGCTGCACTGGATCCTCTTGCCCAGCCATGGCCGCCGCCTGAAGAGGAGTGACTGCGCAGGCGCGCCCACCGTTCAGGTCACCAGTGCGCCTGCGTCCAGCCCACACCGGCCCCCCCCCCCCGCGTCGCCCGCGCAGGCCCCCCGGGACTGTAATGCGCCTGCGCGATGTCATGTCCTTGCCTGCGTTTTGCTCGGTTCCCACACCCAGGAAAACAGATGACTCCCGCAGCAAGCTGCACACCCACACCCGTCACCGGCCGCTGCGGTCGGTAGGGGGCGTCCGTGCTCTTCTAGTCTTCATCTGCTCCAAGCTCAGTTTGCACAGTCTGTCAGCAATACGGGCACAGTTAAACCCCATTAAATACAAGTCATTTAATAATGCCTTTTACCGACGAGGTATGATGTCCTATCTCACATTTACCAAGTGAACAAAACATCTTTCTTTCTTTTTTAAAAACGGTCACGCTAAATTGCCCAGGCTGGGCTCAAATTTACCATCCTCCTCCCTCAGCCTGGGATTACAAGTGCGTGCCACCACGCTCAGCTAAAATTTAATATTTTAACGATAATACCCAGTGATGGAGAAGCTGAGAGGAAATTGGCAGGGTCGTAAAGCGTTGGTCACAACATAAATTAGTACAATCCTTCCAGAAGAAAAGGGGTTGAGGAATTAGCTCAGTGAGGCCTCCTGTCTCACAAGTGTGAGGTCCAAGTTCAATCCCCGATAACAAAAAAAAAAAAAAAAAGGAAGGATATGTGTAACTTGGTACCAAGAACTACAAAAAATTTCAAACCTTTAGACCTAATCATTTCATTAAAATCATTGAGGAGTAAAAGGCACACTCAACTTTTACCACAACAGTGTTCTTTGTACTATCATTATAATAGTTGAGGAATGGCTAAACAATGATATAGCCACCTAAGGCAATAGTATAAATATTATGCATTTAACTATGAACACTTTGGTCACATGACAATGTCAGGTAGAAAAACACTAGCAGGCTTAGAGGCAGTGGAGGGAACTTACATAAAATTCCTAACAAAATAAGCTCCAGAAGATTAACCTTGCAGGATGGATCTGCAGGAGACAGACCTAACCTAAGGAACACAACATGCTCCACAGTACCCAACTGGCAGCCCTGGCCACAGACCTGAGAAGGGTTCACCTGACCTGGCACAAATAACTTCCATCAGGGGCTTTTATCTCACTGACATTTGAGAGCTGGCAAAAGAGGACTGGATGGGCCCAAAAAGACAGAAAAACCTAACAAAAATCATATAAACCTTAAACTTGTATTCGTTGCAACTGCAACATAAGGAGTATGCTTTCATCTTGCATTGTTTCATTTTGCAATAAATCCTGCTTCTACTTTCACAGTGCTCTTCTGTATCTTGACTGAATTTTTGCCTCTAGAACACAGGGACCAAGGATCCCCCTGCCAGTCTGATAACAAAAAGATATGATGAACTGAAAAGAAAAACAAAATACAAATTTTTAATTGCAATCATGCATTAAATCACTGGGGCTCTGCCATGGGATGAGAACCAGGCCTCAGGGAGTAAGTTCGTGAGTGTGCTATTTTTTTTTTTTGGTACCAGGGATCGAACTCAAGTCCTTGTGCTTGCGCAGCAGGCAGCAAAACCACTGAGCCAAATCCCTGGCCCCAGTGAGTGTGCTAAAAAAGCTGGGCTGGCCACACTGAGGATTCTGAGTGATTCTTCTTCCCACTGTGCTCCTGCGGGTGCTGCAGGCCCTTGTAGGGCCTGTGCCATGCCATTTGGACTGACAGCCTCCAAAGCTTCAAAGTGAATAAACCTCTTTTCTTCTTAAGTATCCTGCTCCAGGTATTCACTATAAGCATGAAAAGCCAACTAATACAAGATGTGGTTTCCACACAGTGCTGGACAAAAGGCTTGGACATGATGGGAATGGTCTTTCTGGGACCATGTACCTCAGAGTTGCACAGACTGTGCAAAGGACAGTATACAGATTGTCACAACAGTACAACCACTTTGATCCAATTTTAATCGTACAATTTTGCTTTGGGGACTTTCACTTAAAAAACAAAACACTATTGTCCAATACAAACTACTGTTGTATTTGCTTTTCAACAGGAGTTTCTTTAAAACTACACTGGGGGAAAAGTCTTGTATTCAAAAATCATCTGTACCTCTGTGGGACCAAAATGACTCCATTTTGGAGCCGTCTCCTTTGTTCTCTCAAATTTGTGCTTAAACTAGAAATTCACCACTTGAAATTCCTGAGTTTATTACCCAACCACCTGTGTACCCGGGGAGAGAGCGTTCCAGGCACACTATCTGTAGGATAAGCAGTTAATGAGCTGACTGTCCACACAAGATAGATGCGGCCATTAGTGGGTCTGCTAACGATCAGTATGTAACAACCGGCCGTTAATCTTTGCCCCTTTTCTCCCTCACAAAAATCTATACGTAACCCCCTTAACCCCCCCTAAGCCTAACCAATCAAAACCCTACACTTCATATGTATTTAGTATTAACCAATCACCTGGCTACTAACAACCAAAGCTTGTTGTATACTCAATAAAAACCCTGCTAGTTTTGAGGCTCGGGGCTCTCAATCTCGATCCGCTGCGTCGGTGACAATTGAGAGTCCCTGCTTAAGCTTGAATAAACGACCCTTGTGTGCTTACATCGGAAACGGTCTCCTGGTGGTCTCTGGGACTTCACAATCTGGGCACAACATTTGGGGGCTCGTCCGGGATCCCAAGACCTTCAGGACTCCCGTACCGGAGGGTCAATGCCGGCTGGTGAGTGTTTTTTGTGTTTGTAAAGTCTGGGCCTATTTTCTGGAAAGGTCGGCAGACGGTCTAGGCGGACGCGCTGCAAGGGCCGCCGACCCGGGATCCTGGAAGACGTTCCAGATTCCGCTGGTGGGGACGGAGTGCCCCAAGAGTACGAGTCAGTGAGACTCCTGGAGGGACGGTGCGGGTCGCTCCCGCGACACGGCACGAGGCCGTCGTCCCATTTGCATTGCCTCCGATCAGGCGGAGGACGGTTTTGTCTCTCGTGTTTCTTTCTGTTGTGTTTGTCTGTGTGTTGTACTGACTTGGACTGAGACGATGGGACAGACTGTGACTACCCCTCTTTCCCTCCTGAAAGATCATTTCAAGGAAGTTAGGGAGAGCGCTCGTAACCTAAGTTTAAAAATTAAAAAGGCTAAGTTCATCACCCTCTGTAGCTCAGAGTGGCCCACCCTTGGGTCAGGATGGCCCCCCGAGAAAACTTTTGATTTACAAATTATACGCAGAGTTCGTAAAGCCATCCTTCATCCCGACCAGGTACCCTACATTGCCATTTGAAAATTTCTGATCTCTAACCCACCCCCATGGGTTAAGCCTTTTTTGCCTTCACAGCAGCAGCAACCGGAGTTAATCCTGACGGCCAATGAAAAGGCTCCTAAAAAGCGCGCGGATGAAAAACAAACCGAAACCAAGCCAACCGCGCCACTTTACCCTGTCCTCCAGGGAGGGACCGAAGAAGATCTTATATTTCCTCCCCCCTATTCCCTCCCCTTTCTTCCGCCACAGCAGGCTGGAGGAGGTGACCCAGTCCCAGCCGGGACTAGGGAGCCCGCCCCGGGCGCCGCCGACAACCATGATGGTCCCGCCCAAAATACTCGTCACCGGCGCGCCGCCTCGCCGGCAGGACCGGCAGACTCAACTGTCTGCCCGCTGCGAGCAATAGGGCCCCCTGATGAACATAGAAACCAGCCTCATCATTACTGGCCCTTTGCTACCAGTGATCTTTATAATTGGCGCCGACAACACGCCAATTTTTCTGATAACCCTAGAGATTTGATTAACCTGTTAGAAACTGTTTTGTTTACCCATCAGCCCACTTGGGATGACTGTCAATAGCTTCTGCAGGTCTTGTTCACCACTGAGGAACGAGAAAAGATCCAGAATGAGGCCAAAAAATTGGTTCCTGGTGACAATGGTCAACCCACCACCAATGCTGACACTATCAACACTTCTTTTCCTCTGTCCCAACCCAACTGGGACTTCAACACGGCAGAAGGTAAAGAGAGGCTTTGGGTCTATCGCCAGGCTCTATTAAAAGGTCTGAAAGCAGCAGCGAGGAAGCCTACAAATTTGGCTAAGGTAGGGGATATACAACAAAAGTTAGATGAAAGCCCTGCTGCTTTCCTAGAAAGAATTCAGGAAGCTTTTCGTAGGTACACTCCTATGGACCCAGAAGCAATTGAGACAAAGGCAGCTATAATAATACATTTTGTCAACCAGGCGGTGCCAGACATTAAGAAAAAGTTACAGAAAGTAGATAGGTTAGGAAAAAAGAGTATTCAGGACTTAGTGGCAGTGGCAGAGAAAGTGTATAACAATAGAGAAACCACAGAGGAGAAACGAGAAAAAGCTGATGACCGCCAGACCCGAAACTTAGCTCGGATCTTTCTGGCTGCCACTGCGGGAGAACAGAAGGAACGTGAACGTAGACTAAGAAAGATTGTGGTGGAAGGAAAAAACAAAGAGAGACGCAGAGAGCGCCCCCAGTTGGGAAAAAATCAATGTGCTCATTGCAAAGAATATGGACACTGGGCCAGAGACTGTCCCAAAAAGAAACAACAGGAAGGACGCCCCAAGGCCCCTATCCTGGCTATGGATGAATTAAATGATTAGGGGGGACGGGGTTCGGCACCCCTCCCCGAGCCCAGGGTAACCCTAAAAGTGGAGGGGAGACCTATCGAGTTCCTAGTGGATACAGGGGCTCAACATTTGGTCCTACTTAAACCATGTGGCCATGTTTCTGATAAGACCTCCTGGGTTCAAGGAGCTACAGGCATAAAAAAGTATTCATGGACAACCCAAAAAACAGTAGACTTGGGAGTGGGCCAAGTAACCCACTCATTTATGATTATACCAGACTGCCCCTACCCCTTATTGGGAAGAGACTTACTGACTAAATTAGGGGCTCAAATTCATTTCCAACCCGGGGACACAAAAGTCCTTAATCAGGAGGGAAGGCCCATTCAGGTACTAACCATAAACCTAAAAGATAAATATCTGCTACATCAGAAAAGGGCCCCTCCTGATCCTGACATGAAACAATGGCTCACCATGTTCCCACAAACATGGGCAGAGACTGGAGGCATGGGGTTAGCTGCACACAGAGCACCAATGTTCGTGAAAATAAAACCTGGGGCAGATCCTGTACAAGTTCGCCAATATCCTATGTCCCTAGAGGCCCAGAAGGGAATAACTCCACACATCAGGAGGTTGCTTGCTCAGGGGATCCTTAGGCCTTGTCAATCAGCCTGGAACACCCCCTTGTTGCCAGTTCAAAAACCTCATTCTAATGACTATCGGCCAGTGCAGGATCTCCGGGAAGTAAACAAGAGGGTTATGGACATCCACCCCACAGTGCCTAATCCATACACCCTTTTGAGTTCACTTACCCCGAGCCACCGATGGTACACAGTCTTGGATCTCAAAGATGCTTTTTTTAGCCTTCCGCTAGCACCCAAAAGCCAACACATCTTTACATTTAAATGGAGTGACCCAGAACAAGGCCTCAACGGACAGCTGACATGGACCCGATTACCCCAAGGATTCAAAAACTCTCCCACCGTCTTCAACGAGGCCCTACATGAAGACCTGGGTGAGTTTCGCCTCCAGAACCCCCAACTAACTCTGTTACAATATGTAGATGACCTCCTCATAACAGCTAAAACGCGGAAAGACTGCCTAAGTGGAATCAAGAGACTCTTGATAGTCATAGGAAAACTGGGATACCGGGCGTCCGCCAAAAAGGCCCAGATCTGCAAACCCGAGGTAAGCTACTTGGGGTACATGCTTAGAAAAGGACAGAGATGGCTGTCGGATGCTAGAAAAGAGACAGTTCTTAAGATACCCACACCAGATTCTCCTCGAAAAGTCAGAGAGTTCTTGGGATCGGCGGGCTTCTGCCGCCTATGGATACCGGGGTTCGCAGAGCTCGCAAGGCCCCTTTACGAGACAACCAAAGACAATCAGGCTTTTCAATGGACAGAAAAGCTACAAAAATCTTTCGATCAAATTAAAACAGCCTTGCTGACGGCACCAGCCTTGGGCTTGCCCGATATTACTAAGCCATTCCACCTTTACATTGATAAAAACAAAGGAGTCGCTAAGGGCGTCCTGGTCCAACATCTAGGGCCATGGCGCCGCCCAGTGGCGTACCTATCAAAAAGACTTGATCCAGTTGCATCAGGATGGCCCCCGTGTCTAAAAATGATTGCAGCAGTGGCGCTAATGGTCAAAGATGCTGACAAGTTAGACATTAGGCCAAGAACTGTGTGTGACCACCCCTCACGCTATTGAGGGAGTCCTAAAACAGCCTCCGGATCGATGGCTCAGTAATGCTCGCCTGACCCACTACCAGAGCTTACTCCTAAATCCAACCCAAGTTGTCTTTCAGGCCCCGGCTGCTTTGAACCCAGCCACACTGTTGCCAGACCCGAACTTGGAGGCTCCGCTTCACGACTGCACAGACATCCTAGCCCAGGTACATAAAATTCGAGCAGATCTGAGTGACCAACCATGGCCAGATACAGATGATACCTGGTACACTGATGGAAACAGTTTTGTTCGTGATGGCCGCAGGTATGCAGGAACAGCAGTGGTGACAGAGACTGAGGTCATTTGGGCAGAACCATTGCCCACCGGGACCTCAGCACAACGGGCGGAGCTCATAGCTCTGACCAAGACATTGACTCTAGGACGGGGCCAAAAGTTAAATATATACACAGATAGCCGGTATGCCTTTGCCACTGCACACGTCCATGGGGCCATCTACAAAGAAAGGGGACTCCTGACAGCTGAAGGAAAGACTATTAAAAACAAAGAGGAGATCCTTGCCCTCTTAACAGCCCTCTGGCTACCTAAAAAATTAGCCATTATCCATTGCCCAGGACACCAAAAAGGCGACACTCCAATTGCCAGAGAAAATAATTTAGCTGACCAGACAGCCCGAAAAATAGCCTTAAAGATTAATCTGACACTGGCCACTCAGCTGCCCGATCCGGGAAGTGCAGCCCTACCAAAAAAACCCCAGTACACTGAAAAAGATTTAAATTAGATAAAACAATTACCTATGCCTCAGTGCCTCAACGGGTGGTGAAAATCTTCTGATTATAAAGTCATCTTGCCTAAAGCGCTGGGAGAACAAGTTCTCTCCAAGGTGCACCGGACCACCCACATGGACACTCAAAAAATGCAAGATCTCCTGAGACATGCTGAAATTAAGATCCGTGATGCTAATTCTAAAATTGAACATATTGTTGCTACCTGCAAAGCCTGTCAATTGACAAATGCCACCCACAATAGGGCCAACCCAGGAAATAGGCTGAGAAAAAGCCGACCTGGAGCCTATTGAAAATTGGACTTCACCGAGGTAAAACCTAAAAGGTATGGTTATAAATACTTGTTAGTTTTTGTAGACACTTTTTCAGGATAGACAGAAGCGTTTCCTACCAAACATGAAACAGCGCGAAGTGTGACTAAGAAACTGCTAAAAGACATCCTGCCAAGGTATGGTTTTCCAGTAATGCTAAGATCAGATAATGGACCCGCCTTTATTTCCAAGGTGAGTCAAACCCTAGCACAGATATTGGGGACGGATTGGAAATTACATTGTGCATACAGACCCCAAAGTTCAGGACAGGTAGAGAAGATAAATAAAACATTAAAAGAGACCTTAACTAAATTAACCTTAGAGACTGGCGGTGACTGGGTGACTCTCCTTCCCTTCACCCTCTATAGGGTACACAATTCACCCTATAAGATGAGATTAACTCCCTTTGAAATCATGTTTAGAATTCCCCCTCCCATTATTCCCAACCTTCAATCAAATGTGCTTGTTAAATTTGATGACCAAAAGTTGTTACTTTCTTTAAAAAGCCTCCAAAGTGTGCACGAGGATATCTGGCCTAAATTAGAAGCCTTATATCAAACTGGACCGCCTCCCAAGCCCCATCGCTATCGACCAAGAGACTGGGTCTTCGTCCGGAGACACCAACAAAAGGACCTTGAGCCCCGTTGAAAAAGACCCTACGTCACAGTCCTGACCACGCCCACCACTCTCAAGGTCGACGGGATTGCCTTGTGGGTGCACTACACCCACGTTCGCCTTGCAGATCCTCACACTGTCCTAAAAGACTTCGTTCCATCATGGCAGGTGTCCAAAGACCAAGACAATCCCCTCAAACTCAAGCTGCATCGTCGACGGTCATGATTGTGGTAACTGTACTTTTGACACCGATTTTAGGAGGACAGAACCCACATGCTCCCCTAAATTTGACCTGGATGATCATCAATACCGCCACAGGTGACATTATTAACAGCTCGTCCAAAGTGAGCCCACCATTAACCTGGTGGCCTGCTCTAGAGTTTGATCTCTGTCGGCTAGCCACTGGCAGCTGGGATATCGGACACTGGAGCCTAGAGTCACGGGGAAGGCCTGAATGTGGGGAAACAAAAAAGGGGTGTACCCTCCCCCCGGTCAATTCACAAACACTGGGTTACAACCATGTAATTCGCAGGGCAATATTACGAGACACCCCCTTCTACAGGGAGGACTCTGCGTTGCCTTAGGTAAAAAATGTTGCTTCTATGTAGATCATTCAAGAGTGGTCAAAGAGTCCATGGCTAAAGTTAGGGAGGGCATCGCCAAACGTAAGCGAAAAAAAAAACTATCTCAAAACTGGTTCAAATCTTGGTTTAATTCTTCCCCTTGGCTAACTACCCTAATCTCTACCCTGCTAGGCCCCTTGCTTATCGTGTTACTACTGTTGACCTTTAGACCTTGTATACTCAATAGACTAGTTTCGTTCATCAAAAAACAAATTAGCGCTGTTCAGTTAATGGTGCTCAGGTCCCAATACCAGCCAATTCCTACCGACTTGATAAAATTAACCCCCAGAGGCCCATGATTGGCCCTCTATAACATCATGAGAAGGGGGGAATGTGGGACCAAAATGACTCCATTTTGGAGCCGTCTCCTTTGTTCTCTCAAATTTGTGCTTAAACTAGAAATTCACCACTTGAAATTCCTGAGTTTATTACCCAACCACCTGTGTACCCGGGGAGAGAGCGTTCCAGGCACACTATCTGTAGGATAAGCAGTTAATGAGCTGACTGTCCACACAAGATAGATGCGGCCATTAGTGGGTCTGCTAACGATCAGTATGTAACAACCGGCCGTTAATCTTTGCCCCTTTTCTCCCTCACAAAAATCTATACGTAACCCCCTTAACCCCCCCTAAGCCTAACCAATCAAAACCCTACACTTCATATGTATTTAGTATTAACCAATCACCTGGCTACTAACAACCAAAGCTTGTTGTATACTCAATAAAAACCCTGCTAGTTTTGAGGCTCGGGGCTCTCAATCTCGATCCGCTGCGTCGGTGACAATTGAGAGTCCCTGCTTAAGCTTGAATAAACGACCCTTGTGTGCTTACATCGGAAACGGTCTCCTGGTGGTCTCTGGGACTTCACAATCTGGACACAACACCTCAGCCAGGCGTGGTGATGTATGCCTGTAATCCCAGCACTCGGGAGGCTGGGGCAGGAGCATCACTGTGAGTTGGAGGCCAACCTGGACTACACAGTGAGTTCAAGGCCAGCCTGGATTACATAGCAAGACTCTGTCTCAAAAAACAAAACAAACAAAAACCACAAAAGCATTTGCACCTCTTCAAGCCTCTTGATCTTTTGCTTGCTCTATTTTCTAACTCCTTTCCAAACTCGTCCCAGTTCACTTCTGTAGGACACACAGGGTGCCCCGGACAGGTCCTCAAGCCTCTGTCTTCCAATCCAAGATCTCCACCCAACCTCATTCTCAGACATGAGGGCTGTCATTTTCACCCAAAGAGCCAGACAGAAGATGATCTCTCTCATTAGTGCTGTGTCACAGTTTTCAAAATGAAGGCCAATTCTGGGTGTAAGGAAAGAGCGGATGGACCACTCTAGTTTCTGTCATCCACACTGCTCTCTGACAGGCCTCCCCACAGCCAGGACCTGTGGACAGAGCAGGTATCTGGGTAGATTTGTCCTCCGCCCTCAGCTTTTCAGAACAACTGAAGTGAGCTTAAAAAGCTGCTACATCACGTTCTCACTATGGTGAATGTTTTTCAGCACTGTAAAATGGGATAGAATTGTTCTTTATGAGATTTACTAGAAGGCAGAAAGGCTTTCAGTGAAGAAGTGAAAGAAAGATATGCATATCTTTCCTATTGTCTTGACAGGTGAATGGAAGCTGGAAAGGTGCTCAGTCAGAAAGTGAAGGACGTGTGTATCTATCTTGTTCTCTTGACCGGCAAGCATTAATAACTGCTTCCTTCCCTAGAACCATGGAATATAGCAATAAACGCCTTCAGGTCTCTGGGTCCCTCAGCCCAAGTACAAGCAAGGTTTAGACTGAAGGCTAATTTTAATACTAGTTCCAGTACTGGAACCCAGGGGTGGGGGTGGGGGTGTGTCTGTCCTTGCGATACGATCACGGCACAAAGGTATGGTGGATGGGGAGAGAACTGAGTGGTGGGATCCAAAGCAGCCATCTTGAAGCTTCATCCTGGGGGTCTTCAGGACGGGTGGGGGGAGGCCACAGTCCCATCGCCCCAGTGGGGCCTCGCTCTCGCCCCCGTGTGGCCAGGTCGCAAAGGCGGTTGCCAGGCACCCAGATAGAAAAGTTGCGGAAGCAGCTCTGGATTGCGGGGAGTTCACCAGGTGAGCCCCACCTGGATGCTGGGCCCGGCCCGGGCTCCCGCCAGCTCCTCCGCTAGGCCAGAGCGAGAGACCTGGACCAGGCCGCTGTCCATGTGCGCCAGCCCCTCGGGTCTGCTTACGGTTCACAAGGACCTTAGCTGGATTCTGGCGCTGCTGTCCCCTCTCCCAGGTGGGAAATCAAGGGACGGGAGGAAGTCTGACGGGGAAGTCTTTTTAGTCAGAACCAGGTGTCCCCTGTCTGGAAGCTATTAGCGCTCCAGGAACAGAGTGCCAGAGTTCAACCTCCTGGAATGGATGAGGTGCTGGGGATGGCACAGTACCACTAACCCCGGCATGAAGGGATGGGAAGATCTGGGTCAAAAGCCACTCATTCTATGTTGGTTCAAGAAACTAAATAGGCTAGACTTACTTATTTGACAGTACCGAGGATTGAACTCAGGGTATCACAAAGTTGCCCAGGCTGGGCTCAAACTGATCCTCCTGCCTCAGCCTCCCACCTGAGTAGCTGAGATTACAAGTATGCACCACCACACCCAGTTTGGCTGGAGCAATTTAATGAGAACCTGTCTCAAAATTTTAAGAGCTGGGGGTGTATCTCAGTGATAGCTTGCCTAGCATGCATGAGGCCCCAATACCACACACCAGAAAGATTAAACAAAAACTAACAAACTATGATGGCAGTTAGTGGATGAGATCATTTGATCTTAGGCAAAAGGCCGAGAAGTGATGCTGGATGAGATCAGATCCATGGTACACAGTAGTTTATAGCAGTGAGAAGGACAGAGAAATAGACTTGGCCAGGAAATAAAGGGAACTGCTTTAACAAATAGGCAGGCCGGGTGCGGTGGCATACACCTGTAATCCCAGTACCTGGGTGACTGAGGCAGGAAGATGCCTCCAGGTTCAAGGCCAGCCTGCAATACATAGCAAGTTCAAGGCCAGCCTGAACTACATAGTGAGACCCTATCTCAAAAAACAACAAAAAAAGGGATATTAGGGAGATCTGACTGTGATATCTGTCACCCCATTGATCACCAGGGTTGATTCAGCTGATATGGCTGGCTAGGCAGCCAGAGGGGCGGGGCGGGGGGGGAGAGGAAGGAAAGAGGAAGAAAAGGAAAGGCTCTCGATTTAGCTCAGTGGTTCCGGCGCCTGCCTTGCAAACTCAAGGTCCCGAGTTCAATCTCCAGTACTGAAAGAAAGAAAGACGATAGAAAGACAGACAAAGACCCACACCTAGGATAAAAACAAAAGTTGTGTGTGATGGTGGGGATCAAACCTAGGGCCTTGGGAATGCTACACAAGCGTTGTCTCTGAGCTGCACTCCTATGCCAGCAGTTCTAAATACTGGCCTGTGGAAAAGCCTCCCCTCCCCACCTGGTGGCAACTCCTCTGAGGTGTACCTAAGTCCTTCAGGGCTCAGCTAGTACTACTCTCTTGTAAGACAAAACAAAACACAAAAGCAGGCACAGGGGCTTTTAGGACCAAGGAGATTGCCTCCACAATGAAGAAAAGGAATGCAAGGTACTTAGAAGAAACAGTAGTTCTCAAGCTGTAGGATGCAGCAAATCCCCTGGAAGGTTGGTTTATGCAGATTCTGGGCCCTCAGAATTTCTTATTTGTAGGTGTAAGGTCCAAGAATCTGCATTTCTACCAAGTTCCCGAGTGGCACTGAAGCTGCTAGCCTAGGGATCATACTTTGAGAACTAGTGATGTAAGGCGCATGGCGCTAGAGTCACATATTTGGAAGAGGTGCATTTCGGAGCTTCTCATCTCAAATAATGTCTCATTAAGAAGTCCCAGCAACCTCCACCACCTCACAAGCATGGACTGTCATTAGCAGTCATCAACCCAGCACATGCACAATACTGGGATACTCCTACTCATCTTTGTAATAGGTTAAAACCTCCCTTGAGAGGCCTGTGGAAAGGTTTAAAAAACTTTTTGCACACACTGCAATTGCCACATTCAATATGTTACCATCCCCTATTGTTCTTTATCAAATTACTAATACCCTATCACCTACTGGAATCTACTCATGGGAACAGCAAAATTTAAGTCAATACTGAGACAGAGCTGTAAATGTGCACAGACATGTAGGTCCTCAACAAAAGCATGCCAGGGAAACGCCATGTCTGATTCCTCTCTTTAGGACTCTCAATGGCGGGATACCAGCTCTGGTCACCGTGGACTCCACTGGATGAGAGCTTCCAATGGCTGCGGCACACAACACCCACCCCTTCCTCTAAGCACCCCTTCAGGGCCTCCCCGTGCTTCCCACACACCCCCTCTGACCTGGAAGTTCAGCTGTGTTTTCAAGAGGTCACCCTAGTCCTCGAGAGCCCACTCCTGGAAACTGGAGTGAGTCCCAAGCTACCCTGTCACACATTGGGGCTCCAAACCATGCTCCACAAGAAAGGACTGGTCAGAAAGCCTCAGCCCATTCGCCTCAGTGGAGTGGATTCTGTCTTCAGCAGGGTCATCACAGCTCAGCCACCGAAGTGGACTGGGACCTTCAGGGTTTCTGAGAAGTCAGCCTTCTGCAAAATCATTAGCAGGGAACATCAGTGGCCCACTGGACTCAAGGAGCCTCAGATTCAGATGACAGTGACGATGTGCAAACAGATGCTGCGCTCCATGCTCTTGCTGTATGCAACCTACAAGAAGTGCACCTTTGCCTTGCAGCACTCCAGGTAGAGTCCTACTGCACCCCAACTCCTCACCCCTGCTCTGAGACATAACATGAACCTGTCCACATAAACCAAGGTGACGCTGCCCTCGCTATTTTACTTTTCTGTCCAGGAGTGACAACAGAGGAGCCTCCTTCCTATTCTCTCCAAGAAGAGGGCTGTGATAAGAGTGAGGGAGAACACTTCCACTGCACAGCTGAACAACTACTGACAGAGTCAAACTAGTACTGACTTGTACATGTGATGAAAACCATTAAACCATATAAATCAATGAGTCTAGTATGAACTTATTTAGACACCAAAGACATTGAATTGGGAATCAAAGAGGTTGTCAAAAAAAGAGATGTATATTTCTTTGGTCTCTTTTTTTTTTTTTAGACAAGGCGTCACTTTGTGGTTCAGGCTGGCCTCAAACTCATGGCAATCCTCCTGCCTCAGCCTCCCAAGTTCTGGGAATGCAGGTGTGCACCACCAAGAATATGAGGCCTTATATTAACAAATACTGAAACATTACACCCTGGCAAGAAAAAACTTGGTAGCAGCAACTAAAAATGGCCTGGCAGAAGACAGGAGAACAGTCTATTTTAGCTGCAGTATACTCATAATGCTGAAATGAATGATTAATTTTGTAGCACTCTTGTGAGAAGATTATAAGCACAACTCAGAAGTGTGGAAATAAACATATAGGCTGGATGATCTCTTTTCTTCATTTGTCATATATTAATGACCAAAAAATTTAAAAGGCAAAATATTCCTCTTTGGGCACTAAAAAAAGTTCAAGTCATTCCTCCAAAAAACATCACAAAGATGTTCTCATCGTAAGTGAAAATGGTCCTCTGACAGCTTGTCTCTAGAGGTCCCCCAAAGCATCATACACTCATAAACAGGGAGTTTCCAAGGTAGCTGGATTAGGGTGTGAATGTGGATTAAGGGGTGGATACCGAAAGCCCCATTCTGGGTGTGGATGGCACCAAACAATAGGCTTGTAGCCTGGATGGAACACAAAGGGAGAGAGGGAAGGCAGGCTGCTGCTGCTGCTGCTCCTCAACACCTTCTGCCTGCCATGCCACCCTGCCTTGGAGCCAGCAGGCTATGGACTGAAACCGCTACCGTGAGTCAGATAAATCCTTCCTCCTTTTGAGTGTTAAGTATTTTGTCTTAGCAACAAGAAAAGTAAGATGGGTCCTTATAATAGAGATCATGATTTTGAGCAGTAGAGCTATCCTGGCACCAATCCCCATTGTTTCTTTGCATAAACTTCAGTTCAATTCCACTGAAACCTCAAATAATGAGGGAAATCTTAAAACTGGAATAAGGTAGCTGAGGCAAAGCACAGAAAAAAACTTTATTTGTAAAACTGGTATAAGCCTAAATTTTAGAAAAAATAAGTTCCAGGGCTGGGGATTTAGCTCAGTGGTTCCGCCACCTGCCTTGCAAGTGCAGGTCATGCATGAGTTTGATCCCCGGTACCAAAAAAAAAAAATAAGTTCCAAAACTAACTTGCAAAGTGCAAAATCATAACAGAAGAGCTTACTCAGCATAGCACTGCTATGTTCAGCCAAACAACAAATACTGCTACCCTGGAATCCCGAGCCAGGGATTCTGGTAGTGTTACACAAATCTGTGAAATCCAGAAGTTAATTAATAATCCCTCTTAAAGCATAAACAGGCTGCCTCTAGCAGAAAGGGAAACAGCACTTATCAAATCCTGAACATAAATGAGGTGGAGGGTGGTGAATATGCACAGGGCATGACAGCTTCTCTGGGATCTAATCTAAGCTGTCATCACTTTCATCACTTTGTTGATCCTGTTCTGTGTCACTTGCTTCATCTTCTTCATCATCCTAAGGGGCAAAAGACAGACAAATTAGTTAGGCCACTTCTCTAGGGTCCCCCATGGACAGTAATTTAGCTCCCACAAACGTAGAAGCAATTTTATTATTAAAACCAAGGATCTATGTTTCATTTGTTTTTGGAGACAGGATCTCACTATGTAACCCATGCTGGCCTTAACTGAAACAATGCTCCCACTCATATAAAAACAAGAACAGTGGGCCAGGGATTTAGCTCAGTGGTGCCATGCCTGCCTTGGAAGCGCAAGGTCCAGAGTTTGATCCCTGGTACTGAAAAAAAAAATTAAAATAAAAACAAGAATAAACAACAAAAAAGAAAACAAAACAAAAACAAAAAGAAATGTCCACTTCAGGGCATGTTACTGCCCTGTTAAGAGTGGCCAGACAGAGCCCAGATCTATGTTGATTAATCCCAGCAAGCCAGCTTTAGATTTACAGTGGGGTAGAGGATAATCCCAGCAAGCCTGCACCTTTAGATCCAATGAAGTTCAGGCTGATTTCAGGCTGTGAGGCTGGAACCCCATTTGTTCATCCTGAAATGGGCCTCCTGCCAGCTTGAACTCTGCTCCTTGACCTCCTGCTGACGTGAACTCAGTTCCACCTCACCCTGACACTGAGAACCGCTAGATGGAGCTGCTGAGTTCCAAGCTCAGTTGGTCTCTCTCCAAGATGGCTACTGGCCAATCACTTTCTCCTGAGGGATGTCTGAACACAAATAACTGACCAGCCACTGCTGTCTGCTGTGTCCACTGTTATGTTCCACTGGTGCATTTCTCCATGGAGCCCTCTGTGATCATCAGTAGTTCTCATGCATCTGCATGTTCAGGGAGAAAGCGCCGCTTGCCATCTCCTTCTTCTGCACTGAGATCTCCCTCTTCGGTCCCCCATGGGCTTCAATTCTTGCTTCAGATCCTTGCTGGGTCCTGGGGACCCACTTCCTTTCTTCTTCTCTTCCTCACGTTGCTATACTCCAGTGTATGGACACCAAATCTCAGAAAGTCTGTTTCTCTGCTGTTCATCACTATAACATCTTCCTGGAAGTCTGATGCTGAAGGTCTGGGGAGTGCTGTTGATAATTTTCAGATGGTTTATAGCTAAAGCTTGGAAACAACCCAAGTGCCAATCAACTGGAGACTGGATAAAGATGTGTATTTTTATAAAATGGAGTACTACTCAGCCATAAAGAATGAAAAACTAGAGACATTAATAGCTAAATGGATGCATATTGAGGCCATCCTCTTAAGTGAAATAGAACACACACGTGTAAATACTGAATAGTTTCTCTGTGAGAAACTGAAAGTGTAATTAAGGATTAAAATGATTAAAACAAATAATGGATAATTTGAAATACGAAGAAAAGGTTCAAAGGGGTAGGGGCGGCAGGAGGGGAAGGGGAGAGACCAGGTTACCGGCTGGAATCTGGAAAGAATCCATATATGGATTGTGTTTAAAACTATAGAAAGAGATGTAGATAGACTAGGCTGGAGCTCATCAGTGGGTTGGGAAGGAAGAGTCACTGAGATCAAAGGAGAGAAGGGTGTGTTTCCAGAAGAAGCACATACAACTATGTACCGTACACAGTACTCAATAGTATGACAAATGACTGTTACTGTTTTAGGTACTCATCATAACATGCTGTGTTTTTCATCCTTTAGAGCATAATCCCACTTATATAAAAGAGTTTAATGTAAAACAGTGTGCTGCTATGCCAATGGTAGCCTTATGTATCTCATGTTTAACTGCGTATTTGAATAATATCAAGGGGCTATCACAGATGATTGACTTTTTCCTTCTCAGTTTGCACTTAGAAGTTGGCACTCTGTGTGGTACTTTGCAATACTCATGGATGAAAGTGCCTAATAACTTATTTCTCAGATTATATTTCCATCACGTGTCACATGACTATATTGAAATTTAAATCAAAAAAAAATATTTTGGCCTATGTGGAGTCTACTAATTAGAATATTTTCCTCCGGACCACTATTTCTCCAATATTAGTTTTGAAAATCTTTCTAAAACAAATCACATCTTCTGATGTCTTGTTAATGCTTGAGATGTTTTTTTTAAATTATATGGAAAAATGTTTAAGTACTTTTCAGTTTTGCTTTGGTTGGGTTCTATCATATTTGACTATTATTATAGTTTTTTTTCCCTTGCATTGTTTTTCTTTGAATAATTTTAATTTTTGTATATGTGTGTGTTTAGCGAATGATAATAAAGTTATACATTAAAAATAATAATAATAATAATAATAATAATTTTCAGACAGTGTTAGAAGGGCAGAATGGCCATCCACAAAGTCGGATATGGAAGAGTGCCGAGGGTCTGCCTGCACACTGGAGATCTAAAGAATCTAGCTGAAAGTCTGGAGCTCACTGCAATGTCCCATGCAAGTCCATATCAAGAGGCAGATTGGTCTGCAATGGACTCTCCCAATTCTTCTTGACATCATTAATTCTAAGCCAACACCATGAACAGAGGTCACCTTGATACTGACTCATACCATACTACAAGTAAACCAAATCTGTGTGATTTTTAAATAAACCATGGCCCTCCAGTTCTTCTGCATAAATGTGACATAGTAAGAAAGCCACAGTATCATTCAGTATAAAATGAAATAGTTATTGAAAGTAGTGGTATATATGAAAAGAAATCCATCATAAATTGTTGGTTTCCAACTCAGGCATGGGAGGTTTGCTTAGCAGAAAGAACCAAGTTGAAAGAATATGGTTTGCCTCAAATTCTTCATGAGAGTAGTGGTGCATGCTTATAACCCAAGCTACTCAGGAGGCTAAGCCAGGAGGATCAAAAGTTCCAGGTGTGCCTGGGGAACTTGGCAAGACCTCATCTCAAAAAAACAAAAGGGGCTACCGATAGAGTCAGTGGTAGAGTGCTTGCCTACCATGTGCATGGCCCTGGGTTCAATACTCAACACTGCCAAAAAACCAAAACCCAAAAATTCCTTAGGAGAATGAGATAGAAGTACATTATGCAAAAAAAAAAAAAAAAAAAAAGGAGCCATACAAATAAAAGTTTTCACACTAAACGGTCTTCTGCATCAGCATCAAACTGCATCAGAAACAGGCTCCACACCAGGGACTTTTTTATGTGGACCTCTGGGTATCCCAAACCACCCAAATAGTAGAGATATCGTATAAACATGCACATTTTTATTTAGCTTTCTTTAAATCTCCAAACACATCTCCTCACCACAGTAAGGAATAAGGACCTCTACTATTCTTATTTTTCTGTGGCAGCTTCTGAGTCTAGGCTTTGACTTTGACCAACTGTTCTCATATTTGTATTTTCGTATGTTTAGATGATTGAATTCATCTTCTGAACACCCAGAATACTCTGACCTCTTCTCCCTTCTGGAGGACTGCAGATATGAGTTCATGGAAAACTGGAAGAGAATATTCATTTTTTTCTTTTTCTTTGTTTTTGGTGCTGGGGATTGAATCCAGGTTCTTTTTTTTTTTTTAATTTCTGATAAGAATTTATTTGTGGCATTTTCTATTTGTTTTCTTGTATCTTTTTTGCCCCTCATTTTCTCTATTTAGTCTTCTATTGTGTTTGATTTTTAATTGTGAATTATTTTGAATCCCTTGTTACCTCTGCGTATTTTTAAGATATTTTATGATTTCAGTTAAGATTACATTTAACAATCTGAATTTATAACAATGTAGTTTAAGTGATATGTATTTAAGTTTGATATAATGTATAAAATTTCTGCTCCAATACAGCCCCAGACCCCCTTTTATGTTGTTGACAAAGATTATGGGTCAAATAACACGGACTGTAATATTTTTATGCATTTACTTTTTAAATCAAGTAGGAATCGAAAAGTGGATTATTAAACTGATAACATAATTACTGGCTTTTAAATTTGCTTCAGTGTTTACCTCTACGGGAGGTCTGCATTCATCATACAGATTTCCCAGTGACTGTTGGGTGTCCTTCCATTTCAACTTGATGTATTCTCACTGTCTTTGCTTGCACCAAACATCTACTCTTAATAAACTCGAGCTTTTCTAAATTGTGAGACTGTCTTAATTTCTCGCTCACTTTAAGTTTTTCTGGGTATAGAATTCTCAATTGACAGTTTTTTTGTTGGTGTTGTTCAGCACTTTAAATACGACATCCCACTTTCTTTGGCTTCTATAGTTTCTTATGAGAAATTGAATGTTAATTAATGATCCTGTTGAGGATTCTTGTGTACCATGAGTCATTTCTTTCTCGTGCTTTCAAGACTTTCTTTTCTGTGTCTTCCAACTGATTATAATGTGTCTTCGTGATGGTCTCTGGTATTTTTCTACCTGAAGTTTGTTATGCTTCTTGAATCTGTGAATTCATGTATTTCATCAAAGTTTGGAAGCTTTGACCAATATTGCTGCAAATATTCTATCAGCAGATAGAATATTTCTCATTGTTTTATTCTGAGACTCCTGTAATGCATACATTGATCTACCTGATTGTGTCTTACGTATCTCTTAGGATCTGTTCACCTTTCTTTACTCCTTTTTCTTTCTCCTGACTGGTAATCTTAGTTTTGAACATTTCTAGCTTATTTTACATTTCACCCATTGTACTTTTTGTCTCCAGAATTTCTAGTTGACTCTTTTAATAACTTCTCTTTACTGATATTCTCATTTTTCATTCTTCATTGCTTGATTTCCTTTAGTTCTTTGTTCATATATTTCTCTTGTTCTTTTTTTTTTTTTCGGTACCAGGGATCAAACTCAGGACCTTGCGCTTGCGAGGCAGGCCCCAGAACCACTGAGCTAAATCCCTGGCCCATTTTTTTGTCTTTTTTTTTGGTACCAGAGATCAAACTTGGGTCCTTGCGCTTAGGAGCAGGCGGCGAAACTACTGAGCTAAATCCCCGGCCCATTTCTCTTGTTCTTTAAGTCTAGCTAAGAATGTTGTTTAAAGTACTTGTGTAGTAAATCAAAACATTTGCTCTTCCTCACAATGGCTTCTTTCAATTTACTGTACCCCTTTAAAAAGCGCTACTTTAGGGTTTCTTTGTAAGCCTTGAACTTATTTTCATGAAAACCGAGTATTCAAATACTGTAATATTATAACTGGAAATTCATTCTCTCCCTCAGATTTTTGTAGGATTTTTTTCTTGATTGTGAATACAGAAATATGTTTAGTGGATTTTCCAGGCAATATTTTGCAGACTGCCTTCTTCGTTATGTGTGGTCACCAGTATTTCTGTTCCCTAGCCTATATTTTGGCAGATATTTCCACTGATGCTAGGAGTATGCTGAAGATGCCTTTTTTTTTTGATTCTGCAATCACTTGGTTGCTGTTATTCTTTGTCCATTTTCTCAAGATTCTGACAAATTGACTTTGGCAGGTTTTATTTGTTTTTTGTTTTGTTTTGTTTTTGGTACCAGGGATTGAACTCGGGACCTTGCGCTTGTGAGGCAGGTGCCAGAACCACTGAGCTAAATCCCTGGCCCTTATTTGTTTTTTAAAGCTTCAATGGGGAGGCAAGAGTTTGGAGCTGCCCACGCCATCATTTTATTGCTGTCCAAGTCACTAAAATTCTTCTGAAGAGTAACTTGATAGTGATTTTTAATGAAGTTTCAGTACAGCAAAAGTCAAAACCAATTATTTTTCAATTGAACACCAATTCTGGGCAGTAGGAACAGCTGAAATTATTTAATTTTCTTTGCACAAGTCACCTTCCAAATCAAGTGACTTTGTCTTTATTTCTCAAAATAGGAAAGTAAGGGTCTGGGAGTTTTTATACATAAGAGATAATCAGTGATTTAACTTTTAGTATTTTTTATCCTTAGTATTTATTACCATTGCTATCATCTCATTCTTTTATTTTTCCATGTACTTGAATTTACTGTTCAGAGGTTTTCATCCTTCTGACCATCCATCGCCTTTTAAACTGCTTGGGATTTTGTTTTCTCTGGATTCCCCAAGCATTATTTAAAAACTGGGCTGCAGCCTTTTTCACTGTTGACCTCTTGTTGTCAAGAGACAGGAACTAATTACAGCAGTTCTGTTGGTTCCTAGACCGCACAAAGAATCACAGATGAAGGCTTTAGCTGCTTGCTGCCTTGAATCCCTCAGATCCTGGTCCTTCACCCTTAGAGCAAGGACCTTTTTGTACTTTAACTTTCTTGGGAGTCATTTCCTTCTTCACATTCTTCACTTTTCTTTTGTAAATTCACTTCTTTCAACTTTCCTGGTGATTTCTTTATGTCAGTCTATGAAGCTATAGTTAACTGTTCTAGAATAGTGTCTGGAAAGAGTTTTCTTTTCTTCCGGTTTGACGAACAGCTCCTCTAGTCTCTTCCTCTTCTCCTTCAGGAAGTCTCGAGCACTCGCCACTCTTCTCTGGCTTCCACCTGGGCACTGGCGAAAGTCAGCTCCTCCGGAGGCTCTTCCTCAACTCATCCTCCTCTCCTTCCTCCTGAATCCAGGTTAAGCCTGCTAAGCATATCCTCTACCACTGAGCTTATAGCCCTATCCCCCCTTCAATGGCATAACATGCCCCAGCTTCAGATACTCGATTCTTTTTTTTTTTTTTTAACTGCAGCAAAGTTTTATTAAAGAAGAGAAATAGGCTCTGTGGAATGAATTTGGGCCAAGTAAAAGTAGGAAAGAAGTACACCCTACAGTGTGAGGGTGGGTCAACAAGCAAAAGAAAACACAGTGACCTTTTTTTCATTTTGGTTTTTGAGACAAAGTCTTACTACATAGTTCAGGCTGGCTTTGAACTCAAGATAGACAATTCTAAGATTATATAATTGTTTTGGGGGAGCTCTCAAAGATTAATAAAATCCAAGAAGCTTTTCTGATGGGAATGGAAGCTGGGTGTGGTGGGCTTCTGCCATAGTTGGAAGCGTGGTAATCCTAGCACTTGGGAGGCCGAGGCATAAGGATATAAGTTCAAGGCCAGACTGAGCTATATAATGAGTTTAAGGCTGGCCTCAACTACATAGTGAGACCTGGTCTCAAACGACCAACCAAGAATAAGACAATATGGTAACTAAAGGGAATGGAGGCAGAAATAGAAGTATTTGATGATAAATATAAGCAGGGAGCTGAGTATGGTGGCACATGCCAGTAATCCCAACTACTTGGGAGTCTGAAATAGGAGGGTCACAAGTTTGAGGCCAATCTGGGCAACTTAGAGACTCAGCAAGACCATGTCTCAAAATAAGTATCAAAAAGGGCTGGGGATGTAGGTCAGTGCAAAGGCCCTGGGTTCCATCCCTAGTGCAGCCCTTGGGGTCAAACTCTGGTATCCTCGCCAGATACCTTGGTAGCGTTGCTCTGGGAAACATGGGATGTCATGCCGTCCTCACTCTCTTCTGCTGTGCTCCCCTGGGAATCCTGGGACACAATCTCTTCACCCTAAACGCCAAAGAACCAGACAAAGGTGGGTCATAATGCTTACACTCTGGGTCTCAGGGCACAAAGCATGAGTTTATAGGCAATATAAATATGGACACCAACATGTGACCCAGCATCAAAGAAGGGATGTTCAACCTCTGGCCTCAGATCCCTGTCTCTGATACAGTAGTAAGTTCCACAAAAGGTACAACTTTGTTTTTTAGTATCACACTAGATTTTACAAGGCCAGAATATACTGATGAGTCAGTTAAAGGTGAATATGGATCTAAAATTGACCCCCAACCTTGAGGCAAGTAAGCCCCACAAACTACACAAAGGAGGCAGAGGCTGAAAACTGGGTCAGCAGAGTGGCTCAAGAACACCAGCTCTGCTCAATGTCTGGCTGGACTCAAACCCGGCTCCTCTTCCACACTGAACGGTCTTATGGAGGGTGTCCTCTGAACTTCAGTTTTTTCAAGGAAACAACAGAATCTACTTCCTAAAGTTGATGTGAAGAAAGGAAGCTACTTCTCTGAGTTCTGTTATTTTCACATATAACCAATTCTAAAACTCAGACACTGTAAATATGAATGACAAGTGAAAAATTCTGGAACTGGAAAGCAGTAGAAAAGCAACACAAGGTTTCAGTCAATTAGATAAATGAAAGACCCTACCAATGTTCATGTGTTAAAATCAACCAGAAAGTAATTTCAGAAATAAGAGTGCTGTAGGAAAAAAATCCAAAATAACCAAAAGAAAATGTGTCCACATACTAAAGTGTTATGAATCTGCCCTCAGTAGGGTTGCCTCCTCAGCCCTTATTTACATCAATGGCAGGTTTAGGCTCCTCTGCTGCCTGGGATGAGGAATGTAGCTTGTGAAGGTCCATCAAAATAGTCTTAATGAGCGAGCAGGGCTTAGGCTACCTAAGTTTCTTAATTGTCTTTTGATACTCTCAGGATGAAGGAGATTGCCACTGGCAGTCTCAAGGTTTACCTGCAAGTCCCGGTTTTTGAGGTTGCCTAGCCAGAAAGCCTCTCTGCAATTGTTGAGGACAAGCATTGCCTTGACTCTGCAAACCAGCAGCTCCAGTGTCTTTTTGAGCAACGGCACATGTTTGGTGAGTCTTGTGTCCTGGTGAATCTACATGGAAATTAATATATCCACTGTATCTGGGTTTATCAGCATGCTCTCACCTTTTCTATTCCTTACACCTTCAACACTGAGTAAGAGCTTCCACCCTGTCAATGGGCCCAGAGACAAGGTCCATCAAAAAGCAGCAGTTTGGCAGAGTACTCCAAACACAGTGGCAGCTAAAACATTAAAAGTAAGGAAGACATAACACCAACACTTTTAGGTTCTTCTTTTCAACTTCTTACTGACATATCATCAATGCATTTACCTAAAATACACTTGAGCCTATATTATACTGATATTAAACAACAGAAAGTTGTTTAGCTGAGCCCTTAAAACTCCACTGTTTGGGGCCAGGGATTTAGCTCAGTGGTTCTGGCACCTGCCTCGCAAGCCCAAGGTCCCGAGTTCAATCCCCAGTACCAAAAACAACAACAACAACAACAACAACAAAAAACGCCACTGTTTGGCATTTTCTTCCTTTCTTTTCTTTTTTGAGACAGGGTCTCTTTGTGTGGTTTAGGCTCACCTTGAACTCACTATGTAGCCAAGGCTGGCCTTGAACTCACAGCGATCCTCTCACCTAAGCCTCCCAAGCTCTGGAATTACAGGCGTGCACCACCTAGCTTGGCTGTTTGGCACTTTTGAAATTTAAAACCTGGAGAGGAAGTGAGTAACAGGAACTGGTGAAAGAATTATTTGGTTTGCTGGTGGCTACAGAACTCTAGGGGTTCTGTGTTCCTTCAGATGTAAGGACTGATTCACCAACTAGTGAGAGGGCATTCAAGTGGAAGCCCTTTAACACTGAACCATTCCCACAGGAGACAGATATATTACTTGACAACAAGTGGTGCAGATGAAAAACTCTAAGAGAGCTGCTTTAGAAACACTTCTTGTCTCTGCAGTCACCAGCTACATTACTATTTCTCCCAACTAGAGTACTCTGTAGCAGTAATACATTTAGCATCATTGTATATTCATCATTCAAGAAGCAGCCAGGAGGGCCGGGGATTTAGCTCAGTGGTTTTGCCGCCTGCTGCACAAGCACAAGGACCCGAGTTCAATCCCTAGTACCAAACAAAAAAAAAAGAAGAAGCCAGGAAATAGAACTATGACATTTGAGTCCAATTTCAGATACAGAATTTCTCATTCTAGTAACTACTCAGTCTCAACTAGCAACTTAGGCTTTTCTTCTCTTTTCTTTCTTTTTTCTTTGGTGGTAATGAGGACTAAACTCAGGGCCTTGCACTTGGTAGGGAAAAGCACTACCACTCCACCTCATAATCCTCCTACCTCAGCCTCTTGAGTAGCTTGAATTTCAGGTGTGTCACCATACCTTGCCAAGGCTTTGACTGCACTGAATAAACTGCCCCTGCACACAGTCCCCTGCACAAAGGCTTGGAAGTGGGGTGGACACCCCCCCTCCCCAGCAGGTGCAAACTAAGGTCTACTTCCTCTTACCTTAGACGAGACTGGGTGAGTTTGGGGTGGTATGGCCGTAGGCCCCTCTCACCTTAGAATGCCCACAGAGATGATGAAGCAGCCTCGTGTTCAACTGGAAGGTCTCCAGCAGGCTCAGAACATCTTCCTAAAACCAACAAAATTCATAAGTGGAGAATGATATGTTTTAATTACATTTTAGATGCAAAACATCTTTGCAATCAAAAAAGGCAAAGGTGTGGGTTCCAGTCTGTGTGGATAATCATCTTTTTTTTTTTGTACCAGGAATCGAACTCGGGTCCTTGCACTTGCGCAGCAGGTGGCGAAACCACTGAGCTAAGTCCCCAGCCCTACATAATCATCTTAATCTGACCCTCAACAGGAGCACTGGCTCTCACTCTCCAGCCTCCAGCTTCTATCCCTGTGTCAATCTGCGAGTTGCAAGACGTACATTATAGTTTGAAGTAGATTATCATGTCTCAGCTTTCCCATCTGCAAATTAGGATAAAATACCACTTCTCTCTCTTTCAGGGTTATAAGGGACTGACCAAATATTATGGGTATTTTTCAAAGTCAACTTGCAAAATATGTATAAGAAATCATCTTCATTTCTATCCTTACTTCACAACTATAGCCCTAGGTGTCACCTGGCTTAAAAAAAAATCCTAAGACTATTCAGTAAAACAACCAAGTTTTATGACACAAATGAGGTCTATTTTCATTATTGGTTCCTAAGAGTAGACATAGGGTAGCCCAGAACAAGCACATGATATGCTGACATGCAAAGTCCTGGGAGTACAGCAGCACAATGAATCAAGCTAAAGGGGACTCCTTAGACCAGGAGTACAAGTAGAGGGCTGGGTTTGAACAGAGTGGACCTGAGGCATGCAGCCTACTGTGGAACAGTCAGTCCTATTAGACATGTCAGGCTATACCTCAAGTGGTGTCAAACAGAACTGTGGCTCAGAACATGGGCAGAGGGGCTGTTCCCACCCTCAGCCCCACCCCGAGTCCTGAGCAACTCTTCAGAGCATACTCTCAGCTCTTACCCGGTGTTTTCTAAAACTGAAGTCCAGGAGTGGCATACATTGCTTCAGAAACACTTCCACAAAGAGACGTCCATACTGAAGAAAAAAGACACACCAGTGACTCCAGCTGGAAGCTTCACTTGAAAAGCCCCGGCCAGCGACAGCACAGCATCAACTAGCTCAAGAGGCTTATGTTTTTATTTTTATACATAAAAAACAAATTTGAGCTGGGCATGGTGGCACACACCTGTGATTCTAGCACTCAGAAGGCTGAGACAGAAGGAGTGCTGTGAGTTCAAGGCCAACCTGGGCTACACAGTGAGTTCAAGGCCAGACTAAACTACACAGTGAGACTCTGTCTCAAAAACAAAGAAACAAGTAAATGAACAAACAAAAAATTTGAGCCAAGTATGGTGATAGACACTGTAATCTCAGCTGCTAGGGAGGACAAGGCAGGACTGCAAGTTCAAGACCAGCCTGGGCAACTTAGTGCAACCTTATGTCAAAAAGGGCCGGGGATGTAGCTCAGCAGCAAGTGTGAGGACCTGGGCTCACTCCCCAGTACCACAAAACAAACAATTTGGAACAGTTCAAAAGATTGATTTGGAAAATGCAGGCAGATTTAACTGCCTCAGATAAAGTCAATGGCCAGAAGCCTTGTGCAGCTTAAGAATAAGCAGGAGGAGCTCCAGCTCCATGGATAACTTATTCCCAAGAGGAAAAAGCTGCGTGGGGCCAATTCCACACTTGCCAATCACAGAAATCACACTTCCCGAGGGCCAGGGATTTAGCTCAGTGATTTTGCCACCTGCTGCGCAAGTGCAAGGACCTGAGTTCAATTCCCGGTACCAAAAAAAAAAAAAAAAGAAAGAAAGAAATCATACTTCCCAACTGGCCCATCTCCCACACTGTACCCAACTGGCCCATCTCCCACACTGTACCAAATGATATGAGTGAAGAAGGAGAAAAGGTCAGGAAATAACAAGAATAGGACACCAGGCCAGGTGTGGTGGGACATACTTGTGATTCCCAACACCTTGGGAGGCTGAAGCAGGAGGATCACAAGTAAAAGGCCAGTCTGGACAACTTTATGAGAGCCTGTCTTAAAATAAGAAAGGGCTATGGATGTAGCTCAACACTCCCTAGATTCAATCTCCAGCGCCAACACCATGGCGGGGCGGGGGGCGGGGGGTGGGAACCAAGGTAGAAGAGTATATCATCCACTTGAAACAGGAGTGGCTATTATTCTGAGAACTCCTCATGGAAAAGAAGTTTGGCAATTATCACAGCAACAGCTCATGAGGCCGCCCCAAGGCCTTTTTCTTTTTTCTCTGCAGTGCTACAGATGGAACCTAGGGCCTTGTGCATGATAAGCTAGGGCTCTACCAGTAAGCTATAGCCTCAGACCTGCCCCTAGGGCTTTGCAATGAAGAATCACAGCCAGGTGCAGGAGCATATGCCCAGCAGTAAGGAGGCTGAGGCAGGAGCATCACAAGTTCAAGGTCAGTCTGGACAACTTAACCAGACCCTGTCTCAGGAAAAAAAAAAAAAAAGACCAGGTATGTCTGGTGGTAAAGAATCTGGGTTCAATCCCTAGTACAACGAAACAAACAATAAACAAGGTCTAGTAAATCTCTTACCTTCAAACATGCATGCAGCACAGGATGACTATCGAATACCTGGAGACATAAAAGACAAGAAACCAAAGCTGAAGCCTGCTCCTCTGAATACCCCGGCCTCCTTCCTACTGTGCACAGCAGTTTCGGGAGCTACAGAAACTTCTAAATTGAAGAAGGCATGTCACTTAATTCACAGAGTAAAGTAACCCTCATAAATGAACTATAAGAAAAGGAAGAGGCCAGGGATTTAGCTCAGTGGTTTCGCTGCCTGCTACACAAGCGCAAGGACCCGAGTTGGATCCCTGGTACCAAAAAAAAAAAAAGAAAAAGAAAAGGAAGAGAGGAGCAAAGAGGACAAAGAAATTGATTCCCACTGGACACAATGAGAAGATGGCTTTGTCAGAGGATGCAGCCTTAGGAAAGATGTCATGAGAGAGGTGGAAAGGCAAGAGGATGATGTCATAGGCTGAAGCACCAGCCTGAGCAAAAGCTGGGGTGGAAGACAGCAGAGTACTGGAAGGGTAATGAAAGCACTCGAGGTTGGTAGAGGGAGTGTGCTCAGATGGCAGAGGACCGAGAATAACAGGTGGCTAAGTAATGCGGCACAGGTGGGAGGCAGGAAAGAAAGGAAAGACAGTGCCTCAGGAGAGAGAGAGACAGGGAAGAAGACGACTGGAGTGGCTCCCCAAGGAAGGTAGGAGAGGAGCAAGGAGGGGCAATTGTGAAAGCCAGCTCCCGCAGTGTCTGCAGTGACTGCTGAGACAGGTGAGGGAGCTCCATACTCACTTTTATCAGGTTGATGAGGATACTGAAGTCTCGAACAGCCATGTTCCAATAGAGGAGCTTCTCTTCATGAATCTGGGGATGCCAAACAAACCAGTGCCCCTGAATCACAGCCAAACCCTTCTACTGGACTCCCACTATTACACAGGTCTTCATTTGCACAGCTATTCTGAAACTGAAGCCAACTACCCCCCAGAGATGTAGCACCCAATACACCCCACAAGATGATCTGAACACTGCCACACTGTGGTGACATCACAGTACTTTAAAGAGTCTGCGCAGTAATTTCCACATCAGTAAAAGCCTCTGCAGTGGCTCCTGATTCCATGTGCCTGCCCTTGCTCAGCAGTCTTATTTCTGGTTCACAGGGTGCAAGGCCTACACATCTCCAACAGGCTAGCTTACCTTATACCAGGTGGTAAATGGCAAACTAGGTAGTAGCCAGGGAAAACTGGGCCTGATTTCACCTCTAACTAGAGGGAAAGGAAATTAAGAGAAGGCCTTTGAAAAAAAAATCTGAATCTTGCCAAATCAAAGGCAATAGCTTAAGAGAAATCCTAGACCTAAGAAATAAAAGAATCAACAATTTCCAAGCAATCCAGGGTCCATTTCTCAGTGACAGGAGTGTCTGACCCACCTGCTGTGGCTGTGCTGCTGTGCCAGCCTGAAGACCTTTCACTGTCTTCTCCAGTTTAGCCATCATCACACGGAAAAAAATGACAAAAGTGTGCCTAGAAGAGGGGAAAGCAAGCACACTCACCTAATGATGCCCTGCTCAGAAAGAAGTTCCAGGGGCCAGGCACAGTGGGCATGCTAGTAATTCCAGCAATTGGGAGGCTGAGGCAGGATGATCACAAACTCAAGCTCAGCCTTGGCAACTTGGTGAGACATTTTCTCAAAATAAGAAAGGGTTAGCTGGGGATTTAGCTCAGTGGTTCTGCTGCCTGCCTCGCAAGCTCAAGGTCCCGAGTTCGATCCCCAGTACAAAAAAAAAATAAGAAAGGGCTAGGGATGTAACTTACTGTGAAGGCCCTGGGTTTAGTTCCCAGTACTGCAAAAAGAAAAGAAAAAAGCAACGGAAAAAGGGAGAGATAGGCACACACTGAGACTTCCTGGGAAGAAGCCAGGAGAGCAAAAGCAACTTCCTTCCCCACCTCTCTCTCTATTTTTTCAATAGGGTCCCTTGAAAGAGGATAGAAGAGTAGAAAGGAGTCAGAAATGAGCCCCAGATGGCCTGTGAAACAAAGGAGTTAACTTTAATGAAAGGAGGGCAGTAGGTAGTGTGTGAAAAGCAGTGAAGCAGTGGGGAGAAGATCTGGGTTCAGTCTCATCCGAGGTCATTTCATGGCCCATGTAAGCTTGAGAAGTTCCCTTTCTAACCCTCATTTTCCTCAGTCATAAAGTAGGACAATGACGCTTACCCTTACAGAATTATAAAAAGGACCAAGATTTAGAACATGAAGATGCTTTATGAACCATACAAGATAAGTACTGCTATTAAGAGACACAAACCCATTTAGACACAAATGATTAGATACAATGGCCACTCTGTCCTTCTCAAAGTGGTCAAAAGATTGGAAAAGTCTCAAGTTTAATTTTTTTCTTTGGTACCGGAGATTGAACTCAGGACCTTGTGCTTGCAAGGCAGGCATAGCACCACTGAGATAAATCCCCAGCCCTCAAGTTAGTTCTTTTAAAAAATTTTGTGGCATGAGATTGTACTCAGGGCCTTCACATTGAACTACATCCCCAGCCCTTTTTTTATGTTTATTTTGATAAAGGGTCTCACCAAGTTACCCAGGCTGGACTTGAACTTGCAATCCTCCTACCTCAGCCTCTCAAGTAGCTGATACTACAGGCAGGCTACCTACCATGCCCAGCTATTTTTTTGTTTGTTTTGTGATGCTAGGGATTGAACACATGCCTCATGAATGCTAAGCATGCGCACTACCCTGAACTACACTCTCAGCTCCAGTCTCAAGTTTAAAGATAAAAGCACAAATAGTAGAAGTTCACTATCCTTGAACCCCGCACCTGCTTTCCAGCGAGGTTCTTCCTTCTGAGGAATATGCACAAGTAAAAGTGAAAATCATGGGGCTAGTAGTATAGTTCAGCACTAAGGCACTTGCCTAACATACATGAGGTGCTGGATTTGATCCCTGGTACCACCAAAAGCCAAGGGGTGATAAAGGGGGCACAACGGACATGGAGGGGAGGGGAGGGGAGAGGGAGGGGGGAAGGCATAGCAGACACTCCATTCTGAATGATGGTACCATCATCTCTATCAGAACTTGAAAAATACGTCCATTGGGCAGTGTGACTCTATCTTAGGAAGATGACTGCAGGCAAGAAGCCCTGTACCTGGTCAGTGTGGGGAATGTACAAGAAGATGCCTGTCTTGGAGAGTGGATTAACTCTGGGACGCCAACGCCAGCAATCTCCTCTATGGCCTTCAGCACACTGTCAGTGTGCTCCAGGTAGATGCTGCAAGGACAGTCAGAGGGGTATGAATGCCAGCTACAGAATCCCTATGTCCACATTTCTCTCCTGAGATGTTGCCAGCTATTAAGTTTTATTTGACTCAATTATTTAATTTATTTATTTATTTATTTATTTTTCTGGTACTGGGGATCAAACTCGGGTCCTTGCGGTTTTGAGGCAGGTACCAGAACCACTGAGCTAAAGCCCCGGCCCTTGACTCAATTATTAACAAGGCAGGTTATAACTGCAGACACTTCCATTTCCTTCTCATTTGATTTAGCAACAAGGAATTAGCTAACAGTACAAAGCAGAACTAGAGGTACTTAAGATTCATAGAACTCAAACTATGTTCACTTCAAACATACTTCATTGCTTTCAAGTTCCCCCTAAAAAAGGTAATTTCTCAGTCTCTAACCAAGTGAGGGATCCCAACAGTGGTAACTGAGAAAAGGCTATTTGGCTCATTGAAAGAAACTGAACACCTCACCAGAGCAAATCCTGAAGCTGATCCTTGAAGAGGGTGCTCTTTTCTTTCTCACCCTGTGGCCACTCCCGGCAGAGGAACTGTCTGGCTAAGGAAGCTGTCAGAAAACAAGGCCAAGGCATCTCACATGTGAGAAACTGACCTCATTCTTTTAAAAAAAAAAAAAATTATATATATATTTTTAATTGACATTAACTATTGCATATATTAACGGTACAGTATGACATTTCGACATAAAACATAATGTGCAATATCAGACAAATTCGCTCATGTCTTTTAGGCTTTTGAAGATAATTACTGATCAAAAGAATTTTTATTAACTAAGAAGTCCCTGAGGTCTTTCAAAAATTCTGCTTATTTCTGTTCCAATGACCCTTCTGCCAGAAATAAACCTATCTAAGACACAACACATGGTACCCCTTGCCCTGCTCCTCAACACACAGACACACAGAGAAGACTGCTGCTGGCAGCGGAAAGCCAGGCCTGCTCCTCTCAGGCAAACAAAAGCAATGGCTAGACCAGTTTCAGACTACACCCTCTCTTCTCATCAGCAGGGAATAAAACGGTTTGTTTCACATATTCTTCTTGCTTTCTGTTTGTGTTTGCCAAGAAGGACATATAATCAGCAAGCAGGATTTCAAGATTTATGATAAAAGAAAACAGTCAGAGCCAGGAGTGGTGGTGCATGTCTATAATCCCAGCACTCTGGAAGCTGGGGCAGAAGGACTACAAATTCAAGCATACCCTAGATAATTTAGTGACTTAGCAAGATCCTGTCTCAAAATAAAAAAGAACTGAGGATGTAGCTCAATGCAAAGGTCCTGGGTTCAGTCCCCATTACAATGGAAAATCAAATGAAAAAAAAGTAAAAGGTTAGGGACCTGTAATCTCAGCACTTGGGAGGCAGAGGCAGGAAGATCATAAGTTGTAGGCCAAAATGGAATAGTGAGACCCTCCTGTCTCAGAACACAAAAGACTTAAAAAAAAACAAAAAAACAAAAAACCTAGCACTCGGGAGGCTGAGGCAGGAGGACCACCACAAGTTTGAAGCCAACCTAAATAGACTACATAATAAGTCTGAGGTGAGCCTAGACAGATTGACAACATAGTGAATTCAAGGTTAGCCTAAACTACACAGCGAGATTCTGTCTCAAAAAAACCAAAGTCAGGGATGGGGCCAATACATCCTTTATACTTGATCCTCATTTTTATCTCCCACTCTATTAACCTCATGGTTTATGTCTTTTTCTGCCAAATGCCTCAGAAAATTTTTTTTAAAAAGTAGCAGCATATGATTAAAATATAAGCCAAAAAGCTGGGTGTAGTGGTGCACCCCTGTAATCCCAGCACTCAGGAGGCTGAGGTAGGAGGATAGCAGTGAGTTTGAGACCAGCTTGGGCTACAAAGTGAGTTCAGAGCCAAAACTACAAACCAAGGCCTTGTCTCACAAAAACAAAAAAAATTTTTTAAAGCCCAAAGGAAAATTATTGATGACTGAGTGTATAGCTCTAGCATGCACAAGGATCTGGATTCAATCCTCATCACCTCAAAAGAAGAAAAAGAAAAGAAAAAAAGAGAGAAAAGAAAGAGAAGAAAATTAGTTAGCCAGCTGATCTAACCAATGTCATGCCTAGCAATGTCAGTGGAAATTAGTCATAGCCCTTCTGGGAAATTGGCATTCTTGCTGTAGCAAGACACATGCCCAAGGTTATATGAGGATTTACATGCATAAATGTCTAAGTTCTGGGAAGCAGGAAATTCACAAGCGTGAGAAATTAATCCTATTCATGGGAAGAAAAAAAAAGAAATGGGCTGGGGATTTAGCTCAGTGGTTCCGGCACCTGCCTCACAAGTGCAAGGTCCCGAGTTCGATCCCCCATACAAAAAAAAAAAAGAAAAAGAAAAAAAAAAGAAAGATCTGGGCCATCACCAATTTTTTCTCTCTTCTGAGTAGGAGCTACTGATCTCTTCAAAAGGGCCATCAAAATTCTGAGGAGGTAAAGACCACACTGGAAACTGGGGATGCTGTGATGGAAGTTCTGCAAGTAATTGAAGCTCTGGCTGTAAGGAGACAAGAAACAAACACACAGACAGGTTTAAATCCATATGAGCTGTTTGAGTTCCCTGTTACTGGTCAACAGCCTAATTAGAACCATCCCTTTTTGTTTTTTTGGTACTGGGGATTGAACTCGGGTCCTTGCGCTTACGCAGCAGGCAGCGAAACCACTGAGCCAAATCCCCGACCCCTAGAACCATCCTTTCTCCAGTGCTTCCCCCCGTCCCCCGTTTTTTTTGAGACAAGGTCTCACTACGCATTTCACGCTGGCCTTGAACTCACTATGGCCTCAAACTCACAACAATCCTCTAGCGTGCCACCACACCTAGCTCTTTCCTCGTTTTATCTTTGTGGTTTTCTTTTTATGTTTTTTTGAGACAGGGTCTCACTATGTACTTCACACTGGCCTTGAACTCATTATGTAGCTCAGGCTGGCCTGAAACTCCTGGCAATCCTCCTGCCTCAGCCTCCCAGGTGCTAGAATACAGGCGTGTGCCATAAACACCTGGCTCTCCTTTCCACTTATAAGACAGAGAAAGCATAGCTTTTAATGACTGTGTCATACACAATCCACTTTCAATTCAAGGATATAATAGGAGATGGGAATCACAATTATGCATAAAGATTTAGAATAATTCTGCCCAGGGCTTCCAATACTTCAGAATTTAACAGAATACAAAAAAAAAAAAAAGGAATTTATCAGAATACATAGATGAGAAAGCTCATATGCTGAGGGAAAATAGCTGAACACATCAATTTCCTTCACAACTAGAGACCAAATTTCAATTTTCAAAGCAAGCCTGCCAATCCACTTTCTGGGAGTTTCTTGGGAAACACTGGAAGATATGCATTATTACCCACCTGATAAGCTCCTCCAAGGCCTCATCACGCTGTAGCTGCTTCATTCGTCTACTGAGGGCCTGGAGGGCTGAGTACAGTAACCTGTGATTCACAATGTGAAGAAAGCCACTCCTAAAAGAAAGTCAAAGTGAGGTCACTTAGTTGTTTCCAGGCAACAGCTCAGATGGCATTTGAGGATCCTGGCCCTAGACTGTGCCATTGACAAGTCAAGAGTGCAAAAAGGACTGCAAGTCCATAAGCATAAAATACAGTCACAGCTCCTGAGTGCGAGACTAGAAGCTAAAGTGCATTCAAAACAGTCTTTAAGGATTTAAGAGTTCTCATTGGTTCATCTTTGAGGAAAAAGAAATCTCATTGCCTAAGTCTTAGAGATGAGTCTCTCAAATAATATAGGACTGATTTTGTCAAATTGCCAAGTCAGAGTCCAGTCCATAGTTGGGGTTGGATGAAGAACTTATTCCTTTCTCTACTTCACATATCAAGTCTCAACAATTCTACTTCTCTCGTGCTCTCCCTTATTTTGCTTTGTTTGAGACAGGGTCGCAATATGTAGCCCAGGCTGGCCTCAAACTCACAACAATCTTCCTACCTCAGCCTCCTGACTGCTAGGATCACAGGTGTGCACCACCACATCAGGCCCCTACAGCTTTACTGAGGTATAACTGATGTACAATAAATTGCATATATTTCTCTTTTTTAAATTTTAAATACATATATATTGTTTGTCTTAAAATTTTTAAAATATATATAATATATACTATATATTATATATATGTTTTGAGACAGGGTCTCACTATGTAATTCAGGCTGGCCTTGAACTCACTCCGTAGCCCAGGCTGGCCTCAAACTCAAGGCGATTTCTCCTGCCTCAGCCTCCTGAGTGCTGGAATCAAAGGCATTCACCACCATGCCTAGCTTATAAAGTACACATATTTAAAGTGTTGGGTTTGTTGAATTTTGACTTAAAACTCATGAAATCATCACCGAAAGATAATGAACATATCCATTACCCTCCCCAAAGTTTCCTTTATTCTCCTTCATAATTCATTCCCTCTTCCACTCTGTTGCTCAATGCTAGGCAACCACTGATCTGTTTTCCATCAAGGTAATATTCTTCTAGAATTTTATATAAATAGGTTAAAATACTAAGAGTCCTTTCGCATAATCCTTTCTTTATCCATGTTGCTGTATGCAGTATTCCACATAAGGATATATCATAGTCTGTCTATATATTCACTAGCTGATGGACATCTGGGTTGTTCCCATTCTGGAGATACTACAAATAAAGATACTATAAACATGAATATGTAAGACTTTGTGTGGAGCCAGGTATGATGGCACACATCTGTAATCCACCACTTGGGAAGCTGAGCCAGGAGGATCACCAGAGTTCAAGGCCAGCCTGTGGTACATAGTGAGACCCTGTCTCAAAAAATCCAAAGATTTTGGATAAATACCTAGAGTGGAATGACCGAGTTGAATCATAGGTGTGTCTTTTATTTATTTATTTTTTTGATACTAGGGTTCAAACTCAGGACCTTGTGCTTGCAAGGCAGGACACAGCACTGAGCTAAATCTCCACTTCTAGTGTGACGGTTTTAAGAAACTTCCAAGGTGTTTTCCAACGTGGCTGCACCATTTTACATCCCACCAACAGCATGTGGAGTTCCATCTCATTAACCCCTAGCGTAGTGAGTCTTTCATTTAGTCATGCCAATTTGCATTTCCTTAACATCTCATAATAATCATCCTTTCATGTATTTATTTGCCATCTATAGTTCTCCTTGATGACTGTCTATTCAAAACTTGTTAGGTAGTATTTTAGGCAATGATACAAAAATGACTGAGCTTAGTCCAGCAGAAAAGACAGATGAACAAATAATTATAATAAAATATGGCAAGTTTCATCGTAAGACACTATCAGTGTTAAGAGAAAACCGGGGATCAGAGAGGCAGGAAAGAGGTTTACCTAGCCTAGGGGTCAGAGAAGGTATCTATGAAGAAGTGAGTTTAGGGCCGGTGACTTAGCTCAATGGCACCATATCAGTCTCACAAGCGTAAGGTCCTGAGTTGGATCCCCAGTTCCAAAAAAAAAAATAAGTGAGTTTAAATCCTGATCTCATAGGATTAGGTGAATCAGAAAAGCCTAAAGCTCAAGGAGTAAGGGATGCTGGTAGAAGGATGAGTCTGTGGAAAGCTTTTCAGGTGGAAACTAGGTAGGGTGCTGAAATGAACTCAATATGGATAGAAGCAGAGAAGGGGAGAGCAAGATAGTAAGATGAACAGGAGTCAGACAGGAGGCCTGAGAGAAGCTCTTCAAGAGGTGTTTTTTTTCTTTTAAATTAAGTTTACTGGTATATTTTAGATATACATAATGATTACATTCATCATAGGGAATTTGTACCTGTACATGATATACTTTGATTCTTATTTTAAGAGTCTGAACTCAAGGAAAACCTAAAAGCAATCAAAGACCAAGATTAGGACAAGACCAGATTGGATCTGTCTTTGGAAGATCATAGTAACTGGAGGACAAGACCAACTATGAAATTAATCTAGTTCAGGTAAAAGATGGTCAAAGTCTGGAAGCAGTGTAGAGAGGACAGATGGCTATGAGATGTTACCTAGAAAAAACCCCACAAGATCTGGGGATTGCACATGGCAAAGAAAGAGTGGAAAGCAGAGGGAGGAACATGTGGTTCAGAAAACTTGTGGTGCCCTTTACCAGGCCCAGGCAATGCCAGGTGACAGTGACGACAGGTCCCGCTGGGATGTGAGGAGTCTGAGGTGTTAACACACTATAGGGGGTGCTGAGTAGGCAGCTGCATTTCAATACTTCTAGCTCAGTGTATAAAATTTAGCATAAATTTAACTTTGGGTTAGATTATCCAGAAAACCTAAGAAGACAGTAGACAGAGCTAGTATTTATGGGATATACCTCCCTTATTTCAACGTTCATCCATTCTGTACCTTCCAAGTCTCTTCTTTACCTCCCTACAGGTTACCTACCCTTTAAAGGCCTGGTCAAGTCCCACTGTTTCCAGGGGACCCTGAAACATGCTAGCCCATACTATACTTAGCTCTTTACCACATAAGCCAGGATTTATTCATAACATCTTTAAAAACAACCCCATTTTTTCTGTTTGTTTTTCGGGAGACAGGGTCTCACACTAAGTAGTCCAGGCTATCCAAGAACTCACTGAGGTGCTTAGGGTGGCATACAATCTTGTAATCTTCCTTCCTTGGGCTCCTGAGTGCTAAAATTACAGAGTTGTACTACTTCTGGCTCTAGAAACATTTTTTTTTTAAGTACTGGGGGTCTACTACTGAGCTACATCCCCAGCCCTTTTTATGCAGTCTTGCTAAATTGAGCAGAATGGCCTTGAACCTGTGATCCTTTGGTTCATGCTCTAAAGTAGCTAAGATTAGAGTTGTGTGCCACTGTACTGTGCTGAAACAATTTAAATACCAATTTAAGTAGTTACTACAGAGTGTTTTCTACAGAAAAGTGAAAAGGAGCAAAATGCCCATATTTGTTATTGGCTAGCTAATCAGCAAGTCACCTAATTTATGAAATGGGTTAACAATAGTGGCTCTATAAAACAAGATCACGTGAAAAAGAACAAAGCACCATAGTTATGTCATTTTGGACTTTTTCCTTCTCTTTTTATATTCCAGTGCCTAATCATCAAGCAGATACTCATTTTGCTCTACTAACACGTCCCATATACTCACCAAGCAAAAAGCCAATGAAAAATCTGCAGGAGCCTCAGATAACAGGAAGACATTATTTGGTATTCCTGAGCATTCTCTCCAGGTGCATCAACCATGCCACGATCCTCAGGAACTAAGGACTAAAAAGGAAAATGATTTTTATAGCAGCTGCTCCAGCAACTGCTCTTGCTTTTCTTCAATTTTTCTCAGCCAACAATGAAATTTCATTTCATTTAGGGACTACTAAGTCTCCATAAGGACAAGACAGTCTTCTAACCTGAAAATAGTTGTGAATATTCTCCAGATGGTTACACAGTGGGGTCATCAGCTTCACAACACAATAAACAACTTCTGATGCACAGCTCTGCTGGAGATGTGAAAATCCAACATTCCGGCTTCCTTTATTCTGTAATAAATTCAGCATTATAGAGAAAGAAACTGCTGGACAGCTTCTCTGAAACTAAGAGTTCATTATAGAATTCAGTCAAAGTTTTGGCTGATTTTATTTTGAGACAGCCTTGCTATGTAGCTCAGGTTGGCCTTGAACTCAATGGTGATCCTCCTGCCTCAGCCTCCCGAGTGCTGGGATTACAAGTGTGTACCACTATACCGAGCTTGACTTGGATCAAACTTACACCCCTGAACAGGAGTGGGTGGAAGAAATGAAGTGCTTGGAAGGACTACATTTTGACAAGAAATTAAAGAAAATCTTGCTGGACGTAGTGGTGCTCACCTATAATCCCAGCACTCAGGAAGCTAAGGCAGGAGGATTGCCACAAGTTCGAGGCCAGCCTGAACTACAAAATGAGACCCTGTTTCAAACAAAAAAAAACCCCAAAAATTTGTTCCTAGCTGGGCGTGGTGGTACCCCTCTGTAATCTCAGATTGGCTTTTTTTAGAACAGCAATGTTTAAGAAGACTAGGTCTGGCCAGGGATTTAGCTCAGTGGTTCCGCCGCCTGCCTCGCAAGCAGAAGGACCAGAGTTCGATCCCCTATACCAAAAAAAAAACCCAAAGAATAGGTCAGTTACAAGTAACGAAGTCACTTGAAAGCAGAAATCACTTAGGTTGATGGAATGGAGACCAAATGTTTAGATGTCCACACCCAAGTCTTCCAGGTATTATTGTTTCCATCCTCCAGCTGTTCCCCCACATGCTAAATATGCATTTGTACCTTACATAAACACCTAGGCTCTGGCATCTCTAGGCAGCCAACTATTATACTGAAGCTTAGGAGCAGGCTTAGTCTGAGAGATTGTTAAAGTCAAAACCCTAGCTGGATATGATGATGCTTGCCTGTAATCCTAGCACTCTGAGAGGCTGAAGCAAGAGGATCACATATTTGAACACTGCCTAGGCTACTTCAAAATTTAGTGAGATTCTGTCTCAAAATAAAAAGGGCAGAGGATATGCTCAGTGCAAAGGCCCTGAGTTCAGAAAAAAACAAAAACAAAAACCCGAAGACTGAGGGGTGTAGTTCAGTGGTAGAAATTTGTCTAGCATTCACAGGCCCTGGATTTGATTATCAGCATCATAAAATCAAAACCCAAGTAAAGATCAAGACTGAGGAATTGTTTTGAGTACCTTTTCTGTTTGCTCTATCAGAGTACTGTTTTTGTTTTTTCCTTCAGTGCTGAAGATCAAACCTGGGGACATTGCCAAGGGCCACACCACTGAGCTAGTCCTAGCCCCGGTATTCCTTTTTTTTTTTTTTTTAAATTCACTAAGTTTATTGGTACATTTTAGGGAATTTGTACCTTTACATGATATATCTTGGTTCTTATTTTTTCCCCATTCCCCTCCCCTCCTTTCAATCCCTCCACCCCTTCCTATTTACAAATGGAGTACTTCTCACCCATAAAGAATGAGAAACTAGAGACATTTATAGCTAAATGGATGCACATTGAGGTCATACTCTTAAGTGAAATAAATAGGACACACATGTGTAAATGCCAAATAGTTTCTCCACTGTGAGAAACTGAAAGTGTAAATAAGGATCAAAATGTATAATAATTTGAAATAGGAAGAAAAGTTCCAGAGGGGAAGGGAAAGTAGGAGGGTTGGGGGAAAGGAAAGAAGGGAAAGGAATAAATATGAGAAAAGGAAAAAATGGAAAGAAACAAAGCCCAGAATTCCTTTTTAAGGCAAGATGAATATGGTCTGGCAATAAGGCTACCAACATGTTATCCACAGACCCAAGCACAAGGTCAAAAAGAGGTGACTTGTTCACACTCAGACCTGCTAGTTTCCAAAGCCACTAAGCTCAAGCACTGCACTTCTGCCTACTCTGACCTTAAGGAAGGGCATCCTTTTGGTACAAGACGGTAACAGCATGTTCTCTAACTTCTGGGAGAGATCCTCCAGCAAGAAAAGCAGCTCCGATGGCCCAAGTTGCAGAACTTCTGTAGCCTGCAAAATGGAAGAAAGAGAGACTAATTCCAGGTATGTCCTAGTCATTTTATTTTTAGCACATTTCAAGTTCATGCATTCCAATGAGGAAAAAATCTGACTTCTACTAAAAAAGGGAAAAATTTCTGGGCCGGGGATTTAGCTCAGTGGTTTCACTGCCTGCTGCGCAAGCGCAAGGACCCGAATTCAATCCCCGGTACCAAAAAAAAACAAAACAAAAAAAAAAAAGGAAAAATTTCCACCACCTCATATAAAAAGTAGCTGGTTCTGCTCTGTCAACTTATCAAAAAGTCAAGCATTTCCAAAATAAAGCAAACTTTCAAATTATTAAACTAGGAATCTGAGCCGGACATGATGGCCCACACCTATAATCCCAGCACTCAGGAGGCTGAGGCAGGATGATCACTGCAAGTTCTAGGCCAACCTGAACTACAGTGAGACCCTGTCTCAGAAAACAAACAAACAAATTAATAAATAAGCTAGGAAACTGACATAGTATAGTTTAGAAGACATACTTTTTCTCTAGAAATATATTCTATATCTTTCTTCCTATAAAACCAAGATGTATTTCTTAAATATGCTCTAATAAAAATGACTGATTTGCTAGGCACAGTCATGCATGCTTATAATGCCAGCTACTCAAGAGGCTAAGGCAAGAAGATAATGAGCTTGAGGCCAGCTGGTCAATTTAGCAAGACCCTAACTCAAAACAGAAGGGCTGGGGGAAAAAAAAAAAAAAAGAAGGGTTGGGGATACAGCCTAGTGGTAGAGAACTTTTCTAACACATGCAAGCCCCTGGGTACAATCCGAAGTACTGTTGGGGAAAAAAAGACTAATTCAAAGCAATTTTGCCAGGTGTGATGGCACATGCCTGTAATCCCAGCACTCGGGAGGCTGAGACAGGAGGATCTCCACAAGTTCAAGGCCAGTCTGAGCTACACAGTGAGTTCAAGGCCAGCCTGAAGTACACAGTGAGAACTTGTTCAAAACAAAACAAAACAAAACAAACTAAAAAGCAACTTCATCTTTCATATTTTCTTTTCCCTAATGTTTTACTATTAACTTCAGGTAGAATCTCTACAAGTATATTACACTGCCAGAAGCACAAAGGATGAAGTAATCCACTTCAAACTGTTCATACCACACACAATTATGGAGAATCTTCTACGGAGAAGCTGATGTGAAGGTTTAAAAAAAAGAAAAGAGCTGGTCATCTGGCAGATGCCTTTTATCTCAGCACTTGGGAGGCAAAGGCAGGAGGATTATACAGTTTGAGGCCAGCCTGGGCTACATAGTGAGTTCAAGCCCAGCCTGAACTACATAGTGAGACCCCATCTCAAAAAACCTTATTAAAAACAAATAAACAGGGCCAGGGATTTACCTCAATGGTTTCATTGCCTGCTGTGCAAGCACAAGGACCCAGGTTCAATCCCTGGTACCAAAAAATAAAAATAAATAAATAAACAAACAAACAAGTTGGCTGTGGTGACAAATACCAATTACAAATTCAAACCCAACCTGGGCAACATAGTAATATTTTATCTCAAAAAAAAAAAAAAGATAAAAATAAAAAAGGGCTGGAGATGTAATTCAGTGTTCAATCTGAAGTGTTCAATCTCCAGTGTTCCCTCTAACAAAGATATTCACTCTTGTGAAGGTGCCTATATTCTTATAACTATCAAATAAAAATCCAAGGTAGGGCCGGGGATTTAGCTCAGTGGTTCTGCCCCCTGCCTCACAAACACAAGGTCCTGAGTTCAATCCCCAGTACCACAAAAAAATAAAAAAATTTTTTAAAATGCACCAGTATTTCCATTTTTTTAAATTATAGAGACATTCTACTGTCTAGTGAAATCCCTTATCAAGTTACTTTCTGTGAAAATGTCCTCACTCTCAATTTCATTAGAAATACAATTCTGTCACTGAGGATTTGCTGGTCTGTTAATGTGGTACAGTCAATCAGCAGAGCAGGTAATTCTACTTAGATCATTTCCTCTATTAGGTTTTAACCTACTTGAAAGCAAAACACCCTGCTGAATATACTACTGCATGGCCAGTGTCTAAATTAGTAGTAAATGCCTCCCCACAAAAAGGCTTCTGGAAGCATTTGTAGGATGCTGAACAAATGTCATGAAACACCACTAACCTCTATAAACCAGAAGAGCACTCCTCTACAAAAGGAAACTAAGTATTATCAGTAACTTACCATTTCTTTTCGGTATTGGGGATCGAACTTGGGACCTTGCGCTTGCGAGGCCATTGGTGGCACCACTGAACTAAATCCACGGCCCGGTAATCTATCATTTCTAACACATCATTAAAAACTTCTGGCTTATAACCGTCCAGGTGATGAGGATGACTACTCTCATTACTCTCTTCTCTAAAAGGCTTTCAAGTCAGGTCTAAATCACTACTTCCTTCTTTGTTCTTATGGTACTGCAGATGGAACCTAAGCTTTCATGAATACTATGCAAGTGCTCTGCCTCAGAGCTACAAACAGCACTTTAACTTTTCTCAGTATTACAGTGTTGTTTTTTATTTTATTTTAATTTTATTTAATTTTATTTTTTGGTACCGGGGATCAAACTCAGGTCCTCGTGCTTACAAGGCAGACAGCGAAACCACTGAGATAAATCCCTGGCCCCACAGTGTTGTTTTTTAAATAAGAAGAGCTGAGGAACTTCCTGAAAGAACATTGAGTTCTGAGATCCCAGGGCTGGGGATTTAGCTCAGTGGTGCTGCCGTGTACATTGAAAGCTCAAGATCCAGGGTTCAATCCCTGGTACCGGGGAGGAAAAAAAAAAAAGGAAGGAAGGAAGAAGGGGAAGAAGAGGAAGGGGAAGAGGAGGAAGGGGAGGAGGAGGAGGAGGAAGAGGAGGAGGAAGAAAAAGAAAGAAGAAGAGTTCTGAAATCCCAGTAGGTTACTTACTTCTGTGTGCATTTCAGTATCTAAGATGACCTTGGTCACAAGTCCACAGCGCAGAATAGAGAAGACCTCAATGTCCAGCTCCCGGAAGAAAGCATGGTAATTCTGAAGTGATACTGATGCCCTTCCTTCCTTCCCTGTGAACTCCTGGAGGAAAAGATGCCACAACCAAAAGAATAAAACTTCTATATTCACCTAATTTTTAATGAAGATCCAAACTGCAAATAAGCATTAACCTTAGGTAAAAAGTTATTTTCATTGTATAATTACCTTCCTTTCACCTACATCCCTAAAATATTCCCAAGGTAGAGCACTTTGATTTAATACAGGGATACATGTCAACATGTAGCTATTAATACTAATCTTAACTTAGGACAATTATAAAAGTTATTTACAATGAATTATATAAACAACGGCAGCTGCCCCAGCTGGGCATGATGGGGCATGCCTGTAATCCCAGCACTTGGGAGGCTGAGGCAGGAGGACTGCCATGAGTTCAAGGCCAGACTGGGCTATACATAGTGATTACAAGGCCAGCCTTGTATATACATGCATGCATGTATGTATGTATACGTATGTATATAGTGAGACTGTCTCAAAAAAAAAAAGAAAAAAAAGTAGCTGACAATTGAAATTCCAACAATGTACTTCACAGAACTAGAGAAAACAATCCAAAAATTCATTTGGGACCAGAAGAGACCTAGAATGGCAAAAGCACTTCTAGGCAACAGAGACATGGCTGGGGTTATCACAATGCCCAACTTGAAACTATACTACAAAGCTACTGTGATAAAAAAACACCATGGTACTGGCAAAAGAACAGAACTGAGGATCAGTGGAATAGATTAGAAGATGCAGAAGCAACTCCAGACATACTCAGCCACCTCATCTTTCACAAAGGAGACAACCACCCTCACTGGAGAAAAGATAGCCTCTTTAATAAATGGTGTTGGCGAAACTGGATTTCAGCTTGCCAAAGATTAAAACTAGACCCATACTTATCACCATGCACTAAACTAATATCAAATTGGATTAAAGATCTAAATATTAAAACAGAAACACTAAACTTGTTGGAAGATAAGTTAAGTAGAACTCTTGAAGACATTAGCATAGGAAAAGACTTTATGAACAAAACCTCAGCAGCACGGGAACTAGCACAAAGAATCAACAACTGGGATCTCACCTTATTGAAAAGCTTCTGCACTGCAAAAGAAACCACCAAAAGAGCTAACAGACAACCTACAATGTGGGAAAAAATTTTTAGTAGCTGTACCTCAGACAAAGGACTACTATCTAGAATATATAAAGAATTGAAAAAAAATCAGACCCCCCAAATTCAAAGACCCAATTCAAAAATGGGCATCTGAAATGAACAGACATTTCTCAGAACAACAAGTAAAAGCAACAAATAAATACATGAAAAAATATTCAACATCACTGGTCATTTGAGAGATGCAGATGAAAACAACACTGAGATTCCACCTCACCCCAGAAAGAATGGCTGCTATCAAGAAATCAACCAATAACAAATGCTGGCAGGGTTGTGGGGAGAAAGGAGCCCTTCTCCATTGCTGGTGGGAGTGCAGACTGGTGCAACCACTGTGCAAATCAGTATAGAGACAGCTCAAAGAACTAGGATGAGGGCCGGGGATTTAGCTCAGTGGTTCCGTCGCCTGCCTTGCAACCCCAAGATCCCAAGTTCGATCCCTGGTACCAAAAAAAAAAAAAAAAGAACTAGGACTAGAGGTCTCATTTGACCCAGCTATTCCCCTGCTGGGTATCTTCCCCAAAGAATCGAAAGAATCATATCACAGCGATATATATGCACCCATGTTTATAGCGGCACAGTTTGTAATAGCTAAAGCTTAGAAGCAGACCAAGTGCCCATCAACTGGAAACTGGATAAAGAAGATGTGGTTTTTTTATAAAATGGAGTACTACTCAGCCATAAAGAAAGAGAAACTAGAGTCATTTATAGCTAAATGGATACATATCGAGGTTATACTCTTAAGTGAAATAAATAGGACACACGTGTAAATACCAAGTAGTTTCTCTAGTGTGAGAAATTAAAAGTGTAAATAAGGGTTAAAATGATTAAAATGAATAACTGATAATTTGAAATAGGAAGAAAAGGGGCAAAGGGGTAGGGGAAGTAGGAAGGGAAGAGGGAAAAGAGAGAAGGGAAAGGAAAAATTATGAGAAAAGAAAAAAAATAGAAATGATGTCTATGTAAATAGGGAAGGGCACACAGGTAATGGGGAAAAAATAGGAATCAAGATACATTATGTACAGGTACAAACACCCAATGATAAATGTAAACATATTGTATACCTAAAGTGTACCAAAACAAAAGAACTTAAGAATAAAAAAAAAAAAAGGTAGCTGAAAGAGTGATTAGGATCCCTGAGGGGACTGGGCAATTTCACAAATACATGAAACCTATTCTGTGAATAGTACAAAATTACTACTACTAATCAAGTATCAGAAACTATACTAAGCATTTCAAAGTTATCTCAATTCATTGAGAAGGTGATAATTTAGGATTAGAAGGGGAAAGAGAATAGTAGAAGAAACATATAAAGGTATGTTCTAAGCCAGAATTTGATAACTGTTATAAGAAAAATTCAAAATACTACTGGGGTCCAAAACAAGGGGAATAAAATATGCAGGAAAGTAATTAGAAAAAGACAACTAGAAATGTGTGGCAGCTGTAAGGATTTAAGAGTGTAACTTGAAGCTAGGTATGGTGGCATATACCTGTAATCCCAGCACTATGGGAGGCTGAAGCATGAGTTCGAGGCCAGCCTGGGCTACATAGTGAGTTCAAGGCCAACCTGAATTATACAGTGAAACCTTGTCTCAAAAAAAAAAAGAGTGTAATTTGAACTTTGCTTGTACATGGGTAACCCCAAGGCCTAAAAGATTTTATTTGCCTCTTTATTCCCCAGATTTTCCTTTGTAAGACACAGAGAGTAAAGTCGGCCCTCTGCAGATCTCACTGGGCTGTTGTACACTTTCATCACAATCATAACTCCAGTACCTTGTCTAGCTGGCTTCTCCCAGACGGCACAGGCTCACATTCTGAATTATCCTCCTTTGAAAGTTTGTCAGGGGAGGATGCTTTGCTGTCATCTGCTTTTCTTTTTCTTCCTCCTTATATTTCAGAAAGAGAAAAGTGACTCAAGTTCTCAATAAATCACTGTCCTCAGGAAATAACCTTGTGGAGACTACCCAGTAAAGGTAATTCTATAACCTGAATTATAGTGCATTTATATGCCAGCTAAAGAAAGAGTTCAATTATATAATCTCTCCAACTACTGATGCTGATATACACTGATTGAAAAAATATAAGATATAAAATGTCATAGCTTAACTCAATGTGGCTGAGAGACACAGGATAAGAACATACTTATCTTTCCTTTGTTTCTGCTTTTTGTTGATGCAGAGCTGCTATGAGGTATTACATCTAAAGTCTCCAAGTCAAAGTTTGCAAGAGGAGGAACATAGTCTGGAGTGACTGGAAAGAGAGCAGGCAGAAGTTCAATGCATACCAACCATGCACCACCACTAGGTTTGGAATACGATTATCCAACTGGCTAAAAACTAGTTTCCAAAATTACCAAGCATAGCAGTTAATGTTTTACATTCCCACCCTCTGACACTGCTTTCACACAGCAAAATGGCCAGTGAACTTACAGCAATGTCATACTACAGTAACTGATCATGATCAACTAACAACCATTCCAAATAATGATATAAAACCACACAGAAAAGGACTAAAACAAACTTAGATTCAAAAATCTAAGGATATTAATAACATTTGGTCCAAAAGCATTTTTTTGGGATTTAAAAAATTTTTTTTCTCAGATCAGGAATTAAACCCAGGGCTTCGTGCATGCCAGCAAGTGTTCTACCACGATACTACACCCCAGACTTTATTTTGAGGTACAGTCTCACTAAATTTCCCAGGCTGGCAGTGAACTGTGTTCCTCCTGTCTCAGCCTCCTGAGTGGCTCAGATTACAGGTGCAGTTGTGCTCTACTAGTGTCCTACAGAGCTTCATTTTACACACAATTACTTTAGATGAGGGCCTTGGGGAGGCTCGATATTTTCTCCAGAGAATTAAGCTAACTCCTCAAAACAGATGGTGTACTTAATGATCAGAAGGTATGAAGAGGCCTCTATCTTTACTGCTGGTTCCTAACTATATTCAGATAGGTAAAGGTCACCAGAAATGTAACATCCAAATAAACAAAGTAACTTGATGACAGCCCAACTCATATTTTATATAATTTCTTAATAGTTTTTTTTTTTTCTTAACTAGTAAAATTTCCTGACACAACAGGATGACATGGATGTAATGATTAAAAATTTTGTTTGAGGGCTGGGGGTTTAGCTCAGTGGTGCCACTGCCTGCCTCACAAGAGCAAGGTCCCCAGTTCAGTCCCCAGTACCAAAAAAAAAAAATTTCTGTTTGGCACACATTTCCTCAATGCAGAGGTGCAGGGGTCATCACTGAGCCAGGCTTCTCTATCTCACCACTGACCTAACAGGGCTATGAGTATCAGATCCCTACCCGCCAAGTACTTCTCCAGGATGTCCTGCAGCTCCACAATGTTCTTCAACCGAGTGAGCACTTTCCCCTTCATCTCAGGTGATGGTTGTTGGCAGAAGGCATTCATGACCTGCACATTGTATTCTCACGTTGACGTGTTCAGGTTTTAACCTTAAAATCTGCATTATTTGCATTATTCACTTAGAAATCAAAGCTGTCTCTAGGAAGTATATCTGTGGTTTCTATGGTAGTTTGGATTTGGTGTTTTCTGTACTAAGGACTGAACCTAAGGCCTCATGTGTACAAGGTAAATGCTCTACCACTAAGTTACTTCCCTAGCCTTCAACTATAAAATGAGAATATAGAGTAGTTGTTGTATGAATTAAATGTCACAAATAAAGAAATTAACTCAGTATTTGGTACTGAATAAAATTTAGTGACTTTGAAATTCTATGTAAAACAAAGACAATGCCTGTCCAATCTATATTATAATAAAACTGTGATGACTAAATGAACTCATTCAAACACACATCTCTGAAATAAAATGCAAGAGAAAGGCACTGAGACAGCAGAAAGATGCTGCCATCACCATCCCTATTATTATTAAATGTAACATGTGCTAAAGGCAGGGAAACTAACAACCACTCATCTCACTGCAGCCAAACACTGAGCGTGCGCCTGCGCCTGCACCTGCGTGAGTGCCAGCGGAGAAGGTGAAGAGGTCATTCTAGGCAGAAGTAAGGATCAAGAAGGCTCAGAGTAGATAAAGCATGGGTTACACGAGTTCATTCTAAGTGCTTTGACCTGGCGATGCCAAGTACATGTACTAGCTGGAAGTAGTGGGGTGTAACAGCTAGAGAGGCACACAGGCATTAGTGCTTGGGGGTTCTTGCCGGGAGTTGAGAGAATACCTTTGTTTTGAGAGAACTATTGACAGTAGATGAAATGTCCCTGTAACTCCACTTACCTCTCGGAACCAGTTGAGAGTAAGAAATATGAGTGAACACATGAATGAACGCTCTTTAGCAGGCATGGACTCCAGCCTCTCTCCAGGCTCCAGGTCAGTAAGGAATAAAGGGCAATCTAAGAGAGAAGAATAAACCTTTCCAACACCCTGGAGCTATTTACTTTCCGCTTTAACTTGTATTTGGGGGTCAAGCTCTGATTAATCTCAAAAAATACTTCCATATTATACAGCAACCAACAAATATAATTAGGAAGTATTTTCTTTTCTTTTTTTCATAGTACTGAGAATTGACCCCAGGACCTCACAAATGCTAAGACCTCAACACTGCACTACATCCACAGCCCTTTTTAAAATTTTATTTTCAGCCAGGTGTGGTGGCACACACCTGTGATCCCAGCACTCAAGGGGCTAAGGCAGGAGGACTGCTCTGAGTTCGAGGCCAGCCTGAACTACATAGTGAGACCTTATCTCAAAAAACCAAAACAGGGGCCAGGGATTTAGCTCAGTGGTTTCGCCCACCTGCTGCACAAGCGCAAGGACCCAAGTTCGATCCCCAGTACCAAAAAAATAAACCAGGGCCAGGATTTAGCTCAGTGGTGCCACCACCTGCCTCACAGGTGCAAGGTCCCAAATTGGATCCCCAGTACCAAATAATAATAATAATAATAATAATAATAATAATAATAAAATTTTATTTTCAGGTAAAGACTCACTAAGTTGCCCAGGCTGGGCTCAAACTCACAATCATTCTGCCTTAGCTTCTGGAGCAGCTGGGATTAGAGCTGAGCACCACCATGCCTATCTTATAATGAGAAAGTTGTGCAACAGCTATGAGAGACAACCACTGGAAAGTAACATGGAACTATGATAACAACTGATTTGATAACATCATGCAATCCTACACATACTATTTTATCTCTCGAATTCCATTATTGTTGCTATCCTATTCTATGAAATTAGAAATTCCTTCCCACATACACCATGTACTATGTACCTATGTACCATGTACCTTATCTATGTTTGGCAAAAATGTCAGAAAAAAGAAAAGATCCAAGACTTCATTCTATACCTAATAAACCATCAATCTCCTCCAGGTTTCCATTATGTTGTCTCGTCATACAAAATCTCAATAACCGGAAAGAAGGAGCCAGGCACAATGGAGACACCAATCTGGGAAGGAAAAATCCATTTCTAGACCACACAAAGTCATTGTCATTTTAGTCCACGTCTATAGGGAGTTTGATTTATAACTTAAAACTTTTCCCCAAAGTGAATGCCTACTTTCAAGAATAAATGGCAACAAACTTAAGGAATGTTCAGTAAACAATGACCTGAATTGCAAGAAGGAAGAAGTTATATAGAATGACTGAGAAGCACATGTAAGATGGAAGGAGGGAGTGAGAGGTAGAGATGGGCAACAATGTTCACAGGAAAGAAAGCAATAGGTAAGGAACAGAGAAGAGTAGAACAGAAAATAGCCTCACAGAACACCTGTTGGTTCTCATGAAGCAACATAAACTTCAACGTCTGGATCCAAGAAAAAAAATAAGGAATTTGTCCCATTCCCTCTAAATCGCCAAATAACACTTATCTTGGGAGAACCCCCACCCTTTTATTTTTTTGAGACAGGGTTCAGGATAACCTTGAACTCACTATGTAGTTCAGGCTGGCTCAAACTTGTGGCAATCCTCCTGCCTCAGCCTCATAAGTACTGAGATTACAAGTGTGCAGCACCACACCTGGTTTCAGGAGAATCCCTTTTAACTCAAGTTCCCTACACACTGAAAGAACTGTAAAATTCCCTGTGAACATTCAAAACATCAACAAAGATTTGGGGAAGAAGGGGGATCATACTGACTTTTTGCCTGATTCCTGTGAAGTCATTTGATACCCATCTTTCACAGATTCCTCAGAGAAGAATAGAGGCAGGAGATTGATGGCAATCCCATCATGAGTATTATATTCTTCCAGTCCGTAGAGAGCTTTCACAGGAAACGGAAATTCACTGTGAAGACAGAGAAGCCAGAATCTCATGTCCTAGCTCAGGGGCAAGCAAAGCTATGGAGAGCAAACCAACTGGAGAAGTTAGAAACAGGAAAAAGAACAAGTGGGGACTTTGAGCAGTTCTGGAGTTCAGGGCAGGGCTGTGCAGGTAGGGAAGCAGCTGTGGGAAGGTCAGACTTGGCTGCAGTGAAGGACGTTATGAACTTTGCCTCAGCTACTGACAGCTGGCGTAACTCCCTCATTAGTACAACCACAGCAGCAGGTAAGCAGCACTCACCCTTTTGAGACATCACAGAGGTCTACCACGAAGGCATCTTGGAAGTCATTACAGATGGTCTTTCCAACCCATTCCTTCAGGAAACAAACAAAAGACAGTGTAGTCCAGGGTGGACTTGCTCTAAAGCCCTAGAAAAATTATTGTTAACTTTCCCAAACCTCAGTTTTCTCATTTCTAAAAAGGAAAGAACAATGTATACCTCCTTACTGTGAAGCAGAAGAGAGATAATATACAGAAAGTGCTTAGCAGGGCCGGGTATTTAGCTCAATGGCACCATGCCTGCCTCACAAGCTCAAGGTCCTGAGTTCAATCCCCAGTACCAAAACTAAAACAAAAATAAAGAAAGTGCTTAGCACAGTAACAGGGCTGCCAAACACACAGTGTCTATCATCAACACCAAGCACATTCTCCACTTCTTCCTCATTACTGCAATTACTGTTATGTGGAGGAGGCCGGGAAGGAGAGCCCAAAGCAGGATGGGGTAGAACAGCCCTTTCAACTACAACTTGGTAGCACTCACAGGATGATCTACTTGCAGCTCTTGTGCTTTATTGCTTTAAGAGACACTGGACCTTACCAATGTTTTTGGAGCCATCTTTCCTTCTTGGATCAGGTTGGCGAATTCATCATAATACAGTGCAGAGGCCTGAGGAGACTGCTGACTGGAAGAGTGAACCAGCTGCAGCAAGGATGTCACCTGGGGCAGCAGAAAAGAAACAACGCTTGCCCTGTGAACAGTGGGCCTTCCTGAGCTCCCACGGCCCCATTCTACAGTAAGTTCCCTTTCCAGCCATACTACCAAGCTCTCCCCCACCTGAGATTTTCCTGAGCCTCCTGACCACTGTTGTCTCTTTCCATTCACTTTTTCTAATACATCACTCATGCAGCCAGATTAATTTTTCTCAAGTAAAACTTTGATTATACCATTTCTACACTAAGAAAGCTTTCAGGATTATCTCTGCTTAAAAAGGGAAATAACAAGGTCCTGAGTTGGATCTCTGGTACAAAAAGGGGGGGGGGGGATAAAAATATCTTGGGTGACATTCAAGACCCTCAGGTTTCCATCTCTGAACTAGCTTTATATCCAAGCATACACTTCTCTTCCCATATGATCCAACCAATCTGCCATTTTTTTTCCTTCTGGGAGGTGAACACGCTAGGGATCAGATCCTGCCCCTTATACATGGTAGGCCAGTGCTCTACCTCTGGATCACCATCCCCGTCCCCATAGTAGAGACTGAACACAGGGCCTGGTGCATGCTAGGCAAGCCTTCTACATTCAAAGCCCTTTTTATTTATTTACTTTTTAATTTTGACTAGGGTCTAGCTAAGATACCTAGGTTGGGCTCAAACTAACGATCCTCTTGCTTCAATGTCCCAAGAAAATCGATTAATAACCATGTATGCCCAGCTAACCAGAGTCATCTCTCTTGCTAAGAATTTACAATCTCTTAAAAAAAAAAAACAGAATTTGCATTTCTTTTTGTTGTTTTGAGACAGGGTCTTGCTATGTAGTTCAGGCTGCCCTTGAACTCACAAAGACCCTCCTGCCTCAGCCTTTCAAGTACTCATAAGTGTGTGGCACTATACCCAGTTAGAATTTCAATTTAATTAGAGTTTAGAAAGATACAGTAAGTAAAGGCATCCCAAGCCAAGAGATTCTAAGTCCCACAAAAATGTCAAAAACCATGAAAGCTATGAGATAGAAGATAATATTTTTTTCGGTACCAGTGACCAAACTTGGGACCTTGAACTTGTGAGGCAGGCACAGGAACCACTGAGCCAAATCCCCAGCCATGATAATATTTTTAAAAAGCACTCTTCCTGATGAACTGACAATAACAATAAGCACCTCCTCAGTTTCTCAGAAGCATACTTGAGCACTTAACACAAGCTCACCTGTGTGCCCTGCTCATTTCTCGGATTGGCTCTCCCTCGGGTCAAATTAGAAGACTCACTTCTAGAAGAAGGAATTTTAGTTTTATTTTTCAATATTTTGTAACAACTGGCAGTAAGTTTAAGAATCCTAGCTTCCCTGAGGCAAGAGTAGAGATAATGAAGGCGTGGAGGGACATTATATTGTCTACACAAACTGTGGATACAGATAAAAAATGGTTCAGGGTTTGTTTGTTTTTTTCCCCATTAACTTTATTGGTACATTTTAGGTATAAAACACAGTTACATTCATCATTGGGATCTTGTACCATTACATGAGCATCTTAGTTCTTATTATTTTCCCCTTCCGCTGCCCTCCCTTCACCCCCTCCACCCTTCCCTATTTGCAAAGACTTTGTTTCCATTTTTTTCCTTTTCTCATATTTTTTCTTTTCCCTTTTTTCCTTTCCCCTACCCCTCCCACTTCCCCTGCTCCTTTAGACCTTTACTTCCTCTTACACAATATCAATTATACATTTTTTAAATTACAATATCAAGATGTAGGAGACATTATCACAGATTTTACAGAATTTAAAAGGATATAGAAAGCATATTACAAAAAATCTGTTTTGAAATAAATTGGACAACTTCTAAGAAGTACCTTGGAAGACAAATTCATGAAACTAACTCTGGAGGAAATATAAAATTTGAATAGCACCAATTAAAGAAAGTATATTCCTAGCTTGAAAACCTACCCATATGACAACAGCAGGCTCATATACATTTTAACTGGTAAATTATATCAAACAATTAAAGCAGAAAAATGAAGGAACACTTCTCCCCTCATTTTAGGAACTCAACATTGTGCTAATCCTAAAACTGGAGAAAGATAATAGAAGAAAAAAGTATGAACATAGATAGAAATTTGTTTAGCAAAACAAGCTATTGGAAGTCAGATCTGGCAGTATGTAGAAAGTGGTTTTGTTATAGGGATGGCAGTGTTGGTTCAGCATTGGAAGATACACCCCCAAAAGTCATCATTTTAACAGAGGGAAGGAAAAGGCCACATGATCCTGTCACTAGTTGGAGCAAAAGTATTGGACTAAATTCTACAGCTGTTCATGGTAAAAGCTATCAGGAGACTAGAACAGAACCTTCTCAACAGATTAAAGACATGTACTCCATACTTCCAGAGAGAATGCCTTATATGAATGGAGAAGATATAATGACTTCTCCTTAAGGTGGGGAACAAGGGCAGATATGCTTACTCTTTATCTGTCCATTAAACTTTGAAACCTAGGCCCCACCAAAATAGTCCGGCAATAAAATGACACAATTAGGATAGGATTGGCAAGGTAGAAGCAAAATCTTTATATGTAGATGAAATGATCATCTACAGAGAAAATACTAAGAAATCTCTAGGAGCCCGTAGAACTTGTATTTGAATTTAGCAGGATTAGAAAACACAAGGTATATATAAAAATTCAGGTCTGTGTATACTTGCTATAAATGAAGAATTGGATATTGAAATTTAAAAGTTATGGAGGAGTACAAAGGACCTAGAAAAGTTAAAAAAAAAAAACTGTTGGAAGACGTTTAGTACCTAATTTTAAGACTTCTTCTAAAGCTACAGTAATCAAGGCAGTGTTGGTGTAAGGAAAGACATATAGATCATTGGAATAAAACAGAGAATCTACAAATAGAACCACACATATATGGTCCACTGAATTTTGAAAGATTATTTAACATTAACATTTTATAGAATATAAACTCAATTCAAGAGCTGAGGAAGAGATAGTGTTTTCAGCAAACAGCACTAGAACACCTGGTATCCGTATATAAAAAAATTAACCTCAACCCTTTATTGCATACATGAAAATAACTTGAAGGGATCTATGAACCTAAATATGAAAGCCTAAAAGTATAAAACTTTAAGAAGAAATTATAATGGAAAATGTTTATGAATTCAGGGTAGGCAAGAACCACCTAGTATACAAAAGACATGATGTATAAAAGAAAAAAATTGATAAATAAGATTCCATCAAAATTTAGAACTTTAAATGACATCATTAAAATGAAAAGTAGTCCTTAAACAGACCATATTTGCAATACATATAACCTATGACCAGAATATATAAAGAATTCTTAGAGCTCATTAATAGACAACCCAATTAAAAAGTAGACACAAGAAGATGATAAATAGCCAGTACAACACAAGGAAAGGTGTGCAACTCTAGAATCAGAAAAATACTAATCAGTACAATAACAAGATTGCATTATACACTCATTAGGGAGATGAAGTTAAAAGTTTTAAAAGCCTTGTCATGACTTTTTCTTTTTGTTGGATTCTCCCCCTTTGAGTTTAATTTGTCACGCTCAATGGATTCATTCTGCTGGCTTTCCTGGGGTTGTGATCCTCATTGTCTTTTCCTAGGATATTGTCTAAACTTTTTTGGAGTGCCAGTTTGATATTCATGAAGTTCCTGAGGTGCTCTTTATCATGAAAGTATCTTATTTCTCCATCAATTTTGAAAGCTAGTTTTGCAGGGTACATCAATCTGGGTTGGAGGCTGTTTTCTTTTAGGGCTTGAAATACATCACTCCAAGCTCTTCTTGCCCTGAGGGTTTGCATTGAGAAGTCGGCTGTGATTCTGATGGGCTTTCCTTTGTATGTGATTTGTTTCTGTAACTTCTTGTAGAATTTTGTTCTTCTGTTGGGTTTCTGGAATCCTAACTATTATATGCCTATGTGTAGATTTTTTTTTATCAAGGCTAGTTGGAGTCCTATACACCTCACTTATCTGTATGTCAACTTCTTTTCCCCTGCTTGGGAAGTTCTGCCATCACTTCTGTGAAGAGTTTTTTTATGTCATCTGCACTCTCTCCTGTTTCATTGACTCCAGTCAGTCTTATGTTATTCTTTTTTGCATTGTCTAGCAGCTGCTGGATTGATTTCTCATGTTCCTTTATAATTTTAAAGCAATTTTTATTTTCCTGGTCACTAATTGCAATCTTTTCTTCTGGTGTTTTGTTGGGGTTTTTTGTACTAGGGATCGAACTCGGGTCCTTGCACTTGCGCAGCAGGCAGCGAAACCACTGAGCTAAATCCCCGGCTGTAATCTTTTCTTCTATATCTGAAATTCTATCCTCACATTGGTTCATTCTGCTGCACAGACTTTCAATGGAGTTTTTAATCTCCTGGAAATCTGTTTGCATCTGTTTTATGGATTCCATTATGTTCCTCAGATCCTCTATTTTTTTATTTGTGTTCTCTCTAGATTAATTATGTCTTGCACCATGAGCAAAATCTTTGCTGTTATCTGAGTAATTATTTCTGATTTTATTTTTCCCAGATCCTCTTTTGTTGCCAGTTCAGACAGTCCAGGTGGTTGTGTATCAGATTGTTCCATCTCGTTTCCCTTTGGAGTTGCTGTAGGTGATCCAGAAGTCTGTTTTTGAGGCTTGTTTACATGTCTTCTCATTTTCACGGGGTGGGGGGTGCTTCTGGCACCCATGTGGCTCAGCTTCTCTGCCCTAGGAGCTTGGGATGGCGGCAGGGAAGCTTCCTTCCGGGTTCTGGGACCGGCTCACCTTCTCTGCCCTAGGAGCTTGGGATGGCGGCAGGTGTTTTTTGTTTTTAAAGATGGGGTTTGCTACATTGCCTAGGCTAGTCTCAAAGGTCTAGGCTGAAGTGATCCTCCCATGTCAGTTTGCAGAGTGCTGAGACTCTAGGTGGGTGCCACTGTGCCCAGCTCATATGTACCTCTAAGGGAACATTAAATTAGTAATAATAATAAAGGCAAGCACTTTCTTTCTTTTCTTTTCTTTTTTTTGTAGACAGGGTTCTGCTATGTTGTTTGGGCTAGCCTTGAACTTGCAGCAATTCCCTTGCCTTAGCTTCCCAAATGCTAGGATTACAGGCATATGCACCAGGCCTAGCTTTCTTTTTTTAAGAAGCGGGGAGTGACTCTCCTGCCTCAGCTTCCAAAATAGCTGAGACTGAGGTAGCATGGAAGAAATAAAATGGTAACTGTAATAAAACTGCAGACTTCAGACACAATCAAAGTTACATAGGGTTACAATGCCTTTTTCGCCCCCAGGCCTGTTTTTTCCTAGCTCCTAAATCCCTAAGTCTTGAAGTCAATATATCTGGCCTATGTTTTTTTCTCATATTACTCCTCGTACAGGTTTAAAATCTACTGTTAAAAGGATGCTTTCACAATGTGACATTTTATTTTGATTAATTGATCCTGAGTCACAGAAGTCAGTCTACACGCATACCTGTCTGCTGCCATGTGGCCTGCCATAGCAACGGCACCAATTATCCCAATGAGTTGGTACTTGACTACGGTGCTCGAGAGCTGCTTTCGAATCACCAAGTGCATATCATCCTGCAATGAGAATATGATGGGCAAAAATGGAGAGGCTAGGATGGTACAGCACAAAAATCTAAGGATACTAGAGCCAGAAGAAAGGGTTTTTTCAATTACTAACTCCATGGCCTTTAATACGTCATTTTATTTCTCTGAGTCTCAATTTTCTCATACACAAGATGGGAAACATTGTTTTAAGGTTTAGAGGCTTATTGCGAAAAATCCCTAGAATAGCGCCTGGCTCATGGTAGCTATTATTTTCATAGTGGCTACTCTGTAAAGATATGAGAACTACTGTAACGTAATGTTAGTGGCTGTTCAGCTAGAATAATAAAATAGAATACCTGGGAATGAATTTAGGAGTTAAAAGACTTATATGTCAAACTCTACAAAACACTGTGAAAGAAATTAAAGACCTAAATTAAGCAAAGACTTCCTGTGTTCCAGGATTAAACAACTTGGACAGATACACAGGCCAATGGAATAGAGTCCAGACATAAATCTTCACATATTTGGTCAGCTGCTCCTCAACAAGGCCACCAAGGACATTCAATGGAAAAGCACAGCATTTCAACAAACTGTGCATTCACACGCAGAAAGATGATGCTGAACCCAAATTTATACCTGTACGATAACACCAAAAATTAACTCGTAGTGGATCACAGACCTAAATTTAAGATCCAAAATTTTCATTGTCCTTGTAGTTGGAGATAATTTCTTAACTATGACACCAAAAGTACAAATAATAAAGGAAAAAAAAACTGGATGTCATCAAAACTAAATACTTTTGCTCATCAAAGTACACTATCAAGAAAAAGAAACTAAGCTGGGGGTTTAGCTCAGTGGTTCTGCTGCCTGCCTCACAAGCGCAAGGTCCTGAGTTCGATCCCTGGTACCAAAAAAAAATTTAAAAATTTTAAAAATAAAAATAAAAGAAAAAGAAACTAGAGGGCTGAGAATTTAGCTCAGTGGTTCCGCCGCCTGCCTCGCAAGCACAAGGTCCCGAGTTTGATCTCTGGTACCAAAAAAAAAAGAAAGGAAACTAGAGCTGGGTGTGGTGGCGCACACCTGCAATCCAAGCACTTGGGATCTTCTTGCCTCTACAGGGCCTCCTATGTAGTTCAGGCTGGTCTTGAACTCTTGGTGATCATCCTTTCTCAGGAGGTGATGCTCCTGCCTCAGTCTCCAAGTGTTAGGATGATAGTTCACCCCAAGAAACACATGAAAAATGGCCAATAAACACATGAAAAAATGTTAAATATCATTAGTCATTAGGGCAGGGCAAATCAAAACTACAATACCACTCACCCACTAAGGTGGCTATTAATGACAGTGTCTGTGAGGGCGTGGAGAAATCAAACCCTCATATTTGTTGGTGAGAATGTAACATGGTGGAGCTTCTATGGGAAAGTTTGGTAGTTCCTCAAAAAGTTAAACACAGAATCACCATAAGACCCAGCAATTCCATTCCTAGGTATATACCCAGAAGAACTAAAAACGTAGATTCAAATAAATGTGTTCACTACTGTTCATAAGAGCACTATTCAAATGCCCAGAAGCACCTCAGGTGTCCATCAATGGATCAACAAATAAACAAAATGCAGTCTATACATAACAAAGATTATTCAGCTATAATAAGGAACAAAGTTCATATGCAAGAGGTGATTGAAAACTACATTCAATGTTAAAACTAAAAAAACCGACTTAAGATAGTAAAAGACACATTGGCAAGAACAATGGGCTAAGTATGTTCAAAGTGAGGGGGAGTATTTTGAGGAGGATTAATGGCAATGTGTCTTTTACTGCAATAACTTTAAAAATTTAAACATTCAATGTATTTTTTAATCAGACCTCCTACACGATACAACAGTTAATTTTGAAAACGTATGCTAAGACGGGCATGGTGGCACACCCTTATAATCCCATCACTCAGGAGGCTGAGGCAGGAGGAACATCAGTTTGTGGCCAGCCTGGGCTACTTACTTAGCGAGACCCCATCTCAAAAATACACATTAAGCTAAGTGAAATAAGCCAGACAGAAAAGGACAGACATTGTGCCATTCCACTTACATGAGGTATCTAGACTAGATAAATTCAGATGCAAAGTAGATTATAGATTACAAGGGCTTCGGGGAGGGCAATGTGGAATTACTATTGCCTAATGGGCATAAGCTTTATTTATTTATTTATTTTCCTTCCTTCTTTCCTTGCCTTTCTTCATCCCTTCCCTTCCTCCTACCCACCCTCCCAGAGTGCTGAGATTACAGGTGTAGGGCACCATACCCAGCTTGGGTAAAGTTTTCTGTTTGAGAGGCTAAAAAGAAAATTCTGAAAATGGATAGAAATAAAGCTTGTCCATTGTGAATGTCTTTAATGCTACGGATAATAAAAGTCATTAAAATGGGGCTGGGTATTTAGCTCAGTGATTTTGCCACCTGCTGCGCAAGTGCAAGGACCCAAGTTTGATCCCCAGCACCAAAAAAAAAAAAAAAAAAAAAAAAAAAAAATCACTAAAATGGTAAATTTTATGTTATGTATATTTTACCATAATTTAAAAATGAAATAATGAAGTTTTGTATTACTGATATAAAGTAACCTCCAAAATAGTCTGCTAAACACAGAATGCAAGATGTCAAATAAGAGAGGAAAGGAGATTACATGCAAATACAAATTTTTGTAAAAGCTCAAAATATCTCGAAAAGCTATAATAAACCAGCAATAATAATTATCTGTAGGAAAACAAACCAGGTGCCTAGAAGACTAAGAGGGAGGAAGAACTATTTTTCACTGTATACCCTTCTACACATTTTGAATTTTGTACCATTTACATATAATACCTAGCTTGAAAGAGAGGGTTTTTTTCTTTTATTAAACACGGTGCTGGTTGTTCAAAATCACAGACCAGTAGTTTTGGCTTTACTGCTACAAAGCAACACTACAGACACCAAAGAGCTGAGTCATGACTCCAACCTAATCTCTACTCCTCTTACACATCCTTTGCTTGGGTTTCAGTAATTGGTGCCTACAAATGAAAGTAAGCGCAGGGGAATTCTGTGTCTACAGCACTCAGTACAGAACCTGAACAGCTTTTCCTACTCAATTTCATAGTTAGCTGATTATTAACTAAACACCCTACCACACTGGTGAGGGCAGAAGACCTAACACACCCAGCATCTCCACCTGGCACACAGTCACGTGATGTTTGTGGTAAGGAAAGAATGGACAAAGGTTGGGACTATGGCTATGCACTCTATTTCCACTACGGCTTCACAGGCTAGTGTGATTTTTGTCTCGCAAATTCCAAGTAACAAGGTTTAAAAGATTCTTTCCCAACACAGGGCCTCTTACCTTGATGTGGCTGCTGGCTTCGTGCTGTTCACTAAATGCCAGTGTGCTGAGAATATGGAAGAGTTTTCGGATTTGCTGAGGAGACATATTATCCAGGTAATCTAAAAGGCCCTATGAGAAAAGAATGCCAACAATGAGGTTACTAGCTAAGTTTTTCTCTTTAGGTCAAAAAATTAAATGGCCAGGGATTTAGCTCAGTGGTTCCTCTGCCTGCTTCACAAGTGCAAGGGCCCAAGTTTGATCCCTGGTACCAAAAAAAAAAAAATTGAAATCCCGAGCTGGGGATGTAGCTTAGTGGTAGAGCACTTCCCTAGCATGTGGCAGGCCCTGCCTGAGTTAAATTGCCAATACCTAAAAACAAAACAAAAATTAAAATCCTCCCCCACCCCAACCCCGAGACAGGGTCTTGCTATGTAGTTCTAGTTGATCTTGGACTCACTATGCAGCCCAGCCTGACCTCAAACTCACAGCGATCCTCCTGCCTCAGCCTCCCAGTGCTGGGATTATAGGTGTGCGCCACCACCTTGGCAAAATCCTTATCAGATATACATTTAGCTAGCCAGATATCTATCTTGCCCAAAAGCTTAAGATGTAAAAGCTATGCTCAGACTTCAAAGGTTTGATATTCTGGACACAAGCTGAGAGGGCCCTTGCAGCTTCCTAAGTCTATCTTACTAGGAAAGATAAAATCATTAGCACTTGTCCTCTTTCCTGGACCATAATCGGAGGCTGTAATCATCTCTTGCTTAGCCATCCTGGTAGTCTTTAACTCTATCCTGCCTTTTTTCTCAGTGAAAACAATATTCCACCAGAAGTCATCTACAACCCCCACTCTTTACCCTAACTTTCCTTTCCAGCTTCTACTCCATGAACTATCCTTTCCCTGAAGATCTGGAGGGAGTCAAAAGGAAACTACAGTGGTAGTCAAGTGATTCCCTGATTCTGGAAAAGATGGCCACGTTTGTGTTTGTGTGGGAAAGATGGCCACAGTCATGTTCACCACTCAGTGCAGAGTTCAAAAACAAAAACAAAATTTTACCAAACGCTGATTTGTGAATCAAAATGTTCACAAACAAAACCATTCATGAACTGAGGCACCACTGTATTTCCTTTTTTATCTTTTTTTTTGGTACCGAGGATCAAACTTAGGACCTTGCACTTGCAAGGCAGGCGGTGGAACCACTGAGCTAAATCCCTGGCCTTTTCCTTTTTGATCTTGAGCAGCCCCTCAGCTGTCTCATCTCTAATACAGGGATAATGAGAGCTACACTACTTTTCAAAGTTTGTCTGAGGCTGCCTGCCTCGAAAGCACAAGGTCCCGAGTTCCATCCCCGGTACCAAAAAAAAAAAAAAAAGTAAAGGTAATCAGTGAAATATGGTATCCTGGATTATAACCCTAGAACAAAAATAGGACATTAATAGAAAAAGTTGTAATATCCAAGTAAAATCTGTAATTGAGTTCACTGTAATCTACCAATGTTAACATTTCAGTTTTGACAAATGTACCATATGATACAAGATGTTAACATTAAAAGAAGCAGGGCAAAGTGCATAGAACTCTCTGTACTACTTTTGCATCTTACCTGTAAATCTACTAAGAATAACAAAATAGGTCATTATTCCAATATTAAAAGTTTACTTTTAAAAGGTAGTTTTCACCCTTCACCCCTCCTAATTGTTTTACTACATTTTATTATTATCTGTGTTCCCAAGTTTATTTGTGTGTATTGTATCTGTATGGCAGAAATACGCTCTAATGGTGTGGCCTGTATTGCCATGGTATCATCATAAAAGATTGAAATCAGCCATGATGAAAGGATTTTTAGCACTAGAATTGACAGATGTTACATATGAGGCCCCTCCTCAAGTAGAGGTGCTTGTTAGATATTTGCTAGCATGCAGTGTTTCAACTTCATATTTAAAGTTCCTTTAGGCAATACCCTTTTCTGATTGCCTAAAGAACAAGGGATCTGTAGCTATTATTGACAGCCTTGACCTTTGTAGTTTCCTCTACTAAAAATGAAAATATTAAATGTCTTTGTGAACTGGTTTAAAATTTTTCTAATTATTTTGTAGGAAGGGGAGAAAATTTTGTCCAACCAAAAGAATAGCGCGTGCCCCTTCCTTTCAGAAGTGGTTTTCTACAACTAGTTTGTGTTTAGGAGACTGAGTGCAATACCATACTATACCACAGAGAGGCACTGTCTCCATCCTTTTATTTTCTACTCCTTCAATAAAGTCCAGACGTGAACGTGAAGGGATTATTCAGTACCTCATTCTTAACTGGTTTTTAACTATAGGTTGTTACATATCAAACTATTAACGGTGATTATTTCAAGAACAAGTGAAATTAATGTGTGAATTTACTTTCTTTGCTTTGTTTTATATTTGTTTGTGGCAATTATTTTTTACCTTTGTAACCAGAAAAACAATAACACATATGCTAAAAATATATTCTGAAGTGATGAAAAAAAAAAAAGTTTGTCTGAGGATTAAGTAGTAAGAGCTTTGTGGGCTTTCAGCTGCCCAAGCTAATAGCCTCTACCCCATCTTTACCATCTCTACTATCCAACACTGTTGACAATTCCTCCTCTGCAAGCACTCTTCTTCCTGGGCTTTGCTACTGGACACCCTTCTGGTTTATGTTACTCTACATCTATCTTCTCATCTCATTCTCTTTCCATAGACATTTGCTTCGGTATGCCACTTGCATTTAACGTTCTCAAGAGGCTCTGCACTCCCCCAGGCTCCTATGCTCTTCTGCCCCACTTGAGCTCACACTGTTATGCTTATGGATATCCAAACTAAACCTTCCACCAGATGTGACTAATGGGCTCCAAACTGAGATTCCCAACTATCCACTCACCATCCAGACATGGAGGTACCAAACTGAACTCACTGTGCTTCCTCCAAAAGATGCACCTCATACTTACTAACCTGAGCTCACAATACAGCACAGCCATTCAACTAGTTTCCTAAGACGGGAAACTTGGACCTCACTTCTCTTTCTCACTGCAATGTATTCTTGATAGCCATATTGACTCTAAGACCAAATTGTCTCTAAAGCTATCATTTCCTCTTTCCCTACAACTCTAATTTCAGCCTTTACCCTCTCTCTCTAGAATGGTCATTCTAGTGGTCTCCAATCCTCTCACCACACAGCCTCATAGCTGTGAACAGATCAACACCCTATAGAAACCTGTACTAGTTCCCTATAGTCTACAAAATCAAAGTGAAACTCCTTAGCATGGTTTCAATTTGATTCCACTCAAGTCTTACCTGCTTGACTTCCCACCACTCCCAACCACATATCCTTCTCTCCAGTCTGCCTGTCATCCACAGGCACACATGCCCTTCGGCATCACTTAGCTTCCAGAAGGTATTCCCACTCTTCAAGAAATACTCAGCTGTGATCTCCTCTTTGAACACTTCTCCAGCTCTCCAGGCCAAATTGAATTATTCCTGATCTCTTATATCTATAATACTTCATTACAGAATTCAACAGTTTGTATCTTAGTAACTTGCTTGTGTTTCTTTATCTTTCTATCATCAAAGGCAAAGACTGACTTTTATATCCACTTCATCCAGGACAGAGCTTGGCAATAGTTAGGAATAGAGAAGTGTCTGCTGAATGAATTAGTACATAAACAATGAGTCATTCTTTTTTTTAGGTACCGGGGATCGAACTCAGGACCTTGTGCTTACAAGGCAGGCATGGTGCCATTGAGGTAAATCCCCAGCCCCACAATGAGTCATTCTTTTTTTTTTTTTTTTTTTTGGTACTGGGGATTGAACTCAGGGCTTTGCACTTGGGAGGCAGGCAGCAGAACAACTAAGCTAAATCCCCAGCCCTGCAATAAGTCATTCTTAAAACAGTATTTGCCTATTATATATCTCACTATCTATCCACCAGTTATAGAGTTCAGTATCTAATGAGTACAAATTAAATGACTGCCAACAGATAACTCTCTACTATATGCAACAAAGAAAATGATTCAGTGTGACAGTATAATCAGCATATACCTTCACAAAGACGGCATTCAGCCTCATTGCAGGCGGGTCTAGTATCGTCAACTCCAGGAAGACATCCAATGCAGCATCAACTTCTGCTTCATTCCCACTGCAGACATGAGTCACGAGAGCACCAACTACTTCCTGCACAAGGGAAGAGAAAGGGTCACCAGCATAGAATGAAGCCAAGAACATGGCAATGCCACCCTAAAAGGGTCCTAATCCTGCTATCTACCATCTAACTGCCATTAATATTGGATTCAGGAAGCCTAGGGTTATGCCAGTGTAACCACAGTACCATCCAGTCTTGACCTATTTTCCAAAATGTATGTGCGAGCACTATCTAAGCCCTCGTGATTCTGCTACTTATCTTCCTCTTTCTTTTTCCTATATAAGTTAAAACATGGGTCATGATGGTACCTCCAAGACATTCAGAGTCAAAAAGGTCTTAGATGCTATTCCCCTTTTCCTTTAAACTGCTGCTCAATAACAGAACCCTACATCTCATGTCAACTGTATCTACTGCTGTTTCTTATCTTTTCTCTTGCAGTACTGGGGATTGAACCCACAGTCTTTTCACTTAAGTTGCCCAGGCTCCACTCAAACTTGCCATCCTCCTGCCTCAACTTACCAGAGTGCTAGAAATACAGGTGCACATCACCACACTCTATCACTTCCCAGCCTTTTGGCTAAGATCAAGTGTAGCATCACCACACTCCAGTAACAGCTATGTCTTACATTTAAATTTGGCAGGGGAGCAGTTCTGGGAATTGAATGGAGAGCTTTTGCAATGAGCTACACCCCCTCCCACTTTGAGATAAGTTCTCACCAAACTAACAAATTTCCCATCCCAGGCTAGGGCCTGGGGGTGAGCTCAGTGGTAGAATGCTTGCCTATGCTCAAACTCTGGGATCAATCCCCACACTGTAAAAAACAATCAATCTTCATCTGTAAATGTTCCCTTTGAACATTGTTAATAATAATTCTTTATTTGCTTTTATATGAACTTTCTGCAAATCAGCCTTCCCTCTCTAGATATGTAGCATTAAATTTTGTGTCCCAAATTCATGGGAATAGGGTTAGGCTACAAACATACATACACACACACACATATTTTTTTTTAAGGGAACAACTCCAGAATCAACTAAAAGTTGATTGCTTTTAACTAATTTAAATGCCATTCCAGTATTATGAAAACCACCTCACATTCCAGCCCAATGATCCAAGGTTTAATGGAAGTAAACTGGGTCTGGACCTTACTTTTAGACTCACTCGGAACACAGAGTCAGATTCTCCTGGCCACTCTACTCACTTTAAGGCTGAGACCAGAACTGAGCTCCAGTTCAGAGTTCTCTCCTCCTCAGTATCTTCCAATCAACAAGAAATAAACACTGGATCACATGCAGTTCACTTGGAGCTGTATTTCTACTTCTCCATTCCTCCTTATCAAAATAAATTATTTTGGGCTGGGATTTAGCTCAGTGGTGCCACCTCCTGCCCCACAAGGCATTTCCCTGAGTTCAATTCCAGGTAGCAAAAAAATAAAAAAGACAAAATAAATTCTTTCAACATACCTGCTGGCAATAAGTGTCAAAAATCCTAAATGAGTATTTGTAGAGCAGACTGCCAAATGAAGTTATACTCTCATCTTGGGAGTGAAACAAACTCTGAGCCAACAACAGAATAGATGGACAAATATCCTCAAGCACCTAGAAGGGGGAGGATAAAGAAGAAAAGCTGTGGGAAAAGCTTTGTTATTATATACCTTAGAGATGTGTTTTAGCTTTAACATTTTAAATATTTGTTTATTTACTTGTGGTACTGGAGATTAAAACAAGGGCCTTCTCACAGATCTACACCCATAGCCCTTTTTTTTGGAGACAAAGTCTCACTAAGTTGCTAAGATGCACAGGTTGAGTTTGAGCCTCTTCAGAGCTGGGATTCCAAGAGCATACCATAATCCACAACTCTTATGGAATCCTAACCTTCATCTTACTCAGAATAACCTTCATCATTCTGAATTTTCTCTCAGGATTAATAGGATTACACAGATGGATAAAAACTGACCTTGGCTGGGCCTGGTATTCAGGCCTGTAATCTCAGCTGAGGCTGAGGCAGGAGGATTACTGTGAGTTCCAGGCCAGCCTGGGATACATAGTAAGTTCAATGCCAGCCTGAACTGCATAGTGAGACTGTCTCAAAAAAAAAAACCAACCCAACCAAAACAACTTAACAAGACTGTCTCAAAATAAAAAATAAAGGGCCGGGGATTTAGCTCAGTGGTTCCACTGCCTGTCTCAAAAGCCGCCTGTCTCAAAAGCGCAAGGTCCCGAGTTCAATCCCTGGTACCAAAACAAAAGAAAGACAGAAAAAAAGAATACGCTTGTAAAATAAATAAAAAGACTAGGGACATAGCCTAGTGGTAGAGTACCTTTAGGTACTCAGGTACTTTAGTAGTACTCTACTTCAAGAGTTTTACCTATTTTATCTTCCAACAGGTTAATTGTTTGTTTTAACATTTAGTTCTTTGATCCATTTTGATTTTAGTTTAGTGGACGGTGAGAGATGTGGGTCTAGGTTTAATCTTTGACATGTAGATAGGCAAAACTCTTGAAGACATAGCCATAGGCTGAACAGAACTCCACTTTCATAATAGTACCAAAATCAATAAATGGGATCATATCAAATCAAAAAGCTTCTGCATAGCAAAGCAAGCAATCAACATAGCGATGCAACAACCTATACAACAGGAAAAATTTTTGCCAGCTATTCCTCAGAGAATCTAGAGGATTAATACCTAGAATATATGAAAAACTAAAAAAAAATAGACCCTCCAAAATAAAAAGGCCCAATCAAAAAATGGGCAAGTTAGGGGAAGTGGAAGGGGTAGGGGAAAGGAAAGAAGTGAAAAGAAAAAATATGAGAAAAGGAAAAAAATGGAAACAAAGTCTTTGTAAATACGGAAGGGTAGAGGGGGTGAAGGGAAAACAGGGGAATGGGGAAAAAATAAGAACCAAGATACATCATCTAAAGGTACAAGATCCCAATGACGAATGTAACTGTATTGTATACCTAAAATGTACCAATAAACTTAATGTACCAATAAACTTAAAGAAATCTCTGAAACATCTTCTATATAATTAATAAATGAAAAATGTTCCTGCAGCTAATCAATAAAGTTGTTAGAGAGAATTGAAAAAAAATGGGCAAGTGAGATGAACAGACACTTCTCAGAAGTACAATTGACCAATAAATACATGAAGAAATGGTCAACTTCACTGGCCATTAGAAAAATGCCAATCAAAACAACACTGAGATTCCATATTATTCTAAGAATGGCCATCATCAAGAAATCAAGTAATATGGCCAAGAATTTAGCTCAGTTGCACCGCACCTGCCTTGCAAGCAAGGTCCTGAGTTCGATCCCCAGTATCCCCCCAAAAAAAGAAATCAAGCAATAAAAAACACTGAAGAAGCTGTAGGAGAAAAAGAACACTTCTACAATGTTGGAGGGATTGTAAACTAGTGCACCACTATGGAAATCAGAATGGAGATTCCTCAAAAACTAAAACTAGAAATTTCATTTGACCCAGCTATTCCTCTTCTAGGATTTCTCTGAAAGAGTTTAAAAGACATCATATTACAGTGATATGTAAACATCCATGTTTATAGCAGCACAATTAAAAATAGGTAAATCTTGGAAGCTGCCTATATGCCCATCAAAACATGAAAAGAAGAAAACATGGTATTTAGTTATACACAATGGAGCACTACTCTGCCTAAAGAAAGATAAACTTGGGCGGGGAATGTGGCTCAGTGGCACTGCGCCTGCCTGGCAAGTGCAAGGTCCTGAGTTCGATCCCCAGTACTGGAAAAAAAGAAGAAAGATAAACTTGAGTCATTTGTAGGCAAATGGATGCATCTTGAGACCATGTTAAATAAATAAATGAGACACAAGCTTAAATATCATATGCTTTCTCTTATACAAGAAACCCAAATTATAAATAAAGAGCAAAATAAAAGATACTCAGCTGGGGATTTAGCTCAGTGGTTTTGCTACCTGCTGTGCAAGCGCAAGGACCCAAGTTCGATCCCCGGTACCAAAAAAAAAAAGATAATAGAAAGTAAGGAGATACACCTTTCTCAAATGGGAAAGGAATCAAATCATGGAGTGAGGGGGAAAGGAAAGGGGATTAAAAAAAGAAATTATGAAGGGTTATGGAGCCAGGTGTGGTGGCACACACCTGTAATCCCAGGGCTCGGGAAGCCATAGGAGGATCAATGTGAGTTCCAGGTCAGCCTGGGCTACACAGCAAGTTCAAGGACAGTAAGAACTATATAGTGAGATCCTGTCACAAAACCACCCCCAAAAAGTGTTATGCATATGTACAAAAGGAAAGTAAACATTATGTACTGCAAACATGTACTAACAAAAAAAAAAATAAAGAAGCCACACAAAGTCAAAAAAAGAAAAATCAAAGTAAAAGTCTCACTGGGTTTAAACAATGAGCTAAAGTAATGTGGATGAAACAGGAGCTGTAAGTCTTCCATCTGAAAAATCAAGCTCTACAGTCTAGAATCAGCAGCTTTGAATTAAACGTTTCTATAAAAAAAAAATTAAGGATCTAGCGTGGTGACACATGCCACTCTGGGAGGCTGAGGCAAGAGATGGCAAATTTGAGCCTGGTCTGGGCAATTTAGCAACACAGTGGGAGACCCAATCTCAAAATAAAAAACAAAAAAGGCTGGGGATGTTGTCAAGGTGAAGGACATGGGTTCAATCCCCATAAGCCAATTCCATGAACTTTTTGCAAAAAATGTGAAAATCAATCTTAGTTTGGTTTACTAACATCAATCAAGCTAAATAATGATTCCATTAAGTTTTGAAACATGCTAAGGTCCCTATCAGAGATTAACAGTCAGCCAAAGTACTGTCAGAATGTCCACACTGGGTAGGAAAGTTTAACATCACTGCTCTATCTTTTACAGCAACACCACCAACAATTACCATGAAGTGGACACAGAAGGTCCCCTCCAGCAGCTGCTGATCAAAGCAGCCCGAGCGAATCTTACTTCTCAGCACCTTCTCGATGTATTTCTTTGTATGAGTGTTGGTGCTATAGATGATGAAAAGCATCACCACATCAAAAGTCTGTTGTAAGGATGAAAAGAAGAATAGTTTAATATATCAGTACATTTTTAGCAACAAAACAGTAGCTCTCAATTTATTCCCATTAAAACAGAGAACTAGGGCCGGGAATTTATTTATCTAATTTTTTTTTTGGTACTGGGGATCAAACTCCAGTCCTTGTGCTTGCACAGCAGGCAGCGAAACTACTGAGCTAAATTCCCCGGAATTCCCTTAGGGCCATTCGATCCCCAGTACCAAAAAAGAAAAAATTCAAAAACACAGAACTGACTCATTTGCGCAACATATTCCCATGAGATTATCTACATTTTTCCCACAAAATCTAGACATATTTTCTAGAGAAATAGTGCTACAATTCTTCATTACTGGTATTCGAGAAGACATCCGAATATAAGCAAAAGTGATATTATTATAAAAGTTATTTTAAGCATCTCCACATTTATCAAAAGATTAAATCACATACCAACTCCAGTAATATATTTCTCCTATTAGGAAAATTGCAAAAGTTGAAAAGACTGTAAATGTTCATTAGTACAGGAATAGTCAAATTATGATTAAATCATTTTGCATTTGATCTTAGCCAAAAGACCGAGAAACGATGTTGATTAAATCATTTTGGAATATTATAAAGCCACAAAAAAGAACAGATAATCTATATTTTTGGTGGTACTAGACATCAAACCTCAGGGCCTTTGTACTGAACTACATCCCCGGGTCTTTATTTATTTATATTGAGACAGGGTCTACTTAAGCCACTAAAGATGATGGTGGGGCTGACAGAGGGGTGCAGCTCAGTAGCAGAGTGCTTGCTGATCACATGCAAGCCTCTGGGTTCCATCCCAAAAAGTGGGGGGTAGGGGAAGACAATGAAGACGCATGTGAAATTTTATGACAGGAGAAAAAAATGTAAAGAGAAAAGATCAGAATACAAAATTATATGTATAGATTGATTACAAATCTGTAAAATTGGGAATGAAGGTAGTAAGGCAGCCAATTTATTTTCATGCAAAAAGAAAAGCAGGGTAGCCAGCAATTTAGCTCAGTGGTGCCACCACCTGCCTCAAAAGCGCAAGATCCTGAGTTTGAACTGGTGCTAAAAAAAAAAAAAAAAAAGCGGGATATTGATTTTTTTCCTCCATAAAAATATTCATTTTTTTATTCCATAACATAAAAGCTTTTAAGATGATAGTCATCCAACAACTGGATACCCCAACTAATGAAAATCCCAGAAAATAGACTCCAACTAAAGAAAAATCTAGAGGAAATAATCAGTACACGAGCAACTTGGCCATGTGGCCTCTCAACAGAAGGTATTTGTAGAACCAAAAAAGAAACAGAGCTGTTTAACAATGGCAAGGCTGATCCACTCTGGCCAGGTCCACACAGGTGAAGCAAGTGCAGCACAGAACACAGCTATATTGACAACTCTGGGAGAAAAGAAATCAGGTGACACAGGCACCCAACTCATGGCCAGTGGAGATGTTTTACTGCAATTTGATGTATTTGTCCAGAATGTGCATGTCCCCTTCCATATGCTGCAGGATTACTTTACTGGCAGAATTAATTTGGCAAGTCATCCTCATATCAACTTGCTCTGCAGCTGATCTTTATTACAGCAGCGGCAAAAGCACAAAAGAAAGACTGGAAGCAGAGCAGGAGATGAAGCAGGACAGCAAGCTAACTACTGTCACTACCTTGGCTGTAATGCTTAAAATTCACAACACAAGAACAGTACCGTATGATCAGACCCCGAGACAGTGCTTTCAATTGCCTGGAAAAACAAAAGTCATGGCAATATTAGGACACATTGGTACAACACAGTCCACCTATGCCCCTGGATACCCTGTTCTGCTAGTGGAGAGCCTATCTGCCCTTAACCTAGGCCCATTTCTACTGGAATGGCTTCCAGACTCAACTCAACCTCCGTCACTCGCTGTCTGTTCCCAACAGACATCTCTTTTCTCCTTGACACTCCAAGTTTCAAGGACCCAATTTTTATTTTTTTTTTGGAGAAAGGGCTTCACTCTGTAGCCCACATTGGCCTTGAACTCTCATTTCCCCTGCCTCAGCCTCTGGAATGCTGGGGTTACTAGCATGCACCATTATTCCCAGCTCTAACTCACCTTAATCCAGGCTTCTGAAATGTTTTTCTCATATCTAACAGCTGACTTTATTACATCAAAGATGAGAGTAACATAGTCTGGATGGCTACTTTCTTGATTTCCTGAAGAACTACAAATAGCAAGAAAGGGAAAAATTATTTCTTCTACTTATCAGAAAAGAACTTACAATATCTGGGTTCCTGCTTATAAGCCAAGCATCCTGGAGCAAGTCACAGCCTCTTACATAAAATGGCTGAAAAGCTTACACTACATCTATCTGGGGTTAATTTGAATGGCTAACACACACACACACACACACACAGGCACACACTCACCTACTGCTGATTTACTGTAATTAAAAAACTACACTGGAAGTAAAAGAAATATTACTACCATTATTTGTAGTTGCAAATTGTTCTAAGTGTCGATTCTAGAATAAATCTCAGAAAACTTTTCCCATCAATGCAAGAAAAAGGATGGCAGTTGCCAAAGTGCTTCATACCTTGTTCCTCCTTTTCTTTTCAACTTAACTTGCGAAGCATGTAACACTGACGGCAAAATAAAATGCTGCAGATCCAACTTTCCTCGAAGCTCAGAAATTACCTACAGAAAGTAAGTATTAGCACTGTGTCCTACCATTCTTTTTTTTCTGGTACTGGGGATCAAACTCGGGACCTTGCACTTGCAAGGCAGGCACAGTGCCACTGAACTAAATCCTCAGGCCTGTTCTACCATTCTTAGTGGATAGGCAGAGTTCAATGTACTCAACAGAACCTAACGACCCTTGAAAGACTGAGGAACAAAAAACTTAAATGGACAAAGCATTCGGAAAGGGCATCAATGAGAACAATTAATGCAAGTACAGTATGTCATACCCCCAATTCCAGAATGCCTAGAAGGCCTACTATACAGGATTAGCAAATATAACCCTATAGCAGCTTATTCAGAATAAGCAATCTGACTAGCTGTACCACTGCCTTCCCTGAACACTACGTGCAGTAATCAACATTACTAATTTGTCAGTGGCAAGAAAGGAACAATTTCTTTACTTTTCTTTCTTTCTTTTTTTGGATTTTTCTTTTTTTTTTTTTTGGTACCAGGGATCAAACTCAGGTCCTTGCCTGCAAGGCAGGCAGCGGAACCACTGAGCTAAATCCCCCACCCCTTTTTTTGGTTTTTTGAGACAGGGTCTCACTATGTAGTTCAGGCTGGCCTTGAACTCACTATAGCCCAGCCTGGCCTTGAACTTGTGGTGATCCACTGGCCTCAGCCTCCCAAGTGCTGGGCTTATAGGTGTGTCCCACCATACCCAGCAAGCAAAACAATTTCAACCTATTAGTTTAAATAATTTGTCCTTATGTATCTTTACCTAAGTCTAGGGTTTTTGTTTGTTTTGGGTTTTTTTTGTGGTCCTGGAGCTTGAACCCAGGATCTTCACAGTGAACTACATCACCAATCCTTTTTTAGGGCTGGGTATTTAACTCAGCAGCACCGCACCTGCCTGGCAAGCACAAGGTCCAAGTTCAATCCCTGGTACCAAAAAAGAGAAATCACCAACCCCTTTTTAAATTCTGAGACAGGGTTTCACTAAGTTGCTAAATTGTCCAGGCTGGGCTTCAACCTGTGATCCTCCTGCCTCAGGCTCCCAGACTGCTGAGATTACACTGGCTGGTCTGGTAGTTTAAATAGACGCATACCTCAAATGCATTAGTGGATGTTATGGAATGAAGAATGAACTTGATTATCACAGGCAAATCATCCAGTCTGATTGATTCCAGCTTACCCATTGCTAACTGGCGGACCTAAAAAAAAAAACACCAAAACTTTAAATTTCTATTGTCACTACTCAACCCAGTACTGCTAGACAAAATGAGAAAAACCAGTTTTCCCACCTATAACCTAGGAAGAAAAACATCTTTTGTTTTTCCCCAAATTACAAACTTTCAATTGTTAATGCTAAAGCTTCTTTACACACAGGTAATAAAAAGTGAAACAGTGTCAGGGGAAGGAGAAAAAAATAAGAACCAAGATACTCACATAATGGTACAAGATCCCAATGATGAATGTAACTGTATTTTATACCTAAAATATACCAATAAACTTAATGGGAAAAAAAAAGTGAATCAGTGCTACTGTCATAGATTTTGGAGCCTTGATTTTCAACTGGCTAAATGAAAGCATAAAAAAGTGTTATTCGTGGGGCCAGGGACATAGCTCAGTGGTGCCGCACCTGCCTGGCAAGATCAAGGTCCTGAGTTTGATCTCTGGTACCAGAGAAAGAAAAAAGTATTATTCCTATAAAAAACAATAAATATTTCGGCAATATAGAGTATTTCCCTAAAATGTTTTACTTAAAAACAGACTGGTGCAGGGCCAGGGATTTAGCTCAGTGGTGTCACGCCTGCCTGGCAAGAGCAAGGTCCTGAGTTTGATTCCCTATACCAAAAAAAAAAAAAGAAAAAGGAATGGGGATGTAGCTTGGTGGTAAAGTGCCCCTGGTTTCCAATCCCCAAACCAGCCAAAAGAGAGAGACCAGTGAATCTATAACAGTATAGCATCTGAAAGTCTACTGAGAAAGAGAAATCAAATGTCAATCAGTATATTTTTTCTTTCATTCTCTTCTTTCTTTCTTCCTTCTTTCCTTCCTTCCTTCCTTTCTCCCTTTCTTCCTTTGTGAGACAGCGTTTCACTACATAGTTCAGGCTGGCCTTGAACTCACTAGGTAGCCCAAGCCGGTTTCAAATTCATGTCAATCCTCCTGCCTCAGCCTCCCAAGTGCTAGGATTACAGGTGTGTGCCACCATGCCCAGCCATTCAGTATATTTTCAAAGTACAATTTTCAACACACATGACTTCTACCCAGGTAGTGACTGACATCATTTCCAAGTCAGAAAGCTGGCCCTGTTCCTGGAGAACAGAGCCTTTCCTACCTCAGACAGGAAGTCCGGGTCAAGCTGGAGGCTGGAAAGGACATCCAGAATTGGGACAGTGAGTCCAGTACTCTCCACCAATAGGTTACTGGGAATATTGGAAAAAGAAGAGTTGTTTAATGATTTGAACAGAGGTGGGTAGATAAACAGTTAAGAAAAATCACTCGTTAAGAGTATGACAAGAGGGCCAGGGATTTAGCTCAGTGGTTTCACCGCCTGCTGCGCAAGCACAAGGACCCGAGTTCGATCCCCGGTACCAAAAAAAAAAAGTAAAGAGTATGACAAGAGAGGCTACAGTTGCTCCTCAGTGTCTATAGGAACCTAGTTCTGGGATCCCCTGTGGATATCGAGATTTGCAGATGAAACAGGTCATGGTGGTGCACACCTACAACCTCAGTTACTCAAGAGGGTGAAGCTTGAAGACTGCTTGAGTTCACAAGTTCCAGACCAGCCTGGTCAACACAGACCCCATCCCCCAAAAAATAAAAACAAAATCCATGGAAGCTCATGTCCCTTATACAAAATAGCATAGAATATATTTCCTCATGTATGGTTTAAATCATCTCTGGATTATTTATAACACTTAATATATACAATGTACATGTTACAGAGATTGTTGTTATACTGCATTGTTATGGAAATAATGACAAGAAAAAAGTCTGTATACATTAGTATGGATGCAATGTTTTTTCTGAATATTTTTGATCTGTAGTTGGTTGAATCCAAGGAATGGAACCCGTGGATACACAAGCCAACTATACTTAATTCCTATTAAGCTACCATTTATAGTATGCTTCACTAAGAATTGTCTTCATGACAAAAAGTAATACATGCTCATTATATCTACATTTTTTGGTGGTACTGAAATTGAATTCATGGCCTTCTGCATGCTTGGAAAGCACTCTAGTGCTGAGCTACATCCTCACTCGACAGCCCATAAATGCTAATTAGAAAATTTCAAATAAGGTAGAAATGAAAACCCCCTCTTCACCATTCTCACTACACAGAAGTCACTACAGTTGAGTTTGGTACACAGTCTTCTTGAGAAAAGGAAAAAAGAAAACCCAAAATAGTTATATGCAGCCTAAATATGACAGATGCATGTGAATGAAGCACACAATGGTGAGATCTACCGTGATGGATTCTAAATGGCATAAAAAGAGACAAGCAGTCACCAGGCAGGGCAAATGAGTGCTAGCATAATGCCCTATCCAGAGGGAGCATTCAGACCCAGAGCACAAAAGCAAGAAATCACTAGACATATGTTATAACTTGTGTCCAGATGCCCCCTAAAACCTCATGCGGTCACAGGTGGGGCTTTTCAGAGGTGGCTGGAACTAGTGCGTGATGCTAGAATCACAGGTGTGTGATTACTAAATTAGTAATGATTGGTTTAGCATAGTGCTGAGTGGATAATGGGAAGGTCCTCCCTGGGTGTGAGAATATAAGGGACAGAAAGGGCTGCTGTGGTCACTGGTCACTTGCTGCTCGCTCCCTTCGGCCTGCCCTGCTCTGCCATGAACTGTTTCTCTTCTGCAATGCCCCTCTGCCATGCCACCCTGCCTTGGAGCGAGCAACTATGAACTGAAACCTCTACAAACTGTGAGCTACAATAAGCCTTTCCTCCTTTAACTTTGGGTGCCGGGTATTTTGTCTCAGCAATGAGAAAAGTAACCCAGACAACATATTTGGAGGTAGCTTTTCAGAGAAATGCAAAAAAGGAAGTAAATGAATTTTTTAACCACTTCTAGGACACATAAAAGGTTACATTAAAACAGGAATTATGGGCCGGGGATTTAGCTCAGTGGTTTTGCCACCTGCTGCACAAGCGCAAGGACCCGAGTTTGATCCCCAGTGCCAAAAAAAACCAGGAATTATATCCTGTGGATATTGTTTCTTCTTCTTAATTACTCTCCACAGCTCTGTTTTTCACGTGAAGGGGAGGAAGAAATTGTTCTTAGCAATGGATGTGATGCAGGGATGTGCATCACAATGAATCATCTAGGAATTCAAAGAATGCAGATGTTTAAGAGGCTCCACAAATGATCCTGATGTACAGTCAGGACTCAGCAGCCCTTGGAGGAAATGTTAATGCAAAGAAAAGATTGTGTTCAAGTTCTCCAGACAAAATTTACACGCGTAATCTTAAATTAGACATTATCTTCCTAAAAGGTATAACATTTAAAGAAAGCAGATGGGTCTATTCAAATATCTACCTGTTGTCAGAAACGCACTCTAGGGCCCGGGATTTAGCTCAGTGGTTCCACCGCTTGGGGCGCAAGGACCTGAATTCAATCCCCAGTACCAAAAAAAAAATGCACTCTAATTCCAGGCCCTACTTACGGAAGGCAAGTATATACACTCTTTTTAGACACAAAGAACCTCATTACTGTTTTCACACTGCTCCCACACTAGCCTTCCTGGAAGAGTACCAGAACACATATCCACCTGAGATCTTTCCCCACAGCGGCATGCTGGGAATCCCCAAGGATCTCAGGCAGGCTGGTGATGAAGTCATGCTGCAAGCACTCTGGAGAAACATGGATCAGCTGCATAATCTTGGTGGTGAGATCCTGTAGTAGAGGACACTATTACGATGGCAGCACATTACCCAGAACTGCTGGGAGCAATGCTACATAATTCTAGGGAAAAATCATTTGATTAGGCCTAGTTCTTCCACCTACAGGCCAGCTATGGCATTCCAAGACATAATTCCATTTTGACCTCGGGTCACAACTGAGATCTCAAGGATCCCCTGATGCTGTAAAGCTCCAGGACAAGACCACACCTGTGGGAGACACCCTGGGAGGAACCAAATCTTCATCTGCATAGTTCCTCATTGTTCTTAGATTTCCACTGCCCCCCAGTCTTCTGTTACACCTTGTTTATCCCAATGTGAAGTACTGAAATCTACATATTCATTTGTCACTTTTGTTTCTCCTGATGTACTGAATAAAAGGTGCTGCAAACTAGGGGGTCTTGCCTTTGCTGCCCAGAGCAGCACTGATCAGACCCAAAGCTCAGCTTCTTCTCAGTCTCATTTTTCTACCTTTCCTGTAATTTGACGTGTGCTGCCCTGGCTCACAGGAGACTAGGACTTACTGCAGAGGTTCTGGTGACATCCCCTTCCCCTGTTCAGAGAACATTATCTCCTCATTGAGCAGAGCTCAACTTGCTTTGCATGCAATGAGACAAACACAGAGTTAAGCTCAAAACCTACATTAAGAAGCAAATGGGGGCCAGGGATTTAGCTCAGTGGTTTCACTGCCTGCTGCGCAAGCGCAAGGACCCGAGTTCAATCCCTGGTACCAAAGGAAAAAAAAAAAAAAAAGCAAATGGACTCAAAAATTTCACACTATCAAAAATAGGGAGGGCTGGGGATTTAGCTCAGTGGTTTCGCCACTTGCAGTACAAGTGCAAGGACCCAAATTAGATCCCCAGTACCAAAAAAAATTTTAAAAATAGGGAAAAAGTAGGGTGGACAGTATATTATCTAATAGGTCTGTTACCTGTATTATTCATATACTCTACAGAGCTATGGACTTTGTGTGACCATTCTCATTTTTAAAATATAGGGATGAGCTACTCAGGGATACACAGTTTAGCAGGAGACACCAAATTCCAGACAAGAACAGATTCCAAATCCTCAAATTCTTTCAAATAAATATTTAGCCTTGGGCCGGGGATTTAGCTCAGTGGTTCCACCTCCTGCCTCACAAGAGGAAGGACGAGAGTTTGATCCCCAGTACCAAAATAAAAAAAGATTTAGCCTTAAAATGCCTGCCAAAATTAGAATGATTTTAAGAACTCCTAAAAATAAACACACCTCACTTGGCTCAAAAAAGATTCAACTTTACCAAATTGCTTAAGAAGCAAATTATATTAATAATGGAAACTTTGTATAATTTTCCTCAATATGTAATCAAATTAAAACATTTGCAGTGAAGTAAGACAGTGTAGAATATCACTTTTAGGAAATAAACACAGCCCGTAATCCCGCTACTAGGGAAGCTGACGTAGGAGGATCACTGCAAGTTTGAAGCCAGTGTGGGCTACATACATAGTGAGATCAAGGCCAGCCTGGAATATGTAGTGAGATCTTGTCTCAAAAAACAAAAGTGAAATATACATAGCAATCACTGCATTTTGAAAAACTAATGAATTTCTTTCCAACTATTCAATTTATATAATAAATTATATTTAATCTTTGTAATTTGACAAGCTTCTTTTCTGAAGAAATTTAAATGACATACACATGATTCTCAAAATTATGAAAGCTGGGAAAAGTTAATGGCTAGATGGAAAAATGTGACTTCTCTGTTTAGAAAGAAAAAAACCAGGGCTGGAGATTTAGCTCAGTGGTTCCTTCCGGTGCCTGCCTCGAAAGCGAAAGGTCCCAAGTTTGATCCCTGGTACCAAAAAAAGAAAAAAACCTCCAAATTCTAAAGGTTGGATCAAGTATAGAAAACTCTTTAAATCCAAGTAATAGATAAAGCCCCAAACCTACCTTGCAGTCCACAACTCTGTCAAGCCATTTGAGTTGACTGATAATGAGCCGTGGCATGTTGATGCCATCACTGTTCACACTGACATGAAGAATGAGAAGATAAGGAGTTAAGTCTTTTTCTTTTTTCTTCCTTGTTTTTTTTTCCCTTGCTTTTCATTTGTTTTGTTTTAGCATTGGGACTTGAACTCAAGTCCTCATATACACTAAGCAGGCACTCACCACTGAGCTACACCTCAGTCCTAGAACTTACCCATTATAACTGATATACCAGCAAGCAGTAATACTGTACAAACTATTTCAGCCATTCAACTAACATTCACTGGGCAACATCTATGTGTCTGACACTGTGTTAGACACATAACTGATATCAAAAACAGTAGATATAAGCTTATACATGTTGAAAAAGATGTCTGGAAAAAGATGCAGTGAATTAACAGTGGCTACAGCCAGAGAGGGTTTAGAGGAAAGAGAAGTCAGGACCAGACAGATCTCAATAATAAGGCAAATAGTGGGCCTGGGATTTAGCTCAGTGGTCTCGCCGCCTGCCTCGCAAGTGCAAGGTCCCGAGTTTGATCCCTGGTACCAATACCAATTAATAATAATAATAATAATAATAAGGCAAATGTTTTTTAAAGATAAAATATCAATGAACTATGAAAAATTGAATGAAACATTGTTTAAAAAGGAAAAAACTAGGGCCGGGGGTTTAACTCAGTGGTTCTGCTGCCTGCCTCACAAGCGCAAGGTCCCAAGTTTGATCCCCCATACCAAAAAAAAAAGAGACAGAATAGAAGGAAAAAAATGGAAACAAAGCTTTTATAAATTAGAAGGGAAAGAGAGGTTGAAAGGAGGGGAGGGGAAATGGGAAAAAAAAAAAAAGGAGCAAGATACATCATGTACAGGTACAAATTTCCTATGGTAAATATTACCAATATGTGTATCTAAAATGTACCAATAAAAAAAATTTTTTTCATTTTGGCCAGGACAGAATTCACCTAGCATGAGCCATTCAGCTAAAACATAGATTTTAAAGAATAGATCTTCAAAGTTTCAAACATATTAAAAAAATAATAAAAAATAAATAACTGAGTATTATTCTAACATATCCACTATTGATATGCCTATGTATGTTTACATCTTCTTTTGACTGAACTGTAAATACTAATTCATAATATTAAGAATTTCTCCAATGTCATATTAGTCTAAAATTTTTAATATCCTATTTTGAACATCTCAGTTATTTACGTTTTGTTATTTTAAACACTAATCTTTATCTTTGTCTTCCATTTAGCTAATACCTTAGGATAAGGAGACATAATATTGAGGATTTAAAGGTCTGCAAAATCTAACATGGTTTTGTTTTGTTTTTTGTTGTTTTTTATACTGCTGGGGATTGAAACCAGAGCCTGATCCATATAAAAAGTACATGCTAGTGGGCATGGTGGCACCCTGCTCCCAGCACTCTGAGAGGCTGAGGTGGGAAGATCACAAATTCAAGCCTAGCCTGGGCAACTCGTGACTTAGTGTGATCCTGTCTCAAAATTTTTTAAATGTTAATAAATAAAAAGGCTAGGGATGTAGCTAGGGGCAAAGACCTAGGGATTTAATCTCCAGTATTTAAAAAAAAAACAACTATGCTCTACCACTGTGTTACATCCCAAGTCTAAAACCTTAGGTTGTTTTTTTTCTTGGTACCAGGGATCGAACTCGGGACTTTGCAATTGCGAGGCAGATGGCAGAACCACTGAGCTAAATCTCCGGCCCTAAAACCTTACATTTTGATATATACACCTGATTGTTTTCCAGAATGAATGGAATGATTCATATGCTCATTAACAATGCCTGAGCATGCCTGTTCATTATACTCAGAGACCTCTGAAAGTAGAAAAAAAGTGCATTTATTGTTTTAAATACATCTGATTGCTAATGAAATCTATTCATGACCTGTTTAGTTTTCAATAGACCTTATTTTTTTTAACATAGCAATTTAAAAAATGGATTGTGCTGGGTATGGTGGTATACATGTGAGATACCAGCACTCAGGAGGCTGAGGCAGGAGCACTGCCCCAAGTTTGAGGCCAGCCTGGACAACATGGTGAGTCCCATCTCAAAAATACAAAACAAAGAGAGGATACATACACATCATAAAGAAAAAGATAAAGAGCAATACTCAGATAACGCTTGATCCAGCCAAGTGACTCTTCTCCTTGGAAACGGCCACTATCGCCAATCAATCAATATATTCTTCTAGGATTAACCCATGCATGCACCAGGGTACATAATATTTACATTCATTCATTCATTTAATTTAGTTTACTTATTGTAGTAGTGGGGATTGAATCCAGGGTTGTCACTGTTGAGCTATGTATATACCCAGCTTTTTTTTTGAGACAGCATCTTGCTAATTCTCTAAACTGTCCACACTGGGCTTGAACTTGCAATCCTCCTCCCTGTCTTGGCCTCCCAGTATGCAAGGATAATGAATGTTTGCCACTGGGCCCGATTAAATTCTATTAATGTTCATAAAGTTATTAAGAGATGAAACATCAGGGCCGGGGGATTTAGCTCAGTGGTGCCATCTCCTGCCTCCCAAATGCAAGGTCCTGAGTTCGATCCCCAGTACCAAAAAAAAAAAAAAGAGAGAGGGATAAAGTATCAAAGATACTCCAATACAATTTTAGTAGTAACTTAAGCATCTGGCATCACAATAAATATGATCTTCAGAGAAACCACTGGTCTTTTAGAATAAGCTTTCCAGAGAAACTTCACTACATCAGGTTATTGTGAACATTTCATAATAAATCTACTTACTTTACAAAAAGAAATTCTGGCAGCTTTTCAAATAAGGTTTTAACAATGGCAGGCTAAAAAAAGAAGATATAAAGAGTTAAGAGAATATTTCAAAAGACACAACAGAAATGTATAATTAGCCAGAATTTTCTGCAGCTTGAGTTCTTGAGGAAAGACCTTACTATAATTGATATTCTCTTATTATAAGAATATCCACACAAACACTGTCTATATTTTTCATGCAAGCTACTGGAATATAAATGATTTATCTTTTGAAATATTAAAAAATGATTTTCAAGACAGATGAAAATAAGCAGATAATAAAAATACTATTAAATATGGTAACTGTCAATCTATGAAATGCAGACTTGAAAAGATTATCAGTTTTCAAAAAGAATTTCTTTCCAGCATGAACAAAGAACCCTTAGACTTAAGACTACTAACCTTACATTCAAGATTTCCAATGAAAAGGAAAAAATAAAGAATGCAGGAAGAAAAGGAGAAGGAAAAATGGAGTATGGCATGAGAGGTAGATTTTTCACTGTACACATGTTTGTACAGATTGAAATGTTTAAAACTATGCAAATGGGGCCGGGGATTTAGCTCAGTGGTTCTGCCGCCTGCCTTGCAAACGCAAGGATCCAAGTTCGATCCCTGGTATCAAAAAAATAAAAAATAAAATAAAAATAAAACTATGCAAATGGATCATCTACTCAATGAACTAAAAAAAGGGGGGGGGCAAGGACCCGAGTTCAATCCCCAGTACCAAAAAAAAAAAAAAAAAGAGGGGGGGAGATAAAGGACAAAATCAAATTACATAAGCACCTGTAAAGTTAAATGGGAAATGATCCAGATGACAAGTTCTTAGAGCCCAAACAACTCTGTTTTATCAAAGGAACCTATGCTGAAGTAACAAACAGAACTTCTGGATGACCTGGGATTGGCAGCACAGGTATTACCCTACCAGACTTATCTGAGCAACAGGACTACTACTATAAAGCTCTTGCAAGCCCAAACTTCCAATTATCCTCATTCTACCTTGAGCTCCAGCCACTTAAAACTGGACATACTATACAACATCAAATGTTCAGAAAAAATGGCATAGTCTCACCTGTAATATGTCAATCCCCAGTAGCAGTTTGATGAGGCTTTTAGAGTAAGATGTGCCCATGCTGTAAAGAAGAGGTATTTGTTTCCATTTTGTTTTTCATGTTTAATGCTTGTATCATCAATTTTCTATAAAACCGGTTAAATACAAAATCTTTAAGCATTATAATATAATCTTGTTAGACAAAAAAGCAGATGAGGGGTCGGAGATTTAGTTCAGTGGTTCCGCTGCCTGCCTCACAAGCACAAGGACCCAAGTTTGATCCCAGGTACCAAAAAAAAAAAGCAGATGAGAAGATCACTCTTACTAAAGATTTGAAATTGTATCAACACAGGTAAGACACATTCTATAAAACATTCTAGGGCTGGGGATTTAGCTCAGTGGTTCCAACACCTGCCTTGCAAGCGCAAGGTCCCAAGTTCAATCCCTGTACCAAGGAAAAAAAATTCTAGTTCTTAGCTGTAAAGTGACAAATTTAATAATTTCAAGAATTAGCAATGGATGAATAAAGAAAATGTACAATAATATGCAATGCAGTAATAGTCATGAAAACAATGAAATCATGTCATTTGCAGAAAGATGAATGGAACTGGAGATCATCATATTAAGTGAAATAAGTCCAACTTAGAAATAAAAATATCATACTTTTCTGCTATATGTGGAATTTAGGAAAAAAAGTCATGAAAGTAGAAGAGTTATAAGAGGAAGAAGGAGGCCATGGGTTAGAAGGAAGGGAGTGTAAGGGAGATTGATTAGGGAGATGAATATAATCAAAGTATGTTACATACATGTATGAAAATGTCATGATAAAATATTGTATATAATTAATATGCAATAATAAAAATAATCTTTATAATAATGTCAAGGTTAGACTTAAACTCTGGAGAATTATAATTAAAAAGTAAACAGTTGGATCCTCCCACCCCAGTACAGTTCCTGTAATAGACTAAAATTCGAGGGGATGTCATGCCTCCCCCCTCATACCTAGATTCCTCATCCTGCAGGCGTTCACAAGACAAGAGGCAGTTCCTGAAAGTGTCATGGTCTTCAATGTGAGACTCCAGGCCACTGACAAATTCTTCTATTACCTTAGTAAGGAAATTTGAAAATAGAACAGTAAGAGTTTTGGTTTTACATTTCCTGTCAGCTAAAAATCATTTTAGCCCAATCAACTATATACCAATGTCTTTAAATGCCTAGATCCAAAATGTTCCAAGCAAGAACACCACAAGAAAAATACATACTTTAGGATAAGAAGGATGTTTCCTCAGGGACTGAAAGAGCTTCTTTTGGAAAACTATTTGATCCACAGCTACGAGGAAAGAAGGACAGATGGTCACCAGAGTCTATAAATCTTCCTACCACCATTGTCTTCCCTAAAGACCTAACTTTCTTGTCTGATGAAAGCACTAAAAAGATTTTCAACTTAATTTTAGAGGCAAAACTTGTAAACACACATGCTTACCTTTTTTTTCCCCCAGCACTGGCGATTAAACTCAAGACTTATGCAGTGAGCTAAATCACCAGCCTTTTTTTTTTTTGGTGGTACCGGGGATTGAACTCAGTCTTTGCGCTTGCGCAGCAGGCAGCAAAAGCACTGAGCTAAATCTCCAGCCCCAACCAGCCTTTTTTTTTTAATGTAAATAAAACTTTATTTACAAAAATAAGTGGTACATAGGATTTGGTCTGTGAGAGTTTGCCAATCCCTACTTCAGGTCATCACCAGTCTTTTTATTTTTCTATTTTGAGACAAAATCTCACTAAGTCACCTAGGCTGGGCTCAAATTTACAATATTCCTACTTCAGTCTCCTGAGTAGCTGCAAAGATTTTTTCTTTTTTTTTGGTACTGGGGATCGAACTCAGGATCTTGCACTTTCGAGGCAGGTGGCAGCACCACTGAGTAAATCCCCAGCCCAAGACATAATTTTGATGAAGGATAGCAACTAAGTTTTCTAAAAAATATCTGACAGTCAGATGTGGGGATATATGCTTGCAATCCCAGCTACTGAGGTGGCTGAGGCAGGAGGATCACAACTTTCAGACCAGCTGGGCAACTTAGCAACACTGCCTCAAAATTAAAAATAAAAAAAATCTCCAGACATGGTGGCACCCACATGTGATCCCAGCACTGGAAAAGCTAAGGCAGAAGGATCACTGTGAGTTCAAGGCCAGTCTGCACTACATAGCAAGACGCTGTCTGAAAAAAACAAAAACAAAGGGCCAGAGATTTAGCTCAGTGGCACTGCACCTGCTTTGAAAGCTCAAGGTACTGAGTTCGATCCCTGGTACCAGACAGAAAAAAAAAAGAAAGAAATGAATAAATAAAAAAATAAAAGTCGGGGCCAGAGATTTAGCTCAGTGGTTTCACTGCCTGCTGCGCAAGCACAAGGACCCAAGTTCAATCCCTGGCACCAAAAATAAAATAAAATAAAATAAAAGCCTGGGGATATAGTTCAGTGGCAGAGTACTTGCCTAGCATGTGTTAGGTTCTGGGTTTAATCCTCAGTACTGCATGAAAAGAGGAAAAAAAGACCTACCATAACCTTAGCAGGACAGAATAATCTCTGGCCCATAAGGCTTTCCACATTTTCTTTTGAAATTATTTTGACATAGATCTAATTACTTCCTGAGTATTAATTTTTTCACAAGACAACATAAAGGATTACAAGTATGTACCTTTCTTCCTAAAAAAAAAAAAAAAACAGGGCCGGGGATTTAGCTCAGTGGTTCCATCACCTGCCTCGCAAGTGCAAGGTCCCAAGTTCAATCCCTGGTACCACACACACACTAAAAAAAAATGGATTAGAATGTATTTTACTTAACATCCATTAACCAGGATCAAAGGCTACAACAATATTCTCTGAAAGTAATTTTTTTTTTTTTTTTTTGAGGCAGAGTCTAGGTTTATAGTTCAGGTCTAAAAGTACTTTTATTAATGAATCAAAACACAGGATTCTTTTTATCTTTTCAGTACTAGAAACTGAATCTAGGGCCCTCTACCATGAAGATACATCTCCAGGACTTTCTACTTTTTTTTTTTTGGTACCGGGGATCAAACTCGGGTCCTTGCGTTTGCACAGCAGGCGGCAAAACCACTGAGCTAAATCCCCGGCCCTCTACTTTTTATTTTGAAACAGGGTTTCACTTTGCTCAGGTTCATCTCAAACTTGCAATCCTGCCTCAGCTTTTTTTTTTTTGTACTGGGGATCGAACTCGGGTCCTTGCACTTGCACAGCAAGTGGCGAAACCACTGAGCTAAATCCCCGGCCCATGCCTCAGCTTTTTGAGCACCTGGGATCACAGGTGTATGCCGCAGGACCCAAATATAGAGCTAAGCTTGGACTGGCTTTTTTTCTCTCTCTCTTTTTGGCAGTGCTTGGGATCAAACCCAAGGCTTCATGTATGCCAGGCAAGTGCTCTACCGCCAAGCAGCAACCACAGCTCAAACCTTTTCTGGGGAGGCGGGGGTGGGGAGGCAGCAGTGGGGATCAAACCCAAGACCTCTGCACTAAGCTGTCTCCAGTCTCCTACCTTTTGAAGTTTTGAAGCAGGGTCTCCCGGTTGCCCAACAGGGCTCAAATTTGTAATCCTCCTGCCTTAGCTTTCTAGAGCACTGGGATTGCAGGCATGTGCCACCACACCTGGCTCTGAGCCCTGATCCTCTCTTTTTTTGGGGGTGGGGGGGGACTGGGGATCGAACTTGGAGATCCTCTCATTTTAAATCTTCACTGCCTATTTAGTTAGGAAACCCACAACTGAGTCCTAAATATTTTCACTATACCCTAAAGATACATTAATATTTACCTAGCTGATTCTGATTCTCTCCAGTTTTAAGAATAAGTCCTGATGTCTTAAGAAGCTTTACAAAGACATTGTCATTTTCTTCAGCTTCATTAGAAGCAGATTTCTTTATCTTTTTGGAAAGCTGTTGCTTCTTGGCCCCTGAAAATAGATAAAATTTTCAAGAATATCAACAAAAGTAAAGATTAAATATAGACATTCTGCCTGTTCCCAGAAACTCACCAGCACCCTCCATTCTCTCTGGAGTTGGTCTTTGTGTCACTTCCAGAGCACTCTGTGCCTTCCTATAAGCAGCAAAAAAAGACCAGGTTTCGTAGGATGGTGTCATTTGAAGATACGGTGGTGGACTTCACCTGGGAGAGTGGTAGAGCTTAGGTGATGCTCAGAGAACCCTGTCCAGGGACAAAATGCTGGAGAACTACAGCAACCTGATGTCATTAGGAAACTGTGTTACTAAACATGAGGTGATCTTCAAGCTGGTTCAGGGAACAGAGCAATGGATGATAGACAAACTCCCAAACCAGATCTTCCCAGATTTCAAAAAAACAGATGACCAAAATGAAAGAAATCTGCAAAGTCAAAACAGACATTTGTAGCACTTTGTAACCAACAGTAACACATCAGCTATGAAGATTGGTGAATTAAGAGAAAATACATAATTTAAACTCAAATCATATTTCAAAAATGATTATAAAGAGTAGAAACTGTTCGGTAACAACACCTGAGGAAGTGAATGTACATCCGAACATGCATTCTCCTAATAAGCCTGGTGAGATGTGTGGTACAGAGAAACCTACAGCTGATAATGCAACTGGGAGATCCCTGAGATGTACAGAAAATCACAGTCGACATCCTGGAATTCAGGTTGGGCAGCAGGATTTTGAAGCTAGTACACAAGGGAAAACCTTTAGTAGGGAGACAATGTTGAAACATAATGTTCACAATGGAGAGACCTGTAAATATAATAAACACCAAAAAGCCTGCAAATCAGCTGTCCTTCATTAAGACATAACTCAGGTACAGAAGAAAACTTTGCATAAAAAGTTCAATCCCAGCAGGCTGGGGATTTAGCTCAGTGGCACTGAATCTGCCTGGCAAGCCCAAGGTCATGAATTCAATCCCAGTACGGGGGGGGGGGTTCAATCCCAGGAGCTAGCAAGTAGAGCCAGAGAAGAAACTGTATGAGTGTAGTAAATGTAAAAAAACTTTTATAACCAAATGAGATCTTATAATACATCAGAAGATAGAGTGAGAAAACCCTATGTGTATAACCAGTGTGAGAAATCTTTCCGGTGTAAATCACACCTTATTATCAAAGAACCCACATGGCAAAAAGCCTTATAGATGAATGTACAAGAACTTATATCCAGAAGTCACAGCTCAGTGAGCACCAGAGAGAAACCCCATGAATGTATTGAATGTGGAGAAACTTTCTACAAAAGGTCAATCCTCGATGTACATCAAAGAATTCACCAAATGGAGAAATTCTATGAATGTAAACAATGTAGAAAAACTTTCAATCATAAGTCAGGCCTTGTTGAACACCTGGGAACTCACATAGGGGACAGACCCATGAATGTAAAGAATATGGAAAAAGCTTTTACCTCAAGAGGGGCATGGTGGCACATGCCTGTAATCCCAGCACTCGGGAGGCTGTGGAAGGATTGCAAAGAGTTCAAGGCCAGCCTGGAGTACATAGTGAGTTCAGGGACAGCCTGAACTACAAAGGGAGACCCTGCCTCAAAAAACAAAACAAAACAAAAAGCTTTTACTGAAATCAAATCTTAGCACACATTACTGGATTCACACAGGTATGAAACCTATGAAAATGAACTATGTGGGAAATCTTTCCGTGAGGAGTCACAACTTACTGTCCTTCTGGAAATCCACACAGGTGAGAAACCCTATGAATGCAAGGAATGTAAGAAAACTTACAAAGAAGTTAAACTTCATTTTACATCAGAGGACTCATGAAGTCAAGAATTCCTGTAAATGTAAAGAATGTAAGATAAGTTATACACAAAAGGCAAGTCTCGTTTTACATCAGAGGAGTCACAAAGGTGAGAAGCTCTGTGACTGTAAAGAACATAAATTCTTCCACCATAAATCAACCCTTATAATCCATCAGAGAAGTCACACAGGGGAAAAACCTTATAGATGTGAAGAAGGCACAAAATCCTTTGTCCAGAAGTCACATCTCAGTGTGCATAGGAGAACACACACTGGAGAGAAACCCTATGAATGTGACAAATGTCAGAAAATTTTCACCACAAAGTTAAGCCTAAATACACATAAACTCACAAAGATGAGAAACAGTATGAATGTAAAGAACGTAGGAAAACTTTCAACCAGAAGTCAGGCCTCGTTGAACACCTAAAAACTCACACAGGGGACAGACTATATGAATGTATAGAATGTGGAAAAAGCTTTTACCAGAAATCATATCTCTGCACACATCACTGGGTTCACACAGGTGTGAAATCATATGAATGTGAACCATGTGGGAAGTCTTTCTGTGAGAAGTCACAACTTAACTGTCCATCTAGAAACCCACAGGTGAGAAACCCTATGAACGCAAGGAATGTAACTTACAAAGAAGTTAAGCCTCATTTTACATCAGCGTAGTCATAAAGGTGAGAAACGCTATGAATGTAAAGGATGTAGAAAATCTTTCTACTATGAGTCACTCCTTACAATGCATCAGAGAACTCACACAGTGGAAAACCCTTACCAATGTAACAAATGTACTAAAACCATTTTATATAAGTCACAGCTCATTTGGCATCAAAGAACCCTCACCGGAGAGAAACCCTATGAATGTAGTAAATGTGAGAAAACCTTCAGCAAAATCATATCTTAGCAAGCACCTGAAAACTCACAAGAGAGTAATCCAACATAGCAGAGACTGGCTATATACTGTCTAGATTTCTTTTTTTTTTTTTTTTTGGTACCGAGGATCGAACTCGCGTCCTTGCACTTGTGCAGCAAGTGGCGAAACCACTGAGCTAAATCCCCACTAGATTTTTTTATTTTTTCTCTTGAACAAAGCTTGTACTTGTCAGCCTCCTTTTTATGTAACTGGGCCCTAACTGAGCTATGTTTAGAAACTGTGAACAGATGCCATGGACGTTATTTCTGGTCTGGAAACAACAACAGTGAGAACTGTCCATACCGTCCTCTGATTTCTTAGACCCACTTGGACTGAAGTGTAGCTGACACCTTTGATGGCTGTGTGAGCCATATGTGGTAGAATGCCACCAAGCTTTAATACAGAAGAAACTGGTTGGAGGAAACACATCTTCCCATCTCTTTCCCAAGTCCTCCACTTTTATTTCATGTAAGAAGTACTTCCTGTGTTTGTTATACCCAATCACAAGAGATTATAGAGAATCATCAACACTCTGAGCCAAATATGAGTTCTTTATTGCCGGCAGTCAAGAGCAGCTAGCGCTCAAAATCTCCACCCCAAAAACAGGCTTGTGGATTTCTTTTAAGCCATTCTTCTAGTTGGGGAGGGCTCAGGGGGAGCTCAAGCAGAATCTTACAGAGGCAGAACTTTGCCAAGTTAGTGGCGGTTAGGGAAAGTTTCACACAATCCAGTTAAGGTGGAAATATCACCCAAGCGCAGGATGTTCTGCCCACAAAGGCATAAAGGTAACGTACTGCTGCAGGCTGCTCTGCCAAACAGGATGTGGTCCAGCATGCATCAGTCAAGGGGACTTCCAAGAAGGGAGGGGGAGGCGACCACCCAGAATCACTTCACTTTATACAAAATGGAGAAGGACAGTGATGGGGCACAAAATGGAGGCAGGTTGGCTATATTTCCAACTCCTCTAAGCTCAGTGTCAAAGTCTTGACTCATCTTGAGCCTCCTGAATGGGTGGGGGATTATACTAGGTTCTCATGTATAACAGTTTAACAGAGGCTATACGTTGTTCCACAAAGTTTATCAAATTAAGAACACGGGGCCAAATCAGTGGCCCGAGAAAAAGCAGGATGAGGGAACTGACTAGTCTAGTGATGAGAGTGGTCAGCCAGAGGCTCCAATTAAACATGCTATGGCACCAAGAATTTTGGGTTTCTCTTTCTGACATTTTTTTTTTTTTTTTTTTTTACTTTCTGAAGAGTATTTTGGATCATACCAGGCTTATTAGCATAGAAACAGGCTTCTCCCAAGGCAGCACATAGCCCCCCTTGTGACAGAAGCACAAGGTCTAGTCCTTAGGACACAAGGACAACCATTTCAGCTAGTGATCCTATCTGGAGTGGAGAGTGTCAACAGCATACTGTAGGCTCCCCAAGTCAGAATCTATTTATTCCGATAGAGTCGGAGTTCTCCCCTAGTCAAAGGGGCAGTCCCCAGTGCCATCAAGCTGGCTACCCATGGTCCCATCAAAACTGGAACCACTAGGGGGGCCGCTCATCTTTGTCTGTACTGCAAACCTGGAGGCACTATAAGGACCCATCCCTGTGGTCCTCCATACACATAAACTTGAGGGAGAACTTGAACTAGGACACATAAAGCTTTAGGGTCCGGCCTATAGTTTAGAAGCATAGACACATCTGGTAAGCCTGGACACACAAGCTAGTCAGATACTGTTAGGAGTGAAAAATGCCTTTGAGGTCTCTGGGGTCAAAGTCTGGCATACAGCAAAAAAAGGGGACTTACTCATGTCATAAGGGTTTGCCAGGCAGGTAGCATTTCCATAAACTCCACCTACTGTCAGAGGGGGAGGAGTTGAGATACATGCCAGTGCATTATTTGAGGTTTGGATCTGTTGTAGAGTTCCCATACCTACATAATAAGGGGGCTTAGCCTTTAAGCATAACCAACAATCCCAGGCTAGAGCAGGTTGGGTCAAGTTTAGCAAGGTGTGGATAGATCCCAGCATGGAAAACAGAAGAAGCAGTGGGCGGGTATATTCAGCCTTATCAGAGAAGGAAGTCAGGACAGAAGGGTGGGGTTCAAATATGGGGTCCTTCACATCCATCAGGGGTCCTATGGGTTGCCTTACTGGTTGGGTCAGCAGCCAGTACTGGATTGTAGATGGTCCCCTAATCTGGGCCAGTCATGTAGATTCACAGGCCCCAGGTGTGACCCCTTGACCATATAGGGCCTTGGGTTAGTCACTTTGAGGAAGAAAGGGTTGTATCCCCCAGTGGCACACATAAGAGGATTTTGACCTCTCCAGATAATTAAGTCAAAAGTGAGGTTGGGTCCCTGGGAATATGAAGCTAGTTACACAGGGCCAGTAGGGTCAGTAGCACTCTGAAGACTGGAGGCAGGAGGACTGGAGAGGGTCCTGGCCTAGACACATATAGAAAGCTAAGCCCTCCAGTCCTATTTCCTTTGAGGACTCTCCACAACCTATCTGCTTTGATTTCCCACAAGTACCAAATCTATCACATAACCCTGCCTGTGAATACAGGAATACATGAAACAGTTGGCAAAGATCTAACTTGAAGAGGATGGTGTCTGACCCTGCTTGGAAATCCCATTTCATTAAGGATTACTCTTCAGTAGAAAAGGAGGTAAGGAGAAAAGAGTACTTCTCTCCTCAGGAAAACCTCCCCTCAGAGCCCATTCCTGCCACTTTAAGGACTGAAAAGACAAGCATCATGATCGGACCAGTCTTAGCTTCAAAGGGTCTGGCCCTGGTTCAGCAGTCCATAGTTTTGCCTGTTTGATACATCAGTGATGAACTTATGCTGAGATTCTGTCAACCTTGAGAGTGGAGAGTGCAGAGGATGACGGTGTATGGGCCCTTCCATGCTGGGGTGAGCCCTTCCTTCTGGAAGGCTTTGACAAGCATGGTGCTCCCCCATCCCCGCTTGAATGGGTGGGAAGGCGCAGAGCTGGGTAAGGGTAGAGTAGCTCATATGCTGGCATGGACAGAAGAAGCCTACACCTTTTGAAGAGACTGAAGGTATTTTAAGACACTGGTTAGAAAATTCCTCTAGCATCCTACTTTTGACTTTGGGGAGCAGGAGAGGGAGCCTTCCAAACATAATTTCATAAGGAATAAACCCTCCTTTATAAGAGGTACATGTCACTTTAAGGATGGCCAAGGGCAACAAACTGACCTACCCTTCACCATTTTCTAAAGTCAATTTGGTCAAGGCAGATTTTAGGGTCCGATTCATTCATTCATTCCATTTGCCCTGAGCTTTGGGTTGGTAGGCACAGTGGAGTTTCCAATTTATACCCAGTGCCCTAGTGACTAAGTTACGGAGGCTATAAAGGCAGGGCCACTGTCAGATCCAAGAGACACCAGTAATCCAAACCTGTGCATCAATTTCTGGAGCAGCTTCTCTGCCACCACAGTGGCAGTTTCCTGCCAAGTTGCATAGACTTCCACCTGAGAAGGTATCTATGAAAACCAGAAAGTATCGATAGCTACCCACCAGCAGCTTAATCTCTGTGAAGTCAACTTCCCAGTGTTTCCCAGGGCTCATTCCTTTGAATCTAATCCCAAGGGGTGCAGACGGGCCCTGGAAAAAATTTACTTGCACACAGGCCGGACACCTAAGGGAGGCCTGGCAAGCCAGTTCTTGTAATTTTGGTAAACAGTATCTCAGAGTTAGAAGGTCAGCCATCTTGGAGCCCCCTAGGTGTGTGACTGAATGTAGCTGCTGGATGAGTTGTCACCCTAGTGCCTGGGAAAGATAGATTTGGCCGTTGGGACATTTCCAACAGCCTTGGGAGTCCTTCTTTGCCTCTTTATTTTAAGTGGGGCTAGCCGGGAGCAGAGGGAGAGGTGGGCCTCCAGCAGGCAGGATGATTAAGGGCTCAGCTGGTCTCAGGGCCACCTCCCTGGTGGCCCAGTCTGCAAGCTTTTGCTTTTGCTTGCTTCTGGAGCATCATGTCTCTGGTGTCCCCGAATATATATGATGATCACCTCCTTGGGAAACCATACCACTTCCAGGAGAGACAATACCTCCTCTTTGTTTTTGATGGTCTTCCCTGCGGCCATTAAGAGTCCCCTTTCTTTGTATATGCTAGCATGGACATGTAGCGTAGCAAAAGCATACCTGCTGTCAGTATAAACATTTACCCTTCTGTTTTTTCCCTACCTTAAGGCTTGGGCTAAAGCGATCAGCTCTGCCTTCTGTGCTGAAGTCTCTTCGGGCAGCAGCTGGGCCCATATAATTTGGTCAAGCGTATTCACCGCGGCCCCCTCCTTCTGCACCCCACTTACTACCATGATACCTCCATCCACAAAGCAAGTACCATCAACCTCAGCCCAGGGGGGTGTCTACTGTGTCCGAGCAGCCTTCCCAAGTCTGGTCCAACACTTAATCACAGTCATGAATTGGGGTATTGAGGTCATCATCTGGCATCAGTGTGACTAGATTGAGAACCTGACTTGCAGAGAAGACGATGCAAGACTGGTCGAGCAAGAGGCTTTGATATTGAGCTAGGCGAGCACTGGACATCCATTAGTAGCCCCCCTGAGCAGTCACTAGTGAATGGGGTGCAGTTAGGACCAGGTCCTGCCCTAGAGTCAACTTATCAGCCTCCTTGACCAAAAAGGCAGTAGCAGCTACTCCCCAAAGACATGAAGGCCATCCCAAGGCACAGGTTCTAATCATTTAGAGGTAGGTCACGGGGAGCTTTCAGGGTGCCATGGACTGGCATGACACCTTTGGCAATCCCTCTTAACTCACAGATAAACAGATGGAATGGTTTGGTAACACTGGGCAACACCAGAGTCAGGTTGATGCCAGTGCTCTTTTTAGATCCTGGAACACCTCTTCTTCTGTTCCCCATTCCAGGGGTTGATTTCCTCCCATGGCAGAATGGAGGAGCCACGCTATCTTGGCAAACCTGGGTATCCACAGGCAACAGTATCCAGCTGTGCCTAGAAACTCTTGTATCTGTTTTTTGGTAGTTGAGATGGGTACCTGGAGAATGGCCCATTTTCTGGCCCTCTTGAGATCAAACGCGTTCTCCCTCTTGAGATCTCATACCACAGGTACAATACTCAGGAGACACAGACCTGTGCCTTTTTGGCCGAGATGCAGTAGCCCAACTCCTCTAGTAACTGGAGAAGCTCCTGAGTTCCTTGCAGGCACTCTGAGTAACTGGCAGCAGCTAGCACAAAATTATCCACACACTGGAGTACAGCAAGGTTAGGGTGGTGGGATCAAAAACTCACCAAGTCCTTCTGGAGGGCCTCACCGAATAGAGTGGGAGCATTCTTAAATCCCTGGGGCACCCAGGTCCAGGTTAAGTTAACAGGAATCAATGGAAGCTGGGTCAGTCCATTTGAAGGCAAATATGGGCTGGCTAGCTGGGGCAAGAGACAGACTGAAAAAGGTATCCTTCAAATCTAGCACAGTATATACCTGGTGCTCAGGAGACAGCAAACTCAGGAAGGTATACAGATTGGGAATGGTAGGGTACAGAGTTACCACTCGCTAGTTAACTTAAGTCCTGGACCAGTCTGTAATCTGACTTCCCTGGTTTCTGCACCAGCAGGAACAGGGTATTCCATGGGGACTGACAAGGAGTTAATATCCCAAAGTCCAACAGCCTTTTGATGTGAGGGGTTATCCCTTGCCTGGCCTTCTGAGAGATGAGGTACTGTCTAACTCCCACAGGCATCACAGATTGAAACTACTACTAAAGGGTGATGAGAGGCCAAATCTAGCAGGTTAGTTTCAGCCCACACCTTAGGGAACTCCATCTGAAGCCTGTCCATTAGGCCCTGGGGGCTTGTTCCCTCTGGGTTCCTTTCCTCCGAGAGGAGATACTCCTCAGATAGGGCAGTGGTCAAGGATAGTTGGTATGAAGGAAGTGACATCTGAGCCTAGGTCAGAGCAAAAGAGATAGGGGCTCTCAGCTTATGAAGGAGGTCCTGTCCTAGCAAGGGAATGAGCAATCTGGTATCACCAAGAAAGACTGGGTAACTTGTTTTGGTCCCAGGCTTACCATTCCTTCCTTCACTTATGAGCAGCCAGTTCTGGACTGCTCCTGTGCCCCCCTGGATGGGAACAGTTTGTGATGAAAGTTCTCCCAGGGGTGTTTTTAACACTGACCTCTCAGTGCCAGTGTCCACCAGGAAGCAAACCAGTTGGCCCCCTATTTTAGCACTTACCATGGCCTCCTGAGAACCAAGACAGAAGCAGCCCCAGCCACCTCAGTCTGAGTCTTCTTATCCCACAGACATGAGGAAGGACAGTACCTTAGCTGAGGGTCTGTGGGGGCATTCATTTTTCCAGTGCCCTTCCTCCTTGCAGTAGGCACATTGATTCCTGCCCAATGGCGGGCATCCTCCTGATTTCCTAGGCATCTGCCCTTTGGGCTTCCCAGGGTTGGGTCCCACAGGGTCCCCTCTGATAGCTGCCGAAAAGATCCTTGCCTGTTTTTTGGCTGATCCCTCTGCCATAGCCATCGCTAATCTCTTTTTGAGTCTGTTAGTTGTCAAAGACTTTCCGGGCCACTTCTAACAGCTGTGACGCATTCATCCACCAGAACCCTTCTAACTTTTGTAGCTTATTTCTAATGTCGGGGCAGACTGTGTCACAAAAAGCCAAATTAATATCTCGAGTGTTCTCAGGAGCGAAGGGGTCAAAAGGGGTGTAAACCCAAAAGGCCTCCCAAAGTTGCTCTAAGAAGGCAGCAGGAGATTCCTTCAGGCCTTGAATCACTTCTGTAGTTTTAGACAAATTAAATGGGTTTCTGGGCAGCAGCCCAGATATCATTTAAGAGATTGGGTGAAAGGTGGTTAGTGACTGGTACCCACCCAAGGTATCTGCATCCAATTTTTGACGCTCAGAGTGGAAGCCCTGTCTTAACCCTTCTTGTGCCTCATCCTCAGATCACCCTCCCAGTAGGGCCCTTTTAGCCTTAGCCCTAATTCAGTCCCTCTCCTCTGCTATAAAGGGTTAGCAGCACTTGCTGGCAATCATCCCAGGTTGGCTGATGGGTCCTGAAAACAGATTCTATCAAAGATATTAGAATCTGGGGTTTCTCTGAAAATGATGGACTCTGAGTTTTTTAGTTATATAGGTCAGAGGTGGAGAAAGGGACATATACCAGGAATGGGTGGATCCCCAGTCCTCCCCCATCAGGAGGAGGAGCCTCTCTGAGGGGCAAGAGAGCTTCTGGATTGCATCTCCCCGAGGCAGAGACCTCCTGGTGAGATCGGAGTCATTCCTACATTGGGGGAGAAGTGGGAGAGGTAGAGGAAGAGACGGGAGGGCTGGAAGCAGGTGAATCAGGATCAACAGGAGGAGAAGATGGATTAGGGTTATATGGGGGTGGAGGAAGGAGGACTTCCTCGGTATCGGATGGCAGCAGGACCAGTGGGGGATCTTGTTTTCTGAGGCCTGTGTGAAACGGAGGCAACATGTTTTGGATATGAGCACCTGGGAATAGGTTCCCACAGCACATCCCTTCAACCATGGAGGTGGGTGTTGAACCAAACTGAGCCAGGAATCAATGTATGTAAACTAATCAGGATGCCCCAGTTGTCCTGTGACAACTCTCCAAACAGCCTGAACCAGCATGGGATCCAGGGAGCCTGACGGAGGCCAGGCCACACCAAAGGAGACCCAGTCTCATAAAAAGGTAGAAAGTTTGTTCTTTGACAACTTGACTCGATAATCATCAGGGAATCCTGAGGACAAATTCTTGAGCATGCAAAAAGGGGGCTAGAAGGGCGGGAGTTCTTAATAGGAGAAGGAGAAGGGAGACAGAGACAAGACCTAGCAGAAAAAGAAATCTGACAGGGAAAAAGCACCTAGTCAATAGGGGGTGCCACAGGTTTGTTTCTCCTTCATCAGGACCTCTGGGGCCAGTTCCGGTTAAGGGGATGAGGTCCGGGGCCTTGGTAGCCATGCCACTGTCCAAGGCAGTGCTGGTAAAGACACTCTCGATAGTCATACAAATACCAGAAGGCCAAGTATTTAGGAGGAGCCAGGAAAGCCTCAACAGCGAGGCTGAGGAGGGAAAGGGGCTGGTACAGGTGAAGAAAGGGATTCTGAGAACAGCAGGACCACGTCCTTCCCCAGACAGAATCAAGGAATCAAGCTAAAGAAGACAGGTAGTAAGAAGGGAAGAGATGGAAAACATAGTCTAGAACCATCCACTGATAGAAATAATCCAAGAATTGGAGGTGTCTAAGGACCCCTGAAGTGTATTCATCTCTGGACAGGCCGAGGAGTTGGGGACCCAGGAAGGTCGAAGGATGACGGAATAAGTGGACAAATGAGCCAGGACCCAAAGTTCAGGTGGACCCAGAGGGAAAAAGAACTTCCTAAATTCCTGTTAGAGGGGCTGATCGGCTGGAGGTGGCAATTGCAAGTGGCCCAGAAAACAAGTTGGCCTTGAGGCACCACAAAAAATCAGTCGTGGAACAGAACTCTGAGGCACAGTATGGGCATTCAGAGGGGGAATAAGACAGGGGGCAGATGAGATCTCTAGCCTCAGAGGTCAGATATGAGTGGGAAAGTCAGAGGAAAAAGGCCCAAGTTGTAGTGGGCAGAATGACCATCCCTACATTTGATAACAGAACAAAAAGGGTAAACCTAGACAGACCAGTGGACCAGCTCAGTCAGCATCCTGACCTTAAGAGGGGCCCCCAGAAGTGCCTTCATCAAGGACCAATGCTTTCCACTCAGACAGAAAGGATCCTTACCTCAGAAACAGACAGGGTGGACCTGCAGTTGTCTTTGATGAGGAAACGTCTTTGATCAGGACATCACTGTGATCCCCACAGTGTCAAAGCAAGACAATGGGGCCCTAGAACATCTCAGGGGGCACGTCCTCTATAATCTGCTCCCAAAGACAGGAGGGACCACATCGAGGCCAGTCCACCCAAAGTATTCATCTCCTGGGGCCTCCAAATGTTATACCCAACCTCGAGAGATAATAGAGAATCACCAACACTTTGAGCCAAATGTGAGTCCTTTATTGCCAGCAGTCAAGAGCAGCTAGTACTCAAAATCTCGACCCTGAAAAGCGGCTTGTGGGTTTCCTTTAAGCAGTTCTTCTAGATGGGGCTCAGGGGGAGCTCAAGCAGAATTTTATAGAAGCAGAACTTTGCCAAGTTAGTGGTGGTTAGGGGAAGTTTCACACAAACCATTTGAGGCGAAAATATCACACAAGTGCAGGATGTTCTACCCACAGGATCATAAAGATAACATACAGCTTCAGGCTGCTTTGCCAAACAGGATGTAGTCTATCATATATCAACCAAGGGGACTTCCAAGAAGAGAGGAGGAGCCGACCACCCAGAATAATTTCACTTTATACAAAATGAAGAGGGACAGTGATGAGGCACAAAATGGAGCCAGGTTGGCTATCACATGCTGAGTTGTATTTGTGATCTATTTTCATTAAAACACAACCAGCCCACTGTGCCTAGTTCATGTAATAAACTTTCAAAGGTTAAAAAAATAAATAAGTAAAATAAAACGTAAAACCCCGGGAATAACTCTGAGAGGAAAATGAATGTGTTCCTGAAGAATCTTTACTAGATTTGAGGCTAGAGTGAAACTATCTCAAAATGGTCAGCAATAGTGGCTTACAAATAAAAGGTAAAACAGGGCCGGGGATTTAGCTCAGTGGTTCCGCCACCTGCCTCGAAAGCAGAAGGTCCCAAATTTGATCCCCGGTACCAAAAAAAAAAAAAAAAAAAGAATATCCATGGAAACAGTTTCCTTCCCAAATCTAAAACAGTATCTCTCAGGCTGCTGTCTGCAAACCACTGCATTGCAATCACTAAAAATGCATAATCCAAAAACTGGGTGTAGTGGTACATACCTATGATCCTAGCCCTTGGAAGGCTGAGGCAGGAGAATCTCTGAAAGCTGAAGGCCAGCCTGTGCTACATAATGAGTTCAAGGGCAGCCTCAACTACATACCAGACCCTGTCTCGGAAACACCAAAGAAAAACAAAAACAAATGCATAATCCACCCAGGCCCAGTGGCACATGCCTGTCAACCCAGCACTCAGGAAGCTCAGGCAGGAGGATCACTTCAAGTTGGAAGCCAGCCTAAATGACAATAATAGTAGTGAGTTCAAGGCCAGCCTAGAATACACAGCAAGATCCTGACTCTAAAACTCCAAAAGCAAACAAACAAAAACACATATTCCAGGTTGTATTCTAGAACTACTAAATCAAAATCTTGAGAATAAATCAGGCATGGTGGTACACACTTTTATTCTCATCTCTGGAAAGCTGAGGCAGAGGACCTCAAGTTTGAGCCAAGCCTGGCCAATTTAGTGACTTAGGAAGACCATATCTCAAAAGAAAAAAAAATTACAAGGTCTGGGATATAGCAAGGAAGGAGGCCCTAGGCTCAAACCCCAGTATCTGTCTGTCTCTCTCTCACGCGCACATGTACACACACATATACAAATTTAGAACAATACCACCTGGGAGCCTAAATTTTAATATAAATTTTAACCTTAAGGTAATAAGCCTGAAGCATACCAAACTTGAGAATCAAACAAACAGAATAAGGGGTCAGGGGTGTGGTTCAGTGGAGAGTACTTGCCTACCACATACAAGGTTCTAGGTTCATCCCAAGAAGAAAAGCACCAAAAGAAGAAAAGAGGTGGGCATGGTGGCTCACTCCAGCAATCCCAGTACTTGGGAGGCTAAGGGAGGAGGACAGCAAATTCAAGCCTCACCTGGACATCTGAGTACCTTAATAAGAAAAAATATTTTTCAAAGGGGGTTGGGGATGTAGCATAGTGTGAAGGCCCTGGATTCAACCCCCAGTACCAAATACTAACAATAAAGGCAACTGAAGCCAAAAAGGAAATCTGCTTTTTTCCCTAAATGATGGGATTCTGCTTTTTCCTTTCTTTTTTAAAAGACAGGGTCTCACAGGGCCAGGGATTTAGCTCAGTGGTTCCAATGCTTGCCTCCTAAGCACAAGGACCCAAGTTTGATCCCTGGTACAAAAAAAAAAAAAAGACATGGTCTTGCTACATAGTTCAGGCTGACTCTGAACTCACTATAATGCCCAGCCTGGCCTTGAGCTTGCAGTGATTCTCCTGCCTTGGCCTCCTGAGTGACCAGATTACACATGTGCGCCACCACACCCAGCTTGCTTTTTCCTTTTCCAACTCTTGTTTTTCTAACAAAGCCTTAAGCAAAATGAAACAGAAACCACTCGCTACCTTTCTTTTCTTTTTTTTTTTTTCCTTAAACTCTTTTATTGGTACATTTTAGGTATACAGTACGTTTACATTTATCACTGGGTCCTTGTACCTGTACATGATGTATCTTGGTTATTTTGTCCCCATTCCCTGTGCTCTCTTCCCTACTTACAAAGACTTTGCTTCCATTTTTTCCTTTTCTCATAATTTTTCCTTTCCCTTCTTTCCTTTCCCCTACCCTTCCCACTTCCCCTACCCTTTTGGACCTTTTCTTCCTATTTCAAATTATCCATTATTCATTTTAATCATTTTAATCCTTATTTACACTTTCAGTTTCTCACACCAGACAAACTATTCAGCATTTACACATGTGTGTCCTATTTATTTCACTTAAGAGTATGGCCTCAATATGCATTCATTTAGCTATGTCTCTAGTTTCTCGTTTTTTATGGCTGAGTAGTACTCCATTTTATTAAAAAAACGCATTTTCTTTATCCAGTTTCCAGTTGATGGGCAATTGGGCTGTTTCCAAGTTTTAGCTATTACAAACTGTGCCGCTATAAACATGGGTGCACATATATCTCTGTGGAATGATTCTTTTCATTCTTTTGGGAAGATACCCAGCAGGGGAATAGCTGTGTCAAATGGGATCTCTAATCCTTGTTCTGAGGTATCGCCATACTGATTTCCACAGTGGTTGCACCAGTCTACACTCCCACCAGCAATGGAGAAGGGTTCCTTTCTCACCACACCCCCGCCAGCATTTGTTATTGGTTGATTTCTTGATAGCAGCCATTCTTTCTGGGAAGAGATGGAATCTCAGGGTTTTCCTCTGCATCTCTCGAATGACCTGTGATGTTGAACATTTTTTCATGTTTATTTGCTGCTTTTACTTCTTGTTCTGAGAAATGTCTGTTCATTTCAGATGCCCATTTTTGAACTGGGTCTTTGAATTTGGGGGGTCTGATTTTTTTCGGTTCTTTATATATTCTAGATAGTAGTCTTTTGTTTGTGGTACAGCTGCTAAAAATTTTTTCCCACAGTGTAGGTTGTCTCTTAGCTCTGTTGGTGGTTTCTCTTGCAGTACAGAAAGAAGCTTTTTAATAAGGTGAGATCCCAGTTGTTGATTCTTTGTGCTAGTTCTCGTGCTGCTGAGGTTTTGTTCATAAAGTCTTTTCCTATGCCAATATCTTCAAGAGTTTTACCTAACTTGTCTTCCAACAAGTTTAGTGTTTCTGTTTTAATATTTAGATCTTTAATCCACTTCGATCTTATTTTAGTCCATGGTGACAGATATGGGTCTAGTTTTAATCTTTGGCAGGTTGAAATCCAGTTTTTCCAACACCATTTACTAAATAGGCTATCTTTCCTCCAGTGAGGGTGGTTGGCTCCTTTGTCAAAGATGAGGTGGTTGAGTATGTCTGGAGTTGTTTCTGCATCTTCTAATCGATTCCACTGATCATCGGGTCTGTTTCTTTGCAGTATCATGCTGTTTTTATCACAGTAGCTTTGTAGTATAGATTCAAGCTGGGGATTGTGATATGCCCTGCCATGCCTGTTGCCTAGAGTTGCTTTTGCTATTCTAGGTCTCTTCTGGTTCCAAATGAATTTTTGGATTGTTTTCTCTAGTTCTGTGAAATATATTGTTGGGATTTCAATCGGCATTGCATTAAATCTATATAGCAGTTTTGGAACTCACTAACTTTCTTAAAGCAACTAAGGCATAACCAAAAGATTGTTCACCACCTACCAGGAGAACCCAAGTTCCTTCAAATTCAAATATCTCTTCCTAAATTCAAATATTCAAATAACTCTAAATTCAAATATCTCTTCCCCTTTGGAGTACAGTATTTTCAAAGTATCACATTTATGTACAGCAACTTCCTAAATTATTCCTCTTCAAATTCTCTATCAATTTCTCTATATTCTATAATCCCTTTTCTAACAGATTGTTAAGAGAATCAGAATTTCCTTTTCTAAATCAATCCTTTTCACTTTGCTCCCTAGCTGCCATGAGGTGCACGCTGCCAACTTGATGGACTCCACTGCCACAGGCCTAAAGCAACAGGCCAAAAAACCATGGACCAAGACCCAAAATCAATCTTTTCTCTTGTTAAGTTGCTTATCTCTGGTACTTTGTTACAGTGACACAACACTGTACTGATTAACATAGTGCCTCAGGTACTGGTCTGCACCCTCAGGTACACTCTCTGTAAATAGGTTAGGGATTTTCATGGGTATGCGTGTTTCTGAGGTGAAATTCAATTCATGTAAAAGTTCATCATTTTAAACTGAACAATTCCACGGCATTCACATTTGCTATCTAGTTTCAAGATATTTTTATCACTCCAAAAACAGTAACAAAAAAAGCACTCATTAAGCAGTCACCACCTTTTCTCTTCCCTGGCAGGCACCAAACTGCTTTCTGTCTCTATGGATTTGTCTACTCTGGATTTTCATATAAAAATTAGGCAGAAAAAAAAAAAAATCAAGCCTTTCCTACAAGTTTTGGCCTTGACATTTTAATCATTCTCAGTAATTTTAATCATTCATCAACATCAGTTGTACTGGGACCTAAATTCCTATACCTTATAAAAAATAATTCTTCAAACAATAAGATAAAATTACACTAATAGAGTAAATGTATATGATAAATAAAAAGACTGTCAACCCCTACTTTTCAGAACTACGAGAGTTCTTGTGAACCACTTTCTCAAACAAAGTCTACACTGTGCCTGTAGTGTACTTGCTCTGATACATCCTTCCTTCATATATCACATTCACAGCATTCATTTATGTGGATCCTAACTTTTTTGTAAGGTAGACAGGGAGAACAGAAGTTTCCTTTAAAGGATAGAGATTGTCATATCTTCATATCCTAGCACAACCAAGTCTAGTACAAGTTCTTCTTATGAATATGGTCACCAAGATTTAGAAGCTTGAGCATACCCAGGGTTGGATATGGAATTAGAGGCAAACACACAGTCTCAAACCTCCTGGCTCTACGTTGTTGTGCTCTATTCATTAATGCATGATGACTTCCAGTTTGAAGAGTGGGAACTTAACATCTCTTTTAAGAGTCTCACACATTTGCTACAGAAAATAAAGCACTGAGTGACCAGATACTTACTGGAGGCCTCTTCAGTGGATGCCTCTTTATCCTCAGATTTTGACAGTCTTCTTTTGGAAACCATTTTGACCACAGTCTTCTGTACTTTAATTACTTCCTAGAGAAAAATGAGAAAATTGAAGTTACCTTTTAGAAGCTAAATTCTGAAGAATTAAAACTATGGCACAGGGAAAACTGCTCTATCTAAAATAGAGTTTGGGTTTTTGGTGGTTTTCTTTCTTTCTTTCCTTGTTTTTTTTTTGAGACATTATCTGGCAATGTAGTTCAGGCTGGCCTTAAACTCACTATGTAGCCCAGGATGGCCTGGAACTCTTGGCAATCCTTCTGCCTCAGCCTCCCAAGTAATAGAGGTATTTTGGCCTTTATATTACTGCTATCTAAATCCAGGGGCTGAGCAAATGACCATGCCTATATTTAGCCAATATCCCCTTCCTCTGAAGGCATCTTTACCTAGTTGCCTCTTAACAGACCATGGTTGCTAAAGGAAAAAACCTACAGCTCATCACCTGAGATTCAAGACCCATTATCATACAGTTCCAATCTACTTTTCTTTAACTAATTCAAAACTATGCTAAGGTATGTGCTAGGTTCTGAAGCAAACAAGAAAGACATGATTCTTGCTCTCAGGGACAGTATTATGACAAACTCAATATATCTAACTACAACTGTAGAAAAGTACAGGGGTACAATGAAATTGAATTTAGTTGGAGATAGAACTGGTGAAGAAAAGAGGAGACAAACTTGCAGGTAGAGTTTTTCTAAGAAAGTTTTATTTTATTTTATTCTGGTGTCATTAGGGATTGAACCTAGGATCTTGTACATGCTAAGCGAATACTCTATCACAGAACTATACCCTCAACCCCAAAAAAGTCACTTTTATTAGTGCATGTTTGTAATATAGAATTTGTTTTGTTTTCTCTTGTTTTTTAGAATGTTTTGGGGAACTGATACATATATATAACATCTTGATCATTTTCAATCCCTTTACCTTCCTCTCCCTTTTCTCCTCCCTTCCCTCAGATTCCCTTTCCTATCTCCAAGACTCTACCATCTAGTTTCCTATAATCCCAGAAAGTCTTTTTTTTTTTTTTGAGAGATCTCACTATGTAGTTCAGGCTGGCCTTGAACTCACTGTGTAGTTCAGTTTGGGGGGGGGGGGTACCAGAGATTGAACTCGGGACCTTCCGCTTGCGAGACAGGCAGCTGAACCAGTGAGCTAAATCCCCGGCCCTCACTATGTAGTTCAGACCGGCCTCGAACTCAGGGCCATCTTCCTCCCTCAGCCTCCAGAGGGCTGGGATTATAGGCATGCACCATGCCCAGCTTCAAAAAGCCATTTTTAAGCAGAGATCTGAGGGCTAAAACAGGAGTCTACGAGTAGATGTATAAGAAGAAACTCGCTGAAATAGGAGAGAGTCTGCAGAGTTAGAAATGACTGTACAAACATGGAAGGGACTGAACTATACAGCTTTCTAGTTTACCTGGTTCACCAGAATGTTTCTGGTTTCACTTTCTTTGCACAAGCATTCTTTTCATCTGAAATGCTCTCAGCTGCCTGGAAATTCCTACTCATCCTTAAAGATTTAGCAAATATCTTCCTTGAAAAATGTTCCTCCAATATCCCCAACAAGGGAAGTCTGCTACTCCAGCTTCCCCATTCCAGTGTACGTAGGAACTCAACACATCACATACTGCGGAGCTCCTTGGCACCAAGAAGCTAGTCTTATTTATCTCACTATTCCTCAGTGCCCAGAACAATACCTGGCATAAAGAAAAAATTTTTGTTTGCAGTACTGGGCAGCCTTTGTATTTATTTTTTAAATTTTGAGACAGGGTCTCACTAAATTGCCCAGATTGGATTGAATTTGCTATCTTCCTCCAGGTACCTGAGATCACAGGTGAGCAGCACCACGCCTAAAGAAAATTTATCAGAAAAAAAAAAAAAAGAAAGAAAAGAAAAGAAAATTTATGAGAATATTCACTAAGCATGGCTGGCAGCCATGCATGGTGGCACATACCTGTAATCCCAGCACTTGGGAGGCTGAAACAGGAGGATCGCCAAGAGGTGACTCAGGAGGATCCTCTGCCAGCAAGATTGAGGCCAGCGTGGCCTACATAGTGAGTTCAAGCCCAGTCTGAACCACATAGCAAGACCCGGCCTTAAATGTAAATAAAGGGCCAGGGATTTAGCTCAGTGGTTCTGCCCCCTTTCCAGGATGCACAAGAACTTGAGTTCAATCCCCAGTACCTGTCTTAAGAGCTTTATATTTAACAATTCATTTAGTTCTCACAGAACATTTTTAGGTAGATACCATTGTTAGTCTTGTCATCAACAGCAGTGAGGGGATCCTAAGACCAGTGGTTTGCTCCAGAACTTGCACTCTTAACCACCACCAATACTGACTTTACTTTTTCTTTTTTTTCAGTAATGCGAACCTATGACATGCTACCTCAGCGGGCTGTTTGTATCATTGACAGCTCTAAAAGTATCCCCATCACTGACCTAGGGCCTTCACACTGAGCAACATCCTCAGCCCTTTTTATTTGAAGACAGGATCTCCCTAAGCTAAGATCCCCACGATGGGCTGGAAATTGCCATCCTCTTGCCTCTACCTCCACAGTCCTGGGATTACAGGCACACGCCGCCAAACTTGGTTCAACACTTGTAATAACGGCACCCAATAATGGTTAACGTCTACAATGTATCCAGCACTATGCCTTGTTTAATATGTATAACCACAGTCAGCCATTTTGCAAACGGAAAAACTACTGCAACTCAGAATCGTCTACCTTGGGCACACCCAACACGTGTGACTCCATCCTGCGTTTTTTTAAACAGAAAAACTATTTTTGAGGAGGTCTCACTGTGTAGTTCAGACTGGCCTTGAACCCTCAGCGATTCTTCGGTCTCAGGCTCCCAAATGTAGGGATTACAGGCGTGCCCCACCATACCCAACTACTCTTGCTTTTTTTTTTTGGAGACGGGTCTGGCTGTGTAGTTCAGGCCGGTCTCGAACTCCGTGGCATTTCTGACTCGGTCTTCCTAGTGCGGGGATCACAGGCGTGCACCATCACGCCCGGCTTTTTAATCTTGTAATTCTTTTCTTTTTTTTTTTTTTTTTAGCGGGGATCGAACTCGGGACCTTGAGCTTGCGAGGCAGGCTGCGGAACTAATGAGCTAAATTCCCGGCCTTCGGCTTTTTAATCTTGCTTTTAGAAGACCCTACAAAATGAGACCCGTTACCTGGACCAGGCTACCCAGAGGTTTCGAGGTCTCTCTCATTCTCTATCTCTTCTTTGTACTGGTCACTGAACTCAGGGCCTTCGCAGTTACTTCCCCAGCACCCTCGCGCGCCATTTTATTTTTTACGTGGAGACTGTCTAGCCAGGTCGCTAAATTACCCAAGCTGGCTTCGAACTTGATCCTCACGCTTCAGCCTCCCACAGTGCTGTGACCACAGGCGCGTGTCACCACAACTGGCTAAACACCGCGTCGGTTCGTCATTTTAACAACACAAGCTGGTACCTGAGGGATGGACAGATGAGGAAGCCGAGATTCGAGGCTCAGAGCCCCAGAGGGTAAGGCTGCGATGAGCCTGAGTCCGGAGACCGCAGGGATGCGAAGATTCAAGACGGATACAGCGGTTCAGCTTAACCCTAGAAGCAGTCCCCGCCCAGCGGTTTACACTTTCCCGCCCGCCAGAAGCCGTTGGGACGCCGTTGGGACGCCGTAGGGTCGCCGAGCGAGCTGTGACGTCACACCCGCGCGCCGGAAGTCGGCCCAGCTAGAAGCGCGTCCCTCAGGATCCCAGTTGCTGTAGAATCCCGGCTGGCCAGCCTGAGCGGCGGGAGAAGGCCCCGGAGCGGACTTGGCGGGGAATTCCACTCCCTGTGGACGCTCTCAGCGAAGATGGCGGGGCCAGAGTTATTGCTGGACTCCAACATCCGCCTCTGGGTGGTTCTTCCCATTGTTATCATCACTTTCTTCGTAGGCATGATCCGCCACTACGTGTCCATACTGTTGCAGAGCGACAAGAAGCTCACCCAGGAACAAGTGTCTGACAGGTCAGCACCCTTCCCTACCTGGCCGACCTCTCCCCCTTGGCCTTGGGCAGCAAAGTGCAGGGGTTTTGTCAGCCGGAGTCCCCTTGCACCCCTGCTGGCAGAGTGACCTTGTGCGCTGCCTCTGTTTCACTTTTGTTACCTGTAAAATGGAGATAGTAACAGTGCCCACCCCACAGAACAGGCTTGGGGTTAAAGTAAACAATGTCTGTGAAACCTTAGCACGGGGCCTGGGACCGTTGAAGTGCTTAAAGGCGGGGGGGGGGGCTTGCTAATACTAGGCTAGTCGCCAACCCTCGGTAAGGTTATCTGTGAACCATCCCGTCCCACCCTGTCGTTAGGCAGAATGCCAATTAAAGGCTTTTATCTTTGCCACATCCAGTCAAACTACTGAAATGGTACGCTGAGATGCTAAGAAATAAAGTGCTTTGCAAACTAAAACTGCCTTTAGAAATTCGAGAAGTTGTAGTTACTGTATTTCCCCTCCTAAGGTGGAAGGAACTTCTTCATGTGCTTCCTTTCAGTATTTATCTGCGGAGACAGGCATTTCAGATGAATTTAGGTAGTATCTTGATTCGTACTCCTTTATAGTAAAATAAGTAACAATTTTCAGTTAATTGTTCGTTTATAGTCAGAGACCATCTCAAGAAAGTATTACTATATCTTTTAACACCTACTGTTAACTTATGCATCTCTCAGTTTAACAAAGAGAGCAAGCATCAAGTTCAGAAGTTTCCACAAGTGACAGTATCTTGTGAAAATTTAATAAAAATTAAATAATTTTTAATATTTTTAATATTTTAATTTTACTGTATTTATTTTTTAAATTACTTTATTTTGTGGCAGATAACACTACATTTCCACTTGCTGGTGATTTAAAGATTCCTTTAAATTTAAAACTTACATAGGTAGAAGAAAAGTTGATAAAGAAAAATGTTAAGCATAAGTCAAGCATGGTGGTACATCCCTGTAATCAGCACTCTGAAGGGCTGAAGCAGAAGGATAACAATTTTGAGCCAGACCGAGCAATTTAGCAACTTAATGAGATCCTGCCTCAAAATTTTTTAAAAGGACTGGGGATGTAGCTTACCTGACTGATCTTGCTGTCATGATCTCTTTTTTTTTTTTTCCTGTAACTGGTATTGAACCCCCACCTTGGATTCAATTCCTAGTACCACCACCACCCTAAAAAAAAGTATATAATAATACAAGTACTAAGTAAATGAAAATAATTTTAGTTTGGGGAAAACTTTGTTATCATTTTCATTTGTCATTCCCAATTATGCTGAGAAGAGTATAATCATAGGCCAACATTTTACTAAACACTTATTCTATACGTCTACACCAGGCACTATGCTAAGCACTTGTATTTATTAATTCATGTAGAACTCAAAGCAACTGTATAAGGTATGTACTCTTGTCCTATTTTAAGAAACCGAAGCTTAAAGAGGTTTACACATGGTAACATTTAGGACATCAAGCCAAGATTTCCCAAGCATAGGGCTCATTCCACTATACCATAGTGGCCTCTCTGATTAGTGTGTGTGATAAAAGTTTCAGAACTGACCAGAACCAGCCCCCTGGAGCTAACCTTAACAAGTCAGTTTACCCCAAAAATGAATCCTATAGGCAGATGTGAAGTAGAGTGCTCAGACACTCGGTATTAATTGATGCCTATAAATTACTCTCATTTTATTCATACATTAGTGCTGAGATAGGTAATCTTACACCCATTTTTACTGTCAAAGAAAAGGAAGCTTGGAGACGTTGTCATCCCAAAGTAACCAAAGTAGTAAAATGTACATGTACTTTAACCCCGAGTGACTTTACTGATCTTGTTATCGTGATTCTTTTCTTTTCCTCCTTTTTTCCCTGTACCCAGGATTGAACCTAGGGCCTTACATGTGCTAGGCAAACACTAATGTTGAGCTATATCCCCAGCCCTTTTCATTTTGAGGCAGGATCTTGCTGAGTTCCCCAGACTGGCCTCAAAACTTGTGATCTTACTGCCTCTGCTTCCTGAGGAGTTGGGATTATAGGCATGTACCACTTCACCAGTTTTATGATTCTTATCATGATTCCTGCTATTATACATTCTCTGCCACAATTTTCTGTGCTGCTTCACTATGTGTTTTAGAGTAATGGTTCTGAGTAATATTGGACCCGCAGCTTTCTTTTCTAACCCTAAAATGTAGTTGGTGCAATCTACATATAAGACATTTTTTTTGTTGTTGAAACAAGGTCTCATTATGTAGATCAGGCTGGCATTGAACCATGTAGTCCAGGCTGGTCTTGAACTTGCAGTGATCCTCCTGCCTCAGCCTTTCAAGTTTTGGGATTATAGGCATGTGCCACTATACATGGCTAAGAACTTTTTCAAAGGAACAGTTGTGAAATAAAGTAATTTATAATAGGATGAATTATATGTATTTTGTAAGTGATTGTGTACAACTGTCCTACAAGACATGGTGTAGAAGTTCTGTGCATTTACCTGGCTGTAAAATCACCATAATTGGGATTGGTCAATTGTGGGCTAAAATAGATATCACAGAAGCCAGTACTGTACTGTCTCTGTGTTTTTCTTTGTTTTTTCTGTTTGTTTGCTTTGGGGTTTTTTGTTGTTTTGTTTTGTTTGTGAGACAGGGTCTCACTGTGTAGTTCACGCTGGCCTTAAACTCACTGTAGTCCAGGCTGGCCTTGCATTTCCAGCAATCCTTCTGCCTCAGCCTCCTGAGTGCTGGGATTATAAGCATGCACCACCACACCTGGCAGTGATTTTGTTAAGTGGTATACTACTCTTCATAAAATTCAACAAAACAAAGAACAAGTTTTTCCCTGTATTTACTTTGTACTTGAACGACCAAGAAATCTACTGAATATAAAAACTGTGCCCCTACCACTTCCAGAACAAATGGAATTAGGTTTGAGGCTCAGATAATTTAAAAGTTTGATGAGATATTCAAAAATTGAGAGCCAAGGATTTAGCTCAGTGGTTCCATGGCCTGCCTCACAAGGCCAAGGTCTGAAATTTGATCGACAGTACCAAAAAAACAACATTTGTGACATGGGACAATTCTTCATAATGCAGTGTATGAAACTGTCACCAGCATTGAGGGATACTTAACATCTTTTGACTGTACATGCTTTTTCCCCTCCATCCCATCATTTTGATAATCAGAAAATTCCCAGATTCCCACAAGGCCCCACATAGGACAGTGCCCTCCATGGAGAATCACTGCTATGCCAACACCCGTGGTCAGAACTGCTCCTTCTCTTACCTATGAAGAGGTGAGGTCACGCCTGCCTCATCAGTGAACTTGTATAGGATGCAATGCATGCTGAAGCAGCCTCAGTCCAAGGCAGAAAAGGTGCTTTTGAGTTGTAAAACATTTCTCTAAACACAGTATAGATGGGCATGAGACTGAATGAACACAAAATGGGACATTTGGTTCCTTAAATTATTAAGCTTTCACTGCCTTAAAACTTAATTAAAATTGTTCTAAAATGTATTAAACAGACAATTATACTGGAGTAAAATGTATTAGACTATTAAAAAGTCACAGATCAGAGATTTAGCTCAGTGGTTCCGTCACCTGCCTCTCAAGCACAAGGTCCCAAGTTTGATCCCCAGTACCAAAAAAAAAGGCACACTTTTTTGGGGGGGATCAGTAATGGGGGTTGAAACCAGGGCCTCTGCCATAAAAGGTACTAGTGGTTCCCCGGTTCTACAGATTCTTAAGCTCAGGGAACTCCAGTTTGAGAAGTCCTGACTTTAAAAACTAAAGTTTTAAAATATCTTTTGGTTGCAAATTACTAAAGCTTTATCTCTATAACCAGCACAAGGACTTTTTTTTAAGTTATCCATGCAAATGAAAACAAAATTTTGTAAAATTTGTAGACTTTGGAGAATATAAATATATCAGCTTAATAAATTGCTCATTGGGCCAGGAATTTAGCTGTTACACTATGCCTTCCTCACAAGCGCAAGGTCCTAAGTTCCATCTCCAGTACCAAAAACAAACAAATAAATTGCTCATTTAGAATGTACAGCATAATTTACACTTGCCTTGATGCCTCAGGTCACAATTCTCAACTCCATTTCTACAAAACTGCTCAATAGTATGAAATATAGGAGATGCAGCTTAGTATCTGTTGATCACGGTCCCTGAAAAAGTTCTGAATTATACATACAGTTAACAGGTTTTATGGATGACCTACCGTGTGCCCTTCATTTTGCCTGAGGCAAAGTGAGGTACACTGGCACATGCCTAGAATCCCAGCTTCTCGGGAGGCTAAGGCAGGAGGATTTCAAGGTCAAGTTCAGTTTGGGCAAATTAGCAAGACCCTGTCTCAAAAAACGAAAAGGGTTAAGGGTGGAGCTCAGTGGTAGAGTATTTGCCAGCATTTGTGAGACCCTGGGTTCAATCCCCAGCACCACAAAAAGAAGAAAAGAGATCTAAGAGCCTAGTCACAAAGTTTCACTCCAGGTGATGAAACACAGGAAGAGAAAATAATAGAACCCACTGACCTAGTGTTTAGGATATTTTAGATACAGTAGTAAAGACTTTAAATGAAATAATCCATGGACCGGGGATTTAGCTTAGTGGTTCCACCGCCTCTCAAGCACAAGGTCCTGAGTTCAACCCCTGGTACCACAGAGAGAGAGAGAGAGAGAGAGAGAGAGAGAGAGAGAGAGAGAGAGGAAAAAAAAGAGTAAGAAATAATAACATGTTTTTCACATGTATTATTGTAGGGTTTTTTAAACCCTTCACTAGGGGCCGGGAGATGTAGCTCAGTGGTGTCATGCCTGCAGGCCTGGCAAGCATGAGGTCCTGAGTTCAATCCCTGGTGCCAAAAAAAATAAATAACCAAAACAATAAATAAATAAATAAAACCGTTCACTTGTTTGCCTTTGCTCGTAAGATAATGATGAAAGCCAGAGATGATAACACATGTCTGTTATCCCAGGCTGAGACTGAAGGATCACAAGTTCAAGCTCAGCCTGGGCAATTTAGAGAGTTAGCAAGACCCTGCCTCGAAATAAGAACTGAAAAAAGGGCTGAGGATGTAGTTCAGTGCCAAATCCCAGAGTCCAGAAATAGATGTGATGACACATACCGGTGATCTGAACACTCAAGAGGCTGAGGCAAGAGGATTGCAGCAAGTTCCAGCCCAACCTGGGCTACATAGTGAGTTCAAGACCAGCCTTAACTACATAGGCTATCTCAAAACAACAACAACAAAAAAAAAAAAATCAGAGTACAGCTGGGGATTTAGCTCAGTGGTTCCACCACCTGCCTCCCAAGCACAGGGTCCCAAGTTTGATCCCCGGTACCCCCCCAAAAAAAATCAGTACAGTGGGATTCTTATGGACTTGCATAGTCTGGCTCTCGAACCTCTTCAGCCTCATTTTCTGTAGTTCTCTTTCTTCTCACCATATGACCTTTTCTTGGGTCCTAAGAAACATAGCATTTATTCCTACTGCAGAGCTTATGTTCATGACTTTACTCCCAGCACTTAATCCAAGGTAATTCTCAGTCATCCTTTAGATTCCAACTTAATGCTACCTCCTCAGCAGTTTTCTCTCTGTCCTCCACTTCCCAGAATTGATCTACTCCCTGTGTTAGACATATTAATAACATCCATCTCTCTTTCTAAGACATAACTACTGAATTTCACATTAACTCCTGTGCTTGTTTAATTTCTTTCTCTCCCACCAGGCTTTAGCTGTCATGATATATTTGCCTATTTATCATTGTTCACAGCCCCAAATGTAGTACCTGGCACTTAGAAGTTTGAGAACTACTTGTTCAGTGAAAGTATCAGCTTGTTATTGCACAGAATGTGCATGACAGCTTAAAGAATCTAAGGGACCTACCTAAGATCACATAGCTAATAAGTGGCAGAGACAGAATTTGAACCCATCTATCCAGCTTAAATTTTTACTCATCCTACACCCAGGGCTTCTTAAACTTTTAGTGGTAAAGGCTAGTTTGGGGAGTTGTTTTTTTGGGGGCGGGTTTGGTACCAGGGATCAAACTCGGGACCTTGGGCTTGCGAGGCAGGCAGCACAACCACTGAGCTAAATTCCCGGCCCAGGGTTGTTTTTTGATTTTCAGTCTATTGCAGGCTAATGCTTTTGTAAAAAATACTTTGATCACAAATTTGTAATGCTGTGACAAGGTCATATTATTCTGGAAGGCTCTAAACATTGTTCTCAGTGTCTGTATTGTATTCTCAATGTCTAAAGCCACTTCACGTGGCTTTAGATCAGCTTCCAGGGAACAGAACACATCACAGATCACCTCTATAAACCAAGAGGAAACTGGGGCGAAGTCCACAGGGCCCCCAGGCATTGGGAAGACTTCTGTGGAGAAGATGGAGTTTGAAGAAGGTGTTACAACGTGATGGGTAGAGTTGGCAGAGAGGGGACCTGGACCCCACCCAAGCTACAGAGAAGCTGGAGCAGTGTAGGGTGGCAGAGAGACCCCAAGAGTATTGATTGTGCGGTGCAATGGTCAGTACTGGAAGTAGAGAGAGAAAGCACACATACAGTTCTCTTGTGTTTGGTTTTCTTTACTTTTTTTTTTCACTTTGCAAGAATTTCCATTAATTTAAGGGCTTCTTCCTTTAAACAACTTTTGAATACAGAAAATTAGTATTTTGATCTCTGTTCTCTTTGGTATTTGTATCTCAGTGAAATCTACTTGTTATATAGCAATCTGTTATCTTTAATAATCAGCTTGTGCTTGCTTTGGCAGCACATATGCTAACACTGGAATGATACAGAGAGGATTACCATGGCCACTGTGCAAGGATGACACGCAAATTCGTAAAGTGTTTCTTATCAGTTTGCTCTAAGATCACCAAATAATTTCATTTATTTGGGCCAGGGATTTAGGTCAGTGGCACCATGCCTGCCTCAAAAGCACAAGATCCTGAGTTTAATCCCCAGTACAAAAAAATATATATGTTAATTTCATTTATTCATTAGAAGTGTATCAAGAACTGACTAACATTCTGAATCCTAGTAAGATTTCTATTTTTGTCTATCAGACAACACCCTTCTCAAGGCCTGTTCTCATTTCTCTGGGTTTATTAAAAAGTTTCTTCTTTTATCTTTTTATTCCCTTCCCCCTCCTGCCCCCAAGTCTTTTGAGCAATATCAAACTGCTACTTTTTTCACTCAGAAAGTTTCTTCTTACCACATTATGAAGTAGGAAAAGTTGTGCCTTCCTCAGAAATCTTTATTTAGAACCTGTTACTTCTGAAAGCTACTTTTTTTTAAAAGCTCACTGTTAGGTTAAATATGTTGGGGGTTTTTTGGTTTTTTGTTTTGGTACCAGGCATCGAACTCGGGACCTTGTGCTTGGGAGGCAGGTGGCAGCACCACTGAGTTACCCAGTTCAAATATGTTGTTTTTTAAGATACTTGAATGTTGGAAAGTTTCCACACATAGTTGTTGCCAAATAGGTCCTCTCTTGCATTTAAATAGGTCTTCTACTTTATTCTCTCATTTTCTTCTAGTGTTTCACTTTTTTAAAAATCTCATTGTTTTGGTTGTGTCTTTCAGTCAAGTCTTAATTCGAAGCAGAGTCCTCCGGGAAAATGGAAAATACATTCCCAAACAGGTACTCATTTACAGTATCTTTTATTAAAAAGCTCTGCCTTTCACTGTTGAGTGGTAGATAGCTGAATGTTTTATAAGAGTACTCTTTGGGGAGAGCTGGAGGTTGGCAACATGGTTATTAAGCTGTGGCCTCATGGTTGCTGTCACTGTGACCTTATCCTTCTTAGGAAATTGTTTTTAAATCTGACTCAGCTAAAGTGTCACATCAGCTGCCAAGTAGGCCGACAGTTCTGAGTGTAACCTCATATTCCAAGTGCTTTCTGACCCGACCTCTGGGAATTGTTTGATGATTTGCTATGTCACAGATCTTGGACTTAAAAGCTTTTTTTTCCTACTAGTCTTTCTTGACACGAAAATATTACTTCAACAACCCAGAGGATGGATTTTTCAAAAAAACTAAAAGGAAAGTAGTGCCACCTTCTCCTATGACTGGTATGTTGGTTCCCATCTTTCACCTTTGAAAAAGACTTTTAACTTGGGTTGTTGAGTGCAGTGAGGGGGAGAGGCAGAGAGAGTGTAGATTCTTAAATATTAAATTATAGAGGATAAAATGTAAAAGGTCTTAGAAAATATCTAATATAGGCATCTATGAAAGTACAGTTCTCTTTTTCAAATAACTTTTTGGGGAACTCCAGTGTAAAAAGTGGATTTTGAAAGGCATTAGCTAATGGAGAGGGGAAAGGCCAGGGCCCTTGTCCCTGCTGTCTCCTTGCTGTTCATGAGCCATGGCTCCAAGGAGCAGTGCTGGAAGTTTGCCTGCAGTACTGTTGCTGGGACCCTGTGGCTGACAGATGGCCCCCCAACTTCTGCCTGAGTGAGGAAGGTCATTGCAGACATGATTGCTTGGTCCCCTACAGTTTCTGCTCTGACAGATTTGTGACTTCCACTGATCCCTATCTTGTAAAAAATACAACATATTGTGTTTTTTTGTGGGTTTGTTGTTGTTGTTGTTGTTGTTGTTTTTGGTACCAGGGTTCAATCTCGGGTCCTTGCGCTTGGGCAGCAGGTGGCGAAACCACTAAGCTAAATCCCCAGCTCTTACAACATGTTTTTTTAAAACAAGATAATCTGTTGTTCTGTGTTGATTTTCTCTCACTTAATACTCATTTCTTTAGTTCTTTTAAACCCATACAGAATGTACTAGAGTTAAGAAAAGTTGGGGAGGAGAGCCAATAATCATATGAAAAGATATTTGACCTTATTAATAATCCATGGAATACAAATAAAAGCAAGATGTCTTTTTTAGCCCATTAAATTGACAAAGATTAGAAGATTGACCAGAGCCACTATTTTCAAGGTCAGGGGAGTAAGGTGAGAGAGCCACACAGTCAAGCCTCACTGAGGGACAGTCTGATAATATCTGGGTGTTGGGGGCCAGGGATTTAGCTCAGTGATGCCACGCTGGTCTCACAAGCACAAGGTCCTGAGTTCGATCCCCGGCACCAAGAAAAAAAAAGAAATATCTGGGTGTTTTCATTAGTGCTAGGCATGAGCCCAGGGCCTTGCACATACCATGTAAGCACTCCTCTTCTGAATGACACCACAGCTCCTCATAACTGTTAATTTTAAGTCTTTATACTCCTTAACCCAGAAGTTCTTCTAAGAATTTCTCTCACAACTGGATGCTGTGGTGCACACCTATAATCCCAGATACTCAAGAGGCTGAGGCAGGAAGACTACAAGTTTGAGGCTGCCTGGGTTACATAGTGAGGCCATCTCAAAAGGAAGGGCTAGGGATATTGGTCAATGCAAGACCCTGGATTTAATCTTCAGGTCTACAAAAAAAAAAATTTCTCTTACAACAGCACTTAGATAACCATGCAGATTTGTGTACAAGATAGTTGTTGGCTATATTGTTTATTACCAGAAGTGTGGTGGCACATACCTATAATCCTAGCACTCAGGAAGCTGAGGCAGGAGGATTACCATGAGTTTGACACCAGCCTCAGCTCCATAGTGAATTCAAGCCCAGCCTAAACTACATAGCAAGACATTGTCTCAAAAACGCCAAAAAAAAAAAAAGTTGGAAACACCTACCTAAAAGTAATTCTACATAGACTTTGAAACATTAAGAGATAGATATTATACCAACATGGAAATATACACAAAATTATTAATTTTAAAACATTAAGAAAGAGAGGCGTAGTGGCACATACTTGTAATCCTAGCACTTGAGAGGCTGAGGCAGGAAGATGGCTGCCAGTTTGAGCCCAGCCTGGATTACATAGTGAGACCCTGTTCAAAAATATCCAAAAGTAATAAATAAATAAAACATTCAAAAGTAGACTATAAGCCTAGCATGGTGGCACACATGTGTAATCCTAGCACTTGGGAGGCTGAGGTAGGAAGATCACTGCAAGTTAAAGGCAGCCTGGGCTACATAGTGAGTTCAAGGCCAGCTCGAACTACCCTTCCTGAACCCCCTCCCCCCAAAAAAAGAATATATTAAACATAGAATCCCTTTATATTGTATATATGTAAATTAAAAGATAGGAAAATATACAGCAAACAATTTGTGTGTATAGTGAATGAGCTGAGAGGAACTGTTTCTTTTCTTTATTTTTTTTTTGTTTGTTTGTTTTTTGGTTTTGGTACCAGGGGTTGAACTCGGGTCCTTGCACTTGGGCGGCAGGCGGCGAAACCACTGAGCTAAATTCCCGGCCCAGGAACTGTTTCTTAATTTCTGTGTCATTTGAATTGTTTTTTTATAAGGAAAGTGTGTTACATAAATTGTCCAATATATTAAGTTTACAGAAAATGAGAGAGAGGTAAACCTGTGGTCTCTGTGCTTTCATCTCAGATCCCACGATGCTCACAGACATGATGAAAGGGAATGTGACTAATGTTCTCCCTATGATTCTCATTGGTGGGTGGATCAACATGACATTCTCAGGCTTTGTCACAAGTAAGTTGCAGACCAGTGGGCTGGGGCCATTTTCATCTGTTCCCCTCCCTGTGTTCCCACTCAGACATCCCCATGCTGCAGAGACCTCGGTGTCACAGCCTTAGGTTTTCTTATGAAAACTGACAACATTCTCTAAATGGAATTTATTATGTTGTGATGTTATGGTTCCTATTTCAAACCGACTCTCAAGTTCAAAATGTGGGTACTTTTTAAAACTTTTACTAGTGCATGTTTGCAGTAGATGATGATTACATTCATTGTGGGAAATTGGTACATGTATATAACACATCTCCATTTTTTTCCCTTTCCCTCTATCCCCCCCCTTTTTTTTTCTATCCCCCTTTTTAAAAAATCTTTTTTCCACCGGAGATTTAGCTCAGTGGTTCTGCTGCTTGCCTTGCAAGCACAAGGACCAGAGTTCAATCCCCGGTACCAAAATAATAAATAAATACAAATCTTTTTTCCTGCCTCGCAAACGCAAGGTCCCAAGTTTGATCCCCTGTACCAAAAAGAAAAAAAAATTTTTTTGCCAACATCAGATTCATTAATTTATTTTATAAATTCTTATCAGTTATCATGAACACAGATTAATGGCCAGGCTAACAGGCCGATAATTTATAAAATACCTAAGGCAGTTATACTAAATCAAAGTCCACTTAGATACATTGGCCATGCCAGATTACAATAACTCTTCTCTTTTTTTTCTTACTGCCTGCGTTTTATTTTGCACTTTAATTATGTATTGGGTTTCTTATATAAGAGAATCCATGTGATATTTAAGCTTTTATCTGGTATTTTTTTACTAATAGAGACTCAAAAGACTTCCCAATTTGCCTGTACAACTGATAAGATATTTAGAATAGAAAAGAAGAATAGAGGGGAGCCTGCTTCTATTTTTATTTCATTTGTTGGATTTTGGGATGAATTCTTTGTGTATTTGTAAGTTGATTTGATTTTAACCAGTTTCATTTCTTAGTAATAGATTTCTCTGGATATACATAGTCTACATAGGATTTAATAACTAGATAAGTGCAAGTGTTTTCCAAATTTTAGGTTACAGCTCAATTTGAGCCCCTGCTTCCTCACCAATGTAGAAGCTGGTATTATTCAAGGAAACTAGAGCAGAGCAATACTTGACTTTTTTTTTCTTCAAAAATTGCATCAGATTTCCTTGTGGAAATCATTTTCCAAGGCTCATATGGCATGGAATTCCCACCTTCTCAGGAAAAGAATCTGTGTATTCACACTTGCACTGTGCTAAGAATAGGACAACTCAGAGTGCTTGTGATCCTTTGTTTTCTCCCCACAGCCAAGGTCCCGTTTCCACTGACTCTCCGTTTCAAGCCCATGCTGCAGCAGGGAATCGAACTCCTCACATTAGACGCATCCTGGTAAGAAGTTTCTAAAACCAATGTCTCCTAAAGATCAAGATTTCCAACCTGCGTATTTTACTGGCATAGTTCTTTAAAGGTTTATTTTCATCCAAACTCTACTTAAAATAACATCACTGGCTTTTGGCAGTTTTTCCGTGAGTCTTGCAAAAGGAGAGACTGTGCCAGCCTCTTTCCTTACACCATAGGGTACAAGGATGGATGTATTAACCCTCTCAAAAGTAGAAAGGTCTCCGGGTGTGGTGGCACGCCCCTGCAATCTCAGCACTCGAGGCAGAGGCAGGAGGATCACTGCAAGTTGAAGGCCACCCTGAGCTGCATAGGCTAATCTGAACTACAGGGTGAGACCCTATCTCAAAAAAAAAGCAGAAAAGTTAAGCCAAAAGCTCTGGCCGAGTTGCTGGCACAGTAACATACACCTGTATTCCTAACACTGTAGAAGGCTGAGGCAAGAGGAATGGCAAATTCAGTGCATGCTTCGGCACCACATATACTAAAATTGGAATGGCAAATTCAGGCCCAGCCTGAATGACTTAGCAAGGCCCTGTCAAAAGGGCTTGGGATATAGCTTAGTACAGAAACCCTAGGTTCAATCCTCAGTACTGAAAAGAGAAAGCAAAAGGTTTTTTTGCTCACAGTTTTGGAAGTTTTGGTCCATGGCTGTGAGCCACATTGCTGTGGACTGTGGTGAGGCACACCATGACGCAGCATGTGATGGAGCAATCATTCACTTCATGGTTGGGGCATGAAAGAGAAAGGAGACACAGCAGGGCCCCACAGTCCCTCACCAGGCTCTGCAACCCAAACCTCTTACTAGGCTCTACCTCCTGAAGGCTCTGCCACCTCCCTTTAGCACCATAGTCTGGGAACCAAGCTTTAACACATGGACCTTTAGGGTACATCCAGATCCAAATTATAGAAATGTCTATATTATTATTATCTATACATTACTTTCCACTGGTTCTAGTCACCATTCTAGGGCTTTCCACATATTACTTTGTCCTCATAGCAACGCTGTGACCTTGTGGAAGAATTGGCATTTGACCACATACAAGACTATATGCAGCCAGCACTCCAGACTTACTTCCACTCTCTTTCTCTTTTTAATAGCAGAATAATAAAGCTTAAAATTCAAAACAGTCTTGGGAAACACTGTTACAGCACCTACAACACAGTAATGCTGCCTCACATGGTCTCCACGCTGTCCATGACTTCTCAAAGATTGGCCTAGAAAAGCAGCCTCACAAGAGGAGTGTGGGCAGTAGGGTCACCAGTGGTGATTTTGACTCACCCGGTTTAAGCAGAGCCATCTCTCATTCTGTGGTAGGAACAGGGCAGATGCTGGGAGAACGTTGGCTGAGAAAATTGCATTTCATAGGAGGAGAATGATTGTGTTCTTTTTTTTTTTTTTTTTTTGGGTATGAGATCAAACTTGGAACCTTGCACTTGCAAGGCAGGCGCCGGCACCATTGAGCTAAATCCCCGGCCCGATTCTGTTCAAACTTAACTTCCCAAGTTCCATTTGGGCTAAGCTAAAGCTTTTATCTTTTCTCAGCATGAGAGCAGGTATGTGACTACCACACTTACATGCACAAAGAGCCCTGGAACCTGAGTGTGCACTTTCTGTTGCATACAGATCTGCAGTGTTGTACATACATAGATCACTGGCTTACCTGCAGCCTGATGGACCAGCCAGAATAAACTCCTACTATTGTGTGACCTGACTTTATGGAATCTTTCCATTTATGTATCAATTCATATTCCCTGTAGTTTTTATTATATACAAGCATAATTTAGGGGGCTGGGTAGGAAACTTCAGATAAAGGAAGGCTAGGTGATAAAGTTCAAAACTTGGAACACTTTCCCAGTAATTATCATCCTTAGCAATGCAAATAATTGCTTAAATCTACTTCTGATCCTTTCTTCTAAGCATGGAACACATGAGCACACCAGCACTTGTGATTTCCTCTAGAGAATGGGATGTCATAGCTGGGGTGTGGCTTAGTGACAGGGTGCTTCCCTGGCAGTACAAGATCCTGGCTTCTGTCCCAGCACTGCAGCCAAGCAGGAAGTTTCTTTCAATTTTTATTTAATATATTTCTTTTTTTATTTATTTTATATATATATATATATATATATATATATATATATATATATATATGGGGGGGGGTACCGGGAATCGAACTTGGGACCTTGTGCTTCCGAGGCAGGCGGCAGAACCACTGAGCTAAATCCCCAGCCCTATGTAATATATTTTTGTAGTGGTAAGACTTTTTTTTTTGTTTTGTTTTGTTTTGTTGCTCCCGGGAATCAAACTCGGGACCTTGCACTTGCGAGGCAGGTGGTAGAACCAATGAGCTAAATCCATGACCCTAGGCTCTTAACAGCTGCTATCTCTTTGGCTGGATATTGGCTGAACATACCCAATGCCAAACAACTTTGAGTGATTCAAAAGTGCAAATTACATTAATACACGAACTAACTACCAACACTTTGACTTTTGGTTTGCTAGGGTGAGTTCTGCATCCTGGTACTTTCTCAATGTATTTGGGCTCCGGAGCATTTACTCTCTGATTCTGGGCCAGGATAATGGTAAGAATATCTGCTATAATAACCAAATACTAAAATAGTTGAATCATCCATACTAGAGCAAGAAAAATCATGTAGTTCATGCTGTCTGTTAGAATAGTCAAACACACTATTTTCTTCCTTAAGTTTCTGAAGTTTATGGAAAGTGTCATAAAAATTCCAAGACTCAAACTTAGGATTTGAATTTTCTCCAGCAGTCACTGGGACAGTACAATATTTGACTGCCCAAAGTGGGCCACCTTCATCGAGAGCTCTGCACCAGCAGTGTCAGCCCAGCCCCTAAGCCTGAAGTCTGAAGAAGGCCCAGTCAAGTCAGTTAGTTTACTGAGAGAGTCTGGCCAGTACTACGCCTTAATGGCAGGGACCTCGGTCCCACTGACCACTTTGTTCCTGTGTTTGCTCTTCTATGGGACTGTTTAGAGCAGGTGAGATAGACTGTACATAGACTTCCTGCAGCACCTGCATATAGTAGTTCCTCAATACCTGGTGGCTGTTGTTACTGTTGTTGAAATTTGAAATAAAGTTCAGAGCTTCCTTTAGTTGCCTCTCATCCAGCTGTGATCACCCCCATTTTTCAAGATAGGTGAAGCGACTTACCCAGAGTCACATAACCAGGGGACGGACAGGCCCAGTCAGTGGGCCTCCAGGCAGCTGTGCGTGCTGTTGGGTGCAGGCACTGCCGTTTGCTGGCCTGGCACTCACAAAGCCATGTTTCATCTGCAGCTGCTGACCAGTCCCGAATGATGCAGGAGCAGATGACTGGAGCTGCTGTGGCCATGCCTGCGGACACCAACAAAGCTTTCAAGGTATGCCCCACCCACCCTACAGGGCCACAGTGAGGCCGAGAGTGTGACAGGCTGTTAGGGTGACCTCTTGCCCTATGCTTTCATTCACTGTAGGTTCATTTACCCACAGGCAACTGCAGTCCTAATGGTGTGTTTTAAGTTGTACACTGTTCTAAATGGTGTCATGAAATGTGTCATCCTACTCCATCCCATCCATGATGTGAATCATCCTTTTGTCCAGGGTACCCACTCTGTATGTCACCTGCCTCGTGGCAGGCGAAAGAAGAGAGACCATATTTGTTAACAATTATGACAATACTATTGTGTAATTGTTCTCATACATTACTAGTCTTTGTTGCTAATCTCTTACTGTGCATTAAACCTTGTCATAGGTATGTACATATAGGGAGAACAGTATATATAGGGTTCAGTACTATTCTGCAGTTGCAGCCATACACCTACTGGTGAAGGGTAAAGGGATACTGCAGTGCTTTAAAGATGATTTCTGTGCAGGGCATGATGGTGTATTGAGCCACTCAGGATACTAAGGCAGGAAGATCACAAGTTTGAGGCTACTCTGGGCAACTTAGTAAAACCCGTTCTCAAAATTTTAAAATGACAGGATGTAGCTCAGTGGCAGAGCACAGGCCTAACCTGTGGGAGTCCCTGGATCCAATTGCGAGTACCAGGGAACAGAAGAAAGAAAAAGAATTGTGAAGCCAGATGTGGTGTCCTAGCACCCTACATGCCTATAGGCCTAGTGACTAGGGAGGCTGAGGCAGGAAACTCACCTGAGCCCAGGAAAACAAGGCTAGCCTAGGCAACATAGCAAGACCCCATCTCAGAGAGAGATTGATCTATTCTGTAAATGTATAGTGGTTTTATCATTTGAATTTTTTGTTGTTTTGTTTTTTTGAGACAGGGTCTCGCTATGCAATTCAGGCTGGCCTTGAACTCACTGTGTATCCCAGTCTAGCCTCAACCTTGCAGCTATCCTGCCCCAACCTCCCAAGTGCTGGGATTACAGGCATGCACCACCATGCCTGGCTTTTTTATTTTATTTTTTTTTCATTTGGATTTAAATTTAGCAAAAATATAGTTTACAGCTGGAGATTTAGCTCAGTGGTTTCGCCGCCTGCTGCGCAAGCGCGAGGACCCAAGTTCAATCCCTGGTACCAATAAATAAATAAATAAATATATATATATAGTTTACATTCCTAAGACGGAGTCATCTATAAAATAATTCTTGGCATGTTTTACTGGTTTTTAAATGCTTACCCAAATTTAATCTACATCATAAATGAAGCTGTGAAACAGTCCAGAGGCCCCAGGTAAACATCTGAGACATTTTGAACCTTTTTAGACCCAGTAGACATTAGATGTAAATTGCTTTTTTTGGAGGGGGGGGGACCAGAGATCAAACTCAAGACCTTGCACTTGTGGGGCAGGCAACAGAACCACTGAGCTAAATCCCCAGCCCTAAATTGCATATTTTTTTTTGGAACCGGGGATCGAACTTGGGACCTTGCACTTGCGCAGCTGGCGGCGAAACCACTGAGCTAAATCCCTGGCCCTAAATTGCATTTTTTTAAAAGCGTTGCTGCAGTGATAATGAACCTTTTAGAGACCCAAGTGCCAAACTGCAACCCAAAACCCACTTATTTGTCACAAAGTCCCAACACTACAATTAAACCTGAATGCTGAAAATACAACGCTATATTAACACAATAACACGTGTGCCATAGGTTCACCCCCACTGGCATAGGGACTAGAGGTCTGACTCAGTGGTAGAACATGTGCTTCAGATTCAAGAGGCTCTGGGTTCAATCCCAGCACTGTCAATTAATACATAAATAAGTTAAAAGTCAATACTTAGAGTCTTCTCACAAAAGGATTCTAAACTTTGTAAAATCATTTTTCTGCAGCAGAATCTCATTGATTCTTTATGGTACAAACTAAAAAATCCTGATAAATGGGCCGGGGATTTAGCTCAGTGGTGCTGCTGCCTGCCTTGCAAGCACAAGGTCCTGAGTTCAATCTGTGGTACCAAAGAAAAATAAATGATGAAAAACCCACAGTTAATATCATGCTAAATGATAAAAGACCAAAAGTCTCCCACACACACACACACGATCAAAAACAAAAAAGCACAAGGTCCTGAGTTTGATCCCCGGTACCCAAAAAAAAAAAAAAAGGATGCCTGCTTTTTTGTTTGTTTGTTTGTTTGAGAGAGAGGATCTCTCTATGTAGTTCGGGCTGGTCCTGAACTCACAGTGTAGCCTGGTATGGCCTCAAAGTCATGGTGATCCTCCTGCCTCAGCCTTGAGAGTGCTGGGATTACATGTGTGTGTCACATTCGATCCCCGGTACCAAAAAAAAAAAAAAAAAAAGATACCATACACGTGTGTGTTACCATACCCAGCATAGTACATTTCTAATGACAGGGCCGGGGATTTGGCCCAGTGGTTCCATCGCCTGCCTCGCAAGCACAAGGACCCGAGTTCGATCCCCAGTACCAAAAAAAAAAAAAAATTTCTAATGACAAACTTTGTAAAGCATTTTTTAAAAACTAAGGCAAAAGTAGTTAGACTAATAGAGTATTTGAGAAATGTAATTTCTCAGAAAATTCTAGAAATGTTTAGCTCAACATATTAATTGCTTACATACAAATAATTATATGCAAAAGCAGTTTTATACTTTACATTATCATGTTTTTCCAGTGATGAACTCATCAGTACTAATTACTGGACTCCCACAAACTACCAAATGCCATTGTGTGTTGAACCATGCCTAAGGTTGGAGGAAGTGTTCTTAGGCCCTTGAGAGCTACCTATTCCCTCCCAGGTGACAAGGGCCCAGAATCTCACACTAGTCTTCTGCAGCCCAAAGCAGGGGCTTAGTAAGTGTGAGTTCATGGCCAGAGCAAGCCCTGGGGTCTGGGAGTCATGTGCACCAAATTTAAGTCTCAGCCAAGTTAGTTTCTGATGCCAGGGACCTTGAACACATGCTGTGGCATCTGTGCTGTAGTCTCCTTCTCGGTCAGCCTTGAAGTGAGGGGCAGCAGCACTGCCCAGAGCAGTTACCAAACTCATCCACATACATACTATGGGCATGTGGGGCAGCTGGTGTAACAGTAACACTCGATCCCCACCCACCTCATCTGCCTCTGCAGACAGAGTGGGAAGCACTGGAGCTGACAGACCACCAGTGGGCCCTGGATGATGTCGAAGAGGAGCTTATGACCAAGGATCTCCACTTCGAGGGCATGTTCAAGAAGGAACTGCAGACATCCATCTTCTGAAGCTGGAGCTGGGAGTAGCTGTGTCAGGAAACTGAAGTAGTGCTTAACCTTGTACTTTGATTGGAGTCAGAGCCTCTGAGATAAAGAGGACGCAGGGGCTGGTGGGCATGCGGCAAGGCTCGCTCTTGTCTGGGCTGGGCTCCCTTTCCGTTGGGAACTAGAGGACAAGGAGGAGTGTGCTGGGGGCTGACTATCTACAGAGTGTTCTTGATTTTCCTTTTGAGTCTAGTAATGAAAGTCAGAGAACAAGGAAACTCAAGCTGCTAATACCATATGAAAACTTAGTTAAAATTCACTCTCTGGAAGAAGCCCTGTCGTTTGTAGCTGGTTATGTTCAGTCAGCCTGACTTCTAACCACAGTAACTCCTTTTTTCTTGGGATCCAAACACCTCTGCATTTATCTTTAATTTTTTGTTAGTATTTTTAACTTTCTTTATAAAAGTAATGCATTTCACTTCTAAAAATTTAGAAATTACAAGTAAGCAAAATGAATCTCCCTGTATTGTTCATTTTGAGCCTACAGAATGACACAGAAAGCAATGTTTCAAAACCTCACCCACATAAACCTCAGCGTGAATACCCAGGGCCAAGACAGACTTGACAGACCCTTCACATCTCAGTACTGTCCAGAGAACATCAGTGACCCTGAGGCACTGCCAGATGCCCAAGTGCCTTCGGGATCATCAGAGACAGTTAAGTAACATGAGTGCTTATCCAGGCGTGGTTACTCGGGCCTGTAGTCCCAGCACTTGCAAGGCTGAGGCAGCAGGGTCACAATGAGTTTGAGGCCAGCCTATACTACAAAGCAAGACCCTGTCTCAAAAAACAAACAAAAAAAATGTTCTTGGGGCCAGGGATTTAGCTCAGTGATTCCACTGCCTGCCCTGCAAGTGCAAGGACCAGAGTTTGATCCCTGGTACCAAAAAAAAAATAATGTTCTTGATCTGGACTGTAAAATATCAAATCCATTCGCAAATCAGTGGTGCTGTACTGTAAATGCCTATGCAGGTTACTTTGGACAGGAGAGGATTTATCTACCACTGGCAGAAGGGAGTGAGGGCATTCCTGGCCAACACACAGACCCAGATGCCAAGCAAGGCCTCTGTCTAGACTCTTGGTCCCAGGGAAGCAGCAGGGTCTCATTTCTGTACCGAGAGGTGGATGTAATTTGCATGTTGAGCACTAATCAGGAACAAATGGCTCTTGACTGAATTAAACCGTCCTGTTTTCTCTCCTTGGCTGTGAGATACTGCCTCTGTGTGTCCCTGGCAGCCTCTGCCAACATCCTGACCAGTGCTGGAGAGTACAGCCTTGCCCTCAACTCATCCAGTGTGCATGAGGCCCTGGGTCCAGTCCCCAGCACCAAAGACAGCGCCAAAGAGAGACTGGTTTTGGAGATCAGAACCTCTGGGAATCTGAGAGCCAGAGGCAGATGAGCCCGAGTCATCTCCCTGAGGCAGGCTTAGCCCAGTGGTGGTCTGGGCAGTCGGAGAGGCTGAGGTGGAGTGGTGCTGCTGGGCGGGAAGGGTTGCCGCTGTGGACAGAGCATTGTGAGGAGGTGGTCCTGGCATCCACATGGGTGACTGGCACCTGCTCTCTGCATCCCTGACTCCCCATCTGCCAATGGTCATATGGTGCAGCCAGTGGGGGCAGGACCAGCAGTCAGAAAGGTGAGCAAGAGGTTTCCATGTGACCCTGCAGATCCACTGTCAAAGAGGGGAAGCGTCAGGGCAGTGGCTCATCTAGAACTGGAGGGCAGGTGCTTTCCGTGGCTAAATAGTGAAGCCCTCAAGTTGACCTCATTTAAGGAAAACATTTCTTTCTGTGAGTTTTAAATACAGAAACTGAAACGGACTCATTACCCTTAATTAAGTGCATAAATGCTGCCACACAGATGAATTCCAAGAGGTTGTATACTAGGGTATTCATTGCCATTTGCAAGTGATTACAGAAACACAGTGAAAAGTAGAAAGTTGGGGAGAAGGAGACGCAATGGAAATGCCTATGATAGGAAAGAATACCGAGAAATGAAAATACATGTCTTCGAGAAAACTGCGCTCATTTCCATAGCAGCATTGTTTGTAAAATCCCACATGGGGAGCAGCTATCCATCATCTGACAAGTGGATAAATAAAGTTTGGTGCTGAATATCCATACGATAAAATCATCTTGAGTAAAAGCCAGCCTTTCCTGTTACCCTGTACTGGGGATTGAACCCTGGACCTTTACACTGAGCTTCGTCCCCAGCCCTTTTCTTTCTTATTTTATCTATTTGTTTATAGATAGTATCTCACTAAGTTGCCTTGGCTGGGCTCAAACTGGTTACCCTCCTGCCTCAGCCTCCCGGAATGCTACATTACACATGTGTGCCGCCATGCCCAGAGTTCAATAGTACACTTTATACAAGTAATCTGTATGAATTAATCTCAAACCAGCCAAAAAGATTAGGCATGGGGAAGGACCATAACCCTGAGCAGCAGGCACAGAGCTCTCCACGACCCTGTTCCAGAGGCTCTTGGGTGTCCCTGCCAGGACTCCTATCTCTCAGACTCCAGTCTCTTGGTATCTGAGGCCCCAGGCAGATGTGCCCTAAAGGTTCCTGTCCCTAAGTGGGCAGGGAGAAGGCCCCACCCAGGCCAGGGCACAGGCTGTGTGGAGGCTGCTGTGGTCCCCAGAGCTCCTGCTTCCCGACCCTTGCTGGGTCACAGACACCTTGGGAAACTGCAGGAACCTGCAGACTCCACTCCCAGGAAAGCACCAGGCTCACCAAAGCTTGTGGACAATTTCGTGGAGTTTAAAGACCTCTTAAGGCTCCAAACCTGGATTCAAGCTCTGCCTTTGAGCCCAATTTATTTCTCAAGCATTCCCCAAGCCCATGCTTTGCTCCACCCCTGGAGTGGAAGGCTGCAGGGAGACGCCAGTGACTGCTGGCTCAGCCAGTACAGTCCTGAGCCTCGGGGTGCTGTAACCCTGGCACCCTCCCAGCCCGCTCCCAGGTGTTGCCATCTCTGCCTCACAGGTGAGTCAGCCTGGGATAGCAGGGTGCAGAAACCCTGGTCTGTATGGTGCCGAGACAGGACAGGAACCTGACGCATGCCCCCCCTCACTCCTCCCCCTCCCCTTCCCCACTGTCTCTTGCCTGCCACACTAACACATCCTCCCCTGAACACCCCATCCAGACAGCTTATCCTGCACCCTGCTCCAAAGATGGTGGCTCCATCCCTGTGTGGTTTTCTCCTTCCTCGTAGTGAATCTTTACATTTTTAATGGAAGAGTGGGGAATAATAAAATGAACTCCTGTGTGCCCATCAGCCCACTTCGTTATTTACTGTATTTTTCCCCATCATATGTCTCTCCCAAGCCCATGCTGGAGGGGAGAGGAGACTGTAATATTTCAAAAGGAAATCCGAGAGATCCTGTTATTCCCATGGGCATTTCAGTTTCAAACGGGAATTCTGTAACATAACCTACAAGCCCGTTACCCACCTGACGCACACGGGATTCTCTATTCTAAGAAACAGTCCATGTTCCTATGACCCTTGGGGGTCTTAAAATATCTTTATCAGAGTGGGTTTGTTTGAGTGGACCCCAACGAGACCCACATGTGGCATTTGGTTGCTACGTTTCTTAAATCACTAATATTTCCCCTCCCTTTTTTTTTTTAAGTTAATCATCTACTGAAGAAACTGATATTTGTACTTTCTGTAGAACTCGGGGCATCTGTGAGGACATCTTGTCTGGGTGGGAAATCAGCCTTTGATTGTCTTTTCCTTCAACAAAAGATGAAGAGGAATGCATTTGTTTTAGATGCACAGAAGATTAGACAAATGAAAGATCAAGCAATACTTATAGCAAGAAAAACAAAAAATCTAGGAAAGGAATTATAGTCCCAGTACTTTTTTTTGAGACGGTACAGATGTGTAATACAGGATGGCCTTGAACTCACTATGTAGCCCAGACTGGCCTCAAACTCATAGCAATCCCCCTGCCTCAGCCCGTGAGAGCTGGGATCACAGGTGTGTGTCACCACACCCATCATAGTACATTTCTTGAGTCAGGTTGAATAACCAACTTCACACTTCTAGTGTTTTAAATATAGAATAGTAACAGAAAAACAATGCAGGAAAACGTGACAAGAAATGTAAGAGCTAAGTCATGCTAGAAGTGGTGGTGCACAGCTGTAATCCCAGCATACTGGGAGGCTGAGACAAGAGGATGACAAGTTAGAACCTAGCCTGGGTAACTTAATGAGACTCTGTAGGGGGAGGGGAATCATATGCCCTTATAGTAGTCAACAGATTAAATGTAAAACTGGAAAAAATCTTACATTAGCTGTATAAGTCTGATGCCTAGAAGATAAATATAAATACCAGAAATAACCAAAAATACCAGAAAGAACTGAAAATGATTGCTTCTGAAATTGGGAGAGGGTGTGGAGTAAGGAATCACTGATTTTAAAGTATGAGGTTTAGTACAAAAAATACTTTTTAAAAAGATCGGGTCTTTTGAGCCAGGCATGGTGGTGCACACCTATAATCTCAGCACTTGGGAAACTGAGGCAGGTGGACCCCTCCAAATTCAAGAAGAGCATGGGCTACATAATGAGTTCCAGCCCAGCCTGAACTACATAGTGAGACCGTATCTCCAAAAAAAAATCAAAAACAAATTTTTAAAAAGAGATGGAGCCAGCGGGCCAGGGATTTAGCTCAGTGGTTTCGCTGCCTGCTGCGCAAGCACAAGGACCCAAGTTCGATCCCCAGTACCAAAAAAAAAAAAAGGAGAGAGAGATGGGGCTGGGGATTTACCTCAGTGGTTCTGTCGCCTGGCTCGAAAGTACAAGGTACTGAGTTCGATCCCCAGTACCCCCCCCAAAAAAAGTTCAGTTTTATTTAGTTGGTCTTGGTAGAGACTAAACTCTGAGAAAGGACAAGGTGAGACACCTGGAACCTAAGGTTTTCTTTGGCCTGTTTGGTGACCCTGTTGCTTCTGGTGCTCTCAGGGCCAGGGACAGCTGCAGAGCACAGAATGGAGCACTGCACCGTCCACACCTGCTCTGCCCTTTGTTTATTTGCTGCAGCCGGGCAGAGTGAAGAGGCCAGCCAGCTGTTCTGGCCACATCTGTGAGGGGTAGTTCGCCATTACCAGCATACCTCCTTTTCCCTTCTCTATCCATGGGGGCCTTGGGGTTCTTTGGGGTGAGAGCCCCCACAGCTGAAGTCCTTCACAGGGACCCCTGCTGGAAAGCCTGTTTCTACAGATCCTGAGTACAGGGCTGGAAGGCCCGGGGTCCACAGTCTCAGGCTCTTCGAGGGGACAGGATGGTGTCATAATTATCATCAGACCTGGAGTCTTCAGCTTGCCTGCTATAAAATAGAGAATATTATAACACATAGGGTTGTAAGAATTTTAAAAGAATAACACAGACTGGCACGGCTGTAATCCTACCACACCAGGAGGCCAAGGTAGGAGGATTGCAAACTGGAGCCCAGCCTGGGCAATTTAGAAACTTAGTGAGACCCTGTCTCAAAAATAATAAAGAAGGGGGCTGAGGATTTAGCTCAGTGGTTTCACCGCCTACTGCACAAGCTCAAGGACCCGAGTTCGATCCCCGGTACCAAAATATAATAATAGTAAAGAAGGGCTGGGAATGTGGCTCAGTGCAAAGGCCCTGGTTTCAATCCTCAGTACAAAAACAATAATGCAGGCCAGGGATTTAGCTCAGTGGTTTCGTCGCCCACTGCGCAAGCGCAAGGACCCAAGTTCAATCCCCGGTACCAAAAAAAACCAATAATGCGTGTTGGGTGTGTGGCAAGGCTGCCAGCAGGGTGATACTCAGTGCACTCAGCATGGACCACCACCCTCCCTATAGCTGGATCCTCCCCCCACCATGGGGTCTCCAGGATGGAGTAGAGACTCCTGACCCACTCTTGTGCCTGTGCCTCCTGCTGATGTTCACCTCCACTGCCATCCTCCTCTTTCCATAGATCGGCTTTCACCCTACCCTCTGGCTGGGATCCTAATTGCTCTGGCTTTTGTCTAGGATCTCAGAATGCTGCCAGTGGGCAGCTGGGAAACACAATAACACAATGAGACCAGCAGTGAACAGTGCTGAGACAACCTGGCACCCGCCCTCCTTGAGCAACTGGGAAGGGACCAGGTCAACTCTGAGCTCCAGGGGACTTACATCCCAAAGAGGGCTCACCAGTGTCCTGGGACAGGAGAGAGGTGGCTGGGACTCTCCCACCCACAGCAACTGCCCACACAGGGGAGGAGGACGCTGTCAGGAAGAGATACCATGTGCTGGTTTAAAGAGGATGGAGCTAGTAGGTTTTGCCTTCCACTGTTCCCATCATGTATCCTATAAAGCAAAGCATTGATCCAGAATAGCACACATAGTGTGATCACACTTGTGTGAAAGAACATATTCACGTGTGTTTTTGCAAGCAAAGGGAATAAGGCAGTGATCACAGTTGGTACATCTGGGAGGGCAGAGTTGGAGAGGCCACCAGTAAGACAGCTTTCTTCCTGAACATTTCTGTGCTGCGTGAATTTTTTTGTGTGTGCTACATGAATTAAGACAATCAGCATATGTCATTTTTACAATTCATATGACTAAAGCTCTTTGTTTTCTGTTTTTTGAGACAGTGTCTCATTATGTAGTTTAGGCTGGCCTTGAACTCATAGCAATCCTCCTACCTCAGCCTCCCAAATGCTGGGATTGCAGGTGTGCACCAACACACCAGCTAACAACTAAAGCTTGAATAACAATCTACCCTGGAACAATCTACCTTTCTCCAGGCCACTGAGTGAAGGCTTTGGTGGCACATCCATTGCTCCTGCTCATGCCCCTGAGTAGGCTGAGCTTAGTGATGGATTCCGCAGGTTAGAAACTGCCTGAACAGGGACCCGGCGTCTGACCTGAGGATGAGAACCATAGCTCCAGCCACAGCTCAGCCAAGGCTTGATCCGCTGGGCGGCCTGTGCATCAGCACAGACGCCAGAGGGGCCTGCGAGATAGTTCCTCTCTGCAAAAAGCTGGAGACAACCTAAGTCTCAGCCAAGAAGAAGGGATAGTGAAAACTACTAGCTGACCCTACTCTGGAATTCTCAACAACATATGCAGGAAAGAAAGTACATCTGTGGGTATTTGCAGAGGAAATGGGCCAGGATATATTGTGAAGTGCGGAGAGAAAAGGCAAGCTATAAAAACTGCAAATACAGCATACTCTAATTTCCATATAACACATGGAAACATAATTTTCCATATAACTGCACTGAAAGACATCCGAAGGACACACGTGAAGCTGTAGGCGGGATGTGCCCACGGGTGCGCGCGCGCGCGCGCGCGTGTCCCCCTGTGAGGATGCATATACATAGGAGTGAGCTCCTCGTCACATGAGGTATGCAAGCAGAGGTTAGGTTGCCCCATTTTCAGGGACACAGCAGAAGGTTTCCCCGAAGCCCTCTGTGATGAGGTTGGTCTTGCTCTGAACCCCGCGGGTCGGGCAGAGAGGAGCCCAGGCTGGGAGCAGCGTCCGCCCTGGGAAAGGGTTAAGCGGCCGGTGGTGGGCGGGCTCGCGATCGGCAGCGCCGGGCTCTGCTGGCCGCGCCTGAGCATCTCGGAGGATGCGGGCGGCGCAGGGACCGCAAGGTGAAGCCGGGCTGCGCGCGCCCAGGTGAGACGGCGGCGCGGGGGGCGCCGGGCACATCGCGTGGGCGGCTGGTCCTGCACGGCGCCCACCGCCCGGGACATTGCGGGCCGGCCCGGGCCAGGGAGGTAGCAGAGGTAACCCGAGACCGCCGCGCCCCCTCACAACCACCGCACTCGGGCTTCAGCAGCGGCCCAGCCCGGCCTGGGGACCCCGGCTGACCCGCAGTGCCCAGATGGTCGGAAACGGGTGTGGGGAATGGCATGCTTATCACCGAAGGCCCAGCGCAGCATCGCCTCTCCGCAAAGCTCCCTGGTTCCCCTGTGCAGGAGGAGCCGCTGTGGGCTCCAGGGCCGGAGTGTGGTCACCCAGCCCGCTTGGTGACCTTGGGCGAATGGATCAACCCCTCTGAACCTCAGTTTCCTGCCCTCGAAATGGGTGCAGTCCGTGTTAGATCTCTCAGCCCTCTCCCTGCCACTCACCCCCAGGCCCAACATTGGAGCCTAGGCCTCTCCAGGGGTGGAGCAAAGCATGGGCTTGGGGAATGCTTGAGAAATAAATTGGGCTCAAAGGCAGAGCCTGAATCCAGGTTTGGAGCCTTAAGAGGTCTTTAAACTCCACGAAATTGTCCACAAGCTTTGGCGATCCTGGTGCTTTCCTGGGAGTGGAGTCTGCAGGTTCCTGCAGTTTCCCAAGGTGTCTGTGACCCAGCAAGGGTCGGGAAGCAGGAGCTCTGGGGACCACAGCAGCCTCCACACAGCCTGTGCCCTGGCCTGGGTGGGGCCTTCTCCCTGCCCTCTTAGGGACAGGAACCTTTAGGGCACATCTGCCTGGGGCCTCAGATACCAAGAGACTGGAGTCTGAGAGAGACAGGAGTCCCAGGTGGGGCGGGGGCAGGACAGGAGATGAGCAGTGCCCAGGAGGGTCAGGAGAGGGAACCTTCCTGGAGGAAGAGGCGCCTTGACTTACCTGAACCAGGTGCACTGGCCTCCCTCCCCTCCAAAACACTAGTCAGACCAGGTCGCACCTGTGTGTCTATCTCCAGTGACTTCTAGGGGCACTTGCAATGAAATCCAGGTGCCTTATGTTGCCTGACAAACCCCTTTTCGGTCAAGCCCTGCATTCTTGATTTTAGCTTCTGCTATTTTGTCCTTTGCTTGCTGGCCTCCCTCCAGCAGTAATGGGGATTGAGCCCAGGGCATGGTGAGCTACACCTCCAACCCTTTTTTATTTTTTGAGACAAGGTCTCACTAGGTTCTCCAAGCTGGCCTTGAACTTGTGATCCTCCTGTGCCAGCCTCTTGAGGACTGGGATTACAGGTGTTTGCCACTGTCCCCAAAGTGTTCTTCTTTTGCTTTTTTTTGTTTTTTACAGTACTGGTGATTAAATGCAAGGCCTTCTCACTGAGCTACATCCCAGCCTTTTAGTTTTTGAGACAAGGTCTCACTAAGTTGCTCAATTGCCCAGCTGAGCTCAAACTTAGGACCCCCCTGCCTCAGCCCCCCAGAGTGCTGGAAGTACAAGTGTGCAGCACTACTTGCAGCTTCTGTTCCTATTTCTTAAATCCTCTTAGCTCATTCTCGCTTTAGGGGTTTTGCAATTGCTTGTCCTGCTGCCAAATGCTTTTCCCCCAGCTCTTCATACTCCTGGCTCGTTCTCATTGGGCATTTAGCTGAAATGTCCCCCTGTGAGGGCTTCCTGGTATGTCCTGTGTAAACAGGCTCTCAGGCCTTCCATCTCTTCACCTTGTTTTATTTTCTTTATAGTTTACCTTATCTAAAATTACTAGAACGCCAGCTCCCCGAAGACAATCCTGCCCCTCCTGTCCACTGCTAACCCCTGCCCTTTCACATGGTATATGTGCAACTTCCTTGTTGCAGCAGTGACCACAGAGATGGAAAGCTCTCTGGACGGAGTGCAGAGTGAGGGGCTGTCGTGCTTCCTAAGCTCCAGTTAGGCCGGGGCCTTTTGTGTTTTGTTGGTTAAGCCCCACCAGAAGCCCCTTGTTGGTAGGGGCTCATTTTGCGAAATGACAAAGCCATGACACAGAGAAGTGAAGTGACTCACCCAAGAAATGGCCCCTCTGGGATTCCTGTGCAGGCCTCTTTTCTGAGACAGGTGCCCACCCTGCTTTCTCTCTACCTCTCCTGCTAGAACTGGGCCATCAAGCAAGAAGCTCTCTCGGGGGCAGAGGGGAGCAGTGGAAGGTTCTGAAGCAGGGCAAGTGGCATGACCAGTGATGCAGGTTTTGAGGCTTTAAAAACAGAGAAGATGCTGATTGTGTTTTCTCCTTTCTTTCCCCCAGCCCCTGAGGGAGCTCACAGGAACCCCAGCCCTCACCTGTCTTTAGGTTCATCCAGTGAGGACTGGCATTTGCAGGCCCTGCACCAGACACTGAAATAAACCATGGCACCCCATCCATGGGGCCACCTCCTGCTGCTGTTGCTGCTGCCATTCCTCGGGACCAGCTCCACCCTGGGCAGGGGTCTTTCCAGGCCCCTCAAAGACACAGAACCCCAACTCATCCCAGAAGCCCACACCAAGGACTCTGAGCCCCAAACCTCTGACTTCCTGTGGCAGAACTCTAGACACTCTGGTAGCCCCCAGGTCCATGCTGCAGGTCCCCAGAGGCCTGCAGACTCTCCCCTGGGCCCAGCCCTGCCTGGACCCCATGCAGCCCCTGGGGCTCAGGGAGTGCAGCTCCCCATGACTGACAACCTCCAGCTGGCTCGAGAGCCTAATTCTCCGGGCTGGATGGGATCCCCCAACACTCAGGAGCCTTGGGAGCAAGACACACCTATCCCCCTCCCAGTGGGTGCCCCCCACCTTAAGGTTACCCCCACACCTCCCAGCCTCCAAGTTAGGCCACCCACAGTCCCTCCTGCCCCCTGGGAGCCCCAAGCCCCAGTGGGGCAGCACCCACCTAGAGATGGGGATCCCAAGGCCAAACCTAAGACTGGGACCCCTCAGGCTTCTCCCTCAGACCCTCACCACACACTCACCACACTGCAGGACCCTCACCACACTCTCCTGCCCCAGGCAAGCACAGTCAGAGAGCCAGTGATGGGAAGACAGGGCAGGCATAAGGGTGACTCCCAGGAGGCTGCCAAAGGCCGCCCTTCCACCCAGGAGGACCCAGAGGTCCCTGATGCTAGCCCTGGGCCCGCTGACCCCAGGGCCCAGCCAGACCTGGCACTGGCTGGAAGCCTTCCTCTCACAGAGGAGCTGCCACCTGAACCCCCTAAGGCCGGTGCTGGAGACACCTGGGACATCAGCTCCCCAGCCCCCCAGCCCAAGCAGATGGACCCTCCTGATATCAAGGGTTCCCAAGGACCCCATTCCACAAATGCTACAGCCTCAGATACTCTGGATGGGCAGGTGAAGCCAGGTGGGCATCAGTGGGGTACTGAGCTGGGCAGCTGGGTGCCCTCATTCTGACAAATGAGGGTGATTCCGCCTCCCTCCTGAGGGAGTGAATTTGGGGTCAGGCAAAGTAGCGACAGCTTTTGTCATTTCAGAGACAGCAGTGATGAATGGAGCAGAACCCATCTCCCCGCAGCGGGTGAGAGGAGCGGTGGGAGCCCCAGGAACCCCCAAGTCCCTCGTCCCTGGCCTCTCAGACCCTGGCCCAGACACAAACGGAACAGAGAGCCCTGTGAGGGTCCTGCAGCCAGGTGAGGGCACGGCTCCTCGGGGAGCCTCTTTCAGGGGAGGGAGGCCTGTGTCCAATGCCCAGGAACCTGTGTGAAGTCTGTGAGGGGAACAGGCCCCGGGAGTAAATGAAGACAAGCACCTGCTTAAAGGAACTGGCCAGGACCTCTAGGTCACCGAGAAGAACCAACAGAGTCACCTGGTGCTCTGGAAGCAGGTATATATCCTTTGGGGGCCAGAGTGTTGTATGTAACACAGCTATGCCTGGTGCAGAGATTCTCTACCTCTGGCAAATCACTTTTAAAAATTTCAGGTGGCACACACCTGTAATCCCAGCACTTGGGAGGCTGAGCCAGGTGGATCACTGTGAGTTTGAGGCCAACTTGGACCACATAGTAAGTTCAAGGCCAGCCTCTACATAGTGAGACCCTGTCTCAAAAAAAAAAAAAAAAAAAAAAAAAAAGCTGAGCCCTAACAGGATGCTGACAGTAGGCACTGTGCTAAAGTGACTCCATGAGGTAGGTGCTATCTCCATTTGACAGGTGTGCCTGGAAACGTTAAAGAACACACAGTCCACACTAGAGAAAGCTGAAGAATCAACAGCACTTAGCAGAGGCTATTTTAATACTGTTCTTATTGCAGATGAAGCCGAGGAGTGGCCCCGGCGGCCCCAAAGCCATCCCCCAGCACCCCCAGTCCAGGCCCCCTCAACATCTCGCCGAGGCCTCATTCGCGTCACTACCCAGCGAGCCCTGGGCCAGCCACTAGCTCCGGAGCCTTCGGCCAGCTCCACCGCCTCTGCCCCAGCTTCCAGCCCCCCAGCCAACGCCACCGCACCCCCCCTGCGCTGGGGGGCCCTGCGGCGGGTGCTGAGCTTTTCCTGGGAGCTGCACGTCTACGGAGTGGGGGTGCTCTTCTTGCTGCCCGCGTTATTAGCCCTCGTCACGCTGGCCGCAGCCATGGCCGGGCCCCGGCTGGCGCTAGTGGCCGCTGCGCTGGTGCTCCTGGCCTCGGGGCTGCGCTCGACGTACATGCTCACCGACCCTTACGGCTCGAAAGCGCGGCTGGGCGTGCGCGCTGGCCTGGTGCTCTACAACCTGCCCTTCCCCTTGCTGCTCACGGCCCTGGGAGCCCTGACCCTACTTGGTCTGGGCTCGGGGCTGCCGCTCCCGCTTCAGAAGCCCCCGCTGCTAGGGGCCTTGGCGCTGGTGCACGTCGCGGGGCTGCTCGCTGCAGACCTGTTGTCTTCGCGGCCTGTGCTCAACCTCCTGGTGCAGGGCCTGTCATGCGCCTGGGGCGCGTCCCTGGCCTTGGGCACGCTCTGCCTGTGCCGGCGTCGCCTGCTGGATCCGCCACGCGTCTGGGACACCAGCCCAGGCCCGCGCCTACTGGCGGTGGCAGGCTCGCTGGGGCTGTTGGCCAGCGGCCTGCAGCTGGCGGCTGCGCTCTGGCTGTACCCCGGCCCCAGCCGGGTGGGCCGCTTCTCGTGGGCCTGGTGGGGCGTGCACTTCTGGCTGCGCCTGCTGGAGCTGACCTGGGCGCTGGCGCTGGCGCTGTCCGCTGTAGCCGCCGCGCGCCCCCGGCCGCCCACCGAGCACGCCTGCTGGGCGAAGCTGCTGCGCCTGGCGTGCCCTGCGCCGCCGGGCAAGACCGAGGTGCCAGACCGCCCCAACAACTGCTATGCTGGCCCCAGTGGCCTCGGCCAGGGCGGCCTGAACATCAGCAAGAGCCTCATCCGCAACTCGGCAGAAGGGGGGCCGCCGGCCACTCGTAGCTCGGGAGCTTGGGGCTCAGCTGTGTCGCTCGGACGCGGCCCACCAGGTGGCCCGGGACGGTCCCGCAGCAGCGTGGGGCCGGTGCCGTCGCTGTCCCTGAGCGAGCTGGACCTTCAGCCGCCGTCGCCCATCAACCTGAGTCGGAGCATCGACGCCGCGCTCTTCCGAGAGCACCTGGTACGGGACAGCGTGTTCCGGCGCTGCGGGCTGCGCGGCCTGGCCTCCCCACCGCCCGGGGGCGCGCTGCGGGCCCGCCGGGGCAGCCAGCCGGATGCCCAGACGGAAGCGGGGTCGGTGCTGCACCACACACGCTGCCGCTCGCTCAGCGACCTTCGCGGCCCGGGGCCACAGCGCGCTGCGGGCAAGACTGACCAGGCGGGGCCTTCCGGGAGCTCCCTGGACAGCTTCTCCCGGGGCTCGCTCAAGATCAGCTGGAACCCGTGGCGGCACGGGCTATCGTCCGTGGACAGTCTGCCCCTGGAGGAGCTGCCCAGCACGGTGCAGCTCCTGCTCACCCTGGCCCTGGCCCGGCACGGGGATCCCCGGTCCGAGGTCCCACCACGCAGCAAAGCCGGGGACTCCCGCAGCGCCTCCAGCGACACCATAGAGCTCTGAGCCGGCTTGGGGTAAGGCCCGCAGGACAGCCGAGCTTTACACACTGGCCCACTACAGCCCCGAAACAGCCAGGCGGGAACCCACAATCCAGCTTTTCTTTTTTAAATATCTCTATTTTTTTCAGCAGGTATTGTACTCAGAGGCCGTGATTTACACGGAACACAGGGTGAAGGGCATGGATTTGGGCATGGGGAACAGGGACCACGAGACTACCGGGTATGGAGAGGTGCCAGCTCGTCCAGACTGTCCTCTTTGTGCCAAAGAAATAAACCCATAACGTTTGGCTCTCGCCTCCCTCCCGTGGCTGGGAGACCCAGCCCTCGGGATTCAAAGCCTGTGTGTGGGGAGGGAGGCCTGGCAGAGGAAAGTGCTCCAGGCTTTGGTGATTACCCCTACCAGTGTTTCCCGGACCACCTCTCCTTTAATTCTCACAGACTGGAGTGCAGTATCCCCTCACCCATGTCAGGAGTCATGGTGGAGGTCATCTGCCCATGGTCCGCCTACAAATGACAAGTGGGGCTGACTGCAGGAACTTCCACTCCTGAACTGTCCCTCTGTGCCCCTTTGAACACTGCTTCAGGGACCATCCTTCCTCCTTCTCAGGCAGCCATCATTTTCCCAGGGTTTTAGAAAACTTCCCCAAAGTGGTAGTGATGGAGTGGGGGTGAGGGGTAGTAAGACAGAAGCTTCTCCATTTTCCAAGGTCTTTATTTCCTGAGATGAATAAATAAATGAATGGCTGAGGGAAAGGGGTGAATACAGAACAGGAGGTGACAGCATGCAGCTGGCAGGAGAGGGCTGTGGTAGCCCTGCCCCACAGGGACCCCTCTCATCCTGGGCAGGGGCCAAGGATCACTCGAAGCCACCAAAAGGAGAAACATTGCTCTCAAAATTCACACACCATGTGGCCCATCCAGTCGCCCCAGGCAAAGACCTGGTGGCATCCAGCTTCGAGAATACTTTTTCACCCCCAGGGGCAACACACGCCCAGGCCTGGGTGCTGGGCTGCTCTGTAAGGTGGGCAGGACATGTTGCCCCACTCTCAAAAGCAAACCAAATGGCTCTGACCATCCAGTAGGAGAGACACCAACCTCAGGGTGGCCTGAGTGGGAGATCCCACGCATGGCAGCAGGGATTATTTGCCCTTGATGAATCCCTCTAGCACACGGTCACTGCGCTCTGACAACCAGTAGCCAGTCATGGCTGCCACCGCTCCAATGAAGATGGCAGTGAACACCAGGTCGCCCTTTGCAGCAAGTGTGGCCAAAGCACAGATGATGACACCGAAGAACATCTGCTGCAGTACCACCAGCTCATCCTCCGTCATCTCCGAGAAGAAACCTGCTGACTCTGTGAAGAGAAGGCCAGGCCTGTCACTCCCAGCTGTTCCCATACACCTGACGCCTGCCAGCCTGATACACCAGGCACTCAGCCTATGAGAGGTGAACCAGGCCCAAGACCGTGTGGTGGGCAGGTCGGGTGAGTCCGTGTGACCTGTGGGCCAGCTCCAAAGCCAGAAAGCCCCACTATGAATGCCAGCTCTGCACCCTGCTGCCATGTGACCCTGGGAAGTGCCTTCGTCTCTCTGCGTCTTAAGTTTCCACATATGAAAAACAGGGATGAGAGACACTATGGGGCTGGGTGGCTTCAGGGTGCTAAACAGGTTACAGGTGGAATGTGCTTGGAACAGAATGTGACACAGTAAGAGTCGTGGATTTGGTCTCTGCTCATCACTGTGATTCCCTTCATCTCACCAGCCAGGGCCTACAAAAGGCTCTCAGGGACCAGAGCAAGGATGGTGCCCACTAGAGAGAAGAGGCAACAACAGGCCTAGGAGGCACAGTGGTTTTTGTTTTTTTTTTTTTTTTTGGTACCGGGGATCGAACTTGGGACCTTGCGCTTGCGAGGCAGGCGCTGGAACCACTGAGCTAAATCCCCAGCCCAGAGTGGTCTCTTTCTTAGAGTGAGGCTGCTGACAGCTGAGCTGGAGAGCAGACACAGGGTATGGGCCTCGACAACCTCCTGGGGGCTGGGGGTCTGTCACTGATGCTGCCACCTAGAGAAGGGGCTGGACCACACTCCCCCCGCCCCATGAGGACACACCCCTCTCAACCCCCTCACCTGGGATCTGCTCCTTCACACAGATGCCCTCTACCTGCTTGTAGCCCTGGGTGCAGATGCAGCGGTAGCCACCCTCGGTGTTCTCACACTTCTCGTTCTCTCCTGGACACACCACCGTCTCACACTCATCCACATCTGAGGGAGGGTGGGACTGGTCAAGGTCAGCACCCCAACTCTCAGTGCATCCTGCCCAGCTCCACCTTTTACTCTTCATGCCCTGCCCTGCCCCTGCCCTCAGCCCACAAGCAGAGACTCACCAAGACACTTGGAGCCCACCTGCTGGTAGCCAGGGCTGCACTTCTTGCAGCGGCCTGGCCCTGCCCCCATACAGCCCAGACAGGCCCTGGCGCAGTCTAGGGAATGGAGAGATGAGCTGGAGCTGCCCACAGGCCAGGGAAGCCATGCTCCAGAGAGCAGGCCCAGGACTCCAGAGCTGAGGGCAGCCGCATCCCCTCTGCAGAAACAGACACTGACCTCGGCACTCATAGGCGCCTTCCATGTTCACACAGAACTGGTTGGCTCTGCAGTTGGCTCGCTCTGTCCCACACTCATCGATGTCTGCAGAGGAGGGCAGGGCGGGAATTTCAGTCCCTACTGAACTAGCAAGGAAGCTGAGTCCAGGAGACTGCAGGCAGCCAAGGACCACATTCTCCAGCTGCCTTGCAGCTGAGTGTGGTCTGGCTGAGCTTGGCCCACAGCATGAACAGAAGTAGCTGGTCTGCTTGTAGCTTGGCCTTGACCCAATCTTCCCCTCCTTGAGTCCTGACCAAAGGTGCCCGTGACTCAGGACCAATCATGTAGATAGTGCCTAAGGGGATGACTGTGCAGGAAGACAGAAGGATCCTGGTCCCTGAACAGCTGTGACAAGCAGAGCCCCCACTAGACTGTGATCTGAGGAAAAAATAAACTTCTGCTCTTTAAACCACAGTCTTTAGGGATGTCTCTGTCACAGCAGCCTATCCTTCACCCTAGTCTACAGAAGTGGAGACAGGGACCCCCAACTCCAGACCCCTGTTCCTCTCTCTGTCTGTGAGCTGCAGATAGCATCTGTCCTGTGCCTGCTTTCCAGCAGGCTGGGTCTCCACACAGGTGTGTGTGCTCCAGCAATGAGGCCCTACTCACCCACACACTTGAGGTGATGGAGGGCCCAGCCCTTCTTGCACTGCAAACACTGTGACTCCTCAGGTCCTGAGCAGCGGGCACAGGGGCCAAAACAGGCTGTGTGGGATGAGGACAGTATAAGGATGGGCAGTAGGTGCCCTTTCCACGTCACCCAGCACCATATCTGCCGCTACCTACCCGAACATACCAGATGGCTGGTGTTGCGCTCCGCCTCAAAGTAACCAAGGCCACACTGGCCACAGGCCTCGCCCCCGTAGCCGTCTTGGCAGTCACAGTGCCCACTGCCCCCTCGAGTACCTTCCCCTTGGCACTGCCCGTAGCCACCGCAGGGTCTCTCCATGCCCCCCGGACAGGCTGCAGGCAGACACCAAACTAGGTGAGTTCATGTATTCAACGCTGACAAACAACAGAACATGTTCTACGTATTGTTAAATTATATCTGCAGAGGAAAATTAATTTTTTTGTTTTAGAAAAATTAATTTTAAAGATCACATAAATCTGGGGATGGTGGTGCTGGGCATGCTATAATTCTAGCATTCTGGGAGGCTAAGGCAGGAGGATCATGAGTTCTCACCTAGCCTAGGCAACTTAGCAAAACACTCTTTTAAAAATTAAAAAAAATAATAAATAAATAAAATAAAGGCCTGGAGATGTAGCTCAATGTGAAGGCCCTGGGTTCAATCCCCAATACAGAAACCAATCGACCATCAATCAATATCTCATAAAGTCTGGGGACATAGCTCAAGGCATTGTGTTCTACTCCCAACATCACCAAAAACAACAGAAACACACAAACAAAGCATATTTTGTCACTTAATCAATATCCTATTGTGGATCCAATTGTTGTTTAGCAATTGTGTGTGTGTTGCTGGGGATTGAACCCAGGGCCTTAGCAAGCACTTCATTACTGAGTTATAACCCCAGCCCCAAGTCTTTCTTTCATAGACTGAATTGAATACTAAGCAGCTAACAGGAGAGACTTTCCTAAAAGGAGCAAGTCCAGCTCCTGTGTCAGGATTGCAAGAGTAGGGGGTTGCAACCATGAGGGCTTCAGGCAGTACCTGCCCCTCTGCAGGAAGTTAATGGCCTGGGAATGAGGTACCCTGGGAGGCCGGCACCTCCCTGATAGATGATAATAATCACACCTGCTTTGGACTCAGTCCTGTCCCACCCTGTACCATTTTCAAAGCCTTTTGCCCCTTACTGGCCCCAGGAGGCAGTTAAGAGCTGAGGGCCGGAGAAGGTATCTGAACGGTCCAAGCTTATCAGCCAGCCAGGCAGAACCCTGGTCTCAGCATCCCTCCCTTCCCCCAAGAGGCACTGGAAAAACTCACGAAGGCAGGAGGGTCCGAAGGTGCCAGCAGGGCAGCAGAGCTTCAGAGAGTCTGAGCAGAGCCACTGGAAAAGGTCTGGTGCTTCCTGCTGCCTGAGGCAGGGGGAGGCCAGGTCAAACAGAGAGGCACTGAGCCAGATCAGCGAGGCTGCCCTATACCTCCCACAGAATCTGCCACGTGGCCCATCTTGAGCGTAAGTCCCACTGGGCCACTTCACCAAGGCCCTCTGCCCATCTGGCGGACAGGTAAACAGGCTCAGAGTGGGAGCTTAGGTGCCTTAGAAAGTCCTCAGAAGATCTGGGTTTGGAAAGCACCCAACAAGGCCCTGGCCCCATGTGCAACCCCTGCTTCTTGCCAAGCTGAGGCTGAGGTCTGCTCCCGGGGAGGCCCCTTGCCACTCACTTGTGAAACCACCAGCTCTCCACCAGTTCCTCACTCAGCTCCAGCAGGCGGTGGCACTCGAAGTCCGACTTGCTGCACACGCCTTCCAGCACCTCTACCAGGCGAGTCTCACTGACAAACGGCAGGGCTGGTGGGAATGCACCCCACCCACCCTTTCTCCCCAGATCTCTCTCCACCCTTCCTCAGGCCTGTGACAATAGCATGGAGAAGCCATGACACAAGAGGAAAGAGGTACTGGTTCTGGGACTCATATCTGTGTTCAAATCTAGCTGTACAACCTTGGGCAAGCCACTACACCTCTCTGAAACCCATTTTCTCATCTGTAAAATGGGGACAAGACATCCTGTGCAAATTTGTTGAAAGCTACTGCAGTTTCAGCTGGGCGTGGTGGTGCAAGCCTATAATCTCAGCACTGGGAGGCTGAAGCAAGAGGATCACTGAGTTCAAACCCACCCTAGGCTACATAGTGAGTTCAAGGCCAGCCTTAACTACGTAGCAAAACCCTGTCTCAAAGGAAAAGAAAAAAAAAAAAGATGGGCTGGGGATTTAGCTCAGTGGTTCCAGCACCTGCCTCAAAAGTGCAATGTCCTGAGTTTGAGTCCCATACAAAAAAAAAAAAGATACTGTCATCCCTGGATCTGAATAAGAATTCACCCTCACTGGGTAAGTACGATTACAAATATCTCAAAGAGCTCAGGGCACAGCTTGGCTGTATTGTTTTCCTGACATGTATGAGGCCCTGGGTTCAATCCCCAGCACCATCACACACGCGCGCGCACACACACACACACACACACACACGCACGCACATGCATGCATGCACATATATCATAAAACAAGTGCTGGCAAGGAGGCAGAAAAACTGGAACCTTATGAAGCCTTACATCTACACTGCAGGTGGAATGCAAAATGGGGCAAGCACTGTGGAAAAACAGCTTCTCAGTACGTGGACCAAGGAACTATGACTCAGCACCTCCACCCCCAGGCATATGCCCAAAAGAATGGGAAAGAAGTTCCCCAACAGAAACTTGCACACAGATGTGCAAAGCAACCATATTCATAAAGCCAAAAGGGAGAAACAACCCCAATGTCCATCAATTGGTGAATATTTAAATAAAATGTGATAGATCCATTCAACAGGATATTATTTACCCATAAAAAGGAAAGAAGTAGTTGGGCACAGTAGTGCATGCTGGTAATCCCAGCTATTGAGGAATCTGAGGCAGAAGGACTGCAAGTTCAAAACCGACCTGAGCAACTTACTGAGACCCTATCTCAAAATAAAAAAAAAAAGGGGGCTAGAGATGTGGCTCAGTAGCAGAATGCTCGCCTATTGTGTGCCAAGGCCTGGGCACAATCCCCAGTACTGCAAAAACAAAATAAAACTATACAGGGAGACTCTGTCTCAAAAAACAAAACACCTCCCAAGGGCTTTCCATCACACAGAACAAATTCAAAACTCCTTGTTGGATCCCTCACACCACCAAACACACTTTACTCACGACTCCAGCCACTTCTGAGATCTACCAAGCTCCAGCCATCCCTCTCCCAAATCCTTTCCCATCACCACACCACTTGTGTCTTCACCTCAGGTCTCTGTTCAAATGTCACACCCAGCACACCTTGTTTCCTGCCCTTCTGGATTCTTCCTTACTTTACTGTTCTTCACCTGACATAGCATTATTTATGCATTCACTGTTATCTCTACACTACGACTGAGTGCCACATAGATCTCGATTTGTTCGCTGATGTACTACAGATGTCCAGGGACAGCTGCTGAATAAGTGCTCCCCAAGAGTCCCAGCCCCCCACCACTTGGGCAGAAACCCGAAAATGGGTTTCCTCTCTACCTTTACCTTACCTGTCTTTATATTTGGATAATTTCTCTTCCTCCCAAGCAGTATTTCCACCTCCAAAGTTGTCCCGGATGGTTCTCTCCAGGCCCTGTGCATGGAGTAAATTAGCAATAGCTGAGTACAGAGCCTGACACACTGTAGCACTTCACTATGCTACTGACCAGGAAACTGGGGTAGACAGGCAACCAGCCCACATCTACACAGCCTGTGAGCAGCCAAGACGGACCTCAAGCAGACGCTCAGCCGGGCCCCTCCCTCGAGGCGCCGATGCACCCACCTTGTAGAAGCTGTCCACCAGCGCCCGGCACGTATGGCAAGGATGGGGCTCGGGTGGAGGAGGAGAATGGGGCGGTGGAAAGGCCTGGAGACACACAGGGCCTGGGAGGCTGAGGAAGAGGTTCAAGGCCCAGAGCAAGGCTGAAACCAGGACCCTCGGGGGTTGTGGGGCCATCTTTTCCCAGGCTGGGGACCTGCAGATAGTGTGTGGGCAGGGCTCACTGGAGCCAGGCTCTAGATAAGAAAGGGGAGCCCAGACCCGCGTTTGTACCAGTAAAGGAGGAAAACGGGGTCACTGGAAGGGCGGCATCAGGTGGGAAAAGGATCTACAATCCTTTTCTACAAGAAAAGAAGTTATCCCCGTTACCGTGGGGGAGGTGGCCTGGATCCTTGGCAATGGGGCAAGAGTCAGCCCATTGTTTTAGAGTCTCAGTAAGTTATCAGGAGCTAGATCAGCAGAATTTGGGAGAGGGGATCAGATTCCAAAAATTAGGAGCGTAGAGACCGGATGGGCGTTCTCGGGGGAGGAGTCCGGAAACACGGTGTAGGAGAAGCGCGGATCCGGATGTGAAGAGAAGGGGTCAAATTCCGAGCCTCACAGACAACAAAGGCAAGGCCCAGGAGCCGGGAGGGGAGTGTCCAGACCCACTCAGACCAAGGGGGAGGAAAACAGGCCCGCCCCAAGCCCCGGGCGCAGTCTGCCGTCTCCTCAACGCCGCTGCCACCACCTCTTGCGCAAAACGTACAACCTCCCACAGCGCCGCGTTCTGGGGGCGGGGCTGCCTCCCAGCCAATGAAAGAGGGCCATGTGCCAGGGCGTCACCCCACACCACCCAATCAGAGGCAGCGCCGAGTTGCACCTGTCCAGACTTTAAAGGGCCGTGGGCAGGCAGGGAAACGGCTGCCTGGGTAGCCGCCGCGCCGCAGAGGTCAGAGAGGTCAGAGGCGGAGACGGGTGTAGAAAACCAGTTGTGCTTTTATTCAAGTCCTGCCTCCAACTCCGGGCCCAACCCGCGTGGCGGGGGCCGGAAGCAGCTGTCCAGGACTGGCTGAAGGGCGCGGGCCACCTGCTCGGCGCTGTCTTCTAGGCGCCCGAAGCGTGCCGCGCAGGGCCCCTGCAGGGCGCTCAAAAAGCCGCGCAGCTGGGAGGGCAGGGAGAAGAGCGGCGCGGCGCGGAAGAGCGAGGGCACGGCGTCCAGGGCCAGCAGGCCGTCGAAGCAGGCGCCCACGTAGCGGCCAGACGCCCGGCCTTGCAGGAAGTCGGGCAGCACGCAGCTGAGCGAAGCAGCAAAAGCGTCGTGCGGGCCGTGCGCTCTCGGCGCCGGCGGTCCATCCTGCAGCCACTCTCGGCACAGCGCCACGGCGCCAGGCGAGAAAAGCAGCACCACCACGCCGCGCTCCTGCAGGGTCTGCCGCCGCTGCGCGTGCAGCCAAGCCAGCGGGCCCTGCGCGCTCAGCTCGCGCCGGCTCCACAGGTCCACGGCCACGCGCAGCGGCAGCCGACTCAGCGCCGTCGCCAGCGAGCCCACCAGGCTCTCAAAGGCCGTGTTGTCCGCCGAGTAGAGCAGCAGGGCCGCACGGACCCCGGCGGCAGCTGTAGGAGAGAGCAGAGCAGAGGGTGGGAGTGGGGCGGATCCCCTGCTCCAGGGGCCTCAGCCACACTGTCGGGAGAGGGCGGACAGCTGTGAGCCGACGTCTCCAGGCCTACACGGGACAGGTGGGTGCTCACCTTTCCCGCGGTCCTTACGGAGGAGGAGCAGGAAGAGAAGCACAGCAGCAAGGAGCAGGCAGGCCAGCCACACCAGTGCCCAGCGCCGGTGGACGTCTGCGAAACCCGGAGGAGGAAGACAGGCTGTTAGAACCCTCGAACTTCACCCCGTTTCGCAGAGGAGAAACGCTAAGGCTCTGGGACACGAGTGATTTGGCCAGATAAGTGACTTCTGCCTTGGTTTTCACATCTGTAAAAGTGGAGTACCACTACTACTAACAAAGCCCTGAACGCAGTACTGCCAGGGGGTTCAATTGCCAGCTAGTATTATTGTTCCCTAAGCCCCAGGCTGCTGGGGCCTTGACGTTGCTGCCTCAGATGACTGCAGTAGCCTCCGAACTGATGGCTATTTTTCTTTTTTTTCTTTTTTTCCTCCAGTCTATTCACAATTCTGGCAGCTGGAAAGATCTTAAAAGTTTTATTATAACCTTTCAGCAAGCTTCTGTTCTGCTGGTCTAAACATTAAGCCCAAATTCCCTCCTGTGGCGTATCTTCCTAACAGAGCCCTGCCTGCCCAAGACCCTCAGGGGAGTCAGTAGATATTGAAGCCTTTGAATTTCTCAAAAACCCACAGCCAGCGATTTAGTTCAGTGATTTCCACCACCTGCCTCAAAAGCACAAGGTCCCGAGTTCGATCCCCGGTATCAAAAAAAAAAAACAACCCACAAAATAGTACCTTCACCAAAATGCAACTATGACAGGGTATGGTGGCACATGCCCCTAATTTCAGCTATTCAGGAGCCCGAGGAGGGTGGTCAAAAGCTCAAGGTCAGTTTAGACAACTTAAGACCCTATCTTTTTCAAAAAGAGCTGGGGACGTAACTCAGTGATAGAGAACCTCTTAGTGTGCAAGAGGCCCTGCATTCAATCCCCAGAAGCATCAAAATAAAAAAGGCATCTCTGCTCCTTTCACCTATCTCAGCCTTCAGAGTGCAGCTAGAAACTTTGCCCTGAGTGCACATCCCACCTGTCAGGTCCCCCTAAGAGTAACTGGTTAATCTGGCTTATGTGCTTTTAGCCTTCTATTGGTGGAGCAGGATTCTGTCTTTTCTGTGTTCCTGGGGTCCCAGCAAGCTCTCATGTGTTTTGAATGAATAAAGGAATGACCAACCCTCTGAGTCATTGGAGCCCAAGGAAGAACAAAGCTATTGCATGGGAAGGGGAGTTTTCATAATACTCACACTTGTCCACAGGGCAGGCCCACAGTGCTCCCAGGTCACCATTCCACAACTGTAAGACACAAACATGCCCCAAGTTCCCAGCCTGGTGTTCAACACCCACCAATTTCTGAGGCAGCTGACTCCAGATTCTTAGCCCCAGTTATGAATAGCTCCCACACCACAGCGCGTTACTGGAAGCTGCTCTGCCTTTGATTAAGTCATGTCTACTGCCTACAGGCCAACTTCTGTGCCCACAACGAGCAGGGATTTAATTCAGTGGAAGAGCACAGGCTTAGCATGTTCCAGGTCCTGGGTTCAAACCCTGACCCCAGAAGCAAATCTGGCTCACAAGAAGAGATCTTTCCTTTTTTTGTTGTTGTTTTGTTTTAAGTTTGGTTTTGTATTTTGAGACGGTCTCTCTATGTGATTCAGGCTGGCTTGAACTCACTATGTAGCCCAGACTGGACTTGCACTGGCAGTGACCGCCTGCCTCAGCATCTCAACTGCTGGAATTGCATGCTGCCTTGAAGCTCTCTCTGGAACTACTTAGCACCTATGAGTGTGGTTATCTGTGTACTGGTCTAGCCAGCATGAGTTCCGTGGGCACAAGAACTGTGCTTCCTTTAATTTCCTCAGGGCTGGACATAAAAAAGCATAGATAGTAAGTAGGTGAGTGCTAGTTTTAGGGGTATTGTTCTTGGCAGTGGGGCGGGGCCCTCCTCCTAGCTACTCACCTTCAGACACTGCCCTGACTGTAGGTCTTCCAGCAACTGCTCTCCAAGGTGAGCTGCCCTCTGCCAAGCCAAGGGATTAGAGGCTGTCACCTGGGGGAGCACCCTGAGGAGACTGCCAGACTGCAGCTGGGAAAACTGGGAGAAGAGCTGGAAGACTTGAGTGGCTACTGAACAGAGCCCAGGTCTGAGTTACACACACACCCCATCCCCAGAGATCAGCACAAGGTCTAGCACAGAGTAGGGGAACTGTGGATGGAGTGAAAATGAGAGGCCAGGTTTGAGATGGACCTGGTGAGGTCTGTGGGAGAAAGTCCCCTGGCCCTCACCGTGGTGGCCCTGCTGGGCAGTGGTGTACAACCCGTGGGTTCCAAGGCACAGAGTGATCGGTTGTGCTGGGAGCCCTGGGTCTCCACCAGCAGCACATCATCCTTGAGGGGCCCCAGGGAGTCTGGGAGGAGTGAGAGGGCACTCTGAGCATGACCCAGCCTTGCTGGGAGCTGCCACAGCCCCTTCCCGTCCCCTAACTCATCCCCCAAGCCGGCCCTCCAGGTGCACCCTGACTACAGCAGCCCTGCCCCAGCCATGCAGGGGCCCCACTCACCAGACCACAAGCACTCCTGCAGCTGTACCTTCTCCCAGCTGCGCACCTGTCCGGAAGGGGGCAGAGTTAGGGCCATGAGGAAAAGCAAGAGCTATACTTGAAAGGCCAGAAAAGAAGGGGCAGGCCAAGGGGAAGACTGTCGGGTAGGAATTTGCACTCTGGACCTGGGTTTAGGCAAACCTGGCCCAGGGCTGCATGATGATGAGCCACTCCATCATCCTCCATCCTAGCCGTGAGTGCCTCTGTGCTCACAGGTGTTCTGAGGCCTTAACAAAGTACAGCATTTCCTTCTTATCAGCCACCTTCCCAAAGAGACCCCACTTAAAGTCACAACCTCGGTCCTCCCTTGCCCCCCACCTTTACCGTGGTGTTTGTACACGATGGAAGCTGACTCTATTTTGCTATGGAATATTGTTTCCCACTCTCCATTAGAACATTGGTTCTCTGAAGACAGAGACATTTGTTCACCTACAGATCACAGTGCCTAAGATAGTGCCTGGCAGAGTAGGTGCTCAGTAAATCTTGAGCATTATTTTATAATAATCCTTGGATGTTAGCAAGCTGTTCTACAGGTGGGAAAATAGGATCGTGATAGCAATGATTGGAGCAGCTAACATTTGCAGTTTAGTCTGCAGTCCTGAAGGCAGGCACTTCTCTCCTTCCTCTTCATAGCCTCTCCCAGGAGCACCTATTACCATCTGCTTGAGACACCTGAGGAGCCTGATGTGACTTGCTCTGGTCCTGCAAACTGCTAAAATCAGTGAAACTCTCAAGAGGCTGCTGCTAAGCACTATGCCCTAGAGCCCAAGAATAAAGGGGTGCAAAGCTGCAGCTTGTGTGGGGGTCTCCACCCCGGTCCAGCACCCCGAAGCACCTTTCTGACCTGCACACAGAGGTTGGGGTGGCCTTCCACCACAGGAAACTCGCTCGCCTTCTGTGGAAACCAGGGAGTGAGTGAGGGCAGACAGAGACACCCTGGGCCCCTCCCTCTCTTGCTCTGGGCGCCACCCTCCGCCTCGCTTACATTCACAGTGACATTCTCCGGGGACAGCGGTGGCATTAGCGGCTGGCAGGGGTCCCCGCCCGGTGACTGCCAGCACAGCATCACTTCTGCGGGCAGTGAGCAGGGCATGTCCAGCCGCCAGCTCTTTGTGGACAGCAGCTGCACCCGGGCTGCGCGCCACACGTTCCTGTGCGCTTGAGGATCTGTGGCAGACACAGGGTCACGAGCAGCTGCCCGTCCCCCACCCACACAATCCCCAGCCGCTCTTGGCAATCTTCTCACCTTCCTTGAAGGGGCAGATGCTGGTCCTGACCGGGTCGGGCTCCAAGGGCCACATCTGGAAAGAAGAAGGCTCAGGTCACTTCAACACAGCCAGCCCTCCCTCCATGAGCAAGCGCCAGGCCTCCAATAGGCACCCAGGACACACATGTTCAGCTCAGTGCACGGGTGCTTGCAGTCTTCTGGCTCTTTACAAAGCTTGGCTGCAAAAATGTATTCTTTCAGCAAACACAATGCCCAGTGCAAGCAACATCTTCAGTGGACTTTTTTTTTTTTTTTGGAATTGAACTCAGGACCTTGCACTTGGGAGGCAGGTGCGGTGCCACTGAGCTAAATCCCCAGCCCTTCAGTGGACTTTTAATGAGTGTTTACTGTGCTTGGCAGCACTGGGCACCGGGGTGTTCAGTGATGGGTGACACTTCATCCATGATCGCTTTATGAGCATGTTGTTTGTGTAGGTGCTAAGGACCCACTCATTTATTCTTTCAACAAACTTTGTATGTCCATGTATATGTATGTGTGGTGCAAGGGATTGAACCCAGGGCCTTCACACTGAGCTACATCGAGAGTCCCTTCAAAAATTTTTTTTCCTTTAGTTATTAAATTACCCAAGCTGGGCTCCTGTACCACCACACCTAGCTCAACAGACATTTTTTTTTTTTGGTACCAGGGATCATACTCAGGACCTTGCGTTTTCGAGGCAGGCAGCAGCACCACTGAGCTAAATCCCCGGCCCTCAACAGACTTTTTAAGGCTATCTTTTCACCTGTAATCCTAGCATGTGGGAAGCCGAGACAGGAGAATCACAGGTTCAAGTCCAGACTCAGCAACTTAGTCACTTAGTGAGACCCTATGTCAAATTTAAAAAAAAACAACAAGAGGGCCTGGAAGATATACCTCAGTGTGAAGGCTCCAGGTTCAATCAATGCAGAGGAGGAGGAGGAAGAGGAGGGGGATGGGGAAAGAAGAAATAATTAGATGGTCAGATGTGAAAGGAAGTATACATAGACAAGGAAGGATGAAAGAAGAGTACATGGAGACGTACAAGGGGCAGCTAGGAGACAGCTGACTGGGGGAAAGCCTTGGGGAAGAGGCAGCCTATGATCTGGGAGGATCTGGTTGTCTGGAAAAGGGGTGAGGATGTTTCAGGTAGTGAGAATTGCCTGACCAAAACTGCCTGAGGCACAGCGGTGGGTGTATCCTGATAGGCACCTCCCTCAGATATGACAGAGTCCCAGTAAAGGGGCATCTTGGGGGAAAGATAGTGGGAAAGGTTCAGCTGGGGACAGAGTATGGGGCCTGACATGCCAGAGAAGCCGTGGGAAGGGACGTGGAGCCAGAGGTTATTGAAAAGAATAAAGGAGAGATGACAGAGGCCCAAGCTGGCCCCAGATGGAACGAGAGAGAATGAAAGCCACTCAGAGTTCAGTGACTGGGATCTGATGACCAATTAGATGTGCAGAGGGAGAGGAAAGAGCAACATTTTTAACCCTGGAGGTGGCACACTTCCTTACAGCAGTGCTGTGAGGCAGGGTACCCTATTCCTAGTTTACAGATAGGAAATAAGCTCAGAGAGGTAGTGACCCACCCAGCAAATGGCAAAAGCGAAAATGATACCAAAGAGCCTGGCCCACGGCTTTAGCTCTGACCTCCACAGCAGCACAGGAGGGGGCATGAAGTGGAAGTGGGACACTGTGGGTGGAGGGTTAGCAAGGGCACTCAGGTGGAAGGGCTCAGGACAGGTGGAAGGCAAAAGGAGAGGGAGGGACACCAGCCACCCCAGGGAGCCGCCCGCTGAGAAGTGAGGCCGCCCCTCACCACCTCCCAGTCCTCTCCCCCTGGCTCCCAGCTGTACTCTGCTCCTACCTGAATACAGAGGCAGGGAACCAGGTCTGTTTGGTTCAAGGTAATGGTCTGTGGCCCAGTCTGGGGGACAAGCAGAGGAGGGAAGTTGAAGGTAAGGAAGAGGAAGGGGGGAGGCTGAGGAACAGGCAAGCAGAAGTCCCCACCAAGGTTCCCTTGTTCTGGGTGTGAACATTTCAAGGGTCCCCTTCAATCATGTATTCACACCCTTAGAAGGGCATCACCCTAGAATGGAAATGGATCTGGGGATAGACGGGAGAAGCCTCACCAGATTTCTGTGCCACCAGGGTTTTAGGGAACCCTGGACTTGATTCCAGTATAGCAAGAGGCCAAAATGCTGCTCCTCAGAGACGTTGAGTACCAGGTGCACACTGTCACCATCTGTAGACACGTTGAGCCAGGGCAGGACTGATGGGGGAGGCACAAAGGGGACAGCTTACACCCCACCTTTCTGCACACCCACACCTGGGCTGTACTCATAAACTGGTCCTCTGGAGTCTCATTCATACCCTTAGACTAGGAGCCCTTGGGGGCAGAGGCGGTGTCCCTATCTCAGACAAGCCTGTCCTAGCCACTGGCCCGGAACCAGGCCCATGGAGGTATTTGGTGTTGGGATAGCTCTTCTCCCTGGTCTCCCTCAGCAGGCAGTGCTTAGTAAACAAATCACTCTCTAGTTCTAGAACCCTCTCATCCAGCCCCCCAGTTGTCCCAGTAAAAGGTCTAGTCCTGGGCCAGGGATTTAGCTCAGTGGTTCCGCCACCTGCCTCGAAAGCACAAAGATCCGAGTTCGATCCCCAGTATGAAAAAAAAGGTATAGTCCTTACAGCACCTTGCAAGGCCTCAACCAATCTAACACTGTGATCTCTCTAACCTCATCTCTTAGCACCCTTAATTACTCTTAGTAATTAGTGGCCTTCATTACTCTGCTGCAGACACACTGGGTTTCTTGCTGGTCCTTGACCACCATGTCACAGTCCTGCCCCAGGACCTTTGTGATGGCTCTTTTCTCCACAGAGAATCCTTCTCAATACTGGCACAGGCCCTCCCTCACCTCCTCTAGTAAAGTGAGGTCATCCCACTGCTGCAGTGCCCAACCTTGCCATCCCTCTTCCTTAAATTTTCTCCATATCTCTAATCACCATCCAATTTATTGTGTGCATCAATCTCCGTGCATTTATCCTGTCCTCCCTCAGCCTAAATTTGACCCTGACTCCTAGCTCCATAAGGACAAGGAGTCTTGTCAGTGTTCTTTATTGATTTACTTCAGTGCTAGGGCAATGCCTGGTGCAGCATAACTGCTCAGTACATATCTATTGAATAAGTAAAGCAGTGTCCCCTGAATGAAGGAAGAAATGAAATACATAGTGTATCTATGTTTTCAAAGCTCTGGTGCTGAGCAGTCCCCACCCCACCCCATCCTACCCCTGGCAGTGAAGATGGAACCCAGGGCCTTCGTACTGAGCTATATTCCCAATCCTTTTTAATTTTTTTTTGAGATAGGGTCTTGCTAAGTTGCCCAAGCTGAGCTCAAATTTGTGATCCGTCTCAGCCTCCCAGTACTAGGATTACAGGCTTGTACCACACCTGGCTCTGAGTAGTATTTAGTGGGTTAACAAAGAAGCAGCCTAAATCTAAGTTAAAGAGATCAAAAAGAAAATGGAGTTGAAAGAATTTAATAATCAGTGTTTATATCTTGATATTAGTGATGCATGTGTATTCATGTATGTGAAAACTAACTGAACCAGACATTAAGATCAATGCACTCATGTACTTTCTGCATGTACGTTATACACATAGAATAAATAAAAAACAAAAGTAAAGTCCAAAGTAAAATAGAAGAAAAACCAGAACCTTGACTTTCTTAGCCTAGCCCTTATTTCAGGTTTAATTTTATTTTGACATATGGAAGGGGGCACCACAATGTTGAGAATGCTTTGGCCCTCTATATGTCCCTGGTATAAATAAATATTTGTTATAAGTGAGAGATTCATCTTTTTATTTCCAGTGCCAGGCACAGAATAGCAGCTACAGCACTTCATATATTATGAATGCATGGACAAACGAATGAATGAATGAATGTGCTCTGTGAGTTTCCAGGGTGTGGCAGCCCAGATCTGAATCTAATTCTGTCCTAACCCTAACCCTAACTTTAGACATGCCCTCCCTCCCCCCAGCCCACTGGCCCTAGCCCCTACCCCAGCAGCTCTGGATGCTGTCCCGGACTTCGAGCCCCCTGCAGTCTGGGGAGAGATCACAGAAATGTATCCAGTGGGTCTGGGCCCCAGAGAAAGAAGGGGGGCAATCCAACACATGGGGGTGCTGGGAAGGGCTCCTTGTCCCCTAGAGGCCACCCACATCTATTCAGTGCACAAAACACCAAGGGCTGGGGAGGCCATGTCACCTGGAGAGAGAGGCCCAAGGGACTGACTCAGGAGGAGGCCAGCTCAGGCCCCTGCCTAAGTGGACAGGATAGAAATAAGTTGAAAGCAGGAGGGGAGTGGGCACGGGGACAGAGCCTGTGGAGGCCATGCCTGGGACCTCTGAGGCTCTGGGGCACTTACCAGGCAGCTGCTGCATGAGGTTGAGTTCCTTTTGGTACCTAGGCTGAGTGTAGGACCAGATTCGAACCTCGGCCCCCAGAGCAGCCTCGAAGCAATCAAACACCAGAGAGCCCTATAAGGAGAGAGAGGGTGGTGTCAGCCTCAGAATCCAGCCAGGGCTTGGGCTCCCTGCATGGACCATTCTGCTCACTGCCCCTCCTCCAACCAACGACTGTGTATACTGGAGAGCCTCCCATCTACACCATTAGACTCCCTCCCCCTGGAGCACCCCAGGTCCGCAGCACACATCCTCTGTAAAGAGTCCCTGCAAAGCAGGCACAGTCAGTCCTTAGCTGTTTGGGTCCTTGCCTCAGCCCTGCTGTTTGGGATGCCCTGGCCAAGACCGAGCTGATAAGACACCCCAACACAAATGTAGGAGCCCCTCCCGATAGAAGTCCCTAGCTCAGTGCCTCAGTGGTCCTCAGGACTGCTTTGGGAGGTGGCCAAGCAGTTCTTCCACAGGTCAGTTTGCTAACTTGGAGCAGAGGTGGGGCGGGAGGGGACATCAAGGCTCTGAGTCATCTGGCTCCAATGGAGTCAGAACTTCTGACTACACAGGCCTCCCTATACCGAGGTCTGCACCATGGTATGATGGGATTTGTCTTCTTAGTCAGAGAGCCCCACAAACCACCTTTCAAGCCTCAGTTTCTTTATCTGGAAAGGGAGGGCAATAATAATGCATAGTTTATGGGGGTCATTTTCAGGGTTACAAAAGAAAGAAGAAACTAAATTTATTGAGACTCTTCAGTGATAGGCATTTCACCAAGTGTGTTACAGATAGGGTAGTAGGACTCCTTGTTTCTTTTGTGGTACTGGGAATTCAACCCAGGGGTGCTCTACCACTGAGCTTCTTAGTTTTTGAGACCAGGTCTTACTAGCTAAAATTGCCCAGGCTGGCCTAGAATTTCAATTCTCTTGCTTTAGCCTCCAGAGTAGATGGGGTTACAGGCATGTGGTAAATGGGATTACAGGTATGTGCCAGCAACCCTGCCTCTTTCTTCCCCTTAGCACCTTTTATTAAAGTATAACCCCCAATGACAATCTGGCAAGCATATCTGTATCAGCTGAGAAATGAGTGGTAGAGAACTCAAATACAGAAACAATAAGATTCGGAAAAATAATAGCTTCACATGGGATAGATGACCTCCACAGTAATAAGCATGTGAAAAGGTGCTTGACTTCCTCAGTCATAAGGAATGTACAAATCAGGATCACGATACTGGATGGGGGTTTAGCTCAGGGGTAGAGCACTTGTTCAGCAGGCAGGAGACCCTTGATTCCATCCCCAGCACCATAAAAAACAAACAAACAAATAAACCCACATAGTGACATACCACTCCATATAAAACAGAATGGCTAAACTTTAAAATTATAATACAAAGTTTTGGCAAAGATGGGAAGCAACTAGAACTCCAGTGCTAGTGGGAGTGTAAAATAGTAGAAATGTCCCTGAAAAAAAATTGTTTGATAGTTTCTCACAAAGTCAAACATATGAAGGAGAACTAATTCTTAGTTCCATTTTACAGACAGAAGAACTGAGGAACAAAGGGCTGAAAGGTCTTTCCTGCTACTGTGATTCGAACCAGAACTTAGAGATAACACATGTTAAAGTGATGTATAAATCTCATGTCTAGAAGGTGGTGTTTTTTTTCACATACCACAGCCTGACCAGACTGCACCCGGGCAGCAGGCACTTGTACCTCCAGCAGGACACAGCGGGCAGTGGAATAGGCCTGGAAGGAGAGCACGACTTGGGCCTGGAGAGAGGCTGGGAGCATAGGCAGGAGTTAGAACCAATGGCTGTGGGGCAGCCCTGGTGCAGAGCAGTTGGGCCCGCTGGCTCCTCTCACCGTTCCTCAGCTCCTTGAGCTCCGGCTCAGCTGCTTCCCCAGACTTTTCCTCATCTTCAGGCTCTTCCCAGTGCCCTGAAAGGACCGGAGAGTGAGACCCAGGTCACGCCCTTGCTCTGGCCTGGCTTAGAGCTTGGCTTTCTTCCAGAAAGCCCAATGTTGGGAAGCAGGGCCCAACCTGCAGATACCCACTGGAGTGCGGGTATTTCGGCCTGTGCTCCTGACACACTGCCATGTGCACATGCACAGTCACAGGATGACTCGCTCACCATGCACAGCCAGCTGGACAGTCACACGCACACAGAGATCACAGCTGGTCTCCTGGTGGCACCGCAGCACCAGCTCCGCCTGCAGGTGTGTGGGCACCAGCACAGGGCCTGGCGCGGCCTCGATGCTCCCAAGCAGGCAGAGCATGTCACCATCTGTGGATGGATGAAGGGTGGGGTGGGAACTGAAGCTGTTCAGAACCCAGTTTGATTGCAGCTGATACCCCAGACAGCCAAGGAGCCTGGGTTTTCCTCAGCTGCAGAGGTGGGCAGGTGGGGATGGGGCTGGGATGGCTCCTCTCCCTTCCCCAAGCTGGGAAGTTCTCTTTTCTGTGAAAGTAGTGATACCTACCCCAGAGGTGGCAGGAGAGGCCCTGGGAAGAAGGAAAGGATAATCAGTTTATGCCAAGTTTAAGCACCTTCCTCTGCCCAAGACCTCTGCCTATCTCTTGCTGGGATTGGCTATTGCAAGCTCCTCCCACAGCAGACAGGATCAGCTCTTGCCCCTTCCCCTATTTTACCTTTGCCCAACACCAGACAGACCAGCCAGGGCAGTTCTGGTGGTGACAGGAGTGAAGAAACCAGGCTGGGGCTCTGACGGGCCCATTCGGAGCCTTGAGCCCTCCCCAGCCCTCCCAAGGCCCCAGACTCACTGGAGAGCAGCGGGCAGCATCCTGAGGCCCCACAATCCTCTCCAGAGAGATGACCGCGGGGTTTCGGCCCAGTGCCAAGGACAGCAGGAACCAGGGCACAGGCATCTTCCAGATGCCAGGCAACACCAAGCCTGAGGCCCTGTCCTGCCCCCCCAATGGGGGGGGGCAGACACCTCTTGCCTTCCCTCACTTAGCCCAGGGTCTGTGGGTGGCGGGGGCTGGAATTCCTCCCCAGCCTTCAGGGTCCCTGCGATGGACAGCTCAGCACTCTCACTCCCAGAGCCCTGACTGCCCGTCCAGTTCCAGCAGAGTGCTTTCGGTTTGGCTCCCAGCAGGCAGCTGGCTGTTCCCGCCCCACCCTGTCCCTCCCACCAATCCAGGCCTGGAAGCCAGCAGCCAAGGACTGGGGTGGTGTCTTCTCCCTACTGCTGACACCTGGCTGGGAGGGGCCCTGGGGAAGGCCGCACAGCATCATGGCTGCGGAAGAGAGTGCTGAGTGTACTCCAGGGCCTGGGCCATCCAGCGACATTTCCACTTCTCATGTGACCCTTACCCAGGAGCCCACCCAGTGCCCTCTCAGTGTACACCCAGAGTCCCATGACACACTTTCCTGGCCTCAATGACCTTTTGTGGCACAGGAATTCTAAAAGCAGGGCCAAAGGGCACCGGCACGTGAGTGAGCTTTTCACCACTGCCTGGCCTAGACTCAAGTGTGGTATGGGGGAAGAACCCAGGACCCAGAGGTTCCCTTCTGCAGCTGCCACAGCTAGGTGAATGACAATGGACACCCCGCCTAGTGAGCCTGTTTTTCTTTTTCTTTTCTTTTTTGGTACCAGGGATGGAACTCCAGTCCTTGCACTTTCGAAGCAGGTGGCAGAATCACTGAGCTAAATCCCTGGCCTGTGAGCCTGTTTTTCCTCTCTCCTTTTGGAAGAATCACGATGAGGATTCAGGAGGCCTCCTTTGCATTTCCCAGGCATTTCGTGGGTGAGCAAGGGACACCAGGCAGGTGCCCATGTGGAGGATTTGGGCTCACAAGCTGACACAAACAGCGCCCAGGCAGGCCTATGCACTCTCCCCAGACTACTGCAGCATCAGGGCCACACCAGAGAAGCACACTGTGTTCCTTCATTTATCCACCATGCTTGCCTTTATTGGTCTTTCTGGATCTGTATACCCCCACCCACCCCGTGTGGCCCCCTTTGTCTGGGCCACCAGGGGCCAATCTCGAGTCAACCTTCCTCTTTCTCTTTATGGGCAGGACCTGGGTCTGGAAAGGCAGAACCCTGGCCTCCAAAGAGGTTTTCCCCCCAACCCCGCACCCGTACCCAGCCTCTTTCGGGACTGACCTAGCTGCTGCCTTCCCAACCCTGCCCTGCCTCTAGACTAGAGCGATGCAAGCTGCTCTCCTTCAGGAGCTGTGAAGAGAGGAAGTAGGGAGACAGCTCTCTGTGTCTGTCTCTCTGTCTCTCTGAGAACTGGGATTCTTGCAGGCAGGCAAGTATGAGGAAACTGTACACCAAGGCTTGGGCTGGGCCTCCAGGACCGGGAAGCAGACAAGAAGGCTTTTCAGCCAGCAGTTCTCAGAGGCGCGTCTGGGAATTCAGGCTAGAGGGCCCATGGCGGGGCTCCAGCCAGCGCCTGGCGGTGGTCGCAGACATCTGGGACCGCAGTGGAGCTCTGCCTGGCGTCGGTGGGCGAGTTGGGCGGCCTCGAGTTCCAGCCGGCGGCACAGTTCCAGGCGGCTCCGCAAATGCCGCGGAGCCCAGAGGTGGCCCCAGAGGGCGGCCTGGGGGGAAGGTCGCGCGCCCAGCGCCCGCAGCAGGCGCGGCCAGTCACGAAGCAGACGGTAGCGCGGCAGGGCGCGCAGAGGCCGGGGGATGTCGCCCTTGGTACAGAGGCGACTAAAGTAAGCCAGCAGCAGCAGCGGGCGCGGGGCGGCGCAGAGGAAGGCGCTTAGTGGCGTGGAGCGGGGGTCTGGGTCGCTGACCTGGCTGTGGTCCACGCCGCTCCACAGCAGCAGCACGGTGCCGCGCTCCCGGGCCATGCGCGCCCGCGCTGCCCAGAGCCAGGGCAGTGGGCCCATGCGCGCCACATGCGTCCCCTCCCAAAGGTCCACAATCACGTCCCGACCGCCACCCAGCGCGGTCCGCAGCAGTTCAGCCAGCGCTCCTACCAGGCGCCGCTGTGCTTCTGAGTCTGCGGCGTGCAGGAGCAGCACGGGCCTCGCTCTGTCTGGGCCTAGGGGCGGGAGCAACACCTGAACAGGGTTGGCTGGGGGAGCAGGAAGGACCCAGCCCTGTCCTCTCAGCCTCTCCCCGTTCCTGTCGGCGCTGAGGAGTCAGTATCAAAGCAGCCTGAGCCTATTCGGTGTTTGGAAGCTAATTAGATAAAGGCGCCTCTTCCCCAGCGAGCAAGAGTCAGGGCTCCAGGCTTGCCAGTGCAGCGCAGGCCGGACTTCTGCACTACTGACCTGTGTACTTGACCGACGTCAAGGTGCAGACTACCTGCAGAGGGTCCTTGGGACTGCCATAACCATCCCTGCCCACTGGGGGGCTGAGGCCCACCCCCTCGCATGGCAGAGACTGGGGGCAGCCGCATGGGGAGTGGGGGGAGGAGGGAGGGCATTTAGACTAGGACTGGACAAGTCTGAGTCCCTGGCTACCCCCAGGTGAGCTTACTTGACAGCAGGCGCCGGCAGGTGAGGACCACAACAACACCCAGGAGTATGGAGAGGCCCAGCAGCACCAGGGTCAAGAGCCCTAGGTGCCTGTGAGAGGCTGAAACAAGCAACATGAATCCAAACCCCACTCTTCAGTGGCCAACATCCCTCTTAACCCCTTGCCCAGGAACTCACCATCCGGACACAAGAGGCGCTTCCTGGCAAACTGGACGTCAGACCTCCACACCTGAGGGCACAGAGCCCCTACCCCAGTGAGCATAGCATCCCTTCCTTCCAGGGTCCCTTGAAGGAGGCTTGGGGTGAGGAGAGGGTCCCCACAGGTTAGGGAATTTCTCTAGCTCAGGCTGTCTCTGGTCCACTTCCAGGGTTGGCACAGAACATGTCAAGGGCGGCAAATGGAAGCATGATGGGGCCAAACACAAAAAGTAAACTCACAAAGTTGACCAAGGTGGCCGGGAGGACCTGGAGAGAACAGGCCAACTGAAAAAGTCAGATACCACTGGGCTCGAGGCCACTGTCTCCATGCCCCCATGTGGACACAGAGCACTAGGTTTTCTGATTTCTCAGGAGTAGCCAGAAATGTAGTTTTAAAAAAATATGCTGGTCATGGAGCACACCTATAATACCAGCACTTGGGAAGTAGAGGCAGGAGGATCACCACAAATTTGAGGCCAGCCTGGATTATATAGCAAAAAACCCCCAAAAAACAAAACAAAAAATGTTTGAGCCCAGCCCGAGCAACTTAGTGACTCAGCAAGACCTTGTCTCAAAATTTTAAAAAATAAAATAAAGGGCTGGGGATTTAGCTCAGTGGTTCTGCCGCCTGCCTCACAAGTGCAAGGACCCAAGTTTGATCCCCGGTACCAAAAAATAAATAAATAAAATAAAATAAGGGCCGAGGATTAGTGAAATCTCCAGTACTACAAAACTAAATAAATACAACACTATACTGGCCAACCAGACTTTCTACAGAGTCCATTTTCTATATGTGCTGTCTATAGCATAGACACCAGGAGAGGGTACAGAGGGAGGGTGGGGTTCCTTACCAAGACACAGCTCCCTGTCCTCGGGAAGGGAATGATGAGGTCCACCGTCACTGGGCCTGAGCCCTGGGTCTGTGGAAACGAAGAGCTGAATGATTCCTCACAGAGGCAAATCTGGCTGTGTCCAGCCTGAGTCTGTCATGCTGCTCCTCACCATCCTGCCCTCTGCCCACCCCCAAGCCACCGAGGCTGAGAGCTACACCCCACCAAGACAAGAGTTCCCCAGCACTTCAGCCTCCATTGATCTTTCACAGATCTCAGCTTGCACTACAACTGAGACAACACACAACACACATGCTGAATGCCTGCTGTGCCAGGACCTGTGGAAGGTGAGCAAAGACACTGTCTTCAGCAGCTCACAAACCAGGGGGACATCCTGTCCACTGGGAAGTAGGGGAGCTGTGGAGAGGGGTGACATAGTCCAGGCTTGACTACTGCCTCAAAGTTCCTAGCTGCATGGTCTTTGTGCAGGGATGGGTTACCTCTCTCTGAGGCTCACTTCTTCTTCATTCATATGTTGGGGACAATAATCTGTATTTTGGAGGGCTAGTAGGAACAGCAACTGGGAGTAAACTGCAGTGTATGTGCATTTGTTAGTAGTAGCTATCATTAGACTGTGGACCACTCGGGGCAGGGACTGTATCACATACTATTCTTTTCTCTCCCAGGGCCAACACAGGGTAGGCTCAGAGTAGGGACTCAGTAAAAGTATCCCAAATGGGACAGGATTGTTCTCTGTCCATAGGCAGAATGTGGCTCCACCCTGTGTTCTGGATGCTCAAGGGGGGCGTGGACCGGTCTCCACCCTTCAGGACCACCCTCCACACCTACCCCACACTCGATGCCTGTCTCAGACCTCGCTCTCCAGCCAGCCATGACCAGACACTGGTATAGTGGCTCACAAATCATGACTGAGCTCGATGGAGCTAGTCTTTTCCCAGATCATAGAAGCAGATGAGTCAATAGATGTGGGCCTCAGTTTTAGAGTACTGCACATGACTACGTCTTAAATCTTAAGTATTGGCTACCACCAGTCTGCTTGGCAGCCCTTTAGGATACAAAACAACCAAGCTGCATGTGAGCATTTAAGAAAGAACTGGAAAAAGCTAGTCATCCTTAACTTGGTGCTACAGTTGTTGTTGTTGTTTTTGAAAATACTGATGTTTCTTCTAAACGTGGTGCTATAGTTTTGTGGGTGTATTTGATTATTTTGGGGTTTTTTTCTTCTTTTTTTTTGGTACCGGGGATCAAACTCGGGACCTTGAGCTTTCGAGGTAGGCGGCGGAACCACTGAGCTAAATCCCCAGCCTTTTTTTCTTCTTCTTTTGAGATAGGGTTTTACTATGTAGCCCAGGCTGGCCACAAACTCCCAGCCATCCTCTTGCCTCAGCCTCCTGAGTGCTAAGATTATAAATGTGTGCCACCATACCAGGCTTTGATTATGAGTTTGTTTTTTTTAATCTCAGATGCACAGAAGACAGTCTGCTAGTCAGCTGTTCTTAGTCCACATAATCCAGTTAAACATCTTTACAGTATTGTACTGAGAGCATTTCTGCTTCTAAGGACTCTCTATTTCTTTTCTCAATGTTGAGAATTGAACCCAGGACTTCAGGCATGCTAGACAAGTACTCTACATCACCAACCTTAGGTGCTCCCTTTTGAGAGCATCAAAGAACTTCTGTATGGGTGCTCTGTGGAGGCAGGAGAGTGGGTAGAGGACAGCTGGGTCCAAGGAGGAATAAGTATCAAATCAGGCAGTGGTTCAGGGAGGCTAGAGGACAGCTGGGTGTGGGAGGGCCACTCCCTTGCCTCTGTCATCCCTGCAAGTTCAGGAAGTGGAAGCCCTAGCAACTGTCCCATAAGGGATCGCCACTGACTGACAGCAAACCAGCAGGACAAAGCCGATCAAGTAGATAAATTAACCAGATGATACAAGTCAGGGCTTTGCTCCCTCCACCCACCCAAGGTCTGTCTCACTTAGGTAATGAAGATACTGGGACTGTGCTCTGAGCAAAAGGACCTCATAGGGGTCCTGGCTAGGCCATACCTGGCTGATGCTATACACCGGTGACACGGATGTGTCTAGCCCCAAGCCTGGGTGGCTCCACGCAGCACTGAAGGTGGCATGCATCCTCGAGGAAAAGTGAAGGATCAGCTGCTGAGCATGAGTGGCCATGCTCACATTCCAGGACATGAGAGACCCTGTTTGTAGAAGTGGATCAGAACTGGGCTATAGCAGACAGAGATGTCAGGGCTGGGCTAGGGTTTGGTTCATTACAGCAGGGTGAGGGTGAAATGTGGGGAGGGGTTTGAGCTGAGGTTGCTTACTGGCTTACCACTCTGGTGGGGACATTCAACATGACTGCTGTTTTCTGAATAGAACTGGGTAATATAGGAATAGCAAGTTAGCATGACCCAGGCACTGGCCATTCCCTCTGCCCGCCCCTCTTGTTCATGGTTGTACCTTGAAGCAAAGCTGGGGGTGCAAGTCCACCTTCTCTAAAACATACCACTGTGAAGGAGAGGGCAGTCAGGGAGTCTGGGTTCCAGCTCTGCCCACCTCGGTTTCAGGGGATGGGGGAATGTCCTTACTCCTTCTGACTCTTGGGCCATGGCATTGGGGAGGTCTTCACAGGGGCTGTGCTGGTCTTGCCTCTGGCAGAGGGAGGCCTCCAGCTTCAGTGGGCAGCGGAGTGTCAGGGCCATGACCATCTGACTGTGCTGGCTGTAGTCGGTGAAGTGCGCTGACTTCCAGAGGTCTGAAGCATCTGGAAAGCAGCAAGGTCAGAGGGTGAGGCCTCAGCCCTGCTCCAGCCTCATTTTGCTTCTCCCATCCCCAGGGCACCAGGGGATGATGTTGAAAGTTCACAGTTCCTGGCTCAAATAGGTACAGTCAGTAAGCATCCCCACTTTGGTATCCTTTATTATCTCTATACCCAGCAGTCTCCTTTCCATTCTGGCCAGGCCCTTGCTATGTCCCTATTCCAAATCTACTTAGGCTCTTTTCAAAACCTGGAATACCTTCCCCTCCTGTCTCCCTCTTCTAAATCCTGCCCATTTTCTGAGCCCCACTCTTGTTCTAGCTCCCAGGAGAGGCCTTCTCTGCTCACAACAGCCTTCATGGGGTTTTCCCCTTTTTGAGCTCATGCCTTGCAGCCTAGTGCTTAACTATCACCCTGCCCCATGTGCCCTGGAGTCTGCTTGATGCTGCTCACGTGTGTCTGAACAGCCTGTCTCTCCCTGAAGACAACAACATATATACAGCACTTTAGACTTACCTATCACTTGCACTTGGAATATTTAATTCAAGCCCCCACACAGTTTGAAAACCAGGCAGGGGAAAACTCATGATTTTACAGATGAAGAAAGAGGGGCTCTGAAGAGAATAAATGGGAGAGCTGTGAGGTGAACCCAGTTCTCTGGCCCATCCTCTTGGGACATCACTTCCTGGGTCTTATCTTTGTGACCCTCTCAACTACAATGCTCAGTACTCTCAGCTTATTGGCAGGCGGTTGGTAGACATACTATCGCTTTCACCCCAGTGATTCCAGGGAAGGTGCCTACCGGGGGGTTCTTCCAACACGGGTATGAAGTGTGGTGTGTGTGTGTGTGTGTGTGTGTGTGTGTGTGTGTGTGTGTGTGTGACAGAAACAGAGACAGAGAGACATAAACAGAGAGGTTGTGTGTGCACAGGAGTGCATACAAGCCATACTCACAGGCTTTAGGCCAGCTCTGGAAGGGACAATTTTTGCGTCTCACAGCGTCCTCTTGCAGGTAGGATGCCTGGGGTGGGGGCATGGGGGTAGGAGAGCAGGCAAGGAGAGTCAGAAGGAAGGGCCTTTCCTATAGCACTCAGACCTAGCATTCATCCTGGCTCATCTTTTACTGAGATGCAGACTGAGCTAGAAGGGACTGAGGAGGGAAGCAAGGTGGAATGTGGAGAAGGGTAGGGAGGACCTTCAGAGCAAGGAGAGAGGTGGCCAAGTGAGGGGCTGACTCCTCTGCTCCCTGGAGACAATCTCAGCAGGAAGGAGATCATGAGGTCCATACTCCTCAATTCAGCCTTCCCTGGCCTCTACTTTGGCCATTCTCAAGCACCCAGGGCCTGTATTGGCTCCCACTCTGGACTGCCCAAAAGCCGGCTATTGTCCACCGTCAGTTGCTTGATGCACCAGGTCTCTGCTGTATCCTCTCCTTGGCCCTGTTGTTTTCTAACTAGTCCAAAGCAGTTTTTCTGCTAGACACATCAGACTTGTAAAACAAGGAGGACTGCAATAGAGGGCTAGTGGGGCCAGGACTTTTGGAGTCATATGGAACACACAGTGATGTGTGTCCATTCTGCTTTTGTGGACTGAGGCCAAGTCTGGACCACCGAGAGCTGGGGCTGAGTGAGGCTGAGGCTGAGGTCTCACTAACAGGTCTATTCAGCAGGACCTTTCTGCCTCTGACCATGTGTGGCTGTAGCCAAGCTGATACCAGTCTTTCTAAGCATCTCAGTGACACTCAGCCTTTTTTCTTTTTTCTTTTTGTACCGGAGATTAAACCCAGGGCTCTTGCACTCAGCTACATCCCCAGTTTCACTCACCCTTTCTGAGACAGAGTCTCGATATATACTCCAGGCTGGCCTTGTATTCATGGTGATCCTCCTGCTTCAGTCTCCCAAGAGTGCTGGGATTTCAGACATGCACCACATCCCCAGCTTTCTTTGTTTTTTTTGGACAGCTTTCTTTTCTATTCTTTTTTTCATTCCTAGCCTTTGTTTTTTTTTAAAACTTTTTGTTTTCAGACAGGGTCTCGCTAAGTTGGCTGGGCTTGAGCTTGTGATCTTCCTGTCTCAGCCTCCCATGGTGCTGGCATTACAAGCATGTGCCACCACAACCAACTAGTCTTTTTTTGTTTTTATTTTGTGGGGCTGGGGATCAAACCCAGACTTCATGTGTGTTAGGAAAGTGCTCTACCCCTGAGCTATACCCCCAGATCCACCTCATCTCTTTAAAACCTGACATTGTAATGGGCCAGAGATTTAGCTCAGTGGTTCTGCTGCCTGCCTCGCAAGCACAGGACCTGAGTTCGATCCCTGGTACCAAAAAAACCCAAACAACAAACCTGACATTGGAAATAGGGTTGACCAAAGACCCAGGGACAACCTACACATTATCCTCTGCTCACCTCTATGCACAGACAGGGCAGAAAGAATTCATAAGGCAGGTCTGAAGTGTGGCCCCCAGCCACAGTTTTCTGTTAAAGAAGCAACAAAGGGAGAGAAGAAGACATGTGAGAAAGAAAATGGGCACTATGGACAAGGAGAGGAAGACACCAGGACCTTGGCCCACTCAGTCTGTTTTTCCTTATATGGAACTTTTTTCTTCCACTGAAAAATCTCCTCTCACAGTGTCTCTGCTCTGCATGCTGGCCATTTGGTTTAGGTGCTCTAAATGGACTGGTGGTGAAGGAGACACCAAAAGGAATTTGTATTTATTCAGCTGCAACTCTACGTCCACAGGGTGTTAGAAGCATTAACTCATCATGGTGAAGTTGTGAGTAATCACAAGGCTAAAAATGAAGGGAGCTGAGGGCCTCTGGGGCACAGTATCGTCTCAAACCAATTGTATACAGTGGCATCTATGACGACTGGAAGCTGAGGAGGGCTGTTGGGGTCTGAGCAAGAGATCGGGGGCTATTTTACTCTCTGAGGGGCAGAACAAAGTATGAGTGAGGGAAGGGTACCAAAACATATATTTGACTACTTTGTTATGTTCTCAGGGGAACAATCTTTGGGCAAGCTGAAAAGGCTTTAACGCAAACTGACTCACACTGAGGGGCCTCTCCTTTGGTGTATCTGCCATACTTGTTTCTTTACTTGTCGCTCATTGTTCCTCGGGAATTCTGCCTGCCCTTCCCCTTCCTCTCCTCCCAAGCAACAAGACCCTTTTCTTTCCTGTCTAGTGTGAAGAAGCCTTCATGCCAGACATCTCATCTGGTAAGAGGTCCTAAACATGGGTGTCTCCATGTGCTTCAGCAGTGTGTGCTGGCTTCATACAGGGGCGACACTCCATACCTGGGTGTCAAAGGGACTCCTCAGCTCTTCACACTCGAGTGCCCACTGATGACAAAGACGCACACTGACCTCTGGACCTGGAGGAATGGTCACCCGAATAACCTGGGCCTCAGGCAGCAACTCAAAGGTGAACTCAGGTCCTGCAGAGGTATGGACACTCAGTAGCTTTACCTCCTGGCTTTAGTACTACTAATACTTACTACTCATGCTTAGTACTACTCATACATAGCACCACTCAGCTGAAACCATCTCTTGTCCCATCCCATGCCTACCTGCAAGCCTTTGTGAGCTCACTGCTCCTGGATCTGGAGGTTGGGTCCTTCTGTAGCGTAGACCCTTGTGTGCGATGTCTGGGCCGGGCATGGAAATGTGATGGCCCTTCTCAGACAGGGAATGGCTACCTAGCAGCTTCATGTATAATCAGAGAACAAGACTGGCTTTAGGCCAGGAATTAATCTGGCTTCTATTTCTACCTCTAGAACCTGAGGAACCACAGACAAGTTGTTCAACCTCTTTTGGCCTCAGTTTCCTTTACTGTGTAGTGGTCACATGTTCAACCTCCTTCATGTGTCTGGAGAATAAAATGACAGGCTAGAAAGAAAAGGACTAAGAAACATAGGGTAGGGCTGGAACTGGCAGGGAAAGTACCTGAGAAGATGCTGGCATCTTGTGGCTCTGACAGAACTTGAACTTGTAAGATTTTTCGGATTTCTGCACCAGGAGGTGGAACCAGCCCCACTGAAGGCCTGTGCAGGGAGGACACACTTAGCATTCTGCCCTTTGTGGCCCCTCCCTTGCCTGGGGATGTGGCTTAATGTTGGATAGAAAGCCATTTTAAGTCAAAGACAGTAATGACATCAAGTGAACTGAGTCCTGAAAATTATGATGCAATAAAAAAGAATTAATAAATATCTTAAACAGAGAAAAAGCTATATATATTTGTGCATATACAAGGGTATTCATTATTTCTAACAGTGAAGATTTAGAAACTGCTAATTCTTAAGCAGTATATGGATATTTAATATGGCAGGCAAGGCAATGAAAATAAGACTTGAATAAGAAAGAAGATCCTGCTTTACAAATAGAAGTAATAGGACCAGGGATGTAGCTCAGTGGTGCCATGCCTGCCTGGCAAGCTCATAGTCCTGAATTTGATCTTTGATCCCTGGTACCAAAAAAAAAAGTAATAAAAATAAGTTCATAAAAATCAAATATTTCAGAATTGGTACCACTGAAAAGATTAACACCTTCACAGTGCCATACAGTTGTTCCCGTATCAGTCATAGAGTGCTCTTTTAGGATGTTTTAAGTCCCTGTTGAGGTTGACAATAGGACAAAAATCTGTCCTATAACAAGTCCCACTTGTCTCAGCCTTGGTGAAACAAATAGCCTTGGTCCCCAAATAGCCCTTAATTCACACCTCCACGGAGAATGGCCCTAAAGGCTGTTTTTCACATCAGAAGGACCTGATACCATATGCAGCCACAAAGATCAGGGCCAGTGCCAGACCTGAGCATGCCAGTGCTTTGTGAAGATGAGGAGGATCAACTGGGTATGACAAGGGATATGGGGACAACTTCTTGTGTAAGATGGAAAGGAAATAGAGTGACAAGAGTCTAAGGAGGTCCCTCCTACCTCAGACCAATAGAATTTAAGGCTGAGGTTTAACACATCCTGGAGGTATGACCTTGGACAAATTATGGAACATCTCTAAGTATCAAGTTCTTCACTAACAAAGATGGGCTCTTGTAAGGGTCAAGTAAGATAATGTATGGGGACATGCCTGGTAAGGTACAATTTTACCAGTAGACTGCAAAATATGAAGAATCATTGTTGTATTACTGATAGGAGTGAGGGGCCAGTTAAGGGGAGAAACAAACTTATGTATAGAGTCCCCACGTCCCTCAGCTGGTCCTCCTCTAGGTCAGAAGAGACATTGGCTTTATGGTACAATCAGTCCTCCACTATTAAACTCCTCAGAAGTGAGGGTCAGGTGGAGAAGTATATTCTCTGAGGCTGCTCATGGAGTCTGGAGCAGGACTGCAGTAAAAATCCAGACTTGTTCTGCACTTTTTATTTTTATTTTTATTTATTTTTTTGGTACTGGGGATCGAACTCGGGTCCTTCCACTTGCGGGGCAGGCAGTGGAACCACTGAGCTAAATCCCCAGCCCCTGTACTTTTTAAAAATGATACTATTCTACTCCCGTATTGGGAACCAAGAGTTACAAATGAGAGCTTACTGGGGATCTGGAACAAAAGGGAGTGAGGGGAGAGTGGGGCAGGAAATGACTCACCAGCAAAACTCTTATCCTGAAGGCAAGGGGTCCAGTAGGGAAAAGAAAGGAGAGAGTTATTATTAGGACTCCCATTTGCTTCAAAGCATCCAACTCTGAGGCCCAACTAGTAGCCATGTACTCCTGCCCTTTTCCTCCCAGTTCTACCCTGCCCAGGCCCTCAGCACACCACGACCTTGGCAATCCATCCACAACTTTGTAGGCAACACACTGAGGCTGCCATCAGAGCACAGGGAAAGGGGAGGCCAGAAAGGCCTGGCAAGGGAGTGGGAAGCTTTTGGCCTGTGCCAGACAGGCGTCCCATCCAGCAGCAGCGGGACCTTACCACGTAAGAAGCCAGTAGACAGCGGGTGATCCTGCGCGGCAGGTAGCCACAGCCAATATCAGCAGAGGCAGAGAGGCCTGAGAGCAGCAGGAGGATATCCAGGAGTGAGGCTGCCAGTCTAGGGCTTCCCATGGACTTCTGTGGAATCAGGGCACCAAAAGCATGGCTTTGTGGCCTGAAGGTAGGCAACACGCCTCAGTGCAGCTGCTGGAAGCACAGTACCACCCGAAGCCCTGGCTTTATCCCGCCCCGGCCCCGCCCTACCCCAAGCTCCTCCTCAACCCCAACCAGCAGGCCTGGCCACATTCCTTCTCCAAGGAGAAAAACTAAGGAACCCAGGGACCAATGGAAAGATGGACAGATGTACCTTGTTCGCTAGAAAACCCTACTATTCCCACCTGAAAGATAAAGGGTTCTTGCTATGGCAGAGAAATAACAAGAAAGGGCCCAGCACTGGGTTGGGGGGTGGTGTACCCATTTCTTAACTGAAACACCCTGCAGATATGACCTGCCCATTAACATGCTCTTAAACCTGAGTGTCCCCTAAAGACACTGCTTCATTCCCTCACTTAGAGTTAACAGACCTACTAGGCACTGCACTTCCCTGGGTGCTGAAGATACAGAGGTGACTGCCACGACATTTAATGTGCACAAAGAAAAATGCACCAGAGGATGCAAATAAACCTCTCATGGCCCCATAGGTACCCTGGCTGATTTTCAAGACTATAACCAGCTTTCTTTCTCTACGCAATAGCCCATTCTAGCTCTTTTGGACAAAGGGCTCCATGCCAAAGGGGTTCACAGCTTCAAGGACCCACTAATCATTCAGCCAGCTCAGGAAGCCCCAGAGCTCACAGCTGAGCCCTGGAGCCGAGGGACTGGGCCCCATGTATTGACCTGGTTTCCTGTGGTTTCCGGTGCAGGAGAAGGCTGACGAGGCTCCAGTCTTTGTGGGGACCCTCCCCATCATCCCACAGCTTCCTCCCCCTCATGGAGTACTTAAGCTGCTTCAGCCCTCATCTTGGTGACACTCACAATGGAAGGAAAGACTGGGGCATACCCACCAGGTCAAGGCATTGAGATGGTTACTGTTCCTCTACCACTCAATCCTGATCACCTTTCAATAGCCTGATCACAGGTTACTTTTGGTCAATTCTATTCCTGTCTTCTATTATCTGAAGGCCCATCCTACCCACTATCCTTAAAATATCCTCTAGCTTCTGAATTCATTAAAAGATATTCTTTCCTATTCTTTACATTTCTCTACCGCTTGGTAGTGGAAGTCATGAAACAGATACTCTGAATAAATGAATAAATGTAATATAAATAATAATAAAAGTTGAATAAATAAATAATAAAAGTTGAATAAATGTAGATTATAACACATTTTATCTAAGTAATTTGTCTTTTCCCATTTCATTAGAACACTTAACATATTAGATCCTTCTAATCACCTTATTAGAAAGACAGGTGAGAATCACTGTTTTCATTTCATAAAGACAAAAACAAGGAAGCAGAAAGGAAAGTGATTTGGTCAAGGTCAAAGTCTGTAGCCCAGGAAACTCCACTTTTGCTGGGCCCTCGCAACTCAATGCTCTATAACCCTGTGGTCTCTCTTCCCAGGGCCTCTTCTTCCTTTATTCTTAGAACCAACAAGGGTGTACCTGGCACAGTGCTTTTTTTTTTTTTTTTTTTGGCATTAGAGCCCATCTTTGCAAACAAATCAGTAAGATCTGAAGAGAGGAAAAGGTGGTTTGCCCATACTAACAATGGGTGAAGAAGCCTTCCCTCAAATTCTACCTAACTCACAGTGGTTTCCATTTACCTACATAAATGTTTTTCTTCCTATTTTTTTTGAAACAGGGTCTTGCTTTGTTGCCCCAAGCTAGCCTTCAACTTATTCCATAGCCCAGGCTGGCATCAAACTCAAGATCCTCTTGCCTCAGCATCCAGTGCTGGGGTTACAAGTGCCCAGCAAGAATGAGCTTTCTAATGCTGGGGTATGTAGGGAGAAACATGGCTCTATTCTAGAACATGTGTCTTTCCCAATCCCTGCATCCTCTGATCTAACTTGAGACAAAGTCTCACTAAGTTGCCCCCTTAGGCTCAAAATTGCAGTCTTTGTCCCTCAGCCTCTCAGAATGCTGGGATTACAGAAATGTGGCACTGCATTTGGCTTTTTTTTTTTTTAATACTAGGGACTGAACCTAGGGCCTTCACAATAAACTACATAGGGAGGGGAGGGGGGTTTTCAGGGAGAGGGGGAATGGGAAAAAAGAGGTAGAAGGTATCATGTACAGGTGCAAATTCCCTGTGAGGAGTGTTAGTTCTCATTATGTATGTCTAAAATGTACCAATAAATGTTTTGATATAAAAAAATATTTTTTGAGATAGGATCTTGCTGAAGGAGTCAGGAGTGATGGTGCATACCTATAATTCCAGCACTCAGGAGGGAGAGGCAGGAGGATTGCCATGAGTTTGAGGCCAGCCTGGGCTACATAGTGAATTCAAGGCCACTCTTAACTACATAATGAGACCTTATCTCAAAGAACAAAAAGCAAAACAAAAAAGGATCTTGGTGAATTGATAAATTCTTTAGGGTTGACTTAAAATTGCAATCCTCCTGGCTCAGCCTTCCAAGTGTGATCTAACTCTTAAAATCAAAATATTTGTTTAACTGCTCCAACTCTGGTTATGGTAGGAGAGGCAGAAAAGAAAGAGTGACAAGAGGGAAGGGAAGAGCAGGAAAAGGAAGGGAAGAGGAGAGGGAGAAGAG